>NC_054059.1:53415430-55815430 GCF_017639655.2 Falco naumanni | reverse complement strand
TGAGTGCATTTTACAGAGAGCCAGTTTCTATACCTCTGGCAGCATGGAGGAGGATACAGTGAGTGTAAATGTAACTGATGTGAATTGTAAGGGTTTTTTTCATCCCTCTAAAGAGTGCCGGTATTAAAGGGAATCAGGCCCATTGCATTCCCAGATGTTGAAAGGCATGTATTAAGCAGAAGTAAAAGTTTGCTTTTGTTTCCTTGGAGATCAATTTTGTATCTACTGTATGTGCTGGAAATAGACATATTTATGGAACTGTTTAGGAATAATTCCTATAATCAGTCCAAAGGGACATACACTGCATCAAGCAGCATAATAAAACATATTTTAAATGAGTGCTGTTTTTTCAAGCTGTTTCTATGATAGATACTTTCAGGAAGAATTGGAGAATCAGCAGCTATTATACCTCAGTGGTACACCAAGCACAAGCCTACATCTTGCCCTCCAAAGAGTTTGTTGTTGTAGACTAGGAGCCATTACCAGAAGTTGCTGAGCCACTAATCAGCACAGAGCTCCAAGTAGCTCTGCTGCACACTAGGCAGGTGAAATACTGATTGGAGATGCCACAAATAAAAGTCACGGAAGATCTCCCTCCCAAGATAAAATTACTCCTGAAAGAAAAAAAATATTTCTACAGTTGTTTCCAAAGCTGAGGTGATAAGTGTGTGAGATACAAGCACAAAGCTGATGCTCTATGGAAATCACTGCTGTCCACTGACAGAATGATCTATACAGATTTCTTGTGGGTTTTTATTTGGGAAAATGTCAGTTGAGCACAAAAGATTTAGTATAAAAGACCAGTTTATATTCAGAACCAAGCACATAACTGTGTATCATTGTGCTGAGCAACACATCTATTAAATGGAATAGATAAAACCTGGGGAAATCACAAATAAAATTAATGTGCTTTAATAGTGTTGAGCAGTTGCTGTCATTCTGAAATTTGTTATCTTTTGGTTACATTATCAGCTTTCTTTAGGAGAGTTTGGCATCGCTGTTTTTGCAGTTCACATTTTAATCATAAAAATGCTTAGCCAGACTGTTACTTAAGGGACTTACTTCTCTTGTGAGTAGCCCACAGTCAGGATCAAGCCAGAATCAGACCGTGAACTGTGAGGAATCTTCCTGGCAGCATGAGGTTCTGATCTGAAATGCTGAACTGCGTGAGCAGAGGAGGCATTTTAGGTGAAGATCAGTAGAGCAGACTGGAGGTGTATGAAAGTAGATATATACATGGCCAGCCTCACAAGCCATCTGTTTTTGAAGTTCCTGGCTTTTGCCAGTGTAGTTAGTGCCTTATTTTCAAAACCTAAAAACTGTTACTTACTGATGTGACTGTAACCAATACTGAGTTGGCCTGTAGCCAATATTACAATTACTATGCAAGTGTAAGCGAGTGTTTATACTGTATAAACAAACCTGAAACTGGTGGGTTTTGTCCTATGCTAATGACATGATGTGAGGAAAAAAGCACCAGTGTCAGTTTTGATGGCTTGTAGAAATTACTGTTAAATTACTGCCTCTCCACCCAAAAACATCAATCTACAAAGTGATGGAGTAGGTTACAAACATTCTGAATTCTGTTAAGTATTTGAACTGTGATTTAACAAGCATGTCATGAGTACTATCCAGTTCAAAATGCTTTCCAGGAAAATAAATTCTCAGAAAAAAACCTGAATATACTGGGCTACTTTGTGATGTGAGCTGATCTTTTTACACGTTTGCAAGTTGTCTCTTAATGATGCTTCTGAGCAATAAGGGAAAAGGGACAGGTGGCAGTACTTCAAAAGTTGTTCTTGTCACCTGAAAGAGCATTTTCTTGTTGCTAATCAAGATTTGAACTGCTGGAAACCTTTCTGTACAAACCAGGAACCGTCATGTTCCTGGTGCCATTAAACATACAGAGCTACTACTTTTCCTGAAATAAGTCCTGAGACAAACCATGAATGCTTTTAATAAAATGTAGATTTGAGCTGGGTATATTGTAAGCTTCAAAGTGTTGTGTTGTTTGTTTTTTCTTTTCTTGAGAAGTTAACGGTTGCATAATTCTTTTGCTATTGTGTGCTTTACAGATGTGCCCTCTAAAGGAAGGCAAGCATGGTGTTGGGCATCTTACCTGGAGGAAGAAAAGGCCATTGCAGTACCTACTAAGCTTTTTAAAGAGGTATGACCTCCTGAAGTTCAAATCAGTCAACCACCTAAGATTATGAAATTTCTAGGAAATGAATTAAAAAAAATATTGGGGGATTTTACACTTCTCTGGGGGAACCTACATGACTAAAATAACACTGTCCATCAGCAATCAAGATAGTTGGGATGTGTGAAGTTAGTTATTTTTCTCTGCTTTTTCAGAGATTCTATAGTTGTAGATGAATACTGTCAACTGAGACTACAGAAAGCAGATGCTTTTCCAAAACCTGCAAGTTCTAGCCTTTCCTTTTGATGTCTGAAGCTGAAAAGCTGTTACGTACCTTCTTTATTTTTCATTTCATATAGTTCTCTCTAAATATGTTTAGAAAGGTGGTACAAAGGTCATCTTTTGGCTTGTTGCTTTGATTGTATTACCTGTCTTTTTGCACTCCTGCTGACATGATATTTTGTTACAGCAGATAATGGTTTGGCTTGTTCCCATTTTGCCTGTCATCTGATTGGATGTCACATCATCATCTCTTGGCTTGTCCTTTGCCTGCTATGGTAGTCTTTGTCATTTGTCATTTCAGTGCTTTCTCTAGTGCCGTCTCTCTTGCTTGGAAGAGAGCTCTGTATGCAAATCCACAAAACTTCCATGTTGTTCTCTTTTCTTGCAAAACCTGGCAAAACATTTGAACATGTCTCAGCTACTGTACTTCTGCTATGTGTATCCTGTATTATTTTTTAATAATTCTGGTCTTACTTGTGGCCTGGTTCTTGCATCCATTTCTTTCTGTTTGCTTTATACTTCAACTATTACATCTTTTGTGCAGGATTAGCTTTTCAGTTTACATGTGCGTGTAATGATGACCTTTAATTGGTGCTTTTAGACGTTACTGAGGTACAAAAGTAGGTACAAAAGTAAAGAACTAGAATTGCAATGTACAGAAACCATAGATTTGTAGATGCAAGAACAATAATTATCTGACCATCCTTAGTTATATCCCCCTGTGCTAGATACTGTTTAAAAAATAACAAAAAAAAATATCTGCATAACTAGTGTCTCTGTCTGGAAGGTAGATTTACAAAGCATTGCTCTGCCTGTCTGAAGTTGGTGGAGTGCTCTTGTGGCACACAGGCATACGCCAGCATTTCTGGGTACTGCACATGGTGGTAAAGTGTAGATTTACGTGATGATGTACTTTTTCCTTTATTTTTCTCCACAGCATACCTTTCTCATTCAGTGCATCTTATTTAATATATTCTTTTAAATTCTTTAGCCCAGGGGTGACTCTGGGGTTTTATTTAGCGTGCAGTATTTAAAGCCTGTAGTGGAGATGGAGTTCTTAATAACACTCAGAAGTGACCAGGTAATATTCCTCCATTTTACAGATGGACAAGCAAGCCACAGGACAGTAATGTTAAAAAAAAAAACAAACCCAAACTTCACCACTAATTTTGAATCCTTGATTTCGGTTTGGATTGTGAGAATTACTCTTTTTTCTCTTATTTTTCCAGTTCAGAAGCAGTACTTCTCACAACCTTTTTTGTACCCTTAGTTAGGAATGGTCAAGATAATGGAGAGTCCTTGCCAATTCCTGGTAAATCTTAGAGTAATTTCTAGGCTGTGACTGACAAGCTGTTATTGCTCCAGTAAAACAAAATCACTGACTTTTGAATTTCGTTTTTTTCAATCTCCAACTCCCTTGATGCAATCTTTTGAGTCTTGTGTATGTTCTTCTACCATATATAAACATTTCTAATCCTCAGTCTGCCATCTGCTCATTTGCTGACTCCTTTTACCTTTACTCTTGTTTTGTTCTTGTATCTTTCCTTATAAAGTATCTTTAAATGTTTGTTGTGAAGACACTGTATGTTTACTAAATTTGTCATAGCTTTACCTTGTGTGATATATTGAGAATAATGCACAAAATTGAAATAGTATTAAATTTATTAGTCTTCTGAAAGTTGCCTGTTATTTTGCTGTAGCAGAAACCTAACTAAAGATTGTGTTGCCTTAGAAGTTTTAGAGTTGACAGTGGGAAGAATACTGAATAATTCATGTCTTAAATTTCAGGAAATGTGTGTGTGATGATTGCTTAATTTTTAGTGTGTTGTTTGTAGAATTTTGTATTACTTGAACAGTAATGTTTATTATAAGAATGAAAGAATAAACAGATCTGTGATTTTCTAATTGTCTCCTTTCTTTGTAATTTTATTTGTGCTAGCTTTTGCAAAATCTCACTTACATTTTTTGCCACTGTTCCTCAACGTGTCAGTATTTCCAGCATTTCGGTTTTCCACTGAGGTTTTTTATCTGTGAGGTATTTATGATACAGATGGCATTAGCTACAAGTGTGTGCACCAAGATGAACTTGAAGCATCTCAGTTTATTGATTTTAAAAAAAAGCTTAGCTTTTCTGTTCCTCTGGAGGAAGTATCCAGAATTATGCATAGTGTAACTTCATTACACTTTCATTGGTAATAAAAACGTTAAGTGTGTTGATGTTAGGATGAAATAGCTTTTCAAATGCATGTACTGCCATCAGATTCTCTGATACTTAAGCCAGATCTACAAAATGATCTCAGCTATTTTTAGGTAGGGACTTAGAGTTGTGGTTAGCCATCTATTAGGTGGCCAAGTTAGGCTGATTTAAACTGGTCTAGTTCTCCATTTCCCTTCCCCTTGACTGCATATTCCTGCTCTTGTACCATGCACTGGTTTTGTAAAAAAAAATTATTATTCAGTTATATTATTCAGTTGTATCAGTTGCAGCCAAAGCCACCAAAGAGAGGATTTCCTTCCTTCCAAGTAGGTGAGACCTCTCTTGACTCCCTCCCTTGATACCCTTCTGTTTCCATTGACTGCAGAGGTACCCCAGATGGCTAGGGAGCATGTGTAGCTTTTAGACAGGAGCAGAAGGAAGGGGGAGCATATAAGATGCTTCTCCTGTGTTTTGTCTGTAACCATTTGGGACGTAAAAACTGGCTGTGAATTTGTTAACCCGTGGAAAACACTCTTCAGTTTTAGTCAGTTATTTTTCTGATATTCCCTCCAATTTAACCTTAGTATCACTAGCTTCCTTCCTTCTTTAACAGAGGGCAGGGAGCAGCATACATGGAATGCTGATGCCTTCTAATTGAAAACATCCATTCTAGCCTTATTTTCACTTTCTGTTTTTTTTGAAAGATGTTCTCCTGGGTTCATTGTAATGTGATATAAAGGTAGTTGTGTTCCTGTGATGCAAAAATATTCCTGGAAAAGTAGCTAATCTGGACTCAACATGTAAAGGAGAAAATGTCATCAAAGAGGCCATCCCTATATACAAACATTTTTCATATTACTGCCTTATAGTTCATCTTTCATGGCCTGAGATGTGGAAATGAAAAGGTAAAATAGAGCATCATTGCTGTGATTATTATAGGAATGATGACCACTAGGAAGGTCTCAAAGTGTCACTGTACAGGCTGAAAAATAATTACACTGTTAAAGTATTTTATTGACAATTAGTGAAAAAAGTTGAGGGCAAATCATGTTATCTCCTTTCCCTTGATTAACTTTTTTGCTGATTCTTTGTAATTTTTTTACATACTGTCAAGTTTTAAGTCAGTCCAGTATCAATGTGTTTTTTAAACTATCATCAACTTCTCTTTTCTGCTGTATGTTTTTAAAAATATAAAACTTATCTTAAAGTGATTTATTAATTCTTTCAGAAACACGAAGAATAAATAATCATTTTTCTTTTCCTTAAAAAGATACTCTGTCTGTCTGGTCTCCTTTCAGAAGTATTGAAACTGTTCTTTTCCATTGCAGTATCAGTCTTTCCCATACAACAAAAATGGATTCAAAGTTGGGATGAAGCTGGAGGGTGTGGATCCTGAGCACCAGTCTATATACTGTGTTCTCACAGTGGCTGAGGTAAGCAGAGGCTGCGAGCAGCCGTGGTGTGGGATTGTAGGAAAGACTGAACCGTAACAGCAGCAGCTGAAAGTGCTCGCTGTTCCCTAACAAGCAGACAAGAAACTGTATGTAGGAAGATGGCTTTTAAATTAATCATGCTGTAGTCAATTTGCCTGACAGACATGTAAAGACTATATCCAGTAGCACATAGCAGTGGCTATTTACATGTATTTAATGTATGCAGCTAGAGAAAAAGGTGGATGATTTGTGTTTTTTCTGTAATTTTGTAGTTTAAATCTATATTTAAAAGAGAAAACAAGTAGAAAAAACATGACAACAGGTATATAGCAGTTTTACAGAAGTTTGATAGTATTTACAGTTGTTCTTTTCACTGATGCAAATGTGGAACACTTCCTTGTGTTGTAGTTGTGCTACATTTTTTTAAGTCTGATGGCCTCAGAAATTGCCTGTACTGTCAACTTCTACAAGTTAGTATACAGTATAAACTCAGTTTGTCTTTTTGCTGCAGTTTATGAAATAATTTTCCTGAAGAATAGCTGGTTTGCTCTTAGTAGTATAAATGAGAACCTGTTTCTCAGTTACATTTTGTATGTTTTTCAAACATACCTTACATTAATTTTTACATAGTTTTACCAAGGATCCTTTTTTGGTTTTGTTTTGTGAATTAAAATGGGGAAACAGGAATAGGTAGGTACTCTGCTCTGTATCACTGGCATTTTAGGCAGCTGTAGTTTTACAGTTTATCTGTTAATAGCCTAGGCTTTTGTGTACCCATTTCTAGATCTCTTCATGGCCCATAGCCATATCTCATTTTTGTGGGTATCTCTTCCATTTTCTGCGGGTGGTATGTCAGTGGTTGAGTATTTCCTGTGTACCTTGTGCTCGGCCCTAAGTGATGGGTCATGTTTTTCTGCAGGATGACCTGGATTCCACAGAATTCGGAGATGGCAAACTGAGAGTTATGTCAGAGTATAAATTAAATATAAAATAGAGTGACCTTGATGTCAAGAGATTTTCACTGATGACTGCGAGAAAGTTATGGCATTTGACACTTGGGAAGATGTGGAGAACTTTTGTAGAGAGAGAGGGATAGTGTCCTGTTTTTCCTCTTCCTCTCAGTGGTTAAGTTACTACTACATGGAGTAATGAAGTTCTGGGGGATACCTCCACTGACTGCTCATCTTTAACAACAGCTTCCAGTATCTCTCTGGAGAGCCTGTTGAACATAGTTGCTGTTGAGTACTTCCTTGCATATTGATTAATCAGGATAGCTTGAAAGCATCATTATCTGCACTTTGTCCATGAATGTGTCGGATGTATTCATGCTCTTATTTAGGTTTTCTGTTTTATTCTGATGTTGGGTTGAACAGTTTACAAGTTTTTGAACACTAATGGTGATATGCAGCTTTTAGTTAATTCCTTTCACCAGAAGAGGAGGCACTCAGACTGAGAATAACTTTGCTTTTTTATCCCTTCCTTTTTATCAAATGAATTTATTCATCCAGTGTTGGTTTGAGCAGAAATAAAAGGCTGACTGAAAACATACTGTTATTGTATGTAATACTGACCAGAAGCTGTTATGTGTAGGGCAGACATCTTAAAACACTGTTGTACATTCCTGCTTTTAGGTTTGTGGCTACAGAATACGCCTCCATTTTGATGGATACCCAGATTGTTACGATTTCTGGGTGAATGCTGATTCTTCAGACATTCATCCTGTTGGATGGTGTGAGAAAACAGGTCACAAGCTTCACCCACCTAAAGGTACTGTTTAGTCTGCAATGTGCATGTTTACCATAGTCTCAATCTCAGAACTATCTAGGTAATCCTGTAAGATTTTTGGTAGAAACATTTTTGGTCATTTAGTCAGAGTATTTGAACATGGCAAATAAAACTCAAAGTCTTGCTTAAAACCTCAGGGTTGAAATCCTAACCTTTTTATTCAGAGGAAATTCAGAGAAAACAAGAAAACAAAGTGAACCGTAAGAGTCATTCGTAAGGTATTAGGAAAGAAAGTTAAGCCACAAACCTAGACCCCCAAATGACTGCTTATTGCAAATGAAATGGCAGCATACTGGTGACATACATGCTTAAACTGGGGTCTCACAGACAGCTGAGAATCCTTTAGTGGAAGGTCTTAGGACGTTTTCATTACTAGATATCAATCACCATTATTACACGTGTTGGCACGGACTAAGGAAGGTTGTGCTCTTTCCACAAAGAGTAAGCTTGAAATAGAGACAAAAAGAGGAACGAACAGAACAGGAGGGAGAAAAAAAGGGTGAGATTACAAGCCTGAAAGCATAATTTGTACATGTCTTATGTAAATGGTACACAGGTGTTGAAATACATGCTTGTTTAATTACTCTATTTCAGATTACGTACTTTTTATTTTGGCAGATGGAGGGCATCTGTACTGAACTGTACTGTGAAAATGGATAAATGGGCTCCCTTTTGGAATAGGAATGAAGTATGTGGGGATGAAGGGAGCAAGCCATGAAGACAGGAGAGAGAACTATATGGATGTGGTGCTTTGACATACACAGTGGGGGTAAAATGTGGTTTAGAAGGGCTGCAAAATAATGAGTGTGCAGAGTCAAGAGGATGCGTTATGGAGAATTATAAAACTGTGGATGGAAGTGCTCAGGTGTGGAAAGTGAGAGTAAAGCTACTGGAAGTATGGAGACAGGGGACCTGCCAGTGTGGGAGAGATTGGCATTTCTCCAGCTGAGCCTTGGAGGAGTATGAAAGAGCATGAGCTGCTCCTCTGAGCGCTCAGCAAGCTTCAGTCTGGCTACAGGGCAGGAGTGCTCTGTGCTGCTGCTCCCATGCAGCAGTTTTCCTTGGGGCACAGTTCTGCGTAACTGGCTGTGCACGAATCGCAATTTCTTGCACACAAATCGGGATTTCTCAGAAGGCTGGCCTCCACTGAACTAGTAAGGTGTATGTAGCAAATGGGTAGTCCCCAGTTACAGTTACTGATACTATTACAGGGTGCTTAGTAAGTTTTGTATCTATGACAAAAGTTTGTTATCTTTTCCATCTTAAATGCCTGGTTTAGAAAGCTTAACCTTTTGTTAACCATGAATTATTGCTGCTGGAGGAAAGTTACTTTCTCTGACTCACTTTTATGAAAAGTTTCTTCAGTTTCTCTTCTAGTTTTAAGTTGGTGGGAAGCTTGTCCTTTTATGTTTATTTTTTTCACCATTCTGAAGTGGTGGAAGGATCTTTTACTTAAGAAAGTCCTGGAGCCTATCAGAGGTGTTGAGGGAGACAAGTTAGGGGAAGATATGAAGGGAATTGTCAGGAATCTGGTTGTCAGTCCTGCACAGCCATGTACTCCTACTATTTCCAAGACATATTCTTGACTTTGAATAGCAAGACTGTTCTCTGATCTTTTTATCCAAGACCTTCAAAATATTTTGGTCTTTGTATGACTTGGCTGCTGCTTCACCTCAGCAGTAAACCATTTTGTCATTGATGAGGTATCGTGCGACTGCCAAAACCTGCTCTGGTACTCGTGAGACTTACTCTGTCGTCCTCAGTGCAAGCTGAACTTGCACACAGGATGGAAGATGAACAGGGAAAAGCAAGCAGTATGGTAGTCATGCATTGGAAGGAGACTGAGGGCGAAGAGCCATTCATCAATTAGACATATTTTTTCTAGTTTTTCAGCAGGAGGTATTGCACTACTCATATTTTACTGATAGTTGTGGAGTTCTGTTGTTTCAAGGGAAGGGAGAAGATGCCAGTTGTAGGTTGCTGGGGCTATTTGTACATTCTTATTGGGTTGTGGGGTTTTATAAGGTTGTTTATACTTTGTTGTGGTATGACATTTCACTAACTATTTTTGTTTAGTGCCTATTGCAAATCATATGGACACTAAAGCTGATACCAGTTAGGACATAGTAGCACAGTATCTTATATAAAAGACACTTCAAAGAAGAACTCAAAGGTTTGCATTAGTAGCCATTCGTTTTCCAGATACAGTGCAAATTTATGACCTTCATGATGTAAACCATAAACAGTTTGGAACCTGGTGGCCTGAGAAAGAAGCAGAGATACTCCTGCTGCCATTCTGTGCAGTGTGGCGCCGCTTAATTGTTCCTGCAAGCTTGGGCAGAAGAGTCTTGCTTCACAGGGGAGGCTTGTAAGGAGAGTGTGCTCCAGGGGGATTTGGGGGCTCAGTAACTGACTCCTTGTTTTCTGAGGAGGCTGAAAGTGGGTAACTTTCCAAAGAGGCTTCAGTTGATCTTTCCTGTTGAGGGATGGGAGGCTATGTGTTGTGATGGGAGAGGACTGTGGGGGAGATTGAGGGACATGAGAAAGGAAGAATATTAGTCAAGATGCACTCTGATATGTATTTATATCCTTGCTTATTAGAACGTAAGGGGTGGGTAGTTCTGCGTGCTGCCGGGCAGGACAGGCCACGCGGCAGGGTGCCTCCCATCCTCATGACAGCAGAGGCAGCAGGTGGCTGCGGTGGGGCTCCCACAGCGGAAGGGGCAGCAAAACCCAGCTGGGCTTCCCAGGAGGGAAAAAAGGTGGTGTTTCAGGACACTGTTCTCTGTGCAGACGAGGTTGTGTTTCTGTCTCGCTCAGGTAAAACCTGCAGAGAGGGGATGGATATGTGTGTGTTTCCAGAATTATCATGGGCTCTGCGGCGGTAATACTGCTTTTGCCTGGATTAAGCCAAGAATCAGTTGGGTGCGAAAGAGAGAAGTTGGTGCAGCAGAGGCCATCAGTCTTCTGAAGCCAACTTCAGAGGAGTTGTTCTGCCATCAGCAGAGAGGGGAAGAGCCTTGAAAACTGTCTGTTACTAAAGGTCCCAAAATAAAAACTGCATTGACTCTTCCATACCTACAATGACTAAATCAAATTCACCTTTGGTCCTTTTCTGAGAGATGAGGTAGAAGCTAGAGATCCCCCATTCTCATTTGGTGACAGGAAGACCCACGCTGTGCAGAAATTGTTTCACAGTCTACCAAAACCATTTTTTTTCTTGGACTTTGTCCCAGTACCAGTACCTGATCCCATCACACATAGTAGGTGGGAGTTTGGTGTTGTCTGCTGTGAGCTTTGAGTTAAGTTTGAATATCCTCTAAAATTACAAAGGGGAAATTAAAAGCATCGGTACCGCATTCCTTTAAAAATATTTCAACTGATCTACGGTTATAGTGTATCAAAATAAGAATCAATTGGAGTATAAAGAAAAGTATCATTGTTTAGACTTGGAGGTTGATTTACGTTGGCTAGTATTTAAAATGAAAAGTGAGAAATCCATATGCAGAGAAGGTGAAGTTAAAGGGTTCTTTACTTGCAGTTCCTTTGAAAATAGGAGATTCTCAGAAGGTTAAACAGAGCTGTTGTCTATAGCATATTTGAGTAACATTTCAAATAGTCCAGAGGTGACCCATTTCAGTAAAGGCAATTACTCACTGAAATTTATGGTGGTTTTGGTCTTGTTTTACTGGATTGTAACATATGAACTAAAATAGATGTTTCTGCAACTATTATTTAACAGGAGAATGAAAGAAAAAGACTATTTGCTTCCAAATATTAGCATTGTTTTATAGATTTGAAGTACAAGCAGCTTCTTGGGAATTATTTTATGCAGTTCAATATAGTGTTGATAATTTTATTTCTTCCCTAAGAAACTAGAAGAGGCAAACTGTCAACAGAAATCTAGATTTCTTCCCAAGTGCTGTATGCATAGAATTAAAAATGAAGAAAGTCCATGCAGGGGAGAGTTTACAGTGTAAATGCATAAGGGGTCCTGGGGCATTGATGGTGTAAGCAGCTGTTTTGCTTGAACCTAGGGAGCTGTTTTAAAGCTAGCAGTGATCACGCTGTATTAGTGATAGTAGGATGTAGAGGGTGTAGTAGGGTGAAGTCTGCAGGAGGAGGGAATTTTTTATTTTAGACTGACTGGCATAGTGGGAAGAGCTTTGGGGCCTGTAGGCCTTTTGCTTTTTCTGAAGTAGAAGCAACAAACTGAAAAGCAACTGGAGAACGCTTGCCCCGAGCTTGGTTGTGTGCATGTCAGTCAGACCACCAAAGGGAAGTTAGTTGGTGCCTGCGAGGCAGAGAGGAGGTAAGGTGCCGTTTTCTTGGGGAGAGACACAGAGGTGACTTGTAACCTGTGCCACTTGGAGAGGATTGCTTGAAAGGAGAGAGAGATTTTAGTATAGATTATATACACTGATAACCTTATTGAAACTGATTTTTGATACCTGGTAGAATTACAGATTTTAGTTCCTAGGCTACCCCTAGGTGTTCTGATCCTTGAGGACCTTCAGGTCCCTTGATGGCCAGGACTACAAGGTCAGAGATAAGGGATAGAGCAGTGATTTTGAAATAAATGCTCCCCAGCTTTTTTTTGAGGATGAAACTGAGACTGAGCTGAGTTCTTGCCTAGTGCTTTATTTATATGACTGTTCTTCCTCCCAGATGAAGATTAGGAACAGTTCAAATGTTAGTCCTAGCCAACTATAAGAAACTAATAATGTACAGCTCAAGAAAGCAGAGTATTTTCCTCAGTTAGTGTAAAGAAAGCTTGACATTTTGGTAAGGAAGTTCAGCCAGCCATAAATAGAGAACATTATTCCTCTTTGTAATACCAGATGCCCAAATAAAATAAGAAAAGCTTCGTCAACTTTCTTTTGAACTCTGTAAGCTCCTCTAAGGTATGTCGTGCTAAAATTTCTAATAATCCAAACCAGTGCTCCCTCAGAGACTTGCTGAGTTCATATTGGGATAGAATTAATATGTAGTTTTAAAGTAAATTTTATCAGTGTAGTTTATATAAAATTAGAATACATAGTTAACAGTGCATAATCTTTTCAGTTTTGAAGTTGTACGAAACATTTCAGAATTAGATGGGAAAAAAATCTTCACCAATTATGACGAAATCACCTGCATGCACCTTGTGTCTGATGCCTGTCATTTCTCACCCTTCTTTTATGACCATTATTTAGGATATAAGGAAGAAGAATTCAGCTGGCCCTCATACCTAAAGGCATGCAAGGCTCAAGCTGCTCCTAAATCACTGTTTGAAAACCAGAATGCAGTAAGTACTCAATTGTTACTAATGGTGTGGAAAGTTGCTAGCATGCTCATGTGTGTGGTAGAGACTCACAGCATATTTTGCTGATGGCAGACTGGAGACCTGAAGTTTGAGATAAAAATGCTACAACAAATTGAATAACAATCTCCACTTCAATTCACCTCTGTAATTCTGATCCATTAATTTTTAACTGTTCTGTTTAAACATCTGATGTGGGATATTCAGAAACAGTATATTAAATGAAATCTAAGACTTGATACTAATACTGTGTCTTGCACCATAAAGTTGTGGAACAAGCGCAGTCTTTCAGAGAGAGTATCTAAGACAGTTAAAACCAACACATTTAATTTTAGCAGCATGTTTAGAGCTTTTTTATTTCATACACCATGAGTCTGTGTTTGAGCATCTCTCATGTCAACTAATTAAGCTGCTGCCACTTTGTTGGAGCAGCTAATTGGGAAACTTAGAAATGACATGAGTATATTGATTGTAGACACTGGGGAGATTTCTGGATTTGTAGTCTTCATCTTCAATTAAATGTCTTTCTCTATGTAGACAGTGATTCCGTCGGGATTTCGAGTGGGGATGAAGCTGGAAGCTGTAGACAAGAAGAATCCGACTTTCATTTGTGTTGCTACGGTAACAGACATGGTGGACAATCGTTTTCTGGTTCATTTCGACAACTGGGATGAGAGTTACGACTACTGGTATGATGTTTGTGTTTTGTATCCTAGTGAGACGTACCAGAAATGTGTTAGCTTTAAGCACTATTGTGATACTTTCCAGACTGTCAATGCAGTTACCATACCAACTTTTGCTAGATTTGTAATCATGACCACCAAAGTATGTTTCAGTGGCAGACCGGAGGAATCAAATTTCCAATGTCAGATTGCACATAAACAATTTTGAATTGTGCTAAATGAGTGTTCATGTGTGCTGCTACATCTGGAGTTGTGGATTAATTTCTCATTTCAATTACATAGTGTTTCTGAGGTTGATACCTGTAGTGAAGAATGTGCACCATAATAATGTGACTATAATGGCACTTGGAATTAGGTTTACATATTGTTGTAAACTGAAAGAAGGGCTGCATTTTTTCATAAGGTTCTTGATCCACTTACATTGTTCAGACTGAACCTTAGCCATCTTCTGTAAGTCATCAGGATACTGGCAAAACCTGGTTTTGGTCTTTTGTGTTCTACATTCCTCAGAAAACTGGGATTCTGCTATCCTGATCTGTGTTAGAGATGGCCTTTCTGCATGTTGTATGGTGGAGGGCTCTGTGTATCTATATAGGAAGGTCAGTGAATGGAGCAGGTCATACTATGAGCATAAAGGTACTGAAGGAGATTCAGCCTATGGCTGTCACAGTGCAGGATTGTATTTGCACTTGCATCTTCTTTTGGCAAAGTAATGTACCTTACATTCTTCGAAGAGTAAGTTACCGCGGAACATGTACAGCATTGTAAGCCTACGTCTTGGGTTCAGCAGTGGCAACTTAATTGCATAGTTGAGCCTGTAAAAATAAATGAAAGGGGCTTTTTCATCTATATTTGATGACTGCTTAGGCACTACGTCAATGGGAAACTATTATGTAACTTCAAAACTTCGTGAGTCCATCTCTTGAAATAATGATTGTATTGGCTACGTGACAAATAAGCTGTAGAAGAACTAAATTACTGAAGCAGTGGTGAACAGGTAGTTCAATGAGGTCAGGGACTGAGTGTCAAGATAATAGGCCATGAATCAAAGACCAGAAAAATTAATGATTATTTCTATAAAGAAGTAACACAGAACATACATTTCCTCACAAACCAGCAGGAAACTGGGGATGGGGAAAAGGTATTCTGAATTACCTGATACTTGAATGCTCACTGATAACAGTTATTCCGTTAATTAATAATGAAAACAGCAGTTAGGTAGAGGCTTTTAGGGCAAACATAATGCAAAATAACCTGTAGTTTGTTCAGAGGTAGCATAGGTATCTCTCTAAAACTGTGTATAGCAGACATACACTGAATTTCAGGCTCATTAATATTCCCATGTCAACAGGAATTTTGCCTACTGATCTTGGAAGAGGGAAAAGTAGTTTTTAAGTATATAACAAGGCTTTACATTTTTGCCGTCATAGTATTCTGAAGTGGGCTTTCTGAATTTCATATGCAGAATGTATGAAATAACATCTGCTTAAAGGATGAGGGAAAATAGAAGTAGAAAATCTATAGGTGTGTGAGAAATCACTGGAGCTATATTTATACTGAAGCCAAGCTGATGATTTTTTCTCTTGGTGAAATTGTAAAAATACCTTTCTGGAAGCAGCAAGAAGATGCTGCTGGAAGTGTGTTGAAATTAAGTCCTGAGTGACGTGGCCTACCTCTCTGCATTGCTATGATGGAGATCAAGAATGAATAGAGGAGGAAGGAAAGAAAATGGGAGAAAGAACAGCAAATGAAAATAGCAGTGGAGTGTCTGATCAAAAGAGAGCCTGAAAATGCATCCTGAATGCATCCCACTTACATTTTTAATTTTAGATACTAGGTTTGTAGTGGCCTTAAAATATCTTAGGTGCATAAGTTTCAAAACCTACCAACTTATTTCTGTAACTAAAAAGGAAAAGTTTTGTTGGGCTTACCCAGAGTGGAGACTCACAGTTTCCCTGTGCCTGCATATAGGCTTCAATCTCAGAATTATAACGAAGGAGAAATGATGTATTTAATGTATGTAGTTGATGATTTTCAAACACCTTTTCTTTCTGTATACCTTTTGTGATTTAGTTAGTTTGAGTAGATTGAACTTCTTCATTGAGGTTAAAAATTCTTTCCTCTTCTTGGATAAGTAAAAGGCAGTTGACTGACTTTGCTGGACTTCAGGCAACAGAAATCTGTTACCATGACGTAAGCTTATTAGGCTTCAGGCTTTCAGGTTGAAGATACCCTTCCTGATTTTTTCCTGAGCATTAGAAAATACGTTAATGGTTGAAAGTAAGTACCCTGGCCAGAATTAGCCATAACTACAGTTCTTTAATGCATGGTGGTGATACTTTCAGTGTCTTATAAATCCTGTTAAATTATCCTTTGCCAGTGGCTTTTAGAGGAAGCAGAGTGAACAAAATGGACAAATTAAAAGACTTTCCTTCAGGAAGGAGAATTTTGACCTATATGGCACAAGCTGTCAGGTCCTTGCCATCTGTCCCATCTTTTTTTATGAAACAAATAATACTTCTTTGAGAGCCAAAGACATTCCCTGTGGGTGGAATTTCTAAATTTTCTTATGGTTGTCTGAATCGAGAAGTAGCATTTGGGAATCTTTGGGTACGTCTGAACTGTGATTTAACTACAGGTCCATGCTGGCTTTCGGTTCTCCATTCTCTTGCATCTTTTCTTACACACAGACTTATGTCATCTCAGCTTCCTGATTTTTTTTTGACTAAACCTAAACACTGCCAGGGCTTGTGAAGGGGGTTAAGCTGTGCTAGCTTGTTGTTGCTTGCCCACAGGAGAGATGGAGTGATGGCCACGCTGGATATGCTGCAGCCCAAACTTGCTAGGTCAGAGGACTATGGCTGCCCTCATCCTTGGCGTGGTCTGAACTTTGCCTGCAGAGAAGGTGCTACAGTCAGCTCTTCTGGGATCAGCTTACCAGGAGTGTTAGAAAATACAATGTCCCATGCTTCTCTCACCGTTCTTTTCCTGTCTATCTTGCATAGATAAAACGATTTCTAAAGTGCTTTGCGAAGACACATCAGCTTTTGATTTTCTGAACCATTTTCTGATCTATGAGTTTTGGAAAGGACTGGATTTTGGTGTGAGACTGAGGCCAGTTCTGTTCTCCACCAGCATCTGCTACTTTGCTAACAGTTAAGTCCTTAAAAGTTGTGCTCATCTTGTTTCATTTTCCACAGAATCACAGAATGGTGAGGGTTGGAAGGCACCTCTGGAGATCATCTAGTCCAACCTGCCAAAGCAGGTGCACCTACAGCAGGTTGCACAGAGTCACATTCAGGCAGGTTTTGAATGTCTCCAGAGAAGTAGGAACCACAGCCTCTCTGGGCAGCCTGTGCCAGGGCTCTGCCACCTTAAAGTAAAGAAGTTTTTCCTCCTATTCAGGTGGAACTTTCTGTGTTTTCCATTTTGTGCCCATTGCCCGTTTTCCTGTCGCTGGGCACCACTGAAAAGAGCCCAGACACATCCTCCTGACACTCACCCCCAAGATATTTGTATGCATTGATAAGGTCCCCTCTCAGTCTTCTCCAGGCTAAGGAGGCCCGGCTCTCTCAGCCTTTCCTCATAAGGGAGATGCTCCATTTCCCTCATCATCTCTGTAGCCCTCCACTGGACCCTCTCCAGCAGTTCCCTGTCTCTCTGGAACTGGAGAGCCCAGAACTGGACACAGCACTCCAGATGCAGCCCCAGCAGGGCAGAGTAGCAGGGGGGGATCACCTCCCTCGACCTGCTGGCCACAGTCCTCCTAATGCACCCCAGGATCCCACCGGCCTTCTTGGCCACCAGGACACACTGCTGGCTCATGGGCAACTTGCTGTGCCCACCAGAACTCCCAGCTCCTTCCCGCAGAGCTGCCTCCCAGCAGGTCACCCCCAGCCTGTACTGGTGCGTGGGGCTGTCCCTCCCCAGGTGCAGGACCCTGCACGTGCCTTTATGGAACTTCAAGAGGTTCCTTATCCCCAGCTCTCCAGCCTGTCCAGGTCTCGCTGAATGGCAGCACAGCCTTCTGCTGCATCAGCCACTCCTCCCCGTGCTGTATCATCAGCAAACTTGCTGAGGGTACACTCTGTCCCTTCATCCAGGTCACTGATGAATAAGTTGAACAGGACTGGACCCAGTACAGAGCCCTGGGGAACACCACGAGCTACAGGCCTCCAGCAAGGCTCTGTGCCGCTGACCACAACCCCTGAGCTCTGCCACTCAGCCAGTTCTCAACCCACCTCCCTGTCCACTCGCCTAACCCCCACTGCCTGAGCTTACCTGTGAGGGTGTTACGGGAGACGGTGTCAAAGGCCTTGCTGAGGTCAAGGCAGACAACAACCACTGCTCTCCCATCACGTGCCCGGTCAGTCATTCCATCATAGAAGGCTATCAGGTTGGTCAGGCATGATTTCCCCTTGGTGAATCCACGTTGGCTGCTGATAACTTCATTTTCCTCCAGGTGCTTAGAGATGACCTCCAGGATGAGCTGTTCCATCACCTTTCTGGGGATGGAGGTGAGGCTGACTGGCCTGTAGTTCCCTCTTGCCCTTTTTGAAGACTGGAGTGATGCTGGCTTTGCTCCAGTCCTCAGGCACCTCTCCAGTTCTCCATGACCTTTTTGAGATAATTAACTTTGTTCCCCTGTATCTTTGGAAGGAACAGGTTTTTTTGAAGGGGTTATTTTATGTCAAAAAGAAGATAAAACAATCTTAAACAACCTTGAGTCACAGTGCATGCTTTTAACTATTTAAATTGGTAATGGACCATTATCTGACCCTAAAGCTCTGCAATTTCATGGAAATCACCATGCAGCTGTCTTATCAGACTTTAAATAGAAAATATGGTTATGTGGCTTGCTGAACCACCTCTGGATGCGTACTATAACCCCATGAGCCACGTTTTGGGAAGCCTTTACTTAAAAATAACCTGCTTTTACACTTGTCAGTGATGAAGTGTTCTCACTTATACACTAGATGGGGCTGCAGGATGGTTTCTATGTTTTCCTTTTTTTATTTTTATTTTTTTTATGCAGTTAGATGACTGACTTCTCACAATCAAGAAGCTGTATAGCAGCATTCTTGAGGGTATATTATTATTTATGCATGTTTAACAAACGTGTGAGCAGTTTTTCATAGATAACACTTTTGTTATAGATTCTATCTACGTTTAATAAAGTCAAAATCAAAATACCAAAAGGTTTCTTTCCACAAAATAGAACTTCAGAAATTATTTCAAAACAGCAAATGAGTATAACACATACAGCTTATTTTAAAGAACATGCCAATTACTAAATAAAAACTCTCTACAGATCTTCAGATGGAGACCCATTTGGAAAATAATTTTCTAAAAGAATTGAATATGCATTTTTTTAACAGCAAGCATTATCATCCATTTCTCTTGATCTGAATTTAACGATCCGTATATATGAAACAGATTTTTTTTGGAAAAATTAACAGGACAGCTGACAGTGACCAACAGAAAAATACTAAATCTTCTTCCATATCTGAGACTCCCACTGGGACGTGCCGTCCTGCTGTCAGTTAAGGACAGTTGAACTGCACACATGCTCCTTTCACACAGAGTGGTGCACCCACCAGGGGGGCATGTCATCAGCTGCCCTTAGCTTTCCTTATCGCAGAATTTCTTCCTGACCTTTCACATTGCGTAGCTCTTCCCTGCTTTGACATCTTTTCTAACATGTAGTTAAGCTGTCCGTAACTCAGCAGAGCTGCCAGTTGTTCTGTCCCTCTGCATGGCTCTCTTATGGGTTCAGCTGGCAGGTTCTGCTGCTTTTGGCTTCACTTCAGCTTCAGTTTAGCTTCAGTTTCCAGTATGGATAATAGATGCCTTTTTCTGTCTGCTTGTTCTCACACAACAGAAGGAATGGATGGCAAGTGGCATGAATTGTGTGGACATTTTAATCTTGCTTTATTAGTTGAGCGTGCCTGTGTCACCACTCCACTGCTTGGTGGAAGGTGGTGGTGCTCTGCTGTGGTCCAGGGGTAGGTAGATTTGGAGATGCAAAATTCTTAGCTCCTGCTAGTGGTGGTCACCTTTTTTGGCCTAGGAAGCATCCTAACAATTCATGGATCATCATGTTTTATGGAGCACATTAGCCGGGTGATCTGCCTTCTGTTTTGGAACAAAGGAGATAAAAAGCTATGGGATGCAGCAAATTGATTGTGAAAAGTCAGAGTAGCCTTTAGCATTCCAGCTGACAAGTCTTGGGCTTAGTGTGATAGATTGTTGTTCTTCTAAACTAGATGATATGTCCATGAAATAACACACATTAAAGCATAATAGTTTTACCTTAAATTGTGTTTGACTTCTACTGATCCCTACATTTATTGTTAAATGGACTGTTAGAAGCTAAAAGGCTGTGTGCAATCAGTAGGTAAAGAAGGACTGTGTGACCTGGTTTTGCGGGAACAGGGTTGTTTTTTTTCCTGAGACCACCGTGGTTACAGACGTTTCTAACGGGCTCATCTGTAATGACTGCGTTTTTCTTTTAAAGCAAATCAAAATGTTGTGGATGCTTTATAGTGCTATTTTGCACTGCTGTGGTGTGTAGCACTTGTTGCTACGTGTTCCATGTTTGCTCCCAGTACTATAATGGCAGAGCACCTTCCATGAGTGGATCTTTCATTGCAACATATCTTGGTCACTTGCTTATTCTTGAAGCTGTCCTGTTAATTTTTCCAAAAAATCTGTTTCATATATACAGATAGTTAAATTCAGATCAAGAGAAATGGATGATAATGCTTGCTTATTCAAGAAGTTTGTGCAGTGGCATTTACTTTTCAGAATTTTATAAAAATGTTTGTTCAAACTATGCTTGAAAAAGCAAAGCAGAACAAGTGCATTTAGAAGGTTTGTCCTGGTGAGTGTTTTCACAAGTTCACCTCATAATTTTAAGTATAATACTGTTTTGGACTTTACTGCAAAACGTTTCAGGAAGTAAGAGGATATGTCCTTCCAGTGCAGAAGGATTCTTCCACGTAAAATTCCGACTTGAGAGGGGTAGAAGAGAGCAGTGTTGCCCCCCTTGCTTGTTAGCTTCCCTTCACATTTATTGTAAAGAGAAGGGAAGAGAACAGACGGAGCCTGAAGCACTCACCTTCTCTTCGATTTGTTTGGGGCAAGGTGTTCCTAGGAGTCAGCTGCTGAGTTTAACAGTGCAAAATTATCACAGAAGTCCTTTTGTTTCCTTTTATTAATGGCAGCTTCAGTGATTTAGAGAGTACCTTGTGTGATACTATAAATAATAAATACATATAGTATAGCTTTATGTATTGCAGTAGGACAAAAGGTCGGTATTCTGGAAGTAAGCTGAATCCCTGGCTGTTGTCAGAGCCATTAGAGAGTCTATCAAAGGTAGGTCTTATCTGCTAGAAGTTGATCTGTTTGGCGTCATTACGAAGATGTACTAGCAGAGCTGTTTCATGCATAAAGCCACAAGATAATTGTAGTAGGTTGGCCAGTATTTTTCATCATTAGTGCTTGACTCTTAGGTAGAAGGCTAGAGGAGTGCTTGTTCGGAGATGGTGCGTCTGAGGCACCCAACCTACGTTTCTGTTAAGTATATCCATATTGAACTTTAGACATCATGTAAAATTAGTTCTCAGATTTAAAAAAAAAAATAGAATTAGTGTTATTCTCAGTATTCCAAATATGATATGGTCCTCCTTTTTCTTTTATGCAGCACAGGTTCAAACCTGCAATGTGGTAGTAGCCCAGGGTTCAGTCTAGAGTCTCTTCTGTACTGTGTTTCCTTCTGCAGTCTTTGGAAGATGTTTGTATTCAAGATCAGCAGACCTAGCATTTTGATCTGAGCCTTAAGATGTTAGGGTGCCTGCTAATTTACCTTCAACTTCTTTTTCTATCGTGCACAGTTGATTGCACCCTCTTAAATGTTACATTTTATTAATGTGATATTTTTTTTAAAAATACAAATTAGTACTGCTAATTAAGGGAACTTCATTAATATGAACTTCCAGAATGCTAATACTTGCTGAGTAGATGCAGGTAATGATTGTATTACAACAATCAGGGAGAACAGACCCATGTTAGGTATTTTGCATTAGTAACTCGGATTGAGGGGAAAGGAAGAGAATACATGTTAACTCTCCAGCTTAACATTTGAGACACAGACTTCAGTGAAGGATTAAATAGAAACTGGATCACATGAGTATTTCAGTATTTTATGCAATGATTATTGTATATGAAATACATGTCTTCATGCATGGATGCTCTCTGCTTGTCTTCTTTTCTCATTAAATATTTGAGAAGTGTTTGGAAAGCAGCATTCCTTCAGCAGGAGGGAGAGATGGTGTTTCTATCTAGAATGCCGCTTGGCTGCTTAAGCATGGTTTCTTGATCTCTTACTGGGGAATGTGGAATGAAGGCCTTAGTTATTTCAACTTACTCAGGCTGCATTTTGTTGGATTTCATAATTTCCAGCTAAATAGAAGCAAAGGGTATGTTTGCACAGCATAGTGCAGTGCCGTGCAGAATAATCAGATGGATGCTTTTTGTGTCAACATGATGTTCCTTAGTCACCTTGACTACATATTATCTACTTCTTTAAAAATCACTGTTAATTGTTCAGCCAACTCAAAAACAATTATTAGGTATCGCTGCAGACAATAGGGATGGTGCATGTTTCACAGCAGAGTCTGATGGCTTTTTACTTGTCCTGTAGATCAGTCTTACCTTTTTCCTAATAATATTGCATAATTATGTAATAATTATAGCATATACATTACATATCTTATAGATTATATGTTATGTTGTACATAATGTGCTATGATATGAAATAATAAAACAAATGTAATAAAGTTCTGTCGTTCTATATATAATAATTCAATAATACTGAATGTTCGTTTTTTTCTTACCTGCTTTTATATCAATTACCTTTGTGTAATTGATATAAAATTGTGTCTTTTTTTTTTTTAATTGCTAACAGAGCTTGATAGCCAGGACCTACTGCCACTTTCTTCTGAGCACAATGTAACTGAACCAGTGAGCACAGTGAGAGTGATCTCTCCTTGCTTCAGACAGATGCCAGCACATGTCAAGTGTAGCTCACACTGCCTCAATTAGTCTTCAGTGGTTCTTGTAGCATGCCACAGGCAATAGCACTAGTGCAAAATTTGATGCACGTGACGGAAGATATCAAAAGTTGTTAGTCCCTTGAGTAAGAGAGTTTGATCAGCTTTTTTTAGAGCAATTTGCTGTCTTGGATCACTGATTATTTTGGGATTCTTCCCGGCAGTTTGGAGCCTAAAATGCTGTTTTATTCTTTTTTGCTGAACACTTTTTCTCAGACGTACTTTGCCCATGTGCTGCTGGGTTATAATAACTTGTTTATAGCTCCATTCAGACCACTCAGAATCTGGTTTTGAGTTTGTACTTGTTATTGACAGTGCATTGCAGATATGCATGATTTTCTAATCTGCTCCCAGGTGTAACTTGGACCATTAATCAAGATCTTTAAGCTTTTGGTTTAAAGTTTTGATCTTGGCATTGCAAAACCCCATCTGTCTTTGATGGGATTACTGTGTTCTTGCAACCTGCCAACATGTTTCTACCAAGAGTGTCTACATGTGAATTTTTCAGGTCCAGCATTATATTATTATATATTATTATCTCCTAAATGGATCTAACACTGACTTAAAGGACTTATTTTTTGATCTTCCATTGAAATTGTAAATAAAACCTTACGCTTGTTTAAGTGGTAACAAGGATGTGCTAAATATGTTCATATCTTCAGATTATGTTAGTAGTTTAAGTGTAAATTGAAGGTGTCATAGGTTATCTGGAATTTGTTAAATCTTTTTTGCATGTCTCATTTTCTAAGCATAATAGGACTTCCTGAAGAACTACATTATCAATCACTTTTTTTTTTCCTGCTCTACCAGGTGTGAGGCAGCTAGTCCACATATTCATCCTGTTGGATGGTGTAAAGAACATAAAAGAACTCTCATCACTCCACCAGGTTTGTATCTTATTACACATCTGAAAGATTTAAGGAGGTTATAGTGAGGTAGCAGCATTACAACTTACAATAAGCTTATTGTTACCACTTCTGAATTTTTCTTTCGGTGATTAAGAATTGGTATTTGAGAGGTTTTGCATTTTTTTACAGGACATAATATAGTGAATGTAGAAGTACAATAGGCATTAGGTGTTAGGTATGCACATTTATGCTGCTTTAGTAGAGAGACATCTATTCACGACAGATACCCCTTAGCATCTGAACAAGTTTGTATTTTTGGCTGATTGTATTCACTTACTCTGAGACACACACTGAAAATGCTGCTGAAACAAATTCTAGGTGTGTGAGATTGTTGCATAAGAAAAACATCTTCACGTGAACTAAATATGTAAGATAATGAGTTGATGAGAAGATTGCCTTATATGATCAAGGAATCAAATTTGTAAGGGCTCTTTGGAAGGGAAGAAGGCACAATGAGAGAGATACAGAAGAATGAAAGTGTATTAATTAGTACGAAATATAAGACCACCACTGTTTTTGTGGACTGTTGTGTATAGCTGGATGATCTAAATGCTCTCTTGCGGAAACTGCCATCTGTGGTCTGAGAACATGGAAAATTAAAACCAACTTTGACAGAAATTCTAATAGCCAGCAATCTTGAAAAGTCGTAAGCAATCTGTCAGGAGGTTAATTACAGCCTATTTTTCAGTGAGATCCTTTTTAAAATGAATCTGAATTGGTTTTGTTCTGTTCTAGATTATGAATCATAATGTTTAAACGTCAAACTTCTAGTGCAGAGTAAAGGCAAAGGACAGGCACTGCCTTTTCTTTAAGAGCAAAGCTGTCTTTGTGTTTCTTGCATAAAGTGTTTATAAACATGACACTTTCTGGGAAAGGCAACATCTTCTTTAATGATATCTGTAAATTTTTCATATCGTAAATGTCCAGGCTTTTTTTATAGAAATTCAGTTAAAAGAAATTCGCTGAAAGAGTAACAAGTAGTCAGGTGTGCTCTAAAGTGGTACAAAGCCATCACTGATTAGATTGTGCTTGCCAGTAAATTACTGTTTGTAAAATATTAGCTTTATAATACTTAAAATAATTTCTTTAATTGAATGGACAGATTTTTTCAGTCCACATTATATTCTCATATCCAAAGGAATTGTGACTTTTTCTGCTAGCTACTGAGTATCGTGTGTGAGAAGATTGTTAGGTTTTTTAACCTGCATGGTGAATGTGTCAGAGACAATTTAGAATAGCCTTTCTTGTACTTATTTTATAAATCTGAAGCATAAATCAGAATAGCATTATGAAATTGTTAGGCATTCTATAAATTATACATCAATTTTGGGGTTTTGTACTGCTGTGTTTAATTTTGCTCTTCTATGCCAGATTATCCACACGCTAAGCATTTTTCTTGGGAGAAGTATTTGGAAGAAACCAGTTCATTACCTGCACCTGCAAGGGCTTTTAAAGTGGTGAGAAAATGCTTATATTTTTTTCATGCTTTGAAAAGCATGTAATTAATTAAAGAAGAGAATACATATATGGTGTTCCTATGTTTCCAAATGTATCCAGTTAATTAGTTGCATAATAGGTGGTTTGTTTTCATGCAGGTTTTCAGTTCACTGTTAGAAATCAGATAATTATTATTATAAATCACTATTACTTTATTATTTTAATCATTACAAATGGAATTAAATGCTACAAAATATTACTAATGAATGCAGTTTGCTATGGAAATTACTGCCTGGTTATTAGAAATAATGAGGTAGGTAGTGAGTCATCATAACATATTTTGAACAGATGTATTTCTATCCATACATTTTAAATGGTGCAGTAAATAGAGTGAGAATGTAAAAACTGTTCTAGGAGGTCAGTCTGGTTGCCCATCTAGTCCATTGTCTCTGGCAGTAGCCAAGAGGGTGTTTGTCTTTAATACCCTTCAGCAGGCTTTTTCAGGTGTGAGCTTGTGAGTAGAGCACATGGTCAGCATCCACAGGCGTAACTATGATGTTTGTGGGAAACATCCTTTTCTTTTAGCTTTGTACTTGCTAGTTTCTTTCAGTGACACCCATCTTTCATGAGCCCTTAGGATTTCAGTGAGGAAAGCGGGCTGGTCAGTAATGCAGATCAGGATTGCTGTTAGGAGCCAGCATCAGATGGCTGGTAGCTCCCAGCCCCTTGTCTCACAGCGCGCTGAAGCTATTTGACTCAGCTTTTCCAATTAGGGTCACTAATTCTGAATAACGCTTTGCTAAGAGCTGGATTAATGAAAGCAGAAGCGTGGTGCTTATAGCAGTTCGTGGGATCAGGAGATCACCGGACTTTATTACTGAGCTGCAGTTTATTGCCCCAAAATATGTCTGACTTAATGACATGACTCATTGTTGCGGTCTTAGCAAGAATACTCAGAGCGAGGATTAGGAAGATGTTTGGTTATTTTTTGAGAGGTATAGTCCTTGGCAAAACAGAGGAAGGCTGTGACCTTGGCTACATCAAGCTAAAAGCAAACGTTTTCTTTTTGTCCCAGAGCATCCATGTTTTAATGTTGCCGCCCTGAGTTCAGGCAACAGCCACCCTGCAGGCTCAGCAGTGGGAATGCCCCACCGGTGGCCCACAGGGTCTTCCAGCCAGCAAGGTCCGTCTGTTTGTGTCTGCACTGGAGAACTGAACAGAACATACCACAGGTGTGCAGGCATTGACAGCATTAAGCAGGCAGAATGCTAGCTGGCCTGGCTCAGCCCTGCTCCAGAAACAATACTAGCAGGGAGTGTCTGGGGATGGTGTAGGTCCCACAAGTTAGCTTAGACCAGGCTGGCTGGCTTTGAGGATGGAGGCGAAGGAGAGCTTGACTACATGTGGGTTAGCTGTGCTCTGTCTTGTGGTTTCACAGCCAGAGAAACACCTCCCTGCTTTTTGAACTAATATAATGACAACCATATTAATACTAATTGTGATAAACAACAAGCAAGCAGCTTTAATGGGAATAAAATGCGGATTGTGTTGGAGTTTGGGTGAAGTCTTCCTGAGGCAGTCACAGTATTTTATATTGGATTATGGGAGAAAACAGAATTCTTAAGCTGAGCTGAAAAAAAAGCACCAATGGTCTGGAAAGTCTTAAAGAGACAGTTTATGTTATTTTTCTAGAAATCTAGAATAAAAACATAATCTGTTTTGTGCATATGTTCCTTTAAAATGGAAATATCTTTTGCTTTAAATTTCATAGCTGTAGATGGCAGAGATAAAATCTGGTACTCCAAACAAAGACACCTTTTCTGCCAAAATAGGATTACAAAATAGGTGTTTGTTCTAAGTATTTATTATTATTATACCATGGGTTAACGTCTTCAGTAGGAGACTGAAAAAGATTTGATTCACAAAGCAAAAACACATACTAAAAAGCACAAATATGTTTCCTGTGGACAATTTCATAGACATTTCAAGCTGTTGGTATGTAATACATCGTTCATATGAAACCATTGACCAAATCTCTGGGAAAACTCCTCTAGGGAATTTAGGAAAAAAACCAACTGATTTAGAATAAAGATCCCCATTTAACTTGCTTGCATGGCTTGAATCCTGTCCATTCCAGGAGAAGCTGGAATCCCAATGTAGTTACTTAATTTTTCTAGTTTAATAACACTGGTTTAAATTACGTTTTTATGCTTGGATTTGTTGGAGGGAGAGGGCAGATCTGAGAAAATGAAGACAAAAATTTCTATGGATTTTATATACTTTACTATTGTGTGAGATTTTTGAGGTTTTCTTCTGTTAATATTGTTCTGCTTTTCTAGAAACCTTCTCATGGCTTTCAGAAAAACATGAAACTTGAAGTGGTTGACAAGAGAAATCCAGTATTTATCAGAGTAGCAACCATTGTAGATACCGATGATTATAGAATAAAAGTAAGTTTCTCTGTCTTACTGTACTGCTCTGCTTGGGTCACTGATGAGTACTTTGTAAAACCAGAATCCTATGGTTGTAAAATTGAGCACAGGACAAAATGAGTCACATTGTTGGGTCCTGCTAAGCTTTTGCTCATCCTTTTCACTGATTAATATGCATGTAATTCCTTTGGAAGGGGTTGTTTTATTGTCCTTAGTTACATTTGCTGACGTAGGTAATTATAAAGCAGAGTTCAATATGTTGGAAAATTGCTTTGGGAATAGTTGTTGTAAGACAGTTGTCTATTCTATCAAGAAATGCAATGATTTAAT
Organism: Falco naumanni; assembly: GCF_017639655.2. Taxonomy (NCBI): domain Eukaryota; kingdom Metazoa; phylum Chordata; class Aves; order Falconiformes; family Falconidae; genus Falco; species Falco naumanni. Next base: position 55,787,388 of record NC_054059.1, on the reverse strand, counting down.
ATTAAGTGTCAAAGGTCTGCTATGATGTTTGTGTTAGGGCCCATAAAATATTTGGCCTAGGTTAATTGAATCTGTCTCTATAAACATCCAGGGAGAGGTGAGACATCTAAGTGAGACACGAGAAAATAACCCTGATCTCTTGTGTCTTGCCAGTGACTTCTGTAATTCTGAAGTTTATATTAATTACGGACTTTAGGTTGGATTAATCTCAGATAATGTATTTTTAAGGAATTGCAAACTTCCAGAAGTTGTTATGCTTGAATTATTTTTCATGTGTTTTACAAAACCAGTTTATGCTCTGAAGCACTTTACTGTTAGAAGGGCTAGCATATTCCAGATATCCAGTTAGATGGATTTGAAAGATACTTGGTTTTGCAGTTTGTACAGATTAGACATACCTCGTATTTCAAGCAGAAAATAATACCTGACATTTCTTTTTGAATCTGAATTAACTGGTGTCTGGGAGTCATGAAAACTAATATCTTTACACCTACGCATTTTCTATCTAAACTCTAAGTTGGTCGTGCAAAAAAACCCCCAAACCAACCAACCAAACCCTTATCCAGTCTAATCTATTTAAATGACAGGATTTTTAACTTCTAGGATGGTAATTTGACTCTGTAGCATATGTTGAAAGAGCTCTATTTGTATGTATCTATGTGTACATGCATCCACACATGCATGCATAAGAGATCCGAGCTATTTACTAGTACAGACTTCAAGTAAGATTTGAAGATACTTAGCTTTCACCTGAAAAAAAGCACATGTATAGCCCATACTGGTGGGTTTCTGGGAAGTCACATACTTTTCTCTTCCGTTTCAACTCCTTATCTTGTATAGTCTGATGTTAGTAAAAATTTTACTTGTTGGTTTATATTTTTATGGATAAATGCAATTCTTTTGTAGTCCTTTGCTTACTGCTCTGCTATTCCTAAATCGTGTTCAAACAGGAGATTAAAAAATGTTTCAAAACTTCAGCGACAGTATGCCTGCTCCAGAATCTAATGCACATGTATTTTTTGTGTAACTCTGACAGTTCTCTTAAAGTGACTTCAATAATGGACATACCATTTTTAGAGATTACTTAGGGAAACTGATTTTATAGAGATTTTTTCTGATGTAAAATGTTTTGTTCTTCTCTTTTATTTTAGGTTCATTTTGATGGCTGGGATAGTATTTATGACTATTGGACTGATGTAGATAGCCCTGATATCCATCCTGCAGGCTGGTGTACAAAAACTGGACACCCTCTTCAGCCCCCACTTAGTAAGAGAAATCACATTGTAACGTAATGATGTTAAAAGGCACATGTAGTGTGCTATCTTTTTCCCTGCCAGTGCTATCCAAGTAAGCATAGCAACTAGGATATGCAAAATAATGTAAATGTGACATTTAGTGCAAGATCAACAGTCAGTAATTAATTACTTTTTAGTAGATAGCTTTATTGATCCTTACTGTAATGGAAATAAAATGTTTCTTTGTTTGCATAAGAACCACAGTCAAAACCTGAAGTGATGACAAAGATCTGTTGCATAAAATCCTGACCTTCTTGAAGCCAGTGATGAAACTGCTGTGGCATTCAGTAGGGATAGGGTACCACTGTTAAAATCCTCTTGAAGATTAGTGTGCTTTTTAGCTCAAAGGAGTCCAGACTGCACTGAGAAGGCACAAATGCTGTGGCAAATCCTCATAACCAGGTAACTTGATTTTTTAATTCAGCTGAGCAAAGAGGAGTTAGTGGTGCCCACACTGAAGGTAAATCTAACAGAAGCTTAGTTCCAATAATAATACTGAATTTACTGGCTTGCCCTCTCTGGGGATTTTGTTTTACTTGTTAAAGAGGAGGGAGGTCTGTCATAAATGAGACTGAAGGTTGCAGGGAGAAGAGACTTTTGTGGTAACTGTATCCCTGCCTATGCCATTGTGTTTCTGGATAACGGTAGTAAAATCACTTTAGCCAAACTGTGAACAGAGGTTTTTTAATTGAGTGATCTTCTCTGGGATTGTTTTATGTTGTGACTCTGAGGTGTGGTTTGCACAAGTGCTGAGTATTCACAGCTGTAACTGTGATCAGAAAGAGCTGTGCTTGGGAATAAATGCTGAGCAATGCCAAGTACACTGATAAAAAATTAAATCTAAAATAACTGAGGTAAGGTGCATATAGATTGTGTGAATGTGTTACCTGAAAATCTCGGTACCTCAATTCAGCGTCTCTGAAATGTCAAGAAGAAATGTCTCCTATCAGGAGCATCATCAGAGTATATTCATTAGTTTTCTGAGCACTCCAGTGGTACAGTGATGACTGACTGTTAGGAAGTTAATCATTCTGTCTTCAAAGCAGAGTCTCAATAGTGTGGTAAGTGCCAAAGCACAGAGTGTGTAATGAGAAGACGGGATGCTGCATTTCTGTTTCTTAATCTGAGATGTGCATCCTTGTACTGAATGAAGGAACAGTCGAGTGGGAAATAGTAGTCTGTGGCCACATAAGTAAAATTTGTATCATATGGCAAAAGAGCTGAATAAGGTTGCAACATTTTTGTTACCTAAGATTAAAAAAAAAATAAATCTTAGTTTCACAATGATGCAAGCAGCGGCTTCTTCCATAAATATGGACAGCCATTTTAAATTACATTTTCAGAGAGTTTGATTTTTTTGAGTGAAGAGAACATTTGTAGGAAGCTAGTTTTTGCAAAACCAGAGCATCAGTAAGACAGGGCTTTCCTTTACAAAACATCCCTGTTTAGTTAACTCTTCCTTTGAGTCTACTAACTTGTTAGGTTATAGGTGTCAGATCTGCATACAGGTAGAAAAGATAAAATTTTCTGCTCTGTCAGTCACTGCACCATTTTAAAGCCTATAGAAATCTTTGGAATTCAGTGTAGTTGTAGTGTTGTAACAGCATAGTGGAAACATCTGTTAAAATATGCTTTTGGACTGCCCTAATTATACATAATAATTCTCCATTTTTCATTATCCATCTGCGAGTAAGAATCTGTCTTTCATGTAGGAAAAATTATTTAAATAAACCTTTTATGTCAGTATTGTTATGTGTAGGGGGAGGTACAAGTTCATGTACTTCTCAAGTAACACGAGTACTAGAGAGAGTGCATGTTTGTAGATGTGCAGCAGGTGTTCTCCATTTCCTGTGGTGGAGTACGTCTCCCCTGCTTGCTGTGAACCTGTGGGTTATATACTGTGTTTGCTTGAGCATCAAAGCTAGTTTTGACAGCTACATGCTTTAATGTCTCTGCAGGTGTCATTGTTACAGGTTGATGAAAAAAAGATAGACACATGAAAGTAAAAATGTCAAAAATATCCTGATGGCTCATTCTTTTTAGTAGCAATTTCAGCCTTTGTTTTCAAGTCTTGTTCACTGGAAAACTTGAGCTAAAAATGGAGGAGGTCAGTACCCATTGTGAACAGATTCCTATGTTCAGGAACAGCAGGATAACCTTGTCTGTGCTTTTGCAAAACAAGCAGGTTCCAAATACATGTAGTTAATAGGAGAGAAATTGGAAGTCACGCTGTTCCTCCAAAATTTGCGTTCTTTATACCAATGTGGTTCTTCTATAGAGACTTAATCACACAGAGTAAGTGAATTAGGTTGTTTGAACCTCCATCACGCTTTTGCAGAATGTGTTTTTAAATTACTTTAAAATAAGATTTTGTTTACTTATTTATTCTTCATGTTTACTGTGCTACTCTGCTATTCCTGTGTACTTACGTAACTTTTAAGGATTAGATACTTTTATTTAATCTCATATGTACTTTCCCCTGACATGCAGCTCCTTTGGAATTGGTGGAAGCTTTAGAGCATGGAGGGTGTCCCACAGCAGGATGTAAAGGAGTTGGGCACATTAAAAGAGCAAGACATATCGGCCATCATAGGTATGGGTATGTGCTATGAATCTGTGATGTTATTCTTTCAATTGAGCGATGTGTGTACATGTTTGTTTTTTTTAACTGTTGTTCATAAGAAAACAGATCCAAGCTGGAAAAAAATAGGAAATCTTGTAAACCTAAATATTCAATTATTTCAGTTGCCATGGTGAACATGCTGAAATAAACATTAGCAATCTGTAACTTCATTTCACCAGGGTGTGCTGAGATAAGATTTGTCGAACATCATTTTTTGTCACAATTGAGAGGTTCAGGTGCTCTGTATTTTATTCCTACAAGGATTCCTCGGTTTGCTGTTCAACTTGCAAGATGTTATGGACAGATATGTGTAAAGCAGTAACTTTTGAACCTTTTGAAATATGAGGCCACTAATTTTATTATGGCTTGGATGGTTTTGTCCTGCTTGATTGGTAGGCGTGAGTATTTGCTTGATGGCTTGGAAAAATGCTAGAAAGGGAATTCCAATTGACATATTCCTGAAGGACAGCCTGAACAACTTGCTGTTTGTACCTAGTGGTTCTAAAGATGCTTTTGTTGAACGCCTGAAATACAGTGCAGAAATGTGGGCATCCTAAGCTGTCCTAGACAAAGAGTTGACATAGGGAGAGCAGCAGCATGGAAGAATGGAATGGGGGACAGAGAGACAGTGACAGTAAACGGGAAACAGTTACTAAGCCAAAAATTGATGATTTTTGAAATACAGTATGAGGTGAATCCTGAATGTTTTAGTAAGGGATATAGAGTTAACCTAACATGTTAATTTGAGAATTTAAGTATCATAAATATAATCCTATCACTTTTTTGCAAATTCGAGCTTCCAGAAATTCTCTTGGATTTTTTCCATGGCACAGTCATACAATCCTCAGATGGCATATCACTTTGTACTTTCTGCTCTCGTATGGTTAGAGGGCTATTTGGTTATTTGTCTGTTCATGTTTTTAAAACGTATTACTGAACTACCATGATCCAAGAGTTAGCTCTGCAATGGGAGAGCTAACTTTTCTTGGTTTTGGTGAGAGAATTGTCATGGTGACTAGAGTTATGCTACAAGGTTTTGATGACATATCAGCTGAGGTTAAAGTCCTGACTCGTCCCTAACAAAGATACCTGCCAGCAAAACTTACTGTGTTGTTGCATGTTTAGTGTGCAAAAGGCATCTTTTGCTGCAAGAAGTTCTTTCCTATCCACAGCAGGGCATTGTGTTTGTCTTGTTAGGACGCAGAAGAACTCCTGCTGCTATTACAAGCTTTATCTCCAGGAAGGGGCATGGCTAGGTTAGCTCCAGTGACAAAACCTGTTGCAACATGAGCTGTGGTGGTGGTGTCATGACACAGTATGCCGCACTGCTGTCTTTCAGATTGTTCTTACCCTTTTTGTTGGACTCAATCAGTAGGATAACTCCTTAAACAGTCAAGTTAGTACTTAAGAGGTTAGCCTTCATTTAGCATCTGGTAACCTACTACATTCATGTTCTTAGCCCACTGCAAATGTAAAGTAAACTAGACTTGCCTCAAAAGCTTCCTGGCTGCTTAGCTGTGACCCATTTTATTTCATATTCCAGTAGACTGAGTCTTGTGTGATTTATTAACGCACCTGGCCTGTAAGGTAATAAATTCCAATTGTTTACTGTGTCCCATCTCAAATACTTAGAATCAGGTGAACCCATTCTTAGCCCAAGGCTGAAACTGGAAAAAAAAAAAAAAAAAAAAAAAAGAAAACGAAACCATAAGTGATTATGTCAGAAAAAATTTTAATTTATGGTCTCTCTAAATAAACATTGGCACTAAAACTTCTATATGTTTCATAGGGAAGGAATGAGTAAGAGCTATATGTCTAGTTAGTTCATGTAGCCTTTGCTTTTATAACTAGATTTTCCATGCTATTTAAAGTTGTTGTATTTACTTATCCTGAATATTAAGAAACAAACTCGGGGAAATCTGTTGTGGTTTATTTTTACTGCAGTCTTAGCAATCCTATTATTTGCACATTAACTGATGGTTCTAGGGTATAAAAATATAACTGAAGAGATTTTGTTGGTCATAAGACAGGTATTTGCTGTTTCATAGCAAATAAATTAACACCATTAAGTGTCTTATTCACTAATTGTATCATTTTGCCCTGTGTGCTGATATTGTGGGTTTTTTTCTTGAGCGTTTCTGAGGATAACAGTGAGATTTGTTATTTATCTGCAGTCTGCAGACTTGAGGGTCCAGGTCACCCCCAAAATTCTAACATTGTACCATCACTTTTTTCCTGAATTAACAAAGACATTTTGAAATCGGTATAATTATCCACATCAGGTAGCAGTCCCTTGGCTCTTTTATCTTGGCAACCTTGAAATGTATTTAAGCATGCTTATCTTTTTTTTCATGATGAGGCACAACATCTATCAACAGCATAAATGCCTGTGTGCAGAAAAGATGATAATTTAAAATGCTAAGTAATTCTGAAATAATTTTGAAAGCTTGTAACTTAGGAACCAGATGAAAGCCTCGGTGATTAATTATGTAGTGAGGTGAAAGCATTTACTTTTGGGAAAAGTTGATGTTGATAAGGACTTGGTATCTGTCACCAGTTGATCTAGGGTTTTGTGCTGCGCAGCTGAAACTGAGACTGGTGTGCTGGTTGGTAGCATTATGCAGATCACCTGCATATGATTGTGAATTGTATGCTCTCTGGTGTTTAATGCATACAATGATATTTCGAGTTTAAGCAGTAATGCAAAGCCGTCAGTTGTAAACAGGTCATTAGTGTTTTGGGTCAGCTCTCCATGAATAAAGAATTTTACCAGAAACTTGACACGCACTATGTGTAAGTCAAAGTGAACTAACTGAATGTGTCGTGGTGGAGGCTGTGTTGTAAGAGAACCACAGCACAGAAACATGGAAACCTCAGCTCAGCAGAATGTTGTTACTTTTTAGCTGAAGTAATTCTCATCTGATTTTGATGCCAGTCTCAAGTTTCATTTTATCTTTTATGTAAGATCATTGGCCCCAGCCAAATCCGTCATAAGCTAGTCTTGAGTCAGGTTTAGACTGCTGAAGCAGCTTCCTCCTAAGAAAGAATGCTTTGATGATAAACATGTGTTGTAAATTGTGATAAACGTATTGTAAATTGTGGAAGAGAACATTTGGTCACTTGTTTCCAGACTAGTTAAAAATGTTTCTATAAAGTCAACTGAAGTAAAGACATCACTTAAAAATCCCGCAGAAGAAAAAGCATACATCCCCCAGTTGTTGTCAGGACCTTTTTGCTGGAGGTTTGTTGCTAATCACGTATCACTTACAGCAGATGCGGTTTTAGATAAAGTCTAATCCATCAGTTAGTCCAACCTATTTGTTTAACGCACAAAGGAAGATAGTTTGAGCAAATCTGGGTGAATTTTCCTGAAGCTGCCATACAGCCTCATCCCTTAGCAACACTTGGAAATAGCCTGTACCTAGAAGGCAATGAGGAGCTGGGGTTGGTGACATTTCCAACCAGTACAGCTAAACCAGGAGACCTGTTTGTGGCTTCACACAAGTTTGCAAAATACTCCAAGCAGTCATAAAGACTAATAATCCATATTAAAAAATACTTCAGTATTAACGTTCTTTTATGAAACAGAGTATCGCCTTACTGTTCTTCAGGTTAAGAGAGAAGCCTGTCTTATATTCCCTTCTGATGTTAGATGTAGCAGAAACCAAGTAATCCAGTTGGACTCTGTGCTTCAGAAACTTTGTTTGCATACTAATAGAACACAGGAACATCTCCACATGTCTGGAGAAGGCTAAAGTCCATGCCTACCCATCAGTTGCCCAGTTTTATCCTATTACTCTTGAACTTTAGAGAAAAAAGGTATTTGTGTAACCCTACCTAGAGATAGATCTTGACAGTGACAGAAGAGGAGTTGCAAAATAACCACAAATGGGATATGCTACTGTTACATCAGAGTTCTGCAAAGGGCTAATTATGTAAAACCTCTGTTGACTAGAAAAGCCTAGGTCTATGATCACAGGAATTCTTCAGAATGGTATACAGGAAGTAGTAATCAGTGCATTGCATTTTTCCTTTATTGATCTTCCATGGTTTGATAAAACCAGAAGCTTATTTTAGTGCTCAGTTTTTACTTAGCCTGTGCAGGACCCTGGAAGCATTGGCTCCCTTTCCTCAGAAAACTGTTATGGACGTGTATTGCCAGCCACTCTGCTGCCGTTTCAGTAGGATGCAAAGTGTGCTGCAGATAGCTAATTGCTTGCTGTGTTGATCCTTCAACATTTAGAGTTGGCTGATTACTCTCCTGTGGGGTGTGGGTGTGTGTGTCAGGTGGTATTAATGTGAATATTTGTCTACTGAAGCCTGCTAAAGCAGCTCAGATGATAATTGACTGTCTTTATTTTGGACTGGTTTCAAAGCTGTGAAGCAGTGCTGGAGGGTGGACAGCCCTGTCAGATGTATAGTAGAGGTTTCAAACTGAGTACCTGCTGCTGCTTCTGCTTCTTGGCATTCTCTCTGTGCCTCTGGCAGACCTTGTTACTCCCAAGTCAAGGACATCTAATCATTTTGGAAACTGCTTTTTGAACCTCTGCTATTCTCAAAATAGTGTGCTAAGGCAAACTGCAAGCTGGAGCAGAAATCCAGATTCGAGTTGACAGAAGAGTTAAAAACCATGATTTAAAATTAAGTAACCTAAACATCAAGACTTCTGAGCCCTTGAGATGAGTTGTCTCTAAAACTTACAGTCTTGTGTAAATCAAATACTTCTCTTATGTAAGAATAACAAGATTAATTTTTTATTCTTTGTAGTAGACACATTAAACTGAACTGAAGGCTGGAGGCATTGAGATTCAGCAGGATTTACTGATTGATCTGAAGCCATGTAACTCATACACAGGTTCATTCATGCTGTATTTTGTTGAAACAAAGCTAATGGTGGAAACCATGAGGGTTCTTTTTGTTGCCCCAAGTAATAGTAGCATCAAAGGACTATCAAAGAGTTTTTTAAAAAATGATACAGCAGCTGGAATGTTTAATTACAAAGAAAAGCTCGTCGGAATCTAGTGCTCTAAAGCATCACGTTATAACTACTGTTGACTGAAATTGTCATTCAGCTTCTGTTTTTCGAGAAAATGCTAAAAGAAAAGGCAGTATATAAGCAGTCAAGTTCTAGTGAAGGAATGAATTTTGAGAATTTTTTTCTTTGTTTTTTAATTTAAAACATGTTGTAGTGTTGGTAAACAGAAGACCTGCTAGAGATGAAATTGTATTGTCAGATTTCATTGTGGTGTAAGACTGATTAGGTGGTTAGTTTTCCTTGAGACAACCATCTAACTGCTTAAAAACACTAAGCCTCAAAACAGCCCTGTGAGCATAGGAAGCCAAAAGAAGATTACATGCTTTGCCTTACAGCAATGGCAGATCTGGTATGAATCAATATATTCCTGAGTTTCTGATAACTGTATTTCATCACAGTGGTATGAGTTTGTCACAGTAAGAACTTAAATCCCACTAGCATTGGCTCCTTAAAACCTTTTTTCTGAATAGAGGCCTGTATCTTTCATCTAGTTCATATGTAGCTCATATGAAAGGGGAAAAAGAGATCGTTGTGGTAGATGCAGCAGTATAAAGAACTGAGACTATATAACAGCTTCCTCTCTTCCCTAGTATTCCTGTTTTCTTCCCCATATTTCAGTTAATGTTTTTTTTGTTCTTTTAAGACATCTAGCAGAGGCTAGTCCTAAGACAGACAAAAACAGTAGGTTGAAAAATAAGTACAAGTAGACGTATACAAATAAATCTAAAATAAAATGCCAAATTCTGCCTAAGAGAATTTAGAAATAAAAAGTATATTCTCAGATAATAATCTTATTTGTATATTCTGTTCCATATCTTTAAAACAATTTTATTAACAGAAAGGTATCCTATTTCAAGTGTAGTGCTTTAGAGTCCAGCCACACATTCAGCTATATCTTATTCAGCTGTGAAAACTCCTGGTATGAAGGTTCTCGTGGCAAAAAAAATCAGTGCCTTATCTCAGAGGAGGTGCTGGGACTACCATCCAGTTCCTCAGAAGAAAGCAAAGACGATTGTTTTGTGTTTCATCAGGTCACCTGGGGATATAGCTGTATGTCCCTTGAAGACACTGTACAGGCTGTTACGGAGCAGTATCTGCTTGGAATGAGCTTAAACAGGGATCTCATCTTGATGAGAAAAGCAGAAACTCTATTCTCCTGGCAAGTTTTTTCCTCCATAATTCAAGTTCAGCACAGCTATACAAGGATTTTTTTAAAAAAAGGCTGATACTGTCTTGTTTTCAAGTGAACCAACTGAAAAATCAGACATGCTGTTGGACTCCTGTCTTGATAACCCCAGCAAGGACTGATTGACTTGGTCTGTGTAGCCTTGAGGAATTTACTCGTTTCATGCTACAGCTGAGAGAAATGTAATTTTTGACCAACTTTTTATGTTGGTGAGACCAAAATTAGGTCACCAATACTGGTCGAACCTTGTCATAGGAGTTGATACATATTAACTCTCTGACTCCAAAGCTTCATCAGTAAAGGAAAAGGAGAATACACAGCATATATTGATTAAAAGGCCTTTTTTCATTTTTAATGCTGTGCTTTGTAAAATGAACATGATAATGAAAGCTGTTGGTTTTCTGGTTATTTTTTGTAATTTGGAGGTGGCAGGGGATGTGGCTGGCATGGTAGACTTGTTTATATTAGGCAGTTCTGTTTGGAAATCATGCATGTAACGATCAGTGAAATAAAATATTGGAGTGGTTTATGGAAAGGCAGGTAGTTATATTGTTGAAAAGAAAGTAAGCAAAATCACAGACATGAATTTTTTACATTTTACCATTATGGAGGTCCTTGTATTAATACAGGTGAGTAGGAAAACATAATTTCCCATTCTAGTTAGTGTCATAGTTCATGAGCCACAAATAGAACATCATGTTTAGTACAGCCTCTCCTGTGTCTTAAATAGAGATTTGAAAACTTGAGTATGTTGTTATTCCCTGTTGTGGCTTATATATACCTTTCAGAGTTTAGGATACTGTCTTTGAAGTGTGTGTAGCCTGACTGATAGTTGAATACTGCAGAGTGGTTTTCTGAAGAAAAAATCCTAGTTCAGCCCCTTGTGTTTTGTGTTGCTCTTCTTCCCTTTCCTACCTCCTATGCAAACACAGGCTTTCTGACTTCGGGAGGTACGGCTTTTGCATTTGTTAAGAGTAATATTTACAAGTCGTTATATCAGTGCAGTGTCACATTCTCTCTTTCCCTAGCTGGAGTGCAGTGAAATAGGGAGTGCTGAATGATAGGAAAAACTATGAAAATATCACAGTCTGTTAATGGAATATCACAAAATGGCATTTGCAAAGATGGGGCATTTGCCGCAGTAGGAGGATGTGCACCATTCCTCATACTGTGCCCTTGCAACGCAGCTTCTGTACAGACATTGCATAATAGAAATACTATTGTTCACAGAAAAAATAACCATGGGAATATGACATTATTTGGAGAGAGGTGGGTATAGTCAAAGGCACCCTGTATTTTGTATATAAATCACCATGAGAAAGCTGGCTAAACATTCATCAAGCAGTTTTCCAGAATATATGTGTAACATAACTTGCTGTCGAAAGGAAATGCAAAAACCATTCTGGTTGAGGTTTTTAATGCATGGATTTATTGACATTTTGAAGTAAGAGTAATTATTCCATTGTTTTCTAAATTTTATATTAATCAATTGCATCTGCTTTTAGAAAACTGGTCTCTGATGTCTTTTCTTCAACTTCTAGTGCAGTCAGCTGCCCATATTCAGAGATGAACTTGAACAAAGAAAGCCTCTTACCTGACCGGTTGAGCGGAGAGATGCCAGCAGCCAGTCCTGTCCCCAGAAACAGAAAAGTGGAAGCAAGTGAAAGATCCACCTCTCCTGTAATCAAGTAATTACAATTGAAGCAATGTCCATGACTAATTGGACACATTTGCTTCTGTATTCTGCAATGTAATTTGTAGTTAGGTAACTGCTGAATGGTTTCAGAAGGGTCTGCCTGTTTGCACATCTGTGCTTATTGAAAAAGTCACCTAGCTGTCAAAGGCTGATAACTGATTTTACTGTGTATGATCTAACAAGAGTTCATTTTCATCTTCAGTGTAACTATCTAGACTACTAAGTTAATTGGAATTTAAAATTGAATGTTTGCTAGTTGGTTTCATTTAAGAAAATGTTTTATTTGTGTTTCTTTTGTTTGCTGGGCTGGCCTTACTGATGTGACTGTAAATTAATACTGCTTTTTGAAGATCAGCCGCTATAAATTCTTGTTGTTGTGGGAGTGGGGAATCAAATTACTGGGAGTAAGTTTTGCAAGAACGATGCTTAAGTCTGTAGCTGAAGCTTCGAGTAGGAGCCCTGGGAAAAACCAAAGGGATGTGATTCCATGATGATGATTTCCAGATGATAGTTTTCTATCCGAAATTGTGGACACCAACTCTTGTGCTTATTCTGAGCTGTGGGGATCCACAGAGAATTTAAGGAAAGGAAAGGAAGAATGGCTTTCCGTTCTTTTCAAGGGCTACATAACGTAAATGTGAATGTTCATAGTGAAGATTTCCAGTTCCCACTGTAATGACCATGTATTTTTGATAGGTGGTATTTTAAATCGTATTCTTGGAGACAATTTCAGCTTCATGCTTTAAAAACCAAAATACTCAGCTGTCAAAGAGCACTGCTTGGATTGATTGTTCCTGTAAATGCAGGGTTGTAGAAATCTCGTGACTTGATTATGCTCTGATAGGTAACCCAGGTACTGTCCCAGTGAAGCTAGTAACAGTTTGAGCAGTGTTCTCTGTAGCAGGGACCATGTCAAGTGCTCCTTTTTTCATTGTCCCTGTTAAGAGACTGAATAACATTTTTAAAGTGTCCTGGCTGGAGGGCGGTATATCATGGAAGGGAGAGAAGGGATAGGCAGAAAATGATACTTCAAAGTTTTCTTATGTTAGAAATATTTGAGGTGAACAGCTTGTTATCGAAAATAACATTAGGCAAATTCTCTTCCTGTTGAATTGCCTAAATGTTTTACCTTTGATTTCACGGGGAAGAGAGTTCAGTACCGTGATTTCTGAAAATCCCAGGTTTACAATTTTGTTGGTGGCAGATGAAAAACTTCTGTGTATTTCTTAAAAAACCCAAAAACTTTGTATATCTTCAGTTACATTAGTGACTCTTTACGCATATCGAAAATAAGTTGAATAACTCAGGTTCTTTCAGTTTTAAACATTTTGTTAATTTGTTTTAAACAGTGACAGAAAATGCCCCAGTCCTGGTCACGTAGGTATGAAATCTTCAGCTCATAATCGATCATCTGGGAAAACTGTACCTGAAACAGCTAAGCAGGATGATGCAGAAAGTAAATCTCCGTGCAAGAAGCCCCTGTTATGTGATGTGAAAGAAAAGAAGGCACCCAGGTAACTATCACTTCCTTTCAAAGTATGAGCTGTTTTGGAGTCAGTCAGTTTGAAATGCAGCTTGCAAGGCAATGCAGTGCAGCAATTTGTCTGTGGAACTCGTGGAAGCAGTGGGGAGGCAGATGGAAGTTCTTCAGCTGTCTTTATTAGAAATAGGGAAGAAGGGAGTTTCACAGTGTATTTAAGAAATAAGAAATGCCTATCAGAGAGGAGAGGAAAAATACTACAAGAGAAAGAAATTATTGGAAGTTGAGATCCTTCTTCTCTACCTCTGTGTACAAATAATGTTATTGTATATGTACAAATTTGTACATACATTTACAAATGAAATGTAATTCCTTAACTCTCAAAATTTCTTCTCTCAAATAATAGATACTCTCTAAGTAAAAGACACTCTCAGAGTATCATTTTGACAGAAAATGGCATGAGATCATTTCCAAGCTTGCACTGGAAAATAATATTTAAAAAGGCTATCTTTGAAACTAGAAAGATACAATTCAGTGTTTTCATGGGGATAAGTGAGGCAATAGGGTTCCTTACATTTTTAATCAGTTACAGTATCAGTGCATTACTTTATTGGCTATTTTCATACAGAAATAGAAGACATGCTGGACCAAGAAGTGTCATCTGTTGTATATTTAAGTGTCAGCTACATTATCATGTGTTGATAATAGATGAACTGTAAATGTTAGCAATAACAGTGTCTTGAGAGACTTTGGAGAGGTAGTATTATATGGTGAATGCCTCACAGTAAAGCTGATGATTGAAACTTGATTGTCTTATTAAGAATCAATTAAATCCTGTGAAACTTGCTGCAAGATTTTTTTTAAAACTTTTTTTTCAAATTGGGTTAACCAGATCTGGCAGTGTTTTATGATACTGCTTCCTCTTTTCACTAGATTTTTTTTTCTTTTCTGAAATATTACTTATTGGTTTCCTTTATTTCAAAAAGCCTAAGGAAAAAATAAAATGAAAAATGAAGGTGTAGCTTTTTGCATCTTCTAAAATTGGTCAGCTATTCTTTAGAACGTTCTTTCGTATTATTTTGATCAGCTCATATTGTTCAAGTTATACTGAAAAACATCTAGTAGGAGCGTCAAGCAGTGTTGATATAATTTCCATACCACAAATAAACAGCATTCACTAGTCATACTCAAGTGAATTTAAACATCATAAAAAGAGACAAGGCAGTTGCGTTTGTAGTTTTGAAATAACTTGTGTTAAATAACAGTTGTCATTCATCACTTTAACCATAGTTGTAGTAAATTCATCTTTTTGTAGAAATAAACTTCGGCTTTACAGACTATCACGTAAAATTAATTGAAGAACAATTTTTTCTTTCTTTTTTAGAGGGTGCTATCTTTATGAAGACCTAAAATAACCAATACGTGTGCTATCTGTTCACTGTATTGAGTCATTTTCATTAAGAGAATAACAGCCTCCTGCCAACTTTGAACTACCCAGAGGCTTTCCAGTTTGTATTTGAACTGTTTGAATACACTGATGACTATCTGCATTTTATCACCTAGCTTTCCACATTCTTTATGTATCCAGCATGATTAGAGAGGACTTTTATTTGAATAATTTTCATTCCTTTGAAAAAGGCATGAAAAACAGTGTTCACAACGTTAGGTATATATGAACTGGAGTTATAAAACATTGAGTTATTGCAATACCCAGTGGATCTTCTTGGATATGTGTTCAAAGTACACATGCATAATTGAAGACATAGATACGTATACTTGTGTGCCCTTTAGCTGCTGAGCTTGTAGTGTGGACTTAGTTATGTTTGACTTCAGTACAGTTGTCTATACTTTCATATTCCAGCTAATCTTTTGTTTCATACAAGTCTTTGGAACCAACCACATATGAAGCCAACCATGAGATTATTTTGATGTGTGAAGTGAATCTCAGCTAATCTCCAGTTCCACTTACTCCCTTTCTTTCCTTTCTTTTTCTTTTTCTTTTTTTTTTTTTAAACTAGTAAGAGGTATCTGTGCATACAAACAATTATACTAGAAAATTTTGCTTTGCAAAAATATGTGTGTAAAAACTGCAGTCTGTCCCTCTGGAATGTTCCTGAGATTAGAAATGAAGATAAAAATTACAGGCCTGCAGCATATTCAGTTTTAATTTATACTATCTTTAGAGTAGAAAAAGACTTTCACTGTAATAGGAATTCCACTCTGGAAATATTTACAATGAAGGGAGGTGAACACCCAGACTTGGGAATCAAATGGTACTACTTCTCACAAGAAAATTCAATTTATCTTCCAACCGCTTCCCCAAAACCTTTAATTCATGATACTATCTTGTATTTAACTGATGAGATAAAATTTCTCTATGTATGTTGCTATGAAAATTGTCCTCAAGAAAACAGAAAGATATGTTTCCTCACAGGTTTTGGTGCTCTCTCTCCTATACATTGAGTTACAGTAATCATTTACTTTGGCTGTGTAATGAATTGCACTATTTTGTAGCATCTCACTTCAGAAGTTTTCTGTGTTTGTGGAGGTTAGGAAAGTAATTTTTAAGTAAATAAATGCAGGTGATAATTCTGAGGAAGATACTGTGGAGAAGTCCTTTGTGGCACAGGACGACGTGCCTGCTGTATGCGTTCCACTGGCACTGCTTGTCATACCATTATTGTTGGTGTCCTACCATACTACAAAGGCTGAATTTTCTGATTTGTTGTGTTCATTTTTCACCATTAATAGTGTGTTCAATAATTTTCTCTTGATGCTAGTGAATTTGCAGCTGCTAGCTTATTTATTCCCAAATGCTTACTTGTATTTAATATTATAAATAGTATTTAATGTATAAATTGGGTTTACTAGTATAAATGGAAACAATGGAATTAAACAAGTCTGTTGCTTCTGTGGATTTGTGTTTTGAGGTTAGTTAATGTTGATGTCTAACAAGGTGTTAGCTCAAGTTTGGGACATTTGTGAAGGGGTTCTTGTTGGCTGCTTCTCTGGTAGGTGGTAAACAGTGAGTTCATGTAGTGGGCTTTCTTGCAGTCTTGACTTTAAGATCATTCTGCCTGATGCATATTTTTAAAACATGTTAATTACCTGCTTAGTATATCTGAGAACTCTGCATCTATGATGGTTTAGTAAGAACTGGCCAAAGGGTTCTCAAGTTCTTAAGAGCAGAAGGAAATAAATACGCACATAATGTCAGCAAGTTCTTAAAAGCTTCATTTCTGTAAGAAACCAGGTTGGAAATACCTTCTGAAGACAGAGTTTGAAAAGGAACTTCCCATGGGCTGACTTTAAGATGCAAATACACCTGCCCTCAGCTTTGAGACATTCTCTGATTTCCACCTCTTTTGCCTCATTTTTCTCAGTAAGGGGAAAGTGTTCCCTCTTTGCAGGTGTTTGGGCTGGCAAAGCTGAGGGAGCAGTCACAGGCAGCAGGCAAAGAGCAGGTCTTTTAGAGTAGAAGTACTGCAAAAACAGTAACAAAAGAATACATGTTTTCAGTGGCATCATTAACAGCTGCACAACAATATGTCAGTGTAGTACAGGAGTTGGAGTAGGCTGGAGATGAAGGTCGAGCAGAGAAAAAGGAGGAGATGTTTAGACAGCTCCTGAAAATGGCCTGAAAAACCAGTAAGGCTTTGTGGGAGATGCAGCTATATGTGTTCTTCACTCTTCCCATCTTCTGCCATGGACCCATCCAGTCACTGCATTTGTATATTTTCCAGTTTCAGTTATGAAGTCAAGTGTGTTGGTAAGATTTATGTAATCTTAGTTTACGCTACTCTTGAACCTTCATTGCGAAATGCATGTCAGTAGTCATGCCATTTGTGTAAGTTAGAAATTAGATCCTCTATTTTTTTTATTTTTATTATGATACAGCATCCTTTGTGCGTGAATCCTGGTGTGCTAATAGCATTGTTAGCAGGAGATGTCACTGTGCTTAGTGATTTTTATGATGTATTAATAAAAAATGAACATCTTACTTTCCTCAGTGGAGTACTACAGACAAAGGACTCCATAAAGAACAAAGAGTGTGAAGAAGAGGAGACAGAAAACAAGCTGCTTATTTCAAATGAAATTAAAGGTAAATTGGCAGTACTTCATTTGTTTCTTATTAAAATCTGCAGAACTAAATAAGTGTGCCATCCCTTGAAATTCTTCATGAAACTGCATTGCAGCTTATTTTCCACATTCACTGTTTGTGTCCAAAAAATTATTGAGCACAACACTTTTAACACTATCTTGTAATTATCAAAGGATTTGCCAAGAATTTGGTCCCAGTTGTAAAGATGAGTGCAAAATGAATAGGGGTATGAAAAGTTACATTTCAGAAATATGTTTCCTGTGACTTTTAAGTCTGAGTTATAAAGGTACAACATTCACTTATTGCTTCAAAAGTGTTTCGAAAGAAAATTAAAGCATTTACACGTTGCAGACATAACACAAAGTTAAGGTGACTTCCTCAGCCCAGCCTCAGCCTGTTGTGCAGTCTGGTACTTTCCAGCAGCCCATATGCAGAAATGGGAAAAAAAGAGAGTGAGCACAAATTGCTGCAGGGGAAATTCTGTCTGAATATAAGGAAGAAACTGCTCACCATGAAAACAGCTGGAATAGGCTGCCTAGAGAAGAGGTGGAATCTCTTTTGCTGGAAATATTTAGGACAGGACCCTGGATAATGCTCTTGATGCCCTGCTCTTAACAGAAGCTGCTCTTTGTGGTGATCTGTACTGCTGTGCTGAAACTCTTAGCTGTTCACTAATCCAGTTGGGTGGATTGAGGTGGCTGCTCATTATTCATTTTTATCCTCATTGTTTAGAAAGAATACAGCACAAATCCAGAATGTCACGGTCTTACATTTCATAATTATTTTGCCTGTGTGAAACAGTATACCAGGCTAGTTATTGAACTGAGTCAGTGCATTGTTTCAGTGTAGCTTTTGCTGCAATAATTTTATTAATTGATGCAAGTTCAATGAGAAACTAAATGTCTTAATTTCATAATTTAATTCTTTAAACTTTTAGATTTTTTTTTCTTCAGCAGTTTGTTGTGCAACACAAAATTTGTAAGTCTTGTCAAAAATCTTGAGACTTGAGTAACTGTGGTTCTTTAAGGTCTACATTTCTTACCTTTTAAGTGAGCTCATCCTTGTAAAACCTATGAAATTCTCTGAGACTACTCGAGCATTGCATAAAGATAAAATCAAGGTAGTGTTTTATTTTTAATTATTAACCTCTGATATATTACTTTTATTTTAAACCATCATTTGTCTGCCAGCACTTTTCTGTTTTCAGATAGATCTAAGAGGCACTCTGGCAAGCATGTGAAGTATGAGAGAGTCCATCTATTACTAGAGCTGGGCAAAAGGTGTAAAAAATCGGGGTTGTTATGGTGTTTTGAAACATGATGTAGTTCAGAGTTCTGGAGAAAATGATGCATTGAAAGAAGAATCTCTGTAAAGCAGATGAAGGAAAGAGAGGTTTTGGTCATTTGAATTACTTCATTTTACCAGAATGGAAACATACTGTTTTGATGTTGATTTTGCATTATATATCACAATACCAAAAATTTACACTCAAATAGTTTGGAGCATTTTAAATTGTATGCAATTCTTTTTTTTATTCTAAGGAAACGGCCTGATTTTGTGAAGCATTTTGAGTTTAGCAGAATTGACTATTTGGATAACATTTCACCAACAAGTTCTACTTATTAGGATATATTTCTGTGTAAGGTCTTGCATAATTAGATTTATAAAACTAGAACACTTTTTTTCTGTTATTGTTTTAAAAAGTTATCCTTTTTACCTCCTTTTTATAGATATAATTTGTGCCATTGTTTGTTTAAATGTGCCAGAATACTTAACCTTTAGGATGAAAATGGATCATTTGAGTTCTTGCTATCATAGTCATAAAAAGCTCAAGCTAAAATAATTGCAGTTGTGCAGACTTCTGTGTACTGTCGGGACTGGTACCTGTGCTTGTTGCCCTACTTTTTCTGCATGTCACTTACATTGTTACTCTTCAGTCTGCTTTTGCCATACTTGACCAGTTCTCTACTGGTATTTTCTAAAACGTGTGCTGGTATTTTCCCTTTTTTGGAGTATTTGGAGCTAAAGAGCTCCACTGAAGTCATGGCCCTTTCATAGCAGCTTTTTTTTATGGACACAAATCCTGATACATGCTAGGAGCTAAAACATGCAGGAGGGAGTGAACAGTGTTAATGGGCTCTCTGGTCAATGCCAGAAAGTGTATGCCATTATCTTCTTTGAAACATTAGGTTATATTCTGTTGGAAGGTAACTCACTAAGAGGATAGAGATGAATTAAGGAAGACAGGGTTCAGGGAGAAGGATAACAAGGTGGCATTCAGTATGAAAAAGAGTGTAGATGCAGGTGGGCTGATTCTGAAGCAAAATGTCAGCAGAGAACAGTGGTCAGGGTTAAAAGTGTGAACTTACTGCATGTGGCTCTGCTATCACGTGTAGCTGGCAAGCAAATACTGTTTCTTCATTTATGTGGTTCAAGGAGCTCTTTGTGGATCTGGTGAAACCGGCTAACCCATGGTGCATCTCAAGTTAACTGTTCTCCTAAATCATAGAATCATAGAATTGTTTAGGTTGGAAAAGACCTTTAAAGATCATCAAGTCCAACCCATCCTCTCTCCAAATTAGTTTTGTTCCCCAAAGAGAACTGTAAAGGATTCGCTGGAGAACAACTGAAGTTCATTTTAAATCAGTGTACCATATACAAATGCTGTCTTACAAATAGGATTATGTCCGAATTGAGACATAAAGTGGAATACATGACATATTTTCTCTGGTCTGCAAACACAGATTGTCTCTCTATGGGAAGCAGGGCTTGCAGAATGAGGAATACCAGAGCATGAGGATAGGGAGAACTTTAGATGTCTGGTATTACAGATGTGGATTGTAGCCAAAATGCTGTGCTTTGCGTTGTCTTTTGCAAGAACTTACCCGCACTAAACCTAAACTTCCTTTTGTCAGGGATGTGGTTATACCAGCGACAGGCTTGGGGACTTCCTTTTCCTCCATATAGTTGGGTAAATTGGCACTTTACATGCTCCTTTTGTGCCGTTCATTTTACCTATGAGGCAGATACAAGATGGGGTGAGAACAGAGGCATTTTTGACCACATCCTCAAAAGCATTAGGCATTGCATTCCTTCCCATGTCAGTAAATAGAGCTCTTGAATGTGGATAGGTGGAGTACAAGGTTTAGCATTATGCAGTGTCATGTTCATGAACTTACTTTCTACTAACCTTGTTCATAACCAGCTAACCTGTGTTTGCTTGAAGTTTTCCAAAAAGACCAGCATGGATAGATGCCCAGCATAGAGTTTTTCATCTGTAACTGTTAGGATTTGACACTATTGAAAATACGGGATAGACAGGTAACCTTAGCTATTATTGCTGCTACTCACTATTCATGTACCTATATGCTTTTAGGTGTACCTATGTTTAAACATGTGCAAAAATTGGAGTGCAATTTCTTTGGATTTTCTTCACACAGTATTGTTGTTTCCTAATTATGTTATAGTATCAATGCATTACATGTGTTGCAAATGGAAAACAAACAAAAAAAGCTAAATATTTCTATTTTCAGCTCTTAAGAGACCTTCTTTAGAAAGAAAAAATCAGGATAAGGATGATGAGGGGATTCAAGGGAACAGTGAGAAAGATACTATTCGGTAAAATAGGCTTTACATTCAGCATGCTTACTGCCTTACAAGACTCTTTCTTTCTCGCTGAGAGTTTTAGTAGTAGTAGAAACTCTTAAGGAACATCTGAAGAACAACAGTGAAGTGTAAACAGACATTTAGAGTACTCATTTCCAAGAGTAAGAGTATGATGCTAGGAAAAAAAAAAACTCTATTAAAAAATTTAATCAGTGGGCTGACAATACTGACTAAATGGCTTAAGAGTCAACTTCTGAATAATTGACATTGATATAAAATGAGGGTAAGTATTGAAAAAAACAAAAATTTAAGCTAGAGTAGAGCAACACAAGCAAATGTAATCATATCCTGTATTGGCCACATTACATATTCTGGACCAGTCCCACAGTGCTGGCAAAAGTCTGTAGTAGGAATTTGTACCTTAGTTGTTGGGCACAAATGTGTGAAAACTAGAATGTTAAGGATAGGGAGAACTCTGAATAACAGCAACTTCCCAAAAACTGAAATAGAATGGAGCTGTAATAGAACTGAGCAATCCAAACAGAGATAGCACAGGGATTTGTGAGCGATTGCGTGAAGCCATGTTAGTAAGGAATATTAGGTATAGGTTCTTTGTTGGCTGTTTCATTCAGAAATTAATTCCAGAGCTTTTCTACAATTTGACTCTGCAGTCGGGAAGCATTCAGGCCTGAGTTCACAGCAGGCACATTGTTTTTGTGTTTGCAGTGGATCTAAATAAATGTAGATGTCTTACGCAGTTTGACATCATTTGAGGCATGCCTCTTCACTCTCTCCTCCTACGCACATCTGCAACTGCTGCTGTTCTTCAGACACCAGCAGCAACAGCAGCATGTGGCTGAAGCCACCCTCCCACTGGTACATTACCTTTGAGGCCAGTGGGATGGAAGCTCATTCCTTCCCTTATGGAGAAGCAAGATAAAAAGGGAAATGACTTTGTAAAAAAACCATACCAGTATGGAGAAGTTACATGTTATTTCCCAAGTAAAATGTTCAGTTAAAGTGGGAGCAAGGAATTTGCAGACATTTGTGTTTTTTCCTCAGAACTGAAAAACATTTTGTTGTGGATGAGGCATAAATGTTCTGTGGGCTGAAACTGTACAACTGATTCACTTGGAATTTTGTAGCAGTGCAGTGCTGCTTTTCATGAATTTGTAACAGCTCAACCCTGGAATTAACTTAGTTCTTGTACTCCTGTACATGTAGCTATTCAGTGTAGGTGTGATTTATTGTATCAAAGTATTTAAAATTATGTGACCTGTGGTGTGGTATGCCAGCAGTTGTGTTGGCATAGAATTGTGTTGTGTCGGAAGAGACTTCTTCCACATGAGAGTAGTTATATTTATATAGAGCAAATACAATCACATTCATACTAGTGGAAGAACAGTCATGGTACCCCTCTTATTCTGATGTAAGCAAAATCGTACAGCCTGTGTAGGGAGGCCCATATGTATCAATAGAAATGAATGTGCTTTTACTGTGACTGATCTCATCACTGACTGAGGGATTTAATGCTTGTTTGTTGCTTCCTTTTATTGAAGATGTTGAAGAACCCAACACACAAAGACTTCTTTCTCAACCCGTTATTGTGTCTTCCAAGTTGCAAATCCCTGGCCTACCCTTGCGCTGGGAACAGCAGAGCAAGCTCCTTCCAAGTGTGGCTGGGATCCCAGCCAGTAAGGTTTCTAAGTGGAGTACAGATGAGGTAAGTTTCCCCTGTATCTTCTACCTCACTACAAGCCCTTGAAGTCTTCATTGATTCAAACCTTTAGGTTAGCCGAGTAGATTAGCAGTAATGCATTAGTACTTCAAGGATTAGAGTCAGCCAGACCTAATCTAACAGAACCCCAAAATGCCCATTCAGCTGCCATCCAGCCCTGGAAGCATTAAGTATTAATTCATGTGTGTATAGATAGGTATAGATACAGATAGGTATGTATGTGTGTATATATTTTTTTCACTGGAGTTAAAAAGGGAAAGAAAAGTGCTAAATGTGTGGCCCAGATGATCAGGTGCTCAAGGTCTACATCAACCACATCTAGTACCCACGCATACATTCTGGAGGAATGGTTTAGGGGTCAGCCCAGACCAAGGAGCTATTCCCGGTGCATAGTCTGTGTGTGGCACACTGTTTTGGAGGTGAGAGTACAGTGCTGAGTGGATTGGTATGGGTATGGTCAGGCCATGACACCTGATTTCAAGATTAGAGCCCAATGACTGTTCAGGTACGTATTAATGCTTGGATGTACAGGGTCTAGTTCCTGCTTTACTTCCAGAAGTATCTATGGCTAAGGAAATTTTCTGCAGCTGGGACAGTCAGATCTCTTCAGAGAAAAAAGAAGCATCAACTTTGAAAAAGAATTTGCTGATCTCTCTGCAGTAAAGAATAAAGAAGAGGAAGGCAGCAACCATTTCAGTTTGTGAGAATTGATTCACCAAGAGAAGATGCATGGTTCTGCATCTGCATGGATAGTGTAGCTTGAGTGATTTTGACGGAGTAGCCTTTCTCACTCTTAGATGTCCTGTGGACAAGGGTGGCACATGCTCTTTTAGTTTTCAGATTTTGTGAATCTTGTCCTTAAACACCCAGCTGCATGAGTCCACGTACTCGTAGAAGAAGGTAGAACACCTAATATGAGGCTGTATCTAAAAAACTAATGATTGTCAACGTTTAAGAGTATTTTGAGAAGGCACGGGTCTTACCGAGTCTTTTGTTGTATACTTTGATGGCAGGTCTCTGAATTTATACGGAGTTTACCAGGGTGTGAAGAACACGGCAAGGTGTTTAAAGATGAGGTAGGTAAATTTTATTTAAAAAAGACACAGAATACAAAGCTCGGTGGAAAGATTAGGTTTATGTCATCATTAAAAATACATATAAACTAGTAGGATTAAGCGTATGTTTAAAATCATATGCAAATGTATGGAAGATTAGGTTGGTTTACAGGAAGGGTTGGAGTGGGAAAGAAGTAAAGAAGATAAAACTAGGTAAGTGTCAGCCAGGTCTCTCATGCTTCCCTAGCTTTGTTGCTGCAACTGAAGTTAAACTAATGGTAGAAGAGGAGGAACTTTGCGATTTACTACTGTTCTCTCTTCACCTGGTTTGAGGAAATTTATAAGTGTGTTATTTTAGTTCTGCACTATGTTAATAATTAAATAAAGCAGAGCAGTTGTTCAAGATAACCACCTTTTAAAACTCTTGTCTGATCACACTTAGCTCTTGATGCTCTTCCTTCTGATACAGCCAGTTTAAGAATGTGATGTGAGTGAGCGGAAAGTGAAAAGATCTGAAGGTTTCTGATGAGGTTCAAAGGAGTCAGTACTTACTTTATGAGCATGCTACGCATGCATTCTGGTATATGAGAAGATTGTTGTGCCAAAGCTGTCATTAGGAAGTGATAGGGCTTTTAGGTACAATAGGCTTTATAAGCTGGTTTGGCTTTTTCTTTTCCACTCAGAGGTTTGTTACTGCTGTTAATGCTTAGTTTCGAGAAGGCTGTTTGATCACAGATTGCCAGAGTGAGTAGTTCAGGTGCTTATCCCAGCCAGACCACCTGAATGGGCAGAGTCTGATACTGTAATATCCCAAGTCAGCCAGCCTTTCAGGTGAGGAATAATTGTCATCCTTAGACTTGAGAAGGCACCTACTGGGGAAAATACATACAGATGGCCCTACTGATGTTGTGCAACAAAAGTTTTCAGGCTGTTCTGTAGATTGTAATGGTTATTACAGTTGCTTATCAAAAGGACTGACAAGCTGCATTTCTGGGCTTTTTAAACTTGCTTAGATGTTAGACATTTTACAGTTGCAACAGGTATGCAGGTCTAGGTCATCCCTTATGTCACTTAGGGTGTCTTACCAATGAATTTAAGATCGACAAAACCTGGCATATTGCTAATCAAGTCAGCAGGTGGGAAGTGCCACAGAGATGAATGAGTCCTAAATGCTTTCATTCTCAGAGGTGTAAGGAAGTACTTCCCCTCTTTAGGACTTAGCCTCTCAGGTTTTGTCTGTGAGTAGTAAATGAAACCTCTCCCAGTGAGGCCAACTGGCATGGACTGACTGGCATCAGGAAGTCTTTCAGTAGGTAGAAGGTGCTGGTTCAAACTTTTGCTGTGGAAATAAACCCTCATCCTGCTTATATTAAGAGGCTGCAAAAAGGTGGGCACCCCCATGTTCGCACACTTCTGGTTCTGAGCCCACCCAGTCTGGCTTAGTGCACAAAATGAGTAGAAAGTAACTGTGGCAACTGTAACTGTATGTTTCTGTTCCCACTGCAGTGCTCCTCACAACTTAAAGTGCTGGGGTGTACCTTGCAGGCTTCCTTTGCAGCGTGTCTGATTCAGAAAGCTTGTCTTCTAGAAACTTAAATTATACTGTTCTTGTCTCAAATTAGTATCTTCAAGGCTAAGCAGTGTTCCTGACTTAACCACACTTGGCTTTTAGGTCTAGCTATCCTGCTTATGTTGCACTGAAAACTTACTGTAGATACCCAAGTGACTTGAAGTTTACACAAGAAAAGTGTTGGCCCCATTGAAGCCCTTGGAAGTGAGGGCCTTGTGGCTCATCGTGTTCAGATTTAGTGCTCCTGCTGACAGAGAGATTTGCTTACAGGAGAATATTCACTTGTAATGTTGCTTAAAATAGCAGAAAAAATACTCAGTTTTTTGAGAAGTTGTGTTTGTGTCAAAGAGGCAGTATTATGTAGCCTGGTCCCTGTTTGCATCTGGGACCAAATTAATTTTAATTTGCTATTTAATGAACAAAAGGGGGTGGTCTGAAGGGAGTTCCAGTTCTGCAGCTGGGAGTGAAATCCAGAAGCTTTCTTATCGAGGCTTGCATAAAAGGAGTACCTCAGATGTTAAAAAGTGTTACTGTGCTGCAGTACAGTTGAATTCTACTTCATTTACACATTTTACTTTTCAGTAGCTTTTACTTTATGTTGTCAGTATAAAAATTAGAACTGGTTAGCTAATAGCTAGCCAAATGGTTGTTTTCAAGCAGAAGGATGGTAATCCTGCTCTTTTGGACTGGCTGATCTGTCTAAAAGGTTGAAATCAAAGCTCTCCTGAAAGCATTTGAAAGTGTTTTGTATTTAGCCATTTCTTTACACTGTCTGAAATTGCTGGGAATTTTCTTTTCATGTTTTCTGAAACATCTATACTGCTGCACTGTCAGACCTATTAATAACTTTGTGTGTTTTTTTCTTTTAAAGCAAATTGATGGAGAAGCATTTCTGCTAATGACCCAATCAGACATAGTCAAAATAATGAGCATTAAACTGGGACCAGCTCTAAAAATCTTTAATTCCATTCTGATGTTCAAAGCTGCAGAGAAAAACTCACACAATGAACTTTGAAGATAATGGAAAATGTGTATGAGCCAGCTTTCTCCACTGGAGCTCATGTTTTATTCAAAGCACAAAGACTTGCTAGAACTGTTGAGTAAGGACTCTCAGAAAGGAAGAAACATAGGTTCAGCACTGGTGGACTATTTATATTCTCCTAGAGCCAGTACATCTGAATCCTTCTGGGAAGTGTTCAAGCTTTTGAGAAGGTACTGTGTAACAACCGAGTCAGCTAGTCTTATTTACCAAACTAATGGCGCTAATTCTCCATGGATGGTTAGGATCCCTAACTTTCTCTGGACATCAAGAAAACCTTCATTAATTATTTATGCTGTATTATATAAGGGAACCTTAATATTTTCTAAGAATTCTTGAATTCTACTTCATGTACCCATTTTACTTTTCAGAAGCTTTTACTTCATATTATCAAAATCAAAACTGATTAGCCAAAAATTAGGCTACAGGTAGCCAGATGAGACTGTTATGGCTAATACGTATTTGTGCCATAGTTTGAAAATGAAACACTTAACGTTACATATGTGACACTTTATGCTACAGCATATAACTTTACAGATTATAAAACTGTCTGTTTGCTTGTAACAAAACAAAACAAACCATGTTGGGGTTGAAATTATAATGCTTTTTTGATAACTGAATGTTTTTACTTTTGCACGATTAAAAAAACGTTATGTGAGTTTTTCCACCAGCATCTTTAATGTATTTTACCAAAAGATCAGTATAGAGAAGGCTGCAACTGAAAAATAAAGTTTGACTTCATAGAAGAGTTTTTGTTTATGCTGCACAATAAAGTCCCAGCCTTTTACATGGAAGCCTACTAAAGTTGTTCAGCTCATGAAAGAAAATACATGTATTTTGAGGTAAGGACATCAGCAAAAAAGAAAATATGTTCATTTGTGTCTGCATATGCCAGTCTCCAGTATAGTTACCACAACAGTGGAGATAAACTGTGTGCTAAAGCTAGGACTGCTGCTCTGTCTTTGTATTTGACATAGGGGTGTTTTCCCAGTGGTGGGAAAATTACTTCACTCACCACTTCCTAGTTGGAAAGTCTTATTTATAAATGAATAAGGCATAGGGGGAAAGATAAAGTGTGGAGGAAAAGGTTACTTAAATGCATATGGTGCATCGGCATATCCTAGATGTAAAATGCATGCATTTCACTGGGTCATTAGTAGGCTGCAGATGCCACCAGCAGGTACTTAGGTGAGGCAACCTTCCTTCTTGGAGGATTATTACAACAATTCGTCAGGGAAAGTCATTGCACTTGGTATATATATGTAAGATGTAAACCAGATGCACTTTATGGGAGAAAGCCTAGCCACCTGTATACTGAGGACTGTTCTAGAATGTTAGTTTTGCAAGAAGAGAGAGGAGTTGGATCAAGATTTTTGGCAGCCCTCTTAGTGCTGCAGTGGGCAGTTGCTCAGCCTTTAGAGCTGAGAACAAACAGCATTTCCGTTGCACAGAGCTGGGAGAATTTTACATCTTCCCACAGATTTTGCTAAGCTCTTCTTTGGCTGGAGTTCCTTAAGATTTCAAGAACTCTCTGTGCCCCTTCCAGATCATGTAGATGACTGGTACCTGCCATAAGAAGAGGTGAAACAGGGTCAGTATGAAGTAAGTTGCATTGCTCTGTTAATTTCCTTCCATGGCATTGCATAAATAATATTTTTACATTTTGTTCAATATTTGTACATTCAGATTGCACTCTTATTGTACTACAAAACAAATAAAACCTGAACTGGAGCCGTCTGTTACATTTGTGTGTGCCCAGGATTCTCAGACGAACCCGGCTGTTCCCCTGGTATAGAGTAATTCCTCACCGTAGCTCAATGTGGCTGTGAGTTTAAAAAAGCAACTCTGCTACCGCTGTCTGCCCTCTCCCTAAGCACTTACTCCTCAGGCTCACAGGACACTTGCTGTCAGAATCAGAATCCTGTTTGTGGACCTAGATTTTGTCACTGGCAGAAGCTGAGGTTGCCTATGCAGATCACTAGAATGCCAAATCCTTGTTTTCTTTCCTTCTGTCCTTCTATGTAGTTTATTTTCCTTGACCGTCTGTGCCTCTCCCCGGTGCCAGGTCTGTAGCCTGCAGTGAGAACCATTCAAGAGATTTGCTGCTCGCCAGAGATTACTTGGGGTTGTTAACAGCTCCCTGAATTCTTAGATACCTACAGAGTGCTGTGGTTTAAGAAATGGGTTCAAATTAGTACTGTTCGCAAGATGTAGAATAAACCTCACTTCAGTGGTACAGAGCCCAGTTTTATATCCATACAGCTGTCACAACGGGGAGGACATGCATAATCCTTACTTTTGTATCCCGTGTGATGACGTAGCAGGGTGTAGCCAACTCAGTTACAAAAACTACACCCAGCACATTCACTCAGAAACTAAAAACACTCAGGAGACCTACTGAATCTTTAGAATGTCAGTTGGTATTGGTTTGTATGTTGTGTTGGAGGTGTCCCAGCTGTCACACTGGTAAAGGTTGTCCCCTGATTTCCATTGGAACCACATGAAAAATCCTGAGACTTTAGCAAGAGTTTGGACATTAAATGCAGCGATCTGCCCTCATGCTGCAGCATCTCCCACTGTCATCCCTGCACTGGAGTCACGCCTGCACAGCCAAGCTTTACCACAGCTTCTGTGGTCTTCCAAGCTGTGTGTTTGAGTGTTAAAGAATTGTGGTGACCACAAATACTGCTTGGCCTACACAGATGTTTTTAGAAATGGTGGGAGGTTGATCTTTTTGGTAAAATGCAGTGTTTTAATAAAAAGCCATTTTGATTTCTAATTAATGCAGTGGGTCGTGTTTGCTGGCTGCTGCTACTGTCCATCACTAGGCACCTGGCGAAAGCTGTGCACTGTCAGGCAGTAACCCCTGGGGTTTCCAGACATGCAGGAGTTAAGAGGAGCATGTTAGGGAGAAAAGGAGGCTGTGGAAGAAGAGAGGAAAGGGCCTCCGATCTGTGTGGGCAGACAGGAGAACCACCATGTGAAGAAAGCTGATCTGTTCTGGAGAACGACTTCAGAAAGAAAATGTGGTGTTTTCTCACCGGCACCAAAGCTGTGGTTACAAATGCACATGGCAGCATCCCAGATAAGTCATTCTTGCTACTTTGAGAGCTCATCTTAGAATCCCTACTTAGCAAATTCAGAATTAATGTTAAAAACAACAACAACAAAGAAAAAAAGAAGAATGTTGCATACATGGAGAAAATAATGAAAACTCAATTCTGAAAATTAAATATCAGGGCCACCATTTTAAAACACAACAATTATTATAGTAGTCTTTCAGTGATCATAATATAATGAAATGATGGTAATAAGTAAATCTTTAATTTGTGCCACTTTAAAACATTAACTGTATTAACATCTGAAGCAGCAAAGTGCTCACGTTAGCTCACAATGTGTTTTTTAAATTCTGACAGTCAAAATATTATTTGAAATTGTCAAATGCTCCATCCATATGGAAAAATAATAAACGACACATGCAGTAATCTAGAAAAGTTTATTGTCTGTAATGTCTCTAGACTGCTTTAGAATTTCCATTTAAAATAACGAAAATGCTTAGGTTTTAATTTTTTTAAAAGTAACGAGTACAATTTAAAAAAGGGGGGGCATTATTAAACATAACTATTACAAATGTACAGACATTTTCACCAGAAAGAATGGCACTGATTTATCTTCACAACAAAGGGATTTATTTTGACAGAATGTCAAATGCTCCCGAGAGGAGCGCTGTGTACGCCATCAGATACTGGGATACTCTGGTGCCTCCAGCCCTCTCTTTACCTGGGTGGGCAGGGATGCTGGGCTCCTCACCTCAAAGACCAGGGACTCCAGGAAGTTCAGCGTCCTGTGGATTCTCTTTGGGCATGGGATATCGAAGACATGAAATGCAGCCACCAGTGCTGCCAGGGCCATTGTGCAGTCATCGAGCTGGGCTAGCTCTTCTCTTTGTACATACAGCGCAAACTCACATGAATTCACATTGAAGGGATTTTTTACTTCCAACACTGGTGTCACCACCTTTACCTAAATTAAAAAGAAAGATCCTTCAAATGATGCCACAGCACTGCTTTGTTGAACGGGTCGGAGAATTCAGTAAACCTAATAACAGTGCTTTGAGTATAGCTCATATTTCTATGAATATTTGCCTTTACCCAAAAGGCGAGCTAATGTCGTCCTTTTCCAGGAACTCAGCTGAGCCACCAAAAGGCCAGGCAATGTGCCCAGGCAGCTGATGCAAGGAAGAGGCCAAGACTACTGGTGCTCTGCCTCCTACCTCCTCGTTCACAGCAGCAAACAGACTGGAATCGTCTCCAAAGACATCCGGCAGGAGTAAACACGCAGCAGTCATTTTCATATCTGTCAAAGACAAGGATTTCTGCTAAATTACAAATGAAAACATTCTGACACTGCAGTATCATCCTGGAAAAGCAGATTGCAGCCTATGTAATAGTTAACAGCTAAGCAGTGTAACTGTTGTTAGGTCCATTTTGGAGAGTAGTTTGTACCACAGTGAAGTTTTAGGCACCTGAGCTGGCAATGGCCATTAGTATTCAAATCATTCATGCACTCTGCTACTGAATAATACAATTAAATTTCTGTCACAATAAGTAAGTAGGCCTTTGGGTTGCTTCTAGTGGAGTTTGCAAGCTGAGTAGTCCTCCTGCCCCCACTGCCCATCCCCAAACGCCTCTCTCCCCAGTAAATCAGATGTCTCCGGGGAGTCCTGTTGCCAGAGGACTCCACGTTGAAGGCTGTGGTACAGTCGGATGCTGCAGGACCTCCTGGCACGTGGTACCTGCTACCCCTCTGGTGCAGCACTTACTGACTGTAACATCTTTTTTGCAAGTCAGACTTCTGGTGTCGTACGTTTCACTGAGCCTAGTTTGTCAGGCGTTTGTTATCCAGGTGCCAGGTCAAGTTGTTTGTGAGAGAAAAACAGGAAAGTAAAGGCTTTGGGACTTTACTAAGGTATGAGTTCAAATCTTTGTGCACATGTTTTATAAGAAAAGGGGAAAGGACAGCACCCGTAGCTTTCTAAGGCCAAAGGTGTGAGTAGAAAGTCCATAAAGGCTTTGAGGATTAGGCTGTTCATCGACACTTTTTAATCCATCGTGAGCCTATTGAGTACTGGTGGGTTTAAGCTTAAAGAAAATCTCAGTATTTTAACCTTTTCTGTTGCTTTTTTAAGAAATAGCCTGGTAATAAAAGGAGTGAAACTGCTGTAGGAAACACACATGTTCATAGTGTGTCACCTTTGATTTGACATCCTGGCATTATGCCTGTTTGATAGAAAATGACAGTCTAAGGAGCACCTCTCACAGAGCCAAGCTCGGGCATAGGCATCGACAGAGCTGCAGTTTGGGAACGGTAACAATTCTAACTGCTTCAAAGGTTTTGTCCCCGCAGAACCGCAATCCCCAGCCTTCTCACACAGAAAGGTGAGCGGCAGCAGGTGCTTGCTCCCTGGCAGCCAGTAAGCCAAACACATCAAGGTATGTGGACCTCGTTGTGTGCCCGTGGTACCTGCTCGCCAGTGGTACCAGTTCCCGTGCTTGTTCCTGCAATGTGGCTCTGCAGAGATGAGGTACTTGAAACACACTTGGTGGTAACTCTTTCTTTTATCTCACTGGGATAAAGACTTTAACCATAGAAACAGTACCTCTTTTTCTAAAGGAAATGATCTCTTTCTTTTTCTGGGACAATTTCTCTTTCTAAACCAGAAAATTAGTCTTCTGCGTGTATTTTTAGAAAATAATAAGCACTCTTCTATGTATCTAGAAATACATAATTCTGTTCATCTAGCAACACTTATTTTAAGGTAGTTACTAACTTTATCAAACCTGCAGTCTTTTATTCAATAGAAAAAAAAGTTCCAATAACTGACTGATTTAATTTTCCTAGTAATTTCTTAGTTTTTATTCCTAATGCTTCCCTATCACTATATATTTTTCAAGCAACCGTGGCATTTAAAAAATGTGTTCGCAATGAAATTGGAGCTAGTTTAGTTATGTAAGAACAAAAGTCTGCTATTCAGAGTGTAGAAGATTTGTACTGACATTTCAGAATGTCTTCCTCTGTGTGCCGCTTCAGATTTTCTTGCAGCATAATGTTAATTGGATTATTCCTCACCACATACAAAGATAATATGTTTTCTGAATAAATCTCCAAAATCTCAACTGTTTTCTTATAAATGTCCATTTGCGTGAGAAGCTGGAACTCCCTAAAAAGCTAAAAGAAAAACAAATATTTGATACTATTGCAATCCTCAAAACCAAAACTGAAAACAACATGAGGTGCACACTTTGAAGATAGGATAAAAGTAGCTCAGTAAAATAAGATTATAAACTGGAGGGGATGGTTTAATTTCTTTTCCAAGCAGGGAAGAAATACATCAGGTAACACCACCATACTTCAAAGAACCCACTAGTGTTGTGTGTGGCATGTTTAACACAGGACTGGTGAATCTTTCAAAGTGAGCTTAGCAGCAAAAATATGAGTTAGATTAATGAGAACAGTGTTGATGGTTACTTCACTGGAAACATCCAGTAAAATATGTGCCCATGGTTGTATCACATCTATAACACAGAATTCGATGTCAGTATTAAAAATAGCTCTGTTACCTGATAAGGGCATTTTAAGAAGGGAAATAGTCTAAGGATGTCTTTTAAAGGTGCCTTATTTCGTATCATCTTTCTCCGTATTTCTATTGTCACATTCATTCTGTTATCCACTTCTTTCCAGTTCCTCTGAGTTTTCATATATTCTTGCTTAAGCCACTTAATATGTACATCCATTGCATTGCCTTCAAGAGGAATAGGTTCTTCCTATCAAGAAATGAAGGACAGAATCATAACAAGTCAGCTAGAGTTTTTATCGGACGTAAACTGTTTGTGTGATTTGAGTGTAGTCAAAGTGTGGTCAAGCTCAGCAGAAAGTACCTGTAGTATGGGTTTAGTACCAGTTCTGTGAGCTCACCCTTATAGTTAATAGTCATATTTAGATCTGCTTTCATATAATACTATCAGCCAAGACTCCCAAACTGAAATTACATATCTGAGGATGTCCATGAAATTCCTGTGCTGTGTCTGGTTTGCCTAATTGTGGTTTATTTGAAATTAGTAGGCAGTTCTAATGATGAGTCAGTATTTAGCAATATTATCTCTGTATTACCAAGATAAATAGTATTTTCTTCTTACTCATACTGGTCCTAAAAGCGGGACAATTAACTTTCACATTTATGCAGCTGAGGTATTTACCCCCAAGAAGACCAGCTGAACTAAGAAAACTCTTAATGCATTTTTTTAATTTAATGCAACTCTTAAGCATCATTTAAGGAGTTTGACTGTTAGTGTTTTCAAAAAGTTATGCTGTACTTTAAGATCGTTAACAGCCTTCTTCGAAACTGTTATTATTGTCCCTGCTGTAATTCCAAACCCAATAATTACTAAGAGGAGGAGTGGCTATCCAAAGCAGTACATCAGTGGCAGTCGCCTAGGGCTTTTTAGCTTCTGTCGGAGGATGCAGTGAATTTGCTCATTGAAACAAGCTGAGACAACATATAGATGCAGAGTTAGTACAGTTACCGCGCTCAGGCTGCATTTACACTGGCTTTTCCTATGCGTATTGTCACCAATGTAGCTGTTGTCTGTGTCAGTGGTGGCCTCTGGGTCAACGCCAGAGGGAGTCAAGACACTTAGTCCTGTTGCCCAGAACATTTAAGATGCAGAGCTGCAAAACACACAACGTCCAAAACTGCTTCACACTGCTCTGTACGTGCAATTAAAACTTTCCAGTCTAATTAACATCCTTTTTTTAAATTGTGCAGGTGGTATTCCGGGAATGGTTGCATAAGGTACACAATTAAAAAACCTGTCTCCCTTCTAGTGTATATCCATGGATTTCAATAGCCATTGGGATCACAGAAGAAAAGAAAAAAAAAGTCCTGCATGCAGGACAGGTACCTAGCATGACCTGGCCCTTGCTAGGATGCTGTATTAGCACAGTCTGCACTCTTTCTAATAGAGGATTTTAGTCTTAATTGTATTGCAACAGGAGTGTTTGTGACCAGCTTGAGCAGGCATTCCTGTCCTCGCTGCGCAGGAACAGAGTTGGTGGGTCAAGACAAATTAGTCCCATACTCTACCCGTCTGAGAAGAGTGCTGGGAAGAAGTATAAAGTAAGGATGAGCGTGTAGTGGTACTTCCCTTGAGTTCTGTCAAGACTCCACTGAACTGAAGTTCATTGACTGCCAAGGATTATGTCTTTATATTTAACAGCCTTCAGTAGATTTTCTCCTTCCATTGTTTCTCCCAGTCACTTTTCCAGCTCTCATAAAATCATACCTCCCATAACATCCTGCGTTAAATTTGACACTTTAACTATGCATTGTCAGAAGAAATTCAATTTTTTCGTGCTTTCTCCTGCTGCTTCAGCCTTCTAATTATTGTACAGGATTCAAAACCTATTCACCATCTCCTTGCCACTGTAGTTTTATAGCTATGTCATATTCTGTCCTCAGCCATCTCTTTTTCCAGCCAAGACCGTCCTAAGCTATTTAATCATTCCATATATAAAAGCTGATCCATACTTTCAATTATCATTGTTATTTTCATTGCATATTTTCTAATGTCACTACAGCCTTTATGAAATGGGCACAGTAAACCTTAAAAATACTAGTTGAAATGCAGGGACACGACAAGTACATACAATAAAATAATGTGCTCCCTTTTTGTTTCTTTCTTCAATAATTCTGAGCATTCAATATACATTTTGGATTACTGCTTAGCATTGTCCCCATTTTTTTTTAGCATAACATAAAAATATAATTTGTGAATGGTACTAGTAAGCTCAGAGCCCATCACTTTAATTGTTAGGACTGGGTTTTCTCCTTGTGCCTCGTTTTTCATCTATCACTATTGAATTTTACCTGCTGGTTTTTTTGGCCCATCACTGAGTAGCATGGGGTCCTTCTGCAATTCTTCAGTCCGTCTTTGTCTTTAGTACCCTTAGCATCACCAGATGTGGTCAGCCAATGATTCTCCTTTTTCCACGTCATTTAGAAATACATTGAATGGCATAAACTAAGCATTAATAATCTTTTCAACTGTAAACCCCAACTATTTCTGCCTTGCCTTCTTTGTTCTATCTTAACTGTTTATCCACGCAAGGACCTTCCTGCTTATCCCCTCAGATTATATCCTGTAAAAGCCTTTGAAAGGCATCTGGTGAAATTTCTGAAGTTAAACTATGTCAGCTGGATTTCCTGTGTCCTCAGGGTTGTTGAATACTTCAAAGAACTAATGAATTTATGAAAAATTACTTCTGTTTACCAAAACTTTGTTGATTCCTTCCCAATGTGTTCATCTCTTGGGTCTGCATTACAGTTCTTGCCAATTTGGCCAGTAAAGAGAGGTTTCTTGGTCAGTATGTTCCCTAGCTCTCTCCTGAAACTCTGGAAACTGGCATCAAATTAGCTACCTCAAATTTTCTAGTGCCATGTTTCATGAGACAAATTGCACATCACAGAAAATTACCTATTTTATCCCTGGACACGTCTGAAAATTTTGCACAAATACTCGGTCCTGGGAACGTGTTAGTATATGATTCTGTAACCTCTTTACTGGCACGCCAATCTGAGACAGATGCCCTGGTGCTGCCTGTGAAGAATGGTCCCAGTAACGTGATCACCTGAACTCCTTTTCTGAGAATCCTTGCAAAGTCTGTTTAGTTTTTCTGGTATGGCTTTATATTCTGCAAGCCCTCCTGCACCTAGAGAGTGCACCCTGAGCACTCCTGTCCTTCAGCAGCATCAGGCTTTTCCTGCTTCTCACCTGGTTGAAAAAGCCTTTGTAAGCAGTGCAGAAAAGGCAGAAAACCACAAAAAAATTCTGTGCAAATCTCCAGCAGGTTGCTCACAGTCATCAAAGCACTGTTTTGCTGCTAGCGTGTCATCTCTGCAAGCTCCCCGCATCAGTGTTTGGTGGGTTTTGATATCTATTTTTTATCGGTAACAGACTTTGAATACCATTCTAGTATTCATACAGCCCCACGTGGGCCGTTCAGCTGCACCTTAACCTGCTCACACTTGCAGTAAGTTGGAAGGACTGTCTCTTGATTCAGCACGACCACTGCACAAAACCAGGGGCTGGTCCATTCTTGTCATCTCAAGCACACTTTCTCACACATGCACACACACACACACACACACACACTTGGGCAATTGTTCATGGCTTTTTAGTTACATTTATGTTTTTTACTCTGGGCAAGAGCTAGTTTGAAGCCTCTGGCTCCAAACAGCTCCATTACTACTGGCTTCTCCTGTGGGTCTGTTTCCAAGCCTCCTGCCTGTAGAGCAGGAGCTTCTTCAGCTACCTGACATGGAGCACAGCAGCTTATTTCGAGAAGAGCTGTCACCTTCAGTGCCTTACTTGCAGAGGCAGAACAGCAAAACAAACTCAACCCAGTGTGCCGTGACCACAGACAAACTGACAGGGTTGCTTAGAAACAGTGAGAAGAACAAGTTGCGACCTTTACTCCAGCTTATCTTCATCTCCCTTGTCAAGGCAAACACCTCTGGCGTTGATGGACTTTTCATGTAGTCAGCTCTGTCCTCAAGAACTAGTTTAGCTAGTGACATTACTAATTACCTAAATGAGACCATCTGACATTTTTGTAAGCACCAATGGCAAGCTACCAGTAGAAATATGGCAGTAGTACAAGGAAGAATTGCTGTCATACCTATCTACGGGGGGGAAAAAAAGTGATGGAAAGCCAAACTTTGTTGTTTAAGTCATCCACTACATATGAGTAACATAAGCAGAAGTCAGTGTTAGGACTGGGTTTCTTACAGTATTCAGCTTGCTTAGAACAATTGCCATCTGTAACCTTTCCATCTTTTTAAGCTGTACTTCTAGGCTGAAGAAAGGTAGTTCTGAACTTTAAGATCTTTAACATAGGTTGTTTAAACTAGTAGTCTATGTAATAGATATATGTAGCCAGCCATAAAACACATTATAAAACTTCAGTCAAGTAATAGAGCTCCAGAAATGTACCAGATCTGTAGTAGCAGTGTTTGGATACCAATTAATGAGAGTTCTCAACTGGCCTTAATAAGCCAGTGCTGCTGTTTCAGAGATTACTTCTTGTTTAGTAAAGTGCAGTGGAAACAACAAATAATGTTTATGTACCTTGAGGATGGGCAATGGTAAGTATGATGTAAAACACTTGGGATGTTGTAAAACAATGCTGCACATGCAGTGAAAGAGCAAGTGAGTACTGAGTTCTAGGGTTGGCATTAGCAACCCAAGTTGCTATGATTTTGGGGACTCCTGGACTATATACAGTGGCAGGCCTGTGCCTTTTATATCTAAACACTTCATTTTGTGTCTGGACAGTGTCATTCCTGCTGGGGAATACAATCACTATACTGTAGCATATAGCGCTATGTAAACACCGATCAACTGATAATTGGGAGGACAGATTTACTGCATCATTGTGTATTTCTAATTCCAACTGGTTTGGTGCAAGTGGGGCGTGTTTGTCAGTCAAGAACAGAACAGAGCAATGGGACCTCACCGGCACGGTAAGTTGAACGGCAGTGACTGACTTTAGCAGAACCAGTGTGGAGATGGAGAATAGTGACTTTAGGTGTTTGTGGATGAATAGCTGTTTTCAGTCAACCTAGCTGAAAATCTAAAGGGCAAAACCATTCTGATTTACGTTGTTTGTTATTTCTAAGCATAGTTTCATTGAAATAAAATCTGAATATCTTTGATAGAGCAGGAAATATTGGCACCGCTTGAATTTTACACAAATTATTTTTGACCTTGGGATTTATTAGCGTCTAATATCACAAAAGGGTTTGCTTTTATTAAAAAATTACAAAATACCATGCTTGCAGCAGAATGTGTTCAGTATGTAACTGGCTTGATAACTCAATTTCCATTTTCTTCAGCCCTTCTCCCTATTTTGCAAATTTGCCTTCTTTCTAGTAAAGCGCAGTGAATTGATATTAACTTAGTCACACCTAAATGCAGGATTCACTTAAAATATTTTCATTTTTTCCTTTTAGTTTTTAGTTTGTAAACAAGTTGATTTTTAAGGTCAGTGGAAATATAACCGAGAGCTGGCTTTCTTTTGGAGAAAAGAAGTTACCTCAGTGGGACATCATTTTGCAAAGTATTTTAAACTTTATTGGAGAATTATTCCAAGTGTGATTTAAAATCTTCTGTAGTTATCTTTAACATTGCTGGTATGAACAGTAAGAATCTGGGGAAGGCTGGCTACTGAACAAGTCCATCAGCCTGTCACATGCCAATTTAGAGAAGATTCTAGATGCAACAAAGCTAGTTACAGCACAGCAGTATTCCAGTAAAATGTTGACAATAATGTTAAAGCTCAGTTACTTCAATGTTGTGGAAATGCAATCCTATCTAGATGGAAGCCAAACCTGTCTCAATGTCTGAAGAAAAGAAGCCAAAGCTAACCGTTCAGCGTATATGCAGGACAGAACTAAGAGCCTCTTTAAATGAGGGATCTTTTATTCTTGAGGCCAGCCAAACTCCTCTGGCCAGACTTTCAATTGTGTCGCTGTTAATATCCATTTCCCTTGCACCAATAAGGATAATGTTAATTGGTGATCTTTAGTTATTTTTGTATATAGAATTTTGTCTTATTTAGCAATGCATGTACTTCATTAGTAATGTAAAGAATTTACATTCTTTTTAAATAATAGAAGTAAATCTGGAACAAATGAGAATTTACTGCAATGCTTTAAAAAAGCAAGCTGACTTTTTGTCACAAGCTCAAGAGAAATACAGCAGAAAAAAAAAAAAAAAGATTCAAAAAGGTGCAGAAAGGAAGTTGATGAGGTAAGAAAAGCATATCCAGTAGCTGTGTGTCAGTGTAATGCAGACCTTGCCTGAGGGGCCGTCCTGCCAAGGCTCTTAGCCCTTCTCTTGGATTCACAGGTGATGAGTGACAGCAATAGGGGAGCCCATTCCTCAGCATCCAGGCCTGCCTCTGCCCTTATCTTCTTGGCATCTCAGGTATCTGTGACTAAAGCCACTAGATCTAGGAGCCATGCAGATTTCAGGGCTCTTTACCCATGCTCCAGATGCCTTTTGACAGTGACCCCCAGTCGATATTCAGAGTTCTACTTGGAAACATATGCAAGTGTTAAGATGCTCAGAGTAACAAAAAGTAAGAAAACATACATACATAAACCAACCAGACTCCAAATCCTTCATGTCTCCCATTTCCTGAAGCAAGAGGATAGTCATTTGGTTGGAGACAGGCTTTTAAATACACGCCCAATTCTTTAATGTCCTTTTGATGGATCTTGATTTTTCCCCATATTCCTGTGAAAAGCCCCAGCTTGCAGGGCACTTATATGAGTCAGTGCCACAGCCAAGGAAGTGAAGCTGCTACATCTCTTTGTGGGGAGGAAGGGAGCAATTCTTATGCATGATGTGCATCTCCAAGGTCTAAGCTTTCAGTTACTGTTGAAAGCCAGCATCATAAATCCCAGAAGTCATTAATGTCAACACCAAAGTAACATGACTGCCTAATCACAGAGTGATGAAAGCTCCTCTGGTGAGGACAGCAGGCACCTCTTGCTCTTTACAAGCGTTTACACCAGTTCCTGAATGGTAAATGTAGCCTAGCAGTTGCTAACAATAAAGATCAAGATCCCTTTTTTTAAGAATGCCAACATGACCTACTGACTCCCTGGTTTGATACAGTGAATTCAAATAGGACCAGTAGAGTTAAAGGGATGGATATGAGGATGCTGCAGTGCATGCTGTTGATCTGCTCACTGCTAACCTTGGATTCAGGTTCCTCATCTGGGATGATTTGGGAATATACCTTTGAGGGAATTCCTTTGGATGGAGAATAATCTGCTTGCTGGAAAGGTAGAAACCATGCAATGGTAATGAGAACCATCTCCTGGAACAGCAGTGCCACACAAATTCAGTGGTGCCAGCACTGAGTGGGAGCTCCTTTTACATCATACTTTGGGACTGGGTTGCTGATGAGTTGCAGTTTCGGTACAGCTGTTGTATTGCTTTTCATTATTGCTGCCCTTGTCAGCTCCCAGAAGCAGCTAATAATATTTCCTTTGAAAGAATATTTCAAATTTTCCTTGCTAGATGCTGAGACATACCCCAACTGATGTTATTGCTTAGAGCGTTGCAGCTGCTAACACTTCTTGATTGCTGAGTCTACCTGCATCAGAGTTAGCATCAATGCTTAAGGAATTTACGCAAGAAAGCCTGATAGCAGCAGTTTCAGTGGTTTCTCTGTGTCTAATTGAAGAATATGATGCTTGCATACTCACACTGGGATTATGGTGGGACCTTTGTTTGGGATAATCTTTTCCATTAATTGGGTTTTGTAACTTCTTCATGTTAAGAAACAGGTTTCACAGGTAGCTAAGTGAGCATAATCTTAATCTCATGTCTTGATTTTTGAATACTGAAAAGTCTTGCTATTTTGTCTGGATTATGTACAGACACAAGGCATCATAAAAACAGAGTGCACAGAACAGTTTTTAATACCACTACTTTAACGGACAGCCTTTTTATCTGTGGTGACTTTCATGTTCATCATAATGACATTTCTTATGCTGAACACTGGGGCATTTTATATCAGGAGGAATGCTCAAACCAGGCTATGACCACCAGAAAGCGGAGATTTGCTCAAAATAATTCAAAACACCCCAGACTGATCTGGAACAAGTCTGAACCTGAAAGGCGGGCAGCAAGCTGGACACTGCTCAGGGCCCATCTTGTCCCAGAGGGTGGGAGAGAACTGAGAATGCATCACAGCTGTGCCACCCCTCGTGTCCAAACCCTGAGCACAAAGACAGGTGACCCAGCACAGGCAGACTGCTTTCATGCAAAATGAGCATGTAACCTACTGCAGGAGCCACGCTGACTTGTACTCAAATGAGATGTTTAATTAAAGCAGGCTCTGCTTTAATTACACATAATCACCCTTTTGAGCCAGGCAGAGACTTTCAGAGCTAGACTCACATGCCAATGCTAACTGCAAACTTTTGAAGCCGCGTAAGTCAGTTTATTTCTGATCACAACTGCTTTCTGATTCGTAAGCTGGCAAATACACTGCATAAGCAAATGGGTGAAATCTGTTTTCGTCTACCAAGGGACAACTGTATTCCATATTTTATGTTAACTCACAGAACAATGGAGGTAGTGAGTGACATAAATAAGAAGGTGAAGTGTAAGATGTATATCAGGATTTTGTGTTTAAAGTTTTTACTTTGACTCGAAAGTATTTTAAAATATGAGGCAAGCAATACCACACACTATGCATGCACATCAAAATTTTGGTGGAAAAAATCACAGTACAAAAGTACAGCCACTGAATGATCATTTGTATATGCATGCTCACATTCTGGCTGTGCAGACATTCAAGCACTTGATTTGGAAGCTTTTAATCTTAGAGGAAAAGGGTCTATCACCCCTGCTTCATCTGTGTATAGCATTCACAGTATAGATGGTACCTAATGCTGTACCTGCCAGTAGGGCCCCTCAAACACAAGGCTGAGCCAAGTTTCTGCATCTCATGCACAAGCTGTTCATCTTTTGAGAGTTTTCCAGATGTTTGATTCATTTGGTTTCCTTTTTCCCTTGCACATGCTTTCTTTTCTTCTCATCCTCCCTTTTCTCCAGCCATTGCCTCCCAAATCCTATTCTCTCCACACTCACTGAAACACTGTTTTAAGTTTCTAACTCCTGCAGTGGCATAATCTCATTGACAAACCTGATGTCAGTTATCACCTCAAAGAAAACCATATCTCTAGGAATTGTCTAACTTGTGTAATTTGCCTAATTTGAGGTAAAAGAAACTCCAGCACACAGGGTAGACATCAGTCAATCCTGGGTCCTTCTTTCATCAGAAAAGAGTCTCTAGATCATGATGAGCATAAAGCCAATGAAATAAACTTCTGTGAAGCACCCAAAAGCAGCAACTTTTCCATCACCATTTTTATCATTGCTGTTAGCCCTAAGACCACCCCCAGAGGCTCAAGCAGACTCCCAGTTCTGGTATCAGTATGACTTTGGCAAAAGGTTGCACAGGCTGAGGAAAGGTAAAGGCAAAAGAGAGGATGGATCATCTGCTTCACCCCATTAAATGCCTGGCTTCCTTCCATCAACAATCAGCTTCCTCATGTTGGTTGGTTCAGGGACCGTCTTCTACACCTGCCCTGAACCAGGTACTTTGTGCAGGTTAAGCCTTCCAGACCTCATCATTACATCTGGCTCTGGGTACCCAAGGTGATCTTAATATGGATTTTGGCCAAACTCAGGAAGCCCATCACACAGCTTTTCAACAGTCCTCCTCCTGTTTAAAGCCAGAAGGCCCTTCCACTCTCTCTAAGACAAGAACTCTCTCTGAGCCTCATTAGTTAAGGGGAAACCTTGGCCTTACAGCAAGGATGTTCTCACCAGCTTCACTGCTCTGGTACTACATGATACCACCAAAGAAAGCATTCACGGTCCCCAGCTTCTACCTGGATGCCTCTTAGGCCAGATGTCTCCAATTTTCATCTGGTCCTCTTGGCTGAGGATTTGCATATTTTCCATGTCAACATTCGTACTTATCTTCTCTGTACAGGAATAACATCAGCAGATGTCCAAGGTCATGAGTTTAAGTTTCTGCAGAATCCTTCCACTTCTCCCAGTCTAAGTAATCACCAGAACATTTCTTATCTCTATCCTATAGACATAGAAAGGAGATGGCCTGCTGGTGCCCCCTTTATAAATTGTTTTCATTACGCTATTTCCAGCTCTGCTGGGTGTGACAAATATTCCCAGTTATCTGCAAACATCTACAGTCTTAACTGACATCTTGTCAGAGCCTATTTCTCCTTTTCACACCTAACTTCAAATTTACTTGTGTGACAACTCCAGAGCAACCCTGATGATCTCATATACGAACTGTCATAGGATGTAAGAAATTGGAGGCAGAAGGACAACTGTACTCCCTCCACTTCTAAGATTATGAACTATTAAAATTCTTCTAGCCTGTTATATGCCCTTCAAATTCAGGTAACTTAAGATCTCCTTGGATAGTCCCTTTGCTGACAAGTTTTCTCATACAACGGCTGGAATGGATTGAAGGAGCTTGATTCAGTTGCATAAATGTAGCTATGTAGTGGCTTTTGAGATGTCATAAGGGTATCACAGAAGTCTCTGAAAGCAGGGAAATATGACACAAGACCTACGGGAGACCCACACCCTTCTGCATTGACTGATGGAGCCATGCAGGATATCTGTGGGCATTCTTGTGTCTGTATTCAGCTAACTGAATTGGCTGTGAAGTCATACTTTCCATGGACAGCACTGCTCAAGACTGACCTGACAAGATTTCAAAAGTTTTGAAGTCTTAAAGTTCTGAAAGGGACAATTTGCTCTTTGGTCACCACCCCTGTGATGACTAAGGTAACATTTGAATCACATGCTTTCATCATATGGAATCCAATCACCAGCTCTAACTGCACTTGCCTTTTGCCTTTCGATAAATCCTCCAGCCAAAGATGCACACCGAGAGTGCTCTACCTTTCTATCCCTTCTGGCTCCCCCAAGTCTATGGCCCCTCCTGTTACAACTAGCAAGAGGTGGTTTCTCTCATAGCCTGAAGGACCATAAGCCAAATAATTCCTTAGGGAAGAGAAAGAGGTTTATGGTGCCATTTTGTTGCTAAAAAACCCCAAACCAAACAAACAAGGAGATCAATGAGAACATGCCACCGGATGGCTGCCTTAGCAGTAATCCAACCCTGGCTTCAGAGGGAAGACTGGCTTGCCTTTCTTCTTTATTTTTATGGTGTGATGACCCCTTTCGTGGAAAGTATATTCCATTTGCAGCAGATGAAGGTCATTATCATTACAAAGAACTCCCTCTTGGATTACTGCTGCTCCAGGATATTTGCCTGACTGTGGAAAACGGCAGAGGAGGACTCTCACTCCATAGCCAGAAAACCTGTTAATTAAGGAGGTTTTCCTGATCAGGTTCTGAATATCCCTCAGACACAGAGGCTTATATTAAAGTCTATGTCAAGCACAGTCCAAGCCTCTTTGCAATCACGGCTCAACCTGGTGGTCATAAGGATCACCACTTTAAGGGAAACCTCCTTCAGTAACAGACACCTCCAGCATGGGTTTATGTGCTTACCTACCACCATTTTACAGCCCTGCACTTGTTCAAGGCCTTTCCCGTGATGCTAGCCACTCTAAAATGAGTATAGTGTTCGGTCTTCCTTGAATGTAATGCTATGTAATGAGGAATACATCATCATATGTTTTAAAGAAACCGGAGGAGAAAGCCAGATGCTGCATCTGGAAGCAATGCCTTGCATGGGAGGCCACGTAATGCTTGTGCTGTGTTTGGAGGAGGAATGCCTGCTGGCAGGTAACGGGGCTTGGACAG
Source organism: Falco naumanni (assembly GCF_017639655.2). Lineage (NCBI taxonomy): Eukaryota > Metazoa > Chordata > Aves > Falconiformes > Falconidae > Falco > Falco naumanni. Next base: position 55,742,508 of record NC_054059.1, on the reverse strand, counting down.
ACCATGGGGCAGACATCATCTTCGGCTCTGAGCACACCCCAGAACATCACAGAAAGCTTGTCCTGGCAAGCAGCTGGGTTTTTACACGATAAAGTAGAAAGAGTGGTTAAGGATTTTACTATTAGTAGTAATAGCTTTGTTACTCTCTTTATATAAGAACAAATACCAGATATACCGGTGAGGGACTTCTTATTAGTAAATAATCTTTTTATCAGTTTCATGCCATTAACAATCCAAGATTATACTGACACAAAGCACATTTGGCGGAGTTACATCTTATGACTATTTAGAAACTAAAGCTCAATATGTAAGTCAGCTGTGTGGCTGGTAAGTAGGTCAGCTGTTAGGAACAGATGTACTTTTTCATCTGCACCGCTTCCCAGTTGGCTTCAACCTATAATGCCCTGAACGTCCTACTCTGCCTATCTAAGGGAGAGTGTGGTGACACAAAGGGGCTAGGAATCCTTCACTGATTGTTCTCCACAGGTCTCCTTAACCTGGAATTAATTTCCAACACTTTTACCTTAAATAATCGTGATGTGTTGGCTTCTAGTCCGCACAAGGCTGAGCTGTTCTTCCAGACCTGGAAAATGGATGAAGGCAGGGGCATCTGACTGATGATAATTTGAATATCCTTTGGTTTTGCCTGTGGTATTGGCTTCTAGACCAAGTATTTATTCTTCTGAGGCTAAGACTCTTTATTAAGCATTTTAAATTTATCACAAAGTAAGTAGTGCCAAGGACTGGCAGAAAGGTGCCTTTATGTGTGTCCCTAAATACACAGATAAAAAACCTCCATGCTGCATTTGTTTAAAAGAATATTAAACAAACATCTTGTTCAGCTGTGCATATTTGTAGTGACAGAATTTAGGACCTCAGAGTCAGACACACCTGCTTTTAATGTAGAAACACATTTAAACCTGAGAAAGTTATGATTCGTTCAGTTTTATGGGGCTCATTCTTAAGACTTAATAGGCTCCACAAGTGTTAATTCTTGCATTTATATTTCTATATTATTTATATATATATATATGTGTGTGTGTGTGTGTGTGTGTGTTCAGGATACAGGAAAAACGAGAGAAAGGAAGGAAAAGTTGTTTAGGGATACTTTGCATCCTCTTGCCTTCTTCCAGTTTAACCCTTATTTGCTTATAACATTAAGGTTAGCAGAAAATGCCTAGGGCCTTAGAAAAGATAGAAAATAATTTCTCCTTCTTTAATTTCTAAAGCAAACAAGGAATGACTAGTGAGGTCCTTTGGTAATGTAGTTAAAAAGAGGGGTGATTCCTAGTTTACAGACACACAGCACAGTGCAGTTAGACATTCTCTATAGAAAAATAAAGTTGATCACACAGTCCCTACAGGATCACTGCAAAGCCCTTCCCAGCTAGCTGATGTGACAAAAACAACCCGTATTTGCCCTTCCAAGCATTAGCAGATAAAGGATGGCTAACTCTTAATGCATGCCCAAAACCAGACGCCTGTCATTTCTCCTTTACTGCATGCAAGACTGTTTATTGTTTTGCACCCAAATGAAAGGTTTCTTACTTCACACATTTTGCAAACCTTTCAAATAAAGCGGGCAAAAAGAGGGAAGTTTATTCCTGCACACGTTAATCAAAAAAGGATAAACAGAAATTACAGAAGCTTCTGAAAAAACCCAACACAAACAAACCACAAAACCAAAAAAACCCAAAAGTTTTGGGTAGAAAACTATAGCTTCCTTCAAACACAAGGGCGATGCGTGCAGAAATGCATCCAGTTAACCACTCTAAATACATGTGTCTCGTAAAGAGCAGGATGGACATGTGTAAACTAAAGTCAAATATCTGCTTACCTATCTTCTTTATCACATTCTTACAGTTGTTTAAATTTTACCACATTTTAATTGCAGTACAAGGAAGTGTAAGGAGCATTGGCAAAGCATAACTGGAACCTTAATGTATTTATGAAAGCGTATAAATTAATTAGTATGCTTCAAACATTTACTGTGCAGTGTTAGCTCTGAATTCTCTAACTAAAGGGATATGCAGCAACTGCACACATACATTCATAAGCATCCCTATGTATATCACACATCAACGTAAACAGCTTTTATATAACAAAGTGCAATGCGACAGTAGGATATGGCCACTTGCTGCCAGCTCAAATACCACTTTGCATTCTTATTTGTACAGGGATTTCAGCTCTTAGACATAAACCTCTATCATTTTTCACTCTAATTGGAGGTGTATTATCTAAAGCAGAATGGGAACACTGCATTTAAAAAAAACCCAGAACTTTCTGTCCAGTTGGCAACAACTCTAAATGGCAACAAATGTGCAAGGCACCAGTATTGCGTTTAGCTCTGCTGTTGCTACTTAGGTCTCTGAAAACGGAAAGCAAGTCAAGGGTCTGGCTATAGGACAAACTATATAAAATGAGTTTAAATAGGATGAGATCACCTTGTTCTCCTTTTTACTGGCTGGCAGCCTTACTGTCAGCAGAGGAGCTGAAAGACACAGAACTCAGTTAAGCACCAAAACCCCTTACCTCTACCTGCAGCTGGACATCATCAGGTTTGTTTTCAGCAAATGAAGATCTCCTGGTCTGTCCTCGCCTGTGGCCAAACTTGCATTTGTTCCTCAGGACTTGCTCATCATCTTCAATGGGTCTCCGCACATACTTGAAACGATCTTTAAGGGCCCGTTTCCATAGCAGCTGCATGAAGGGGGCGGGGGGGGAATAAATCTGTCATTACCAGTATTTTTTATCAAGAATTTGCCCCATTCCTAAAACAGGTCATTTTTTTTTATCTAGCTCTACTTTATAAAAAACTGTTTGCCAATAACAGAAAAAGACTCATAGGGCAGCATCAGCATACTGGTGGTTTCAGGACTGAATGAAACATAAGCACCTGTAGTATGTGACTCTATGGCAACTAAACGGTGGGGCTGCTGGCACAGCTGTAGTCCATTAAGGATGACAGCAATTAACCCTAAGGGTTAGATTTAGCCAATATAACTAGGGATGCAGTTGAAACCACAGTTTGCTTTCCTTTCCTCATCTCTTACTTTGGGATGCTCCAGTCATGACATCAGGTCATGAAACTACCCATGAATCAGATCAGCTCACTAATGCCACAGAAAACTAATGTTTGGGGGTGGGTTTGGGTTTTTTTTTTTCCCCTGAGTGGAATATTTTTCCTCTGCTTCTGACAGCCTCTGATGGGTTGTGCAGTTGTATGATTGTAATATCTAACATAAGGGAGTGGGAAAGACACAGTGGGATACTCCCTTTTGCAGGGAACCTACAGTTACACTGCATCAAGTCTATTAAACTGAACTCAAAACTGCTGAATTAAGAGGATCGTTTCAGTAGACACTAGTGTTTGTAAGACTCTTCAAGGTATGTAAATTGCAACTTAAAGGTAGTTCTGCACTGCATGTGGATGCAGCCCTTGTTTAATGGAACCATCCATCACTCTGGCAGCCAAAGATGGAGTTTATATGGTCCCACTGCTTCTATCACACTCACATCTTTTTTTACTTGGGTGCTGAAAAGTCATTTCTGAAAATTGTATGAACAGCAACTTATTCGTGCATCCTTACGGACAGATGGTTGTTTACCTGCAGTCCCCAGCTCAGCATCCCACGGCAGGACCCATCCGTGCTAACTAACCATTGACAAGTGGGGAAGCAATTACTAATCAAACGCCATTAAAAAAGTCTGCAGGCAAAACCTGCAGTTGTGAATACTGAAAATGTTTTGCCAGATCCTCAAAAGCAAATAAATTCTTGTTCCGGTTATTGAGGGGGTTTCAACTGTCAGAGGGAATAAAAATTAGTCAGAAAAGTGACTGCAAATGACAGGATGTGGCAAGAGAGATTCAAATAGCTGTTACCTCATTTTCCAGAATTGACTCCAGTACTACACTTACTCAATACTGCACTCAAGCCTGTACTCCCTGACATACTAAACCACAATATAAACAGAAGAATGATTACTCCAGATTTCTTACCAAAATGGTGTCCTTTATTAGTCAAGGTCATATGACTTTAAGGGCTAACTTTGGTGTGAACCAGAATTCAGTAAAAATAGACTAAGTGGTATAGCATCTGTCTTCACAGCAGCCTGACATGCCTGCCTTTCTCACCCGCAGGATATGGATAGGAGGGTCTCTTACAGAGACACTGATGAAGGTAGCATGACCTTGCCTTTCTCCTGCTGAACATATTGCTCCCAACCCGCTAGGGTACTAGCTGACTTACAGGCCCTCAAGCCTAAAAGCAAGACTTCTGTGAATGGTGAAAAATGATGGTGGAAGAGCTATGAGAACACAGCCCCTGTAGCAGCTACCTCAGCTCTTCTCAAGCAGACCTGGGCCAGCCAGGGGAGGTGTGCCTTTCCTGGGGGACACCTTCTGCCACCCACCTGCAGGCCCTTAAAGAAGTATCTTCTCAGCACCAGTAACGCTTGAACATTGAGAACTGGCAAGAAAACAAATCCATCTGTATTTCTAGTATGTAAACTTCAGACTTGGGATTGGAGTTACATTGTCACCAATCTAAACATAACAATTAGACACAGAGCACAACTGCTCCCCCAGCCTCCTCACAAGGCATATTTACAGCTTCAATTTGAGTATCACACCAGCACTGCTTTCAAAAGCAGTAAGGTAACTACATGCCTTGCAAATCCCACTTGTTATCTGCCTGAGAGATTAAGGTTCCCAAATAAGTTTACAATTCTGGCCCTATGCATTTACATCTTGATGCAAATACCCCAGTGTTATATGCCTAGCAAAATTTATTTGGAATATGGTCATTTTAAGGCTGTTGAGAAACAAGCAAACAAAAACCTTAGCTTAATGCTTCCCTGAAGTGTTCAACAGATGTTAAAATATTTCAAAACATGATAAGCCCAGAATATATTAGCAGTTGACAATTTAAATCTCCCCTTAGTTGAGTTTTGCACAGTTTCTTTCTTTTGAAAACCTTTGTTTGGCTAGAAGATATTTTTGCTTTTTCTTCCACATGAAAGAATATGCTGACACCTATACAGAGCTTTAAATATCCCTCAAAGTTCAAAACATTCAGCTGTTTCATATCCCTGTCCTCAGATAAATTAAGAGTTTTAACTAAATTATTTCTGTAACAGGATTCTCATAAGCTTAGCCAAGTCCCTTCTCACATACCTATTTCATGAATGAGACTGCAAGCACATACTTTTATGTGCTTCCCCTGGCGGGTAATGCATCTTCTAAAAAGGATGCTTTCGTTACCATTTTTGAGCTGATAAGTCTATTTTCTATTAATTCTCCCCTCCCCTCGCCCTCAAAAAAAAAAAGCCCAAACCACCCCAGGAAGGTTTACAATGCTTGCAAGGGAGCAGAAGGATTAGTCTGTGTCTATCTGACATAGGAGGGGAAGGATTACATGCAGATTAAAAGCAGTAATTTACTAGCGAATAACCATTTTGTGTGCGGCAGTTACATAAATCGGGCATGTCAGCACTGGGATCCTGGGTTTCACCAGCATCATAGCACTGCTCAGCAGCCCCAGCTCAAGGGAGCCGCTTACGCAAAGCCCACTGGCCACCGGTGTGGATGAAGAGCCCTCTCTTTTCCCTTTTCCTTCCTCTAAGGTTTTCTTGGAACCATACAGTTTTCAACATGTTGACTGAAATGGAATAAGGGCAGTGACTCTTTCCAAATTCCTTGTAAAAGGAATAAATTTAAACAGAATAGGATCTAGCAAGTGGTCAAGAAACAGCATCATGCTAATTTTCTTTTGACTGCTGTGCCTGACTCTGGCTTTTGCTGTACAACCTATTTTGTCTGTAACTACTTACAAATGTTGCGTTGGTTACATTATACATCAGAACTCTAATAATCTATTTCCTGATCAAATGGAGTTTAATGTGTTTTGTTTTTTTAAATCTTGTATGTGTTAGTTTAGGATAGCATTGTTCTTTAAGTAGAAGGAATCATCATGGGAAAAATGACTTACATAATCACTTTAAAGCACTTTTTTCCAAAAGCTGATCTTGGAACAGGGTAGGGAAATTAATTTCATTCCAAGTCTCCCATAGACATCTTAAATGAGTTTTGCCTCATTATTTTTAATTATTATTTAGATTTTCAAATAATTTTTCTTTAATTCCTGCTTCAAGAGGGATCTAGTAAATAACATTCTTTTAAAATTCATAGTACCTAAGTAGCTTATTTGTAAACTTATTCATTTAGGATCATTATCATCATCCTGACTATACTGCATTGGATATCCTTTGCAAAAGGGCTGATGGCACAGAAGCATATTTTTCCCTACTGCAAAATCAAACGTGAAACCTTTTAACCAAGAAAACAGAATTATGGATAACCCACTAGTAAATCTTGAAACGTCAAACTTTTAATGACCTCTTACTGCAACAGTATGAGATTGAAAATATTAGACTAAGTTTCTACATAATATATGCATTGTTGAAAGTACTTGTTTAAAATAGTTTGGAGTTGTAAATAAAGTGTCCAGTATTTTGGGAAAAAAACCTCTGAAACCCCAAAAGTGGAATGTTCAAAGCTTTGCAAGTAATATTTTTCCTGCCATGAAAATACTGGTGTGAATGTAAACGCTCTAAGGTTTGGGGTTTTTTGTTGTTCCTCTCTGTTTTCCAGCAGATCTTTCCCCTTTCCAATCTTCCAAGCCACTTCACTTCCATGAAAGTGTTGCAACAAAAGTGCTGAAATCTTCAGTTCAGAGTTTCTCCAAGATTTTCATTACACCAAGTTCTTTATGTTCTGATTTTCTATTCTTGTTCAGAAGAAAAAGCTAAACCTGGAATGTCTAGATCTGTCACGGGATGAGCTTTCCCTTGCCTCAGCCAGGAAGCCCACCCGCCTGCCCCTGCCCGCCCACGCCACGCACAGCCATGCATACTGGCTGTGGAAGAACCCAGCACCGTTCCCACTGTGTTCTTCCAGCAGCCAAGACACATCCATTTCTGGTGAAAAGCTCCAAACCACAAGACTTGTGAGTTAAAAGCACACCACTGATAGACCTTCTCAGGACATCTCATCAAGAACTACTGCAGCCTTCTGCACACCCCAGCAGACACTGTGGATGCTCCTCCACCCCAAAAGGGTAAGCAATTGCTTTCCTTTTAAGCATGGATTTAGAGTTAAATTGAATCTAGGAATGAGACATAGCCCAGCAATAAATAAAGAGCAATACATTAATGTCATTAACAATACAGTGGGGTAGAGCATTTCACATGGCAGAAAGGAAAACACCCAATGGCAGAAATGAGCTTCAGCACACCAGAGGGAACACAAGGCTTCATATTCCAAACTATGTTCAGACCTTTTTTTTTTTTTTTTTTTTTTTTTTGAAATGCATGCAACTATTTCTTTTTCCTGTAACTTTGTCAAGAATTTAAACCTCTGAATGCTTGAAAACATGTTTGTTGGTATGCTAAATAAACTCAGATAACCTGATTGACCTACCAGTCCTGGAAAGCATTATTCTCAGCTGAATTGCCATGTTTGCTGTGTCCCATTCTCCAGCCTTACAACAGACTGAAAGGGGGGGCTATCTATCAGGCACAGACATCTGTGCACAGCTGGTCACCCGAGGCTCCCTTTGGAGTCCACAGAAAGAAATAAGACCTTCCACAGTATTATTCCTCTCCTCCCAATGTAGACAACAAAACCACATGACACAAACTGCACCTCCAGAAGTTTATATATATGTTATTTAATAACTAATATAACTAGCATTTTTGTTTAAAATATTACTCATGTTAGTTTTCCTTTTCTACATTTAGCTGTCAGTCCCCAAATAAGTCCCTTTCTGCTTTCCTTCTGAATTATTTTATTGATGATAGTTTTCTTAAATACTTTCAATGAACTATTCAAAAATTGTAATAATGAATGTCTAATTATTATAGATAAACAAGTTTAAGGTGTTCAGAACCTCTCAGTAAGTAATATTTTACACCTTACAAGACCTGGGATTCAATACTGTTGTCAGGAACAGCAAGCAGCAGTTCTTACAGTCCCATGCTAGCCTGAGGCTATTTTAAAAGAAAAGCCTACAAAACCTTCACTTTTTTTGAGCTGCTGAAGACACTTTTTTCAAGAAGAGATGAAAGAATGGAGGTTAGCCAGTTTTCTTTTGTTGTTAATTTGTTTCTTAAAGGTGTGTGAATTCAGTTTTACTGCAAGCCTCATGCTAAGTAGCTGCATATGTTATAGGGTTTGTTTTAAGCCATTGCTGTTGTAACACACAACTATCTCAGATCATGAAAAAAGAAGTATTTATAGCCTTTATGATTGTGAAGGAAGAACAGAATGTATAACAGTAGGGCCAATAAAAATAGTAATTTGTTCTCACCCCCTCCTCCAAACTTAAATATACCCACATACACCTTTAGTGCATTTTTTCCTGCCTTGACCCAGGCAGTGGAGAGGGGCTGGCTCAGAACCATCAGACTCGCAATACTGCCAACTGCTAATTCCAGCTTCCTCGCTTACTTGTGGTGGTTTCTTCCAGATATGCTTTCTAGTAAGCATGAGATAAATATCAAAAGATAAAGAACAACAACTCTGAAGTCTCTGCCCCATCACTTAACTTATGCCATCACTTCTGGGATCCATCTGGGAAGCGATGAGCCGATAAGCAGTTTCCTCAAGAATGGGGTTATAAGTAGTTTTGCCCGGTCTATGCTCCTGCTGCAATTGAAGTCCTTTGAAAACCTAGCTTAAGCATCTCTGTTTAAAAAGAGATTTTAAAAGTTAAAGGCTGTAAAAGCCTCTTCAGAGTCAAACTGAATGTCATTCCAGCTCCCCTTCACAAAGAGAACCAGAGGAATCCCAGGAGCCTGGCTGAGGACCCTCACTGGGGTATTCAGAGTGGTATCCTGATTGAAAATAAGGGTGGACTGTTGCTCTCTGATCCTTCTCCCTCTCTCTCCTCTCTGAGATGTATTTTTCTTTAGTCCTTTCCCTCCTATAACATGTGGGCTCAAGGGAGAACTAGAATAGCCACCCCTTAATCCTCACTTTTTTTTTTTTTTTTTCAGAATTATTTTGCTTTCTGCAGTAACTGCACATGAGATATATTTATATATGTTTAAAGCTAACAACCCCCACTGAGTCTCACAAGCTTTTACAGAATGCTATAAAAGTATCACATGGCAAAGCAATAATGTGAAGTCAGAAGGTGAACACTGTCCTCTGAGACCACAGATACATATTCTGGGCCACAAGAGTGAAAAAATGTAGTTCAAATTTAAGTCAGCTCCTTCCACTGCTTTCCGTTATGTCCCCACTGAGATGCCAACAAATGTTTTTAAATGTTTGCTTTTTTTTTAAAATTAGGCCTAGATACCTAACAGCTAAATGATCATAGTGCATTGCAAAAGCATCAATCATATGTTAGCTCTCATACAGACAATTTTCTAAAGACTTGGCTTCTTTGTTTTTAAAAATAAAACCAAGTTACATTTACTTAAATGTAGCTTTTGGGATAAATCAATTCAGAAAAAAATACAAAACAGGCATCCAGGGACTTCACGTACCTGTCTGCATGATCTCACAGTGGCTTTGAGGAGTGGCTATAACAGGATTAATCTTTAATTAAAATAATGAAATAAGAATGTGGTTTGCCAAACGTGTCAAAGCAAAGCTTACAGCTCTGAATGCAGCCAGTATATAAGAAATTTATATTCATTTCCTCTGAATGAAGATATTTTCTTGTGATTGATTATGTGGAAATGAAACACACCAACAAACCACAAACACAATACAACCTGTATTTTTCAAGACAGAGTATTCTTTACAATACTTACAAAGCCCTTCCCATCTTCATCAAGGAACGGGTACGCCTGCAGCAGAGCATTGACAACAATGTTATATTGCTGACTGTTCGGATACCTGTGCAAGCAAGATGGAGATGTAGAAGAGATAGTTGATATTCTAGGCAGTGTTAGATACCAGCTGGAGTCTATACTGATTTACATTAAACCGAGAATTTCTCAGACTATTGATTCCCCCACAAATAACAAAGGGAACAGCTTTAAGGTTTGCACGAAATCTTCCTGTTGGCTTCAACAGGTTTCAGGCCTTTAGCCACCTCTGATTAAGCAAGCATATTAAAGAGAACAGCTTTACATCCATTTGAAAATTTACTTCTGCAGCCAATAGGTAATGCTCCCAAATAGATTCAGTGCTGTTTACTCACAGTGATCCTTCTAGGTATTTTGTCATGTCTGCTTGTAAAAATTCAATTATCCTTATTCTCATACTGTGATCAGGGCATTTTTTTTCTGCTAATATGCACTTGACATCATAAGGGAAGTCTGGCAAAGTGTAAGAACTTGTCCACTGCAACGTCTTGTATCTTGCAAAAAATGATTTCAGATTTTTTCTGTAAAAGAAAAGATTATATTGTCATGATCATGCCCTTCTTTCTATGGGAACGCAGGCAAGAAGGAAAGAAAAATGCAAGTCTAAAAACTCAGCACAAAGGGAAGTTATTGCTATAGAAATTCAGGGCTTACTCTCTTGGTTTCTACATAAAGAACATCTACAAAAGCTGCAATCAAAACATATGGGGTTAAAACCAGGTGTCAAATGTGAAAAGTTATAATCGGGAGACACTGGAAGGTGTTCACTAACTGAAAGCAGAAGGCAGAGCAGAGGAAGTCACTGAGGACTCACTGCTGTTGCAAAATAAAATATCTTTATCTGTCATAATTTATAATGTGTTTCCTACCAGTTCTGCTAACTTACTAGTGAGAGTAAGCCAAACAGCTTAATTGAATAAAATACTGTCCTCCCGAAGGGGAAAGCAGTGAATGAGATGAGGCCAGTTGCTACCAGCACATGGCTGAAAACAAAGCAGACATAGCCTGTAAGGACCCGCAGCTCCTGCCCCAAGACCATAATGTCACACCCCAGCTGGGGTAAGCCTGAGGTAGGATATCACCACTGGCTACCCAAGTGCATTCCTCCTCCAGAGAGCATGCCGAACCCCAACTCTGAAGGAACACCGGGAAAAGTAGAGACAAATTGAGCTGAAAGTCAATCAAGAGCCACCTAGAAGATGGAGTGGTTCTGGCAGCCCTAGACAGCTTCCCAGTCATAGTAGTCCAGACCCAATAAAGGAATTAAAATGAGAGGTGTCAAAGACAGCTAGAGATTCCTGATATGTGTGGTATCACTGCAATTTATGTTTGCTTTGATTTAAATTGCAGAGAAAAATTTGGAAACAACTAGCTGACTTTTAGAAGAGTTTTTAAAATAAACCATGCTATCATTACAGATGACAGACGTAGGTGCTTAAGTGGTGTAAAAATTCAGACATCTATACCTAAATTAATCATCTGAAGTCTCTTTATATTCACTGAGGACACAAACACCACTAAAGGATGACAGAACAACCAGAAAACATCTAAATCAGACCAGATGTTGTCTCGTCTATTTCTCTCCACTAATTATGAAGGAGATTAGGATAGTTACTACAGTTGTTGAAATCTATACTGCATAGGTCTCAAGTTAGGAATCCCCCACTCGTGTGGGAGCTTTCACCTACATCCCCCAAACACTTGTGGCTGGACTAGGCATGCTGCAGTGTCCCTTCCAAGCTGCCCTAGTTTTTGAATCTATAACACATACGGAGAGAAATACCACTAGACTTCAGTCCAGTCAGCATACACAGGTTTTCACTCCTAAAGGTCTCTGTGATAGCCTATAAACAAGAGCTAGGTGTATAAATAAGAGCTGTGAAGAGTTTTAGCAAGGTCTTCATTGGGAGGTTTTGCTATCCAGACTCTTTCAGATAAGGATGTAAAAAACCACCTCACCAAACTCCTGGTAGCCAATGGCAAAATCAACTGCAATACCGATGGAGGGGCATTTGTGATAGCTTAATCTACACCACTTTGAAAGACTACTATATACCTGGAAGATATCTCATTTTGGGCCCCTACAGCCAGTTATAATCTCAATACCTTCTTGAGTAGATTAGTCTGTAACTGTCAATATTCTTGACCTAGTTGTGCTGCCTACCATCTTGGCATCTCTTAATGTAGGTTGGTAGCTCGCAGGCTAACAGCAGCTCTACAGCCGTGATATACCCGTACCAACCCCAGCACTACTGCAAATGACAATGCACTGCTGAAAAAAAATAATAGTCATTTGGGAACTGTCATCTGATCCTCGTAGTTATATTAACAAGTAGCAGCAGTACTCGTAGCACTACCACGTCCCCCCCCCATACAAAACAGATACAAAATGGCCAGGGCTGCTGTCTCTCCAAGCTCACCAAATTTTATGGGGCACTGATGGTTAACAGTAGATGCAAACTGCAGTGAACTTCTATTAGTACTTGCAGTCTCAAAAGAAGGAAAAGCTGTGTGAGAAGTGCCAACATATCCACATAGACAAATTGACGTCCTTTTTTGGTGATAAATTAATACACAAATGAGAAAATAAAATGCAACACGGATTCTGAAATCACTTGGAAATCCCTCCTATGCAAATAAAGTGCATATGTTCAATGTAGCACCAGTGAGGAGCTCTGCAGCCTGTAAGTTTGAATCCTGTACTCTCACCAACTTTACTGATGAGAGTGATGTAGCAGACAGGCTGGAAGTTACTGTGTACTGTTATCAACATGCTATCATTTAAGCTAGCTCAAAAATGGACAGAAGTTTAAAACATGTAATTTGTATCTAAGCAGCACTGAAATATCTTTTGTTGCTAGTACCATTGAAACCAAACCGAACCATACTCAGTTACTTGAAGAAAATAAAATTTTGTTGCAGTTTGGATGGCTAATAGCCAGGGAGGCATGGTAACTCTCCCATACACCAGTCCCTTCACATTTGCCAGTACAATAAAAACACTCCAAATTCTACTTCTCTTAATCTTACCCAACACAAAATAGTTCCTTGCTGTCCAAAGAAAATCCAAAAATTCCTTTAATCTTCACACTGCAACAGTGCAAGAGATTAAATATTTTACTAGCTATTGCTTAAATCATCATTGTTGGGCAGTCACGTTACATATATGCAGTAATATTTTACAATGAAATACAAGTTTGTTTGAAAAGAAACACAAGTCCACACTAAGCTTTATCCCCAGAAATGCTCACATGCAAACTTGTTTTACTAAAACAATACTTCAGTTAAACTGTACATGCGCTGGAATTCATGCATATAGCCAAGACCTTCCTTGACTGCGGAGAAGCACATTACATTTGGAGATTTAGGTACAAACATACACAGCCTCTTTCTAACCATCTCTTTCTGGTCTTCTAGCTAACCTGTGACAGGGATAAGATCAAAATCACAAAATGCGAATTACTACATGTTTTCTCTCAGTGCTTTAGAAATTTGGTGCTGCAGCTAAATCAATCTGATGGCTAATTCCTGCCAAATGTCAGTTCCCCTATCCCCGTGCTGTCACATGTCTCTACCCCTTTCTTACTAGTACTGGGAAGCCTCTAACCCTGCAGCAAGTTACTTCAAGGAGCTACAGAGACAAAATTCTTAATTTTTCTTCTTGGCCTAGGTATGTCCCCAGAATGGCTCCCCATGAGGTGAGACAAATACCAGCACAGATGAAGCAAGCTGGTCTCTTTATGTTTAGCTGCAATGTGGAACTGCATCTTAAGAAGCATCTCTCCAGTAAGGGCACAACTAGTCACAGAGCTTTTGACCACTCAGCTGTTGTAGATAACCACTTTACTTAATGTACTAAGTCACAGCACTGTTTTACACACCTATTTCTTTGGCTTCATTACAACCTTACGCTGCTCATGTACAGTGTGTTTACTGAGACACAAAACTGTATAATAACATCATTTTGGACTGAGCCATTTGGGAAGAGCTTCAGCTGAAAAAAACCCAAACAAACAAAAAAAACAACTAAAAACCCAAACCAGACAGAGCAAACCCACCTATCTGAATTATATAACCCCTGGCATCCCTAATCCCAGCAAATAAGGCAAAGAGTTACACACTTGCAGTGTCACTCAGGCCATTAGATGACAGTTTTAAACTGCACTGGCGAGAACAGTGGTGAGCGAACACAGCATCATGGTCGCCGAGCCCTGTGCCCTGTGCACCTCACACAGTCACCTGAATTAGCTGTAACAAGTAAGTAATCAATATAGACAGCTCAATCAAGGTAGCTGTGCAAAGTGCCGTAGAGAGGTAGAAGCACGTTCAAATACTAGATCATAGTAAGACTGTCATTTTTAAGCGTCTTGATCATACTGGCAAGGATCAGTTTCCTGCATCTATTTAGTGCATTTAGGAAAAAAAGTGACTTAAAGGCCAAGCACATGCACAAACAGGCTGCGTGCCATAAGCTTTTCTTCTTGTCTACTAAAGTCCGTGAGCCTATGGCACTCATTGCCACACCTATACTTGCTGTATCAGCCCAGGTCCCAGTCAGCGAACATGGCAGCTGAGCGGAACTTTGCTGACATCAGTGGGTTCCCATGTTCAGTACACCCAGACAAACTCAGCACATGGGTGGGGCCTCAACAAAGTCCCATTTTTCACAGCTGAAGGTTTAGTCTTTTTACACCACGCATCAGCAAGGCACTCATGTCTGAAGATTCGTAGGCTGGAAAAAAGTCCATGTCTACAAAGCCAAGGAAGAATCAGAACAGAAAAAACCCCCACGGATCTTGCAGATGTGAAGGAAAAGAGAAGTCTGCAGGCATAGAACATGCTGCATTTCCCTAATACATGTATAATATGCTTTCAGCTTTATGACAATATTTAAGATTGCAAAGGTTAGTTCTATTAAAAGGAAGAAATGACAGAAGACAAAAATTCAAAAGAAACTCTTTTCCCCCTCTCAATGGCAAGATAAAATAGGGTGCTCTTTTTCTATTCACAGTTCCGAGATCTGTACCTGAAGGATTCTCATGCCTTTCTCTTCATGTACTGCACTGCCATTTCCTACTTCCCAGCACAAACCCCGTGTTTGCCAGTTATTCCCTAGAGTCTACGATCTGCAGTCTAGATAGTGCTTGATGATGTCTTTTATTCTTTCATTTCCCACTAAACGCAGGGGCAGGTATCCTTTAGGCTGAACAAGAAGTTACATCGGCTTCAGCAAGGCTAGGGCGCGGGAGCTGGCGCACACACCACAGCTGCCCATTTCCCAGCACAGCTCCTGTGCCAGCTTTTCCTGCAGTATCCTTGCTACAGAAATCATCGCATTCAGTAGGAGTACAGAATTACAGAAAAAATTAATCAGCTTTAAAAAAAAAATAAATGTTTGTGAGATACAGACACAACCTGCTTCTAGAAGGAGTCAAGATTTTTTGACAGTTTCAATTCTGCGGAGCTGCATCACTTAAGTGAAGGCTCTGCACTTCCAACTCATGCGAGGGCAGCAGCTGTAAGTTACAGATTGGGGGAGAGAAAATGCTCCTTGGGGAATCTGATTGACAGAACTGCCCGCTAAATCAGGGTATTTTAAAGAAACAGTGTTTATTTGCATTCACCCATGTAAGATGTGTTACGTTGTATCAAAAGGGCTTTGCTAGCAAAGTCACTTTAACAAGGCAATGCAGTTAGTATCTCCTGCAAGTCATTTGTAAGACTTGGCTCATTTCTGGTGTGGAAAAAGGAGATTAAACGTTTTTTTTCCCCTGCAAACTTTTGTGGAAAACCTCACAGCACCATAGCAGTAAATCCAGCTCTGCTGACCTCAAGTGCTCCAAAACTGTCAGTCCAGTTGACTTCTAAAACACTGAGGTGACAAGCCCAGAGAAGTTGTTATTGTGAGTCTTCTGTTTTGGTGGTTTTTTTTTTGTTTTTGTTTTTGTTTTTGTTTTTGTTTTTAAATTCCAGTTAGTAGGCTTCCTGCTGCAATTACAGACACATGAAATTCTGACTTTAAAAAAAAAAAAAAAAAGTGGCAGAAATTTTCATGCCCACATAAATTGAAAACCTAAATGTAAAGAATCTCCCCCAAACCCTACACAAAACAAACCCCACAGATATAACAGGTTTTTATGAAGATAGAATAACTGTTTAAGTGTCATTTTCAGAATCATCAAAACAAAAAAGAAATTATTTTTCTGTTAGGATACATCATTCAACAGGGGAATCTACTGTTGAAACAATAAATAGCTTCAGAAGTACCGAGACAAATTCTTAGAAGAAAGATTCAATCATTCACTGTTGAAATTAATGGGCTAGATGCAATTTATGGTTTAGGATACCTAAACATTAATTGTTGAAAAGATATAATCAAAGGAAGCATCTGATGTCTGTACTTCTGAGCAAAATGGAGAGTACTTCTTTTCTTTCACTATTGACCATTGTCAGAGACTTAACATGGGGGAGTTTATGGCTGCTGTTCACGTCCATATGAACTAACAAAGAAAAGGACCATCACATCTACTAGAAATAATTCTGATGATATCAACAATAAGGTTTCTGCATAGAAACTAAGAAACTTAAGTTATATATAAAGACACTCCAGCGGAGATTTTCTATGTTGGACTAAAGCTGCATATGTGTATACACGTATACATATAAAAGTACTATTTACTGTCTTGTGTAAAGAGCAACATCATCCAAAATAATTGACTAAGCAACAATTTTTCAGGCTAGCTACTCTCCCTCTTTATTCTTTCTTTCTTTTTTTTCTCCTCTTCTTTTCTTCTTTTTAAAGCATGTTTCAGAGAAAACACATTAAACACAGACCAGCAATACCGATGTATGGGTAATGCAGAAGCAAAGGAAGGAGCTCTATTATAAAGATCATTAGCAGAATGACTTGTCAAAACTAAAACACACTTCAGATGCAGCTACCCGGTAGTCAGCGCAGTGTCCTGCAGTCCGACCGCACTAGATGCAAGACTGCCCTAGCTGAGGAGACACACGGCATAGTCAGCATGGCTCTGTGCTCTGCTCCCCTCCAGTCCCTGCCAGGGGGGTGTTACTCGTTCAAACGCTGCACAAGTGCACGCTGGTGGGTACCTGACCTCCAGAGGGCTTGCAGCAGGCAAGCCAGCTCCGCTGAGGGATGGATGAACAGCGGTTTGCCATCATGCAGGCCAGCATGGCCGTCTTGGAGATGTGAGCCAAATTTATTTTCAAACAAATCTTCCAATTCATTGTCCTTGCTATCAGCCCAAATTTATGTGGGCACCAGCACCAATATACTGTCAGTGGTGGCAATGGCTTTATTGGTATTTGAACACTTAGCAGGCCCAGGTTTAGTTGAGCATTGGCCACACCTTCCAAATGGGCAGCAAACAGAGAAGCTCAAGGCTGTCAAGGCTGGGCAGAAGATCTGTTATCCTGCTTGTGCACATAAGCCTGCTCCGAGCAAATTAGTTATGCAATGCTCAAGAACTACAGGACACATGGAAATACAGAAAGAATACAGACAGAGTAAATGTTATAGAAAGTTACAGAAAGAATAAATGTACAAATAAACCTGTATCAGGACATCACTCCTGAAGGAAAGCAGCTGGACCATCATATTGGAAACAATGAGAAAGGGATACATTAGGGACGTCATTTGAGAAACAAACACCTTGAGGAAAGGCAGACAGAAAGTATAAACCAACAAATAAAAGGTTGGTTTTTCACAGCAGTATCAGATGTTTACAAGTGATGACAGCCTCTGTCTTAGCAACAAGATAAACACCAGGCTGCCATGAGCCATCAAACTGCTGGTACTCCGATACAGAAAAGCAGGTACAGGGGAAATGTATTTATTGAATTATCCTCTATAATTATATAAATATAATATAAATCTTATTATCTCCACAGAAAAGCACTGCTTTAAGATTAATTTTCTTGGGACATTAAAAAAAAACATTGGCTTTTTTTACTTCTGTAGTTGCTAGTAAAAAGTTATTCCACCAAGGTAACCTGAAAACCTCATCTGGTTATATGTATACACACTTCAACACAAGGAAAATAAAATTATATAGCTGCTGCATCTACTTACCCTTGCTTTTTGTACTAAACAGTCTGCTTTGATACTTTTGCAATATATCTTTGTAATATTTAGTAACACAGAAGCGTGTACTTAACATGGTTGTTAGGACTATAGTACACAGGAGAGAGAAACTCTGAACCAATTCACCAGCACTAATAATCCATAAAAGCACCTGCACATTCATTTTGAGCAAACCCTGCCAGTTATTGAAGGATGGGTGTTGCAGGGTGGGTGAGGATGACAGACAACAAACTAAAAACCCAACCCACAAAACTTTATGTTCCTCTTCTTCAGATTAGGTGACATGAATGAGGAGACAAAAGCTACAAGTGTAACCCTGGCCAAATATCGATTATATGAACTGTACATTTAAATGAATCCCACTGAATTAAACTAACCCCTGGCAGAACTGACTCTGGAAGTGCTTATAATAACTGCTCTGCTGACAAATAAACAGGTGAGGTGGGAACACTGAGGAACAGTGGAAGTCAACATCATTCTTAGCTGTTCTTCCAAATCTGGCCTGGCTGAGGAGAAACGGATACCTATGCTCCGTCTTACTCTGAATGAGGCAGTCCAGAGTGTTTGCAAAACCGCCTCCCTGTATTGCTACAGCTTCGCTTTCCCCATTAGTTAAGATGAGAGACTAGGAGAGAGAAACAAATGCACAGATTTTAAACACTGCAAATTTAGAGCAATGGGAAAAAGCTACTAGCTGATCTAAAAGAAATCTCAATTAATATTATACCAAAATACAAAAAATAGCCACCATTAGTCAAATGGAAACCACTTTTCACTGTGGCACATAAACCCATAGACTGGAACCTAAGTGAAAAACAAGCCAACCAACCCAGCTTTCAAAGTAAGTGGAGTACCAGAATAGACACGCGGGTTACTTTTACACTCTAGGCTAAGAATCTATCATCATACTATAGTCAAAGCAGCTTTTCTGTTCCCATAATCAAATTTCTAAAACAAATGTCTTGTTCAACCCTTCACAATCTGCTTATACGTGACATAATCTCCTCAAGCATATAAAACATTAAGATTTTCCATCGGTTGTTGAAAACGCAGTGAGTACTGTAGGGAAAAGAAGGCAGAAAGAAAAGAAAAAAAAACCAAAAAATCAAACCTAAACTCTATAATATCACATTTATCACTGTAGGGGAAGTCACAGGCATCTCTAAACAGCAGCATTCACCTCAAAAAATAGTATTTAACTTGAATTTGAATAACGTTTGAATGAACGTGAACTTCGTGCAGTGGTTAATGGATGCAAGGGCTGTTCAGTTCCACCCTCAGTCAGCTAAAACAGCCGTTTCTGAGAAAGACATTTGCCAGCTTCTCATCTGACCTTTAAAGAGAAGCCCTCATAAAATTTACTCAGGCCTTCAAGACTACAAATCGTCACAGCTCCACAGACTTTTAGGCCATCTACTACTTCACAGAGAATGGGCATTTCATTTACAGTGGCAGACTTCCCTCTCCTGCTTCTCCGCCCCACGGTGAACTGGCCCTGCTCTTTCGCAGTCCCTTTCCCTGAAGGGGCCATTATGGCCCTTTGAAAGCTCCCTACTGACAACGCTTGCGGAGAACTTTTCCTAAAGCCAGTCTGTTCAGGGATACACTGATTCACACAGCCCATTTAAAACTTTATACAGCACAAGGCAAGTTACTCATCAATTAAAAATAAGCATGCTCTAGAAGCACAGGCCAAACCCCATCACTGCAAGGTCATATTCATTGTTTATTCCAAGGGTTTAAGTGATTTGGGTTTGTTTCACTGATAACAGTGCTGACAAGATCTTTGGGTTTGGGGTATTTGTTTTGGTTTTTTTGAAGCTTGTAGCAGTTGTTTTTAAAAGCATTAACTATGTGATTCACTAAGCCCTCTTCTCTGTTCCCAGACAGCTTTATCCCTAACTCCTTGTTACTTTTGATAAAATAGGCACTTTTGCAGGAAGGCATCCCCTTATCTCAGAATGGTGAAGCCATCAGTCACATCTATGGGGGAGAATGGTAGCAAGGGAAGAAATTGTAGCAGGTGGGAATAAACAGGGATAACAATAAGCAGACAAATATTCACAAACAAGAACACAATTGCCTTGAAAAAGGAACGGGATTCTTTTACAACACAAACTGCCCATCTCAAAGGGGAAAAGCATGCAGGAGAAAAAAAAAATAAAAAAGGTAAAACTCCAGCAACTGGTCTTGTATCCAGTTTTTAGGGAGACTCATTCTGATACCCAAGGAAAATGAGCATGCAAATGAAATCAGCATGCCTACCTTCCCAAGTCCTATATTTAAGATGTCTCAAACACATCATTTTTTTATAGCCATATTCCACTCTATAATGACTGATTTGCTACATTGCTGTTGAAAACACATCCGTAAAAGAGGAATTTTAAAAACTAGACTAATAAAGACAAACCTGTATCTTGTCCTCTGCCTGAGGTAAGATATGAGATAGTGAGCAAGGACTGAGGATGGAGGGCAGAAAAAACACCATTAGACTTTTTCATTCAGTCAAATCCTAAAAAATTCCTGCTCCTGCTGTTTTCTAAATATACCTAGACATACCTTCATATACCTAGATATGGCCTCCAATAAATATGATCATCTTTTATAAAATATCTGTTTAGTCTTAACAAAGCAAAAAGAAGTGTTTATGTAATTTTCAAGAGGTAAGGAAAACTTAGTAAATGCATTATAAACTCACTTTTGCTTTAGCACTCTGTGATCAATTAGTTCTTCATTTTCAGCCAAGCACAGATGTTTTTCTTGCTCCACAGGACATGAAGAATTTAACATCTGTCCATTGGTAGCCCTGAAAGGGGGGGAAGGAAAAAAGAAAAAAAAGGATTTAAGTATTTTCACTGTTGGGTTTTGCATAGCTTATAGAAAAGAGATATTTTAGGGTTCTAAAATACTGGTGGTAGAAATAGAAAAGTACAAAGATTAACATCTTGAATAGTCATGATTTTACATGATGCTGATGTATCTTAATCAATCTTTCAGTTCGATTACCAAACTCTGACAAGATAAAAGGAAAACTGTAAATACTGCTGCCTAGTGATATTCTAATTACGACAGTTACAAAATCCAAGAAAATAAACCTTCTTGGTTTTGCAGGATAGCTGCCATCTTCATAGCCTGATATCTCCTAATGTAGTTTCAAAAGGGAGTTCATTACCCAGTGTGCAAAAACTAAGAAAAAGTCTAGGAATGCAAGACATTGCTTTTAATACAAAGTTGCACAAGTTCGGGTGCTAGGTGAGCTAGCACACATTGGTAGTTTCCACAATCAGATTTATACATGATTACATGAGTATTAATTTGTTAACTTCCAACCCTCTAACACTGATTGGATGGTAATCTACATATTGATTACACAATCTTAGTGGTTAACTAGGCATGCTCACTGAGGAAGGGCCTCTTTGTGGGCTGGGGCATCTGGTGTAAGGGGTGTGATTTTTAGTATTATAATGAAGGTAGTTCGCTTAAGGACCCATCTTTGGCGATCTGTTCAACAAGTATTGGATATACCTTGATTGCAAGAGTCTTGTGTTGCCAACTTTGCAGGATGTAATTATTCTTCAAAGTTGCCTTGTCCTAAGCAGCAATTACTTCAGTTAATCGTCCTTGATAGTTCTTTGCGTGGGATATTCTGAATCAAAATAATGTGTGCATTCTGTTTCTTCAAGAATATGACAGACTGTTAAATAAAACCATATATCCATATGGTATTTGTTAGTTAGCTTACGCATTCTGGTGACAAAATTTGATAACACTAATCTCTGGGAATAACTAACCATTACAATATGCAAGGGGTGGCATGAAAGAGTGATTCACGCAGTATTGTAAGGCAGTTTCTACTCAATCAGAACCTTGAACCGCTGTTTTCTCTGGAGGTTAAAGTCCATCTTGAACCTTCAAGTCAGTTTTGTATTACTCCTGAACCTTCAAGTCAGTTTTGTATTACTCCAACCACTGTAGAAGATCCCCAAATGCCACCTTGTCTCACATTCCGCTGTTCTTGGTTATTTGCTCCAAATCTAGCCCATCACTAGCACCAAAACCTCCAGATATTCACTTTGCTATGTGCCGGTCCAAATCACTGCTTTGCATTTAACTTTTGTGTCCACATCTCTCCCTTCTCATTTTCCTGTCATTTCTTCTTCTCTTGTTGGTAGAAGCCAGCATCAACAGTTTTACCTTGCACTGCAGGAAAGGCAGAGCTAAGATAGGGGCTACTGTTACTGACTACCAAGAATTCATGGCAGTCAAAATTTATTTTTTTTTTTTTTTTTTTTTGGAGAGGGGAGGAAATAGCTTCTTTTCTGAACCTCATCTCTTCAGAACCTCTGAACTCCAAAGATGCTTTATAAACTGTTCCAGCCTCAGCTGCAGTCACACATAAAAGGCTATTATTGGAAGTGACATTAATGTTTGCCAAGTTTATGAAGGGAGTTTCCCCTTTTCATGCATCAATATTTTTCAGCTATCAGGTTAAAACAAAGCAAAAAAATATCCAGTATGTTCTCTACATGGCTCCCAGAAACAATCAATCTTGAGATTGGAAAGCATCTTGGTATTTACCTGGTAACATCTATGTGTGAGGTACTCACGCACAGAAATACAGTTTCTACTGCACGACCCAAAACGCTTCCACCTTAACAGCAACAGACTAAAGATAGTATTTCTGTGTCCTAATCGAAACTGCTAGAGACGTTAAGTCACATTCTGTGTCCTTTCATGAGTCTGTTACTTCTACACAGCGTCCACCTACCATACTCACAACTCTACATTCAACCAATGACTTTATTTCTGTTTCCAGCAGAGAGCTGAGCACAATTCACACACAGTTAGAAGGTGGGCTGAAGACACCAGGATAAAGAGATGGCTGGCCACGAGTGCACCAACAAGCACTGGGCTAGCATTCATGTGAGAAACATAACAGGGAAATACTGCTGACAACTCTTGGAAGCTCCACAGCAGTTTCAGCTGACCCAGGAGACTGCTATAGTGCTGCTTTCTCCCTTGCCCTGAGCAGTGCCTTCTCCACCCTGACACTGGTGCTGGCAGGGCGAGCTAGTTCTGGGAACCAGCCTGACTGAGAAATAATTCTGCAAAACAGAAAAGGTGGTTGGTTCTCACCCAAGCTTGAGCATCACAAAAGAAAGGCTAGGAACACGCAGACTCTTTTCACAGTTGTCCCCTGCCACTGTGGGACCACAGAGTCAGCTATGGGCGCTGCTAACTGTGAACCTTAGTGCAGTGACTTTGCTCACATGACTAAGATGACAAGTCAGCCTAAGATCACTGAGCAGTAGAGGAAACATGAGGTTACTTCACATATATCAGGGATCTATGAATTTTTGGTTTTTCTCTTCTGTGTCAAAACAGCTTACAAAAGAATAATGTTATTACATTACTTCAAAACAGTGACTTCTACACTTTATTCTAGTCATAAGTCCTGGAATTAGGTCAAAAGAAAGTATTCCTACAGGATTTTTTTTAAGATGTACCGAACAGACAAAATCATTTCAAAGTACATCACTAAGGCACTCCAGAGTTAAAAAGTGAGTTACAGCCACCTGCATATGAGGATACAGCTTTTAGTTTTGTAATAAAAGACTGTTTTAACTGTAGGAGTTTTTTCATCATTCTATACCCCAAACAGCATACAATATCTTGATATTTTTTTACTTATTCTAAAATACATGACTGAATGTATTTCTTAAACACGCTTGAATTTGACACAGAAAATGTTTCAGAAGCAGCAGCTTATTTACCTAGCTTCCCTGTAAATAGAGGGACACCAGCATCTTACTTTCCAGGCAAGAAGACTAGGTAGGGAAAGATTTTAAGGTAAATTATATTCACTAACACTTGAGATTTTCAGCATTTGACTTTTATTTGGAATCCGCAGAACATCACAGAAAAGCTGTGCCCTCACAATACTGCAGCCACATGCTCCTTGTGAGATGCTAACACCTGACCTGCAGGACTGGGGAAGTACACAGGGAATGGTCACATCAGAGATGCAGCCTAGCCAAACATCCCTGACAAAGTCACAGACAAAATATAAATATTCAAAGCAACATTCAAACTGCCCTAAGCATAGGGACATGTTTTCTTCTGAATGCCCCTGCTGAAACCACTATGTATCTACTGCACCGTGGATGAAACACAAGGCCCACATGCAGCAGTCTTCTTCAGAGCAGGCACTTGCTCTACCTCCATAGAAGGAGCCTCCTATAAATCAAGTCAGGTAGGACCCTAGTGCAGAAAACCAAGGCTGGCTGTGATTGCATACTTCAGGTCTATACTAAATCCCACATGCAGTGATATTGTCTTCTTCCTGCACCCTCTCAGGACCATTTACCCAAGGGGTTTCATAAATACTTCCACACGGACAAGAGGGTCATGCCTTCTCCACCCTGGCACTGGTACCAGCAGGGCGAGCTAGTTCTGGGAACCAGCTTGACTGAGAAATAATTCTGCAATTTATTATATTGTCCACAAGGACAAGAGGATTTATCGATATGAGCAGTTTAGTTCTGCTCATGAGTGCAGTTTGGTTGAAAATAATGCCGTCATCACCATTTACCACGCTTGGGTTTGCAATGTGGAGTCATCTCAGAGTGCACGACCTGGACTCCTTTTGGTTGAAAAGAGAATGCTCTACAGATCTACTCTTGCTGGGCTACTACTGTGTACTAATGGAGGCTTAGTGCTAGAGTCCTTTCCTTCAAACAAGAGCATTTTGCATCCGTGACAAGGCATCCTCTACTGTCAGGATTCATGGGCTTAGAAGAGACCACTCAGAGCTCAGGATGTCTCTCCTCAGTCGAAGGGAAGGGAAAAAAATCCTACAAGATGTACTATAGATCAGAATGGAGGGGAGGGACTGGAGGGAACCAATCAACACAAAAGCCCCAACCAAACCACACCAAAACACCAAATGTAAAAAAACCAAACCCACAACCTCTGCCCCCCTCCCCTCAAGAAAACCCAAAACAAACAAGAAAATAAACTGTGCTCAGTGAAGGCAGACTCTGTGGAATTTGTTTTCTAAAAATCTATTTAGTTCCACACAGTGGGATTATTAAATGCTTACACCTAGATAAAGTCCAGAGCTTCCTGAGAGACTGAATGTAAATACATCTGTGACACAAATACTATCTCTGGCTAAAT
Organism: Falco naumanni; assembly: GCF_017639655.2. Taxonomy (NCBI): domain Eukaryota; kingdom Metazoa; phylum Chordata; class Aves; order Falconiformes; family Falconidae; genus Falco; species Falco naumanni. The sequence continues at coordinate 55,717,343 of NC_054059.1, read as the reverse complement.
CATGATTTTACACCAAGACCTGCAAACATTTAGAAGTCCTTCAAAAGCTTAGTGTCTCAAATACAGAAAATCTTAGCTTCAGTAAATGTTTGATAATGCTTCAACTAAATGAAAACTAGGTCCTAGAACTGGAAATGAAAAGCAGTTTAAGATTAAGTAACAGTGTTGTTCAGGAATGTTGATGTCCTGTTTCAAACCCCAAGGTAATAACCTGATTTTGCATTTCACATGCTGTTAGAGATATCCAAAGTATAAAAAACAGTTAAAACTTACAGCTAAAGAGCTAGTAAATAGCAATTTTAAAATGCTGTGAAAAGAATAGAACTATACACAGACTAATACTTCCTGTGCCACATACAAACTCACCCACTGATTACTTCTGGAAATTTTTGAGCTGTTTCACAACAGTGTGTAAGGGATTCTAGCCCACTTTTTTGCTTGTGGTATTTATTAATCAGGTCCATCAGCACTGCCTGGTGCCCAATCTTCTTCACCAGCTGCTGCACCATACGATCATTAAGAGCCAGAAGAGCTGCTCCATTTACTTCTTCTTCTGTAGATTGAAAGGGATTAAAGAATTACTGTAAAATAACTTTATAGTTACGGTAACAATCTATATGCCTAAAAACATGGTGAAGGACAGTTGAGAGGCAAAGATGCTTTCCACTGCTGAAGGTCAACTGCTGAAAAGATGATGTTTTAGCTACTGTCCTTTCCCAAGCATTGCCAGGAGTCATAATCACTGGCCAAACACCTTCCCCTGACAAAAAGCCAAATATGAAACATAAAGTAGTCAGTTCACTACTTCTGCAATTCTTTCAATCAGGCCTTACTTACACCACAGCAGACTTACTTTGTTAATGAAGGAAAGCAAGCTTTTTAAGAGAGCACACCATAAATAGCCAGTTCACACAACAGTTTCTCATGTACTCTTTTGTAGAGTGTTTATATACTCAGACACAAAACATTTACACACTACAGTTGCATTATTTCAAAAGATTTATACAATATAAAATCATCCCTTTCAGCCTTTTGAACTGGCAGCTCTGACTCAAGGTGCAACTATTTACACACAGGCTTAGTCTCATCCCCCCGCGTTTCTCAGACGCTTCATAACAGATCGGCAGACTTATCCTGATTTATCAGATCTGTGTCAGTTCTCACCCTAGTAAGTTTCTATAGAAGTCAGAATATATATATATATTCATGCTCCAAACCAAGGTAGGCAGTGCTAATTAAAGGCACAGAAAGAAATACTAAGCAAACCCCACACAAACAAAAAAAACACTTACCACGAAACTTAGGAACTAGTTCTCCTAAATTTCTCTGTCTCAGCCAGTTGCAGACTTGATCAACTGACCAGTTTTCCATCTTCAGGTGTTGCAGTGCTAAATTTCACCGTGAAATGAAAAGAAAGGATTACTTTTATGCCACAGCTCTGAACTCCAGCAAAAAATGCACTTAGCAAATAATGTTACATTTACATGCTCTGAATAAAAATAGCACAAAATAATCCAACTAATGCCTGTTACAAGTGGCAGTTCCCTTAAATCCCTTTCTTCACCTCCTCTCCCTTCTCTTCTTTCCCTCCACTCTGAGCGACAGCCTTGCTCCTTAAAAAACATGACCTGCTTCAGTACCATTAACACCCAAGTTTCCACACAGAGAAGAAAAAAGGTGTGAAATTCACCACCACCACACTCATCAGGAAATGGCTGACATTCTACAGAAAGAGAAGAAAAAAACAAAACCAACCCCACCATCAGGTAAGAGTCTGTCACATAGAGGTTTATAGTAAATCAGGTACCTTAACCCTCTCTGCACCACCAAGCAGCTACTCAAGCAAATACTTAATGCTCCGTTACCAGCAATCAGAGGCAATAAAGGTCCTGGAAAGTGGAGGGGAGGTGACTAGCCCAGTTCCTTCAGGCTCCAGCACTCCTGGGGAAGATGCAGTGGGCTGGCAGGGAAGGGGCCAGCGGGGCCTGGGGGATGGGGTCCTGGGGGCTGGGGGACCCCCTCCCCCGGGCCAGTGCCCTGTGCTCCTGCCAATGGGCTGCCGGCAATTGCCAGGGCTGTACATCACACACCAAAACCAACAGCAACCCCCTCCAGAGAAGACCTCTCATGAAGACAAAGCTGGTCCCACTCTACCAACTCCTTGACAGCAGAAAACTCTCTCCGGGGGTGATTTTCTTATCAATGTGTTTTAGCTCTACCAAATACAGGAGCACCGAGCATTCCATGGCTACACTTGCAATCCCCGGCAAACAACGTTAGAGGAAATTATTCCAGCAGGTTTTTCAGATGAGAACACGAGTGTCTGGCATCATTAGCCAAACATTTCCTTTCTTAAAATACATCCATGCACATACCCCGAGCCTGCAGGGAACTCCCAGCTAACGTGAGGATTCACCCGCACAGACCTCATTAGGATCTGGTCCACTGCACCACAAAAGCTACGTGCACCACCCTTGAATAAAAACATTCCATTTTCATCCTTCAGCAGCAGAGACCCCCCAGACAGATGCACTTCAGCTTGTGCTCTTGTGCCACTGGGCTTCAGCAACTTAAAAGGGTTAAGTTTAAGAGGAATGTCTTTCTGAATTACATGAGTGGATTTAATTTGATATGACAACAGTAGCCATACAACTCCTCCCCCAGGCTAAGCAGCAACAACAGGGTGTGAAAAGTCATTATTTGTTGAGAACTCTGGTGTAAATTAAAAATCACACCTTCCTGTCACACTTCTTACTTCCTTGCAAAGAGCAGGGCACAAAAAAAAAAAAAAAAAAAAAAAAAAAAAAAAAGAAAAAAAAAAGCTCCAAAAACTTGAAAGATAAAACCAAATGCAAAGCATAAAGATACTTGCCTTATAAATCAAGGAGTGTAAAAGTAGAGAGATACATTAGCAGAGAGTAGAGAGTGGAGAGGTCACTACTTGATCCTGTAAGAACACTAACATCCTAGAACAGCCCTGCTAAAGCAGAAGCAGGCAGGTGGTTACCAACGTTTCAAAAAGTGTCAAGTGAACTAGGGCCATGCACAACAATGTGCACATTCAGCCCTGTGCGGCGAACTCTACAGCAAAATGTCCGTCTGCACATGGCATTGCAGGCTGTATGCTTATGGGGGGAAGGACGTGATGACAGTTTAGCAGCTGTTTTAAAAAAATCAGGTTTAAGTCAGTATTAAGGATCACTACACACAAATACTTTGAAATGTTTCTCAGAAGTGCTTTCACTTACTTGCATATACTATAGATAACAGAGCTAGGAAAAGAGCACACCAGTCTTCTAGTAGCGTTATGGAGGCAACAAGAAAGACTGAGCATGGATGTTGATATTTGTCTTCATTAATGCCTCTATTTATTATGGTAGCATCCAAAGACTATCTAGGGAAGGGTTCCCTGTGCTCGGTATTGTAAAACACAGGAATATTTATATTCTTCAATCAACATTTAAAGGTCAGATCAAAAAAACCCAACAATGGCAATAGTTTAAAGACAGACAGCATTTTGGCAAATTACGGCATAACTTCAAGTCAAATTCAGAATAGTTCTAAGCGTGAGTGAACCCTGCCTGTTAATAAATACAGCCACTCACTGAGATCCGTTTCTTCAAACACCTAGGGTGAATGTCCATTATTAGGACGTAACCAGCCCTGGTTAACGAAATGAATGAAAATTAAATTTCTCTAGGATGAGTCAGGACAACACTTGCTTTTACTGTAAAATCTTCCCAGGATGAAAATCTTGGGTTTTAATCAGATCACGCTAAACACCTATCTGTGGTACAGAATTCTGCTGATGTAGTTGGTTACACAACAGCAGGAGATGAGGTTCCTGACCAGCATGCCTCTGCTGGCAGATCCACACTGCGCCTGCACTGATTTACCATGCAGCTTGTCTTACAAGAGGATATAATGAGCTACCAACAACTGGAAGTGACACTTCTAAGTGAATAAACCTATATGTCAAACTATCTTAGATAGGAAAAGTGAGTTATTACATCTACTTTACATGTCAATTTGTGGAGAGTCTATGGCGTCACAGACTACAAATACCTAGCCTTTAACAGGCCTCTACGTGGATGTTACCGACGTTGGAATTAAGGTTAATCCTAGTACATTTTAGTACAAGAATGAGAAATGTGATATGTGCACATCTGTACGTAACAGCTATGTAGCGCATTTTGTACAGGGCCAGGTCTCAAAGTTGCAAGCGTGATGAGTAAGGAATCAGTGCATACCAAAGATATAAGCAAAGTATCCCATGTGCATTCTTTGATACTTTCCTAATTTGGTTTTGTCTTTGTATGCATTACAGATACTTCATTTTTCTTTCACTTACTACCAATCTATTTTAAAAATTATTAAGAATATATTCAAGCAACTTTATAGAAAGCAGAATATGTCATCTTGGATCCAGTGCTGAGCTATTAGGAAAAGAGCATCAGTTGTCCATAAACCTTTTCAATACCGTATAGGGAAATACTCCAAGAAAGCACTCCTGTCACCTTCCCCACCCCCTGAAGAAAATGCCAGCTTATTGCCGACATGTATCAGGCACATGCTAGCATGAAGCACTGCACTGAATGCTCACAGAAATGGTCGAAAAAAGCAATATGAAGGTAGGGAAAGGAAATTTGAATACTGATGTAGGAGAAAATCTTAAAGTGGACATTTCAGTTCTCATTTCTGTGCTATTGTAGAGTAAGACAAATGCAGCTGCAAGATCAGGGGACACACAAATGTACAGCAGATGCAAGAGAAAACCTGTATTACCTGAGTAAGACTATATAAGAAGATCTAGGAAGAAAACATTCACAACCATTACTCAGCTGTAGATAAAGGGGAACAATCCAGACAGCCCTTCTAAACCTTGATCAGAGTTTAGGGGAGCATCAAGGATTCTGAATATGGCTGTCTATTGAGCTTATCAAGGAGGCAAGTTCCTCTGCTGTAGGAATTAACTCTGAAGAATATAATAAAAAATCAACTCTTTACATGTGTTTCTGATTAAATATACCATTTCTAGTATCCAAGTTTTTACTATATGGACTTTCAAAATATTTTCATCCATACCATCTACAGTGCTACTGGAAAAATGAGCTCTCCCACTTCAACAAAATTCAACCCAAGTACAAAGTTCTCTCTGTTTCAGCTGTACAAATTATTTGGTAATTTGAAAGGAAGAAAAGAAAGTTGATTTGACTGTGTTTTAAGGTGATTTAATAGCATGTGGATCAGACTCTGTCCTTGCTATCACTGGCAACAGCGCACAAGCTATGAGAGAATACATGGAAGAAAATGTCTTTTTTTTTTTTTTAAGAACACAACTTCTGGAAATTAAGCCACTGCAAAATCAAATCCTTTTATATTTAACTTTTAGAACACTGTGTCAAATTAAAAATACAAGGTTACTGGATATTAAGAACAGGAAAAAAATCAAGTAAAAGTTAAAAATTCATGAATCACAAAAATGAAATCTCATATACTACAAAGAAAGGAATCAGACTGAAGATCTTCATTACAACACAGGGACTCCTCCAGAAAACTTGGGAAAAAAATTCTTCTTGTAAGTGATATCACCCTTATTTTTCCTTCCTTCCAGAAGTATAAATTTCTCACCAGGACCATCAGTATTGTTGATCATGTCACTGCTGGCTTAGCTCCTGCCACTGAGTACTGCAGAGACCTCTGACACTTAAGCCCTGCAGTCATAATCCAGCCGTCTTCTTTGCAGCCATCTGTGTGATCATGCAATCTGCAGTGCAGTCTAAACGGAAAATATAAATTTTTTTTGGTATACTGGGTTTTGGATGTATCAGTGTCTTTAACCAACTCCCTGGCCAATTGGGTGAAAATAGGTGGTGGAACCATATCCCTAGATTGATAGTTGTTTACAATGCATTATAACAATGAAGATTTCTATGTTAATGGAGCATTGGTTTGTAAAGTTAGGCAAGAAATACAAACTATGAGTAGCAGTTATTCCAATAAAACAAAAGGAAAAAAAATAGAAAAAGTACCCATCTCCTTTCCCTCAAATAATTTTGCTCGAATTATACTGGCTCGACTGCTTGCAAGGTTACTCTCACTTCCATTCAAGCTTTCCTGGTGAATAAGACTAAGATGTGGAATACTCAAAATAATGAAGTTAATCCATTAATTACTGAGAAGGTTGGGTGCAAGACTCCATTATTTGCTTGCTCTACTCTTAAATCAGTTCACAGAGCTGAACCAGCAGTCAGTCATAGTGACCTTCTTTTTTGTAAAAAATTTTAAGGCTAGCTGAAAATAACAGCTTACCAAGCCTATTCTGATGAAAAAGGCTTGGTGGCAATTTCTAAGTGGTTCAGTTGGCAGGTCCTCAAAGGTGCTAATGTTTGACAAAGCTGCTCTCTGTTGTTCCTAAGGGAGGGATACAGAAACATTTTTAGCCCGGGTAACATCTAGAAAGTGATGTGTATCTTTAGAGTGAGTCTGCATAGCTGGACTGTGGCATAGGTTGGGGGTCTCGTGTGGAACCATATGGGTACACTGCATTTACACGGTTGCCCAGCAAGTAAGTGATCTACACAGCACTTAGACCTTCGATACCCAAGAGGTGTTATAAAATACATCACTTGAATTTTGCTCACATGCTTTAATTGTTCTTATTCTGTATTACAGCCTGCAGTCCAAGTAGGCTTTTTCAGCCATGTTTAAACAGGGAAACAACCATGTGATTGTTACCCAGTGTGCATTAGCTGAATCACACACAGTCGAGGTATTTGTTTATTTCACAAATCTGAGCAGAGAAGGGTGCTAGGTGATAATTAGCAAAGCTAGTACACAGATCTTTACAGTGTTGTGATATTTCTACATTTCAGTTTCTAGTACACTCATTCCTCTTAAATATCATTGGTTACAACTTTCCTCACTTTAGTTTAAAGGTATAGTCAAGAATTTTTACTACTCATGTTCTCTGGGTGGTGGTCTTCTGGAAGCAGGTAGCTTTTGATGAGGAGGTGTGTTTTTCTGTTGAAATTAGTGTATAATGAGGATGGCTGACTTAAAGATCAAAACATTTAACAACTCTTGCCAAATTTCATGGTTTGCTAACTAGGTTCATCCATCTCAGGCCCTGTCTCCAGGCCTACTCTTTTAAGTTCCTCTTCATAGGTAATTGTTTCCTATTTTGTTTTGACAGACATCCTTCTTGAGGTTTTCTTGGCCTTATCTTTTGACCCATGCAATGTTTCATATTATATCATTTGCCTGTGCAATGTTTCATCTTACCTGACCAATTTGGTTAGAATACATTTCAAAGTGGAAAAAATATATGGGAGGATTTGTCCCCCAGAACTCCATACTTGCACTGTCCTTCCAGATTCACAGGCACTGCAACAAACATTTGCACATCTGTTTAAAACAAGCCTTGCATCAATGCACGATTTCATCAGGCAGTGACTCAACCACGCCCAAAGTCAGGATTTGACCTGTCACTGAGAAGGGTCTCCACTAGTCTCTGTGAAATGTACCGTCATCAGGCATGGCCACATGTCTGAGACAGCCCAGCCTCAAAAAGAGCTACTAGCTAGACGCAGAAACGTTTACCAGGCAGCAAAGAAACAAGAACCTCAGGAAAGTTTTTGAATTCTCCTGGTGTTTGATCAGCTCCATGAATAAGCCAGATAGAGTGAGAGTTACTGGGAAGATGTACACGGGAACCATGAAACTGAACGCACTGCCCTCATCAGTAAAGACAGACGACTGCACACAATCAGTTTTGGCCAGCTGGTGGGAACGTGTCCAGAGGTCTTTTCTCAGGTGGTCACAGTATAACTGGGAAAACTTGAGCTTGCTGCACCTTATGAATACTTAGTAGGATGCTCACAGCTCCTCAGCACTTTGAAAGAGTAAAGCGATGAGTGTGTTTGATGCACAGGAACCCGGTCTGACCTGCTCAGGAAGACACCTCTGGGTTTTGTTTGGCTCCCGCTCAAGGCAGACAGCCATGGGGTGGCTGTGGGCAGGGCTGGTCTCTCCTGCATTAGCCCTTCCTTCCTCCTCCAGCGAGCTGGGCAGGACACCCCTGAGCAGGAGTCACGCACCTCGGTAAGAGATACAGATTTCTTTTAGGTATCACTGAGCCAAAGAGCAGAGCACTGCCGCTAAGCAGTGCATGCTGCCGCCTAGCACTTCTGAACTGGTATTTTAGCATGATTGAGGATTGCTGAATAATACGGTTGCTTACCACTGACAGTACTCTTCCTTCAGTTTATCCATCACATGAATATGGAGATGATGATTAATAATTAAGTTTTAACACATTTCATGATGCACATTCTTTGTTTTATATTATTAATTCATAATGATGGATCCAGTCAGTCATAAATTTTTGTGTCAGGCAATTGTGTTGGCATATGAAGCTAGGTGAGGTAGGTGTGATTAAGCTGGATGGTGAAAACAAAACGGGCTGTTTCGTAGGCCTATTTTATGCACTAGAAGCAGCAGTTTAACTAATTTGGCATCCATTGGTGCAAACTCTTTATGTACAAGGTGTTCTAAAGGATGAACTAAGTAACGCAGTATTAATTCAAAATAGATGTCCCTATGGGGTCATTGTTTTTATTTAATTCATTGATGTTTAGGACATACACAGCCCATTTCTTACAGTATTACCACACCAAAACGGTCGTTACTTCCCACTACCTGTGTGTTATTGTTTCCTCATCATATCCAGATGAAGAAGTCATGTGAACACTCCACATCTGATAGAAGAATGTTAGTTGAAACCACCAGTGGAAAGGTAATCAATAATCTCTGTCTACATGGTGGAGATAGGGAACTGGGAAGTTCGAACATCGATAACCTCCTATTTTGTTGTGATAGTGTAATCATGGCATAAGTAAAAGAATGCACAGGCCCACTTCAGAGGACTGTTTCATCCTGCTTTTTGCCCCTTTTTCACCTATGCTAATTTATGATGTCTTGAAGAAAACTCCATCCCTACATGTAAGCACCTATGTAAGTCTAACCATTTGTTCTAGTGACAAGGGTGCAAGCTTCCCGGTCTAACGATCTTCTGAGATTGTACCCTTAGACAGTCTACCAGTTAGGGAGTCCTCATTCCAGCTGGTTGCTGTAATCTGTTCTTTTCAGGACTTCTGAAATATTTAGGTTAAGAGGAGCCCTCAGTTTCAGAGTTTCGCTGCAGGTTGCCGCAGAGCCTCTTTCTCGGTTAGCACAGAGGACACGTGAAAACTGCTCTTAAATCCCTGCTGCAGATTAGGCTGAGCAGGGATTTGGGGATATGCCTTACACCTTCAGGCTGTCAACCACTACAGATGGGGTGGGATCGTCATTTTGGGGGGAGGGTATGTCAGAGAAAGCCCAACCTTAGTTTAAATGCATTCTCTAGGAGGGGGGCCAGGGGTGATAATCTCAAGGGAAAGTGAACGCTTTGCTCCAGGCTGAAGGTAGGTAGATATACTGCATTGAAAACAGCCACATAATGTTTGTGTTATGCTTGCACGATGAATTAATGAAGTTAAACATGTTTTCCAAAATAGCCAGAAGAAATCAGCTTTGTGATTCAGTCTCAGGCAGCACAATGTCTGTGGGAAAATGTAAGGTTTCACTGATTTAGCTTTGCTTCACTCATTCTGTGGCTCCTAAGCCTACACAATTTATAAATAATTCTTTTCTGATTGTAGGTCTTGTTTGCATTGCAGACAGTCAGACTGAAGCAATACACTAAAAGAGGTGTGAAGTTCTTCTGCATGTGTCAAGTAGAGTGCTAATGTCAAAACATCATTTTGCTGTTAAAATGCTAATAATTTTAAGCAAATGCATATGCCAAGCAGCTTCATATATTGCAAGTTATTTGTATTTAGTTATACACATTGGCCAAATACAATAAAGCATACTTTGGTATACATGGTTCAGCAGTCAAGGATAACCAGTATAGCAAGATATATTTTTTCCTCCCCAAGTCACATTGACTGGCTTTAACAAAACCAGGCATGAAGGCACTTTTCTACCCAGAAAAGGGCACAGGGGTTCTTCTGTGATGGACAGTCAATGTTGCCATATTCTGCATTTCAGCTTTCTCTGACAAATACCAGGAAAATTCTATTTTGAAATATTTTTTCTTTCCATAAATATATAAAAATATTGTATTGCTATTTCTAGTTATTGTTTTCTCATTTGCATTATCCTTGGGATCATACCAAAAGACAGCACAAACAGCTTACTCACACATAGCCAGTAAATATACACTCACACACAGATACATTTTAGTAAGCTTTTATGTATGCAGTAGTAAAAAGATAGGCATGCACACTCAAATAAGTATTTATGGACACCATAAAATCATAGCGTTCGTGATCAGAATGCGAGAAAATCTATTAAAATCACTTTGTTTTCCTTTTTGAATGAAAGAGTAGAATACGAATTTCCCCAAACACTCAAGATATAATTAAAATACTATATTATCTTTATGTAAGTAAGTAAACTGCTTGGGATTTGTTACTCCTATGTTTCACTGTATCTGTTACTAGATATATTACTACTCAGGGATATATTGTAAGACGGTACTAATGCAGCTGTCAAACACAGCCTAGGTGAATATTTAACAGTGGGTATTTATATGAGACACTGTAAAGGGGAAACCATACTTAGTATAGAATCAAAGAATGTTCTGAGATGAACATGGTTTTAGGTTCAAAACTTTCTGCTAATTCAAGTAATTAAAAAGAATAATGTTTTCTTCCCTTTTATCATTGATTAAAGAAAAAACCCTATGCAATCTCTTTGCCTGGCAGCTCCCTTCTGGATGCTCTGTTGTTCAGCTGATATAAGCACTGGGTGTACTGTTCAAAAACAAGCCACTGACACTGAAAGAAGCTGTCCCTGTCCCCTCTTCTGTCTCCTCATTTTCCTGCCCACACTGCCCCTACGCCCCTGCCAGCACAAGTGCTGTCTGGCCATACCAGCCAGATCAGGGGGCCAACACCACTGGAAACTGAGAAGGTGGTGAGTTATCTGTATCATCTGGTCTCCCCTCCAGTTCATCTTGCACTGGTATGAATACTTGTGCTGGTGAAAGGGAGGTAGTGGTGCAAAGATGGCAATGAGCTCCCAGGGGTTTATGGAGGAAGACTTCTTCATTTTGGTAACAGCGTTAACTTAAAATATCTATGGAACTGGTGCCTGATTTAAATAAGGATGTAGACCAACAGTCATTTTGGAAAGAGCTGACCTAATGTGGAGCATTACTTCCAGCTGCTTATTGTTTCTTGGCTGGAAAGCTGTTAAAACCAAGCTGTTCGGGTACTCCCGTATGCTAGTTCAGCTGTGCAGTAGGTAATCACTGGCACAGCAGGTCTGATACCTTAAATCACCACAGCTGTTTTTCACAGTCTGACTGAAACTTCAGATGCCAAATGGGTGAGTCTTTATCATCTTTAGAGTCACACTCATTTCATATTTGCAGCAGTTCTTGCAAATCAGATTGGTAGGAATGTGTGGTAAGGAGTGAATGAGGGAAAGGATTTCCTGCAGGTTAGGGGCTGGCTTGCCTCTGAGATTCTCCAGACAGTTAATTTTATCCATGCCTTAATTCTCCTGGATTCCTGGGCAATGGCTGGTACCATGGCTTCTCCTTTTTTTCTGAGGGTGATATCACTGTTGCTGTTCACTCAGGCTGTCTTCTGAAAACTTTCATCAGACCCAAATTCAGTGCAGAACAAGATTCAGTCTTTAGGTTTGGCGGGAGTCCCATTTACATGTTTGCAGCAGAAAAGGCTGGGGCAGTCCCTTAGGAAGTCAGTGCTTTGGCTGCATCTTACTGCTGGCTGCTTGGCAGCTCCTTACTCCCGGGGCTCAAACAGTCAATGGAAGACAATGGCCACTTTCGTGTAAAGTCAGGGCTTAAATCCTCTTTGTTAGTTTAACTGTAGTTGTTAGACTCTGGTGGGCAGACATGTTTCATTAGCCTTTTAATGTGGATGAGATAATCTTTAGCAACAGATGAGGGCAGAAGGGGGAAATCAGCCATTACTAGGCAACTTGAATTCATTAAGACTGCTAGCATTTGGAATTTCTCAATTTACACTTGCAAATCTTGTATTTCTTAAAAGTGTAGACAGATGTTTCTCTTTTCATATCTTCTTGCCTAAGTGTAGTTGAGAGTTCAAGATCTTTAATAATATCTTCAAAGTCCGGAGTCCTCCTCCTGCCACAGCATGAGGTCTGGGGTGCTGTAAGTGCTGGAGCACAGATGTCCCATCATAGCTCACGCCAGTCCAGCACCGCGCAAGGCTGTGCCTAGAGCACAACATAGCACAGCACAGGTTCTTTGTGGCTGTAAAAAAGGTGTATGCGTCTCTGCAGAATAGGAGGTGGGTTGCTCTTCATTCAGGATGACCCACAGACACTATGGTTTGCCCTTCAGCCCATGCTCTGGGGTCCTGGGTGAACCTGGGGAGAGCTCAGCAGTGCTTTCATTCTGCTGCCTGGTGCAGAGCAGAGAGATGGTGGGGAAAGCACAGGTGCACAAGCAGCCTTGGAACAGGTCCTAACAATTATGTGTGTCTTCTTTTTTGCACTGAAAAATCTGACAAGCTCAGGATTACTTTGCCCTTCACATTGCCTTGCCCTACGTCAGCTAAGGGTTGTCTATGTTCTTAATTGCCAGTGATATACAGATGTTAAGTTTACATGGTTGAATGTATCTTTACAGCCTTAAAGTTTATGAAGTATCTAAAACTCAGCAATATCTTACAGGGCTAAAAATAATCAATGCTGACTGGTATTACTTGTGCAATTAAAAATGTAATTAACCCGATCAAAGGGTAGCATAGTGACTGGTAAATGAAGTTTCAAATACTACCATACAGCAATACTTCTATCACAATTATTCTATTGTCTTTATAAATGCTTGTAAAGATACAAGCTATATTATCAATTATGTTTTGCAAAGCTCAGTTTTACTGAGAGGAAATAATTAGCTACAATCCCAGTTTTGACCCTTAGGATCTCTTGACATTAAAGAATTACACCAAACTGCTCCAAAGAGATTAATATTAAGAGCTTTTCATCAGTATTTCTATAATGCATGTTTCTGCTAGGGTAGTGAATTATGAAAGCAAGCCACAGCTAATTTTGCATTACTTTAAAATACTGAGCTATAAACTGGGTTAGTTTAAGAATGGTTTCACAACCACCTCAACCTTCTTTGCTATAAAGATGGCAAATTTCAGAAAAGGCATCCCTGAAAGTTCCTCCAGCTGCCTGTGTTTGTGTGTGTATGCAATACTGTTGCACAATCTTATTTACGGTAGGAGTTTTCAGTAATAGCTGGCTATTGTTCCTTATTTGGAAAGATAAAGTAGAAGAACTGAAGTCAAGGGAAATTTTGGGTGACTGAGAATTAATTTTGACTCTAATATATGAGCTGAAATAGCACAAACAAAATGCTTGTGGCTGGGGATAGCGACTGCAAATGTTTAAAAACTACAAGAAAATGTAGAACAAAACTATTTTTAGAAGTTTATAGTCAAGAATGTCAATGTGCCTCTTTGTGTCCAGCATGTCTTACATGTATTGTTGGTTTTGACCAAAGAGTGATCAAATTTATAGAATTTCAGCATAGTAAAAAGTATCATAGACCACTGTTGGAGCTAACAGCCTTATTCAACATAAGCAGGTGGTAACAAAACAGGGATTTTATTGCAGTTATTATTGACAGTGAATTCTTGCTAGCTATTTTCATCCAGTTCTGATATTGTATGGTTGAAGGGCAGCATTATGTCTTTTGAAAGTGACAGCAATAATAAACTGCTGGGTTCCATGGAATTCCAAGCAAAAAAATAAACTATCTTCTTGTACCTGCCTGCTGGATCCTCTTCTGGCAGAAAACCAGGCTTTACTTTATAAATAATTTTTAAATACAACGTGTAATTAGTGAAAGTTCCGATACTACTGCCACTACCAATTAGCAAATATGTTTCATGTTCAGCTCTTGTTGAAGCAAGCAATGAAGCCATGCTCTGCTGTGCTGGTTTCAGACAAAGCTGTGTTAGAGAAGGGAGCAAAGGATGGGAAGCATTGTGCTAGCCTCTGTAGTGCATGTAGCTGACGGTTCTTACTTAATAAAATATTACTATCATGGGCTATTTTTGACTACAGTTGAGGGTTTGGACACTAGTGAGGCAATAATGAAGTAAAATCATATAGTCTACATGGCATAGATAGGACTATGTCTACATTGCTGTGTTAAGCAAGTCTCCGGGACTGTCCCTGTGACCATGCCTTGTGCATCATGCGGAACAGTTTTGTATTCCCATTGCCCTGGTTTGGCTCCTCACTGTTCCTGGACTATGGGGTCCTGCAGCCTGACTGCAGGCTCAGTGCCTGCTCAGAAAGGGCCAGACTGATTTCTGCTGCTTGGGCTGAGCCAGTAGCAATTGCACATTGTAGCTGATGAGGAATAAAATGGCATCAGTCTTGCCTATACATGCAACCTTGGTGTCAAGGCGTCTACTCCATGGTTCTGATGCTGGTAGCTGCTAGGCAATACTGGTGGTTTCTGCCTTGCAGACACTTGCCTAGGACCCCAAGACACCCTAAAAAAGTACATTTAGAAGCCATTGATATGGAGGAAGAGAAAAGAAAGGAAGACTGCTATAAGACAGGCTGGGGCATTTCCTAGGGCCAGGAACAGATAAACTGCTTGAAGGGACTTTCATGGTCAGGCTAGCCCAGTTTGGCCAGGAGCAGTGTGAAGCTGCTGGTTTTGATTTGCTGACAGCAGGCTATGCAGATTCCCTCATTTGATACCCAGCATGCTGTGCTCACTGTGTAGGGAACCTGGATGTCTCTCTCAGAACTAGGGATTTTATGCCACAGTAATTTGTCTAGGAATTAAGCACATAACACTTTGAAGTGGTGGTGAATTGGTTCACTTTGATGCGAAATCATGGCAATTGATAACAGCATTTCCACGGGGATAGATCTTTTCCCCTTGAAGAGTCCAACCTACACTAAAATAATCTACATCAGAGCAAATCTAATCTTCCAGTGGCATAAACTGTATCTGGTGCCTTGATAATTATGCTACTGGGTAAGTAGAGGGTGAAAAAGATGTTCTAACTTTTAAAAGACAGATGTTTTAAATATTCCCAGAGCAGAGATTTCTTTTAAGTTATGCTCCTCCAACAAAAAGAATATAAACTGTTGCTCGAAAGAACGGAGATTAGTTCAATAGCTGTATCAGCAGCTATAGTTAAAGCTATACATGAAGCAATAGTTTCGGTTACACCTATTCTTAACATACATGAGGGTCATGGAACTGGTCCAGTAGACTGGTAAAAGAAAGTATTAACTAAGCCATCTGTCAGCTTGCTAAAGCTTTGATGCAGAACACTTGCCAGTTATCCTTTCTATGACTGACATTTTCCTAATTCCATGCAAAATTATGCATTAACTGTTTTTGCTATAATCTCAGTGGACTGCTATTATCTATTTATTTATTTATGTGCATACTAAGACATCAGCTGCAGTCAAAGAATTTGTTACTAGCTCAGACTTCCTAATGCTCCTGGGTTTTTTACAGCTTTGAGTTATTAGTTCATCAGAAATCGTGATTCACCTTCAGCCCAAGGACAGCATATTTAACATTTCACAAAGCTTTTCTAGTAAGTCTATATTTGGAAAAAAATGTACACATATAATGGCTACCCCAAATATTCCTTATGTTAAAATCAGCTGAGGGATTAATTTCATTTTAAGTAAAAAAAAAACCAAAAAAACCCACCAAAAATTTTGTAAAACCCTGATGACTACTTCAGAAAATAAATTTGAATCATAGAATCACAGAATATCCTGAGTTGGAAGGGACCCACAAAAATCAAGTCCAGATCCTGATTCCTGCTCTGCCTGACAGGGCAACCTAAAAGTTAAACCAGATATCTGACGGTGTTGTCCAAATGGTTCTTGGACATTAAAAGCTTGGGGCCATGACTGCTTCCCTGGGGGACTTGCTTCAGTGCTTGCAAAGAAGTAGACGTTAAAAGGTGGTCTGAAATTTGGCAGGGTGGTAGTCCTGGTATTTAAGAGATGCCTGTTCTGTTCCATCTAAATAACAAAATGTCTGCATGGGCAAAGTAGAAAATTGCCTACATATCTCTTCCTTTCTTTTTTCTTCTATTTTTTCTCCCCCCCCCCCCCCCCCCCCCCATTGGTGGTATAGTTAATGTTGGTGTCAATCCTCTCAATACAAGCATATTAAGGAGTTAATTACTAAATTTAAAGCAAAAATAGTCAGATGATAAATTGCTTTAAGCCTTGACATTTCAGCTTGCATATAGCATACTCTTTCAAGCCAAACTCAGCCAGTATGGACAAACTAGATGGGTAGATGCTTAAACCAAAAAACATCTACCTTCTTTTCTTTGTCTTTGTAAAACACTTTTTTTGCTGATGACAACCACAACTATGCCACTTTTACAGACGCTTTATTACAAAGAGGTTTCTAAATTTACCAGTTGGTTTTAGAGATAATTTATCACTCTTTTAAGCTTTATTATCAGGTTTTTCTATCTGCATTTATTACCAAACTCTTGGTCAAATTCTCAGAAATGGTTACAAAATATTAACCAGTGAAAGATATCCTCTAGTCTCACATCTTGGAAACAATTTCTGCTATTTAACATATCAGCTATGACATCTATTTTTAGCAAAATAGATGAGGAAAGTTCATTAGAATCTAAGGCTTTCATTTTTTTTTAATCAGTTTTCATGGTTTAAATGTGCTTAAACCCATGAAGTTAAATTCTTCTGGGCAGAGCAGAAGTTAGTGCTGTAAACTTTTGATCTCATAGAGTATGATCAACATTACAATTGGACATGACAGGGGGAGCAGTGGAAATCGTAACACACACCAAGAAGAAAATCTTTTTGGTAAAAAAAACAAAACCAAGGTACTGAATCCAGTGCTTATAAGCTTTCTGATCAGTGTGCCCTTAAAAATCTTGATAACTTGAACCCTTTAATTCTGTGGCACTGTTAAGTTTAAATGGCTTTTAAAGTGTGGTGATGATGTTTAAGGACACCTCTTCCAACTTGAACTTGACCGATTTATGAGGACTAACAGCAGCGATCATATTCCTATCTTACGTATACTGTACCATTATTGGTCAATACCTGCAAGCAACTTGCACAAAATAGAACTGTCCAAATTAATACATTACAGAAAAAAAAAATATCAATAAATAGAGCCCACAACTTTCTTTGAAGGACACATTCACCTGAGACCGTTCAAGCTATGGGATCTATGGTAGCCTACACTGATACATTGCATGGATGTTTTTCTTCCCGTTGTTCCCACTGGTAGTACTGATGCAGGGAAGGGAGGACCATGGTAGTCTGGGATTAGATCAGTTTAAACAGATCTGCAACAGTCTCCTTGCTTGCATGGAGTGCTGTTTCTGCTCACAGCTCATATGACCCATTTCTGAGCATCTGGTAAGGAAGTACAGACTTTTGTGACCTTTGTCTGAAGGAATACAAACTTCACAGCACATTAACTTCATATGCACTTATATTAATTTGCAGAGCCTGCTATTCTGGCAGCCTTGCATCCTCACATGACTGGCTGGTTGGTTTGTCCACGTGGCCTCTACTGTCCTGGGGCTGACTAGTTACCATCTCCTGCTGGAAAGCTTTCTCTGCAGTTGAAAGCTCTCTAAATTTGAGGGTACATCACCCTCAAAATGTGCCTTATATAAAGCAATACCCCACTGGTCTCCTTGTCTTTAGGGAAGAGGTGATGATTTGGTCTGTTGAGCAAACTTCATAGCAATGATCTAACAAAGCTGTCACTGCAGTGTTTGCTTCTTAAAGTTGTGTCTGCCCTGCAGTGTGGGGCCACAGGAAAAAATCCAGCACAGTCTCCTAAGAATCAAAAGAAAAAAAGTGGCCCTCCAGCAGTAGTTCCTCTTTATTTATTTTTATGCGGGGCTGGACTAGGCTTTGTTTGCCAGACACTTCTGCCTGCCTGCAGTTTGGAAAACGGTCCTGAGATATTGCAGGATGGAGATGATGCCAGGATCAGCATGGAGTCTGATAACAGCCACTCAAAAACCAGAGCCTCTTTGTTATTCTCTGAGGAGACTACATACTTGGTCTGCTAGATTTTCTGGATGGGACTCCTTTTTTTTGGGATGTGAAACTGGTCAGATTTGGTTTGCGTTACAAATATTTTGTTTTACCTTCTATGACAGACATTGAGGTTTTTTACTCATAACTAGAATATCGCTTATGTAAGGGACAAATCATTCTTGCTTGTGCATTTAAATATTTTCTGTACCTAACCATTTATTTCTTGTTCTACACTTTTTCTTGCTTAGGGGGAGGTGGACGTACATCATTCTGTACTCACAACACTGACCTCTTCTTCCTGCCTGTCCCATGTACAGTGCAGACTTTGAATTATAATTATTGTATTTATCTTAAAACTTGGTCAATGCTCTTGTATGACTGCATAGAAAATTACAGAGTACATTGTAAAGCTCTGTGGAACAGTGTGGTGAGAGGTCTTTCAGGTTTCATAGCACAGAAGCATAGCACTTCAGCAGGACAACTGGACGACTTTGTATGGCAGGGGGTTGTCTCATACAAAACTCAGCAATTCCCGTGCTCTGCTTATCAAATGCCTAAGCATGCACAACTAGTGAGGCACTGGTAAGGTGACAGGCTCAGGTCACTGCAAACTCTAGTAATTTCAAAAGTTGTTGTAACTACATTCATGTCACTACAAATTTTGTGCATGTCTGCAAGGGCTACAAAATGCAACTTCTGTGCATAAAAGTACTCTGCAGCTCCAGCATCAGAAGGAGAGCTGCTATGTTTTTCATTTCAGAATAGGTAGCTCTGGCCTTTCAAACCTGAAGGATGTCAGGTGGGACCGTGCTGGTGGGTGATGTCAGTGTGTACCTTGCTGTGCTCCCTTTAGACCTTTTGAAATAGACGTTTGTTCTGATTCTTCATCAGTGACGTCTCTTCTGACAAGGACTGCCTGCAGAGGTATAAAAATGTAGTTGCTAAATGCTTCTCCCTCCCACCTCACTGCCCATCCTTTGTGATGATAACATGACCTTTGTCAGGCATCCAGCATCCGGCAAATAACAGGAACAGAATGTAAAAAGAGGAATATTTGGTAGCTTCTAAAAGGTTGGATAGCACAGAAGTGGCTGAGGATTCTTAAGGCTGAGAAGGAGAAGAGCAGAGGCACCATGACCATGTTGCTGGCACTGTGCGATATCCAAGGGAGATGGACAGAAAGGTTCACCGTTAGGGAATGAAGAAATATGATTTGTGGGAAGTGTGACCAATCTGAGAACCTTCTGGAAGACATGTAATGCTTCCCCATTTTTTCCTCTGAAACCACTCCCCTGCCTTATGGGGCTCCATGTGACGTGGCACTGAACACCTCTTACTCATGTAAGTTTTGCTAACCACAGGTCCTTCTTCCCAGAAATTTCACTTGCATAATGTCACACCTGAGCTGCTGTACTGACACTGATTTCTGCCATGTCTTTTCATCTCTTGAGTGTAATCAGGAGAAAACTTGCAATAATATCTCCATGAGCTGTATGGCCCAAAGACCTTCTCCCTCTTCTTTGTCTCAATAGTAGCATTGGACCTACATGACAAGGCACGCCTGATAAAGGCTGGTTTTAGGGACCCTGACAGGACTGTTTAGAAATAGTAGTATGGCTTGGATTCAGATTACATGCTTTCACCAGTGAAGGAGTAGTCGTCTTTCTGCCTTGGTTTACCTGCCCTTCAGCCTACTCTGTGTTTTCACTGTAGAAAAGATTCTGTGAGATCTGACTGATTCTGTGATCTCCAGTGATTGACCATCCTCCCTTTTCATTATTTTAGATGAATCAGCAGAAATAGCACCTAAACTACATCAATTAGGCAATTATAGGACTGTCACCTTCAGGGTGACAAGCATATCGCTGTACTCTACTAGAATCTCCATCTGATCCTCACCAAAACTTTACCACCACCAATCCTGACATCTCACCTCCACAAGAGTGATCTTCCTTCAGGACTTCATACTTGCAGGACCTCCAGCAGTCACCTGCTTCTGATGTTTGGCTGCCAAATGTTGCTGTTGATTTTGGAGGTGCTCTTGATCATATTTTTTAAAGATAAAAAAAAAAGACATCAACTTTCTGCATCAACATGGCTTGGTACTGATCACTCTCTATATGTATATATATATTTATTTCAGGGAAACAGTGATAAAGTGGACAAGTGTGCACTATCCGTAGGAGTTATGCACCTGCAGAACTGCATCTCAGGAAAAATATCTGCGTAAGACATTACTCTTAATAAAATAACATTACTGGTGGATGCATTCTGAAGTAACTGAGTCAGCTGAGATATCAGTGAACGTGGCATAGTTTCTCCTTGGCTATTGCTGCTAATTAATAGCTTTTCAAAGTACAGAAGTCGTTCTAAAGTCTCTTTAAGGTGAGAAATTAATGTCATATTGTATGGGATTATTATAAACCACATCTTTGGTTCACAGGATGTCATATAATCCTGCATTTAGGATTACATCCCACATTCTGCTACTGATTTACCAGAAATAAAAGCAGATAATTGCCTGTTGGAAAGTGGCAGGTCAAGAAGAGCTTACATTATGTACTGAAGGTTCCCAAATGTTTGACAAACTACGTAAGAATTTCTCATTCTCCTATTCCTGTTTTAGCTACCTTGAATAGAAAAGAGCGGCTTTTGTTCACAAGAGCCTTTCTTCAATATTTCTTAATACCACAGATACTTTTTAACAGAGATAAGACGAAAAGTAGCTCTACCAGTTGATACCTTTGTTAGGATAAATTCTAGGATATAATGGTTAGTAACATCTCTTACAAAAAATGAACTGCAAAGTACTTTAAAGACTACAAGTGCTCAAGATCTCCATTTTACATCTGAGGCAGAAAATCAAACGCTCTTCAGGCTTATTGAGATAGAAGTGCATTGCCTGGCCATGCCTGGCACCTCAGCAGTGCAGCCTGAACTGGCTTCTCCTCACTCAGCTCCATTTCTAATTACTTTCATCTGTGGGTGTGGGTGCGTGGGTGGGTCTAAGTGCCAGCAGCTGGAGTGGCACCATGGGTCCTAGGGCCATGTGTCTGGATGCCAGCAGGGCAAGGGCCTTGGGAGACAGAGGAGGGTGTGCGTGTGTGTGCGTGTGTGTGTGTGCCTGCGTCCATGAGATGAGTGGGGAGAGCGATGATCTGGGTGCATGACTAGGTGCATGACTCACCAGCTAAATTCAGCTGTTGGGAGCTGTGTGTGTGCTGGTGTGTGTAGGAGGGTCCTGTGCACAGGTGCCAACAGCTGGGCACACTGAGGATCCAAGGCCAGATACCAGGTGCACTGTGCCTAAGCCCAGCTGCCAGGGGGATCCCCACTGCATCTATACAGATGTATTTCCCAGCAGGGGACCAACAGCTGGGTCAGCCAGAGGGGGGAACAGGATGAGGCTGTTGGTTCTTGTGCAAGTGCTGTGGTCTGTGTTGATCTCTGTAGTTGGCAGTGTATACATGTTGTGTACATGTGTGCACAACTACTAGGAACACATGTATGCCTGTGCCTACTGGGGGGACATGCTACTGGTCAGCCCCAGGGCCACAGAGCCGCAACAGCCTCATTGGGCTGCTGGATTTGGCAACCCTGAACATGGGCTTTTGCAGCTGATAATATTTACCACTGAACTGCATGACTGCTATGATCAACCCAAAGCAAGGCTGACCATTTAGCTTAACTCCTGCTATCGCTGCTGCCAGCCAAATATTTCAGAAAAATTCAGCACCCAGAATAGCCTGCTTCCCTAAAAATCTGGCCCTAATGGAAAGTTTTAAGCACTCGGAGTTGGATCCTGTAGGGCTACCTGTGTATAACACAGCCCTAAGACTAAACATCTCTGGTTATATAGCAGCACTTGGATTAGTATGGTGACAACTTATTTAGGAAATAAAACACAGGGGTTGAGAGGTATTGGATCAGCTTCTCTTGATCTAAATTTTGTATAAACTCCAATTTTACGCAGGCTTCAGACTGTTAAATCTCAGGTTGGCTTACATCCTCTTGTTCCTCAGTGCTAATTTACTGCAGACGTGCTTAAAATCAGCCTTACAATACTTACAGATGATATATGTATCTCCAATACAAAATGCTTTTATTGTGAGCCACAGATGTGTCTATGCTGATGTATGCTTTGATGAAATTTGGTCTGGGGAGCTACACACCTGAACTCTACTAGGATTATGAGATAGGTTGATGACATCCGAATTTTGATTAACTTCCCAGCATTTTAGATCTGCTCAGCCTATTCCTTGTTCATCCTGATTGTCCTTTATTAAATGAAAAACACAGATTGGCAGCGTGCAATGACTCATCTAGGAAACAGATGACCTGGATTTAGACCATCTTCAGTCCAAGGGTGGTGGGACTACTAGACTGTGGAACAGCGTGGTGTGAGACTCTGCCAGGACATGTCAGCCCCAGCTTCAGCAGCCAGAGGGGATTCCCCTTTGCAAAAGTGGAACACAATTTTATGGAGACAAAGAACAAAAGAGAGGCAACCGTTAACGGCAGTCTGGAAACAAGAAAATTGGCCCTGAAACAAATGTTTATTATACAGTCCTATGACAACCAAATGTCTTTACTTTTCTAGGCTTATTTTGATATAGTATAGGGAGAATAAGTGTACAGGATGAGGAGTTTCAGGACATATTTCTAGGATTTGAATAAGGCATTAAGATTGCACAGGTGCTTTGCCATCATTCACTTATCTGGGAAAGACTAAATGTCAGATAACAAGAGGTTATGCCATGGATTTCCTTATGGAATGCTAATTACTGTTAGCAAGAATTGATTTCACTGTGGATCAGCTGCTGTTGTTTCCCCATAAAAATCATTTTACTCAGCATTCTCCTGCACTAAGATGCACAGCAGACAAAAAAGAACTAAAAAATCAAGCCTGCTGAATGCGTAATTTTCTTAGATGAAATCCAAGCAGTCTTTCTTCTTTAAAAAGTGTTTGCAAACAGGGGCCAATATGCTTATTGGGCAGATGATTTCTATTAAAAACAGTTTGGCAGACATACAGATTAAGTCTTGCAGCTACGGAAGGACCCAGTTCATAAAATAAATGGCAAGTGTATTGATTTTAGTTGTGCAGGAACAAACACAGGATAGCTGGTAAAATGGTGAAGTTTTAACCATTACAGAGAGCACAAAGATTGACAAGAGATGCTTATGTGTACAATGGCCTTATATTTTAGGATTATGATTTTTTTGGAATTCTGTAGGATGATCCTACAAGAAAAGGGTATTCAATGATAAAAAACAGTGCCCAAGCTCAAAGCTCTAGCATTTTACAATAGTTGTATCTGGCTATTTAAAACCAAATTTTAAAGAAAATTGTAATGCATTTTATACATTTTTAGTGTCTTATTTTATTGAAACAGTTCTTAAAAGGAAGCTGCTTCTGCCCTCAAAAAGAGGAGTTAAATATCCTTATGAACAAAAGTGTTATCAGAGACAGTACAGATTCACTAGGTGGCAGCATGGTTAGTAATTTTCGGAAAAATCTACCTCATATTCCATGTATGGAAATTTGGATGTCATTGACCCATCTCATAATCCTAGTAGAGTTCAGGTGTTTAGCTCCCCAGACCAAGTTTCATCAAAGGGTACTTTTTTTGGCCAAGTTGGATATGAAAACAGATAGAAAAATAGCCTCTTAGAAAGCCGTATTACTCAAATAAAATAAAATTATTGTACTATTTCATTCTTTCAGAACATGCATTAATTTAAGGCTATGGTCTGTATATGAGGTAAATGACATAGATGCATTATGGTGTGGTAAAGATCCTGAACAGCACAGAAAAAATGAAATTCCTTAAAAAAGGTTCAATCATAGCTTTTAATCAAGTCTATAGCAGAAGAAATCTGAATTGCAGCTTCAGAATGGTTAAAAACCAAAGGAAAAATAGGTAATATGCAACTGTTAAGAGGTATTAGAAGTAATCTGAGTTGACCCTAACCAAGTGTCCTGGTTTTGGCTGGGATATAGTTATTTTTTTTCCTAGTAGCTGGTAAAGTGTTGTGGTTTTGAATTTAGTATGAGAATAATGTTGATAACACACTGATGTTTTAGTTGTTGCTAAGTAGTGCTCAGTCTAAACCAAGGACTTTCCAGTTTCCCCATGCTCTGCCAGCGAGCAAGTGCACAAGAAGCCCGGAGGGAGCAGAGCCAGGACAGCTGACCCCAACTAGCCAAAGGGATATTCCATACCACAGAATGTCATATTCAGTATATAAACTGGGGTGTGTGTGTGTGTGTATTGGCCAGGAGGGGACGATCACTGCTCAGGGACCTGCTGGGCATTGATCAGCAGGTCAGCAGGTGATTAGCAATAGTATTGGACATCACTTGTTTTTCTTGGGTTTTATTTCTCTCTCTCTTTGTTACCTCCCCTTTCATTACAATTATTATTGTTGCTGTTATTATTATTTTACTTTATTTCAATTATTGAACTGTTCTGATCTCAACCCACACGTTCTACCTTTTCCTAATTCTCCTTCCCAACCCACCAAGGGGAGGAGAGTGAGTGAGCAGCTGCATGGTACTAGTTGCCCATTGGGGTTAAACCATGATACCAAGGGAGGAATTTAGTCAAAATTGCACCTCAGGAGATGCAATCACTGCCTCTGCTCTCCAGAACCAGGTATAGGGCAAACAGTGTGATGCCAAACAGAACAACAAAGTGAGCAGAGGAGGAGGCTTACCTCTGTGGCTGACCATTTGCCAAGCTATGCTGATGCTGTGAACTTGTAGCTGAAGTCACCTGGTTGGGTATAAGGCTGAAAATGGATCTTATCTGATTGCAAGATCCTCTCTGATTTCATGGTTTTACTGTAAATGACAGGTGTTTTTTTTTCTTGCCTTTAGAGCAAAAACTAGGTTAAAACCTTCTCAGCAGGGAAAATGGATATGAAAATACATTGGTAAATGGACTGGAATAATTCAGTCTTCTGAGCTTCAAAGATTCATATGAACTGATTGGCCCTTCTCACCTCTGTACACACCTTACAATCAACAATCATAAATTCAGAATGGATAATAATGATTTACTAAAATGTTCCGTAAGCAAGCTCTTTCCTGGTAAAAATCAATGTAATTATCCAATAATCTCTGTTCTGCAATGCTGCTCTCAGCCTGTTATGCTTAATGCACGTTTGCAACGCAGCTGCTGCTAACTCAGGGGGAAGCGAGAGGTGCAGTACTTAGTGAGGCAACCTTTTCTTTGTCTAATTTCCCCTCATTAATGACCTCAAGATCAGTTACTTTGTATTCCAGCCTTTAGGACTAATCCCTGCCCTGTTAAGTCTAGTGGGTTTTCTTGCCAGTTTCTCTGAGGTAACCTTGCAGCGTAGTTTGGGGTTTCTTCTTGTGCCTCTGACAGCTTGCTTTCCCCTAGGAAAGGAACAAGTGTGGTGGATGACAGATAGTGATACAGTCCTGAGCTAAATTCCAGTCTTGGTATTTAATCACAGGGACTGGCTACCATTCACAAACTGCTTGAGCTGTACGCTTGCGGTTTAGGATCTCAGCATCATCCCCTGATGAAATTACAGTTGTGTTTAATCAGGATTGACGCACACTTTTAGACTTTCGGCAAGCAGAAGACCTATAGCTCAGAAATTACGTGCAATATGTTGTAGATGTTGCTGTTTATATTGAAATGGAGCAGATTTTGTATTTTTATAGTGCATGTATTTTTTCAGGTGATAGAAGTAACAGAAAATGGTGTATTTAGAGAAACTCTAGTAACTTTAATTCAAATGAAGCATAACACAGTCTAGTAACTAGAATAATAATTCCTGAAGTCCAGTAACAAAGATAAAATACAACACATAAGTATCTGTATTTATTTTTAGAAACTGTGCATGCTGGTGTATGATATATAAACATCTATTTATTTGTTTGAATTTCTTTTCTTGAGGAAATTTGATACTATCTTTGACATTTTTTCCTGAGCAGGGACTAAGAGGATCAGCTGTCAGTATTTCAAGCCTTGATGGTACTCTCATTGAAGTGCATGAAAGTCTTGCTACCGCTATCACACTAGCATGAAGTTTCTCTAGCCTTTTTGAGTCTCCTCTCAGTTATCAGGACTTAGATGCCACCTTGCCTTCTGCATCTCACAAGCTGATGTTCTGAGATGTCAGTATTTTAGCCATGGAACTGATGTTTCCTTTTCAATAAGGGTAACAGGGATCAGGACAGGGCTAGTGGTGCACTCAGACCCTCCCTATCAAGCCAGGCGTGAAACCTAAGTTTGCTTCAAGGCATCAGAACCCAGAGCGCGCTGAAAACTAGACAGGAACTGCACTGAGGTCTTTCGCTTTGGAGAAGGGAGAAGCAAGAAAACATGATTCCTCTGTCAGCTGTTGTGAAAGAATAATAATGGCATGCCATCCACCTTGCAAAAGGCTTGCCAAAAGGTACAGCTCTAAAACTGTATAAACAATTTGGATTAAGAAACATTAAACACATTCACACCTGCTTTCAAGCTCTGAATCTGTAGCTCTGCAAAATGTCATCTATTTGAAGAAAAGCAGATATTTTTCTTCCAGTAAACACCTGTTTGGAAATGATAAACTTATTTTTCTGTTGTCTCCTTTACCCATTTATCTTCCTATTATATAGGAATGTATATCTACCTATCTATTTATATCTATACACACACATCACTGATGACCACCACACAATAGCCATAAGTAATGATATTAAGTTATACCCTCCTTTGCCTTCTCTTCTTGTCTGTAAGATGAAGGTTTTTCAAATAATTCTACATAAGATAGTTGAACTTGAGAATACAAACACATTGAAAACCAACAACAATCTGCTACTAAGTATTGAGAACTGAAAAATGTGTTATTCTGCTTTACTGTTAAATACAAGAGACTTTCAGTTTTATTAAAAAGCAGTCAAACTCAAAAAGTGAATGAAAGAGAAATCCTTGTTTAAATTACTTACATGATTTGGAGACCAATGAGAAACAATCCACTGGACAAGCGTATTTGAAGTGAGATTTGATTTGATGAGATATTCAGTAAAAAGCAAAGTATTACAGACTTGATTTGAATCAATCTGTAATTTAGAACTCCCAAAGACTAGGAAAAACAGAGTAATTCATTCAAATATTCAGATGAGGAAATTACCAGGTGTTTCTTTAGAAAAGAGTGGACAGGGTAGGAAATCAACGAGGTATTTAACAGTATAAACACATGTTAATATTTGATGTGCACTTTGTGATCCCAGCAACATATTCCAATTCAAGTAATATTTCTGAAGTCAAGGGAGTTGTCTCTATAAATAAAGGTACTTGATCATTTGTTAGGTTCTGTATTGTTATAATGCAAAGCCACTGGGATTGGAAACTGTATTAAACTTTTGTAAAGTATATTTAATGGAATGTAGAATTTTCCTGCTGAAGTTCCTGCAAAATGCGTGGAAAGTGCTAGACAGTATTCCATAACCGTTCTTATGTACACACATCTGCAATAAGCCTAGCTACCGCACAGTGAAAGTGCGGTTTTGAGGGAACCTGAGAAAACAATAAGGGCAGAGATAATAAATAAAATATTTTATATTTTTTATATTTTCATAAAATAAAATATAAAAGGAATATGTTATTTAAGTTTAGAAACCAAAGGGAAGGTATATGGGTGTATCAGTAAGGTGGCGGCAGCTGAATTGTTATAAATGATTTATATATTGATAAAGTTCACTTAGGGAATTTGGTGCATCCATGCTGAGTACTTGCAGTTAACTTCAATTGATACAAAAATGTGTGCAGGCCAGCCTATTGGAAAACAGATCAATAGTCAAGTTCAATTTACCTTCAGTGTTTTTTTTCTATAGGTTTTGCAAAGGATAAGCTCTGGCTTGCTAATTTGAGATGAAAAGTGTTAGCTGATAATCTAAGTTAAGAAAAGCATCAGTCTTGTTCTGTAATGTGGACAAAATCTTGTTCTACCTTCCCTCCATCTGATAAATCCTCCTGCAACGAGTAAACCAAAATTTACTAAAAGTCATAGCTACAAAATCACAGAGTGGTTGATATTGGAAGTGACCTCTGGAGGTCATCTGGTCCAACCCCCCTGCTTAAGCAGGGCCACCTACAGCCAGTTGCCCAAGACAATGGCTTTTGAGTATCTCCAAGGATGGAGGCTCCACAGCCTCCCTGGGCAACCTGTGCCAGTGCTCCGTGACCCTCACAGCAAAAAAGTGTTTCCTGATGTTCAGGGGGACCCCTGTGTTTCAGTTCGTGCCCATTGCCTCTGGTCCTGTCACTGGGCACCGCTGAAAAGGGGCACTGCAATCAATATACATTTTGCAGTAGCTCTCAATGTTGACACCCTACAGTGAAGTCAGAATACCTTTCCTTCAGAAGAAGACCAAGCTGAATGCTATAGAGGTCCTAAATCCAAATAAATTAATCTATGTGGAGACTGTAAAGCAGCAAACAAAGTTTAAATTCAGGCCCTACCTTGTTTCACAACAGCTTTTCTATGCACATGTCCTGAGACGAGATTCTTGGTGAGCTATTTTCATGTTAGGGAGAGAAGAGTTCAGATTTCTCCACAGGTCATCAAACCAGAGCTGTTTAAAGGAGTTCAGTGTTTTAAATGTCTTCCAGACTGTCTTTCACCAAAAGGCTATCCTAATTCCAGAATTCACAGGTCTGTAGAGTTCATATGCATCATTACAAGACTAAAGGCAGGTACTTGGCCAGTACTTCTAACATTCCTTTTCAACACATCATGGGACTGAAAAAGACATCTGTAAACAATGGCTTTGTTATTTTTTTCTAAAATGTTTATCAAAAACATTGGTTCTAACAGCAGGTTGAAATTGGAATGGCATAGGTATTGGAGACTCAATAAGGCTGAGGGTCATGGCACATCAAACTTCTGTTGTCTGTGGCATTACGCTGTACTGACTGCTGATCCGCTCTTCTGTAGAGCTTGTGCTCCCGTGAATTCCTTTTCTGCACAGCATAGCAATTTCTTATCTAAAATTTGCACTGAGAATGCCATGGGAGGCTCACTGCCCTTAAATAAATGAGTTCCTGTATTTACATAGTAATTTTTACTCCGATGTACTTTCAAAACACTTCATAAAATTGGGATATTTCCTATACCAGCAAACATCTAACCACCCTCATTGTTCCCTATTGTGCAACAGATGGCTGCTCTGAATAACTGAGGGCAAACATCATTCTGCTGTGCCTGATGCCATTGCTATTGTAATGTTTACATGTTTAGTACCTGCATTTTTGAGCATTGCCTTTTCATCGTATTTTATTCCAACCCTCTAATTAATAGTATGTGTCAAGAACTTATACTTGGACTAACCAAATCCCACATTTTGATAATGAAAGGTCATTACTCCACCTGGTCCTCAGCCAGTATGCCTGAACCCTTCCTCTGTCATGACACTGCATGTGCTAAGGTAGGGGGACAAAAGCCCCAGCAGCAACCATGAAAGTATACTGATGAAATCATACTCTACCATGTTCTGCCATCCATGACATACGCCGACTCTAGAGTATCATGGTCTAACCTTACAGGGAAAGACACCAAATTAGGAAACAATCTGAAATGTGCCTGGTCAGTATGCCTGACATTGATCTCAGCATTGTCAAGTGCTTTTAAAGACATCACATCAAAGCTAACGGGATTTTAGTTGAATTAAACTGGTTACCAGCAAAGTTAGTAACAGAATAGATTTTAAAATTATTGGAAATCAAAGTATGTTCCCCTAAAGATATGGATTATAAACTTCCCTTGATGGAAGAAACTCTATAGGAATAGTAAGATGCTTCAGATCCCATGGTAAATAAACTGTAGAACTGAAACACAGCTGATGACTAAAGGAAAAATGGAGACTGTCGTGTCTCAGTCAGCAGTGTGCAGCCATGCTTTTTAATAGCTCTGGTGAGGAGTGTTGTGACAGCTAGAAACTGTACAGGGAATTTAAATAATAATAATAAAAAGGTAAATATTCATGCTGGAATGTAACTGGGAGACCAAGATTAACATCAGTAGTTTTCTTGGGATGCAAAATATACCAGAAAGAGAATGTCATTATCCTGTGCATTAACATGATGACTTTTACTGGCAGATAAAATGAAAGTAAGTACAAGGCAGTACCTCCCTCTGCCATCCGGTGCACCAAATTCACACTGAAGTCAATGAGAATTTGAGTGCAGATGGGTACATAACAAACTGTCTGGTTATGTATAAATAACCATAACAAAGCTGCTCTCCTCAGGAAGACATTATCCAGGTTTGGTCAAGCTGTGAAGAAAAAAGATACTTTCAGAAGAGACAGTAAAATAAACAAACAGATACTGACAGAGTTCCTTGTGCTTCATTTTGACACAAAGAATGAATGGATATTTTGGCAAATTTCATTAACAGAGGCTCCAGCCAGCCTGCTGTGTGCTCGCCTGCAGATGTGCTGAAGCAATTAGCAATATGCTAAGGTAGTCAAGCTCATTCTTGCAGAGCATTTTGTTCCAGAGTGTTTCTTTAAATGTTTTGAAAATTGCTTAAATACATCTTTTAAAAAAAGTTCTTCTGAAGCATTTTTCTCCTAGGATCAGGTTAATATGTTTTGATATGATCCCATTCCATCTTTAGCATTTCAGTGAAGGTATTACTACTTCTCTGAAAATAATTCCACTTCAGTTAGGATTTTGATATAATAAATCCTGGGAGACATATGGAAATAATGAATAATGGCCTCCGCTTCATCAAGCTTCTATGTTAATTACCATTTAAGCAAATCTAATATTCATAAATAACTATTCAGTTAAACCCCATTCATAAATGCGATTTGAGACAATACTGTGATAAAATTTGCTGAATGGTAGATTGATAAGATTGTTACATAATTATTAATAATGGAAATGTAAAACATTAATTAATGGCTCTACTGTTATTTTTCTTGCCCTCTTAAGCATCTCATGCCAATAATTTACTGGAAATAGGCAACAGAATACATGCTCCTAAGTCATCCCTAACAGGCACTGACAATTCTTTAAGCAGGACAGAGCCCATTAAAATAAATAAAATACTTCAATGGTATCTTTGTATAGAGGTTTGTCTTATCCCCCAGTTTTTCCTTTTACATTTTAGCATAGTAGCTACCTCCACGGTCTCTTCTAAGACAATTTCCTCATATAAACTATAGTGAGAATCTGCTGTGTTCTGGGTTACTGGTTCAGAAAGGGGAAGTGTTGTTTATAGGCTTCTCAGTCATGACTACAAAAATGATAGACAGGAGAAAGTACTTTTAAAATGAGCTAAAAATTTCAAGGGTTTCTTTCCACTTAATTATTTTAGCTAGGGATATCTTTCAGTTTGATTTATGTTAATGTATAATCCTCTAAAAGTAATGTACCTCCCAGTATGTCTTACTAGATTCTCATGGGAAAACTTAAATCCCTAAGCATTGCAAAAATTCTGTGCAAGGAGGGAAACCTGAATGCAATGGATATTTTCAAGCAGTAATTACTATATATATATATAGTATGTATGTATGTATTAAAAATCCACTCTTTATAAGTACAAGTTCCATACCAGAAAAAAACAATAAAACATTTTCCAAAGAGCTGTGAAATAAAAGTAAGTTATCACAACATATTACCATGCATGTCTTGATAGGGCATGCAAGTACAGAAATATCTCTCATGTAGATCCAAATGAAGAAGGCATGAAGTCACTGTCTTCGTACCTTCAGACCTTAGAATATTTCTCCACTGATTCAGAGCACCTCCTGAGGAGGACAAGTGAAATATTTGAAGACATTACTGCTGAGCTAAACTGAACTCTGAAAATTAAAAAATAGTATTTTTTATCTAGTACTCGTATTTTAGTAAAACTCTAATATGAATTAAGGCTCCGATCTTACCGTTTTTATGGCATGAAGACCCCATAATCATCACTGAGTCAGTTCAGCAGGACATTGAGAACACTGTCCAACAGCAATATATGAGTTATTCAGTTGCATTATTCATGTTTAAAGTTAAATATGTCTTGAAATGTTTTACTTTATAGTGGCAGAACACTCTGCATCTTGAGGAGGCTCAAGCTACACTTCAGTAAGAGAAATATTTGGGGTACTGAATTTAAAGGGAGTATTGCTGTTGATTTCAGAAGAAATGGGATAATTCCCTTAATTCTATTGTATTAACTCTTAGTTTTACCCTATTCCCTCAATTTTAATCAAAGAACATTGCTCTCTGACTCCATACTCGAGCTTTTAACACCACTGAAATGTAAAAACTGAAAACAGAGCAATTCCTCTTCTTGAAAAATCTGCCTCAAGATTTAAGTAGCTAACTGTCAGTCCCTTCTTAAATCTTCACTGTAATTAAAACAAAGAGTGGTGGCTAAAACTGGACAACGAGAGGATTGCTGAGACAAAATCTACAGGGATTAATCTTTTGTACAGGGTTAAGTCCTTGACCTATACAGGTAACATAGACTATAGATTTCTGTTGTGTTGGAACCACAATGTTGGATTACAAATACCATTTTCATAACTATTCTCATAGTAAATATTAAGTTCCTGATGTCATCAATTAGTCTGCTTTAATTGCAAGATTTGGTAGTCTTTGTTACAGAACTATTCAGCATTTGCCTTTCAGAAACAAGCATAAAATGTAACCGAACAACAAATCACGATCTGTTTTTCATAAAGCTCAGAAATGATGACTGGCGTTTTACAGTACATTTCCATGAAGATCTGATACTTAAGATTTTGTGCAACTTCTTAAACTATTTGAATAAAAGCCAGCTTGTCTAGACTCTCAGTGGGACTCAGTTATTCAGGGGACTTGCATAACCACATCACGCAGGAAGACCCTCATGACATCAGACTAGACTTAATTCAAACACACTTTTTCCCTCTAGAATACATTCCAGCACTCCACTGTTATGTGGCATCCTAAAAACCCATTGTGACAATCTTTATTAAGCATCATGGAAATCTATAGGGATGACTTTGTGCCAATTTTCTATGCTGAAGATGTTTTAGCTATTTTCCCTGGAAAGTCAATATTTTTCTGAAGTATTTCCTATAATTTAAGCATTAAGATCTAGCTCTTTAATCAAGTATAGGCAGTAATGGCACATGATGATGGTGGATAAAATGATAAAGGCTATGGGAGAGGTGTACTTAATCTTTGAGGCACCTGTCACTTTGTAAAATTCATGCTGAATTAAAACATACATATCTGGTCACATCACAGGAGGCCTTTAACACTCATGCTTTCTTAATGAAGTAAGCTATTGTTCAGTTCTAGTTTCTTTTTTGTCCAGAAACAATAATATTCAGGAACCTCATTGGTAGTACTTGGAGGTAATTAATTACACGTTTTACACAGTAAGACTGAATTTACTACATAGAAATGGCTTTTTTTTCTACGTAAGTGGGCAACAGAAGCAATATTTGATACTTCCCTTAATGATGCATTGCAGCAGATATCCAATACCTATTGAAATGAGTCACCTATTCACTCTTCCTAGTGCTCCAAAGTTTTTTCCCACAATGACAGTGAGAAGAATTTGAGATGGCATGGAATGGCATGAAGTCTGAACTCATCACCACAACTGAAATGATCACAGATAATTACAATATGACATATAAAATACTTCAGTGACACTGTTCAAAACTATGAAGAAATTATATTTTCTCCATTACTTACATTTTCATTCAGAAGAACAACAATACTTTTCTCAAAGATAGTTCTGCTTCACTTGCTCCTAATTTCCTATAAGTCCCCAGTGGAATTTTATACAGAAATAGTATGACTGCTGCTCACCACAGCACCTGCATGGGAAGCTTGTTACAAAACTAGCACATTAAATCACGCAGTATGTTGCTTTTTGTTATCTTTCCAGAAATATATGATGAAAAGATTGCAGTTCTTTAAGCCATCTTCTCTTTTGCTGGCACTACTGCTGGCATTTCAAATGCAGAGACAAGTCCTTATGCAAACAAAGAAATAAGCTACCTGCGGTCCCAGCATCCTACCCACCTGTCTTGAAACAGCCCAAACAGAAGAGTCGTGATTTTTGATTCATGATGAAGTATCAGGAAACCTTACATGCAGAGAAGAAAAAGTGTCTGCTGCAAACAACCCAGTAATCTGACAAAAGATTACAATTCTTATATATTTGTTCATTTCAAAAAATTACTCCACAAGCACTCTACTTATTGAGGGCTTCTGCTACAAATGACATAAAACCTACGTATTACTCCCCATCTTTCAAGACGGTGCTGCTATTTAAAGATGCCAATTCAAGAAAGTCTTCCAGATATAGGCCAAGGCTCTTAAGCTGAACTGACTTAAATAGCAAACTGAAAAGAAAAAAACCATACCATTCTGGAATAATTTTTTCTTCACTAACCTGCACATTAAACAGGAGTTCCAATTTGTACATATTTAACTTCCTTTACTTTATTCAGTGTATTGTTCAGACTCTCTTCACCTACATATGCATAATAAATAATTTCTAGTTGAGGATTTCTGTGGTTTTTATTAGATACCAATATTATACATTCCAAGTTGTTAGTAAAACAAAACAATACTTTCTTCAAACATTACAAATAAAGGCATAATAAAATTTTGTTACGCCAGTGGAACACATTTAAGAAAGCCTGATTTCTTAAACCACTTCAAGACAGATTAAAACCTACTAAACTCAAAGACTTGTTTCATACTTTGGTTGTCAACAAGAGAATAGATATTCCAGTAATAAAAAAAGCCATATATACTCTCAATGCTGAGCAGAGAGAAAAAGTTGACTTTCTATTTACAGAAAATACCAAAATATGATTTTCAAAGGTTTATTTTTAATACATACACATTTTCATCATACTTGGAGAGCTGGGTGTCTATTCTTTTTTAAAAAGTTAGACTGTAGGAAAGTTTGAAAGGATAAAATTAAATCAGCATTTTAAGTATTGTTGAAAGCTCACAAATTATTTGGAACCAGACATTTCTATCTGTATTCTCACTAGCTTCAGAAACTGTTCAAGGTAAAGCTCAAGCCAATAAATGGTAAAACACATAGTATTCCATGCTGTTTAACTATTGTTAAGATAAATAGTGACACATGCCAGGATCCTTTTATATGACTCTGACATTTTCTTGGCCCTGTGTTTCTTAGCTTACATTGCTGTTACCAAATATTTGCACCATAATTCTGCTGAACTGGATCTCACTGATTTCCCTTGGTGGCATACACATGCAAACCAAAAAGATGCTTACATGAAAAGCTTCCAGCTGAGTAAAGATGCTGTGTAACAGGTGAGTGCCAGGAGTTGAACTGGTCAGCCTGAGAGTCAGTGGTTTCACCATTGCAGCAGCCTAGCCACTTTTAAGATTTTTCTAGGCAGTATAGAAAGGAGTTTCACATTGGTGGTGCAAGGAAACCAGTGAAGTAGCTTTACTGATACTTAGATGAGCTCCTGGTAGGATTAGTGTGCAAGGCACCACAGAAAAAAAGATTTAATTGCTTGTTAAGCATCTTGGCAGTTGGATAGTGGATGCTGGCATACATAAACTGACTTTCTATATCAGTACAGTGTGGAATAAGAAAAGGAGGTAAAGACACGTCTTCTAGACCTCTGACGGTGAGGAAAGGTGACTTTTGTTTGAAAAGACAGACAGTGGGAGGCAGCGATAGAGTCACAAGTTAAAACAACAGCCTTTGTAGCACCATTCCTCTCTAATAATAGTTTCACTGTCTCAGTTCAAGGGAAAATACAGCAGAGCATGCAAGGCCATTTTGTGTGCTCTAAAAGTATATTATAGAAATATCTACACTGTTAACTCCATTTCCTGCTGTAAAACATCAGGATGACTAGGTCTTTTATGACTGAATTGTACCTCATGATTACACATGACAGGCTTGTGATTTAATATTTAGACACTATTTAGGTCTTTGCTTAAACATTTTCCCATGTGCAGATTAAAGATCTTAGATTTTGTATTTCTAAGGGCAGAAACCAGCCATTAAGCCAGAGATCTAGGCATATTTTGCAGTTACATGTTTATTATTTATTGCCTAACACATCATTTATTGTCATGAAGGAACTCTTGATACCCTTATTCACTGATTACGGAGACTCACTGATTACACTGTAAAAAAAATGAGTATGAACAAATCAGTATGAACAAATGATGGATTGAAGATTTATTTTATGTCTTAATCAGAATTAAAAGGCTAACAGATTTAGGCTAATTTTTTAGTTTAATATAATGTGGAAGGTAAGCTATGTAAGATAATTGTATCATTCACTGTACTATTTACATTGTCTTAGCAAAAACTAAAAAACTTACAGTGTGATTTATTCTCACGGTAATGGTCCAGATTTGACTACAGCTCTCCACCTCTAGTGGGGATCCTTGCAACCTTCAATTTCATTCATGTTCCAAATTCAGGGCATTTCACACTTTTCTCCTTATTGCACAGGACAGTTGAAGTGTCACAAATGCTAGCCAAATTCTAGCCAAAGTCAAAGTAGAAAGGAGTCCGGATCTTAGAAAAAGTTCCTGTCCAAAGGTGAGAACTAAGAAAATGGCCAGCCTTCTCTTTAAACTGCATTAAATTTACAGAAGATATGCTTACAGTTTAATCCACCCACTGCCTTGCTTATTACAGCAAATGAATGACTTTTCATACTATGAACTAAAAGGTGTAGGTGCGAAGGGAAATAACTGTAAGACTGATAACATCCCAAGTTTCAAATGAAAGTATTCCATGCCTTCAGAAGAATTAATAGGAAAGATCTCACTCATGAGGCTAATTACAGATTCTTGCTATAATCTCAGGAGCAACCACCTTCATAATTAATGCATAAAAATGTTTGTTTTACTGGGCATTAGCAATATCAGTGCTGACTTTTAAATCCTAGAATATTGGTCTTGTCATTGGCTGACTCTCCAGAGATGTGCAGATGACAGCGATTTGAAGAGCCTCAGGGCCTTATTCTCTTCCTTCCTACTGCAGATCAGGAGTAAATTCCTTAAATCAGTGGTCTTAAGATCAGTGTAAAACTGTTTTAAGTAGGAAAAGGAGCAAGCACTACCCCTCTTTAAGAATGCACTGACAGAATTTTAGAATAATCCAGTCGCCACAGGTAAGAAGCAAAGCTGAATGTCATCTGCTTGCAAGACACGTCTCCCAGATGTCTCCTGCTAGGATGGGCAGTTCTTGTACTACGATCCACAGCAATGTCCCACAAAATGTGTTGCCCACAATTGATTGTCACATTTTCCTACACATAACGTATGGGCTGTACATAAAACCAAGAATCCTGTGGGTGGTTCAGTGGCAGTGTGGGTTTTGCACACACAGCAAATGCAAGGGTACATCTATCCTAGGAGATGTTTCTCACCTAGTAGCGCTACTGATACTAGTCCTCCCGCCTATTAACTCTGCCTCCAAAAACCACACTGGCTCTTACTGTCACCTGCGTAGGGTCTTTTTCTGGGGGTCCTGTTTGACAGCATAAATCACCTGAGGATTTATTTTAAATGCCAGCACTTTCAAAAGGATGAAAAGTATCCGAGTAGCATCTTATAGCATGAAAATATGAATAGACAAGAAAGGTACGGTGATACTGTACCTGGCCCAGTGTTGCAGGGAAAACAGAGGACACTAGCAAGAACTGAACAAATAATTTTCCTTGCAGATTTACAAGCCCCAGCCTCTCCAGAGAGAGTACAAGAGCAGTGGTGAAATTGGTGCTAGTTCACATCACACCCTTGGCCCACACTTCATCAGCACAGGAGGGTGAAGTTTCTGTATCTCACCCACAGTGACATTTTCCATAAATTCTAGAAAAAAATTCCAAATTTTTACTTGTAGAGATGTTGCATCTAAAAGGGATTTGGTAGGCATATGTAATCCTTGTATTCATTCCTTCTGTCTTACAGAATTTGACATCTCTGAAACACACACCTTCCTGCAGACCTGTCCTCTCACGACCAGACATCAAATACATGTTACGTCATGCACAAAGCAAATTACAGATCCAGTAACATCTGAATGAACAGACAGAAATCTGACACCTGAAAGTGATTTTTCACTCCTTGAATCAAGACAGGCTGAACAGCTGGAAATGCAATGTTTCAAACTTCTAAGGAATGTTACTTTTCTGTTTGATAGCATCCAGAGTTGCTGGCATGTATGTCTCCTTGCTGGAATAAGGTGGTAACGGAGGACATATTTAATGTGGAAGCCACCACAGCCATCAGGCAGGAGTATAATCACTATAAAGTGTACACTGAGAACTGACAACCACAAAGAAACTGTATGCACTTAGGATTTGAAGTCCTGTTGCAGGGCGGATGGAAGCTCCTAAGTCTGTGTTGAAGAGAGCACGACCTGAGATAAATCTAGATATGCTTATGACAAGTTCAGCATTCTTCTCATTTTGGCAGATGCATTAAATAGAATTACACTAAGTCACATAAAAGGCAACGGCAACACTTCAGTCCAATAAATTTATGAAAATGAAATAAAATCTGCCACCAACTGAAAATAAGTGCAGGG
This sequence comes from Falco naumanni, assembly GCF_017639655.2. Lineage (NCBI taxonomy): Eukaryota > Metazoa > Chordata > Aves > Falconiformes > Falconidae > Falco > Falco naumanni. The sequence continues at coordinate 55,678,610 of NC_054059.1, read as the reverse complement.
TTGTTCCACCCCCCCAAAAAATACCTTCGATTTACAGCTGTGGAGAGCTCATACGCAGGCTGGAGTCTCCCCCTCTCCCAACCCACCTGCGGGGTTACCCCGCCTGCCGGGGAGGTGCGAGCAGCAGGGACCGCAGCGCCGCCGACCCGGGCTGGGCACGACGGGTGGGCGAGCGCCGCAAAACCAGCCCCCAAAATAAGCGGAAAAAGGAAGAGCTGAATCATAAAAGTGTAATTGCATCTGAGGTCGTCGTGTCCGTCCCCCCCCCCCCCCCCCCCCTTTAGGTGAATCACTGAGCGCTCCCACGGTTCCCGTCCGGCTCTGACACGGGGGAAGGGGGGCAGGCACACAAACCCGCGCCCCGGGGCCCCTGCCGCCCCCTGCCCGCGGGGAACGCTGTCCCCCGGCCGCTGCAACGGCACCGGCACCGGCACGTCCGCGCTGCCCCCCGCCAGCTCCCCCCTCCGCCCCCGCCGATGACTCCTCCCTCGCGGCCGCGGCCCCTCAGCCCGCTGGGGCGGAACCGGGCGCCCTACAAATCCGCCGCTGCGGCAGGGCTGGGGCAGAGCGGCACGGGGAGGGGTGCCGGCCGGGTGGTGGGTCCTGGCGGGGTAGGGGGTGCGGCTCCCGGCGGCTCGCCGCTCTTCTGCCCTGGGGCGAGGGGCCGCTTCCCCGGTAGGCGGGAGGGAGCGAGCGAGCGAGCCGCGTCCCGGTGCCGCGGCGGCGCCTGCTCCTTTTCCCGGCCGCCGTCCCGTCCCGCTGCGAGGCCCCGCGTCCCGGCCGCTGCCTCCGGCTAGACCTGCCTAGCGCCCGCCCTCTGGCTGCCGCCTCCGCGGGCGACCGTCGTCCCGGCTGCCGCCTTCCTTCGCCTGCTCTCGGCCGCGTCCCGTGGGGAGCGGCGGGAAATGGGGGGGTCGTTTCCACGGAGACGGGGCCGCGGCCGGGAGGTTTCGGAGTGAAACTTTGCCGCCGGGGCCGCGCGGGGCTACCGAGCCCCGGCAGCCCCGAGGGGAGCGGGAGGGCCGGGGTTCCCCCCGGGGCGGCGCCGGGCACCTCGCTGAGGAGCCGACAAAGTTTTGCGCCGCGGAGCCGCCGCCCGCCCACGCCCCCCTCGGCGGCTGCCTGGCGGCCGTTTCCCCCCTCACCGCTCTCGGCGGTCCGCGGAGCCCGCTGCTATGGCACCCGCCCGTCGCCGCGGGGCGAGCAGCGGGAGGCCGCCTCCGGCTGGCCGTGCGGCGGGGGGGCGCGCAGCCCCCAGTCGGCGGGCGTCCTCCCCCGGCCGGCAGTGACCGCCCCGGCCCCGCTGCCCGCCCGCTCGCCATGCCTCCCTCCGCCCGCGTCTCGCCGAGGACGGTGCCGGGGAAGGGCGAGGGGAGCCGCCGCCCTGTCGCTCCCTGAGCCAGCCGCCGCCTCACCGGAGAAGCCCCATGTCTTCCGGGCGCCGCGCGGCCCCGCAGCTCGCTGCGCCCTGAGCGCTGCGGCCGCCTCGCACCTCCCCACAGGTAAGCGGCGGGGCGGGGGTAGCGCGTGTGGCGGGGGTCTGCCCTTCGGCCCCGAACTTCGGCCCGCCCGCAGCCGTTATCCCCCCTCGGGAGCGGAGGGGCCGGGCCGTGGCCGTTCCTGCCGGCGGGGACGGGGGGACGCGCCCATGCCCTCGGCGGCGAGGGGCAGGGTGGGAGCGGGGACGGGTCGGTGGGTTTTTCCCTGCCAGAAACGGACTTTGCGCCGCCCGAGCGGAGCGGGCTGGCGTGCCGGCCGCGCAGCTGCTACACACCCTCTTTTGTCTGCTCGCGGGTCCGAGGCACTTGACGTGCTGCCATCGCCTGCCCCGCGGCGGGGAGCCCAGCCCTGCCCTGCCCTGCCGAGCGGCTGCCCCCGGGCTTCGCCCCCTCGCCGCACCAGCCCCGGCACGTTCCCCCTTTGCCTTCATTTTCACGCAAGTTGGGTTTTCCTTAACCTTTGTTTGAGGGGAAAAATGGTGGTGAGCTGGTTATCTGGAAGGATGAGAGGCAGATGGGGACGGCGAGAGGGTAGCCCTGTTCCCTTACGTGCAAAGATAACTCGCTGCTAAATAAATCGCTCCTCAGGTAGACATAAGCTTACTGGTGCGGTAGACTTTGGAACAAAAGTACTGCAACAGCTTGGGTGCACGGTAGATACTCCTCGTATCTTATTAACATAACCATTGTTAGTGATTGTGCTTGAATTCAGTACGTGTGCAGCTGTTCTGCAGATCTGGAATGGCAATAGCTGTATCTGTTTGACACTTAAAACTAATTGTCATTAACCACTGCTAGTCTAATTCATGCAGTGATTATGAGAAATAAAATGGGTTTAACTGTTTAAAGACAAAAGTATTGCTTTTGGTGTAGCATTCTGTGTAACATGAACCACAAAATAACCTGTAGCAATATAGTGAACTTGCACTTCCTAATGGTTTTAGGACATAAAGAGTGTATTGTTCAATAAAATTCTGTCAGCAAAGGCTTTGTCTTTCCTGACTTACCCTGGTGCTAGATCAATACACTAGCAACTATTCTGTTATTTTTCTATAAGTAGATGGTGCATCCAGTCCATGTGATGGAAACCAAGTAAGTGCCCAGTTAGAAAGAAACTTTTTTTTTTTTTCCTTCAATTGTTTCTGTGCTGCTTTGTAGAAAGCAGGCAAGAAAAGCGCTTTTAAAATAGGAAATTATATTTCCATTGAATATAACTTAGATTACTTAATAATGAAGCCAAAGGGTCTTCCAAGTTTGGAACATTTTAATGTACTCGTGTTGCCAGGAAATGTACTTCTAGCAAAATACTTGTTAGAAGATAATTACAAGACAATTTTTAGTAATTTGAAACATGAGTTACAATTAGATTTTTGTCCTGAGCACAGAAAGACACCCTCATGGAAGAAGATACGTAGTACTTAATAGTAATTTTGAAAATAAAATCATATATAATTTATATTTTGTTGGCATAGAAACATATTTTGTTTGTTGCTCCTCAGTTGGATAGCAACAATGATGCAAGTGAAAGTTGGAAAAGGAGTACTAATGCAGGAGTTCAGAATGCTACAATTATTTTATTTCCTGTACGGAAATGGGTTGGCCCAATGCAGCCTCACTGGAGTTAGAAACAGAGCTTCACTTTTAGGGAAACTCTGTACTCAAATTAGGAAAGGTGGACTGCCTGAATTTAATCCTGTGAAGTATGGACTAAGTAAGCCCTTCTCTGACAAAGCACTGACACCTACACTGACCCTCAAGTAGGTCAGTAGTTCCAACTTCCATCCCTAATGATGAGGTACATTATGAGTTCATTGCACACAGCGATAGGTCCAAGTAACTCCAATGAAACTGTTCAGCGGCTTAACTGCATTGCTGGATCTTTCCTGGACGAAGCCCTCCCACAGTGTGGTCTGCTTCCATTTCCTTGAATGCTGAGCATATGACACAAAGTACCTCTGCCATATGCAGGTGCTTACCTCAGCCACATTGTCACAGGTTGTATATTCTTGATTGATTTGTACCTCTCTGAGGGCAGAAGGGGAAAGTGAAAAGTGGAAATTGGTTAAGGAGTAAAGCATGTGTATGGAACAGCAGGAGGAGACTGCTACTTCTTGTGCCTTGTTCAGTATATTTTAGCAGCCAAAAATCTGAAATGCTGAAAATCAGTGAAAACTCCCACTAAAATTATTGAAGCCAGAAAAAGTTATGATATAAAAAATATGGAACTTAAAGGTTGCTGCTGTGAATAGTGGGTTTTTTTTGTTTTTTTTTTTTAACAGAAGAATGCTGTCAGTCCTGTCTGTGATAGTGGTAGAAAATGTGGAGATAAAAGGAACTTGATATTCTTGCTAGCGATGATGGTGTCCATTTGACTTGGTGCTATTATGCTTTATAAACAGATTAATTACTTGACAGATTAATTACTTGACTACTTGACAAATGTAGGCATCTTGTCCGGTTTAGACACCCTAAGTTGTTTCAGACCTCTGTGAAGCTGGCAAACGGGATCTAAGGAGAACCTGAACACTTCTAGAAAGGCAGCTGAAGAGGAGGTAGAATATTCTATTAGGTAATATTTGTACTACAGTTCTACATAAAAGCCTTTAAGAGGACTTGAATCTGTTCTCCAAACCCACGTTATGATTTCTGATGTGATATGATGTATATGGGAAGACAATCCCAAATATGACCTTACTATCAGAATTTAGGGAGGTCCATTCTTGATGCCTGTGTACCAGGAGAATCTTTGTATTTCTTCCTGTGCTAACTGGTGACTGCCTTTGAGTTACTTGAAGATGCTAATCAACAGCTTAAGAATATTTCTAATCCTTAGAAGTTTAATACACATTTTAAAACAGAGCTGTGTACACTCTCCAAGCCCACTAGAAATAAAATGCAATTGCAGATAGTGCTTGAGTTGGTGCTTTAGTTTTAGTTAGTACTTTACTTTTAAAATAAAAATATGTTAAGGAAAAGTTTGGTTTTCTTCTTTACTGGATAATAGATACCCCCACCATCTCTGGGTAATTAGGCTGTTAGCCAGTGGACTGTCAATTGCATGGAAAGGTGAAATGCTGACAATATCAGTGAATTAACCTACTGAACAGATGTTTTACACAGCTGTTATCCCACCCACTAGTTTTACGGGTTCCTGGGTGTCCGTCTTTTGTGGAGTTTGTAAGAATAAGCACTGTTCTGAACTTCCATATTGGGACTTCAGTCTGTCTGTACAGCAAGAAGATGTTACTCTATTCCACCATTAACCTGTTAAAGACTAATCATAGATTAATATCACTATTGTGTAGGTTAAAATAGTAAGTTAGTTGACTATTTGTTAGCAGCAGTGAAAACACAGGTGCAGCAATAACAATATAACCAAGTTCATTGTATGACTTTCCATGACTGGTTTAGTCTTCAACAGAGTTAGTCAGTAGATGAAAATAAATGTATACGTTAAACACTAAGTAATAATCTAATAGGCCTGTCAAATGATTACTGTAAGATATAAATAACTTCTATGATTTTTGAGTCGAGAATAGCATGATCTATGTGGTTGACAATCTGATTGAATGATGAGAATCAGCTGATGGATGAGAATTCGAAGTACTTTCCAGCTGACTAAGAAGAATAGAAGAATCGAAAAGGTGAAACTTTAGGTGGACTCTTATGATTAGACTTTAGGGATTATGTAATTGTTTTAAGAAACCTATATAAGATGTAAAATTAAAAACTTCAAGTTGCCACTCGCTGAAATGGTGGCTCAACTCTGAGTTGTGATTAAAGCAAACCTAGAGGAACCCATTTGGCTTGTGGAAATTCATTAAGAAACCATTTCCACATAACACAATTCAGTTCTTAGTGTATATCTGTAACTGCTTTTCATATAGATGAATCTTTGTAGGAGCAGCTCAAGTGGACCTGATGGCTGAACTTAGTACTGAAATAGTCAGATCATAGTGGTTCTTAATATAAATGAAATTATGTTCTGCTTCCTGAATCTTAATACAGGATCAGTGATTTTCAACTCCATGATTTTGCCTGGGTGCCTTTTCTTTTTCTTCTCTTTTTTTGCACAGCCAGCCAGATGAGATGGATATCCTGTAATACAAAGCTACTTGAAGCCTTCTATCTGCAGCAGTAACAGAACATGTTGGTGTCACTGTTTTCTTACCACTCAGTTCCTTCTTTGGTCTTTTTGGTGACAGAAATATTCCAAAGAGCACTTGGTGTTTTTTGAAAATAGTTCAGTGACCATAAGACCTGAGAAACAAGGATTATTTTCCTCAGTCTTCTCTGTTCTTCTGTGTCTCATGTTGGGGAGGGTTATTTTTCTTTTTGCTCCATGTTTCACTACTTAGTGTGACAGGGAGGTGCAGGGTCACCTAACCAAAACTAGATATCTGAGGAACATTGTCAATGAGATGTGATGATGCAACTGAGTTTTCCAGGAAAACAGAGTTGTGGAAAATGAAGCAATGAACTAACTACCTTTTTTGTGTATAAAGTCTCTGAAAAGTCTTATGTGGACTGTAAGACATTTGTCACTACTCTTGTGTTCATTTATATCAACATCTCATTATTATATATATCCCACTGGAATTTTAGTCAATTGTTTCTTTTGTTGGAAGTGTGACCATTTTCCTCTAATTAAAATAAGTAGAAACAAAGGACATATTTTTCTACATATTTTTTTAATGCTACCCCACAAAGCTAAATGATGAAACTCTTAGAGAAACTGGGATTTTGTCTCTTCAATGAAATATGCTTAGATACATACAGTAATCAAACAGATATTAATAATCACAAGAGATATGAAGTATAGCATAGGTTACTTTTTGTAGAAACTAGAGAGGAAAAATATCTTTTTATATGGATTTGTTTTGTCTTTGCTGTTTCACAAAGACAGTTGGACTGGGCATCCCAGTGCTATGGTTTTACAACCCATCAATACAAAGTGCTAAAATTTGAGCCTGGTAAAGCACCATACTCCTGTAATTCACTCTAGCTGTAAAATGGGAAGGACATTTTCAACAAAGCGTTGAGTGCCAATGGCCTATGAGATCTGGCAGTTGGTTAGTGGCACTTAATTCTTAAATAGTAGAGGTTTGTGCTTTGATGCCTCTGACCTATGCTGGGATCTGTAGCGTAAACTCAGAGAGTGGTTATGATATCAAAACAAGCTTTTTAGAGCTTTCCAATGATAGTTGGACTACTTTATTCCGATGATAGGGGGAATTTCAAAAGTAATTTTAAATTTCCTTGATTTAAACCACTCTCAAAGCAGATTAATTGGGAAGCAGTTAAAAAAGTTCACTTACTAGTTGAGTTTGGTGTGATAGTGGTAACGCTAATAGAATATGATTATTTTTTTCCCCACATACTCCATTTGAATGTGTCTGAATAAATGGCTCTGCTTATCTGTAATCAGTTGCCTATTGTTGAAGAACAAGTTTGTATCTAATTGATGTTATCACTTACATTTCACTACGTATTGAATGAAAGAAGTGCCAATACTTGTACATCTGTCTAGTTGCATGTGTAAAATTGCAGCTCAAAGCACTGGAGTTTCCACTCTGCTTTCTATAACTCAAAAGTAACAAAGGCATATCGCATACTAAAATACAGAGGAAATATACAAAAAAGTATTTTGTAATTAAAAAAAGCTCCAGTTACTCAAGTTCTGTTTGCTATTTCTGAAAAACTACTTATGATTTGTTAGGATTCAGCATGTGAGAAACTACAGATAAATTACTAGCTCTGAGTTGTTAGGCTATTAAGTCGTTTCCCTGTGTACTGGAAAACTCCTAATAATTACGTTGTATTGGTAGTGCTTGCCCTTCATACAAGTTGGTAGGATTGTCAAGGGAAGCATATTCCAGCCTAGCAGTTGACTTGATCCTGTTACCTCTATTTCTAGATACATCCTCTCTCTGCACAGACAGTATATGTTTCTCTTGCTCAAATGTGATAATTGGCATTTATTGACATTGTAATGAGATGTACGTTTAATGTATCACTTAATGAAGAGGGATAAAAGCAGCATTGTGTCTTGGGGCAGCATTTCGCTACAGCAAACAAGCTTTCCTAAGGAAGCGTTGCTTGCAGCACACGAAGTGTATGTAACTTAGGTGCTATAGCTTCTCTTTTGCATGATCTTGTGCTAGACAGACTTGGGGCATAATGTATGAGGCAGCTTGCTGGACTTGGAAAAAGAGATGCGCCATGGAACTATGCTCTTCTGGACATGTGGATGCCACAGGGTTGTTGGAGGTCAACTGAATAAACCTGATACAGTGTCTGAGACCTGGGAGGTGTGTACTACTTGCTCTAAATTACTGTGTATTTAACAGTTGGCTTGTTTCACCTGAGGTATGGCTATATTTCTGTAGGAAGGAGAAGTTAAATGACAGATAACAGATAAAAAAGAGCAAGGAGGAAAGCAGGGGAGAAAGGAAAGTGAAAAAAGAGCAAATGAAAGAAGAAAAATATTGAAGAAAGAAAAAGGATAAGATAAAGTTGCATTTTTTAAAGATGAATGATGCTGCATTCAGTGTTATGAAACAGAAATAAACTCAAATAATGAACATAATAGTAAGACCAAAAGATACGGTGGTATTTCTTTTTTGAAGCACTCCCATCTTCTGACTCTGGAAAATGAAGATATTAATTCTTGTCTCCTTAAGATGCCTTTAAAATGGTATGTCTTTGTTGTCATCAAAGTATGATGCTCTGTAAAAATGATGTTAAACACTTCTTACAGAAAATGTACTGTAACCAAATCAGTTCAAACAGACATATGAAAGGAAAGGGAACTATGGAGTATAGTTTGCTTACCAAGATAGAAACTGCATTTCGAAGTACTTGCAAATTAGGTGAACTGTTGTTTCTCTTTGCAGACATATTAATACTCTGAACCCAAAAGTTACCACCATGCAGATCTATGTAATCTCTTATTGTCTCACAGAAGACTAGTGAGCACAGTAAGCACAACAGGGACTTCCTTCAAAATGGTGAATAATTAGATGGTGTTTATTAAGTAAATACTTAGCTGTCATACTTGCATAGATTTTTCTTTCTTGTGTGTTTTTGCTATGGCTGTGTTAGGAAACTAATGAGGCAAAGAACTGTTCTCTGGCCATGAGGCTGGCTAGAGTGGTCTGGCTACATGCAGATGTTAAACTGTCTTTGCGATGGTTGCATCCAAACTGCCTGGTTGGAATTTGCTTCTGGACTGAACTAGCTAAGTGCCTGAGGGGGTACAAGCTGACCTTGGCCACAAGTGCCCCGGCATCCTTCTGGCAGCATGAAAGAGATGTGGTGGAGTACCACTGCCTGGGCCATGCCCAGGCATAACAGCTGGTACTGGGCACTACATCCATGACTTGTTAAAGTGTTTTTCCATCTTAACCTAAACAATCTTATTACAACAATCCTAATATTCATGGATTTGAAGCAGAAATAAGATATTAAGTTATCTTTGGAGGTCACAGTCTGCTCTAATTACGTTAAAAGAAATCTGATGTCCGCTTGCTATCACAGTAGTAACTCTGGTATTATGGAAACTGGAATTTGGAACATTATGTTTGGATACACAAAATACGTGGAATTGGTGGAACATACTGGGACACCATACTCCCAAATGAATTATAAGAGGTTTACCAAACAAGTACAAACTTGCTCACAAAATAAATCTCTAGCTGGCAGTTCCTTACTGTTACAATTATTGGCCTGTTAATAATAGCCTGGTACAAAAAAGGCTAGCAAATATTAATAATAAACCTCCAGAGGCCTAACACACTTTTCTTGGGAATAGCTTGGCTATTAATGCAGTTTATAGACTTTATAGCAATAGAATCACTTTGCATTAATCCAGTGCCAAAGTGCTTTCCCCAAACCCTTCTTATGACCCCTACGAAGTATTTGCTTTGCTTTTTGCCAGGAAGAAATTTCTTTTCAAATTACTTTGCAGATGCCTGTTCTGAATTTATTGCTGCTGTTCTTGTAATTCAGTTTTATTCTCCTGGGACATGGCCTCATTAACTGGTGCCTGTGGTGGAATATCTGCAAGGTCCTACATACATTGCTGGAACATAGTTCAATAGGCTATATTATATTATAAAGACACAAGGCACTGTTTTCCAACCCAAGCCTGCAAACAATATGCATACCGATGAAATTACACACAGAAGTATTTACTGGTTAAGGACAAGCAATGTCGTGTTTTGCAGAACTTTGGTTTATAAATTTTCTATTGTTCTGTTGACTGTAGAGTTGAAATGGTAATGGAAAATAGGTTGTAGCTGAGACTATGGTTCTTTTTATTTTAGTTCTTAATGCTGCAAATTTTTAAATTAAGTTAGGTGTTGTGTTTGTTTTTTTTTTTTAAGTTTTCTGTGGGTGTGGTGATTTGGCCCTGGCTGAATGCCAGGTGCCCACCAAAGCACCATTATCACTCCCCTCCTCAACTACACAGGGGAGAGAAAATACAATGAAAGGCTCATGGGTCGAGATAAGGGCAGCGCTGATCACTCAGCAATTACCGTCACAGGCAAAACAAACTTGACTTGGGGAAAATTAGTTTAATTTACTACCATTCAAATGGTATTATTTTATATATAAATTATATATATTACCCCCCACCCCTCCCTTCTTCCTGGGCTTAACATAATTCCTGATTTCTTTCCCTTCTCCCCCCAAGCAGCACAGGGGGATGGGGAATGGGGGTTCTGGTCAGTTCATCACATGTTGTCTCTGCCGCTCCTTCCTCCTCATGGGAAGGACTCCTCACGCTCTCTCTCTGCTCCAGTGTGGGGTCCCTCCCATGGGAAGCAGCTTTCCACAAACTTCTCCAACATGAGTCCTTCCTACAGGCTGCAGTTCTTCACACATTGTGCCAGTGTCAGTCCCTTCCATGGGCTGTGATCTGTCAGGACCAGACTGCTCCAGTGTGGGTCACCAGCAGGGTCACAATTTCTGCCAGCAAACCTGTTCCAGCGTGGGCTTTTCTCTCTGTGGGTCCACAGGTCCTGACAGCAAACCTGCTTCAGCACAGGCTTCCCGCGGGGTCACAGCCTCTTTCGGTTGTCCACCTGCTCTGGCATGCAGTTGTCCATGGGCTGCAGGTGACTATCTGCTCCACCATGGACCTTCATGGGCTGCAAAGGAACAGCCTGCCTCACCATGGTTTTCACTAGAGGCTGGAGTGGCATCTCTGCTCCGGTGCCTGGAACACCTTCTGTTCCTTCTTCACTGACTTTGGTGGCTGTAGAGTTGTTGCTCTCACGTGCTCTTCTCTCCTGCTGGTGCAGATTTTTTTTTCTTTTCTTCTTAATATGCTATCACAGAGGTGCTGTTACCCTCGTTGATGGCCTTGGGCAGTGGCAGGTCGGTCTTGGAGCTGGCTGGCATTGGCTGCATTGGACATGGGGGAAGCTTCTACCATCTTTTCACAGAAGCCACCCCTGTAGTCCCCTGCTACCAAAACCTTGCCATGCCAACCCAGTACATTGGAATTTGGAGAGTATGACTAGATGGCATTGTATACGTTATATAATTCCTGTAAAAACGGTAAGGTTATCACAGAGTCAGAGTTAGAACGAGGGGCTGGGCTCAGATGATGTTGTATAGCTTTCTCTTAATGTTTGCTAGGTACTTTTACCAATGTATTGTTGCGGTGCCTTCATAGAATACAAGTGCATTATTATTGTGCTTTGTGACATGACTTCACGACGTGTGAAGTTCAGTGTTTTCCCTACTTTCTTCAAAGAGTTTTGAGAATAATCTTTGCTTTTGTAATTTTTGTCAGTGTACATGTTACTAGGTATTTACCCTGTTTTAGGGAAGGCAAAGTTCAAACAAAGAACCTGGAATAAATAATGGTCTGTGTGATACTTAGTTTCTGTAGTCCTTCCTTCCAGAGTTTAGTGGTAGTCTCAGGGAAGACTCTCTAACTCTTCTACAGAATATTCTGATTGTTACTCAACACAGTTTCATTTTGAGTAAAGCTTGTCATGGGTGGTTTTCGGGCTTGAGTTTAGGAGGTAATTTTCAGCCCAGAATATCGAGTGCTTTGGAAACAGACCTAACACATTGCTTAAAACTCCTTGAGAAGCCAGTATCAGCATCACCCTCAGGTTCCAATATGCTTTTGTTAAACCTTATGGCTAAAGAGATAGACTTCAGAATTCAGTTCCAAGCTTTCTTTCCTAATCTAGCTATTCTCACTTTACAGTTGAAGAAGCATCTACTGGAGCAAATGGGGAGGAAAAAGCAAAGAAGGGAGGTCCACTACAGCAAGCTATGAATTCAGAGGGAGAGAGACAGAGAGAGGCTGGTTAAAATAGTCTGGAACAGAGATGGCTGATGGAGAGGGTGACAATATTTTGGAAATTTGGATTGGAAGATTTTTCTGATGAGTCATTTGCTCTGGAGTTTGTTGAGGATGTTGCACTTTGACAGTGAGACTGTGTCTGGGAATACCTGCATTTTCAAGAGCATGTGGCCGAAACTTGTCTAGTACTCGGGTTTGGGGCTTCTTAGGTTAGATGTGGTGCTTGGAAGTCTGGGTAATGTTTGTGTGGATTATTCTATTGCTTTATATTAATAATCTTGTTGTTGTGTTGTGTCTAACTGCCTGCGTTTGAATTAGTTGCACACATTCAGTAGCTTTGTGCTATACAGAAAATGCACAGAAACTCTTAACACAATTTATTACATTTTTATTATTTTATTAGATAAGCAGAGCCATTTATTCAGGCACATTCAATTATTATTACACTTCTGTAAAAAAATGTAGGCAAACACAGTTCACTCCTTGACAACTGCAGGACCGTGAATATAATGATATTATGAAGGCAGAATGTAGATAGAGGGGAAGATAGGTCAGTAGTATAGCAGCAACCATAGACATCAATTATTCTATAGGGACAAGACTGTATTTTTGTAAATAATGTCTTAGACAAGTAGTGGGAAGACTCTTACCTGAATAACTGGAAGTATGAGAAGTGGGTCTTAGCATGTAGCATGACTAGGAAGTGACACGACGTTAATATCATAGCACTCTTTTCCTTCTTGTTTTTCACTGAGTCCGCAAGGAATGATGAGGCCAGGTGTTTGCCATGTTTAGCAATTTAGAAAAGACATGGTAGGGTAGTGGTGACACTCAGGTCTTCAGCAGTGGCACCACTGCTGTAAAAGAGACTTTGACACAGAGCAGTAAAAGGACCCTAGAAAAGTGGTGAAATCTGCTTTTGTCTCTGCTATTCTCCAGAAGTTTGTGGCTTTTAATTCTTTCCAAACACTCAACTTAAAAGCTTCTCTAGCAACAACTGCATTGCACTGAAAGACTGCCCTTAGTATGGTCATATGCGTGTTTGTACTGCTTCTTGTCTGCCTTTTGACCATACTTCAGCCTTTTAGACTGTGATGTACTCTGTGATGTGCTGTGGGTAGTGTGTTCCAGCCGAGCTCCAGGCCATATATGCTAGCTCACAATATGGAAGGCAGACAGAGGAGGAAGGGGTATTTGCAGAGGTTGTTGAGATGAGCACAAAGTTCAGGTTTTCAAGATTTTTTTTCCCCTAGATCTTGAGGCAGTTTGTTGTCAGAAGCTGAGGTTTTGACCATGTAATCACGTGGACCTTGAAGTTAAGGTGCTGGGCAGGTTTCTACAATTTCTGTGCCTAAAATCCCATCTTGATAGGAAATTATCTTCTCGGATGGAAATACCAAGGAGATGAATGAGCCAGAAATTGTCTACAGATCCTACTTTATACGTTTCTTACTGTTGCAGATGCAGTGAGGTTTTCCTAAAAAAAACACCAACCCAAAACACCCTAAAAAAATTGAGGTACGGTCAAAACAATATTGTTTACAGAGCATTTAAAATCACTTTCACATACATCATGTGTAAACCCATGCATCTGTGATTAAACAAGATCATTGTGTGCAGTAGCTAGAGGATGACTGTTGCTGAGTATAACTTGCTTTACACAGATCTTACAGAACTATCAGTCATAATGATCAAACTGTAAAAACAGAAAATATGAGCCACAGCAGAGATCTGAAGAACAGCCAGAGAAACCATCCTGGTTTTCATCAAAAATGAAAAGATTATATGACTTCGAGTCATAGCTTTGGGAGAATGATAGAATTGAAGCTGATAAATGGATTGTGTTCATAATTTTATATTTGGCATGTTTTTGTTTTCAAGGACACTTTACTGTCAAACTTTTTTATTGTTCATTCTCAGTATGGGTTTTGTTTGTTTTTACTGAGACAGACTGTGTATTTATAGCGCAGCAACTCTCCATTCTGTCTGGATAGTTCATGAAGAGGGAGCACAAAAAAAGCATGGCTATGCAGCCAAGCTAGTTTTGTGTTATTTGAATGTTTATCTGAATCCACAATCGATCTTCTGGCAGATCTGCCAGTAATTTCTAGTTTTCTCAAGCAAACCTGTCTTTTCCATATAGGTGTGTGTGTATAATAAATAATAGGGAGGAGAGCAGGAAGTTTATGAAACTGTTTTCCCTCTTTTTGTGGAAAAAATAATGAAGTAGTGGATTTGCCTCATATGGAGGCTTGTAGGCCCTAGTTTTGTTGTGTGCTTCAAAGGATAGCAGTAGAAGCACCTTAATGCTGTAGTCCTACTTTATGGTGTGAACCCAAGCCACCTCTGTATTGTGTAGATAGAGACAAGGTACCAGAGTGTGGTACAACAAGTAAGAATCTTGTGGACATGATGTTATGTGAAAGGTTTGATAACAGCTGACTTGACTCGGTTCATCTCTGAAACAGGCCTTTAAATACTTGCGTTTTTTTGTGTTCCTCCAATGCTCTCTCCTCTATTTATGTCATAGGAGATCCATCTTTTCCTTTGCTTTACTTCTCCCTTGTTGCCTTTTTCCTACATCAGAGTGGCAAACGCTTTGGGAAGCAAATGGTATTTAGATTGGCTTATATCTAGGGTGCACACAGTCAGAAACTACATATTGGACCACTGAATTACTCCTGCAAAGTTAATTTTTGGAGTTGCATAAATTACACAGGTCAGCAAAGACATAAGAATTTGGATTCTCTGCTGTCGCTACTCACATTTTACATCAAAATAAATCCTTGATTTTAATGGAAGTTTTAATATATGTCACAAAACAGGTGGAGGGTTAGATATTACAGATTGAGGATTTGATGACACAAGTAAAAAATAGTCTTTCCTTCCTGTGATCTCAAGAACACTGTAAAAAGATTCAATTATTCTTGTTTGCTTACTCTTGCTCTGGTAGTGTGGTGGGATCCTGAGTGTGTGAAATCAAAGGCAGAATTCCTGTGTATTTCAACAAGGTTAGGATTTCATTCAATATGTTAGGTAGTCATGGACCTAGTGCTGGTTCTTATGTGGCCCAAAAATGTCAGAGATGTTTTCTGTGAATTACGCCTTCAGTACACAAGCAAGCCAAAACAACTCTCAGGAGCTGGAAAGGTTTTAGTTCAAAGCCATGACAATCAGTTTCAGCTAATAAGCTGCCATCCTGGAAACCCCCAAAGCCTTCCAGAATCTGCTTTCTGCAAAGAACACTTTATAGTTTATCTAAGTCATGTTAAGGTAGGGTTTTTATTGTTGTTTTAACATCCCTAAACATACATTTTTATCATTTGGATTTTAAAATGTCTCTCTAGATTTCTAAATTATATATCTAGCATGCCTGAGTTGAATGAACTTTGGAAGTAGGAGAATTTTTTCCACGTAATTTCTTTGATTAGAGTATTATGAAAGCATATGGTAGGTTAATTAAGTTAACCTAGATATGGAGTAGATGTTAAGTTTTCTTAGTAGTAATATTGCAACTCTTTATGGAAACATAATGGGGAAGATGTCTCTTCCAGTCCAGGAGAAACACTTTTAGAGAACTTTTAGATATGAAAGACTTTGAGGCCAGTAAATCTCAGGAGGCCAGATGTTCATTTTGCAAAAAGCTGGCCATTCGTGAAAACCCATATCTCTCACTTCAAAAATGGTAAAATCTCAGTAACCTTTATGTCCCAGTGTACTTGAGCAATAAGATTGGAGTTGTGGGGAAGGTTATATAAATGCACTGCGAATTTACTTAATGCTGTTCTGGTTCTGCAATCCCATTTGCTGGGATGGGAAACACTGTAATCTTCTGCATCTTTCTGTGAGTTTCTCTGCTGACTTGCAGCTTTGTATTACATGAAGCTGTGAGAGTAAGAAGTCTGTGCTTGAGGAGGCTCTTCTCAGAATACACTTCGATAGCTGTTAGCTGCATTTTGGAGAAAACCTATTAAGTTCTTTCATCTATTCATTTAGTGTTCATTGATCCAGAAAAAAAACCTTCCTTCTGGGTTCAAGTGTGAAAAAAGAAGTGACTGAATACGCACGCTTCCATTGACACAGTCACTGGGGACTGTACTGCTGGGCTGAAGTCTTCATTTTATCTGCCAGAGGTCAGAGTTTTAGCAGCTGCCAAGGCAAATTTTGGCTTGCTGCGAATATTGGTGTTTGTGATTCTTTACACTTAAAGTGTCTAGTTGTATGAAATGGTGAGAACAGCCAGTTGCTTAAGCAGCATAAAAACTGTTGCATTCCTGTGCTGAGCAGTTCGTTCGTATTGTTAATGCAGTTGAAGCATCAGTATGAAATTTGTAGTGTGTTTCTGAGATGTTTAAAATGCAGAGTAATACACCTAAATTTTATACAACAGTATCTAAAAATAATGTATTCAAATCATAATGGTTTTGCTATAGAAGCACAGGCATAAGAATCTGGCAATGAAGGTTTTGTTCTTGGCTTTGCCAGAGGTAGTCTGTGACTTTGGAGATCTTGCCTGACCTTGCTTTTCCAGACATGCATAGACACCTTGTTCCCGTGTTATTTTCATCCCTTTGGAGAATATGATCTTCAGTATCTTTTCCTTCAGTTTGCCTATGTGCAAAATAAGCCTCATATAGAAATATCCCTAACACTCATAAATACTCATGAGGAATTTTTGAAATATTTAAATGAAAGGTGCTATGCAAAATCAAATCAGAATTATATACCCTGAGTGAAAAGAGCTCTGTGAATGTTGGTGCCTGAGCAGACTCATTAATAGTAGAAGGCATCTTAATGCATCAAAAGGTTATTGGGCATTAAAATGCTGAAACTGAAAATAAAAGGAATTGAAATTGGAAACATTCCTAACAGTGAGAAGAATTAATTCTTGGAAGTGGCCTCTAAGAGCTGAGTTGTCTTTCTTAAAATCAAGGCTATCTTTCTGAAATACCTAACCTCAAGGAGGAGTTTCAGGCTCGATGCAGAAATCAGAGGTAAATTTCTTTGGTTATGTATGCAGCATGCAGATGGCAACAATCTTTTCTAGCCTAAAATATCCACGCATGTATATTTTTTGGTGGAACAGTCATATGTTTGTAGCTAAATAGTGCCCTTCTCTAGAGGGATTTAAATTTCGTCAAAGCTATTACTTTGAAATGTATAATGTAAGCTCATTATTTAGACAAACATAATGGCCTAGATGTTTATTTTAGGCAACTCTCTCCAGCTGTATTGATAAATATGAGAGATTGGATGTGGTTCTCCAGCATGCAGCTCCTTGGATGAAATTTAGATTGCACTTGCACGTGTTCAATGTAGTGAATGGAACAAACATGTCTAAGTAGGAGTAAAATTCTGTGGACACACCATGCCTTTAGTGCATTATTTGTGTGTGGCAAAAGTAGGGCTGGTATCGGTAAGCCTGCCTAACAAAAATCAGTAACTTGGTGTGCATGAGCTGGTATGAGCAACAGGCATGGCTATTACACGTGTGCTCCAGATAAGCTGGTCCAGATGCTTCCATGTAGGACTGGATAATTTACACAAAGCCTGTGAGCTCAGGAGCAGTTGTCATACTACAAGTTGTAAGGAGCAAGGTTTAATCTACAATACTGCATACAAGCAGTTTGGTAATGTTTGTGACGGGTTAAACAAAGAATTGAATTGTCTTACGTGGCACACATCACATGACTAGATCATTTCAGCACTTTCTGAACTGTTTCTAAGTTGAAACAACAGTCTTTCTTTTGTCTTCCTTTGCAGTTTATAGGAAAATAAATGTGAATTGCTGTTCTGACTTTGGAGTTGTGGAGGTCTCTTCCAGCCTAAATTATTCTATAGTTCTGTGATGTAAGAATAAATGTTTTTGCTTTGTATGCATGTAAGCATGAATCTGCACACTTCAAGGCCATGTAGTTGGGCAGATACATATAGCTGGAGCCATTGCAGATGTGAAGGAGTCTGTAAGACACCTTTACTGACTGTGGAGATGAGGTCCGCAGTCTGTATGACACTTCTGTGAAGGTTCTGACTTTTGCCCTGTGAAGTTCCCAGCCTGATTTCCTGGTTGTGCATTGGCTCAGCAGTTCACCTGGAAAGCCTGAGCTTTACTTCTCCTGGAAACTGAAGGAACAATAGCCCAAAGGTGGGCACTCCTTTTGTGTCTTAAACCCCCTTATTAGTGGAATATGATTTCTTTCATGCCCAGTGTTGCCTAATATTGCAAGAAGTCCATCAGGGCTACCTTTCCAATGGATTTTTACACAAATGGAGCATCATGTGTGGTCTTTGTATTAATTCCGTATTCTGTCTTGACTTCTGACTGTCAGGAGATATCTGCCAGTAAGAGGCAATAGCTAACTGCTTGTCTTGTTTAGAAAACCATACTCTTCAGGGAAGCAGTTGGTTACTAGTACTGGGACCATTGCATGACTAACTCCTAGGCTAGCTTTTAATGAAATAAATCTGTGATGAAATCTTTAAGAGTATATTTTATCATCACAGTATCAAGTGTCAGAGATTTTGGGTGACAAGGTCCTGTATTTTCGTGAAATTTTGGGGACAAGTCTGACTGGGGGGGCAAGGAGACACCCTGTCTACTGTAGGGCTAGATGGGAAGCTTGCCCTGGAGGGGAGGATGGCACATGCAGGCCAGTCAGCGAGGAGGCTATTTCCTTCCTTGTGGAAATTGCCCTCTGAGTTGGCTAGCACCCTTGATGGCTCTGTGGCTGGAAGAGCAACCAGAAGGAAGAAACGTCACCATAAGAGACTGCCTTTCCTCCTGCTTGTTCTTCTTAGGGGCAGCTTCTGTTGGCAGAGTCATGGTTAGCTTGATCTCCTGGTAAGCCTCATGTGTAGTAGTTGGAGATTCTGGCCAAGGCACTGATGGAAATGTATCATATCTTTGGAAGAGGGGCATTAAGAAATTTGGGGTTTGTTCTTGCTGAGGGATTGTATTGTTCCCATTGGAAGACTTGGGAGAAGGAAGGTTAGTCATGCCAGTTTTTCTGAAACAACAACAAATTAGATGACAACATGGTCTGGATAAATATGTTTTAAAATAATACTTCATTTATAGTTAATTCCTCTAGTATCTCATACAGATACTATCTCAAATAAATACTTAGTTTAAAGAGAAATATGTACTTTCATAAGCGAAATAATGCTTTGGCTATTTTTACAAAGAACGTAAAAAAGTACAAGCCACAGTGCTTGTGAAGAATTCATTTGACATGTTTATGGGATAATTAAGAGGTTGAAAAAGTTCGCAGCTAGTACCTGCTGATAGTACTATGAAGGAGAATTACCGTTGCTTGCATATTTTTGCAAGACTAGACCAAAGCATGGGTAATAGCTGTCATTTAATATTCATTCATGTCACAAAGCAACATGTGATGTGGTGGTCTCAAAGAATTGTTGGGAGTTTGCCTGTTAATTTCAGTGGGACCACAATTTCATGTGCCTAATTAAATTTCATGAATGATTTGTTCATTGCAAAATTTTCATTTGCTACCCAGAACTCTTAGGGACATCACCAAAGCCTTTGCATTTGCAAAGAGTCTACGGTCAGCCCAAGGTCTGCTCATATTAAATCATGAAAATCAAACTTTGTTATTGTTCAGATTCATACGATTGAATATGATTGAACAATTTTTTTCTGAAATATCTTTTAGAAGAAAAATCATCTGTATCAGAAAAGTTGACAGAATGTTATGTGAAACATTAAAAATTATCCCCATTCTTATTTAGGAGGGTTGGTTAATAATGGAGAACTTAGGTGTTAGCGTGCAAAATCTGTGTTGTATAAAGAGAGGTTTTGTGACCTTTTTTTTCCTTGAAATGGTATTTTGCAATCTGTTGAGCAGAACAGATCATTATTCTTCTTTTGTGTGTGTCCTGTTTTTTATGTTATTGCAGTCTTGTAATCACAGAACTGATGTCCCAGTTATACCAACAGTCTGTGTAGTATTTATATGTATGTAAGGAGTTGCAGATTTTCAAATAACCAGTTAAAACAGGGGTCCTCAAACTACGGCCGACGGGCCGGATACAGCCCTCCAGGGTCCTCAATCCGGCCCCCCGTATTTACAGACACCCCCTGCCCCCCCCCTCGCTGGGGGTTGGGGGGGGAAACCAAGCAGCCGCAGATGGCTGCCTGCCACTGCATCCGTGTGCCAGCCCCTGTTTAAAAAGTTTGAGGACCCCTGAGTGAAAATATGATCATCATTGCTATGTATTTTTCCCCAATCTCATTTAGAAGTCAAGAGAACAGGTTTTAAGTGGAGTTTTCACAAAAACATCAGATGCAAGACCACCCTATTTCATGAAAGCCCCAAGCTATTAAATTATGGCAAAGTTACAAACAAGAATTTACAAAGAAAATAACCAGGCAACTGGTTAAATTGGCGGCATTTTAAATGGAGTTTGGAAGAGGAAACCATTTCCTTTGCAATGATACAAAATGTAATGTATTACAGAAAATCGGACAGGAAAGACCATTGAGAATGTTGATTTCATAATTTATTGTGGTCTGTGGGAGAATCAGCTGGAACTACTAGACCTGATACTGTCAAGCCATCATGTTTCATTCTCATACCCAGCACATAGTTAAAAGACCGGTGCAGTTTTAAGCATTAGAAATTGCAGGCTTAGATTATCTTTTAAAGCAAAATACTTGAAAATAATTTAGATCTACAGCTATTTAAGTTGGTTCCAAATTTCACCTTTCTTGCAAACCAAAGGTGCAGAGTGAGGTACAAGAAAAACACTGAGGAAGCACAATTATCTTTAGTGGCTATTCTTGAAAACTGTCAGCAGGCAGAAGACAAGAATTGCCAAAGAATGACAGTCTTTCATAACGGTTTCTTCATTATAATGGTCAGGGAAAGGCAGGTGAGTCATACTTGATATGTTTGTTGGGTTTTGTTGTTTGTTTGTTTGTTTTTTTTTTCCAGTGAGCTATGAGAGTTTGATTTTGCTCAGTTTGACTTTAACTGCAAAAGCTGTTAATCTGGACTGTATCTAAGTGTAGTGATTATTAACAATGGTTGCATTTTAAATTGGGATGCTCATAGCAGAGAAAGCAGGAGATTTTACAGAGAGGACATCAGGCAGCCTTACTATGGAGACTGCCAAGTTTTTCATAATAGTTTAAAAATAGATATTTGAGGTCTGCTTTTATATAGGTTTCCTGAATATCTAAGAATTTATGTTTAATGCACATAATTTAAATATTTTGACAATTGTATCCTCTAGTCCTTCACTTATTTGTTAGTGAATTAACAAGGCTTTGCAGAGATATTCTGACTTAATACACTTGCCCAAAATCTGAGTTAATGCCAAATCATTACAAGATAGTAAGTGGTCTGCAGTGGAGCTTCCATGATGATCTTCCCCTAAAAATGTTCATTTCATATTCAACTTGATCATATGTGTTTATAAGGAATTAACCTCTGTCAAGCACACAAAGCCATGCTAATAGATAACTCACTTTGGATGAATGTGGAGAGGGAGAAGCACTGTCTCTCAAAATGTGAGGACAGACAGGCATAAGGACTAATTTTCTCTTGAACTTTCTTTAGGAAGCAGCTTCCTCAAACGGCAAACCTTGATACCAGCGCATGAAGGGCAGGGTTATCAGTTTTCAGAGAGCCCTTCAGCTAAACACTAGCAGTTCAAAACAAGATTGGTTGTGTCTACACATTGAAATGTCAGAAATTTTGTTACCTGCTTAACTAGCACCACACCATCTGGAGAAAATAGCACCTCTGCAAAAAGAAATATAAAAGTGATGTTGCAACAAAGGCAGTAGGATCCACTTCTCTGCTTTCAAGACCCAAGCTAGCACCATTGCACGGTGCTTTGTTTTGGATTTTGTTAATGGTAGCTGAGTTCCGTTTACTGCACTTCGTTGCATGGTGTAAGTATGCCCAGTGGCTGCAATTCTGGCTGATAATGAAAGTAGGAAAGACTCTTTATGGTCTGCTCGAAAGATCCTCTATTCAAAGGCCAGACAATAAAGAGTATCCAATGATTGTTGTAAAACCAAATATTTTGTAATATATGTTAGCTTTACCTGTAAAGCTTCTGGTTTTATCTGAAAGTAATAATTTAGTCACTTTTTTAATTCATTGCGACTTCCACATTCACTGAATATTACTGTGTTTATACTGATGTACATGTATACATGTACATTGGTACATGTACACTAAACATAAAGTACATTTTCGTTATTTCCACTTCTGTAAAAGCTATACCACTGCACACTTACAGCATGCATTAGTTCGGTATAGCTTCTTTGTGATTTAAAGGTGCTAATGGTTATGATTTATCTTTACCAAAAAAATCTGTCCAGTGGTGCACTGAGTGAAACTCTTTAAGGTCTTGGAACAAATGAGTGAGTGAAATGAAAGACAAAGAGAAGCAGGGAGGGCTAAGGAGAACAATGAGAATACAAACTGGGCTAGTATTTTCATTAAGTCCTTGTTCTCCCTGTAATGTAATCTCCTTTTACTTGGTCATATTTGTTTCATGTGGTCTACTTTATACTGCACACATGTAGTGGACTTCAGTGGTTCCTTTGCCTTAAGATTGCTTTGGATGAGGCCTTTACTGTCAGTCTGAAACAGAAAGTGTTTCTGAAGGAGGATAAGGCAGTGGTAGGCATTCATTAGAAATATGGGAGTATCATTTTGGAGTGACTTTGGTAAAGAACTAGCACGTGAGTTTTCTTGGTTCCTCTATAGAAGCCAGGGACTAACCAGCCCTACTTCTAGGATCTGAACATGTATGCTAACATACTGACAAGTAATCTACCAGAGACCAGGCTTTGTTTCAAGAGAAGGCTGGGAGCAAGCCAAGATTAGGCTTTTGGTGTACAGAAGCATATGACAAGCCTAGATTAAGGAGAGATTCAGAGCAAATATTTTTCTCTGTGGTCATACCATACTTAACTGCAGTCAACTTGCTGAGTATGAAGATAGACTACAGAATGCACCTTTCAATTAATTTTAATATGAGGAAGAACTACTCAGGATAGTTGATGGTGCTGTAATAGAAAGTGAAAATCTAGGGGGAGTTCAAGGGAGCTACAGTAATAGTACATTTGGTAGAAGCATATACACAAATGTGCCTTCAGGAGGGAAGGGCTTATTTTCTGCAGTCACCAGATAAGTGAGGCAAAGGCAATGGGAAGGTCTTTGTCTTCTTTTGTGGTTTTTGGGTTGTTTGTTTGGGTTTTCTTAGTTGAACTTATTAGGAAAATAAAGAGTATAAAGAAGTGAGGAAAATTAATGCATTTTAGGTGTAAGAAACCAGTATTTCTCTTTGAGATGTGGACTACTGTGGTTTTTTTAGATAGTATGTGGTGCTGAAAGGTCTTGGCTGGTGAAGGAGCTTGTAGGTGCTGTTGTTACTGTGTATGACCTGATGCTAGTAACTTAAGAGGTGAACTATTTTCGTAAGTTAAAGATGGAAGAAACTTCACACAGCAGAACTTCTTTTAAAAACAGTTTTTCAGCTTTCTGGCCATGTGTCTCCTATTAATTCATTCTGACTGGTCAGTGTCAATCCTGCAAACAAACTAAAATACAAGCTTAGAAAAATCATACAGCTTGTGTTCCATTGATAAGCAAACACATATGAAATTACTCATATGATTAGATCTGCCAGTTTCTGTGGAAGGACAGAATTTTTCCCCACCTGCCAAGCTGCAAAATGAAAAGCTGTAGTACTCTGGCCTCAAGGCTATTGTCAGTTCTAGCAGCCGTTAGTTGCGTGAAAAATCACACTGATTTTAGTGGAGGGAATTCCAGGATTTAGGTTCACTAATGGCATTTTCTCGCTGAAAAAAATCCACATTCAGCTTATAAGAGTATAATGTTACTTTGCATACAAGATGCAATAACTCTGAAGAATTTACTGTAAAAGTTTTGCTACTTTAAAAAGAAGGAAGTAGGTGCAGGTAAGCAGTTGTTTGCAAATCAGGCTCTCTGTAGAAGTTTATGCCAATTTTGTAAACATAAAGCGTACTTTTGTCACTATATAAATAATAATTTAAGTTCCCATAATTCCTGTGGGTACATTAAAATGAGTCTTTTTAGGGTTATGAAAAGATCAGCAAGTTCCACAGTAATTATCATCATATTGTTTAATAAGCCAATTTAATGCTGAAGCATGAATGTTTAAGAACGTATAACAAGATCAGATCTCTTAAGATTTGAGATGGACAGCCTCCAAAGACTCCTAAGCATATAAATAATAAACCATGGTAGCAATTATTTTGAAAAGCCAGCAAGGTGCACATGAAGAATTACTGAGAAGAAAAAAAAGAATTCTGAATCACGTATAACATTCTGATTCCATTTAAACTAATGGCAACCTCCTGTTGCTAGAACCTCAGATTTGGCCTTTTGTCTTGTTACACGCTTTCAAAGCACATATGTGGACATTCAGTTATGTAATTGATAGGACAAATGACTTGAAAATTATGCAGACAACATGGGGAATATAGATGAAGGATAGACAGAAAACCTGGAGAAGAAAGTTAACCCTAGTATTTGCTGGCTTCTATACCTCTTCCTCACTATACTTTTGTCTCAACTAAAGGTTAATGCGTATAATAGTCCTATAATGAAATGGCTAAACAGAGTGTGGGCTTATCTTCATCTTTATGGCATGCCTTTACTTGCTGCTGTCTTTCTACTGGGATGGATAAGATGGATTGCTTTTGTATTCTGTTCCAAAATCCTTCCAGGAGCAGTGAGCTAAGACCTATCAGCAAGGATTACAATTTTTATTTCAATGGGAGGTTGTAGTGTATGGGGCATGTAAAGAAGACCTTACTGTTACATACGTTGATATGATTGTAGGATTGAAGGCCATCTATATGTCAGCCTTAAGCAAACAGTTACGATGTATTATAGCAGCCATTGCCTCCAGCAGCTCCAGACTCTGGTAGTTCCTCCTACATGGCTGCTTGAGCCCAGTCTGGCATGTCCTGAAACCTAGAGGTCTCCATCCCAGACTGATGGAGACAACTGCTGCTTTCCCATTTACAGGTTCAAACAGTAGCAAGGCTAAACAGGTACCCCAGAAACACACACGCATACAGAGGACAGATGCACAGCTGGCTATGCAGACTGCCACAGGCAAGGTGCTTCCTTCAACAGCACTCACATGTAACGCCTCCAGGAGTGATGTAACAGCCAAGTCCCCTTCCTCATCTTGGGCTGGTAAGGATTGATGTTCACTAGCGAAAGCACACTCTCATTTGTGGATCTCCCAAGCACCAGTATGGCTGCTTTGTCTGCCCAGCACCCCTGCCCGGATGCTGGACCCCCTTATCCACCTCATGGGTCCCCTAGTGGGCAGCTGGTCCAACTTGGTGCTTGCTGCAAACGGACACACACACTTACACGCTTGTCCCACAGGCATCCCACATTTGTGGGCCCCCTTAAGGACCAGCACAAATCCTCTGCCCACCTGAAACCCCTGCCTGGTCCTGGAGCCTGCTACTCACTGGCTCGTTCAACTTGAGGAGTGTGAGTGAATACACAGGCGTACCCCATGCATGCCCAGTTAGTTTCTTGATGGCTTATTAATTAGTAACTGGAGGTCTTTGGCATTCTCTGCTTATTAGTTGTCTATCAGTCTGTCTGCTTTTTTTTATTGCTTCTGTCTTTGCTTATTATCCCCTTCTGTATTGAAAAGGTCCTTGATTGGATAAAGTTAATGAAGCAGATACTCTTACCTTCCACATGCTCTTACACAAACAGGTTTTGGCGTTGGTAGGGGTGACAACTTGAGCTCAGTAACCTGTACTCAACCTATCCAAATGCTGTGCAGCCGTCTGGCCTCTGACCCCAGTTCAGTGGCAGGTTTAGCTGTGGTGGTTTAAGATGTTACTTCTACAACTGTCCATCCCAGTGCTTATCAAAGGCTTCCTCCGTTGCTGAGCCGCAGGTGTAACACAGGGCAACTCCTCAGTTGCTACAGTTCGTATTTTAGCATATTAGCATGAATCATTAATGAAGAATAACAAAGTTCATACATTCCATTGCAACTTGCACTAATTTTCACCCTGGCACATCTGATTCTGCTGTTCCATAAGGGCACTGCAAGACTGAACTGAGAAGTTCTGGGGTTGGATGCGGCAGAAGAGAGTGCTTAATCCACTGGACTTCTTGTATCCAGGCCCTTCCCCTGGTGGCAGCACCCAACCTTGCTGAGCTGAAGCTGGCCCAGTTTAACTGATAAGAGCTAGAGTCACTGTTTTAGTAACCTGTTTCTTAAATTTTCATTAGAGTTTTATCTTGCTAAATTTTGGGGGTGGTGGTGTTTAATGTTTTTGTTCTGTTTCCTGGATCTCCACACACCCATTGTGCGCAGATTGGAGTGTGGGAAATATTACAGTAGGTCAAAGAGCTGGTTGGTGCCAGCTTCTAGCATTTTTAGCATAACAGATCTCTATCTCAGATCTCACAGTCTTTCCAGTAAAATTGACATCCTGAATGTTCATCTCCTAAATAGGAAAAAAAATGAGGAAGGTTGAATGAAGGGAATGAAGAAAGCATGTAGTGCAGATAGGATGGAGAAGATCTAGAAGCACACAGACCCAAGTACAGAGTTGTGGGGAAAGGGGAGATGTGTAGACCCCCAGCTGTCCTGCAAGGGTAAGGCAAAGAAGCCTGGTAGTATGATTTGAGGGATCCTCGGTGACCGAGTGAGAAACAGTGAGATCCTGCCTGAGGAAGGAGGGAGGTGTTGGCAGGCCCTAATGAAAAAGTGGTACACAGGAAAGTTAGGGACTGGGAGTGGAGTAAGGAGATGCCACCTTCTACAGAAGCACCAAAAGCATTCAAAAGAAAGGTTGGAAGTGTACTAGTTGTATGACCTGTTCTTAAGCCTCCTCAGGGATTTTATAATCTGCAAGTATAGTCTGCATTATATACTATGTGTTACAAAATGCATTTTTCCTAAGAAATGTAAAGGCCCAGCATCTGTACCAACAGTAAAAATCTTACTCAAATGAGCAGCCCTAGTCAGTTCCACTTGAACTGTTTTTAATAGAAGTAAGGTATGAGCCACAGAATGATTTCTGTGAGCTACTGTAATACTCCTACATTGAACAGACTGTAGATCACAGCAGGATTTCTCCTGTGGCGTGGTGATATCCTGCGTGAGTCATGGCAACAGTCTCCAGCCCCACCAGCAAAGTACTGATTGTTGCAAGAATGGCTGCTACTATAGGCAGTATATCTCTATCCTGTCTTCAAGAGTATGACTGAATTTCAGCTCTGTGTTGATGCCGTGTCTGTCTTTATTACAGGGGGAAGGGTTTTTTTGCCCCTCTTCCTTTGCTGGGTTAGGTTTCTTTTTCCCCACCTCAGCAGATACCCTGAGAGAACGTGTGTGGCCTATAATGGAGCTGTAGATTTTTGTAACAGGGTGGCAGATGTTCTTTATTTGAATTCATCTTCAAATGTTACTACATTGATAAACAGCATTTAGGGACTTTTTGCTTTGTTGGCTAAGTGTTTTTCCATTCGGCATTTGTGGAGTGGAATGTTGAATTCTGAGACTATTGAAAAAGACAAATCAGTTATGATGGCTTAATCACTAACACAGATGAATTAAATAATAAGCAACCAATGTGAACATTTGTGCAAAAGTAACTGTATATTTTTATATTTCTAAAATTCCATGAACACCAGGAAAACTAATCTTTTTAGAGACAGGCTTTATCTCATTTTTTTGTGTATGAAACGCCTTCTAGCTGAAGGAAATTGGCTGTCTCAGAAACTGCCAAGGGTTTCATAGCAGTGAGTGTAGGGAGCGCACAATTCAGTCAGTCAGCGTGGAGGACCTGCACCCATCTGTGTGGAAGATCTTCATAGTGCAAGTGTGCCTGTTTAAGACATCTGGCTGTTAAAGTTAACAGTTTGCCATGAAGATTTCAGGAGTTACTCAGTGGAGATGTAACACGGAGAGAGATCTGATCACTCTCCAGTTCTGCCATGTGAAAGTCAGTTGACATGAGACTTGGCCACTGACTTTCAGTAGCAGTCCATTAAGGCCCTAAGAGATAGGAGATCTGAGTTTACTGTGAGATGAGGACAATAGAATTTGGCCTTGAGAAGTTAGAAAGTTAAGAAGTTTGCTACAATATCTGGACACCTCTATGGAATCTTTCTGAAATACAATAAAGAAATTTTATATATGTGTTTT
The DNA here is from genome assembly GCF_017639655.2 of Falco naumanni. NCBI lineage: Eukaryota > Metazoa > Chordata > Aves > Falconiformes > Falconidae > Falco > Falco naumanni. The sequence goes on along the minus strand of NC_054059.1, from coordinate 55,650,554 downwards.
GTTTTGGTTTTTTTCCCTTTAATTTTTCTTCACAAACTTGTCTTTGGAAAGTAATTATTTTTATTTTTTTAATAAGTGGTTCATTTGGCTGCTGGATTTCTAATTGTGGCTTTCAGCATGTGATCTTTTGACTCAATGGAGAGTAGAAGGGGTTGAGTAAGACATGGAAGATGACTGAGGAAAAAAATTAACATTCTACAGAAGGTTGCACTGGAAATTTTTTAGATATCTACAAACATCAGAAGTTTGAAAATCACTGATCTAGAATATGAATATTTTGCTAGCTGAATTGCAGGTGCTAAGGCTTGCCCTCTGCTTTTAGTCTTTCCTAGCATTTTGGCTCTAGAAATTGGGATTTGGCATTTTCCTATTGGCTGGTGGCATCATGCAGTTATTTTGAAGTCTTTTCCTGAAAGACATACACATTTTATTTTCCATTGCCAATTTTATGGCTGGGTGTTAGGACCAGTGCAAATAATGCTAAAGTGCTTCTAGCTTGACTATGTATTATTTGTGTATTAGAGAATATTAAAGGAGACAACATGCATTAGAAATCTATACCTATTATGTTTCAAACGATAGACTTCTTAGTGCACCTGAAAATGTTAACACTTTATTTTTTCTATATTGTCATGTAAAAAACTCATTTGTGAGTTAACAATCTAAATGACCACATAAGAGAAACTCACTATACAAAAAATATTGGCAAATACACAAAATTAAGAAAGTTAAAACATATTATTTTTCTAGTTGCTCTCAATTCTTACTGCAACAAGTAAAACAAAATATTTAAAGTTTGTTTTTATTTTAATAAGCTATGTTTAAATTTTGAGCATGGAGTCAAGGCCTCATCAAGGTGTTGGCCTTGCTTGGATGTGGAAGATTGCTGTGTGGGTCTGAGGATGCGGGGTACCCAACTTCCTGTCCTGTCGATGTGTCTCAGGCTAAGAATTTATTTCAGAGTACTGAGAGCCAGAGTGCTCAGTACCTTGCAGTATTGATTCCTGGCAATTTATAGGCTGATCCCACACCAAAGGTTGTAGTAATTTTGCTAGTGCATTCAGTTGGAGGTCATATAGGGGCCTTACCAGTGAATGATGCCTCAATTCTAAATGGTATTTTATGTCTTAATATTTAGTTGAATATTGTAACCAGTGTTAAAATTGGGAAATGGAACTGCATGGAAGTTAGCAGTTATAACTGGGGTTGCTACAGAGGACTACTGCCAGTGCTGAAGCGTATTTCTGACAATATATTGGGAGAGGGCTGAAGGAAAGAGGGGAGTTGTGGGACTGTGAATTTAACCACGGCCTTTCACCTGTGTCGAGAGATGGCATCTGTTGCCACCATCTGTTCTACTTCTCTGCTTATCTTCCCACGTATGATACCAAGCTGGGAGCCCAAAAAAGGGGACAAAGAGACACTTTAATGAAAGTTCCATGAATGCTGCTTTGAAGTCCCCAGGCAGCAATTGGAGCTTCTGTGGATAAGTTCGGTCTTTTGCTTGTCAGAGAGAAAGATGCAACAGAGCAGCCACAAATGTGATTAATACCCTGCAAAGAAGTTTTCCTGACTGAGCTTCTATCTAGGATGTTAGTATGTTGTGTGACAAAAAACTGTAGTGAAAATAAAATCAGAAAGTCAATCACCCTTAGAGAACATCCATTTGATGGAGCTTCCTGATTTAAAGTAGTTCTGCAGGTACAGTTTAAAATGCCATTCTTCATAAAACCCAGCAAACGGGAATATGTAAAAATCTTGGCAATCAAGAGTAGCTTTCAGTGAGAGAACAATGGCATCCATTAAGGGAAAATAGCTAAATAACTGGTCATTGCTCTAAACATCTTCAGATCTTCTGACAAATCTACTGTATTTGGGCAGCATCTCTTCAGATCTTTGCAAGCTTGTAGGATGTTCCATAGCAAAGACAAGAATTTGGAAAACCTCAGGGGGCAAGCCTGGCTGCAGTCTGTGACAGCTGGTCATGAATGAATCTGAAAATGGTGTGCGTATTGTATAAAAGTTTCTTATGAGCAGCGAGTTGTGGAGATCAAAATCATGGTTCATAAAAACAGGGAATTTTTTTTAATCAGATGAATGTCAGTTCTATGCGAAGTGTTCTTTTGACAGAAGTTGTGTGATTTATAATATGAGTCATTCTGTACATGCAATATTTTGGTTAAAAAAGATCACTTTTACGTGTGAAACATTTCACTCTGACTCAGTGTTGACAATAATATGAAAGAAGACCTGCTGTAAAGTTTCTTTTCATCATCTTTTTTATTTAATCATTGTCAAAACCTGTAAATAGAATGGAGCTAAAATTGAGGATACACTACATGTATATCAGAACAGCATTTTTACTAATTGAATCTGTTTGCCAAAAATGCAGTGTAGATTAAAAAAACAAATGCTGTATGGGCATCCATACTACATTCAGCAGGTGATTTTGGCTTAAAATAATAACAGTTGAAAACAAAAGCTGAAGCAGTCAAAATGTGTTTTGTTTAAAAGTGAAGCCTTTTTTTTTTCCTCTCAAAAGAATATTTTTAGTTGAGATTCACCCTAAAAATAACTATTTTTAAACCGGTCATGACAAACAGAAAAAGGATGTTGTTTGACCCAGAACTAGTTTTGCTTGGTTAGGATTTTGCTAAGAAAGCTAAAAGCTATTTATGTTCATGCCCAAACAATTTTCCATATCATTCCATTTTTAGGATCGCTGCAGGGGTACTGGGCCTAAGATTTCCCAGCATATGGGCAACTAAAAATTCAGAATGCTGAGTTGGTGCATATGTTGCTGAATACGCTCTAGAAATAATTATATTTTGTTTTTGAAAAACTAGAACTGTTAGAAACTTTCATTCTGGGATGCTGTGTTTTTCCTTTCCTCTGTGGTGTTGCCCGCATTTGTGTAGTTACCAAATTATGATAGTGTGTGTGAAAGGAATGCTTAGAATCATAGAGTCATTTAGGTTGGAAAAGACCTTTAAGACCACCAAGTCCAGCCATTAACTTAACACTGCCAAGTGTACCACTAAACCATGGCCCTAAGTGCCACATCTATACATTTTTAAAATACTTCCATAGATGGTGATTCGACCACATCCCTGAGTAGCCTGTTCCAATGCTTGACAACCCTTTCAGTGAGGAAATATTTCCTAACATCCAATCTAAACTTCTCCTGGCAAAACTTGAGGCTGTTTCCTCTAGTCTTATTGCTTGTTACTTGGGAGAAGAGACTGGTAACCACCTTGCTCCAACCTGCTTTCAGGTATTTGTAGAGAGTGATAAGGTCTCCCCATAGTCTCCTTTTCTCCAGGCTAAAGAACCCCAGTCCCCTCAGCCGCTCCTCATGAGACTTGTGCTCCAGACCCTTCACCAGCTTCATTGTCCTTCTTTGGACCACACTGCTGAACCTCAATGTGTGCCTTGTAATGAGAGGCCCAAAACTGAACATGGTTATTCAAATTGTGACCTCACTGTTGCTGGGTACAGGGGGATGATCCCTTCCCTAGCCCTGCTGGCCACACTGTTTCTGATACATGCCAGGATGCTGTGGGCTCATATTCAGCTGGCTGTCAGCCAGCACCCCCAGGTCCTTTTCCACCAGGCAGCTTTCCAGCCACTCTTCCCCAAGGCTGAAGCACTGTGTGTGGTTGTTGTGACCCAAGTGCAGGACCCGGCACTTCTCCTTGTTCAACCTCATACAGTTGGCCTCAGCCCATTGATCCAGCTTGTCCAGATCCCTCTGCAGATCAACACTCACCCCAGGCTTGGTGTCATCTGCAAACTTAACTGAGGTTGCACTCGATCCCCTCATTCAGATCATTGGTTAAGATATTAAACAGGACTGGGCCCAGTACTGATCCCTGGGGAACACCACTTGTGACTGGCTGCTGACTGGATTTAACTCTATTCACCACCATTCTTTGGGCCTGGCCATCCAGCCATTTTTTTACCCAGCAAAAAGTATGCCGTGCATAGCAGCACAGAGTAAGCTGTGAGAAACGATGTCAAAGGCTTTAGTGAAGTCTAGATAGACAACACCCACAGCCTTTCCCTCATCCACTAAGTGGGTCACCTTCTCATAGGTTAGTCAAGCAGGACCTGCCTTTCATAAACCTGTGCTGAGTAGGCCTGATCCCCTGGTTGTCCTGTATGTCCCTCATAACGGCACTCAAGATGATCTGCTCCACAACCTTCCCCAGCACTGAGGTCAGGCTGACAGGCTGATAGTTCCCTGGATGTGCCTTCTGGATCTCCTTGTAGATAAGCATCACATTTGCTAACTTCCAGTCAGCTGCGACTTCCCCGGTTAGCCAGGACTGCTGATAAATGATTGAAAGTTGGCCATTGAGCGCTTCTGCTACTCCCCTAAGTACCCTTGGGTGGATCCCATCTGGCCCCATTGGCTTGTGTGTGTCTAAGCGGTGTACCATGTTGCTGACAATTTGGGGCTGGGTACCTTGAGTACAACTGGCCTTACTATTAAAGACTGAGACAAACAAGCCTGTTCCCTATCTTTTGTCACTATATTTCCTTCCACATCCAATAAAGCATGGAGATTCTCCGTAGTCCTCCTTTTGTTGCTAATTTATAGAAACATTTTTTATTGTCTTTTACAGCAGTAGCCAGATTAAATTCTTGTTGGGCTTTGGCCCTTCTAATTTTCACCCTGCATAACCTCATGACATCCTTGTAGTCCTCCTGAGTTGCCTGCCCCTTCTTCCAAAGGTGGTAAACTCTCCTTTTTCCCCTGAGTTCCAGCCAAAGCTCGCTGTTCAGCCAGGCCTGTCTTCTTCCCCACCAGCTTGTCTTTTAGCTCATAGGGACAGCTTGTTGCTGTGCCTTCAAGATCTTCTTGAAGAATATCTAGCCTTCCTGGACTTCTTTGCCCTTCAGGACTGTTTCCAAGGGACTTTGTCAACCAGGCTGTCCTAAGCAGGCCAAAGTTTGCCCTCCTGAAGTCCAAGGCAGCCGTTCTTCTGACACCCTCCCCCCGTTATTTCTCTGAGAATTGAAAACTTACCATTTCAGGATTGCTATGCCCAAGACAGCCTCCAACCATCACATCACCAAGTCCTCTGTTCACAAACAAGACCAGTGGGGTGCCTTCCCTAGCTGGCTCACCCACCAGCTTCAGAATATCCACAAAATAAACTAGTTCACAAGTGAAGGTCTGTCCTTGTTTAAGTCAATGCAAATTTTGTGGCTGATGTTAATAATTAGGATTTCACCCAGTGGTGTTGTGGCCATCTTGATTTTTGTGACTCAGCCATAAAACCTGATATATTCTTTTTCAATAATATCTCAGAATTCAGGATTCTGTTCTGCAAATGTGGAATGGAAAAACACTTAGGCAGTGATGTGAGAAGTCTCTGAATGCTGTTTAAAACAATTAGAAGTTGAACTAAAACACCTGACTTTGTTCTAGATTGAGAAGGCACATTTGTAAATTTGTGTTCTTGAAACTCAAGAGATCTCATCACAAGTGTCTTTTAACCACAGTGTAGTTATTTGTTATTCATAATCCTATTTCATGTTAGATGAGTAATTTAGTGTCCTTTAATATTATTTTGTAGTCCTTGCACATTCAAACTTCCATAAAAGCCAATCATAATTTTATGTGCACTTAGAAAAGTAGGACCAGGCCTCTAACTGTAGATGACTTTTTTTTCTAGTTTAATCTAGTTTAATTTATATGAATTATACTAAGCATAATCCTAACAGACATTTCCAGATCAAATTTTACTTACCTTACTAATGCAAAGTTCCTGTTGAGAATTAGGCACCAATATGGGTAGCATTTTCTTAACCATAAATCTTCTGATGCACAGCAGGTAATTTCAAAGATAAAGAAAGAGAAAAATCGTATCTATTATTCTGCTTTCTATTTGGAGATTATTAAGTTCAGAGGTTCTAAAGTAACACTGACTGTGTTACAAGATGTCCTCCACACCAGAAAATGAAATTAATCAGTCATTGCCATAGTAAATGAGAACGAATTAGTTGCAGACAAAACATTGTACTTTCATTAGTCATGTCAAGATGCAAATGCAAAGATATATATCTTCGCATAAATGTTCGTAGATAAACAAAATAATTAAATTCACTGTTGAAACAAAATAATTAAATTCACTGTTGTTATGCAACAGATACTCTTTTTAAGTATATGATGTTTGCTCTGTGAGCATACACAGTAGGTTCTTTATCTGTATTTTGTCTATGACGATAGTAGAATTTAATTTTTGTGTATCTAGGGTGCCTAGATTCAGGCAGTGACTCAAGAAAACATCTGTGTTTATGCTTAGTACAAACAGTCCATCTAAATCCTACTGGCTTCAAGTTTATCTTTGTTTTAATGACATTCCCCTGAGAAGTATAATACACAATCTGATCTCACAATTTTGTGAGTGTCTCTGGTCAGGATGGTTCCAATGAGGACAATAGAACTGAAACAAAAATTGTGCTTTCTATGTTTTTAAAGGATTTCATTAATTAGTGCCAAAGCAAACTTCATTCAGAGTATTTGCTTTAATTTCTGAAATGTTTCTAGCAACAGAAAACACTTTAAAAATCACCTGTTAATTAAAAAAGGATTAAAAATTTAATTGAGTTAGCTTTTTGCTATCAACTTGAGGGAATGCAAAGTGGGAAGGGATACCCCGCCATGCTGAAGTGGTAGTGCTGTACAAAACCTGATGTGTGTAGATGTGAACTCCTGCGCATCTTGGAAGACAACAAAGAATCAGGTTCAGTGTGCCTGGCCCATAGATTTATAGTCTAATATGTACACCTTCAGCTACTCTTCATTCATGCTGATGGGTGGCAGCTGGGAGTAGAAGACTATGAGAAAAATATAGAGGACTATGAGAAACAGGATTTAAAGTGACAGTAAGTGTTCTCATAAAGGACATAATTATTGGAAGAAACTAGACTGAAAGGGTTGGACCACAGGTAAGGAACATACAGTGGTAGACAAGATGAAGTTGTACAAATTGATAATGAGCGGGAGGCGTTTACTCTTCACCCACAAGAGAACTGGACTGCATTCAACAAACAAAAAAAACTAATCAAAGGAAACAAGACTTCACATTTCATATTTGAAATCAAAAGCTTTCTAAGCTGCAAAGGATTAAATATTTGCTGACAATATTTTGGGCAATAGTAATGAAAATTAAAACAAAGTATCTTTTTGTTATAACAAAAGTAATTAGGGAGAATTTTTTTTTTTCTGTGGTTGGTATGGCTTCCAACTGGTAACACAGGGCTTCTTGCATGTGTTGCCAGCCACAGAGAAGATGCTAGGGTAGGTGCTCCACTGCCACAATTCACCAGAATGGTTTTTACAAATGAAGTTTGGGGAAATGATCAAGATTCCCTGCATTATAGTAAAGTTGGGTAGTTACTACTGCCTTCACTGTTATAACTGGATAATTCTGTTCTGAAGCCAGATTTTAAATGTCTTTTTATACAGTGATCGTGCTTTTCATCATATTATTACCAACTGATAGTCTGGAATATAAAATGTTGCATATTCACTGTTACTAAGGAATCAGCCCTTTATGGTTAGAAAAAGACTTCAAACCCCTTAGCATTTGCTGAAGACACCAGTATATTCTCCCTTCAGCTTATGTTAGCTGGGTAACAATGTCTTCAGGATCTGGGAAGAACAATCTAATTTTTTAATTTATTTTGTATTTCCTTCACAATTGTCAAACGTGATAGTTTTGAATAGTTTGAGAAAATCAATTGGGGTGAGAATGAGCAAGACACAGCAGCATGGGAAAAAAAATGAATAATCAAAACCTCAAACAACCCAAAAGCAAACAAAGGAAAAAAAGTATGAAAAATACACCTCTTCTTCAACTGTACATTGCAAGATCAGTAACAGGGATTTGCACAAATGTTTTTGTATGGATTAAAGTTACCTATCAGTAAAGAAGTAAACTGCAGGTTCTTCTGAAACAGCTAGCAAGTCAAAAGACAGGACTGAACCTGTAGAAATCATAAAGCCTATAGTCCATTTAAAAGAACCACCCTGATCCAGCAGCACTTCCTTGTGTGAACTCTTCAGTATCTCTGTATGAATCTTTTACCTAAAAACTTCAGCAGGATTACAGCTCAGGAAAAAACTGGAGGAAGAGGAAGGTGTGAGGAGCTAGCCACAGTTTGTACAACTGAGAAACGTCCACCACCTTGCCACACTGAGTGTTCGATCCTGCATTTGTTTGTCAGAAATTCAGTTCAATTTCTGTGTTTCCTCACAGCGGTTGATGACAGCAAAAACTACAGCCCACCTCTTGCTCCCGTTACTGAATTTCAGAAAGAGGGAAGCCTAGGTTTAGAATCTGGGAAAGCAGGAGAAGGACCAGATAGCGTGATGCTTGAATATTGGCTTTTATTGCATGACTGAACAAATAGAGTTTAATACTTAAGATGTGAACTGTAGAATATAGGATTTTAAAATCTGTAATATATGTTGATGTTTCACAAATAATATTTTTACATTTATTCCTTGTAATAGACTTAAGCTTAAAAATAGTTTGGTTTGAAACATTTTAGCTACTTTACAAAAAGAGACCCTCAATCACTGATACAGAGTACTTCTTTATTCTTTGATTTCTAATTCATCATATGCATCATATGTGAATATGGTATAGATTGTTAGTGTTAATAGGTACAGTCTTAAAGAAACAAGAATTACTGCATTAAAAGTGAACAGTAACCCCTTGAAATGTTTGACCCTAGGTTATTATTTCTTGATGCATAAGCTTGTTGGCACTACACCTGCTTTTGTGCCTGTTCTTTGTATCGGATACCTCAGGTCCTGATCTCTTGCTCCTTTGGCCTCAATCTACAACTTGTGAAGCATACTGCTTCAACCCATCAATGAACAAAGCATTTTAGCTTAAAAAATGTGAAGCACACTTGTAATGCTGTCAAGGTCAGCTGCAATATTTATATCCATAAACTTTAGCATATATTTAAACGTACTAGTGGATCAAACAAGTGCTCTGAGAATGTAAAAAGTGGTGAAACTATTCTGCTTAATACTACTGGGAATTCTGAAGGTACACAACAAATTGCTTCATTAGAGAGAGAAATAGCAGTGGGTTGTTCCAACAGCAGAGATGCAGCTTAACTCAAAAATGTGGTTGTCTTCAACTATCTCAGAATATGTGGCAGGAAACCAAATGAGGATATAATGAGCATAATCCAGGAATAAAATGGAGCTAAAAGTGAGAAGAATATTTCTAGACATTGGGGTAAAGTGATCCCAGTGGGAGGGTGGGAACACATACTTCCCTTTTAAAGTGGGGGCTGTAGATTTGATGAAAGAGATTATAAATGGGTTTTGATTGTAAAATAATGAACCAGACATGTTTTCCAGTCTTGTATTTTTAGCACACTATCTGGTGCTATCTTTGCTGTTGGTAAAGGGACTAAACTATTTGTTTTGTCCCTAGATTTTAGTTTGCCTTTAAGAGCAGCATTGAAAAGAGTATTTAAGAAAAAATAATTGAAGAAACATTTCCACCTAATTGGCAAGTGTTTAAATTTATAGAAGTTATTCTGAATGTGAAAGTGCTCTAGTTGGCATGGGATAAAGCATGGGTTTCTTTTTTGTGTAGAGAAAGAACACAATATTTACTAAGCAGTTGAATATTAAATATGAAATGTGAAATGATCCCACACAGAAGACTCTGTCTAGGGGCCAGCTTCAATATTTCAGCAAGGCAGACTGTATAGGGCAAAATAAACAAAGCCTTATATAACTTGTTTATTCTGTTAATGTGTTTGTTTTCTGTTTGTGTAAACAATCAATTTTGAATGTGTGGTATATTCAGTAATGCAACAGTTGTGTTAGCATTTGTACAACAGAAATGCACGATTTTGAATTTAGATGTATTTCAGCATTTGCGTTACTAAGCATGTTAATAGTACTGATGCAAAGTCCCCAGGTTAAATACCCAGCTGACAGAGAGCTTTTGAAGAAACTACTACTGCTGCCCATATGTCACAGTAATATTTTATAGTACATGATGTTTTCTATGTGCATATATGATACTCTTTTATCCCTTCCCCTGTAATTTTCTACAGGAGAGCTCTTCAGGAGTTCACAGGTGGGCTGTGAACTAGAAGGAAGCAGGTTTTCAAAAAGCAAAATTGAAAGACTTTATATTTATAAAGGTCCTTTCAGCAAAAGACTGGTCAATTTTTGATAATAACTTTGCTAACGCCTTCTGAATTGGCAGTTATGTTTTTTTTAATGCACACAAACATACGTCCTATATTTTGTTATATAAAGCCTGCTGTAATTTAAAGGAGGAATTTCTGAATTTGGGTATCATTTCACATACTTTAAATCTACTTTTTGTGTGCAACTCAAAACCCCAAGCAGACTGGACTGCTGAAATGAAAGTGGAAAATACACAGATTTTTGTCTCAAAAGAATGAGAGACACTACTTTATAAACACATGACGGAAGTGAACATATGGACTGTGTATTCTTGTTTTAAATGTTTTTTCTCCTTTTCCCATTAAAAAAGAACATTCAACAGTAAAGCCCTACAAATACATGGACCTACAGATGGGAAGATTTGAATTCATCCATTGAATGCTTGCCTGAAATTCTTAAACCCCAATTCTTTATGAGGTTGGCATATGTGGAAAATAAGGCAGAAATGAGGAAGGAGTGGTTTTCTAGGGAAACAGTTATAACTTAATTACTTGGTGATTAGTAAATAGGAATTTGAAGAGGGTGTTGTAGGGTCAGAGAAAAAGAGCCGTGGCCCAGGTAACAGATGAAAACTGGGAAATTCTAATGCTCAAATGCTTAAAGATGAACTTTTCTATAATTGCAGGTTCAGACCCTAAGGGTAAAAGTGTCAAAACCTTCTAAGTAATTTGGGAACTCAATTTCTATTTTGAATGGAGATTCCCAGGTAATTTCTGAAAGAGATTTTAAATCCCTCTGTAAAATCTTGTGTAGGCTTTTTTATGCATTAGTTGTTCCATTAAGAGGAAATAGGTATTAAACTTTTTAAAGTGTTTTAAATTGTACTGGTGATAATCTCCTGATGACATTATTTTTATAGCTATACTCTGGACATTCTGAAACATGACTATTGTGATACTGACTGAGAGTAGGTTCTGGTATGTGTGGGGGGGTCTGGTTATGATTTTATAGGCAAGAAACACGAATCACGACTTCTTAGCTCAGAACAGCATCTCTTCCTTAACCATTCGATGAGCCAGTAGAATCAACCAGTATTTGTCATTATCCCACGGCTAACATTGGTTCTCAAGAGTTGGCACTGGGTGGCTGTAATCTATCTGCATTATTGGTGAAATAAAGATTCTTAAAAACTGAGCTGTAATACAACCACATGTGCTGACAAAAGGAAAGGATAGGAATAAAGATGTTCTGAATAATATATGCCTATTGCAGCCTACACAAATCTAAATCTGTAAATCCCTCCCCAAAACACATGTTGAGTTCCTGTTTGCCCTTCCTTTGTCTTGTTCTTATTGCCCCTGTTCTTTTTAAAGCAATAGGTTTCTGTGACAACTGTTTCAGTAAAGTGCAAGAAGCTGATGTGGGGCATATGGTTAATCAGTGCTGAATCAGGGATGCAAATGGTGGACAGCATTCATTGGGAAGGAATAGGAACAGATAAATGTAGCCTGCACTGCAGAAAATCAGAACAGGATTGGATTAATCAGCACAGTGTGTATTAAGAGGAGGCCAGGGCAAGCCCGATTCAATTACATTTTAGCATGTCCCAGCTCTCCAAGCCAGAGTGTCTGTAATTAAATTCAAAAATCAATGTTAATGCTCAGCTGGGTCACACAGCTCAAATCAGAAGATAATCAGGAAGTGCTGGAAAATTGGAGGTTTCATAGAAATATTCTGTTGGCTGTACTGCACTTCATCAATGTTCTTTGGTAATGCTTTTTCAGAACAAGTACTATACGGTGGTGTAATGCAATTAGGACTGTATGACACTCACCAAGGACAGGTGTCACTATGCATATTCATAAGTATAACAACAGTAGAATAGAATAGGGGAGGAGTAGGGTGCTGCATCGTGCCTGGGTTGTGAATTTCCAAGCTAGAAAAAAGATGGCACATTGGTATCTCAGCTTTTGGCCATCTCTCAGAGCTCACAGGACTTGAGGCTATTAGTGACACGGGTGTCCCAGCAGTTCTGAACGCAGTTTAGGTGACACCATGGTCCTGCTTTAGGAATTGTGTGATCTGTATCATACCCCAAATGGAAAGAAAATTAGAATCTCCTTACATATCCTAATCCTCTGTGAGCAGGATCGCATGAGGTGTTATTTATGGCACCAATGGATAATGATGCCATTAACACTAGCACTCTTTACTGACATTTCTATAATGATTTTAGTATAAGTGAGAATATTTCATCAAGAAAGATTCTGCACTTAGACTGGACGCAGGTTAGTCTTCTTTGGTAAGATCTATGGACCGGGGAAGCAGTAATTCCTTCCAGGCTAATTTAGGGATTATTTAGGAATCTGTCCCACTGGTCCCAAAGCAGGCTGACTCATCTGAATTTTTCCTGTTTCATAATCTGCCAAGGTTCTGCCCTGGCTCTCTTTAATGTCCGCACGCAAGCTTCCTGTAAAATGGGTCATTTTTTTGCTTTTTAGATGTGGAGTTTTCAGGCTAGATTTTTGGATCTACATATGGGTTATGAACTGAAAAGTTAGGAAAAGTGTGCACAGCTAGGCTTCAGTTTGCAGATTTAAGTCAGCTTGAATAAAGCAGGCAATATCAAGTGCCAAGATCCTAATACAATGTCCCTGCTTTCACCATGTCTGGCAGCAATGAGCTGAACGTTGTGCTCCTGTTGTGGCAAAGGCATGTAGTAACAGCCCTTGGGAACCATCAGGTTCAGTATTGTCACTGACTGTCCTAGGTGTATGGAAGGCTTCTGTGTAAATGGCACAGAAAGGCTTCCACGTTAGCAATAAGCATGTAATAGAGGATTACTATACAAGCATCTCTCCATGGCTTGGAAAATGTGACTTGGAAGTGTATGGAGATGGACTGCTCAAGTGAAAAATCTGAACCCAGCTTTCAGCCTGTCTGAAATCCTGGGGATATTCATGGTTGCAATCTGCAGCGCCAGAACTCCTTCAAAGATCCTGAATAAACACTACAACAAATAGAAATTTGCTAGCAAGAAAAACAACAAAAATACCATGATCTATCCTATTTTCTGATAGTACAGAAATTGTATTTCTAATTATGTAGTAGGCATCTTATCTTTGGATCTTTCTCGTCTGAATTTAGCTTTTGAGGGCTACAGCAGAGATGTTGTGAGTGCCCAATGTTCTGACCCATTCTTTCACCCACTCAGCAACTCAGCTGTGAAAAATTGCAGAAGGCTTGTGTTAAACCTTTTCTCAAATCCACAGCTATTTGAAAAGCAGAAGCATCAGAGTTGGCTGGAATTCGGAACATCTCAGCTGGGATGTGCCTCACTAAGAACTGCACCCTGGGATGCCAAGGCAGCATGAGAAGCCACATGCGTGTACGAGGGCAATGCAGGCACATTTCCAAGGGAGCCAGCTGGCATAAGAGTCTGAGGCTTAGGTGCTTATAACTGCCCAGGGTATTGCGTACTGCTCTGTCCCATGGTGGCTATGCTAGCTGGCTGTACTGAATGAGCATAGAGCAGTCCTTGACATCTGTGAGGACTGTAGCAAGTTTTCTTGTTTCTTGTTGATGTCTTAGTGATGCTCCTAGGATAAGGAATACTGAAGAGTGGATGAGAAGCCTAAATGAAGCACCTGTGATGTGGTCATTTCAACCTCTGGGCAGGTGATGGTTGAGCCTTTCTGTAGAGGAAAAACAAGTGTGATGTGAAAGGAGAAGGAGGTTCTTGTTCTGTAAAATCTTATCCTCCAGCTGAACCCGGAGGATGTGATCAGCTTCCAAATCTGCTAGCAGCTGCAAGTGTATATGACTAGTTAACTCCCACAGACGCTACACATTTCCTACAAATCATACAGTTCTCATAACCAGCTGCTTCTTTTACCTTCGCTTTTGGTTTCATCTGTCGTGTTTTTTCATTGCTTGTGCAGGTCTCTTTGTTGACCTGGTTTTTCCTTGCCTCCCAGCATGCTCCCATTTGTTATCTTCATTTTTTTTGGCATTTGCATTAGTTAAATTACATTCTATCCCTGACATTCCAGGCTGTTTGCACATAGTCGCACGATCTGGCTCATCTCTCTGCATGCTTCTCTACCTCTTTATTCACTCTGGGTGGTCCTCAGTGTTTGCAGCTCTATCAGCCACTATTTCAAATGTCAAGTTCAGTTCACGTTGTACAGAACTTTTGCCTTCTGATATTTGCTCTGCTAATTCTTGGGCACATTTTTAAAAAAATTAACAGTTGTCCTTTTACGTTCTCATGTGCCTGGCTTACTGTGGTATTGCTGCAGTACTTTCATTGACTTGAAAAAGTAGTAATTACCTTATTCAACATTTTAGTCTCATAATGAACGTGAACTTGTGTGTGTATAGATTAATCCAACTTTCTAACCCATTTACTTTATCCATGGTTTTCTAGGAAGTGCCTTTTCTGCAGAACCAAAGCCTTTAAGGCTTCAACACAGAAGTGAATGAGCAAACTTTGTACCCATCTTCAGAACTGATGCATTAAGACAGTATCTTAGAAAACCAGAGGCTGGTAATGCTCCAGGCATGCTTGTGAATAGTCCCAACTGCTCCGTAATGTCTGTTGTATTTTAATGTCTGTTGCCTCTTACTCCATACTTACATGGGTGTTGCTGCTGTCTTCCATTAGGAGGAACAAGCATTGAGCAGTGACTTTTGAACACAACTGAGAAAGGAGAGGAATCATAAATAAACAATTGTTAAAAAGTATTCTGTATATTTTTTATGAATTTTAGTGAATACCTTCAATTATGCATGGATAATTTTAGTTTTGTTTTTGCTTGTTGCTTTAGCTGTCTAAATAAATCTATTTCAAGTAATTTGGTAACACATTGCTAGCCTTTTACTGAAAAAATAATTAACTGGTGACATTGTATTTCACTCTTTCCCCTACACTCCGAACTGAAAAATTTGTGGCAGACTGCTGGCAGCTTCCTGCTACTCAACCTCTAACTACATTTTCAGCTTACCTCTCTCTCCCCATTTCTTCATCCTGCTTTTCTTACACAGAGCTGGTAATTTTACAGCACTTTCTTAAAACAAAAAAAAGTAACCCACACTGTATCTGTTGGTACTCGGTAGTCTGCTGAGTTTTGCTGACCTACCTCTCTTCGCAGCAATTCATTTAGAAATTGGCTAAAGGTTTAGACATACCAGACTCACTGATACCTGCAAGTGCTCTGTGGTGAGCTGAGAAGACCCTAAAGCCGTAAGACATACATGTACATTTTACATTAAGTGGAAAAACTTGACACTATTTTCTGTTTTCTTGACTTTTAAGTCCTTATTGAAATAATCTCTTAGTTGTGCATGCTGTCTATATTTGCATCACAGATCAACCAACAGTTTTCAAGTTGCCTCAAATAACTTCGGTAATGCATTCATTGTAGTTTAAATGTGTCTTACTTTTAAGTGCTTGATTCTGAACATTATGCTGGCTTTGTGTAAGGCAGGAGGATATTCATTAAAATAAACTGATGCTTACCTTTGTAGTCAATAGTGACCATATCCAGACTAAAGAAAAGTAAGTAAAATATTAATAACGTAAGATGATGTAGCAATAGCAATGTAAGTGCAGACCTCAGGGAGCTAAAAAAAAACCAAACTGCAAGTCATTTGTGAATAAATTGCAACCTTTAATATGTTCTAATAAAATTTGTCATCACCTGCTAAAATTAAAATACTACCTAATAGTGTTGACATCTGTCCTGATCACACAGGCCAGCTGAGATCATGTTTTAAATTACAAAGGGTAACTCAAGTGCGTTGAAACACAGATATGTAGACTTTATGAATGGAGGGATGGAAACTGTGCAACACGCTAAATAAGCTAGCACGCTATCTGCAATGCATCCATTAATAGGTCTTTAACTAGGGCACCATGCTTTAGCTGGCAGTACTACTTATCATTCCTCATGTATTAGGAATATTCTCATTTTTCTCAGGCCTGGCAACCTACTGTTCCACAGACTCTCTATTAGGGACTCAATGTAACTGTAACAACTGGGTGGAGCTGGTTTTCTGCAGAATAGCGGGATAGGCATATGCTGATTAATAGATGCAAAATGAAGTAACAGCAATTCTGCCGTATTTCAGAGGCCTTGATCCCATATTTGAAATGTAGGGCAACAGGATGGAGTGTAGATGTCTGAGGTGAGGGAGGCAGACCTTTTAAGGGTCACGAGAGAAAATTTTGTGCTAGATGTGAAGTCCCCTGAGTGAACAACATCTGGACATTCTGGAAGCAAGCAGAAGCGAGGAGGTAGCAGTTGTTCTGCTCTGTTTAATTTGCCTTACTTGAGTACTACCAAGGAATTGTTTGGTGTTGGCCCCTAATGCTGTTCACAGATCATTCATGATAAAAGAAAAAAGGAATTTACCAAACAAATCCTGTATTTCTGTAAGTGAATTCTGCTTCCAAAGCATAAAATGCAATTCCATAAATGTGACCCACAGTATTTCAGCATGTCTTCCTCTTAACATCTCACTCTTCATAGGTTTCTTAGCTCCCTATGGATTCTTCCCATTTGCAGTATCCTTAGTTTTGGCACAAAGAGAGTGGTTATTGTAATGCAAGTGATAATGGAGTTGATTAAAAGTACAGAAGAAATTGTTTGTAAGGGATAATTTACATAATGGGAATTATCTTAAGCCTTCATATTGGTAGTTATATCATTTTATACATGTGAAATATTTTTTTCCCTGAAACTGCTGCTTTTATGTGTACTTTGTAACTTGTGTTTACCTGTCAGCAAGCCGAGTACCAGTGTGGATGCTTACAGGTTCTGCTGATGCCCCCATGTGGATGTCTGGCTGGGTCATGCTAGTCTGCAGTTGAAGACACGGTTGACTTTTTACCGTTAATTTAATAGTAACTTTTTTTCTGTGACATCCATTAATGGGGAAAAAAGTTTGACTGTTTGGGATACCAACAGTATTTTTGAACTATGCTTTCCATTCTTTATGAAATAGTGCTTGACTGACCCTTTTTTGTATCTCGCATTTGAAACTATTGTTGACGTATTAGGAGTAGCATCACACTAACCAGTTTACTTATTTTTGTGGGATTCCTGAGACCCAAGAAAATTTTCATTCCATTACTAATGTCCTAATAATAGCTATGATAAAATGATGGCCTAATTGGTTTGCCAACATAGAATAATCTAAACCTCATACACTGATTTTTCTGCCCCTGTGGATGGATATAATTGTAACTATTTGAGAGTCTACCTGCACCCCTGAGTCACTGAAAGTTAGAGTAGAGGTGCTGGAACTGTCTTTAAATGTGACAGCTTAAATACTGTGGCCTTGCTAGTTACAACAACAGAGACTTTAGGAGGGGCTGATTTGTCTTGCTTCTTGGCAGGGTATGTTAACTCGCACAGAGGTCTTCAGTGTAAAAGACATCCTGATGCTGACCCATGTTTTTTTAGTGTTCTTTAGATCATAGTTGTCAGAGAAGATTTCAGAAGGCAATGACAGACCAGATGAGCATAACAATAGCATAGAGCCACAGCTTTGCTGAAGCAGCTGTTTGTGTTGGCCATATAAACACTCACTTTGTGACTGGAGTACTCAGGAAACCCACATTCAAATTCTTCTTCCAAAAACCCCTTGCATGGACTTTTATAATGACAAGGAGAAAAGTCTCCTACTGATGGAGGATCCTGGCACCCAGGATGCTGCACTTTCCAGGCAAGTGTCCTGGCCACTAGTTTAAAACTATGCTGCCAGGGTTAATGAACAGGTAGCAGGGTTAAGTCTGTGTCTTTCATGGTTACTTTTTGGTCCTACGTCCTTAAGTTCTGCTAAGCTAGGCACTTAACTTCTTTTTTGTACCTCTGTCATGCACTGGGATTTTTCAAATACAGTACCTCTGTCATGCACTGGGATTTTCAAATACAGTTACATAGTGTAGATACCCAGGTACTTTTAGAGTTAGGCTCTTGCATGATTTGAGGGTTTTGGAAAAATTGATCCTAGGTCTCTGACAGTAAACAGGGGATGCTATCTCCTTTGAGTGTGCGTGTTTTATAGAACAAGAAGTATTTTCTAGGTCAGAAGGAAAGCTTTGCTCAGACATAGTAGTTGGGAGCAAATAGATTTTAATTCATATCTAATATGTATATTACTTAAGCCTTCTTTGAAATTCTTACTTCATTTTGTTCCTGATATTATTTGATCTTGCAATCATTGGACTTGTGTACAGTGGGAAACTACAGTTGTTAGAACCTGCTAATTAACATGATTAACTGAGTATGTAGTGCAGATAACGACATTTGTTTGGTCTCTTAACAGCTGGTCACTGCTTACATGAAGTGTGTGTCTAGGCTGGAGATTTCGCCTCTGACTAAATCAGGTAACAGATTGCTAGTTAAGCTAGGTGATGAGAGTATAAATGATAGCCAAAGCACTCCAGCATTGGTTGTGTTTATGTATCTCCACATCAAGTGCCTGCCACTGTTTCATGTGAAATTTTGCACCTAAGAACTGAAGAACCAGCAATCCTTGTGCTTGTCAATGAAGACATTTCCTAACATTTTCAATCTGGTTTCATGTTTGGGTTATATTAGGAGACTGAATTTATCTGGCACACTGAGCCCTGGAGTCCTTAGTCGTGCCTTTCCTTTGAAGCAGATGACAGAGAACATACCTCTTACTCTGCTTTTACACATTCAGTCTTTCGGAAACATTTAGAGACCTTTATAAAATATGTTTCATGACTTGTGGTTGATAGCTGATCTGCATTGTGAGAGCTTGCTTCAGAATTCACATTAGTTCTGTGCACTTTGGATTTCAGTTCTAGGATTGCTGGGCAATAGTATTATCTCACAGTTTTCACTTTCTTCTAAAAGAATGTGAAATTCCTTTTTTATTCCTTGTAATGTCTAAAAGATAAAAACTAAAAAAAAAAAGCAAACTAGAACAAATGCTTAAAGATCCACATGTTTCTTTTACATGTCTTAATTTAGATTGTGCTCATAAAGTGATTGTTTTATTGCATGGCATAAAAGATCTAAATAGTCTACTTATTTCACCTGTAAACATAGATAACCCAGGATCTTTTCTAATTACTGAATATGAACACTTAATAATATGAATGTACAAATGTGTCTAAAATAATTACGAATATTTGGCCAAATAGCCAATATCTTCTTCTATTTGTAGTACTGATTTTCACTACAAAATGGTTTTACACAAACTGAGGTGCTAAAATAGCTTAGAAACAGATTTTGTCACTTTAGTCATAAAGGTCAGTTACCACCTTACTTGATTTAGGTTAAAAAAACTGTAGCTGTTTTTTAGTAGAAAAACTCAGACAAACTGGAGAATGAAAGCAAGTAAAAGCAAAAATAAAGCCTAGTATATCCAGCTTTTATTTTCCTGTGTGCATATTCTAATTTTTCTTCTAAGAAGAAAACAGAAAAAAGTTTATTAGTCAGTCACATTTTAAACACTTTTTCTTCAAATCTTACAAAGCTTCTTCCCATATTTGTTTTCCCAATTTGTTTTTTAGTTCCCTCTTGCCTGTTGTTGTTTTGGAACAAGACATGATGTATCTGTATATAAGAAGTGAAAATTTCTCTGCATAAGTAAAGAAGTTATCGGTACAGACTTCTGAAATTAAGTCACAGCTCTCAATTTATAAATAATTTAATACAGTGAATATAGAGATTACAGTGGGCATTCCACAAACAAATACATCCAGTGCCTGAGATGTTTCTTTAGTCTGTCACCTAGGACCTGAGCTAAGGTGGTACAGCCACAGAGAGCAGGACTCTGCTGATGACTGGGAAGCTTTTCTAGACATAAGATACCTGGTGCCAACATCTTGTTACGTGAGTTTTACATTGGTAAAATCCATGAACTTCTGTAGCCTCACACCCGATTTACTGCGGTGTGCAGATGTAGTTGAGGGTAGAACAAATTTAAAAGTGAGTGCAACTGGGCCAGACAAACACTTGTAGACCAAATCTAGGCCAAGCCATAGAGCAGCGTCTTGAAAGCAAAACCCAGGTTCCTTCTTTCTCTCTTTGATGTGTGCTCTGTGTTTTTGTGAGTGGCTAACAAGCTCTGTGTAATGCTGCCAATATTGAATGTTGCTGATTTTGCACAGAATTACAATATATGACCCACTGAAAGGATTAAGCTGAAGAAGAAGTAATAGCAAAGAGGATAAGCAGCTCAGGCATTCATCTTGGTGCAGTATTGCTGGGTGTTCACCTTACTTTTGACCTTGGCATAATAGTTGAAATAATTAATGTATATGGCAGATACTGTAAGTGATGAAGGCATTCAGAAGGGATTTTTGTTTGATGTGATTTAAAGAATGAAGTTATGGCATTCCCCAAATTGGGTAACAGGCTTACAATTACATTTTTCAATATTTCTGGGTTTGTAATTTGTAGTTCACATTCCCTAGTTACTGGTTGATTATTTCAAGTTAGTTTAGAGCCAAATAAAATCCGGGTGATTTCTAAAAAGGAATTTCCTATTAGTAACATGTGAAGAAAGGCATTAACAGACTGGAGCAAGCTCAGCATGGGGGCCCCAGGTGGTCGGGGACTGAAGCTCTTGCCCTGCCAACAGACTGAGCAAGCAAGTGGGGCTGGTTCAGCCCTGGAGAAGGGATGGCTCTGGGAGGACCTAACTACAGCCCCCCAGTACCTACAAGGGGGTGATCAAGAAGATGGACCAGGCTCTTCACAGTGCCACATGATGTTAGGACATGAGACAACTGGTTGGTCTTGCTTGGACTGGTACAGTGCAGATTTGAAACACACTGCTAGATCTAGATGTTTTTAAGTGAATGGGTTGGTGTCGGACTGCAAATTTCCCAACAGATTTGGACATGTCCTTAATACCAAGCTTTTGTTTTCCACTTATGAGTGCAAAGATATTACTATTTAACATGGTACTATTGTAAAGCAAGTACAGACCATTTGATAGAGCTGTGTGATCTACCAATATCCAGGGAACCTGGTTTTAATCTCTGCAATGGACTACCTGCAGCCACTCAGACCCACTGGTGCTTTTGCATTGCCTGACCCATGTGTGGCTTGCCTTTTCCTTTTTATGCTGTGGAACTAACTGCTTGCAGAATTTGGCCTGCTTCCATAATCTGACTGGAGGTTAAAAGAACATGATTAGTCCCTAAGCTGATGCCTTTCAGCCTAAAAGAGGCACCACTAAAGGCAATTTGAACACGAAGAGTTTGTTTCCCCTGGAAATTTCAAAGCTTTAATGTTTTAAATAGGCTTGCAATTTCCTATCCTTGGCTTTTCTATCATGACTCTAAAATCCTAGCTGAGGTTATGAAGATTTTTAATTCCACATTTCACGTTTTTTGTCAAAGTACATTTTAAATACCCCATAATCATAAATACAAAAGATGTCTTCTGCTTGCTTGCTTTTTAATCTGTTCCATCAGGTCAGATTTTGAGGAACTGATATGAGGAGAGGGGTGCATCATTGGGTAGTCCCATTGGTGTGCTCGTCACTTGGAGGGAGCTGCTAGATCAACATGTAATTTGAGATTATTTTTTCTACTTCTTGTAGAACTACCCTGTGTTTGGCTATTGCTGTATTGTCTCTACCAGAATGATTAATCCCGTTGGGCCTAAAAAGTTGCATATTTTTACCTTTGGAATAGAACAGTTTGTACCAGTGACAACCTCAATGCATAGATAACATTGATATGTACATATTGTACATTAGGAGAAAATTTAGATGTTTAATGCTTAATTAATGCTTACTATTGATTTGTTTACTCAGTTATGTTAGCAGCTCTCTTATTACTTTAGTATTTGCATTCTTGATTATGAGAAATACTTTATGACTAAACAGTCTGTCTGATACCTCCTTCATTTCTAGAACCTGAGGTTTATCAAAATTCAAAGAAACTTTCCTTGATGTAAAATTTGTCCTTGTGTTAGAATTTGAAAGTGAGTCACTTAAATGATAAAGAATCAAATACTAATGGGAAATAAATTTCCTTATCAGCTGAAACAGTAAGATCAGAAATGTTACGGTAATATAAATAAGGTTCTGTCACACCATACTTACTGCAGTGATGTTTAATTCTTTCTGAAACGCAAGAGCTGTATTTTCAAAAGTTTAGCATAACATTAAACTACAGGGATATAGCACGTATAGTTCTGATAATTTTACGTCATTCAGTTTGAATCATTTTTCAAACAGTAAATGAGAAAAAATATTTATGCAAATAACAAAGATAAGTGGTAAGTGACACTGAAATATATCTAGAATAAAACAAATAATATTAAAGAAATACAATTCTAGCATTCTTTAGTTTGCTTCCCATCTATGCTGCTAGTATACATTTAAAATTAAGTGTAAGATCTCAGTGTAATTCAAATAACTATGTATGTATTCAAAAGACTAAGTTGTAGGTAGAAGTAATAACTTTTATATTACCAAAAGAGTTGAAAAAATTAGATAAGCTTTCAGGCATGTAAAATAAAAGCCCCAAATGTTAAAGCTTGCTACAAGTTGAGAACAATTGCTTAATAGTTAGACCAGCTCTGGAAAGAAGTTAGTTGGCAGCAGTACAGTTAAGGTGATGCTAGTCATTAGGGAGGAAAGAGGGGTATTAAGGTGGTGGCCTCTTAGGTAAAAGAGAGAAGTAAACAGTTTATAGTTTGTGGAACCTGGAGAAGTTATCTGGTGCAACTAGAACATGCTATGAAGGCAATTCCTTCCATTGAATCTGTGCTCTTGCACACACGTATTTCAGATTTTCCTAGGCTGCCTAGCATTAGAGCCATTGTCTAAATAGCAGCTCTTGCCGTAATTGCTGTTAAAACAGGAATGTGCAGTCTGCGATAGGTTCTTGCAGTTGATACATCTCTTATATCTGGGATAATCAATCACTGAGTCAACTGGGCTCAAATTCCATGAAATCCTATCCCACCCATTTTGTCATTTGCTTAGCTTCCAAAGGATAACTGGGTATTACTTGTGTAGACAGACAGTTGCTAGCATCAGAAAGGCTCTGAGTCACTCCTCTTATCTGCCACACCTCCCTGTAGATGTGTCCAGGCTGTTTAAGTTGCTCTGTGCTCTGCAGCTACTCTAGTGAGTCCCCAGGTCACCTGCCTCCTGCATCCCTGCCTTTCTCTATGCTGGCAAAGTCAGAGATGGGTTATGCTTGCTGCATAAATGCGCTGTGTTTCTGTCTGATCATCAGTGATATCCTGATGTCCTGTTAGAAAAGAGGGATCTTCATCCACCTGTGCTAAATTAGTTTGTGAATAATTTATGGTTTTTATATGATAATTTGGCTTACCTTTGTATCACTTAGTGAATCTACTGTTTCTTTGTTTATTTGAGTTGTTTGCCCCCCTGACTTGATTAGGAAAATACTTCATTCTTTGCTTGGCAAATGCAAGTCTAGTGGTTTCTCACAACAAACTGTTCTGTGAAAGCTGTTTTTACCAAAGTTTCCTTTATGACAGCCCTCCCTTGAGCATCTGTGCAACCTTTCCCCATATGGAAAGGTGATAAAGGAGAATCCCTTCCAGCCTCTCTGGCAGCCTTGGCTGGGGTAGCCAGTTTAATGTAAGGAAAAAGCAGATGCCACTCCACATCACAGAATGATGTTTCTTCTATCATTATGCATTTTGCATGATGTCTGGAAATGTTTTCTGCATGAATTTATTCTTCTGGTTCTAGTATTCTGTTCTTAGATGGGCTACAGCCCTTCGTCCCCATTTCTCTGTCCTTGTCACATGGCTTTTTGAAGGCCCTTCTGAGGCTACATCACTTGAGATAACTACCAGTAGTATCTGCTGAGGGGTATCTTCGTGCTAAGGAGGCACATAACCTGTTACTCCGTTGGCTGCTGTTTCTTTCTTTTAAAGGCATCTCCTAGAGAGCACACCAGATGCAGAGAACCGGGCTTAGCCCACAGCCTGGATGAAAGGTGAAGTACATCTTGCTAATGGCCATTGAAGAGGTTAGAACTGGAGTGTCAGGAGCCTGAATCGTCATCCTCTGTATGAGCAATGCAGAGAGAGAGCAAGAGCAAGAGTGAGCAGGAGCTGCTCTACAGGATCTCTAACAAGACAGGCTTTTCTTGGGTGATTGTTGAGTGGCTGACAAGGGTGGTGGCAGGGCCGCTCTGTAACAACAGCACAATGCAAGGTGAAGCTAGATGTAGAGGTAACTCTGGGCCACTGCTTCTTTCAAGACTAAAACCCCAACCTGTCCAGGCCTTTGGACCTGATGTTCTCGGTGAAGGTGAAACAAACAGAACATTACAAGGTTAGAGAGTCACTCAACATTTGCTCTTTAAAAAGGAGCTTGGCAGCTGTGGTGCTTTTGTACCAGCAAGACAGTTGTGTTCTATAAAATGAATTATAGACCTGTTCCTTTCTTTTTATTCTGTATTCCACATCCATTTTACTATTATTCTATTTGTTTTAGAACCGGGTTGTGTCATTCACAGTGCCACCAAAGGGATGCTGTCTGAGTTCTTTGCGTAATCTGCATTTAACCCTGAGTCAAAGTCTTCTATGTCTTTGCTTGTTCAGAAGTTTGAATTCAGACTTCAGGCTAAAACTAAATGTAATCACTGTACTAAGTTAAATAAGAGAAGCAGCATTTGTCACTGCCACTTATTATGGCTTTTATGTGTACTAAACAGATTTGCAGAATAAATCAAATGTATCTACAGTGTTATTTCATTCTAATTATAATATTTTCTAAAAAAAGGTTTCAATCTTAATATGCACTTCGTTCTAATTGGTTTCTGAAAAGCTGTCAGTATGAAGTGAAATCATTTTATACCAGTATGTCTGTTAATACCATTGATTTTATTAAATGTGGAAGAGATAAAAATTCAGCCATTAAGTAGCTTATAAGCCTTACCAACACTGTGGTTCATTACAAATTATTATTTACCAACCTGGTTGTGATTTTTTCCATGAAAGAAGATTTAATATTATTGATGTGAACTCAAGAAATAGGAATGAGACTTTTTATATGTATAAAATGTAGTTGTATCTTGTTGCAGCGAGACTTTCTGTCCCCGCACCCAAGTTCTGATGCAGGTAAAGTGAACAGAGAACAAAGTGTTCCCCTGAAATGGTAGGAGGACGCTTGAGAGATCTTGCTTTCTCTCTCACTTTCACTTTAAAAGATCTCCATTTCTGTCTGTCCTCCAAGTTACCACAGACCAGTTAAAAAAGAAATTGACATGTGGTTTTCCTGCAAATTTTGCAAAATCTGCAAATGGAAACTTTCTGTAGAAAGACACCCCGCAGATGTAATTTTTAAGAACGTTTTTATTGGCTCTGCTATTCAGAGTTAGAGTGGAGGTTTTGCTAGGAATATGTTTAAAATATTTTGCAAGCAGATGTGAGTTTACTCCATTCACCATTTGGTGCAATCCAGGTAGCTGTGGTAAGCGCAGTAAGAAATCCTGCCAACAGAGTGTGGATTTAGCACTAACCTGCCATGCCTGTGAGTTTCTTGGAGCCTTGAGAATGGACAGAGTGGGTTGATGTGTGCCTGTAAAATACCACATGAATATGGAAACTCCTTGTCCTGCCCCCAAAGGTCTGGAATCTGGAAGAGAATAATGGAACAAACTAGATTATAGCTAAATGATTGTTCATTTCAGTAAAGACATGCTATAATTCTCTTAATTTATTTCATAGAGAAAACTAATTGCATTTAATTGAGTCATGATAAAATACAACAGCTTTTGTAATGGATAAGTCCTATTTATTTCTGTTTAGAGATTCAAAACCTTGTTTTACAGAATAATGTTCTTTTGTTTTGGCAGAAACGCTTAATCACATAGGCATATGAGAAAGTTTTAATTTTTAAAGACTATCAATGTCAAATAACTTTGGGGGTTTTTAAAATTGTTACATTTAAAATAAAAAGGGGCTTTTCATGAAGCCATCATGAAATTAACTGGCATTGAACTATTGATGTCCAGTCACAAGTGGTATTGGGGGCCAGTTCTGTTTAATATCAGTATCAACGATCTGGATGAGGGGATCATGTGCACCCTCAGTAAGTTTGCAGATGACACCAAGTTGCAGGGGAGTGCTGATCTGCTTGAGGGCACGAAGGCTCTGCAGAGGGAGCTGGACAGGCTGGACCGATGGGCCAAGGCCAGTTGTATGAGGTTCAACAAGGAGAAGTGCCAGGCCCTGCACTTGGGTCACAACAACCCCACGCAGCGCTACAGGCGTGGGGAAGAGTGGCTGGAAAGCTGCCTGGCAGAAAAGGACCTGGGGGTGCTGGTTGACAGCCGGCTGAATATGAGCCAGCAGTGTGCACAGGTGGCCAAGAAGGCCAGCAGCATCCTGGACTGTATCAGAAATAGTGTCACCAGCAGGACAAGGGCAGTGATTACCCCTGCTGTACTCGGCACTGATGAAGCCGCACCTCAAACACTGTGTTCAGTTTTGGGCCCGTCGTTACAAGGCACACATTGAGGTTCAGCAGCGTGGTCCAAAGGACAGCAAAACTGGTGAAGGATCTAGAGCACAAGTCTTATGAGGAGTGTCTGAGGGGACTGGGGTTGTTCAGCCCAGAGAAAAGGATGCTCAGAGGAGACCTTACTGATCTCTTTCTGAAAGGTACATCTACGACCTGGAAGGAGGTTGTAGCGAGGTGGGTGTTGGTCTCTTTGCCCAAGCAACAAGTGATAGGATGAGAGGGAAGTTGTGCCAGGGGAGGTTTGGGTTGAGTATTAGGAAAAATTTCTTCACTGAAGCGGTGGTCAAGCATTGGAACAGGCTGCCCAGGGATGTGGTAGAATCACCATCCCTGGAAATGTTTAAAAAGCATGTAGATGTGGCACTTAGGGACATGGTTTAGTGGTGGACTTGGCAGTCTTGGATTAATGGTTTGGTTGTACTTGGTGATCTTAAAGGTCTTTTCCAACCTAAATGATTCTATGATTATATGGAAATTGCCCAGATAGCATAAAAAAGGAAGTGAATTGCAAAGGATGAGAATTTCCAGAGATATTTGGAACGTGAAATGTAATACTATATGTGAAATTTCTGAGATTTTTTTGAATAATGCTATGGACTTACTTCTCTTTCAGAAATTGTGTACTTAGCACCCTAGGCCTTTTTTCAGTTCTTTCCTTTGCAAAAGAAAAGGTTTCTCACAGAGAGAGAGGAAGCCCTCTGTCCTTTAGTAGTGATGGTGCAGGGAGGGAGTTCAGTTTGTTGCTCTGTCTGTTACCTGAATTGCTGCTGAACAGATAATAGTGAACACTGGCTGCATACTTTTTCTGGATTAGTCCTTCCACTTAGACAGCTGTCTCAAATTCACTATTAATTTCATAATCATGTTCATAATTGGTGGGTTGGACTGATTTCTGTTTATAGACATGCTTATGTGACGCCTGCTTGCAGTGTTGGAGATCTGTGATAGTATCCAAATGTAGCCTGTTTGTTTCTCGTACCATGAGAGATATAATATTTTTTTTCCCCATGGGTGCACTGCTAAGATTTTTTTAAAAACAGAAATATTTTAAGAGATCCGTGATGAAAATTACCGCCTGTAAATTGCAAGCAGTCACTGGTTTGCTTTGCCTCTGCTTTTTAGCCTCTCACATTATTCACCCAGCCCAACTTTAGCTTTGCGTGTTAAATCATCCCCAGCTTTGACATGTAGCCTTCTCCTCTGCAACAGACCATCAGCCTTTCTTTATTTCTGAGCCTAGTAAAGCCACCAAAGAGATCACAACTTTTTCATACCTGGCTTATAGCATCTTAATTTTAATCTATAATGTTATCTAGTATTAATTCTAAAACTCATTAATTAAACTCAGAAAGTATTTCTGAGTCTGATTATAAGAAGCCTTGTAAAAGAAAATAGAATTATCCTGAACTGGCTTGTTTCATTTGTTACTCTTACTTACACAAAACTGTCAAATATGGCTTTCTCTTTTTAAACCCATGCCTGTTAATGTTTCTCATGTAATAGACAGCCAGGTGTGAAAAATGAAAAAAAAAATCCTCATAAGTGATGAAGCTTTGAATTGATGAACTTGAAATTTATGAATATTTCTGATCTGGTAAACTAAAGTGAGCTATTTGATTTGTAGTCCACAAGGAACCAAGAAGAGGAGAAAAAAGATCTAGCTTTGCATAAAAGAGAGTCAGTTTTATTGGGAAAGGCAGAAATGTTTCTGTAGTAGAGACTTGGGTGATCTGAATAGGTTTAATAAAAATTATGGAATAAATATGTATTAATATGTGCTGAAGTCTGTAAGAAAGGATTCTTAAAGGGGATATGTAGAATGAGCTATATTCATAGTCACTGTGTGTCATAGAAATTTTTAAAAGAACTATTTGCTAAAGTGCTAAAATTATCTAAAACACCTACAAGGTAATAATATATTATTGACTTTGCTGCAGCCCAGTCCAGAGATAAATCATCTGTTAAGACTTCTGAATATTTTAACCTTTAATCCTGATATATCGCTACTAAGAGCACTAGCTTTCTGCTACTGTCTGTATCACTGATTGAAGATCTATTACCTATATTTACAGCAATGAAAGACTTCTGGAAATTTTTTTTTAAGATGTCATGTGAATCTGAAAACTGCTACTATTTCATAACTGTGTTAAAATATAGTAGCTTTTAAAAAGTCATGAATATTTTGATTATCAAGATATATCTACAGATTAACAAAGTGCTGTTTATATTTGCAGACACAGCCTTTGCTTGCCTCAATATTTCTTTTTTTTTTTTTTTTTTTTTTTTCTTTCTCTCAGGGCACAATACAGAACTATGATAGCAACCGGAGGAGTCATAACAGGACTGGCTGCCTTAAAAAGGCAAGACTCTGCCAGATCTCAGCAACATGTAAATCTTGCCACAGCACCAGCTTCTGAGGAGAAGAAACCAGTTAGACGCCGGCCCAGGGCAGATGTAGTAATTGTTAGGGGCAAAATCCGTCTCTATTCTCCATCGGGATTCTTCCTTGTTTTGGGAGTGCTAATAGCATTCTTTGGGATTGCAATGGCCATTCTTGGATATTGGCCCCAAAAGGAACAGCTTTTAGGATCTGAAGATAATCTATCTGTAAATGAAACCCAGGTCCTGAGAAGCCAAGGAAGCATTTTACTTCGTTTCTTTGAACAACATGTGCACTCGGATAAGATGAAAATGCTGGGCCCTTTTACTATGGGCATTGGAATCTTCATTTTTATTTGTGCAAATGCCGTTCTGCACGAAAACCGTGATAAGGAAACAAAAATCATACACATGAGAGACATATATTCCACTGTAATAGACATCCACACCCTGAGGATCAAGGAACAAAAGCAGCTGAGTGGTGCCTACACTGGCTTGTTGGGGGAAGGAGAACTCCGGCACAGTGGGAGCTCGTGTGCATCGCGGCTGGCTGCGAACACAGTTGCAACATTCCCTGGCTTCAAGGGTAATTTTAGAATGGATAGTTCTGCTGAAGAAGATGAGATTACCCTAAACGAAGACAGGACCACTGGTAGCCTCCTGCCACCTCTGCTGACTGAGCAATCTGGCTCAGTTTTTGGAATTTACCCTCCCTCCAGCAAGGCTTCAGATGACAAGAACCCTGGCTCTATAAAGTGTGAAACAAAATCCATTGTATCATCTTCTATTAGTGCTTTCACACTGCCAGTAATTAAACTGAATAACTGTGTTATTGATGAGCCCAGTATAGACAACATAACTGAGGACTCGGAGATCACTAGGAGTCAGTCTAGAAATCTGTCGATGGATTCTCTGGCCATTCCATTAACTGATACCAATGAATCCTGCAGACCAGCTGCTGCCATGCTGCCACGACACAATTCATTTGTGGACACTCCATCTGATCAGTTCAAATCTTCTATGACTCTTGGGCCAAGCACAGGAAAGCTTTTATCCCCTGGCGCTGCCAGGAAACAGTTCGGGTCCAACACATCTCTGCATCTTCTGTCTTCACATTCGAAGTCCCTGGACTTGGACAGGGGTCCATCTACACTCACTGTCCAAGCTGAACAAAGGAAACACCCCAGCTGGCCCAGACTGGATCGGAGCAACAGTAAAGGATATATGAAACTAGAAAACAAAGAGGACCCAATGGATAGGTTACTTGTGCCACAAGCAGCAGTCAAGAAAGACTTTACTAATAAGGAAAAGCTTCTTATGATATCAAGATCTCATAATAATTTGAGTTTTGAACATGACGAGTTTTTGAGTAACAACCTGAAGCGAGGAACTTCTGAAACAAGGTTTTAATATTTAAATTGCAATTTAGAAGATGTCATACAGTATTTTTAAAAAATACTCAAACATTTTGACAAGTGTTTCCTTTTCAGTGAGACTAGTACAAGCCTGTTTTTACCAGATGCTTAATAGCCCATTAAAATTGGCTTGTGTGAACAGAGATCTTCATCTTTGTAATGCCAAGAGTTTTTTGTCTTAGTAACATACAGCTGCAATACTGTACATTATCATTGCTCAGAGAGTTTTGGTATGACTGATTCCAATTTTTCCCAAATCATTATTACTTTTGTTCTATATAAGCATGTTACTTTTATCAGTTTGAGTCCAGAAGCCTGCATTGGAAAAAAAGCTACATTTACCTATAAGTTCTGTTTATTTAATGACTGCAAGAGTCTGAAAACGGTGCTTGTGGTCTAGAATGGGAATTAAGCAGGAGCACATACTGGAATTGTCAAATCCAGGCCTTTATCCTAGGTATTATTTTTCACATACAGTACATCTCGGTAACTAGAGTCTTGCCATTGTCATTGTGAGAAACTTGTTTACATATTGGGGTGGGTGGGTAGAAAAGAGTGGGTATAATTAAAACAATTTTTGTGATTTCATTGTAATTGGTCGAGTTGAATACCAGTGTTGTGAATTATTAACTATGCTTTGTACAATAATCTTTCTACGTCCATTGTAATTTAATCCTGTAATTCTGGGAAAACATATACAAAGCAAGAAATCTGAAATTCTTCTGAGATTAGTTCTCTAAACCACTTTGATTGGCAGCAGTTTTACAATCAAGATACACAGATTCAATTAAAATCATAGGAACATGATGAATGCCAACAGGATTTTAGAAACATGGTGTATAATCAGATGTTATTGTGACATGCATCTGAAGAGAATAATGGAAAATTAATATATTGCCTCTCATTACAATAGCGAGAAGCTAAATAACTAGATCTCCGTGTTCAAAATACTGATACAAAGCATACAATTCAATATGTATACTAACATAGCATGAAAGCCCCTTGCCTAAATTTGGATTTATATATTTCACATAATTATTGGTGTGGTGGTTCAGTGGAGGCTTAGCTGTGGCAATTTGCATTACAAGGTTTTGCAAAAGGAAGTGACATTTAAAACAATGTTTTTCTCAGCAAAGCAAGCTTCACATTTGACAGTTGAGGGCTATTGCTGAAGAAAGTGAGAATTTGAATGTGCATACAGGTTTTTCATGTATTTCATTAAGGTATTTAGGCTGTGATCCTGCCGTGACAGCCATGCTAGAGAATGTCACTTCAAGCTGCAAGGCTCACCTAACAGGATGTTGGTCTTAATTGGTCATTTTTTATATATTCACTTAACCTAAATACTCAGGAATTATTTTTAATGGCTTTTCCCCAAAAGAATCAAACCTGTTAAAATGTCGTTGTTCTTTGATTACTTTGATGCTGAATGATCAAAGATAAAAATACCCTCTTTTTTTTTTTAATATTCAGCTTCATATTTCAACTGAGTGATGTTTATGTATCAGGAGCATTACTTGCTCAGTGAGCTGAGGCATAGTGCTAACTGTTAGAACCTCAAGCCTATATATTGTAACAGAGTTGGCTAAATATTTTGCTATGAAGCTTTTAATAACTTTCTGGTTTGTGTTCTTAAGACATTTGCTATTTTTTGAAAAAATAAAAAAAATAAAATGTCTATCTACATATATCCGTTGTAAGACATGTTTTTCCTCTATGATCTCAAATCTTCCTTATCAAAGTATAATCAGGTATCATAACATTGTATATAGCATTATGCTTGATGTATTAGCCTGCCACTAGATATTTGGCTATGACTAATTGATTTCAGTGACATCCCTACACATGTAAAGGATGAATATGGTTTTTTCCCCATGTAATGTGAAATGTATTCAAAGTGATTTTGATATAAGGAATTTTTGTATAAAAAGAACATCCTGTTCTTTTCAGTTTAGCAGTAAGTATTCTTATAAAAATGGAAAACACTATTAAAGACATAAATTATTTAAGCTTTTATTTCCTTAATAGCAACATTAAATCATAGCTTAAAAGACTGGGTTTTGGGTACCATTGTACGTGGGAATAGCGGTCCTTGTGTAAGTGCACATTTTCTATGTCTCAGGTAAGCATCTGAATCACAACCTATGGATTAGACTGATGGTCTGTCCCTGCCTCCTGGGCAAAGCTGTTTCACTCTGCTCATTTATGGGGCATCTTTCATCAAGAAATAAAGAGCATGACTGCAGTGATAGAGCAGAAATGCTGGATTACATTGTTTCTTCCAGGATTGCTTCTATATTTTACATGAAATGGTCACTGGATAAAATCCTCGAAACAGGGACTGGATTCTTGCCAGGTTAATATTTTAACCACTCCTCTGGGGAGCCCAGTTTACTCTCCCTGTGGGCCAATGAACCCAACCCTTCCACACAGAGCAGCACAGAACTCAGCAGGAGGGACTGGCAAGTGCTCCAGCTGCTCAACTGCACATGGCTTAATGGATGGGAAGGGATGGGTTTCCTCAGCAGCAAAAGGACTTTGGCGTGGTGTTACCCATCCTTGATGGATGCTCTAAGGCATGTAAAAGGACAGAAAAG
Organism: Falco naumanni; assembly: GCF_017639655.2. Lineage (NCBI taxonomy): Eukaryota > Metazoa > Chordata > Aves > Falconiformes > Falconidae > Falco > Falco naumanni. Next base: position 55,617,462 of record NC_054059.1, on the reverse strand, counting down.
ACGGCACCACCAAGTCTGGTTTTGAAAGAAAAAGAAATTTTATTTTAAAACTGAGCAGAAGTTTTAGGGCTCCCAAATCTGGAGGTAGACATCTACATCTGTCCCACTTCATATATTAGCTAAATAATTTTTCTGCAACCATATCACAGTGCCTTTCTCAGACCTAGAGCTGATTTTACTTGTCTTCAATATATAGCATTACTAGTCCTTTAGTTTCTGCTGAGTGAAATTTGGGAAATAGTTTTAACCTACTACAGCAGTTTTCTCTCTGAAATGCTTTTCAGGCAGCTTGTAGAGTTCCTGGATTGCTTTAGTCTTATGCTCTTAATTCCTTCCTTCCTTTCCTTCCTTTTCTTTCTCTGACCCTCTCCAGTAACTTCTGCGTTCATCTTCCCAGCACTACCTTTTTTTTTTTTTTTTTGTTAATTTTCCTACCAAATATGGCATTAAGATGAGCAAGTAGAAATATTTTAGCAAGACTGTATGCATGTATGTATGAGAAAGCAAATGGAATAAATTGTCTATTACAATGTAGGAATGCTTCAATTAGTGTGATTTAGCTACTCAAGGGCAAGTTCATGCCCTTTGTTTAAACCTTTTCAAATTAAACTTAGGAGCAAATTAATTGCAGTTATCACAGCTATCATATGTTTAACCTTTAGGGCATATTTATTAACCCTTTCATCAGTATTCTATGGGTAGTGATGTTGAGTTGTTTTGTATTTTAGGACACAGTATTTCAAATTAACCTCACTGGAGTATTTTACACATTCAGTAAAGCCCAGGGTTTAATAGTATTACTTACCTGAATGACAGTAGGCAGAATTGCAACCCTGAGTCTTGTAAAGAATGTAAATCTGATAGTTACAATACTTCTATTGTAGAATAGTTTGTTGAAATTTAAAAAGAACCCACTGTATTAAACAAAAAGCTGTATATCTGATCTGTTGTCTTGGTTCTAATTCAGGTGGATAACGCTTTAGAAGAGGGTAATTTACAATCATTGTGAATTGTCCATAGGAAGAATCATAAATGTTGTTCCTTATCAGTTTTTATTCCAGCTAGTGTAATTATTCAGGATAGCATTCACAGAAACATCTAATCCATTTCTGAATCCCACTAAGCCCTGTTACTAAGGCTGTTTTTGCAAACTACTGCAGATTAGTTATGAGTTGCCAATAAATATATTTCCCTTATCTGCTGGAAATTCTTATCGGGACTTTAATTTCATTGCAACAGCCAACTGCTCTCCAATTAAAAAAACGCACCGGGAATAACTTGGTATCTTTTGTAAATATATTGGTATTTCTGGGGGATTGTTTTTCATATTTTCAAAGAAATTCATCACTAGTTGCTCAGAGTTATCCTGTGATTCACTGTACAGCTGGTTTAGCACTTGGATCTTTTTGTTCTCAGAATAGGTTCCTACACTGTAGGCAATACTGTATTTGTTTTGGGCTCCAATTACATGGGGTTTTACTTTTAATATTAAATGTGATTTCATTCCAGCCTATTAAGACAATTCAGTTTTCCTTCTGATCTCTTTCATACTGGTAATACTTACCTACTCCAGCTTATGGGCAAACAGAGCAACTCAACAGGAGTAGGTCTGTGCTTGGTGCCAAGGGCCTGTTTCCCATACTGGTTGCATTTCAGAAGGTTTATTTGACTAGGTCCCACCTGGGCCAGTTGGACTGAACATCCACGGGCAACTAGAATGTGTTATATGCTCCTGGAGGACAACTCCCCTTTTATTTTCCTCTGAAAGGAGTCCAGTGTGTGCTATGAGATTGCTCTTTGACATGAACTGAAGTGTGGTACACAAAGCTGACCTGGTTTGTTTCAAAGGAACACCTCCGACCTGGAAAAAAGGTGCTTCTTTAGCCACACCTGTAGTGATTTCTGAGAATTGCATCAGCACAAATGTACATTTTTCTTAAACCTGATAATAAATGCTGTTTGGTAAGATTAGTTTCATGTCAGATCCTTGAAAAACTCTACTAATCTGAAGCCTTATACATCCCCTACCAGCCCAACTTGTCACCTCTTCATTTGATGGTTAAAAATCAGCATATTTTTCCTCCTGATTCTCTTCTCCAGCTTGGCTAATAATTGCACATGTGCTACTGTATGAAATAACTTTGCTGAAGTCAGAGCAGATGAGATCTAATGCATATTTTGTCTAGAAAATTATTATTTCAAAAAGACATGTCAGTTCAGTGTGGTGTGATCTGTCTTTGCCACATCTACTCAGCAGCTTATCCTGTTTCCCATTTCCATTCTTGTCTTTAGTGCCTTGAAATTTTTTTTCTTCTGAAGTTTTCCATATTACCTGGATCTTACTGACATGATTCAAGTGGACAGGTAATTCCTTCTTTCCTTCTTTCTGGCATTTCAAAAATACAGTTTAAAAGATTACAAAGCTGGGAGGAGTGGCTGATGCAGCAGAAGGCTGTGCTGCCATTCAGCGAGACCTGGACAGGCTGGAGAGCTGGGGGTGAGGAACGTCGTGAAGTTCCATAAAGGCACGTGCAGGGTCCTGCACCTGGGGAGGGACAGCCCCACGCACCAGTACAGGCTGGGGGCCGACCTGCTGGGAGGCAGCTCTGCGGAGAAGGAGCTGGGAGTCCTGGTGGGCACAGCAAGTTGCCCACGAGCCAGCAGTGTGTCCTGGTGGCCAAGAAGTCCGGTGGGATCCTGGGGTGCATTAGGAGGACTGTGGCCAGCAGGTCGAGGGAGGTGATCCTCCCCTGCTACTCTGCCCTGCTGGGGCTGCATCTGGAGTGCTGTGTCCAGTTCTGGGCTCTCCAGTTCCAGAGAGACGGGGAACTGCTGGAGAGGGTCCAGCGGAGGGCTACAGAGATGATGAGGGGACTGGAGCATCTCCCTTAGGAGGAAAGGCTGAGAGAGCCGGGCCTCCTTAGCCTGGAGAAGAGAAGACTGAGAGGGGACCTTATCAATGCACACAAATATCTTGGGGGTGAGTGTCAGGAGGATGTGTCTGGGCTCTTTTCAGTGGTGCCCAGCAACAGGAAAACGGGCAATGGGCACAAAATGGAAAACACAGAAAGTTCCACCTGAATAGGAGGAAAAACTTCTTTACTTTGAGGGTGGCAGAGCCCTGGCACAGGCTGCCCAGAGAGGCTGTGGTTCCTACTTCTCTGGAGACATTCAAAACCTGCCTGAATGTGACTCTGTGCAACCTGCTGTAGGTGCACCTGCTTTGGCAGGGGGTTGGACTAGATGATCTCCAGAGGTGCCTTCCAACCCTCACCATTCTGTGATCCTGCGGTCACTACTCTTAATACTCATTGCCTTCCCTCTCTCTGTCAGCTCAGTAGATGCCTTGCTATGATGTGTTCCACATGCCAATATTTTCAGGTTACTATAACAGAGATTATGTGCCCCCGTGCTGTGACAGCATTAAGGGCTTGGATTTAGCTTTTTCATTGGCGAGGATTTACAGCTTCCATTTTCACACTTTCTTTCTTTCATTTTCCACACTTTATCTCCCATTTCCAGATTTTTTTCTTTTTCTACTAGTCACCTTACCTTTCCCCTGTTTCTAATATAGTTAACTTAGCTGAAAAATGAGGCAAAGTATTCACTTAGTATATAGGCTTAATCTGGAATGACCCTGTCACTTTTAGTGGGTTTCAGGGGGGTGTTTAATTTTAAAATGGGTTAAAGGGAGCTGAACGTGACACCACACTTCTCAGTGTGTTCCCACATTCACTCTCTGCTCCATTACATATGATTCCCCACAATGTTGCCTCGTTTGTGGGGGTTTTTAATTTTGTTTTGGTGATGCTGTCATTAATCCAGCTGGGTCTGAAATTATCTCCAGAAGCTTCATACAGTCGAGGTACACGTTTTTGTGCTTTGGTTTATAAAAAAGGTCTGCCGTACCTGAAAGTGAAATCACCAGCCATATTGCTTGGTCAATGTCAATAACTACTTTTTGTTCAGGGATGAATTCAACACTTTACTTGGAGTGCTACTGTAGTTTATCCTTTCTGTGTGAAGTTCATTGGTTCAGCTCATGAGCACTTGAGTTTCTAGGAGCATCTTATCTATGGCACACACACTACTTAACAAAAGCCAGACGTCAGGAAAGCGTATAACAGTGAAGAAGTTCTGTATTTTCAGATATGCTGATAATCAGTCTTCCACAGCTTGAAAGGCATTTAAATGCACATATATTATAATAGAACAATGATTTGCAACATAAAAATTGGTATTTATGTAAGAAGTAGCCATGTAAGCCTCAGGTGTAGTTCTTGCTTTCAAATGTGATTTGCCAGATGAAAAGCATCAGGTAAGGATGAGGTATCAGCTTCACCTGACACAGGCCAGGTAGGTTGCTTGCAAAACTCTGTGACATGCAGTATAGTAGCCTGCATCACAGCTACAAACTTGGTTTGGGGAAAGAAAGACTGTGCTATGCACTGAACTGAACAAATGATTAATTAATATAGATAACCTTATTTGCAAGGATATTATTCACATCTGATTTTGGTAATATCAATGCTTAAAATTGCTTTCACCAGAAGTGCCAGGATAAGCAATGCATGAGTACTTGTGGCAAACACATACACAGATCATGACCACAGCCCAGCTAACCTTAATTTTCAAATTAAGCATCTTCAGAAAAAAAGCCACCTACCTTTCATTCAGCTTAGAGTTCTTCATGTTATCTCAGAAAAGCTTTTATATTTCATAAAATACAGATTCAGCATAAAGAAGCACATGCAATGGGAGACAAAAGGACACGTGTTATTTAAACCCTGGGCACAGCAAGATGTGAAGAGGATACTGACTTTCTTGAAAGGGGAAATTGGGTCTGCTGAAGTTGATAGATTTCTGCAGCTACTTAAGATCATCCAGGTTGAGTGCAATGAGAAGCATGACAGGTAATTTCTAGGAATCCAGAAAGCTCAGCTCAGCTATAACTGCAAAAATGTTTACCTGAATGTTCCCCTAAGCAGCCCAGGGCCTGTGGTTTTGTTGTCTATAGATGGCTTTCTTCGTGAATGAATAACAGTGTCTGCTAGTATAAAAAGGTAAGTTATCAGTCAATTTAAAAGTGTAGACATTTGGAAGACAAACATAGTCATTTTTTTTCATTGCCTTTCCCAATTTCTTCCCTTAAACTACTGTAGTCTTTTGTCTTACTTTTTCAAGGGTGTAGAAGCAAATGATGTCATATAGGAATAAAAATTAAGTAACTTTCAAAACCAGCTTCTCTGTGATAAAGCTCTGTCACAGAACCTGTAGAAACTGAATGAAAATGGTTTTGAAAGACTCTCGCCTTCTGTCAAAAGCCACAAACCTGAACGAACTCTGAATAGATTGGGTATTGTGGAAAGATGTAAATATCACCAGCTGACAGAATTAGATCCATGCTGGTTTAGAGACTGGATAAAGTATATGGACAAGTTTGAAATAATGATTTTTCTCCTTTTTCTATTTATAGAACAGAAACTGTTGAAGAAACGTGTCCTGGCCAGCACAGCTGCCAGGAATATATTTCTTTGTAGATTTTTGGGGCTGGTCAAAAGAGTTATAATGGCAGTATCTCTTCATAAAGTGTAGACCTCTCCATATCTGTTCAACAGACATCTGCTCTATTTAAAAGAAAGTATCCCCAGAATATAAAAACAACTGAAGTATTCTGGGTTTTTTAATGCCTCTCTAATAGTAGAAAAAACATTAATAACTGAGGTTAGGGGTAACATCACTGTGATAAGAGTCTAAACCAGATTGAAGACCCCTTAGTTATTTCATATATGCTGCTAAACTGCAAGGTGTAATAATGTTGCATTATCTTAGGAACATTAGATACATTGGGAACTTTGCCAAGGTGAAAGAAGCTTCTATTCAGTATCAGTTTTTTTGATAATAAGGTTTGCATCAGTATTGGGTACAGGTCTTCATGTAGTCAGCTATATCTCCTGCAAATCCGGTAGCTTATACTACAAATGATTCAGTTATTTTAAAGTGATGTTTAGTGTCTAGCGGAATTGATGGAAATGTCAGTTTCTGGACTTCTAGCTAATAACATGGGAAAAGATGAACAGTATCAGAAAAGGCAATCAACAATAGGACTAGCAGGATCCAGACCCTGAAATTATCAGTAAGTTTCCACTTAAGCTTGTCTCTCTCTTTGAATCCCGTTAGTTCAATTTACAATAATTTCCGTCAGGATTCTTTCATTGCTCAAGCCTGTGGGCATCATTCTAAAGCTCAGAATGTAGTACTTGCCTTTTTCAGTATGAAGGAACCATCTGTTTTTTCTCCTACACAAGTAATACTGACAAAGGACATATATAACTGCTGTAACATTATCTAAAAGGAAAACAACATTTGCTTCCTCCAAAGAACATAAATAACATATTGAAAAGTATATGAACATCCACAGCATGTATGTGGTAGGATATAGCAGAAATTAACTAGTTATAGTAACAAAAATTCAATTTTCTATTGGTAGGAATTGAGGTTTATACTGCCTTTTCTTTTAGCCCTGTTACCACTCTGTGTTTCCTGTCACAGTGTATGTTGGCTTTAACAGATAAGAAAATAAAAGGGAATAATTTTGCCCAGCAGACTGTCTAAATACTTCCTATTTCAGCCACTTGCCGTTCCAATTTCTATCCTTAAATTAACTGAGTTTTTCTCCTGACTTTGTCCATCCTTTTCAAACTATGGCTATTTTCAGTAGGAACAACAGCGTCCTTAGTTGCTCATGGGGAGAAATGATTTACTGGGTACTTAAGGAAATGCAGCAAAATCAGGCTCATGGCATAAAGCTCAAAGCAGTGTGCCTGACATGCTCCTTCGTGCAGTGAAGAACGTATGTCCAATTCACTCTGTTTTCTCCATTATACATTTTCCCATGGAAAAATTCCTCATTTCACTCACATGCAGACTCAAGGGTGGAAAAAGAAAATTAGGTGTCCTTAACCAACATTACTTCCAATTATACAGTGCACTTCGCATCCCAGTGTTACTCTATGCAGATACTGGAGTTTCCATTCTACTTCTAATATTTGCTGTCTTCATACCCCTGCAGACTGTTTCTTTCCTGCAACCTTTCCATTGCAAGAACAGCTAAATTATTTTTTTTTCTATGTCATTCTACCTCTGTTGCAGTGTCTCTGCTTGTCCTTCATAGTCTGTACCTTACAACAGTGAGATCACAAGCCTCAGGCTACAGATTTCCTTAGCTCAAAGGTACCACCAAAGGCAACGCATGCTACAGAGCACATCAGTCCTTGTCAAAGATCTCTTTGTAGAGTCCCAAATATAAGTCCATTTTGCAAACATAGGAATAAGGAAAGGAAGAAATGTGGCTTCACAGCACCTCTAGAAAGTTAAACCCAATAGTGTTTGTTGGCTTCACAGAACTGTATTGCTATGAACACTCATAAAAGCAAGAACTGATGTTACTGGGAATATTTCTATATTTCACAGCCACAAAAAGAAAGTTTATATGCACACAACAGGGTGTTGCTCATATTTGAGATTAAAAAGACAGAAACCTCTTCGATTCATTTTATCTTGGTTTACTTTTGCTTGGTTTAAATGTTGCACGTGGGACGGAAAGTGGTTTGCTTAGTGTTTAAGAGATCCGTTGCAGATACCTGCCTGCCATTGAATGATGTCCTGAAAGAAAAACCCAACCCAAACCTCAGTAATAGTTACAAGGAAGGTGGCCACAGAACACTCTTCCCTCCACCATGGGGAGTCTTAGCAGTGCAGGGCAGGGGCCACAATCTGACCTCAATTTGATCATCCAGTCTTGATTATAAATATAACAAAGATCAAACAAATAAAAAGAAAATCTACCGGACTCTTTGGAGCGTGATCACAGCTCTGAATATACCGGCATCAGGAGACAGAGGGAGGCCAGTTGCTTCAGTAGTGCGTTTCCTTTTTGGTGGAATCATCCTTACTCTTCCACATGCAATATGTTTATTGTCCTTCACTCCTTTGATGAAAATAAGACAATAATAAAATATTGAATAGGAATGAAAATAAGAGAAATAAATAATAAGATCTCACAGTGGAGTAACTGAAAGTTGAAGTTTCTGTGAATATTTATTTTCAAAGAGAAAAGAATGGAGGTGAATTTCTATTTTTAGTTTCAGACAAAACTATTAAATAAAGGGGTACCTAACATTTTTCTTGCTTTTCTTTCACTTTTTGAAAGGGTACAGGAGCTGCACTCCTCTGGTCTCTCACATCCTCTTCTTCAGACAATACATTTGCTTAGTTTGATACACATTTTCCTATAAATGCTGTAGCAGGTGACAAACAGAGCTGGCCATGAAATGCTGTGGCAGCAGCCGAGGAGCAAGCAGCTTGTTGTGTGGGGAAAGTGCCAAGGAAAATGGAGGGAAAATTGGCAGAAAGTATCAGGAGTAATGGAAAAATGAATAATTGACCTACCAGAGAAAACGTTTCACTTAAAGGAGGTGACATCCTTCAAGAGAGAAAACTGGCAACTGAGAAAAAAAGGAAGGTAAGATAGCCCTCCTCCCGGCCCCTGTATCCCAGAAGCTCAGTGACAAACAACAACGGCAACTGCATCTATGCTTTGGACGCCAGGAGATGGACTTTAAGGCAGGAGTGCCTGACAGACATATTTTTGTAAACAGTCAGACACTAGTTTGCCTCCAAGTCTTGCATAAAGGAAATCACCCACCACCCAGTTTGTCTAATGTTCCCTGAACCCAAGAGGCCGAAGCTCTGCATGCTGTTGTTTCGGCTCTGCATCCAGATCTGAGTTGAAGCGCTATGGTTTCCCTACCCAGGCAGTAAGCCTGGGGAATCAGCAAAGATAACAGCAGATTATTGCAGAAGCTTAGCCTGAAGAAAGTCAGCATCAGCATATGATTTCAAGCCTAGAGATAGCAGAAGTGCCTGAGATCTCGACTGCCCTAGATTATGAACTGGGTAGGAGTTTGGTGACAATAAACTGGACAGGTTGTTGAGCAAGCAAGAAAGCTGTCAGAGGAGTGGCTCTCCACAGAAGTGGTACAAGCTGGCCCAGAACAGAGCTACAGGGGCTCTGCCAAAGAAAGTGACCTAGTACAGAGTTGGAAATTGCTTTTTTGGGGAAGCTGGGGGTCAAGGGCCACTGGAAAGAGTCCTGGAAAGCAGTAGGAGCCAAATAACTGTGTGCTGTAACTGATCTTACCATATTACCCATTGTCATGATGTGATTGTAAATCTTGAGATATTTGGACACTAATTTTCTTGCTGTTTGTGGAAATATGTGTTCTCACTGAAGGGGGAAACAAACCCTAGACAACCTCTCCATTCTTTACCCTCCATCCTGCAAAAACTCCTGGAAGTGTGGCTTGAGCATATTCTCCATACTCAGAAGTCAGAAAATGATGGGAAAAGCTTAAATTGGTAAATTTAAGAAGTGATTTGTAAAGTATCTAAAAATTTTTGAAGGGAGGCTCTTGACATTTTTGGACTTAACCCAGTTTTGAAGACGGGGGCCTGGGCAGAATTGGGGCTGGCTGTAAGAGCTCTGCTTCAGGAGGTTAGCTCCTTGCGGAAACAGGGAGCTTCCTGTAGAGCTGCGTGTGCCCAAAGAAAACATACATGTTCATCCGAAATGGAAAAGGCTATAGGTGTCCCAGCAGCGAGTCTGAATCTGTCTTGTGGCTGCACATGGAGCTGACAGGTGGGATTTGTAATGTCTGGCTGGGTGGATGAGTCCCCCTGAATTAACAACACAACTGCAGGTGTATGTGGAGAGGTTCCTACTATAATACGTCTGTCCCCAGTTCTTGCAATTTTTTCTTTAGTGTCCTTACAAAAGAACATGGAAGAGAGAACAGAAAAGAAAAGCTACATTTCAAAATGTAGTTTCTGTGCTTTCATGTAGAGATAGGAAAAAGTGGTGTTTCTCACAGCACTGTATTTCAAGATTGGTTTTCAGAATGATCTGGTTCTTTACTCTGAAGTGACTTCTGATAGGATTTGGCAGGAAAGGAGACCATTTAATTCAGTGAGTGCCAAATGAAAAAACAGAGCTGGTGAACAGAAGAAGGTGAAAGCTGAGAATTTCCTAGATGTGTAAGCTTTTCTCATTCTCTTTCTTTGACTTCTTGATTCCTTATTTATTGAACCTCTTTTTGAAACAGAGCAGTGTGAAAAGGGGTCATTTGACTTGTGGGCTAGGAAAAGAGAAGAGCATTCACTTCCCGTGTGTAGGTTTGTCTGCATGACTCCAAAGATCAGCAGATACATTTAAGTGTCTACAGACCCTTCGCTCATCAATTTTTCGAACACCGTCGCTCAGTGTTTGGTTTAACACTACCTGGCCTGCAGGAACCTGCAGGGACCCTATAGACTTATATGCCTATAACATTTTGTGGGGTAAATTCTGCCTGGGACCAGACATGTGAGCCTCGGAGGCTGCCACAATGCATTCTTGATGCATACACCAGATATATAAGGATGCCAGCCTGCACAGGGGCTACATCCTAAGGAAACAAGAGGCTTTGCTCTGCTTCTCTCCTAGCTTACAAGTCAAATGTCTGTTTCAGCTGGTGCCGGTAGCTGGAGGCTGATGTGAATGGAGTAAGCACCCAGAAATAGATGCATTTACTGCCATTTCTGTCTACACTGCTCTGAAACCTGGCCCTCCTTTGCACTTGACAGACAGAGTGGCTCCTAAACAACTGCTGCTTGATGGCTAAATATACATTCTTACCCACACAGAGTGCCATCCTGCCTTGCAGGCTGTAGCAGAGCCTTCAGCCCTGTGTGGATGGGGAAAACAACACCACACAGAGGCATCACATAGACGGTAAAAATAGTTGAGAGACACCAGGGCCGAGAGGATTACGTATGTGCTGACTGTCGTGGCAACCAGCATTGGAAAGGATGGTTCTTATGTAAGAAGCATAACTTAGAGGATAAAATAATTTGTATTTTGATTTCCCCTGCAAATACAGAATGCAAGAAAGCACCATTTACAAAAGTCTACTGTCATCATTTGGAGAGTGTAACAGCAAACACATCCCAAAGCGAGGCACAGAATGGGAGCTGCTTTCCTGCCTGGCAGAGCCCAGCAGGGCTCCTATGTTCTTGCAGGACCCAGAGGAAAAACCTCTCAGGGTGATGTTCCCTGCAAACAGTCATCTTCCTGGGGCTGATTCTCCTGCAGGCTGAAGAAAAAGTCATAAGAATGAGGGTAAAGCATAATTTTTATTTTTTAAATGAATGGAAGATTAAAAGGTGAAGAGGAAGAATGCTTTAACCAGCCAAAAGGGACAGTTGTTTTCTGTTAAGCGTATGCGTGCCTTTTACATCTTGTTCTCATGACGAAGGCAAGTGAGGAATTCTAGTGAGATACTAAAAGCTTCAAGGGAGAAACCAGTTTCAGCCTGTCAGTCAAGGAAGAAGTCTATTTAAAAGGTCATATTCAAGATCGGGGTAAGGAATAATATGATGAGCTGACTGATAGCATATCAATCACCCATTCCGGTAGTGAATTGCCTTTCTGTTTTTAGGAATGGAGCTGCTGGGTTCCTTTCTCAAAAGGTTCCCTCTCACTGCTGTTCTTCAGTGTTTACCTGTGTTTCTCCATCAGTGACCTTATATCTTAGGCGGATGTACGTGCTGAATCTGCTATCTAGTTACTGACCCTATTTGCCAATTTTCCTAACTATGACTAGGCAGCATCTACAGCATCCTAACCACTAATCTTAAGCAACAAGAAACAAGTGTTATTCCTCTCTTTCTCTGTGTTGTTTCAAACAAAGGAAAGTTTTGTACCACTTTGACCTCTGTGAACATGAGAATTTTCATGACTCAGACACAAAGTTTAATGCTGGTAAGACAAAGAATTGAGCTATACTTTTGTTATTCCCAGCAGAGGCCAAAGATCTGTTCTTAACCCATGGAAGGATGTTTGATGTGGAAGTGCTACAGTACCACTGCAATGGAATATTTTCCATTTTATTAGTATCTTTTATCAGAAGCCTTTCTACAGTGCTGAGCCTCTGGGAATACAGCTGGAAATTACAGACATACCACTGGAAATTTGCCTACAGATCTGATGTCATATAAGCACAGGAAGCAAAATTGCCTGTATATGGGTGAAGCCAAATTTACAGTGTTCACTGTAGATTTTTTTTAAGTCAGAAATGGGACACAGGCACCTCTTGGTCAAATTTTGTTATTTAAACTGTGCTCCAGAATTTGAGCATAGGCTTTGCAAAAGTAGGTGGGAAGATTTACTCTGACTCTTTAGCCAGGCTGCCTGTGTATAGTAAAGACAGTATTAATGATGATTCTGCTCCTGCACAAGAATTGTTGTGGTCTGTACCTGACCAATATCACAGTCTGGTGCAACCACCTACAGAAAGGTATGTAGTTACGCCTTTATGCTCAGGTCTGAGATAGCATGAGCTTGATGCAGTTCATGGGAGAGACTCTCTACAACTACCTGAAAGGAGGTTGTAATGTGGTGGATGTCAAGTCTCTTCTCCCAAGCAACAAGCGATAGGAGGAGAGGAAATGGCCTCAAGTTGTGCCAGGGGAGGTCCAGATCAGATATTAGGAAGAATTTCTTCACCAAAAGGTTTGTCAAGCATTGGAACAGGCTGCCCAGGGAAGTGATTGAGTCACCATCACTGGAGGTATTTAAAAGATGTGTAGATGTACATTTAGGGACATGGTTTAGTGGTGAACTTGGTAGTGTTATGTTTATGGTTGGACTCGATGATTTTAAGGGTCTTTTCCAACTTAAATGGTTCTATGATTCTATGTGACAGCATAAAGGACACTGGAACTTGCTGCCTTGCTGCCGAGGTTCCCCATTGCTTCTGATATTAGTTTATTGTTGATAACATACTTATTAAAAAATGAAAAGCACCATGCTGAGGCAGAATTTTAAAGAAAGCTGGAAGGATCGTACACTGCTGGATGGATTTTACCACTCAAGCTATATGCGGGTAACAGCTGGCAGTGGGTAGTATGCAGCAACTGACGTTTACATAGATGAATACGTACCAGAATGTTCATTGGTGAGAGCTCTGCTCTCATTAAGCAGTAGGAACTGTTTCTTGCTGTTTTGAGAAAAAAGGTTTTATATAATTAGAGTTGTAATTAGAAATGCCAGACCTAATGTTCTGTTGCCTACTTTGGTTTGAGGACTACAGAAAAATATTCAATTCTGACAGAAATTTGCACCCACTAATTACTTGTGAAAAGATTTGGATGGAAAGCAGAGCCTCAATCTTTCAGTAAAAGGAAAAGCAATTAAAAGAAAAAGCAAGCCATTACGTTACTCATTTCTCTGGATGATCTGTGCCATTACTGCATTGTTATCACTCTGACAACATTCTCTTATTAGTAACATTCAGTCTGACTATTATTTATTCTATTGTCCCTGAACATAGCTCTGTAATAAAAGTGCTGAAATGTGGGGAAAAATTACATCATAATGAAAATAAGACTTAGATCCCAACTAACCAATAATTCTGTCCATCTTTTTGCAAATGATCCACAGGGGTTAGAAAAGACAGATTTGAGGGTTACTTTCCTTGAGAAACATTCACAGATTTGTCATCTCCTCTTGAATCAATAGCTCCTTCTGACCCCTGCACACGTTAGTTAACATACACTGTCATACAAAACTATTGCAACTTATTAGTCATGCAGAAGAGTTTGAAACCTTTTCCTTTCCCTTCCATGTAAACATATACATGCATATCAGCTATACTCGAAACAAACTTGAAAGTGAGGTGAAGTTGCTCAATGCCTTCCTTACATTTAATAAATAAATGGAAAAAAAATCTTTACAGTAGGTGATCCAGCATATCTAAAACCCCAATAACTTTCTGGAGGGGCTTCTTTCTCTCTGCTGGTAGGGAAGGGAACCTTGGGGAATGACTCTCCCAAATTAAGCAGTGCAGGAATTTAAAACTTATTGGAAGTCAGAGCATACCTGATAGTCTAACCATTGAGGATAGCACTGGGACAAGAGTTCCATCCATCTACCAGTAATATCACATCGGCTTTATCCATCTGAAAGTGTAGTGACATACCGTATATAGGTCATAGCACTGCATTTTTTACTAGGATTTAGAGTGACCTACACTGCTACAGTGACAGTGGAAGCAGGTTTCTTCAGCAGTGACCTGGCTTCTTCCATTGTACATCTGCTTACATCTTTACTGAAAAAACGTACAGAATTAAGCTAGCTATATATGATTGATTATTAGGATACAATCTTAAGCTATAAGTCAATGTACTGGCCTTAAACTAATATACTAAATTTAATAATGAAATGTTTTGTGGTAATTTTAATTTATTTGACCAGTTCTTTGAGTTCTTTCCTCAAACAGCAGCATACTGCTGCTCTAAAAATTTGTCCTGAAAGGTAAGCCTCACACAAGACTCCACAAGAAATTTTGCCCAGCTCTCTTCTCCCAGAAGGCAAGGAGGAGGGAGATAGGTACAACCTCAGGTTTTGCCTGAGGGCAAACAGATCTTTAAACTTGCTGATGTTAAAACATGACCCGTTTGCCTGTAGAAGTACTTCACAAGTTACAATCTTCTGCAGCTTCATGGCATTACAGAGAGTGCAGGCATTGCTGTCAGGTGGTTGCATGAAGAGCTGAGGTCATTAGGCACTTCACAGGGTGAGCACCTTGCCCAGGTGAAGCAGGCAGCTGAGTTCACCAGGCTTTCAGCTTAATTTTCCTGCTTCTTCAAATTGACATTCATTGCAATGCAAAACTGGTCTTTAGTGAGAACAGCGAATGTTGCATTCCTGTGGAGGGAAGGAATCCGAATGGGAGACATATCTGAGCTGTCTTACTGCACATGCAGAGCATTCAATGTGTTTATTTTCATTTCTAGCATGGTTGCTTATCATGGGGTTAATTTTCCATTTGGTACTTTTTCAGCACAGTTCCACTTACGGAGCTGAAATGACGTATCCATCCATCTTTTCAGCTCTTGGCTGATAAAAATACAATCAGAAAAGCAAATCTTATGTTAATTTTTTGTCATGAACAGCTATGCTAAAGCATAACTCCTCCTTCCCCTCCCACCAAAAGCCCTGTACTCATACAAACACTTACTACAGGCTTCCTGGTAGGATTTAAACAACGTTCCACTTTTTTTTCCCCAAAAATTTTCAGCTTTTATATTTAAAATGTGTTTCCTGCAATGAGAAATATTAAGTGTTTCATAAAATATGATTTTATTATAAAATAATGATTTGGAAAAGAAATACCCAGAGAAATACTCAAACTTACAGCAGTCAGCCATTCACCTGGTTAGCCCTAAATGTAAAAGTAGGCTAGTCCCAATTAAATTCTGTTCGTACCTTTGTGTTTAGCCCCAAAGGGGTTTTTGCAACCTGATTATTCTTTATGTCGCTGGTTGTTATACAATAGTTAAGACATTTGAATGCTCATCCAAGTTGGCATTCTTAATAGAGCTTATGAGAATTTGCAGACTTCCACGTCAGTCAAATAGTTAACTGCTGAGGTGCCTTCAGAAACTGCAGCCCAACATTTTATAATGTTTCCTTTATTGTCTGCTTAGGTGAAAGAAGCTTTTTAAACAGAAGAGCAATGAAAAGCAAATATGGAATAATCTTTTTACACAAGAGTTTTTCTGTATGTGGAGATACTGGCATTCATGAAGAAAGCAACTCCCAAACATTTATGCATTTATGCAACAAAAAGCTAGTTTTAACAGATATTGGCCTGGTATCACTGCATTAGCCACCAGAACAGATTTCAAATGTCTATACTAAATTTCATAGTTATTACTAGTTTTGCTATCGGTACACTACTGGAAACTGCAGTGTCCCTTATGTCAGCTGCAGGAAAGCAAGTTGACTACCCCTGAAGATGACAGAGGAAAGAAAGCATGGCTGGATGGAGATTGAACTGTGCTGTTGTCTTTAAAGATGCTTCTTCTGAAAGCAAGGCACACTGCCAGATCCCCGTGGAGAAGTTTGGCTATACCTGTGATGCAGGTAGACAGTTCCGAAGACCTTTTCATATGATACATTTCATGAGTACTTAATTCATTATGGAAGTGTTAAGCAGCTTGGCTATCATCTCCCTTACAGCAGTTTCTTTCCCTGAAGAAGACCCAGGAAAAGGGTGCTTTTCATAAGGGTGCCTTGCAGGAGCAATGCACAGAGAGGGGTCATACCCTGTGGACAACACGAATTTTAAAAATGTTGTGACACCAGGACTGCCTTTCTTCCATAACTACCTCTAAACTAGACGGAGCTGGTGCTCCTCAAAGGAACATGAACTAATTTCAGTCTCATCGTTATTCATGTAATATGCCCTTTCATTTTTGATGAGGAAAGATATCCTCTTAAATGAGTTTTGAATCTCTGTGAGTATTTTACTGAACACATGCATAAAATATGGGAGGCTGAGGAGAGAATAACCCAAATTCCTAATTCGTATTGGGTGGAAACTTGAAAATTAGTTTGTTTTTCTTGTTAAATTTTGCTTTGATTTATGGCATGCTCAGTGTGACTAAGGATCTTAATTAATTCCAGCTTAATCATATCTACATGTCTGACTCACATACTGTATCTAAATTTAGAGTAGCTACTACTGGGCTGAAGTACTGATGTTGAGAATACATTGGTATAAACCTTTGCCATTTTTTTGGCACATGCAGTTAAATGCTGAGCTGTTGGTAGGACAAAGTTCAGTGAATTAGGACTGAGAGGATGCCTTGCCCTTCCAAATTAAGAATGTCCAAAGTTCTAATTTATTATATCTAAACTGAGGTGCATGCCAGATCATTAGATTAACAATTGGACTAGGTCAGGAACCTTGGATTAGGTGCCTACCTGTATGGCTATTGCTTTTTTAATCTTTGGAAAGCTCCTTCTCCAAGGAACAAGGCAAATTAAATCAAACTTCTTTTGATAAAAGTTTATTTTAATGGAAAAGACAAAAAAGGAAGACTAAAATTATGAATGTTTGACAATATAAAATAACCTTTCTGATTAATATTTCAAAGGAGTAAAGAACAGCCTCCATAGAATGTGACAGAGATCATTGGAGAAGTGTAAATTACGTAGTTAGAAACTCCACAACATTGTTTACTCCTGGTTTTGATGATAATTTATTTCAGTTCTCTGTGATATGCAAAGGAACAGTATTCTCAGAACCCTGATAGTATTTATTGGCTTTTCAAATAATGTAAAAGTTTCCATGGCCAATATTTTTATCAATTAATTCACGAGTTATTTTCCTTGTATCTATGAAATTGTAATTGATTATGTTTTTTCCTGTCATGCTACAAAGTTAACGTAAACATTTGCAGTGATTCTTACTGAATGTCACTTCATATATTTTCACATTAAAATATTCAGAAAGGTTTGAATTTGAGAGAATGGAGAGAAAGAATGGAGAGACTTTTTGTGCTAGATTTTCAATATCAGATGCTTTGACAAATTTACCCTCTGTTAAGAACCGGAAAAGTTTATTCTGAATAAAAATTTCTATTTTTTTGATTTCTGATTTTTTTTTCCTACAGAATAATGTTAAAAGTGTTCTCATGTTTTCACAAGAATATTTTTATAGATTCATTTTTCGGTCTCATTTTTCAATGAAATTCTTTGTCTTCCTTGTTATAGAATACATCAATTTTATTTATGTTGTAATAAGGTTTCTCATTGTTGTATTCAAAATGTATAGTGGAATAGTCATACTTTGAAGAGTTTCTAGCATAATATAAATCATGCACACTTTCTAACACCATATTTCTGGGATTCCTGTATGTGAGGTTTTTTTCAGGTGATACAGGTTGTTCAGGTTAATTAACCTGCTAGTACAGGTTTTCAGATGTTCAGACTTCAAAATTTTCTTTCAGATGGCTCTAAACACTTGACTGATTCTTCCTTAGCATTCTCCCATCTTGTGTTCAGATAACATTTTGAAAGACAGCACTGTTTAAAATGGAGATGCAAATTCCTCAGCACAAACTAATGCTGCCAATGAACTTGTTCGGCTAAAGCAAAACATCAGCAACAGAGTTCAAGTGAAATTCTGCACTTTGCTTAGAAGTGCTCTCCTCTAGATCAGCCTGGAAGGTCTCCTAGCTTGTCCTCCCCAGCTTCTGTATGTTCTCTTACTTCTTTTGCCATCCTGTTGCAGGTCTGGACTAATTTCAGTATTATCACTAAGGCCCCATTCCTGCAAAAAGTCCTCATGGTGAGCTCCTGAACTTCTCCCATTCTTGGCTCAGATCAATTGAAAGTCTGAAGTAAGGTTTAGATATGGGTACTGAAACAGATCCTTTAAAAGAAAAAAAGAAGAGGGAAAAAAGAGAATGGGCAGTATGGTAGCAACATCTTCAGGATAAACATGTCTTTGTAGAACAAAAGATGTACATGAACAGCAGGTACTGTGATACCTCCATACCTTGCCATTACAATAAAGGTGCCTTTGAGAGTTTATATCGCTTCACAGTGAAGTGAGATCAGATTTTCTGCATGATTCAAGTGGAACTGACTTTAGAAGGGCTGTCCACTTACCTCCTGTCAACATAAAAAGGGAAGCAAAGTCTGGCATCTATACGAAGGAAAGATATCCACTGAAGCAGAAAAATATTTCTAGAAGTCACAGGAAAAAAGGCATGGCAAGGAATTTACACATTTTTGAAAGAAGAGCTTAGAGAGTGAAAAAATGATTTTTTGCTTGACAAAATCCAAAGGTGTTTAAACAGCTTGGTTACAAAAGGGCAGGTTTAGCTTAGACAACCTTTCCCATCTGAACACAGAGTAGGATTTATTAATTAGTAATCATTTCTGTAAAGGACAGATTCATATTGACAGCATTAATGAAAAATTAATGATGGAGACTTAACATTCTAATCTGCTGGATTACTATAAGGAGGCTGCCAAACTTGGGCGACCAGCCAGTGCTAAGAACACAAATAAATATCATAGTTCCCATAGTAACTGGGATCACCTTGGAGATGATTAATACCAGTCTGACTTACAACAGGCGTTCCAGAGATATCACTCTCTGCTGATTTAATTATGACCTGGTGTAACATATCTGAAGAAATACCGAAAACATCTCTGGAGAAAAATAACTTTATATTTCTCTGTTTTTTTCTTCCTACCCCTTGATGGTGGTCCAAGAAGGATATTCTTTTGTTTTGGGTATTTTGCTATTAAGGGAAAACAAAACACCATATAGCACCCATCCCAGAGTCATGCATGCCACACTGGAATGTAAACAGATATGCTGAAGACAATTTAGGAATATTTAGAAACATCTTCCTTTTGGGGTTTTGGTTTGGTTTTTTTTTTGTTTGTTTTTTTTTTTGGGGGGTGGGGTTAGTTTCTAGTCTTGTAAAATCATATATTGCACCTAATTCATGGTACTCTGAGCAAAACAAACCATGAACAGTTTTCATACTTCATCAGAGTACATCAGCTGGTGTAGGAGAATTTTTACAATCCGTTACAAAGAAGGAACTTTATGAACAGAATCCTATTACAAGGTTTTACAGTTTTAGCCAAAGTAAAATGCTAATTTCACAAGAGTCTGTGAAAAAAATATTGTAAAATTTTTAAAAAAAAAAGTAGATCTTGTTAGCACTACCATCAGAGAATTTAGGTATTCTATGAATAAAACACTCTGTGCCTCAGCCACCACTCTAACACTTGTGGTGTCATCCAGTCTCTCAGTTTCTCCATGAATAAAAAGGGAATATCAAACCTGGTACATTAACACATTTTTCTAAAACACAGAAATTGCCTGAAAGTGCTAGATTTGTACAAAGAACTTCTACTATTATAATTGAACTAGCATAAAATTCAGGTTTCCTTCAATTTGTTCTTGAGGATCAGTTTTCATGTGCTTTCCTGATACATGAGAGGTTTAAAATTTAACAGTGACTTGTAAGAGATATGACGTTTGGCAAAATGATCTCTTATCTCATATTTACATGAAGCATTGTTATTGACACCAGTAGTCGATTTGGTTTGAGATACTCTAAATTTTTCGTCAGTGCTGAGCAAAATTAATAGCTTCAATGGTTTCAGATAAATATTCACAATGTATTTTATTCTTTTTTAATGTTGAAAATGTTTCCATGCTTACCTGCTTGTAGAGAGTTGAAAAGAATGAAAATATTTCTCCCCATTCATAAGTACAACTGGAGAACATGTTCCCATCCAGAATCAGAAGCACTGGCTTTCCTCTGCCTCTGGACGTGGTCTTAAATGTGTCCAGTGAAAAAAAAATGGATGGAGAAGTAATAACATATCAGAATATCTATGATGACTTTCAGCTTGAATTCTTCATGTGTGAAGCTGCTGGATTGACCAGATTCTGGGAAACTGACTGTTCCAGAAAGCAGTAACACGAGAATTGCGAGCACTGTCTCAATGAGAGGAGCAATGGAAAGGTACTGGAAGACTAAGTGAACTGTACTGATAACTCTGCAATGGTTTCACAGGAAAAAAGAGAAAGTGTAGATAAAGCAGAAACAACATCCGCTTTGAAAGATGCATTGCAAAGATAAATTATTGTAGTGTACAAAGGAAAAATGGAAGGATATGAACGGCTATGCAAAGAGAAAGGCGAAGAAAAGGTAAAAATATTTAAAAGTATGTTAAGTCCTAAGAAGACAAAATATTTGTCAGCAATTCAACAATGGATGAAATTAACAGATGAAGGAAAGAAGTCTGAAGTGGCTAATATCTTTTTGAAAGACTAACCATAACCAGTCAACCTCTATAAATAAAGTACAAAACCAGGCTAAGTTTTGGACAAGAAGTTTAGGTGCATGGATTGGTTTCTTCAAGATGTTTTCAAATTGTTTAGCAATTCTCAGATGAGCCACTAGACAGGCTATTTCAGGACAAAAGGTGGTAATCTGAAAAACTGATGATGGGTAAGCTTGTGAAAGGATGGAGAATTCTAGATGTAGTAATCCTTAAAAAAAAAGGAAAAAGGACAGCCAGAGTTTTGGCTCTGGCCAAGTAAGCTTCTATTCTTGAAAACTTTGGAATAGATAAAGCAAACATGGGTGAGAATTAGCAGATAATGAGGAAAAAAGATTTTTCAAGAACAAATCACAAATAGGACAAGATAATATATTTTGTGAGTGGGAGAAAAGTAGTAGATATCTTGTATGTTTTGAAGTTGTTCCATTACATGTTCGTACAACCCATCCAAGAAAATATATTCTCACTGAAACTAGTAGACAGCTATATGAAAAACTGTTTCCCAGTCCATACTGCATATCCATGGTTCAATAGACATGAATAACAATTAAAATTAATTCAGCAGTGAGAATGCTTACCAGGAAAGACTGGAGGCATGGTGGGATAAAAACCAATAGGTTTAAACTGAAGCAAGTAAGATCTGTGTTGCAATTAAGAGGAAAAGGATGGCTAGCAATTCAAATAGAAAATAGATATCAAAACCAATGTTCCTCCAGCTCTTTGGAAGGGTGAGTTCCTTCTGGATCATTTGCTTCCATGTGATGCCTCGCATTGAAAGCATTCATTATTCCTCAGGAAGAATTGCTACATGCTTGTGTTTAATGTTCATTACCAGCTCTCTGCTTCCCGCGAATATCAAAGCCGGTGGTCACAACCCATTCTCGCTTCCAGGTGCAAAAGAGCTGCTGCTCACTGCTTTGTGGTCTTCTTGGCACCTTTTCATGAATCTCCCACTTTCCTCCCTGCCTCTGTATCCAAGGGACACTGCTTGAAGGTTTTCAGCAGATGGCAATTTTAAGAAAAGGTTACTCAACTTATGCCATTAATGATGCTGGTATACCTGTTTGTACTACGGAGCAGGGAGGCAGATGCCACTGTCTGAAAATCCCTTCCACCCCTGTTTTTCTGTAGTTCCATGTGAACAAGATGAACCGGAGGATATAATTTACATTTAATTGGAAAGCTCACCGATGTATAAGTAAACACATATCTTAGGAAAGGCTGTAGGTCTCTGAGTTGTCTCTTTCTTCTGCCTATCAATTTTTAAATTTAATTCTATGCAAAATGCTGGATTATTTGGAGGAGACCAAGTTCTTCCTGTACTAAAAATTTTCTAAGTTCTTAAATTTAGTTGTTAGCACAGGTACCCCTGCTCTCATACAAAATTTCCAACTAATAAAATGTTTTGTGGCAAGAATGAAGGTCAGATTTTTTTCAAGAGAATAGAGTGCCTATCCCGAATATTTTGGTGAATGTCTACATGTTATTATGAATTTTAACAGATGGCTTCTACATAAATGTTTTTCGCTAATGCAACCATTGATCTAATTTTGCAGTTGGGCATGGGAGAAGGGGATGGTAGATCACTTCTGATTGCTTTTTTATATGCACTGGTCTTACTTCATTTATTTCAGCAGAGTTGCTCCGATGCAAGCTAGCATGATGACCCAGCCGTGTGCTGCACACCTGGAGCTATATTTAAATTCGGTTTTGCTAATTTAAGATCTCTAAGCATGCCTGGAGGCTTGCAATTTATTCAAATGCCTCACATTTTCTTAGCTATATAATAAATGGATAGGATCCCACACAGAGATATGCATGCACCACTGTATTTTGTTGTAGGCATAGAGTCAGAGGACAAGAAAATCTACACAAGAGTCTACTCTTACTTCTTTCAGCTTCCACTGGAACAAATCAGAATTATCCTAGCTTTATGAAGGCCTGAGCATCTTTTCATCCCCCCAAAATGAGAAGTCTATCTCCTTGCAAAATCAAACTTTTATGATTTCATCCTCCAGTACAGAGAATCCTCTAGAAATTCTCCTTCCCTTTCATATCACAGAAAGAACACTCCTTTCCCTTTCCTCTCTGTTTTTGAAAATCAT
This sequence comes from Falco naumanni, assembly GCF_017639655.2. Taxonomy (NCBI): domain Eukaryota; kingdom Metazoa; phylum Chordata; class Aves; order Falconiformes; family Falconidae; genus Falco; species Falco naumanni. Next base: position 55,594,587 of record NC_054059.1, on the reverse strand, counting down.
CATTTATCTTCATAACTTGCTAAATGTTTTGCTTGAGGAGTACAAAGGCAGTATTCAGTGTTGTTGCAAATACTTTTTTTGAGCTGAAAGTCAGAATGTAATTCCAAACCTATTTCTGACTAGAAAGTATGATACCTTTTGACAGCTGTATTCTAAGCTCATCCCAAACCCCATTCAGGTCTTGTCTGAATCTAACTGCAGGCTGGCTCCCTGTTACCATTTACATTTTTATGCCTGTTTAACTTTTCTGGTGAGAATAGCTTCACTGGCTTCAGTGGGGCCACTTGTGGCAGAAAATTAAGTACATGCATAAACATTTCTAAGCTTGCTGCAACTTATGCTCTTCTCAATAGTGCCTGGACAGCAAATGCTGGCTTGGTTAGGAGTTTAATGGTGACGTTGCACACTTTGCAAAGCAATGAATAGCAGAAGTTTTGTTCATACTTTGCATGCAAAGAGTTGAAACACAAATAATTTTATACTTTAATCAACAGAGACTAAAACAGATCAAAACTGGAGTTCTCCAAACCTTATATCAACAAAATTCCCATCCTGACCCTCTGACATTGATCTTATGGAGAGATCAGTTTTTGGAAAGTCAGTGCATATAGTGTCAAATCTTCAAAGGTTTGTGTTAATATATGTGTACTTTAACGTATTACTAAAGAAAGGTTTTCTCTAGTTTCTCCCTGCCCCAACTGACATGAATGTATTTACTTGTCTTCTGTAGCATTTCTGTGCAAAATTATGCTAAATAGCGGAAATGCCATAGAAAAATTCAGTAATCTACTCATATGATCCTGACAGCTCCCTTGCTGAGTAATGGGATGAGACTATATTGATAGTAATTCAAATTATATAACAAAGGGATATGTAGCATATTGAAAATAAATCAAGGCCTCGTGCACTGTTCTGTTTTTCCTAATGCCATCCTTGAATTCACACCAATGACAAAGACAAACAGGAAGCAATTTGTTGGATTCTGTGTATTATTTTGAAAAATAGAAGGAAAACTGCTTAAATAAATAAAACCATATGCCAATATGAAAATGTATCCTAAAGGCATCTAACTTTTTCCATGTAAGTATGATTTATCAACTGAAAGTTGAATGAATCTTCTCTGTTCCAAGAATACCATCAACTGATGCTTTGAACGCTCCAAAGAGCAGTCCCCAGCTGCTTTCAAAGGGGTTTAAATAGATGCTGTGGTCCACTAATGAGAAGCCTCACTGACTTTAATGAAGATAAGCTGAACTGAGGCAGCTGCCAGTGCTCAAACCATGGTTTCTACAGGGTGAATTTTTATTGACAGATCACTCGGATGCAGAAAGAATTTGTTCGTGTTTTTTTCTTCATGAAAATTATTTTCTCAAAGTATTTTCCATTCTTTTGTGTCCTGATACTGTCTACAGCAAAGATTGTTTATTCACTGATAGAGCTGATAAGAACTAGGAGTAGTTAGTTGAGCATGTCTAAATGTGTGGATTCTACTGACTGAAATCTTAAAAATATATTTTCCTGGGTATCTTTTATCCATGGGTTGTGAGCACTGAACTGAAAATGTAAACATAAATAATCTTCATGAAACCACAGTCCAGTAAAAAATATTATTGTGCTTATAATGCCTATCCAGGTACAGAATAATAAGCACATGTGCATGTGAGGGGTTAAAGACCTGTTTTGCAGAAGAAATGACTGCACACGGTGCCAGGCATATCTGGTGGGATTCCACTGTGAATCAGTGCCACGGCAGAAAGCAGAACCCAGTACTCCTCTCTCTGGCTTCCTGGATTTCTTGCATTCGACTGCTGTTCTAGGACAGCAAACAAAAATATGCTGGGCATCATAGTGAACCATTTCTAAGTACATACAGTCTGGCTTCAGGCCAGGGTTTTGATCACTCATTCTTTCTTCTGGAGATACATAGTGGTAACCAGCTTTTGGCTTTGCTGCTTAAACTAGCAACAGATACCCAGCACTAGATGTGCAGTAATCATCATATGGACTAACAGATGAATACCCAAGTGAAAGCACATTTAGAAAGGAGAAGATGAAGGATGATGACTATTCTTTGCAATTACAGAGTTGTTAATATAGGTATTCTCTTAAGCTGGCAGGGAGATTCTTTTCCTTCTATATGTACAGGGTTCATTCACTTGCACGAACTGTGATTATTGGTTTTAGCAGGGAGGTATGTATTTCACACTGCGTTACTTTTATCATACATAAAATCTCATGGAAACTTCGGTGCCGATAACAAGAAACCCCATTACAGGAACGTTAATAAGATTTCTGAGATGTTAAAGCTATATGCATTATTCATACACTACAAATGGAAGCACTGAGGCCCTCAGCTGACTGTGGAAGCCTTGGAAGCTCTAACAGACAGAATGGTTAAATTTTTTACACAGCAATCAGGGGTTAGGAGCGTCAAATGAAATCAGTAAATTTTCACAAAAGTGTGACACTGATGGTATAAGAAAGAGGTACTGCAGCAGATTCCTTAACAAAGACCACTTCACCAGTTAGATTCCTATTCCCTGCACCTGGTTCCGCAGATCAGCAGTGGCAGTTCTGCATGTATTTGCCTCTCTCTTCACCCATCTCCTGCTCCTCATTCACCTTAATGGTCCTTAGAGAGTAAAGTGTCCTGAATTTCTGTGCTGGAAGAGATGATTGATGACCGTGAAAATTGTCAGTACTCAGTACTTCACAGAAGACACTTAGAAACTTAAAGAGCTGCATCCTTTAAGAAATGTTTCAGAAAAATAGCAGGGGACAACTGGGTTGGGTTTGTATTTAAAATATCTTCTGGACAAAAGCTACTTGAAATGCCTTTACCTGAGGGATTATCAACAGTGTAAACCATGTTGGTAATCTTGGTCATGGTTCACATTCTCCATACGGTCCCACCGCAGAATTGCGATGAGTGCAGTATGAATTCATCCCAATGCATCTCATTGTAACTGTTGTCTTTATTTGCAGGGCTTTGACTAAGAAGGGATTACTCAAGGAGTAATGGAGGTACATTTTTCCTAAAGGAAGGGTGATGGAATTTGCCTCACTTTTTCCTAGAAGAAATAGTGCACAGCCCACGACAAATGTGCTGTTTGGGGTGATATGACCCTGGGAGTAATAAGATACTACACTGCCCCATATGTTAGTCTATTCTGCTTCCAAACTATGTAACATACTTCCAGAACACTCTTTATTACTCTTTTCCTACCCTTTTAAATCAATTTCTGATACAAGGGCACATTTTAAGGCTCCAAATATATCTTTGAAGATCAATTTGTATTATTTGATAACATCAATCAACTGTATTTGTCATAACTAGTGGCATAAAACTTTTGACTGATGACTAAGAGACAATGTCTCCAGGGAGTGGGGTATTATTTGTTGCACTCGGACTAATTTAGGCTACCATTTCAGGGGATATCTGGGGCCTTAAGCAGCTCTGTTTTAAGGTACTTAGACCACTAAAGCTGGAAGCTGATGGAATTGAGGCACACAACTTCAGATCATGGAGCTGGTAACTCCTTCCATGTTTGAACTCTGGGTTCTTTGGCCTGATGGGCATCAGGAGGATCACTGGAGTGAATCTGCTATGTAAGGCGCTGGGTGAGAGGATCAGAGTCACTGTGTTCCTCACTGGACAGTGTTCAAACTTCAGAGAAGTTTGAAGGAGAACCAAATTTGGGAAGTCACTAAGGTCTTCTCGCCCCTGGCCAGAGTAGAAAAAGTAAAGGCGTCTAGTGACCAGGTCAGGTGGGCAGGGAGTGGTGGGATGTTCCCTGGCTGCTCCGGCCCTGCCTGGCCACCCCCAGCCAGGGAGCAGGGCAGGACTGGGGGCAGCACCAGTCCCAGGCATCTTTGTTTAGTAGTAATCTGCTGTTTTCCTGCTATGTTTGTGTCACTTCTTTTACATCTTCCTCTTCTTTTGCTGCATGGGATCTTGTAGCTTTCCTCAAAGAGAAAATTGACAGAGTACTTGCCCTTCCTCTCATCTAATCCTCTGGTTGACTTCCCCTACTGCAACCCTCTTCGCTCACTTTCTGACAGAGATGGAGTGATTTCTGGTTGCTTTCCTTTGCTTGGGTCTTCTTCACTTGCACAGTAACTTTCATTTCCCTTTGCTACTTGTGGTTATTTATTTTGCTCATGAGTCAAATCTAAGTGAAAATGACCAGTGAGTCTGCTTCCCCCTCCAGCCCCTTCTGCTCTTCTCCCATTCATGTATCAGTTCCTTGGCTGTCCTTTGTGCTGCTGTCCTGGTCCTCACACCTCTCCATTTGGCTTCTTTTTCTTGCTGAAGTTACTTTCTGTAAAGATTATAAAAATTTTACTGAACAGAGCGGGACAACACAGTTCTCATTCAGTACTGTGGTGGGTACACGTGCCCATTGCCACCTTACTTTATATGTTTAAACTAGTTTTCTTTGCTGTGTTGTCATGACTGACCCTCCTGCCTGACAAGCAAAGATCCACGGGATCACTGTGAAAGCCTCTCTATAGTCTCCTTTGCCATGATGCCTCCAAACCAATCTTGACAGTGGTTTGGCTGTTGGTGTACTGAAATCGCTGTCTTCTGTGGTAAATAATATTTCCTCATATGTTCAATATACTTTCTCATACTCAAAGCATGTTGTTGTGGTTGTCATGAGGCAAGGATGGTCTTTTTTATGCATTTGCAAAGCATATAACACCACGGACCATTTCCAGTCCTTCATGAGGGCTCCTGAGCGCTGCAGAAGCACAATCTGCACTTAAGGGTAAGTGATTCATGTCAGCTCTTCGCTTAACGTAGCCTAAGGAGGCAGATCCTGTCCTTGAGATTTTGTTTTGTTGTGGGGAGATGCTGCTGCAATGCTTCCCAAAATCTGGATCTGAAGGTAAGCAGGTATTTTTATTATTGAAATCCTTAAACTGCCATTAACTACACTACATCCTTAGTAGTCACAGCTGCTTCCTTTGAACTATTCAAGAGTAAACCAAACCTAATTTACAAACAAGAAACCTTTCAGGCTGCTTGCTCATTAGTGCAGAATTAGTTCCTTTTGAAATGTTGACAATGAGAATTCGAAGTAACTAAACACGACTGTGATTTCTGAAAGAGCGCTTGTGCTCGTATTGATCATACAAGAGAACAAAGTGTGTTTAAGCCCTCAGTTCATTATGGAAGTCTATGAAACTTTGAAATTTATTACTCCCATGTTAGCTAATTAGTTTGTACACTGCATTTCAGCTTTCATTTCTGTCTTCTTAGACACCAGTTTGCCTTACCACAACGGCCATACTAAGCGGATTTTGTAATGCTCGACTACAAATAGGGCATTTCCTTATTTATGCTTCTGTCTTTAAACATTTGCCCAGCACTAATTAACACAGTATGATTTTACCAGTATCTTTCTAGAAGTTTAGCCAATTCCAAGCCATTATTCAAAGCATTTACCTTTTCAGCTAAGCATAGTGAAAGTACACAAAGAGAAGAGAAGCAGGGATCCAGTGAGAACTGTTTCTAAATGGTTTGCAATGCTTTGAAGACAGTTGCCTCCTGTGGAATCCCATGTGAAGAGCATCTGAGAGGGTGACAGACACATACAGCCTTCTTGTACAATTTCTAGCTCACCCTCTTCTCTAGGTTCCTCCCCCTGTTTACTTTCCTGACTGGTTCCAGGATTCTCAAAAAACACTTCGGGCAGAACTGAATGCCTGCAGTCTCCTCCCAGCTGCAGCAGTATTAAAACAGGCAAGCCAAAATAATGCAGTTACCAGCAGGCCACTTTCTGTAGCATTTGCATTTTCCATATACTATGCCTGATTCCCCTCATTTTGTGATTATTAAGGCTTGGCCCTGCAGACATTTCATTTTAGAAGTGAAAGGCTTTCTAATTTTGCTGAGAGTTAGTCAGATGTGGGTGTCAGGATCAAATCTGCTCCATCATCTCATGGCGATCTGGGGAAAGAAACTTATTTTGAGAGCAACATCTTCAGGCACGCAGGTATTACAGCTGCAAGTGCCAGCTTCTGCACTCCTGCACTTGACACTGTAGGCAAGTGAGAATATTCATGCTTGTTGGAACAAAATGGAAAGAAACCTACATTATTTTTTTTTGTTCAAAGGAACATAAAACTTTGTTGTCTCAAGTTCTTTGTTTATTTTGGGAATAAGCTGCAACATTTACTTTATGCTTTGGTCTTGCTTTTAAACAAACTTACTTAGCAAAACCATAGTATTAGTAGTATTGTTCTAACATTTAAGTGGCCTATTCCTATAGACAGAGCAAAATCAGGGAAAGAACGATGAAAGCTAGTGCTGGAGTTTGTTTAATAAATCACCTACTGAAACAACTAAGAAATACAGTTAGTAAAAATGTTAAGTATAAGCCAGTGTTAAGCAATTTCTGGCATTAACCCAGTCTGAAGCAAAGACTTATTAATGGACATTATGGTGTGGTATTTCAAGTCTTAAACAGATAATCACCAGCATTAATGTGAGGAAGACTATTACTGACACATCTTTCAATAGTGGTTCAAATCTGACCTCCTAAAAATCAAATTGTTTCTAGCTTGGGGAAGAGGTTGTCTCATAAGAAAAATAAAATAATTATAAATAAATGGTTGAAGAAAGATCTCTTTCAGTGAGAGACCACCATCACTGTGTGCGTGCTTGTAGCATCTGGCATAGCAAAGTCCCAGTCCTGAATAAGAACCTGCAAACAATCCATTAATATTAATATTATTAATAACAAAACAAGCACCACCAATATCTTTGGACAGAAGATCTAATTCTATCATTATCAATATGCATATAATTTAGCGATTAAAACATTAATTCTTTGCAATTCAAATGATCTGTTGCATTTCTTGCGTTAAACTGTGCTCTGTCTCTCATGGGACAATGGCTTTAGTGACTTGTTCCCTTTCCTGCATGATGAAAAGATATACATAATGAGTGCAAGGTCTTGTAATATAGTCATGTTCTACTTTGCATACTTTTTTTTAATCAGGTGAAATCTTTCATAGTTAATGTCATGTTCAGGAAAGAAACTATGGAACACTGGGTCAAACATGTTCTTCATGTAGTTAATTTAGTAAACGAAGACTTCATAACCAGAATCACACTAAGAACAACCTCTGATCAGAATTCCTCAGAATTTTAGCCAGGATATTTTGTTTCTGCAAAGTGATATGTGTACATTTTACTTACATTAATTGTAAGTCAAAAGTGTTACCTTTCATAACTAGTAGAAATGTTTCACTAACACTGAGCCAGAAGTACTGCAGACTGTGTTATGCCATATACTAAATTAACTGTCTGCCTTAATTTATAGTGGGTTGTCCAATCTGTTGTGTCCAATTTTTTTTCTTTGCTGAAAATTCCCAAGAATTCTCTCTACATTTTCCCTCACTACTATAAACTGACCATACATACATAGCTAATTTCTTAGCATAAAGCCTCTCCCAGGTAGCCAAGTGATGTGAAACATTTATTTTTCACTCCCACAGACAATAGATGCAATACCTTTAAAATTTAAAAGGTGCATGTACAGTTGCCTAGCAAAAACTGAAACCTTATGGAGCAAGGCTGAGCTCTAAGCTGCTCGCTGCCAGTGTAGCTGTGTCATTTCAGGCCCAGTTTGCTGTGAATTAATATTTAATTTTCTGCTTTAGGAACTATTATCATAAGCAGCTACTGGTTTATGTTTTCAGGGTGAGGATGGATGCAAGAGGCTTACCACTTTTTTTTTGTTTTTCTCTAAATAACACTGTCAAGATTTTCTTGAAACATACGCTTGTTGCATAAGGCAATTCTCTTTGACATTAAGCAAAGTATGGTTTTAGCAAGGGCTACAAACACTCATTCTGTCCAACTTAGGCAGTAATTGGACACAGGCAAAATGCAGACATGAACTTGACTTTTTTTGTTTCTACTGATATAATTGTTGACGCAGCACAATATGTATAGCTGGCTTTTCTATAAATGTGTCTTACTGTGGGATATACTTTCTCACATGTGGGTGTGCATTTATGTCAAAATGGAGAAAAATATATTTGAAATTAGTCTGTGAAGTCTTCAAAGTTAAATAATCTAAAAATTCCCCTTTGTACAACTGCAATGAAGGAGTACCATATTTCCTTAAATTGAGCATATGGCAGGGCTAAACCAGCAAAATGAGACTCGTCACAACAAAACATACCTTCCTCTTCTTTGATTTAATATAGTTACCAGAATTCCCTATGAAGTTTACTTTGATAATCTCTGGGCAGACCACCATATCTGGCAGGAACATACTATAAAGATTACAGAAACCTGGCACTAAATGTTGCTTGATGTCAGAAGAATTTTTTCAGACTGATATTAGAAATCAGTAGCCATTGCAACTTCAGTTAAAATGTTTCTGAGAGGTTTCCATAGGACTCTTCTGAACATTGTTGCTTTGCAGATATGAGGGAGTTTGATAAAAATGCAGACGGCATACAAAGAGATATGTTCAATGGCTTTCCCCCTCAAATTTCAGGGATAGTAAAAGCAGATTTTAATTATGCATTTCCCATTCCTCATCTCTTGGTGGAAAAGTTAAGGTAGGTCAAGATGTGAAAATGAAACACTGCTTTGATTCAGGAAGAAATACTGCAGCTGTATTCTTGTTTGCTCTACACATCAACACACCTCAAGGCTTTGCTACACTGCAGCTTTCTTTATAACCTTGCTGGAACAGCGACTGATATATAACAAAGTACGAAAGGCATTACAGACACTGAAAGTGTCATTTACATTGTATGGTAGACTGTCTGGTTTTATAAAAGGGGCAAATCAATTACCAGGATGGTCTCTATGACTTTATTATACCAAAAAAAGTCTTAAACAAGGAAGCAGTCCTTGGCACCAGGCACAGGTAAAACACAACGTGACCTGTTTTTTTGATGTTTGCTGTCATGTAGGAGTCTGATCCAAAGCCTTCCAAAGTTCATGAACATTTTTACTTTATATTTAGTGCTCTCTGACTGGGTTCTAAGTGTAGAAAGTAACTACATTTTCCCTTAAAACAGATTGTAACTGTGTATTAAGTATCTGAAACACATGCTGAGCACATCCTTTGTCCCAAAAATACTAACACGTGACGTGTCCTTGCATGCTTCAGAGTGCTAATCCTTTTGACTCTTGGAGCTGTAGTCTCTTTTCGTGCAGGCTGCTTATTTAAGACTTTGTTGGGCAAGGTAACTACAACCTCCCTTTTTCAGGTATCTGCCTTTTGGAGATGAAGACAAAGCTGTATCTTCAGCCTTAACGCTGACAACACTACAGTACATCGGCGTCTAGACAGCTGGTGGAATTCACAGCCCTAAGTTTGGTGGTCAGACTGCTCAGTGGTTAGAGTGGGAGAGGTATCTGCAAGTTAGATCTTCAAAAGCTGTTGTAGACAAGGTTTATCATTATTGTAGAAATTTTGGGTGTGTTAGGAGAGCCAAACTGCAGTGTATCGTTTATCTTCTGGGGCAGGTAAAGATTTTCATTTTATTTGATCCAAAGAGGTGGGTGCAATGTATGAAAATGACTGAATGTACATTTCTCTGCCCAAAAGGCTAAATTTATGTTTTACTCAGGCACAGTCTGAATTGTAAAGCTGATTCGGTGTTAAGAACAGGCCATCATGGCAGAGTACAGGTTTGTATGCAATGAATGAAAACAGAACTTCCCACTTCTATGCTAACAATGCATAAATCCAATTACTTGACCAGTTCATCTAATGGATATGTGGAAATGTCATTTTTCCTTTTCTGTGGCAGATTTTAGATTTTCTAAAGCAAAGCCAATCATAAAACTTATTTTCCGAACAGCCTGTGAGGAAAGATGAAACAAACCATTAAACCAACTGAATGAAAATGTTTCAAAAGCTGAAAATACCTGGTATCCCTCAGTACTTATAAAAAAAAAAATATAAAAATTACAGGGGTCTTTGAATCATCCTGCCACAGTACAGCTATTCCAGAAAAATGTCTGCTCATCTTTCCCCTCCAGCTGTTAATGTTTTGACTAGTTGCATAGAAAATCTGAATGATCACCTGAGCCAAATTTAATTCAAATGCAGAGAGATTATGTGGTGGAAACATGAGAAGACACAATTTCACTAAACTATCCTGTCTCCAGGATAGGAGCAATTGCTGTTACAATAAGTTAATATGGGGACAAAAAATGTTTAGTACTTCTCCCTGTGCATTGACATAGCTCCCAGCTTCCTCCTGCTGTGACTGCTGTTCGTACTGGCTCAACAAAAGGGACGCCCTGTTTTCAAGAAATAAGCTAAAGTAGGAAAGAGAGAGGCCATTTGCCTTTGGCCTAAATGTCCAGGTGATGACTACTTATAGTCATTAGGATAGTTCCAACTAGGATGAAATTTGTATTTTACAAGAATAATTTTGCTGTAAGGCTTCTGGATTAAGCAGGCAAGGGAGATCCAGGGATGCATAAGGTTGGTTTGAGAATGTTCTTTTAAGAAATTTGTACATGTATAGCTGTGTTTCCCTGCTGCCTTTCTCAGAACCTCTGGCCAGGTGTTGGTTAATAACTGCTACGGACGATTTTGCCCTAAAAAAACCAAAAAACCCTCCTTGTCTGTCAGGAATACCACCTTTCAGTCCATGCTTACAAGTCTGAAACTTCCAGGGAGAAGCATCAAAGCCACTGAAAATTGGTAGCAGCTGTAAACTTCTATCTGCTCTAGTGTGATCTCTCAGATCTTGAGGACTACTTACAGGCCATTCAGGCTTTCTCTTCCACTGCTACCACTTTTGCTTTCTGCATGCCCACATGGATTGGCATGCATGTATGCAGAGGTTTTTTCCATTCTGTTTCTCTGGTTTCCTTCTATTCAATTGTATGAGTAAGAATTTTCTAATGATACCAGACCAAAAGCTTCTGAACCTTTATACATCCTCTGAAGATTCCTAGTCCTCTCTCATTGTTACGTTTCCCAACACACAATTAATTTTGATGGAGACAAAATTGCACTGACCTCAAGTCATCTTGTCTCTATAGAAATGCTCATCACTTACATGCCTTAATTTCAGAACTAACCCAAATAACACTTCTGAAAGCCTTTTTGAAATGCAAAAAGTTCTTTCAACAATATGTTTGGAGAATTGATTTCTTTCAATAATAACAGATACATATAAGCACCAAGAGAGTCAGGTATGGCTGGTCCAAATAATTTTTAGAACACAAATAATTGAAGTGATACCTTATGATAGTAGCAGTTTTGTGTAAAATTATCTCACATTTGCAGCTTGTCTCTAATACTTACTGTTCCCTATCACTGCTCTCCTCTTGTTTCAGTGCTGCAGTGGTACCTCACTCCATTTCCTGGAGGAAAAGCAACCACATGGTCAAAACCGTCACCACAATTGGCACTAATTGGGAACCCTTGTGAAAGTTTGAGCAGAAACCAATGTTTTAATAAGTAAGGAGTTAGAAACACCCACTCAACACCTTGTACTGGGCTTCTCCATGGCAGTGTTAGACACATTGTCATGGCAATTGGGAAAGTTTGCACTGTGGTGCTTTAGATAATTAGAAGACTTGATTCCCTGGAATTGCTATTCTGGAACCCTGCACTAAATTCTAATTTTTCTTAACTCTTTTTCTAAGGGGTAAAAAAGAAAGGCAATGTTCTTTTGTCAGAAATAACTACAATACAAAATTCAGCAGTGGCAGTGCATTGGAGACTGCTAATTAAATAATCGATATCACCACTCAGTATTAACTAGTAAGTTTCAACATCTATAGATTAACAAGCCAAATCAAACCTTCAGTCAATTCCTGCTCTGACTCTCTTGTGTCCTGCAAGTTGTTGAGTGTTTTCTGCCTATGAATTCATTACAATTAAATTACTTCCCAGCAAAAGATTTTAAAATTAAAGTGCAGCAGATGTCTCAGAAGCATAGTAGACCCCACAAGGATGCTCTTCTACACCAAACACTGCAGGATCCAGTCACAGTGAGCTCTACTGCATTAGACGAGTGGATTTACATGGAAAACTATTGGACCTGAAACTTCCTTTTCTCCTCCCCCTAAGCATTGCTTCTTGTTGCATGAAAAAGGAATGGTATTGCTCCTGTAAAGACATCAACCCAGTGACAACGTGGACCATGGCATTTCTAATGTTACCTGAACAGAGTCAAAAAGAGAGTGCAAGGACAAGAAGTAGCAACCAGTTGTCCTCCACTGTGGTGTGGGAGGGCTGACTGGGAAGGGTAGGAGAGTATTTAGAGTATTTTAAAAAAATAGTATGACTGACTAGCTGGGGGATATTGTTGGCTTTGTTGGCTGTATAAATATGCTTTTTTTTAAAGCAGCAATTCAAGTGCAAGCTTTTTAAAAACATGTCTTAACTATTCTTGGTTTGTGCATGTGTGTGGCTAATAGCTCTTGGCAGACAGAAAAGGAAGCAGAAGAGACTTATAAGTCCTGGAGTTCCCGACTACCATACAATCTGCTATTCTCATCTCAGGGATGTGGCATCCTCACCTTCTGGACAAGACAGGAGCTTGGCTCCTTTCAACAACAGTGTCTCCAAGCTCCAAATTTTCCCCCACATCCTATTACACTGCCATTTGTCCATAGAGACATCCTGAGTGTTATTTATTTGTGTACTCACTTAACTTAGACACAGGCTCTGCCTCCAAAAGGATCCAAGTCCAAAAATGCTCCTATACATCAGTAAACAAAAAGCCTAGGAACAGAAGGAGAAAGACAGCAGTTACTAAATTGGTAACAAAAACTGGTCATATAAGTAGAGTTTTGTTTAAGATTTTTTTTAAGGTAAATCAGACATTTTTTGATTACAGTGGTTCTTTCATGTTACCCTTTTTAATTACTGTTTCCATTCTTCCAGGGGTGTGTCTGCATACTTTAATGCATGCATTGTAAGAAAACTTACAATAGAACTTTTTTCCTCTTTAACAATAAGAAGAACAATGTATGGAATAATACCTGATCATTTTTCTCCGTGCACCTATGTTCATACCTCCCACATGAGCTGGCTAAAGTGGGTGCAGGAGATTTAGCTATCATCAGGTACATCACACCCAGTTAGGACTCATGTGCTGCGCTGGGGGCGAGCCACACTGATTCAGCATGCTACGCAGCAGCTGGCATTTGCCTTTTCTAAGCTGGTCTGTGAGGGAGATTTGAGGAGGGAAGCATAGACACAGGTTTTCTTTGGAAGAACTTTTTGTTCTTGCCAGTTCTGACCAGGATTTTGCTTTTTCTCTTTGATCCCATGGCACTGGTGCTAGATATTGATACAGAGACAAGAAACACCAGCACTTCACATCAAATCCAATCAACTATGTTTGGATTCATGACATGGGTCATGAAGCTTGGCAGGAAAGATGGGATGGGTATAGAGGAAGTTATTTAAACTAAAAGAAGGTAGATTAAGGCCAGATCTAAAGAAGAAATCTTTTTTAATGAGGATGGTAAAACACTGGAACAGGTTGTCCACGGATGTGGTAAATGCCCCGTCCCTGGAAACATTCAAAGTCAGGTTGGATGGGGCTCTGAGCAATCTGATCTAGTTGAAGATGTCCCTGTTTATTGCAGGGGCTGGGCTTTTAAAGGTTTCTTCCAACCCAAACTATTCTATGATTCTATGATTTTCATTTTTGCAGCTATTTCTTGTTTCTCTTAGTTCCGTGTAGTAGCCATGGCAAGTGGTGAGTCTTTTAACTCTACTTTGTCTTTAACAATAACCATACATAAAATGCAGTGATCCTTCTACAGCAATATAGCAATCAATCCAATGAAGTGTAAAATCAACATTATAGAGCCAGATACTGTTCCAGATAAAGTTAATTGCAAAAGTGCTTTCTGCTGATTAAATAAAAGGTTCTTAACTCTTTTGCCCTACACATACACAAATAAAGACAATCTTGGCACAGTACCAGTAATAGAGTTTAAGCTTATTAAAAATATTTTTTCTCTTCCCAGACAGATCCTTGACTCTATCTTGTGCCTTTGTGTCATGAAATCGGGTGGAGAAAAACTAGAACTTCTTTAATTCCTCCCTTCTCTTGTGACAGAGATCAGCTAAGAGGCAAAAGCTGCATCAGGTGGAATCCACCTCTCTGGCTGCAGGCAATAGGGCCCTGCTGAGTCCAGACTTATGTCTCCTGCATGTTGCAATTGCCAGGCAGGTGGCAAAAGTGAGAGCGGGTCTGACACTGGCTTAATCGTATGCAAAAAATATCTAAATCTTTCCAGATCATTCACAAGATCTTCAGGATTATACGTACTGCCCTACAATCATTTTTGTCCCTTCCAGCCCCTCCGGCCTTTATCTATTTATTATGAGGCCCTGCAGCAGATTTGGTTAGGAATTGTCTGAGCGCTGCATCTCCTGACCAGCCAGCTTCAGTGACATGAGCATTTTCAGCCTCTTGATTATGGGATATCCACCTGGGCAGCCCAGTCCTGCTGGAGCTCCACAGGCTGCCTGCTCTCCCGGCGGTTAATATACCGCTGCTCCCATGCGGCTCAGGAACACTGGATTTGTTACTAAAAATACTATCTTGACTTTTTTTCCTAAACAATTCCACTCTGTGTCCTCTTTTTCTGGAAAAAATCTTTCCCACTGAAATTCAAAAACCTGGACTAAACAGAAGAGACTTAATTAGACACCATGCAAACTCTTAGGAAACGCAGGGCAACAAAGATGGTTTTAAGTGAGAGGTGTGCAATCCAGCATTCATTGTATTGTGACCACTGTTTATAGAGGTGTGACTTAGCCCAGGTACTGACAATAACCAAAAACTAAAATTTTTGAAATCAGACGAACAGCAGGAGTTCAGTAAAATACAATTTGATTTATACAATATGAAAAACAGGAAACCTGGATTGTTCTGTAGCCCACCATCTTCATAGTAAAATGAACTGGATACTATGATTTCACTAACAAAGTTTTAAATAACAAAATACCAAAATATTTAAAAGGATATCTATACTACTGGTGATTATCAATTCATGCTGCTCAGGCAGTATACGGCAACAGTGAGAGCACTTGCTGTGCTGGCCATCTCCTGCTCTGCCCTTATGGTTGGTACAAACCCCATCCTCCTTCGTTGTCCTGTCTGGATGATTGTTGCAGTTCCCCAACAAGTATTTACAAATCCAGAACTCGTGTCATAAGCGTGACAGTAGTACTGCAGATAAGAAGAGGGGCGTTTCCTATTGCTTTGTCTGTATGCAATTGCTTACACATAGATTGGATACAAGATGAGGAATTCAGGCAACAGGTAAGAGCTGAGTAGCTGTGGTCTTCCAAACAGTGGTGTATGACATGGATGAATGAAAAAATGCAGACATTGCCAAGCTTAGATGTGCAGGATAACACTTCAAGTGGTTGTTCCTTCTAGGGAAAATCAGATTTCCCTGCAGTCCTGCAGTGCTGGTAAAACTGGTAACTTCAGATCGCATTCCTGACCCAACAAAAATGGTAGAGAGTGCTTGTGATGGTGCTGGCTGCTGAGCTGCAGTAAAACCAGTCACAAACCATGTATCATGGTCTACAGCCCCTTCAAAACTGCAGTTTCCATGTAGGCTTTCTAGACCTGCTAGGTCTGAGATGTTTGGGAGTGCTTAGGTATAGAGGAATGAAGCTGGGTTAATTATCATTGATAACGTACAGCTGTGGGCTGGCTTCAGGGGCGGTGGGTTGGCTGATGTAGACAAGGTGCAGCTGTGGCTGGTTCTGTGAAGTGGTTGAGAGCCAACGGAGAGGGAGCAGCCAAGGAAGAAGTGGGGAGAATGTGCTCTGGATGAAAGGGGAGAGGGGGGACTGTATGAAGCGTATGCTGGTATGAGGTGGTAAAAGACCTTGTTGCAGCTGGTTAGTTTGGAGAGTGTTGTGACACTTTGGGTTTAGCTGTTCTAAGCAAATCAACCTGATCTGGCTCTAACTCTCAGTGCTTCCAGGACTGGTGTTGTTAGAGGAGCTTTTCTATCATTAAATGCTTATCAAGGTTATGGTCATTTGGTAACTCTTTTATTCTCCCAGGTCTCTTTTCTGATGTCCCTCTGGCAGCAGGGCTGCAATACAAATATTAACAAGTATGAAGAAACAGTCTTGTAAGAACAAAACTAAACTAATTTATTGAGACTGCATCTGTGAAATTGCTTTCCAAAGCAGGTTAGCAGCCTTGACAATTCCCAGAGATGCAATGACTGACTGAAATCAGAACTGAAAGGCACATCCTACGAGGCACATTCAGCATCAGGATTCATTTCCCTCCAGTTCTTCCCCCAAGAATATGTGTTAAATTTTCCAAGAATAAACACATTGTGCGTGTTGTCTTTTGAAGGCAGGAAGTGAAGAGAGGATTTGAAGATTTAGGATTGCTCCTGTACCGGATTTAGGATAATGATCTGTTCATCTATTAGAAATGTATTTATTCTTTGAAAGGAAAAGAGAAAACTCCCAAGTCAAATTAGACATTATTTTATCCTGGAGAATATTATGCTACTGATATGATGAGTGCCTGGAGATAGCTGGAAAATATACAGTTATTGAAAGTATTATAAGCTCATAAATAAAACACCAATCTGCTTGGTGACAAAGCCTATGCTTGGTTTTTCAGCCGTGCTTGACTGTGGGAATTCCAGAGTGGCTGGGAGGGTAGGAGGCGCTGATGGCTTTTTGTAGTTCTCCACTGAGTACCAAATATGAGAAATATAAACATTAAACAGTAAATCAAATGTTGAAAAAATAAATAAATATGGAACAGATGGGAAAAAGATGTGTCCAGCTGGCTCATGACACTCATTTTTTTCTTGTTTGAGCAATAGCCACATGCAAAGTAGGTTGGGTATTATGCTGAAACTGTATTTTTCAATGTTACGCTGCATTCATTTTCTCACAAAGGCTTTTTTAGAAAAAACGGAGGAAAAGTTTCTCTGATAAGTTTATATGCAAGCAGTCAAATAGATAGGGTCTTTCCCACATCTCACTTGCTTATGAGAACCGTCAGGGCCCGTTGCATCACTGGTGACTTGCACATGTCATCATCATTTGTGGGCTGCACAACTCTGTGCCCCATATCATGAGCCTCTGGACTGTTTCTCTTGATGCATTCTGCAAACCCATGATGATGCGCATACCCTTTCAGCAGGTATCACATGGAGCTGCTCTTGACACATTAGCAGGCAAACACACTAACCAGGTGATGGTCACTGCGGCATCTCTTTGAGGATGAGTCTCTTCCTCTACAACTTTTGGTGGTGTGTGCATTTTGAGGGCTAGAGAATTCTGAGGGCAACACCTTCAGAGGAACACCATGGGTTTGATGAAGCCTTGAACTAAATCTAATATTTCAAGTTCTGAAGTATAAATACTGTTTTTCTGTGGCTGATTTCACAGCATTATGCAGGAGGGCAAGGAACTACTTAAAAAAGACTAGCGGTTTCTAGTTTGTGGTACTGTATAGTCCACTACCAATTATGATTCCACTTCTTTCTTTTAAGCCAATTTTCAAAATTTAAATTCAAAAATTAAATGGTACTTTTTGATAAAATGGTAAAGTCTCATTCCAAATGCAGCTAAGTATATAGGGTGCAACTGATACTAACATTTGGCCTAGTACTCTTGGAAATGAATGGAATGGTCCTAGTAAGCATGTGATCTATTTATTGATCCCAAGTTCAATTGCTAAAAAAGTCTGTTCTGATGAAGCTTTTTCCTGTGTGTAGAGGAACTGAAAACAAACACTCTAACTATTTTCATGACATTTGAAAATGTCATTCTGTATTTTTTTATCAAGAAGAATACAACACAATATAGCTGCAGAGATCCCTTCTAACCTAAATTATTCTATGATATCATGATTGGTACATCAACAAAGATCCTGGGAAATTAAATTAGAAAAATATAAGGTCAACAGTAAGAAAAGCACAACTACAGTGCAAGAATTGCCTGCTGCAGTGCTCACCCCAGCACTTTCATTTCCCTCATCTGTCACTTTAAGATGTGATTTGTGTTTGTCTTGATCAACTACTGGAAAGTATGATCTTTATCAAATGTGTTAATTTTTATTAAATTAAGACCTGTAGGCCATTTATGTTGAGTGATAAACAATTGCAGAGAAAGATTTGGAGACAGACATGGTACATGTGGCTTCAGAGCAGGTATAGCAAAGGAACAAAAATACAGACACAAACAGACCACAAGGCGTGTGTCCAGCCTGGCTGCAAGCCACGCTCCGCGCTGGTGAGGAAGCACTCCTAAAACCCCTTCTATCTTGCTATATCCACCAGGTGCAAATGTACAGCAGGTGACCCATGCAAAAAACACACGTGCTTTTGACTTCATAAACATCCATTCTGGCCTCTTTCCTATGAGCTGAAACTGATCCAATCTTCTGTGGCTTGTGAAGTCAAACCAGCACTCCAAGATGAGGAGTACTCGGCCCACAGTCTGTGATTCAAATCCAGCCCTTGATAAAATTCATCACCTGGCCCATTGGTCCTCTTTCCAGCTGCCTCCTTTAGACATTCAGCTTCAGGCAGGATAAATTAATCTGGCAGATACGGTATCTTGCTGCTGATTGACATTTTCCCTCAGCAGCCTTTGTATGTGGGGCAGGGGCTACACAGTACGTGTAAAGCTGTGCATCCCTACACTGAACCCCTAGACTTTCTCCATCTGATCTTCTGCTCCTGCATCCTCACTTTTTAATGGGAGTCCTGTCAATACCTGCCACTAGCTGACAGCTAACAGACCTGTCTTAGCCTATGTTAAGCACAAAGCTTTCATCCTTTCTTTAAGCATTTCATATGTTTTGGTGCCATTTAAAGAATAAAAATAGGAACAACGCTCTAACCCTCAGAAGAGAATATATGTAGGGGAGAAAAAAAAAAACCCCAAAGAAAACAAGATGTACAAATGCACAAAGTCAAAATGAGTCAACACTTTTTTTTTTTTTTTCTTGCTGATACAAATAGTGCTTTTAAGATTTATAACTGCACATAGAAAATTATTTCATGTTTATGGGATTCCACTTTCTCCCCAATACATACTTAGTAATACACTTAATAATAAATCTGCAACTTCAGTTTTGGGATTTACTCTGCATTCTGAGTCAAAACTCAAAAGTTTTTCTTTCTGAGTTTATGCTTTTACAGTCAAACTGAGAAACTGGTAATTAAAACAAATAAATAAATAAATAAGTTGGTCTGCAAATCAGTTAGGAAAAAACAGTTAGCCATTATTTTGAAAAACCTATTTCCTCTCAATTTCTAGTGGAAAAGGATATGTAAAAATAACATTTATATTTGTGGACAAAATCATGGAGTCTTACATTTACTTCTAAACCTACAGCAATAAATGTTGCTTCATAGAGTGAATTTTATTTTCCTGATTGACGTATCAACTTTTACACTTCTATTTTGCTTTGAAACATTTGCATCTGTTTGTTTCATATTTTCTCAGGCTGTTTCAACAACATTTTTCAAAACTTCTAGTGCCAGAGTATCTCGGAACAGCTTCTTGCATTGACATAAACTTCTTTCTCTTTATAATCTTATTATCAGAAGATATTGGCAAGACAAGTGGAATGATCCTCTGTGCATTTCTTGCAGAATTACAATTTCTCATAGCAGAGTAAGCTCACCTCTGGCTGTGGTGATGCCTACTATGCACCGTAGGTCTCTCTTGCCTCTGTTAGCCGTTGCAATGAGGAAGACCCCATTCTTCCAGGTTCAATGCATTGATAGTACTTTACTATGTGTTCTCTATCAGAAATTTGGGTTGCATGGTCTCCCTCATATTTGCCAGTGGCGTTTTGTTGGCAAAGGCAGATGACTTCTGAAGGAGGGCTCCCCATGAGGGGCTTGGCAGGCAGCGGGGATCCATCCCTACAGGGAAGGGCTATGAGTCTCTCAGGTCATTGTAGGTGGGGAACTTCCTGGTCTATCTGTTCAGAGACTCATCAAAAGGAATAGTGTAACCTTGTCAAAAGAAGTAATATTAATGTAAGCATGGTGATCCAGAACATTTTCAGGGCAGGACTGCCTTCTGAAAGACAGCATATGATAGAGAAATGAGAGTGAAGAGCAGGACAGCTGCTCTGTGTGGGTGGCTGTTCGTATCCATAGGCTGGAGGAAGGCCACAGTGAGATGAACATTAAACAGGTGTCTAATCTGAGCTTGAGCTATTGCATATAACGGATACTCTTTTCCATGGATTGCCCAGTCCTTTGAATTATGAGGTGCTAGCAGTACTGCAAGTATATCCTTTGCGTTCCCACTGGAAAGTCCCCTGGTTGTGAGGATGCCCAGATTTCACATGGATCAGGCAGTGCTCAGGCAGCTGAAGCTCTTAGGCTCAGGTTATGTACCTGGGGCACCTGGAGGTGGAAGAGGTCACAAAGTGAACAGCCACTTGTACTGCTCACCTGTGTGCTGTGGAACAGCTGCAATACAGTGTTTCCTGCTGGAAAGTATTTTGAGACACAGACTGCTTACGGGCGAGGCTAGCTTGTCTCATGATAAAAATCACTGTGATGAATGTCTCGCTGATGGCTTGCTGGGGACTCTTTCCTGCAGAAAAGTCCACCAAGTAGGACATTCATGTAATAGGATGTCACGACACCAGGCTTTGAAACAGAATGACAGCAATAACATGGTAGCCATTACATGCAATGCTCAAAATTCTTCAGTGTCATGCAATTACAGCATGGAATGGTCAAATAGTTTAATGCTATAATTCCAACCATTTTGTGAAGTGACTGGCATTTGTAATCAATGGGCAACATATACAGTACAAGCACATTGCAAACACAATCATTCATGAAATTGCTGTTCCACGCCCTCAGTTCAGGCAAATCTGATCATTCCCATGGACTGCAAAGCAGACAGTTCCCTACTGCTGTTCCTGTAGATACCATCCATACTGCCACTGAGCAAAACACGGGCCCTCCATAACAGCCCAGCCAAACTGGTGGTGCTACTGGTTTGTTCTGGTTCCAACGATCTAAACCCAGGGTCTTTCCCCAGAGTCCCCAGGAGGCTGGTGCTGAGTAGTCATCCTTCCTTTTAAAAACACAAAGAAAACCTATGTATGCCTACAAGCTCTGTAGTAAGCAGAGGTTTTTGTGGTCACAGCAAGCTGTAGACACCTCATCTTTCCAGTGGCCGCAGAGATCTGTACGTTGTATCACAACAGAACTGGCTGTGTTCAATGACAGTTTTGGTAACAGACACTGTGTCAGTAGTGGTGGCTTTTAGCTTGAAGACTTCTAGGTCTTCCTCCAGGTAAGCTAAAAGAGATTTTATTGCTCGGAAGCACTTACTTACAATGAGAATGCTTACATGATCAAACATCCACAGAAGATGAGTTTTTTTCTCTGCCATTAGCATGCTTCAGGATACATTTTCATGGCATCCTGAGTTACCCATTCAAGATAATGACACATCATCATGGGAAAAGATTGATAATGATCAACAGACCAGGTGCTGTGAAAAATGAAGCACTGCCTGGGCTGTGCTTTGGGAATCAACTTAAGTTCGCTGTAGCCACATGCATTAAGTCTTTTGGGTTTACTGTGCAGTACAGAATCCTTAAGTACACAGGAATGTACTCTTTATTTACATAAAATTTCTGAGTTGGGAACTGGATTAAATCCTCAGTGATTGTGTTCCTCGGGACAGAGCCAGCTGTATATGGAGGGATGGGGGTAGAATGCCTCAGTTAGGTTCTTTTTTGCTCATCTAATTGACTTACCTGTCAGAGATGATTTTCCTGTGGTCAGCTGCCAAAAAAAAAGAAATTATGGAAACATAATAAGGCACATACAGAGCTACTATTTTCTTCCTGATTTTGTGAAACAGGTGGTAAAAATTTAAAATCAATCTGACCCAATTTGAGCTACTATAACTGCATTTGAATAGAATGCTAAATACTGGGAGAATTCCTCAAACTTGGATTTGTATTGGTAGTCCTCAACAGGACAGTCATTTAGAAGAAATTAGGATCTTAAATGAAGATTTTTAAAGTTTAACTGACATTCCGGTTAAGATAATCTAGATATAATGGCGCTGGTTGCATGTTTTCTACTAACAGTCCCATTCCTACAGTGGTTAAAGGAAGAAAAATAGAATGTTGGAAGAATAACATATTCATTGGTATGACAAACTTAAAAGTTGGGGTTTTTTTCCCATAGATTTAAGCAGATCTCATGCAGTGCATAAAGGAGAATTTTCTGTACAAAGTAGTTCACTTATGCATAAATTAGAAAAGCCTTAACTTGGAATGGTGCCAAGAGATTTCACATTATTTTACTATTGTAAACTGAGGGAGATACAAAAAGGCACATTGGTAGTATACTAGTGGTAAGGCTTTACAGCTCTTTAAAATAAAAAGTACTGAGGGAATATTATGTCATTTATATTAGCCATGATATAAAGCATCAAAAAACCTGTAACATGAAAAATTGATTTGTTTGCTGTATTAAACACTAACCAGCATAACCAGCTGCATGTTTTAAATCACAAAGTAATTTTGAGTATTTAAATAAATGGGATCTGATTAAGTCTATAAAGCCAAGAAATCAAAAGTAATGACTGAAAAATAATCAGCAACTCATTTCCCCATGTTTAAATATTAAAGCACTACACTCTAAGAAAGTGAATCATGCACTGAAGTGCATTTCATCTCAAGGTGCTGAGCCTGAGATGTACAATTACCATAAACACCTGAAATAATGGAACAGTTAAAGAATACATAGACACCTTGTGAAGGATCATCTATTGTAAGTATGCCTTCAGCTAGATTGTATGAATTAGATGTATACAATATCCTTAAGCTGATAGGAAAACATACCCCCCACATACTATTAAGTATGTAAAAAGGCAAAGCCTCCCTAATATTCATTCATTTACTGTACAGCTCAGTCTTTTCACAGTTTATTTGAAAGCAAAAACCATTTTCAATAATTTTTTCAGTTACAGAATTGTCTTATTACATAGCTCCACGTTTATGCTGAACATAGTAGCTGGTATTGTGGTTAAGAGAAAGAAAGATACTACAAAAGGAGGTGGTGAAAAACTGGCTATGTGCTGGACCTCTGCAGACAGTACCAGACTGTGCTGGCACGGTGGGACTAACAGTGTGTGCCTTTCAGAAGTTATGTTAGATTACAATTTGATGTATTTTGAATTTACATGTTTTACTATTTTTCAGCTTCTTCCTCACCAGCTGCCATTACCTCAGCCAGAGCATTCCTGCTTTTGTCCTGAGCAGACTCTTGTCTGACCTCTTGCCAGCCCTCCTTATGCCTTTCCCTGCAACAAACCACCTCCCTGGCATAACAACTGAGTCACGAGGATGCAGAGAGGCCAAATCTTCTGGTCCACTCCCTCTCTTCCTTACTGCTGATAGATTGCTGTGTACTTATCTCAGACATTTTTATTCCACCTCCTACTTAAAGCTTTCAAGTCTTGTGCCCTGATGAGCTCAAAACACTTTTAACCTTTCCTAATGAATTACAAGTCCTGGAAGCAATCATGAGGGTGGAATGGAGGCAAATCCAACGGTAGTAAATCCAAAGTTGGTGAAGGAGCTTGGAACGTTTAAGGGTTTCAAATCAAATGTTTGTAGTCAAAGATTCAACCATGACCTATCTGGAACTTCAGTCAAACAAAAAGGGGAAATATTTACATAAAATCTTTAAGCCATCTCGCACACACACACAAAAAATATGTAAGAACACAAAGAGAGCTTACAGAACAGGGGAAAGGACTGATATAAAAACTGGGACACTGGGATAAAGTCTAGGTGAATAAAGGGAATGAGAATGACCCAGCCTGAGGTGGAAAAAAAGTCTGATTTTAAGTCAGGGACCCCATAAAGTCGACAGCTTATTGTGTCAGAAAGGAATATATTTGGTTGCAAATGCTTTAATTCAGTTTGCTAGACTAAGAAATTAGGAGGTTTTAGCCCAAGAACCATTTTGGGAAAGTCTCCCAATGCACGAAATATCTAAGTGCATCTAGCTTTAAGACAGTACTTAGACAATTATTAAAAGAGCGTGTGATGTGATTACCTGAGACTGCAGACAAAGCAGAGGACTGGCCTCAATGAATCAGGAGGTCTGTTCTGACTTTGTATTCCCACAGGAAATCTAGTCTGAAATAAATCTAATGTTTTGAAATTATGCCTTTAGAGAAAGCTAGTCGAAATCCTCCCTGTAGAAACATTTCCTGCTTTTCTTTCAGGATGGCAAAAGGAGCAGCAGAGCCAACAAGTTGAAGGTGCATAGCCAGGTCCCCACTTATCTCTGGGCTTTACCAGTCTCTGATAAAATTATATGATTATCCTATCCTTAAAGGCAGGGATCCTGTCAATTTTTACTAGAAAGCATGTAATAAGCATAGCCTCAATCCCTTACTGCAAATTCTAGTCTCTGGCAAGTCTGTTCTATCTAGGTAATAATAAAAACTCCCTTTCCTTTATTCCTGTTACCTAAACTGAGAAGGGAAGATTGATACAATTATACTGATTAACATCGGTAAAGAATTATAATTAGGGATGCAAGAGAAATCTGATTGCTAACATTGGTGACCTGGCTTAAAAGAAAACTTGAATGGTTTGTTTCAGTTTCTCATTAAGAAGCTGTTCAGCCAGAAATGGCATTCTAGAAGCATTGCACTTTTACAGGTGTTTGCACAGGTTAGTAGAAAAACAAAACAGATTTTTAAATCATATCAACATGAAACCAGAGACTTTAAAGAGATAAACTAGGCAAATCAGAGAACAAATATGATGAGTATCTGAACAAATAGCAAAACCACATCTACAATTTTTTGCCTGTGGGCTTAGAACCAGACTTTGATTCACAGGTGAAATGCCAGTGGTTGGATTTCTATATGAAAAAATATACATTTCCCTGCACAAGTACCTACAGTTATGTTTTGACATCATTCTTGGTTTTCATTCTGCCTATCCTGGAAGCTGGAATGCTGATGATGAAAACTCAAGATGTCAGAGCCTGTGACAGGAAGGTTTAGTACACACACACCCCTCCGGAGGCACACACAAACACATGTACACACTGTGTCCCAGTTTTCATGGGATTCATAGTGGTCAGCAAAGTAGTACTGAATTTTCTTTCGCTTCTTTAGCACTATTTCACAGACAAAAATGTACAGACTTATGGAAAACACTAATTCTGAAAAAAATTAAGAGATGAGTGAGTGCAATTCACTCACATAAGACCTTTCCCTGTATTTTAGAAAATACAGAAAAGAGTTTATAGATTTCTAATAAAATATAATTTTTTTAAAATAAAAAAAAAGAAAGAAAATGTCCATAAAATTAAACTTTTCACAGTTCAACTGATTATCCAGCTGGTCTAGGTTTAACTGGTGTGTCTCTGGGACTACAGTATATTAGCCAAACTGCAAGTCCTATGGATTGGCACAACAAACTTCAAGAGAAAAGCTTTTCAGCTGGCCTTTTCACACTGCCTCCTTTTACCTCAGCTGAATCTGTACATGGGACTCTAGAGAAAGGGATAAAAAAACCAGACATTGTTTTGATTTTTGGTATGTGTTAAGCTCTGCTCTTCCAACCAAGGAAGAACAAAGAGAATCATTATGGTTTTGTTTGGAGAATGGCAGCACTCAAGTCAGTTTTATTTCATCCGACATTTTTATACTTCTGTACTATCACCGATCACTACCACAATTCCTTATTAATTTGTTACCTTGAAAGGTTTCCATATTATTCTTTCTGGTTTCTCCCTCTTAAAATCCTAGTGCTTGCTCAGTCACTACCTGTCCCTAGCTAGGCTAAATACTAAGTAGTGCCACAAAACTTGCACTGGAAAACTTTAGTGAAAAAAGAAGAACAACTGAAGAATAGAACTGCAGATCTAGCTGCTTGGTTGCGTTTGCTGGACATAGGAAGCAGCGGTGACTGTCATGGCTTTTGTCTGGATCTTCTTTTTATTAAGTTCACAGCTTGCTCACTGCACCACCTTGACATTTAGCTTTGGTAGTTTCTGCTGAGCTGCATCTGATGGTTTAAATGAGATTCAGGGACAGGGATTTTTATTCTAAGTTGCCTGAGATAGCAGAAACCTACTGGGATTTGTGATATTGTTTTATGTAGTCCAGTCTAAAAAACCAAATGAGGACTGAATGGACCACCTATATTACAAGATCTATGTTGAAGGGTCTTCAAGAGTGTGGAAAATAATTATAGTCTGAAAGATTTTAGAAATGGGAGAAATCTTGTGGTGACATTATTAGAATGTATTTGAAACAGTTTATTTTAACTAGATCATACTGTTGTGCTTGAACATTGTTTACCTGTTGGCCACTGAAAAGGAGAAGAAGAGAAGGCTGGAAGGAGCAACCTTTCTCTTCACCACTCCCCACGCCTACTCTGCTTCTCGTACTAGAGTTTCTAGAAATGTCCTTTGGCTCAGTGCTATGATGCCGTAGCCAGAAAGGCAACCTCAAAGTGAACATGGCAGCACTGCTAAAAGGCTTTCCTGTTTCAGAATAATTTTAAGGAAGTGCAATAGCAGGTGATGTCCTTGCAAATCATCCCATACCTTTCACATACCTCAAAGGAAAAGGAAAAGAGAAAATTATTAAAATGAGATAAATCTGTATTTTAATGCTTCATCAGTGCTTTCTCCCTTCACCTTCCTTTCTTATCTTCAATTAAAATTATGGGTTTGATAATGTTTTTTACAATGGAAGTTGCCCTTTATATGTTGGTGTATAACACTGATGATGCTTTAATGCTGCAAGTAATAAAAAATCCTTTTTCCTCAGCTTGTTTTTTGGTGAAAGTAAGTGCAGAAATCTCCTCCTTTTCCTTGCTGAAGTGTGTGTTGGAATCACGTTTGATCACCGATGGGGTCCAGTTTCTAAACTGCCATTACAGGTTCTCAGCTGTGCCACAGTCCATGGATGGCACAAATAGCTATTACTACAGTTACTGGAGTATAACCAAACATTGTCATATCATGTCATACAATTTGTAGAGGTTTAATAAAATAAAGAGTATTTAAAATATGAAAAGAAATCCTTACGGTGCTGTAATTGTTACCTGAGAGTGAACAAGTAATATTGACATTAACCATGTAAGAAAGATTGATTTCCAAATAGACATACCTAATGGGTTTCATCATGAATTTGTATTTACTGGATTAATCTTCCTGGTTTACCTTAATCAAGAGATTGACAATCACAGTATCTTTTGGTGTTAAAAACAATAACTTTGTGAAACTTTGGATGAAAATTTTGATTGTGTATCAGAACCTGCATGCCAGACTTTCAAAATTTGCTGAGGATCAACAAACTGAAAGGAATAATTTAACAATTACAGTCTAGAATATTTCTCCATGACATTTACGTTTTTACATTTTACCATATTCTTTCTTCTGTTTATTGAAAAATATTAACTCAGAGGCTTACATTTTTCCACAGCTGGAGCCAAGTATTTTACTCTGGCTATTGCTGATGAGAGAAAAACATTTTTTTTACCTGTGTTTTCTCCTTCTGCACCCAGTCCTGACTTTTTAAAGTTATTGGAGAGGAAAGAGTGGGAAGGAGAGTGCTCTCTAACAGCGTGGGTACCAGTAGAGAATCTGTCAGCTCACTAAACACCAGTTTGGGCGCAACATTTGGACTGCTATAGCTGTGCTAGAAAAGATGATATACAGTCTGTCAATGCCCGTTATGTCAGAGGGATACATGGCCAAAGGGGAACAGGACATGCCACCAGCAAAGGAGCTGCTGCAGTGAGGGACAGCAGGGACGTCCGAGGTGCAGGATCAGGCAGGGAGCACTCTCCTGCGTGAGGAGAGAGATCACTCTGCGTGCGGGTCCACCCTCCTGCAGCATCGTTTGTTTTGTTTGCAAGGTATAAATTGCGTGTCTGTGTTGCTCTAATGTTTTAGGTTCTGCTTGTTGAACATAAAAGCGCTGGCCCTGCCTGTTGCATTTATCTGTTTAATAGATAGCTAGAGGTCCAGAGGTGGTGTGCTGTACAAGTCACACAACCCTTCCGAGCACTCTATGACAAAGCTGAAAAAAAAGATAGGAAGAGAACAGGGCAATTCAAAAGGCACATTGATGGTCTGTATCCCCCAGCACAGAACTACACAGAAATGCCCGGATGATTCCAGAAAATACTTTTATTCAAACAGAAGCTAAAAATGGAGAGGCCTAAAGATCCTATTATAGACTTAAAAGTTGCTTCAAGAAGTAGCTTGGAATTATGTGGAATTGGGGGTTAAAGTAGGTATGAGGAATTGACTAAAAAAGTTTGTGGTATCTCTACCCATTTAATCAACAGTTTCAGCTGTAATGGAGACAGATCCTGTGTGTCTTTAAAAGCTCATACTAAAATTTTTCTTTGTAAAGGGAAGACCCAGAGAAATAGTGTAGAACAAGGCAGAGGGAAAGATGACTCATCTTAGGAGAAAATTACTGTGTGTTTCATACAAAACCTTTTCAACTCTAGTGAAAATATTCTCCTTTAAATGACAGTGCACCATATTGATCAATAGAGAATTGAAAATTCTACAGTAGTAAGAGATGAAGTACAATTTAGCACAATAGGAGCAGATAGGAAAATGCAGATCTTCACAAATTAGCTAAGGAGCAGTATCATTTAACTAACAGGCAAGGAATTTCATTGAAGTAATGAAATACACAGAAAAACTCCGAGAAGTACTAGAGGAGCAGAAGTATCAAAAGCTTTCTGTAAAACTTACGTATATTTTCCACAAGAGAAAGACAGAGACATTTGGTTTTCTACCAGGCATGCCTGTATTGTGAATCAAGGGAGTTAATTTATAGATTTCATAAACCCTTCATCTGAACTTGGCAATGCTCTATAGCATCTGAGATTTTTTTCTCTCACTCCAACCTATATTCACAATGCTGTTTTTTAAGTTGAGTATGCAAATTATTCTTTTATACTTGGCTTACGGGCACTGAAGAAAGTCCCCGTCAATGAAAGTAGCTTGCTGAGTGAGAAATATAAGATCCAATCTCTTCCATACTTCAAAAAGTGGTATTCAAATACCATATGAAGTGTTGTATGAAATACGTTTGATTTATCTTTCTTTAAACCTTGAATAACTCTTCTTTTTTATTTTTTAATTTTTAAACGGATTAGACTGGTTTGCTTTGATTTCAGTTACGACACCAGCTTGCTCTCTCCATGGCCTACTGCAAAGGTCGGTCTGTGTTTCACTAGGTGTTTGAAAGTGCTGCTGCCGAAGCGGGGTTGCGCTAATGCCATTTTTTCAGGAAGATGTCTTTTTGTTATATTATCTGAGAGTCAGATGCCAGCCAGAATTCCATTCTTCTCTTCCCAAACACAATCTGCTTTTGAGCTGCAAATCAATCCAACATGCTTCAGATGTCTGCTTCCAGCTGACTTCTCCCTTTAAACGTAAACAGTGCAGATTCCCAAGGCCTGTTACTCTGACAACCCTATAATGCCATCCTTTTGACTGTCCAAGCTCTGTAAATCTTCATTCCATCACAGCTTGAAACAGACCAGTCTATTTTCATTGCACAAGATATGGGAAGCTATAAAAACAGCTTCAATGGTAAACTCATCAGATTATAAAATTGTTTCAGTATGATCTAAGCATCCATCAATGACATAGACAAATCGCAGCTTTTAACATCTTATTTTATTTGCAATATAATTACCCAGTGCTGCTTCGTATCTGTAATTTGGGAGGAAAACCCCATTTATTTCAGTAGTGACTCAGGCTGAAAAACTGATGGCCCAGTGCAGGCACAGGGAAGTACATACACACATATGTGACACCTTAGGTATTTGACAGATGGCCTTTTAGCATCTTTAAGTATCTAGCAATATAAAGAGCAAGGACTTTCAATGTGTAGTGGTGCAAATCACCACATATGCCAAATTCTGGCATATGGAAAAGCGTGCAGGGGAGTATGCACTTAATGGAGCCAAACAGTCACCATTATTAACAGAATAACATTTGTTTTTAGCCACATTTCCAAAATTTCCAATGCCCTGCCATAAAGCAGTGAGCTATCCATTGTTCTTAGAAACGGTAACCTAAGAAAAGGCGATTATTTCTCACAAGGATTATCAATGACAGTCTATACATCCAATGTATTTTTATTTAGAGGGGAAGGAGAGGCATTAATAATTTGGTGTGTTGGAAGCAGAGTGCTTCTTTCAGTCTCAAAAACAATGTAAAGAGAGCACAGTTTATTTTAAAAGGGGCTAAAAACATGTCTTGCAAGCAGCAAACATGATGTGATGTTTCCATAGAAACAGAGGTTGGTATTATTAAAAGAAGTGAGGTGTTCTGTGGCTGGTTCTCCTGAGGGACCCTCATTTACAGCTAGTATCGGGCAAACTAGGTAAGTGAGTTTTACCACCAGTTGTTAAAGATCATTAGATATGCCTCTTTAAAGCCTTATGAACTCTGCTAATTTGTGAAGAAAGCGTGAGGAAAAACACTACCCCCTACCTCTAGGTTCTTCTGGAGTTTGTTTTACATTCAAAATCAAACCCAAAGCCTCCTTTAACTGAGTTGATCTTGAAGGATGCTTCTTGCCCCTATCCTGAAAGAACAGAGAAATCATTTTGGCTCTGTCTCACAACCAAAAGCATTTGCCCCCTGTTGAAGCCTTGAAAGACTATATAGCTGAATAAAGAGAGCAAGAGGAACTTCTGAAATTAGAAGAATCTAGTAGCACCGAACAGATAAAGCATTATTTCAGAAAGTTACTGAAGCTTTAAAATTAAAATTATAGATGTGGCTATCTACTCATCTCTCCTGTGCTTAATCAAACTTATTAATGCTATGAGATACTTTTATTCATGATCAAGTTGAAGTCTTTATTTTCATCAGTGCTCATTGATTTCTGTACAACGATGCTGCTAAGGTCATTGCTTCTCTTGGCCTTCTCAGCTTTCAGTACTGACAGAGTAAATGGCATGTTGGGTCAGGTAAGAAAAAGAGTTCCCATCTCTGTGCTCTGAATACAATACATTAGGTACAAAAAAGCCAGCTACTCATGTCATAACATCATGTTGTGCTGCATAAAAATTATAAGGCTGGTTTAGTAAGAGGGGGCTGGAGCTGTACATGTTTCATTATCACTTTTCTATCAATTTTGAAGCATCATTTTTCTTTATTTTCTGCAAATCCAAAACTGAGCTGCCCATTTTTTCCAATTCCACCTGAGCCCGTAGGAAACTGAGCTTGTTAAACTAGACATTTTTACAAACTATGGACTTTACCACACAAGGAGATGGGCTACTTTTGTGAAATAAAGGAGCCACATGGTCATTATGCTGTGGTTACTGTGTCAGAATCTGCGCATAATCCAGATATACATAGTTTGAAAGGCTTGATATAAAACACAGGTCTGGGTTTAAAGATGTAAAAAAATCTTAAAGCTGGTGTGGGACACTTCATAAACTGCAATACTCCTTTGATTCCCTGTTTTTTATTTGCCAGCTTAAGCGATGTTTTTTTATTAATTCTTCTAGGAGTTAGGAAGGGTTGGCTTTACTCTGTCAGCCCACTGATTATGGTCCATGGACTTCACATCTTGACGTTGCTTCTGAAAGCTTTGTTCCAGTGTGTTTCAGGCAGAGGAAGAGCTACTCTGAATTATCTGCTACAGATACCAGATTATCACTGGTTTTCTGTTTGCTGTCACAGCTTGAAAAAGAAATTCATAGAAAGACAAGTTAATTGCATATGTCCAAGCTTCTGCTTTTTAGTGGCAAACAGAAGGTCAATGTGCATGCAGGAAGGACATATAAAACTATTTGTCCCTTCTTCCTCTGTTGCTCTGAAAGAGCTACTCTTCTCCATCAGTTTCCCAGGGCAGTTAGCCAACACTGTTCTAAAGCTGCCTGTTGCAGCAGGAGTCATCTCTTAAGTTCTACATCAGCATGACAGCCTTAAAAGGGAACCACATTGAGCTCTTCAAAATGTTAATTAAAGTTCACAAAGGCCAGAGCCTGGGTATGCTGATGCAAAATGGTAAAGCTTTCAGTGCAAAATACTTTGATTAGATAATGTAACTATGGAAAGAAGCTGAGACCTGCACTTGCTCTGCATTATAAAGTCTGCCCAGACTGGAGGAATTCAGTGAGTTTTGTAAGGCTGTTCACGGTATCTGCTGGTTCCTGCTCTGAGACTGCCAGGTGTGGGTTGGAGGGATGAACAACACAAATGAGGGTCCTTCAGGGAGCAAGAAGAGAGTGAGTTACCAGAAAACACCTACTTGCTTGCTGTGAGGTATACAAGCTGAGGTCAAATAGAAGTTCAAATGCCATTCTGAAAAAAAAAAAAAAAAGGTGACAAAAGAAAAAGAAGGTGAGCAAGCAGCAGTAATTTGGGAAAAGGTAAGTGCATACATACATACATGTATATATATATATATATAAACATATATAAAACCCTGAGATATATGTAGTGTTCTCAGCAGGAATGGAGAGTGAGTTGGGACTTAGCTGCGTGTGCTTGAGACAGCTGGACATCTGTCTAAGCTCTAGAAAAGGTAGGCAGGATGCAAATTAGCAGATGTGTGTGTTTTAAGACTTTTCTGCCTGCTCTGTGTCTGTGGGTAAAGGAACAACACCTCCACCTGGCAGAAACTGCTCTGATCTGCTCCAACCAGCTGCTGCTTAGAGACATGCAGAGAGGAGAGCATCACACATCCACCAGAGGCAGCTGCTCTGCACACTCCTGCATGGGGGGCAATAGAGGAGCTGCCCCACAGGAATCTGTGGGTGTCCCCAGGCTGCAGGGTGCACATCTGATGAATTATGGGTTGGTATCAGGGGTAGTGGTCACAGCAGCCTGGTGATCCAAGTGAGCATAATGTGAAACACGGAGTTCCAGCAGGGGCCTGTCCATGCAGGTCTGCCCTAGAGAAAGGTGGCACACAAATAGAAAAAGAGAATGAAAGAAATCAGCCCATCCCTTCAACAGGATGCCCTTCAGGTTTACTTTTATAAGGAAGTTATCTTAGGACAAAGTGAGGAAAAGCTCTTTAGGGAAATACAAGACTTCTTTTTCAAAGAAAAACACTGTGTATATATACACCAGAACAAAATTCAAAATATTAAAAAGCAAGCATTTGACATTTAGGGGAAGGCTCTAAAACCTGAATTATTTCACCAGATTATGACACACTTTTAGGATATACTGGGGTTTTAACATCCATCCTGTTCAGCACAAGATTCTCATGCAGCTAGCAACTATTTAATATTTGCTTTCCCCTTGTTTTTCACCGTGCAGCTCACCAAATGTCATTTATCAAACTCTGTAATTTCTTCTAAAGTTGGAGTTAGCCTCTATAGGCTTTTCTGCATTTCCCCCCACTATGGTATCTGAGTGATTCTTAGACCTGAATGCAATTCTTCAGCACCCATGCAAGGTAGGAGGAACTAGTTACCCATGTTCAAAACAGAACCAGGACATGGGAATTAGTTTCCTAGGAGGATTTAGGATGTAATTTGTAGCATCTACTTTTAAGATACCCTGCCATTTAGTGCCTTGCCCACTGCAAACAGAGCAAAGAACATCATTAGCTAGCCAAGGAAAAATACTGTCAGGAGGGGTACAGAGTCAGCACTGTTTTTCCAAGAGCAGAAGACCTCCATTCCCCTCAAGATTCACAGCCAAGGTTCTACCTCTGCGATTAAATGAGAGCACACTGGGGTGATGGAGTCAGTGTCATTATTCTTGTGCTTTGTAGTCTGTAGGTAATAGCTTTTATCTACGTTACAGAAAATAGATTCAAATCCTTCTTCTGCCTAACTAGATTTAATTTGGATCAATCTTAATTTGATATGACAGTACTGAAATCGAAAAAAAATGCATCATGTCATAACAGTATGAGGTATTACCGTACTTGTAGGTTTGTGTGAGACAGGGTTTCAGAGGGTGTTTCTCTTCTCCTCACTCCCCCACTACTTTCCCAGTGTTCTTGCTGTGGAGCTAGGATCTGACTGTGGATTTTTTTGCTGGGAAACTCTGCCCTTCTCCTCTCCTCAAAGACATGGGATTTTCAGATTGAGCAGAGACATTTTCTGGACTGCCCACACTGTGGGTTCAGGAGAGGAGAGCCCTGTGCTCTGACGGTGCAGCAACACTGCATTGGCTACATCTGGAAAAACAGAGGGTTGAAATCAGGAGCCAGCAGGTGTGGGCAGTGCAGGGCTGAGCTGGGCCCCCAGCACAGTGCATCCAGCTAGCATGGCTGACAGTTCAGCATCACAGCACAATACAATACGTTTACTACCAGCAAACATTTCTTACTACGGTATTGGTATAGCGCCCATGATTAATGTGAGCTGTCACTTTCCCTATGAAGCTCACTTTATAGAAGTACCCCTTCACCAGATCAGGAACTTCAACCTACCTTTCCTGTGTCCCTGATGCCCAGCCTCATTATCCAGAACCTCTCCCTTTTTATTAGAAATTCAGAGTTGAGCCCGTTTTGTGAACCCAGCTGAGGCTAACCTGTGGAGGAGGACTCATGCATCTCAGAGATGTCAAGATGTAATTGGTTCTCTGCATAAACATAGCAAAAGGTAGAAGGTCTAGCTATGCATATCGGCTGGATATTACACCTCTGGATATCTTCCTGGACATTCCCCTTACAGACGTAGGCCAGATATTTTAAAGTCAAGAGTATTTAGTAACCCTGAATGGCCACACTATAATATCTACGATCTGTGTTTTTAATGTTTGGCATTATATATAGAACACCAGCCCCTACTGACTTCACTTGTGCCTTTACTTGATACATAAACCTGGAGTAACCATGGTGAAATAAGCAGAGTTACAGGTGGAGCTGAGAAGAACAAGCAATTGGGAGTCTCATGCAAATTCTCACAAATTATTCCATCTGATGACTTTGGAGACAAAAATAGATGTATGAAAAATTGCCTTCAATACAAGCCGAAGCTTTGAACTCTGCAGCAATACTTGTTGCAGAGCAAAGATCTTGTTTGGATAGTGTATTTTGAGTTTTAGAACTTGTAATGTAAAGACTCTTGAAGAGGATACTTGAAAAGGAATGAATTAAAATTGGAAGGTAGTAAAGCATGACTACAAATCTGAGACCTGGGACATGGCATCATAAGGTATGTCATGAAACTGAGAAAATTACTCTGGTTTTAAAAGACAGTTATTAAATGTAGAATTTGAAGATTTTCTGCAGACTATTACGTGACACTGAGATGGGCTCTACCTTGGAAGAGACCCTCCTTGGACGGTGGGCTGAAGGAAGAAACCAACGGACATTTTAAGAAAGGTCTTGGTGTGGGAAATGCCACTTGTCCTGAATATTTCCAGTCACCTCTTTACATCAGTGCTTTTACATTAAAGCAAAAATGGTTTCATTAGTAGAAATGTGCTAGAACAGGGGGAGGCGGCCTCCCAGAAAAAAGAAGTGGTAAAACACTGTGTTTGGAAAGTGATGGTATTTCCATGCCAGTCTTATATAGCAAAGAGTGAGATGCAACTAAGACTCCTCCTGGTCATAGCATGGAAAGGCAAACAGAGTAAAAGCCCTGTTCATAGGTAATAGAATCTTGTTAAAGTGCAAAAATCGTGTAAACAGTCATTCAAAAATAGCATCTTCTTCCTCATCCAAATTGCTGCATGTGTGGTTTCTGCTGATTTCAGTGGCATTTTAGAAAGTTTTTGGCTTCTTTTTTTCAGAGCATACAAGCAGCATGAGCTCAAAATGCTCTCTCCCAGTAATAATCAGTCATGGATGCAGGCAGGGGCATGCTCTACCACAGCCAAGGGAGGAGTTTGTCTATGATCCCTTGGTGCCACACCTGGCTGATCTTGACCACTGTTGGGTCTCCTCCAATCCGAGGTTCATGCAATAACTGCACCAAGCAGAGCCAGTTTAGTAAATCCCACTCTGTAAACTGTTCAAGCTAGCTTATTCTGAATGAAGCAAATTAAGGTGCAGTTTACACAACAAGCAATTTACACAACAAGCAGAAAACACGCAGTTCAGCCACCAAGTCTGATGGGCAGTAACTTGTCATAAAGGAACAGATAAGAGAAGTGAGGGATAAGTGGCCCTTCCACTTCTCCCACTGCCACAGCTGGATTCAGATCAGAGCAGCTGCTGGCAGCCAGATCATCAACTGTCCCTTGCAAAAAGACCTGTGCTTTAAGATCCTGAGTTAGGGGCTTAAGGCTACCAATTAGGCAATTTGGAGAAATATTTTTTAATGCTATGATTATACTTGAGTCACTGAATAACAAAACCCCCATATCTTCCTATGTCATTTTTACGCCATAAATCTCTATTTTGCTACCATCAGAAATGTTCAGAGAGCTAATGTGGTGTGACAGCAGTCCAAATGAAATTAATCTGCTAACTGAGATAGTATCTTGAGGTTGACAAGAATTTCTTCCCAGTTGGAAAACCTGTTAGGGAGAGCTTCACAGCTCACTTGGTCAGCTTTATGCCCCATTAAGCATCACTGACAGGTATCAGTGAAGGCTTATCAATCACTAGAGTCTCAGAGACTGTGAAGAGATTAGGAGTAGTACAGAAAATAAAAATCCTTGGGGGTTTTCTACATCCACCAGTCTGCTTTACTTTGTGGTGACATTTTAATAGAAGTTGAAGGAAAAAACATAGAGACGGGGTGACAGTGCATTTCTGTGTCTTTTGTCATCTGATTCCCTCTCTAATACTGTAGGAAAATGCTAGCACAACCACCTTATCAGAGCAACTGTTCCATAATTGCAACTCATCCTGTAGTAAAGACATCATACTTTGGTATGAAACAAATGCTCTTCTTCCATTACCACAGACAGATGTGGCTGTAACCTTGCCCTGATTTCACGTGTCAGGAGATGAAGGCAGAAAATGCTGCTGTGATGCTCTAGGTGTTTCACCTGGCCATAAAGACTAAAATTAACATAAAACCCTCCTATCCACTGATTGAAAATGACAATTGTTTTTCTGATGCCCTCATAGATAAGCTGTCAATGATTTTAGTTTCTGTGTCAACAACAAGTTAAGACCATTTTATTTCCCAATTAAAAGCTTTCATGTTTAAGCACACACTAAAATATTGATTACTGTACTGTTTGCAAATTATAGTTGAGGCAGAAAACTAAAATGAAAAGAAACCAAAACCCAGATGTTTCACAAATACAAAACGAAACACTTCCTTCCACTTTTTTACTGTTTTCAGTCCTACTTTCACATTTCTCAGACATTCAGACCAAAGCCAAAACCCAAAAGAAGTTAAAATAACAGATTCTAAATATACAGCAATGAAACACTAATCTCATGTTTAGAAAAGGTCAGAATTCTTAAAACTCCCTAAGCTATCTATCGGTTTTCTGCTTGGAAATGAGTTTAAACCTGGGACTCTCCATTTGCGTGCCTGCAATATGGACTGTTAATTTCAGAACAAGAATAGAAACATGAACTCCTAAGATGCAGCTGTCAGGTGAATGCCATTCTGTATCAGTGACAGCAGCTCCGTTGGGAAAATTAAGCTGTGTTCCATGTCAGCAATCAGAATGACCATTGACCCATTACTGAGTTAGTTTACATTGTGGACTAAAGCTATCCAGGCTTTCTAGCAAGACTAACAGAGAAAACATGCTGAGTGAAAGCGTGTGAATTCTAATGCCAGTAACTGATTCTGCATATTATAAGTGTCTTTTCAATCACTGCTTAGGCAACATTTTCTTATCTACAAAGTGTCTGGTTTGCATACTGGCACAGCTGCATATCTTTGAATCTCAGCAACGTATCATTTTATCATTCCGAAACAAAACCAAGTAGGAGTTATTAAAAAAAATCCACCCAAACTTGCAGATATCAGGTCCAATAAAAATGCATGTAACTGAACTGGTTGAATTTTTGTATAGAGAGTGAATTTCTAATACCATTCCTAGTTTCAGTTCAAATTTCATGCTTCAGAATATTTTCATCAATATCTGTGTACTCAAAATCAGAATGATTTCCAATTTAAGTCAGCTGGGAGGGAAGAAGTCTTAACAAATGTCAGATCTCTCAAGATGAAGCGTGTTTTAAAGATCAGTCTAGAAAAGCTGAATAAATGAGCACCCTGAAGTACCTACCTATTCCTATTGACTTTACTGTTACTTCTGAAGGTACCTTCTTTCTGCAAAAGGGGGAGGCTGTGTAAGCATTAATGCAAATAGCATAAGAAGGTGCAGTACCTGATGTAATTCTATTTCCATATCAAATGTGGAAGTCCATCCGTTTCAAGAACTGACACACAGTCTCACCATTTGAAACATGTTACTTCTATGCTTGATATTGCACAGTGACAGCATCTGGCCTAACGATTTTAATTATAAGGCAGAGAGATTTCTCTCCCTCACAGCACACAAGAGAATGGAAGAGAAACTGAACCAACTTGCCCTCAAGTTTTCATGACAATAATCACTTCAGAAAGTTTTGACCAGATTTTTTCAAAGCAATCTGACATGATTGTGCTTCTAACCTCAACTCCAAATGAGCTCACCTCAGGAAATTGTGAACAAGTGAACAATAGAAGTTAAAATTCATATGACTGCCTGATAAAGTAACGCATGATTGCCATGAAGAAAGCAGCCAGACTGAGCGTTCATTTGATGTAATTTAGATATACTGTAAAAGTCTTTTTTAAAGGGTCCTTTTTCTCCCTAAAAATGTATAACTGAGAAAAACTTAAAAACGTAGCTTCAAGCATGACATTACATTTTGCTGCAGAGATAATACATTGCAGAGGTTCTTGAAATGCACACAGAGCTTTCTGGTATGGATTGCAGAAGTATGCTTGATATTGGAAAAGATCTACCAAACAGATATACTCTGATAAAAGGCATTTCTAAAAGATAATTAAATTTAAAATATTCTTAGGAGCTATTTCCCCATTTTTCAAGTTCTCTTTAGGCAGTAGAATGTCATTTACATCTTCATAATAAAGGCAATATAGTATTCCTATGTATAACAGTACTTTTCAGATTTTCAGAATTAAATCTCCTGTCATGTTGAAGGAAATATTCATCATAATTGAAACACAGCCATAATCTGACCTATTTTTTCTTGCTTTAATTGATTTAGTAAAAAATAATTGGGCAGCTCCAGGGTAATTGGCTAGTTAATAGACAGGTATCTAGAAAAAGGCCTGGAATCATCAACCTTTGGTGCCTGGGCAGCTCTAGGTACATGTAGGAAGCAACAGCAGTGACACTGCATGATTACACCTGGAAAAGGCCAATCGTACATATTTACATGTGGGAAACAGCAGAGCAAACTGAAGGAGTTCTGTGTGCCCCTTGGGGCCTGATAAGCGTGCCTGCAGTGCTTCACTTGGGTCTCTCTTGCAGAGTAAGGGCATAGGTGCAGCACAATTTTTGCCTGTTCCTGTCAAAAAGTGTAGAAATGCAGTATTTCCACATTCTTGTAGAGGGATCAAAAAATTTTGCCTTATATAATAAAAATCCCTGTAAAGATGTACTGTTCACCTTTGCCTACTATTTCCTCAGTCCCTATTTAAAAACTGTCTGAGAAGAAAGAAAAAAAAACCAGGAGACTGCCTTTTACTTCAAGATGACAATAGAAATTATAGGACGCATTTGAATTTCAGCCACTTTGGCACTAATCTGGAAAAACTTCATTGACTAATGGAATTACAGTGGATTTGTATCAGCATAATTGAGTGGAATCTAGTCTTGTGATTACAATGTAGGCTGATCTTATTTTTCCTAAGTCACAAATTAGGATTCATCCAATTACACTCTAACAGAATACCAAGTATTTTCTTCTTTCTATAAACGAGTTAATGGCAGGTAGACTTGCATACACTGCAAATCAGTAAGAGTTAGTAAAAATTTGCTACAAGAGGATTATTCAGTGTCTCTTCAGCAAATATTTGGAGCCAGTTGCTAAGTTTAATACCAAGTGAAACATGCCCAGTTACAGTCTGGGTGAAAATGTTAGGCTATACTGAACAGAATTATTATACCATCCATCGTTATGCTTACAGTTGGGTTTATAACATTTTGTATATGCTTGTTACGTAGCATTTAGCTGGAAGCTTTTTTTGGGCAGTGCTGAGAATGGGGTCCATAGTGCAATAGCCACTTGACCCTCACAGCACCATACAGAAGACAAGGGCAGTGTAGGAAGAAAAGAAAGGACTGGAATTATTTCTGCATGAAAGAGTGCCAAATGTTAAAACTATAATTGTATGAACTTCACCTGTTCTATTCTAAGGACCTATTAAATACCCTGACTGAATCTCTGCTGTCTCGCATGTGTAAATTATTGAGTGAACCTTTAATTATTAAAGATCAGCACCTTTATTAACCTTGCTTTATAATAAATTATTTCTTATTTACCTACTGAGTGCTTAAGACAAAATAATATATGCACATTAAGTCACACAGACACAGAAATGTAAGAACTATACAGGCACACAGAAATCTTTACTTTCACTGAAATTTGTGTTGTACAAAATATTGGTAAATTATTGTGCATGTTCAAATAATTTTATTAAAAGACTCTACATCTATCAGGGTAAGTACAAAAAAGATCTCTTTCTGCTCAGGCTTTGGACTTTCTCTGAAGATTTTTTGTTAAAATGTTAATTATATTTAACTGAAATAATCAATAAAATATTCATCATCCAGTGGGCTGTGGCCTAGGCAGCCTGTTATTCACACAAGTGAAGGAAACCTTAAGTAAGACTGCTTAAGTATGTGCAAATGCAGAAGATGAGATCCTCAGAGTTAACGATTTTGCTCAAACCCTTAAAATCAGCATTTAGATAGGATGTGGCAAGATACGAGAACAATTTCATGTGTGCTGATCTCAAATATGTGGACAAATCACATCTTGCTGAACATGTATTTACTGAATAATTTTTTCAATGACTGAGTCAAGGAATTAGCCAGTCTGTGCTGCCCAAGAAGACTTTGAAATATAGTTGGAAAACAAAACATCCACATGAATACTCAGAATGAGAACTGTTAGTGTTTGGATAATTTTCAGTCTGTTTCTTTCAAAACAAATTTAAAATACAATGCAGAAAGTCCTCTTGTTTTCCCACCAGTTCCAGTTAGTAGCACGAATAATAGAAATAATCTTGATTCAGCTTGTGCCATGTCAGCAGGTATATTCCAAAAAGCACAGAGGAGTGGAAGAGGCAGCATTATCTATCTGAAAATAGGAAAAATTCCATATTTTGCATACTTAACTATGCATTTCTGTACAAACATATTATAGTATACTACACCTAGAATGATACTTATATCTGTAGCCCTCTGCGCCTAAACTTAGGTGCTGTACATTACAAAATGTAGGCTGAATTAATTGCACTGAACATTTGAATGTGCAACCAGTCATCTGGCAGACACCCGTCACAGAACTGGATGCATGAAATCCTAAGAAAACTACTTAAGCCCTCCCAGAAGGAAACCCTAAACCAAGGCTATTTCACACTACCCATAGGCACTGACATCAAAGTTGTGGGAACTTGGTGTGCCCGCGTCATCCAAAGACTGTGAAGAAGTCACTTATGCGAGGAGCAGGTTTGATAGTTGATTGCAGTTCCTGCGGGCCCACACAAAGCCTTAAAAATGCAAAACTTGCACCATGTAGCAATGGAAGAAGTCTTTATTTATTCAAGACCGTCTCTTCTTCCATCCCTGCATGAAAGATGAAATGAAGAAAAAAAAAAAATGAAACCCAAACCCAAACAAGAAAGAAAACATTACAACACATTCAAAAAGTGTTTTGAGAGCTCTGTCAAAGTAGCTTCCAAATGGCTTCCACAACAGTTGAACTTTCCTGAAGGAACTCCACCTTCCACTTCCTCTTACAGATGTATATTGAAAGTCTTTGAAACCAGTAGGGGTGTGACCTTCCACATGTGGATGCACACCCCCCCACACATGGGTGCGCGCACACACACGCACGCACTCACACACACGCGTACACACACACACAGAGGGATCACTTTAAAACATCATACAGATGGCAGAGGTAAAGATAAATCATTCTACCACAGTTGGCTCTGCATTGAGGATTCTGGTCTGAAACATACACAGGAGTAATCTGTGTCCCCCAAAATCCTTGACATACATGTTTATTAAAAAACTTCTTTCCTAACAACTAACAACATTTCTTACACACCAGTTCAATGACTCTAGTGTTTTATACAAAATTAGTAAAAGAAAATAAATATAGTTTCAGATGTACATTACCTTTTTGGCATTTACTTGGAGCACCTTAAAAAATTATTTCAGTTCTTGTTGATGATACGGTATTTCAGATGTAGCCGCTGGAGCTCATGTGTCTGTCCTACACTCTTCTCTGGTGCTCATTTCTGCAGCTCACATCACAAGTTCATCTGTTGTGAAGTGATTTAATTTTTGAAAACACTGCTCTGTATAACTGGATACCGATGATCCTGTTTAATCAGTCTCCAGATGTTACAGGCACAGTATAAATTCTAGGAGCTTTTCTAAATGTTATGATTTGATGAGGGATTTCACTCCTGAGCAGGAGCTATATCAGCAGGCTGGCTAGTAGCTTTTTTAATCTTCTATATCCTGATACAGTTCAGGAATCATCTTGGATTAAGAAAAAGCATACCAACTTTTTTTGTATGTGCAGCCTCCTCAAAACTAACCTGCTCACCTCCTTTGTTCTACTGCTTTCGTGCCTTTTTTCAGGTCCTTCCCTTGGGTACATCTAGCTTAGCCATGTAGCCTACGCATGGTCTGTGGAAGCTATTCCCAACAGCCCACAAAAACTTGTATACTTTTTTTCTTGATTTATCAGATTCACAGTAATCCCAAGTGAAACTGTACGTTAAAGATCTTTTTTGAAAATTTGAGCTACAAATGATGGTGATTTGGGTGATGGAGATAGAGTATGGGTAAATGAATAGGAAATAACAAAACTTTTCTTATTCTAGGTTTGGTGTTTACTTATTTCTCAACATTTTACTCCTTTTTCCTCTTTCTTTCCTCCTTGCTTTTTTCTATAACCACTATAGTCTTTTTCATCTTACTTTCCTCTAACCTGTCAAAATGCAGTCCTTCTACCTCTCCTTTCCTTACTTCTGTAAAACACTCATTTACACGTTACACATTATGTCTATTCCCCCGCTATGAGCCCTTGTCACCCAGTGCTTATACCACGACTGAAACACAAAGCTACGCTTCACCTCCACAACCAAACTTTGGCTCTGCTGAAGGCTCCATGGAGACATTTCTGACCCTATATCCACCTTTCTGAGTTTCTTGGATCTGCCATTCCCCCTTACTTTGATTAAGCAAGACTCGGACTAGGACAGATGACTATCAGGTTAAAGGGGTTAGTATGGACATCTGCTTTCAGAGACCGTAGTTTCTGTTATTTACTTCATTCATATAAACAGGACCACTGTCATATTTAGCTACAAGAGTCTCATGATGCTCAAGATCAGCAGTGGTTAGTGGGGCTGCTGTCAATCCATCAAGAATGTCAGGTATCTTGCTTGTTCTTATCCATTATTTATATATGATATTTCATGCTGTGTCAAATCTACAAAAGACTGGATAAATATATGGATGACAAAGATATGCATCAGTGTGAAAAAGAAATGCTAGATAAAATATTTAAATACCTGGAGGAAAAATTCTAAAGCCTTTTTCATGATCCTGTTAAATAGTTCTGATAACAAATCAGTTCAGACTGTGAGGCATTTGCCTTCATCTGATTAGGTAACATAAATGTTTGAACTGCTGTAATGATGAATCACTAAGTGATATAGCTGTGTTCATTCAAAAATTGTAAAAGCATATGCTGCTCACTCACCTTCAGTATGTCAGTACTTCATAGCTACACTGTAACTGCAAGCCAACATTAATAGTACTCCTGGGAGCTACAGGAAATGTTTAACAGGTAACTTTCACTACATAATATCTATGATGTGGTTTCAAAGCCCAATGTTAATGCTCTGAGAGATCCCCAAGAAACCAGGTCTGACCTCAGGCAGTTAAATGAATCAGGAATTGCAGTTGCCTATAATACAGTGAAGTAAACAGCTCATCTTGCATGGTCCTCCCGTCTGTTCTAGAAGGTGTGATCAGCTCATTTGTACAGCGATCCTCGAGTTGCCTAAAATGCCATTTCTAAGGTTCTGGTCAGCTCCAAACCAGGTTCTTGCTAGAAGTAATTTTGGTGTAAACAGTCTCTGTATAATTGCAGCTAACACATGCACACTGCATAACAATTCCAACTTGAGCCCATGCCATTGCAAGGTACAGCTATTTTGTAAGAAGAAATGCCATAAGACAAATGAACCACTAGTGATAATTAACAAAACTTCAGTTAACTAAATTGTAATTTGGGTGTAACTTATAGTGTCCCTACTGC
This sequence comes from Falco naumanni, assembly GCF_017639655.2. NCBI lineage: Eukaryota > Metazoa > Chordata > Aves > Falconiformes > Falconidae > Falco > Falco naumanni. The sequence continues at coordinate 55,550,110 of NC_054059.1, read as the reverse complement.
AAAAGGAAGTTTAATAGCCAGACCTGCAGTAAACATCACCATTCTTTACTAAACATCCTGTCTTTGCTGCAAAAGGACCTTTATAACTCCTCAGTATTCCAACAGCTTATTGAGCAACAGTTGCTTTTTTAATATAAAATAATTTATTTTTCATTTGAAGTCTTGAGTTGGAGCAATCCATACAGATAGTTTATGCAGAAAAAGATTTCTGTTTCCAACCTATTATCAGCAGACATGCACTTCTTAACTTTATCCATTAACCTGGTTATGTCATAGGAGTTGCTTTTGCTAACATACCCTGAATATTTTCTTCTTCATTACTCCATTTCCAGTTCCACCGAACAAATCAGAGACATTGAATTAATTTCATTTGTAGTCATTTATAAAAGTATGGGCACATTATGAATCTGTTTGAGTCTACAGACTATTTTTGGCTGCATGTGTATCCAATCAGCCATTACAGAGACTAAGATAATTTTAAAAAGATTGGACAAAGTTGTTGTTGTCCTTTGGGGAGATATTTTCTACTTTGAATTTCTTCTAGATTGAGGTCAGACTGCAAATTTTTTTAATGTAGAATAAATTGAAATCAGACATAAGAAACTTTATTTCTGCCTAAATCAATTTTAGACGGGTCAAAGAGAATATTTGGCATACAGTGCATGAGTCAAGCTTCCTGCCATTCTCAAAGCAATAGAATAATTGCACTGCTATAAACGTCAGGAAAGGAAACATCAGCACAAGGATCAGCAATCACAAGAGTTTCTACCTTTTGTTGTAACTGTTTGTTTTCATTTTTTATATTCCATGCACTTTAGTACTAACGTGTGTCTTACGAAGGTAATTTCTGAAAAATAAACTTCTGATGAACACTGCCTTCTTCCCCAGGACAGATAACTCCAAGTCATGGAGATAACATTAGAGGTGGCTTTAACAAAGATATCTAATACAGCGAAATATCTGCTGTATTAAGTGTAGCAGTCATCAATAACAGTGGTCAACAACCTTTTTTTAAAAAAAAAAGGGAAGAGACTTTCTGTACCACGCAAGGTTGAAAACAGATAAACTGGTGCATGCTTATGGTGCTTAGAGAACTTCAAGATACCATAAATGTCTTGTCCTTTTCCTTCTCTTCTTGGAGTAGCACGAGATAGATTAGCTAAAAAGATAGTCTCACAAAAGAAGTGTCATTCGGGGTCCATCTGACTTTTTTTTCAAGAGCAACACTATCACTGACACACAGTCACCATTAGAAACAAAGACTTGGACTGGTTATGCTGAAGAGCATGCTTCAGAGTCAGCCTCTGGAAAATGTGAATGGTTTCTGACCTACTGATATTCTTCATAGATTACAAGATTTTATTTTCATAATCCTGGCCAAGTGTTGTGAACACACTCTTGTGTCTTCCAGTACCCCTCACAGACAGCTGCTTTCAATCTTCATCAGCCGTTGTCAGGAACTAATTGTGGCAGCAGACTTGACAGCCGAGGCAGATCTACGGGCTTTCTATGCAAGTCTCCTGCCTCTCAGAGTTCCATCCTCATTTTCCTGCTTGAGATGATGAAGGCTTTGTCTCTTTGCAGCCTATGACACTGCCAATGTTGAAGGACAAGCCTGTGTTATTGCCCAGAAATATCCTGCAACCTAATTCTGGTGCAATAAAGGCTACTGTATCAGTGTGATGGTCCACCTACACATATTCTCAGTGGGGTTGGTTAACGTAAACAGCTTGCTGTGTTAATGTTGCTATACCACCTTTCGTGCCCAAGGTAGCCTGGATTCACTTCCAAGGCACTGCACTACGTTCTGTAGATCCAAAGACAAAATCTGAGAGAATACATGAGAGAAAGGAATTACAAGGGATGAAGGTTCATTTTGCTTCCAAATGCCATGATCAATATCATTCAACAAAACCAGGAACAAGAAATATAGTCTTCCATTGTCACACCCACCACAATTTTCAGACAGATAAATGACTGTGTCACTCAATAGAACTGCGAAGAGATGCGGTTTGGAAGGAAATATTTCAAACTGGTTGAATCAGGTTGAGGGCAAGGTATGACCTTCAGGAAAAGGTTTTTAAGTCTATAAGAAAACAAATTAAACTTTTATCATGTAGGTTTTGTAGGCTTCTACAGAAAATAAAATTATAAGTTCACACTTCAAGAATTGCAATTAAGAGTTCAATTTTACTTCTAAAACTAACAACTGAATGTGACAATTGGGATTTCTCAAATGAGGAACTAAACTGTTTTTCATTTGATGTCTATTTTTCACTCTAAGTAGAAATAAAATTGCTCTTCATATGGAATGATTTTTCAGTGAGAAATAAATAATGGATAGAAAATGCATTTCACTTCCCAAAACTATGTGTTACAGTGAAAGATCATTCAAACTCAATTTTAAAGTGTTATAATCTGTCAAAGAGTTCAGGGCCCAATGATGTAAGCTCTTACTCATTCTAGCAATCCCATCTGCTTTCTCAAGTGAATACAGAGCAGCAGGATATGGGATTTTACCTGTAGATTGAGATGGAGGCTTTTCATTCCAGAAAATGAGAACTGCCATAAAGGAGCTCATATTTTTTTGTTAGCATTTTACAGGCACAGTTACTATCTTTCCTTTCCTAAGGTGGTCAGGTGTGTGATTTAGTAAAGATCTGGAGAGAAACTTTTTTCTTTCTGAAGATTTTGGCACTCAAAATGTAAATACTACTTGATTTCATATAGCACTTAGCATTTTTGAGGTATTCATTTTTTACAATAATGAGTCAGATTGTGGCAGGGTCATGGCTGGGTTAAAGCAGCTATTCTTCATTAAATTACAGATTACATATATTCTAGGATAATACAGGCTTCACCCTGCTTTTTTTAACATTATTTAAATCCATCTGAAGACCATTTGAAACCTGCTTTGGAATCTGTTATTTCCATCAACTCATCAGCTAAAGAACTTTCTCATATATTTCATGTAAAGATTAACTTTCCTCAGAGTTCTTTTCCTTTACATCTTAATACTATAAAAACTTTCATTATGGTACTTAAACATCAATTCTTTTTTGCTTAGACTATGATGATTATACTACTAATAAATGATGGCTATTTATTAATAGAAAATTTTTGCATTTCAATACTGCCTTCAACCGAAAGATACCACTCACACATTTTAAGGCCAGTATTAGTAGTCATAGGGAGTAAGTGCAAAAAGGGGCTTTCAACAGCTAATCTGTGGGAAAAAGAAAAAAAAAGCCCATACGAAAAGCCCCAAACCACAGAAAGACATCAGACCATTTTATTTACAGTTCTTTGGTTTGAGTTAAAACGCTTTCACGTTCTTTTAAATACATATATATGACACTCATTATCTTCCTAGCTCCACCTGCTCTGACATATTAAAAAGTAAGAAAAGAAAGATTCTGCATGTGATCTTTAGTCCAAAAATGAATATGTGAACCCTTTACCCTGCACAGAACACATTCTGGTTTTGTTTTGGGGTGAGCTAATTAGTTTTGTAGTTTAATTTTAATTTCATGGGCTAAGACTCAAGTTTCTAACCACATCATTTCCCTAACTTACTTATCAAGGTTATAGGAAGACTTGAAAATACATACTGGTCATTAAAAAAAAAAAAAAAAAATTAATATAGGAGTTCACTGAGCTTTCCAAGATCTTGTGTAGTTCCAAATAGTGTCAAAATGGGTTTTATTTGTTTTTATGAAATTAAGACACATTTAAGATTCACTTAACATATGTTTGGTTTTAGAATTTATTCCCAGGCAGTCTGTCCCTTGTGTCAACATGGACACACACTGGGTTTATTCTAAATGCCTGTGGGTGTTCCTACTTAATTCTTTGGCCTTGAAAGCTCTGATAACTGAAAGCAGCCTGGAAAAACCCATGGGTCCTTATTGGAATTAATATTAATATTGAAAGAGGGAACAGTCTAGGAGAGGAAAATTTCTGGCAAGAAAAATCTCAGGAGAGCCACAAAAATTCCCAGATGGCGTGCAAAAATTCCACCAGAATTTTCAAACCATAGCATGTCTTTCCTCATTTGCATGTTCTTAGAAAGCAGTAATAATTATTATTTACAAATTCCTTTTGAACAGTATATTTAACAAACATATACAAATACCAGGATGACTTCTTTAGTAAGTTTGCAACAATTTCAGCCTATGGCCTAAATAAAGGCCAAGCCACATTACTTGTACTGTGGAAAGCAACCTACTGTGGGCAATAACACCCATATTAAAAAAACACCCACCCTCATTGTCCATTGCCCATATATGATTAAGGAACTCATTCCAGTTTTCAAACATTCTTTGATTTATTGACAATTTAATCCTAAAATAAATTTTCTCATACTTTCTCCACACTACAGAGAGCTTTGCCTGCAATTATTTATTCTCTTGCAATGTGGCCACAGTTATTTCTCTTGGTCTGTTGTTTCTATCTGTGATTCCTCATAATGGTTTCATGCCATTAAAAGAAATTCTGTATCCAGTAAGAATGGTGAGGAATTTGCAAATGGATGTTTTTTGATCCACAATGCCTGCAAGCAAAATGTGCCGGTCAAATGCATCATTCATAGTCTACATGACAGTATGAAAACTGAACACAGGAATAGAATAGTTTAATGGTTACAAAGGAAAATGTAACAAATGTTTCAAAACAGATTACCAACCTGTAAGTAATAGAATTAACTATTTGAAAAGACCCTTCAGTGCAGGCATTATAAGTAACTCCTGACATTAATTCCAGGTGTTAGTCTTATAACAGGATCGTGATCTGAAATAATTCCTACTTTCCTAAACATGATACTGCTTATGTTTTACCTGTCTATATATTTTTTTCTATTAGTGTGTTCTTATTCCCCTGATTAACTGTTAATTTACAGGTCGAATATATAAAAGTAGCTGAAAACCATCTGGCCAAAACCCGCACCCAGAATTCTGTTATTACTTTGATGATTCCCAATGAGTCCATAAAAACTTTTAAAATCAGTTTCTCTGTGATCTTACTGTCTAACTTATCATTCTAACCACAGAAGTTATACCTATTAATCAGGACTTAGATTCATCTCACAGCAGTAACCCATGCATATTCAGTACTCCCAAATATTCTAAGCATTAATATTCCCTTTGACCACATCGGGTTTAGTATGAATTAAACTCAATACAGAATGTGTTTATGATCTCTAGAAAATAATTGTAGGAGTGATGTAGGCCTAGTTCAGTTTTGAAACAATGGCCTAATAAATTGCTGTTTCATAAAGCTATGCATAGATCCTGTTAATTATAGCAGTACTATAAAGACATGTGCACTTATCACGCAGTGAGTGCTGTGTTAGTAAGAAATAACCAACTGGTCCCCTAAGAAGTGTAAGTTATGAAGCCATGGGAGAAGAAAGAGCCAACAAAACAGGACTGGTGTTGAACATACAGAGAGAGATAAGCATGAGAGTTTTAAAGTGTATTGTATAACTGTGGTGGGTTGACCCTGGCTGGATGCCATGTTCCCACCAAAGCAGCTCTATCTCTCCCCTTCTCAGATGGCCAGGGGAGGGAAAATACAACAAAAAGCTCATGGGCTGAGATAAGGACAGTGCTGATCACTCAGAAATTACTGTCACGGGCAAAACAGAATCAAATTGGGGAAATTAGTTTAATTTATTACCATTCAAATCACAGTAGGACGATGAGAAATAAAACCAAACCTTAAAAACACCTTTGCCCCATACCTCCCCTCTTCCTGGGATCAACTTCACTCCCAATTTTCTCTCCATCCTCCGCCCAAGCAGCACAGGGGGATGGGGAATGGGGGTTGCGGTCAGTTCATCACATGTTGTCTCTGCCGCTCCTTCCTCCTCACAGGGAGGACTCCTCACATTCTTCCCCTGCTCCAGCGTGGGGTCCTTCCCACTGGAGTCAGCTGTCCATGAACTTCTTCAACGTGAGACCTTCCCATGGGCTGCAATTCTTCATGAACTGGTTCAGTGTGGGTCCCTTCCATGGGGTACGGTCCTTCAGGACCAGACTGCTCCAGTGTGGGTCTCCTGCGGAGTCACAAATCCTGTGAGCAAACCCACTCCAGTATGGGATTCTCTCTCTACATGTCCACAGGTCCTGCCAGGAGTCTGCTCCAGCACGTGCTTCCCATGGGGTCAGTGTCCTTTGGGCATTCACCTGCTCTGATGTGGGCTCCTCCACAGGCTGCAGGTGGCTATCTGCTCCACCATGGACCTCCATGGGCTGAGGGGCACAGCCTGCCTCACCATGGCCTTCACCACAGGCTGCAGGGGCATCTCTGCTCTGGCACCTGGAGCACCTCCTGTCTCTCCTTCTTTACTGACCTGGGTGCCTGCAGGGCTGTTGAGCTCACGTAGCCTCACTCCTTTTTGCTGCTGCAATTTCTTGAACAGGTTTTGCCCCCTCTCAAATACGTTATCCCAGAGGTGCTACCACCATTGCTGATGGTTCAGCCTTGGCCAGCCGTGGGTCCCTCTTGGAGCCGGCTGGCATTGGCTCCATCAGATGTAGGGGAAACCTCTGGCATCTTCTCACAGAAGCCACCACTGTAGCCCCCCACTACCAAAACTTTGCCATGCAATACAATAACATGATACTCAGAAATGTTTTCACTGTGAAGAGAGAAGAAGTTACTGAGGGTGTCTGTTTAGGTAAAATGGGTGGAATGAAAGGAGGTGTAATAAGGCCAAGTAAAATGAGAAATGAAGTAGGTTTTGAGAGGCTCAAAGAGGATTTTCGCACTCATCTGCTATTATCCTTTAGTAGGAGACAGTTGCCTTTTTTTTTAATGCTTTCTTTTTTATTACACTGAAAGTATCCTCACTTTGTCTAGGGTTTCTACATAAGCTACAAACACATCTGTATTTCTGTATATGTTTTCTTTTTCACCCCAGAAATGTTGTTCACATAGAAAGTGAAGTTTGGCCAATTGTCTGGAATTTCCAGATGTCCAGCAGCCCTGTTGAATGAGTAGCTTTGGCCAGGCTCCAGACATCTGGCAATCCCAAATGGACAGATACTGAACATGCGGAAATGAATAGAACAAACGTTTTGGAGTTTAATGTGTCCTGGATGCACTGAACTCACTGCACAATGCTGTTTGACACATGCATGTTCATTTATGTTTAAGAAATACAAAGAGATATGAAAGCACTACTTCTGTATTAATGAAGTATGGTAGAGGTTTTACGGAGGTAATTCTGGGAGTATATAAGCATTTCAGGGAATATGTGGTCCTCTACTGAGCAAGGAAAAGCATAAATAAATCTGTCAATGGTGTAATTCACAGTAATACTCCTAGTCAGAATGAACTGCATTTCTAAAGTGTGGGTGAGGAATGAGGACCAGTACCCTGCTTTTATTAAAGTCAGAGGACTAGCCGCAGCCTAAGGGCCTTACTGGTACTCCTACTAAAGTAAAAAGAAGAAATCTTTTCTGTAAGTGCTGGACTGGTTCTCAGTGATGAAGAAGGAAGATAAGTGAGCTGAGGAAGACCATACCTTCACTCATGATTGCTTGGAGCATCTGTATTCACCAATACTGTCAATGTATCCCACAGAAACTGCAGCATTTTCAATCACAAAGTAAAACACTTGAAAAGTGTTGACTGACTTGGTTGGGGTGGAGCGTGGGGAGCATGGGGAAGGTGAGAGCACGAAGAGGGCAATCATCTGTCAGCCCCTGGCATCTGCAAACCAGGAAGATTTGACACCAAGAACGGGAAAGCTGGAGAACCAAATGGTAAGGCCCACCCCCAGGGAACAGATAAAATGAGCAGAGAGCAGGTTATCTGCAGGCAGCAGAAGGAAACTGTGGGAAAGACATGATATCACTCGGTGGACGAGACAGAAACAACACTCAGCCAAGCAGGGGAGTGCATGTTCCCAAGGCTCCAAAATGTTCTTGGCATGCCTGGAACAAGCCACCTGTTTCCTTTTTTCTTTCTTTCTCTCTCTCATCCCCCCCTCCCCCCTCCTTTAAAGTCGCCTTCCTATCTAACATTGTTGGGTTTTGCCAGCACAGGGACTTATCCACACTGTTTATTTTCAGTATACCACTTGCAGAACACATCATTCCTGGGCACTTCCTTGCAGAAACAGCTACACATATATATGTGTATTTTTATTGTAGCTTTTTTTTTTTTTTTTTTAAATACTTGACTTACTAATCTAGGAATAGACATAGGGGAAACCTGGAACTTTTTTGAAGTGCTGTTTACTTATCAGGGAGGTTAACTGGACTCTTCTCTCAAGATTGTTTCAGGTCAGGGGCAGTCAGGGCATGGTGCAGAGGCAAATGCAAGCAGAAGATCTCTCATGTGCCATTAGGTAATTAGAAATGCAATTGTAATTTTGTTCTTTGGCTCTTTGTAGAAATGTTCAGTGAAGCATGATGTAAAAATTCAGGGAAGTTTTAGAAGATTCAATTTCATATGTGAGAACTGCAAAGGAGAGAATACTCAAAAATGACAACAAAAGTCAGACTAAGGAAAAACATTACCTGATCTTGTCTGCAACCTCCTTTGGCTTCCTCCATAGATTTATTTCATATGCATATTTTTCCAGACCAGTTCACAAGGGAATAACGGCTTTCCACTTCTCAGGCTTTTCATTTAAGAAACATGTTTGGGGTCCCTGAAATGCCTTCCAAGCAGAAAGAAGAATTTATAGAAAAACAATTTGTTTGAGATTGTGCCTCATGTTAGAAAAAGGCAGAATTGCTACATAAACAGTGGGGTGACCTTGACCACCAGGAGCCCCTGAGTTCAAAACCAGTTTTACCTGCTCTGTAAAGGTCATTTTAGGACCTTTAATTTGCTCTGACCTCAATTGTGGAGTATAAACTATTGTGAGAACTTGGGAGCTTCAGCCTGCGATGTGTCCATTTTATCTTCTGTTATGGGTTGTTTATGCTTTGGTCCAAAGCACAGGCTCCGGATGCAAAAATGTTCATTGCCTTGCTGAGGAGACAGGGCAGAACAAGAGGGAAATAGATGGAGGGGCCAGGCCCTGCAATCCCCATAGCATGGGAAGCTGGAAACCATCTGCCTTGAGAGACACAGCCCCCCAGCACTACCTAAATCCCCCTGGGAGCCCCTGCAGCCCCAGGGGCAGCTCAAGATGTGGGAAATGGTCATGACTTGCTCAGCAGTGTTGCAAGCAAAAAGCAGGGCAGCCTCATGCTGGGAAGGGGGTCTGTCCTCTCCCACCCTGGGGATGACTGCCCAGGGCTTCTTGCAACACGTAGCTCAGGCACAGCCCTGACCCCCCCTTTCACACAGACCCGGTGGGAGTCAAACTGCCACAAACCAACCTGCTGTCTGGCTGGTCTGTTGCCTGCTGCGGGTGTTATAATGTGAAGGGAGGTATGTACCTATATCTATCCACCAGTACATCCAGCCCCTGTGTGTAGTTAAGAGCAAATTCAAGCTTTGCTTTAAACAGTGCAATAAATTAGCACAGCTGTTTGATTCAAAACAATCTGTTTACTTGCCCACATATGACTGTGTAAAGATTACAGGAAATTAAAACATCTAGAAGTAGAATGAGTGTCAGGGAAGAAAGGAATTTAAATGAGCCGTGTGAGCCAGTGCTGGCTATTTAGGCGACCTCCAAACCACACAGGGCTGTTCCTGCTTCTGTCCTGCCACTCCCACTGCCCAGCTGCTCTCAAAAGGAGAGCTTGGCATCAAAATCAGCGTATCTCCTTTCCCCTCTTCTGATGAGAGCAGCAGAAACAACCCTGCAACCTGCCAGTCTGTGCCTGCCATGCTGTGCCTCCCTACCACCAAAGCCATCCTGCGTGAAGACAAAGGGTCTGTGTCACCCTGCAGGTATCTGCTGTACTCTGGGCTCCATGGGAAGGCTTGCTCAGGCTGACCTGGGAGAACCCGAAGAGTCCTGTGATCACAGGACAGAGCCAAGCCTGTCTTATTTACCACTGCAGCTCTTCAAGAAAGCAAGCTGTTATGAATTCGCAGCAAATCTTTACCCCTCCGTCATTTTGTGTGGTAGGTAAAAGTGGTGTTGGCATGTAATGGTGTTTGTGGGTCTCCTCTCCAGTTAGAGGCACACGTCCTGAGAGACATCGAGGCACTTGGTGACTCCAGGTTACATTCAGTGTCTTTAATCCAGAGAGAAGTGCCTGCATCCAGGGTCCCGGCACAGGCTGTGGAGGGGCTCTGCTGGGGGATGAATCTTCCAGCACAAAGTAAGGAAGATGCGAAGATGCCAGACACTCCTAATGTAGCCTGGGAGCCAGGAGCTTGGCAAGGGTGGGGCAAGAGAGTGTGTTTAGGAAGGATATAGCACCTGTCCTGAGGGTGCTTCAAACAGTGCTGCTGACCTTCAACAACCAGTGAATTTCCAGTTTCAATTCTCAGAGCTATCTGGACTTCTCAGGCCAAGCTTCACTTCTCAGGCTTTATCTAGATGATACAGTTTATTCATTTAACAGAACATTCCCACACTGGAAGGATATGAAAGTAATTTCAAGGCTGTTGTAGCTCTTGGGACGTGAGCTCTGAGTTTCATCTCCAGTGGTAGGTTTCTCCTGGCATGTTTTACAAGCCAGGCAATGTGATCTGTGAACTCCATTTTCTTACTGACTGTACCACTTTCCTGAGTGAAGCCTAATGCAAAAAATTATCAAATACAAAGATACCACAGTTTTTGTGAAAACATTCACATTTTGTATGGGATGGGAAATAGAGAAAAAAAGGGTATCTTGTGGAAAGTATTTTGTAAACAGTATACTTGGATGTTGACTTTCACCATGAATACTCAGCACATCCACCACCCTTCTGAAAAATAACAAAAACTCCAGTGGTACCTTTCTTTTCTTTCTTCTATTTTAATCACATCTGCTTCTTCCTCAGCTTGTTAGCAGTACAGTCTTGGTGTGCCCTATATGAACACTTGCTATAAGAATAAACTGAGAAACTCTTGCAAGGAGAAGCTTGTACCATTATCACTGTAAGAGTAACAATAACTAGGACAGGATGATATTTTAGACACTGGTTTCAGGCATGTATGATCCCTACTGGAATGGTAGCTCTCTGTCCTTCAACGATAGAGGACCTTAGAATATAAACAAACTAAAGTGTAGGCCTTTGATCTAACAAAGATCTAGGTGAATAACACTGTTCCTAAATTTTCCTTCTTTCCCCCTGACTAAAGCTGAACAACACTTGAATTTAATTTCTAAATTGCCTTTTTTTCCTTCATTTTGTCTTCACCAATTGTTCCTCAAACTGATTTCTTCTGTTATCTACCTTTATGGTTTATTTAACTGTTAGCTCTTCTCAGGAGTTGTTTTAGTACCCCACTCTACAAGCCTGGTGTAACCTTGGAGGCAAGGAAAATATTTCAGTATTTTTAAACTGCTTCTGTTGTTATAATAACTATTTTTCTACTAAATATCTAAGAGGCACATGATGCTATTTAAAGACCCATACATTTTACTTGCATTGAATAAAACTTTTAATAATACTAAGATATTAGTGTTGTGTGGACCATATAAGATGGACACTGATTTATAAACCAGTAAAATGAGGTATGAGGTACAGATTAGCAAGCTGGGGAGTTAAGTGATGTCATACTCCTATGAGACATCATTCTAATAATCTATAAACAGCCCCAATGCTGCATTATAATTGTGTAACTTAAGCTTTTGCTTCAGTAAGAACTATTCACATGCTTATGGTAAGCAACATGCACAACTGTAATCAGGCCAAGGACCACAATGGTGTGTGTGTGAGGTGGACATCCTAATAATTCATACAGGAGAAAGACAAGTTCAGCAAACAAGAGCAGTGTTTTTCAACTGCAGAATACAAGTCACTTAGATTGTACAGAGGATGAACTGAACCTCAGGTAATTTTCATTCAACTAAACAGTGGAAGGAAAGTAGCAAAGCCATGTAAATACATGACATAATCCACCATGCTAAACTAGGCTAAGGACAGGGACAGCACACATTGGGCTATGAATATCTGACCCCATCCAAAGGAAAACACAGGTCAGTCCTCATTAACACTTAAGAAAAAAACCAGGGTCAGCGACAATCAGAGTAAGGACAAGAGGTGGATGAGGATCACCTTTTCTCTGTCCAAGACAGTAGTCCTCCCCCACTAATACCTGAAAGAAATGAATGTACACAGCAGGAGGGAGTAGCAGCAGCAAAGCCTCAGCTGTGGTATCAGGGGACAACTTCAGCAGCTGACCCAATTTGCATTCAAAGCAAAAGCATCTGAGTTCCTTCATGCAGACTGTGCACTGCCAGAAACAGCAGCACATGGCTCCCTAGGAATCCCTCTTCTCTGCTTTTGCACATCTAGGGCAGGTGATGCTAGCCCTTACCTGTACATCCAAGCGCATCACATGACTCGAGGAAAGGAACAAAGATGCCAATGCAGCACAGGGCAATGAAACGACACTTTAAGCGCAAACTGTCTTTCAGTGTTAAAACTGTATTATTCTGGTTCTGAGAGAATATTAGAAAAAGACAAGAAAAGATCAACATTTCTTAACATAACAGTCTTTCAAGTGAACTTCTTTTTGGAGTCCTGAAGTATTTCATAAATACCAATGAGTTAAAGTCTTGTATGGCAGTCCTGTCAAATCAGTACTATTCTCATTTTACTTATGAGAGGACAAAGTTAGAGGGGCTTTGGGCGTGTTACTTTTTGCCATTCACAGGGCTGCCATTGAGATCTTCAGTGGATCTTGAAAGTTTTTGCTATAAACACAAATGTACTGTCAGTTGAATTCTGGCACTTGAAACTTATTTTTAATACAGCAGGTAACTAAATCAACAAAGGCAGATGGAGGACTATTTTTGTTGAAAAGAACATTTTAGAATGGATGTAATTTGCATGTGGTTCCATATACATGAAGGTGAAATTTGTTTCAGAAGGTGAATTTTAAAAGATAAAATATGGTTTACTTGTGTTTCCATAAGAGGTAATCCCTGCCCCAGACTCCTTTAAAACCCAAAAGGAAGACATGGGTCTGATGGAAGCATACGTATCAGTTGGGAAAAAAATGAAGAAATAATAAAGTAATGCTGGTCAGCATGTCAGACAGATGCTGGTCAGCATGTCCAACAGTTACCTGAACATGCTTTTCACCCAGATACTGAATCCCTAACTCTTCTGAATTTTGCACTTTACTTGGGAGTCTGTACATAAAGAAGTGTGGAAGTCTGGTTGGAAGCATATGATGCTTTTTTTCTTTTCTTTCCTCCCTTATTTAAAAGAATTAGAGAGTCTATCTTGTCAGGAAAGAAACCAAACACTACAGCAATCATCCCTTGAAAGCTCCAGATGCTAATCTTGTTTTCATTAAGAGTACATCAGTGATATGGGGATTCAACCAAAATTACTGTGATGATTTCATGTTAATGGGTATTTAAGTAAAAGGTAAGACATTAATCAAAAATTAGAGAAATGTATGCTAAATTATTGCGATATATCTATAACTGAAAAGAAGCATTGAAAGGGAAAGACATTTCTGCCTTGGAAGAACAAAAATTAAAACCTAGAACAAGACAGATTCAAAGTAAAATATGTCTGAAGATGCTCTGAATGAATGCTTTTATTTTCTTTCTCTGTATTTTTCTTCTCCCGGTGGGAAATAAGCAATTTGTCTGGAACAAATTTGCAATTTGATGCTGTAAATGGAGGATCCAAAGGAAAGTTAGCCAGTCAGGGTAGGCTTGGTAACTTCTAGGGCAAGAATTATTTTCCAGGTTAGAAGAATTACTTATAAGTCCTCTTTAATAAAGCTCCAGGTTTGCAAATGTAGCTGTGATGGACAGTAACATTGAAACCTGAAATAAAATTCAGTTCATATGTAAGTTTCTTTTAGGAGCCATGCACAAAGAAATCAGCTGATGCAATGCAAAAGAGTAATTTTGGACAGACTCTGTAGTGCCTTTGGCTGTTTCTGTACTGGGAGAGATCTGACTTAAATTATTCCTCTGTGGATTCAAGTCCTTTTGCTGGAAGGGAGATGAGTGACAGCCACGGCCCGATGTCCCACTGATCCCTGAGGATCAGCATGGGTTACTGAGGGCCAAAGCAAAACAGAACAGCTTGAAACTTTTTCTCTCCTGTGTAAGACAAAGATCGTCTTTGGATCACAGAGCTGTAAAAATAGTTTCAACCTACTTCTGCTTTCTTAACTCCCTGATCTTATGATACAGCCTATTTGGGCCCAAAGTTAAGTCACTCTGGGAAGGAAAAACTCTTGCCTGAAAGCTCCCCATAGGCCTGAGATATGCTGGGCTTCAAGCAGAGGGACAAGCCGGTCAGACGTGAAGCAAAAGACCTTGTCTTGCAGTCAGCCTGTGCCCCCAGCACCAGCACTTAGAGCCACCTCCCTTTTCCAAACAAATGTTTTCCATGAAAACTCATGATCCATCTCTAGTTTTCTGTCAGGTCTCCTTCCTGACAAACTTGTTACCTGAGTAGAAAACCTGTGGAAACCACCCGGTCACCAGCATGTCTGTGTGTGATAGCTGGTGACTCTGAAACCTTCTTAGCAAGTTCACTGTAGGTGGAAAATTGAGGCTTTACTTCCACCTTTGGGAAATATATTAGAAAAACAAAGATTTGGTGTCACTGCTGAAAAATACATAGGGTATTTTTCAATGCTTTCTAAATTTCATTGCTAAATTGATAATCCACTTCAGGCAAATTAATGGCTGCTGTTTTGTTTACCAGGCTTGAAAGGACTGAGAGCCTGCAGTGACACACTGGATTATGTCAATCTCATTAGCATTTCATTAGTCCTCTACTTCTTCTCATTAAAATCTCAACCTCATGTAATTTCTCTGCCTCTCTACACAGATAAGTAAGAAAGCTCAGATGCACAGAGTTAATGGAGCCAGGCTTTTTCCCTGTTTCTGAGGTACGCTTGCTACAGGCCCTTGCTGAGCCCTGTCAAGCTGATATTTTTAATAATACACTATGTTCTTATTAGTCCTCATGCCTGCAAATCACATTGAGCTGAAAGAAATTTCCAGCAGTTGCAGGCACCATGCACAGCTTGGTATAACTTCCCTAGCAACAGGGATCCAATGTGACATGGCTTTGTGCAAAATGCATGCCTCAAAAAACTTCCTTGACCTTTTGAAACTTTTGTGTCTCTTGGGGTGACAACTGTAGGGCTGTGCTGGCTCTTGAGGGTCCCATCCCGCTGATGGACATCAAGGGGAGGTTTGCCCTCCAATTCAGCTGGCAGGGAGGGCAGGTGCTGCCCACCAGATGATGACAGCTGTTCTAATTTCTGGAAGGATACGAGAATCCCCCATTCTCCCAATGTCCTCCACATCCCACAAGCAAGATATTCAAATGTGAAACATCAGACTATTCAGAGAGGCAGCACAATTAATCCACTGGCTATTGTAAAGTGAGTAATAACTACAGTCCCTCTTAAGAAAAGACATTTCAATAAAGAGAAGAAGAAATTTTCCCCAGAAAAAGAAAAGGCACTGTGAGGAAAATAGTATTCTTGTCTTCCATATGATGTCTGAATATCTGGAAGTTCTTGCTTATGAAAACAAGAATATTGTAGATTCCTTTTGAAGCAATGCACAACATCCGGTAAAACTGGATGTAGGGGGAAAAATTAAAAGGGCTTTACTGGGCCGGGTTAGGATAGAATTAATTTTCTTCATAGCAGCTCATATGGTTCTGTGCTTTAGATTTTTGATCAAAACAGTACTGATAACACATTAATGTTCTAGCTTCTGCTGAACAGTGTTTACACAGCGTCAAGGCCCCCTCTGTTTTTCACTCTGCCCCCACTGAATAGATTGTGGGTGTGCAATAGGCTGGGAGGGAACACAACCAGGCAGATGGCCCAAACTGACCAAAGAGAGGAAGTAACCAAAGAGCTATTTCATACCATATAATGTCACACTCAGAATAAAAGAAAAAAAGGAAAAGAGGAGGCTTTAGGAGTGTTAGTCATCTTTTGCTCAGGAACTGGCTGAGCATCAGTCTAACCACAGGAGGCGGTGAGTGATTGCATCTGCATCGTTTGTTTTGTTTTCTTCTCCCTTCTTCCACTTATCCTTCAGTGATTAAACTTCTGTTTGCTTGTTTGTTTGTTTTATCTTGACCCCAAGTTTTCTTGCATTTGTTCTTCTTTTCCCCTTCCCCTGTCCCACTGAGGGAGGGTGAAGTGAGCAAGTGGCTGTGTGGTGCTTAGCTGTGCCACTGGGGTTAACCCACAACAAGGATGTTAAACACTTGGCAGATTTTCTTCTTTTGGTAAATATTTCTTGTGGCTTATGAGCGTGCCTGCCATCTTTGTTGATTTTTCTGTAAGAAAAGATACCGTGCTGTTTCCTAAGCATTGTAATAAATTGTGGTCTGGTTGGTACTGAACAGTAGGTTTCATGAAGAAAAATGGCTTCGGACTTGTTCTTTGGATAAGAACCTATAGATCATTATCTAACATATTCCATACCAGAAAAAATTTGTGGAGTTAGAAGAACATTATTTTGTGTAAATCTCTCAGAGGTATATGCTTTTTAGCCTTTAAGGAGCCAGTTACAAATAAGCAGTGAATATTTTACTACAGGCTAGTTTTCTTACCTCATATTTTGATGACCACATGCTTGCAACCTCCACATCGGGTCTTTCAAATGTGGAGTCTCTGGAACAGAAACCGTTTATATCTAGTGAGGACAGATTTTGGTACAAAAAGATCCTGATCTTTAATAGGGCTTTAAAGTGCTTCCACAATAGCATTAACAACAACAACAACAACAACAACAAATAAAGCTCCCATGATTATGATCGTAAATAATCATAAAATAGTAGTTATTTACATTACTCAGTAGGGAGTCATATCATAAACATGTACACATTTAAAAGACGGGAAATTGGAACAGAATAATGACTTAACATCACACTATGAAACATCTATCTGCACTTATATTTGTTTTCTTTAGTCTGCTGCAAATGAGTTGGCGATAGATCTGAAATACAGAAAGATCAGAATTGGTTCAAGCTGTTAGTACTTAAAAAATGGTAAACAATTTTTCTAAGTTTCTGGTGGTTGTTCCATCAGTCTTTATATGGAGGTCATTTTCCCCCAAGTGAGTAATATTTTAATTCACAGACTGCCACTGATTTCATATTTCTATATAAATAAAAGGCTTTAAACTTCAAGACAGAGTTGGAAAGACCCACATGACAGCATCTGACAAAGGAGTATGAAAAGCCATCAATGTTACAAAATTGTATTGCTAATTGTGGTAATTGAAGGGTAGCTGGAATTTTTTATATGAACATTTTTTATGGATGTATGTATACGTATATACATATAAAATATGAGCCCTTTGTGGGCTCTTAATTATACAAAAGTATTTCTGTGTCCTCGAATAGGACAGTGTAGAGACTGATAAATGGTTGTTCTCTGGAGCCAACCATACTGCCATTTCTGCTGTTTAACAATATTTTGTCAAATTAATGCCAGCTGATTTTTAATTCCATAAGATTTACAATATTAATAAACATTATGGCTCTATGTATTTGTTGGATGAGACACTCAAAATTATTCTCATACAAGATCGTTGTCCCTTACATGGAGTAAGGATCTTCTCCAATCATACTACTTCACTGCCTAGTCCCAGCGTGACTGAAGTAGTTGAAATAAATTCTTTTAACTTCAGTGGGACTCAAAACAAGCCTTAAGCAAGTAATCATCTGCAAATGGTTCAATATCTGACCCATAAAATTTGTCTAGAATTCAGCTTAATGGAGTACTTAATTAAAAAGCACCATTAAGGTGCAAAATAAGGAATATTCATTGTTAACTGGCTGTATTTCATCTGACAAAATGTAAAATCAAATTTGAAAAATATTGTCTCTTCTGGTTGATAACTAAGCTTAAAGATTATTTTCTTCCTCAATTGATGCCAAAAACGTAGTAAGCCTCGTCAGTCAGTCCAGAAATACTCATCAACATAAATCTTTTAATGTGGTATAATTTTCATGACAGTCTTCAACCATCCATTACAGTGCTTTGACTAAAGATCTTGCACAGTAGAAAAAAGATGAAATATGATGTTTGAACACCTTCTATTTAATTTTACAAAGTTTATAAATTAGCTTTCCTGTCTACAATGAGAACAGGTGCTAACCCAGGGAGATCCCCTTGGTTTCAGCAGTGCAAGAGAGGCATGACAGACATACCCATAGAAACTGGTCCAGGACCAACCATCCCTATCAGTACATCCGAGCAGCCCCGCTACTGCCCATGCCAAAGAAAAACAGAAGCAAATTGAATCAAGGGAGCCATAGACAGAGTTGGGGTTTGCCACCCCAGTGGTGCAGGTAGTTGAGCTGGTGACACTGGTTCTACTGCCTCTCCCCAGTTTGCTCTGTGTGGGGAACACCAGGCTGTAAGTCTTGGTGCCCCATGCTCCTAAACTTACCCTGCCAGGAAGAGCCATATAGGGTCACCATCTGCTTTCTGCTAGCCACAGGTCTTTGATAAATCAAGCATTTGGTGTACATATCCCCCTTGTTGGCTTAAAATGTGGGAAATTATGGGTCAAATTGAATCCTGACCATTTCATTCACATCAACAGTCTTAATGAAGGCAGTGAGCAAGGCCTGAAAGGAGGCAGCTTGTTGTCTGTGGTTTCTGAAGCCTGGAAACTGACAGGACTTACCTTGCTTACTCCCTGGTGTTTCTTTACCTTGAAGTAGGATGGCTTTAGCAGTGCTGAAATTAAAAAGTCTGCAGCGTCTTTCATTCTTACGTGTGCATACACACTCACATGTAGTCTCTCAGGGTCAGACCCATGAATAGAAAGATGCAGTGATCTTGTAAATCTTCACATCTAAATTTCAAACACCTAGTTTCCTGAATTCTTGGTATCAAGAGAGGTTCCCAGATCAAAAGGATTCCAGGCAACCATTCTGTAGGTATTAGCAGAGGAGGAAAGGGACCACCTTCTCAGTCTCATCACTTCTAGCAGGGGGAGCAGTCCTGTGGACCTAGTTTATAATGTGGGACTGAACCCTTTCAGGCTATGGACTTCCCAGGTCATGGCTGAGTACCCTAGATACTATGCCAATATATAAAAGGGGCCTGGGTAGGAGCGTCAGCCCTTCAGGATATATTTTGAGGGCAAATGGCTGCAAAGTGACAAGCCCTGGGCACAAATGCTATAGATGACTTGTGCTGTGAGTGCAGCTACTGAATAAGGCTTCAGGACAGGTAGTGACCAGGTTGTCAGCCGTAAACTGGTATAAGCAGGAAATAAACAATGAGAGACTCCACAGTACCAGTCCAGAGGCATTTGTGGGCAGCACTCTGAACTCCCAAGCACTTGCAAGGCTTAAGGGTTGAAGTGTGAGTTATGGGCACTGTGTGCCTATATGTTGGACTCCAGCCTCCACCTACCTGTAGCACTTGTATCCAAATTGGTCCCTAAAGTTGAAGAATGAGTCCCAGTTTCAAAGAACAGGGATTTTACATGTTTCATGCTATTCTTCCTCTCTGTGGGCTGTGTTTGATAGGTATAATTGTTCTTTAGTGAGGCTGCTACAAATCACAAAAGGCAGAAAGCTGTGTCTAAGCCTGACCATTAATGAAACCAGTTCATTGATTTCTGGTGGTACACAGTGTTCCTGAATGCAATTAATTTATATGAACAGTACAATGGATTTTGTTCTCTAATCTTATTCTGTTGTTTCATGAAAGGCTAATGTGATAGAATAGATGAGACCAGTGTTAGCTCAAGGAAGAATACTTCAATTTCTGAGTATTTTAGGTCATCATCAGACTTGATGTAGGTTTTAATAAATGGAAGAAGTTAGGATCCATTTAAAATGCTTCTTCAGTTCCTGCATCTAAAACAGTTGCTCAAATAACAGATAGCTGTTGTTTCTGCTGGTAATACTCACCAAGGTTCCTGTTCCAGCCGTACTGAACTGGAAAGGTTGTTCTTTTAACTTAGCTCACATACTCAACTGGGGCAGCTCCTGGGAACTGCTTTGCATCTAATGGCAGCGATGTGACAGTGATGGAGGCTTAATTAAGACATAGCATGGATTCCACTTAAACAGTATCTATTCAGATGCTGTTACCACCATAACTGATGCTTCAGCAGGTGTGAACACTAAGCTTCAGTCTACACTGCCAAATAAAGTTTTAGACCTGCCTAGACTAAGAAGATTGCTAAACAAATGATGATTGTAATTAATGCTTTTTTCCTGCTTTTTTATTTCTTTAATCCTCATTTTTGGCATATTAAGAGTTTTCATGTTCTGTTTAAAAAATCACCTTCTTAGGAGATTTGGCACAATAGAAGGCTTTAGAACAACTAACCATTGGCTAAGGTGACAACAAAAAGCTCATGTTACTGTAGTAAACTGAGACACCTGAGTTCATCATTAAGGGCAGGATTTCACTGTGATTGACTATGAAGGAAACTCACTTGTGTGAGTTTTGGTTTTATTTTGTTAAAGTTCTACATAGCAATGTGTCTAAAGAAACTGCAGCTAATACTGTTGTAAGATGTTACACGTTTCCACTGTACAGGGAACCCCTCTCAAATATGAGTGCTCCAGCATGCATGCACAAACAGGCACATTCCCAAATCTGTAGCTTACTTTTTCATTCTTGCTATCAGTATAAGAATGGGCTGCATGAAAAAAATGTGTGCCTGGCATGATGTTTGTTGCCACTGCAGAAAATTGCTTCTACCCTATGATCCTAATTGGTCTGCAGTACTCCCTCCAACCATGCACTGCCTAATATCACATTGAAGTGGGAGGGTTTTTTCTGCCTCTGCATTTGGGGATGCACTCACAACCTCTGCAGGCTCTGGGGACTAGATGGGTGCCTTTTTTCCAACCACTCAGCTAGCAGCCTCCTTGCATTGGGCTGCATGGGGATCTTTCTGCTGCGAGTCCTGCTCCAGCCTGTATGAGCCCACCTGCAGACACAGTCCTCCTGTGGGAGCAGATCCTGCATAAAACATACTGCACCAAAAGCAACACCTCTCTGGAAATCTCCCTGGGCCATATCAAGAGGGATGAAATAAATTCCCTGTGCCTATTCCCCATGGAGCTCTCTTCTCTAGCATGATCGCAGGCTAAAAAGATCTCAGAAAGACGTTGCAACTAGCACCTGCCTTCCTTTTTCGCACAACAGACATAAATACCGTGTGAAATGGGAACCAAAGATGCATATAATGATCAAGAATTTGCAGTCCTCATCCAAATGTAGGATGGGATCATTTGTTTTCTGATTCGTCTCCCTTCCTGAGTGCAAGCTGTCACACCCAAATAATTTTGACAATTGATCATCCAATCTATTTTTTATAACCACCATTACTGGAGATTTTATAATTTCATTCAGTAAATTTCAGGGCTTCATTCTCCTAAAATGCAATTTAAGTTACAGATAATTACAGCTTTCTCATCATGCAATAAATTTTCTAATAACTGATCCCAGGCTGCAAACCCACCTGGAGAGCTTTCAGTGCAATGGGAATTTTACTTGGACAGCTCATGTAGAGTTTTCTTCTTTTATTGAGGTATTTTGCAATAGACTAATCTAAAATAATCCTCAGGAAAACTTTAATTTTTCTCTTTCCTCAGACATTACTCCAGAGATCTGAAATCTCACAAGCTTCATTTTATTGAGCAATTTTGCAGCCTAGGTGGGCAAAAGGATGGAAGGGAAAGAAAAGAAAAACTATGCTGACTTATAATGTACCTACCAAATAACTTCAAATGGAATTTAGAAGATAACACTAATTATTAAATTTTCTGACAGAAAAAAAATGAGAGAATTAATGAAAGAGGCATAGAAAAAGAAATGTATATCAAAAGGAAAGGAAAAAGGAGCATAAGGCTCCCTTATGAGACATAAAAAAGGAAAGAAGGGAGAAACAGAACATTGCCCCCCCAAAAAAAGAGAAAACAAGGGAGGAAAATCAGACTTTTCATGAAAAAATGAACATGGTCTCCACAATGAAGAGGCAAGGCAAGCACTGAAGGAAGATGGCAGGTTCATAAAACAGATGGAATTAACTTCTGTGCTGGTGGTATTCAAAAGTTTCTCTTACTACTCATGGAATACAAAATTCTTTAGAAAACAATTTAAGAACTAAGGATGGAAAAATATTCTAAAAATAGCACCTATGTGCTTTATATCTAAAATCTATATATTTTTATTATTGCTAAAGAACGCAATGGAATTGAGGCAAAAAGAGATTTAATGGCTTCTCAGGAAATGCATTGCAGAATTGTAAGCTTCTCAGTTCGCAATATTATGTTCCTTCTAAAAGACCAGAATGCTGTTCCTATTTAATCAGTAGGCATTCACCCATGAGCTTCAACATGAAAAGATGAGATCCTAGGAATAACACATGAAAACACAGGGTGTATCCCATGCACATGTATTCCACCAGGTTAGACATTCAGTTAAATTACTATTAAATGGGAGCAAAACGCCATTGGCAATAGGACATTGCAGTGATCTTTGCAAGCATTACATGCATCTTTGTTGTGGTTTAACCCCAGCTGGCAACTAAGCACCACACAGCTGTTCACTCACTCCCTCCACAGTGGGATGGGGGAGAGGATCAGAAGAGTAAAATTGAGAAAACTCATGGGTTGAGATAAAGACAGTTTAATAGGGAAAGCCAAAGGCGCATGCACAAGCAAAGCAAAACAAGGAATTGATTCACCACTTCCCATTGGCGGGCAGGTGTTCAGCCATCCCCAGGACAGCAGGGCTCAGTCATGCATAAGAGTTACTTAGTAAGACAAATGCCATCACTCTAAATGTCTCCCCCCCTCCTTCTTCCCTCAGCTTTGTGTACTTAGCATGACGTTATATGGTGTGGAACATCCCTTTGGCTAGTTCAGGTCAGCTGCCCTGACTGTGTCCCCTCCCAGTTTCTCGTGCCCCTCCAGCCCTCTTGCTGGCAGGGCCTGAGAAACTGAAGAGTCCTTGAGTTTATATAAACATCACCCAGCAACAACCAAAAGCATCAGTGTGATATCAACATTGTTCTTACACAAAATGCAAAACACAGCACTGCACCAGCTACTAAGAAGAAAATTAACTTTACCCCAGCTGAAACCAGGACAATCTTCTACCTCCTGATTTTCTCAGGCTGATTATAGGACTTGCATGCCAAACACTCAAGAGTCCTTTAATTCTCAGTGGGAGACTGTCATCTAAAAAATCAAATCATGAGCACCACATATTCTAATATAAAGTGCTGAAGGAAAATGTCGGCAGTGTCATCTTCTCAAAATGAATCACTTAAAGACATTTAAGAGTGTCCATATCTGGGATTAACTTTGGCTTCTAGTACTTATCAGTGATGAAATAAATGACAATTTGAAAATGAAAGAGGGAGAGAAACACAGGCAGAAGAAAGGAGTTACAGCACTACCATATGCAGCTCAGACACAAAAAGCAGAGATGGTGCCACACAGGGCAGTATGAAGAGGGTAGACAGATCAGATGTAAAACCAGATATGAAGAACTTTATATATTATTAAAACTTGGATGGTAAAAGCTTCTGCTTAGATTAATATGCCTTTGAAAGGGGGGTTATTAGTCACAGGAAATAGTTACTGAAGCAACTCCTGTTAGAGAAAAAAAAATACTAGGAGAGAAAGAGCATCCCTCCTGTCATTCTGCTCAACCCCAATGTTTCCCTGGGCACAAAGGTCCCATGGGGGCCAGATGCCCTCTGATCCCTGCAGGATATTTTAACTTATATTTTTAGCACTGAGGGTATGGCTCACAGTTTTTGCAGTTACCATCTGGTAATTTTTTCTTGTTTCCAGTGATGACATAGTCCCACCTTTCATTGAGCCCTCAGAAAAATGAGAAATAAAGATTCCAGTAGTGCAGTTCCAGTTATTACCTGTTAGTTGTTACTGCGTTTCTTAATTTATAGTAGTTACCATTAAAGACTTTTTAATAGCCACCATTATCTTTATGTACACAATTAACTTTATTAGTTACAGAGAATCACCGTGCAGAATAAAATAATGTAATGGACAGATGTTGTCACTTTCATAGCAACCACTGTATTGTTTTGGAGATTATAATGTGTGGATCCCAACAGAATTTTGTTCTAAAATATTTCACTATTTTTCCCCTCTTTTCTCATTCCTGGGGACACTCCTGTCTGTGTAGGTTATCTAACAGCCAGAGGTGTCCTGTTAAATATATTGTTTTCCTTACTGAGGAAACCAGGCTTTCTCCTGTTTTGATTTTCTTTAGGGTTTTTTGTGTGTGAGATAAATTGAGAGGAGTTCACATGGGAGCCAGAAGGTGTGATAGGCAAAGTCAAGGTGGGTAGGCAGTTGTCTGATTCCACCAAAAATGCCTTCAAGCTACTCCAACCATCACCTATTGGCAGAACTCCCATTCACCTCAAATTCAAAGTGTCTTGAAAAGCTATGATCGCTGGATGCTATTGGAGCCAGAACGTCTAGTACGTAAAACAAATCTCCAGAGCCAAAAAAGCTATTAACTTTTTAATTTTTAAGGGATTTTCACTGTGTCAGAATTAATGTAGTTTTGTTCGGTAGTTTTATAAACCAGCTGTAAAAAAAAAAAAACCAGAAAATCCTCCCCACTATAATGTGTCTACAATAAAATTTTCATGCTTTTGCCAGACATAGGGATTTGCTACAAAAGCAGTTTGGTGGCTTCCTGCAGGTATCCTGCTCTGCCACAGTTCTGTGGCATCTACCCCACACCAAAGGGAATGGTGCAGAGGGATTCTCCACCTCCCTCTGCCATGTGCACACGCTCACTGGTGGGATGGGAGAGCATGCCATAAGGAAGCACCAGTGAGGGGCCCAGGAATGGTGCCACTGGCACATGGTGATGTCCTGAAAGTCAGTATCTGGTCTCACATTACGGTTGGTTGTTTTTTTTTTTATTTTTCTTTGTTGAATGTTTTATATAAAATTAGACCCAGACATCCACTAAAACCTGAGTGAACAAATAACTGAAGAAAATGCCTTCGTAATAAATGCTGAGACTAAATTTCTGGCACGGCTCTAAAGAGCTTAGCTTGAGTCTGCACCATGATCAGTGACACAGGTCACTAGAAGCAAAGAGAATTGCTGAAATGGATCACTTGAGGTAGTCAAGGGAATAGGCTGCACAGAGTATATATATTACCCTCCTCCCAATCCTCGGCTCAGTCTTTGTCAGAATAGCTGATGCCTAGTTTGGAGAGGCTTGACTAAGTATTATGAAGAATGAAAAATCAATATTAGAATAGCAGATACTATTTATTTCCCAGGAAGTGGTGAACATAAGGCTCTCAGAGAACATTACCATTCTGCTGGAGACTGCTCAAGCATACTTTTTCTTTCATTTTGTAATATTTGCAAGCTTAAAAAATGTTTGATATCTTTGTCTCCTGGCATATATATGAGAAACAGATAATTTACCTGAATTAGGTCACTTCATTCTTCCACCCAAATATGTAAAATATAGAACTGCAGATGTAGGCCAGACAGAACAGTCATAAATCAGTATGATCTCACTAATATGAAGAACAATGCCCTTACATCAACTGATATAAATTATCTTGACTCAGCAGATGTCACTCCTTGGCCCTATTTCATATTTTCCCAGTCTGCCAATACTTCAGCTTCCATGTTGGGGAATGCTCTGCTGATTGCTACTTTTCCATGCTAGCTGTTTTAGGCCGACGAATTTAGATCTAGGTCTCTGCAAGCACACTGTATGCATTGCTACGCACATTTGCTCTATTAAATGGATTTCTTTAACGGCTACAGTCACTGACTGTTTGTGCTTGTTTAGAATGGACGAATTTCATTTGCCTTTGCCTTTGCATAGAGGAGGCCTACCACCGGCCTGGCCGCAGGAGCTGTGCTGAAGCGTGGCTCAGAGAAGGTGCTAGTCTCCCTGGAGCACTGGTCCCAGTGCATCGGTCCCATGGAAGCTCTGCCAACTTGTTGACCCAGTTGTGCAGTTTTGTCAGAGTCACAAGCAAGGAAGACTGGAGCAGGCACAATGTGATCCAGATAAGGCTGGAATAAGAGAATTGAGGACAGTATAGCCTGTAAACAACAGTTCAGATGGAATGTAATATTCTGTGTTGTTTGATCCTACTGTAAAAGAGGACCAAGATGTGGCAGTGACCGCAGTGGGTTAAGGGAACACCGTTAGATGTTATGCAAACCATGCTGTCACAGGAACAGGGGCTTATTTCTTGACCTGATCGTTATTAGGTTAAACATACTGATCTGGGTCTGATGCCGTAATCCTGGTTAAAACTTTGCCACAGAACAAAGCCTGAGGCCATTTAGAGCAATCTAAATGTTGAGATCTCTTCATGTAAATTTTCTAACACTATTCTTGATACCTCTACACTCAAGCCTGAGTGGCACCTGACAGGGACAACACCAAAAGTGATGTGGACCATAGCGATCTCTGTCCTTGGTGACCACTGATTGCCTATTACAGGTGAGTGTTCTCTTCTATGTAAATTGCACAGTAACACAATGGATATAGCTGTGGATGTATTTGAAGGAAATAATGAACTTGTCAGTAATATTCCAGTAGAAGACAAGAAGAACAAACTTGCAGATTATTTGTCCAGCTCTATTGTACAGCCATGAAAACAGCAACAAAATATTTGCTGACCTAAACAAACTACTTTGCCTCAGCAGTACTCACAGTATTATTAAAGGCAAGAAGACATTTCCTTTATATCAGATATATTATAGGGGGGTCATATTTTCATTTTTTAAGTACCTCTGAGACAAACATTTCCTTGTGCTGTCCCCTAAGAAAAATTATTGATTAGATAGCCCATAAGCCTCACTTAGCCTAGCACTGTTCACGGCATTTAGCTGCTCATCTGTCCTGGGCTAACTGCGTGTGTTGTCAGCTGAATTGAATGCCATGGCAGCTTGCCCACTCAAGTCATGAAGGCCAGTCCTATACAGAAAAATATGTGCAACTCAAAAGGAACCCAAAGTATAGGTGAGGAAATACCTGAACCTGTTTCTTCCAAAACATTTTAAAGTATAAGCATACTCAGAGACACGGCAACGTTAAAATCAGCAGTGCTATAAAAGGAACATACATGCTAAGTGCTACTATTTTGATGTGTCTCCCCCAAAAACCGCAGACCAAAATAGCTTCTCATAGGTATGCTCATTTTGTGCTCTGTTACATTTTCCTCTTCACTGATTTGTTTTAATAATTATGTTTTGTTTTGACATTTTGAATCATTTCCATGACATTCAGCTTATCATCTGAATTAAAAACGCGTTAAAAGCTGTCACTGAAAATGTGCTCTGCAGTTAAAGTTAGACCTGAGGTGACAAGAACCGAGGGGTTTTTTTTACCTATAAACTTCAGCTTTATGAAAACTTCATTTCTCACTGCGTAAAGCTCTTGACAACAGATTGCTGTTGTGAATGTATGGCAAACCTTTGAGTTTTCCCATGGCCTTAACGGTTATATTAAAAAAGCGTTAGTCAGAGCCAGCTTTTACTTTCCACTAAACATCCAAGATCACCACTGGGTTTCCCTATCAGTTTTCAATTTGAAAATGTAAAGTGCAGAACTGTTAGCCCATTGTTTTGGTATGTAATGAACACTTAAATGCCTTGTTTTTTTAGCGTTAACAGTGTACAAACTTTTTCTTGAGACACAAGGCTTGATTGAAAGCTCATTCAAATGGATGAAAAGCCTCATTACTTTCAGAGGGCTTTGGATTAGACTGTGGGATAACATTTGGGCAGCTGTGAGGCAGCTGTCAGTCTTTGATCATAAATCCAGCAATCAAGGTTTTATTTTCATATTTGACCATCAGGTGCCTTTCCTCTAAATAACATACATAATTGCCACAAGATAGTCTATCCACTTTTACTGCTCCTTTTGGGTTTCTTGGAGAGAAATGTCCATAATGTGTTGTGTGGCTTTTGTACAGACACAAACCACACAAGCCACCAGCATGTGGGTTCTATTCCATGCCCCTCACCACTCAGTTACCTTCTTGAAAGATCAGTTTAAATTTGCAAAGGGGAGGTTTAATACAATGAGAATATAGGTGGACAGGAGTTTTCACAGCTGTAAATTTTGCATTTGCAGTTTGTCAGTTTGATTATTCTTATCTCATTTTTATAATCCTCATTGTTTCTGTTAACAATATACTGTATCTCTCTCAGAAAGTTTTGCACCTTGCTTGAAATACACTTTTTCACTTACAAAAAATTAACCCAAGCTTTCCTTCAATCATTTCTTGAAATTTATTCATTTATCTTTATTGTCTAGCACACTGAGCTCAATTTTCTATGTAATTACTTTCTGTGATTTAAACCTATTCCCTTGCACTTTTCCTATCTCTATTCCAAGGCAAGCCTTTCCCAGTACAGTTATCTTTCCTTCAGACTAACAGATCTGACTACCCAAATCTTTTAACACATCTGTCTTTCCCCTGTCAGCCTGTCAACTTGTCATTCGTCAATCTACATGTCATTTAATAAAGCAGACACTTGGTTTTGGGCAGCTCATAATGAAGAGCTGATTAAAGAATATAACTACATCAGACAGGAAACTTTTTCTGACGTTTTCGAGCTTAAAGAAAAAGAAGAAAAACCTGTTGTGAATCCAAAGGAAACCAAGGCCAACTAAAAAGCTAGGAAAAAGAGGTTACTTGATGTTCAAAGGACTTTGGAGGCATGTCTGTCTCACAGGAAGACTTTCCAAGGTAATTTCCTGAAACTTAGACTACCAGTCTTTGATCAGAATTTTACCAATTTTCCAAATAAAATAATCCAATACATTTTTTCAAAAACATCTTGACACTTTAGTATTAAAATAAGAACACAGCAACTGAGCTAGACTGCCTATAATGCTATTTTTCAGGTTATTTCTGTGAAATACCTACAGTTCTAATTCAAATAAAGATTATACGAAGAAAAAATATGATAACTTGTAAGGAAATTCCCTTTCATAGAGATGCCTTCCAAAACACAACTTTTGCCCTTATTTTCCATCTTGCAAGAGATTTAAGATGCTAGAAAAAGAGCTAGCTTGGCCTGTCTTGTTGCATTGCTGCAGGCAAGATGAAATGCAGCTGTTGAAGAAGCAGATTTGCCTAAAAAATTTGAAGCACCATATTTTGGCAGCTAGAGCTCAACAGCTGGCTGCAGCTGGCACAAGTGAGCTGGAGGGTTACAGAGGGGACAGTCCTCCCTCCTCCTTTCCCCTGTTCCTGCTACAAGCAGCAGCAGCCACTCTGCAGTCTGTGGTAGAAGGGCACATTCAAAGGCTGCTCTTAGTGAGGTTTCTACTGCCACAGGGATGATCATGTGTCCCTAGATCCTGCTGTTGTTGATGCTGAGCACAGCAGTGGTACCCTATAAATCTGTGTGCAGGTTTCTGCGACGAGGTGAACGTCATCCTTTATAGATCCTGTAGAGATTTTTCTTTTCAGTGTCCAGTTGCCTGGATCTGTTTCTTCTTTATCTGTTCTGTACAGGATAAGATGAATTCTTAGTGGAAGAGTTTGTGCTCCAATTACCGTCCTACCGAAGAAATAAAATCTTATATTGATTTGATGAAAAAACTTAAGATCTTGTGTTAAGAAAAGTCTATTAACTGAGCCTTTCATTTCATGACAGTTAAGTTACAAATCCAAAGCATCAACAGGGCAGGGAAAAAAAGAGGAGAAAACATGAGAGAGAATCATCAAGAGACTGTGGAGCATCGCACTGCCCTGCAGAGCTAACTCATGAAATACAAGTCGCATACTTATCCAAGCAATGGCATTCTTCTGGTCTTTCCTAAACGGCAAAGAAGTTTGCCTTTTGTTCATCAGGCAATCTCCCAGAAAGAAAAAACAGCCAGGCTCCTCACAAGCAATGCTTATTTGAAATGGAACTGGTAGGTGGCAAAGTAGACCACAGCCATCACCCACAGAACGCCTGGGAGCGGGAGTGACTTCTATGTTCATTTAAACCCCAATTGCCCTCATTTCCCCCTCCTCCATGTCAATTGCTGCCACTACTGGCCTTTAACTCCAAACGTGAAACACCTGTCATAAGAAGAGTTTTTTGGAAAACAACAATAACACCTTAGCCTGATACTTGGATAAATGTGGCACAGGAATGTCACCAATGTGAATATAATTGATGCATAAAAAGAAAAAAGAATAGTCATTATGCATTAAAAATATACCCTAAAGATTATCATGGAAAGTGATTTTATTTTAAGAACAGAATTTGCTTGTGATCTTCCTGAGTTATTATTAGGTTTAGCCCCAGAAAGAAAGTGTGGTTCAGAAGCGGTGTAATTTGGTACGTATGCGTAGCTACAGTCAATAGCTGCAAAACTACATCAGTCTTCTTAGTAACCCGAAGTAAATAGGGTAATTAGTACGTAATTAAAAGGGATCCAAGATGGTTGTTCCTAGTAGGTTTTGAAGGAGAGATTGTAAATGAGAAGGAAATATCCCAGCTTAGACTCATAGCTAAATGTAATGCGCTATATTAATTTTTATTTTTATTTGATTTCTTAAATCTGAGAAAAGATACTCTTGGAAAGAATGACAGAGGTAATATTTTCTGTAATCAAGAGAAATGCGGTCGTTCTCATTAAGGTATCAATTATCCAGAAGAAATAAAAAAAATTGCTCCTGTTCTTTCACATGGTCTGTCTTGTGATTGTATAATACCCAAGATTATGTCAAGGCTGGACAGACGCTGTACACTAGAAAGTTTTCCGTAAGGAAACTTGCATTGCTATTTTAATTAGCACAACATATGACACAGCTCTTTCTGGTGTTGAGTATTGACTTATCACAACTTTTCCTTTTTTTTTCCAGTTGCCAAAGAGCTTTATTTTCAGTTCAATAATAACTTTTATAATTGGCAACATCAGTGATTTCCACAGATTTTCCCCTCAGTAGAAACACGGAATCATTTAGGTTGGAAAAGACCTTTAAGATCACCAAGTCCAACTGTTAACCCAGGACTGTCAAGTCCACCACTAAACCATGTCACTAAGCACCACATCTACACATTTTTTGAACACTTCCAGGGATGGTAATTCCACCAAGTCCCTGGGCAGCCTGTTCCAATGCTTGACCACCACTTCAGTGAAGAAATTTTTCCTAACATCCAATCTAAACTCCCTCTGATGCAGCTTGGTGCCATTTCCTCTTGTCCTATATTGCTTGTTACCTGGGAAAAAAGAGCTACCCCCCTCCCTGTGTCTACAAGCTCCTTTCAGGTACTTGCAGAGAGATATGAGTCCCTCAGCCTCCTTTTCTCCAGACTAAACCACCCCAGTTCCCTCAGCTGCTACTCTTAAGACTTGTTCTCTAAACCCTTCACCAGCCAGTACATCCAGTTGCCCCACACAAAGGGATCAAACATGATTAAGAGAACAAGTTTCCAAGAAAAAACATTCCTATGAGCACATGGGGGTCAAACTAAAAATAAAATTAAGCATCCCTGTTTTAACACATTATAGGGATCAGATTACATTGATTAAATTTTCAGGAATCCATATATATGGTTGACACATCAGTCCCTGGGGCTCTGACAAACTCCCTTGCTCTAGAAAGCAAAAATAATTAAATAATAGAAAATCTAAACAGCTTTTGTTTATTTATTTATCTTAGCAATGTTATGCAACTTCAGCAGAATTCACAGTTGGCTGGTGGAGAAGCACTGATTATCCTAGGTCACTGGGGATAATTTTTACTCCTAGTGAAACACCCCCTGATGAATCATCCTTCAGCTTATCACCTTTTTCAGACCAGGGTTTCCCTGAGCTTTTTGTGATTGTCTCTTTGGTTGCCTGCAATCCAGTCTGTCTGAGAAAGCCTGTAACCTTCTTGCCTACGCGTCCATTGGCAGGGCTGCAACCCCTTGAATGAAAAAGCTTGTATTCTTTTGGTTTTGAATCTGCTCCTGGCTGGAGTCATGTGATGGCCCCCAATTCTACTAGAAAAGACAGGAAACAATTGACCCCTATCTTTCTTCTCCATGGCACTCATAATTCTGCAGACCTCTCTCATTTCCTCCTGAAATTTGTTCTCCTTTTCTTCCTAAATGACTCAATCATTTCTCATGTGAAAAATGTTTAGTTCTTCTGATCATGCCTGTGGACTTTCTCTAAAACTTGTCTAGTTCTTTTGTATCTTTTCAGAGGTGAGGTGACCAGAGCTGCCTACTTTATTCATGGTGTGAGGAAAACATTAATTTATGCAGTGGCAGAATGACACTTTGTTCTCTATTTCTTTCCCAATAATTCCTAATAATTGAGTAACTTTCCAGACTGCTATTAAGCACTGACTCCATGTTGTCATTGATCAGTTGACCCTAAATACCAAAGTTTTCAACACAGAGCCCTTTTGATACCCCATGAAGTTATGCCCAAGGCCCTGCAAGGCTATACTAACTGTTTCTGGACAAATGCTAACCCTTTCCTTTCTGGCAGATATTGTCTGAGGTCTATTGCATTGGAGCGAAAGAGACTGAGAGTTTGCAATCATGTGAATATGAGTGGAAGTTTTTTGTATGGAATGGATTGTTCTGTCAGAAACTTGCATGTTCGTGCTAAAACAGAAAACTGAATTCCATATTTTTCTCACTGTTCTTTGTGAATTGTTTCTTTTTCATCAGCTATAAAATCATTTATAATTATACGACTTCTATTCTTATTCCACTTTTACCTGCAATTTGAGGAAATGCCAAAGGAGCTAAAGAAATATCCTATCGTTTGTCTTGTATTACTCAGCCATCAGGACATGAAGATCTAACTTCCTCACAAAAGGAAAATTTTCCCTCTAAAACACACAGGTTAAATCCTTATGAATACATCCTAAAGCACGATCAGCTGAAAGTATCTATATTGCCAAGAGTAGAAAGGGAAGGTACTGCTGTACTTGGCAGTCAGTTTTAGTTTCATCCTCCAAGCTGCTTTAAGGCATCCCTCTATCTTCTCCCTAGAGAAATTTCATAGTGGTTAATGCAGGTTAAAACCACTACTCCTCATTTGCAATCATTAATAAATATATTGAAGCTAAGTCAGTAATGGCATTTCGAGTTCATAATTTTTGTAAATTTCACTTACTTCACACTTCATGAGAATAGTTCCCTTTTAGAAAGATACAATGATTATTTATAGTCCTTAAAGAATTAAGGCAAGATTAACCCCCTTCAGCTTAAATATATATTTATACTAAACTATTGTCCCGTCACGCTTCTCAGAGAAAGAATGGCAGCGGCATCACTAATCTATGTGGATAGTGTCTTCTAAACAGAATGCAATTTATGCTGTGCTCATCAACTCAATCGATAAACTAGTTAAAAACAAAGACATGCAATGTTTCCAACATCATCTATCAGCTGTGGCTACCTCAGATGTCCACTTTCAGCTGAAACACAGAGTAGACTCTGTGCTTGTTTTTGTACCTGTGATGAGATCTCCCACCCAAAATAAGTATATGTTGCTGGATCTGTTCATATCAATACATTACAGCTATTTGTCAAAAAAATAAAGCTCTAAGAAGCTTTAGACATCAGCAGAAATGCCCTGAAACCTGAATTCCTGCTTTCAAATGAAACCCAGAACACTGTTGTGAGCAAACTGTGTCATTTATTACCATAGCATTCAGTTTGATCTTCCCAGCCTGTTTGAAGCCCTGAAGAGATGAACTGCCAAAATACCAGTTTTGGTATTTTCACTGCCAATGGAGATCCACAACTTCATTGTATCAAAAATAAACAGCATCATCTTTCAGATTACTCAAAATTTAGCGATGATTCATATGAAGGAACAGTACATCTAAGCTGGGCTTTAAACAGGCAAAATAGGAGAAATTCTGATAGGAAGGAAAACCTGTGGAATAATTTTTTTCTTTTATGATATCCCTTGTTATCAAAACTCTCTGTCTGCATGAATACAGAAGTTTCAAAGTGATCAAAATTTATAGCTTAGACCAATTTCTATGAGTCATGTAATTAATAATTTAAATCAAAATCTCCCTGATTTCACCAGAAATTTTAGATTTAGTCTTCTCAGAAATGAACAACTGCTTATCTCAGTTGTGTAATTATCTTCCCAAGATAACAGAAACAAACTGTATTTCTCAACAGGACATAATAATTTTCAGCCACCGTATGCTGACACCCTGCTACAAGTGACCAAAGCAACAGTCCATATATTTTCACAGCACCTAAGAAACCAGAAGAAACCATTGTGTCATCTACTCTGGCCACCTCAGCATCAAATCTCATTACATTTGTGGTAGATTGACCCTGTCTCAATGTCAGGTGCCCACCAAAGCAGCTCTATCACTCCCCTTCTCAGATGGACAGGGGAGAGAAAATACAACAAAAAGCTCATGGGGCGAGCTAAGGACAGTGCTGGTCACTCAGAAATTACTGTCACGGGCAAAACAGAATCAAATTGGGGAAATTAGTTTAATTTATTACCATTCAAATCACAGTAGGACGATGAGAAATAAAACCAAACCTTAAAAACACCTTTGCCCCATACCTCCCTTCTTCCTGGGATCAACTTCACTCCCAATTTTCTCTCCGTCCTCCGCCCAAGCAGCACAGGGGGATGGGGAATGGGGGTTGCGGTCAGTTCATCACATGTTGTCTCTGCCGCTCCTTCCTCCTCACAGGGAGGACTCCTCACATTCTTCCCCTGCTCCAGCGTGGGGTCCTTCCAACTGGAGTCAGCTCTCCATGAACTTCTCCAACGTGAGACCTTCCCATGGGCTGCAATTCTTCATGAACTGGTTCAGTGTGGGTCCCTTCCATGGGGTACGGTCCTTCAGGACCAGACTGCTCCAGTGTGGGTCTCCTGCGGAGTCACAAATCCTGTGAGCAAACCCACTCCAGTATGGGATCCTCTCTCTATATGTCCACAGGTCCTGCCAGGAGTCTGCTCCAGCATGTGCTTCCCACGGGGTCACAGTGTCCTTTGGGCATTCACCTGCTCTGATGTGGGATCCTCCACGGGCTGCAGGTGGCTATCTGCTCCACCATGGACCTCCATGGGCTGAGGGGCACAGCCTGCCTCACCATGGCCTTCACCACGGGCTGCAGGGGCATCTCTGCTCTGGCACCTGGAGCACCTCCTGTCCCTCCTTCTTTACTGACCTGGGTGCCTGCAGGGCTGTTGGGCTCACGTAGCCTCACTCCTCTTTGCTGCTGCAATTTCTTGAACAGGTTTTCCCCCCTCTCAAACACGTTATCCCAGAGGTGCTACCACCATTGCTGATGGGCTCAGCCTTGGCCAGCCGTGGGGTCCCTCTTGGAGCTGGCTGGTATTGGCTTCATCAGACATGGGGGAAGCTTTTGGCATCTTCTCACAGAAGGCACCCCTGTAGCCCTCTGCTACCAAAATCTTGCTACACAAACCCAATACAGCACTTCACTTGGTCACCATTTTGCCAGACCTCATAATCAGAGTTTGTCTTAACGTCTCTACCCTGAGAGGCACTGAAACTTCAATATAACTTCAGCTTCTGTCAAGTGGTTCTTATTAAGCTTTTTCTTAATGAATAACATAAACCTCTGGCACCTGCAATTTTCTTGTGAGACTAAGCTTTACTCTGTTTAAATTAGGGGAGTTCTATGTATTTTATATTCAAATTCTTTTTCTCAAAGCAGCCTTGATTGTCATTACAGGCTCTTGTAGCATGTTTTCTAGCTGCACAACAGCAAGTTGTCCTTAAATTTCCTGTCCTAAACCCCATACAAAACCAAAAGCTAAAAATATGTACTGCGGGGAAGGAACAGCAAGCCATACACTGCTTGTCATGATTCTTTTCCCACGTAGTACGTAACTTTGCCATCCCAGCCACTGGAGGCATCTGAGGGACTGATGCATTGGGATGCATCCAGAGAGTCAACAGAGCCACTGGTGAAGCTCAGTGGAAGAAAGCCCACAGTGTTTTATACAGAAGCTTGTGAATCACATAAAGTCATATTTTTCCACTGCAGCTCAATCATCATAAAACAGAATGGCACCTTTTCCTTGCAGTGAGGCTCCCTATCTGCCCATGTCACCGCCAATGTCACCTTCTGGCAAGATAACTGTCTGTAACAATAAGATTCAGAGAAAAACCTAGCTTTTAAACACACTTCAGAATTAATGTGAGGCAAAATTGTCTCCTTCCACGTGGGTTTTCAGAGTGATATGCCGATTAGCATGAGCATGGCTTTCTTTTTAAGTGGGAAGCCTGATGTTTCCCTCATTCACAGAATTTGCATTAAATAGATGTGTCCAACAGGAGATAAAAAGGAGGGAGAACAGTCAGCTTAAGACATGTGCAAAATGTGGAACAAATACTTGGGAGATCCATTTGAAGGCATGGAAAGGCAGCTTTATAGATAAATTTATTTATGTGTTTAATTTTTGAAATAGGTTAGTGGGAAATATCATCATCTATAATTTATAATATTTCATTATGAAATATTTCTGAGTGCATAATGAGTATTTGCCATACCTAAATATCCTCAGAGTGTCACTCCACATTCCTCCCACAATACCATTTCAATTCAGGGCAATAACTTGGCAAAATTCCTATCAGCTACAGAGGAAAAGTGACTTGCATAAGAATACAGGATTTGACCATTGGAGTGTGAGTACTGTAGAGACCCAAATGCACTCTCTCATATTCCTGGTGCAAGTAGTCTATAAGGACAAATTCCCATTATTTGCACCAAGTCCGTTACCAAAGAGAGCAAAGTAAATGCTAGAGGTTATGTTCTGCCATGGTTTTCATCTTTTCTTTAGACACAATGAAGTGAATTTTGGTACAGGACTCCAGTTTTGAACTTTTTCCTCCATTTTGCAAAAGAGCCTCATGTTTTAATGGGATTCAGGATTTTTCTTTTTGGTCTCCTCCTGTCAACACACGTGCAGGGGGGTGCAAATTACTGCAGGCAAAATGCCTCTTTAGGCACCACTGGAGGTGGTAAAGGAAACAAGGATGAGGAAAAACAGGAGATGGGGAGATAGGAGTAAAAATGAGACTTTTTTTCTGAAGTGGGGTTGAGAGAAAGTCAGTGTTGTGACTCTCAGAATTTTTTCTTGTTTCTTCATCTGTGAAGATTGGGGAGATGAATCACATTTGCCTTGTACCTGAAGATAAAACATGTATGGTGGTGCATCCTGGGGAAACACGTGACATTCAGATAAAAGAAGAAAAGGAAGATCCCAGGCTTCAAATCCCTTTGCCTACTTTTGCCTAGTTTCAGGGTATTCGGATTCAACAATTTTAACTGTTTTGCCGCAAGGTAAATTGAAAGTAGCCAGAAGGTCAGCACTCTTTGAACCTCCTGTTTTGGTTTTTGTTCCTTCCAGCACAGACACGCTGAAGACTAAAAAGCAAAGAACTTAAATATTGGTTTTGATAATACCCAGAAATAAAGGTTCACATGTCAGCTGTAATGATCCATCAGTATGATACACACATGCACACAGATAACTGAAGGTGTCTTAGGCTAACAATTGCACTCTAACAGGGGATTTAGCATAATACAAGGCACAAAGACACAGATTGATTTAACCTGTTTGGAATATAACATACAAATCATGGGACGTGAATGTTATCTCCAGTCAGAGGGAAAACCCTTCCATAAATGGGGGGTGAATGCTAAATTTTCCAGTTGTCTAAAATGCAGGTTCCTCAAAGTATTTTAAATTCATAGCTGAAATCTACAGTGCCCTATACCTTTAGTAACAGATATGCTAGTAACATTATAAGCTACAAAAAGTTACAAAGAATAAAAATTGAACAGGTTTAGGCCCATCCTAGAACAACAGCAAGATTGTCTTGGGCACTACAAAAGAGATATAAAACTGTCAACTAGAATTTCAAGAGTTTAGCAGCAAAAAACATTGAAAACCATAGTCCTGGAAATGGCAGATACCTGAGCAGTAAGGCAGTAATTACAGAATAGTGTAACTCCCATTCCTGAAAATCCTTGGTGTGTGGTATCCTATTTAATGCAGCCTGAGATTATGAAAGATAAAAACAAATACAGGTTTCATTTCTTTCTAGCAAGGTTGCTTCTCTTACCACCTAGATGCATAAAATTACTTAGAAAAACCCAACCAACCAAAAAAAAAAACCCCACCAAAACACCAAGAAATACCAATATGAAGTTTGATACATCTGCTCACCCTGCAGTGAGCGGAAATGACCACAGGGTAAATGCAACCTGAAGATTTCCAAGATGAATAAACAGAAGTCAGGATTCTTGACTACCCTTGGTTTTGCAAAAAAAACTGTCATGTTCTTGGCTAAAATGTAGATTCAGGACCCTGTGAGTGTCCATACTGTTTCAGTTAAAGGTCTGCCTGTAGCCTGTTGTCAAAGGGAAGGTACTGAGGGAAGCAGCATATGGTTAGACAGTTAGAGAAAGACTACAATAGGCAGGATACATAGTAATGTATCCACCACTTCTAGACCCTTGCTAGCCCCTGTTCGGAGGCTTCCAGAGTTGGAGCATGTATCATGGTTATGAACAGCCTCTGATAAACTTCCTTCCGTGAATTTGACTAATCAGTTTTCTGAGTCTATTTAATCTTTCAGCCTCCAAAACCTCCTGTGCCAATGAGTTCAGCAATGGACTAATATTGTATGAAAAACATTTCCTTCTCCTTCTTTTAAATTTGCTTCCAAACTATTTAATTTAGTGTCTTTCTAACTTTGTGCTGTGGGGAAAGGTGTATGGTTTCCTGCTCACATTCTTTATATCAGTCTTGTTCTAATAAATATCTGACCTATTCTGTCTGAGAGAGAATCTTTCTAAGATGAAAGGATTTAAGTTCAGCATCCACAGAAGAAATTCCTTACCTCTAAACACTATTACGTTTTTTCTCTGTCTTAGAAGTGAAAGTAGCTAGAATTGTGTACAACACCCAAGGCATAAGAAATACATGGGATTTCTATACTGGCATAAAGGTAATTTCTATTTCTGCTTCTCATCTTCTCCTACCAATTAATCAGTCTGTGTTTGTCCTTTTGGCTACTGCTGAGTGATGAGCTGATGTTTTCAGAAGCTTTCACAATGATGACAAGATCTCTTTTCTGACTGGTAATAGCTAACAAAGTCTGTCATCACAAATGCATCATTTCTCCCTCCATCTGTATCACTTTATGTTTCATCTGGCATTTCTTTTTACCCAGTCATTCAGTATTGAGTGGATTTTCTGTAGCAGTTTACAATCAGTTTTAGTTTAGATTACTCTAATTTTTCGAGAGTAAAAAATGTCAGAATGTCTATCTCTATTCACTCCCTCTTCAAGAACATTTACAACATACGTTGCAGCATATACACATGGCAAACTCTTGAAGAAATTCTATTGTTTTTCTATGCCCCTGCAAAAATCTATTCTTTATATTATTATGGTTTCATCTAGCTTTGCTGGTATGTAAGTCAGACTTAGTGACCTTGGATTTGTTGTTGTTTTAAAGTATTGTCATACTTCTCACCTTCCATTCCTTTCATATTGAAGCTTCTGGTACCTTGGAACCAGTGGCATTGTGACACAGTTTTGGGTATGAGCAGGATCAGGATGTTAAGTTATTAATTTTTCATCTATTAATTGGATGCTCTGTAGAGAATGATGTGAGGTATAATTGGCGTTTGTAAGTTCACAACAATTACCTATAGCATTTTCTGAGAGTTGATTTTAGCATTAACCTTTACATGACTGTCAATTAACTGGAAAAAAAATGTATCTTTGTTAATGCATTTCCTATAGTACTTCTGTCTGGAGACTGCTCCATCATTTCTGGTGGCCATTATAAAGAAGGGCTGTGCCTGTTCCCACATTTTGTTTGAGCAACTGTGATGGAGCAAGGGTGACTGTCCTTAGTTTCTGATGATGATACACTGGTGCCGAGATCTGTTGAGGATAATGATGGATTTTGGTTGCAGCGGAGTGGATGTAATCTTGTAGTTTATCTTGTAATTCTTGAAATTTCCGTCATCAGTAACAAAAAGGAGGAAGGGAGTTTGCACAGCAAGCATCTTCTCTTTGGTGGTCTGCTTGCTATTTTTGTGTGGTCACGCAGTGGCGTGAACCCCTCCAACATATAAAACTGTCTGTTTTGAAGTTTACACAAAGGCATGGTACACATTTGATTTCCCACATAAATGAGACATAAATCAAATGTAAACGAGAAGCAAGTCACTGGAGAAAGTCACAGCCCAAGTATACAAGATGAAATTTCATGCTTAGTGAACATCAAATGTTAGAAAGTTTCAATTATTATTTTTTTCCCCGTGGAAGATACTGCCAAATAACCATTGATTTGAATGGCTGTCTGCTTTAAAGAGGAATGTGTTGTTTTAATGAGACCCCTCCTGCTGTTTCACTGCTTTTGACTATTAAAGATAGTTTGTGCTACTAACATGGTGCTTGGCAAAGTGATTGCCTCAGCTTTTGTTTACGACCAAGTAAACCTGCTACTGCATGAGCATGGCAGAAGAATAACTTACAGCAATTCTGCTTTTGATGCATGAATAATTCTAATGGATATTTTTCTCTGGCTTTTATTTCTAAAGTGTGATTTTTACAATGTGTTGGCTATTTTTCGTAGTGTCAGCAGTACATAGTAAATTTAACCTCTTAAAGGACCTTTTTTAAAGGTCATTTTTCTTTTAGCTAATATTTGGTGCCGACAGTGATATAGCCTATTGTGGTAAAACTCAAAAAATGAGTTTTTAATAGTACTTAGCAGCCAGACACTGACACTTCAGAAACATACCCAGGAGTCATAACTTCCTGTCTATATTTCATTTATATCACCGTCTTTCTGACATGGTATTTGTTATTGGTATAGTCTGTTGTGGTGGGCTATGTAAAAGCCACTAATGAACAAATGAATGAAGTGACTAACCACTAAATCTCCCCAAGACTGCAGATCTTTTGCAAGAATGCTTTCACTCAGTTATTGCTTGTTAGAAGAATAACATGGATCTGATTGTTTTTATTTAGCCTCAAATGTCTATATCGTAAAAACTTTAAGCTGCCATGGGTGAGGTTCCAGCTTGCCAGGTGCTCTAAAAACCAAATGATGATGGCTGTTTCTGCAGAGACTCACTGGGGTCTCAGAGAGATTATTCTCATTACCTTTGAGTCATCCCTATTTTCAACTTCAGTGGTTCTGTACAGATACAGCTTTTCCTAGCCAGGCATTTACCTGTCAGGGTAAAGGTTCCCCCAACTTTCAAGCCAAGGGTGGCAAAAACTGATTTCTCTGGTTTAACATGCCATCCACCTTCTCAATCCCTACTTAACTGTGTTCACCTATCACCATGACTCCTGTCCCTGTCCTTCCTTGAGTCTGTCAACTCTACAGTCTCATCTCTGGCTCTTCCAATTTCCAAATATTTTTCCAGGACATCCAAAACACAGAAATCTGCTTCCTAGCATGGGCTGGAGCACTGACAGCAGCACTTGCTATGTATTACATGGGCACCATCCTCCTGGACCAGTTGTATTAACTCAGCCAGACACTCACTTATGTGCTGGCCTTAACTTCCAGTCACCACAGATAGGTTTAAATCACTGATGAAGAATAATTTCTGTCAGTAATAAACTCCCAGGCCAGCCTAGTTCATTATCCTCACTAAAGTATTTTGCCAGCAGCAATTTGCCATTCCATTGCATCGCCCACAACCTGAGAGGCACGACAGGGAATTTGGCACTTGTCTCAGAGAACAGAAGCAGTTTTGTTTGGCTTGGGAGGCCACATCTGTGGCAAATGTCCCAGGGACCTTCACTTGCTGGCCTCCCGTTCATGCCGCTGAGCAGCACGGGAGGGCAGGGATTGGACTCCTCCTGAACCAAATCCACCTGGGAGGTGTGTTCCTTCCACAGGGCAGACCTGAGCTGCAGCTCACACCCTCTGAAAGGTATGTGGGGTGCACACCAAGTCCTCAGCACCAACTCCTTTGCTCTATAAACATGCTCTGATTTGACCGTACTATTTAATAACATAGGCATAGCGTTAATTTTGGAAATAAAGGGAAATTAAATAAGGACAATGCTTTTCAGATGCCTGTTCCCTTTTTATTGCAAGAGTCTTTTCCACCCTGAAAACTTCTCCCGGTTTAAAAAGCTGGGACTAATTATTATTTTATTTTATTTTTAATAGGAACTTTAATAGGACTCAAAGACACACTACAAGGAGAACTGACAGAAGAAAAAAGAAATCAGCCAGAAAACCAGCTCTCAGTTCAGAGAATCACAGACTCGTAGATGGTTTGGGTTGGAAGGGACCTTAACGATCATCTAGTTCCAATACCCCTGCCATGGACAGGGACACCTTCCACCAGACCAGGTTGCCCTGAGCCCCATCCAGCCTGGCCTGGAACACTGCCAGGGATGGGGCATCCACAGCTCCTCTGGGAAGCCTGTGCCAGTGTCTCACCAAACTCATTGTGAAGAATTTCTTCCTGATGTCTAATCTAAATCTACCCTCTTTTAGTTTAAAACCATTCCCTGCTGTTCTATCACTACATGCCCTTGTAAAAAGCTCTGAATAACTAACCACAGCAAGAAAAACCTTGGGCATGGGGAAAGAGAAAAACAATATTTCAGTTCAGATCTGAAAGAAGAGCTGCACCAAGCAGAGGGAATATAACCACAAATGAAATCAGTTCCTAGGACACTTGACCTTTACTGGGTATTATCGACCAACATGCAAAATAACATGGATAAATGCTGGGTCCAGTTTTTTTCATTTTCTGTACTAGCAGTGCTTCCAAGTCAGTCAAATCATACACAAACACACACACACACACTCACAGATACACATACACCCTGGAGCAAGTTTATTCCTTACATGGCTTTGCTGTGCCTCCTCTAACCAAGCAGGCAATAATATTTACACTGGAAGGCTCCCTAGGGAGATTCATGCAAATCTCATTGTCCAAGAGGAACTCTCCAGCGATGCCTGAATTAAAGCACTGGAAACGAAGGCTTTGTGACTTCCTCCTCCTCAATATGCAGCAAACCCCCTCCTATTTAGGTAAAGCTACCTGAACTAGCAAATGTGAGAGGAGTACAGAACACCTGCCATCAGAGCCAAGAGCGAGGGAAGGGACTTGCTGTGCACATCTAAGTGCAGAAGTAGCATCCCAGCGGGCATGCTCTGTGCTGAAAACCTACTAACATCTGC
Organism: Falco naumanni; assembly: GCF_017639655.2. Taxonomy (NCBI): domain Eukaryota; kingdom Metazoa; phylum Chordata; class Aves; order Falconiformes; family Falconidae; genus Falco; species Falco naumanni. Next base: position 55,506,842 of record NC_054059.1, on the reverse strand, counting down.
AGCAACCAAAACAGCTATAGGATTTCTGTTTACTTGATGTCTTCCCTTCCGAGGGCCACTGGGTTCCTTCATCACCAGCCACTTGGCCACGTTTGACAGCAGCGTTCTCCAGGACAGTTGTGTTATTTTTTAGTGCCACCAAGTGGCAAAATTTCATAGTACTGTCTTCGGTGGTCACTTCCAACCAATGAAGAAACGAGTAAACATTAGTGCAGCAGGACAGCAAAAAAGCTTTCAAACAGGCTAAGGCGCCAAGATTTTGCAAATTAGAGTAAGAATGAGTGTTATCTGTTTCAAATGCTAAATGATCCAAGTAAGGGACGAGTTCACAACAGAGCAAAACTTTAAATGCATGTAAATCTGTAAGAGTCTATTCAGTGTAACATCAAGTGCATGCTAAAAACTACTGAATGGAGCAAGAGGACTTAAGCATATGTTTAATTTTAAGATCAATTATCTTCAATGCCTTGCTCAACAGGTGCTGCTTGCTGAGCTGGAGCCAGCTATACTGGTAATTAACTCTGAGAATCAATGGGGGGAAGCTGAAATTTCCCATAGGCTGATGCTATTTTCTGTTATATTTTAATGGGAGGAAAAAGATTCACCTCTTCCTGGTACAATGTAATTATGAAATAGTCTTAAACCATGGATGCAGTTTAATAAAGTACTGAATTCTTTTTTGTAAGCATATGAACTACACCAGTCCCCAAGAGGTCACCATGGGAGATACTGAAAAGCAACAGTACAATGTATCCATCTGAAACAAGCATTTTCCGAACTTTTAAAGGTTTCTTTTAGATTTGCCTGTAAATAAAGGGACAGTGGTACAGATCTTAGTGCTACATCAGCTTTCTCCTGGGCTGATTCTCCTTCAGTTTTCCTCTAGATATATGGAGAAATAAACACAGATACATTTCTGGAACATGAATTTATATTTGGAGTATTCTCCAGATGGAATTAGCTGGAGTATAAAACAATGACTTGCATTCTTAAAACAAACAAACAAACAAAAATGTTAGTGTTTTAGTGCGACACACTACATCCATCAAGCTAACTGAAAATGTTAGTATCAGAGGAGGAATCTCCTAGTATAAAAATTGAAGTGAAGTCTTATTGGAAGCGCCTAAGCAACCTTTAGGAACAGGAGGGCTTCTGTATAAAATGTTTTGAGAAAGAAAGAGCAATGCAGTCAGGCTGGCTGGAGCTGCAGTAAGGGCTGGGAACATGGGTGCAAACAGGTAGCCTTTTCTCAGTGGGAAAAAAGCTTTTGCTCATTTCAGAGGAATCTGGGTAACACAGTTTCCTTTCAAAGCCATTCTTCATGTAAAGCATTGGAAAATGGCACACTCAGTCCAACTGTTCATTCGGAGAGCTTGGGGGCAGCACACTCTTTGTAAATAGTGGTATAAAATGAAAGCTGAAAATAGGTTAACGATCTTCCTGTTTACTAATATGACAATAAAATGTATCACTATATAAAACCAGCCCATAAGCACCGTTTAAGGATAGGTCACGGGGCTGAGAGCAGCTTGAGCACTTATCCATCACTCCTGATGCATCTCAGGCTCCAAGTGTGATGCCTGTAGCTAACAGGTCCAGCGAGAGGGCACATTCATCCTGTCCACTTCAAAGGTCAGCAGCAAGTACTTCTGGCTCCCCTTGCTTCTCTGGGCCATTTTTCTTCTCCCATTCCTACAACACTATGCAAGATTTGTTCCCAAGGGATAAAGTAGTTCCACTGCCAAGCTAGATCACTGTGAAGGCATCAGCACTAAGAGACTCTTGTGCTAGGTATGGCCTTTTGAGCAGCCAGTTGTACTGGAGACCAGTGAACAGCTGAGACCTCTCAAACTGAAGGTCTGCATCAATGCTACCATTTTTATAAGGCTAGGTTTGCAGAGTGTTTAGATACCCACTACTAAATGATTAGACTATACAGTTGTTACGATAACATGTTAAAGACGTGTCTGAGGGAGAAAAAAAATGTTTACTTTTAATTTAAATAAGGGCATATTAACATTAGGAGCAGTTCATTATCTTTTCTAGGAATTTAGTCAAGAATTGCAAGACTAACACTGTGTTTATACACTCAGTTTAGCATCAAATATTTTTTCAGTAAGTTGATCATAGAAACAAGCCTTCCCAGATCTGCAGCCATAACAGTGAGACATAACAGATGGAGAATGTATCTTCTTTTGCCTGTTATACCTCTGTTACTTCAGTGGTGACACAAGAAACCAACCAACGCCCCTGTCTAGAGTGCAGAAGGGCTAAAGAGGAGCTGAAACGTAAGATGAAAAAGAAACCACGAAAGCCACAATAATCTTCAGGGAATTCATCTATTTTGTATTTTATCCATTCTAGATTAAAAGATCCATTGTAGTTACATGGCAGCCTTACACATTTCCCACACAGGTATCTTCCTACCCTTTTCCTCATGCATTCATCATACGCCTTCATAAACTGTGCAAGTTTATCCTGAGGAAATTTTTCTACTGAAGTGCAATCTATTCAGCTAAATCTCCGTTAACCTGACAGCATCTTCCAATTAGTCCTTCCCATTCAAGCACATGCCCTGTGTGCTACTTCAGGCACATTCAATTAAGAGGAAGAAAAAAGTTCAGTAGACAAGCTTGACATTAATATAAACAAATTAGTGTAATTTCTTCATGCACAAAGATACCACAGTTCAGCTTTCAATACAGCTTTCAGTTCAAAGGGATTTGAATACAGATAAACTTGCATGGGTACAAGTTCAGGAAGTAGAAGAAAGGTGACGTTAACAAAAAAGTAAAAATGTCTCTGAAAATCATGGACCTTTATCTGGATCACTAGGATAATAAAATTAAGAGTGATTTCAGTGTCTTCTAATGACACCGAATTTTTTATACTGACAACACTGTAAAAAGAGACAACCAATTTGATAGCAAGCATGGGTTGCATACTTGCTCAGAGAAACACAAAGCTATAGTGAGCTTGGTCTTCTGCAAGATCAGAGAGCTGTAGCCTGCTCTCCTCCCTGCCCAGAGAGCACTGCACACCATCAGTCTGGCTCTGTGTAAAACAACAAAACCAGTTTTATACATAAAATTCTATTAGGATAGATTCTTCTTAGCCATCTACCATGAGTGCTTCTGCCATTTATTTCTCTCCTTGCCAGTCTCTCACTCTGTTCCATTGTCTCAACTAGTTTCTCTCTCAAGCGGTCCAAGAGACAACATACTCAAGCTGAACCTGCAGCAATTTGTCCTCAAAGAGTATTTAAACAATGATCACCTGTTTCCGTTCTGGGAAAGAGTTTCTCTCACTAGCAGCTTTTCTGGTCTTTAGTTTGATGAAATGATACAGCTGAGAAAAAAACCAAACCAAAACAAAACAACAAACCAAAACGATTTTTCTTTCAAGCTTCAGCTGGGATGTCTAAAACACAAGAGACTATACCAAAGCACATAGAAATGTTAAAACCCATACTTTTTTATAGAGTAGATTATCTCTAATTGCATTTATTTGTCTGTTTAAAAAAGCACGGGTTTCCTCAGCTAAAGTAGTGCTTTCCAGTGCAAAGCATTTGCTTCATGTCAAAAACCTTGGTTGACTAGCACAGAGTTCAGCTGAGGGACCAATCCCTTCTGCAACAGTAATTATAACTATTTCCGAGAAGGCTAATTATGCTCCCTGTTAATTAGGATCTAGTCAGTGAGACATGCTTATAGGTGTTCCTCAAGGATAAGACACATAATACGAAACATTATTGCAATGATACTAACGGGCAACTACTAGACTATTAGGCTGTTCAGACCTCAGTTGAGAAAACTGTATTTCTACCTTAAGATCATCAGGAACTTTCAAGTTATTAGAAGCTGGCCATTCACTTCCACAGTTCACCATATATGAACAAGACAGGAAAATACTGGCTTTACATAAGCAAGAAAGAACATCCAGCCCTCTTTACATGTCACTGTATTATAACCTAATGTATCAAAACCTGGAAAAATTGAAGATATATATAACAAGCATTATGAATCTTGTAGACATAGAAGCCAAAAACTGTAAGTTGAAAGAGTCCCAGAAAAGACATTTTAATAGTTTCAGAGCAAATCACGTGTGTCCTGATTCAAATCAAGTATTGACCTACTTTTTATAAACATACACATTAGTTATGCTTTTTGCCATATGCTTACTTAGCTAACTATATCAAAATCTAGTTATTTATAAAGAAATAGACTGTGGACTGTTGAGCGTCATGATAAAACAAAAAGCAAGAGTTTACCCACACAAGTAACAGAAAACATCTTGTAAATGGCAAAACCAGAATAAAATTTAATTTGAGCAAGAAAAAAATCCAGAAAACCAAGGACACAGAGAGGCTCACAAACTCTTCATGACTTGAAATATGCTAACATGGGGTTTGGAAGAATTTCCACCACACTGAAAAAGTAAAAAATTACGAGAAACAACTGCCCTTGAGTGTTGGGAGCAGAAAGGGAAGACCTGTATTCATGGATGTAATTCATATTTTGAGTAATTTCCCTTGCTTTCAGCAAAAAAGGGAATTCAGCCAACGACATATGTTTGATCTCACTGCTAAGCACGTAGATAATCTGATTTTCATGCGGGTTGTGTTTTAAAAGGTCTCATGTGCCTGTTGAGCATTGGTAATGCCTGAAACACCACTCCCTGTAAGAACAGTAGTGGTCACTGCAACAACCAGGTCAGGAGGTGGATAGCTAGAGCAAAGCACACTTACCAGCTTTATCAAGCTTTCATTTTCTGGTGTCTTTCTTCACTCTGAGATGCCTCTGAATGTCAGAGATAAAATTCCCACTTTCAAAGCTGTCTCAAAACCCACAAAGTTAAACACTGCAAAACCAACCACAACCACCATCCCATCTCTTGACATTTTGGTATCTAGCACTTTAGTAGTGTTCAGGAGTTTAATACAGATGAAGTGTATTTGGACTTTGTCAAATTAGAGGTCATGCAAAAAAACCCCGAGAAAATGTGCGAGATTGTCATCTCAACTTTTTTGCTTTGCTGGCTAGGTAAACATGGACAGGAGTGCGCTAAAGGGAGGTGTGATTTAAAGATAGAATTAATATGTTAAGAATATGAATATTTTTCTTGGGAGAAAACTTGAGTATCACTTGGTTTGTGCAATGTTTGCTTTAAAACTTAAGGCTTATTCAAAACCAGCACACTGTGAGTGTAATTCTCCTCTTGACAGTAAAGCCACTGCCTTGGGTGATTTCAGCTAGCCCATTTTACTTCCCAGCTGAGGCATACACAGCCTGATATCACAGTTCAGCTGATATCGGGGAGGCAATTCTAACTCAGTCATTTATGACCCCGAGAAAGCACTTGCCTCCTGCACTGGCTTAGACACACTGACATCTGGGAAGATGGACTGGAGTGCAATCTGTGCTGCCCAGTCTGAGCAGCGCTGCAGGTCATTTGGGGGCAGAAGGCTGCAAATCACTGCAGATCTACTTCAAAGCATAATGCAAATCTGTTTAAAGCAAAATAACCAGGTTAGCTTCTTGGACAGCTGCAAATTCTAGCAGAATTACACCCTGGACATTTTAACTAATGCAAATGTCTCCTTGAGGATTTGAGCTTAGGAGGGTTGGGCATGGGGGCACTTACAACCTGGAGTTGGTTTCATGCATGGATCAGAGCTGAAATTGAGGAGACACATCAGTCTGCTTTACCTCTCATGCAGGACTTTAACTAGGGTAATGACAGGAGGAATGAAACTGTTTTGGATGGTTGTGCTTGCCCGAGCAGCCTTCCCACAGTGGCCACCATGTTCATCTGCGTATAGACCCATAAGTTGAAGTTGCATTGGGAGCATTTTAGGCGGTTTTAAAAACAACTCAGAAAATATAAACTGTCTTGTTTGTGTTTTTCTCTGGCTGAGCTCCTGTCCAGACACCTGCATACACAGAGGTGGCCTAAATTACATTTTTCCTTATATTTAAATAATTCAGAAACACGGAGCAGAGGGAGTGAATATTAAGTATTTTGAAGGTCTTTCAAGGGTCCCTGAGAGAGAATTAATGGATACTGCTTTCAGTCAAAGTGGAGATGGCACTTTCTCAAAACTGAGAGGAGGTAGAGCTTGAGAACAAATGTTCCAGTAACAAAATATTTAAAATAACTGCACTCTTCACTGAAAATGTATATCCTGTTCTCCAGAAGTAAAAAAAGAAAGACCATGTTTTCTTGGTCTTGTATAATAAGATGGTTTTATGTATTTCTTCTTGTATATCATTCATATATAAGACACTCCATGCTGTAGAGGTTTCTATAGCAACGGAATAAAATCTTTTACCATAGTAGCTGTTCTTTTCCCAGGTATACTTATCAGCTGGTTATAGTTCAGCCTTTGAAATTAAATTTCTTGTCTTTATGGAGCTGTACATCTCGTATTAGGAACTATTATCCACTTAGAGTACATGAGTAAATACTGATGCCTCAACTCCAATTAACAAAGGCAGAAATGAATGCAGGAATTTTAGTGGCAGAGAACGCATTGCTGTGTCTGAGTGCTTGTTGTAAGGTGATGGTTTTCCAGGGCCTGGAAGGCTGAGTACAGACAAGCCCCAAAATCTGGCACACAACAAGCAGAACTGTCCAGCAGGAGGAAGACCTCCCTCCAGGGAGCCATGGCGCTACCATGCTTCAGGAGGCTATCCTAAAGAAAGCACAACTGATGGGACCTACCCAGCCTGGCCCAGAGACTTTAAACCAACCTTAAGTTCCAATTTTAACTGGCTTCTCTGTTTAAAAGTACTTTTTCCAAAGCTGTGATGTAACCTTGAGTGGAGATTGTTTCAAAGCAACCCACTCTGTGCCATGAAACATATTTGGTCTCTTAGCTGTAAGTCTCCAGGTTAGAGCTTCCCAGCCCCAGCCCGGTGGCTGAGCTGCAGCCTCATTCACTTCCCTGAAAACCACAGCAAAATCAACCACAGACCCAGGAGGGGCATGATGAATCTGAAAGTATATTGATTTTGCTTTATGGGCTATCACAGCAGATACTTCCACATTACCATTCTTACCACAAATATTCACTCTAATTTAACTCAGTTTCTCTTCTGTAATTCAATAGAAGATCAGTCACTCAGCAGAACAAGGCACTGAAGCAGCAAGTAAATAAAGGAGACAGGTTCTGCTGCTGCCACATTACTTCTGTTTCGTCATGCTGCATGTGTCACCAGGGAACAAGGATTACTTTAATTACCAACTGCTTTAATGTCAAATAGTTATTAAGGAAAATTGTGAATCACATTAATTTACTTTGGCAGCATGACAATGGGATCACTTTTAGTCCTTGGCAGTGGCTTGGGGAGGGCGGTGGGGATGGAGGAAGGGATGGAAGGAAGGCACTTCACAGATTTCAGAGGGGGTGTTCTCATTCAAAAGAAAGTATGCAATGGCTTCCAAACTGATGTTAAGCTGAGAATGAGCTGGGGCCACAACACAGTCTATCAGAACTTCTACACTGACGATCAGCAGTCCAGAAATGTTCATTATCTTCCATTTCAGCAGTTCATCATTGACGCAGCTGGCAATAAAGGTTTATTCCTTTGACTTCTGCTTTTCCAAACGCTCCTGTGAACTTTCAAAATCCCCGATAGGTTAACATGGAAAGTGTACCCTGCCCTAGCCCAGACACTTGGGAACACCATTGGAGAGGTATAACTAGATATACTTAACGATTAGAATCTTTTTGAGACTTCTGAGTTTGAGACCTCTTGGTGACAAGATAGTGAGCCTAGACAAGCTTAAAAGGTGTGACGCAGTACTGCAGTGCTATGTTGTGTTGCATGCCTCTTTTCCCCTCTACCCTGGTGTCTCTCTTTAAAGGTCAAAGGAAGATCTAAATTCAGGCAGTTTTATGTACCTTCTCCTTGGCTGCAAAACGTCCTGCCTCCTCTCTGCTCCCTGCTGCCCAAAGCTAAACACTAATTGTTCCATCAGAAACTATACAGAAAAAACCAATAAAACTCAGTTTTGACTTATTTCTTGGTTGGTTGGTTGGGGTTATTTTTCGTTTTGTTTTGTTTTTTTTTAAACTCAGATGATCTCAGCGATCCACTTTCCCGTTCAGTCTCATGGAGAGCTGAATCAGCTCAAGCAGGAAACTGTTAATAAATGACAGAGGTCAAAAATTTCTTAACTGCATTTCTGTGCCCAGATAATGTACAGAGAGCTGTATGATAGACCGTAAATTGCAAATTAATATCTCTTGAGATTACAGAGCATGCAGTGACTTTCTGCACTGGTACAAGTAGCATTTTTCAGGCTAAAAAAAACTCAAACAAGAGAAGTCACTAATAAGGATTTTTCTTACCTTTCAGACCTTGAAGAAACAAAGCAAGTCCATATTTCATCCCCTATAACTCCTCTGAGTTAATGGCTATTTCCAACTAATTTAAACTTACGCTGAATCTGTTGGGGACTGAGGGAAGGTCAGCCACCAGAAGCACTCTCAATCTTTCTTTTTTATTCCTGGCTAGAAGTGGGAATACATGAGGGTACATGCTAATAGCTGTTCCAGGAGACCGTTGTCACAGCCTCTGAGATAAGACCAGGACACTGACTGTCATGTCCTCTTTGCCTGTGGCACCAAAAACACCTTTCTGTTCATCCAGGGCTCTGACAAAACCCATATAAAGTCCTGGTGGCAGATGGTGTGGATTTTGGTTGTGTGTTCCCAGCAATTTCGTTAGGAAGAGGAATGGTGTGATGTGGTGTGAAACCCCCTGAGGGAAAGGGGTTGATCTGAGCCATGCTGAGGAAGACCTGACAGTCCTGTGGAGAGGGTAGTGGTCAGGCAGTGAGAGACACAGGTTTAGCAGGGAGGTTGCTGAGAGAGACAGAGATAAGATGCCACCTCACAGGTGACAGGAACAACTTTCCTAGGGGCCACAAAGGACTCACAGAGTTTGCTACAATCAGAAATCCACTGAGCTGGCTGAAATGAGAGCAGAAGGCATCAGCGCTGCAGAGCAGAGAGACAGTGGCATATAAACCCTTTATTTATGTTATTTCCTCCCTAGCCCCAGAGTTTTCTCTAAACTAAATGTTACTCACCATGGCTTGTTTTCTAATAGCACCCGGCTTGTTAAAGCTTGAAACCTTTTTGGTCTTTTAGGGATGCTCACAGCACAGGGAAGCCCTGGCAGGTCCAGTGCAAAGCACTGGCCCAAACCCTCCCAGATCTGCTAAAAATTCAACTCCTTCAAGGGAATTATACCAGCAATAAGTACTGAATGCTGCCTTCACAACACTCAGCAGGTATTTTCACTTAAGTACTTCAGTAAGGCAAAGCTTGTTATCCTCTCAGTCTTCTGTCTCCCTGGGTGGATGCTCCAGGCATTTCGGAGGATGGTAGCTCAGTAGCCAGTCTGCATGGCCAAGGCTGGGCAGGGCACACTGCCTTGCAGAGCTCCAGGCCCATTTGTGCTTGGTGTGCTCTTGAAAAGGCGGGGCAATGCCACTGTGCATTTGATAATCTGGTCCACAGATCCAGTCCCTATCAGCTGGCCCTATTTTGGTATGGGAACTGCTGGGATTTTACAGCATAGTTTCAAAAAGGTCCATATCTCTTAAAGTCCTACGAAATCTGCCGTTTCTGAAGAGCTGCTATGACAATCACTTCAATTCCACTGTCATAAAAAGGTTTCCTGGTTGGCTGGTTTGTTTCTTTCTTAAACTGTTGCTGTAATGGCAATGAGCATGTTTGTTTTCTGTATTTTTTTTTTCTTTTTCAAAGGAGAAATAAAAAAAATACCAGAAGTATTTCAGAAATTATAACAAAATGCATTTCAGAAAACACATTTACATTTTAAGGCACCACTTTGCAGGGAAAATGTTCCCCTGAGATTTCAAAACCAGAGGCAATGTAAGTTATATGACAAATGACACAAATGCAAGCCACAGGTATGCTTAACATTTTCTGTGTCATTTTTGAGACAGCTTTGAAGGCTGGCTATTCTTTTATTTGGATTCCTCAAAATAGCTTCAGGCAATCATAAATGTAAATTGAACCCTGCCTTCCAAGAAAACGAGTTGGAATCAATAACTTAAAATATTACTCTCGTTTCAAGCAAGGGTAGATTGCAAGGAAATGATGTGCCAAATATGCTGTCTTCATTCTCTACATCTATTGTCTTCTGAAGATTTTTCAAGATTATATTAACCAGAAATACATCCCTGGAAAATGTTTGTGTTTTAATAAGCACTGCAATGTCTTAGCAGCGTTCGTTTTCCCTTTTTTTTCTCCCAAGTATCCAGATGCTTTTGTATATAAGAGTCCTAGAAATAATTTAATTTCAAGAATGCCTTTTTTTGCTCAAACTGCCAGATACCACAAGGAAAACTGGATTACAACAGACTAAGCAGCTGTGTGTATTTAATCCAAAAGCAGCTTTTTTTAACTCTGAGATTTATGCTAATTTAATAATTTATTTTAAAAACTTGTTTAGAAGGTTGACATCTTCAGTTTGTTGAATAGCTGTGGCTGCACTGTGATGTCTTGAAAATAAGCCTTGAAAAGAAGAAAAGCAGTTTGAGACACAGCTTTGTACGATGACTACGCCTGACATCGTTCCACTAAGAGAGGCAGCGATGGTAAGGTTACTGGACAGGCCACTTTAGGATCTGGGAACAGGACCTTCTCTACCTCTGCACATGGTTGTGCCTTGACCCAAACTTAGGGACCATCATTAGGGAATGTACATTCAGTCCTTCTTGTTGAGTCAACACACAAGACTACAGACACCTGCCTGGTTCACAATGGTTTTTGTAAGGGAGAGCCCTCTGTGGAAATGCTCCCTTCCAGAAAGCAGTGCTATCATCTCCTGATCCAAGAAAAGGTTTTGCATTAGTTTGGGACTGCATTTGATCACATACACATGGTAAATTGTCTGACTTCCCAGCACTAGGATGTCAGTGTATTAATGCTTCTCTAAGAATTTATTTAAAGCATAAGAACAACCATTAAATTTTGCTAAATTGCTCTAGATTTTATGACCTGTTTGCCTAGAAGCACTAAAAGAAAATTTGCGATGTGGTCATTGCAAGGAAACTATAACCGTATCTAATCCTTTTAGTATTTCCTATACTCCTTAATGTTGCCAAATCACATAACCCCCTGAAGCCACCATACCCAACAGCATGCCTGGAAGACATATTACATGCAGTCATGGAAAAACTTGGCAAGTCAGAGCACAAACACACTGGAAATGCATAGCAGCTTTTTAAAGACGGGGCCCTACATTCCCTCTGGAAAAAGTTAGAGTTATTCTCAGCAGTTCAAGTGTCTGTTGCTATTTTTAGCACTCACTAGTGACAGCAGCAGAATAAATTCCCCTCCCTCAATCTTCAGAGCACAGTGTGAGACTCATCTTTTTGCTAAGACAATATCCTGATGGATTTGAAAGGTCACTCAGACTCCTCTCAGGGTCTGAGCCTTCTGAGCAAGAGCTTCTGAAAGAGACCAAAGTAGTTGCTCACACACTGCCCCCCCACACACATACCATGCCATGCAGCATCTCTGGTTCATAAAGAGACCACAGAGATGGCGGGGATGGGCTGTCCCGTTTTTTTGTGGCAGTAAACCTGTTGAGATCTGCTATCATCATGCATACAGCACAACTATCTGCTGTATGGGCTACAATTTATCTAGGGCTGACGAGCTTCAACTTTCATTGCAGTCATGAAAAAAACAAACGGATTATTCACTAATTCAGGAAGCATCTGTTTAATAGCAACTTATCAAGCAAAATAAATCTCCTTTGTAAGACAAACTCTAGTCCTTTACTTAATTGTCTGTGAATAACCTTGCTTGCTCTTCAGGAGATATACCAGAAGAATGAGGTAAGCTAATAGTGTAATGGCTAACACCTGTCTGAGGCAAAGAGTATTAATTAATCACTGAAAATACTGGTTTTTTTCTTTACATGTAAAAAATAGAAAGGTGATAGAGGTAAGAAAGGTTCTGCTGCAGTTACATTATTGCTAAAGACAGTTGTATTTCCCTTTAAATAGTGAACTATAAATAATAAATAATAAATAAATAATATTTATACCATGTCAATGGCATGAATTTATCGTTTTATTAATTTAAAAGTACTTGCAGTAACTCATGGGTTTTGGACCACAGACCAAAAGAATTTAGCACCCCACAGCTCTGCACCCAGAAATATGAGTGTGACGTAAATAAGATATTTTAGAGGCAATGAAAGGAGATCTTGGCATTCAAAGGACAGAAAAGGTAAGGAAGTTGTAGAAGGCATGATAAGGACAAAGGCATGAAATACTTTTCATGCAAGTCTTGATGTTAGTGTCAAGGCCAATTCCCCGTATTGGTAGTAAAGACAAAGCAACCATTAGAGCACATCTCAACTCTAGATCCTCAAAGGCTTTGTGGAGGAAGGCTCTTGTTCTGGAAATTTAGAAACTGTACCTGACAAAGGCAATTTTCCTAAGACAAGCCTACAAACAAAAAAACCTTCAGGGTCTCATCCCTACCCAGGAAACCACATAGCCTTCCCCTAGCCGTCACTATGATGTGAAAGGCAAACAGTGGTTGAAGAGGAAAAGAACTACAAGAACTGGAAAAAAAACAGAAAAAGAAAGGAAAGTTTCGGGGCTAATGTTACCCAACAAGCAGTGATATCCAGTTCTTCCTGAAGGCTGGCAGTGAGAGAAAGAATGCAATGCTGTCATGCTACATCCCTTAGGGAAGTCCTGCCAGGAGCAGCTCAGATGAAAAGGATCAATAGGAATGGCAAATGAGTGGCTAATATTATGCAGCAGCCTTTCACGCCAGATGCTGCTCTCAAACATAGCAACTCATCAGTACATCTCCCTCATAACTGGCTTCTTGCCCTTTATCCTGTCCCTCTGGAAAAGCAGTCTGCCTTGGAATTACATTCCAGAACTTGCTATGGCATTTCTGATGACTAACAACAGAAGTGAGGGTGTTTTGAGATAAAGCAGGAAAACTGAGCTGGAAACCTACCACTGAGCCAGGAGCTTTTGCTTCGTCATGGAACAGCACAAGCCAGGCTCAGCACATAACAGTCTCTGGTTTCTACGTCCTGCAGCAGGATCTGATTGCTAGCTCATGCTGGCCTGAAACTGAGACTTCATTGGGATGAAATAACCTCTCCTCCCTCAAACCATCAGGACGTCTTGGACAAGAGCAGTCAGTACTTCTTTCTAAGCCAAGGAAGGCAACAGCTCAGCAAAGAGGTTCTGGGCTAGGGGAAGTGCTCAAGATTTTGGCTGGGATGTCATCTCCTTTAGGGGACAGGATTGGATGCTACTTGAGGACAGAAGTTTCAAGAGGCAGAGCAGAGTCTCAATTTCTCTGTGCAGAGCCCTTTTTCTCTGCTTTGCCACTGCCTTGTGCTTGTTGCCACAGCTCTAGCCCTTGGAGGCCAACCCAGGAAAGGGGGGAGCTGGTAGCACAGAAACTCAGAGGTGACTAACATTTTAGTCCTTTCAAAAATTTCAAAATTATTAAAAGAATTTTTAAAAGTTACATCATAGAGCTAATTTTCCACAGAGCTTCAACAAAATTCTCCCCCCCTTTTTTTACAAGGTGTCTGATATTGCTCTCTGACACTGAATTCAGGAATCTAAGTTGTGGACAAGTGTTTGTCACCGGTTAGAAATCAGCAATCACTAACCACATGGAAGCACCCAAGACCCTGCCCACCCCAGCAACAGCTTTTCATTACAATATGTAACGATTATTATAAATATTTGATGCCATTTGACAAATAATCTCAATACCTTTTTTTCAGAGGCACCTTGAACAATTCATTGCCTCAGATAAGTATAATGGTAATTTTCCTCATTTTCAGTTAAGTTCATAAGTGCAAAGAACTTGCACTTGCAGACTTCCAACAAGAGATTGTTGCAAGTACAAATGAAGCTATAACTAGTATCAAACCAACATATATTTAAGTTGAACCACACTAGATGTCAGTACCCAACAACAGCCCTATGTATACACACATAATACACACACGCAACTGGAAGGTTGTCAAAACTGAAGAAAGAATCTGGCTCTGCTGAAATTATGGACCTATGTTCTGCTCAGAATTGCTCTTGAATAAGTCCACTTTTAATCCACCTAAATAAATGGAACTCCTTTGGATGCCTATGAACTTAGCTCAGGAGCCAAATGGCTTAGATTGTTTTATCTCTATTAACTTTCCAGGGGAAGAGAAACACTTAAGCTCTATTTTATTGCAGGAGATAGCAGTTTTGGTTAATGACAGCAGTATAACAAACAATTTTGGGGGAAGGAACGCAGAGAGGAAACAGAAGCAGACAACTTACTCTAAATTAAAAGCATTGAGGATGAAGTTCTTGGCATGGTCTGAATAGTGATTTGCAGCTCTACTAAGAAAGTACTGGGAAAAGCTCTTGTGAATATAATTCCCTTAATCTTAGTTTGACAGTAAAATATTCTGCAGAATTAAAAAAATACAGTTGCAAAATCTTTTGTATCAGTAAAAATAATGCTTGAAAGTATGACAGTTTCCCTAGTAAAGCTAGTAAGGTACATTTAAATATCACATGCACTACAAAAGAATTATTTTCTAGCATGCTTGGACAGAGTAAAACTATTATTATTAATGTGGAAAGAATGCCTGAACTGGTTCACATAATAGAAGGATGCCAGAAGCCTTGAAAGCACCTGAAAACCCTGGCTAGTTCCCCCGTAAATTCCATTTAGTTCGGAAATTAGATTGGTCTGCAATATGGTCTAATTTACCAAGTAAATAACATTTTATCCCAAATGTCATTACTTTTCAGGGGGTTTTCCCCACAGCTTTAAAATAATTATAAAGGTGTCCTTACCCTTGGCTATGAAGCATTTTGCATTAACATATTATGTATATAGGCTTGGCACATGAACCTACATTAAAAAACCAATGCATGTATATCACTATTGAAGTTCTCAAGCACAGCATGTTTTCCCCAAGAGAAATGCTGAAATTAGGAAGTACCTTTGTACATTTTTTACCAAGCTCAGAAAGATTCAGAACTGTAGTAATTAATTATTATAATGGACACACAGGGATTAATTAAAATTCCATGGACCTCCTCATTCTTGCACATTGGATTTTCTAACTTTTATATTCTGCGTATGGGTTGTACATTCATATGGGGCAGACAAACGTTATCCCCAGTTTTACAAAACCTGAGTTACGGAGCTGCAATCTAACTTTCAAGTGGTCATCATGTGGACAGGTCACCACGCACAGAACTCTTTCTGCTACTTGAGCTAATGGAGAGACTAATGAGAATAGACACTTAGCCTCTCAGAGGTATGCTAAGCCAGGTCATGGCTCAAATAGCTGTGGACTGGGAATCTCAGGTTTCATTCCAGCTGTGAGATAGGACAGCTCGGGTGGGCAGAGATTCTTCCGCTTATTCTTCAGAAGTCCAGCTTTTGCTGCCTGACCCTTCTCAGAGCTCTTGAAGGTTTTTATTCTCTCCATATCCTATTTCATTCAGGACTGGTATCTATGGCCCAAACCATTTCATGTTCGTGAAGTTTAAGCAAGTGAGAACAGGGTCTGTGTAATGGGAAGTTCTTAGTGTTGTTAGCATTGAATAGTAGCACCAGCCTGTTACAACTTACCACGGAGACAGACTGTGAATACCTGCAATGAACCTCTAAGCATATCCAGTATAAATAAATCTTCCCAGAAGACAGAGCCAAATCAAACCGAACAAAGCCTCTGTGTTGCTAATGAAAGTGCTGTCTTTTCTACTGCCAAATCCAACCTCACAACTTATTAAACATTACACATGATTTACTATATCTATTATCATAAACATACCATTTTTAAATGTTTTTAATAACACATTCACAAACAAGCACTTTAGTAGTTTCAGAGATTACAGGAACTGGAGCTCTTTGCCAGCAGTTTTTTAGGCACACAGTCCATGCAAAACATCTCTTTTCTGATTGTTTCAATTCTAATGCACATGGAAGTAATTGAATTTGGGTTTTTTCCAGTGCAAGGGGAAGTGAAAAAGAGGAACCAGAGTGACTTGCACCAAAACCAGCCAGATCAAATCATATTGGGATTTGCAAGTTAATTTATTCGCTTCAAGTTATCTTTCATTTTCATCCCCCTTAGTGCTTGCTTCCAACAGGAATTTAAAATACAGAACATATTAAAAAAAAGTTCTTCTAAGACATCCATTTTGCAGGCTCAGAGGAGTCATAGAGTTTGTGTTAGGCTGAGATAAGCACTCAGAAGAATGAGTGCTTATCTGAACCAAACTTTCTGAGGTTTGTCATGTTCTAAACAAGCATCCTATAGCTGCAATCAGGGATATACGAGAGCAGGGCTCGTCTTGGGACCAGCCATCATGCTTCTTTTTCTGACTCTAACAAAGTCCATCCACCTGACCTTTGGCCAGTCATTTAGCCTCCCTCCTCCAGTGCACTGCACATAAAATGGAGATAGCAATACTTCCTTTTCCTTCAAATATTGGTCTCTGCTGTCTGTTCATAATGCAACCAGAATGGGAACAGCAGTTAACTGCTTAATATGGAGCATTCCTTAACTCTGTTGGACCCCAAGACATTGTTGTAACATTAAAAACATAATTAGTTCTTAGTGTGGGATACTGCAAACCCATTCTCTTCCTTGAGAATTTCCTTCATTTCCTTCTCAAGTTTGTTTACAAAATGCTTTAAAGTTACAAACCATATGTAATAAAGCCATTCAGTAGAGACTTTAGAAAGACATATTTAATTAGAAGGCTTTGGTGGAAAGAAATTGTTGATAATGTTAAGCACTGATGTTTTGCAAAGGAAAATATCGAATATGCTAGTGCATATATCTAGTGGTACTAGATTGTGTAGTATCTTTTCAATTCATCTGATCATTTCATATATGCAAGCTCACGTCTCAGTCAAAGCAGTGTTTGGCAAAAGTTGAGAGAAGTCCAAAGACTGGCCTGAATGCCTGACTTGTAAGAACATCAATTAGACAAGATGTGTGTTGAATTTCCTTGCCACTGAATTCCTACCAAGTTTTACTGAAAATTTTGTCTTTATATCTTTTAAGTGCTTTGGAAGCCAACACAAATAACTAGCAATTTAAGCCAAATGGAGCTTAACAGCAAGTTTTCACACTGCCTTTTGATTAGACAGATGTTATGATATCATTAGAAGAAAGATTCATATTAAGCCCTTTAAGACTGATGCAACAATGATGGGAGCAGTTGTTCAAATTCACATATTCAAGATTTTGGGGTAGGGATTTTGTACTGTATCCAGGTCAATAATCTGAGACAGTATATGTATTCATTCAAAAATGCATAGCTGGAATAATTGTCAATGTAGACCTTCAGAGAGGTGTTTGTTTTAAGGCCAAGGCCTTGGAAAAAAGGAAGAAATAATTGGGGGGTGGGGGGTGGGGAGGAGCAGCCTTTGTTACCAATTACGTGTATCAATATGAATTTTGGTGTTAACTGTGGTGCATTTTCCACTTAGAGGTAGTAAAGTAGGTTGATGCCACTGGAATAAAGAAAGAAGCACTTTCTCAGAGATCTATAATTTACTGTCAGCTTCTTTGCATGTCAATGGAAAGTTCTGCTGGTAGTTGAAAGCAATATGCACATCATGTGGGAGCTGACAAAATTACCCAAATAAAACCAAGATAACAAGAATTTAAATAGAAGTTCTATTTAACAACAAAATTCCTTTAATTCTCAGGTTTTCATTGCAAAGCATTTTAAAAAGAGGTTGTTTTCACAGACTGGGCAGCTTCAGTGAGCAGAGAGGGAGTGCTCTGTTACAGCACGGTAGTTGGTGAATTTTCATGGGACAAGTGCAATGAGGAATTAACCCCTCTCATTCCAGGGGGTGCCAAAACCCATCTTATCAGTAGACTTCATCCAGAAAACTTTGTGAGTTCTGAACTGTAAGTATGTGTGCAGGACTGGAGTGAAAGGCTTTCATCTCCATGCACCTGTTTCTGCAGCCTCCTCCCTGGCTCAGACAGGCGCAACCATGCTGCGTTCCCCACCTGCTCTCATTCATTCAGAGCACATCTGCAAAGAGTACTTTTCTAAACCATCAATTTGCTATCTCGTCTTGCAATCTACCCATACTGCTTCTTCCATATGCTATAGAGCATCCAGTCTTGGCTACTCCTTTTCTCTTCAAAGTATCCCGTATTCTGTCCCACCTCCTTGACCTATTTTTCTGGACAATACCAAAAGACTGATAGGCTCGTCACAGAATCACAGAACAGTCAGGGTTGGAAGGCACCTCTGGAGACCTTTTAATCCACCCCCCTGCCAAAGCAGGTTCACCTACAGCAGGTTTCACAGGAACATGTCCAGGTGGATTTTGAATATCTTCAGAGAAGGAGAAGGAGAGGCAGAGAAGGAGACTCCACGGCCTCTCTGGGCAGCCTGTGCCAGGGCTCTGTCACCCTCAAGGTAAAGAAGTTTTTCCTCCTATTCAGGTGGAACTTCTTGTGCTGCAGTTTGTGCCCATTGCCCCTTGTCCTGTCGCTGGGCACCACTGAAAAGAGCCTGGCCCTGTCATCTTGATACTCACCCTTAAGATATTTGTAGGCATTGATAAGGTCCCGTCCCCTTTCCCACCAGCTAAACAGGCCCGGCTCTCTCAGCCTTTCCTCATAAGGGAGCCGCTCCGTTTCCTCAATCATCTCTGTAGCCCTCCGCTGGACCCTCTCCAGTAGTTCCCTGTGTCTCTTGAACTGAGGAGCACAGAAAGGGACACAGCACTCCAGATGCAGCGTCAGCAGGGCAGACCAGTGGGGCAGGATAACCTCTCTTGACCTGCTGGCAACGATCCTCCTAACGCACCTGTATCCTGGGATCCCATTGGCCTTTGCCACTAGGACACACTGCTGGCTCATGGGCAACTTGCTGTGCCCACCAGGACTCCCAGCTCCTTCTCCGCAGAGCTGCCTCCCAGCAGGTCAGCCCCCAGCCTGTACTGGTGCGTGGGGCTGTCCCTCCCCAGGTGCAGGACCCTGCACGTGCCTTTATGGAACTTCCTGAGGTTCCTTGCCCCCCAGCTCTCCAGCCTGTCCAGGTCTCGCTGAATGGCAGCACAGCCTTCTAGTGTTAACAGCTGATCCTCCCAGCTTTGTTTCATCAACAAACTTGCTGAGGGTACACTCTGTCCCTCATCCAGGTCATTGAAGAACAAGTTGAACAAGTGCCAGTTTGCATCACATACCCATAGAGTTTCAAGTTACTACATTTTTATGTATGGAAGATGACCAAGAAGACAGCACCTTATAAATGGCCTTAGTAACTCCATTCAGACTATTTAAAACTTGCTGTGGCATCTACCAAAAGTCATGATTACGGTGCTAATTCTGTTGCTTATTACATTGACTACTGTGGTCTTTTGTTTCTTTGATAGATCTAATTGTTGGTTGTCTTGCTGTGTACTTGGGTTATACAGTCTCTGAGGCAGGCTTTTCTATTTAGCTCTGTTTAAAACTTCCAGGACAATGTATGTATACTCCATGATGGGCAGTAGATTAACGCAACACATCAAAATGTTTTCAAGTAACATTGCGTGCTGTGTTATAGGTGTTGGTGTCAAAAAGCAGCATGACACACCTATGAAGTTTTTAAAAATAAAGCTTTGCTCTTTCTTGGTAATCCTTCTCTTTGCAATACTAGAAAGGAAAACAAACTACTCCATTTTTCACAGTAGGTATTTCAAGAAGAGAGGAAAACAAGAACTGAGAAGGGAATCACTCCATACACAGAAAACAACCCAATAAAGAAAAATAAACAATAAAAAAATGCTACATTATTGCTTGGAGGTTTTCCAGATGTTGGATATCGTGGGCATGATTCAGCTCAAAATTGTCTCGTACTTGGTTTTTAATAGAAGGCAACCATTTGTCTATATAGTGGTACCCAGCTGATTTTTTTTATTTACAAGGAAAGGCAGGTTTCCACTCCAAGATTCAAATTTGCTGAACTTTGCAAGCTACATCACGTAGTTCCATTATTATGCTTTCAGGTTCTATTTTTTTGCACCTAGCGTATTAGGAAAAAAGCCTTCTGACTTCCTGATGATGCATTTAAATTAATAAAGGAAGACATGGAGGATAGCTGAGGCCTAAAAACTAGTGCACACTCCATGCTTTTGTGAATACTTAAATTTAATTAAAGAGCATCATATGCCATCAAAAGTATTGTTGGCTGGGTAATGTCCCTTCTAACAGATGTGATTACAGACAAAAGGTAAATATTTTGCAGGAAGACGTACTAGTAGCTCAACCTATTGGGAAAGGAGAAACCCAGCAATAGGAAAGCTACTCCAAGGAGCAGTGTGCTATTTGGCAAGAGTATAGGCTTGCTCTGGAACATACCTATCTTTCAGCCTTGTGTAGAAAAGTTCATGAGCTATCCAAGCTTCATCCCTTAAGCTTATCTTGAAAATACACAGTGATCCCCTCCAAAGCACACAAACACACTGTGGGCCTTATATTTTACCTCAGAATGAGGTTGGGTAGAAGTACAATTGACTTTTAGTGCAAAATTACATGTATCAAATACTTCCAGTCCACTCACTCACCCTTGCAACACAGACCCCTGCCCAGCTGGCTCTCATGTCCACCAGGAATGAGAAAGCCCCTGCTAGGAACCAGTCTCTGCACCAGGAATAGGCAGAAGAAGTTTTACTAGGCAGTCACCAGCTTCTTCAGAGCTGTGTGCATCCCAACACCACGTAAAAGAGCATTTGGGCTCTTCCATACTCCGCTGGGCATAGTATAAAACTTGCTACCTTACTGTCTGGCTCCTGGTACTTCCTTCCTTTCACTGTGCCAGGCTGGCAATGGACCACAGCCAAACTATTTAACTGAAAAGCAAGAGGATGAGAAAATAGCAGAAGGGAAGCAAAACAAAACAAACAAAAATACCCACGGAGGGGAAAAAAAAAAAAAAAAGAAAAGGTGAATGGAAGAGAAATGAGAAAGGAAGCATACTGGGAAATTATTTAACAGCTGACTGAGCTTTAATGTTACGTCTTGCCATGCAAACTGGACAGCAAGTGCTGTTTTTTGTATGTGCTAATTGAAAACAGGAAAGGTGTGTAAAGATGCTTCAATTCCTTGCTTACTTGTTTTTATTGCTAGAATATCTATACTATAAAAAATATAGTTTTGTCTCATTTGTATTATTTATGCAGTTTAATATCAAGGAAAAAATAGCCTTATAACGACCTTAATTACTGCAATATAAAATAGCGGCTAACTGGACTGGTATAGTCTAAAATAGACTTGAGCTACAGGGTTCAGACGCTGTCAGCTGCAACTGCCAGGATGTAATATTTGCTGCATGTAATTTATTCTTTCCTGCTGGCATAGAAACATGCTTTCAACTGGTTTTGGCTGCAGTTCGTTAGGGCCCCGGCCAATTAAGGCAATAGAAAATCCCCCATTAACGTCAATGGGATAGCTAACATATTCAGAAGATGGATTTAGTTCAGCTAGTATACACATATGACAAGAAATTAAGCTGAAAAAGGATGTCAAAACCACATCTGTGCAAAGATATGAGTGGAAAAAAGCTACCGACTACCAAGAAAGCTGATGCTCCACCATTTTGACTGATGTCATTGCAGAGTTTCCAACCCTGAAAGCAGGTCCTTCCTCAACAACACTATACTTGTCAGGAACAAGCTGTAAGAAATCTTTTCATCTCTCTCTGAAAAGATGACTAGTGTCATGTAGGGGAAGAAACTACTGATGCAGCACATCTTGATGTTAGTAAGCCTTTGATACAGTCCCACTTCTGTTCTCAGAAAAGAGTTTGAAAGAAAGCCTATAAGGTAAATGCACATTAATATGCCAGCCTACCTGCTTCAAATGAGAAAGTCATTCAAGTCAGGTCACATAGTTTGTCCCAAGACTAATCTACTTCATCTCTTTATCAATGATGTAGATGATAGGTTAGCATGTAGGTCCTGCCAAGATGAAAAGATTAACATTTAAAATTAATTTGGACAACTGGAGGAATAGTCTGCAAATGATAAAATTCAAAGCACAAAGGGCAATGCTAGAAGCAAAAAAAGGCACACATACAGAATGGGGGAAAGTCAAGAGATGTCTCAGCATTGCGGGGGGTTGTAGCTTAAAAACTGAAAGCGAAGAGATAGTGTTGCACAGTGTTATCTACTGAAAGTCACCAGCACCACCTTTCCTTCTCTCAGATATGGGGGCAGTGACGGTGCTTGTCTGTTCTTCCACGCTTTCCTGCCTGTTATTTCTTCTCCAACCCACTCTATAGCTACAACTTGTCAGTTTTCATCAGGAAAAAAAACCCCAACTGTTCCTCTCCATAGGAATTTTTCTAGAAGAGCTCCTTTTCCAAGAGTTGTAGGGAAACCCAGACCTACTACTAATCCCAGCAAGACTCCTCCCACAAATTTAAACAAGTCTGGCTTTCTGTAAAACTCGCACCACTTCCTTAGACTTTCTCCTACTTAACCTGTTCCTGAAAGTAATGTCTGTCTATTTGTTCTCTTTCCATTTTGCATGGAATGATCCCAGTTACTAAGACATTTTCCCTTTCTGAGCTTTCAAGATCTCCGTTTCTGAAGACAGAGCCACCCCCTTTTGCCACTCCATAACTTACTTCCCAGACAGTTTAAGGTCCCTTAGCACTTCCTTAATATCCAGGCCACTTCCCTCTTCTAGGGTCCTTGTTGATCTGCCTTGTGGAATCAGCCTAAATGTTCTGCTCCTTAGCCTGTTTTCTGCTACCAGGCTCATTCTTTTTGATGGCCAACACTCGGCAGACGTGGCAGGCACACCTAAACAAACAGTTGTGGCCAAGCTAAGGCGTATATGAGCAAAAAAAATTGCAATACAGAGAAAATTATTATATTCTAGAGTGTACTTGAAGCCTCCAGCTGGAGTTTGAGCAGCTCATTCTCAAAAAGGTATAGAAAGGCTGGGTATAATTCAAAGAATAGCCACAATTATAAAGTTTCCAAAAAGGAGGTATACAAATAGACAAAAGAATTCCTGGCCTTTTCTAAAACTGGAATGAAGGGATGCATAAAGCAGACTGCAAAATTATGGAGTGTGTCAAACAAGGATGGCAATCGACTGTTGCTGATAGAACAATAATACACTTAATTTGCAGCAAGAGACATTTAGGTTAGATAGTAGGGAAGTCCCAGCTTACTACTCATTACATGGTACCCAGGGAGGCAATACCTCAGGAGGTTACTGGAACCTGTCTCAGAGGGCATTAAGGATAGGTTATTTTGACATGTTCAAGAAACACAGATGCTCCCGACCCTGTCTCAGAGGAGAGATATTGGTTAGATAGTTTCTTCAAAACTTTTCCAGTGCCATTTCTTTGATTTCTTAATATAACTCTCAAAGACTGGCAACAATACTTAGGATGAGAGTTATAGCTGTCCAGAAATCGTACCTATGTGATAATCAATGTACAGTGACAGTGAGTGACAAAGGCCATAAGGCCTTGGGGGGGATAGGGGGAGGAGTTAAAGGAAGAAATCTTTTTAGGCAGAGAAAAAGAATAATTCACCAAATAAAAAGAGCAGACCTCCACCTGGTAACCAGAGAAACTGAATGTCCATCTCAGCCCCTCTTCAGCAGTTACTTGCATAAAATGGTTGATGCCATAGGGGAAGGAGTCCATCTTCTTCACTTCAGCACAAAAAATGAATTCATAAACAGAGAAGAGTATTTCATATTCACTGGGACAAGCCAGCAAGAAGGTCATAGTATCAACTTCTAAGAGTATTTTAAAATAAGCCTAACTTTTCTGAGTAAAATTTTCCTAGAAGGTATGCTTTTACCCTGAAAGCTTCTCAATACACTGTGAACTTTTATAAAGGCACAGAAAATTATTCAATTAAGTCTTTTTTTAGCCTGGCAATCCTAACTTGGTTTCATTAAACACAATCAACAGTGACAGAAGACTTGGTATGTAGGTAAATTCCCCTGAATTGTGCTGGAATACTGTTAATATCTGAGATAGAGTAGTCCACCTGCATTATTTTTAGTATCACTTCTCCCAGTCAGATATGTCCGAAGCAGTAAGCTGAGTGTTTAAGATTTGCTTTCACAATTACCTCCTTGTAAATTTGACTAAAAGTGTTTAAACTTAGTTTTCTTACTCCCAGTAATCAGAGAGTTAGCTTAATGGAAGCAGCATATGTGCTCCTCCCCCTCTTTTACCACAGTAGGCTCTAGGAGCCATTCTTTTCCTCCTTTTCCACTTCAGCTGGTAGTGAATCATCTAACCTACATTATTATTTAGAGAAGTGAAATAGGGAGAGGAGTGCCTGTTTGTTTCTGAGAAATATGACTTTATAGTAATCAAAAGATAGGACACTTCTTAGCTTTTCCAGCTTCTCAGTAGCCAGCTGTGCCATGAACACAATTTCTCTTAGGCCTGAGCCACCAAGACTTCTTCCACTCCATCTCCCTGGCTGTCTCGTGTATTCCACTTTTGCTTCTTCCTTGCTCTGACACAGGCCCATTAAACTACAGCCGTTGCCTTCCCTTGTGTTCAGAGTCCAGAGAAAGCCCCTCTAATCTTCTCTCGGTGTGTCATCCCACTCTTTCCACACCGATTTGTGACATGGGAGATGTTTCTTAGTTCTTCAGGTATGACCAAATAAAGATACACTGTTACTCTGCCACTCTGATTAAATGAGATTCATCTCTGCTTCCTACCAGCTCCAGGGAAATCTGCCAGATGCAGCCACCCTGTGTGCCCTCCATCAAGGGAACCTCAGGAAATGCTTAGAATATAAAGAAGTTTTTTCTTACTATAAATTTGTTAAGACAAGGTAAAATCCTAGTTTTGTTGCTGTAAAATAGGAATCGCAAACCCCAGCGCTCCCAGGAGGTGCTGAAGTCCCCAGTACATCTGAGGGAGCAAATCCATCAGTGCTTTGCACAGTACTTGGGGACCTTTAAATAGAAAGCCCTATTACAACTTCAAATGTTGGTATTATGACTCTCTGCCAAATGCAGAAATAAGCACTACAGAAAGATAGGAGAACATGTCTCTGTAATGTCACTGACTGTAACCCATTAGCGCACCATGCTCCTGTGATGCACCGATTGAAGAAGAGTGCTAGATAATAAATGCTGTTGGAAGCCACTGAAAACTCAGCAGGTTGCTGTCACACGACTAACTATAAGTGAAAACAGATAATGTTACCAAGATAAAAACAGCACAAATGGAAGAAACAGTGTGGGGGAGAGAGATTTGTATAGGTGCTGGGGGAAGAAAATTAATGAGAAGACTTAAAAATGTGTATTTTCACTGATTTCTCCCCAGCCTTTTACTCTACCAGAGGAGAAGCATGCTGCAATAATAATTATAGATGATTGTAGCTCTGCAGATGCCATGTTGTTTCTGGTTTTGTTAAACAATAAAAATGCTCACACTCTCAAGACTGAAAAATCAGTCTTCAGATCCATGCATGCATACACACATACACAGAAATAGGTCACCAGGTACAGCAGCCCACGAACTCACAGCTACTCCCTGATTACCACCCAGCCACACACTCACAAGAAGAGTGATTAATCACCACATATTGGCAGGACAGGTAAAAATCTGCCTGGGGGCACATATCCACCGAGTAGCCAGTGTTGCTCTGCATTCATACCCTTTCCAATCCATATGAACTACATTTTGCTTGATAGCACACGGTGAGTTGGAGTCCTCGCTGTGTTTAGTACATTAAACATATCTGCAGCTCTTCCTTCTCATCCTTCTTGTTTGATTTGCTTGACATTTGTGACTTCTATTCCTCTGAGGAGTCAAAGTACTTAAGGTATTTTTTGAATAAAGATCAGACATCTCTACGAGGGCAGCCCCTGGACAAGTCACTGCAGGGAAGCTAAATGAATCACTTTTTAAGTACCCACTCTGGAAGAAACTGGAGAGACTCCCGTGCTGGAACTCCTTGGTGGAGAATAAGGGGGCAGCAAATATCTGAAATTGTAAGTGGCTGTAGAACGACTTCCTGACCAAACTGTGAAAATGAATACTAGTACATCCCCGTTATTCCCTGAGAAGTTCTAAGAGAAGTCAAGGATGAAATAGGTGAGGTACCAACAGTCGTGTGTAACTGACTAAAATTGCCTTGCTATCTCAGGGCTTGGTGGTGCAAAAAAGACATTTAGTTTTAAGAGAGACCTTGGGAACTCCAGGGTAAAGAACTGGTAAAGCTGATGTCTGTATTAGGAAAATTAGTAGAATCTAAGGAGTAAGGAATAAAAAGACAGGATTCTCAATTCTCAGGTAAATACAGCCTGATTTGGAAGAGCCTGCATGGCTTCTGCAAAGGCGCGTATTCTCTTACAGCCTTCTGAGGTGGCCAAACAAACATGGGAAGAGTTTTTGTGGTTTCTGCTTGACCTGCAAGTCAATGTCTCTGAACATCTGGCTTGGCAACAGTAAGAGATCATTAAGGGAACGAAGGACCAAAATAGGGGTGGACTGCAATTTTTTAGTCACAACATTATTTTATGGAAAACATTGCTATTTGCCCAAGCCAATTGCAATTCAATGTAAGGTTTTTACAGTAGGTTCAGAAGCCCCATAGGCTGAGTTTCTGGTGCGTCAAAATTCATCACTATTTTGTCACAAATTAATGCTCATATCATCACCAGGTTACTGCTAAGTTCTAGTCTAAAAATAACATTAAAAAGAGTGGAAAAAAGTACATTCATGACCTTCAGATTTTACAAGATAAGAAAACTATGTCCTCACCATCCCCTAGTCCTGAGTCATTAAGTATTTTACTGCAATTTAAAGCAAAAGAGATCTCATTTCCCTTCACTGTCGTCATTCAGAATCAGCTATTCAATCAGTGTCTTGAAGCACCTGTACAAATCAGGTAAATAGTCTTGCCCCCTGTTACAGCTGTATTTGCTGTTATATTGATCAGGTCTTACAGGGCCTATCAGCATTTTCCATATAAATTGGACCCACAATCTGGAAAGTCAGCAAGATGGGGCAATAGATCCTTAAAGCAGCGTACATTTTACAAACAGAAATCGTTTGTCTCAGTTATTTCCCCTTTCTATTTTATCAGTTCGCAGTTCCTGCATCCTACTGCCACAGCTCTATGTGGTTTAATATTCATGCTAGAGAAGCTGCTGCCTATATCGCAGTTTTCTGATGAGGATGGAGTACATTTACCTTATCACTCTAATGAGTAAAAGACCTTAGAGTGCATTCATCATTCAAAGAAAAAATGCAGATGTAGCCCTCTTAAAACACCACATGAAACTTCCCCAAGGCAAACCATTCACAGTAACCATTTTAAATCATCGAACAATGTACGGTTAAAAGCTCTTTCCTTGGTCTTACATAGTTGCATGTGTAAATTAGCATTTGTTGATGCCACTGTCAGGGTTAAGCATAAGGTTTTCTGGGTATGTTACAGTATAAGGAAAAACACTAAGGGCCATCTGCCTTTCTCCTTTCTGGGGAGAGGAGAGAAAAAAAAAAAAGATCAATTCATGCCAGCAGATGGCTACAACTCATTACTGTGTAAATGTACAGCACGGAAAGTGAAACGAGAAATTAATTAGCATTCACCAGGAATACATAACATAGAATGATATGTGCTTATGCCATTTTATTTCATGTCACACTAATCGAGTACTAGATAACTGACAAAATACATTAAACTAACCATAGCTTTCCCTAGCAGTAGCAGATAAGCTGAAAATTTCTCTCATGCAGAGGTTTTGTTTCCTTGCAGACACTGTAACAGAGGAGGTAGCTGTGCACACACACGCACCTTTCCAGCATTACTTACTAACTTACTGTGCCGTTCATTTCACTGTAAATTATTTTCACCCAAGGTTACATTAGGCCTTCACCCAGTAAGTTTCTGATGCAAGTGCAGCTGAGCCCTGTGGCCCACCAGCTTGCTTCCCCGGGACCTGGCTGCAGCCGGAGTCTCCTCTTCCTCCAGGGAGGCAGTCCGTGCAGCAGGAGGGGGCCACGGTTCGGCTAGCCATGTGGGAACCTCACAGGGAAAACCTACATAAAATGTCTGCTGCCCTTTTGATGAATAACTAAAAGGCAAGTTACTGGCAACAGTGACACAGGCACTTTTAATGTGGATCTTGTGTTTTCTACAGCTCTATCACCTCTATGAAAACCTGGACTTCTTTTCAAGTATGTTTAAGGGTGTTGAAACTGAGACACTGCAAAATTC
Organism: Falco naumanni; assembly: GCF_017639655.2. Classification (NCBI taxonomy): domain Eukaryota; kingdom Metazoa; phylum Chordata; class Aves; order Falconiformes; family Falconidae; genus Falco; species Falco naumanni. The sequence goes on along the minus strand of NC_054059.1, from coordinate 55,478,545 downwards.
TCAGCCGCCCTGAAAAGCAGCTGAGGCATCATGGCTCAAGTCACTTTTATGGCACAGGAGTAAGCACAAGTAAGCTAACGTGTCTCAAAAAGCGCTCTGATTTGCCACTTTTTCCCCTTTGCAGAGCTGTACCTCAACCCTAATACAGCTACATCACTGTGCATGTTTAGCCATTGCACAAAATGCAGCTTTTGCATTAGTGCCACCCAGCGTAGCTTTTTCACAGGGGTTAAAATCAAGCTGTGGCACTGGGCAGCCTTCCTCGCCACCCGTGCTGTGGCTGCCCCAGCCAGGTACCACTGCAGCAGCTCAGTCCTGTGCTGGATTAGCCAGGGCTGGGGCCAGGCTGCATGAGGAGAGGTGCAGGAGATGGCTGGGGCATATCCAGTTCAGCCTCTTGAGCCAGCAGGGCACAACTGTAAGTCTTGCCCCTGTAGCCCAGTCCCCATCCTCTTTTATTGGGGGAAGTGGGAAGAGAAAATGTGCATTGCACTACAGCTATATGGTGACTTAACACTGTCTGAGGTACGGTAGGGCAGCAACACTAGGGTAGCAGTGGTGTTGCACAGTAATGCCAAGAAGTATTAGCTAACCAAGAGGCAATAAATGGCATAACACATCTGAAAGCAGGCCAGCTAAAAAAATAAAAAAAATAAAAATCAGCTTAGTTTTTATAATTGCTTTGAACACTCCTGTGAACCTTTACACAGCGGTTTCAGGATCGGTTACAAATTGGGGCACCAGATGAATGTTGAATCTGTCCCAGTTTCTAGAAGCACATCTTGTTGCTTCGCTGCTAGGTGAAAAATGACCTGTCAGTAAGCAAATGCTAATACAGCAAACTGCAATCGTAGCCCGAGCCGTGGGTTATGGGTGAGACAGAAAGACAGCACTGTGCTATCGCTGCACAGATATTCCCAGTTCAACTTTGCTCTGCCTTTCTGGGGTACCAGAGCATCAGTTTTTCACCACTCATCTACACTGTCTAAATGTTACATTGATTTCCTTTTTACTAATCAAGGAGTAAAGCACACAGAGGCAGCTGTGAGCCATCCAAGAGGTGGAATGAGATTTGGGTTGTTTTGCTGTGTTTAAAAAGATAAAGGTAACCTTCCATTTAGTACACTGCTGCTTCAAGTTTCACGCAGAGACCATTCGTCACGTGGATTCTAAAGGTCTACAATCTTCTAACAGAAATGGGATTCAGTTGTAGGGAAGGACCTTGCAGGACTGGGTTATGCTGAGGTACAGGTGAAATAACCCCTGCGCCGGGACTGGTGAAGAGCAGCTGTTTACAGGGCAGTCACTGGATTTCTAATCAGCAGTCTTACTAGATACAGGTCAACAGTGGGTAACTAACAAGAAACTACACACACACCCTAAAATGGGTATTAGAAATCAACGTATTTCCTAAATTTTTAGCAAAATTCCTTGATGCAAAAGAATAAATATTTATTAACTATAGTAAAAAATCCATCATACTTAATAAATATGTCTTTAAAAGAAATACAAATAAGAACTCTTAAAGAAACATTTACTGACTCTTTGCGGGGTCATATTTCCAGCCAAGGACAAGCTTGACTTCGAATAAAATTCCCTATCAGTTAAACAGGAAAGGCAGGAGCTAGAAATGTTTTCCCCGCGAGACGCAGAAGTAGTAAAGCCTAGTTTCCTATGAGCTTGTACCTTCTGCTACTATACCTTTTGTCATTGTAATAACTCTGCTGCTGGCCCCATGCCCCTTGTGATACCATTATGGGGGGAGTGGCCATGCATACTGGTGTGGTGTGGCCGATGGGTGCAGAGGCAAGGGTTGGTGTTCTGCTCCCAAACTGAAAACGAGGGAGCTGACCCTTCCATTTTGGCCCTAACAGCAAGTTTTATTGTTTTCTTCTACTGAGCCACTTATTTTCACAGTACTGATAAATAACTTGCTTTGAGTTTTCTATGCCTCAACTTATTTTTGGTGTTGGCTTAGAGTTATTAGGAAGGACAAACATTGTGATTCCATAAACTTTTTTTTTTTTTTCTTTTCCCCAAGAAAATAAGGCAGGCAATGAACACATCTGAAGCTACGACTACAGAAAATGGACACTGTCAGCTCCTTCACCATGGAAAATGCTGTGGTCAAAGAACTAGGAACAATCAGATTTTATTTTTTCATTATTTTAAAATAATACTCGCAGCAAAAGCGATGTTCACGGCAGCCCATATCGAGATGGTTTAAAAAATAATGTGCAGGAAGTATTCCTGCTCAATAAATACTTTGGTTTGTATTTGAAAAGAAGGCTTATCCACTGGTATCACTGCCATGTGCTTCTGCACAAGCAGATTAATATTGACCTGTACAGGTGATTAATAACAAAGCTGAAATTTAAATAACCTGTACTTCTTGAAAATCAAGAAGACTGGAAGAGAGTTAGAAGTTGGCCAAGCACGTTTTTACTACATTTATGCTAAGTTTTTATAAAACTTGAGCATGATATCAAGGAGATTAGAAACCCCTTATTTTCATGCCAACACTCAAATGATTTGGCCTAGTTATAGGTAAGAAAAATAAAAGTAAGGCAGGAAAAATGCAGATTGTTTAAACAGATAGAGAATTGGAAAATAAATAATCTACCTAGCATGGTTTATGCAAAATAGCTGTTACTTTTTTAAAGAGATTACAAGACTGTTTGATAAAGGCAAGCACAGCTTCAATACACTTAGATGTCCTAAGGCACTTGAATTAGTAGAACACAATGTGTTCATTAAAAACATAATCACTTTTCTAGATCAATAAAACACATTGAGTAACAAATTAGGAGTTGCTGCAAGGATCTTAAAAGCCATATCCACGGGGGAGTGAACAGCAGAGTAGCAAGTGGGAATAAAACACAATTTTACCTTTAGGAGTGTCACAGGTGACACTGTTACGAGACTGCACCCTTTGGTATGCCCACGTTTCAAAAGGTATCTTTAAAAATTAGAGAACACAGAAAACCTGCAAGGATGTTTCAGGGATAGGGAAAAAAGATGTCCTGCTACAAAGAATTAAAAGGCTGGTGTGTGTAGTTTAAAACAGGAAAGAGACTGAAAACTGACATTGCAAAAGTAAGTACTTTCACATGGAAAAAATACTAGGTCCACAAATTCTTCCTGACCCACCAAGGAAGGGGCAAGCAGAACGAGCAGCAAGAAGCAGAAGCATGGCAAGCCCTAAACCAGACACGAGGTGAGTGGTTTACACCATGAACAAGCCATGGAAAGGGACAGATGATTCTCCATCTCCTCCTGTTTTCAAATGAAGGCTAAATGTTTTTCTGGAAAACAAGCCCTAAACAATCAATTTATTGGATTCTACAAAGGACATGGAAGGAAATGAAATTGCCTGTAATAATAAAGATATCAAACTACCTGGTCTAATAGCCTTTATCAGATTTAGGTTAAACAGGAAAATAAAGGATTTTGGTGTTCTAGCAGAACATCCAGGAGAAAGATGAGACCTAAATACTCATTTAGCATTTAAAATCAACAAAATTGATACACTTTTCAGGAAGCCTTTTAGCTTGGTAGCCCAGGAAACTAAAGCCCTTTTTCCATTCAAAATGTGTCTCCTGAGCAGTAGACCCAGCCTACCATCACCCCTCCTGGGCCCGGGGAGACCTCTGGGAATACCCAGCCCCATGGGGCCGGTTTCAACCCTGGCCCAGGGAGAAAAAGGGCTCTGCACCCGACCTGCTGGTCTGTGCTGGAAGGCTCCATCCTTACTGAGCCCAGACGAAACCACCACCTCCTCTTTCCACCATAATTACAGAAATACTGGGTTTTTTTAATAAAAGTTTCGGTTTTGCAGCAACCTTTTCAGTGTTTTCCCTGAGGAAGAGCAACCTCAGCTCTGCCGGTTCAGCTGCCATGCACATTGGCAATTTGCCTTTACGGAATATGTGCTTCTTGGGTACTGCCCGAAAGGCTCTCAAACAGCTGCAATAGCTAGGGGTTATTTGTATTCATTGTGGTTGAGCCTTCACAAGCAGATCTCACTCGTTCCTCTCAGCTCCAATAGGCATTTCTTTGCCTTTTTATATTCCTTAGTAAAAAAAAAAAAAAAAAATCTAGAAATTTTAAGAGAAAATTTTCCTTTAGAAACTGTGATTGAATCAAAATATTAAACAAGAATGTGTTGCTTAACACACATACACACACACCCCCCCCAAAGATGAGAAGTTAAAGTAATTCCTTCCAACAAGGTAGGCGTGATGTGGGCCATTTCTAATGTCAGTTGGCAGGCTTTGAAAATAGAAGTATTTTAAAGTTTGAATCAATTCATTTGTATTCATTTTTTGTGTAAATAATCAAAATTCTACCACTGAAATAAGAGTTCTATTGGCTCTAAAAGTAATGTTCCTTAAATTCCATTTCACAGGAAATCAGGTTTCTGATTCAAGCCAAAAGGAAAATTTTGAAATGGCCAAATTTGCTGTGAGCCAGAAAGCGAGCTTTGGGCAGGTCCGCCCTGTACCGCCGGGGGCTGATGCGCTAGCAGTTGCTTCTTTCCAACTGGTAAGAAGTCAGTGAATTTTCACAAAGCTCAGGAATCCATCTGTTTTCCCAAACACACCCAAGCTTCACAGATCATCCAGGAAACCATATGTTCCTGTGTTACTAATCCATGCCTGGCCCACATTTCCCAGTTTTCCTTTGGCTGTGGTAGCTGTGATCGCACTGCACAGACACGCAAGGCATTGCCACTGTGGGCTGGGGCTTGCCAGGGTGCGGATCCCTGCTCTGCCAGATGCTGCTGCCCGTGTGGCAGCAGAGCTCCCCTCAGCTTTCCGCACACCCGCTGCCATCCCAGTCAACTCGGGCAGAAAATGAAGTGCCTTCATGGTAAAAATATGTTTAACCTTGTTTCTACCTGCCTTTTTGTCCTGCTTCAGTATGGAAACTTGCTTTACGTGTGGAAACTTGCTGCTGCGCTGAACAGCCAATAGCCAAGTTTTGTTCCTTGTGTAACTGCTGTGATCAGAGCTGACACCTGCCACCTCACAAGGAGGTTGTACAAATGTGGAGGGTTGAGAATTTTCGTATTTTTTCTGGGCAGAAACTAACTAACCACTTCCAAGCTGTCTGCTCTGCGTCCATCAGCTGTCTGGCCCCACAAGAGTCAGGTGTGACAAGCAAGGCAGCTACATACTCCATCATCTCCCCTGACTCACATTTGACAGAAAGAAAAATGTCTCAGGCACAGAAGGAAAACCAATTAAAAAATCCGAATGACTGTTTTTCCCCTGTATGCAGGTAGCTAGTTCCCATTAGTGTCACCGTGAGCCGTGCACAGGTATCAAAGAGAAATGCCCCCTTGGCCCATTTTGAAACATCACAGAGTTTGGAATTGAGTCACAGACCATTTTCACAGATTGAGCTCTCCAATTGCTCAAGTTTGGTTTTTTTTTTTTTTTTTTTTTTTTTTTTTTTTTTTAAAAAAAACAGTTAGAAAGGAATTTTTAAAAAGATCCAGAAAAGGGCTCATTAAAATACTGTGACTGTTTTGTAGACCCAAACACTAACATTCATGATAGCCTAAAAAAAAATCGGAATTAAATATTTATGTGCAAAAAAAGTAAAGCTTTAAGGAATTTATTGATCACAGCTGACAGGTATCCATGCAAGGAAGGAATTATCTGGCAACAGATGGGCCTATAATAATATTAATATCCTCACCACCTGGCTTTTAATCCATGCTTTTCATCAGCAGATCATAAAGCACATTACGAATGAGGTCAAACATCTAGTGGGAAAAGGCAGAATAAGACGTAATGGTTAGAAACTGAAGCCAAACAAATATAAGCAATAAATGAGGCATGCTCCATTTGTTCTTTTATTAACCACAACAGCAGGTGATTAACAAAACTGGGAATTTGTCTGCAAACCTGATATTCTCCATCATTTGTCACAAAGGGAGGTTCTCAAATATGTTGCTGTTCAAAAAAAAATTACAATCTTAAGATAATTATTAGGTGAAGTTGTTTGCCTTTTGAATACAGTAGGTGAAGAAAACAAGGTGAACACAGAAATATCTCTTTGCCCTGAAAATCCTCAAATCTACGTGTTTCCCATTAGCTCCAGCCTACCCACCTACCAATTAGTCAAACAAATCTTGTACATCCTTTCTAGATGCTCAGACAGAACTGCTCTCAAAATGGTTGTTTTCACCTTGAGGTGAAAGCTCAAGCTTTCGGATTTTTGTTCAGCTTGGTAGGTATTAAGAAAAAATCCTTACCATCTCTCAAATGCACATTAAATGAGCCAGATTTTCTTTTTCGTGTCATAACGAGCTGCTGGAGCCACAAAGCCACAATGCTTAATGTAACCTGAGGCCTTCATTAGGCATCAGATTTGATAAGCCAAAGACTGAACGTTCATAGACTAACCTGATCTCCAACAACCTGAAGCATGTCTCTGCTGGAACGCAAGTACACGGGCAGGTCAAACAGTGAGATTCTGCATTGCCCCCAAGTGAAGTCAATGCAACCTGCATGCAATAGCACTTCTGAGGCGTCAGGTCTACTGACCAGGTGTTTTTACAAACCTGAAGGTGGAGGGGAGGGCTATAAAATGACTAATCGTCTTTTCAAACCGTTCGGTGCTTCCTAGACTCAGTTCTGCCATAGGCTGGTGGCCAGGTGGAAAAACCTGAAAATACTGAACACCTCAAGCCCAGTTATTTGAATGTTTAAAGGGTTCTTGAATTCTTTGGCACATCTTGCCCCACCCCCCCACCCCCACCCCGACCACATATTTTCAACTTTGCTAAAAAAAGAAACCTTCCTGAATTTCACTGTTCCGCAGCTGCTCTTAGGAAAAAACGCTGTTGGTACAGCAGCCACTCGGTCACTTGCTGCTTGCCTCAACGGTCTGGTCTGAAAATTCTTCAGAGCAGAGACCACGTGTGCCTGTGTGGTATGTGTAACAGGGTCTTGACCCTCAGAGAGCATGTGAGGTCTACTGTAAAATTAATAATATATCTAGGAAGAGGATGCTTATTGTTCAGAATGGCCTGTACAACATTAGCAGATGACAGAACCCACACTGCTCATAAGGCAGCAGCCTTATGTGTATTGAGCCCTGCCCGGCCCAGCATACCCAAAGGTTTCAAAGTCCTACATTACTTCAATATACACTTTTAAACTTTGTGGTTGAGTAACTTTGCAAGTGAAAACCAGTCCTACTGGGAATCACAGGCCTACACAAACAAACCAAAGTCCAAAAAGAGATAACGGCCTGAGCAAAGGGCAGAACGCGGACACAGGGGGGAAAAGGAAGAAAGCAGGGTAAGTAAGATCCACACTTGGAGATCTTAAGGATCTTGCTTAGCACGGTCGTTGCTGAGGAAAATGAGCATGAGTTACATCTTTTCGGTGTTTGTGAGGGAGCTGCCTGGCTACATTATCTTTGCTTGGATCTTTATGCCCGTGACTTTACTCCTGCTGCTGCTAATTGCCTACTTCAGGATCAAACTATTAGAAGGTGAGTCAGGATGTGGGGGCAATGAGTGGGTAGGCAGGCAAAAATTCTCATTCCACAGGCTACTGCTAGGCTTGTATCACTAAGTAAACTGAAGAGAACTAGAACCATAAACAATTTTATGAAGTTGCACTACATTTTAGACCATTTTCAATTTGAAAAATGTTAGAGGAATTTGTTTAGAACTTGGATTGAACCCTCACTTAAAACTCCATAGTTTTACATACCACACTATGGAATATTTTACTATACTACATTATAGAAGGGGCAACTAAGATGGAGAAAAAGAATAGGGTAGTTAAAGTATGGATCATTTTCTTCTGTGCTTTTACTGTGCAAGTCTTCGGTGAGACAGGTAACAGTGGTTACACCCTATAAGCAGTTGGTTATTGAGTACATGTCTGTGCTCTTTCAAAGGTATGTATTTGCTTTTACTTTGTACCTAAATGTACATTTGTCATGTTGCCTTTTCTATTTTAAAAGCAGTTTATGCTCACTTCAAAAATCTGTCTTCAGAGTAATACCAAAACAAGCAACGCCTCCACCTAACTAAATGCACGGTGAGTGCAATGCACTGGGGTACTGCAAACTGAGGATGCTCGCAGACCCTGACTGGTCCCGCACAGAGAAGACACTGGGATACGACTGTAACAAGAAGGGAGTTTCTTTTAGAGGAGAAACCCCTGTATGTCAGACCATCCAGTTTTAATGGGATGATCTTCATGCCTTCCATGTTTGGGTGCCAGCTGCAGCAGGAGATTCACACGTGCTCTGCTGTTGTTTTAGGCTCCCAGCTGCCAAGGCCAGCCCTGGTGCACATTGAGAGTCCTCGGCCTTTCTTTCCCTCAGCCCTTCCAAAACACATTTTAAACAGATGCTGGGCTAAGCTTGTTCCTCAAATTAGCTGCCTTTTGAACCTCTTCTCCACAGGGAGTGTTGGGGGAGCTAAGATGACATCCTGGATTTCCTCAGATGCTTCTCAGTACAGCTTGGTGAGGACCGCCTGGGACAATGGTCCACAATGCACACGCTACAGGTTTCAGCTCCAGCAGCTCACCCATGATGCCAAAAGCAGACACTTGGCTGGGGCAGGCAGGACAGTCCTGACCACAGGGCTCAGCAGGTGGCAGAGCTCACCCCAAGCTGGCCCGAGGTGCACAGCACAACAGCAGAAGGCTGGGTTTTCCCACCCTGGCGCAAGGCTAAGGAAGAACCCTTACCTGGATACCTAGATGCCAGTTCAAGCACTGCAATGTGTACATTCGTTCAGTTTGCTGTATCCTGCAGTCTTCTGAAATCCTGAAAACTGGCCAACTTAACACAGTTCTAAAAGTAAGAAAAGCCACACATACCCAGAAACATAGAATGAGTTCACTTGCTATTTTGTATAACATCCAGACATTTAGACCCCAGGCTTTGACAGAGAGGGTGTTTGTTTCCTTACAAGTGTACACCGCAAGTTACCTTCAGGCTGCTAAAACTCAAACATTTCCTGTTCAAGATGCTTCTAGATGCTGAATTAATCAGCGAGGGAAGCCTGTTCCGCATGCCTAACCCAGCTCTGCCTTCAGTTATAAATTATCCTTAAGGCAAGGTGTTGACAGTTTTTCACACACTAATAAACAACCACCAAAAAACAGCGTGGTGCCAAAGCATTGTACGATTCAGTATCTGTGAGAGGATAGGAAGGCTAGAGTACTGAGAGCTCTCTCTTGAAAACAGTTGAAACGGAAACTAATGAAATTATTGCACTAGACTTTGGATAGAAGCAGGGATTTCCCCTTTCAGGAAATAATCATCTTGTTGTCAATCTGTGGTACTTAGACATTAGTTTATTACAAAATAATACTGAGATGCTACTGAACTCATTCTTACCTGGCAATGCTCTTCCTTTCCTATTCCAGCTAGGATCAAGCAAAGCAGGAAAAGCAGGTGGGTTACAGATCCCATCAGATCAGGTATTTTGCTGGGGCTCAGACAGTAATTTCATTAAGCCAAAAGAGCCCACCTGAAAAAAAACACAGATGTTGGCATTCCTCCTGCAGGATCAACTGCTGAAACAAACTGGCCTGCTCCCTTCTGCAGTGCCCATGTCCTCCTTAGCTGCACTTTCTGCAGGTCTGTAAATAATCTGCAGAACAAGATGCTAAATACTGCTTCTCTTAAAGCATGGAATTTTTAGCTTTGATTTATAGTGAGTGTAAGTAACGATTTCCTAAATTTTCTGAGATTAGCAATCAAGGCTTTAAGAGAGAGGCGAATGAAGTAGTTGGCAGACTAATTTGCAAAACAAGTATTTCTTCTGTGCTTCTCAAAACTAAGAAGGATGCTTGCAAGGACTCATCTGGCTGTTTAGTGCCTCAGGGAAGGAGATTCTCGGTCTGCAGATCACAGGTGTTTTGGCTGGAACTCTCAAGAGGATGTGAGATGAATTTCTGTCTGTTTAATACTTTGGGCATCACAGTCCCAGCTCTCCCTCCAAGCCCTTCTTTTGCTTGATCTGAAACTGCTACAGTCCAACCTAGCACTTAGGCCTCCAGCCAACTACCACAAATCCTGAGCGGCTCTCCCTGTACAGGCAAGCAGAGACAGCTTCAGCTTGACCATCAGGTGAGCAAAGCAACTAAGAGAAAGGAGTCTGAGAACAGACTCCTTTAAACACCAACCTTCCCTCTGACAGAACTCAGCGATTCAGCAGGCTTTAGGTGCCTATTTCCTTAGATGTCTTTTAAAAAATTTTTAAAAAATAAATATCAAATTTGCATTACTAAAAGCAAGGCTGCTTTCTTTCATTGTCAAATAAGAATTTGATTTTCCTCTGTGCGTCGAGACTCCATGTAAATATATCAAAACTCATTTTAGTATCAGCCCTTCAAGATTCCTTAAAAACAAAACTGAACCAAATAAACAAAACAGCACACATTTCTCCTGAACAGCTAATGATGACAAGGAAAGCTAATACCCTGTGACAAACTGTTTTATTCTAACTGGGCTTCTTTTTTATTTTTATTTTTTATTATTATTTTCAAGTACAAGCTAACTGCTCTCCTTGCTTTTGTTTAAGGATTTTATTCTGATTGAAAGCTGGTGGAGGAAAATGAGAATAGAGTATTTCTGTTGACGTCAATAGTTCGTGTCAGTACTTCGCTGGGCACGGGCACAGTCCCCATCTCACACTCGGAAGACTTTCTCCTAGGAACGTGGGCAAACTGATACTAACGTGCTGTTGAGGCACCTTCAATTTAGTAAGATTAGTTCTTACTAATATATGCCAGCTCTTTTTCTTTGTGAAAATTCACCACAGGAAATGAGCATATTCTTATGGATTTTTGTGTTGTTTGGTTTATTTTTCAGTTAATGAGGAACTGGCCAAGGCACAAGACCCTGGCAATGTCCTCCTGAATTACCATGGCCGGTGGCAGAAACCCAGGAGATCTGGACAAAAAGAGAACAAATGCAAGAACCAAAGGACATTTAAGGGAGTCTCGTGTCTCAGGAAGCAAACTTAAAGCCAGTACTCAGCTCTGCAGATTTAAAAATCACCACCTGTAGGTAAATACCACAGAGAAAAGCAAAACAAAGAGAAGAAATTAGTGCTGTGCCATACAAATGAAACAGCTGCTGCCTTCAAAAAGGTCTTGTAACAGTCCGACTTTCTCACATGAGGCCAAGTAAACCGTACTTTATGCAACTCATCGGACACCAGAGACCTCCTGCAACATACTGGATTAGTTCCCTTACATGACACAGGATTTGTGGGGAGGGAAAGCACTTTGCTCACTAGCCCTCCCCTAGCCTAGAGAAGAAAGCTATACGACAAGCTCCTGAGAGAGCTGAGCTGGTGTATACAAGGCAGGCAGTCTTACTAAGTCGAAGATGCATAAACAGCAAATTCATATTGAGCACGGACATCTAGGAAATTGAGAAGGGCGATGAAGGGAAACTGCCTTTTTTATTTGCTTGTACACTTTGGGAAATATTATAGGTTTTGTAAAGTATGCTTTCCACAGAATTTGGAAGCAAAATATAAGAGTGATGGGAAACAAAAGGACTTCTCTGCTGACTGACCATGTCAAATTTTGAAACCATGAAAAGATTGTCAGTATTCTGTAAACCAGTTATTATTCTAGTTTATAGGACAAATGGATCATTTTTCAAATAAAAAAAACCAACACATAAGTATGGAGTTTTCTTTTTTTTGTGTGTCATTTGTCACACATTAAAAAAATCTACACACACACACCCGCCCCCATTAGCTGTAGATGTACAATTTTTAGTTCATCTCAGATTGGCTGTGGCAGATGGCCTACAAAAAAGCAACTCAAACTGTTTGAAAGTACTATTGCCTTTTGGCTTCTCTGTTTCTGGCTCTCAAGGTTAAACCCAAACTGAGGAAGAATGAGAAGTGACTATCATTACTGTCCTCGATATTTACTGTCCCTAACTGACAGCAATTGCTGTTTGCAATTACCTTTCATTATAGCTGTTTGTCATTACCCACCCTCCAAGAACAGAGCGGATAATGCCTTGTCTGAGATTATGTGTGGTTTTGCAAAATTTCAGTTCTCATAGACTTTTAAGAACTCTTTTGAATCATTTTATAAAACACAAATAAGGCCATGACCACAGGTTTAAGGAACACTGTAATTTATCAAAATCTATGAGAGGAAAACAGGAGTCAAACAGCAAGTACCTTTACTATATGTAACAGTCCCCTCTCACGTTTTAATACTATCCTATTTTTAAAAATACGTGATTCATCACAGTGGTTTACATTTATGCAAATCACATAGAATAATACATTGTACTGAAGAGGTGAAGAGCCAGTTGTTTGTTACCTGGAAAGAGCTGCCTCTACACTTGTATAATAAAAGTAAAGGTTAGGATGTTTAAATGCAAATGCCTCTAATTAGATCTAGTAGTCTCTATTTAGGTTCCCAAAAGAATTACCTATGCCTGAAACTGCAAAGTACTTTGTAGTTCCATTTGAAATCAGCAGAAGGTGCTGAGTAGAAAAAGCCAGGCATTAGAAATCTCAGCACTAACATAAACAGCAAAAGCTAAATACAAGATATACATGCGGACTTTGACTTCAAAGGTTTGCTGTAAGAGAACCACTGCAAAACCCGGAGGAGCAAAGATAGTAAAAACAAGTTTATCTCAGCCAGCTGGCAGGGCAATTTGCAGATCAATTGCAGGGCTCTCTGCCTCCAGCTGGCAATTCACTCCAGATGCCCATTAACGTGTTCTCTGTGTGTTTCAGGATGTCCCATCTGCAATGGTGCCAGAAGTGCTTTTCTAATATTTTGCAATCAAAAGGCTGAAAACACTTCTGATTTTACTTCATATAAACTTGTTCTTCCCAGTAAGAGAAAAGCGTGCAGTCCTCTAGCTCTTCAACTGCACACCAGAAATGTCATCTGACTAGCAATAAACCTGATGTGTTTCAGACAGCAAAAGGAATGAAGCACTCCAGAGGCAGCTCTCAGGTCGGTGCTCACCACAGCTCCCTGCCACCCGGCTGCTGAGTGGCTACTCGGGACACTGGGGAGCCCCTGCTCCCCGAGCTCCTCTCATACCTGGGCTTCTACATTGCCTGGCACGCCCAGTACAGCACAGTCCAAAGCAGTACACATTTTCTTTACATCTAGTACAGCCAGAGCTAACTGTAAAGTCTCAAAAGGTCTTAATATTGGCCTGCTCCTACTTCTACTCAACTCTGTTTTTCTACTCTAAGCGCTGGCACTAAGCAAACAGAATACAGCTGCTCTCATTGAAAGATCCATTATGATCCCATGAAAGCAGTGATGATGGGAAAGAATGTGATGCTTTCTTTCATTTTTAATGCTTCTAAGCTTAGATCTATGCCATTATATAAAGAATTCAAGGTTTACTGAAAAAATAATAAGACAGTTATTATGCAGTGTCAGAAGTGTATTTATGAATACTTACGTGACACAGCGACTGACACACCAAGATGTAACACATAAAGATTGTTAAGAAAAATGGTCTCATGTAGCTATTATTAACAGACATAAAGTTCTGTTCTTCTGGTTACACAGTTTCTTCAATGTCAATGTTCCTGTAGGCTGTGATGTTAAAGATCAAAACCACCGCAGACAGTAGAGATCCAAAAGTTAAAGCCAGGTATAACATGGTATCTAAGGAAAGAGATCTGAAAGTTTGATTTTAATGATCCAACCCTGCTTACAGCTGCCCAGCCTAGAAAAAAACGTGGTACAGAATCAGTGAGCCTGACCTACTGGCTTCCTGCCACGACTCTGCTCCGTACCTCGCCAGAGGTATGTTATTTCATCATTTGCTGTGTAAGTGTCCAACAGCTTCCTCAGAAGCAGCTGGTATAGAACCTTGCAACACACAGGACTGACTGCCAAATGATCTGGTATCCTGTGCTATGGAACAGTTCATGTTTTCCCACATATTTCTTAGAGAACAAATTTTTGCTTTCTAAATAGACCAGCAGCTTTGAAGAGAAAGTGTGTGCTCTTCAGCCACACCATTGAAATTATCGTTTACCTGAGTACATGAACTTCTGTGATATTGATATCTTTTAAGAAAACTTTAAAATACTTTCTGTAATATATTCTTTCCTCTTCTTTTATTAACTACAATCTACACAATCCTTTGCAGGGAAGTTAGATAGCTGCTGCAGAGATTTGACTTTTTACATTTAAGGAAGTGCTGCCAACAGAAAAGTGGTGATCTTGGATACTGTCAGAATTGTAACACCTTCTGACATCCTCCCCCCTCAGTTCCAAACACCCATTCCACCACCACCCAAGAAAAGGTTGGCCTGGGCCACATGTAAAGATAGAGAACTGAAGTTCAGCAAGGCTTACCACAGCATAAAACTGATTTTGTTGATTTCACAAAATGACTGAGAATAGACAGATTTAAAATGTTGAAAAGTGATATCATTCTTTAACAGCACTTTACTGTAAAATGGTGGCATGGATTCCAAAGACGACACTATATAGATACTCTGGATGCCTTTGACACAACTACTTACTGAGCCGTACTTGCCAAGATGTAGGAGGATCCGATGTTCGAGACTCAGTAACAGGTAATGAAAATCCTCAGGCCTTGCTGTTTTCAGTTCTATTCATGAATAATGTCAAGGAATACCTCTGTTTTCATGCCATTAGCATGAATTGTACCATGGTATCTTGCATAATTCCTTCACAAAGCAAAAAATATATATTTAAATAACACCATAGAACTAAGCCTTTGTCTAGATAAATTTTAAAAACGCTTTCTAAACATATATGAAAACAGTGATTGCAAGGAAATAACTTGTCTTCAATTATTGTTATCACTAAGGAGTCATCTGTCTTCCTGTCACCAGCAATAATACCCAGCCAGGGTTCCAATCCATCTACAACCAGGAAACCTGTTTAAAACCTTCCTGCCTATCAATGATTGCTTCCTTCTCACTTTCCAGAACAGAATATAAAGTCTCAACACTTAAGTAGGAAAGGTGCAGAGAAAGATGATAAGAATGATAAAGAATTGTGGAACAGCTTTTGGCTGGGAATTGGCTTAAGAGAATTACTGTTAGGTGCCTCTTCTAATGTCTGCACTGGTGCTACCAAATGAAGCTTGCAGACGCAGGTACAAGAAAAGAAAGGTGTTTTTTCCTTAAGACACATGGAATAGTGAAAATGCCTGCCAGATGGATTTTTTAAAAAGGAGTTAGCCAAAAATCCACAGAGGCCAATAAATATGAAAGACTGATAGATCAGTACGTCTTTGAAAATTGCTGAAAACTGGAAGAATATTTGGGAAAGTACTACTTTCCAGACAGCACTTATTCTTGCACACCCCTCTAGGCAACTACCAGTGGCTTCAGAGGCATGAATCTGGGAGCGTTAGTCACTGAGCCTGGCCCACTATGGCCATTCATAGATACTTACCTCCAAAAACGCTTGTAGGATTTGCTTCATGCCAGAGTAATTTAACACTTACAGGTATCAGCAGTATTTCTAATGCTTGTAATTCATACTAATATTTCTAACCCAAGTGCAGTATATAAAAACCCCAAACAACTGAGCAGCCTGAAAGTCAAAATAGTTTCAAACCTTCCAGAAGTACAGTCAGGTTAACAGTGCAGGACACCAACTGCTCCAAGAGGCCCACTTCCATGGTTAACGTGCCTAAAAGCAAGGAAGCTTCCACTGCATCCTGGCCAAGGGTACGGTTACTTGTTGTTCTGGTCACTATTAAATCTCTCAAACTCTGACCTCTGTCATAGTATTTCATTTATTTTATTCCATCTATTTCAGTTCTACTGTGGCCAAACCAAAAGCTGCCACTTAGCCTGAGTCGTCAAGTAGAGTACTTCAAGAAACATTTTGCATTGTAGTTGCTCATTACTTTGAAAAAGAAATATTTATTTTTTTTTTTAAGTCTGTCACCAGAGTTGCTTGTTTGTCCTTTATGAAACCTTAATCTAGGAAACAATCTGTAAAACAATTCCAACATTATTATGAATCCTTAGGTAATCATGATTAAAAAGAAAGATGTATTAAGTGTTTTTGTGTAGGATCCACATCACTCACTTTTCAAATCATTTAAGCAGAATTAATTATTGGAATATCTTCTTATTAAATGAGATTGTAATTGTATTTGAAAATTGCCTATTTATTATAAAGCCAGCTTGTGAAGTGCCTTGAGAACAACTGCTGCATGTTGCAGTTTTTGTTACAGATACATAATGTAAAAAAAATAATAAAAAAAAAAAAACAATGAAAACTCATCAGAATTGCACAATATTACAGAATGTTTGAATAATTACATACAACCAGAATCTGTAAAAACTTGCCTGGTTTTAGGACTGATCACACTTAGGGCTTATGTTTTTCTGCATGACAATGTTTGTTTAATTAGCATATGTGTAATCAATGGAAGTGATAGCTATGCACAAGCTATGCTAACCTGAAAGCACTATTAATTTTTCCCTGACAAAAGGTTCTGACTAGTATTTGAAGAAATACAGCTCTCAGCAGAAGTAATATTATTTTCAAGAACATTATATTTGCAGTTTTTAGAATTAAATACAATTGCAATAAAACCCAATATTGATCTAGTGTCTAACACATCAGAAACATCCAAATCAGTAAGGAATTGAAGCAACACTCTTTCCCCCGCCCCATCAAACAAGTTCTGCAACTAATACTACACCCATATCAGAAATACCTAAAAGATTTTATAGAGCTGCTTCTTACACACTTCTGCATGAAATACCTGTTAAGACATCTCCCTAAATGCATGTACCTCTATTTTGACCTCCACTAACATATCCCAAACTTGCCACTTCCTTGACAACCTCCTTACTCATGCACAGTGTTGTGGCAGTGTTCTTAAGTTATTAAGCTGGGTGAGGTCCTCTATCCCCTTTTGAAAGGCAGAATGTCTCTGTTTTTGAAGATAAGCAAGTAAGATTATTATCTGGTATCTTTCTGGGTAACACGGGATGGAGTTGAGAATGCCTATATGCACACAGAAATCAGGATCTTGGTTACTGTTGTCTTGTGTTACCCAAATTCTATGAAGCCGAAACTAATATGAATTTCTGTTAAGCAAGCATGCTGACAGATGGCAGCAATCTAAACTGAGGATAGCACCAAAAATATATCACTCAGAAGTGAAAAAGAACGTCGTGATTTGTTCTGTTACTTGAAGACCATAGCACATCCTAACTCCATGACTACTTCCAGACTGAGGGGCATTTTAACTTGCGCTGTGCTGTCCAAATCTTGTCTATTTTGGCATCTGAAGATTTGCTCTCTGAACCACAGAAACCAGGATGCTTTGGAAGATGTCTAAAAAACACTGATACTTTAGTATCGGTATTAGGAGCCAGGCAACTGGGCCACCCTTCTGGTAACCCTGGAGACTACTTGTATTAATCCCTGCTTTTCAAGGTCCTGTGGCCTCTAGAACTGCACTTCTCATAAGTGATTTGCTCACTTTAAGTATCTTCCAAGTTTATGTCTGAGTGCCAAAAGTCATACAGAGAATAAACAACTTTATTTTATAACAGAATTACAGAAAGCAAAATATCACTTAATACAACTTCAAGCTGCTATAAATCTAATTTGGCTTTTTAACTATACACAGAGTTGACAGCAAAAAAAACCCCACAAACATACAACCCCCCCGTGAGAACAAAATAAAAATAACATCCAAAATAATTAACAGGTTTTTTCAATGGCAGTCTCAAATGATGGTACTGTCTTATTACTTCATGAATGGAGTCCACTGAACACTTTCACTCAGTATCCTAAAAACCTGCGATAACCATTAGATGAAGCATCTGAAACATATACCTTCTCAATAACAGAAAAGTCAGTTTTAACATGGAGACAGTGAGGTTTAATAGAAAGCAAGCATCCTACATGTGTTCAAATTATGGAAGTGTTGAAGTTGGGACACAGTAAGAAAAAAAGCACTAAGGTTTTAAGCTGCCTAGATCATCTCTTGTTGGAAGACGAGAAAGACATTTTGTTCTTCCTTCTTTCCTTATCTGGAATGCTGCAGACAGCAAAACGTCTGCAAAAAGTTGAGCATTGGCACCAAAGTGCACAAAGAACACAGTGCTCAGTCAGAAGAAATCTGTCTGCAACTCCTTCTCCTCTATAGACTGCTACACCATCTCTGCTCCACAGAGAGGAGACCCTTAGAACAGAAAGAGTTACAGAGATATCAGTATAAAATGTATCCAAAGAAATATATTTTTTCAAATTTTAGGAAATGTTGTATATTTATAAAAATCTTTGTTATGTGATACCATATATTTACCTGAATAATCTGAAAAAAATAATCTGTAAATTACTCCTGTAAGAGATTTCACTTGAGATATTTTGAAAAAACTATATCTAAATTAGTAAAGATCTCCCTTTCTGCACAATTACCACCAGTTCCAGTGAACAATACTTTCCAGACTTCTTTTTTTGTCCACTTTCATACAATTAAGAATCAGCTTCAGAAGTACAAGTATTTGTGCAAAAGAAGATCACACCCTCTAAAACTTCATGTAAAAAAAAAAAAAAATCTAAGATTGTTAAGAAGTGGTTATAAAAATAAACAAGAAAGATTGTAAGGGAATATAGACCAAAGATGTTAAAACGGAGTTTGGTATTGGCATTTAAGTCTTGAACATCTGGTCATCATTGCTAGTCTTGGTGAATTCGGTAAAGTAGTGATGACTTGGAATGATTACAGTTCTTCATGGTCACGATCACGGTCAGTATCATTTTTACTTCTGGAAGAAAAAGGAGGGGGAAGATTACATAAGCTTTCATAATGGATACTACGTGACTGTCACATCACCAGAGTCAAGAAGTCTTTTTTTCCATATAGGTATTTTGGGGGAAGGTTATTTCCTAAAAACATGTTCCATTAACTGAAGCCCCCTTCGATCACAAGGTAAATAGTAATTCAGTTTCTGTCAGTGTTTTCCTTGTTTTAGTGTATTTATTCCCTCCCCAAAATTATCACGGTATTTTAAAAGTTAACTCTTGCACAGTTTACTGAAAATTTTAATCCACAATCTAGTGCATAAATAAAAAAATAAGTTCAATTGTTCAATTAATCCTTCAGAATCAGAGTGTAATGTGTCTCACTTTAATTTAGAGAAAAAAAAGTCTGCAAAAACAATGCTACCATAGTCATCAGGGCAGAGCTTTCATCACCTTAGAAACAACTAATCAAAATCCATGGCATGAATCCATTGCCCAGACACAGCTGCCTAGAGCTGTTTCTGCAGTCCCACCTGCCCCTCGCTGATACAGGAGGGCACACGGCCTTGATCAGGGGTCCTCAAACTGTTTAACCAGGGGCCGGCGCGCAGATGCAGTGGCAGGCAGCCATCTGGGGCTCCTTGGTTTTCCCCCCCCCAACCCCCGGCAGGGGGGGGGGGCAGGGGGGGTCTGTAAATACCAGGGGCCGTATTGAGGACGCTGGGGGGCCGTATCCAGCCCGCAGGCTGTAGTTTGAGGATCCCTGCCTTTGATGGTCCAAGCTGCAGACAGATATTCAAGGCACTTCAGGTGGCCTGTGTATAGACAGCTAAACTTTTTCCTTCACGTTTAACTATAAGGCATTACCAAAGTCACCAGATCTCAAATACAAGAGCAGCGTGGTGAAATGTCTTCATGTTAGTCCTCTTTAACTCTCTCACAAGCATTTCAGACCAAGAGCTATAAAGCAATCGGCAAACTCACATAACATCTGACACTCCGATATATTGCAAACAACATTCCACAACGTACATATTTCTCAGAAAAAACACCCTCAGCAGAATTATTTGATTGTTTTTTCTGAATAAAATCTTTACATAGTTAAACATTTGATGAAGGAACAGAATCAACTTTACAGCTGGTCACTAATACAGAAATGTGGTGCAAACCTGCTAAGATTGTTTCTTCCTCCCATGACACAGTCCCTTTAAGAAAGATGGAATTATATATATGGGATAGATTATGTTGAAGATCAATTTGAAAGATATTTTTCTGGATTAAGGTAGCATGAAGAAACTGGCACACTCTGCACAAATATAACAGAAGAGGCAATCCCTGCTCCCAAGACCTTTAAATTCATACTGATTAATAATAAATGAAAAATGTGATGGTAGCGCATATTATAATAGCAAATCCTTGCAAATCAAAATGATCTGTTCTGCTGTCACAGTGTATCTTTCTGCCCTAGATTCTGCTATGTAAATGCTGAAAATACGAGAAGGATGGTTTGAGCGTACGTGTTTAATGTTGTTGTGTACCAAGGGACCAGAGAAATTACCGAAACCGCAGGCATTCTCCTTGCTACAAACCAAAAGCTCTCTCAAAAGAGATGTGGATCTTTCCAAGCCCTTCTGGAGCGTTTATGCGATGTAAGGACTCATCCACACTTCCCTACCTCACAATTCAGTAGAATTCCATGTCCTCTTATGTGATTTAAAAACAAAGCTGAAGCATATATATGCTATACCCATTTTCAGTGTCACTAAGCAACAAAGCTACAAAATAAATCCAATGGAACAGTGAAATAAAGGTACAGTGAAAAAACACACTGAGATTTGTGCAGAGTCCCTAATTTTCGTTACATTTCCTCAATCCACCCTCGTAAACAATCTCCCCTTTGTTATTTCTACAGTTTATAACATTACATGTTAAATAAATTTAAAAAGTATCAGTTATTAATATCCAGGTGAGTGTTGACCTAGCACTTCCAAAATTGATCCATGTTGTTTTCCTGGTTTGTACAGTTGTAAGAAAAAGTTATTCATTCCACTTTCAAGCACACAATCTGACCAAAACTGAAGACTTTTTCAGGGGGCAGCTCAAACTTAGCTCCACTGTGATATAAGACTTCCAGCATTAGTTTCTCAGCAATTTCAGAGGAAACTGGCTAAAAGGTAATTTATAAACTTACATAACTAGGAAGAAATTCTTCACTGTGAGGCTGGTGAGGCACTGGAAGGGGTTTCCCAGAGCATCTGTGGGTGCCCCATCCCTGGCAGTGTTCCAGGCCAGGCTGGATGGGGCTTTGAGCAACCTGGTCTAGTGGAAGGTGTCCCTGCCTATGGCAGGGGTATTGGAACTAGATGATCTTTAAGGTCCCTTCCAACCCAAACCATTCTGTGGTTGTATGATTCTATAATATCTAGAAGCCTCCTGAAGCTGCAGGATGAAATTTATGACAGGTATCTTACCTTTGGTAAAAAACTTCATTGATACTAAGGGAATGCATGCCTGTACAGGACCTAGAAGTCTTTTTTACATGGGCTGCAACCACCATTGTATAAATTACTGAACCAAGGAAATAAGAATCATGACAACTCTAATTTCTTTAAAAAATAGACAATGTGTTTCTTTTACCTTTTCTCCCCCTACATTAACATTGATCAAAATGCATATTAAAAGCTTAAATTTGTACTAAAACCAGTTCTCCCTCTCAAAATGTGCCAGTAGCACCTCTGCTCTTTAGCCAAATACACTCATCAGCAGAAACTAAGATGTCTCCCAACAAAGACTTGAAACATTGCTTTTTAAACTATTTTTTTAATCTCTCCTATTGTTATTTAACCATTCCAAATGAAGCCTTTTCCTTCAATATGAATCTACAGTTAAAAAAAACATCAAGTTTGAAAAATCTGAAGTTTCAGTTTCATGACATCAATCAGTGTGACAAGCAAAAGAAATCTGAAGCTTTATACATCCAAATAGTTATTGAGCTTTAAGACATAAGCCTATAACCAGTGCAACAGCAAATTTATTCAGTGTTCATTCTGATCTATCTATTGAATACATCAAGTAAAGCGTGTGTGTGTGTGTGTTTGTTTTTAGTTTTTTTATTTCTAGAAATGAGGGCCTGAAACTGACATTCCTTCAAATACCGCTTTCAACTGCTAAGAGGCTTTAAAACTTGAGTTTGCAGTGCATTTACCTCCTTGCCTGGGAATATGATAAAAGGTTAATTATTTCATTGTGCTTAGGATCAAGAATTAGCTGACTAAGTTAAAATGCCCAAGTGTGCCCTTTTCGCTACTGAGAACTTCACATAGTCTTCCCACAAAACAAGCAAGATTTAAGGCAAGGACTGTAATTGTACATGTAAACACAAAAATGTGACACATTCTTCACATTTTGCAGAAAATGCCCAAACTCACATCAATATAAACAACTTGACCAAACATGGTAGGAAATGCCAAGAGAGCACTGTGACAAAACTGGGAGACATATACAGGAAAATTTGCAATTAAAATTAATGTCAGATTGGACTGAAGATAAGCATTCTTACACTAACAGCCTACTGTTAGCACCTCTTTCAACTCACCATTTTGTGACAGTACATATCAAAGACACTCCATATTTTTTCAAGCCTTTTATTACAGTATGCAACAGAAAACTGATGCTTCATTTTCCTACATTAATTATATACATAAGCTTACCTGAAGTATTTGCTTCAGGGCATTTTTGATTTTACTTTTCATCTTCCTCAGCAAGTTCAGTTTCTTTGTGCACCACCACTCTTGTGACAGACATGTCAGGGTGCTGTTCTTTGGCTTCTTTGATTGCCTGTGCCAGGGCCTGCAAATGTATTCGAAATATGTAACTCAACACCAGCAAAAGGACATTCATGTGGGGTCAAGAGAATGAGAGAGTAGTATTGGAAATTTTGGTTATAATTGTTCAGAACTTCAAAGTCTTGAACTTCAGAGGGCTCAGGGGTAAAAAAACCCACAACCAAACACCCAATAAAAACCCAAAACCAATCAACCCCCAAACCACAAAAAAACAACCAAAAAAAAAGAAAGAATCCACTATGCTAAAAATTAACCTAAATTTCCAGGAAGTAACAAATAACCATAAAGTTATTCTGTAACTTTTCTAGCTCATTCCAGGATACAGTAAGTTTTCTTACATCGCAGAAGTTTGAGCTTCTGCAACAGATCTAGCAAATAAAGACTTCACAAAAAAAAGACTTCAGAAAAATAACAGTTCCCTTCTGTTTCCAGAGTAAAATGCAAAGATAATTTGGAACATATAATTATGGTACTGAAACTCTGAAAGAAGGTTGTAACAGAAATTTCTTCCTTAGCCCCAGAATCTCCATTTTCTCCTTTTACTAGTTTAAGAGAACTTTCTCTAGCTTAACTCAGGGAAGCGTAAATGCAAGTATTATTAAGTTTCTCATAATCCCTCTTCCACATTTTATGAAATTTTATCTTCTTAAGAGACGTACCAATATACACAGCTGGCAGTTGCACTAGATGATTGTTGTAACTCCCTTCCAACTTAAATGTTCTGTTCTATTCTGTTCTACACAAGACTCTACAGTCAACCACAGAAGAGCACCCTCTGAGGCAGAACGGGAGAAAGAGCACCTGGGACCTTCTGTTCCTTCCCGTGATCTAAATCTTATTTCACAGAGCTATTTACTGTTGGAACCCAACACAAGAAAAAAATAGAAGAAACTGGAAGGCATTCTGAGACAACAGTAATCTCAGTGTTCACCTTAATATCAACCAGAACTGAAAAACCCTGAATATACTATAAGGAGCCAAAAAAATATAATGCAACAAAAAGGATTATCTTAATTTAGAAAACTGACAATTTCCCGAGCCAGTGGTAAGTGGGAGAAGAAATAACTAACTCTGAAGAGAGACTGGAAACACCAACATTAGCCACCTTATATATTATATGATAATGAGTTTGAAATCCTATTAAGAAAATAGGTACAGAAGAACACACAGTGTGCATTGGTACAATACTGATGTTTGTTGATGTATTAATCCTGAAAATTCTTTATTAGTTCGTCTTTTACAATATGCCAAGTGCAATCTCTGTAGTAAAATGAGGATTTAAAAGAAAGTGGCTGTTGAGATTTAAGAATTAGCGTTTATAATCAAACCATAAATGATGAAAAACCTTAAGTCTCTAACTGTTAAATTACAAGTAATACAAGCATTTGTATTCTGAAACTCAAAAATAAAATACTATTTTCCTGTTCAAAACTGTTCTAGTGATGTAGAGAGCTAAAAGAATAAACATCCAGCATATAGTTTGTGCATTTAAAGCGCTCCACATCCACTGAAGAAAAAGTGGTAGAGATTTCTTTAAATCTCTTAAAAGCTGCTCACTGCTGCTTTAAACTTCAGTGATTGAAATAATATTTTGTACTTCCTTTTTTATAATTTCATTTTTTACTTCACTACCCACTTATAACAAAGAAGGGCTTAGAGAATTGTCTGGTATACTAAAAGTATCGTGTGACCTTTCCAGATGTCAGAAGTGCACTGAACGTGTGACAAGGCAAACAAGAGCCATTCCTGATGATGAACAGCCCTGTCATTTAATTATGAGTTTCAAGAAGAGATTCAAGTTGTCAAGAGCCACTTTCTGGAGGTAAATCAAAATGTGAGATTAAATTCCCCGAGAGCTCTCAGTGTATTACAATTAAGAAGTTAAATTAAATCTTGTTATGTTGATTTGTCTAACTTTTATAAAGTTAGAATTAGATTCAATGCAACTTTATGTAGAAGGTAGGCTTTTCTATTTGAATTACCCAGTGACTGTTGATCAACTTTGTTACTGTAGTTTCTTAGATGAAAAACAATAAAAATTGTGTAATCATCACTGCAAAAAATAGACCATTACAATTTCTCAATTATTTTCCCATGTACTGCTTAAATTCAGCCTTCTTAATTGGGCAAATAGAAGTGACTTTAACCTCAGTTTCTGAGACATCGTAAAATACTGCTTTGGTATTGATAGAGGTGAAAGGTACTTACATAAGATTCCAGCAGATCAGCAATTACTTCTGTTATACATAATTCAATAAATACAAGTAAAAAACTATTTTTTACATTTAACCAGCTGATGCTTTAATGTATTTCAAAGCTTTCAGTCAAAATGAGTGCTGTATTCGATGTTGCTGACAACACAGTAGAGACTCCCATCTATCCAGATTAATGTATCAAAATAAGATTATTTTAGTAATGCTTTTCCTTCCAAATGGCAAAAGCGGCACTAAATAAATTGTGTCTTCCAATAAAAGCAATCCCTTTAAAAATAATAAAAAATCCATTCACATGATCTATGCTGCAAAGTTACAAATGCTGGTTTTCTTTCAGTTATATTCTAAATGCTCCTTACTCACAAAACACAACTGCTTAACAATTTTGCCACAATTAACAGTCTCAGGGTCCTTCTATGTCCTCTTATTCGACTTCTCTATGTTTCTCTTATTTCAGGTTTCTGAAACACTGCCTAGATCTCACTGAACTATAAAAAGCACATGGTATTAACAGCTTACATACCTCATCATGGTCAATATCTGCATCTCCAGTAATGACAATGCGCTTCTCAATTCTTGTTTCTGATACTCCACCTTTTACCATCTAGAGATGGTACAAAAAAGGGAAGAAACATTCTTGTAGTTATTCCATATAGCCAGAAAGCACTCATTTCTATTGCACTGAAGCACATAAATTTCTGTGACTGAGTGGCCATTAGTAGTAAATATTCTCAGTGCTAAATCACCCTTGCATTTTTCAGTTATGCAGTTAGTCACATTCTAGCAATTGCTAAACTTGGTAAAACCAAGCAATAGAGAATTCATTCTGTTACTGGAGCCCAAGTTTGAACAGATCTAGATATGCAGACAAACTGGAATTCCAGCTTCTTCCGACATATAAATCTGACAACAAGGACATTCCAGGACGCTTTTCTTTGATTTCAGCCCATCCATCATGGGCCTCTTCTCAGTCTCTGAAGAATTATAAGCCATTAAATAAAAAGATGATCTGGTTTTCAGTTCCGTTGTTCATAGGCATTAGTGAGATATTTTCAACATATTTCAAACTGCTGATGGAAATAATTTTTTGCTTTGTTTCTTCGTTTCTTACTGTAATGATTAAAACAGTTCAGCTTACAGAAAAAGTCTCACAGAAATAACATTATATGCTTTTTTTTTTTTTTAATCAGCCTGTAAAAGATAAAAGAATAAGCTTCTACTGAAGACACACTAACCATAAAAGAAAAGATCCAAGATGACTCTGCTAAGAACACCACTAGAATATTCAAACTATCTTGGCAGGTCTCTTTATCAATAATGAACAGTTTGGGATGTAAAATAGAAAGTTTAGAAAATTCAGAGTCTTTTGAATTGACAATAAGCAGTCAGTAAGAAAATATAAGGATCTGCTGCATTATGGTAATTCCAGAATTTTCTAGTAGCAGACAAGACTGAAACCATTTTCTTTAATGGTTCCTTCTAAAAAGCAGCACTATTTGACATCTGAACTTGACAAGTAAATGTACACTATCCACCCCACCCCCTGCCCAGCTGTGGTAGCACAATTTATTGAATAAAGACTTTTTTCTAAAATGGTGGTTGCTTAATGATTCCAAAAGGGAACAGGAAACTGAAAAGGACCTGTTGACTACTCTGTATAACAAAGCATGCAGACTTTAAACTCTGAACTTTATTTTGTGTGACTTTCATCTGACAACTTTCCAACATCATCCTTCCACTGTCATTCTGTGAAAACAACTTTCAATCGTAAAAGTATTTTAATTTTTAGAATATATATATTGAATATATATCCAGTGAACAGTGAATTACTGTTCCATTCTGCAATGACGTGAAACTTCTTGGGGAGGAAAAAAAAATCTCAGGCTCACACCTTACGCTTCGCTCTTCCCTTTTGCTTTACCCTAAATAATGCTTTCTGTCATTTTCTTGGAAACTATGTGAAGAGTTCAAAGACAAGAGTTCAAAACTGTGTTGTTAGGGCACATCTAAAATTTTATGAATATTTACATAAATTAATAATAACAACAACCATCATCATCACACTTCGGCAGTTCTAACATACTCTGGCATGAAACATTACATGAGAGTGAAACAGGCGTGAGGTCCTGTTAACATCAACTTTTCCTTTTCTTTTCAAGTATGGAATGGAGAACAAATAATTCAGTTCCAAAATATGCTTGTAATCTAGTGGTATGATACATTTTTCATATGCTCTAAACCTAGCAGCACAAGGTTCATCAACACAAAGGTTGAGTAAACATTGCTTCAGTTCACGCTTATAACTGATGCCATTAGCAGGGCTCCCGTGGACCTCAGACAAATCAGTTATATTAACTGTAATGTAATAACAGAAAAGATTCTCTAAGATATCACTGACTGAAGACAGAATGTAAACTGTAAAAATTTAGGTACATACTCATTTGTCAAACACAGAAATAAGACCTATATGAAGTACTAAAAAACCTAATCATATTTTTCTCCCTTTCCCTGTCCTGATCCCATACATTCCTGCTTATTCATTAGGACTTCTCTGTTCAAAATCTGTGTACAGAAAGATTAACTCTCACACATGCCCGAAATGAATCCAATCCATTTCAAGTCAAGTCTTCTTCAATAAATTAGCAGATATGTGAGAAACTTCATATCAGACTATTCTGAGGGCTTGTTTTGTTTTGTTTTTATTTGAGAGAGACATTATTATATTTCACCTTTGTGATGTGTGTAGTTGTGGTAGTAGAAATTGACTCTGATGTAATTGTCTGTGCACTCAGCAGCACACCAGCATTGCCACCAGCACTGCCATCAAACTGTAAGGAAATAAAAATAACAATATTTTTGTATTTTGGCATTTAAAAGCTTTGTTTTCACAGAAGAAAAGCATTTTTCTTTACTAAACACGTTATTGAGTTCAGTTAGAACTGAAATCTAAATAGAAACCATCAAAGTTTACCAAGTCATGTAAGACCATTGTTATGGCTCATTCTTGTGGAAAATTTATGATCAAAGTTACATGTTCCTTTCAGGAGCAATGAGATATTTTAATCAAGTTTCCAAAATAAAAAATGAGTTATACCTTTGCAGACAGCAACTAAGTCCTTATATAAAAAACCCAAACACTTAGAACTTCAGAAGTAATACTGCTTTGTCTACAAACATTTCACTTACCTAATTCATAGCCAAAGTATCATCTTAGATGCTAGAATAACGTATAGGTTTTTGAAAAGCATTTTTTGGACATTATCTATTTTGATCTGCAAGTAAATGGAATAAAATCAACTTGCAAATAACGTAATAACCCAGCCACTGTACCTGTGGAGATTCATAGGTGATAGTTTTAGTTTCTGTTTGAACAATTGGAACTTCTTTAGTGGAGATTTCAGTTCTCTGTGTGGCATCTGAAATGGTTACCATCTCTGTTTTCACTACTGGAGGCTGTGGTGCAAGAAATAACCAATCAATTTGAAAGAAGAAGGTTTGTAAAGTGGACCAAGAAAATGCAACCAAAAGCTCAAGAAAACCATAACAGTAAGATATCCATTTGACTGTCTCTCCAATCAAAAAGCATGCAATAAATAACCAGACTAAAATAAAGACTAATACAGTAGTCCTCTAGTATCTACATAACATGGTACAAAAATTTAACCTCCTGATAACCTTGCCAAAGTTGTGTATTTCAGCCAACAGTACATACCACAGAAGGCAACTGCTAAAACCAAGCTGCAACACATGCATTGAAAATGTGTAAAAGAGAATTGATAGCAAGGAAAAAAAAAACCCCAAAGTCTTAGTTTGCACAAAGCTGACAGCTAGTTCAGATGGATAAGCTTCATATTAGAATTAACCTGGGAAAATACTTATCATTGCTCAATTAAACTGCAAATATGGACTAGAAATTCCAAGGAAATGGCATAAAAGTTCAATGTCTTACTATGTAGTACTTCCGGAATGGAAAATTGACTTTGACAACTGGATGTTAAACAGTATATATTCAATGTAATATTTCTGGAAGTCAATGGATTCTTTTGACAACAATCCTCAAAAAAAACATTTAGAGTTAGCCAGTGGCATCCTCTCCAATATCACAAAGAAAATAATTAACCAGGGGCCTGTAAACCAGTGAACTTGTAACTTATTGGAGCAGATTTTCGATATATTTAAGCACTTCAAACCCAAAATCTAGTAAAGCCTTTTGACATTTTTCTAGATGCATCAGTTGCTATCTCCCACTGATTTTGGATGCACATGGAGGAAATCCAAGGAAAAAAAAAATTCTTTTCTTTCCCTCACGCACACTTGCACACACAGCAGCCTTTCTTCCCTTCCTCCAAACCAGCTATGTTTTAAGGAAGTGTGGGTGTCTGCAACTTCTAAAGGTCTTATAAACTAATTCTTTCACATCATTAATCAGAACACCTGTGTATGCAAAAGACAACAAAAGAAAGAAGGTAATTTGTTTGGATTTAAGTGCAAATAATAATTAAAACCAAAATGCCACCATTACAAGAACAAACAGGTATATAACTAGGAAAAAAACCACCCAACCTTTGAAAAACTCTGCAGATCATGCCAACTTTACAAAGAGATGCATCCCTGTGCTTCATTTTTGCCCCTTTCTGCTTCTTTATAAAGTTTGCCTAGTAATGAGCTCTTCAGTCTTGTTTGGCTTAAAACAACTGATTGTGACTGGAACCCAAGCATGCTCCCCTAAATAGCTTTTTCACTAAAAGACTTCATAGTAAGATTGTGATAAATGTCTCATCCCTTTACAATGCAGTGCTCTCACTGATGCAACTTCTAGCCACACTTACTCTGGTCTAGAAATCCATAAAATTTATATTAAAAAAAATGGGGGGGGGGGGGGGGGGGGGGCAAGAAAAGCAGTGAGTAATAAAGGGGAAAAAAGGAACAAAAATTTGTGATGGGTGTTTTCTAATTTAAATTGCCAATAGCTTTCCAATCACAATTACATGTCATGGACGTGTCAAAAACAATTGACAAATAGACAAGACAAGACTTAAAAACACTGGAAACATGTAAATAATAAATATATATTATGTATATGCATATAAAATAAGGGGGA
Source organism: Falco naumanni (assembly GCF_017639655.2). Taxonomy (NCBI): domain Eukaryota; kingdom Metazoa; phylum Chordata; class Aves; order Falconiformes; family Falconidae; genus Falco; species Falco naumanni. Next base: position 55,448,616 of record NC_054059.1, on the reverse strand, counting down.
GACAAAAAGGCGATGTCAGTCTTCGGAAGGTTTGCCTTACTGGTGATTCTCACTCAGCTCTAGCAAAAAGTCAGAAACCATAACAGAAGGAGACAGAATTTCACTGCTCATCAATGGTTTCCCCTTCCAAATGATCTGAATCTTGGTGGTGCCTGAAGAGCTGGAGGAATAGGAGAAGAAGAAAGGCGGGTATATTTTCACCCCATGAAATATCTCTGCTTAATCTAGTTGTCAAACTGTTCTACCATTTACCTCAGAACAACAAATTATTTGTGGTGCAACATCAATGTCAACATGAGACACATCTCCATTGAGTTTGAGCTGTTCTTCCTCTTTTTCTTCACCTAAATCTTGCTTAATTTCCTCTGACAAATTCTTCTCTTCTGTAGCTATGGTAACTGCATTTTCCTGGACCAAATTTTCAGCTGTAACTTGTGTGTGCTCAACTGGTACTTTTAGTTTACTGCCTTCTGGTATGGCTTCCACACGCTGTGTTTTTTCTTCATGTTCTTTCCTTTTCATGTCATCTTCTTCTTCCTGTTCTTCCCTGATGACTTCCTCAATTGCCCTGTGATGTGGCTGGTATTCTCCCACCTCTTCATCCTCACTCTCACTACTACTGCTGCTGCTGCTACTATCTGATGGCAATGATGAAGAGTCCTTTTTTGAGAGATGCTCCACCTTACATGTTTCCCCAGCATCAGTGGCAACTTGCATTTTCCCTTTGTTGGTTTCGTCTACGACTAGTGTGTCTTCTATCTCAACCTCTGCCTGCTTCTTCTCCTCCACTATGTTCAGAGTCTCATGTGAACTCTGCACAAAAACATGGATGAGGAAAAAAAAAGTAGAGTATATGAATAAAATAAAATGATGGAAACAAAATTAGCTGATGGCTGGCTCATGTCATGTAGAGACAAAAGATGGTTGTGATGGTTAACTGAAAAAGGAAGGAAAGAAGAATGAAGATGGATTGGAAGAGTTAGAGCCGAATTTAACTATGGAAAAAATCAGTAGAACCTTAGCAGCATCGCTGACTCCAGTACAAGGCCCTTCTGCTCTGGAAGCATGTCTCTGTGAAACAAAAAGCAATCAGAGGATACAAATCAATGCATAACCCTTTTCAACATCGCAACACCCTCCAAACAAGCTTTTAAGAATCTATGTACATCACGCTAGACAGGTACTGTACATTCACTGCAAGATGCACAAAGAACTATGCTCATTTCCTTCTACTTCATTGAAAAATTCCATTCAAAAGTAAGTAAGAATTATGGACATTATTAATTGGGATAAGAATTTAATTACGAAAGACTGAAAATAAAAGTATGAATGCACTGGCCAGTGATGCTACTGCAGCAGTTATTTCTCTCAGTTAAACCAGGAATTAAGAATAAATATTAAGGGAAAGCAAAAAAAAACCACAAACAAAAAAAAACGACCAAAAAACCCAAACCAACCTATTTAGCATTTTACTATCAGATTATCATAATACAAAAGAAAAAAAAAAAGACTTTATTAGTTGTTTGTCTTTGGTCAGTTACTTCATGAAACTTAATAGATAACAAGACAACGACTGTTCAGGGTGGTATGTTGTCAGAACAGCAATACATGATTAGCAAGATGATCCCATTAGGATCCAGTCTGGAGCCCAAACGATGAGATTAAAGCAGTTATATTAGTATTTGTTCTGTAACAAAATGATCTGCGATGGATGTTCCAGAAAGCCCACAGTACATTATGTATGGGGTAGTTTTCATTATCTAATGTAGGTTTAGTGAAGTTAGCAGCAAAATTTGAGTTCAAATGATACAAATACAAAAATTCACACATCATCTGTGACTTAATCCTAGCTTTTACTGCTGTTTACCGAGCAAAGCACTATAGAGTGTAAGGCTGCATTCCTGGTGATGCTTGAACAAGCACCAATTGATATTTCTTTGGCGCTGCAAACACAGAACTGAGCTCTCTAGCCGGACTGCGCTCCCCTCTGATACAAGCAACCAGCTTACCGGCTCCGGTAGCAAGCCTCAGGCCACCTTTCAGGCATTTCTAAGGCCTGGGGTCGGAGGGGATGGCAGCCTAAGCCCCGCGCCCACGCAGCCCGCCCGGCCCGTACCGTTGCGCGGCGGGGGCAGCACCTGGGGCGGCGGCGCGGCCGAGGCGGCGGTCTCTTCCCCCGCAGCGCCCTCTGCTGGCCACACGCTGGCGGCGGCGGCGAAGGGCCCTCTCGTGCCCGCGCAAAAGCCCTCCTTACTAAATAAAATGGACGTTATCTCCTCTTCTAGGCTCTAGACGAGTTAGAAAAGGGAAAGGAAAGAATTAAACAGTGACGGACGGAGAGGCAGCGGCCTACAAAGGAGAGGTCTGGCAGGAGAAAACGTGGCAAAGTGCAGGGCTCGGCACCGGCTGCCGCCGGGTGAAATGAGGACAGACAGGACAACATCTGCGGGCACCACACACAGTCGTACAATGCATACTGCATCTCCCCACCATGCATGTCACGTTGTAAAAGTTTGAAACATTAACATTTCCGTGGATTTTCCAAAGGAACAGTTTACTTTGGCAGTAATTCCGCATTTACTATTGGGATCCATGCCTTTTAACAATCCATTTTTAACACCTTCTAATGCCTGATCAGCTCAGAGCTTCAGGGTACCGGTCAGATACATTTGCTTTGAACAATACATACCCACAACACTGAAACGAGGTTTTCTTTATATGTTATATATATGTTTTTCAAAGGCTTAAATAACCTAAGGAAATAAGTTTCTATTAAAGAACCTGTTTTTAGAAAGCCTTGACCATCTGACCGGGCAACTTGTTTTATTCAGACATACATAAAAGGGCACATTGCTTTAAAGCATAAATTACGTTCATAGTCTGGTCTATTTTCTGTATTACTGTATTATAAATCTGTATGGTAAAGCAAACTTTTAAAATTCATGTGCGTACAAGCCTCTGGAAAAGGCTAAAATTATTCCAGTTTTCCTTCCACGAGCACTGGTATTAAGTTAGAAGTAAAACCAGTTAACATAAAAAGCCAATAATGAAACAAATACATAACACGGACATAACACACATTTTGACAACATTCAGTACATTTCTGTCTTAGAAAATGGTGCTACAGAGAATCATGGCAGAAGCACATGCCAGAGGAAAGCCAAGGTGCCATGCAGATGACTGTGGTTTGTGTGGACTCACCGTGTAAGCAACAACGTAGAATCTGAACTGACTTACAAGTTATACCATGCTACTGTGCATATACTACAACACATATGGCATGCAGAAGAACACAGAAGGAAAAGGAAAAGAACCCCTATAGTTTTTTTCCCCTACAATAAATCTAAAGTATATTTCAAAGGTGGCTAAGAAAGGTTAACATGGATGCAAGTTATTAAATCTGTCCTCATGCAGCATCCACCAGGGAAACGTGTTCCTCACCCCCACTCTCTTTCCCTAGTTTATTGCACCAAATAAATGTTCATCTATTAATAGATTACATCAAAAGGCAAAGATGTTCATGACACTCCTACTGTACTCTGGCACCACATGTTTTCTAACCACTCAAAGCAGTAAAAAAAGAAAAAAGTGGGTGAAAAACTATGTAGTATGTGGTCAGACTGTGTGCACATCTCTCTCCTCACATATGTGTATAATTAAAGACTGGCACATCTTTTTGCCTTTTACCACCTTCAAATTTTTAGGTCTTCTAATCTTTTAAAAGGAAAACTCCAATCACACAATTTGTTTCATAATACAACCCCTGTTCCCTGAGGAGGCATTTAGTAAAAACGATTACATGTACAGAGAAAATTGGTGTTTTTCATCAAATTACTGTGGTTACAACACTGTATCAACCTGTGAAGGTGTTTAAATTCCTGGCAAATCCCTACTGGTACATAGTCCCATACATTAACATGAAATTGTATTTACAAGTAGAAAGGAGGTTGGGGTGTGGATTAAAAAAACCCAGCAAAACCAAACAGTGGGTATCCATAACATAACATTTCATATAGTTATTTGTGACATACATAGCAATGTGTCATAATTTCTATTATAATTAAGTCACAGATGCTGTGTATTTGTAGGAGTAGAGGGACACAGAAGTATAGTGGCACAAATGAGATGTACCCAAAATAACATTTTTCAAACACAGAAAATGACTTATTTGCAAATATTTTCACAGGAGCAAAGGAAGAAGGAAAAGAAAGAATATTAGCAGTGGTACCTTGCTTGTCCAACTGTCCTAAAAGACAGGCAAGGAAACATACAGTCCAGGAACAGGACTGAGCAATGTGTTAGTCTATTAATACCAGCAAGTATATAAATTGGCGGTAACAAAACACTTGAACACAAACTTCTCTACATCCATCAACAAATAATTCAGGATGGAAATACACTGTTTCCCAAATCTTGTATTTTCATCTGTTACTGAAATAGGACTGATAGCTTCACATTAACCTACTTATGCCCCAGTTCCTAGGTGGTGGAAAATAGTCCAAAAGTAATGTAAAAAAGCAACATCACAATTGCTACCCATTATCACTATCACGGTGCCAGCAGTCCCTCTAGTTATATAGTGCTTTTCACTGCACAGATGTTAAGCCAGCTTACTGGGGAGAAACCCCCTCTCTTTTGGTGGATAAAAATTGAGGAACAGAAGCATGGAGGTACTCAGAATCAGGTTGCCATTGAAATTATGCTGCTTCTTCACCATTACGGACTTGAATAATAATTGCATACATGTAGAGCAAAAGTTCTTGTGTTAAGTGTCAAATAACTGCAGAAAATTATTTCCATATAGACTGGAAATAATATATTTAGATGTCATCCTAGTCACATCAGATACAGTAATTTTCTGGTGAAAATCTGGTTTTCTTTTCAAATAATAGCCATTCAGAACTTCACAGCTAGTTTGGCGTTTAAGCAAAACGTTACTGGCATTCATATATGTGTGTGTATATATATATATACACACACACAGATCCTGCTTTACAACTCAACCTTTTCACTTCAGTACTGGCTTAAAAGAAGTTATTTCCATCAGGGAAAAAAAAAAGAAAAAGAAAGAAGTGCTCAAGCTAGCCCACAGCAGATACAGCAAAAAGGCAGTAGGTTTCAGGGCGGCCACCTTATTGGTTTCCTCTGGTTTTGCTCCAGCAATCCATGGCATTGTAGTCCATTGCTTCTCCTTCCCAGGCAGCGTTTTCACTTGGAAAATGTGGTCTCCTTTTTTCTATTTGGTTTTCATTTTATAAAACCAGTGTAAATCAACAAGCAATGAGACAGACACATACTATACATAAACATAAACCCAAACCATCTGAAAGTGACAAAACATACTAGATGAGGAAAAAACCAAAAACAAACCCAGAGATAAAATAACTTGGAGGGGCCTCAACTTCAATACAAAGAAATCAACACAGAAAATACACACAACCACATAATAAAAAGTAAGTTACACTTTTCCATAAATGTCTTTTTTAACCAAAAAGATATTTATAGCTATTAAATGAACAATGTGTTGTCAACATTTGAAAACCATGTGTAGAAATATTCAGGTACTACTCAGAAATTGGAGGAATCATTTCTTGGCAGTAACCATAAATTAACAAAATAGTCATTAAAGAAGTGATCCATACAGTCAGTGCCTAGATTACCTCTATGCACATATTCACAGTTCAGATTACTTAAGTATCTTGCTGAAATAATGTCCTATTAACAAAAATAATTTGGTAGCATCAAGCAAACTTAATTGAAAAGTTCACCTCTCTGGAGACTGAAGAGAACACTTAAGAATTTAATGGGATAGGATAAGAATACATTTAGGAGGGAAGGTTAGGAACAATGATGAAAGAAAAGGATAACAATAGGAGAGAAACTGATTGCTTTTGAAGACTGATTTGCTCTTCTACTCCATGAAAGAAGTAGCAAATACCTCCACATAAAACTAAAATTTTTACAACAGGAAGAGAAATTTATTTGGGTAGCTTTTTTGCCACAAGCATTCAGGATGGTATTTGTAGAAAATCGCTTTCCAAACTGCTGTTTTAAGGTTCAGTCAGGAAGGAGGTATACAGAAAAAGTAGTCAAATTCACATTACAGACTTTTGGAGATTAAGTTGAGTAAATTGTAACTATATTAAATACATCCTGAAGAGGTCAACACTGTAAATTAACTGATCATGTAAGGTCATTCTGAAACAGCGCACAGGCTGTGTGTGTATGCACAAGCTGTCCGTGAAGAGTTAAAGAGAGGGGAAAGGAGGGACATGTTCTGCTGTCACTGAAAAGCTATTTTCATCAATCTGTGTAAATCAAGAGTGAAATTTAAGCTGTCCTTAACACACAGGAAAATACTGCCATCACCTCCATTTTTTTCTAATGATTCTAATTCAGTTTTCTTGTTGAAGAATAAAATTCCACACATCATTTAAAGTCAGGTCTAATGTTAAAAGGTGAAAAGTTAATGTATACTTAGTATCAACAAATACTACATTAGCCAAAGAAAGTGTTAATGTAAAGGACAAACTGTATTTACTGTATTACATACAGGACTGTATGGAAACGCATGCAGACAAGTGTCTGCAGTGACATACCCCTTGTGTCTGTAGGGACAGAGGTGTGATACGCCGCTTTTCCCACTCATTTGGGCGTGGTTCAGGTGTGGATTCCATGAAATTGCGCTTGAGCTCACTAATGCTAGCCTGGTGTTTCAATAAGTCGTCCTGGGTCTTATCCAGGTCCTAGCAACCCACAACGTAAAACAAAGAGGACAAAACACGACAACAAAAGCAAACTTAACTAGAAAAAAAAAAAAAAAAAAAAGAAAGAAAAAGGGAAAGAAAAGAAACCAAACCAAGGAAAGTGCCTTGTGTCTGAAGGGCTACTCTTCTTTGGGGTGCCTTAAAATAAAAGAGTTTAAGGCTATAAGAGAACCAAGAATTTTTGGTTTTTAATTTTGTAATGTAGGGCCACTCATATAGTGTTTCTTCCATATTTTAAGGCAAAGGAAAAATAATGCTGTGCAAAGTTATTGAAGACAGAGCTATTTTTATCCAAACATGAAACTACTATCCCTACGAAACAGTAACAATTTCCAGTAGTTGCTTGCTTTCATCTAAAATTTGCTATCATAAAAGCAAACATAACATTACTGAAGGCAATGAAAGAACAGTCTAATCCAAGAAGCATTATAAACCTGCATCTTTCTTGATACTACAAGCTCCATGAAAAATACTTATTTCTGTGAAGAAAATACTACAGGGCCAAATATGCAAGCAACTAACACCTGCTTAACTTCAGAGAGACTACTCATTCTGTCTGTCACATAGGCTTAAACTTACTGGGAGAATCAAGACTTAAAGCCTTAAAGCCTGGTATCTATCAATTTTACATTTAAGAACCTGATAGCAGACAGCATGCAGCTAGGGATACTTTTTGTGCATGCCAATACTAAAGAGATGCTCTTTCTAAATTGCACCTACATAAGCAAGTGCCAACGAGGACACCTCAGAGTGAATATTGAATGAGGTCTTGTGATGACACATTGAGGCTAAGCTGCAGCACCTTGGATCAAATAGCTAACTACATGCTAGTCTTTCACTTTATACTGGATACAGGAACAGGCACAAGGATCAGGAGTTATATTTCTGCATAACTGCTCCGGTAAGCAGGCAAAAATCTATCTGCTTAGATCTCTTGGAAATTTATTAACCTTTAAATACAATGCTGGGCTTTCGTGGGAAGAGCAGTTTTCACTCTGCTTTCATAATCTGTCCTCCTTCCAGTATGTCAGGTCTTGAGAAAAGCCTGTGTTGGTTATGTACATTCTAACACAAGAATATTTTTTTCAGTATATTATGGTGAAATTCAAGTTTAAACTTCAGATCCATTTTTAGTACTGAATTAAAAGACTGAAGATTAAAATGGAACAGTATAAATTTAGACATTATTATTAATGAAGTTTTATCAAAAGAATGTAAATCAGATACAAGAATTCAGGTAAAGCATCTGAGTTTTGTACAAAGATTTTATGTACTTTGTAACAGAACATTTTTAAGTTGTACTTTAACATTTTGGTTAGGATTTTTACAGTCAGTGCTCACAATGGAAAGACTGTCAATGACAGTAACGAAAAATCTAAACCCAATACAAACTCATTAGTTTCTAATTCCTTTTCACTTGCATGTTCAGCCCCAGTAATAGTTCGGTGCTGTACATCTATTTCCTAATTCTGCAAATATTCACACATGCACTTTGACCACTAAGAACCTATCCCCTCTGCAACTCAGTAGGTTCATATTGTCACAGGACCAGTACTTTTTTAATCTAGGACTAACAAATGAGACATTAAATTTGTCCCCCTAAAGTATGTTTTTTCTAGGTGAAGGAAAACCTCATGCCAAAGGCATTCTATTACACAACTGAAGCTCGTAACAATCATATTATTTTAAAACCTGTCTTGGCTTGACATAAGGCACGTTTCTTGGACTTGATCAAAGCACAGTTACGCAATGCACGCTTTCAGTGCTTTAGTAAGTTATACACAAGCAAAAGTTTCAATAGTGGTCAAAAGCTGCAAAAAGCCAAAAAACATATTAGTTGGGTTAATGTGAGCCATACATCACCTTATTATTGAACAAAACCTATGATTTTTAGAAAGACAGTTTTTGTGACAAATGGAATTATTTATAGCCCCATCTGGATGAATAAAAAAAAATTAAAGATAGCAGTAGGGTTTTTAAAATTTCTTCAGTTACTAGCTTACGTTATTAACCACAAGTTAAATGATATTGATTATAAATACAGACAGTCTTTGATAAAACAATCCAGATTAACAGACTATATGGAAATTTTTATAATAAAAACCCCCTCTACTTCAGTGACAAAGCATTATGCATTAACATACTGTTCAAAGCTCGTTTCTGTTGCTCATCTTCAATGAAGACCAACCTTTAGGAAGCAAGAATTACTTCCATTTGAAAAGAAAAAAAAATATCAAATATTTCAGAAGCATTGTCTAAACATTCCCTTTAAAAACCCAATCCTCACATACATTTCTCAAAGCTCCCAAAATCAGCGAGCATCAGAACCAGAATCAGTTTTTCCTACCAACTTTTCTACCACTGCTTGTGCCTTACTAACTCCATTTTTTCAGATAATGTATTTAATAGAGATTGATTAAACTGCCTAAAACTAGAAACCCTACTCAACAGAAGATGCACACTTTGATAAGCAAAATATAAAAATCCCATTTAGGATTATGAATTGGACCCATCTGTTTGCTTTATCTAAATAGGGCTATTATTCCCAATTGCCACCTTGAAAACATGTAGCAAAAATATACAAAATGTACAGTCAACATTCAGGCTGAGGAGTTTTGGTTTTGTTTGTTTGGATCTTTTTTGTGGTTCTGTGGGTTTTTTTGTTTTGTTTTGGGTTTTGTTTTAATTTAAACAATGATAACATGCAACATTTTCAAGCTGTTTTTCCCCCATGCACTTCATGCACTGTGCCTGTAACAGCCTGCAAGTGACCTCCCATCCCATGCAGCCTGGCAGCCCGTGAGAAGAGAAAGTGTTTCTTATATTATATACAAACCTCCAACATTAAATTGCTATGTCTGACATAAATATTTTCCCCGTCTACTCTCAAGGAATTGGTCTGTGAAATTAAGCCACACACACACACACACAAATTAAAAAAAATAATAAAAATCAAAACGAACATAAAATGTACCAGCAAGTAAATAAAAAAACACCCTTACAATGAGGCAGTAAAATAAAGGAAATAAAATGGTAAGGTGAAAAGCCACTATTCAGACTAAATCCACTAAACTAAAGAAAGTTTAGGGTGCTAACAAGGCAGGCAGCTACAGCCAGATTAAATTGTAAAAAAACAACCATGCACCTTCTGCTGTGCTTCCTCCTCTTCATATTCAACCTACGTAAGCACACGGCAAATTACCAAGAAAAGGCACTGTTGACATACACTTACATACTAAGAGAGGTTCATCTTTTTGTAAATGCTGCAAAGCTTGCTATATTTACAGACCTTTACTGTTTCGGCCCCAGATGTTGAAATTATTAAGCGACTTTGGTCTTCCTTCACCTACATTGTGTAGAATGGCTGAAGTAATATTGGCATAAGTGGCATGAAAAATGGAAGTTTCACACTGTGTCCCTTTCTTGCTGTACATTTCAGTGTTTTCCCAGATGAAAATTTAAGAATGAGTAAAGAAAAAAAAATGATGTGAAATTTCTATGGTAAGCACCTTGAACTCTGCAACAAGTTGATGGGAAAATGGAATCTAATGCATGAGTTCTTCTGGTAGGAGAATCTAGGATTCAAGTCAAACACCTACATACTTTATTTACAAACTGTCTGAACTATTTTAAGAATAATGTTGCTGTCTTGGGATGAGTTATTTGCACCCTTTTTAGGTGAATATAATCTTCCTGAAACTGCAATGCACTCTGTTGGAAATGATAGCTAATCTTCCTATCTTACCTACAAGTGCACTGAATGCCTTTAAAGGAACAGCATTCTTTAAAAAGCTAACCACTTCCTAGTGTTTCCACAGGTACAAATACCAACTGCTAATCTCAGGAAAAGATGCATTTAGAAGTCCACACTGTGCAAGTACATAAATTTGAAGATGGGTTTACTTACTGCACATACTGTTGCATTTTGGATTCTGTGTGAATGCACACATAATGTGGTACACAACACATTTTTATTCATTTTTCGCTTATCTGGGGTTCTACTTTCTGCAACTTTATGTTACAAATGATGGACTGAATTAGGTTACAGAGAAATTGAGAAATTCTTTAAAGTCACGTTTTTCATTATTTTAAACTTAGATTGGTGTTTTTAATGACATCATGTCATATTTAGCATGGTTTTAATATGTACATTGTATTGATTTTATCAGTTTAACAATCTTTGTTAAATGTAATATTGAACAGGCCCTCCCCCTTTTTGAGTCTATAAAATTTGGTTTAATATTTCCTTTGAAGATCAAAATAAACCACCTTTTTCTAGTGGTATTGCTGTAATGTACACAGCAGACATAAGGAAAGAAGGCATTTTGTCAACCACTCCAAATGATCAGAGCAACGTATTAGCATGACTAAGGCTTCTGCACTGAATTTCAGCAGTGCATTTCAAAGAATGTTCAGACTTCAGTGATTAAAGTCTGATACAACCTGCGATCCCAGCTAATGAATGAAATCAGTCTCCACCTTAACTGTTGCTAGAGATTAATCAAAGTAGTTTACAAACGAAAAAAAGTGCCTTGGACAGACTCAGCTTTGCACACAGCCTTGTAGAGCAGAACCATCTGGAATAACAAAAAAGCTGATTTTAAAGCATTCACAGCTTTCTGAATTCAGCTTTTAGGAATTTTACTTCTCAGATCTAAATGGAACTTTGGAGATGTACACTCCAGTCAATGCACACAAGAGACATGCATTTTAACAAAACCTGATAGTGCAAGTAGCACAATTTGTAAATAGTATCAAGTAATAATATATCTATTATTTCACAGCACTTTCAGTATTCAGATTTATGTGCTCGTAAACATTTTGAACTACAAAAAACCTCTACCTGCAGCTCTGTATCCGTGGAATCTAATGAAATTATGCATGCTGTAGGAATTCAGGCAGAAAAACCACCAGCTATCTATTGACTAAAAATACTGCAATGGAAATTTTTCATAAATGAGAAAGGTTAGAAAGATACAGATATATATGTGTGTGTGTGTGTATTTATATATGTCTACAGGCACGTACATACACATATTCCTATACTAGGAAGTGTGCAAAATTGAGCAAGCCTCTGGGAGAACAAGCATAGAAGCTATGTGCAAGTGTCAACGTTTAAGCAACAAAATTACACACCTCCTCTTCCTCTGCTTTGTCATTCAGGTCATTGTCATTAGAAGCACTAAAGGAAGTCACCTTAGGCTCCAGGTAGCAGAAGGACAGAGCAAGAGGAAGGGAAAATGTGAGTGAAAAAGGAATAGACTGGAAAGCAGACAGAAGCAGCACAAAGATAAGGAGAAAAGAGGGGATGAAGGAAGGAGAGGTAATAGGAATATAGTGCTGAAGGCCAGGCGGCAGGAAAGAGATGCAAACATCAGGAAGGCTAGGAAAAGTAATATAACCATTGTCATCAAGCAGCGAACGGAAACTAAAAGAAAAGCATCTGATAAAGCCAAATGAGACACAAAACTCAGTGCTTTTGTAGTCATTTGTATGGATTTTTCCCTCCACAGCAGGGGAGCGACTAGCTATGGGTCTCATAGATTCAAAGATACTATTTGGTGAAGCTATTTTATTATGATCTGGTGTTTCTTTCATGGAATTGCACTCTGAGATGTCTGAGATGGTAAGAAGGGGCTCCCCAAAGGGATCTTCCTCTGAAATATCTGAAAGCATGTCCATCTCAGGGATGGGTGACAGGCCTGTGAGATGGCATGACACAGAATGGATGGGTAGTGATGATGGGTGTATGTGAGTGAGCTGAAAAAAATTCTGTGCACAGTGGAAAATGAAAGCACAACAAAATGCAAGTTTGAAGGCACAAGAAGAGGGAAAAAAGAGAAATTATTAGTTAGTGAAATTTTTTTCTTAGAAGCAGGGAAAGCTCTACTAACGCAATAGAAATGCCAAATAAAAATAGAAATCCCCTTGTGTTTTACAAGCAGCCAACTTGTTTAGTTTTGTGGATTATGAAAGGATCCCATTACGAATGTTTTGTTCTCAGGCTGTAAAGAACTGTGCACTTTTGAACTGTAATAGTCACAACAGATGGAAGTAGACAGACATTCAAAGCTTTGGCAGAAAGGTCAGGGGACAGTGCAGTACACGAAAGACAGGCTGGCACTTTGATTCTTGGGTTTATAACCATTTCCTCTAAGGCTTAAAGACAGCCAGAAAGGAAAAGAAGTATCTGCGCTAGGGGGGATAGAAAGCTGTTCACACAATTGGCATGTATAACAAAACCTTACTGAACAGCCTCCTGGAACGACTTCCCACAATACTGCTTTTTTCCCCCCTTCTTTTGGTTAAAGCATTGAAAGCCACTTTGAAAACAAAGGAATATCACCATTTGACCAAGCCCAAAGTAAAAACATAGTAATTTTACCATTTTTCTCCCATAAAGAAACTCTGTGTGTGCCTTTTTGCTAGGCTAATGCAAAATTATTTCAACTCGCCAGCAAACAAACAAACAAACAAAGCAACCGTTGGTATTTCTTCCCTTCCTACACTTGAATGTAGTCGGAACATGTGAACCACACAGAGAAACTCAGTGGTCCCCCTAGGAATCAAATGGATAGCTAACTTGCAAAAATGTTTGAAAACAAAATAACTCTTTAAATACAAAAGAAAGTTCTGGACAACTGCCCAAAAAAGAAATATCTCCAAGAGAGAAAAGCAGCAAATTTTAGCTGACACTTTGAAAGGAAATTTTAACATCAAATCACACAAGACCTAAATTTATTTTTTTGACCTATTGCTCCAGTAGCTCAAACAAACAAGACAAGTAAATGGTTGTTTGCAACAGAAACAGACTAAAGTACTCAAGTTTTCACAGAAATTACACCTCAGTCAACATACAGGTTTTTAAAGGATGAAATAATTCTGGAAATGCTACTAACACAATACTGTTAACTATGGTAATTAAATGCAGTCATAATAGACCCAGCTTTGTAGATTGTAAACAAATGTGCATATACTAACAATTTTTTTAAAAGTCTACACAAACTAAGGAAATTAATGAAACATTATTTACCCTTTTAAGCTTTTTTTCCAAGAACTCATGCAAGCTTACTGAGAATTCAAGTTAAATTTACATCAAAAGAAGAAACCCTAGGTCAAAGCCATTCAGCATTCTCCTTTGCTTACATACACTTACATTAATTTAAACCTACAGAAAACACTTGACAATTTTCCTTTAATATTTTACTATGGTGTTCTGTATGATACTTAGAAGTGAGAAGAACTAAATAACTACACATGGACACACATCACATGAACAAATAATTGTGGTGTGAAAGTCAGCCATACCTTTCCATCCTGAGTCAATTCTAATTGTGGAGTTTTGACTGGGCTTCCGTCATCTTCTCTGCCACCTTCTTTTAACTTGGCCTGACCAGCAGCTTCAATGTCAATGATTTTATCTCCAGCAGTCTGCCCTCCAGTAGCAGGGAAGTCTCTTAGAAGACCTTGGTCTGAGATACCCATGGGAGCTATTCGAGAACAAAGTAATTTTGGTTAATTGGAGTAAGTCAGAACGTATTAATACTTTTTAACAAAATGAATTTATGTTGATGTCAGCAATGAGCAATACAGGCTAGTTACTGAGTGATACAATATTTTTCAGCTTCGTGGCTTTGCAAAAAGTCTATGGTTCTCATTGCATTGATATGAACAGCTATGTACCCTTGTCATATAATATGCACTTACTATGCAAGGGAAGAAACCTCACAGTATCAGGTAGGTATTTAATTATTAACTTTCTAATTAGTCTTGGAAGACAAATTGAAGCTACTGTTCTTGTGACTGTGTAAGTCACCATAACAAAAGAGAGAAGTAGGCAACAGTGTTCTGTGGAAATTCAATGTTTTCAGAGGGCTGTTTTAATGCAATGTAGAAATAGCTATGCATGTAACTGTCACAGTATTTTTATTCTGAAACCTTATCAAACTACAGAAACAACAGCTCACTGAAAGTAAGACTTTTCCTCCCTAAATGCTTGCAAAAAATGTAAGGGGGGAAAATACTGAATATGTATACTTGAATATAGTCAAAGCACAAGAGAGTGAAAGGCCTTAAATTAATGTTGTTTTTTTTCAAATCAGGATGACTGGCTCAGTCAAAATAGTAGTAATGAAATATAGGAGAATTCATTGTATTAGCCAGCTTTAATAAACACGACTTTGATATAAACTTATATTCATTATAGTAGTCTTCTGTAGTACCTCCATATGACTTTGCTTTACAAAGCCAAGGTGCAGAAAGCTGACAGGAAGATGTGTTTCTTGGAGTACCTTTGAGGGATATCCTCTTCTGGAAACAGTCTCAGCTCCACATCAGAGACTCCCTTAAGCTGCTGAGAAGCCAAGGCCAGCTAATGGCAAATGCCGGATTTGTGATGTTAGTCTTTCAGGGCCTCTCTAAGTAGTAAGTTTTTGCAACTTAAGCTTCTGATCCTTTCTTGGGTGACAAATAGAGCATTTCTTGGGTATACATCCCTCAAGTTCTACAAGTTACTTTTGACAAATCACAGAACAATTTAGGTTGGAAGGATCATCTGGAGGTCAGCTAGTCCAGCCCCTTGCTCGGGCAGGTCCCATTACACCAGGCTGCTCAGGAACCCGTCTAGTTTAGTTTTGAACATATCCAAGGACACTTAAAACAAGCAAACAACGAGTTTTCTTATTTCTACTGAATTTTGCTGTGTCTCAACTTGCAGGCACTCCCCAATTGCCTTATCGCTGGGCATCTCTGAGAAAAGTGTGGCTCTGTCTGTTCTGTACCTCCTCTCTGGGTAGCTGTAGACAGCAATATCTCACTACAAGCCTCTTCTTCTTAAATAAAGCCGAAGGACCACAGTTCCCTCATCCTCTCCTCATATATTATATAGGCTCCCAGACCTCTGGTCAGCTTGGTGGCCCTTACGGGGCTCACTGCAATATATCAATGCCCATCTAATACTGGGGAGCCCAAAGACACAGTATTCCAGATATGGTCTTCACAGAGTACTGCATAGAGGGGAATAGTAATTTCTCCTAATGTGCTGGTTATGCTCTTGCTCATACAGCCCAGGATACAGTTGGCCTTCTTAGCTGTAAGGGCACACTGTTGGCGCATGTTCAGCAGGAGTCCCCAGACCCTTTTCTGCAAGCCTGCTTTCACTGCAGGTGGTCCCCCAGCATGTACTGGTGTATGGTGTTACTCCTCCTCAGATACAGGACTTTGCATTTATTTTTGTTGAATTTCATATGGTTCCTTTCAGCTCATTCCTGCAGCATGCTGCAGTCCCTCTAGTAAGGGTGTGGTGGGAGCTGAGCAAGAGTACCTTTACGAAGATGAGAACACAGCTCTAGGTATTTGGGAGGAACAATGGCACTGGACACGCTGTTCACAAAGGAGATGCAGAGTGCAAGCGCACCCTCTACAGAATTTCTGGTTTCCAGTGTACACTCACAGTATGAACCTACATCGAGACTACTGCCTCAAGAAAGAACAATATTAAGTTTGACTTTGAATGAACACAGTTTAAAACTATTTCAGCCTGCAAGATGCCTTAAATGCTGCCAGGAATTGCTGGTTTCATTTGAGAGGAAACCAAAGATGTTTAAGGGAGAAAAACAAAACCCAAGAGCAATGTTTTATCATGCTCAAAATTTTGACTGTAATGGTTCTTTAAGAGTGAAAGTTTGGGCCTGAACACACATGCATACACACCTGTATTCTGCAGATGATGCACTAGAAGAAACAACTTGTTCTGCCTTTTCTGTTGTAGAGAGACACAACCAGGCAAACCCAGAGCCCAATTTTTTTTTTTTGGTTTACTGACCAAACAATTCTAATCAACAGCATATAGCACATGCCTATACTGTAAAACAGGTATCAGTAGTCAACACAGATGCTACATGTTCAATACAGAAACCTCCATATAATCACAGCAGTGTCATACAATTTAGACAGTGACTTAACTTACTGTTTAGGTCACTTAAATTCAACAAGTAACTAAAGTGGCTACTCCTTACATTACACGTCAGAAACTGAAATTAAAAAAATTTGTCAGTTGACATTCTGGCCATTCATAATGTCAACATTTTTGAATGTTTGTTGGATCAGAGTGACAACACATAATGTAATCATTACACTGAAGAAATAAGTTAAACTTCATACCTCCATCAAGGCTTCTGGAAACACGTTTGCTTGAAGTGCGTTCAAAGTACGGAGCTGGTCTGTCTATGAGGTTGCTAGCTTGTCGTGTCTGTGCTTGCGTACGTCCACTGTAGCGGAACTTGGAACCCAAGGTTAGAAACTTTGCTTTTGGAGGCTGTTCTGGTGATACAAGTCTAAAAAGTAAATATGAGGGAAGTCAGTTAAAAATAAATATTTTATATATTTAATGAGGTACTTTAAAGCTACTTATTATATTTCAACTTCAGTTCACCATGCATGATTTATGCACTCCAAAAAAGGATTCTACCATAAGCTCTCAGAACTTCTAAAACAATGCACATTGTTTATTATTTGCAGTTGGAGTTGAAGCGATGCTGATAACCATCACATTTTCCACAGCATGACTAAGCATGTGTGATCCTTATATTTTGGTGCTACTTTGGTTAAATTTTATTTTTTGTAGAAAGCTGAGGCCGTTGTAAGTCCAGGTAGAATACCTCGCAGATCTCCCTCCTTAGAATGTTACTTGTAGTAGAAATTATATATCTCCCACTTCCACTGTTTCTCCTATATTCTGAGGTACCAATACAGCAGCTGCCATTCTTCAAAGTTAGGGAATGGCATCTCAAAACTGCATAGAAGGCTGTATGAAATGAAAAAAAGACTGAGATGGCTGGAGAGTTGTGACCCAACAGTGACAAGTTTAACAAGCTAGATTCAGACTCAATTTTCTTTACAGTCATTTATAGATTTATATGAGTTTATGTTTGCTGGATATAAGGAGGAGAAAAAACCATATCATGACAAGGATAAAAAAGAGATTCAGTTACGAGTACTATTAATGCTGGGTTCTGTGCTGGGTATGTACATTTGTACCTCAGTGTTGGCATCAATGTCAGAAAGTCTAAGTAACAATGTGGTAGAATTTGCTATGAGGGACTCTGCTTTGTTTCCCCAGTTTTTTGGTATCACATGAGTTTAAAGAGACAGATCCTCTATACCTCCCTGAATTTCCTCCAATATGAGGACTTTTTGAGCCACCAGCTTAAACACTGAGGGTACTGTTTGTTCCAGTGCCATACTCGCTGATAGGATAAACAGTCATCACTGCAGGAACTCTTCCCAGTCTCTGCTTCTCTAGAAAGGTCTTTGATGTTACTTCCTGGATCAACGTAGCGCTGCAAATACACGCACATCCAGCATGCCAGTCTCCATGGCCTACTCTCCCTCCATGTAAAACCCATCAGGCTATTCCAAACATAGCTTTTGGATTTGTAGATCTTCAAAGAGAAACCCACCGAACACCGGTTTCTTTCCCGCAGAAGCAGCAACTACTGTGCCCTTTGTACTTAGGATGGCACACATAGGCAAGCGAGACTTAAGAGTATGCTGACTTTGTTTTCCTCTTCTGAAGCATTTACACAGGGAATATCTGTGTCAGTGGAATCCAAACCAACATACATTAAGGCAGTACCCAGTGGTGGGTTCTGAAAACTGACAGTCATTCTAAAGATATTTCAGCAAAACTGAAGAATTTTCAGATACTTAGCAAAAAGAATGGTGAGCTAATGTGGTGGGTTGACCTTGGCTGGATGCCAGGTGCCCACCAAAGCTGTTCTATCGCTCCCCTCAGCTGGACAGGGCAGAGAAGAAAATATAATGAAAAGCTTGTGGGTTGAGGGACAGGGAGAGATCATTCACCAATTACCCATCATGGGCAAAACAGACTCAACTTGGGGAAAAAAATAATTTATTACCAATCAGAGTAGGATAATGATACCTAAAACCAAAACTTAAAAACACATTCAACCCCACCCCTCCCTTCTTCTTGAACTCAACTTCTTCTTGAATTCCCTACTGCCTCCCATGGAGCGGCAATGAGGGACATGGAATGGGGGTTTGTGGTCAGTTCATCACACATTTCTGCCACTCCTTTCTTCTCTGTGGGAGGCCTCCTCACACTCTTCCCCTGCTCCAGCATGGGGTCCCTCTCATGTGAGACAGTCTTCCATGAACTTCTCCAGCGTGAGTCCTTCCCACAGGCTACGGTTCTTCAGCAACTGCTCCAGCGTGGGTCCCCCATGGGGTCACAAGTCCTGCCACCAAACATGCTCCAGCATGGGATCCTCTGTTTACAAGTTCACAGCTCCTTCCAGGAGCCTGTTACAGCCTGAACTTCCCATGGGGTCACAGCCTCCTTTGGGCATCCATCCGCTCCAGCATGGGGTCCTCCACAGGCTGCAGGTGGCTATCTGATCCACCATGGACCTCCACGGGCTGAGGGGCACAGCCTGCCTCACCATGGCCTTCACCACAGGCTGCAAGGGCATCTCTTCGCCGGTGCCTGGAGCACCTCCTGTCCCTCCTTCTTCACTGACCTTGATGTGTGCAGAGCTGTTGCTCTCACATAGTCTCAACTCCTCTCGCCGGCTGTTGTTGCACAGAACTCCTTTCCCTTCTTAAATACATTATCCCAGAGGTGCTACCACTGTCACTGATGGGCTTGGCCTTGGTCAGTGGTGGGTCTGTCTTGGAGCTGGCTGTCATTTGCTCTATTGGACGTGCGGGAAGCTTCTCACAGAAGCCACCTCTATAGCCCTCCACCTACCAAAACCTTGCCTGCAAACCCAATACAGCTAGATAGAAAGTTACCATTTTCACTAACAGAGGATGTTTATGGCTTTGTCAGAGCGCTAGCCAGGAGGATCCAATCCTGCATGCCTAAGAGGCATAAGCACACACCTGAATCTTAATCTGTTGCAACATATTTTTAAAGAAAATAAAATTCAAGACAGACTAATTCACCCTTCTGTGCTAAGGACACTTAGGCAATAAAATCACAAGTATCTGGAGCTTCACTTCCATTGCTTCTATAAAACAGCCTTATGCAATCTTTGTGACAATTTATTTCTCCACATTTATTTCCAAGAGAGAGTGCATTATGCATTAAGAGGAAGAAGGCTAAAAGGGTTTTTCCAAGGTTCTTCCTGTTTATTTTCCAGTCTTGGCAAGGCTACAGCATTAACTGCCATTTTTATCTTCCAACCTGCTGAGACAAACTTTTAATCTTTTAATGTGGAAAAAACAAGAGAACTAATTACTTCCTGATTGAGGGCATTTGAATGGATTTTTTTGTATTACAAGCTTAATTACACAAAATAACTGAAGATTATGCTTTTACCATTTTAAAACATTCTGGGGAGATGCTGATTCAATCATTAAAATTTCAAATAAAACATCATAAAGCAGAATTGTAAGCAGTTTTCTGCAGCCATTGGTTAACATCCAGAGTTGCAGACTAAGTTTACCTCAAAAGATTAATGTAGATATAATCTGACTGTATTTCTTAAAGTAGATTGTTGCTCTTCGGAAATGGTACTGGAATCCTATAAGGTTGAGCTGATACAAGCGAATCTAATGCCTCTTGGTTGTCATTTTCAATATAGCTCATTACAAGTTTTTATAAATAACTTCATATACTGGCTCAATTTCCCATACGTTGTAAGAAGATGGATCTTAATGCAACAATTTGAGAAAAACAAACATTGCAAGAGACAACACAAGGAATCTTACAATGTTATATAGGGCATGCTAGGGGATCTGGAAACTAAAAACGTACACCTAGATTGAATACTATTTACTGTGGTATCATACACAAGCTTTACACATTCTTTGAAAGAGCTACAGTCTTTTGGACTGTAGCATTGCTTTCTGCTTTTTATCTTTGGAGAAAAATAGAGCTGGACTTATTTTACTGTTTTTAAATCAGGATAAGAGGTTCTAAGGATTTTCTGTCTGATGACATCAGTGGAGTACATGGATTTTACAGTATAGTTCAAGTATTTGTTACATAATACTCATTATAATACCACTCCTGGTTAGGAAAAGCCACTTCTGAGTGGAATAAAATCCAATTATTTTTATTAGGTCAGAATTTTTGCAGTAAGATTATCTAATATGCATTAACGTTCCTGAAAGCTTTCATATTTGCACATGGTAGTTTCTCAGTTTAGGATTTTTGACTTCCATAAGGTTTGTTTTTTCACTATTCGGGTCCATTTTATTACTATAAAATTAGGAAATACAGTTTCCCAGCAAAGCAAATCACTTCATAATTTATTTGAAGAGTGTTGATAAACCTCTCATTGCAGACAGAACTGCATGCTGTTTCTGGTAACGGACATCACCCCCCAGAGCAGACTTTACATTTTAGAGAGGAATAGAATGGTGGATGATATATTTTAGTAAATTTGTCTAATGAATTCTATCAAAAATGAAAAAAAATAATCTTTGATCAGATTTTTAAAAATATTTGCTTCTCAATTAAACATTTTGAGAGTGACTGCCAATCTCAGCACAAATTCTAACATTGCATTCAAAAATATTCTACATTAAATGAAAATCTGAATACTGAAAAGCATCCAATAAGACAGTTCCAGTAATGAACTGCTTAGGTCTCATGGTCCTCAAGTTCTCTGAGGGTCTCAGTCTAGCAAGTACATTCAGCTACAGGATCGCATCTACCTTAGAATACAACTGATTTTTTAAAATAAAACACAGGTTACTGAAGGAGAAAGCTTACCTTCTACATATCCTAGTTACTGAGCTCATTTGAAGCAAGAAACTTTGATTCAATGCCTATTCAATGCATAAGAGATTTGACATAAATCTGTGACTTTCAGACTGCATGGGGCACAGGGACTCCCTCATGGAGTTTGAAAAATCTTCATTTGATTTTTATAATAGCAGAAACTCCTTTTCAGTGGAGGAAGCAGAAAGAGAAATAACTCTGTGGCCTATCGTTAAAGTGCTCATTTACAAAAAGACCATAGGTTCAATGACCAATTCAGAATTTTATGTTTGTCAGTTGCTGGGGAAAAAATGCAGAGAAAGTTACAGATTATTATGTAAACAAATAGTAGCCTGTTTTTAAAGTGATTCTCTGATTTTTAAAGAATGACTGTAAACTCAGCCCAGTTGATAAATAAGGAAAAATTCAGCTGTGAACTATGAAAGTTTAAATAAACCAGTTAACTGTACTTGAGACCCAGAACTAGTAATTTGGGGTCAATGATTGTTAGGGTGTCTTCTAAGAGGTATTAGTGGACTGAGAAATTAGGGGCAAAAAAGGGGTGAAATCTTCTTTACTTTCTTCATATCCTTTAAAAGAAAGATATGAGCATACCTGGCAAAGTGGAAGAAGTGCAGAATTATCATTTACCTGAAGAAAGTATGGTGCTCCACACAAACCTTCCATAACCTTTTAGCAGCCCGATGGTTTGGCAGTTTGAACCCAATAGTGCTCTCAAACTGTTCCAGCTGGAAAGAATCCACAAATTAACCCATTTCATTAAGCTGGCTATTAACTAGCAAGCAGTTTAGATAGTACTATTACTGTAACAAGCTGTAATTCTCCTCTCGTATGACTTCATAAGATTTTTTAAAAAATATTAAAAAAATCAGAATTTCCAGCCTTTTAATAAAATCATACTTGTCAGGCTAGTGATGATGGGCAATAACCATATTATCACTTCCTATCTATATTAATGGCTCTTTTGAGAAATCCAATAATACTGTAGTGTTCCTTGCTGATTTTCTGACTAGCTGCCCGAAGTATTTATTTTTAAACTGCATGAAGTAATTGTACTGCAAGTTGTGCTGCACACTTTCCTTGGATTTGATAATAGTCTGATATCCATACCGCAGTGTTAAGCTTACCTGATCCATTTCACTATATAATAGTTTCTTAGCAAAAATATTACGTCCACGCACCATCAACACCTGCGAGAACAATACATGTGTGTTCCAAAACTTACAAAACCACAATGTTGGTATTGCACTACTGGTATTTAGACTTCTCTTTTGTTTTATTTATCTACACAGTAAAAGCTACCTTAAACATTTTTCACTATAATCTAAAAAAGCATTACAATTTTGACATTTTGGTTTTTGTTAAATTTCCAGTTACAATGTGTTCAAAATGTACACACACACCCCACACCCCTTCAGAAACTCCCACAAACTTATATTGGCATCAAGCAAGAAAGTTGGATCCATTATTTTCAGAGCAGCTAACAGAAAGAGTTATAATGTTCTACAGGGCAAATCAAGCCTTTGGCAACAGCCATAAACTAGATGCATGGCACATTTAGTGAACAATTACACTCAAAGAGGAAGAGAAGCTGGCTCTCTCCCAGAACTGCAAGTCTCTATAGACAGTTAAGAACATGGCCAGTATAACTAGCTTTCCCTGTGAAGAAAAAAAAAAAAGATGGCATCTATTAAAAAAAGAAAATAGATTTTCTTCTTGGTTTGCATGTACTGATCAAGAGGAGTGTTTAATACAATCAGTAAAATCTGAAGAGGAAAACAAAATGCTCTTAAGTGCTACTTAAATCTAGGATAAGCCTGTGAGGACATATGGGAAAAAAACGATGGTGTTTTCATGTTACTGGATAGAAATGATTTCACAAAAGAAACAAAGACAGCAAGGTGCTACTCACTTCTGCTGGCCTGACTTTGATGTAGAAATTACTTCGCTTATAGGAAATCTTCAGAATTTTTGGCCAAGCAAAGCGGTTGATCCGGAGTCTATCTTTGTAAATGAGCAGTCCATTAGCACATACACCCAGCATGATATCCACACCTTCAGAATCCTATCATGTGTGAGATAATTTCATAACAATCAGTTTAATAACATTCCAAACAAGTAATAATCGCTAGCGTACCTTGGGGGAATAATGAGACCTTTTTCATATTCAAACCTACAAGACCCTGATAAGATTCTTAAAGCAGAAATGGCCAAGTATATTGATTTTATAGGAAAGGCCTTTGACTATTTGTAATAGTTTTGGCACTCATATGCCATTGCATACGCCACGGTTCTGGGAAATTCTTCAATATTCTGGCAATAGGGACTAAGTCAACAACTTACAAGTAAGGAAAGGTATGGTGGGTGTGCTACCATTAATTTCAATATTAAAAGAAGAAAATTTTAAACCAGGCCTTTCCAACTTAAAACAGTTGGTGAAAGTCTCAACAAGTTGGTGATCACGGTGATCTTTTACAGTCTCCTACTATTCCAATAAAGATATAGGAAGTAATGGAAAGCTGGCTGGAAATGTCAACATAACATTTCAAGAGTGCTGGTGGGCTGGGTTTCTGAGCATTCTGTTCCACTGACAGCAACTGATGCAAGTTTTACAGGCTACAAAATTAATCACTTACTGACAAGGCTTTGATACACTGTACCACTATATAGTACAGTAGAATCACATGCCCTCCCCAACAATAAATAACTACATCAAATTCCCACACTGTCATTAAAAGTTGCTTCACTGGCATAAATAACAGGCTGCAAGCAGAGCTTGTCAAACAGCAGCAGTTCTAATGCTTGCAGTTACTTTAGTACAGCAAAAGAAAGCTCCAATAACACTAAAAAACCCTAAATTCCTTAAAACACTACAGACTAAGTGAACTGCCATGCTGTATTGTATTGAAAAAGTAACAAATGATACATAGTTAATATATGTGAATAAAAATTTCAGTATATTTCTTTCATGGTCTAACAGAACACAGGCAAAAGTTTATGGAAAACTGCAAAAACAAGCATACATTGTTTCCATATGAAACAGAACTAAACAATGTTTCTCCAGTACTTGAAAGGCTTAGTTAACTTTTTAAAATATAGGTCTGATATGCTTACAATGCATTGATTTTCCTATTGATTTGAGACTGGATTTGTGCAAGCTGTGGGAGGGGTTGGTTAGGTGATTTGTTGGGTTTTTTAACTAAAAGCAGCCCACTAGAAATGCAAATCTGATTTGATCTATCCAGAGGAGTGTAAAAAGCACCAAAACCCACCCTCCCCCAAGACCCCCACACCGTTCAATTTTTAACTCTCATGTTATTAACAATAACATGTTCTTTTAGGCTTTACTTTATGGCCCCACATTTTCTTGGCATCAAAAATCTGTCATTTAAAAAAGCATTTAGCCATTTTTATGAATAAAGCATTATTTCCAAGCTGCACCTATGTCTATGCATTAAATGAACTTAGATTTAAAATAAATTCTAAGGATGTTAGAGCTGTAAACTGAGTAATTATCGTGACCAAGAGATAAAAGGCTTATACCTAAGAACTGAGGGCATGACTTTTTTACAATAAAACACATATATGCTGTGTTCTTCAATACTAAGCATGTCTATAATTTTGGTTATGCTTAAAACAAAAGGAAAACCAAACCAATCCCCAGTACCTTGGCATGATGTAAATCCACTCCATACATGGAGAGTCTCTTAGCATTTTCTAGGAACTGGGAATCCGCCTGTGCTGGAGTCAAGCCCCTAAAACCATTGAATAAGCCTTGAGTTTATTGACAAAAGAACTGAGAATCAAAACTGAGTGGAATCCTGGAATTCAGACACAGAAAAAGCTCAGTTTGTAAGGTATCAACAATATTTTTGCCCTAAAGGGAAAGTGTTTTTTTCAGAGCATATTATACGCTTTTAGTAGAGATTTCCACCTCCACTCTTTCAAATTATTCTAGCTGTATGTTGCTTAAACTAATTCATATGCTTAGATACAAATATTTTCTCCAAAAGTTCTCTTCTGAAATCTTAGTGAAACTACAATTTTCAAATTGAATTTTTTAAACACATGGAAGTAAGAGGTTCTAGTTGCATAGCAAAAGATTTCCGAAGTAATAATAACTTCAGCTTAGCAGTTTGACACCTCATCTTAAAAGAGTTGACATAAATGTGACAAAGCATGATGATTTTATTTAATCCTACTGTATTTTAGACACACCTGTGTGTTTTGTGTAGCTCAGCTACTTTCTCTTCCATTTCTTGAGTTTGATTGGGTGCAAATTGGAATTCACTGATATAATCACTGCGGTGCTCCTCTGGGTCATGATCACCCAGCTCAGCCTGGAGGGTGTATGAACCAAGGAGGGCGTGAGTCACAAAAGAACATGGTAGTCGACCAGAAGCAATATCCTGACGAAGCTGTAGGCACAAGAAATATCTGCAAGACAATGGAAAGGGGAAAAAGCTGAACAATCAAAAAAAAATAACAACAGAGAAACTATTACCAATGGCAAGTTTATAAGAGATATGGCAGAATTTATCGAGATGTATATAATCATATAATCACACTCTAAAATAAATCAATGTATTAATAATTTGTTAACATCTTACATTATTAGAGCATTATTGTCACACAGTAAATTCCACTTCCATTTTTAAGAGTTGATTTTACTTCCATAAATAATGTAAAGAGCAGGAAAAATTCTGATTTCCAATATAAATGAATGAAAAACTGTATCTAGTTTGTGACAAAAGCTGACTCAGGAACTACTTCATTTCATATTGTAGCCTGCAGGTATCTAAGGTTTACAAATAAAAGCTCATGCACTTCCTTTGACATTTCCTTTTGGGTCTAAAATTCTAACTTTTACATTTCTTGCAGTTACTGAGCTAATTAAGTCATGTAATAAACAAAAGAAATTTAGTTTACTATTGAACTCATAATTGCCTTCCTTAAATTGTGTATGTAGAATTTAATATTTCAGGTACTGCATACAGCCTTCTACCAAATTTAATGTTAACAATCAGTAGACATCCTACCCTAGCACAGATTTTTAATGTAAATTTTAAAAAAAGTTTTACAAGTGAAGCTTAAATTTTAAGGAATTTAGCTTTAAGCTATAACCATAAAAATGCTTTATCAGTTGAACACACAATTGAAAAGCCAATCAACTCACTGAAAAATTTCAAAGAAAACACAGACAGCTTCTCTTAAATACACTACAGAATAAATGTCTTAGATTATTTGTAGTAATATATCGGCTACACACTTGTGTAGCTATCTTATTTTGTGCAGAAGACTGATCTGATACGACATGAAGCAACATATATCCTGCCTCAGCAGAGTCAGCCAACTCCAAACCAAAAATAAGTGTTTAGGTTTTCCATAACTCCTGAAGAAATGAGTATTAATTCCCCATACTCTATCTACTATGTTAGTCTTGCAATGCTACCTTTTAGGTTCCTAATATCCAATGCATTCCATGTATTTTCTAAGAACTTTGGAAGAGAATTATGTTCAGGCTTTATTATGTTTTATGGTACGCACATGTATAAAACTACATTTTCACCAACTTAGCCTAGCTTATTGCTGAGTACCTTGGAGCCCTAGAGTTTTGCTCTTAATATCAATACCCTCATCACATCCTCATTTGCTATATAATAAATCAGTAGCCCTACAATAAAGCACTGTCTCCTTTGAAATATAATCATGTGCATCTTACTTCCTACCCAAATCATATCCCCACTTATCATTACATTCTTTCTCAGGTTTCTTCCCTAAGTTTTCACTTTGCGTTTTCGACCTTGTTCCAAAAAGCACTGGATGTAAGAACATCTGTAGTGTCTACAGTAACAGCCAAACGTTACAGCATCCAGGAACTGAAGAAGAATTTTTACATGCTCTTCAAATTAAACTAACAGTAATTTTCAAGTTTAAAATAAGGAACTATGCATACCTCGTGATGTCTTCAGTCAACTGTGAAGGATCAGGTGGATAAAACTTCACATTAAAGGTGAATATCCAAGGTAAACCTAAATGTGGGAAATGTCCAGTTGTTAACCTCAAGTTGAGGCAAGCAAAGGAAGAACCTTACTAAAAATGTCATGCAGTCATATAAATCTTAGATCACTGAAAACAAGAAGGTTTTTTTCCCTTTTTTTTTTTTCAGTACATTACTAAAAAGCATACATTATTTTCACTCAGGTAGTAACTTATATATACATACAGTGAAAGACCAGCATGTAAAATTATTTCTACAGAACGTTTTACAGTGAGTAACGTAAGTATCAGAAGACATCTAATTTGAAAACTACCAAATATATTTGAAAACTACCAAATATATTAACACTTTTAAGATAGTCTGTGTTCAAAGACATTTGCACTTGTGTTTATTTCCAACTCCTCCAAGTCTGAGAGACTGTATTGCTATGAATGTGAGAAGTCAAAATGAGGTCTGCATTGCATACAACAGAAAGATAATACG
The DNA here is from genome assembly GCF_017639655.2 of Falco naumanni. Lineage (NCBI taxonomy): Eukaryota > Metazoa > Chordata > Aves > Falconiformes > Falconidae > Falco > Falco naumanni. The sequence goes on along the minus strand of NC_054059.1, from coordinate 55,420,613 downwards.
CCAATTACTCATATTCATACAGAATGCATGTAAGACAAAAAAATATTAGCCATTCCTCCTTTAAAATACTATTTTGAGAAACAATATCTTTAGCAACTCTAATATCAATGGTATTTTAAATTCCTATATGTTAGAATTGTTAAGACCACATGCATTTTTTTGAGCAAAAGCATGCTGGAAACCAGATTAATAATTTGAAAAAGCATAAAGTGTTGCCTTTAGTCATAGTTCTAGTTTTAAATTTAATAACTTGACAAAATGTAGAACTTTCCTAATTCAAACAGATTTTATTAAGTACATTGCAAACATACATATGTAATAGAAAATCCCAAAATAGAAGTCTAGAAAAAGAATTTAATATTTGGTTTTGCATGCTGCTTGAAAGTAAATGCAGTTGAGCTTTATCATATCTTGCCAAACATAAACACTACAATGCAGATCTGTTAGAAATTATGAAGAAAGATAAAAATCAAAATATCAAAACAATTCAGTAGCCATTTATGTCTGTCTCTTGACCCTCTTCTCCTAAGGCAAATAATATTTTGGTTAAAGACCTAGCAGAAAAAACATTCGGTAAAAAAAGGTAATCATTTTATAAAGCTTATTAATGAAGAATTTTGGACAGCAAACAATTTTAAATCTCTGTCATACACAGATAACTCATACTTTGAAAAACTTGTATTTTAACAACAAAAAAGACTGAAATGCTGTTTTCAGCATAATGCTAGAAAACTGACTTCTTTTTAAGGGTTATTTTCTTTTAAAAAATCCTGTTTTAAAATTTCACAGCTATTAAAGGTGAAGGGGTGCTTTGTGTAAAAATTTCTAATGTCTTTCAACATTTCAAAATTAATTCAGGTTTTCAGACATGACTATTCATTGGAGAACTTCAAGTTCTGCTTAAGTGTGAACCTCATTCTTCACCTGGCTGCTAAGTCACTGTTTCCTATTGAGAGCTCAGAGTTTTAGTGTACCTTTGTGTTCCCAGTTATCAATTCTTTGCTAGAACAATAACTTTGCTTATAAAATAAGGCAGGACTCCTTAAATGAGAAAGCCTAAAATACCTTTAAAAATGTCTAACACTAATTAATATATATAGCATGACAAACAGAATTAAAGCTGGAATAGATAAGCCCACTTCTACCATTTATCTCCCAGGGAATTAGCATCATTTAATGAAAAGCTGCTGATAATGAGTAAGCCAAACTGATGATGAGAAGCAATTGGGTCAAAATATCTATGCAAACTGTGTTCAGGGAGAGTGGTTATGTTACCAGGGTTGTGGAACGGGGAGAAATGGATGAAGTATGTGTCCTTTCACACAGGTAAACCAAAAATAAATCAGTCTTCAAGTTTTCCTGGAATTATGCAATTTTTCCTGGTATGAAGCAATTTTTCCTCATCTAAAACTGCAGTTAAACTAGTCACAGATGAATTCCTTTCTCCTTCTTGTCAGCATTTCTACAGTTAGCTTTCAGAAAGCACTGTAGCCAGAAGACCAAGACAGCATATGAAAAAAAAAAAAAAAGAAAAAAAAAAGGAAAAAACCCCTATATTCTCTATAAAAACCTAAAAAGAGCAAAAATACTCCAAACGTATCAACTGTGAAAAATTTCACATGTCTCTTCATACTAATTCCATAGCTAATCTATTGAAAGAATGTTGCAGTTGACTTCACTAAGTATTTTCTGGACAGTTGGTGACCTTATATTTTGCCCAATTACTGAAAGTACATTTATCCCCTGAATGTCGACTAGCAGGTATATTACAGTGTGCACAGTCTATATACTTCTCACTGCAGCATACTGTTTATAGCTGCATAACAGAGGCATACAAACGTAACTGTCTTCACACAATAATGCACACTATTACTGGTGCTTTAAACTGGTGGTCAAGACAAAAAACCCCCAGTAAATCTGATATTTAAAATTATATTTAACATTCTGTCCCTGATAAGGCTCTCTGTTTCGATGCTTAATAATATGGGCTACAGAAATGTCAAAATTTTTTCTAGCCAGCTTGTTACCTCAAAAATGCTTTTGTGGAAACTTTAAGCACATTCTTAGAAAAAAAGAATGCAATGTAGCCAACCAGCTAACAGCATACAATTAACATGATTCATCCCATTTAAACTGGGAAATCAGTGAGGGTTTTTTTTCCAGTAACTGCTTTTTCTGGCTTTCACTCATGAGATCTCTTGTGTCTTAGCTAGGATTTTTATGGCACTGTGTGACAAGGACAGTTACAGTAGTCACAGGTAGATGTAAAAGAGCCCCATAAAATTAAGAAAATTACTTCTATAATTTTTCTTAAATTATTGTCAGGAAAATCAAAGAAATAAGGAAGATCTATATCCAGTCCACATTTTCAAAAATGCATAAAAAGCAGACTATAGACAGTCCTGGCTGGACTGACAAGATTCAGCTCACAAACTCAGGCATCTCCAAACTGTAAAATCATTCCTCATAATTAGTAGACATACAGAAGCAGTCCTGCAGGATAACTCTTCCCTTGTCACAGGTGCTTAGCTCTCTTCACCAAGTACAAGCTCGACTTTAGTGTGATTAGTTTAGACCAAAATTAGCTACAGCCTTTACAGATATATGGTTATTTACATAAAGTGACCCCCATATTTTGATGCCTGAGCATAATTTTGTTAGCATTAATATCAGACAGCCAGAACTGTACATTCAAAATGCAAGCTTTTTCATAAATTAATTCTAACCTTCCTTAGCACTTTAAATACAAACTTTGGATTGCTCAAATATTTTAGAACACTGTGCTGCAAAATTCTCACAGAACTATATTTGTGTATTTATTTTTGTCTACTGTGTAACTGGAAAATATACCTATTTAACCATATAATTATTCTTCTGTATAATCCCCTTTCCTGAGCAGTTGTTTAGGCTGTGTTGCAGAATATCCCACAGAACCAAGAATGTAAAAAACTCCATTTCAACTCCATGACATTCCTAGAACTACTTTAATTGCTAGCTAAATATGCCTCAAAGACTAGGCCAGTATTGGATTTGGCTGTTTCTGAATTCCCCAATCTGAATGAGTGGATGCCCATTAACATAAGGATGCTGAGAACAGTCTTCAGCATGAATAAGAATAAAGGTTTAAACTTACAGCCCAAGATTTATCACCTGCTACCTTACCTATTGTACAATTTCATCTGTTCTAATGCACTTCCATAGAATTACAGAGGATTTCCCTCAAACCCCTCAATAGTTAATGTCTTCTGTCCTCAGTCCTTCAGATACTCATTCCTTTCTAAAAAGAAAACAACTTTTCTAGCACCATAACCATTAACTCCTTTGATGCCAGGGGACATAGTTTCTTTCAGCCCTAGACTGCTGAGATTTAATTATATGCATGACACCACTGACACCCTTCAGAGCCAATGGAAGGAAAAGGACGTTTGGTTTGGTTTCCCTCTCAGGCACCTGTTTCAGAATGCACTCACTCACCTCCTGAAAGTGCCAGTTCCTTCAAAAAAGAAGTGCATTTACTTTAGGTGGACACAGTTAACCTAAATTAGATCAGATTAGTCATATCTTGGATATAGGGATGAGTTTCTAGAATCTCTCTGGCTAAATAAGAATTCTCTTGACAAAAGACAGTAAGACAATTTACAGTTAATTTCAAGAACAAAACCAGTTAAATGTATCCTTTATCAGGTGAGAATGCACAAAAAACCCTATAGCAGTCTATTCTGCCCTCAGAATATCCAAATCCTCTCCATGTCTTATAAGACACACAATACAGGATATGCAATGTGGAAGTATTTTTTTGCAATAAAAATACTAATTGTGCCGCAGACTAGAAATAGATTTAATTGACATAACATTGCCTTGGATTTAAACTATTCTGCACAGCATACAAACCTAATTTCTGTTAGGAAGAGAATTAATTACATCCACACTAAAACCAGGTTATATCCCAAAAATAGTTTCAGAATTTGTGTGAAGAGAAAGATAACCAGGTTTATAGCTCAGTTTCATAACCTTTCATTACACAAACAACAAAAACAAGTAATTAGGTTTCCCAAAACACAGATGGTTTATACATTGACAACTCTGATATTCATCCATAACTGTGAACATTTAAATTGCAGGTAAAAGGCTGATCTTCAGTTGCACTAAACCCTATGACGAAACCAGGTTGACGTAGCTTACTCATTCAATTATTTTACACTGAGAATGAGAGTTAAGAAAATACCTGTAGACAAAACTGAGTAGAATATCATGTGTTCTAGACTAACTGCATGTACATCTCATGCAGATAAATCCTCAAATTACATTTTATACAAGAGTGAACGAACGTACCCTTTGTAAAGTCTGGGATTTGACTATTCCAAGGTCAGTTGCTACTGATCATATCATCACAATTTTCAAACTAAAGTTCTCAATTTTGCAAATGCCTGAATCTACTAGATGTAGCAATTTTCAAGAATATAGTGACAGAAATGTAATTAACCCGCCTGTCCCTGACTGAATTAATTAGAGGTTTTAACACATGCTAGTAGATGTCCAATTACAGAGTTTAAGAAAGTATTAATCTTCCTGAAGATCAGGCTGGCTGAAAGCAAACAAGGTTTTTGCCACCTTTGCAGCCCTGAGTACAGAATAATATGTGGATCATGTTCGTTAGCCAAAGTAACATCCGTAATTGCTGGCATCCAACATAACTGCCCCGCCAAAAGCCAACCTGAACAAATAAGAGATCACACAGAAGGCCTGAGGACCCTGATTTAGCAACAGCCATCCTGATGCAGAACACAGCTTGGGGGAAACTACAGTATTCTCACTTTATCTTCCCCACTCACAGGTGGTACGTACATGCCCAATGTTTAGAGTATTGGTATTGCTCACATGTAAGGGAGAGACAGAGATTGTTATATATATTAACTTGCAACTGACATTCTGAACTCCACTTCCAAATTTGTCACTTTTGTGTGTTCAGACGAATGTATTTGTCCAGATATGCTTATCTAGCATGCTAGTGTTTCATTTTGTGCTGTACAAGAGAAAAAGAAATTATTTTCTTCATTTTGAATGTTCAAATGGACCAGTAGGTTTTACAGATACCTTAAATTTATTATAATTTACTATTTTTGTACATAAGATTTCCACTCTTGATTCAAAGACAAATATATTTAGAACAAAGAAAAGCCTCATTACTTGATACTCATGTAGCCAGGGGATAAAATCTGTCTTTGCAGTAAGACAGTAAAAATAAGTATCAATGTCCTCAATCTTTTGTCAAATATTAAAACCAAACAGCCCTTAGCCCACATATTTGGACAACTAATAGGTTTTTACTGAAGACCTGAAAAATAAGAAGTTACAATACCAGTATCTTTTCCTTTAATTAAAAGGATGGCCTCTAATTGCATAAGTATATTAGTATATTCGCCATTTTAATAGCTCTAGTTTGCTTATACAAGAGCATGTGAGATAAAAAAAAAAGTTTCCAAGGAAGTTTCTGTGACTGTCATTTCTTTACTGAAAATATAAACCACACTTTCCTAGTAAGAGATCTCATCAATTGGGAAAGGTCTAAAGAAAACTAACTTAACACCACTATGATTTCTGGAAAATGTGAGTATTGCCTTAAAAAAAGGAAGTTAATAGTAAAGAAACGACCCATTTATCATTGTAAATAACACACTGCTGTTGTTAATTACAAGTTAGAATCAGTTTCTTAAATAACTTAAATTCCTGTTGTGCTGGAAGTGTAGACATGTAGATCTTATTATCATCATCTCCTCCCCGCTTGTATTTCCTATCAGGTGCTACCAAAAGAAGGTTTCCATCAAAAACAAAACAACAACAAAAACCCCCTGCATCGGCCACATATGAGTAAAGCAATGACAAGAATTTCAGGGAGGCTGAGGGCTGTCTAGCACTTCTTAGTGGTTACTTATTTTGCGTCACATAGACTCAGGACAAGTATCTTCTAAATTTACTCTCCATTCACTCCCCTATCTGCTACAAAAGCTACCTGGCTAGTGAAGAGTTTTGGCAAGTTTTATGCAAACAGAGTAAAATAAATTATTCTGTGTATTGAGATTTTTCTCATATAATATATAAAGATTTTTCACACAGATTCAGTCTGAAAACCACCGTAGTGGGACGTTCCAAGATTATGCTCTCTATTCCATTTCCATTCTGGAAACTATGGACACATCAAAAAAAGCCAATGCTTTGATCAATCCTGATCAGTATGGAAAAATACCAATGTTCTGTATTGATTCTCTTTTTATAGTTTCATGTTCTTCAGGTGAGTTTTTGAAGTTATAAAGCCCTGTAGCAACAACCATGACCAGATGCAAGATGACATTCTCCATCCCATAACCCAAATATCAGCACAAAGTTGAAAAACATCTACTGTTTCAGGATGCAAAAAGGTCAAATATTAGTTAGATAAAACAGAGGAAAATTTTGGGGCAGCAGCCAGTATAATAATTAACTTCTACAGCACACGGCTGAGTGATTCTTTCTCCCCTTCTTGGACAGTGCACAGAAATAGAAGCTTAGCTTTCCGTTCTAAGGCTGAATATGTCATTATCAGATACAAGTTATTTTAATGTTGTAAGTATACAATTTAGTCAACATCCAGGCTACTGAGTTTATGAAGAATATTTCTGTGAGGAAATAAAAGGAGCATAATATCTGAATACAGTACTTACTTCGAATTTGTCTCTTAATTTCCTTCGAAGAATCTAGCCAGTTCTGAAAAAAAAACCCACAACCAGCATTTAAAATCACTTCAGACTGAAGATGGTGAAGTAATTTCATACAATGCAGTTAAAGTTTGTATCGTTCAGACATCTGTTCCATTTTAAAATAACCCAGAGAATTCTAAAATTGAACTTGTGACTTGCTAGCAGGTCTCCCCACCCATGCACATAGATGAAACTGTGTAATGCCACTCCCTTCATGGTTGTCTTATTACTTTAGACTATTAATGCCCTGTAGTTTTAAAAAGTCTTCGAGTGAAGGTGGTCTAGCAATTTACGTTTGACAAATACAATTTTCTCTTGTATTCCTCTTATTGACATAAGCAGACTTCTCAGAAATGGCTATGTAGCCTCTACATGTCTGTGCTTAAACACCCACGTAGAGCTACTTAAGGCAACATTTCTCGTGAACTCCAGAGACTTATTATTCCCATAATTTCCCTTAAGGCATATATATTTTAGTTCTGATAACATTCAAAGGTGCTTGGAAAAACTTAATCAATTTTCATGCTTTTTACCTGAGAATCCCCAAAGCAAAGTTCTCTATGAACATGTATTACGTTAATACTGATACGCTGGTAACATTCAAATCTAGATACTCAGCTCTATTTTAGGCAGCGCAAATAAAGTCACTTTTTCATATTCAGAAGCCTCAACATTAAATGTGCTCTATCCCCAATACCAAAAATATTTTGATATAATCTGTTCAACCTGTTAAATAGCTCATAGCATTTCAGTTACTATTGATATGTGCAATGAGACTTTTTTGTGACTGATCATCCAAAAACACAACTTCGGGAAGTGAGACTAGGAAATCAGTGATGTATATTCATCAGTAAATCAGACATTCAGTTTACTAATGTCACCCATAGATGTTAGAAAACAGACTGAACGAGACACTAGAAACACAAGCCTTTTAACTGCAGTTAATGGGAATTTACCTTATACAGTGTTTGAACCTTTATTTCCCATGGCCAGACACACATACACAAGCATATTGATGGAAGAAACACATACACACAACCAGGCTGCCAGCAGGACCTAACACATTTCAAAGACAAAGATGTTCAAAGTAGGGAAGAATTAGCAACTGACTTGTAAGGTCAAGGACAACATTTGTATTTCCACAAATTACTGCACCTATTAGCAGCTTTAAACTCAGAGGGGACCTCAGTGCCAGCAGAAACATTACTTAGAGACATACCTGTACCAATTTTTCTTGCCTAACCTAGGCAAGCAGTGGATATTGGGTATGATGTGACTCACCTTTCAGTCTACACTACCAAACTCCAAATGCAACAATTATTTTCCAATACCATCTCCCTCAGCCTTTATTACAGGCTTTTCCACCCTAAGTTAAATTTATTTCAAGGAGGCAAAACATGCCAGGCTGGGTCTGTATAGATTAGGAGAATGTGGAACTACATGTTTCTGCACTAGTGCAAATCCTTAATGTAGGTGATCTCTGCTGATAAAGGATGTGGCTTGTATGAATATGACGCAAAATACTAAGTTCCCTGTTTTAAAAAACCTTGGTGCAATTTGATTTCATCACAAATGCAGCATCTGTATATGTCCAGGTTTGGGCTGGGATAGAGTTATTTTTAATTCTCAGTAGCTGGTATAGTGCTGTGTTTTGGATTTAGTATGAGAATAATGTTGATCACACACTGATATTTTAAGTTGTTGCTAAGTAATGTTTATGCTAGGTCAAGGAGTTTTCAGTTTATTAGGCCCTGCTAGCAAGAAGGCTGGAGTGGCACAAGAATTGCAAGGGGACACAGCCAGGACAGCTGACCTGAAGTAGCCAAAGCGATACTGCATACCATAGAACATCATGTTCAATATATAAACTGCAGGGATTCACCCAGGGCCTGCCGATCGCTGCTCGGGGCCTTGCTGGGCGTCGGTCAGGGAGTGGTGAGCAATTGTGTTGTGCATCACTTGTTTTTTCCCTTCCCTTTGGATTTTTTTTATTTTTCTCTGCTTCTCCTTCCTTTTCATCATCATCATCATCATTATTATTATGAATGATTTTATCTCAACCCTAGAGTTCTACCTTTTTCATGATTCTCTTCCCCAGCCCACTGGGGGTGGCAGGGGAGAGTGAGCGAGTGACTGCGTGGTACTTAATTGACAGCTGAGGTTAAACAATGACAAGGTATTAGACAAATACTGCTTACAAAATAAAGGCAAAGTCCACTTTTTATCATTTTTACAGATGTAACTTAAAAAGAACAATTTCACATTTCTTGCTTTAAGAAATCTGTGATCTCTACATTTCATAGCTACTATAATTCTTCCAGAGAGTACAGTCCATAACATTGTTACGAAGGAAGAGATATAAAACACCTCTCCAAAAAATCTGTATACCACTTATTCTGCTTAAATCAGAAATACTGTTATCTGCTGGAAGACCTTTGACATGGAAATGCCTTGGAAGACAACAGGTGTCTTCACATAATTTTGGCTCAGACTCAGGTCAGCTACAGTTATCATCCTAGGTTTTCAGTTTTGGCATGATTCCATTCCAAAATGATACACAGCCATATTCATCCAATTACAAAGATAACTAGAAGTAGCTTAAACTCTTAGATTTTATATAAAGTATAGTACAAAGTAAATAAGTAAGTCTAGAATAGAGCATGGCATAACTACAGCAGAAAACGAGGATTCTTGAGTATGTTTCTTTCAGTGCTTTATCGTCTATCACTATAAAGTAGGAGAAAAGAACTTACAAGTACAGAATATGCTGCAAGATTAGAAGACTAATCCTTTCTTTAAAGAAATTGTACAGTTCATTTTCTGTTTTTCCAAACCTGGAGTAAGCTTACTGGAAGCAGACTTTGCTACCAACTTTCATTACCATTCTGTCAAATAAAATCAGATGCTTATATTCTACTTATAGCCATAATGACAGGGGTGTGTTTGTTTGGTTTTTTTTGCATCTGTGCCTTTTGTTATGGATAAAGCAAACACTAATGAAAGAATCTACCCTGAAACAGACCTCAATGCAGAATAGACAGGTCTGTCTCTCAAAACAAAAGACAAAGTGTATACACGCTACTTTGCTCCAGTAGGCAGAAATCTATTTGTTTGATTTGTGAATGGTAAGGTTATAGATGAGACAAAGTAATGAATTGTCACAGAACAACAAAATGTTCTCTACCAGTACAAAAGTATTTTGTACAGATCCAGAAAAGCAGCATTTCCAGCTGGTGCCCAGAATATAAGAGCAGAAGCTTTCTAACACTTCTGCAGACCAATTACAGTGTGAATGGAGCATTCATGAACTTTTGAGGGTGTAATACAGTGAAATCACTAACTAAATTTTAGACTAATAAATTTAACATTTGCAAAACAACAAAAGAAGTCATTAATGAGTAATTTGACCTAAATAGCTTTAAAATGTGTATTAAAGCTAACAAAAATCAGTCTGACCTGAAGACCTAACATCTCTCCCAGCTGCACAGAATACTCCTAGAGAAAAGTTAATGGGACTCCTCCTCCAATGGTACCCCGATGGTGCATTAGGGAGCAGCTCTAATTCAAAAGAGTGCCTGGCATTCAGTTTCCACACCCCACAGCTGCCATTGAGTTCAACAGCTGGCTCATAAATGGGTAGCTGTGATGAGTGCACAAGAATGAGAAAAACACATAATAATTCAGCATTTACTACTGACTAGTCTGGACGTCAGAGATTTATGGCATTTTAATCTGAAGAGGCAACAGTCATAACAGGAGAAAAAAGTGCATCAGAATGAACTGGTACTGAGCTAAAAAAAGAATTCAAACTTATTACAGAGGTGAACAAAAAAGAGGGAGCTTTTCCTGGTTTTAGGGCCAAGTCCCCAAGCTTTCTTTGGCAGCTATTGCTGAACACAGCTGTTCAGCACCACCCACTTCTATCTATTGATTAAATTAAAACTTAAAACATTAAATGTTTTCTGCCTTTTTTTTTTTAAAGAATGAAAAAAGTTCAGACACTTTAAAGTCCTAAAACAGAAGCATTCATTAAAAACATACCACAAATATTTAACATGCTGAAGACAATTTAAATGGTCTTCATCCATGTATTAAAAAATTCCCTTTAACAACAAAAATCAGTGCTACAGTCTTACTGAGCACATTCTGTGAAGCTATATGATTTCAAACTTACCAGCACGAAAGAAAAGGCAGTTGGGGAGGGGGAAACTTTCTCAGAACACAACTAATAACTCGGCCATATTAAGACACTGCAGTAGCTACCCTTCACGTTATCAGGATAAGTTTGTAACATAACCTGTGTAAGAACTTCCAAACGTCATGTTATACAACTGCAGTAGCTTTGAATTATGTAACTTGAGTAACAACAGCAGAAAAAAAATAAGCAAGCCTATAGAAATATGCATGTTGCAGTACAGCCTGTCCAACCCATAAAAGACCATAAACATTTAGCCAAGTGACTAGATTCATGCCAAAGCCCACATTTCCAAATTCTTTGAAAACCTAGGTATTCTCACTCACCTAGTAAACACAACTCAGAGTCGAACCAGAGGCATAGCACCATCCATGTAATGGCACTTTGGGTACAATCTAGAGCAAATGGGCTATCCAGCCAGCAAATATCTAAAAAAACCCCCTCCTTCACTGTTACTCACTGGCATTCAAAATCTTGTAGTTCCTGCAGTTCACCATAAATTAGGATTAATTCTGCAATAGGAAGCGGGAGGTAGGAAATGCAAATATGCTAGGGAAGACTCCTCTTTAAGTTTCTCCAAATAACACTGAACTTTCTTGTATGAAGATGTCAAAATCCAGCAACTGTGGTTTTTTAGCCTTCATAGAAAATTGGACCAGACCCCTCCAGAAATTTTAAAATAAAAGCCTGCTGCTGTCCATAATTCAGGTGACAAGTGATCTACTCTTCTGAATAGAGTGCTACACTTAGCCTGCCTATATAAATTATCAAACCACAGGGACTCTATTACCCAGATATTTCTCATTTAATTTTTGTAAATTCCTCATTTATGAGTGTTGCTACAGTAGCACCTCCATAGTCAATAAATAGGGAGCTCAAGGACCCATTCAGGCTCTAATGGACTTCTGGAGATAACTGGTCCAACTTTGATTCAAAGCAGAGACAGCTCTGAATTACATGAGGTTGCCCAGGTTCACATCCAGTTAAGTTTTTGTATCTCCGTGGAGAAAGATATATGAAAAAACAGATGGACTCTTTTTAAAGTATGGTACTCTGTTCCTCCATTCACATGACTGAGGAATGCCATGAAATCCTAGTCTGACTAGAAGTACATTAAAAAAGACCAAAAAAAAAAGAAGAAGAAGAGGACCTAAATACACCAGTCCAGACTTTCCTGCTCTACTTTCAGAAGCCAAAGACTCCCTATTCCACCTCCTAGGATCTACTCAGCTGGGCTATTTCCTGGTATAGTTCAAGCATACCAAGTCTGCTATTAGACGTTTTCTCTCTTGCCAGAGATCAGACTGCTCTTTTATGGTTATTTTGCTGTGCGTGTACAGTACAGATTTTCAATAGTGAGAAGCACAAGTAAAGGGACAACATGCAATAATAACAAATAACAATTAAGATTACAATATTACTCAGAAGATCAACTGAGATGCTCTTCATTCTTACACCAAAGAAGTTCTCATTTCTACATGTGCTTTGGAAATTAAGAACAAAAATAAAATATCCAAGTAAAAATACCTCAAATCCATTTTATATATGAGGATCTTTAACACAGAGTGACTGAGCATTTTGCTTGATGCTGCACAGAAGGTCTTGCAACAAGGCAAATAACTCTAGAAAACAATTGTACTTGAATGGAAGTTGACAGAAATTCAGATTTACTGAGACCCTAAATTAGATGAGAAAGATGACAGAAAAAAAGCAAAAGCTTCTAGACTATGTATAGTACTTGTGTAATGATGTTCCCTGCTACAAATACAGAGATTTAAAAGGAACATAATTTTTTCCACTTCAATATGCAATTATTAGTCTGGGGTTTTTATGAAGGAAAAGATGACTGCAGGTATATCTTTAGTTCATGGACAAAGCAACAGTCAGCAGCCACCTGGTCAGCTGCCAGCAATACCCAACTGTAAATGTTTAGATGCTGGGAAAAGCTAGATTTGCTTTTGGTAATTAGTTGAATGTATGCCACTGACTCATTTAAGATTTGTCTTAGCTCAGCAGCCTAGACGTACTTGACCATCTAACATGTAAGCATGGCGTACTGTTTTACAATACTATTCTACTGTTTTACTACAAAGCCTAGTAATTAATCAGTTTTCTCAAAAATGCAGATATTTTAAATATTCCCTTACTCTAAATAAAATGGGCACTTTCTTAGGTATCAACATGTACATCAGTATCCTGCATGTTGCAAGTCTACAGCAGACTAAAATTGACGTTTTGCAAGTTTCCTCAAATGTTTGTAATGGTATACATCTAATACAATATGCCTCACTAAACTACTTATGTCAGTAGTAATATAGCAAAACAAAGAAACAAAATTTTCATACAGGTTTACCTTCTGTTCTGAATTCTCATAAAACAACAGCCCAAAATAGTCCTTTTCCAGTAAATTGAGATGTTCACACACTTTGTCAAACAGCACTTGACCTTTTGCTCTTTTCTGGGAAAAAAAAAAAAAGAAAAAGAAAAAAGAGAAAAGTACTATCAGTAAATTGGTAAAATCCTTAATTACATATATGGCTATTTGATGGTATTAGTCAGGAAAATTTATAATCAATAAAATAGATTATAAATCTGTAGCTTTCTTACGATATACTGTTCACCATATATATTCATCACATATGTTCATCATAAGCTTTACATATCACTGACAAAAATAAAGACATTTCAATACCTTTCAATTCACCAAAAAAATTTACTTGACTGCACAATGAAAATTCAGTACCTAAATTGATTTATTAAATGTTTTGCACCATGAAGTTTCACTAAATAGTTCTTAGTTTTTCTGGATCTTTACTTTTAAAATAATTGAAGACTACTTCATGCAAACCAACTTTTTCTATATTATTATCTTCTAAAAATTAATATACTTCCTATAGTGTTAATGTCTGTTAACTTCTGCATTTCTAGCATTTTAGCACACATCTCAATGACTTATGAATCACGAGATGAACTCCCAAGAAAAATAAAGCACATTATCATCTGCAAGAGACAAACAGAACAAGCAGGCCACTACATTCAGCAAACAGACAAGCAGAAGTAGCACACAAGTGTAAGCAGAACATAAGCAACATGTCTAGCTGTCTATACTGTAGAGGTTTTGAGGGGCAGAAAATAAGAGGGCTGCCTTCTATCTGTAGATTTACAAACTCTCTCAGTATCCAACCAGCCTTAAAGAAGTTTAATCTTCCTAAAAATAATATCTGTGGAAGTCAGTAACAACAACAACAACATTTGACTTTTTTAATTTAAGGTTAGTTTCAATGTCATAGTCTGGTACTTTATAATAGTAATCAAAGAGTGATCATCATTTTAATACACTCTTAAAAAAGGCTGCTTCCTGTGGCTCAGTATTACTGCAGCTTAAGCAAATGGCAATTAGTCCTGAAGTTTTATCTGTTCTTGTATCTGGAACTGGGAACGTAAATAAGGGCATCCCATATCTTCCAAGCACTGGCAATAAAAGCAGGCCCAGACCCTGCTTCTGTGGACCAGGTTTTAGGGAAAAGATTTGTTGTACAGGAGATGGCAGCTGACAGGAGACGAAGTTTTAGAGCAGACAGCTCACAAAATGTACTCGGGGTGAAGATGAGATATTTTTTTTCCATAGTTAAAATCTGAACATGAATGGCATGCAGTCTCCCCGTTTTAACCAACTCCTTCATGACTGTTCTGCTATTTGTGGCATTTCTCAATGAAGCCACAACATGGCATTTTCAGAGGCCTGGCAGCTTAATGGAATTTTTGCATTTGCCTATCCTACAGATTTCAGCAGATGCCACACACCACTGCAATTCCACAAAATGCCATCAACTGCCCCTGTGTAGGCCCTTGCGACACTGCAACCATTGTCCCCCACAGACAGTGGCAGAGCGTTCACAATATGCCCCAGCACGGCATTTGCCTGCAGCTCAGCTCCATGGCACAAAACATTAAGTCTGGGAGGGAAGGGAAGGGGGAGAAAAGAAGGTATGCACTGAGCAAACAGTGAAGGCATTGTTGGTTTATTCCCAAAGAATCCAAAGCTTTATTTATTCAAGATCCCATTGTTCAGCACACACTACAGTCCCGATGACCAGAACATTTTCAAAGAGATACACCTCTAAAATGAGCACATTTAGTAGTACAAGCATCAGAGAGGCAGTGGAACTTAGAAGTCAGGGTCACTATTGAAAAGAGGAGCTGGGAATCTCAAGTCTGTTTGGTACTTTCAAAAAATTTACTCTTCAGAAAGACAAATGAGTACTTCCCCTCAGAGTCTGAAGTAACCACTTAGTTTTCTTGACAGCCTTACCTTCAGCTTCATAAAAAGATTGGCAATATAGAGAAAAGCTAAATCAAAAGCAGAAAAAGTATAAGCAAGAGATGGTTTGAAGAATCTTAGGCTGGTTAGATGCATGTAATAGTTATCATTTTTCTCCCTAAATCATTGTGCACATCAACGATCAGACCTTGCAAAGGCAGGTTCCAGGTATACATATTTCAGTAAAGGAAATTTACATATTAGTGCAGAAATAATATATGCTATCATTAAATCCATATCTGGAGTCAATTGCTAATTACACAGCTTTTTATAAAGTTCATAAACTGAAAACCAGAGTTAATATTAAGTCTTTGACATAGAGAAACATAAAGCAGCCAAACTTCCAGGGAATATGTTGCAACTGCAACAGTAAAACATTGCACAGCTTCCTCTTAGGAAGTCATAGTCAACACAGAACTTGGATATACTACTAATCTCCGCTGTATCTTTAAAGATCTTTTTGGAAGTCTATAGCTTTTCCACATGAGGAAAAACATCACATTGCCATGAAGGACAAGTTATGTTAGTCTACATTCTAGACAGCAACACGAAACAAAGAAGTTACAGCATCAGAAAGTGACATTTATAGAGCTCTGTTGGGGATTCAAAAAGCATAAGCAATCTCTCAGTATCAGCAACAGTTCTCATTTTAAAATCTGACTTGTAAAATTGAAGACTCCTAGTTCTTTAATACTGTTTCTTTACATTGTGATATAGTTTTAAAAATCTGCAAAAGTATTTAATTTCCAAAACTAAACTTTTCAAGTGCAATTTCTTTGTGATCCTTTGGGGACAGGCATTACTACACAGATTTAAATTACATGATAACTTACAAGTTTTCTGGAAAACACCATGTTCCTAGGAGAATGTCTCTAAACAAGAACTTAAGTTACACAGCGAAGACAACTACTGTGATCCAGTCATTTCAGAAGTTAGAAAGTTTTTAGTGGAAGAACAGGGGACTCTAAGAAGACAGCATCATGGTTTGCACAGTTCAACATTACTCTTTAAACAGGATTCTGTTTCTTTTTCTATGAGTTGGTTGAGGTCTCAAGTGATAGTTACAACCAACATGTAAAAATATAACTGTTAACCTTATATATATGTGTGTGTCTATATACCTATACATATATATATGTATAAAGCACAGCAAACATTAGCACTGAAAACAAGGAAATCTTATTCCAGATTCTAATGCTGAAATAGCTGTAAAAGTGTAAGTCCATTCTTATGCCCCACAAGAAGGCCTAGCTGTACAAAGAGGCTGAGAAGTAAGGACAGGCTAAAGCCAGTAGTTTAAAACACAACAGTACTCAGAACAGCAGTATTCTGTATAGCCCCCGAGTTATGTGTTTGGTTTGTCGTTGTGTTTTTTTTAAGTGAGAACACAGAATGAACGTACATAGCGAGGGTTACTCCAGTACCAAGTCTGTGATGACACTTCATAACCACCTCACAAAACCAGGGGTAACAAGGTTTCTGCCCTTTACCTCCTTCCACACAAGAGCAGCAAAGCAGAGCAAAGCAATTGCAGTAGACACACAGAATGGAAACTTCTGAATTAGAATAGGATATTATGGATCTGTTTGGCTATAGAAGAGTTGCCAGCTACAAATGCAATATATACACTACTGACGTTCCTCACAGCTACCAGTTCTGTTCAATATTTTTATCAATGATCTGTATGCAGGAGTTGAATGAACCATTAGCAAGTTTGCTGATGATACTAAACTGGGAGGTGCTGTTGACTCTCTCAAAGGACAAGATGCCTTGCAGAGGGATCTAGATTGACTGCACCACTGAGCAATCATCAGTGGCATGAAATTTAACAAAAACAAGTGCCAGATCCTGCACCTAGGACAGAGTAATGCCAGGCACAAGTATAAATCAAGTGAGGAGAGGCTGGAGAGCAGCCCTGCAGAAAGCGAACTGGGGATGCTGGTCAACAGCAGGCTCAGTGTGAGTCAGCAGTGTGCCCTGGCACCCAAGAGGACAAACCACATCCTGGGGTGCATCAAACATCTTAACCAGACAGTCAAAAGAGGTGATTATCCCACTGCATTCAGCATCGACACCTCATCTTAAGTGAGTTTTGAGTCCCACAATTTAAAATGGATGTGAAGGTCCCTGAATGGTATGTACATTCAGACTATATAAATAAGGGCATTTATACTATACAAATTCATTTTTTTGTGATGATGCCAGAGGGGAAAGAAAGGGTTTTGATGGTTCCTTCTGTATGAACTTGGCCGAGAGATAGAGGGCATCTCTTGGACTTGAGATGACTTCACACATAAACATTACTTTCAGTGGTTTCTGTTGAATCTAGACTGATATTTTAAAAATACGTCAGATTTAATGCCATCCCTATATTATTATTTTTTTAAAAAATAAAAGATATCATACTTTAAACAGACTCCTTAGGTTTACTCAAACACTAGTCTACACATCAGAGCAGTCAGGAAATAAAAATTTGCAAATCAAAACTCAACTACAATGAACAAATTATCAAGTTCATTCAGACTTTTCCTATTTCAGGGTAAAAAAACTGATCTAAATCGTACATTAAGCAAACATATTTTGACTTTGTACTAGTAAACTGTAAGTAACCATAATAACTTATGTCAACTCCAATATATTTCACTTGTTCATACGTGCATACAATATGGTCAGTGTTGGCATCCTTTAAATGCCTTTTGTTACAAATATTTAATTAGACCGCTAACTGAATCCAGTAAACAAACCCAATAGGATCTTCATTTGCTTCTAACTAGTAATCATTATGCAGTTAGCACTGCTTTTTGTTTGTTTAAACTGTGTTATCCCCTATGAAAACCCAGATTACCCTTAGAGAAGAAAATGTGAACAAGTCTTTATGGCAGATCCCAAATTTAATGACAAAATTTCCTCTCGACTACCTAATAAACTATGGAAACAATAGGGGAAAAAAAACCCAAGTTGATTTCCCCACCTGCCTCACGAAAACCAGAGGCACAGGTAGATCACCCTACAAGATAAACAACTTGCACCTGCTCACAGAGATGTCAATTATCAGGAAAGAAGCAGGTCAAAATTGTGTTATTTGCTCTGTGGTAAAAAATTAAAATTGCTTGTTGAAATTAAATCTCAAACATTCCAACAGTCTGCTCACTCAAGGTATTAAAACTCAACTGCCAGCCATTACATCTCATAAATGTTATACTATTGAATCACAAACCTAAGTAATTTTATCCTTTATATATGGTTCTGTCATTTCAAGCAAGCACAAAGATTCAGTCATTTACAATTTTTGGCAAATACCACTCAATACCTTGCGTCCTCACATACCTTGACAAGTCTCTCTGATACATTTACATGTTGTTACCCCATAAGTGAACTGAACTCTATTTAAAGCAATAAAAGGTAACTGAAAGTTTGCAACAGTTCACAGCCTGTGAAAGTTGTTCTAAGTCATGCTCTTCCAAAACTACTTAAATAGTTTCTTCCTCTTTCCTCCTCTCCAGGCATTCATACATTACTCTGAAGAGTCTGAGGCTATGTGGACATAATCTCTATGAGTCTTTTTAAGGTTAAAATAAATTGAGTTAATTGCTCATGTTCTGTGTATGCACATACTGTGCACACATACCTCATCTTCTTTAGTATAATACTTCCCACACAATATTATTTTGTAATATATTTCAGAAGTTTCCTAGAGATAAGAAGCTTTGGACATTTTTACTTTAAAGCTATGGAACGCAGAAAATCAATCTATTTTGTTAATACGGAATCTCTGGACTTAAGGAACTTTATATATTTTGACTAAAAGTTAAAAGGGCTTAAATACAACATTTCAAAGAAGGTTATTTTGCTTCCTTACGAAACTTTCCAGGCTCCTGAAACACATACACACACACACACAAATTCGAAGAATGGCAAGTATCAAAGTTTAAAACACTACTCAAACTTGAAGTTTTTAATTCCTCAGAACAAGTAGCCAAGACATAGAGTAATCATTTACAGACCATAAAGGCATATTTTATGAACTATCCAAGATACCAATGTAGAGATGTCGATGGCAGAATTCACTACAGTTAATTCCTGGGAAAAACAAATCACTACAGTAAGATATTCAAATTACAATGAAGTGAGGCATATTTCATGTGGTAACAAGGCTTAGCTTCATTATGCTGACAGGTCATAGACTTTTCTGGGCAATAGCAGAGTACCTTAAATATATTTAACACTGGCATTCAGACAAGCATATTTGGAGAAGCTATACTCAGGAAAAAGACTAAACCAGATCCTTCAAATTTGCCTTTACAAAAGAGAAGTAACAAAAGTACAAAGATAGATGAGAATAAAACTGAAGGAAATCATTACAAAAGAAGCTGAAATACTTGTTTCAACAGCTCTGTAGAAAAAAATTATTGACTTAAAAGTTCAAACTGGCAAGTTGACACCAGTCAGAACATCCATTAAGGCAAAATATAAAGTTCTAAGGGCAAAAGAACAGACAAATTACTCTCAGAGGTGATAAATTAATTTACAAAGTAACTTTCAAAAAAGAGAAATATCTGACTTGTGCTTTATGTTGAAAGCCAAACATCAACCATGCCAGGCATGCCCTGAGCAACAGGAAAGACATGCAAAAACAAGCCAGAAGAAATAATTCCATGGTCAAACAACACTATGTTGCTTCAAAAAAAAAAAAAAAAAGCTTAAAGTAATTACCAATATACAAAGCATCCAAGTGGCAAAGAAACAAGAAGGGTACAAATGTACCTGTACTCCTACAGCAACATTTGATGACAAATTCTGAACCCTGAGAGAACAGCATCAAATCATAGTCAGTTGCAAAGATGTCTCTATATCACAATAAAAACATGCTGATTCACCATTAGTGAACTGGTGGTTGGTTTTTTTCCCCACAAACTATTTCATATATAAGCTTGCTATCTCAACTTGTTAAAGCTATTTTTCGCTAACTGAGCATCTATCAGTTTTTATTCTGCGGCACTCACCAACAAACGACACAACATGTCAGAGAGAAGACACACGCAGGAATTAACTTTCAGAAACATTTTGTCACAGAAACCAATTTCTGTTTACTCTGAAATATCTCTCAATGCATTCTGCATATCACATAAAAATATACTCTTTTTTTCAAAAAAAGTGCTTTGACTCAATATAGTTTCTAAGATAATGTCTCATTATGCAGAAGTTACATCAATTTGATTTTAACTAGACTTAAAATTGTAATAAATCCCAACTGTATTCATACAATACAGGCTAAGATTGCACATTTACCTAATCCATTCAGAAGCAACTGAAATAATTCCAGTAAGAACAAAGTGAATATCCATGCAAATTTTGTACTGATATAACTAAGTTTGTAATTGCATTGCAACTTGTGCTGGATTATCTATTTATTATTTTTTTTTGATAGTACGCATATTCATCGGGGTTCCTTGTAAATATTTGTTCCCAAAATTCAACACCTTTATGAAGATTCTAGGAAGGGGGGTGCGATGTGATGTGTGTGTGACAAGTGACAAGATATATCAAGTCCATTATGCAAAACCTACTTCTACCTTTTCAGTTGACAATAATATAGAATTAAACCTTAGTTACAGGGAATGGGGATAAGAAGCCCTAGAGCACTGCTATTTTTCCTGTATAAACAGAAAAAAGTTTTACATTGGTAAATGTAACCCTGCTTTACGCAGCCAACAAACATTTGCTAAAGATTATCATTTTCTCAATCTTGCCTTGAAAATTCTTTTTCCTCACTCCCTCAGTTAAAAACAAAGCCACTGCCACACACATAATCACACAGCTCTCGACTGCCAAGACAAGATCTTTGAGCAACATCAGGATTATTACAAAAACCAGTGTGTGGTAACCAGGACAGAAAACAGATATCTCAACATAAACAAAGTGACCTCAGTTATAACACAATTACAGGACTTGACATATTCATTTAAATTAATCCCTCTACCTGTCTCAGCTTCATAATAAAGAATTCAAGTGCTTAAGAGTATAGCTGAACTCAATTTCCAGCATGTTAGGATATCTAGTTGTCACATGATAAATACTAAATTTATTAAAATGTTTAGTGAAGCATGGTGAGCCCAGTCCAGGCCAACCTCTATAGAGCTTTTCCTGCTTATTCTAAATATCAAAGATACACTTTTAAAAACTAATGCCAGATGAACTTCTTTTGGTATAAACCAACTTAACCAAGAACTGAAGCCTCCTTTCCAATTATTTTATGTATTCCATGAAGGTTACTAGCATCTTATTGAATTGAAATGTCCGTTTATTTTGAGTTTGAAGAAAAATCTTTCTATATCCAGTCAAATTTGTTTGAAAAATTAATCTCATTTACTTTGTACCAAACATGTCACTTTTCAAAATAAAGAACAAACCAGCTTCAACAGTTGTGGGGGAAGGAAAAAACTGTCTTTTGTAAAAGATGTTATATGAAACAAGGTTCAACTCTTTTTATATGCAAAATCCATGTTATAAAAAATAAAGTATATTGAAGTATTTCAAAGCACTGGAGCTGAAGAAATGTAGCCACAAATATGCCTAGAACTGAATTAAGATCACAAAGCAAAGAGGAATATAAGCAGGATAGAAATCTAACTACCACGTGGACAGCAGCTTAGAAAGCAGTTTCTGGTCTACTGAAATTGCATTTCTTCCTAAGCATACAGACTATTGTCAGTGGATATTCTGTTCTTTCAGGAAAACTGAAAAACAAGATGAACAGAAAAAAAAAGAATGGAAATTAAAGGAAAAAACCTGTCAGAACTGTGGCACAGGAAGACAGGTAGCCCCTGAATCTATACTAAGATTACTTTTTAAAATAAAGGAAAATAGAGGGAAATAAAAAGATAGGCATCAGAGCAAACAACTGGCCTAGAACATGGAATTCACAGAGCATTAACAAAAGAGCACTGCTGTTTTAGAAGCGGTTTAATAGGGATTGCTAGGGATATTATGCCTGAACTCATCTGTACTCCCAGACAGTGCAAAGTCTCCAAGTGTAGTCTTCCAATTGTACAAGTGTTGAACAAGCCTACCATTATTCTTCATTATTTAGAGATTTATTGTCTTGCTTAAAAAAAGCTGAAGAAAAACAGGCACTTGGACAACAGTGATAAAACTGATGAGAATTTATGGAACTGCTTTTTCCTGCAAGTGAAAAAAATGTGAGAAGTGACCATCTTGCTAAGAGGACCACATATGAAACCATTAATTTTGAGAACCTAAGAAAACATAAAAAAAGAAAAAAGTTCCCCTTCATACTTTAAATTAAAAAAAAAGAAAAATATTTTATAATGAATTATGTTGTTTCTCCATTTACACTTTCTCAGTAAACTCCAAATTATTACAACGGTATCTTTTTAAAGTAAAAACTGTAGAGCACAGCTAAGTATTGCTGTCACAAGGATTAATATTTCACCACGTGCCCAGGTCAGAATCATCATTTCATCTCAGTGATATGCCACACCACAACAGGTAATAGGTGCTAAATCCTCCAACATAATAGAGACTCAATTCACCAAGACTAGGTATGGGAAGAAGGGTTACCAGGCTAGCTCATTCATTAGACAGCTCCTTGAAAATGTTGAGATGGTAGCATCAATGAGGGATCATTGCAATGTGTCTTTGGAGGCAGTTTGCATATAGGCACTGCAATTGTTACGTTATTAGTCAACTTCATGGATTTACAGCTATGCCATTGGTTTTATTCCTTTAATAAAAACTGTATGTTAATACTACCCATCCTACCATCAGTTTTTAGAGAATCATAGAATCATTTAGGTGGAAGATGACCTTTGAGATCATCAAGTCCAACCATTAGCCCAGGACTGCCAAGTCCACATCTAAACCATGCTCCTAAGAGAAGCATCTACTAGTTTTTTGATCTATCTAGACAATCTGTTCTGGTGTTTGATCCACCCTCAATGGATATACCCTCACACTGATGTTTCAGTGGAGTTCCCTGTATTTCAGTTTGGGCTCATCTCATTCTATCACTGAGCACCACTGAAAAGAGCCTGGCTCCATCTTCTTTACTTACGCCCCAGGCAAGTATTTGTACACAGCGCTATAATGTCCCTAAGCCGCCTCCTCTCCAGGCTGAACACCTCCACCTGTCAGTCCCTCCTCCTACATCAGGCACTTAAGACCTTTAATGAATATTGTAGTCTTTTGCTGGACTCTCTCCAGTACTTGGCAGCTGAGAACTTGACCCAGCACTCTAGGTACTGAGCAGAGGGGAAGGACCATCTCTCTCGAACTGCTGCCAACATCCTACTGCAGGCCAGGTAGCTGTTGTCCTCCTTTGCTGCAAGGGCCCACTGCTGGTTCATGGTCCCCTTGTCTATTAGGACACCCCACCCCAGTTCCTTCCATGCAAAGTTGCTTTCCAGCTAACCACTCCAGCCTGTATTTCTCTTTGTGAAACTTCATGAGATTCATGCCCAACTGTCCAGGTCCCTCTGACGTATCAGCCACTCTTCCCAGTTTCATCATCTACAAAATTGCTGAGGATGCACTATGTGCCATCATCCAGGTTGTTGATTGCCTTGGCATGAATGCCTTCAGTATAGCATTAGTGACCAGCCTCCAGCTACACTTCAGGCTGCTCAATGTAGCAGTTGAGCCAGTTTCTGGTCCACATCACTGTCCACTTACCTAGCCTATACATCACCTGTTGTCTAGAACAACCACGGGAAAATATCAAAAGCCTTGCTAAAGCTGAGATTACATCCACAGCTTGCCACTTATCCAGAGAGCCGGTCACCACACTACAGAAGGTACAGCTTCCCCTTTGTGAATCCATGCTGACTACTCCCAAACACCTTGTCCTGAATCCTGAAGAAGTTTAGGAAGGATTATTTGTACCATAACCTTCCCAAGGATTGAGGTGAGGCAGATCAAGCTGACATTTCTCACATCTTCCTCTTGAAAACAGGAATTACATATTCCCCCATCCCTACCCACCCCCACCCACCCCACCCCCACCCCAAATCCCAGGAATTTCCCCTGACTTGTGGGACCTTTCAAAGATGATCAAGAACGGCCTTGCAGTAATACCAGCCAGCTCATTTAACGCTCATCAGTGCATCCCAAAAGGTCCCATGGGACTTGCATCTCTAGTTAACATGACCCTCCCTTCTTCCGTTAATTTCCAAATTCCATCTTCAGGCTTTTGCCATTCACTGATAAGATGATTAAGTTGGAAAAATAAACTTTTTCTGACTAAAACAGCTTATGCACTAAGAACAGTGCACCAATACTTTTTATCTTTTTTTTTTTTTTTTTTTTTTACAGAAACAGGGCATTACTATCCAAAATTATCTATTAAGTTTCTACTGAATCTAAGGTATATAAGGGTATATAATATCTTAATTCAAAAATATGAAGTCCACTTATATTACAATTACACCAGTGTTACAAATTAATTGTATAGTATTGTATGCACTAATTGGACATAAAAGTTTCAGTATTTAGTTACTGTTGAGAGTTTGATCAGCTTATACTAACTACAGCATTGACCTGCATGATGACACTGAAGCTACTGCATCATAGCTTTATCTCCTTTTATGCTATTGCCAGATATTGTCTTTATGTGGACACATGAAATAGGAATGAACAATTACAATATTTTAACACACAATAAGTTGCTGCGTCATATTTTGTTTTCTTTCACACTCCTTTTAAGTTATGTGCATACAAATCGATGCAATTCTACAACAAAAAAGGAAAGTTATTGTAAACTCAAACAGAAACAACCCCAAGAAACAATGTATTATCTCAGTTTTTATTACTGATTTATCATGAATGTTTAAGGAGGCAATTAGAAAGAGGCAGGGTTCTACCAAAAGCTGTCTGTAAAATAACAGTAATGAAAACAAGATATTTTTTATTTTTACTTCCTTATTGACAAGTATATATATTTAAAGAAGTCTCTAATGTAAATAAAATATAATGATGTTGGACTACTGTGCATAGTAAAATCTAGAAGCAGCATCAGGAATGTCTCAACCATGGAAATTCCTCCAAACGAAAACCCAGTTTACTAGAAAGTCAACCAAGGTAAACTGTGCTTTGCAAGTTGTGCTTAGACTGCAGATTCTTTGTTTATTTCCTTTTTAAATCTTGTATAATTTCTGTTACTTTGTAAAGCAGAAATAAACCAACATTTACTCAAACACTAAAGGAAGACTGAAGAAAAGACCAGTATCAGAAATTGATCTACTAGGATCCACTGCAGAGAGCACAAACTGAAATTTCAGTTATCAGTTGAAGCAGCCTTCTGAGGCTTAATATTTTGGTACAGTAGTAAAGCATAAAAAGGTCTACCTGTACTGAAGAACATTAATTAATTTAGAAAATTGCAGTCAGCAGTGCTTATGTCCTATAAATGATTCAAATGAACATATAAAACAGATTGATTCTATTCCACTTTGTCCCCCTCCTTAATTTTTGTTCTTCTGTTCTTACAGCAAACTCTTGCTTATTACAAATAATTAGAAAGCATATTTCCTGCCAAACAACTTAACTCAATCATAATAGACTTAAAGTACTGCAGAATAGAATTTTTCAGTGGCAAATACAAGATGGTATCTTTTCAAATCTGTAGAAAGCGACAAATTCATTTTAAGTCTTATTTTTGGATGACAAAAAAGCCCAGGAAGATAAAATTCATATAGCCTTCAATTAATACAGATACCATTCATATTTAAACATCCTGATTTATGTGAAAAATCAAAAAAGAACTCCAGGGTTACTACACTGTTTATGTTTTGGTTTAATTGTGTCTAATTTTTTGGTTTATATATATTTTCTATATATATTTCTCCATACATACTGATGCATGATACAATAATATATAAATAAAAATACTTTTCAAGAACTTTTAGGTGACAAAATTCCTGCAACTTTAGACAGTGATTATGCACAGCCCTATGCAATGTGTTCTGGAGAGCAATTATTTTGTAGTATATTTTCCATGTTCTTGTTTTGTTTATTCTGATAAATCTTTTTCTTCTGTAAACACAGCATAAAAAGTAAGCAGATTTAACTAATATTAACAAAGGTTTCACTATTGCTTTTTGCAGTTGACTTAATTTATAGTGAAGTGGTCTACATCTGACATCGTTGGGGAAAGATCCCTGTCGGACTAAAATATTGTAAAGAAACATACACTGAAATTGTTCAGTTTTAACATCAAAAATAGGAATTACTTAGCAAATGGAGGCTTCAGAAAGCTAGTATTACTAACCACTATAAATCACAAACTTTAAAAATTCCAGAAAACTGCAACAAAACATTCCCAAGGAGTATGTCATATTGATAACAAACACGAATTTCTTAGCTGATAGGAAGAGTTTTATTAAGAGAACAGGTTCGAAGCAAGCTGTACTACTCATGCATAAAGAAAGACTTAAATTGTGATGGAACTTCTCGAAGTCTTAAGAACAGGTAGGGTTTTTTTACTTTTCTCTAACTATTAGTTCTGCAAGACACTGAAGAACAAGTGAGCAGTATACATCCAGTATTATATTACAGTACACAATAAGACTTATGCATAATAAGCAATTAAACTACTAGGAAGTCTAACGCAATTCACAATCAAACGGTGGAGGGACTGACTGACATACTGGAAAATGAAAAAACACAAGAGAAGACAAAGAAGCCTGCACTACCGCATGATTTGTAGTGTGTGTACTATGTCAAAATCAAACAATTTGCATTAGACAAAAATAGGAATATTTTCAAAAATCAGATGGGTCTAGGAAATGCTGCAACATTGTCACTGTTCTGTCCTTAGGATATATCTAGATGTCTAGGTTTAGAAAAGGTGTAAATTTTAACCACTCTTCATAACTTAGTCTAGGCATCACAGCTAATCAGTTAATTGCATTACATAAAATGTACTTTCACAAGTGTAGTCTAGAACAACTGTTTTTCCCCCATTCCAAACAAACGGGTATTCTAGTGCCAAGCTTAAGACAGAAATGTAAGAGAGTTGACTTTAGTGATGAAACCTATCACCTTTATAACAAATATTAATTCTCCACATAACTACCAATGCATTGTGGTTCTAATACTCAAAAGTCTACTTGCTGTGGGTGTCCTACTAGCTATCATTAGGTATCAGCAGAACATGCTGAATCATATCATGTTGCCTGGCCACATCTTTAGCTTATGGGACCCATAAATGACAATTGTGATATTCTGAACTAGCAGCTTATATGGCCATAGAAACTTCTCATTAACTTACAGCCATCTCGTATGACTAGAATAGCAATGAGACAAATTTCATGAAAAGGAATGACTATGACTGGAAGCCACAAGTAGAAGTGAAGCATCAGAAAGCCAAATAGACTTAATCAGCTGTTTAATTTACTGGATTCCTTTTTTCACAGAAGTTTACAAATAATTGAACACAGGGATTTCTAGGATTAGAAGGCAGCTGTGCAAGGGAACCAAGAACTTTCAAAAATATCACCTGCACAACCTTTGCAATACAAAGCTAAAGTCTTCAGGTACTATGAACACAGTTGCCAAGTGTTTACAAAGTTTATTGGAATTACAAAATAGAACTAAGCGAATTTTAGTGTGTGTTACAACTGACTGGCTAGAAGTACGGTTTCCAAATATAAACTGTTCTACAAGGTACACTGTCTTCTTTCCAAGGGGACACCATATCCCAGTATTAAATAAATGAGCTTATTTATGCGGTATCCATCAATCCAGCATGAAATAGGGAGTTTCTAGTTAAAAAAATTCCCAACCCTTCAGAAAGTGTGCCTAAAGAAGTCATGCAGTTTATAATGGTGTTGCATCTTCTACTGGCAAAAGTGATTGCAATTGAACTTTCCAATAGAGAACAGCCTCTCACACTTCTGTACTGAAGTGACGGGTATCTTTTGGGAGACAGTACTAGCTTGAAGCAATCTGCTGATAAGATCTACTTACAACCTTACTCATATAAAAACTCTCATAATAAATCAAACCAAAGGTTATTTCACTGAAATTAAGACTTGGAATGCAACTTTTTTTCCCCCCTTTCATGTAATTACATGTTTCATAATTCAATCTTGATCTACAACATTAAGCAACCACTATTTGACTTCAAACTTGGACACTATGGTCAGACTGAAAGAGTGTGTGTGTATGTATACGGAAAGGATATTAAAGCCAGAAAAACCAAGTAGCTATTTTCCATTTAGCTCACAATCTCTATTTCTGTTAGTGATCTTAAGTCAGATTTAACAGACAAATATACACAATATTTAACCCAGCAATTTATAGGTGTAAACAAGCAATCCATGCAACCATGAAAATTTGGAACTAGAACTTAACTTTAAATACAAATAAGTATTTTATACCTGCACCAAATTTTTTCTTTGAAGCAAACTTTTTTTAAACTTTAGTTCTCCAGCTGAGATAACTTAAAAAACCAATAACTTAATGAACTCAAGACAACTTCATTAGTACATGTGACACTACCTTCAAGAAAACCTTAATCTTTCTTTTGCGGGGGGGGGGGGGGGGGGGGGGGATCAAGTTTGAGCTGTCAAACAATCACCATTGAAAGGATTTGTATACTGCATTTTACCTTATTTGCTAGTGTACCTCAGAGAACATTTTTAAAGATAAACTGATAAGGTCTTAACATTTCATTTTAAAACTCCATCTTTAACTGGCCCCTAATGATATTGTCCTGGTTCCAGCTGGGATAGAGTTCTTTTTTTTCCTGGTAGCCAGTACAGTGCTGTGGTCTGGATTTAGGATGAGAGTAACATTGATAACAAACTGATGTTCTAGTTGTTGCCAAGCAGTGCTTACATTAATCAAGGACTCTTCAGCTTCTCATACCACCCTACCAGTGAGGAGGCCGGGGGGGGGGGCACACAAGAAGCTGGGAAGAGACACAGCAAGGACAGTTACCCAAACTGGCCAAAGGGATATTCCACACCATATGATGTCATGCTCAGTATATAAACTAGGGGGAAAGCTGGCCAGGGGCTGCTGCTTGGGAACAGCTGGGCATCAGTCAGTGGGTGGTGAGCAACTGCATTGTACATCACTTGTTTTGTATATTCTAATATTTTAGTAGTAGTAGTAATATGTTCCCTTCCCTTTCTGTTCTGTTAAACTGTCTTTACTTCAGTCTATGCATTTTACTTTTTTTTTTCTTCCTATTCTCTCCCCTATCCCACTGGGGCACAGGGAGTAAACAAGCAGCTGTATGGCGTTTAGCTGCCTGCTGGGTTAAACCATGACAGATAGGAATGTGAATGTAACATTGTAATGAGCTCACTAGACATAGAAAAATTTATTTGTTAACCTCTCAGTGCAATGAAAACAAGTTTTCTTTCTCTCCATAGAAAAAAAGCTCTTTATACAGAGACTTGATGCCTTACCTCTAGGTCACAGGTGTATTCTGTGCCATCAAGAAGCATCACTTTACACTGCACAGTTTTAATTTTCTTGGGAGACTTCTGAGGAATGATTTCTGTTTTAATTTCAGCTGTTTGCACTTCTTTTGTCTCCCTTTTTTCTTTTTCTTCTTGTGTTTCTTCCTTTCCTGTTGCAACTTTCTCTACTTCCATTTCTTTACCATCTTCTTTGGCAGGCTATATAAAATACAGTTAAACAATGATAAAAACTCAGCGAGATGAATGCTTTTAACTTGTTCATTTCTTTTATAAGCTACTAATAAATAAGACATTAAGTTATGTATATTACATGCACATTCATTAAAGTCATGCACGTACTGGAAGCACAATAACCAATGTAAGCATTAAGATCTTCCTTTAGGGACCAGATATTTTTGCTTTTAAACCACAAAAGTTACTTTTCTTTTTTCTCCTTTCCTTGAAATGAGATATTTTTTGAATGTTTTATTGGCTTTTTTTTTTTCCCCTAACAGAAACAAATTTAACAAGAAGCTCCAGGAATTATACAAAACTAAAAAACCAGTATTTACAAAAGTCAAGTTATACAGAACCACAGAACAGTTGAGATTGGAAAGGATCTCTAGAGATCATCTAGTCCAATGCCCCTAGGCCCCTCTAGGGCCACCTACACCAGCTTGCCCGGGAATATATGTCCAGTTGGGTTTTTAATATCTTCACAGATGGGACTCCACAACCTCTCTGGGCAACCTGTTTCAATGTTTGACCCACCATCACAGTAAAATCTTTTATTTGTGATTTGAGATGAAATTTCATATTTTTAATTTGTGCTCATTGCCTTTTGTCATTTAACTGTATGACACTGAGAAGCATCTGGCTCCTTTTCATTCTCTCCCTTCAGGTATTTATATACATTGATTAGATTCCCCTTAACCTTTCTCTTCTCCAGGCTGAACAGCACCAACTCTCTTCACCCTTCCTCATATGAAAGATTCTCCACACCCTTAATCACCTTCACCATGCTAGATTGTGAGATTTGAGTGTTAAGAAGTGATATGCAACTTTTCAAAAAGCAAGACCAGAGCACTGCTGAAGGTGCCTTGGAACTTAGCACCAGCCTCCTGGAATGAATCAATAAGGACCATGACCGCAAGCATGGTTTCTAGAGAAAGGATAACAAATGTTGAGATTGTAAGGACTCAGAGATAATCCATTTGTTATTTGTTGTGGTTAAGTCACTAAGGAGGTATTCGTGCAATCCAATGACTTCAGAGTCAAAGCTGACTTAAGAAGCTTCTACTCTTACCCCTGCTCATTTCTAGCATGATACAGTTCAATGTTCCTTTGAACTATGCCAAAGTGTGAGATTACACTAAAATTAGACATCTAAAATGACCGGCACAAAAAATGGTCTGCCACAAGAGCAGGAACCTTTAAACCCAGCTATGCTACTTGTAACTATATCAACTCAACTGTACAAGAGGCCAGAAAGTAGCTGTCATTTTTCCCCCCTATATGATCCTAACAAAGTCTTAACATGAATTACATAAATCTTGAATCAGGTCTCATTAAAATGACTCCAAAGCATCTATTAGCCTTCTCACACATACCTGTGTTTCAGGACTAGGAACAGAGTGTTTTTCTTTGTCATCTGCTTTAGCATTACGCTGATTTTCAGCCCCTGCTTCTTCTAAGCTCTTTTTTGGCTGAGCCACACCCTCTGGTGTTTGGCGTTCACTTTCTTCAACTACTTGTTCTTCCTCTGTGCTCCTTTTCTTGGTCTCATCTTTGGGCTCTGCCAAGGTGTATGATTTTTGTTTCTTAAGCCAAGGGGGAAGGAAACGAGAAATACCCTTGCTTTCAGGTGAAACTTTTTCCTTCTTCTGGCTACTTGGACTACTTTGGCTAGTTGGTGCTGGGGCAGAGGAAGAATCTTGAGCTTCTTCAGAGGATGCTTCCCTGGACTTCTGATTTTCTGGAGTCTCTGATGCTTCTTCAGGCTTGTCCTTGCCTTTGTCTGGTCCCAGCTGCTCAGAATCTTTCTTTACTTCAGTCTCTGAGCCAACTTCAGTTGTCATTGTCACAACTTACACTAAAAGAAGCAACAATAAAAATAGTTTTGTTATGTAGTATCACTACTTTTACTGACTCTCACATTATTTGCAGTAATAATCTACAAGTTTCTAAATTAAATTTGTTGGGGTTAAACCCAGTTATTTTAAAATTCTCAGCTCACAAATAAAATCAGTAAACCAAAACTTAGTGCTCTGCAGATAAAGATTTTTCAAAAACACCACACCCTAGGGAGACAGATCTACCAATAGTTTCTTTCTTGATAAAAATTTAAGTGTGCTCACTGAAATTAATTTTTCTTATCATAAGGTACTCCTAATGTTATTGGTCAAGATTATTTCATGAGTAACTTCAGTTCTTTTTCTACTGGGCTCCTTGGTTGACTCACAAGCCTAAATTTCAGAAGAGCATGCACTTAGTTAAATTGGTAGATACAACCCCCTTACTATTCAGTGACGCTTACCAATATAATACCAGTTTTATACAGAAAGTCTTTTTAAAATCAAGAAAGAGTGCATGCTTCTAGTTGTTCCTTTCTACATTAAGAAACACCATTCTTGCCTTAAAAGAGACTCAGGTGAAATATCTGTACTCTTACACTTTATATAACTCTTCCATCCTCCTTATCAACCATATCTTTTCAGCAAAGAAGCAACCAGTAGGCTTACAGTTGTTAGTACCAGAAGACGACACTGATTTTTAGATGGGAAGTCACAGCTTTAGTATTTAAATTCTAGTTTATAGTCTAATCTGTTGCATTTAAAGTTAAGAGTATTTTCACAATTCCCTTATCTCAGTCCACAGTGAGACAGTAATGGGGATGGAGGAAAATGAAAGAGCAAGCTTACCAAAGAATAGGAAAAAAAGAATGGTGAGCATGACGCCGAGTATAAAAAAAAAAAAAAAAATTAGAAATTGTACTGTTGAAATTAATAATAACACTAGGAAGCATACATTTTTAGTTTTTTAAAAAGTAAGATTGGGTTCTTAATCACAAGTTCACACCAATCAACAAAACCATATATAACTCTCAGCACTTCTACCTGCTCTTGCTTCAGTGAAATCAAAGACAAATCATAACACTACAACAAGATATGCAATAACAATCTTTAATCTTAACATTATTGGTATTTCTTGAAAAAAATAACTAGAATAAACAAATTTTGTTAGCTGTGCCACACTAGATTTTGCTGCACTACTCTGCAAATGTAACATAATTATTTTTTCTGATTTATTGAAGTGAGCCAACAAAAGTAAGCACAACAGGCTCCAACAAAGTTTAAAATGGTTAGATGCCATTAGAAGTCACTGGTATTTATTTACAGCCTTCGTAGAACAATTAGTTTTAAACTGATAGTCTGTCTGGCCTAAAGGTTAGTAGGTTAGTTACTATCACATTTAGAGCTTTAAAACATTGGGCCCTCTCCATTAAAATTGATTGTCATCAGTGTCTGCCATTAGAGTCAGTAGGCTATTAGTTCAGGACTCCTGCTGAACTCAACAGCTTCTGCGCCCACCCCTGCCCAAAAAAGTATCAAGGAGAAGGTTATCTAGTTCAGGCTTGATGCAGTTAACTTGCACAACACAAACAGCACTTGACGCTAACTGGAAACTAGTGTATATCACAAGGCGGCAGCAATGCCTTGCCTCCAGGTTTCCAAAGCACATTCATAAGTAGTCAGAAATTAAGTTAAACTACGTCATTCCCAAGGAGAAAAAGAAGGAGGGGGTGGGGGTACTAATTGATGTTCAAATATACAAGAAGCCCTTCCAGTAAAAGAAGTTGACAGTATTGAGCCAAAGGAAACAAACTTGACAGTTATCTTAATAAGAAGCTTAAACATAGGAGCCTTGAATTATCTACAGGCAATTTCATATTAAGCAAGCATCTTGAGATCAAAAGTAACTACATGTTGTAGGTGTTTCTTTGTTACTTCAAACTTCACTACCTAAAACAAAACATTCACCAATGGGAAAATTAAAGGAAAAGTTGGTATCTTTACTGCTATACTAGAGACTACTGAATACACCTCAAGCTTCAATATTACTGTTATGTAGCCATTTATTTCACTTTTATGAAATCCTTCAAGTTTTAATACTATTAATAAAGCTATTTAAGATAGAATATTAATATTTTTATAATTATTATTTACCTCAGAGGTAATAGGCCCCTGAAAGGCAGGTTTCTATTTGACTAGCTGTTGACATTAAAATATTTGCTATTTAAAGCCACATATTAGTGTGCTAGTTTTAAAGCTGCTACTAGTCAAATTACATTTTGCTATCACCTTCATATCTTACACAGAATTGCTGCTGTTCTTACCTAATTGTGGGTATGAAACTTATACATTTATTAGGATTATTATCAAAATGAACAGTATATATAAAACCAAAAACAGCTTTCCTCAAGAGAAAAGTCCAAACTTCTGCTAATATGAGAATAGCAATGCACACTGCTTAATAAAGTAAAAATGCAGGTTTCATTATTAACAGAGATGGTGGTGATTTTTGCTCATGCATCTTTAAGAATGAACTAATTTCTTCTCTGAAAGTAGCTAAGAAATTTAAGAGGACTTGATAAACAAATCTTCAAAGCAGCTACAGGAAAAGGAAAATCACTATATTTCCTGCACGCTTTTTTTTACTTTTCAAAATATGCAGAAATGCATGCAATACATGTACACACTAACTAAAATCATTATATACCACTCTCAAAATTAAGATAATATTTTTCTTATACAGTCAAATTGGAGGAACCTACACAAAATTCCTTAGAACTGAGCAAAATAGATTACCCTCTAAACATGTTCTTATGATATTGTTCTAACAATAAAAGGAACTGAGGATACCAAGTTACGCATCTTAACTGACTAAATTTAGGCAGGATAGCAGTGTGTGGTACAAACTTGCTCAGTGTGAAATAAGAGAGGTTCTGCATCTCCAAGAGTACAGTTTTTCATAATCAAAGTTATAGTTAAAAGGAGAATTTGGTTTTATACTGCAGAAGAAAGAGAAACTTGTTACAGCCCCTGTCTGAATAGATCTGTCCATGTTCATTTAATGCCTTCATTTGATGCCCTCAGCAGGAGATGATTCCTTTCATGAGCTCAATTTCCTATAAGCTTGTAACTTCAGTGCATTTTTTTATTTTTTTTTTTTTTTGGGGGGGGGGGGGGGGGGGGAAGTGGAATAGAGGGGAAAACCACAAAACAAAACCCACCTCTTAGCTAAGCCTGCAGATTTCTTTATATTCCCAGTAGTCTTTGAACGAGCTGTTTAGAGGTGGATGAGTTTACTGAACAAGGGCATTGACAAAGAGCATAAGGGATAGCCTTCCCAAAGTATGTACCTTCTCTACCACATGAGCCTAATACATTTCTTTTTTTCTGGAGCTTCATTTTGGCACAAGAATTAGGCACCCCTTGAGAAAGAGAAAGTCAGGTCTACCTGCCCCCTTCCCTGCACTCCCTTCCCTTGTTTTGAATATTTCAATGCTCTGTCAGATCCCCCAGTGCTGTAGTTCACAGGAAAAACAGATGTACTGGGGGACAAAACACCAGAGTTCTGCAACCAAAGTCTACTGCTGCACATTGTAAAGCCTCTGATGTTACCTTCATTACAGCCAAGCAGGTAAGTAGCCAGGTTACCTGGAAATGGCTTTTTCCTGATCCCCTTCTGCACTGACAGGGAAGACCTTGCACTGACAGGAGGACCTGCCCAGTCCTGCATCTTAACGGTCAAGGTGTCAGAAAGAAAAAGAAATAAGAAGCAGACAACATTTGTCTCAAAGTGAGACTGGGAAGAAATAAACCAAATCAGGTTGAAAATTTACAGTTCTAAACTTTTAGCTGCATCTTTTCTTCCCCTCCTGTCTCCAAGTAAACTCTCATTTGCTCGCACTACATAGCATAAGCACACTATGTATTTTTGCCCCTTTAACTTTTGTTTTAAGCTCTGTAACAGCTGGAGCAGGATAGGGTTCTCCTTATGTCTCTTCTTTCATATTGCAAGGTAACATTACATTTATATTTCATTTTGAAATGAGAAAGGTCAATAGGAGTAAGAACCTTGCAGCAAGAATAGATAACAGAGAGGGAGATGCTCAAATGGAAGGATTACCAAGGTCTGAGCAAAGAAAAAAAAATCTTGCTAGATTTTGCAGTTGGGTTAAACCCATGCACATTAAACTACCACTGATAACATCTGTATCTTTTGTAATCCTGCTGAAAACTTGTCTCATTCAGATTCAATGTGTACCCAATCTGCAGGGACCAAGGTGGGGGCAGAAAGGCAGCAAGTATTGAAAACAACCTTGCAATTTCTGAAGAGGAATTAAATTTGTTAAAACAGGTCCCACTTACAAGGAGAGGATGTCTTGCCCTAATCATAATCCTACCAACTTCTCCAAGCAAGGGTGCTGGCCAGGAAGCAACTGAAGACAACAGGTATTCTCTACCCTCTCCATTCACCCCTTCTCCCTTTTTATTTCACTGAGGGGAAACTAATGGTGGCCAGAGTTCACACCTGAAAGCAGGGCAGAACACTGTATTCTTTCCTAACCACTCTCTTCTCAAATAAAGATTTGTCAGCTGGTTAATACCTTACTTCCAGCTCCTAGCATAAATTCTTGAAATGTAGTTGTCTGCCAAGAGGAATTCCTGCCACCATAGAGCATGAAGTTAATTAACAAAAAAAAACAACAACAAAAAAAAGTGGCTCAAAGATCAACGACAACATTACAACATTGAACTAATACCATAGAACGCTTTTCACTGAAATTCACTGCCATCTTAATTCACTGTTTCTGTTATGGTGTTTCTTATTCATCAGCACAGATTAACAATTCAAAAATCACAGAATCATAGAATCATTTCGGCTGGAAATTACCTTTGAGCTCAAGTCCAACCATTAGCCCAGGACTGCCAATCCACATCTAAACCATATCACCAAGAGATGTTTTTTTTGAATACTTCGAGGGATGCTGACTCCACCACCATGCCTCTGGGCAGCCTGTTCCAATGTTTGACAACACTTTCCATAAGGAAATTTCTCCTAATATCCAATCTAGACCTCCCCTGGCACAACTTGAAGCAGTTTCCTCTTGTCCTGTCACTTGTTATCTGGGAGAAGAGACCTACTCACATCTGCTACGACCTTTCAGGTAGCTGTAGAAAGCAGTAAGATCCCCCCCCCCCCCCCCCCCCCCCGAGCCTCCTTTTCTCCAGACCAAACAGCCTCAGTTTCTCAGCTGCTCCTCATAAGACTTGCTCCCCAGACCCTTCACCAGCTTTGTTGCCCTTCTCTGGACACACTCCAGCACCTCGATGTCTGTCTTGCAGTGAGGACCCCAAAACTGAACACAATATTCAAGGTGAAGCTTCACCAGTGCTGGGTATAGAGGGGGACAATCCCTTCAATCATCCTGCTGGGCACACTGTTTCTGATACAGGCCACAATGCTGTTGGCCTTTTGGCCACCTGGGCATGCAGCCGACTGTCAGACAGCACCCCCAGGTCCTTCCCCACCAGGCAGCTTTCCAGCCACTCTTCTTACTCTACACTCAACCCCTGTAGCGCTGCGTGGGGTTGTTGCAAACTGAGTGCAGGGCCTGGCACTTCTTGTTGAACCTCACACAGCTGGCCTTGGCCCATCGGTCCAGCCTGTCCAGCTCCCTCTGCAGAGCCTTCCTGCCCTCCAGCAGATCAGCATCCCCTGCAACTTGGTGTCATCTGCAAACTTACTGAGGGTGCACTCAATCCCCTTGTCCAGAGTGTTGGTGCAGATATTAAATAGAACTGGCCCCAGCACTGAGCCCTGGGGAATACCACTTGTGACCGGCCACCAGCTGGATGTAACTCCATTTGCTACCACTCTCTGGGCTTGGCCATTCAGCCAGCTTTTAACGCAGCATAGATCCTTCTTCTATATATTTCTGGATGTCATGTTACTAATTTCCTTAGTACATAAAATTAGGAAAAGGCAGTCCTAAACTTGGGGTTTTTTTTTCAGTTTGTCACTGAAATTCATAGCAAACTGAAGAAATCAGAGTCGGTTTAATAGTTTTATCTCTACCAGTCTACCAGGATTCACAGAGAAACTATCATGTTGTAGAAGCAAAAACATAAAATAAAATAAAAAAATTACAACTCAGTTCACTAAAAGCCAACATGGGTGTCTATGCAAGTCATGCAATTTTCTGGATCATAAAAAAAAAATCATTAGAATTATTACAATTCATAAAAATTAACTAATTTCACACTTGCAGTTCCAAATATTAATGCTCACATAGGCTACACATAAAACTAGAAAAGGAAAGCAAAGAAAATTTATGTCTAAAAAATATACATGAAAACCTGAAACAAGCTCGTGTGTATGTCAACTGTTTATTTGGGAGTTATTTTTGTTTTGTTTTAAAGGAACTGTTTTATGTCTTGTCATACTGATTTGAAGCACAGCAGAAGGCTGCTCTGCATTTCACAGTTGATTAGGGCAGGTCATTTAAGAACAACATGCTTGCTGGTTTCGACACATAAAATTTGTTGACATAAAAAGCATAAAGAAGTTAAATTCTAGTTGGAACAGTCATTCAAATTTTACATAGTGTAAAGGGGTCTTGTTTAACTAGTAGGTAATACCTGAGGAACCTGGTACCACACCAAGGTTTTTTTTTAAAAGCATAAATCAATTATTTTCTGTAGAATAATATAAATTATATTCCAAATCAGGCTGAATGTACTAACGAAGAAACCCCCAAACTTTCTTTTACATTTCTGTTAAAGCTTGCATTTTATCATTGGCATGTAAGCAAGTAAACTCACGGCATAACATGGTTCTGTACAGTATTATTTTGCTGCAGGAGCCAATATAACCTGAACACATGCTATTAGCAGATGAAAGAAAAAGTAAATTTGATTTCACCTTTTAGTCATTATTTAGGTGGATTACTACAAAGACATGGAGCTCTCTGAATGCAAAGGAATAAATTAACAACTAAAGAATACAGTTTTCAACTTTGAGATCCTTAAGGAAGCAAAAACATCTCTAAAATTGGCTTAGTTACATCAATCTGCAACATTTACATTGTATGGCTTCCAATAAAATACCGATCTGCAGTCAAACTAACGCAAAGCAC
Source organism: Falco naumanni (assembly GCF_017639655.2). Taxonomy (NCBI): domain Eukaryota; kingdom Metazoa; phylum Chordata; class Aves; order Falconiformes; family Falconidae; genus Falco; species Falco naumanni. The sequence goes on along the minus strand of NC_054059.1, from coordinate 55,381,729 downwards.
CAGTTCTCCCATAGGAACCTGCATCCTTTTCTGTATTTATACGTACACAGGACTGTATATACACACAAACAGACATACTTTTGAATCTCATAGTTTGGATTAAGTTCATTGCTAAGCACACTCGTGAAAAAAACCAGATGAGACTAAAGTCAAAGATCAACAGTTTAGCACATTACTGAACATGTTTTAAAAAGTTACAGCATAGAATCCCCAAGAAAACATATTTTGTATGCATGAAATCTAATCACCTGTTTTCAAACGAGTAAGAGGACCCCTAGCAATTGAACCCAAACCTAAGTATTTACACACTGAATGCAATCAGGACTGTTTCAGTTTTCTCTTCTGATCACTGTGCACAAAAATCAAGGTTAATTGCAGAGGCTGAAGAGACAGACTGCAGACTCTGCTTTTTTGTGAGCCTCAGCAGTAGCCACAGGGCAGATGCCTGTCAGAGACCATCAGTTTCCCACGCTGTGACCAGACCACCAGAGCTGGGGTCTGAACTGACCTAGTGCTGCTACAGCTCTTCTTTGTAGGCTTAGAAGGTAAGACATTGATAAACAGACTACCAAGAACAATCCTATGCCACATATAGCCAAAAAAGCATCCAAAATTATTTCTTTTAAAGCTTCACAGTTCATGGAGGAGCTTTATGCAATAATCCCGGTGACTAGTCAATTAAAGCTGTTATGGTTCAGACTTTTGCCATTGCAATAATATTTCCCACTAAAAATATTAATCCTAAACATAAGCCAAATAAAAATCACCCCTCTTCCTTATGATTTTGCTTCAACTGCCTCCTAAATTGGAAGTTTATTTGCAAGGACGTAACAAAGTGAGCAAACTGTCACTGCCAGCCTGTACATTGGTCAGCAGATGGTGCCATAATAGCTCTAAAATTCAGTGGCACATTTCAAAGGTCAAACTTTAAACGGCAATAATACTTCAAGTATAATTCCCAAATTCTGACAAGTAATTGAATGCTTTCACAGAAGCATGAACATAACATTTTCATAAACATCACTTCAGAGCCAGTTAATTATTATTCCATGACAATAAAAGTTAGTTACATGTGTACATGAAAACATGTGTGTTTAAGTAAGTATATACACATATTCACACAGCGTCTAAACTTATCTCCAAAAGGAGAAATGACACAAAATGGTGTCTTCCTAAAGCATCCTATGTCTATCAAATCCAGTTTCCAGAGAATTCCAGGCATGTCAAGGTGGCTAGCAGCCCCGTTAGTTCAGAGTTAATGGCAACCACACCCACAAAGCACCCAGATAGTGAAGTCACTATTCAAAATAGCAGCTGTTTTGTCAGCCTTCATGTTTACATACATGCCATCATACAGCTGTATAATTGCAAGCATCCAATGTTTCCCTCCCAAATACAGCAGCCTACCTGCACAAATAGGAAGACATTTTTGTCCTTCTATAAATACTGAAATGTCATCAGGACTAATTCTATGTCATATTCTAAATCTAATGTCATCTAGAACTAATTCTTATAGTGCTACAAAATTATTGTGTCATCTTTCCCTGCAATACACAGAATACACAGGACTCGCCAGAAAACACACTGACAAGCCCCTACATAGGATGTTGTGAACTTAAAAGATACTTAAGTACTAGAATAATTCTGACGATAAATGTGAAGACCAAAAAAAATTTTATATATATATACACACACAAAAAAAAATCAAGGATACAGACAGCAAGTGAAATGAGACAGAGAAAGCTATTTCTGTCTAAAATTGTGAAGGGAGTATCTGCAGTCTAGATAATTTTATTGTAGAAATATTCCATTATGCTGACAAATTTCCAAGGAAGTTACTTCAAGTCTTTGCAAAGTCAAAGTAGAATCCAGGAACTTTAGTATTTCTCAAAATATTTTTCCTGTTAAAGCAGCACAACAACATATATCTATTCCCTATCACTCAAGTGCTCTCAACTTTTCATAAAACACCTGCTGCAGGCCATCTTTATTTTGTCTAAAGAATAACTTGGTTACTGCAATCCATATACAACTTCAAAGGATTAGTTTTAAAGGGTAATTCAGTTGAAGGGATACAATTCTCCAGAAAGGAAAAGTAATACTACGAGACATGAAAACAAGTGAGAATTCTTTAAACACGATTTTGTTAAAATTAGTCTCCTGACACTAGGTAGCAGCCTAAAAATGTATAATAAAAAAAAAAAAAGAAAAGAAAATAATGTTAGAAAGTGCCTTTTCCCACACTTAATGAAACACATTGAAAAATGCATCTATATTACAGCACCCATACAACACAGAGCTCATAACGAAAAAAAACACCACCAAAGCTTTCAATAAAATCAGAACACAAATACCTTTCAAGCGCTACACATAGCCAAGTTGATGCCCACATAAAAATTTCTTTGAGATTACATTTAAATAAACATACATCCTGCAGCATTTTCAGTGCTATCCATACCACATCCAGAGATAACAAGAATCTGTTCCTTTTGTATTTTCAGTCTACAAATACTCTGATAAAGGCAAAAATCCCAAAGCTTACAAACACAAACTCAAAGAGCAACCTAATTCAAATCAAGAAATCTCTTTGCCAGAGTACATATGTACATATATAATTTGTTTATCAAGCTAGTTGTCTGCTGTTCCCCAGCACTAAAAAAAAAAAATGTTGTAAGCTGATGAGAATCCAACAGTCTTTTTCAAAAGCTGTATTGAACAAGAGTGACCGCACCCAAGCCCTGACACTGCTAGAGAAGGGCATGCTCAGTGGAAAACTGAGATTTAGTTCCAAATTCATTCCAGCAGCCAGAACATGAACATGGGTCAAGAGACAGCTCTGTTTTCCTGTTATCTGTCCAACAAACTAATAACAACACAGTTTGAGAAAAATCTCTGCCCTATCTTTTAAAAACAGTGTTGCAAGCTTACAGTAGGTTTTGACTGTTCACATCAAACACTCATGATAACCACAATTTTAGAGATTAAAAACAGTGAGCATTCATTTGTTCAGAACAATGCCCCTCCAGTCATCATTCCCTTCCTTCCACCCTGTCCTACCTCACTGAACGGCTGTTTCTAAAACATTGCCACAATTCCACAGAAGCACAGGTAAACATTTCATTTTTTCCAATTCCTATAAAAGAAAAGGGGGGGAGGGGGGAGGGGAGAGCAGGGGGCGGCACAGGGAGAGCCTAGTTGGTTTCTGTAAATTTAGCTTGTTCTGATTTGGAGGTGATTGATTTCTAGATGCCACAAGTTTTCATTTCCAACTTTCACTCTTTCTACTTATAATGGCAAGATTAAAAATGGTTTCTTCTTATACTTACAACATTAATATTACTCTTGCATAAAGTATGCATCCAAGGCACTTACAATAATATGGTTAATCAAAACACTTTCTAACTCAAAGTGAAAAATAATGTGCTAGTACCCGAGAATTTTTTTTTACTGCAAACTGAGAGGCCCCAGTGTAACGAAGCTCCTGGATGCTGGAATCCCAGACACACATCATTGTTTTGACAAGCATCCATTTCCTCTTCAGTGGAAGTCATATAGACAATTATTACTAACTCACACGTTTAGGAAATGTACAACAGCACGCAAAAGAGGGAAATAACCACGGTAGCAGGATTCAAGGTCAGAAAAAAGAAATGAGAGGCAACTAATCTGTGCTTTTGGTAGAACACCAGTGACAGACCCGTACAAGCAGAACACATTTGCAAGTAATTTTCATAAGCAGATACAACCATTAACCTTATTTCACCAGTATGTTGAAGCTGAATGTCATACAGATGCAGACACTACTGAGATCACATTCAAAATGCCTGTTAGCTTTTTATTTCAGCTATTCGAACTCAGGAACAATGGCCAGAAATCAACTAACATGCATTAAGAATTTGCTCTGTCACATAAAAGAATACAGTTCAATAGACAAATGCTGTTTACAAAGCTTCAGGGTGTAAACATAGCCATAGAAGTGTCTTTTCTGGCAGCAGCATCAGTTCTGTATTTCAACTTTACAGTACACTGCATTTCTGCTGTTGTCAAATATAAGCACTATAGAGAGAACAGTTCTCCTTGGCAAGCCACGTTATAAATACTGGTTGATGTTTACACATTACTGGGGGAAACAAAAACTTGGAAAAAGTGACATTAAAATTATAAATTATTTTATATAGGTGACAGATGCAGAATCTTCTCCTGCTACTATTTTTTTAAATGTATTTTTTTCCAAATCAGGATGCAAGTTGAAATAAAAAAAAAGGATACTACCACCACTTCCTACCGATAATGAAGTCTGTTTTCAATACTTGGTTAAATAGCATCCCTAGCAATTAATCTTAGACAAGCTTAATCCAAATTCCAAATAAGTGCAAAGTTTCAAGCTATAAAGTGAAGCTTTCCTGGATTTCTGCAGGTAAGCTGCAGCTGTCTTTTTGCTGAGTATGTTGATATCAGTATGCAAATCAGCTTTTGAAGGACCTGCAGAGATCGTGACACACATGCAAGTAAACAAACCCAGGCTATTAATTGTCAGTATATTTTATTAAAAAAACAAACAAAACAAAAGAATAGTGAAAAAGATGATAATTCCCAACTACTGCTGCAATGAATAAATGCTATTCTGTATTCCTGCCAGCTATTCCACATTCCCCAAATCTTCAAGGTTAGTTACCCGAGATGTCTTGTGTTGTGTTTTAATTTCTGTGTTTGCAGCTAGCACAAAGATAACAGAGTCTTTCATGTGCTACTGGAACAGAAGTATTCTTTAATGAGCAGAACCAATTTACTCAGTGGGTTGTTTATTTTTTTCCCCCCCTCTCCCTGAATAATTATAATGTACCTAAAACAATATACGTAAAGTATAAAACTGCAAACATTATCCTACATTGTTATGTTTAGTGGAACATTTAATGAAACTAATGAAATATATATCGAAACTACAGATAATACTGCTCTTCGGGAAAATATGCATCTACAACTCCTGTGGGAGCATAACATTGCCAATCCCAAGCAACAGAAAGCAATGAAGGAGGGATGCTTCTTAGCTGAGCAAACAAAATTGGCAGCCAAAACTGCATCGCTCCCATAGGCTCTTCCGAATACTGATACTTGATGAGAAGAGTGAAAATACCAACAACTTCTAGAAAGTTTCCCGCTTTTTCATGGCAATGGCTTCACCGTAACAGCATTTCAACCACTGCAACATCTCTGGGCTAGACAAATTAAAATGATGCCCTAGAGGTCCGAAACAAGTCTAATAATAAGAAGTGAAAGAATTTTATGCTAATAATGCTGGTTTTGTGCCTGGACTTCAGCACTTAACATGTTTGTTTGTCATCTGACTGCTTTAGCTGTTTTGTGCTTTTGGGAAGGACATTCCCAGCATGAAAGATTGTAATATAAAACAGCTAACAGGATATGCATGAAAGTCCCAAGGGAGTAAGTATTTAAACAAAGTTTTCTTTGGAGAGCTAGGGAAAGACAACAGATAAGAAAGATTTAAAAGAACAATTTATTTATGAACACCAAGAACAAGGAGGGGGGGAATACAGAACTGTTCTGCAGCAAGGCAAAAAGGGTTGTGATTTGCCAAACCATGACTGCAATGACATTCCCATGTAAATATACATCACAAACTATAGTTTACCAAAGCAGCCTCACCCATTGCAGAAAAGACTTTTAATGACCACATACAAATGGGGATGGTGTGTTATTACAGTAAGATTTCAGGCCAAATTAAATAGACACTTTATTCTGCATTCTTGGGCCACATATTCAGTTCTTATTCTATATATCCAGAAAAGTTTCAAAGCTTTGAAACAGTCCTAGTCCTAACAGTCCTGCTAACAAATCCAAGTTAACAGCAATTTATCATCTAACAGTTTTATTACACAAACACGTACAGCATGACATTATGAACTCCACATCAAAACTGTTTGAATGAAACTCCCAACCTGCATTGGTTTGGGGGTTTCTTTGCCTCCTTTTGGGCTCATCAGTTTAGCTGCTGATTGAACAAATGCTTGGAAGCTTATTTACCCCGCTGTTCTCTTAACAGCGGGTACACTCCTCTTGCATTTAATCTTAAATCAAAGACCATGTTTGAGCACACAGTTGTGGATTTCCCTCATCCTATCTAAATTTTCCTTAACTCTGAAGTACTTTAAAATATGAAGCAAAGGAAAAATTGGTATAAGCATATAAACAGACCAAACTAATCTCAGATTTTTCTTGACCATAGTATACTGGTTAGCAACTGTTCTTTTTTTACATGAGCATATTCCTGTGTGGAAGCAATAGGAAGCATATACTAATAAAAAGGACATAAGACTCTGACTCTTGTTTAAAATTACATTGTGTTCTCTCAGAAATCAAGATCACTTGATCAATAGTTCCTGAAGTGAGATGTCAGAAACCAAGATTTGGAAATCTGGTCCAGATGAAGCCCGGGTCTGGGTCCCCCAGTGTAACGACATGGACCTGTTGCAGCAAGACTACAGGAGGGGCACAAAAATGATCTGGAGCATTCCAGCATGAGAAGGATGGAGCACCTCCTCTATGAAGACAGGCTGAGAGAGCTGGGGTGGTTCAGCCTGGACAAGAGAAGGGTTCAGGGAGACCTTGTAGCAGCCTTCCAGTACCTAAAATGGACGTATAGGGAAGCTGGAGAGGGACTTTTTACAAGGGCATGTAGTGATAGAACAAGGGGGAATGGCTTTAAACTGAAAGAGGGTAGATTTAATTAGATATTAGGAAGAAAATATTTACTGTGAGGGTGGTGAGGCACTGGAAGGGGTTGCCCAGAGGAGCTGTGGATGCCCCATCCCTGGCAGTGTTCCAGGCCAGGCTGGATGGGGCTTTGAGCAACCTGCTCTAGTGGAAGGTGTCCCTGCCCACAGCAGGAGGTTGGAACTAGATGATCTTTAAGGTGCCTTCCAACGCAAACCATTCTATGGTGTTTCTTTTAGTTTGGGGTGTGCTAGTCTAAGAAGTCTGCCTAAACATATGAGCCTCAATAAATAAAAGGCTGAAAACTTCTAGCACTTAGAAAACATGTACATCTGTGTCTGTGTGCAGATGGGAGAAACACATCCATATGATAGACTTAAGTTTTGGGAAACAGTATGAATAACATGCAAATTAACATTCAGTAAGTTCAGTAACAAATGTGGATACAGAAATACAGTAAATGGGAAGGACTGATATAGCTCTCAATTCTCTCTTCCTTTCATTATGAACAAAAAGCTTGGAAAAAACAAGCTAACAGTGAAAGAAAGTAAAGACCACTGGAGAGAAAGTCAGGAGTAATAAAATGGAGTGAAGGATGGAAGGAGAAAACAGGAAACAGACACTGAAGACAAATCAGGAAAAAAAGGTCATGATTTGTCTAATAGCCAAAAAACTGCAGTGAGGCCAGACAGGGGGGCAGGGTGGGAAGACACCAGAATCCCCATATGGATTAAGTTACATTATAGAGGCTACTAGACAGACCACAAGATCTCCAAGTGTTAGTCCTTCAAGGGTTAGGCTGCAGGACATCCAGCAACTATCGTTTCACCCTCACATATAAAATCCTGCCCAGCAAAGTCACTTAACCACAAAACACTTTGTGCAAGAATGGGCAAATGCAAACCTATAGGACTGAGAAAAGCAAATCCCCCTTGTATTTGCTGCCCTTATGCCATACTGTTTCCACAGTATTTAAGACCTTAAAATCTCCTTTCTATGCAATCAAATGCCTCGCAAGGGGCAATACTTTTAAGACTTTTCTAGTAGCTTCTTCATTTTTGTACATTAATTTCATGACCTGGACCTGTATTGCAAGATTTAAACAGAGTGTTCCTTCCTTTGCACCTGTAATTATATATGTATTTATTTTTAAGCAGCAAATGCTTGCCTTGGATTATCTAATGGATTAAGTCAAAATTTGTACTTCCTCGATAAAATAGGTTACTGTATCCCCAAGTCCCTTAAATAACGATTAGTTCACTTCGTTTTTCAGGCATATCTACGCATCCAAAAGTGTTTCAGTTCCATTCAGTACCAGGATTTGAGGCACAATACTTCAACAATTTTACTGCATCTTTGGCTCACTACTCCCTACACAGTAAGCTTCCTGCTGGTTTTAAAACACATATCCCATTTACTTTTTGTTGAAGAGCTCAAAGACCAAACACCTGTCTAAAATACCTATCTGAATACATGACTCAAGTGTTTTGTGGTAGTTATAAAATCAGCTAATCTATAAAAATACTTCTGATTTTGGCAAAAAGTAATTTTACACATAGAGAAACTTTGACACTATGAGAAGAAAGTGACACGTGGAACATTCTCACTAGGACAGTAGTTGAACCAACCCAAAAATAGGTCTCAAGGACTCTTCTCTTACATACTGACATCAAGTAGCTCTAGATGTTTCATGAAAGAAGACTACTTCATAGTCTCTAATTTGTTTTCAGCTGAAACCCAGAGGTCACTGGGTATATTTCTCCCCCGGAATATAAGGGTGACAGTCCACAAGAAAAGTTTAGTTTTGCTTAGATAACAGCAATACTTCCAAACTTCACATAGAAAAGAGAGAATGGAGACAAGTCTTTTTAATCTGTTTACATTAGTAGATCCTCCAGACATGGACAAAAATTGTATTACATATATGGACTGTCAGTACTGGGTTACATGGGAGTTATGAAACTTACAAAAAGTTATGAAACAAGCATTTTTGCTTTAAAAATTATGACCCAGAACAGAAGTATTCCCAACTCAATTTCCACTGAAATTATTATTATACGAGTTAAAAGTTTGTTCCTGTCAAGTGATACAACATTTTCGTTTTGAACAATCCAAGCTAGTTCATGATTGTATGCATCACTAAAAATCTGACATCAAATTAAAGTCTGGAGGAGACATCATTAACTACACATTCCAGTTCAACAGAATTAGACTTCACCACAGTTATGCACAAGTGAACAAAATTCTCACCCACATCAGGTGAGAGAATTTTGTGTTGGCAGATTCCTTTTACGAGGTACTGCTGTCATCAAGTGATTCCCTGTAACTTCATTAATCACCATGACCACATTTACACAGAAACAATTAAATACTTGAAGCAAAATGAATATGTGGTTTCTTCTGTGAAGAAAAATGGCAGCATTTCTCATGCATTACTTATGCCAATTAAAACAATGTTTCATTGCCTTCTTTAACAAAGGAGAATAGATTTTACACTGCACGTATCTACAAAATATACTGCAACACTTGAGATAAAAATTGTAAAGATTAAAGTAAACTTAATGCAAAAGGGAAGCAGAGAAAACAATGAATTCTTTTTAAAACATACTGATAAATAATATAGCATGCTTGGTGTGACTTCCAAATAACAGTTTCAAGTTGTTTAAAAGACAACATAATTTTTCATCCCACAAAAGATTATATGAACCAAAATACTGTACCATACTTCACAGAAAATGTAAAGTATGCTAAGCTATCCAAAAAGACTTCAAAGGAAGTTGAGTTCTTTATATAATTCTTACTCTGAAAATGTATTACCAGCTTGTGTTACCCCATGCTAAGATACACAGATAAGCCCTTTAATATATTCATAGCCATACAATAAAGAGATATTTAGATGGAAATGGTGAAAAAAGAATTACATTGGAGCACAGTGTTCCATAATCCTGTAATGGGAAACAGATTCCCTAAAATTCCCAAGACAGCAACAAGTCTGTTTTCATCTGCGGTATGTGGGCTTCACCATTTGCAACACAGAGACACCCTTCTCACCTCCTATTAGTTTCATGTATAAACATCTCCTTCATCCTCTTTTCTCCCTCTCCTCTTGTACCTTCACTTAATCTTATTTGCTTTTTTTAGAATCTTCCTAATTATCAATTAAGTCCCATGCTTAATTCCATCACCATTGCTAGAAAGCCAGGATGCTAAACTGTGTCAAAAGCCCAGCTTACATTCAGACATTAGGATCTCACCTGAGCAAAAAGAACATAAGCAATTCAATATGTAAGCTAGATTTATCTTTCTGTTCATATCCACAGAAGAACAAGCAAAATAAGCTGCTCACAAAATTATGTGAATGCCATTATTTTCCAACTGATCAAAAACAACAAAAAAATATCTAATATAATACTTAAGAGCTGTTCAATTAATCACAAATTATGCCACAGGCAAACATAGAATATGAATGAAACTGCTTCAGAAATACAGAATGCATTTCTGCAACTAATTTTTTAGTAAGAACTATACTACTACCTATTACTGGGGATTTCTTTCTGCCCAAAGTAACTGGAAACCAGTATAGCCAGTATATCACAAAGATATCCTTGGAGGCTGAAACAAAGAGGATTCGGTTCTTCCTTTTCTGTGCATGATAACATATGTTCCAGTTAGTGTTCTCAACATCCCCAATAATTGGGGAAATGACAGAAATCCTCTTAAAACAGAGATAATCAAATCTGAGAATGGTATAAATCACAAGATTTTTCTCCTCTAACCTCCCGAAGTATCTTGGTCTGAAAAACATGGATTGATTATGTTCTTGATCCATAGTCTACCAAGACCTCCACATCCCCTAACCGAAGGGATTACAGGCATCAAAAACCAACACTGGAGTGCCTTTCACAGGGAATCTCTTCCAGAACAGCCCCTGATTAATGAAGATGAAAGTGGAAGGCCTAAATACTTCTGAAAGAATCTGCCTGACAAAAAACCCAAGGCACAGCCTATCTAGAAGAAAAGGATTGTACACTCTGTTGACATTGTCAGTGACCTCCTTTAAACTGTCATGACTGGGATGAATAGCCTAAATCACCAATCCATTTTATGACTGCTCAATCTGAGCCAGGGTTTAAGCAGCATGCTGTGCTGCGCAAGCTACATTAATCTGTCTACAAGTTAAGATACATGGAGAGTTGCAATCTGCTCATGCTCAGCAGACAAAGAATATCCCTCATCTTCACTCTAATCCAAGACTGCATTTATTTAAGGAGTAAATTTCCAGTTCAAAGAATTAATATAAAGATTTCAGGAAAAATATATATCCTGCATTACTCAGTTCAGAGCAGGTTTTACTATTTGCAGACCTCATGCAGAGGTCATAGAATTATCCCATTCTTTTTCTTCTCAATTTTGACCATGACACTATCTTAAGAATTGGCTCTAGCTAATCCTTAGTATATCCTTTAGTAAATGAAAATAAACCCAGCAGGAACAAAAAAATCAATTATCAAAATAAAAACTGTAAGAGGGAGACATGCCATTTGTCTTTTCACTACTTCCTAGCACTATGGGCCTGTAGAAAAAGAAAGAATACTGAAGTCTCTTGGAAGCGGTGCAATATTTCTTCTAGTTAGTGTTTAATCCCTTCAGGAAACACAGCAAGAATAAGAGGAATGCAAACAAATTTTAAGAAGCTGTGCTGGAGAAAGTTTTTATTCTTCTAGCTCTGAGCGCTTTATTGAGAGTGATCCAAGAAAAGCCCTTAACATTTTAAAACAAAGTTGATGGAAAAAAGCTAATATTTATAAATGCTGTTTAGAAAGAAACCAGGTAATTTTGTAAAGAAATAGCTCTGTTTGTATTGCTATGTTTTTAAAATTATTTTTAGTTGCTTTAGTCACAGGTGCTTAAACAGATATAACAACTAGTTTTAAAATGTTCAAATCTCCAAGTTCATTAATGAAATGACCATAAGACTCTGTAAAGCCACTTTCTAAAAATGTTCAGAGTTGTCATTTGAGACATCTGTGAAGCCATTCAAAAGTATTCAGTCTAATCTTTCAGAAATAAAGGGGTTTGGGTTTGGTTTTTTTTCAGAAAGGGGTAACCAGGAACCATAAAGTTCTACATATGGCAAAGCAACAAAAAAACCTGAGTGTTAGAAGCCAACCTTGAGTTATGTTCTAGCCAGAGCTAGAACTGACTGCTTTATGGACTGAAACAGAATTTATTTTCATATTTCTTAACTTAAACAGGTAGACTAAGTATCTCAATATATATTATACATCCTACTTCTAAATCAATTACCCTGTAGCCAGTATTCATTGATCAAGTCCATCAATAAGGGGGTGAAAAACTTGTTATCTCTAAGGTCAACACAGCCTGTGGAAGGCCATTATTTCTCAAGATTGCTTAAACCCACAGGTTGTACTAATTTGAGGATAAAGCCATCTCAAAATAATACATCCCCTGATTTCAACTGGTTGGCATTAATGCTCTATCAAATTGTGTGCATATGCCTGCACAGAGATATTTTCAGAATTTTTCAAGAAACATACATTTCTTTTTGTTATTAGTTGTTCAAATAGATTGATTTCAGGAGAATGCAATGCTAATATTACATTTGGCATTGCTTTTGTGATAATCAAACAATTACCCACACATTCAAGTTACTATTTACCTTAACATACCCTTACATTTATTCTTAACTTCACGATGTCGAATAATGATTTTTTTTATTTGTGATTAATATATCATGCTGTTTAAAATTAAGTTGAAATTTGTTTTCAAAACATGGCATAAAACACTAAAACTACATCTGCGATATAAAAAGTTTGTGAAGATACCCAATTTGATTAGACTTGGTGAGCAGAGAATGCATTGCTATCCTCAAACCTGATTGCAAAACTAATCATGCTTGCTAAGAAATAGTGACCAGCTTTTTAATTTAAGTGTGTCAGGCCCAGCTTCTAAGAGGACTCTGAAAACAACATTCTGTTTCAGGAATTAGGCAGCCCAGGGGTCCTCAACTGTTTTTCACCCTGTTAACATACTTCTATATTAAACCATCTCACCTCACAATCTCTTATTAGTAACTAGTTTTGATAAACTCAAGAGGTCAAAATCCTAATGCAAGAGCTTTACAATTAGTTCTCTGCTCTCTGCTTTTCAGCCTGATTTTGAAAATTATCATTACTGAAAGTGCTAATAGTGTTTTAATATACGGTCACTTACAGTATACAAAAAAGCAAGGTCTTTTCCCCACTCCTACTCCTTAGTTTGTTGCATACCTGTTTGACAATTCCATCGGTCCTTTACAGCTCTGGCACTGCACTAAGAGTTTGTCACCTTATTTTGAAGGGTAAGATGATGTATTAGATCCTACCTGGCTTGGTAGAAGCTTGACATGGATTAGTTTATTAGTACAGATGTATTCAACAGAACTTTGAGCTATCCCTCTTCTGAATTTAAGTTCTGTGCCCAAATATCTATACTCATGTTAATACTTAACAGGCAGCATTTGGTTCCCAAACAAAACTACACACAGCTGAAGACAGAATATGCTATATCACAATTCACAGTACTATTCTGAACACATACATTGGCACATTAACTTATATTTGGATTGGTACCTAATGAACAGCATCAATATTAAGACAGTTTTTTTCTTGATCCAACCATATCTAAAAAAAATGGTACTGCTGAAAGTGTTAAAACCACAGATTCCTTATCCAAAATTTCCCTTTTTAAAATCACTTACCTCTAGAAAATGTGTGTTCTCATAGCTGCCCATCTCCAATGTATCAAAGCAGCACATATGTGCCTGTATACACTCAAATTACTTCAGAAACTAACAATGGCTATGAAGGAAGAACTGTAATACTCAGATACAACCGTTGTATTTTGGGGCCAGCAGCCCAAGTTGAAGCATTTTTGGTATTTCAGCTAAGTCACCTAGCTGCATCAATACAGCTGCAGTCACATTTTTGACTGTGCAATACACAGATTCGAAAACCATTTGAAAACAGAGGCCTTGACCACTTGGTTTTATCAAACCTCTTCCCCCTTACACAACTATATTCCTTAACCTTGTAAAACTACAACTTTGTAATCAGCAGACAGGCAATGAGACTAACTCTAAGTAGAAGTAAGAATATTTTGACTCAATATCTTGAGTAAAAAATGCTCTTAGTGATCCAATAGATTTGTTTCCATTATGAACAAGAAGCATGATTACTGTATAGATAACACACCATCCCCAGCTTTAACCTAGATATCACCAATAGGAAATTACATATGCAAACAAAGACACAGCCACCAAAAGAGACACAGCCACCAAAAGATAAAAAGGTCAAAAAAAAAATATTAAAAAAAATAAAAACCAAAAGATATCCAAAATCAAATCTTCATATTGTTCTAACCCAAACTTTAACAGAACCAGGCTTTAATATGCATTATTCTATTGATATCTTAGAGAAGTTTAATAAATTGAACAAAACTGCAGATTTTTCCTTAAATTCTTTTCATACTTGAAATCATGTATGTACTCTTGGTGGGCAAGATGTGAAATGAAAAAATAACTACCAGACCAGCACTGAACCAGATTCTCCATTCTGAAAATGTCCCAGTGAGCAAGGTGGCATTTCAACAGGACTTTTAACTCTTATTTCCCAGTTAGCGCCTTCCATGCAAATCCCACATGAAAATCCAGTGTGTTTTGCTACTTCAGGATCCTAAGTCCTCCAAGAAAACTCTTCATGCAAATCCTGCAGCTGAATGGCATAGAAGTGAAACAAGAATGCTTTTGTCCACGAGCAAGTATGGTAGTTCTATCTTGCCAGAAGACTTCACAAACAAGCAACTCCCTTTGCATCGGACCTGTGTAACTGCTCTGTTTCTCCCCATCTTCCAAGGTAAAAAACCAGACATGGTACTTACAAATGCTTACTGAGAAGACACAGTCTCATCTGTGCCACTACCTGGGTATACCATATCAACCAACTTAGATGTCTACTCCCAAGGTCATGCAAGACTCTATACTAACAGACTACAGCATTTTCCTACTTTGTGCAGAACTCAATTTGCCCTGTTTCTGTAAGTTTCATGGGCAAAGAAAATAAAAACCTATAAAGGATGAATGGCAACTGTCATGTTATTTTTCCACTGGCGACCACAACAATAATTATTAATTACCAGATCATATCTTGTAGTGCCCAAAATAAAACACAATTCCGTTTGTGCAAAGAAGAAAAAAAAAATATCAAAGTAGCTCAAGAAGTTTAAGGTGATTAATGTTAACTCTGAAGGAAGTCTCTAAATATGTTTGACTTATACAATATTCTGTATCATGTTACTTCTGAACAAAAGTGATACTACCAGAGAAGTAAGAACAGCATGTTATAAACACAAACATGCACACATTACATTCATTCATTTGTTGTAATGCAAAAGCCACAACAGCTTTCAGAGTTCCCCTACCATTGGATGAGGAAACCTGAACTATACAGTAACACTACACTGGAAAGAAATTGTAAACAATTTAATTGAGAAATTCTGATATAAGAATGAATGGATATAAATTTCTGGACTGGCTGTATTAAACACAAGTGAAGTGTTTTTTCATTCAACAAATGCATGAAATTTTGGGGCCACTTTCCCTAAAAAGTAGTAAGATGAAGAAACCAAATCAACTTGCCAATGGTGCATGCAAAGGTCTTAAAAGAGGTGATGTTTTCTTCCAATTCTTGACTATCCAGGGGATCTATTCCAAGTCTTTAATAGCTAACAATTCAAACATCCTAATACTCACCAAAACTGAAACCAGGACTTTGTCGACTTACACTGCTGTCATAGTGCTCAGCATCTCCTTTATGCACCACTTTACTCTTTCAGAGTAGGAACAGAGAAACAAAATGTACTTTCTCTACTGCTTTGAACAGACAACCCTCTTTGTAGCCACTGAAAGGATGTGTTCTGCAACCTCTCATAATTTAATCACTGTCAGTCATAACAGCCTATTGTGACAATTAATCCACTCATTTATTTTATCATCAGTGCACTCAAGCATGGTCAGTTTACGAGCAACATAGTCACATGCATCAGCCACAAGAGATCCATTACAGAGCTGCTGGGAAGCTTGTGAACAAACAAATTGCTTTCCTCTGATTATCCATAGGCTAAATCTAGAAGTCTAAGTCTTTCATACCATTTTCAAATGAGAAACAAAGGAGAGACTTCAAGCAATAATTCTAGTTCAGCACATGCTCCTACAGACAGTAGGCTAATTACAGCTACTAATATCCCATTCAAATCAGGTGGCTGTGAAAGCAAATGTCATTTTAGTATCATCATATCATAAGCTCACAGGACATCTGATATAAGCAGCATAGCTTTTTGTGCTGAGAGACCAAAAGCACAGTTGCCATTGGAAGTGTAGGAGTTGTTTGGAGCTGCAGAAGGTACGCTAAGGCTTGGGAGCTATCAGGCTGTGCAACAGTTGGGAGTTGAAAAACAGCAGTCAGAACAATACATCTGGCGTGCATTTAACAAGCCCTACTCAAACAGTCAGGTAAATGAAGTCATACAAGTAGTATCAGTACTAGCTATGAGCACTAAGAGGTCCAGACATTGCTCATTTAAGAATCAGCATTAATAGTTGCTAACATACTAAGGAGCTCCACAAGAAGCTACACACACAAGAAACATGCATACACACATTTTTTTTAAAATGTTTGCACACACTTGTATTGTACATATACTATAGTCTTCTCTCTCTCAATCAGCCAAGGATTCCTCAGGAAATATCCTCCTACAAAAGAAGTCATACAAATTTCTATTATAATAAAGAATAGTCAGAAAATCATTCAGGTGATTATAAATCCTAAAGCTTTGTAAGAATTTTCAACTGATAATTGTTGAAATTGAATGGTTGAAAAACCCCTAAAATTTCACATAGCACAACTCATCGAATCCTATCTTCTTCTGTGTCACCTGCACAATACCCTTCTCCTTAAAGTTCTCTCATCTTTTCCATTTTAAAAAGAGGATATAATTAAAAGCATAATGGTAAAAAAATGCCCAAATTTCCAGTGTTAATGTTGTCAGTCAGGATATGCAGATAAATTTACAAGTGATCTACCACTAAGTTGTTTTTTTAAAAAAAAAAAAAAAAACACAAAAAAAACCAACAAAAAAAACCCATCACCGTGAGCACTCAGCCATTAAAGGTCCTTGGCAAACTACAGAAGCCTCACCCACCCATCCTTTTGGCAGTAGTGTGATGCTACAGAGTAACCTACGTGGGAGTGGGAGACATGGCAGACATCACTGTACATCCTGCCAAAGTTCAACATTTATCTGGAGAAAAACTGCAGAAGTACTGCAGATGCTGGCAATTTGGAACACTCTCTGCTTTGTACATTGTGGAACACGACATAATACCTGACTGAAACAGCAATGCAATTCTCACAATGTACAGAGATCAGGTAGTTCTCTAACCCTGCCAGAAAAGACTCCCAGACAACTCAGAAGTTTCTTGTTTATTGCAGTAAGATTTGACTATGAGTCAGAGTATAATTAATCCTCCACATGGACAGTCAATAACTTAATACAATACACTCCAGTTAATTAATACAGCCAACATACTAGGCAGCTGATTAGGTATTGCTTGCCTTGAAGTGAATTTTTGGCTGCTAGAAGAAAACCTGCTGTGAATGCATCTGCTTTTACAGTAAAAGTTAATAAGTGACTCCCATAAAAAATCCACAGTGTATCAGAGATGTGTAAGAAAGTATATACAGACATCAAAATTGGTATCAAAAGCATCATGCCTCTTCCGCCATTTAAACAGATTTAATTTAACCTTCTAGAAGAGTTTGGTATAACGAAATACAACTTTTTCTAGTTAACTCAAAGTATATAATTTTCAGTTATTTCTTTATAAACAAAAAAAGAACCTCAATATAGCAAAACTCCTGGTAACTTTCTCACTAAGCTACAAATCACTATACCATTCAACTTAAGTGTCAAAACTATAAAGCAATAGACCAGCACTGCAACTACTTGAAGGAACTGAAGTAACTTTAATTCAAGCCAATACTTTACAGAAAACCTTTTCAGCCTCCAAAGGTTACTATTGTTGAATTTTCCAAAGGCATCAATGAGAAGCAATTTTTCATGCTGTGTTCAGTCTTAAAGTCTTCCAAGCACTCAGAAAGAGTCTGAGAACAAAAGCTGGAATTTAATAACCAATTAGGTCAGACACACTAGCGCCTCAATAAGCAAACAGTAGCAAATACACCAAGTCTTTGCCACAGTTAGAATCTCTAGTTCAGAAACATTCATGTTTGGGACTCATGCACTGAAAATGTAATTCCGCCACTTTTCAATTTGTAGATATAAATTCTGAACAAGACAAAGGAACACAAAAATCCACCTTAGAAACATCATTCACAAAATTAGGCTACATAAAAATCCACCCTAAAAATCTCATCCACAGAATTAGGCTATTGGGTTTCTCTTCAAAAAGAGATGTTTTGTTTGGTTGCTTGTTTAACTTTTTGTGCCCCTGCTACCTCCCTGATCTACAAGCTGATGGCAGCCAGACTATGTACCTTGCTATATACACCTTTTGCAGATAATTAATATAGATTATTTATAAACTCCCAGTTATCACTTCTACAGAAGACTTGAGTTTCAGAATTAAGTCTGAAATGTAATGTTTTTCAGAAATGCCTTTGTGGAATTAAGCATAAGATAACAGTTTTGGTGTGAACCCACAGGACACGGAAATTTACTGTCACTTCAACAGTGGTGCCACTTCAGGATGGCGCTAGACAACCATGAACAATTCAGTTTCCTACTGACTGTTACACCATATCTGTTTCAACGTCTATTTAAAATGATGGGCATTTCTGATATTTGAAAAATTAAAGGAATACTTACAGTAAGGGAAAGAACTAAGAATGTGACTAGACCTGTATTGAAAGTAAGATAGATTCTCCTAATCTACTTTTCAAAATTCTAATAGACTGTCATAATGCAACTGTTTCCATCAGATTTCACAGGACAATAGAAAACTTATTCCACAGAAATAATTTTCAAGGAATACTCATTTTACCCTGGAACACATAGCACCTTGCTTTGCAAAGACTGACTTTTCAATATTTCTAACCTGAGACTGCCTTTGGAATATAATATAGTTCAAGTACATAGCTCCAGTTTGAGATATATTGTATTGCTGAAACTGAGAAATACCTTTCTATGGCACTACATGCATAAAAAGTCACAGTGGATGCATTTGATCATTTCAGAACTCATTGTCAGGGCAACACCAAGACTGACATCCAAGTAATATGGCAAGCACAACAAATCCTAATCATAAATTCTCTTTAAATGGATGTACTATAGAACAAGTAGAAAACTGCTTTAAAAGGTGAACATTTTGTACCTCTTAGAAATAGAAAGAAGCAAATGTGACAAGAGACATTTTTAGTAGTAAAAAGTTTTCTATTTCATGATACAACCATCTTTATTCCAGTATTAAACTAGTTATTCTGCATTGACTTTTTTCAAGAAACTAAAGACTTTCATGCTAGTTAACATATAAAGTATTTGTTGAAAGAGGTCT
The DNA here is from genome assembly GCF_017639655.2 of Falco naumanni. NCBI lineage: Eukaryota > Metazoa > Chordata > Aves > Falconiformes > Falconidae > Falco > Falco naumanni. Next base: position 55,362,369 of record NC_054059.1, on the reverse strand, counting down.
TTTTCCAGAATACTGTTTTCTACATAGTGGATTTACTGGTTTGGCTAGTTCATCCAATTCCAACAACAAGCTAGAGCAGTATCATAGGTCAAGCACTACAATTCTCAAATTACCTTAGCTTTAAGTTTTGTACACGTTGTTGAAACACTAAAGCTTTTCAAGGTTCCTTCAATGTTTTATCCTATTTCTAGCTTCTCAATAAGGCAAAGAATTAAAAAGAAACTTATTTTAAAGAAAAGAAAAGCTATCAGAGAAGATGCATGATATCACTTACTATGAATGCATTTTTCAAAAGCAAATTACAAAGACACTTTTAAATGTAACTGATATTTAATTTTTCAGGATTTGTCTATTCTGTTAAAAGGCACCAGTCATGTGACTGAGTAAGGACATTAACTATTTAATTCATTTGAAATTTTAGGGATGGCGCCTCGCAAATTCAAGGTTTCTGAGAAGTACTGACAAGACTTACTTTTTCCAGTCCAATTAGTTTTTGCTCCAGCAACAGCACTAGCTCCCACTTCCATCCTTTCTCCCACAGTTTAGGAGCCCTAGTGACCTCCCCAGCCTCATTGCATAGTGACTCCAGTCCTGCTGCTCTCATGCTGTGCTCCTGGTTCCTCTCTGTCCAGATTTCCAACCTTTGACAGCTTCCCAGAAGTCTACCCAGTTTCAGCCAGGAGAACAGAAACAGAGCTAAGGATATTGCAAGAATTAAGTTTTGCTGTAGCTTGCCTCTGCCTCTCACAGCAGAGAGCTATTGCAAAGACATGCTGTTATCTTACCCTCCATCACCATAAATAAATGCCAGTATAGGATGGAGTAAGACGTACAGACCTCACTCAGTCTCAGTGCCTTGAGCCATTCAAGCAGCCCTTGTGCCACAGCACAGAGCCTCCACCCAGAGAATCTCATCCTCTGGTTTTAGGCTGAGGTTTTGCTGTCCTTATCAGCCCCCCATGTTACATATCAATTTTGTGACAAACAACAGCTAAACAAAGCATATAACAAAGGCAATCTTGGTCTATATTTCCTTCCAAAAACATTAAAACTATTACTTTGCCCCCAGTGTTAACTTCTGCTTAAGAAAGAAAAAAAAAAAAAAAAAAAAAAAGAAAAGAAGCAGCAACTGTTTGGCAAACTTCCCTATAATCATTCCTATCAGCTGTCATGGGGGTTTACTTTAAGCATTTCAGTTGAACTTCCATGTTTCAGGGGGTGAGGGTAAGTAGAAGAAGAAATCAAGGTAATAATACTACTGAAACAAAACAAAAATAAATGAGTTTGTTTCCAGCTACAGCTAAAAATCACTGTGAATTATTTCACTTGAACCTCCTGAAGTGCCTCAGGAGACATCCTGTGTTAAGCTTACAAGTACTTAACAAAGCTATACTATAAAATCTTCCATCCCTTTACAGTTGTCCCTCTGTTTACAGCTATACTTCACTGAACTGCTGCCACCAGCTACCTGCATTTGACACAGACTGAGGCCATATATATTTTAAAAACTATTGTATGACATCTGCATTTCCCATTCAATACTGCTTTTGGTATCTGCAATATCTGCAGCTTGCCAAGCACTTCTCAGCCATAGACTCATTCTTAAGTGTTTAAAAATTATTCTCCACAATCTGCCCATCAATAAAAGCTTTGCAATTCAGTCAGAATTATGTCATAGACATAAAGTATTTTCAATAGTAATTCCAGAGAGTTATTTTTGTGTCTTGTTAAAGTAAGAAGCATTGTTACTTCCATTCAGGAATACCAGACAGGTGCATGATTGCACTAGTAGGTAAGATTCACTATTTTTTAAACTATGATATCCATCTAGTTAATCTTGTACCATCTGATACCTCAAAAAGAAAAAATAAAACAAAAACAACAAAACAAAAAAAAAAACCCCACACAACTAAATCTACAAGGCTCTTTCATTCAAGTTTTCATTGCAGTACACATTTCTAACTAAGTTTAAATTTAACAAACTGAATGAACAGTAGTCCCATACCTGGAAGAAGGATGTTAGGTACCATCTAGGAAGGCTACAGTTACTCACTACAGTTTTGGTTTGAGATGTGTCTCCCCAGCTGATATCTAAAATGAACTATGTCACATACCTGATTTAGGGAGAAGCCACCTAAACAGTGTACTAAAATAAACATAGGACAATACCTCTGTCTTTGTAGACAGTGTGGAGAAAGTTGAAGCAGTAGTCTTATATGGTAAAGGAATGGGGGGATACAGGGAAAGTGTGTACAGTGGCAGAAGTTTCCTAAATGAGAACTGCTGCCAAAGGAATTATAATAAGTAATCAAACCTTTCTGTTTGCTTCTACGTTAGAAAAACAATACAGATTTGATCTGCAAAATCAGCAATAACCCTTTTCTGCTAATTAATGCCAACTTAATGAATGAACTATATGATATAATCAAGGCAAACAGTAATAGTAATATATTTTGTCTTGCCTATGCCTACAATCTCTTGTGAAATACGAAGCCCTCGGAGATGAAATTCAAGATCCTTGAATCAAGATAGATATCTAGAGATTAAGATCTAACTTTACAACCTGTGGTACTGGCTGTGGGAATCCACTTTTTGAATGTGTGCAGAGAAATTTAGTGTTGTTAATATCTTCAGAAAGCAGCATGGCATATCAGTGATGTCATGAATCCAATTTTCAGATTTAAAACTAGATAAAAAAACAACCCTCCTTTATCTTCATGACTAAGTCACATTCAATACCTTGAATCTAATAAAATAAAAATCACTTTGCATGTGGCAGATAGAATTGAAACTATGGAAGACTGGAGTTATTTCAACAGTCCTTTTATTGGCAGCACTTCAGTGGTCCCTTGAAGAAAAACAAATACATTGTTGTGTTAATCCGATTCCTTTGAATTACAGAGAATAGCTTCTGTATGCACAGTAACCGAAGTTTTTACTCTTTTTAGCTTCAGCTTTCCTTGTTGCAGACTTAAAAAGCTACATTTGAGATCAAACCACAGACTAATAGATATGTGATAAAACTGAGCTAAGAGCACCAACAATTTGTTACATATTTGGTCGTGTTAAATGTCTGACAGTAGATCGGTAATTTACGTGCCACAAAGCCTACTGCAATACATAGCTTATATGAAGCTAAAAAGAATGTCAATAGGTAAGTTCCATTTCACGTTTAGATGCTATTCAAAACCTAAATACCTCCTCAGTATCTGACAATGCTGACTGACTTTAAATATCTCTCTTAAAAAAAACCCACAAAATAAAACAATTACCACATTTTAACCAAAATCAAATATGTATTTAACTGCTCCATAAAAGCAGTTTATGGTCGAACCAATTACTCAAAATTTTCCTTTGACATTTGTCTCCAGTCCCACAAAGAAATAACTTAATATTAAAAGGGAGCATCTTAGATCTGAAGATGTAAGCTTTACATATTTTAAAGCAAGTTTTAAATACAATGTAGTTTGCTTGAAGACATAAGTTGGAAAGACATACGCAATTCCATGATTTGGTACTCTTCGTATTCTTTCCACAGAATGATAAAATGTATTTGTAGATGGAATGTTCCCATAAAATAAGAGAACTGTATTCTCATCAAATTATTTACAAGAATAAGTTTACATAAAATACTCAAACTGTGTTTATCTAACACTTCAGCTTATTAAGCATATTTATACTAACGATTGGATTTTCTATAAAAAAATAAAATGCATTAAAAAAAGATACTAAACTCTTCTTGAAAAATCAAAGGATAATGGACATCCACCCTTTCCCTCAGAACCTTTCCCATACAAGCGCATTGACTCTCTTGATTTGCTTCCTTTCATACTTCAGAAGTTTTATTTCATTTAAAATATCTAAGGTATCGTAATAGCATGGTTATCTCTATCACACAAAGTCTTAACAGTGCGAATGGGGAAGGCACTGTCACCTCAAATGGTACAAGTTATCAATACAGATCTGATCACTGACTGGGGACTAAAGTTCATGACGCTACATTTGGCCCCAGAAGAACTTTACAAAATACTTAGCCATATATTTAAAAACTGGAAATAATGATCAACTTTGCATTTGATAAGCAAGAAAAGACTGCGTACAAAATTTCTGGAATGCCTGTGTGGGCGATGCCATTTGTAATTCTGGGGGTTGCTGCACTCAAACAATGGTTTATAGAAGATCTTTCAGATACAATTAGATTGCAGACCATTGGTTCCATCACAACAAGCCTGGAATGTCCTCAAATTTAGGCAATATTCACAGGATATTTAACTAGGATGTAGAGGGGGTTACTATCAGCATGATTATCTTCTCGCCTTCTCCAGCTAACCCTTACCCTCTCTTTCCCCAGTATGCTAAGGGAAGGAAAAGGAGCCAAGACGACCAAATAGTACCCCATCCCCATGGAGCTTTCTGCCTCGCTACAGGGACTGGGATTTATAATCAAAACTGTCTGGGACACAGACTGCAGTTAGTGTTGCCTGCAATGCTGGCAGGCTGTTACAAGTTACAAAGAGAGAAGTATGTGCCAAAAATACGTACTCCTGCTTGCCAAGCATATAATCCTGATGCATACTTCCTGATAGGAAAAGGATTTAATAAATATGAGACAATTTCCTTTTCCCTTTGCTTAGAAACTATCTTCTTTCCCATGTGCTTAAGGTCAGAGAAAAAAAGACATGACAGCTTCCACACTTAAAAGCTCTATTAATTCTCTGCTTGGAATACTCAGCTTCATTTGATCAAGCTTATTCCGCATTTTCGTAACAACTCAGATGACAACCACTAGGACAAGTTTTGGAATCTAACACAGAGTCTTTGTCTCCTGTTACTCATGAAACACTCCATAACATGTTGGAGAGTTAGATTTATTTGGTGAATATGGCTCCAGTTGTTGCCAGGCCCTGCTCTACTGTGTGGTCTACTAGTAGATTCTCTCCTGGCCTGAAACAGTAAAGGAATACCTGTGAAGGACTATGGGTTTCAGACCTGAGTCATGGCATGTCCTTGGTTAAAATCAGAAGAAGGGAAGTTTGTAGCAAACTTTCCATTGCCAGAGGTTTTAACTAAATAACAGGATACATACAGGTTGATGGATAGCTTCTGGTGCTTAAAAAGGCAACAGAAAGATACTAAGTAGAAAAGCAAAATCCATGGATCAGGGAATCAGTAACAGACATCATTACAGTGCTGAGCACCCAGTTAGCTTCATTACTATAGCATGGCAATGTTATATGGTTAATTTCATATAAAGCCATGTAAGTGATACCAGTAAAATACTAGACAAACCAAGGCTAGGATTTCAAAAGAGTCCTCATTAAGGAAAAACTAAGGGTAGCTAACAATAGATTCAAAAGATTTTGTTGAAGAACAAATGTGTAGGAGGTATTAATGACTATGTTAAAACCTGTGTCAAAAATAATCTTACTGCATTTAAGAAAATTCTTACTTTAGTAACAAGGCTTCCAAAGAAGAATCAGTTGTCATTTAGGTCTAACAGAGAAGAGTTTCCCACATACTGAAAGATGACCAGCAAATGACTCAAGTGTTACTGAGGTAATGCTCATGACTATTTTCCCTAACTTGCAACATCCTTCTGCTAGTTAACATCTTTTCCTATTTGAAAAAAGGGAGGAAATAAGACCTTTCACTCATAACAAGCTGTCAGATATTTCAGTTGCTACATAAGATATATTCAGCTGAGTGAACTTAAAAGCTTACAGACCATACAGCAGAACAGTTGACATGGTTTTTGGAACAAAAGTCAACACCACACAGAGTGAGTTTATGTAGCAGCAAGATTTGCCTGACAGCAAAAGGCAGTCTACAAATACTCAGTTTTACAAGAAGTATTAACCATTTCTGAAGCAAAATGCAGGCAGAAAGGTAAAATATTTCAGAGGGGGAAAAGTCTGCTAAAATAAATCAGAAGTCTCAAATGAAATTGGAAACATTAACTTCTGCCTCCTAGTCATAAGATTTGCGTAACTTCCAGAAGTCTAACTACTTTGCCTCACATACAGAGTTTAAGCCCTATCTGACATCTTCTCAAGACCTATCTGTACAAATAAATAATGATCAAAATGAAACAAAACAAATCTGTTGCCTTTGCTTTACAAGATGAATCATGTGACTTTTCATTTTTAACCATGAGTTCACAAATCACAAGCTAGGCAAACTTTCTATGTCTGTATGTAGGTACATACACACTTAAGTGTAAAACCTGTTCTCTGTAGTGATCCTTTTTTGACTAATCCTGTCCTACCCTATTAATACCATCTGAAACACCTTATGCAAGCCTGGAAGCTGGTCTTCAGAATCAGATATGAACTCTATGCTCTTATAAGGAGTGCCAAGGTAATCACTGGTGAAATGTACACAGGCCATATGTGACAGAGCATTACAAGACAAAACTAGCCGGACCCTCTCCCATATCGAACAGATGCCTAGGGATTCACAACAGACTGTTGTCTAGCACTATGTCCCTGCTGCACATTATGGTTTGCAGGTTCATCCAGTTTTAGGCCCCCCAGTACAACAGAGCTGAGGACATACTGGTGCAAGTCCAACAATGATGGTTAAAGGCTTGCAGCATCTACTGTATGAGGAAAAACTGAGAAAGCTGGAATTGTTTAGTCTTGGAAAAAGAAGGCCTGGGGTCAGGGGATCTTATCACAGTGTATAAATATCTGATGGGGTAGTAAAGAAAAACAGAGCCAGTCTCTAGACAGTGGTAACTAGTGAAATGATACAAAGCAATGGGACAAACCAAACAAATATTCTACTTAAATGTAAGGGGTGGGGTGAGGATATTTTCTTTACTCTGAGGGTCAAACAGTGGAACAGGTTGCCCAAAGAATTTGTAGAGTCCCCATCCCCAGAAGCATTCAAATCTGACTGGACAAGGTTCTGTGACCCTGCACTGAGCCAGAGAAGGGGTTGCACTGGACAATCTCCAGAGGTCCCTTCAACCTCAACAATTCTGTACCTCCTGGCACAAATAACGTAACTAATTGTGTTCTCCAAAGGAGGCAGGGGAAAAAAAAAACCCAAAAAAACAAAGTAAAGACAAGAATGCCTTTATGTTCTTCTATAACAGATGCCAAGTACTTCACAAAAACCAAACCAGAATGCCTACCTCAAACCAGCTAACAATCTAACCAAACTGAGACCAAGAGATACCAGCCATCACCACATGCGTGAAGAATAGGATGACAAAGACTATTTTGACCTTCAACGAGAATGCTGTTTGAAACATTACAGTTTGTTGACCAGGCTTCCTACCGAAGTAAGACCTATGCAATCATATGGCCTGTTCATCTCTGTTATTCTTCTCTAGTAATGTTTAAGTTCAATGGTCAATTTTAAGCAAATTTAGCAGTGACCCAGAGGTCTCAATACTACTTAATTTCTACAAGACTCACAAAATCAGGAAAAACTCACAAACCAGGTTTGACAGGAAAGAAACCCAAATTAGTGAAATTAGTATGAACCCGTAAGTAGCCTATTCTATTTGGCTTACTAGCTTTACAGTCAGCACTTACCAGCCAGACAAAATACATACTTCCCTAGCAATATTTGGATGGTTCTGCACCAAGTATTATTTAGGCAACAACAGAATAAAACAAAGGAGAGAGGTACTGACAGCACAGAAACATTTCTTAGTGACAGGAAGAAAGCTGACATTTTATTATAAAGGAGAGCAAGACAAAGTCATAAAAAACAATGTTTCATGAGTTCTTCCACTAGAACTTAGTTTTCAGTATTTAAAGTCTTGATGTGTTCTGGTAAACTTGAAATTAATTCTGAGGAGGATTACAAGGAGGATAACAACATTTGTCACCACTAGCTAGGAGAGGCTAGTATTTCATCTAGAGAGGCATCAGAGCACAAGGAGAGGAAAAAGAAGAAAAAACATTAAGTGGAGCAATACTTCAAATGCATGAAAAAATGGTTAATACCTAAGAAATCTACTGCTCATATCCTGCCTTTACCACACTACTACCACATTCATTAGAAAGTTTTGAAAGGAGTTGGCAGAAGCAAGTCCAGCAATGTAAGCCAATTTCAGCTGATAGTAGATAGATAGGATCTCTAAATTCAGTGTATTCAACTTGCAGGACTCATGATGAGAGTTTTGCATTCTGGGTTTCTTCCCTCCCCCCTCTTCCCACTCACCACCACTGCACTCAGAATGCAAACTAATTTGTGTCTTTAGCCCAAAGAATCTGCACTCAGAAACAAGTGGACAGTTAGTTGATCATAAAAGCACAAAGAGGGAGCTACAGAGCTCTGCCTGCTGCAGGTATTTGAACTGATAATGCAAAGAGAATGATGCAGATAAAAATAAGAAATAAATCTGTCTCCCAAATTGCTAGTTGATAATTTTGGTCAAATATTCATGATGGTTTTGCAAGTAATCCGACTGAGCTGGTTCACACTGATTACCAATGTACCTCAACTGCTGCAGATGTCAAATCTGAGAAAGCAAAATATCAGACAGTCATCCTAGAATTTTGGCAGCAGCAATTCCTCAGACTACAAATAATGCATGGCACCACTTCTGCACTCCTGCCACATGGACACAGAATTTGTTCCAGTTGACTTTACTGGGCATGGTGACCTCTTAGACTGAAAGCAGAGCACAACCACTATGTATGGAAACAGAAGTGTCATGTCCTGTATCAAAAGGTTACCCTTACAGCTGGGTAGTCCATCTACTTCCAGTCTGAGCACTAATGGACAGTTGCAATGATAGTTTAGACATAAGCAATATATAAAGCACTTTGGTCTCACCCATGGAACTGATTATACCAACTTCCATATGTTTTTCTTTTGAAGAACACACCATGTTCAGTAGGCTGTGTTAGAGGTATCTATCATAAAATACATCAGAGAAGTTCATTTGCAGCCTGCATAGAGCTTAAGTTTCTTAATTAAGTTTCTTGACTTGGAGGAAGAGAAAACAAAAGTATAAATCAAGTTACAATACTCTTGAGAGTCTACAGGGAAGAGAAAAAAAAAGTGAAGGGTCTTTGGCATCTTATTACAAGAACTCAGCAGATCTGATTTAGAGCTCTCATAATGGCATCTCAACCTTTTCTGAAAGGTCAGGAGATACCTCCTTTAATAACACTCTAGTCTCCTAATGCTTATGTAAGCTACAGAACATAGATACAATAGTCATAAGACCACCAAAAATGAAATCATTTTAAAAAATTCATAAATCTCCTAATGCATCTATCTTTGCATTTTAGAGATAAAATTCACTACAAAAAATTCCCTCCCAAAACCCGTATTTTCTGCCTGCCTATCAACTGCAACATTTCAACACCCTCTTCTTGTGCAAACTGCTCATAGTGATTTTAGAAAGTCACTCTAAGGACTTTTTTAACTGAGAAGTCACACAGTTTAAAAATACAGTATTACTGTAGGCAATGACAGTCTATCAGAATCAGAAGCAATTAGTTCTGCTAATACTCCTGTTATTTCTTATATATATTCTTTAAGGCAACAGCAACAAAAGTCAGTGAAGTTGTTTTAGAAATATTTTAGCCTTATAAACTGAATTAAACATTTAAGTCAAAATTCCCTACAGAAGAGGAAATAAAACCATTCACAGGAAACAAGGCAGGATCTTACTGATAATACATTGCTATGCTGACTCAAATGTCTTGTGAGCACAAAACCACAATAATAGTCACTGCATTACATCAGACTACAAGTCTCTTCACTTCTTACTCTCTCTGCTTTATGCCATTCAAGAACTAGCTGCTAGTCAGGCCTTTAAATATCACCATTTGCACTAACATGCTAGAACAGTCACAAAGCCCACTGCCTGTAAGAAGAAAAAGACTAGCAACATTTACCCATGAGGTGGAATATGCACAGCTTATCCTAAAAGGGTGGGTAAAAAAAGGCTGCAGAACAAAAAAAAAAAACATAGGTGAATTTTGAACACAAAATCTCCAACAAAACAAAACAGAAAGAAAAATCGTGCAACTTTAGATTCCTCCTTTTCTCTTATTTCTCACCCCAAAAGTTATGCCCTCTTTAGCACATCAATCAGAAGTGGAAAGCTATTTGAAGTAAAAGCCCAGGTGCTTGTACCTATGTGTTAGTGATTTTTCTTTCGCTATCACTTCTCCCTGTGCAGCAGCAAGCAAAGAATTTAATCTTTCTGCTCAGTTCCTCAAAACTTCTACACTAAAGTTTGCAAGTATGTTTTGAAGCAAAACAACAAAGCATACACATGATTCAAAACCAACCAAATCAGTGGATCAAACTGGAAAACTGAATATAGTACACATGCTCTTTCAGCTGAAAAGCATTGAATTGCTGGCAAAACTCTTGCAGAATATTTTAGCCCTTTGTAGAATTACCAGCCCTTCAGGGTATCAGCATCAAAGACAGTTTTGTCATGTGAATGACTGCATACTCTTGAAAAGTAAGTGTAGCCTATGGCAGTGCTTTTCAAGCATACAGACATATTCATAAACTGAAAGGTTTTCCATGTGAAGGAAGTTACACCTCAAAAGATAACAAGGCATCTCCCTTAGTCTCACAGGGTGAAAGGAGCAACAACAGTTTTTAAAACAAAAGGTTAGACATGGAGCATGGGAGCATATTCAGGTTAGTCTGATTTTGCAGGAAAAGAGTCTTTATATTGTAAGCATGTTGATGTAAGGTCTATGTTAATTATCTTGTTTGCAGCAATAGTTACATTGCCTAGTTTTAAATGAAGAATTCTGAGGTGGCTGCTTCAATTTCAGCTAAAGCCCTGAATGTGATCACCTCCACAGAAGGCAAGAAGAAGCCTTCCATATTGATGTAGTGTGGCATTTAAAAGTGCCAGCTCTGGATCAGGTAAAATTTTGCTGCTCACAGCAGAGACAAAAAGTTTTGCATACCTTTGGAGTGTATCACCGTCAGACCACTCATTACAAATGCTCCTTTAAGGATGGCTAGCAGAGCAAAAGCCATCTTCAGATCCTCAGTAGTACATGACTTTGTAAACCACAGTAGTGTTTACTTTAGAATTAATTCAAGGGGAGACAGAAAAAGAGGAAAACAGAAAAAAATAAAGTGAGGAGGAGAGCTTACAAAAGTCTTGCCTGGAGGTGCAAGGATGAAAGGCAGAGAAAATACGTGGAACTACACCTTTAGAAGATAAACTGAAATGGACAGGAGGGAAAAGAAATCATACTCAAAACAGCACATCTACTGCTGAAAACTGAAGCCCAGTAAGCAAACAGTTGCTTAATGTAACCTCCACACAGGATACTCAGCCTCCTACTTCAAAGGCATCTCCATGAGTACATTCTTGTTTTAAAGGTCCCATGTTAGTAGCAATAGTTCAAAAGTACTATCCTTGAATGATCCATGGATACAGAGTTGCCAACTGATATCACTACTTTTATAAGCTCAGATTCAGTACTGACTAGTTAGTGGCCAAATCTGCTGTTCAAATGTTCGCACATACAAGATACATATGATCAAAGATACAAAAGTCACATTCTACTCTAAGCTCACCAAATCAGACAAAGAAATAATGATTCAGTCAGAAATGTCTCAAGTATCTCCAGTTCCAATTAACTCCTACACAGTGGTACATGTTCCCTCCATGCCATCATAATTTACATAGGACTTCAGACTATTAATGCTCTGCAAAAATATGTTTAAAGAAAAATTATTTCTGTAATTTTACCTTACGCTACTGAAAAGCAGAACTATTTATAATTTTAAGCTTGTAAAAATGTAGTGGTAAAACATGGTTTGTCTTCTATATAAAAAAAAAAAAGATAACTGCTAATACCCCAACAGCTGCAAGCAAACAACTAGAAAAATGGTACAGATGGAACTCCCATTATAGCAGAATCTTGCTGTTCTAATAAGAATATTTAATACTCATTAAGTTTTGTTTCGACAGATGTCAGTTGTTATTTTACGATTGTTTCTCTTTTTTTATAGAAGCAGTATACACTGCAAAACCTTCCAACTGTTTCTATACAGAAATCAAACTAACATTGTTCCATCACGTGAGAAAGTTACTCAAGCCTCTACAACACCAAGAAATTTCAGTAAGAGAATTTCCCCACAATTATCCAAGTATCAGTTACATTCTTGAACTATCAGAGAACAATATTATGCCTGAAAGCATCTGGGAAAGTAAAAAAACCTTAACTGCACAGATCAGATATTTTGCATCGATGTAACAAAATTAGATTAATCCAAGGCGTATTTGTCATGAAACACCGTTGCTTTGCATAGATACACAGGAACCCTCATCCTCAAATCAGGAGATACTTTCAAGAATGTAACTGTCATCGGACAGCAGACCAAAGCCATCACAAGACAGCAATGTCCTGCAGACTGTCCCCTCACACAGCAGCAACACATTTGGAGGTAAGTGATTGGCTCCAACACATTGGCAGGAGGCAGAACCTGATGCTAGTCAGCAGAAGTTTCTCTTCTGTAAAAGAAATAAAAAAACTTTGTAAAAAAAAACAAACCACACCAAAACCAAAAAAACCACGAACAACTTTGTTTCCAAAAAAAAGAGGAATCATCTTTATTCCATTTTATACAAGAAAAAAAAAAAAAAAAGGATGATTGAAGAACAAGCAAGAATTGACAAGTTACAGAAACAATGGGCAACACAGAAAACCTGTGTAACTCAGAAGTGTTCATAAGGCAGGATATTCTTCTTCTAGAAGCTCTAAGTGCCTGCTGCACTACTAAGTTTCAGCTCAACTAATTGCATATTAAAAGTCATCTAACTTCACTAAAATTAAAAAACAACTACCTTCTACTAAAAGTTACCTCAAAGAGGAAACTGTAAAATTTAATTAAAAATGGATTAAAATTTAAGAGAGAACATCATCCAATAATAAATAAAAGGGTAGACCAAAAGAAAATAGCACTCAAGAAAAATACAGTTAATTCCTAATTAAAAAAAAAAAAGACATGTCTACAATAAGGTTAGACACATCCAAAAAAATACCATTACAACAGCAATATATTTTATAATACTGTCTTGCACTAGCTCCTGATGCTTAAAACTTAAAGCACTTTCCCTATTACAAGAACTAGGATAACTTCTTCATATTCATTGTAGTACAAGTTCTAACACACAAAATCCAAGTACTTCAGTCCAGCTTTGATTTTTATCATTGCTGAAAATACAACAATTTCAGCTCTGAAGTGGTAGTTGATCAAAAGCACAGTCCAACATCAGAGGAGTATGGTCAGAGAAAAGAATTCACCTCCAACATGAACATGCAAAGTTAAAAAAAAAAAAAAAAAGAAAGCAACCAACCAAAAACCACAGCCATAGCCCAACAAAAACATTCAACAACAGAACTGTGAAATATTTCATGTATTCCTATAAGATGTTTTTAATCAACCCCATTTTGATGTCAGCCAGCCTACCTTTAAGTTCTTAAATAAAAGTACTAGTTAGCTACCTCTCCAAATGATGACCCATGAAATAGACAATACAAAAGATTTACAATACCTTAATTGACTTATTTTTGTTAGGTTCCTGTTCACTCTGAACTGCAGGAAAATTGTTTGCCATACACCTCAATGACAATTTTTCTTCTACAATTTTTCTGAATCACCAAGAACTTCCTGAGACTTACCTCAAAATTTAAAAGCATTCCTCAAGAACAGTATTTCCTAGAAACTGATAGCCAGGAACAGCACTAACCATCACATAACTCTACTATGCTAACCTACCCATAGCTCTGGATGAAGCTAGTTTTGTTTTTAAGCAATGAATAAAGTTACATTGAATGGGATCTCTGAGAACATGAACTTCACTTTGATTTGACTTGGTACCTACATGATCAGTTTACCAAGACACACCTATGGACATACTGGTCTATCTGAAAAAAAAAAAACAAACTTCAGTGAGGAAGATTAAAAAAAAAAGCACCACCAAAACCCCAATAAGAATCAGGAAGAAAACTGCATTCTTCCAAAAGAAATACTTATGCTTTTACCTTCTTGACATAACCAAAGGTCTGAAAATATTTACAGAATATGAAATCATTTGTTGTGACTTGTGCAGTTAATTGAACTGTTTTTATATTGATCCTTCCTGCCATCATCATGTACTGTTGTTAACCTTGGGAACAATATAATATAAAAGACCACTTAGAATTTGAAAACTAACACTTGCAGAAAGCACCTTTTCTCCAAGGGTTTTCTACCCTGTATCATAGGACTGAACTATCCCCAAATTCCCTCTAGTTTAATTTCTGCCACCCCACAAGAACAATGTTCTAGTAACAGTGTAAACTGTTTCTACCCCAATACAGTAGAGACCAAATATTTGAGGTAAGTCATTATTCTATTCTGCAGTTATCCCATGGAACTTAAATAGCATCCTTACTTTCTGAAATGACACCGAGACTAAATTCAACTGTGACAAAGAAAAGCAATGTTTTAATATGCTATGCTTCACCTTTACTACTGGATGGAATTAAAAGATAAAGACTGAAAATATGGATTTCAGTCTTCAGAAATGTGTCTAACCCTTCTGTGTGAAAATGTTTCAATGTATTCCAAAAAAATTACAATGGCCTCATTTTGTAAGTAATTATCATACTCAAGAGCTGTGGGGCAGGATATAAATCTGTAAGTGCATAGATCTCATTAAACATTCATTGCTTTCTATGAGATACATTCTCAGGAACACAAAGAGCAGAGAAAGCTGTAAAAGTGAGCCCAAATATCCAACAGCCTTAATTAACATGAGATAGAGGTCCAAAATAGGTTTAATACTAAAATGACTTGCAATTGGGGTTTGTAAAGAAGGAGTAGTAGCAGCAGTCCCTGCCTTGATCTGAGCAGCTGCCTCTGACCATTATGTAGATAATCTCTCATTAAAGACCGCTGCATTACAACTTAAGGTTAAGTAACCTTAAGAGCAAACACAGAGTTAAGTAAGCAGTTTATGGGAGTTTTAGTTGTGGGTTCCCACTGCCTCTTTTCCACCAGATGTTGGATTTCTTTAGATTCACGGTCCAATACTGCAATATCCTATCAGAAAAACTACCCGAAAACACATATAAGAAAAAGGATCCAGTCCTCTAAAAGATGATTAATGGTATACCAGCTTGCTATTTTGCCACATTTTTTTTAATTGATTGATGATAGAACAACAACAGCTACAGTATTATTAATATTATTATTATTTAAGTACAACTTCAAATGAAGTAATCCAAACAGAGTAAGACAGCTTCTTTCAGGTGAGGAAACAGCAAACAATTCATTTACAACTAGTGTCTACACAATACAAAAGACCGTACTTGGAAAATGAGTAAGAACTTTCAGATCCAAAATGGAAGTGTTCTTTACTCAGGACATACTCAGTATATTCTAAAATTTTATATTAATTAAAGCCTTGGTTTTGTGAGTAACTGGAAGCAATCAAAATGTTTCAAAAAATGTGAAACCCATGTGCATATTTTTATCATCAAATTTTAGTTTTGGTTTGATTTTCAGAAATAGTAGGATACATGCTGAGTCAATCAGAATTTAAAGGTCGCCTAGTATGAGTTCAAAAGCTTGAAGTATGAATATATATTTTAAATCCCATATACAGGATAACTGAGCATTTCAAATTAGAAAAAGCTGTTCTAATTTTCCCTTGTGGTAAGAGAGCACTTCATGCATTTTAAATATGTACTGACAAATGGTATTAAAAATATAAAGTCTATGTTCTTAAAACATTGTAGTCAAATTCTTATCCAGGCCACTAAAAAGAACACCACAGTTACAGTCCATACTTCTCAAGCCACAGCAATGGGATAGCAGTAATTTACAGTAAAATCTCGTGTTACATTTAGCTGTACAACACTACTAATTACAGAGTAATTTCAACAATAAATATTTGGTTAAACTCTGCTTTGTCATCAGTGCAAGCAATTTAAGATGAAACTGATCTTTCAGAGAGTCCACACTTTTTTTTAGACTCTATTTTTATTTTCTGGTAACTGAACATCTTTTCCTACAGAACATTTCTCCAGAACTACCGCTTTGCAAACAGAAAACCGCATAGACAATGTTAGAAGCACAAGGGAAGATTCAAACCTAAAGCACCAAAGCAATCCACAGTTCCCTTTAAACTGTCCTTAGCTAACCCTGTTTCACTATTCAATGCCAAAGGCTCCTAGCAATGACCTTACAGAGCACAGAGGCTGCATCACGTAGTAACAGCAAGGTAAGTTAAAAGACAGGCCATATCACACCCTCCAGAGAGAATCCAGGGAGGAGAAACCAAGACATAGACTATGAGCACCATGCTAGATAAAGTATCAAGGAAAACATCCAGTTAACCCCCTAGACACTGACAAAGAAGTCTCAATTTTTAAAGAGAGGATCCTCCTGCAATGAACCTTCACAACAAGGTCTCTGAAGAGCCAAGCTACTATTAATAAAAGCACTACATAGATGAATGGCAGTAGTACTTCATCTCTCTATTAGGAAAAAAAAAAACCACAAACAAACAAAAAAACCCCAACAAAGCACTATTACCTGCATCTGAGAATATTCAGAGCCAGCCAGCCAATCAGTTTTTATACAAAAGGCCAACTTTACTGAAGTCAGCCCTTTAAAGCATCTCATACTTTGAGTCCAGTCTCGAAACATCATGTGATCTGAGGAAATTATAATGTGCACAGCAAAGGGTAGGCATCTGAAATTCTCCTTTATGAGGCCTCATAAATATTACCTATAGTTGAGTCCTCTGCTCTTGTAAGAAAGATAAGAGATCCATCCCCTGCTTTCCTCCAGAACTCAGGAAAAAAAACAGGGTATGGGAACATAGAAGGCAAGAAGGTAAAGAGAGTTATTTGAAAATGGAAATAGAATTTGAGTTTTGTTTTGTTGGGGTTTGAAGTTTTACATATCAAGCCCATAGATTTCTTCCAATTGTTTCTATTTTCATGGTAGTATATCAGATGTAAGGACCTACACAAATATAAAATGGAGAAACCAAACCATGAGCTGTAAAGTGAAATTAGAGCGCACTATTCAGTATTTTTGTCAGCAATACCTATAGAGTTTGCTGGGCAGGTAGCAGAACTTGCAAAGTTGCTGTAATACAGTGCTTGCACAGTGTCACTAAAACATCAGACACTAATGCAATGGAAACAAACTGTTATCCTTCCTCCAAGTCTGTTAAAATAAACAAGCCGGTAATCTTGCTGAGCAGTCCCACTTGCATTACATACAAGTCTATAACCTCATACCATACACCGAACATACATTTCTCATTTCACTAGCCAAACAGAATGGCTATTTTTGGATTACCCGACAGTAATCAATCAATATTCTGTTGATACGGTCTTCACTTAGTCTGTAAATCTCTACAAAACACTCAAAGACATGGTGAAGTCTATGAAAGAAATAAGTTACTAGTATTATTAACTTTGCAGAAGAGTTTGTATCACAAACTTTTTAATTAAGAATTTAAGACTTGCTAAAAGTCAAAATATTTACTGTATCATTAATATCTTTTCCTGTATAATATTATAAAACTGACAACTCACACCATGTAGATTTATCACATCAACAGCAAAAACATCTGAGAAGTTGAAACAGAACACAGAACTTCACCTATTCAGTAAATTCCTACAGTGAATTTTCTGATATTAAAAAAAAAAAAAAGACAAGTTACCTTTCACTCCAGTAGAAATCTTGAAGATTAGTAGAAAGCAACCAACTATGACAACTGGATAATAGTGCTGTATCTTCTTTACCTATAAGACAGAGTTAAATTTGGAGTCAAAACACACCAAAAGTTATCCCACCAACCGAGTTAATTAGAAAACCAGGTAAAATGGAACTATGTTTATATTAGAAGTCTATTTTTTAAACATGAACACCCTTCCAAATAGGAAGAGAAAACACATACAGTCATTTAACTTGCACTTTGATTTTACCTAAAAAAAAAAAAAAAAAAAAAAGCGTGGCAGTTTATAATAAATCTAACACTCCTAAAGTCAAGAGGAGCCTTTTCTTTCAATTTAGAAGGCCAGAAATAACCCCTTATGATGCAATTTGACTTCTTGTATAACCCAGACTATAACACAATGACACGCTCCCACATCCCCTTTTCTTGCTCCCATACTCCTTCTCGCATTCAGCCATTGTGCGAGTATACAATGAACAGTTTTCAAACACTGCTTTTCTTGGGTTAATTTTGCCTGCAACGAGGAAGAAAGCCCACCTTCCCTCTTCCCCACCCCCCAACTTAAGTTCAGTTCCAGAATGAAACTGCCTTCTGTATCAGTACATCTTTCTCAGGAAAGCATTCAATCTTGCTTTAAAAACACCTAACAGCAAATATGCTGTACAGTACAACCTTTGGTAAAAGCATTTTTACCTTACTGAAATTTACATGTGGTAAAATAAAATGTACAAAACTTGTTCTCTTTCAGTAATGCTGTATACTACAGTCATAACTGTTAACTATGTAAATCATTCAGACTGTTTTCCTGCCATTGAACCCTTTCATAGCCACTGTTATCTGCTCTCATCCACATTACAGGTAGATCGATCACCATTTTATTTCGTTTCATCCCTTTATAATCCTTAAATATACCGATCTTCTGTACTGAAACCTGCTTCCCAGTTCTTGTAACTTCTAATTTTTTTTCAGGTTATCACTATCAACTTTCTAAAGTTCAATGCCAAATGTGAACCCAGAATTCAAAAAGGATTGTACCAACTACAGAAAGATTTTATTACCTTGTCATATATTTTCTACATTGTTTATATACCTAGTTTGATTTTTTGAACAATGACTTAAAGAGAACTTATGTTCAAATTATTATTAATCACAACCCACAAAGTCTCCTTTAAATGTCTGTACTTTCCAGAACACATTCCCATTCTCCACCTATGACCCACGTTCTTCATCCTTAAATATATGAGTCAGGAGTTGGCCACATGAAAAATGCATATTTTGCCTATATCCACACTCACTAAATGATTCAGATCATATTGAATACATTAAGCAATACAATTATTCTTCAGGTTACCCTTTCTAAAAGAGAACTATATAGTGTTGTCACTGAAGCCCCATTAACAGGAAGTCAGAATGGCTTCAGAGAGTTGTCTTTGTTTGCTCATACTTTTTAAGTTATATCAAAAAGTGGTAATAAAATTAGAGATTTCTTATGATTTAACTGCAATACCTGGAGACTTATCAAATTAGAAGTGGAACAAAAGGTGTATTTCCAAAGGAATGAAGCCTGGAAGCCTATTCCATGTGACCCGGGCTGTTAAGTTTGAACTCTTCCCTCTTCTGCACTCTCAACATGTGTGCACACAGAACATGTACATTTTTTAAAGTTTTGTGTAGACCATTCAAAATGACATTGTTCCAAGGCAAGCTCATCTGCCAAGGGTACAAACTGTTGATACAAACTTTAAGATCCATAACCTCTGAAAATGCAGAAGTGAAGGTCATATTCTAAGCCCAAAGGGAATCAAACTCAGCAGAATGCTGCAATTTAAGCAAGAGAAAGCAGCTCAACTTCCCACCATAGAGGTTAACACCAGACAAAAAACAGCATGACAAGCAGAAATGGAAACTTGTTGGAAGGGAGGAGAGTAGCAGCTGAAGCAGAACACTTCAGCTGAATACCCTTTCAGGGCTGCTCCTGCGTAACCCAGGATGTCACGAAACTGGTTCTGAACTGTTCTATAATTGCTTGTCTCTGTAGCTTACGGACTGAATTTATCTGCTGTTTGAAACTTTAAAATATCCCATCAAAGGATATAGATTTACTTTTTAGATCGTTTCTATTAAAGAAGCACTTTGCCTTTTCAAACTCCCCGGGTCTGGAAACATGCAAGTTTATGAGAATTTGCTGAAGGCTAAGTTATGCAGAACTATGTGCTTATTGCATTTCACCAACACTCTGGAAGCACCCATGCTAGCAGACAGGAAAATGCAGCAGTAAAGCTAAGCAAAGCACTACATGTCAATGAAAAAGCCATAAATTACATGTTTTTAATTAAAAATGGGTCTTAGACAGTTTTACAAGAAGAAAAAAACATCCTAATTGAACTGTTTGCTAGTTGTTACTGGTATCAAAGCACCTTAACCTAAGTTTACTCCCTAGCTGGCTATTACTTGTTCCCTGGCAGTGATTTATTTCAGAAGCTGTTTCTGGAAATCATAATCAATAAGATTACAAATGGTCAAACCGACTCCCTTTATGTCAATCAGTGATCATTCATACAGTAACCTCCTCTGAGCCCACTCTAGCCATGCACATTCATGCACAATACTATTAACATATGAAGGGATTAACTTCAACTCAGTGGGATATTCACCTGTGGAAAAATTTTGCACTAAAAATGTTACCACAGTGTTAATAGCGCTTTTGAGAGTATTCAGACTTCACAGCACTGTAATCGAAGTCTTACAAAAGAACAATAATAGGAAAGGAACTTTGGACTTAAATTCATAAATAACATCTCAAGTTTTTTTAAAGACCTCAGTGCATAATGTTCACACAGGGGCTAGGTCATTAAATCTTGAAAGGCAGGCTATTTTATTAAAAAATAGCAGCTAAAGAACATACAATATGATTCTACACTGACTCTTCCTGAGGAGAAAGGAAATTAGGAATGTACAGCCTTTCCCAATTTCATCCCCTACCTAATTATTGATAAACAGCTTCAGCGCAGGGTCCTACATTTTTCTGCAGTTGCTCACTTACAGCTGAAAGAAAGAAAGAGCCAAGATGCAAACTGATGAAGTTATCGGAACGAGGAAGGGTGCTCTAACAGGAAAAAAATGTGCAAGTCTCCTCTCCTCGCGCAGTATTCACACAAGGGGTACGGGACAGCAGCCGACAGAAATCCGGGCAGATTTTCGGGGGAAAACACCCCTCCCTCTCTCGCCCTGGACCAGGAGGCGGCAGACCCAAAAGCGCAGCTGATGCGGGGACGGCCACGACGCCGGGAGCCCGCCCAGCCCCGGCGCCCTGACGTGCCGCCCCCCGGCGGGGCGGGCCCGCGGGGGACAGGGAGCGGCGGCGGGCGGCGGGCACTGCCCGCGGGGCTGCCCCGCGAGGGAGATTTGAAACTGAGCGGCGAGGAGCGGCACCGCACGGCTCGCCTCGGCGCCCAAACCTCCGGGGGAAGGAGGGAGGGGTCAGCCCCCTCAGGGACCCCTGCGCGCCCGCGGAGACGGGAAAAGGCCCCACCGCGCGGAGGGGCCGCGGCAGGGAAGCGATCGCCCCTGCCGCGACCACCGCTCCGGACACGCTTCCTCGGGGCCGCTGCCGCCCCCTGCCGTCCTCGGCTCTGACAGCCCCCGACCTCCCGCCCAGCAGCCGCTCGGGGCCGGGAGGGAGGGGGCAGCTCTGCCCGCAGGACGATCGCCCGGCCCGGCCCCGCCCGCGGCCCCCGCATCCCGCGGCGGACGGAGAGGACCAAGGAAAACGCCGACGGATCCGGGGCAGAGCGGCCCCCAGGCGCACGGCCTTCCCCCCGACCCCCCCGCAGCGCTGCGGCTGCCCGGCGCCCTCCTCCCCGCCACTCCCCGCTCCCCATCGCCGGCGGAAGGCCTCGCCCCGAGCCACACTCCCCCAGGGCCCCCCTGCCGCTGCCCGCCGGTACCTGCCGCCCAAACGGCCGCCACCGCCGCTCACGCTCACACACGAAATCGAAGTTCCACAACCGCAGCCGTCAGCCCAGCCCGGGAGAAACCCCCGCCGGCCCCGCCCCCCAGCCAATCCGCGCCCCGGCCGCCCCCGCGCCCCGCCCTGCTCCCCGCCCCCTTCTCCTCCTCAGCCGGGCCTCCCCGGCGCCGGCCCGCCGGCTGCCCGCTCCGCCCCCGCCCTCCCCGCCGAGCCCCGCCCCGCCGCCATTGGCTGAGGCGGCCGTCAATCGGCAGAGCGGGCGCATCGCCCCCGCCCCCTCTTCCTGGGCCACCAGAAACGGCAACTGCCCGTCAGGCGCGCGGAGGGCCCGGCCCGGAGTCGGGCTGTGCTTCGGGAGTGCTGCGGGACCGCGGACACGGGACTGGCGGCCCGGCAGCGCCGCGGCCGAGCTGGGGCCCCCGGCGAGCGCCGCGCCGCGCCGCGCCGTGCCGTGCCTCTCCCCTCCCGCGGCTCGTCGGGCACGGCGCCGGCCGGGCGGGCGGGCGGTGAGGTGCCGCTGTCCCGCACCTCAGTCTCCACAGACTCCAGCCCGCTGATGTTGCGCGGGCCGGCGGCGCGGCGGGCTGCGCGGGCGGGGGGCGCGCCAGCAGCCCCACTCAGGCCCCGCGTAGGGGCTGCCTCCAGCCGCGCCCCGCGTGCGGTGGGCGCGTACGCACCGGACGGAGCTCGGCGGGGTCTGGGCAGGGCTGAGCCGGGTGACCGCCTCCCTTGGGCTGCCGAGCGATCGCACTGCGGGGGTGGCAGCAGCCCCTGGGCACGCGTGGGGAGGGAGGCGGTCGGGGAGACTCAACCAGCCTCTTCACTGTGCTGCACGGTGGGCGGCAGAGGGGCAGCGGGTGTGGGTCGAAATGAGCGGTTCGGGCTGGGTGTAAGGAAAAGCTTTTCCGTGGCTGAGGACAGCCCGGCAGGACAGGGGCTCCTCGGGGGTTTTCACCCCCGGGTGGCCGCAGGCCTGAGCAGCCTGATCTGAGCATGCAGCTGCCCTCGCTGTTGAGTAGGAGGTTGGACTAGAGACCTTACAACCTGAATTTTCTAGTGATCTACAGTCATGATGGGGGCTGTCCTCCACTTAGCCAAAAGTCTTTCAAATGGCTTTGTGGATGCTGGCTGCTGAAAGGCCTGGATATGAAAAACCTGATGGAGTGTAATGGCAACTGCTGTGCTGCACAGGCTGCAGGCCCGGGGAGAACTCCAGGCAGCCTGCTCTTGTCACCTTCTCCACCTAAGGGCAAGTCTATTACCCTAGCCCTTTGAGATCTCCTTTAAACCATATAGTAGCCTTTTCGTTCTCTTTATTTCTTCCAGCATAGGAAAAGTGTGTCAAATCTTGGAGCTAGAGGTGATGCTCTGGCCTGCAATTTTGCACGTATGTACAAGAAGGAAAGAAAAAGCTGGGAGTGAAATGCAGTGCTAACAGGTGTAAAAAACCAAACCCAAGAAAAAAACCAAAATGACTGCCTGGTTAAGAATGCAAGGCCTCTTTCAGCTTTAATCTTTTCCCATTGATAAAACTATTTATATTAGGTGCAGTCATACTGAATTTGCAAAATCCAGCACACAGTGTACGTTGTTTGTACTTCATCCCTTTTATGCATTATAACTTAAAAGTTAACTACAGACTTCCCACCTTACCCTCATAGGCACAGTGAGCAATGCCTTTTTTTAGTGCACAGAATAGATTTTTCTATTTTGGAGCAGATCTGTGCAGTAAAATGTGTTATTTCTAGGAAAATTAGAAAGGAGGGCGGAGAGAGAAGAGCAGGATCATGAGGCTGCTGAGTGTTCTTTACAGAATTCTAAAGAAATTGTAAGATACTAAGTTTTATTTATCAAAATTTTCTGTGTGATGCCATGTGCCACATCCCTTGAATCTGATTTTGTGAAGGGGTTGAAGGATGTGTTTTCACAGTGCCAATCTTAAGGTGCTGGGGTCTCATTTAGAGTAGCTTACTACTGAAAATGAGGTTAACAGGCAATATACCGTAAATATTCTGGGTATTTCATAATGCGTAAGATCAAGAAATCAAATCCTATTAGACACTGATGAATATCTTTTCTTTAATCTTGGTGCTTCAGAAGTAAAAGCAGCCCTCCAGCTCATGGGAGTTCTGTTAAAGGAAATTAATGTAAGGACACAGAGAAGCAATGAGCCGGCAATGAATAGAGAGCAAGCAGTATCAGATATCTGTGCTTAATTCTGCATTGTTTATTCTGCATCCAGTGAAAGAGGTTATGGACCAATAATTAAAGAAGGCATTATAATGCATGAGCAGAAGCAGTTTTAATTCTTATTAGCTATATTGCTGGATGTTGCAATCTTCATGTTTAATTTATATTGTGTATAATCTAAATAAAGCTAATGAAGTATTTTCAGTATCTCTTGCTCCACATTCAAAAACAGCATTAAAAAAGCCTTCAACTCTTTCAAAGAAGAGATGGTGTATCATTTTTCTTTTTCAGCAAAACCAGTCACTGTGGTTTTTTTCTTTGATATAGCAGATGCTATAATTATCAGAGCACCAACTGGGTTAGGATTTTACCTCTAGATGCTTTTTATATGCAGAACAGACTGTAAAACTGTGTGTGACCTTCCCTGATTGTTTCTCAGATGCTTTAACATCTCTAAGCATGAAGGAATGATAGCAGAATATGATCTGGTTTCTCAAGAAAACAATGCAGCAGCTTAACATGCCTGCCTAAAACCAGTAACTACTACTGTAAAAGACTTAATTTACAGACACGACGGGAGACACTTATTCTCTACAGCTTTCTGAGGCTACCTGAGTTCACACTATCCAAACTGCTTTTTCCTATTGCTAGTACTTGTGTGGATGCTAGTATTTACTACCATTGGCCTAAGCAAGTTTAATTGGCACAGTACTAAACCCAGCTGCACCTGCAACAATTTTATGTTCAGTAAGGTTCCGAATGTTACTAAAACCACTGGAAACACCTGTAATGAAATTTCTCCAGATCTGAAAATTCAGGAAGACTTTAAAAGAAACTGCTTCAGACTCTTCTTTTTTTCTTTTTTCCTCTGAGAGACTCAGGCACCCCTGCTGAGAATCCCAGTTAGTGGTGCCTCCAAGTGGTACATTTATTTATGTTTCTTCTCACAATGGTGTTAGGCTATTTGTTTCTGGAAAAATCTGTTGCCTTATGACAATCTTCCCTTCCTTTCTGATGCATGGTTTTGGAAAAATAAATAGCCTGGCAGTTTCATTGAATTAAGAAGATGATGTTGCTTTTCTTTAAACAATATAAAATGTAATATAATTTTTGGTGTATGCTTTTTCCTTAACTCTCTTATTGTGGGACATACGTGACCTAAAGAGTAGCAGGACATAGACAATTTCCTAAGCAGAGTAATGAAACATTTGGGTAGCCAAATGAAATCTGTGTCATTCTGTCTATAGCATGTCACGTGGTGATTTTCATAGTCTGACAAATTTTAGATGTGCTGCTGCACTAGCACTAGAGAAATGTCATTAATGCAGTTTCAGATATTCTCCTCCATTTCTTTTCCACTCTTCCAAGTTTATATCTAAATTTTGCATAGGTGCCACAGTGATAAGAACTTTTACTGATCTGTTGATGCACTCAATACGCAAGATTTCTTGAAAGTGCTGGTACAGTTAACGCAGTGTTTAACAGATAGAAAGATTGCAGCAATGTAACGGAGTGTAAACACAGCAAATTTTGAACCTCATATTAGAACTGCTGTCTGTACGTATTATAGGTCTGTAGGCAAAATGGCTGTTTGCTCAACTCCTGTGCCAGCTGGCTTCTTGGCTTTACCTAAATGACACTGATGTAACTCCTCCTTTACAACGTTCATCCTGCAGTCTCCACATTAACCTGGCAGCACAGTGTCAGCAGTAACTATTGCAAAAGAAAATGAGGAAGAAATATTAGTTTCTCATTAGAAACTCTTTGACATTAAAAGAAAACAAGGCATAAAGATACTTACCCTGCCTTCTTGTATGTAAGTATTTCTCAATTTTAGATTCTGAAGAAAAAACAAGTAGAAAAAAAAGTTCCAAGAAGTGGCTGAAGTAAACACAATATACTCTATTCCTAGTACAATAATATAACTACTGTTAATTTGTAGTGACTTTAACTTTAGTTATTCAGCACTGTCACTGTAGTTTGTAATGAGTAAATTCCTGAGTGGTCTAGAAACTGGTCCTGAGAGAGTAACTCCTTCTGTAAAGTTTTCTTACAGATGGGAATAAGCTTCTAGAAGGCTACTTTCTGGAAAGGAAATGGATTTCCTTTTTTGTCCAGAGATCTGCCTGCTGGCAGGTCTGCTGGCATTCAGCAAGGTTCCAAGGCACTGGAAAAGTAAGTGAAAATATCTTCCAAAATTAATACAAAATGTGCTACCACATAAAAATGTGCACTAGGAAAAGAAGTTCATGGTACCTGAAATTTTACTGTGATAAAACTGCATTATCCATCAAGACACTTGTCCTGTTCAGTATTTTCAATCTATTGGCATATGAGGCTTCATGGGCCCAGTAATATGATTTGTATCCAGTGTCTCAGGGTTACGTGACTTACGCATATGCATGAAGTCATGTGAAAGGTAGCCTTTGGCATCACAGGAGTGGATGTTACTACATTTGCTGGCCAAGGAATGCCCCTTCCAACTTGGTACTTCTTAATTTGTGATTCTGCTTTGTGTTTCTGGCAGTAGAACAGTGCAGTGGATTCCCTCTGGACTCAGATTTGACACATCAGATACAGCCCAAAACAAGAGACAAGTTATATTGCTTCACACTGCTGCAGTGTGAAGGAATGAGGTTTCTCACACCCCAGCTGTGGTGCTGACAGGGGGGACAAATGCAGCAATCCCACTCCCACAGCTCTTACATGGTGATTATAAGCTGATAAATGTTAATTGTGGGGGTTTGGAATTACTAAAATTCCAATCCTGCAGACAACTACCAGTTAAAGGACTTTTTCCTGTGAGTGCACCTTCTGAATTGCTAAGATTCTTCTCAGTTACTGCTATACTGGCTTGAGGGTTGTCCTCAAGTTATGACATGTTGCCTCTGTAGAAGGAGATGTTGATTGTCAGACCATACCATTAAAGAAAAGAAGCTTGCTTTTATCTCTGGAAGAAAAGGCACACCTTAAGGGCCTTTGCGCCTTTTACAGTAATAGAAGTTGTAGTTAGGAGTGTTAAAAGCAAAACACAAAATAACAAAAAATCCATAAAATGAGCAGTGTGTGGTGTAAGGTGAACAATGAATTTAAACTCTTTAGTCAACTGCAGGTAAGAGGTTGGGGAGAGAACTGCAGGGGAAGAATAGTCGTGAAATTGATACCCATAGGTGATATTTGTCTTTTATCTTTAGATTCCCCATTTGCTCGATTCTGCAGTGTTGTTAAGTGTCAAAATCAATGCCATAACATATTTCCCAAACAGCATAAAACCCCAATTAGTATTTCAAAGTGACTGCTGATGTGAAAAGCCTGTATTCTCTTGATGTTGCTGCTTGGCATTGCTACCGACTGGGTAGTGAAGCGGCTAACAAATATTGGCATGGGTAAGTGGCAAGTGTCACTGAAGACCTAGATTTTGCTTGTAGAGCAAACATCCACAACAGATGGAAAGATCCAACCTGGCAGGCCAAGCAAGGCTTGAAATCAGTTATGCCAAAATAAATGTAGATGAAACATTATTGTGTGGAAATAAAGTAGAGGATGAAAGTAATTAAGAAAGAAAATAATTTACTTACTTCACAGCTGTACCTTACCAACCAATGGAGAGTCTAGGGGAAAATATTTTTAAGAAAAACAAAAGATCCATGTCTTTCTAACTTAGTATAAACATGACTGCTGCATATCTGGGATTTCAATTGCAAAGTTAATAATTTTCAATTCATATACAATCTCTGTTAACATCTCTCTAAAATGTTTCTGATCCTAATTTATTTAAGTACTGATGAAAGCTTCTGGACCCTGGTTGGAGAGAGCTTGTCTTCATCAAGTCAAAAGCTGTGATGGATAGATTTGGCACGTATACACTAGCTACAATTTTTAGGTGGAAGGCCATAAAGTAGAAAGCATTTGGGATGAGAGAATGAACACCTTGTAAAGAGGCCAAACCAGCCAGCTCAGTTGTACAGTGTAGATAAAAGAAGCTGAATATAAAAGAACTAGAAGAAAATGCTGTCTAAGATACCATTGTCAGTGTGGAAAGGATTAAATAAAATGGATACATGTGTATTTATCATCATCATCATCACCATCTAACTTGCAGAGGCACATCCTATAACTATCCCTTTAAGTTAACTCAAGGAAGTAGCCTACATGTCCTTTGTGCAGGGATGTACATAGGTGCTATTGCTTCATCAGGAGATTTCTGCATGCCTGTATAAGCTCTGATCTCTACTTCTGCTTGAAGGATTGTTACTACAAAAGGCCTGTGGACCACTGATCATGCTGGTTTGTTTTCCTCCTGAGGATAAAGATTTTCTTGGTTTGACTTTTAGTTTGAAATTTCAGAATGACTAAATGGGGCTGCATGAGAGAGGGCTCTTAGCCGACAAAAACTATGGATAATTATCACATTTGAAAAGCATTTTCATGGGGCTCATAAATAGAATCTTGGAAAAAACATAGGCTGGGAGGGATGTTTTTTATTTACATTGAAGTCCCATGAGAGTTGTGCCAGATAGGCTAAGGTCCCATCCTGGTCTCATTATCCTTAATGATAAAATGGATAATTATGTCACCACTGACTGTGTCTATCATATTCCTAGAATCATCTGGATTCCTCTCATAATTTCATCTCAGATCCCGAGACCAAGCTGTGGGCAACCTTATCACTTGGCAAAGTTCAAAGAAACTGAGGCTGATTATAAGTCAGTATAAATCATATAACACCTCACAGGAACAGACTCACCAGAATTATTTAAATAAATTTTTGTATCACAGTGTCCTATGGTAGGAAGTCAAACCATTCACTAAGAATTCTTTGGAAAGAGCATATCGCAATGTGACAGACCACACAATGAGATAAGATGACATCAGTTAATTAGATGAGTTACATGTTAACCCCACAACTCTGCGTTAAGAGTCTTGGCCTTGCTACTCTGACAAAGACAAATCAGAATATGTATCATAATATTTGCAAAGGAATAAAGTCAAATCCCTGCAAGAGCTCTGAACAGTATTTCTTCACCTATTGGTTTCTAAAGTGTTTTAAGTTTCTACCACTCACTGACTTTATTTTCCTGCTAGGTTTTGAAACTTTCCAATGGCAAAAAGTTAAAAACAGGACTTCACACCACAGGCACAAAATCAAACCAGCAAGCCCCTGAAAAACAAACCACCAAAACCCCCAGGTAGCAATGGTACTTATCCATTTCTTCTCCTCACAATTTGAGTAGAGGGAAAAATACAAGTTTGATACCATATCCAACCACTTCAACCACTTACCTCTTTACTAAAAGCTAAAACTTCTTCAAAATAAAAAACATATCCAGCATCTGCTCTTCCTCTCTTCTTCAGGAGATGCGCTGAGCATCCTCTAAAGCAAGCTTCTCCAGGCCATACTGAGGACCACAGGATACTGGTGGTGTGGATAACCTCCCATTTCGTTTGTGGAACAAACAGGGGCAACCACAGCAACTTCTCCAATGGAAAAGTAATATTAAAAAAATATTTAGTCATTCCTAACTGTTCCAGCTGTGGTTCTGGCCTTCAGTTTCTCTGTGAGGACAGTGAATACAAGAGGCAGTTAAGATACTTATTTCTGTCCTGTTCCAAGTGCTTACATAAGATTCCTGACTTTTCTTTTCCTGGCTATTCCTCCAAGTATCTGGGAGCAAGAAAGCAGCACTACGCATCCTACCAGCTGTATACAGACCATTAGAAAATTGCCTGCTGATCCCATCTTGGAGATCGCTGCTATGAAAAACACCAAAGTTCTGTGTCTGTAACTGTAATAATAAATCCACTTCATTTGTTCGTGACATAAAACTTATCCAATAGTTCAAGCTTATCGATAGCTTACTCCACTGCTATGAAGATCCAGATATTTACAGAAATAACTTTTTTCATAGCAGTACTTCTGTGACAACCTAACTCCTCCTCATGATGTGACTCCATTCCCACATTTGTGTAAGCCTTTCACAGAGCAAAGAAAATAAAATTAAAAGGGAATGCTTTTAAAGAAGTTGAAGAAGAAAGAAATATTCAGGTTGGTGTTAGTATTTAAAAATAATGTAAAGTTCCCGCATAAGCAAGGGGTTTATTTTTATTCATAAAAATGTGTCACTGAAAGTGTAGCATGTTATGTGTGTTTTTTGACACTTCATCACAACTAAGAGATAATTTCTTCTTCCAAATAACTTTTTTTCTCAGTACAGTCCCACAGTTCCTCTCTTAGTTTATACACATATTTTTCTACAATTATGTGTGTTTTTGTAAGCAGACATTCCCAGTATCTCTGAACTTGTTTCCCAGGGTATGACCCAATCATTAAGGCTGAACCGGTCAAGCGATTTAACATACAAGGATTTCAGGTAGGGTGTAACCGGAGGAGGGAATGCAGCCCACCCAAGTCTGAGGCTGTGAATGCCAAGTTTAACTAAATCTACGAGTAGGCTTTTTCCCTTTAACACACACCCCCCACCCCCACCAAAACATATAATCAAAAGGTGAAGAGTTCAGTTACGGAACAAACAGGACCTCTTTAAAAATATGTAGCTGGCTATAGCCAAAGACAAACTATGATGTCATTGGGTGGGAACTTCCCCTTACTGTATGCGAGCAGCACTGGAGTGATGTGATGCAAGATGTGAATAAAATCACAGGGGTAATTTTAATATAGTCTGGGATTTAGTTGTTACAACTAATCTGCAGTATCAGTGATTTTCTGTTTTATACCTTTGACTGCTGTTCATCTGCCGTAAGTTGGGGGCCATGCAATTTTCCATTCCTAGCCATGCCACTCTCATACGCAGACTGAAAGCTAATCTGATTTGCAAAGTTGTCAATCACAGCATCGATTAGGTGGTAGATAATGGTATTAATGCAATCATTAAATGGCAAGCAGCTTTTGCAATGTTTTCTTTGGAGAGCTTGTGGGCCCCCATCTATATTACAGCCACGGCTGATTCGGGGAACTTGGCAAGTTACCCTATAACTGAGGTTTAATGTTTGTATTGATGGGCTCAAGGTTGCTAAGACCTCAGTCCTGCAGACCTTTAGGTACATAGTTCATATTTTTTGTCTGTTTGCAGAGCTAGAAACTAGTTTTGCCCACAAGACATTTCCCAAGCATCCAGTTAGGCGTAGATACCTTTATAGCAAATTCCTTAAGAACAGGCCATGTGTGCTGCTGCCAGAAAATATGTCAGGAAAATTATTTGAAAGAAAAAGTTATACTTGCATTGATATTTCTGATTCTCACTATCCCATGTAAGACTTTAATGATGATAAGAGAAACAACAGCTAAATCCTCGCTTCACTGCATCACTAAAAAACAACCCCTTTTGACAGCAATGGGGCCTGAATTTTACCCT
Source organism: Falco naumanni (assembly GCF_017639655.2). Classification (NCBI taxonomy): domain Eukaryota; kingdom Metazoa; phylum Chordata; class Aves; order Falconiformes; family Falconidae; genus Falco; species Falco naumanni. The sequence goes on along the minus strand of NC_054059.1, from coordinate 55,331,132 downwards.
GTATATTTTACACTACAATATGGCTAGCAGTGTGAATCAACTCTTTTACTTTTGAGAGCTTAGATCAAAATAAGTTGAAGATGCAAATTAGCTTGCTGGTTTTTTCTTACTACTGTATGGGTATTTGTCTGTAACATTACACCTTCACACAGTGTTTTGTTATGGAAAGATCAGGATTGACTATTACAAGTTTTCTTGATCTGTGATGAACTACATTAGTGTATATGTCTGAGAGACATCCAGATAAAACATCCATCTCTTTTACATTTTGCCATTCCCAGGAAGAAAGGAATGACTATTTCATTTTTAATCAATTTGAGTTTACAGTTTCACTTATATGATTACTTTTTCTCTTATTAATCACACTCAAGAAAAAAACAGTGGATAACAGCTTCACAATTGGCATTGATTTTCAAATAAATCTATTGCCAGTTTTCAAGTACTATGTTCACAGAGGTCAATAAACTCAAAATGTACAGACTCATTGTTTGAGCCTACAGAGTGCTGAAGGGGAAAATGTGCATCTCAAAAAGCTAATCTCTTTAAAATCATCCATCTCAAGTGTTTGCCTCAGGTCTTTTTTTAGCATTAAAAAAGTGTACCGTGTATAGCCATGACATTGCCAAGACATTTGTGATGTTTTGTATCAAAAATAATGAATATCCTGATTTTCAGATAATTGAAAATTTGCCTGACCCAAAGCCAAAAGCTTCACACTCTTCTTTTTTCCAATATGGATTATTCATTTTGTTTCTTGAAAGGAAGAATCAACAATGAATATCAATATTGGGTCCAGTTATTAAATTTCTTTGATATTGCATGTATTCATAAAATGTTTAATCGACATGGTCACTGTACTAATATTGTATCATTATACTAATTTTGAGTATTATCCATATGGCTCAGCATTATTTCAGTTTTATACAAGTAAAAGCATCCTTCACTCTTAAAAACGTATGTGGCTGATTGTATTGTTAGTGAGAAACATGGTTATCATGTATGCAATTTTAGATTAATGTGAATTAGGTAGCAAGATTGTCCTTTTGGTTAGTGGTAATAGCCATTATATATATAAAATCAAAGACTAATAGCAACACAAAATATTTGTTTATGTCACTACTGTTTTGCTCAGAAAGTCTCAGAAACTTACTTTTGCATTCAAGGTCTGACTTGCACACACAGAGTAACATATATCCATGCAAGGTGTGCTCAGAGCAGGTTCGCGTTTCTTGCCAATTCCGCATGCACAAACTTCACTGTAAATTGATTTGATGTGTCTGCACAGCAGATGTGTGCTAAGTATTTAAACTGATTCCAGGGAGACCTCTAGTGCAATTCTCTGTTTGGAGTAGGCCTACTACAGCTTTTGATAAAGAAGCAGTAGCAACATCAGCATTGCTTGTAAAGTCCTTTGGAGCCGAGCAGAACAGTGGTGCCCCTTGCAGCTCCTTCCACTGACTCACCATGCTACTGAGATGGAGACATGGCTGACTTCCCCTCAAATGCCCTCCCAGTCCATAATCCACAAACCCCACTAATCTGCACTGGGGCTTCCCTGCATTATTGTGGATTAGCGATGTTCTGTTGTATCATATAGCGTATTTATGCACTGTTTGCAGACCCTATACAATTTAACTCATGGCAAGCATTGGTCTGTAATCTCATGTACTGTCAAACTTGTTTAAGCCAGGTATAAAAAAAAAAACTGTAAAAATTACACATAAATAATGTTATGCTTACTCTACAGTAGAGTTTTATACAGCGTACTGCATGTATACTTTACAGCCAAACAGTTTTTCACAGCCTTGGAAATGGAGATTAAATATCTGTTGGTGCTTTCAGCCATTCCTTTGCACAATGGCAGTCTCTCACAAATCTGTCAGGAGGCAGTGGTGTTCAGAGACTTCACCTGGATTCCCCTATACTCCACAACTCTTTTCTAGCAGCTTGGCTTACAGCCTAGCAGCATTACTTACTCCCCCTCTCTCAAATAAAATCACTAAGCCTCTATCCTACAGGAAGCCTGACAGTCAGCCTTCCCGCTTCTGCAGCCTTCAGTCACCCTGTTTTTGTAAGGTGTACTAGTAGCCTTCTGCCAGGTACGGCTCTGTTGAAAAGTGGTTCTGACATTCAAAAGGAGGAGCAATCTACAGGACCCACTGAGTTCCTTTAATCTCACCATCTGTTGGCTCTCTTTCCTACCCATCACTATCATACTGTCTCTTTTTCTTTACTTTCCTGTAGTGAGCCAGAGGGCAAGGTGCTGTAGGCAAGATCAGGGGAACTGGGAGAATTGGGGAGAGTCCTTTGCCAGGCTCCTCAAGGTTCTTTTTGCCTTACTGTGCAAGATGGCCAGCACCCAGGGTATTGGTGGCCCCTTTCCCCTGGTTTCCACTCCAACAGTCCACAGTCTCACTGTGCATAGCTGCCACGGGAAGTAGCCATTGCAAATACAAAAATATACCCACAGGCCCTACAGAAGGACGGCAGCAGTGAACTGTTTCCTCTTGTTCAGTAAGAGGGGCTGGAGCAAGCAGTGGAGTGTGAAGTGCAAGACCCAGAGAGAAGTAACGGGGGGCTGCAGAAGGACAGGGCCAGGGGTGACTATGCAGGGAGAAAGGGTAACTTCCTAAGAGTCTGCTAACAGCACGTGGAGATGCACACTAACAGTTCTGCGTACTTCCAAACACTCACATTGCAAATCCTCTTAAGTTCTTCTTTTCAGAATAGAAAAACTACAGCTGGAGTTGCTGGGTAAAGTCATGTCCATTCATCGCCTCAGGGCTCAGCCAGGGCACCCCACATGAAACACTGTTCTTTTTAAAACTCGGACCTCACTCAGCATCACCTGTCATCTGCAGCATCTTCCCTTTCTTCCTTTTCCTGTATGACTTGCTGCAAGACCCTGTATTCAATCTCTACTCTCTGTTATAGCTTCAGCAGAGTGATAAAATGTGGCAGGGACAAGGGGTAGGAAAGGTTCTGATGCTACTGAGAAGGTGCAAGCCTGAGTTGTATGGAAGTCATATGTCCTAAGTCACATTTTTTGTGACAATGAACTACTGACTACTGCCACAGTCTTCAGCTCTAACACTAATATCACTATGGACAAATTGCTGCTATTTCTATGTACTAGCTTATTTCCTTCTCTAGGTACTCTGGTGGCTTCCCATGCTTTATGTGCCATTTTTTACAAACAGACAATACAGAGCCAAAAAAAAAAAAAAAAAGTCTTCTCTCCTAATGTGGATTAAATAGTGAGTCTCCTCTTCAGTCCACTTTATCCTTTTGCTAGGATTGTAACTACTGTGAGGGCAGGAAAGTCACGTCAGATGAGTTTTGTGGTCTGTAAATCTCTGAACTACTTCCATCAGAGCATCTGGGGTTGTTACCTGACTCTCTCTTCTCCCTTTCCCACTCCATCAGGTGGCTTTTTTATGGTGCACAACTGTCATGGAAAGCTGGCCTCTCAAATAAAAACTGTATCCAGGACAACCTGCATACAGTAATGACAGCACTGAACTGTATTCTCTGCTCTCTGAAAAATGTAAAGGTTTAGTCAGGGGATGTGGAAGCAATGCCAGTAACACTGACTGAAATTATTATCCTTCTTGAACCATTTTTTTTTCCTGTTGACTTGAAGCAATCTTGGGGAGGCTTCTGTAACTTGCATTTCTGTTGAAATTGGTACTAGATGCAGCATTTATCAGTGTTTCTGAGGAAATTTCTAGGCAAACTGAACTGTAAATTGGCTATATGTATGACCGTGTCATACTCTAAGAAATCACACACTTTAAAGAAGCAGTGGGAACACTCTTCACATGACACACAAAAAATCCCTTATGATTTAAATGTGAACAGACTATGTGTCTTTGCCATGTTAGCTCAATAATCCAAACTTCCTTGGGGCAAGTTGCCTGTGTGTCTAAACAACACACATCTGTTCTTTTTTACCACTTGTTTACATGTTCTTCCTCTCCATGTGCCTGCACCACCCTCATTTTAAAGACATTCTTTAAGCTTTGTTTGTTTCTTACATATATTTCATAACTGCATGCTGTAACAGCAGTATGTGTTGAGTGCTGGTTTCATACAATTTATGACCCAGCGTTTGTTTTTTTAATATACTAGTGTGCATTAAGAATAACTCCATGAAGTCATTCAAGGTTAAAATCAGGCTTTCTGGCTTCAGGCTGACTGTGCAGCATCGCAAAATACCACATAGCACAGTAATGTAACTAATGAATCTACAATAATACATACTATAATACATACTATAATACAGAGTAAGGGATTTAGGATAGGAGAAAAAACGTAACTAAAATTTGCAATTTAATAGTGATATTCAAAACATTAATATATTTTTACTAAGCATAAGAGGAAAAATACACATTGAATTAAGAAAATACATTATTGTTTTTTAAATAATGACTTTTATCTGTTTTCTGTTCTCAGGTGTTAAACAGCCTGATTTTCAGAAATGCTGAGCAAATAATTATTCAGTAGTGACAAAAAACAGTGCTGAATAGGTAGATTCTATGAAGTCCACCATCTTTGCAACATTAGTATAATGCTGTACAATTAATAGGACAATGAAGACGCTCATTTTACCCTAAGGATGGAGTAAAACATTGATGCTGTTTGAAAACTGTTGCTAGAGCAGCCCAGTTCTGAGAATTGGCTTACAAACCTTTTTGCTTAACATTATTTTGTGTTTTCTCTTTACTATTTAAAATGTTCTACAATTAATAAGCCAGATAAATAGGCTGAAGTGGGTTGTTTGTATCTTTACTGAAATGACAATTGGTGCTACCAAAACAAAGCACTCAGCACAGGACTTGTTTACATGTTTAGTCTGCTTGCTTATCATATTTGAGTGCTGATTACTGCTGCCTCAGTCTCTTTTTCCAGAGTCTCTGGTTGCAAGCCTGGAGTGCAGCCTACAGTGTGGGTTTTTATAAAAGGGTTAGAAATAAAAGTAAAATTCACAGAGAAATATTTTCCTGTTTCTATGTAGAAAATGCAGCAATGAAGCATACAAAAAAATCTATGACATTAGGAATGGGCACATCTGACATTTCATTCCTATAAAATGCACCCACAGATTAACAATGCATTATTCAGAAGGGAAGCCAAGGATTTTCAACGTATAAACGCAAACCAAAAAAGCATTCCTGTACAGAAATGGATATTGCTGTAGGAAAAAAAGGTTTCTGCTATTAATATGTTGGTGTTACAGACTCTTAAAATTGGCAGAAGATCGGTGTAGAATTAAAAATCAAAACCTAAGAAACTCATTGAGATCATTATTCTGCTTGTTAGGCTTTTTTTTCTCTTTGTAAAGTAACTTAGCAATGCACATCTCTCTCCTATTTGTGATGGCTATAAAGAAACAAAAATATTTTTTAAATGTGTATAAATACTATTGCATAATGCCACGTTGATCTCTGATTATTGTAAAAGCAATTATTTCCTTTGGACAAAACCCTCTGTTCATTAGCACTGAATGGTATTTATCAGTCTTTTTCCTGTTTAGATAATTTGTTCAGTGTTGATACATTTAAAAACATTCAATTGGTTGGAATAGTATCTGCAGCTTCCCATCAAAAGAGTGATGGCAGTAGCTGTGGGTCTAAATCTCAAAGCACTGCTCTGTAGACTTCCTAAGTGATTAGTACAGAGTATTATCACTTTCCACCATCTGGCTATCTAGTATGGAAACAATATTAAAGGAATCAGAAGACCTATACAGGTTTCAACACTTTGGACATACAGTGTTTCACAGCAAAAATGTGGAAGCTGCGTTTAAAACAAGAGATATGTTTAAACATAAAAAAAAATCTATTTGCAGAGAATATGTCTGTCCTCCCTCATTTTAATTACTTGCAAGTATACAAAGCCATACATATGTGCACCAAGATAATACAGCTTAGCACATATACGCGGGCTGCATGTTTAGCATGCTAGGCGTGAAATCTGTTTAAATTAAGAGTCTCATTCTGGTTTTGATGTCACTACAATTAGTTGATGTGTTGGATGGATTCTGAGGCTTTCCTTCATCTAAGCTTTAAAGGTTTTGAAGTTAAATGCTTTGGATAAAGCTGAATTAAAGAATCATCAGAAATTTCTGTGTTAAAGCCTCACAATCCAATACATAAAAACTCTTGTAATTCAGTGTACTGTATATCTTTGTGTATAAAAATATCCCTTTATAAGGAAGAACAAAAGATACGCTTCTCCACTCCAGGAACATTACATGGAATAAAGAGCCTCTGAAAACCTCCAAAGCACAGAATGCAAGCTTGTGCTGCCAGACAAAAGTGAAAGCCTATCCTGTTTTCTCTCTCCCTGATGTAGTTGCTGTGTCAGATGAGGGCATCAGGGCAGATTCAAAAGTCAGAATGAAGAAAAGAGAAAGAAACAGTGCAGCGAGAAGTGTGGTAAATTCAGTCCTAGCAACACCTAGGTTTTCCCTGTGCAAGCCCAGCTTTAGGCTTTTTAATTTGTTTGTTTGTTTTGCAGAAGTGCAGATGAAGGTGGCAATTTAAAATGGGCTATCAGATTCCAGTCAATTCGTAGGTGTTACACTCCAGGGTACTGGGAGCCCTGTATCCGGTAAAGAGGAAAGCGGGAAAAAAAGAGGTCTTTTCTCCTGTTTCTGTTTAGGAAGTGATTTCTTTACTTCTTTTTTAATGGTTTTATTTTTACCTCATAATGAAAATCAGTTTCTTTGCATTGCCAGAGAATCCTGAGCTTGCGGGCTTTCAACTGCACAGATGTCAGAAAAGTTCACTAGCCGTTAATGAGGAAACAACAAATGTTTTGCTGAGCAGCATAACTAGCAGAGTCTGTTTTGGTAAAGATCTGTGTCTTTTGAGCCTGAAATCTCCTTCCTCACTGCAGTGATCTTAGGTCCTCCTCTGTCTTCTGTGGCACCTGCCCTAGACAAGGGAGCGTGCGCTGCAGCTAACCTGGAGAAAGGACGGTAGTGGAGCTGAGCCTACCTTTCCCTCTGCTACAGAATTATTTTCCTTTCTCTTCTAGCCAACTGTGGGGTTTTTTTACAAAGCTTGTAAGATGTTAATTGTTTTTAAGATCACTGTCCTCTAGGACATACGCCTGAAATTGGTCAGTGACTTCAAAAGCTAAAGGGCAATGGCTGACAGCACAGTCGCATGTGCCTTAAGAAACCAGTCTACCAAATTGCTTCCAGTATGGGGTTTTACATTTTGTATTCTCAGTACTTTTGGCCACAGTTCTCAGAGAATTGGTTATGTTATCCATGATAGCCAAGGAGTGTAATAAGTAAAAACCTATCAAGCACCATCTTCTTACCCAAAATTTCAACTTCTCTTTCTTCTCCATGTATCATGAAAAGAACATGGCATCTTTTCACATTGTGTACAAGCTAACTTACACATGAAGGCTGCAGATCCATGCAGCACTGCTTTTGTAGCAAAGCCAGCTCAGGCCAAGTCAAGTTGATGGTCTCTCTTCTGCTGCTCCCAATCTGATCAAATCTGCATTGCACTTTGCATCCATATCAATTGTGTGAACAGAGCTGTCTGTGGACACTAGGGTAAGGTGGCTTGCTAAAATGACTGTGACTTTAAAAAAAAAAAAAAGTTTTTTACGGTATTGTTAATCCAAATTTTTCCAATGTACTCATTCTCATCTCTTCCACTTTAGTGGTACAGGGGCAAATGTGCACAGCTGCTGTGGGGAAAAGAGCTAGGAGATGAGTCTTAAAGTGGATCTGCTAACAAAGGGGAATTAATTTTGCGTTACCCCTGAAGTGTGAAATTCCGTCCTAACTGAAGATTCTAGAAAGTTTGTCTTTTACTGCAGAGTGGATAGAATTTCATCTTGTGCAGCCACAGTACGAGGGCAAGAATCCAGGCCCTACCGACATCAGGAGTAAAATATCCCATGAATTCAACATCTTGGCACTGAATAAACTCCAATAGTTGTGACTGTACTAGGACAGCAGTAAAACCTGTGAAACATTATCTGTGGGTAGAATCTCCCCTGCCATTACGAATTCCAATCATAACTATGGAAAAAGAATTGTTAAAGGACCAAAAGATAAAATCAGTATTGCTCCAGACTTAACTGTACTGATCTTTTCATAATTAGTTAGGTTACAAAAAACTTTTAATTTTACTGTGCCTACATCTACATTCATAGTTTAGACAAACATTTTATGCAAGTATTTAAACTTTCCTGGTGTGATTTTTTTTTAAAGCAGTGTCAATTAATACAGATTGTGATCTGTTTCCCATAAAACTGTCATTAACAGTGCAGCCAGAGATATGAACACGAGAAACATAAACAGTTTGGCAGTATTAAACCTGTGATTTTCACATATGAAAGAAAAAAATCTGGTGCTGATAGGATATACAAGGAGAGACAAAAAGAACTGTCAGCCTCTGTGCACAGGGTTCAGCCAGCTCCTAATGACCTTCCATGGGCTGGTTCATAATGTACAGGACCTGCTCATGAAGTCCTAATTTTGGCAATTTAGTTTTTTTTCCCTGACTAAGGAGAGTAGAACAATCCTCACAGTAAACACTCATTGACAAGGTATATGACAACTAGCACAAGATAGCTTTTGGTAAGGAAAAATACATTAAATACATTTTCCAAACAACTTATTTAGATACTTTATCTTCTGGTTTATACCCAGATATTTCAATATAGTCAAGAAACTGTAATAAGCTAACTCAGTGAAAGGTATTTGCTCTCTACTTCTACTAATTGTTAGACATGTATAGTCTATGGCTGAAAGCAGGAACACAACAGCAACAGTGTTTTTTTCTGATCCTAAGGGGACAGTATTTTTGGCAGAAATTGCCCTGATATTCCAAACCCTACTGTCTCCTTTCAGTATGCTAGTAGTCTCATAGCAACTATTTAGCAAGAAGCAGAGGGATTTAACCATCCTTTGCCAGCAAGAGGAGAATCACACAAAAAAAAAATATGTGTGCAGCATAATCACACTAAGTATATGCCCCTTTTTGTCTGCAAAAGGCTTAGTAAAGATTCAAGTGTCCTCATTGTAGAAAGGCACTATACACATTTCCTCTTTTATGGTGTAAATCAGGGAAAGAATATGAAAATGCCCCTTTCAAAAAAGCAGATTTAAATAAAATATAAAGGACATTATCATTCCTTAGATAATTCCTTCTGGTACAGATTTTATTACAGCTTTACATCCTGGATTTCCACCAACATAGATGTCATCTCATGTAATTAAACTGTCCAACAGTACTGGATGCAATGAGTCACTCAGAAATCAACATTAGGAAATATACTTGGATGAAAGTGAACTTTTCAATGATAGTACTTTAAAAGATTCAGGAATAGGTATTTGCAGGAAGATGTGCCTTTTGTGGCATACAATTTACTGGAATTCTTATGGGTTCTTTTTGAAGTGTTCTGCCAGTAATTTAAAATGAGATTTTTTTAAAAAAAAGGTTAACACAGGGATATCACATATTTGTCAAGGCTTGAACTGATGGTACTTATCACACAAACAAGAAGATTTCTTTTCCAGATTTCATTAGACAGATTTTTGTTGTTGGTTGTTTTTTTTTTAGTTTTAAAGCAGACAAGCTCCATCTGAGATAGATAGACTGGGATATATACAAGGGAGCCATAAGACAAGTGTTAAACGGATTAGAAGATTGTCTTACTGCATTACTAGCTCAGCAGTTGTAAGGATTGATGTTGTTTGGGATTTTCTTTTGCCAGTATCATAGTAAGTAACAGTTTAAAGAAGAACAGCAAAGTAGTTTTGCTGATGCTAACAGTAATATTTTTTTTTTCAAACAGGAGTGTAGAAAGAAACATGGATTCTCTGTCTGCACAGTACTAATGTAATGATGTGCATAGATATTTGAGCTGCTTCTGAATGAGTTAACATCGCACTGGAAGCAGAACAAATTCATTAGTGCAGTATTCTCTTCGGGCTGTTTACCCGGCTAAGAAGTACAATATATTCATCCAGATGTACAGCCACAATAATACAGCCGTCCAGTTTCCAGTACCCAAGACCAGTTGTTAGGATCTGGACTGTTATCTTGAGCTATGCGGGCACAAGTGATAGCTCCTCTTTAGAAATTAAGTAACAAACCTTTCAGAAAAAGAAAGCAACCTTCTCAGTTTTAAACAAAAGATAGTTAAGGCAGGCATCAAAGATACCAATGAAAGTCACAACACCCAAGTTGTTTGCTAAAATACAGAAGCTGTGGAGGAAATTAAATGTAAGTGACATTGCTGAAGTTGAAGTTATAGAAAAATTATCTTTCTGAAGATTTTCCAAATTACGGCACAGGAGAAATAAATTGCATTTGCCAAGGCCACAAAGAAATATGTTTCAATACTTGAGATGTAAGGTGAAGGTCCGGACAAGAATTTCAATAGTAAGCATTCTAGGCTATGTTGACAAGACTATATCAGATAAAAAGTTAACTTCTGGGTAACACATAACAGATTGAGAGAAACGCTTTGAGAGGTTTGAGAGGTGAAGGAGTAAGACAAATCCTCCAAAGGCAATGTTGAAAAATAGGAGAATCATAAATCAATATTGTCATGAAAAACGAAGTGAGACAAGATTTCAGTGAGAGAAATTAATCGTATGATTTGAAATATGTCAACTAGCCACTAAGAATAATGATGGAGTCTTGTTTTTGGGACTTGGGTCACGTGAGACTTGGGTGAGAATAGTTTCAGGTGTAAGGCAGAAACTGGACTGTAGAACATGCACTTTTAGAAAAATGTAGACAGCAAATGTAAACAGTACATTGACTAAGCCCAGAGCTGAATGGGTAGGACATGCAACATCTAGAAAACAAAGTACGTACAGACTTACTATCAAAGGGACAAAGGCCCCTTAGGTTGCCTGTTATCATGGGAAGTCAGTGAGCACCATCTAATCACTCTCTCTTACTCTGAAATCTCCCTGATTATCATACATGGATATGACAAGTCAACTGTCAGTGGTACTTTCCATGAGTCTCTGGAGTCCTCCAAATATACGTAATTGGAAATGTCTGCTGTAGATCCACACACAGATTTGACAAAAGTACAGGTCAACATTTCCTTTGGCTGTTCAGTTTGCTTTTCTTCCCTCTTGTTCTTCTGCTGGTCCTGCTCATCTTCAATTAAGGGAACAGGTCCTGACCATATTACACCACTGCAGGGATCCTATTATTGCCTTCCTAACTGTCCAAAAAGTACAAAGCCACCTTTTTGCAGGTATGATTTCACCCTTTTTGAAGGTCTTCATGCAGCTTACCTGTCTCAGCCAGCTATGCTGTGAAGAAGGCTGTTCTTAGGATTGCAGGTACCATTGTGCCAAGACACAGCAGAAAGACAACTACATGTCCCGTGGTACTATTTATCTACTAATTTCAATTTGCCTGTTACTTGCAATTTTGATGCTTATCTGTTTTGCTCAACATAATGATAATGAAGTTTTTAGGACCCAGTGCAAATTAGAAAGAAAGCAGTCATGTCACAATACTATGTTACATGAGAAGGTATCATACCATTTAGTCAAAACTGAATGCAAGCATATCTGACACTGAAATATTTTCAACCAAGTATGAATTATGTGTCAAAAAAATTCATTGACTCTCTGGCTGCCCACTGAATGTACAGTTCTTGACAGAGTGTATTTTATGTATGTCTGAGCTCATTCCTTTCAGTTTTTCACAATATGTAAGCCACCTTTCATGACTTTTAAGCTGCAGATTTAATTTCTTACATAGAAGCAAGTCTAGCATATTACACTCTTAAAATGAGAATCACCCAGGAACTGATTAAAAATAAAGACTTTTTCTCTGCTACATGGGTACAAGTTCTTGTGGTAAGTCCAAATAGCTGTTGTAATCAGATCAAATTCTTCTGGAGCCATAGGGAGATGCTTTTTCCCACCCTCTCCTCACTTTATACTAACCGCATTAAACAGCTGTTCGTCCACTTTCGAAGAAACATGGTAATGGACATATGCTGGCTTATGGAGACAGACTGGATGCCTGACAAAATGGTCCAAATCTGATCCTTTCAATAGGAGTGCTAAAAACGCTGTTCTAACCTGGACTGAAAGTCAGATTTACCAGTGGAAATGTAAATGGTTTCCTCCCTTTCAGTTATTGCAGCGTATTTAGTGCTACAATGTGAATTGAAAGAGGCTCAGCAAAAGCCTGCAGGATTGAAAAAGAACTGTAAGAGATCAACTGTTGAAGTACATAGCAATGTGCTAAGCTGGAGAATTAAAACTTGTCTCTTTCCCCATTAGCCAAAACATGTTTAGTTGTCTCTGTTTAGTTGTATTTGTTTCCTTGTTTATGTTTTGTCATAATACTAGAATATTTTACATTTGAAAAATACTAGAATTTGTCATAATACTAGAATATTTTACTTGATGTAAGTCAAAATGATGACTGTAAATAAGGGAGCTTTAAATTGGTTTATCCATGTGACTTGATACACTAAAACCTTGAGCCTCAAGAAGAGGATCAGGAAACTCCACCGTCAGCAAAGAGATGGCGAATACCCTCAGAGCACTACAAACAGCCTGATCCAATAACTTTAAGAGATTTTAGTGACAGAAACTGGATGCCAGATCACATTGCTTCAAGCGTGAGTGGTGGCTGAAACAATGTTAGAACTGAGATCTCTCATTTCTATTTAGGTCAGGTACCCTATTCTTCTTCAAACAATAAGCTGCTGTTTTCCTGAATAGCTTGTAGAAAAGGCATTTTGAACATCACTCTTTTTTTGGTTTACATTTTTGGTTAAATATGAACAGCCATCTTAAAAGACTGCTGACTGTGAAAGCAGTGGGTGGGATTTTTTGAGCACTTAGGCCCAGCAATACCAGGGGTAAATCAATTTCAAAATTCATGTGAAACATAAAACACTGCTTAATTATTTCTTCCTAGGTAAGCTCTAACTTGGCAGAGTCCCAAAACCTACACTGCGTGAAGTTTTCTGAGCACTTGAGCTTTGCAGCATTAGACATAGCCATCATCAGGTTCTTCAAATTGGATGAGGGTTAGTATAACTTTTGAAAAAGGCTGTTTTTACACAAATGATTCCAGTTAGAGAGTAGATATTCAATTTAATTTTCTGAGCTCCAAAAGGCTTTGCTAGAGTCTGAAATATTGGGCCAGAGCACAAAGCTTTTTTCCTAATTCTGAACCAGGCAATCACAAAATTCAGGCCTTGATCCATTTCACCCAACTTGAGCCTTCTAATCAAAGTGCCTAAGCAGGACACAAGCCTAGTTGTCCTCGGCATCTCTGTTCATGGAAAGAGAAGAGCAACTCTAAAACAATTCCTATTTATCAGGTGAATTAACAGTTTCCTTCTGCAAAAGCCTCTGTCTTTATTGACTGGGGAAGAGTCCCAGAGCAGGTACATTCACATCTTAGGCTAAATGAACAACTGGCTGCAGCTCTGGTAGCGCTTGTGAACAAATGTCTCAGCTGCTCTCAGGAAGAAAGGCAGGCACACACCAGAAATGCGTGCAGAGGTAAGAGTGGTGACCTGAACTTCAGGAAAGACTATGCAGTAAGAAGCCTAGATTTGTTCCTTTTTAATTGGACTTTGTGCTCTGCAAACGTGCATGAAAGATACTGCCCATATTTCACAGACATCCTAACTTTAGAAAAAGTCCATAGATAAAAAAGAGGAGAAAAGATAGAAGGCCACACAAGAAGCCTGCACAGCGGTGACAAACACACAGCATGTTTGTGCAGCACCTGGAGCTCGGGAAGGTGAGGAGGCCAGATCTAAAAAAGAAGCTTGCAGCTGAAGGGAGAGACAGACAGAAGAACAAGAGGGGAGAGGAGAGTAAGAAACACAACAGATAGGCAGCTGAGAATCAAGATTTTTCAGTTTAGTCAGTAAATACGTATTTCCCCCACCCACATCTGGAATAATATGAATTTTGGATTCAGAACTGCATTCTTTACTTGCCTAAGACTCCCAGTAAAGTGTCTTTCACTCAAGGAATGCAGGGTCTAGTGTCTCAGCTGCTGTATGACTTCCGCATGTAGTTGGCAATATTTACTGCATTCAAAATCAAACTGTTTTTAATTGCAGGCAGTGTCTTCTTTTTAAACTAAAGACTTTCCCTCCACTTTCCCCTACATATACTTTGTTAAAATCTCTGTTTCAGTCAGAAAATAAGAACAGCTCCAGGAAGCTGGAGATTCCAGATCAAACCCAACAACCTCTGGAGCTAAAAGGTCCAGTGGGTTTAGTAAAATTCCTAAAAAGAGAAATGTGCTTTTATTTCAGTGTACAGTCTCTCATGTTGCTGATCTGTGAGTTTCCTGGTGTCTTCACTTTGCAGACTGCCGTTCTTAATGGTCTCCAGAACATGCAACTTTTTGCTTAAATCAAAATTATATACATCAAGAATAAGAAAAACAAGATAGTCGTCCTTAAAATCAAGATATTTTCAATTTTATGGTTTCATTTGTGTGTGTATAAATATTTGGTAATAAGATAGCGATCTCCTCACATCACAAAATATGAAGTAGTAGAAGTATTCCATAATATTATTTTTATTCTAGTTACCCTGTATTTTGGAAACTGGAGTTATGTATATCACATTGTTTGATGGAATTTGTGCTGCTGAGATAAAGGTAAATAAGTTAATAGCTTCTTTTAACCTAATGGTGGAGCAACATAGGGAAGACTGGTTTTGTTGACTATAGAAGGTCTATGTAACTGCTGCAGAATGAGGATTTACCTAGATGACTTCTGGTGGATTTTCTGTGCTGACAAGTGAAAGAAAAAATAGATTAGGAAAGCATATTCTAGCCCTGCTTCTTCAGGTATTTAAGAGGAAATATTAAAACTAGCCAATGAGATACAATTTGCAGGGCAAATGGGTAAAGGAACTTGCTCTAGTAATTGCTTCTTTCAGGGATCAAGGGCTGCAGGAGTTCAAGCTAGAGATTACACCCTGATAGTAATGCCCAGGGCAGAGTCCAAGTTCATAAAAAATGTCACTGGCTGTAAGTTAGTGCAGATGTGCATTGAGCTGCTTTTGCCAAAACCCATCTGTCCTAGATAAAAGATTTTACATTTGTCTTTATTGAACTTCATGTAGCAAGCATCTCTTGTTCCACTTCTCCATCCCGTTGAGGTCCATCTAAATGCTAATCTGTGTGTAGGAACATGGGACAGGTCCCCAGGCATGCTGCTTGCTCAGGCAGGGAGGGACAGCCTCTGCCATCATGCTATCCCACATCTGCTTTCTCATTATCTACCACTGCCTGTCAGCACATCTCTTATAGCTCTTCCAGTTCTTTTCCAGCTGATGGGACTGCTTCTCCATTCTTCAATAACCTAGTTTAAAAGCCCCCTTACGAGGCTGGCAAGCCTGTTGGCAAAGATATCCAGGCCCCACTTTGTCATAATGGTCCTAGTGGTCATCCTTCCTCAAAAAGTCGGGAGAAAACTGGCAGTGTCTGAAACAGTGCCTTGACATTAATAATATTTGAATATCTTTGCTGATCTTTAGCCAGCGTCCCTCATAACAGGTTGCTCTCCAGAGGGCAGCAAGTGAAGAACTACCACTCTGGGTAATGAGTTAATTTTTCAGCTGATTCCCACTGTTCTGTTCCTTCCTTTTGCAATGTAAATGCACTGCCTGTCATCAACAGATCATAAAAGTATCCACTTATGTTATTCCTTTGCACATTAATCTTCATATTCATGTTAAGATATCAATCAAACATAGTTCCTGTTCATAAAATACAACTGAAAGCATTTTCACGTGGTTTCTTTTCTTCAGTTATTGTAGAAACCCTAGCCTGTTTGCTTTTTGATCTTTGCATGAAATTACTTTATCCCAGGCACCCCTCTACCTCTCATTTTCCATTATATGTAGTTCTGCAACTCACACCTTTCTCTAGCAAATTTCTTATTACTACCAGATCAGTCTGTTCTCCACTTGTCAGAAAACAAGTGGCTGTATCAGCAGTGTCATTAATGAAGCCTTGTTTTGTATCAGTTATGTCTTCCCTTCTTATCACAATGACCCAAGCTTCCCCTATAGTCTCTCTGCCCTCCCATTACAACACCTTCAACTCCCTCCCACATCCTACATAATGTCCCAAAGTTTCCTTCCAATATTTAGGCCTCCCTGTAACACATCCCGTTCCTGCCCCTTTATTTCCTAACCTCCCACAGTGAGTCACATCCCAAATACTCATAGCTCTCCCATATCTCTGGGTTGACTAAGATAAGATACAATATGTATTGATAATATGTACGGTGACCTATCATGTAACAGGCTGACCAGTACTCATGGCCAGCCACTGTTTCATGGAAAAACACAGGCACAGCATTGTTTCTTCTTTCCTTCATTTGAGAGCTAAATCAATCTCTGTTTTCTCCCAAACCACTCATTTTCAGGAAAGGTGTGGCAATATCATACCTCTGAATCCTCTTACTCTCTACTGAATTTGATTGAAGTTAGAGGGTGAATTAAGAGATGGTGAAGTGAGTAAGAGGCTAACAGGTATGGGCTAGGCAGTTGTGTAAGCAAATATATTTGTAGAGCTGACTCCGCTTCCTCTTTCTGTTAGTTTCATTGAGCTGTTACAGGATATATATTTTTTCCCTAAAAGGGACAACTGTACTGCTGAGAAGTTAATCAGAAACTTTAATAAAGGCAAGGCCACAGAAAATTGATAAAGTGCTGGCTTTAGCTCAAATCTATGCTGTAATGAAAACCACTCTGCCAGGCACAAGGTCAGTGACCTCCTCTATGAAACTGGTGCAGTATTTGGGCAGGCAGAAAAATTGCAGCTTGTCACTTCAGCTTTCTAGTCCTCATTTGAACATTTCTCTCTAGCACCACTTTTAGGACTTGTAGGGACAATTCATGGTAATTGATATCAGCTGCAGCTAAGGTGCTTTCAGTTTCTCACTTCTCCTCATCCTGGAGATACTGCATTCAGGCACATCATGAACCCAAAGAATACATCTACATATTGGTGCTAAACTAGTGGGAATTGGTTAGATACAATTTTAGCTCCACTAAAAATGAATTGTGTTTTCAAGTGTTGAGAGGAATATTAAATGTTAACTTATCTAAACATTTCCTGAAGATTTCTGTGAAACACCTAATGAATTGATCTGGAGCAGTTTCAGATCCAAAACTGTTTTTTAAATGCATATTTTTAAAAAGACACTTGATACCAAAATATTTCCTCCCAGTTTTTGATCTGTAACTCCACAGAATCAATTTTTTATGGAGATATCATACTTATCAATTCTAACAGGGTAGGAGGAGGTGACCACTTACGTATTTAGTTTCCTAACGATAGCTGGTATTCAGATGAAATGTGTATATCCAGAAAAACTGACAACAGCCTCATCCTAAAGCTTCTCTTGAATCCCATAGAACTTGGACTTCTGTGTCACATCCAGCCTTTGGTCTCCTCACAGGACTATGCAGACCAAATGTAAATATTGTGCGAAACACAATGAAGGCAAACACAGCACAAAATGGGTCAAAACAATGGTAAAATATTTCCAAACAGATTTTATCACCCAGAAGGGAAAGGCACAGAGGAGCTAAATACAGAAACTGGCCTCGTTTTTGACTCGTCTCTCAGCTTCTAAGATCCAGCAGCCATGCGGTTTCCTCCCCTACGACTGCGATCCCATTTTATTTGTTTGCTTTTGCTATCCCTATGCTCTTAAAAAATGAAAGTAGGAATCTTTATATACATATAAACAATCGGCTCCCTCACACCAGGTCTACATGCACAGACCGATCAGCAAAAGCACCAGGCGACATTTGGTTTGGCTTCTCCCACAGAACGTGGCAACAGGATTTGGCTTCCAAGAGGCACCAACTCTGTATTTCAGAAAAAAAGCGTCTCCCATTCCTTCCCTCGGAGAAGCAGCTGCTCCTATACACTTCAGAGGCCGACTCCTAACAGGAGCCTGTACGGCCACTGCAACGGTGGTTGTGCCCGTGGTCGAGGGTCCCGGGGTGTGCGGTAGGGTGGGAGGGATGCGGTAAGGAAGGCGCTTAGCGCACATTTAGAGCCACACTTGGCTGTTCTCCCCCCAGACCGCTGCTAAAGATGTCATCTGCAGCCCTAAGCTGCAAATGGTTGTTTCGGGGAGACACCAGCCCAAACCACTCCCGTTAGTTGCAGCTCTTCTGTGGGACGAGCGCTCAGCCAGCCACTTTTTGTTACGATACTGAGTGAAAACAACGCACGCAAATGCGGATCCCGCATTTCAGGGCGCACAATATACGCCCCCTGCGCTCCGGCCGAGCGCGGCACTACGGCCCTCCGGGCGGGGGAAGGCGGCGGGCGCGGCCGTGGCCGTGCAAGCCTCGGGGCCGCCGTCCCCGCCATGCCCCGCGCGGGTCGCCCGGCGCGGAGCACGCCGGGAGCTGTAGTTCCCCCGAGCGCCCGGCCCCGCTGTTTTCCGCCCCGCGCTCCGCCGGCGGCAGCCCTCCGCTTGCCCGAGGGGCGCGGCGGCTGGGCTAGATCCCCGCCGGTCCGCGGTTTCCCGGTGGACAGCCTCGCTCGCCCTAACCGGGCATGCAGCGGCTGCTGCGGCGGCTTCTCCCCGCGCTTTACTCGGCGCGGCCGGCGGCAGCCCGTGCCCTCCTCGCTTGGCGGGCTGTGCCCGCGCTCCCCCCTCCCATGGCGCTGCGGACGGCGGCGGGAGCAGGGGGGGGCGGTGGCGACCCCTCCCGCGCAGGCGGCGCGACCCCGGAGCACGGTGAGGAGGCGGAGGCGGCGGCGAGGCGGTGTTGCGCGAAGCGAACAGGGCGGGCGCGGGGCGTCGCTGCCGTCTGAGCGCGGGCCGGGCGCCCTCCGCTGCCGCGGGCAGGGTGTGGGTCGCGCTGGCGCGGGTGGGGGGTGCCGCGCTGTGCCGCGCTGTGCCGCGCTGTCCGTCAGGCGTTAACGGCTGTAAAAACTACGACTCGTGCACACATAGGCACGTATCAAATGGAAAGGGGATTTCACAGCAGGGGTTGTGGGGATCGTAGGGGAAAATGATTCAACCTATTTGTGGGCTGTTGCTGGAAGATCGCCTGCTTGTGTTTTCCCCGCCTGCCCTGCTCTGTCCCGGGAGTTGCAGTCAGTGTAAGCGTCCGACCTGGCTGAATACTAAACCTACCAGTTCCCCGCCCCCCCTCAAAGTTTGTTTTTGTTTCAAATCTTTTCCAGTTCTCTGACTATGTAAACGCTAGTGCCAGCACCAGAGGTTCCAAATGCCTGCAGAATAAGACCATCTATTTCTACAGCAGCTTTCTGTTAAACTGTCTTAAAAGATTCATTTGTTACTAAAGATATGAACATAAACATACTAAACATAAACAAATTAAAATGGGAACAGTGCCTGGAGACCTAATCTCACTGTGATCTGTAGGTGTCAAATGATAAAAGATCTCTCCTTTATGAGCTAGGTGTATCATGATTTTTTTCTGCTGGAACAGATGACTTAAATACTGATGAATATCAGCCACTTAAGTACAAATATGGGAATGACGTCTGTACCTGTTCATGTATGAAAAGCAGGCTAATAGAATTAAGCATGCAATTAAGAAAAAAGGGTTTATCCTATAACAACTTAATGGTCATGGTGTTCCTATGGAAGCTGGTTTTGTTACTCTGGGTCTGAGGTTATCTACATTATGTCAAGAATTTTGAAAAATCTTGTTTTCGGATCTAGAAAACAGTTCATTAATTTCATCATTGATTTTTTTTAATAAATATTTCAGAAAAGGTGAGGGATGGAGTTTTTGCTTGAGGCACAACCTGTAGAATTCAGAAGCAGTGCCTGTTCAGCTAATTGTTTTGAGAAGGGGCATTGTTAATTATTATCTGTGCCTTTACTATGACCATCTGCTATTGTGTGTAGACAGAATTTTTCAAAGTGGCACAAGTATGATTTTGAGCAGAATTATTAATGTATCATCTGTAGTATATATCCCTCTCATTTTTCCGAGTCCTTGTTCTCTAGCTGATGCTACCTTAACAAATCCCTTTTGCTCCCAGCTGGTTAGGATTCTGCTTTTCTGAGTTTCCTGGGTAATTTTTCTGCCCCAGCCCGGCCTACTGGTTTGTCAGTTTCATGGAGTCCTGTTTTGTCCTTCAGTTTGAGATCTCTTTTGAAGGCAGGATTGCCGTTTCCTGTGTGGCTATGCATCACCAGCAACAATCTGTTTTGTGTGAGCTTTAATCTGAATGTTAAGTAATAATTTTATTATTGCTTTAACATCTGTTTATCATAGTTCTTTAGTGTCTACAGGAAGAACAAGCAACCTATCTCACTGTTTTTTTTAATAGCCCCCAGGATAAAGTTAGGTGTCAGACCACAACCACAGAGTGATTTATGCCTCCCTACTTTAGACTGGAGTGAATTAGCATTTAATTGGGTTGTTCTTTTACTTACCTTCCTTAGCATAAAGTGATATATGGAAGAAACATTTCACAGGGTGGTAATAACCCAGATTGGATATGTAGTATTGATTTTATACACGTAGTGTAGCTTTGCATGGCACAGGAACATAACGCGCACTTTTGCTGCCAGATTTTCCTCATGGGCCTGATTTGGGCTATCTGCACTGGTCACAAGAGGAGCTTTGAAAATGCATTGTCTGTAGTAATGAGCTGTCCTGGGATAAACTGCAATTCTGACATAAGGCTTCTTCCACTACAGTAATCCCATTGTGGAGTTGTCTCAAAAGAATACGGCAGGATGTCTGGTTATATGCACTTTTTTTGCTACTAGAGAAGATTATACTGTTTAATTTTTTATTAGAGTTTACTGATACAGAAATGTGAAGCAGGCATAAGGAAATAGCTCATACTTGTTGCTCTGAGGAAAAAGATATTTTAAAAAATTGTTAGTGGAGATTATTCTGTCATTGTATACTCTGAGATAGACCTTCATGTATGTCTTTATACATACAAGATGAGTTTTGATTTATATTGATTCCTTTAAATACTAAAAGTCAGTTTTTAGAATGAGAAGTTCAAATTATTGCTATGACATGCTATACTGTGTGGGAGATGCAGGAATAGAATAATCTCATTCCTGAATAATATCGTCAGCTGAGAACTCTTTGTTATAAGTGGAATGGTAGGATTCCCTTTGTGCTCCTTCATGCCTCATTTTCAGGGTGCTTACATTGGAATTAATTTGCCAATGTTTATTTGCACTGAACTTCATATGCCATTATTGTTACATAAAGGAACTTCTTTTTAATGCTTGATTATAAGTCTCTTTTTTTTTTTTATTTGCATGTAATTGCATTTACTTAGAAATAAACAAGACCATGTTATTAAATGTAGAAGGCTGAACTCCCTTTTTTTGCTGTTCCACATAAAATATTTTTGCTGATATGTTAACAAGGGAGAAGAGCAGCATTCTTAAGGGGGTTTATATGTCAATATTTATTTGCTGATAATTAGAGAAATTTATACTTGGTATATTGCTTGTACATAATGTTTCTGCTGTTTATATTAAAAACTAAGAACCAGTGTGTTATTTTAAATATATTACAGATGGGCTGGAAAATGTACAGCAAAAGAAAATCTTTAATAAGAAAAAGACACAACAGAGAGAAGAGCCATGTCCTGCTGATTCGGTAGACTCTCTGATGGCAGAAATGCCATTTGTCGACACAGATATTGAAGATGAATTTGTCAGTAAGTATATTAAGCAGAAATAGTGTGGAAATATAGACACATCATGCATTCGGTTCTTGATCCTGCCTGTTGGCCTGTGCAAGTGGGCTGTGCATGTAGAACAGAGTCTCCCTGCAAACAGGATCCAGGCCAGAGCCTCTTTTATTAGTACTCAGTCCTGCAAATACTTGACCGTGTTGAAAATGTACCATTTCGTGATCCATTGCAGCAATGAGTCACAGAATAAAAACATCTTGTATGTCACATACTGTATATGAGTTTCTCAAGTGATGGCTTTTATGAGCTGTCTTCCAATATGTATATTCCCAGCGTGGGGCTCAAACACCTCTAATTGGACACTGGATGTCTGCAGCCTTGTCAGTTTATGGGTATGTATCAGGCCACATGGTGAGAGAGGGTCTGCAGAGGCTTGAGGAAGTAAGCTGGGAGGAAAAATAATTTATGGTGCAAAGGAAGAATTGAGGACACTCCTTTGCTGTGTTGGAAGGTGTCTTTGGGAAAGGAGGAGGTAGAGAGTTGATCTGGCTTGGATTAGATATTCTTCTGGGTTGGATTTGGTCCTTGGACTACAGATTGGCCTGTTCTAGTCTAATAAAACATTTTCCTTTAATAATCCTATGTGTTACCATATTTTATATTTCAAAATGCAGCATGTGTGGGATTTTTGAAGCTTAATATTGGCCCATTTGCTCTGAAGTCATGTCCATGTTCAAGTGTAGACAATTTTCAGGCCTATTACACTGCAGTGTGAATTCGCTAAATGAAACACAGTAGTTTGGAAGCTGCATGTCTGTATTAGCAGTTTATAAGCCCTGCTTAGAGGTCTAAACTCTTAGTTCAAGTATATATGTATGACTACATTAATTCAGGTTGGAGTAGGATCCCAGTCAGACAGTTCAGCACACAGGCAGATCAGATGATTGGGAAGACATGCTCCAGTCAGTTGGTTGAAGTCCAGCTCCTGTTGGCATGATATTAAGTGTATATTTGTTTTGATTTGTCTGTATGCTGAAAGTAATTTTTATTTTCTCTTCAGTGCATGCAACCTCTGAAATAAATATAAAAAAGAAAAGAAAGAGGACTACTGGAAGGGAAATTGGAGAAGGCAGTGAGAGAAAGAAGAAACAGAAAAAACAGTATCAGCCGAATTATTTTGTTTCTCTTCCAATTACTAATCCAGAGGTGATATTCTTTATTATACTAATTTGGTATAACCAGAATTAATTCAACAGCTGCATGTGTTTATAGTAAGAACAGTGTTTGATCTTGAGCACCTCAATAATTTTTTTTCAGGTATTTTTGAAGGAGTGTTAGCAGCCCAATAAAAGAGTAACTTTATGTAACAATTTTGTGAATAAAATTGCTTATTTGGAAAAGGTAGAGGAAAAATGTTTATCTTTTTATTTGGTTTGTCAGTCTTATGGATTTCACATTATTTTGAATGAAGGTGGCTTAAATTTCCCTTCTGGACTGTTCCAGTATTGCTTATTTTGTTACTGACTTAAAATAAGGAGGAGACATATTCCTATTTAATTTAGTAAGTAAATTCCTAGCAATGTTTTTAGCTCTCCTTATAGATAGGAATTTAAATTTGTATCTATTGCTGTTTTAACTAGGCAGTTTATAGTTTAACATTTTCCACTGAAATTGATCATCTTATTTAAAATTCAAACAAACTATTGTTTTAATTAGATGTTCCAAGTGGATTCAAGAAGTGCAGAAAGCTCTGTAAGAAAATGCATTTTCCTGTAGTTAGCATGTGTTGTCTCATTTAGACAATGAATGAGAGTGATTTCTCACATGCTGTGGGTTGTCTCTGGTACAGTTTTGATACCTTTTGTGTCTGCAAAGAAGAAAAGTAGATGCATTATGTTTAAAAACTTAAGCCCAACAGTTTACCACCATTCCCAAATTTAAATTTATTTTTTAATACTAGGTGCTATTTCAGTTGAGTTTTAACTCATCCTAATTCTCTACTATCTGTTCTCTGAGAAGGTTAAAGACTAAGAGAATCTGAATTGAAAATAAACCAAAGTAGGTTTGAAAATTACAGTGCAGTCTTTGATTCTTCAAAACATACATGTGAAGAAGAAATTGTAGAGGCAGGTTTTCTAAGACCTGGGATAGCCTGCGAGAATAATGTAGGGGTTATATAATCTGGTAATTTAGAAATTTTGCTCACAATTGTTATTATGTTGAATAGGAAAGTCTTAACTATGCATGCTTTTTTATGCCATGTGTTTAGCCTTGTATCATTACAGAGGGAAAGGAACAGCTATATGAAATCTTAGAGCATTTGGGAATTCCAGGACTTTACTAGAAAGTTTTGTTTATACTTGCCTTAGATGTAGAGGTGTTTTGAAAGTAGAAGATACTGTTGGAATTTGTATAGGCAACATTAACCGAAATTTAGACTTAAGACACCTGGTTTCTTGATAGCCAGAGGGAATTTGGTAATTACTGGTAGTATTTCAGTTAGTAATGAGACACCATTCTTTTTTTTTTTGAGGATCTGATTTTGTTCCAGTGAAGTGGTTTAGACATTTGTACTCTTCTTCATATTTTATGTAGTATTTTAGGCTTTATACAGAGAATAATTTTGTAGTAAGGGATATTTCTGGAACATTTAATGAACTGTTCATCTTGGAAATCAAGCTGTTTTCTTGCTTGCATTTCAGTTATGTTCTGAGTCTTCAGAAATAAAATGTAGCGTTCCATTAACTTTGAATTTATATTGAACTTTGCATAATTACTTGTGCAAAAATAGTTAAATGGATGATTAACATTATATCATTTTCTGTTACTTTATGTTACGTTTCATCTGATGTAACTTGGTAGGTTAGTGTTTCAGGGTCCTCCAGTCTTGATTATAATTGTAATTAATCTGGTAAATCTTTAAAACTTACAGTCTTTATATTCACTTACTAGTAATACCCTTGCAATAAGCAAAATAAAGTAATTTTTTTTTCTGTCAGAGTAACATATTCCAATTAATGGGAGAGGGGCCCCTGAAATCAGTATTTGAGGCCTTTTGGAGCACTTTTTAAAATAATCTAAGGAGAGAATTGTTGAGTATTATCTGCCTCCAGACACTTCTTTAAGTTAGAAAATCTCAAGT
The DNA here is from genome assembly GCF_017639655.2 of Falco naumanni. NCBI lineage: Eukaryota > Metazoa > Chordata > Aves > Falconiformes > Falconidae > Falco > Falco naumanni. The sequence continues at coordinate 55,306,292 of NC_054059.1, read as the reverse complement.
GAAGAGAAATAGTCAGCATGATAGCAGTTGAAATATAAAATCAAACTTTTTAAGGTAATTTAAATAGCAGTTTAAAGTTTTTATTTATGCAGTGGGTCATGACTAGTTATACAGAGATGTAGGAAGAGTCCTGGTTTGCTTAGTTAAAATTCAGTGCATTCAACTGTTAATTGCACCTTAGATTTATTGAAGAAAACACAACGATTCTGAAGTTATATTATGCACTGTGATGGCACAGCAATGCTACAGCTGTTGTGTTACATTTTGATCACAACTTCTGGGAGAGCACATTAAAAATAAATTCCTGAAATTCACAAAAATTTTTTTCTTCTTTCCAAATAGCATAGATTGTGTAGAATGTTGTCCCTTAACCAAAGAGCAAGAATGTGCTCAGTCTTCTTTCCATTTTGCCTTTATTGAAAAGGCAGCTCATTTTATGTTTTTCTGGTGGATTCAGCAATAGCTCATCTCTGGAACTGCTAACTGGCCATCTTTGGAATTAATCCTGTTCCAAAGGTATGTTATTCATTAGGTTTTTAGTTTGGTTTCCTAATAGACTTTATACAGGTGTGAGCTGCCTATCCGTTTGCCTTGTTATAACCAGGCATATAACCACAAAAATTGAGTTTTTGTGGGTTTTGAAGCTGCTGTGGGTTTTCAATCTGTTGTCCAAATTTGGCTAAAAAAAAATGACATCTTGGAGGTACTGATTTCCTGCAATTTTTGTGAATTTGGTGCTTGCATAAAAGAGGGAGCCTTGAAAGAACGTACTTGTGTTGAAGACTCTAGTGTGATGGGGCTATTACCTATTGTTCTAGACCTGCCAGCTGACAAATTAGTATCTGCATGTTTGTTAGCCAGTCAGCCCCGTAGAGCTCAAAGTCAGTCACAGCATGTAACAGTTCTTGCCCAAGCCAGAACTGGACTATATGAAAGAGCTGGAGGTGGTTTAGCACATGAGCAGAAACGGATGTTGGGTATTGGCTGCTAATCTGAATGCTGAATAACACTGATTTTTTTTTCAGAGCTAGGATGGTTTTATTACTATGATATCACAGTTCCATACCTGTCCTCTGTATTCTGAAGGGCTTGTACACTTACATTTATGTATTTTTGACTTTGCCAGCTCTCATGTGCAAATTAATTTTAGAAGCAACAGTTGAAAATGGAATAAAATCGTAATTCGTAGGATAGGTGATCTCATATTTGAGGTTGTTTTTTTTTTTCTTTATGGGGATAACTGCATTTGCTTTAGTTTATAAACTTAATTATGCAGTTGATACATTGTAATTATCAGGGTTTACATTTACCAGTATTTTGGTTAAATGTGGGTTAAAGTGTTATTTATCCAGGATAAGATCAGTTCTGAGATATGAAGGAAGATGGTCTCACTACGACATGATTAAGGATCAAAATATCAGTGCAGTTTTTTCATGTCTTACACCACCTAAGACACTTGTGGTTTTGTAGGTGCCATATCACCTTTTTCTGGCAAGTGGCTTTTACTTTCCTTCCTTGTCCCCACCCTCCTTAGAGTTGGTTCCTTTCAGTTATAATTTGGTTTAATTTATATGGCACTACTAGATGCCTATGGCACATCAGGTAAAACTCCTGCATGGCAAAACTGATCTTAGGAAATTTGGTCAGAAAAATACTGAATGCTGCCATTGGATTGTGGTTTTTTTCAGGAACTTTGTTTCTTATGATCAACAGAGCTACCAAAATGTATCAAGGTGGTGGTTTGTTTTTGTTTTTTTAAAAAAAACTAAGAGCCACTTGTGCTTATGTTATTAAAGCCAACATGTGCAGTATATTTGTGAAGCATTTACCACTGAGTTTCAAAGAAACAAAAAAATCAGACTGAAGTTTTCTATATGCTTCTTTTAGACCTTACACACCAAAGTCTGTAATATCTTGCTTACTATGCTTTAAGAAGTAACTCATTTTTGTGAAATGGTGAAGTTTATTTGATTTGATGTAATTTCACCTAACATATTCAGGAATTGTTGCAGGGGAGTATGTGTGTATTGGTTTGTTTTTTGGTTTGTTTGGTTTTTTTTAGTCGCTGCAATACAACTATCATAATGGCAAGCGCAGTAAGCATTTTGTAAAGCATGTATAACCATACAAATAATTTTCAAAGAAAAAAAAGTAATTCAAACAATTTTAAAGACTGATGAAGTTAGAACTGTATACATGTTGGATGGAAATTCATTAAAATAAGTTTGCAGAGAGTAAATTATATCTGTCTATTAGACAGTATAATCAGAATTGTAAATTGAGTATCTCTACAAATTATTTACTGAATATTCCTGGTTTGTATGTGCTTGATCCTGCAAAGATCTGATTCTTTTTCCAGAGACTTGCATGTACATAGCAACATACAAGTTTAGCAAAGTGGGCAGAGAAAGTCCTTGCAGAAGCCTTTTATTTGTGTTACTGGCAGTGTAAAACTGGATGATCTTAATCTGCTCCAGGAATTTGTCATACTTATGGAAGCAAACTCCTATTAAGATGTGATGGGGAGTGTCCAGTGATTTATTAATCACTCCATTTGTACCCACTTTGGGTTTACTCGGGTCAATTAACACAGCTTTGTTGGAGGATAAAACTTCCTTCTGCTAGAATGATTTTTATATAAATGTTTGTTTTCACTTTATATGCTTTTTTGTTCACTTGCATGATGGGATACAGTAATTGTAATGGCTAACTGTTGTTTCTGTGTCTTTCTTCCCAGATTACTGGCAGTATTCAGACTGTCCAAGATGCAATAATACAAAAGGATCAAAGGCTTTCCAAAGCAATGGTTCACTCAGGCTCATTGCATGTCACCATGTTAGTGATGCATTTATCCAATGAAGAAGAAATCAGCATGTAGGTATTCGGTATTAAATTAAGTCTACACAAGTATTTTTGCTAGAGGAATTAATAAAAAGACAAGAAGAGGTAGCTGGTGCTTACTTTCTGCAATATGCAGCCCTAAATTGCTAGGGTTACTGAACAATTTTATTTTATATTTTATATTAAAATATAAAATATTTTATTAATATTTTATATTAAAATGCTAATCACAACTTATGGTACATTATGAGCTCTGGACAAAATACATTTTTTCCCTTGTGCTTTTCTTACTGTGTGCTGAACTTGAATGCACAAATCTCATATTTGCTAAAGTAATTATTTTAAAACAATGTTCTGATATAGGGGACACTGAACAGATTACAGGGGAATTTTCAGAATTTCATAGCTTAACAAATGTTATAAACCAAATTAGTAATTGTCACTGAAAGACTTTAAAGAAATAAACCTTAGCTCCAAGATAATGCCTCATGCAGTTAGAGGGGTTTTTAATGTCTCTAAATGAATTTATTATACTAAAAATTTAAGTACATGAAAAAAAGAGAGGTGGCTATTAGGCCTTATCAAAAATACAGTTTTTATGTTGCTTCAGTGATTTAGCTGTTTGGGGTTTTTTTTTGTCATATAAAAGTTAGAAAAGTTGTGGAAAGGCTTAGGACTTGTATGGTGATGTCGTGTGTCTAAAATGTTAGGTGCTATGACTTGCTTTATAAAAATGCAGTTCTTTGATTTTTTTACTGTTTATCACATGCTGTACTACTATCTGACAAGCCTACTTGAACGTACAAGTTCAATGGTTTAATATGGTGATGTTCAGACTTAAGTCAGACTATACACCTGTAACTTATGAATGTTCAGTATAATAATTTGTGTGTATAGCTGTAATTTTGACTTGAAAACATACATTGTATTTTATAGTCCTGCTTTACGTGCTTTCTCATGTTTACGTTTCTGTTCAGATGTAGTGCCCAATAGCCTGCATGTGTGAATATAGAGGCATCACATATTATAATTGCAGAATTGAGATTGCAAACACTTTGGTAACTGTAACAGAGTATTATGTAAAATGCTGATAAATGGCCTACTGGTATTATATGAACATCTGTGAATCCTCCATTGCTTATGTCAGTTTCGTAGTGAATTGCTAATGAATCAAAATTCTTCAGATCCTTATAATTCTGTGAAAGAGAAGCCTCATGGTTTCATCCTCCCCCATGTGAGTTCTTTCAGGGGCCCTCTGTCATATATGTATGTATCTCTGTGTGTGTTTGTATACATATATATATCTTACTGGTTTTTCTCTGCAGTGGTAGAAGACATGGTCTATATACTGAATTAACCTAGATCAAATGATGAGTAAGTGCAGTGAAACATTGCTTTGGTTATGGTAGTAATATAGTTACAAAAGAACGTGTCTAGTAAGTGTGTGTTGAATCATTTTTTCCCCTAGAAGGTTTGGCTGTTAAAGTGCAGATTGTTCATAAGTAAGTGAGAATTCAAGATAGAACGTAAGAACCAGTTGGTAGTCTAGGGCATGCTTCTAGAAAGTAGAAGTATTTTGGCTAAAAACCATTTAACACACCTAAAAATAATGAGATATCAGTATATGTAACTCAGTTGCCCTGCTTGTTTTTCACACTTGTTTCTTTGAATGCTGTATCTTTGATGCTTCTGTGTTCTTACCTCTCCTGTGAGGATGCATGGCTGTCAGCATCCTTGTCTCCCAACAGTCAGATCTGAAGGGAGACAAACAGATAGCCAGGAACAGAATAGAAAGGAAACCAAAGGATACTAGATCTGGACTCTCCATGTGTCTTTTGTCTCCAGGAGTAGGCACACTGTCTTTCTCCTGCCTTGTTTGATGAGCAAATTCTGATAGCACTTGAAAATTGGTGAGAACAACCACTGACTGCGTGTGTGTTTTTCTTAAAAAGGGTTTAAAATATGAACTTTTAAAAAAGAGAGTATCAGAGCATATTTCAAAGGCGTTTGCTTCCTCAGTAATATTTTTTTAGAGTCTCAAACTATATCAAAACAAATATTCTCAAATTCAGTATCTTCTGCTACTCCTTGAGCTTCTTCTCATCTTTTACTGTCAGACTGCCACCAAAGCATGCAATTACGGAGTTCTTTTCTGCCTCTCCCAGCAGAACTCCACTGTCTAGGCACCCAGGGGCTGTGTAGTCTAGTCAGCAGCAGCTTCCCCAGAGATTCACCCCTATTCTGGCCAGATGCCTCCTATAGCTATCTAGCTTGGCTATCCCTCAGGTATTCTAGATTCTGTTTTCTATTATATGGGATTTTTTACTTTTTTTTTTTTCCCATGACTGGTGTTTTCTATTTGATCTTTTCAGAGAACGTGAAGAGTAAAAATGTGAATTTTCCTCTCTTTGCTTCACCAGTTTTTGATACCAGGTTAACGGAAAGAAACCAAGATCCAGGCTGGCAAAAGAACCTGTGTGTAACATAGGATAAGAGTAATTCCTCAAACAAAGTGCATCTAGTCAACTGGGCATCTGAGAGTTCACACATCCTTAGGTCTGGATGCATTAAGTTACTTAGATATCTACAGTTTTTCTAGTGTGTTTGCACAATAGTGCCTCTGTCTATACAGAAATGAAATGTGTTGAATGCTATTTGAAGTCAAAATGCGTGATAAGAATGTGCTAAACATAACATTCAATTCAGCACAAAGCCCCTTGTATGGTATTTTAGTACATAACAGCTTTCACCATGAAAATGGAAGATCTGTATTCTAGGCCGCACTTTCTAAGGGAATCCAGACCTGCAATTCCCATGCAAGTTTTCTGACTGATTGGCTGTGGTCTAGCCTTCATGAATGCACTTTACATCTCTTTTTGTAGGTCTATATGAAGTCAAGAATGTGAGATTTTAAAAACCATAAAGCAAACAAGCAAGAGTCATGACAGCACTCCCTTCAAGCAGAAGAGTTCTAGTCCATGCTAACTGTATACAAGGTCATAGAATCAGATACTAGAAATCAGGATGCCTGCCTTCACAGAAAATTACCAGACTATAGTGTCAAGTTATCAAAGACACTGTGAATCTAACCTTTTCACTATAAATATGAGAGCTGAAAGGATTTGGTTTAGCTTTTTTTGCAAGATCACTTTTTCTAACAAGTAATCAAAATGAACAATTCAGAAATTTCTAAAAACAAAATGACATCAATTTTAAGTGCTGTTGTAATGTAAATACTATTATATAGAAAAAAACCAGGCACTGCTTCTGTAATCCTAGTTTGTATTCACTTTGTATGTGTTGCTTAATTCTTTTTTTTATTATTATTTCTTTTCTCTACGTTAAAGCAAAATGCTTGTAAACTTTTTGGTTATCCTTGTGGGTTAATTGCACTGTGTAACTACTATTTGGCATCATGAATACTATTTGGTATAGAATAGCAAGAAAATGCCACTGTTGGTTTTTGCTGTGTACTTCAGTGGAAATGTTTGCCCTTGTGCATTATTCCTACAAAGCAATTGTCAGATGTTGTAAAGTGATTTATATGAACATATTGAATATGCTAGAGACAGGTGACAACTATTTTTCTAAATATTTTAGTGTTTACAAGATTATATGTAAAAGAAAAAGTAGAACTAAATCTTCAGTGTCAGTGCGAAACTGAAAACACACTGCACTGTTTGATTTGATCTCTTATAGACCCTATTAGGTAGAGTTCAACTGGTCAGTGAGTTCTGCAGCACACCTTACAGTATGGAAATATAAATCTTTGTTCAGCTGGGGAACAGAGCTTTCCATGACACTCTGTCTACCAGTTCTCAGATGCAAAAAATCCAGAGGTGGGGTTTAAGTATATGCATGATTCACTACTTCAAAGCCCACTGCATCTTTGACACAGTGTATTTGGACTATCTGTACTTGTTTTGGAACAATTTTCGGGTTCATGTCAGTAAATAAATCTACACACAATTCCCTGTAAGTAATCTGACAAGTATAATCAATATTAGATGGTGGTTTTGAAAGGTTGTGAAGTATAGCACATATGGAAGACAAAGGAACATGCTGGTCTAATGGTGATAAAAGGGTAGGTAAGTGTTAGAGACTGTGCTGAAAGAAAAATGCCTTTCCCAAAGAAAGAATAATGGCATTGTTGTTTAAAGTGGTTATATAGGAGCTAAAGTACTTCCAGGGTGTACATTAAAGCCCTGTAAGAAAGTATGGGAGAGGACTATTATCAATGAAGGGTATTTTGTCATGTAATCAACGTCTTTCTTAACCTGACCTAGGCTTCAATTAAATGCATAGATCTCATCAAGAGTCCATCTCGTTAAACACAGTGGAAACGTGTATAGAATTTTCTGTAATTGTAGAGGCTTAAAGAATATAATTTAGCCTAGGTTAGAAATCACAGTGATGGCTTTCATCCAGCTAGGACAGATAAAGTAAAATAAACTCTCTTGGGTGTTCTTAACCTGTTACTGCCATCTAGCGTTTGCAGAGTTAGCATTGGTTTAGTGAAAAGTTTAAATTCGGTTTTGTTGAATAGTGCTTAAAACTATAAACATGTGAGAGATCTTTTAGAAGACACTAAGGATGTTTATATTTCTGTTTAGCACGTGAACCAATTCAAGCGCAGGTCAAAAGAAATATATTTCATGTAATAGTACATACGCATAATATGGCTAAATAAAATTATTAAAAGATTACCTGGCTTGCTCCATGCTTGTTACTTGTAGATTATGTGTGCATGCTACTTAACTCTTAAATAAAGTAAGCACCAATTTAGATAGTGCTTTTAATAACAGTTCTCAGTGAGCTTAATAGTAATTTCCATATCATTATAATTTATATATATATAATGTCACTAACCTCTGTTTATAATATTCAGTAACAATCTTTAGTAACTTTGAATGCAGCAGAATATTAGTGTGTTCAGTTGAGCTATCAGAAGATTAAAAAAAATAATTATTTTAAGAATGGAAAACCAAAGGCTTCCAAGTAAGCATCTTCTTTAAAGGGGATGCACAAAGTTACAGAGACACTGTCATCTTAATATCTAGTCATCCTGCGGGCTTAAATAAATTCTTGTGAGTAGTTACACCTGCTGCTAGGTCTGCCTTATTATTTCTGTGGTTTTACAGCAAGGTGTATTAACCAGTTTATCTTTACAAAATTGTAGTAATAATACTATCTGCATTGATTAGGAAGTAGTGCAAAATTACCTCAGTAAATAATAAATTTAGATACTAATAAAACTTTGATATTTTTGGATATAATGAATAATAGCAATGTAAAAATTATTAATATATGTCACTTTCACATAGATACTTTATTTCCTCTTGACAGAGCAGTTGGGGCTCTTTCAGACAGCAAGGATTTTGTAGAAGATCTCCTGAAAGGAAAAACCGTGGATTTGTCTTTTCAAGGAATTGATCACTTCAAAAATGAAGTTGGATTTGTGAAGTTGGCAGAAAATGATCATACAACTTTACTTACAGAAATAGCAGGTACAACTTGTCAATCTAGTTTAAATGCTTTAAAGACTTTTTGACAACCTAGATGAGAATGGAGCACAAAGATAAGTTGGTGCTAATTTAGTCAATGTTAGTTTACTTTTAACAACTTCAAAGGCTACATAATAAATTTCCCAGCATAGTTCAAAAGGGTATTAATGAATGACAGACAGTACTGTTCTCAGATATCTTTGTATTTAGTCTATGTAAAAAATGAAGTGCAGGTTTGTAGATGGATATAAAGACTCCATTCTATGTTGTTTTGGTCCAGGTACCGTCTGCTGTTTCTCAGCTGATATTTATACCCCTTTCAATTTGTGTATTCATACTTACTGACTTTTAAGAACCGTAGCTTTGATGCAAAGTTACGTAGTTCTGTCATTTGTGTTCATGCTGAGTAGAGCACTGAAAGGCAGTGATGTTCCTTCCTCATGCATGGTCTGGGGAGACTTTTAATTTTTGTGTTTCCTGTATGTTATATGTATCAGTCTTAAATCTCAGTGAATTAACTCTTAACATTCCACTCCCACATGTGTAAGTGCATACATACATACATATATATATATATAGGTGTATATATAGGTATATTTATCTGTACTTTATACATACAGTTGCATATATGTATTAAGTCTGGAGTTTCTCTGCACCCCTGGAGGATAAGGGGAATTCAGGAGAAGGACATGACTCATCTGCCAGAATAATGGAATTTGAATCTACGCTGCTTTAGCCTGAATTTTTATTATTTTTTTTGAGCAGTGTAAGCACGTCTCTGGCTTGTTCAGTGTTGTCTTCCCTTAGCAATTAGGACGTTACTGAAAGATGTGGCAGGTACATGCTATTATACATGTGTACATGTATGTTCAGTTCCAGAGTGAAACTCTCAGTCCTATCTTAACAGTGGAGCTAAGGCCACTGCCTTTGCCAGTCAGATAAAATGCACCCAAAGATACAGTTCAAGTCAGTAGGAATATATAAATCAAAAGGAGTATAAATGCTAGCTGAGAAACAGCAGTCAGTGCCTAAACCAAAACAAGGTAGAGGGAGTTTTTATCTGTCTTATGAGTCTATAATTAAACTATGTTGTTTACAGATATTAAATAAAAATTCTCAGAGAACAGTACTGTCTGTAATTCATTGGTGTCCTTTAAAACTATCTCAGCAATTCCAACTATTCCTTGGAAAGATTCTTTAAAAGACTTTTTGAGTATTGATGAATTATCTTTTGTGCTCTGAGGAATGTGAGGTCACACCATTTTTTAATAGTGCAATAACCCATATAGGACATTTTGCAGAGCAGTGAAGACTGCTTCTGTCACGCTACCTCTTTGCATTCCAGTATAGAGAAAAAATGGAAGAAGTCTTTATTAATACAGTGCTTTCTCTAGCAATTCATTAGTTTAATTTCTGAAGTACCTTTAGAAAATGTTTAGTATTTTTTAACTTACATTGTAAAGAAAGGTTGAGTAGAAGATTGAGCTTTTCAGCTTGCCCAATTGCTTATGCTGTTATTTGGCAATGCTTTATTATTTTAAACAGTGCTCAATGCAGAAGTATTTCTAATATCCAGTATGGTAGAAATTGAACAGTAATTATAGTTCCAGAGAGGCTTTGGTTGTCAAATAATCCCATAATTATTTCAAAGACTGCATCTACCAAGTATTTCTTCAGTCCTTTGGACAATATGCTTCCTCATTCTTGTCTCTTGAGTTTGTCTTTAGATTTCTTTTAAAGGTGACAGAATATTGTATGTATGCTATTTTACAAACTGAGGTAATTAATAAACTCTTGTAAAAGGAGGTTGATGGTTTCTGTTAGTGACAGTAACTTTTGATTTTGAGAAGTTTATAGTTAAGAACTCCAAAATAATTGAAGTTGCTAGACATGAAGAGCCAAATATGTTTTAACTATAGGAAATAAAGAAGTTTGGTGTGAGTAATTTTCTACACATCTTAGACTAGTGAACCAGGTTTTGATTAGAATTAGATGAGCAGAGATGAGATCAGATTTTGACCTTTGTTTTTCAGTTTGACAGTCCTTCGTAGTAGACAAACTCATAATACAGGCACATTTAGCAAACAAGCAAACCTATGTTTTCTTTATAAAGCATAACTACTGACACTCACTGGTGAGCATTCCTTGCTTATGTTAGAACTAGGACTATATGTTATTATTTTCAGTTGCCACTGCTGTTTAGTAAAAAAATTTCCTATTTCAGTGTTTGCTTTTGCCAACCCAATGCATCATTTCTTGGCCTTACGCCTGTGGTTCAGTCTCTATAGATTTACACAGTGATGATTGTTTTGTTAGGTTTTAGTTCAGAAACAGGTAGGGTAGGGAGCTGAATATAACCAGAAGAAAATGGTGAAATAACTGAAGATGTTTAATGGGTTTGACTTCAGGATATACTATTTTACCATACCCTAGTGACTGCCATAATTGTAACTTCTCAGTTGCTGCTAATTTCAGAGTATCTTTTTGTGCCTTAAGTGCTATATTATTTCATAACAAGAAACCTATAATTCATGAAAGCAAATTCAATTTTTGTATTGATGCTTGTGCCAGAAATAAAGATTTTAAGTCTGTAATTATGCAACACTGAAAATTATACAAGTTTGTTTCAAAAATTAGCTTAGTTACGTATTAAACTAGTGGAAAGGCCAGGTATGAGTAGGAAGAAAATGAGTACGTTAAATGGTTTCTATGTATGTCTTCATTAGATTAAATTGCAAAGAAAGTAAGAAAGTAATCTGTTAAAACCAGAGAATTTCTTATTACACAGATGACCTTCAGGGCAGTGCAATTTAGAATTCAAAATTAATATTAAACAAAAAAATCCATGTGAGCTCTTCAGAACTGATGAGGTAAACAAGAGAGCCGATAGGATTTTCCCCCCTCCCCAAAGTGTATTACATGTATAATTCCTTTAACAGAAGAGTACATTTACAGGGTTAATTGCAACACAGTTTAGTCTGCATAGAGTTTTTACAAAACATTAGCAGACAGTCTCGTAAGGACCAAACTTCCTACTAAAGGTGTTGCATTTTAGGGAGAAGACCATGTAGTACTTTCTGGGCTGCATTTGACACAATGTAAAGAACCATATTAGCAGAAAAGTGAGTTTATTTTCTGTAATACATTTCATATATTAATTCAAAACAGGCAGTATGTCAAAATTATGTCTTGTATTCCTGCTCTGTGGATAGTATCCTGAATATGCAATTTTAGAGAGACAGCTGCAAGAGAAAATACTAGAAACTCTTTTCTGCTGGGCTGCTGTTGTCAGGATCTGTGTGAAAATTTCTATCAGCTCTTCCCATATACTGCTGTGAGGTTATATATGTTTGACAGAAATTAAGTGTCACAAGTTTGCCTGTCATACAACTAGTCTCCCTGGAAAACTGCTGTTTTAAAGCTGAAACTTGCAGAAAGAAAAAAAATGTACAGTATTGCCTGCAGAATGTTAATCATTCTGTTGTCCATTGAACAGTAGATATCACTTCTGTAGCTGGTCTAATTTTTTTTTTTTAGAAGATCTAAGTTTATGACAGAATTACTGTTTTGCTGCTTCAAGATTGTTTGGTTTCTGCTATGCTGTAAGGTGAATTTTGACTTCATGTGTTACATTCCGCATGAATGTTGAAGGAGAAATACTGATGACACAAGCAATAGGAAATATATGAAATTAAATTAGCTTCTTGTAAGAGCCCATTTAGTTCTGCAAATTATATGGGAATTTGTTTGATATCAAAAGCATCTGAATGTGGTACAGTATTATAATGGCCAGTGCACGTCTGCTAAGACCAATATAAATGTAAGTTTGCCAGAGACAGAAGTTACAGGAAAAGCAGAGCTAATATGGATCTTCATTTTGTTGTGATTTGTTAGTTATTTCCTAATAATCCATTACAAAACATGAGCATCATATAATTATGTACAAGGAATAGTGCTAAACTGTTATGACAGAAGTTAGAGGAGTTTTTTAATCACTTTTTATCCAAGTCTTTTTAGAAATCCTGAGCTGAAAGTGACATAGACACTCACAGTGATTTTTAAAAAACTCTTCATTTCTTGTGCTTTGCTACACCACAGAATATTTTAAGTACCAGGTTAATTTTGAAAAGGTAATGAATTATTTGACTTCGATTTTAATTTTGATGTTTACATTATAAATGCTGATAGAAGTAGATAAGTGAATCCTGACTTTTAGCTGCAGGATTTGCAGATTTTGGCTTTATGGTCTGACCATGAGGGGGAGCTTGTATTTCATGAACAAAAAAGTTAGTCTTCCGTTTATGCAGATAACTATTTCATTTGCTTTTGGTCCTTTGTTTTTAAGAAATGTTGATTTGTTGGGGTGAATATTTTAATGCAGTTAGGACTGCACTAGAAAGACATGTAGTACACCTAACTAGTAATTTCTTTTAATTTCATATAAATGACATTTAGTCTAATATCACTAAATTGATTTTCCTAACAGTCTGTACTAGAGAGAGAGAAATGGAAAGCGAGTCATACTGCCCATCTTCTTCTCTAGGTTATGGCCTTACTTAAGTGTAAGCTGGCATTGCCACCATAACAAAGCAGTCCAGCCCCTTTTGTTGTGCTGGGGATTTGTGCAGCCACATGGTGAAGTCAGCTGTGGTTAAATTAACATATTTACCTTTTTCAGCTAATTTTTAACCTATTTAGTTTGCCAGTGTAGTTTATAGGTACACGACAGCACAAAAGATAAGGAGCAGTGGCAGGCATGCAGCTGGGGAGGAACAGTTTTGGCAAGGGTAATGGTTTATGAGCTTCTTTAAAGATTATGAAACCACACATTTAGAATCTATTTTAGGGTGAGTTGCATTGCCCTGACTTCAGAGAGCCTAAGGAAATAGTTTAATTCAATTAATTTAGTTCACTTTAGTTCCAGATGGCTGAAGCTAAGATAAATTAATTTTCACATGATGGAAAAACCTGAGAACTCAAAACTGCTGTATTTTGCTATTAAAACAACTGATTTGTACAAAGTGAACAAAAAAGCTGCTAGTTCAAATCCATAACAGTTGCATTGAAAATGTACTGCTGTAATGTTTGATTTTCTTCTAGTCCATGTGCCATTAGTTAGTTACAGTTCCTACTAATGCGTGTAGCATAATTTTGCTGGCCTGTACAGAAACTTGTGCACAGCAAGAAGAGAAATGTGTTCCGAAGCTGAAAGTGTCAATGTTCTGCTATATTGTGTGATGAATATAACCAGCAGAAAAAAATTCTTTAGTTGATTTCATTATAAGAGCCAAGACATCTATATGCTGATAGTACTTACTTACCTGAAGGACTGATTCCAATAGACCTGAGCGCTGTTTATGCCTTTTGATACTATGAAGTTTTCTGCATGCAAAATTTTCCAGTTCAGCTTTGTGCTACATGACAATTTTCTTTGTTATAGGCCCCTTAACTAGAAAAATGCTGACAACAGGGGCAAGCATTTTAGTGAAGATGAACAGTCACTATTACGGTCTAGTATAACACCAGTTAGCATTGTAAGTTTGCACTTCCAATAGATAATAGCTATTTAATACAGTTTGCTCTGGAGATTAACATTTTATTAGTTGCATGGGAATATTAAATGCTGTGCTGTTGCCAGATCTCTTAGGTCACCTTTTTTGTGTGTCATGTGATGAGTAGAAGAGGCTAAAGTAATATGCAAGAGCAATAGGCTGGGACAGAGGCCTGGCTTTGGAGCACTGTACTGGAGTACCTCTCCTGCCCTTTGACTCTGCTACTCTTCAAGCAGATAATTTTGATCAGCTGTGTGGAAGGAGTCAGAAAGAATCTTTTCAATTTGCTAAGTGATTTGGCTGTATAATGGCATTTTCAGCAGGGTACAGAGAGAACAGGTACAAGGGAAAGAATTAAGGTTTAATAGAAAGGAAGTTGGGGTAGCGGGAATAAGTAGAGGTCTGTTTGTAAGGCAAAAAGAAAATAAATCTTATGGGCGGATTTTGGCATTTACAAACCAGGTGATCCCTAGTTTGCTGTTGTGTAGTTAATGCAATAAATCTTGAAAGCTCCTGATCTGTGAATTCCACACTGACTCCAAATGCTTCTGCCATGTATCCTAATGTCAATGACCGGTAAGACTCTAGGAGATGGCTATAGGCATGAATTCTCATTTCCCATACGTAGTATCAATAGTGAGGTGCAAACAGCCAATCTTTTTTCATCTCTTGCTCTGCAACAGCTAATGACTGGGAAAAGGCTGCATAATGTTTATGCATATATATTATGCTATAACATAAGCAAAGATTTAAACTGTAGCAAGTAATTTATTCAATTAGTGGTGAGTCTGAAACATCTTCAGTTTGTCATAGTATTTTGTCTTTGCATCTTGATGTTTTAGTTTTTATTCTCACTGTAGATGCGTATGTGAAATATATAAAACACGCTTAACTATGTGCATACGTGGCTCTGAATCTGCCATTTAATTTCTCCTCGATCATTTATTATGAGGTGGTTTTGTTAACAACTGTCTGTACAGAACACATGCAATGATCTGGTTAAAGGCCACTGAACACTGCTGTATTATGTAAATAACGAAATTAGGCGTGCGGTTCACTATGTTCATTGCCTTCATTCCTCTAAAACACCCATTAGCGATCTCCACATTTGTTCCTTAATACTAAAAATGTGAAGCATGGTTCTCTGACAGCAAGGACAGCAAATGCTTTTAGATTTTCATTTACTTTCTTCTTCATATTGTGCTGCCAAATGCTGAATAACAATAACTTTGATAAATATGTCATTAAAATGAATCAATAAGGTATCATTTTTGTTGTTTAAAAGAAGGTAATCTCACCCACTTCTTCCTGTGACCTTGACAGACTTCTAGGTAGTATTGAAATGGATTAAAGCTAGTAAAAGAACCGAGGAGTTTTACCAGGAAGTCCTACCTAAGTTTCCATTTCAGTCTACCACTTTGATCCTTCACTTTATCAT
The DNA here is from genome assembly GCF_017639655.2 of Falco naumanni. Lineage (NCBI taxonomy): Eukaryota > Metazoa > Chordata > Aves > Falconiformes > Falconidae > Falco > Falco naumanni. The sequence goes on along the minus strand of NC_054059.1, from coordinate 55,290,957 downwards.
TGTTTGACTTGTAAGACTTACCTTACATATTGGTGTCTGTACACAAAGTGAAGATTGCTTGGTCCGGCTGCTCCTTGGATCCTACTTTGTGAATGAGCACGTCTTTCTTCTATCTATGCGTATGGTGATGGAGAGAAACAGAACAACCCAGGCATACTGCCGATACGTGTTTGAAATAACCATATAGCTCACTGAAATGTGATAGTGGTATGGTACAGTAACAACTCACTGTAGAAAAGCCTAAGTAACATATAACTAAGTAGAGTGGAAGAACCATTGGGAAACTGGATTGGCTGTGGTTTACCTCTTGGCACAGTGTAAAGCTGACTATTTGCAGAGGAATGGAGAACAAATAGCCTCTTTTCATATGGAGAGGTGAGAAGCAAGGCCTTTCCTTTCCTTACATCTGGGAGATAAAACTCACCAGCACATAAGTAGTGACTGACCCTGGTTTAGCCACCATTTTTTCATCACAGATTGGAGATTGCTGAGGTGTTCAGGAGTCAGTGGATTTTGTCAGGCAGCAGCCAGGGAAACTCCTCAGGCTGATACTGTCCTTCATAGTGGTCTTAATTGTAGGATGATAGAGTTTGGTGCTTGATACAGCCATTGATTATATATTCCAAGCATAACACGATATCGAAAATATTTTTTTGATGTGTGGTGCTCGCCTCTGGTGACATATAGTTGAGGTCATGATAAACACCACACCTGAAACAAGATGGCTTTGAGTTCTTAATTTGCTTGGAAATTAGGTCTTGTAAGGCTTTGCAAATGCATTATTCTCAGTGCTATCAGGAAAGGAAGAATGACCAGAAGAGCTTCTTTGTAAGCCTTAAACTTCTGCTGATAGCCGAAGGAATACTCCTAAAAAACTAACTAATAATTTAAAAATTTAAACACGGCTTACATGATAGTTATAACTGTAAATTGTCTATTGTTGGCTTTTCTTCAGTCCCAAGTGTAAAGTAAACATTTTTTTTCAATAGAGGCAGAACACTGTTTCTAGATGCTAAACTGTTTACTTGGGGGAACATGGTTTAGAGACGAGCAGAAATTAATAGACTAGAAGAAATTGTACATAAATAGCAGTTTTACATATCTAAAGAGATCTTGGAAGAGAAGATGGCCATGTTTATTACAGAATATGGCTCAATGCAATTTTTTCTATGAATCATTCTGTATTGATCTAGCAGTTGAATTTTTGAGCCTTTCCAGTATATAGTGGTTCTAAGTAAGTTTCATATATCACATTTCAAGTCTAATTATGGGGAAACAGTTGTCTAATGGATTCAGCCGCATCTAGTGTAAGAGAGGCAGATGACATTCAGTAATTTTGACATTATAAAAATAAGGTACAAAGTGGTATTGCAGAGAAATTCAAATTGCACGAAAGATGGTCTGAAAGCTGTTCAGAAATTTGTTCCAGGAAGTCACTGAGCTTGTAAAAATAGCCTTTACTTTTCTGGGGTATACTTTGACACTGCAAACATTGGTCAGCCTGAGACTAATAAGGGAAAACACAGAACTTGTTTTATTTTTCAGTCTAGTTAGTAATGTTGATGTCTGGAAGAAAGATGGCAGATTCTTGTTTGTTAAGGCCCATGGGCATTGTGTGTCTACAATTCTTGTCACTGGCCTCTAATTTCTTTCTGTTCATGCAATGCCTGTCATAAACTTTAACCTTTGTTTATTTGCTCAGTCTTCAAATCCACTTTCATGCTGTCCTATAAGCTTGGAACTTTCCCTTGCCCACAGCATCCCTGCTTCCTTCCCCATTTCTTTTAAAACCCTTCTTGTGGCCACTTCAAAGAGCTGCATGGATATTAATACCATTACATTATCTTTTAACCTTCCTGTGCTCTCAGGAAAACATTTCCCTTTGTTTCTCACCACCCCCCCCCCCGCCGCCGCTTCATCTACTTAGACGTCTTTATATTTTTATTATCTTTGAAGAAGGAAACATTGTGCTAATTATGTTCATAAATCACCTTAACCAATAAAATATCACACTTTCCTTAAGTGTAAAATAGTACAAAACTGGGGCTATCTGTATTACCAGCAAGTGTGGCCAATCGCTTGAGCCTGTGATGTTTAATAAAGACACATTTATAATGTCGTTTGATCAGCCTGCCCTGTTAAGAACGCTGAATTTTAAGTCCTGTGATCAGATGCATGTTGGCAAACCACTGCTCTGACACTAAGCTCTTACTAGAGTTAGGAGGGCATCCTCTGCGGTGCAGATCTTCACCAGCACAGATCTTAATTGTAGGGTGGGAGATAAGACGCTGCTTGGCATAAGCATGATGGCGCAAAGAATTTTAGGGGAGAAAAAGGAGTGCAGTCCACAAGACCAAGTCAGAATATCACAGGTTAGCATAAACCTGATTCTGTTAAGACTATGCCTTTGCTGGACCATCAAAGTCAGTGAGTGCCCAAATGATGCAGTTCAGAGAATCAAACACAGGAACCAGAAAATGACTTTGTTGCAGATAATTTCAGTTTTAAATAAATGTTACATTTTATTAGCTTACCAACATTAGAAAATAAGCAGGCCATTGGATGCATGGAAATAACATGCACGCTTTAACTAAATGATTTAAGGTGAACTTCCATATCTCAGTTTGAAGAAGCAGCAAACATTTATTTGTAGTCCTCTGTTTTGATATGCTAATCTGTTGTTCAGCAGCGTTTCTGCACACAGCTGCACAAGAGCTTAGTGGGGATTCAATGAAAATTTGGAAATATTTCCCACAGACACAATTTAAAATAATACAAGTAGGTAAACTGTACTTGTGTATAGATACATAGCTATATATATATATATATATAGTAGGTCTACAGATCTGGATACATAGTTGTGTAGATTCAGGTGCATGCATCTACAGATCCATTTAACAGTTATGCTTGTATATACATCAGTGGGCACAAACTGAAACAAAGGAGGGTCCCTCTGAACATCAAGAAACACTTTTTAACTGTGAGCATGACCAAGCACTGGCATAGGTTGCCCAGAGAGGTGGCAGAGTCTCCATCCTTGGAGATATGCAAAACCCATCTAGACATAGTCCTGGGCAACCAGCTGTAGTCCTGCTTGAGCAGGGAGCTTGGACCAGATAACCTCTGGTGGTCTCACTTCAAGCACTGTGGTAGGTTATTTTCAGCATCTGCCATAATAATATGACTCCTTTTACCATTGTGCAAATGCTTCAGAAAAGTTTTAATCTGGTTGTCCTTTCGCTATCCTGTGAGTTAGAATAAAAGATTGGGCTAATTCTTTTTTTGTAAAGTGCACCAGCACCTTGTATGTGGGGAGTGAAGGCTGAAAGAGAATTTTCAAGTGGGCCTGCTTAAGAGATGGCAGTTGGGTCTTTGATTGCCTTGGCTTTTTTCAAAATCCCAACTTTTGGATATACTGTGGAGCCTAAGGTTATAAATCATATGCAGCAGAGAAAGAGAAGTGAATTTTGATCTTCAGGTCTCAAGTGAATACTCTGAGCTTCTTCTAGGACTTTTCTGTTGCAAAGTAATTCATAAACTTGTAAAATCTCTTCTTAAGTGTGATTTCAAAGTAGCTCACTTAAATAGTTACTGGAGAAAAAAAAATGGTAAGAGTAAGGACTCTGGAATGACATGTTACAGGAGCATGAACTGGCACTTATACTAGCCAGCTTTATATGCTTGTATTTCTCTTCCTTGGGCCTTCCCTATTTTTTTTTTTTCAGCCAGCTATGCTGTTTGTTTCCCAGTGTAAAGTTTTCTTCCAGGTGGGAGAATAAAGCACTCGATCTTTGTGTTACAGTTGAACTATCAAGCCAAGAGATGATACACTTAAATGCAAATCCATCATTATGGTAAGGGTTGATTAAATTAATGTAATGGGATTGATGACACACACACACACACACAAACCCCTTTTTAATTTTCATTCAAGGTTAGTATGAGTCAGCTAGACTGCAACTAGTGAAAAATTGGAAGTTGTGTTTGCAAAGGAAAAAAATATTTTTTGCAGTTTTACTGGTTTTCAGTAATAGAAATACCCTACTTACTGGTATTATCTTTGCCACAGGTTTTAACAATTTTATCTAAACAGTTTAAAAAACAATTGTAACAGATTTTTTTCATTTAAAGTATTTCAGCTAAAAGAAACATGGACTACAATTTCTAAGTCATACTGAAATTTATTTCTGAGAAATGAAACATTACATTGGGCACATGAGTTGGGAAACAGTAAACCAGGTCAGTGTAGTAGAGGTGCTTTGGCGTGGACTGTAGGCAGATAAAATTGTACATTTAAAAATAGGAAATTAGCTTGAAAGGCAACAGTGAAGCTTAAAAAACCAAACAAGAATCATCAGCATACCTGGTATGTTCTCTAATTCTGCCATGTAAATTCAGTGCCAGAATTTAGAGCTTTCAATTTCAGATTTCCTTTGGTCTGAGTGGAAGATTACCCAAATACTGATAATAGAACTCACCATAGAATAGTGATTTTTGAAGAGAGACAATACTGTTTCAAACTCAGAGTTTTCCTGAAGTTTCCAAAACTTCCAGTGAGAGTAAAACCTGAACAGTTCTAATGTTAAGTTCCTCATATTCTGTTAGCAAAAGCAGACAGCATGGACAGTTTACTAACAGCCATTATTCTAGTAAAGCTAAATTTGTGACCCAAATTAACTGCAAATGTAAGACTATTTCCACAGGAAATACTATGTGCCTTTGAATTTAACTAGAAATCTCTCTGCCTTTTAGTACTCATCTTGTTTCTTCCATGTGGAGTGGCTGTGACTCTTATTACAATTGAAAGTACATTTTTAAGCATTCTATCATGTAATATCTTTGTGACGTAAATTCCCCTTCCCCCCCACCCCTCTTTAGAGAGTATTAAGAAGATATTTCAAGAAAAGGGCATCTTGGCAGGAGAAGGAAGAGCTTTTAAACCACATCTGACCTTCATGAAGTTGTCAAAATCAACACAGTTACGTAAGCAGGTGAGCTCGCATTTCACATAGCTCAGCAGCAATCTAGAAGAAAGTTTAATCTGGAGACAAACAAAGGAGTTGCCTGTGCTATAGCATCATATTTTCTACTTTATAGCTGAAGAGGTAAGACTTTAAAATACTGATGTTTTTAAGAAAAAATAATCAGTACATTCTGCCATATAAACAATAATCCTGTACAGTAATTTAAATTACCACTCTTGATATTTTTAGTACAGTAGTGCCATGGTGTACTTTTTTGTGTGAAACTATGCAGGACCAAAGGGTGAAAGTACTTGTTCAAAATTACAGAATTATTATTAGAGTGTAGATTATATGCATGCTGTTTGTTTGGATAGTTTTGTTTTGTTGCTGTATAGGAGAAAATAGGCAAATAAACAGCGATATTTATATTTGGATTATGCATAATAGGCAGACTGTCAATTCCCTTTATTGAGTATGCTTTGGTGAATTTCAGAGTAGTGATGAAACACATCTATATTCTGTCTTGCAGACAGTTATTTCTTGCCTATTATTAGCTTTTAAAACAAAATATACAAATATATAAAAGTAGGTTATAATTGTGATAATAAATATATAGAAGCAATACTACTCTATCTAGTTTTTTATTCCATAACAGTAATATTGTATTATTTAACATAAGGTGTATCTCCATAAATATTTGTTGCTGACATTGTATAGAATGTTTTATGTGATCCTTTAACATTGACCAGGAAAATAATTTTCAGAAAAAAAAATTATTTTAAAATAAGAATCAAAGTGCATAATATAAATATTTTAAGGTGGGTTCTTTTTCTCTTCATAGTAAGCATTAAAGAAAAATACTTTAAAACTTCATTAGAAATAACTCTAAAAAATGCTGAAGGTTCACATTTTAATTAAGTAGCAATATGTAAAATCAGTTGGAAGAAGGCAGTGGGATTTGCAATACATCAAGAAACTTCAAGTGCACACATACTTGCTCTAAAACAGAAATAAGTACTTGTTCACAGGTTGTAGGTGGTACATTATAGCTATTACATTTGTAAGCTCACATAAGCTTTTGCTTGTATTAACAGATGGGTTTTAAACACTTATTTTAAAAATCCACAGCTGTTCTAGAATATCAACTGTTTAGTAATTTAATTCTTTGGTTAAAACATCTGAGACAATCAGGGTGGGGGTTTTGCCATTCTTTTTTTCAGTTGTTTTTTGGCTGGTTGTTTTGTTTACATTTGTCTGCCTTGTATGAACTATTAGCTAGGATGCATACTTTCTGTGTACTGATATTCACTGCTGCTGACAGAACCAGGTCAATGTCATTCCAGATCATCTTCCTTAGTCCTCCATAAGGCTGGATAATGCATAGGGTAGTCTAAAGATACACTTTACACAGTATAGAAAGATGCTATGTATTAAAAATCTATAAATTTTTCTCTGTAAATCCACTGTTGGGCATAAGCACTGGTCTTTATTATAATTTTTTGGTTTATTGCATATAGTGAGATAGTTTCATGCATTTACTGAAAACAATTAAAACCATGAAACATAAAAGGAATCGGTATTTTGTAGTACATTTTAATATAATGTCTAATGCATTTTCAGATCATAGAACAGCATGAAAAACAAGGGGGAGTAGATGAAGATTACATGAGAAAGCATATAAAAGAGCAAATAGAACTGAAGTAGTTGAGCATAGTTCACTGCTATAGCTTTATAACAATAATTTTTTTCAATGTAAGTTTCCTTATTTGAAGCAATACTCTGTTAAGCCAGTCTCCTCATAATGGTATCTAAATTTCACCAAAGTTATCTTTTGGGGAAAAAAACCAAAACTGTTTTTCAAACCTTGGTATAGCTACAGGCATTTTTGAAATGTGTATATTCTGAAAAGATTATTAACTTTCTCAAATATTTACAAAGCAAAGAATCTGAGAATTCAAAATTAGTAAGTATCTCAAGAAATCAGCTTTCCACTTTGAAGATACAGCATTAAGCTAAAAATGGTAAATGCAAAAAACTTGGAAACAGACATTAATAAAGGATAAAAATGTGAAATAAAGGGTTACTGTACCCCATTCAGCTTCTCAGATTAAAGAACTTACTTACCTATTCATAAGTGAGAGCAACTTATTCTTCATGCTTAGTTGGACAATTCTGTGATCAAAGGGGCCGCTGAAAACTTGCCCAAAATAAGGAGGTGTATTGTGCCTCTAGGTGTCCTTGTGGAAGGAGACAAAGGGATATAATTTACTTGCACATGTTTACCTATTTCCACAGTTCTTTGAATGATAAGAATCTTGGGTTAGTATCATTATCTTCTGTACAAAGAACCTAATGAAACACAATGAAAGAAGCAATTGGAGTTTTGCACTTGAAGGTAACATTTCTATTCCTGCTTCCCTCACTGGCCTGCTGTGTTGCCACAGGTCAGTCACAAACTCTGTTTTTCATTCGTCCAGACTGCTGTTCATTTCAGGGCATATTGTGAGGCACGCTTGATAAATGCTGTGTGACATTTGGAGATCCTTTGATAGTGCAGTCCGAACTGCAAATACTGTGAAATGGATTTTGTAAGTAGAAGATGACTGACAGCTAAATTGCTCTGATGGCATCTGCTTAATTAATAAGGAGTTACAGTATATCTTTAGAATGTTGTATGTATAATTAATAAAAGAATATATTAGTGAGAAAAGTCCATTTGTATTTATAACACCTGCAAGTGTTGTACAAGGCCTGATTCACTGTTACCATTCAGCTTCAATGGTAACATCATCAAGGTGCTAGATCCTATTTTGTAGACAGCGTTGTTATGATTGCACAGGAAACAGCAGTAACTGCATGGTTCAGGAATTTATTCCTGTATTTTTTAATGTAAATTGTGTTAAACTTTTGCCACTATCCTAGTTTCATATAAAAATAACATAAGGTACTTATTTTTTAATAAAAATTCCTTCATCATGAAGGAGGAAATTCCACACTGAATCAAACCCAAAGCAGTCTCCGAATTCAGATCTTTTTGATGTGCACTCATGTTCATCTTTTTGCTACCTTCAGCTAGACATACCAGATAAGATGTTTAATACTGATAATTATGAATGTAGTTACTTTTTTCTCATGTAAATTTTCTCTCAATTTATATGACATTAATTTTTTTGCCTTCTTGAATTCAAATGTGGCTGAAGAGAGATTTAGTGTATCTGCTGATGTCTTTTATAGGCCGTACTGTAAGCAGTTACAGCAAGTTTGGCAGTCAGATAATAAGCTATCTAATGTCTCCTCTGTCTTACTTAGATAAGGAATCTCAGGCATTTATCTTACTGCAGGAGTGATTATTATTTCTACAGTACTTAGATATCATGTCTCTTCATTAATTTGTTAATTTTTGTTGCATATGCATACATCAGATACTGCGCTCAGTAAAGATCCTCTGCATGTCAAGAGAAGTTAAAGGGAATCCTCCCTTTCTGGTATTATTCCTTTAATGTTAAGTTTTACTCAATACTGGGAAATAGAATATAAAATGTGAATTTCTGTCTTACATTCCTAGTATAGTTTTTGGTTTCCTAGATTTGTAATTTTGCTTTTATTTGTACCCATATGGCATAGATACATAGTTGTACCGTATAGAACCTTACAAGAAGAGGGTGATTCTCAGTAAAACCAAAGCACTTCTGTTTATCAGTCCTCACTGGTTCTAACCTCCACCATTCTTTTTATAAAAACTCCTGGGATCTCTGGCATTTTGCACAGAAATGCTGGTATAAGAAAAGCTGTAGAGCTCATTAAATCCCTTTGTTTTTCTGTTTATCAGCCTCTACATCAGTGGTTTTTATTGTGACAACTGTTACTTGCTGATATAGGAGTCTGAGGCACACACCTAGTTGGAATCTTTGATGCTGATCCTAAAATGGCTGCAGCTATCCCTTTGGCACAATACAAAACAATAAACACTTTGCTTTCACAGTCTTATGAGACCAGCAGAAATGTTTTTTGTGATTTTTTTTTACCATATTTTTTTAATCTGAAGATCTAACAACGGGGGCAGAAAACTGGGTGACCCAACAGCTGGAAGAGGTTCTTAAATTCTCTGTCTTCCTGCTTTCCCGCCATTCACCCATTGCAGAGATATGTAACTACAGTACTTATTTTAAACAACAAGAAGAAAGGATGTAACTATAGAGAGTTTGTTACAAGCTAAAGGTAGCGTGAGTCATTGTTCTTTAAATTACCAAACTCTCCTGCTGAACATGGTAGATACAATGTCATCCGTGCATTTACACATGCCGGTGTTACAGGACTGAGGCTGCAGAAGCCAGCACCTCGTTACACATGAACTCTTGTAAGTCCACATGGGGATCATCAAGGTCTAGGTGAAGAAACTTTTCCACAACAGACTTGCATTTTTCCATCTGATCTCCTTTTGAAGGATGATCAATACGTTTGATAGCTTTTCCATTACGAATCAGTTCTGACACTTCTACTCCTCTTTCAATAATTTTGGCTGGCATTCCTGCCAGTGCAGCAATGTTGGCAGCATGACTAACAGTGGACAAGCCTGGTTTGATCTGGTAGAAAAATACCAACTCAGCTCCATCTTGGTGGGTCTCCATGGTCAGGTACTCCAGAAGAGGTGTGTCAGGCAGGAGTTCTAGCTGCATTAAACTGTGAAAATTAGTGGAGACAAAAACCTGTGGACACTGTGTTCCTTGACTGATCCAGTGCCTAAGGACAGCAGCCAGGAGGGCCAGGCCATCCAGCGTGTTGGTCCCTTTACCAAACTCATCAATAAGTACCAGGGACCTCTCTGTGGCATTGTTTACTGCCTTGGCAACCTGGTTAAGATCAATCATGAAAGTGGAAAGCCCTACAGAAACTGACTCCCTGCTGTGAATTCTTGTGTAAATCCCATCAATTATGCCAATCTCTGCCTCTGCTGCAGGGACATAACTGCCAATTAGAGCCATAAATACTATGAGACCTACTTGTTTTAAGTAGATGCTCTTTCCAGATGAGTTGGGCCCTGTGATGATCTTTATTCGTCTTGTAGCCTCGCCACTGTTTGCAGGATTGGCCACAAAAGTCTTTGCACATAGTTCCATGAGTGGATGTCTTCCATCCTTGATGTGAAAACCATGGCGGTGAGTAAAGCGTGGCCGGCAGTAGGCGTTCTCCCGAGCCATCACTGCCAGAGCTAGTAGCACATCTAGGTGTGCAGTATGCTCAATCACACTGTTAAGCACTTCAGACTTCTCCAAAATCTTTGTCTGCAGCTGATGCATAATAAGTGTTTCCTGGTCTCTGATCTCACAGTGCAAGTCACCGAGCAGTCTGTCTAGCTCCTTAGTCCTATCACTTCTGTAGTGCAGTTTATCCTCTGACAAGAACATGAAGTCCAAGCCTTCAATTTCAAAGTCACTCTTATCCACCATAGTTGGTAGCCGTGGAATGGAGAGAAGAAACCCAATCAAAGGAATGTAGATCACACAACAGGAGGGGATATGATTGTCCAAGGTCTCCAATTCTTTTCGTGCCACTTCTGTAAGGAAGTCTGACAGTCCCATCAGCTTTCGTTTCTTCGCGTCAATAGTAGGGTCCACATTGGGTTTAACAGTGAAGCGGTTCTCTGAGATGCTGCCTTCAAAGTCCACCACTTTGCTGATTAGACTAGCAATGTAGTGGAGATCATCAGTGAAGACACGTGAAATAGTCTGAAAGAGTTCAATAGTGTTGGGCAGAGAACGACATGTGTCTCTAAGGCACACTGCACTGCATGCTGTCTTATAGAGTGCTTGCCAGTCACTAACTTTTGTGTGGGAAAGAGTCATTCTTTTTAGAATAAGAGGCACGTTTTTAATATTCTTGAGGCAGCCTTGAAGAGTGAGAACTGTTTCATGGTTCTGAGCCAGCAGGAAGTAGTGGATAACATCTAGACGTTTGTTCAGCTCTGTCAAGTTCCGAGTAGGTCGTGTGAGCCACTGCCTCAGCAGTTTTTCTCCCCATTTGCACCTGCAGTGATTTAAAATTCCATATAAACTGAATCCTTCTTTTAATCCACTGGACAGTTTGTACACAGAAGGATGGATATCACTTTTAAATATCTGCAGGACACTGTAAGTATCTTGGTCCATATTCACAGTATCTGACAGCACAAACTTTTTAAAGGCCAATATAGGAACTGCAATAGTGCTTTCTTCGAGCTCAACTCCAATCCTTCTCCTGTCTAGAAACTTAAGGAGTCCCCCGAGGGCTCGTATCATGAGTGGACTCTCAAAAGGGATGACTGAGGACAAGTAGAGAATTTTCTCTGTTGCAGTCATATGAAATGGGATAAATGGAAATTGTCTAGATAGGATCCGTTGCTTGCTGACTTCTAGGCCAAAATCTATGTTGGGAAACAGGACAATTTCTGGTTTTCCTGTATCTTTATCACTAGCACTAGCTGTTAGGTTGGTCAGGAATTTGGCAATGTTCTGGTCCTGTTTTGCACTGGTCACTATGCATTGAGGATTAACTTCCTCAATTACTTTTTGCAGTAGCCTGAGGTCTTCGTTATCAGGTATGTCAGGCATGAAGTAGACTGAGCAATCTTCTGTATCATAGTAAGTAATTGCCAGCTGCCCTGCATACCACAAAACAGACATGTGTGTCTCAGAGTGTTCTTCATCTTGTTCAGGCCCAAGCAATGGTGGCAAAGCACAACTCATGGCTGTTGTGGCACTCATTCTGTTGGAAAAAAAAGATATTTCTATTCACAACTCATCCAAAAAGTCCTGAGAAGTAACTGTAATTGACAACAGTAGGTTAACACTCTTTCAGTCCTGTCTAAGAATCTACCAGGAATTAAACATACATGTTACCTGTTCAAGTGAAAAGATGCAGCCAATAACTACAGCCGCCATCTTGCTTCCAAGCAAGGTGTGACTGAGCTCACTACCAGCAATGCTGGAATAGTTTTACAGTTTTTCTTTGTATCCTTTATTTTAGTAAGATAAGTGTGCTCAAATGCCCATAAGTACAGTAATATACATGGACATGTATATCCACATACAGTATCATCCTCCCTCAGAGTTGCGGGACGCCCACATGCACTGACCACAGCTCCTCACAACAATGCAGCACACTGGCTGTCGTTTCAGGGTCCGACCCTGGTGTTTGTGCAGCACTACCACATAGTACCAGCTTCTATACAAGTACATAATGTACTGCACCTGGGGTCAACCATACTAAAGTTTCCTCTGCTGAGTCCACAGTTCCTGTCAGCAACGCACTTACAACCCTCTCCCACTTCTCCGTTCTAGTCACTCTTGTCACCACAGATGGGCATCTCGTCTCGGCTGCTGCATCTCCTTGCAGCCCAAAGTTTTATCTTGACCCCCTTCCCCCCCTCCGCGGGCAGGTGCTTGGCGCTCCCCGCGCTCAGGCCTCCCCGCCGCCCCGCTCCTGTCAGGAAGGCGCTGGGCTGTGGTGCTGAGCCCGCCTCCGCGGCCGCCCTCCCGCCCCAACGTGCTGCCGGCAGCCGCCCGGGCGCAGGCCTGCCGCAGCCCGCTCCGGTGTAGGGCCCTGCCGTCACACAGGGAATGGGCACCCTCAACCTCTCCTGCGGCCTTCCGGCTGAAAGGGAAGCACCCCTCTCCGCGGGCCTCCAGCTCCTCCTGCCTGCCCCTGCCCCTGCCCCAGCGGCGGCTAGCTACTTCCCTCCCCGGCCTCCTCGGGCCTGCGCTGAGGGGAAGGGGATACGGTTGGTGGAAGCCCCCGAGCAGCCCAGCCCACTGCCCAGCAAGGGGTGCAAAGCTCTCAAGTATTATTTCCGTGGCCTGCCTTTGCACCGCCTGCCAGTGCTCCAGTGGGACCCATGTCTGTGCCTGCCTGCTGCCAGGCTCCCCAGTGTTTACCTCTTTCACCCATTGCGCCTTCTGCAGTTCACTTAATGAGCTACTAAGAGCAACTGTAAATGACGCCTCACATACTGCCTTGGCCTTCTGGGAGCTGGGTGTGGTGCTGGGAGTCCGGTGTTTTGGCTGCGGGGTCTGGTACGTGGAAACTGAAGCTGCTTGCAGGAGAGTGTTGGGCACCTTGCTTTGCACCTGTGTTAAGGCCTGTTGCCACTTGAGCCTGCTGGCCTCTGGTCCCACCAAGAGTGGAACGCTGCCTGGCCACCCGCTGGCTGCAGCCATGGGGACCCGGTGCAGCTGGAGGGTTTAATGGCAGGCTGGGGGTGGCAGGCTGCACCTTCCCTTCCTGCACGCAGAGGAGGCGCAGAGTTAACGAACGTGACTGGGCTACCAAATGCTGTCTCATTGGTGTCCTGCCAGTCTTGCAAGAGGTCCACATGCAATGCCTCTCCAGGCCCACATTACACAGGCACGCCCCTTGAGATTATAGCATTACAGTGCTTCCTCAAAGGCAGGTGTCTTTGTCCTCCTTCCAGCACCAAACACTTCAAAATGGCCTCTCAAGTACTCGTGTTTCTCACCCTCTCCCGATTATAGCATATCTCTATAATCAGCATCTCTGACTTTCCCATGTGGTAACAACTCCCTTTCATCTCTACTGCTCCAGACCCTTTCAGTTAAGAAATGAACCGTGACCTTCCCATGTACCTGCATTGTTTCATCGGTTCATGTCTCATTACAAAAGTGCTCCAGAAATTGGTCCAAGTTACTAAAAATACCAGTTTTCTTGTGGCTGCTTTTCCAAATATATTTCAGTAGTGCATCACAAGCATAACTCAGTTCTTGAGCATTCAGTATTTGATTCACACCTTACTGATCTCTTTTTGACAAGCAACATCCCAACCTCTTGTAATTGGTATTTTTTTTATTGGAGTATGAGTGGTGATTTTGATCTTTTCCTCATTTCACTCCATGAGTACTCAAGGCTTCACATTTTGACAAGTGTTCTCCTGCATGAAAAGGTCTTTTTTTATTACTGATTGATGGATAAATGTATTTCAAAGAACTGTGAGCTAAAAAACCAAAGAATAATGATTTAACTTCAAAATAGCCTTAGTACATAAGGACTAATCTAGCCATAGAGTATCAAATTTTAAATAATGACTGTGAGGATAGAATAAATGTAGACTTCCAAGGAGATTGTGTACCTGAAATGAAAAGCATCCACCACCAGATGTCAACGTTTCAGAGATTAAGGAAATGGAAAGACAAATTTCTGACCTTTGTTAAATTGGACTTTAAGGGACCAAAAGTCTTGATTTAGTAAAGGGGACCAAAAGTCTCTAAAGAGAATCAAATGTGCAGGTACTTAAGCAAAGGGCTTCTGAAGTCAATAATTTTGTACCTAAGCAAAAGCTCAGTAGACATACCAGCATTGAGCCCATCTTGCACATGAGTAGTTGTAAATGAAACACCACAAGAAATGCGTGAGTGTGATGCTCAGATGAGTGGATAAACTGTAAGGGAGGAGACAGTATCTGTCCCCTTTAGGGGTGTCTGGTGAGGGACCTTTTCAGTGTAGAAGGGTATAATAAGAAAAGGAGGAGGTCCTAAACAACACAGAGAAACAAACTTTACCAACATATGATAAAGAAGGCAGTAACGAGCCAAAGCTGGTCAGCCACACAGGCTAATAAGGGCACGTGGAGTGTGAGGATGTTTATTTCAGTGGGATGTCTGGTTGAGAACCTTGTGAAATGGGACGGTAAGGGAAAGGGGGAAGCCATAAACAAAATATACGGAGACACAAACCTGTCAAATGTAACACACAAAACCAAGAAACAAACCTCATCGGTCACACTAATTGGTGGTCAAGAAGCTGCAGGAAAACCAGGACTTTGCAGCTGCTGGGTGTTGGTGGGTGTTGGTGGGATTGTTCACATGGGTGGGGGATGTGCAGGGGAAGGGGATGAGGAGGAGCAGAAGAGGACTGGACAGAATGGGCTGTAAAAGGGGCTTGTCCTGTGTAAAACTGGGCAGGTGGGCATGCTTGTCTGACCGAGCTGGTGTGCTGGGTGCTGGCTGTTGGGGGCAAATGTCTCTTCCCCAGACTCTGTGTAAGGGATGTGGGTGTTCACTGCCAAACCTCAAGCTGGATCAGCCAGCAAGTGGGGGAACTGTGCGGTGAGTAAGGGGGCCTTCTAATAGCATGCCCAGTGTTCACAGCAAGAATAATTTCCAGTTGCAGGTGCCATGAAGACTTGCAAACTGTGGGAAATTAAAGCAGTTGTAGCGTTGTGTATGTCGATTTGTATCCTACAGGACTGAAGAGGGAGGGATAGAAAGGAGGAATAATGACACTTTTATTTCATTGTTTAATATCTGCACCAGACAGTGCTTAACTAAAACAGAAGATTTGGCACATTATTGTTTCAATATTCTTTCTGCATTTTGAAGTATTTTCCATCCTAAATATACCTCTGGGTTAAATGAAAACTATAGGAATTA
Source organism: Falco naumanni (assembly GCF_017639655.2). NCBI lineage: Eukaryota > Metazoa > Chordata > Aves > Falconiformes > Falconidae > Falco > Falco naumanni. The sequence goes on along the minus strand of NC_054059.1, from coordinate 55,275,575 downwards.
AATATAAAAATTCAGTCTTCTAGTAGAACGTCTAATTAAATTTTATGTTGCTATTTAAAGGTGAAAAAAATTGACTCAAGCCTGTATGAAGATTTTAAAAGCCATTATTTTGGAGATGAAGTTTTGCACCGCCTAGATCTTTGCTCCATGCTGAAAAAAAAGCAGCCAAATGGTTACTACTACTGTGAGTCTTCTATTGTTTTTGGTAAGTACATCTTCCTTTTCTTCTTACATCATTGTGTCTATAACTTACATGCCTGAAAAGCCATTTTTTCTGGAGTGTATGTTAGGCAATTCTTGTAATAATAGCCTTGGAGTCTGACAGAATTATGTTCTTCAATCTTGGCTCTCCAGGAGCACTGTGCAGTGCTTTTGCTGACAGCTAAAGTTTACTTTCGACTGTCCATCCCCAGAATCCAGTTCCATTTCTCATCCTAAAATGAGTGAGATAAGTGAGATGTATCACTCTCCAGAGCGGCTCATCTCTCTGTTAATGATAGAGACAGCCTGTATGACTAAGTTAGATTAGATGCAGTAATTACAGATCATTAAAGCTAAGTGGAATGTCTCTGGTTTGGCAGAGATGTGACTTTACTTGGACTATATTCATATACAGGGAGAATTTCAGTGGTACAACAGATTTCATAACTGTTCAGAATACCATCAAGACTTTAGACATTTTATGGGCACTTTGTCTAGATTATTACAATACTAGAAATCACAGTTGTTTCCTTCTGCTTCAACTGAACAGAAGCTTCACATGCCTATGATTAATATTCTGGGCTTGTCTTCTCATTTCTGCCACAAGTCATGTATAGTTGGAACTTCAGGTGGTACGCATGGAAGGACTAAGCGACTATGGGATGGATAATGGCTTGTACAATAAACCTTTATCTGATGGTTAGATCCCAGTAGCTGATAGTGGATCTTGGGGCTGCTACTAGTCATATTAAGGACATGAGTTCAAAACACTCTCAAGTGGAATAACTAGAGAATACTGAGAATTTTTTCTCAAATGTAGTCACACAATTAATCTAGGAATGTATTGTTTGATGTGTTAGGAATATCTTTAAAAATACCATTCCTGAACCTGCAGATCTTTAAGAGATCAGATGACGTGGGAACATGGTCAAGCAGTAATACAGCAAAATGCAAAGTTTTTTATATTAATTGCTTTTTTCATCTGTCCTAATTAGGCTGATTCTTTATATATGTCATGTTAAAGGTGAGTCTCGAAAGACAGGTTTGTAGCAGGGAACAGGTCATGGTGTTTGGCAGCCAGTTTTTATTTCTCTTCTCTGTACTGGTGCAGCTTGGTTTTTAGGTTTCTGGGGTTTGGGGCTTGTTTTGTTTTGTTTTTTTCTGAAGTCATGTCAAAGGTTGAATGTAGTGGTGTTAGAAGACACGGGATACATGAAAAGTTCATGTGAAGATATCACTTTGTCTTTTTTCTTTAGAAATAGAAATTTAGAAAGAGCAAAATGGTTTGGCATGGTGTCAGTGAGCAATAACTCCATCCCAACAAGAATATGGACCGTCTTAATAAAACTTAATAAAGCAAAGTCTTAACTCCGTCCTACTTAAGGAAAAGAGAACATCTGTTCTTGTATGGATCCTCTAATAATAGGAAAGAACTGTGAAAAATCTTTTACAAGAAGCCTCAACAATAATATGCTTACTTAAATACTATGGTAAATTTGTTCTTATATACCTTGCAATGTTTCTGAGATTTCTGTTAATAAGCAGTAATATAGAAAAAAAATATGTCCAGAAATCATTCTAACAAGCAAATTATTCAGTGGATCTTATGTTTCTCACTCCAAAGCATACTAGCTTTAGTAATGAAAATATTAATGACCAAGGAATGATCGTATCCTTAGAAAGAAAGAACAAACATGCAATGTCAGGGAAATCTTCGAAGACCATTGCCATCCCAACAGCTGAATAGAAACATCTTCACTGGAGTCTTTTCTTGAGTGGACAGTTTTAAAGGAAAGCCCTGTCTTCAGCCTTAAGTAATAAGGAGTCTCAAAAAGATGAAAACAACTATTTTTTATCAAGATATATCCTTAAGGAATAAGAAATTTCAAAAAGCCTAAATGATTTTATGATTCTGTGAAGATATGTTATTAAGGACAAAGAAATCTCAAGAATATGAAGACTTTATGAATGTACAATGTCCATCCCCAAATTCTCCAAAACTTTTAAATGTGCAATGAGCATAAAATGAAAGGAAAGCTTCTGATACAGACACTTCTTCTAGTTAAGCTAATTGTGATGGAAAGATCCAAGTTGCAAAAGCTTATAATTGACAGAAATACATGTGAATAATGCATTATACTCTATTTTTTCTAAGCACATACTGTTTTTTTCATAATCATAAAAACTGTGCCTGTTTAATAGGTAGGTTATACCTGGTGCCTCACCTGCTGTTTTTCAGCTGCTTTTCAAGTTCTGGATTGTTTCATTCTTAATGCTACAAAACTGACACTATGTTGGAGACAAAGGGTGTTCATGAACAGTTAGTAATACTTAAAAGTTCCTGTTGTTTGGATTAGCTTTACATAAATACCACTATTAAAATTTAGTGCTGGTTCCAGGACTTCGTGTAGGGCTTTGGTGATGACGTGGTTTCTGCCTTGTGGTAACTTCTTCCCCTATGCTGCAGCATTGCTGGTGGAAGTGCTTACTGGTCTTGAGGACCATTTGAGGATTTAGGATTAAATACTTACACAATGCTTTAGTCAGGCACTTTGCGAATGCTAATTGCTGTTAATGTTTATGCTTGCATTTAGGGCCACCTTTCTTTAGCTTAGGTAGACCTACAAAACAAATTAAAAGCAGTGCAGAAGGAAAAAGAGTAGGATGTCTGTTTAAATCAGTGACAACACTATGGCAAAATACAGACCAGTCAAAATCAAAGTCAGATACATTTATACATATCTATCTATCTATCTATCTATCTAAACATATTATCGTATTTATTACCTTGTGTTATGCATGTTTCATAGTTATGTTTATATATATTATATAACTATATATCTAATGTCTTCTGTAGGTTTGTACATTCAAATATTATTTATGTGCATCCAAATGCTTAGAGAAAGGAAAATTACAAGATTATTTAACATGGTATAAAATTTTTAATTTGGGTGAAATTGAGGTTCCACTATTCACAAATACACTTAAAAATTATTTTGAAATATTTATCTGATGAAGGAATTTGGTAAATAACTCATTACAAATAAAAACTCTTTAGTAGTCTATGTGGTAGATATTGACAATGTTTTCTCAAAACATTTGTCTAAATCTCTTCTCTTGAACTTGTCTTTTGACTGACATCTCAGAATAGTTAAATGAGATAGTCTTTCAGCTGTCTTTTGAATATGATTCCCATTAAATGGTTTATAACATCAGTTAATCAACTTGTATTCAAAGCAAGAATTAGATGCTTGTTTGGCTTCAACTTAATCCTGATATGACAATGCATAAAGAACTCATGGGAAGTATAATTTTCACAGTCTGAACACCGTTCTTCTCAGAATTATCTTTACATGTGTACTATATCTGGCTTTCTTCAGCCATAGTATTTGAACAGATGTTCCTCACTGATACCACATTAAGAAAATGTAGTATTATTATCCCCACTTTACTCAGTCCTATATTGACATAGAAGCATTGTGCCCAAATACATGCATTTAATTTTGTACATAATATATATTTAACTAAGACCAATAGGAGAAGGAAAACAGCTATATTTGAAAAGTTTAAATGACTCATTTTTTATTTCAGAGAAGAGGAAACTATATTTTAATGAATGTTTAAGAACTCATGTTAAAGTGTTTTAAAATATGATTTGAATAGGTGTTTTAGTAATTAAGATAGCTAGGATATTAAAATAAACACAGGAGGGAGTTAACGCAGTTTTAGTAATACATCAGAAATAATGAAATTTGAAAATTACTTAATACAGACAAAACACTGCATCCAGCTCCTGTTCTTTCTATATGTATGTGTACTCAAGCAGTTATCTTCTTTCTCTGAAGTGCACAGAAAGTACAAAAACAGAATTTACTTTTTGTTACTTAGAGTTTGCGCCAGAGTTGAGTGTTATGCATCTAATAAGATGAAAGGATCTAGAAAGAGATCAGACTAATGTTAGAAACAGGGATCCATACACAACAAAGAATTGCATACTACCATTGCTAGTAAGTGCCATAACGTGTAATCAGCTTGGTAGCCACACATTTGAAAAACATGTTTAAAAATATGGGAAGCATAGAAAAATTAATATAAATAATGACAAAGGTGAAACACCTGCTGAGATCCAGCAATATGCACAGCAGTTAAACAGGCTTTGACAATATGTTACAGAGCAGCATCCACTATCTTCAGCAGAGCCTACAGATCTGCAACAGATTTTCCTGCATCTGCATGGCAGACCTGCAGGGTATGTATTCAGGAGTTAAAATTTGGCATGACAGTGCAATAATGTTCATCTTCCAAGTAGAGCTCAGTTTATTCTTTAAAGCAAACAAAACAGCAGACCAACAAAGTGTCCTCCTTCAGATAACCCCCCTCATGGCTGCTGTTGTGTATCACCTCAAATCCCAAAGAAGACCAGTAAATGCTGGAGTAAGTTGAGCTTCTGAATATGTACTCCTTCACCTTTATGTCACGGTGAAGGTGATCAGTAGACCTTCTGACCACCAAAGGGAGCATTATGTAAATCTTCTTACGTTAAATATGCCATTAGCATGAAGTATCTCACTTAAATTTTCAGGATCCCGTCATGAAGTTTTTTGTAGACTTGTTTCAAAGAAAATTTGTTCGTAGTAATATAATGTAAAATGAGATTATGTACACATTAAAGAAAGTTATCACATTCAAAGCTGTATTCAGCCTGTAAACTGTGATAAGGTTGTCTGGAGTGGCCAGTAAGGACAGATTTATATATCACACTTCCCCTGTGCTATCTCTGAGGTAGAAAAACTTAAAGATGTCTGCTCCTTGGTGGACACCACCCAGCAGGTTACTCTTACTTTCTGCACATTCAGAACTCATATATCTGGAATGTGTGCCAAGCTGAAGATTAAAGTGCTATTACAGTTCCACTTAACCCTTGCAATCTAGCAGTAGCAATATGGAAATTAAAGTATCAGACTACAAACATCTGTTTTATCTGCATAAAAGCATAATAATAGCGTAAAAGGTAATGCTTCTTGCTGCTGAAATATCTTAAACAGATGCCTTTCTAAGTTGCAAAACATTAGTGGGTCAATTTACATTTCAGTGGAACTATGTACAGGTTTAGTGTCCAGTCAGATGTTGTCATTGAGGTACTTTCTGCAGTCTCTCTGAAATGGGAGACACCTACAGGAAGTCATTCATCCAACCCTAAAATGTTTTGTAAGGCAGGCAAGATCTAAGAGGTGTCTAAGATAGACAAGATGTAGGTCTAAGATACATTACTTGAACAGTTGTTAATATTTGTTAATTAGCTTGCTTGCTAATTTTATATATACTTAAATACAAATTTTCAACTAAATGACAAAAAGATGCATAATATTTGCAGGCTTCACGTTTCTGAGGAAAATCGATAACACTATGGACAGAACATGTTACAAGATTTATTCTTGCCGATTGCTGCTGTTAGGCTATTTGAATCATTTAAGTAACTTGTTAGTTATCTAAACTTTAAATAACCTCGAGTTAGGATTCAGCGGTGCAGTTTATGTTTCCACATTACATTTTACATAGCCAGGCAGCTGCTCAACATCCATGTCTCAAAGAACAAGATGTTCCTGATAGTACCTTGTATAAGAGCTTTCCAGGCTGAAGATAAGTTTAGTCAGCAATAGGTTTGGGGGATACCCACAAAGAAGAAAGAAGTACAGAGGAAAGAAGAGCAGAAGAAAGGACTCATCTGTACCTGAAACAGAAAACCTATATCTGTCACTCTGTGAACTGAAAACAATACTGAGAAGAAATAGAAAACTGAAAATAAAAGAGTTGGAAACCAATTGATAGTTGGATAAGATTGTCAGCATCCCTCAGTTTGCTCTTTTTAAAAAATGCACTTACACTGTCAAGCAAAAAATACAGTAATATTCATTATAAGGGGAGAAGAGGGTTCAAATACAGTCTGCAATATGAAGTTTGCCTAGTTTGTCTGACATCTTTTTAAAGTGGCACCAGCTTTAAGAGAAAGGCTGGCATTTGTCACCTTTAGATGCTCTCCTGCTTCTTTATCTACAGATGGTTTGACCTAAATGTGATTGATTTTATTTGTACAGCAGTTAGACATTTTCTCACATTGGAAACAGCAATAGTAACCAAATAAATGCTGATTTTATTGTCCAGATTCTACATCCTGCAAAATTACATGTATCATGTTGGTTTCTTTTACTCTCCTCCTTAGTTGCATGACAGTGAATCACTTCTTCTAAAATAATGTCATTCTTTGATTTTATCTGTTATCTGTCCTTTTTTCCTCTTGTTCTGTAATTTCAAAATACTTCTAGGTCTGTTTCTTTCACTTCTTGATTTTTCTTTCCTTGATAGTCTATTTGTAGTCTAGCTTCTACTTTCTCCACTCTGTTAGATTGTGAATAACTGCTCTTAAGTTTTTTGCATATCTATGGCCCTCTTCTCAAATTTTAATTATTAATATGGCAGTCATACTGCTTTTGGATAAAAATGTCTTGGGCAGCTTCCCGGGACTATTTCTTAACATTCAAAATTAGTAATTAATTTACTGTTTGTGTTGAGTTTGTCCACATCCACTGCAATTTTGTGCATGCAGTATGCTTAATAACTTTGCCTACATAAAAAGGAGCAGGTACTGTGTGCTTATCAGCAAAGTCTTCCCATAAAGCACTATTTCTTAGCAATCTCCTGTAGTAGAATATTGACTTATAAAAATTATTCTTTTAAACACTGCAGAGAAACACTCACATTTTAGCTATTTATTAAGTTAGAAACCAGGCTTTTTATGGACAGTGACTAGAGAGTGGTGATCCAATGATTTCTTACACACATCAGATCTTTTCCATTCACTGCTGAGACAGAATGGTCCCCTATTGATTCCTTTTCACTAGTCCTACATTAGAACTTGATGGATATTCTCTTTAGCTGTAGCAACATATCTGATTTTATATCACTACAATGCATAGTTTCTTCTGTATTTGGTTATTTTCTGCTATTGAAACATTGATCATTAGTATAGCAATTTTCGTAATGAAATAGCATATTTATATTAATTTTGTAATGGTAGTTATAACTTAAAAACTCTATTGATACATTCTGTGTGTGGATAAGGAGGAGAAGAAGCTGACAGAGAGGGAAATAACCAATATAAATATGGTTTGAAAGTGGAAATTTTCATTTTGGAATAATATTTTATTGTTTTGAGGGCAAGTTCTAATGTCCCTGACTTTGAGATTTAATGTTGTGAAATGTGTAACAAACTTTTCATTAGAAAGTGACAGGGAGCTTCAAAAACAGGAACATGATGTTTAGAACTCAATCATTCATCTCCTAATACTGAAAGTAAGTAAAACCTCATCACCTCTGTGACTCTGTGATTATGAGGTATGTAGTATTTGCTTTATTGTACAGGGTAATTTTTGCAATTTTATTTAAAAATGCCATAATGTAATTCTATTCAAAAGGCTATTGTTCTTTTATTTTTCAAGAAAAAGGTGTTTGAAGTAGTGACGTGTTTTCATGCCAGAGCTGTTATCAGTAGCTGAAAGTGAAAATAAGATTTTCCACAAATGACTTTCAAAAATATGTGCAGACAATGGGATAAAATTGATGAAGCAAATATCTGACAGGAAAGCATAAAAGCATATTTGACATCAGTAAGCATGTGATTCATGACTGAAAATTTGCTTGAGTATATAGAAAGACAGAATTGATTTTTCACAACATAACATAGGATGCTACAAAATATGAATTAATAACATCCAGCAGCTTTTTTGTATGTTTGGTATTTCTGCTTTAAATACATTTTTCCTCAAGCAGACTTTGGTGTCCAAAGAACTAATTTATTCCTAAATTTAATAGATTAAAAATACATTGAAAATTGCAAAAAGTAAACAGACCACCTAGGAGGTGAGGAATAAATGAAATATATAATATTCTTTCATTGAATAGATAAGTAAAAGGTAATTGCTTTTAAATCTTAAAATTTTCCTAGCTAGCGTGTTACTTTTGTTAATATGTATTTATTGTATAGTGTTAACATCAAATGGAAGGTATGTTTGATTTACCATAATTAAATTAAGTTCTTCTGCAGTTCCTTTGAGGAGTGGTTTTCAGTAGTTCGAAGGACATGGAGTGAAAAGAAAACCAATCTTCCATTGTTTAAATGCTACCATTTTCCACTTAGTGTAGATCTGAAGAGCTTTTCCAGTATGCTGCATGGTTACACAGAGAGAGACTACTATGCTTCCTACCTGATCCCTGTGAAGTATTCTAAACTAAAATGTGGTTGCAGATCAGTAGAGATCTGTACTTCAGGGAAAATACAAACACTGACATAAAAATGTAGTTGTTGAGGAAAAGGGCTTGTTATGCTTAATACCACAACTTACATTTATCTTTCAGAATAGTACTCAGCAATTAATAGAAACAGGTAATAATTTCATTTCCAGTAGTTTTCTTATTCTAGACTGGACATAAAATATTTTTGAAGCCCCTAGTATTTGTAAAAGTAGTTTCTTTTCAGTGGAAATACTTTCAAGATAAAAATGTGACAGTTTTTAAAGAAGCTTTGTTAATGTGGCATATAGTGTCATTTCTTGTTTCCTAGAAAGCAGCAATGCGCCGTTTCTTATGGAAGCAGTAGACTGTAAGAGCAAGATTACATCTACCACAAGATAAAACATGACATTATTGTCTTTAACAGCAGCCTGCCAAATTACTTGGAAGTTTTAATTTGTTCTTAAGCACATCAGAAAGGGCCATCATAATATCTGCTGAATACATAGTATGCGATCTTTGATTTTTCAAATGAAGATCAAATATTTAAGATCTGAATTAAGATTTAATGACAGGAGAGAAATCTGAACGACCCCTCTGTTTATAGGACAGTTACACAGAGCTGTTGGGTATGAACAGTTGGAGGGTGTCACTCAGGCAGTATAGAGAACTTTCTTGGAGGGTGAACATACAATTCAAAAAAAATGTTGCCTTATTACCTTATTAGGTGAAGAGTTTTGATTTCTTCTTAGTGAAGTATGCCTGAGTCTGCATGTGGGCCCTTATTTGTCAGCTATCCAGCTGGGGACAGTCTAGCACTGTGCTTAATCCCCCTGCGCCACAGCTTGAAAATCTACCAGAGGACATGGGTTATAATTGAATCACTGTAAGCAGAATGGTGCCAAACCTTGCAATTTACAACCAATAATAAATGGCTGAGCAGTGCATAAGAAATAACTTTTTTACACTGCCTTTTATGCTATGTGAGTGTTCCTGCTCTGTTCCGTTACAAAATTAAATGTGTTAACCATCTGTGACTTAATTTATCTGGTATTACTTTAGTTGTTTTAGGTACTTTGCTTGCTTGTGCTGTGGAACTGACAAGGAGCATACAGGATCAGGTAAAGATGGCAATGCTTAATGAAGGCATTCCTGCTGCCTCTCAAGTGTTGGCTGCTGTCTCTAGGCTGATACAATAGTGTTTAGCTATGTACTAATTTCAACATAAGCATCGGTAGGTCAGGAGACTTAGATGCCCAAAGCTGTGGTACCAGGCCTAGGTCAAACATGCATATATACTCATACTTATTAGACATACCTACAGACAGTTGAAGTTAGGCTTCCAATTAAGTTTCTAAACATGTCTACACTGTATTTTCTAAGTCAGTATAGATTCACACCACTTGCATTCTGAGCAGATATCTGGGTGTATGTGGTTGGCATAGTGCTGAGCTTGACAGCTGGAGCTGGTACCACAGATTCTGCTCACCTGGATTAGGGTCAGCAGTGGGTATGGGAAGAATGAGCTCCTCTTGTCCTCTCTGGACTGCATGGTTTTACTTTAGGTGAATAACTTGATTTCTGAAGTGCTGAGACACCACAGTTGACCCTTTGGCACATACTTTTAGAAACCTCTGCTTTAACTTTGTGTTTTGCAAAGAGCAGATTTGTCTTGAAGAATTCTGATTAACCATCCACAGCCTATGGATTACAGCAGAAAGTAATTGCTGACTGAAGACTGTTTAAAAACCTTTTACCTTTGAAATCATGTATTTAGGTAAACAGTAAAAATGCCACAATTGCATTTTAATACCTAAGTACTGTTTCCATAGCTTGCTTATTTTTAAAAAATGTTTAAGGTGTTTTCAATCAGAAACCCTAGATACTGGACTTTATTGCTTTAATCAAGAGAACAAACAAAAGGCTTTCTTACATGTAAAACTGTTCCTAATTAAAACCACTTGGAAAGTGGGTCAAGCTGAACAGGAACAAAGCACTCTTATTCCAAAATAAGCATGTTCATGTATGGAATTATTCAGAAACAGCTCAATACTTTGAAATTCCCAGCCAGTGTTAATCTGTCTTATCTTTCACATGCAGGCAAGCCCTATAGTCTTCCTTCCCCATTCCTGTATATCTATTGCAAACACAAACAAAACTGGATGTTAAAAATTTACATCACTTGATTAGCATGTTACACCGCCTTTGGCAGAAGAGGAGACTGGTTAGTGTATCTTAGAAATGTTATTTTCACATGAAAATAAGTAAAAGCTATCATTATTTTACATAGTAAATATACCTACTTATGGATGTACTGTTTTAGAAGCATAAGTTGAATTCTTTGTGATTTTTATTATTGGTGAATTCTGTTTTCTATATATTGTTAATTTCCATTCCTGAGATATTACCCAAGATGTAGAGATGCTAATTTCCAAGTATCTCAGTTAGCATCCATAGTATGGATTAGCTGGTACCTCAGTCATTTACATCTTCCAGTTATCTAGTCAGACCTTCTCAGATACATTTTTTCTCTTCAGAAATATACAGAACATCTGCCTTACCTTTCTTCATAATTCGTTACCCAGATTGTGTTCAATGTACTTAGTGGTTATTTATATTCTTGAGGATATCTTTTCTTAATTTTGAAGAACACAAAATACATGAAGGCATACTGGTTCTCCAAATTGAGTTTAGAATATTATAGTACAATTCCTTCTATACAAGCATAACAAACATGCATTTCAAAGTAAACCTAAATCCGTAATTTGAAATACAGATGTGTAAATTCTAATGCCTTGGTTGTTTTTAAACTAATAGAAATAATTTCCTGATAAACAGTCATCTGTGGTTTTACTGCTTCTCTGTATTATGGGGGCTTTTTTGGCTTGTATTGCCAATTTTCACCATGATGCTGTAGTTATTCAGGTTTCTTATGAGAAACAAAGGCTAAGAAGTTTTAAAAATTGAGTTATTTCTGATTGTTTATCTGCCCTTTGATTTTAAACTCTCCAATCGCTTTCAGCCCTTTTTTCACATCATTCTTAATTTGGGACTTCAATGGTATAGGGCCATTGGTGGTGAGGCTTGCAGTAAAATTCTAAGGAAAATAACATTATTTTGGGAGAATATTACTCTGTAGTAGGGTAGATTTAAAGGGAAAAATTATACAGTAAAGTGCAATAGTAGAGTACAAAATATTTTTAATATTTGTGTATTTTTGAGCTTCTACTTAGCATTCCTCTTGTCTGTACTGTAGCTGTGTTGCAATGCTCAAACACATGGAATTAGTCAGCTGCATATATTTCATAAGTTTGTCTTCTGTAGTGGTAGCTATTCTGACTATTGCTTTTTTTATTTGAAGACTTATGTCTTGATTGGTTTATTTAATTTAATGGAAGAATCTGTAAGGGGCTGCATTCTTTCACATATATACATCTTTTCAATGTAAATTTATGTCACAGCACTAGCAAAACTATCAAGCTGCAACAAGGTCTTTTACCATCTCATACCAACATACTCTTCATGCCTGTCCCTCCACTGCCTTCTCCTGGTCTCTCCTCACCCAGGGCACTTGTTCTCTCTTCTCTCTCCTCTCTGCTTCTTCATCCTCTCCTCCTTAGCTGCTCCCTCTCCATTGGCTGCCCAACCTCTTAAGAGAACCAGCCAGACCTGCACCTTATCTACATCGGCCAGCCCACAGTTGTATATTATCAATGCTGATTAACCCAGCTTCATTCCTTTACAAGTTTATATTTGTATGAATTCAAATCAGTGTGATTATATTAATAACTTTGTCCTATTAGTGCAATTGTAGTAAGAATTCTCCCTATAGACTCTCTCTTAAGGGCAGTTTTCCAAACAGATTTTGGTCCACAGTCTTTTGTGCCATGAGATATAATACAGGGGCTGAACGTATGTTATCTACCGGACCAAAAAGTGCATTTAATAGATGTATTATGTTGACAAGTCCTGCTTTTTATATTAAAGGAGGGGTTTGTTAAAAGTCTTTGTGTATAAAGAAAACTTTGAAGTCCAAGAAAGGTTGTAAGTATCTTTTGTAGGAATTTGGCCCCAGAATTAGATACCTTCATTTCCAGTTGCGTGCAGCATCCAGTATCTCAGAGCAGAATCAAGAAATTGCAGGCTAAACAGAGTGCTGTGTTGAAAAAGCCAATGGGAAATACCCAGCAAAGAACTACATCAACATCTCTCTGTCTTACTTTGATTTTTGAGATAGGCATCACATCCTACTAGGATCCAAAGTCCACTATCCTGTGCTGATGAGATACTTAAATCAGGTTTCACTTTTTTATTTTAAAGAGGAAATACTTATTACATACACGGTTTGGTTACAATTCCCACTCAAATTAGACATAGGGTTTTTTCTTCCCCCAGCTTGGGGGAATGCAAGCCACTGAAGGCTGGAAAAGCCACAACCAGTAGCTTAGCATGGAAGCAGAATGGTGCACCTGTGTTCTTCAAGGAGCTTCTCCTGAGCAGCAAAGAATTCAGAACTCATAGAGACAAGAAATGAATTCCCCCTGCCCCAAGTCAAGCTCTGTAATACTGTGATTATTTCTTGGAGTGTCTAGTCTTATGGAGGTCACAGGGACAATGTTAAAATGCCCACTGTGGGCATAAATCAACCTCGTGACTGATTTAGGAAAGGGAGTGTCCAGTGCCTGGATCGTAAACAGATGAAGCCCAGGCTGCTCTGAACATGACTACTACTACTGCTGGACAATAGTAGAATATGTGGGGTTTATTGAGTTTTTGAATGCAAACATATCAGTCCTGTCTAAATGCTGTTTGGTGTTTGTCTGTTTTTGGTATTCATTAGAGATAAATTATCAGTATATAGGGTTGGTACATATATATGTTTTTCTGTGTGTGTTTGCATGCTTGTCTATATGCACATGCATGCATGTCTACATAGCATAACTCCTGGTATTTACTTTACTGGGAGGTAGTGCAAAACATTCCTTCTAAGCAGCTCTTTTCTTACTGGAAACCTTTTAATCAATTTAGCCACAGAAGTGGGTGGGGTTCGCATGGAAGAGGTTAAGAAGAAGCACACTAGAAAAGCAGTGAATAAATGTGGGTTTGGACAGCCTTTGACTATGGGAGTCATAGGGTACCTTGACATATATCTAAGCTGCTTCCTACCAGTTGCATAGTAGATTCCCCATGATAAGCTTTGGGCTGAGTACAGCCCAGATATTTGTTTTCTCATGCATTGTTAGTATTCATTGAAATTCTCCTTTTCTTTGGAAATAGTTCTGAGAGTCTCATACACTGACATATTTATGAATGTCCATTTAAAGGAACATCTTTTTTGATTGTTGCATGTTGTTATCTTTGTATGTGACCTCATTTTTCAAGCTATGCTGTCTTTCACATTCTTGCACAAAAGCTTCATTAGCACTTAAAAAGCTCATATTTAACATTTTACTTAAAGAAATAAATCCTATTTTATTTCAAGCTTTGGAACAGGCTTCCTAGGGAGGCAGAAGAATCACCATCCCTGGAAGTGTTTAAAAAAAACATAGATAGGGTGCTTAGGGACATGGTTTAGTGATGGACTTGGCAGTCCTGGGCTAACAGTTGGACTTTATGCTCTTCAGAGTCTTTTCCAACCTAAACAATTCTATGATTTATTAATTAGTATAAAACAGCAATTTGAAAATCAGGGCAGATACTGAAGGTGTAACCATTGATTTGTCCTATCTCCAAAACATGTTTGTCAGTGCTAAGGATGAAAACAAATGTATTTTTCCCTTCTCTAGAAAGGAAACACAGTTGTAGTTTGTACAGTACACAAATTTTATGGAAATAAACAGAATCCAGAGCAAAGAACAGAAACACTTTTACTTCTTTTAAAGCCTGCTTATACATGAACGCATTTTGTAAAGAAATTTTTTTCAGTGCATTGAGGAAGGGAGAAAAAAATTGTTACTTCACATGGTAGACATTGTATCCTCTTCTTGTTCTGACAGCAAATGTAGAATCCCCCTTTTTTGACCTTTATAAATAATCACGGTGTCCTTGGAGTAAAGGAACATGTAGGAATACCACTCAGTTACACTTGCAATTTGGGTTAAGATGGATAACACATACTGCAATATACCTATACCAATTAGTTGTCAATGGCTGGCTTCTTATGGAGTCTGTAACGGATCACAGGTTCTCCCGCTTGTCTCAGCTATGTTGGGCACCACTTGCTGTAGCCAGAGTCTAACGTTACCTCACATGGGGCACCAATTGTTGCAGCACAAACAAACCAGTAGGCTGCAACAAGGCTTTTACCATCAGTTAGATTCTGCTATCCATGATGTTTCCCCTTCCTCCACAAACCACCCTCCCCTCCTCAGGGCTATTTAACCACTTTGCAGGAACAAGCTACAGCTGCCCATCATCCATGTCAATCAACCCACTGCCGTCAGTGCAAGGCCACAGCTGTGTATTATCAATGCTAATCAACCCACTGCCTTCATTCCTTTACAAGTTACTTATGTTTTACTTGGTTAATATAGGCATAGGCATCAGTCAAAGCTCCCAATTATTGAATTCCTTTAAAAAATGAAAAATTTTTTTTTTCAAAATGATACAATTTTTGTACAATAGAATAGGTGTTCATATATGAAACTAAAATTCCAGAACACACTTCCCTTGTAGTTATGAATAGTAAAACCTAAGATAGAAAGATAATAAGCAGGTTTCCAGATAAAGATACAAATAAGTCTTCTAGGCCTATTGCGAGCTGGTGTTTTTTGAGAACTTCCCAGTAAATCACTTCTAGCTGTTAGCTCACTTTTGACTCCATAGATTTCTAGGAGGACTTCCAGAGTATGCACTTTCAGTGCAGATTTTTATTAATTAGATACCACTTCTATATCTTTTCATGGAGATATGATAGAAGATCATAATACACAAGCTTTACTTCACTTGTTTGTACTTTTTACTTCTTCCAAGTATACACAATTCAGATTAATTGTCAATACTTTTATACATAATGGCTTACAAAATAACTTACTGATTTGAGTATATTTGAAAATGTGTGTATTTTAATTTTAAATCTGTAAGTGCATTCTGTTTATGTTGAGTCTCTGGTATAATTAGGTTTACATGATTTTAGTGAACTCTAATATTTTATCTTATCTGTAATTGGAAGCCAATGGAAAAACTAGCAGAACTATTTGTTTAAATCAATATTAAAATTAGGAGGTGGTTGGTCTGTAGCAAAAGAATGGCTGGGTTTTGGTAGAAGTTTCTGTTAACTTTGGGGCTGGACATGATTTTTGTGTTACTTAGTTTTTTTCTAAGAAGGATATAACAAGAATCTGTGTGTGACTAACCAAAAGGAGTTTAATTCACAGTCATCTGAGAAAGCAAAAGCTGGCTGGCATTCCCAGTTCTCCTTTCTGAGTTTTCTCTGCTTTGGTCTCAAGAAAACCTTGGAGCATAATGCCATGAGAAATGAGTCAGTGTTACTGCCTGTCCCAGGCTTTTAGTAGAGACTATCTGGCATTTCACGATGATGAATCCAATAGATTCTCGCACAGGCAGCTGTAGCAGGGTAATGCCTATTAAAATTACACCAACAGTTATCCAACTTTCAATCCTTTGGTAGTGTGTTTATGGTGTGTTGGTAGAGCATATGCTAAGGGGTCACATGCAAGTGATAAATGCAGGTCATTTATTACACTTGCTGCAAAGATACGTTAGTAATGAATGCATTTTTTGTGCCTGTTTCTGAGAATGAACATTTCAAATTCCCTGCTGGTTTTCGTTTCCTTTTCATGAATTAAAAGAGCAGGAAGAAAAATTGTAAAAGGAAAAAAGCAGCTTCTTAAAATACAGTCAATAAGTGATTGCTAGACTAATTGTTTACGGTATTCTAGAATGCGTGGGCTAGATCCCGAAATATTTTCCATTGCCCCATTTCTGTCTTCTTATGACTGAGAACAGAGTTGTTCCTGAAATAATTTTGTTTTAACTGGTATACTCAGAGCAGAGCTTAACAGTTTAGCGCGTTTGCCATTTGCAAAAGGTTATACTCCATGTATCAGTTTTAGCTGGCATACGTACAGGCTTAACCTTGTACATACTGCTTTAAATTACATTGTACAGATGAAAGCCATGGTGCTGCACATAAATCAGATATTTCAAACAAGAGGGCAGCCTGAAGGGTACGTACTTGATTTCTGTTTGAAACTCAAGGTGGAGACTGCTGTCTGAAAAATAGCTGTTGAAGCTGCATGAAGTATGAAACCAGAGATGGTTCCATAGTCCAGCCTTATCTCTGCTATAGTGTGGGCTGTTAGCCCACCTGGCCCTTTGCTGAGTAGAATGGGTTTAGATAAGCTGAAAAGATGATGTTCTCACAGGTGCATGGTGCAGGTGTGGAGTATTTTGCCTACTGCCAGTGGTCAAAGCCCTGGAAATGGTAGAGAATTAACTGCTTGGAAGACTAAGCTGCTTTCTCATCTCATTGGTGTGGAGAAAACTAAAATTCCTCTGGGTATCAATCTTGGTCACCAGTCTGACTTCCTGCATGTTTTGTATGTGTGCACCAGTCAAACACTTAAAATTGAGGATTCTCTGTACTGAACCTGGTCACTGGTCAGAGCATCCTTCTTTTTCCCTGTTCATTTGCAGACCTTCTTCCCACTGTGGCTCATCTTTTCAAAGGACTGTTGGCTGAAAGAAAAGAATGTTTTTAAGGATATATTCAAATCCAGAGACTCATTTTCTGGAAGGCTTTGAGGTGAAATGTGTTATTTCAAAGGAAAGAGAGTCACAGGTTAATTCTGTCTTTCAGAATATTTTGCTCCTTATAATCTGAACAGATCGGTATGTTCCTTGGTTAGCTATACAGTTTACCAAAGCAAATGACAGCACAGGCAGATTTCAGTGAACCATCTTAAGGTGCAGCAATCTAGCAAGTGCTATCAGCTAAACACTACATCAAACTATTATTAATTGTATTTTTTTGAAAATAAAAGTTTTACATGGATTCTTTTGCTGACTTGATGTTACTTTCCTTTTTTACCTCTCATGAATCATGAAAAGCCTTTGATCCAATCCTAAAAACATAGCTGTCATACACAGTAACTAGCATTGGTCCCTTAATTTCTGTTCTCTAATGCTAGGTATTTATTTGCATAGCACCAAATACCACGTTTTCATTGGCATACCAGAATAATATGGCAAAAGATTCAAAAATTACCTAAAATTCGGGGGTTTTGTTCTCACTAGAAAGTCAGCACAAATAACCTATTACTACTGATTTCCAGAACTTCAAAAAGTATAGAGCATCCACCTATTCAACATTTACTTTTTCTTCTAACTGTAAAAATACATATTTAAGGAGCCTTCTGCTGTTGTACTCTCAAGTAACTCTTAAATAAATTAAAATTTTACAGAAAGGACTACCTTAAATCTCAGTTCTGTCCTGACTTGCATTCTTCCCAGCAACTTTAACCAGCAGGAGAAAAGGAACTTTGTAATATTCTCAGAAAGTTAACAAATCTGGGCTCTCGAGTTCCAAATGTAGATGTGGGGAAAGTTGCAATACTGAGGAGTGTTGCAACAGGAATGGAAAGGGGGCTGTAATCAGGACCTCCCTGTGCAACCTTATGCCAGCTAAATTTTGGGCACATTCAGTGAGCGTGTTACGTGTGTTCCAAATCCCAGAAGAATTCTAGTCTAGAATGATAATGAGGAGTAATACATTAGCAATAAAATACTGACCAGTGTTACTGACATTAGCAAATCTGATACACAAAACTGTGGTAAGGAGTCAGTGCATTTTACTGACTTTCTTGAAAAACTTTAAAGGGAAATAATATCCATAGTCACCATTTATTTTAAATTTTTTTTTGCCTTTTTAAGAAGTTCATTCAATTTGCTTATTCTAGTGGAAAATTAATTTTGATTTTTTTTAGCAAGAATTGTTCTTCTAGGCTATGAAAAACACTCAGAGTTCCAGAAAGCAAGTTTTAACATAATGTGATAGATAATATATGTGCATTGCAAAAAATAACTCACTGTGCTGTGTTCATATTGCATTTTATTTTAAATGTAAAAATGTTTCATGTCTCAATGGAGAACAAAGGAAAGAAGTACAAGAACAGACCTCTAACTTCTTTTTCTTGGTAGCCACATTCTTCAAAATAAGCATTGACAAATGCTAAATGTAATCAGGAAAGTAAAGAAAATATTCAAAACAATATTTGGGCAAAAAATGGAAGTCCTCTTAAAAAAAGGCAGTGTAGTGATAATTTGTTGGAAATCAAAGTTTACTAATTTAGATGGCAGAACCTAGTCATTAGAGCCTTGCCGCTGCCTCATCTTTCTCTTGTTTAATTTTTATACACATAAGAAAAAAATATCATTATGTTACTCTAGTAAATAAGTTGAAAGTAATGTAAGTTTTTGTATTCTCCTTAAAACTTTTCTGGTGCCCTCACAGTCAGTTTAACTCTCAGTAAGCCATCATTGGACAATAATAGCTGTCTCTAGCTACGTACTGCTTGGCAGAATCATGGAGAGACTGGCAGGCTGTGAACATCTCTTTTCAAGCCTCATTATCTTAACTGCTCAGTTTGCCTTTGAAAGTTTAGAAGGAAAAAGTATATAAATACCAACCAACATTTTTGCCTTGACTTAAATAGCACTGGGTTTTTTCTACATGTGATATTTAGTAATTAAGCTAAGAGATTCCATTTCTTTTCGTGATTTTGGAGAGGTTTTCCCCCACAATAACTAGTGTATCCTTCACTTTCTGGCGTCCCTGCTTTTATACATTCCATTCTCTTTTCCACAACAGAAGGAACTAGCTGAATATTGAATTAAATGAATGCTTGATAGGTCTTAGAGGCTTAAGCTTGTAAGGTGACCCTTGGGAAGACCCTGAAGTGTGATGTGTACCTTGCCCCGGCTCTTCACATTGTCAGTTGTCTTGGGGCTTATCTACAAATCTCACATTCAAGGGGCACATGTTATTGTATGCTGGTGTCCACTATGAAGTCCATCTCGTACATCCACTTTCAGGGAAAATCACTGCAGGAGTAGATGGGATACTTTGGCACACACACACCACAGATAGACATGTCCACTCTGCAAAGAAGGGTGCCATGAGTACTCTGCAGAGCTTGAATATATTTGGGGTTTTCACCCAGAGGTGCTGTACAGCTTATTCTAAACATGGCTCTGAATGCATTCCTGAGGGTAACAATCTGAACAGTTGGCAGATTTGGTCTTGAGCCTCACCCTGAGGTTACACTTAAAATAGAAGGCAGGCATATTGGTGGCTGGCGTCCCAGCCTTTGCTGAAAAGGTACAGTGCGTTCAGCAAATAGAACTCGCAGAAATAGTGATTTACAGTGAATAGGAGCAAGATTCTCTCTCTAGAAGGCAGTGTTGTAAAACACGTATTAGTGGTGAGATTTCCCTGGAAGTATTTTAATGTGCTTTTAAAAAGCATAGCTAAAATAGGCACTTCTGGTTTAGAATGCAAATGTAAACTCAGTATGATTTCTTTCTTTATAGTACATGTTTCTTGGAATATTCTTAAGCCATTGAAGAATAAGAAAATCAAATATGTTAAAATTAATTTAGTCTAGTCATTTATACTTTTTCTCCAGAAAAACTGAATTGGAATTATTGTCAGAAGGACACAATTAAAAATTTGATAGAATTGCCCCTTGCATTACAAACCAGTATCAGAAAGAAATGGGAGCAGAGTCTGCACTGTCAAACACGGTAGGAAAATGTTTGTGTTTTGGGAAGTCCAACAGATGGTTTGTTTATCCCTGTTTTGGGGTTTTTTTTCCTAGATGGAGATTATAATTCTGATTTGGTAGGTGCTCCCAAAACAACACTTTGAGAAGCTGTCCTCTGCATTCTGTGTGTGTTTATATACATAGGCATGGGAACAGCTTAGGTTCTTAGTGCAGGAATGCTTTTAAGTTGAAATGCAGATCAGCTTTTCTTCCTCACCCACTTTTTACATAATTTGCACTATAAGCATCATCTAAAAAAAGCTTTGCTAGTTTTCTTCTGGATCAGCTGAACAGTGTTCAGGAGCATTAAGAAAGCTGAAATTGCCTCTGCTTAGAAAGAATACCTTTTAGTTTCTTATGGTCTTTACCTGCTCTGAAGAGAGACACTTTTCCAAGATTCAAAATTGTAATTTCTGCTTGATGGATACTGGTAGTTCTGTTTGCTACCAGTTTGTCCTGCCTAGTCTAGGCAACCATCCTTGATAAAGGATGGCACCTTGCTATTCTTTACCTGCAAAAATTCCACCTCTCATCTCAGGTACCCTCCAGCTTCCCTGCCTCCCAACAAAATATATACCTGTGTCTTTTGGGGCTTGTTCATTTTTAATACTGCTTCGGCTGTTTAGGCCTCATATGGCTGGAGTTATTATAATTCTGTATCCAGTCACACTTTGTGCCTGAAGCAGCTGAAAGCTTTGCTGCTGTGCTGTAAGTTCTGTCAAAATGTACTTCATATATCTCACCAAAATTTAGAGATGTCAAAACAGAACAAACTACAGTTTGAGCTAGCAAAGTGCTGAAAATGTGATCAGGGCCACTTTTGTTGCTGAATGTATGCGCAAATACTTAAGATGGACCATATCCAGCTCTGGAGGTTTAAAGTGACTTCATGGTCCTTACCCTTGCAAGCTGGAGCACATACACTGATCTGGCCAGTGTTACAAGTCCAGGGCCCTCTTAGAACCTTCTTCTTCTTCGCTGTATCCACATTTATGCTTATGTGCTTTCTTAGTTTTGGCTAAGAGATGACTTGTAGATTTATGAAAGAGGTCTGTCACTGGTTGTGACTATTCCATAATTGCTTAATAGACATCCGTGGATTGCCAGGACTGCCTATTAAGCTACCAGCAAGAGCTATGGTTATTGCATGTTTTAGTAGAAGGATGCTTCATTTTAAATACAAGAGTATTTTAAATACAAGACTTTGTGCTTCATATGCTGCTTTTCTAAACATGCTTGTCGAAAGATGGCAACACCAGGAATTTTGTATTCATTTAGATACTACATAGACATGATCTTTCTATATAAAGGAAATTATGCCTACATGAAACTGAAAAATCTATCTTATTTTTTGGTGTATTACTTGAACATTTCTGGGTTTTTTTAAGTTTTATTGGTGGAGAATATTTGTTTTGTTGCTTAAAATGTTGCCTGTGTTCTTGTTTTGATCCTGAGCAGAACCCAAGATAGTGCTCACTCTTAGAAATAGTCACTCTGTGCTTTGATGACTGGCTTCACTTATGACCTGTAGTACTCATGTTTAATTCACTTACGTTGTAGAATATGGGTCATGTTCTTTTCTTTTTGCTCTTGGTTAGGCTGACAGCATCGCCTCAAGTGAGGCAACTACACAGCTGAAATGGATTTCTGTGAATACAGAACTTACTAACTGTTACAGTTATTTTAAAAACTTTTATACCATCCTGATTTTTTGTTTCTGCTACTGGAAGATAATAATTCTCTAAAACGGTAGATGATTTAATTATTGTTAATAACTGAGTAGTGATGGAAAAGAATAAAAGAAATTACAACCTGGCAACCTCATTTTAATGCATTTTAGTTTTTTGGAATAGTACTAAGCTTAAAGACAATTGAATTTTCATAAGGAACCAGGCCTTAAAAATATGCTAAATATATTACACTTGTTCTTCTCAGATAAGCTAGCATATCTCTGTAAGAAATATGAAATATTTATAGGATTCTCCAGTCAGAGGTTCTTACATCTAGGAAAACAAACATATAATTTCATGAATCTAATAGTACTCGAAATTTGAAGCACTAGACTTTTTTGTGGAGAATTTCTGGCACTGATTAAATTATTGGTTTTCTGGAAAGGATGTCGTACAAACTGAACACTTAAAAAGTGCAGGTTAATAGTAGCAGAATTCATACCCTCATTTTGTGCTAAATGGATTCTTTTTTCAGCTGTAAATATTAGTCTTTAGAATATAAACAAGAATATTAAAAAAATGTCATCTGAGCCTTATCATTTATTTTACCAGTGTGATAAGGAAAACAAGTGCATGCTTTATCCATCCTTCATATTAATATTAAATGTTAAGAACCATTGCTGTCACAGGCTCTGTGTTATATTCAATGGGTGCTCAAAAGGTATCAGTTATTGCAGGTATTACCAGAGGAGGTGTGCAAGATTAGGTCTTTTAACAGGAAGTATTTGTGGATTTGGTTTCTGATGATTTTTTTTTTTTGCTTTCTGAATGTAAAAAAAAAAAAAATTGCTTTCAAAAGCAAAGTGACTGCAGCTATGAAAGGTTGGTTTTCCAGTGCACACAGATGATCTTTCAGTGAAACACTCAGGTTAACCTGGATCTCCTGGGCAGGAAATTGTGTGCAGACTTTCTAGACTGTAATCCCACAATTTCTATGTATACCTGCATTCTTTTATTATTAGCCTAATGATAGAAGGCCTGTGGGATCATGTTTTGCATATGTGTATGTGCATGTGCTCTCTGTCGGTTGCAACAATAACTTTAAAAGTTGGCAAATTTCTGGTAAACAGATGCAAAAGTGTGAAAATAATAAATATCTACATATTAGCAGAAATACACATCCAGGTAGAAGAGAGAGATCTTAGTATTTCCCACAATGAAGGAAAAATTGCAGTATGAACTCAACTTTTAAGAGCCATGGGGCATCCAGGGAGTGTTGGCATCGTGAATGGCTTACCATGGGTCAGTCTTAAATATGAATTCATTTGACACCGAAGAGCTACTTCTCAGCCACATATCTCATGTGCGTTCTTTGTTGTCTAGCAGAACAGTTTGTGATGACAGCTATTTCCAGCAAAAGCTGGGATATTCACCACATGCTTACCCTGCAAGGATGCTTTGATAGCTAACAGCCTGTGGGCGCCCCAATACTGGCTGTCCAATTCCTTTAAAATTTGATGAACCACAAGACAAAATAGGTAGGAAGCTGGGTGGTTTTGGTTCTGGTGAATGCAAGAATACTTAAACAAAATATTTATGTATTTACATTTGGTTTTATTTACATACTTTGGATGATAGACTCAGTTTGCCAATGCTATACAGGCTCTGCTCATTTACTCTCCTGTTTCACTGTGTATGCCAAGCTTCTACTCTTAGGTGTGTTTATTTTCAAGTAATTAATGACTGTGTTGAGTAACATTGGGACTAGTACTAATCCCTGTAGGACTGCCTTTGATTATTTTTCATCTTTAATCACTAACTTACTCTTTACTGATATTATATCTCATTATTTTTTTATTACCTTAGAAAAGCTTAAGTTTATTACATCCACCAGGTGACCTTCATCACCCGCACTTGTAATACATTCCCTGTTGAGAAGGAAGGCTAGTAACCTGGAGCGAAGATGAGCAGCTCTGTTCCTGCTGCAGTCTGTAGTGAATCCCCACCAAACTGAGAGCAAAAAGCCCACTTTGTTTCTCGGTAGCTCTTGCCACGGCTGCGCACTCCTCCTGTAGCTTGACCGGCGTGTTTTCCTTGCTTAGCGTGTTTTCCTTGCTTAGCCGTATAACCTCATTTTTGCCTCGGGGGGGAAAAAGGAGAGCCCGTTTATGAAGTAGAAGTACTTGTTTTAAATATAGAGAGACGTACTTAATATATGCTTAACCGTATTTTGTGCTGTTTCTCAGCACGCTTGCGGAGGGGAGCTGTGGTGGCAGAGGGCACGCAGCCACACACGCTTTCTTAAACGACCGGTGCCTTATTTAAGGTGGCCAAATGCTGCCTGATTTTTAAATGCCCTTCCCTCCTTTAGCGTAAGGACGGGGCAGGGAGGATCGGGCAGCTGTCCGTACGGCGGGGGAGCGGCGCTGCCAGCGGCCCCCGGTGCCCGCGGGCTGGGGCTGCCGGCGGGGCGGGGCGGAGCTGCCGCTCACTGCCGCTCGCTCCCCGAGCGGAATAAGCAATTTCTTCACGGAGTGCAGCCGGCTCTACAGCTTTTGCTTGAGGTGCACGTAGAGAAGACGAGGAAGAGGATAAAGCGGTAGATGCCATGGGCCAGCTCTGCTGCTTTCCTTTTTCCAGAGGGGAGGAAAAAATCGGTAAGCGGGCAGCGGTGTGCGGCGCTGCCTGCCGCCGGCTCGGGGAGGGGAGAGCTGCGGGAAGCAGGCGGGCGTTCCTTGGGCTGATTTTTTCCTAACTGATTGCTTTAGAGAGAAAGCATAGGGGTAGGTGGAGACGAACTGAGCAGTATTTCCACTAAGTAGATGTAAGATTTCTCTGTAACAGAGATAAGTAATTACATCTGGTTTTGTTTATGAGCATTCTAGCAGTCCATGTCTTTGCACAAATGTAGTCAATGTTTTAATTTTCCTTTCTAGTAAGTGTGATTTAGAGTAAGAGATGGAAAAGGGCAAAAAGCATGTGTGATTTTAACAAGTGCAATTTAGAGCAAGAGGTGAGAAGGTTGTGATGTTGGTAGCATACACATGTTGATGGTAATGCTCGTTGGAAGCAGATATAATGGAGATTCTGTTGATGGCAATATTGACAGATGATGAAGGAGATCATCAGTTCGTTTTCCGCTTGGGTGGTGGTTGGGTGTGTAGTTTTAAGCTGGCCGAATGAGGGAATAGTTGCACTTCATGTATTCATCTGGTAGCGTCTGGAGTGACTATCAAGTATATATCTGGTTTTGCTTTTAGTTGAGTAAATGTAAGTTGAATTAGAGGAAGCAGTTCTGATTGCCTTACCCTTTGGTGCACTGAGTCAAGCTAGTTAATTTGACTGGAATGTTGTTTCTGCACAATTATGTGCTGAAAATGATGTTTGTCCTAAGTTTGGTTACACAATAAAACATCTACTGGACTTTTTGCTCAGTGAAATATGTTCAACCTTTCTTCTAGGAGATGCAGCCAAATTTCTGTCACATTGTGTCTGAAATCAGTTTTAAGTAAATTCACATAATTCATTAGCTGTAGGCTAGAAAATCCAGTTTTCTCATCTGGTTTATATTTCATTCTTGTTACTCAGGAAGCTGTCTAGGCATAAATAAAATGAGAGATTTTATACCATCAATGAAAAAAATCAATGTGTATACCAATAGTGCAAGAAACGTGGAAGACAAACTCAAGAAAATCAGTTGACTGCTTTAAAATGTTTTTCCCTCACAGGTCATGGTATGAGGGTAAATTTTCTAAATTTTGCATAGGGAAAGTGGCTAGGAATCCTTTATATTGCAAAACTTTTTGATCATGTAGCTGGTACAGGACATCTTTATGTGAAAATCAAGTAGCTAGTGCATCTCGCTTCTAATATACAGAATAGGTGAAGACAGACAGCAAATACAAATTGGTTGTAAGATTGTTCTGTTGACACAGAACAAAAGATACAAGTGATAGTTTCTTCTGTGTCCTGCTTCTCTCAGTCCCCTCACTGCTTTTTTACTTCTGGCATTAAGCGTCATGCACCAGCTTTCTTTGTATGTGCTTCTGTGGATGAATGGAGCATACACTAAATATAACATTTAGCATAGCATGACCTCAGACTGCTTGTAGTCAAAAAAATCATTCAGGAGATGTCATTGCGTGCAAAGACACAAAGGCTTTTGAACGAGGTGGGCTTTTGGCATGTAGCAACTGAAAAGTGCAGCATAAACCCCCGAGAATGAGGAAAGGAGAAAAGGGCTGGGTATAGGACGATGGGAATCTGAAGCAAGGAGGTCTGGCTGTGGATGAGGTAAGAGGGTGGTGTCTGAAATGAGGAGGGGGAAAAAAAAATAGATGTGGCACTGTTTTACCAGTGTTTGTGGGGGGAGTAAGATAGACTGAGACATCTTAAAAAGGGAAAGATAGAGGAAGTGTGTGACAAGCATGGTGAATATCATTCGCTTTTCCCTCAGTCCAGCGCTGCCTGGAGAAGAGAGAGAGAAAGGAGAAAGGGCTTTCCTTTCAACTGATCCCTTGGCTTCCCTCCTTTTCTTCTGCCACACCTGCTTCTCCCTCTGGGTGGTGGGAAGAAGCACCGAGATGTGTGGCTGTGCCCCAGCTAGACGGATGGTTTGAAGCTGGGCACACGGAACAGGCAAAGGGAATTACTTTCACATCCATTTTTCATCTTCCTGTCATATCATGATGGCCTTTAAACTGATTGTGTTGGGAAATTTAACTGGGCTTTTTATTGCCACTGAATTGTTCTGGTTAGCAAACAAGCAGGTGCAAAACACAATCATATGATTGTTGTACATGAGAAACAAAAAGTACACATGAAATAAAGGCAAGCATTTGCAGTAAACAGCAGCTCACCATGCTATTTGACTCACTTCAGTCACGGTGAAGATGAAAACATCCAAACTTCATTATAATCTTCCTGTAAGTTTTGTTTCAGCTGAAGTTAAACACAGCTGACAAATGCCTGTTACTGAATTGCTGAGAATTCATTACTTATTTGGCAAGGAAATGTTTCCATTTCATGCGCAGTGTAGTTTCAAAAGGTGTTGTGGATTATATTATCTGGTACCATTACATAGTACGTATTTATGATGTGAGGTGAAAGCTCACTGCTTTCGTGGCATGCTTTTTAAAACTTGAGTTTAGATCTATTTTACATTAAGTCTGAATTGAATTTAGCTTCAACACATTGCCTAATCTGCATTGTTTAAAAAAAAAAATATAAATTTAACCTTAGAAATTAAGATGCCTATGACTGAAATGCACCAAAGTACTGACAAGTGGAAGCTGAGTCATGTTAAGTTTGAACAGCCACTTGCTTACGTTTTGTATTTCATATTGCTCTTTATTCTCTTCAAGTACAGGTATAACCTTGGAAAACATTTAGCCAAGTTTTATGGTTGTGGTGAAATCATAAGAGTGGTTGTTCTGGACCAATTTAAGATCCTTCTCCCCAGCATTATAGGCACAGGGTACCTAATAAAACCATTAGAAACGGGCAGGTGTAAGAAGGTGTTTCCTCAAAGTACAGCTCCAGTGCAGCAGCAGTTCAAGGCTTTTGGACTTTGTGGAGCAGCATTCTTGATAATTAAAAGTCTTTAATTGGTTTTACTTCCAAGAATTTTTCCAGTCATCTCTTGAACTCATGTAAACTTCTAGTATCTATACTATCTTCTAGCAAGGAGCTTTACAGTTTAAATACATATTTTGTGAAGAACCTTATTAGCCATGCTAACAAATACAATTTGGCTTACTGAGTGCTGTCTAAATAAACAGTTTTGCTGCCACATTTGAAAGAAATCAGTTCCCAGAACATACTCTGGGAAGCAAAGAACTGGAGTGTTGTGCAGAGAAGGGAGGGAAGGAAGTATTTGTCTTCACTACTGGTTGTGGTACAGATACAAGTAAAGCATGAGTAGCTGTTATAACTTAAATGTTTAGGACCTTCACAACCTGTTCTTTCAGTTGTCTCAGTGAATGATTGTGTAACCACTCTAAGGATGGGGAGCTTTCTACAAGGATGCAGACACCCAATTCAGCATGTCCACATGCTGCCTTTATGTATATTCATCTGTGCATCTTATGTTGAGTCCTTTACCAGACAACCCTTTTCAAATAACCAGTGGCTTTACTGGTGTTTTTTTTGGTTTTAGGTACATAAAATGAAACTATATTGATGATATTATTCTGATCTTGTGCAAGAAATCACTCAGGTTCCTATAAATTTGAAGGAACTTATTTCCATTCATGAGCATAATACTTTTAGAAGTTACATAAATTTTGACAAAATTTGTGAAAATCTTGATTAAAATGTATGAAAACTTTTTTCTAAATTAGAAGTCTTAGGGTGGAAATGTGGGGATTTTTTTACATAAAACCAAACAAATCACAAATGGAAAAAATACCCCAACTTTATTTCTTCTCTGATTCAGAAATGTTAAATTCCAGTGAAGTTGATGGGGGGTTCAAAATTTGGCTTGCTATGTGTAAGGAGAGGCTATTGAAAGAGTGTATATTCCAAAAATACCTAGTGTTTAGTCTAACAATTAGTTCTTTGTATTCATGAGATCATGAAGGAATTCCCTCTTTTACCTGGAGTTAGATCTCAGTTGATTTGCTTATGTGAGTGATAAATAAGTGCTTTTTTATATTTTGGAAAATATCTCAAATGATCTTTAACTCCTTTTTGACATTATCTCAATGCAAGCTAATTTCTGGTCTAAGTTGTTTGTTTATATTAACTTCATAGCGTGACACTTTTTAACATGGCATAAAAGAAAGCATTTTACAAAATAAGCGTTGTTGCATTTTGTTTTAGCTCTATATGTCTAAGCCCATTTGCTACCTGATAGGAAACCAAGGATTAGAGTCTTTGTTGTACTGACCAGAAACTGTTAAAAAAGGCTGTTGAATATTGAATACATACAAAAGTCCTGTGTCAGGGAGTTACTGATGTGAAATAAGACTGGTCACATCAAAACAGAACGTGAAACTTACTTGCATTCTGAAAGATGTGATTTACAACTTGAGAGGGCAGAACATAGCAATGGAAGCACTTTTACATGTTCTGATGTAATGAGATTAAGCACTTAATTTGTTCTTTGATAGCTATTACACACTACTACTTATGGTGCATATTGAGTATAACACATGCAAATAGTTGTGGAAATAAGTCAATGAACACAGGACTAGGGACAATGTACCTTGTGCACAGGAGCCAGGCACGCTCCCACACACAGCCAGGCCAGGGGCTTCAATTCAGATCCTGCTCTTTTGGGCCTGACCAAAAACTTCCCAATGGTATCAAACTAGGGATTAGTTTCTGGGGGTAAAGGAAAGTTTAGTGAATGAAATTCTGTTTTATTTAAGACTTAAACTGATTTTGAAAATCCTGAAAATTACATTTGCAAATCAATGACTTGGTCTCATTTGCAGTTTGTTATAAGTTATCATGAACTATTTTGCATTTATGTGGCTGTAGTACAAAAGATGCATTGTCTGGCTTTCTGTCATGAGAGACAGGACAGGTTTGCCTACTGCAAATAATAAGTCAATCCTCATTGTTAAACAGCCCTTGTACATTTGTCAGGCTGTCTGACTAGTTTCCAATACTGATAGCACCCTGTCCCACAGGTAGTGTGTACTTTTCACTTTTGTTTTGTGATGTTTTAACTCTTAGCTGATCAAAGCGATACCTGCTCTAGTACTATAAAGACACTATCCTTTTCCCTTCTTCTTCCCTAAATGTGAAAACACACCTGTCAACTAAGCTTGGGGAGTCGTGATACACTCTGTTCTCCAGTGCTTATATTCTTTCCTGTCTTGCCAATCTCCCTGTATAATGTAGATTCTTCACTCCCATGCATACATTCACTCATACACACAAGGTATACATAGGTAAAGAGGTGCATGATGTGGATGAAAAAACAAATAGTTTGAAAGAAAGATGCGTTCCTCAAAATGGCATTTTGGATAACAACTAGGTGGTGTTTGTCTGTTTACCTCTTAGAAGTTCAGGCCCCCTATGATTAGGTTGTTAAGATTGCTTCCGTTCTCTATTGGAAGAAAAGAAAGAAAATTTAGTGGTCCCAACCAAAACTAAATGTTCAATACTTACCATGTCAAAGTTGAAAGTTATAAGTCTTCCTCCTCCTGCAACCAATAATGTTAGGTTTGCTGACCAAGACAAAAAGCTTAACCAAGGCCTGATGACAGCCAAGACTGTTATTAGTGTTTGTGTATCATGAGTTAGCCCTACTTGTATGTCCTTTCTTGGGACTGACGTTGGCTATCGAAAGTAATCCCTCAGTGATGAAGCTAGACTGCTAGAAGAATTGTGTATGCTAGTGAAGACAAAGAGAAAGCAGAGATTTAAGGAAGATCTGGGAGAGAAAATGTGGTGTTTAGATGAACGGTTAAGTTCAACATCATTGCAAGGTATCCAGGAGGGGATGATAGAATAGCAGGCTTTTAAACAGGAGGAAGGACATTTAAAAAAGCCTTCAGCAATAGATGCCTATTTTTGGCTTCAAAAAAATGGAGAATATAGTACTTTTGAAGTAGAGAATAAAAGTAATGGTGACTGTGAAATTCGGGAGGTTTTAAGGTGATGTTAGATTTATCCATATGCCTTAGGTAATCCTCCTTGAAATTAAAATGTCTGCATTTTTGAGTTGGCTGTTTTGGGTTTTTTTAATTTTAAAGTTAATAATTGCTTTTAGAAAATAGTCCTATGTGGTATGAACACCTATTTCTGAATCTCCTCCAGTGTCTGATTTATAGTCATTTCAGGTGGCATTTGACTTTTAATTGAGAAGTGATATTACATTTTTTTCGCTCTTTATATTTACATATGTAAGTCCAAATTTAAATCCTATCAGCATTATATGGCCCAGGGACAGAAATTAGTTTATTGAATTTAATTTTTGTACCGGTTTTTATTTGAGTATAAGGAATTTTGAAGCATAGAATTGTAGAGTTTTTAAAACTAGGCTACATTTTACTATTTCATGAGTATGCAGCAGATTGTTCCGCTGTACAATCTATTAAATTGCAGATGTTAGGCTCCCTTCTACCCTCTTGGCAGGATGTTTTGTATAAAATGAATTGCAACTAGAAATTCTGGAGATGAGTCAAGTCAAATGTGATTGCCTTGCCTATTAATTTATGTTACTGATGGGGGGGGGGGGGGGGGGGGGAAGCAGCAGTGTTTATTATATATTATATTTAGACATGTGCCAGAACTGCTTTTTTCCTGAAAAGAAGCGTGAACAAAGACAAGGAGTTCTTTGGTTCATAATCAAAAAAATGTCCAGGTTAATTTGTAGCTGTTCTAAAATAGTGAAAATTTAAAATTTGGTTAAAAGTCTCACCTTTCTCTAACATGCACGTAAGTATGAAATTAAGACGTGTGTGGGGCGGAAGGCCTTATTGGGGAGTACTTTGGAGCACAGTGATCCGCAGCTACTGTACACTGAGAAACTCAAGCAAAGCCCTTGACCAAACTTGTTTGTATTAAAGGACTTGAGGAATTACACATGAGAAGTTACAAAGATATTTCATTTCAGTTGTAGCAAGCAGAAGAATAGGACTAGCTAACTGGTATAGGTGACTAGTTCCGTGATAGGACAGGTGCCAACGCTTCTTGATCACATTAAGAGAAGACGAGAAGGAAAAAGAACAATAAAAATGTTCGGAAGACCCTGATGAGACACTTTGAAATGGAGATGAGGTTGCTAAAACTGACTTTGTGTTGATGGAGTTGGAACTGTAATGAACTTGGTCACTTTTCAAAAAGTGTCGGCAGAGAACCAGCCTCCAGTGATTTGTGACTGTGTAGCAAGATGAGAATTGCCCAGACCCCAAGGGCAGGTTGCTGTTGGTGCAATGTATTGGTTGTTTTCTGTCTTCCACTGATGCCACCAGAAGGTGGTTGCAGAAAATGGCTGCACTGATGGTTAAGACCCTCTGAAAAATTCTCTCCTGGATATTTTTGTGGTCAGTTTGTTCCTGTCTGTATCTAGACTGTCCATTAGCTGAAGTATTCAAGGGTGAATAGCTTAATGTCTTTTATGGTCAGTGTAATTGCCAAACCATCATTTTGCATAGGTGGGAAAAAATAAACACCTTTTTGGCTATCAGATGGTGCATAATATTTTGCAGAAGTATTTGCATAGAATCCTCCTATATTGTTGAAAATGTATTTTCCATGCTGAGGCCAAGTGTGCCGTCCTCTGCCTGCTACTATTACTTTACTGCCAGTACCTCTGCAACTGTATTAGGTCCCAAACACATTGGGAGAGAAAGATTTATATATATATATATATTTTTATATCTGTTTAAATGACTGGCAGAGGGGGCATAAGGAAACTCTTGTCTTTTGCTTTCACTTTCATTATGATCACAGTCCTTTTTACCCCCTGTGTGGGACTTGTGAGATCTTTGCCATGACTGCCTCTCTGATAAGACTATCAAGGTGAAATCTGGCTGTGCTTTTGGGAACTCTGCTTGTACTTTGTGGTGGGTTGCTACAAGCTGCCATCTTTCATAGTGAGTTCTACCAAGAAATGTGTGGTCATACCCAGTACTAATTAACATCACTTGTTACAAATAAATGTTGATAGAAACAAAGTTATTATGCTGGCAGTTGTTAGATAAGCAGAACAATAATGGCTCTATGGCCATAAAACCACATTCTCTCCTAGATGCAGAAGTGCTGACAGAAGATGTTGCTGATCTCGGGTAGTCATTGTTGCTACCATCCCCAGCCATGTACAGTGGTGGTATGCTGTGCACGCTGATCTATAGCAGAGAGGGTTATTGAGCACTCCTTTCAGGCAAAATCAGCCCAGTGGTGTTAAACACTTCTCCATCATTGGCTGACTAACCTGTCTAAATTTGCTTGAAGTAAACTAAGGAATCCTCAGAAAGCCTGGAGCAGAGGACAGTAAGCATCCTTTAGCCACAATAAGTTGTTCCACTATATTACTGGATCTAGTAAAAAATGCCTGTTGCTTCAGAAATACACGTGCTCAGTCTTGCAAAGTGCTGAGCAGTCTTGATACCTTGTGAACATGTGCGCATATGGTGATGTCAGCATCATTCCTGCTGCCATCAGAGGATGCTGGGGTTGCAAGGAGCTGAAGCCTTCCATGTACAAGGGAAGCATTAGTGGTGCGGGGACAGGGGACGTTGACCAAAATAGATTGATTATGGTGTCTTTCTCAACAGTCTCTATTAGTAACATTTATATTGAGATAAAGTAAAACTGTGCTATTTGATGCAATGAAAGAAATTTACTGTTTATAAAGTAATAAGCTCTGTTTCTGTGCAGATTGATCCGCTGATAACTTGTGGATCAGACATTAAATCATGTAGACATCAGATGGGTCAGCCTTCCCGCTAAGTTCAGCATTCTCATGACAGTGAAATGGTGTCTGTGCACCTACCCTGGACTGAGATGGAGACGACAAGGAGGACCTGTTTGGTTGTAGTCCAATGCTTTTCAGGAACTGCAGCAAGAACAGTTGGAAGGGCAAATCTTGGAGAGGTGTACGGACTATGTATCTCCCTTTTGCCCTCCCTCCTGGTTATATTGCCTCATACAGCTGCTGCCCCACAGGATAAAGTGCTGTGCTCCTTGTTGGTTGGCTATCTTCCAAAGTCTTGTAGTGTTTATCATGCTTACATTTCACAAGGTTAGCTTCATATTTGTATGTTTTCCCACCCTCTTCTCATCTGCAAAAGCATAATTCTCTGAAAAATCCAGAAATGAGTTTATTGACAAAGAAGCGGTAGTTAGTTAGTGCCGGTCTGGGAATGTTAAGAGCCATGGAAGAAAATGAAACAACTGATGCAAGTTTATACCTAATCTCTGCTGTGAAGGGCATTGTATGAACCATTTGTGGATTTTTACGTAAAATAATCTTATTTAATTATACCAGAGCAGATTCTTCACTGTTTAGTCATGTTAGTACTGCAGTGGATAACTCTGTTATGGGATATTTTTCATTGAGCAAAGATGAGAGACAACATTGAAATTGTTTTGTTTACAGCTGAAGGCTTCTTTCAAATTATGGGAACTGAGCCTGTGATCTCAGTGAGCCCAAAGAAAGGTCACCACTGCTGGAACTAGTCAGCATGCTTGTCAGGCTAACAGAGGCTGCTGGTTGAGGGGGTTGCGAAAAATGTGCTCTTAGTTATACTATGGTTATGCAATGCTTTCTGGGTGGAAATAAAACACAGTAAGAGACAGTGATCAGTACTATGCAGCATTGCTGCTATTGTATGTACAGCATTGTAAAGGAAAGAATAATCCTCTGTTAAGGAGAGGGACCTTTCTTAAAATATTTATTTTACTGCACATTGATGCCATGAATTATTTCTGTCACTGGGTTTCTTGCTTTTGCTCTCTGTATTAAAATTTATGGCCAAGTAACTTTGCTACAAGGTCAGGCAGCCCACATGGGGAAGTAATGCACTGGAAAGTTGCTTATGTGGAGAAGTTTCTAGCTGTGACATTAGCCAGACATTTTATTCGTTGTTTCCGGAAGGTATTTCATTCAAAGAACTGCATGAATAAACAAGCAGATTCCAAAGGAAAAGTATTATTTTCTTGAGCTCCTTCAACTAAATTGATTGGCAAATGTTTGGAGAGACAGGAAGCTTCAGTAGATACAGAGTTGAACCTTGTATTTCTTGGGGTTTATAGATACCAGTTTAAATTCCATCCATGATAGGTCATTTCCTTGCCCTGTTGAAGGGGGGATGGTGGTGGTGGTGATGGTGGGGAAGGCCCAAGAATATATCCAAAACACTCCATATGGCTGCAATAGCATTCAGGTAGCCCTGGGCATTTCAGTGGGCCACCAGCTGCAGTGGCAGATTACAGCTGAAAATTGTATGTAACATTTCAAATTGTGCTGTTGCTTGGTTCAAAAAAACCAAACAGTAGTACAAACCAAAGAATGGTGAATACCGTTTCTCATGGGGCCAAATCTTTCAAGTGCAGTTAGGTTTTTTTGTAAACCTCCAGCATAAAGTTAGAACAAAAACTGGCATAGAAATGAATAACTCTCTTAGAATATGCTGTAAATGGGTAATAGCTTTTAATCTTTTGTAAAGGTGAAATAATTGGCAGTTAATTATTGTCTATCAATTTGCAACATAACATAAATAATACATGTTGGGTTTGTCCACATATTTATTTCCATATAATAAAAATTATACTTTTCTGGTAGTGATAAAATCACAGAAAGATTTCCAGTGTACATTAACCAAACTGGGAATTTTAAAAATGCTTATGTTCACTAAAAATAAGAATTTCAAGGATAATATACCAGTTAGTACTGCAGTGCTTGGAAGCTGTCCAAAAGGGCACCTCAGTTGGAATATTAAATTAGAAGCAACAGTGTTTAAGGATTTTTTCTAAAGATGCAAATAAAATCATGAAAGTGAGACAAATTATCTGGGGCACGAATCAAGCAGTAGTGAAAATGTCAAGTGAAACGCTTAGCAGCAGCGAGCAAGAATAGTGCTGATTTATACCAACTGAGGACCCGGCCTGCCAAGTGTCGTGGCTGTGACAGTCTGCTGGCAGTCCTCGGAGTCAAGGGCTGCAGTGAGATGGATGGGAATATCAGCTAGCCCATTTAAAAGCAGACCTTCTATAAATAATATCTGAGAGATTGGTTCAGATGGCAAGCCAACAAATTGCCAACTCCATCTGGAATCCTCTTTGTACGTACATACATAGCAAGGGAAGGATCCTGCGTAAAGTACTGTTGTTTCGGCCCTGGGCATTCAAAATCAGGCTAGTACTCTGCTTCCACGCCTCTTGCAAGAGACTTCCAAGATTATTTCTTAAAGCAAGAGTGAGCCTGGAAGGAAAGTAAGATCACATTTAAATTTTCTGCATTTACACTAGTTTGCTTAAGCAGTGTGTCTGCTGCTGTCCCATATCCTTTTGGGTTTGAAAGGGAGAGAGAATAAAGGGCAAAAGACATTGGAAGCATACATGCACATGCCTTGGGTGAACTGAAGAGAGTAACTTCACTGATTGTCCTATATACAGATGTTCCATTTAAGAAGATGAAGTGTTTATTAGATTTCTCACACCTTTGTCAGTACACAGGTTAAACATTATTGCTCATTAGTGGAAAATATGTTTGGTAGTCACCCCATATACACCTAGGTGTGAGATATTACATCTTTCAAGCTGTTAAGATATTTTAACAATTATCTTAGCAACAGACTGGGTTCTCAGAGGAGCTCTGCTTGCTTTACCCTGGCATGCTACTGAATAGGGCAAAGTCTGAAACATTTTTTTTATTGATTTCCAAAGGGTAAACTACAGGCTATTGATATCAGGTAATATTAAAAGCTGCCCTATATTTCCAGTGAGCAACATCCAAATACCTTATTCTGTATAATGGAAATCCCCTTTGTACAGTTGCTCGTATGCGTTATTATTTACTCCTTTCTCAATTTACTGACCAGTGCCTCTCAACTCAGTATACAAATTGTGTCACTTGTTAACTCGCCAAGCAGTAGCAGGGGCAGCATGGTTCTCTGAAGCGCTGTTAAGGCCTGCCCTGAAAAGTAAAAAAGCATCGGACAGTCAAAATACTTAGAGTTATGAATTTTGTCTTTCCTTTTCTTTACTTCTGGAGATTAAATCAGGACTACAGCAGGAGGATTTCATTGTAGTGGAAGAGGAAATGGAAATTGTGTTGTTCCCTCAGCTTTACTGGAGTCACAAGCCAAATCCTGTCTTCTGGCACACTTGTTACTCTAGCTACTACTGCATTACTCTCTGAAACCGTTCTTAGTTTGTTTCTGTTTTCATTTGTGCTGGGCTGCTTTGGAGTTACAAGTCAAAACCTCTGCCAATAGAAATCCACAGAAGTAACTGTTCCATGAATGCAGAATTTGGCTCAACGTACTTCTCAGCTTTGCTGCCTACAGACACACCCTGGCTCTGCAGACCGCTCTGCATGCCTTGGACTCCTGTGCGCTGTGTGATGGGGTGTCTGGGGATGCACCTGCACACTGGGCCTGCCTTGTCCATGCCATGACCCTGGCACAGCTCTGGCCATGGGAAAAGGACGCCTTCTGCAGCAACTCCTGGGTGCTGGCTATGAATTAGCACCAGCCCAAGTCCATTCCCGGCAGGCATTTAGATGCAGCTGTGTCGTTTCCAAGGCTGTCAGAGCTGGACAGGATGGGCCTGAGCTTCTCTGTACTAATTGGCCTCATACCCAAAGAACAAGTACTGGCATTGTAGAACTCATCTGTGTAAGCATAGCCAGGTACCTCTGAATGGAACACTGGCTTTTGGAGGTGCTTTTCTTGTTACTGTGAGGACAGATATTTTATCAAATGTCGAGACAGAATTTAAGTTGAATTCTCCTTCTCTATTCAAAAGTGATGCTTGAGCAAGTTGGTGTTACAGCCAAGTAAGAACTGTGACATGCTAAAGATGAAATACCGTTCTCTGTTACTGTGTGTGAAGAGCTACCCCAATTTAGATACTAATTTGCTTTGACCTATTGTATTGCTGTATGACAAGTCCTACTGTAACCTAATCACTGTGAGCTTAGAGCAGAGCCATTCACAATGTAGAAACTAACATATGGAAAAAACATCTATTACAGAAATAGAACAGCCACAGTTGGGAGTGGAAAAGTGTTATACAACCAAAATGTGGTAGTTGTCTACTTCTTCCTAACCTGGTGTTTTAAATGTGCTTTTTTTTTTTTCCCCCTCTTAGGCTGCCTTATTTGTGATGCTTAGTGCTAGCTGAGTGCTTTGTTTTCTAATGGAGAGTGGTATTCCTGGAAGCAGGCAGGCATGTTTTAACGTTTATTCCAGAAACCATTAAAATACTAAAATTAAAATTATAAAATCGGTCTGCACAGCCTGTCTCAAAGACATCATGTAATTAAGAGAGAGAAAATAGGTTATTTTATTTTGTTTCATTAAAGGTTTCTAGAAATCAAAATCTGGACAAATAATCAGACTTTCAAATATGACAGTTCCATACTGACCTGGAATGACCAGGAGGCTGTACTGAGTCCTTTTTGAAGAGAGGTGGGGGGAACAGGTTTCATCTATGGAAAAGGTTCACCTCTGGGAAAGAAATAGGGTTTGGGTTTGTTTTTTTCTTTTTTTCTTTTTCTCCTCCAGCAAGACTGTGTGCCACCAGACCTACAACCTTTTAGCACAAATGGTGTGCATGCAGTGCTAGCTAGATCTGCACTGGATCTGACAGTCTGACTTTTGTCCTAGAAGCTTAAGAGGCACAACCATGGAGCAGAGGAGGAAGTTTAGAGTAAGGGTTGCGTTTTCTTTTGAAAATGTTACAAATGACAGTAGGAGCCCAGGCTGCACTTCGAGAAAATGCCTGTAGAGCTACGTCTTGGGGACAGCCTATGTGCTCTGAGAGTAGGAACTAGTTATTTTGGGGGGGAAAAAAGCTACAAAGCCAGAAGGCAGGAAGAGGAACTGGTTAACGTGATTAAGCAACTGTTAAGATAGCATGGGATTTCTTCTATTGCATCATGCAAAATAAGTATGAGATCATTTTGTATAAATTTCAGGGAGAGCTTCCTGTTGGTGACAGATGCTGGACTGCAGAGAGTCTCTGTTTTGCAATACTGTGACCAAGATTTTCAGATTAATGCAGACAAACAAAGCAAGCAAGGCAAACAAAGAAAGCAAGCAACACAAACAAAGGTCCTTGGTCAGGTGAGGGGTTGTCCTTTAGATGACACTGGTCTGTTACTATTTGTGGAATTGTTATAGGCAAAGTGGAAAATGAGATAGTAAGGCATACTGACACCTTGTTCAGCAGCTGATTATTGCTGTTTTAATGTTTTTTACCTAATAATCAGTGCCGTTCCTGAAATTTGAGTGATGCTGTTTCCACAAGCTTGAAGAGTAGATTTGACAGAGGAGACTGGGATTTAGAAGAATTTGGGGTATAAGGCTGTATATGATGCTATGGAAGTTACAATGGAGAAAGTACTAGGACATTATCCTGCCTTAAAAAATGGAAAATTAACTGGATGCCGCAAATACGGTTTAAAATTTAGATACCTTCAACTGATAAGCATTTGACTTAAGACTAAGTCCTTGGGCCTGAAGTAGCTAAAAAATATACTGTACCAGTGATAGATCTGGCACTGCCAAACTTTTACAATAGTTGGTGCTTTTAAACTTGTAATTCTGATGTTAGCACATGCAGCTGAACTTTTGTCAGGCTCTTGATCCTGCCTGTAACTCTTCTGAACCTTAGGAATTGCTGTCCTAAATTGGTACAGAGACAATTCACTCATTAGCTATCTCCTCTGCTTCCCAATCCCCAAAATTTCAAAATCCACCATTAACTTTATCTTTTCTGCTGATGACTTAATCTCTTTGAATATCTGCCAGTCTCAGGTGAACTTCATCTGGGCACTTGCTGAGATTCCTGTAAGTTAAATTCTTCAGGCATGGATAATTCATTTGCTGTCATGAGAGAACTTGTATCCTTTTGCTAAAAGGAGAAACGTCTCATACCATGCCCTATTTTCGTGTTACTCATTCTGTTTCACATCACAGCAGTAATTTTTAAATGACATTTTATTCAATTTTCCACTTTAGTACAAAGCATGAGGACTGAACAAAAACGTATTAAGTATCAGTCATGTTTTCTGCAGCACTTACTGTGGCTGAGGCAAATGAGCAAATAAGTAACATCTTTTTCTGTCTTAAAAGTCCATTACCATCCAGTATAGCCTGATGCTATAAAAAAGGTTTTCATTCCTCTCAGCTCCCTGTTTACTTTTCACATACACATCGTTACAGAATGTGAGAGGACATTCCAGCACAAAATGAGAAGCTTGTTCTTGTAGTTCCACAAAATATAACCTGTGACTAGGGTGGGTTCTAGTGATTGAACGCCCTCCTAAAGTCTGGGATTACCATTCTCTTTCTAAAATGAAGTTGGTATAGTGTTTGCATGTTTTGAAACACTGTTGATCCTCTGATTTAATGCAATAAATGTTACTTCCAGTTGACCCCACCTGTGTGCCCTATTCACAGATTGTGTATATGTTCTGTTATAATTTGGAAGGAGAGCCAGGTGTAATAAAGACAGAGGGATTGGTGTAGCCCAGCCCAGATCATGGAGGCATTGCCTTTAATGCCTGCTTCAGCGCAAGTGAATAATAATAGTAACTGTTCCAAAGCAGTGCATAATTTTGCTTTGAAAGGTTAATTTCATTCCCTTGGTCCTTTTTTAGCCATAATCTCTATAGAAGGCATGAAATATGAAGAGATTACAGGATTACACTTTGGATAAAAACACGGTATATGGTAAGCTCTGTCCAAGTATCAGCAGTGGGATACCTGGATCGACGTGGTTCTGCACCTAGGTTGTGAGGACAGGCTAATTCTCAAATGCTCTAGGTTACTGCTTCTGGTGTCCTGCATGGTAACGGCACATAACCCTCTGATGTACAGCTGTACCTGCATTCTTGGAGTTAAAACCACATTGTGCTGTGCCGTGCAACTATTGTTTGTGTTTACCCATTTCTGGAAATCTCAAAATCATGAATGATATAATTTGCTATTGAGGGGAACAGTCTTTTTGTTAAGGCACGGTAATGAGCAATCCTTTACGTTACAGAGTGTAAGTTGGTAAAAGTTGTGAGAATTAGTTCGGTTTCTGGCATAGCAGACAAATTTTTCTGGATTGATTTAATTGAGGTGCTGCTAGAATAGGCTTTGAGTCACTGAGTTTGAGGAAGTAGAAATGTGGGGGAATACAGAGAGGAAGTTATTCTTTTGCTAGAGTTCAGTGTAGGAGCTGTAGGGTATTTCTCTCATGAAAGAAGTGTTGCTATTAGGTAGGGAAATGTTGGTTACATTCTTAGGGAGTTTTGTGTTGTTCCACAAAGAAAATGCTTTTAGAACTATATGATATTTAGCATAGGAAGAATGTGGAAATAAGGCCCCACTGGTATAAACAAAGAATAATTGAGCCCTGATTCTAATGAAGCAGACTCAAGAATAACATTAATTTTGATTACTGGGTGCTTGTTCATCAACTTAAGATATATGTGCTCTTCCTCCTAATGAAAGTAAGATGAAAAAAAATTAATGTTGCCATCTAATTTTCTTTCATTTTTTCTTGTCCTTGATTATAAAGTCTGCTTATTTTATGTGAAGGATTGACTGCATTAAATTTAGTTTTATGACATGGTAATGTTTCAATTCTTTTTCATCCACAGATTTCATTTAGTGATCTCTCTTTATGCTGTACTCTAGCAGCGATTTTTAAGTTCCTGTGAATTAGATTAAGTGAACTGTACTCATACCTTCAGCATTCTTAACTGTTTAACTGTGACTTCATATAATTTCTGATCTCATATGGCTGAAGTGACCAAAAAACCCCCATGACACAGAGCAATTCTTTATGATCAAACACATATCTGAATTTGCTGCTTATCTTGCCTGAATATTATTCTTTGGACATCAAGATCCGCTGCTCTTGCAAGTGAGTATATTTGGGCTTTTAGAGATAAATTAAAGTTGAGGAAAAGTTTGTCTTAAAGAGGGTCCTGAGCAGTAGTTTTATGGGCCCAGAGCGAGCATTTAAAGAGAGGTCTAAACTTTTATGAACTAATCTTTCCAAGTGTCAAAAGTAAATTTCGTATTTACAGACCTTTCATAAACCTATATGTGGTAGAGCAATGAACATTTATACAGCTCTGTCTCACAAAATCAGAATGAAAACTTAT
Organism: Falco naumanni; assembly: GCF_017639655.2. NCBI lineage: Eukaryota > Metazoa > Chordata > Aves > Falconiformes > Falconidae > Falco > Falco naumanni. The sequence goes on along the minus strand of NC_054059.1, from coordinate 55,233,843 downwards.
ATCAAACTCCAGCCTTAAAGAAATAATATTTAAGGTGGAGGTTATATGACAAACAAAGGGAGGGAAGAAGGAATAAAGCTAAATATGTTACTTAAGACAAAATATATGGTAGATAAAGGGGATTAGGATAGGAAATGCCATGAAAAGTACTTAATGATTTTATTTTTTTTTATGTGACGTTCCAGTTGACTTACAGGTGTTATATTAGTTTTTCTAAAGCTACTAACAAATCTGGTCAGATTCTGTAGGCTTGATCCATGAAATGAAAGATGGCAACAATACTACTCATGTTCAAAAATGCATAACTTCATGTTTTGCCCAAGAAACTGATGAAGTGGGTTCAGTTCCTTCATGCAAGAACCTGGAGAAAAGGATTACACCCATCCATTTTGACATCTTAGGATGTAGTTGCACTACTAGTTCAAACTGATGTAAGATGCTCCTACCAAAAGAGGCGACTCTAACCTTATTCCATTAGATGTAGGGTCTAATTAAGAACTATTACAGAGCTGTTATAAACACTTTGCAAATGACAGTTTCCATAAAAATTGCACCCTTATTACAGTATTTTATGGACACTGTTGGACATGCTCTGGAATTGCAGTTATATCTTAATATTCTTTGGACAAGATTTTATCTTCCTTTTGCAGTTCAAGCAGCATGCAGCTGTGTTTCACAACTCATGTTACTGCAATTGAAATAATTAAAAGAAATGTTGATTAAAAGTTGACTTTTCTCTCCATAATTTACAAATATATTCAAAACAGTCTCTCACACAGTATGACTTTTTCCTCAGAGAAAACAATCTGACAGCATGAGTTCATACGGAGTCTTTTTCTGAGCTCAGGAGGAGCAACAACACAGGATCAGCTTGTTAAGATTCACTTATTAACACTTGTTTAACACCTGTCTTAAAAAAAAGGTTGCTTTTTTTAGTCTATTTGACAGTAGCATGAAGAAGTCTCAGCCAAAATAGTGTCCCACTGGAAGCTGTATAGAAGTAGATAAATCCTAAAGAAATTAAATTGAATTTCACAGAGAATGTGAGAAGGATAGGAAATAATAATGAGAGGTCAATATATATTAAGACATCCCTCATCACGCTTGTGAGTGAACAGTTTTTGCAGTTGACTGGTCCATAAGTAGGGACTTGAGGATTTGGCAACATGTTTGGACTCTGGCAATTAAAATCTGTGTGTGTCCTGTTTTGATTAGCTGCTGCATTTCTTGGACCTGCACCTCCCTCACTTTAGTGACCTTAGTGAGGTGTTTCTTCTGCCTTCAAGACCATCCAGCTGTCTGTGGTCACTGGTGACCAAGGCTGATGGGGAAGCAACCCCTGCTGTCCCCATAATGCTTTACATCCCCAGTATTATTTCTGGAGGGCCATTGAAGATGAGGCACAGCAGAGTCTGTCCTCTTCCAGAATTCAGCTTTTCCCTGGGAAGCCTTGTCTCTCGGGCTCTGAAAACAGTGAGAAGGTCCACCTTGGCTATGTCCTGGAGGGAGAGGGAACTGTTCTGCTCTCTCCTGCTAGCCCTGACAGCCCAGACATCTCCTTTTCACTGTTTCCCTTGAGCTGCTAGCACCAGGCAGAGCTGTGGGTGGTGAAGAGGGGTGAATAATTCTGCTTGGAAGTTTGCTATCACAATCTGCCTGGATGTTTTTGTTCTCCTATGATCAGCATGCACAGTGGATGTTCCTGTGGTTATGTAAAATCACTTTTGTAACTTGGTCTGTTTTCTTTACCTGAGTATCAGTGAGAAAACTGAGTAAAATCCACAGCTTTTTAAACCATCTTCTTTTCTGCAGCCATTACATTATCTTTCTTTCCTGTTCCACTGGACTGCTTAAACTTAATTCATTTATAAGAATTAAAATACCTTGAGGGAGTCAGGAAATTTCTCTGTCAGCGTATCTCTCTTAACAGGAAAACAAAACCCGAGATACGTAACAGAACTCCCAGTATGTCAGGAGTAGAGTCTTGGTTACCTTATGTTTGTTTGTTTTGAAGGCTTGTGGCTCTGGCATCTCGCCCTTCAGTGCTCACAGAAGGAAGCTGTAGGTTTAGCAGAGCACCTCCTGTTTCTCCACTTACAGTTAGAGGTGGTCAGAAATTCTAGATCACTGAGCTTCAAACAGTTTTTTCTGAAACAAAACAATCTTTTCCCATGTACACAGAGACTGTCATCCTGCTGTCATCACTGAAACTGGCAAGAGCACCATTTTTCCTGCATAGCTGCAACACCCTTAATTTCCTTTTTATGAGAAAATCCTAGTTTTGTTGGGTTTATTCCATGATGGGACAAATCAAATAAAACTTCCCCAGCAAACTAGAAACCCATGCCTTCAGTATAAAGGACAGATCGATATTGCCTTCTTAAACAATCCTATATTTACAGAACAACATATGTAAAACTAAAGAAGTTTGTTAGATTTCCAAGAGGAGACCCAAACTACACACGCTTCTTAACATCAGGTGGGAACATCCAGCAACACAAATTTCACCATGTCATAATGAGATTATAATTTCAGCCTTCCTCTCAGTGCTATTTGTGCCAATTTCTTAAGGGACCACTCCAACTGAAGAGATGTTCTGTGGAAGCCTTTCCTAATTAATGAGGAAACATTCAGAGTTGTCAACTTTCCTGTCTATGCTTATTGTGTTGATTAGATATGGGCACATGCTCATGTTTGTGTTCGTTACTTCAAAACCATGATCTTGAATGTGCTGGCTCATTCACAGTCTGTTGCAGGGGTGGGAAGCATATGGTCTGGTGCCTGGTTATAGCTTGTTATTCAATTTATTGTGGACTTACTGTCTTTGCAGGGTGAAGGGGGATGGTATTTCTCTAATGCTATAATTCTGTTAATATATATGGCCTTCACATTTATCTGTAAAGTCCTCAGTGAAGGAAATGTTCAACACGTTGGTCTGATGCATGGGACATTGCAGTTCAGTATGTAGGTGTGGGAAACTCATCTGATTCCCATGGAAGTCAAGGAGAGATGATTTAATTTTGAATCAGATTCCATAGATGCGAAAGTCTAGTGTAGCAAAAACTGGATGTTTCCGCAGGCTGCAGCTGGGCATGGCAGCATGGCAGTAGTCTGCTACATCTGCCCAAGTGTTGTGAGTATAAATGCTCTCTTCACTCTTAGGTCTTTTTCTGCTAGTATAGACATAGTGAACCACGATAAAGGCATAATGACTGACATCACAAGCTGCATGAATTCACATACTACAATCTATCTGGAATTTGTTCTATTGGCTGGCCTTTGTTTTCTCCAATCCCATTGTATGCAGAAGTGATTGTTAGTTATCTGCTGAAGGTTTTTGGGTCCATCAATAGTTAGGGTAGCTGTCTCCTTCCTTCTAGTCCCACTATACTGCACACCAGCAAAGTTTTTGCCTCTGTACGGAGGGATTAATAATGAGTTATTTTATGGTGAGGGATTATTATGAGTTGGAGCCACTGAGAAGTCACCACAGTAAGGGAGTCTTGTGAAAGTTTTGCCTGTATGCAACAGCAACTTGGCCCACTGTATTGGTGTTAGTAAGAGGCACAGTGTAAGCAGAAAAATGAAGTTTTCCAGCCTTCAGAAGTCATTTCTTAAATTTAGTTTTTGAAAGATTGCCCGAGTCCCTCATGGTTGTTTTGTTTCTAGAGTTTTTAGAAATAGTATTAGAAAACTGATGAACCAAAAGGTAGACAGGCATGTCTGTTATCACAGCCCTCCCCCGGGTGCAGACTGTAACCTCTACTGCCAGAGTATGGACTTCCCAGCTGGTCTTAGTCACCTATTCAAAATATCAAGGATCTCCTTTGTAATTTGCCACAGGTTGACATTACTTTGTTGTGGTGAAAGGTTGTTGAAAGTGGGGAAAAAAACCCAACCTGAAACAAAACAAAAACCAGCAGTGTGTTGAGGCCATGAGGCAAGGATTGCAGGACATTGTCTTGGAGTGTAGCTGGTAAAATGTTGTAAAATTGGCTTTTCCTGTAATAGGGATCCACTGTTGGTTCCTTCAATTAAGTCTCTCAAAAAATGGACTAGTAGCATAAACAGGAGTGGGATCTCTCTGAATTTGAGATATCCACATAGACTCTAAAACAGGCTGTACCTGTACCTACAAAATGCTGTACCAGCACCACAAAATTTCATTTGTTCCAGTGCAATATTTCAAAATCCAGATCAGTCTTGTGAAGTGTAAGGGGTTGTAGGCTTGGAGAGCAGACCTAGTCCAGTAGAGAGATACAGCAGTGGATTTGCATCCAAACTTGGATTTGGTTGCAAGCATCTGGCTCATGTCCATAACTGCTAGCAGCACACTGTAGGATCATAAAGCCCCTTTTGAATAATTCTGTGCAGTTGCTAGTTACCTTTTGTAAAAAAAATGGTGGTCATTTCAGGACAATGATAGGCTTCGGTGTCAGTAATAAAAAGCACTGTTTAGTATGGATGCATTGAGATACACACACAGACTGTGAATTTGTTTCCATCTTTTGAAAATCATAGAATTCTGGGATAAACAAAATCAAAGGGTTTTTTTCTTTTTTATTCTGAGCCACATGCAGGAGAAAGCAGTGGAAGGTATTTATTCACAGGCACAGAAATAAAGTAGTGGCACAGTCCATACTGAGAGGCACAGCACAGATTCAAATACAGCACATGTGGTACATCTTTTCCCTTTTCAAAGCAGAGTTTACAAACAAAGCAATTCTGATTATTTTTTTTAACACCTCTCTTTTAAATCTAAAACATTCATATCTACAATGACTTCTTACTGATACTTTGATAACCCCAATAACGTAAGACAGTCTACACAGTGAAACTTTGTCTGCTGCATAGGAATTGTACATATTTAAGAAGCAGACAGCAGCTTACGCATCATGGAGAGAGACATAAACAGGATATATGTGTGTTAAATATTCAAGTAAATATAGGTGATAAATACCTGTTGTTATTACATGACCTGTTTTTGTCAACAGTCATGAAGAGGAATGATACAATAGTATACAACTACCTTGCCTGCAAACCTCCGTGTTGCACAGACACTTGTACAAGTTCTATTTAGGGAGTCTGAGAATATAAACCGAGCATGAGTGAATCATGTAGCTCCATGTGCCAGTCCACCAAGGTGGCCGGATGGATGAATCCAAGGGCATTCTTCTTACAGGGGTGCGCACACATTTGCATTCACAGGTCAGATCCTGTGTATGTCTTTCCAGTGGGAATGCGGAGTTCACATAGGAGGTGCTATAGACTCAACTCCAGACTGTTGGTGAGCCTACAATATCTCAAAATATTAAAAATAAGTGAAGAAACAAACAAAAAAACCCAAACCATTCTTCTGTAGCTATATAAACTATGCTTTAAAAAGCTCATTTTAGGTAGCCTGATTGGTTTTATGCTTGAGAAATTACTTACACAGTGAGCTTTACTCTTTACTTGGAAGCTTTACATGCAATAACAGAGATACAGATTTTATACATATATATAACTGAGAACTGTTTTGTGGAAATGCTTAGGAGCAAAGAGCTCTGTCCTTTTTTTTAGACTCTAAGAATAATACATAATGTGCTACAAGGAAAATTACGTTCTGAATACATAAAATCACTACTGTTTTGTGGTATCTGGAGACCTCTGTGACTGATGAGTCATATTCTGCTTATTAGGTACTATAGGGTCAAGTGTCAGAGTGGCTGAGTGCTGTATTTCCCATTGGTTTTGTTCAGAGTTGCGTGAACGGATTGTTAGAGCTGTGTGAATAACCATGTCAGAGGGCTGCATCGAAAGGAGTATGTGGGATCAATTCATAAAAGCTGGGAGGAGTCGCTGCTCATATATAACTTAGGAGAGACTTGAACCCAGGATTAACGGATAGTGAAGGAATGTGGTAAACAGTGGGCCAGAGAACGTAGAGTATGTAGCTGTCTGAGTTTGGGGAACAGTCCCTGTGCCTCCCTCAGACTCATATATTAACCTGAAATGTTTCTTCTTGAAATGCTAAACCTGTTTTTAATGGTTTGGTTTTTTCTTTGGGTTTTTTTTAAGTTTCAAGCAAACTTATTCCCGTAGCTGCCTTGTAAAAATATTTTTTAGAGTATTTTTCCAAACTTTTTTCAAAATATAATGAAATGCATTACCAAGGTCTAGTCTGATGGCTCTTTAGCTGGAGAACACAGTTCTTCCTTCCCACAATAACAGTGCTGTGGAGGCCCAGAACTGGAAGATTGGTCTGTCTTGCTGTTCTAGAGTGGGATGCTGATATTAAAAGCTAATAAAGGTGCTGCCGTTGAAAACTGAGAGTTTTGTTTACCTCTCCCTCTTCCCCTTGAATCCCCATATGAATTACGTTTTATCAGTGAAATCACTCCTGTGTTGTGCAATCCACTAGGGAGATTAATAAAAGTCTTTTATAACTTTTATAACTATAATCTATATGTGCTGGCAAACTTGAATACATTTACATATATGAAAAAGAACAAATTTAGATAATTGAACAGTACAAAGCTTTGTGTTAAGAGCATACAGTAGTATCTCTTTTACCAGATGTGTGTGACTAAACAGCTTCTTAGAATTGGTTGCAGAATGCTAACTCCAGAAGAGGACATTAAAAATATGACCTTTAAATACAGACAGATGGAAACAGTTAGTTACCTAGTGCAAGAAATTGTGAAGTGGCAAATTACATGGCCAGTGGAAATCAGGAAATAAAATCTGCTTTTCCTAGATTACATTCTTTATAAAGGGAACATGCTGTAGTAGGCTATATAGTTTATTATAAGGAAAAAGTTTGATGGAAAAGTACCATTTCAGAATACATGTAATGGTGTATGCAAGTCCTCACTATGTAAACAGTTATTTTGTTAAGAGTCCACATGAATAAACATATACAACAAAGCAAGGGAATGCCAGCTTCTTACTTTTATCAGTAAATATCTAAGAATAGGCCGCTGGAACAGTGTAAGAGTAAGTCTGCATTCCTTCAATGGCAGAGCTTTAAGTTAGAAGACAGAAGAGAGGCAGGGAGGGGGAATATATGGTTTTCAAAGTTCTACACTTTGTTTAGGAAAAAAAATTCTAACCTGTGCTTAGAGTGTTTAAGTCATTTCCCCCGCTATAAACTCCTGAATTACAAGCAATGAGGAAACAGATAGAGTTTTAGATTTATTAAGCAAAATCACAAAACAAGTGCAGCTAAACTTAAGAATGTTGCTAAAGTGTAAATTCATTGTGTACTATGTTTTTCATCTTCACCTAGATGGCACAGGTGATTGTTGGGCAGAAGAAATTAAATTTGCATGTTTACTCTTCCAAACTGGATGCTCATAGTGTTAGCCAGTGGCTTTTACTGAAGTGTTACAATAAAGATGTGCAGTGAAATATTTTTTTATCTGATACACTGTATACATCTTCATCAAACTTTTGATTCAGAGCTTGAGGAGGGGGAAATTACTTTTTACAGTCAGGAAGAAGTAGCTACGACCTTAAAATCCAGCTCAGACAGAGGCTCCTGATACAATTACAGCTGCTATCTTTCCGTGGCAATGAATTCCTTCTCTTGTCTGTTGTGACGCATAGGTGAAAAACATGCAGCAGAGCCAGACGATGCAGAGCTGGTGAGCCTCAGCAAAAGGCTGGTGGAGAATGCAGTGCTGAAGGCTGTACAGCAATATTTAGAAGAAACGCAAAACAAAACCAGACAGACTGATGGAAGCCCTGTGAAAACTGAAGAAGCAGCAAGCAGCAGTAAGAATGAGAGTGATGATGATAACAGCAAGTGAGCACTGTGCAGAAAGCCTGGGAGCAGATATCCCACCAAGAATAACCACAAAAACCTGTCCCAGCTCCCCGCTGAAATTTGCTAAGTGGTGCTGAGTGACAGGCACTCTGCTTTGTGAGTCTCTTATCAAAAGTTTGTTCTGAATCAAAGGACACTCTCTACTGGTTTAATAAGTGCTTGCACTGCTGAAAATCCATTGAGTGCTGGGAGGGACGGACTGTGGAAAAAAGACAAGAATGGTGAAGCAGGTGGCTCCAGTCTTCACTTGCTCTTGATACCAAGAGTCCCTTCCTTGCTTTTGAAGAGAAGCTGAACCCTTTGTGTTTGCATTTTGGATTGTCGTGGATGGCCATGGAAGAGGCCTTGCCATAAGTGGAAGTGATGCTCTTCACCCGAGGGTTCGGCACTGCCACAGGGCTGCTTACTGCATGTGAGAGCACGTGCTGTTTCCTAGTCAACAGCAGTCAATCCCAAGCTAAAAATTACCACTACAGATACTCATCACAGATACTATTACACAGTATGTAATATGACAGGAGTTTCTCCTAAATGTGACGCTGTGCTGTTCTTTACTTTTTGGTAGCATTTGTTGATGTAATTTTTATTTTTTTGACAAAGTACCTTTTTTATAAAAAACAAATATGCACAAAAGGCTGAGCACTTAATACTGTCCAGACCACATACGATCTCTTTATCCTCATACATTAATGATTCTAAGTGACATTAGTTGTTATAAAATGTATTATATTGTCTTTTTTTCCTGTAGGAAAGAGCCATGAAGCAGACTTAGTAAAGGAAGCTTTGCACAGAGAAACACAGGCCCTGTTATCCGGACTGAATCAGATAAAGGAGCTGTTATCCAGTTCTGAGATCCGCATGAAAATTAGAAAAGAACTGTTTGAAGACAGGCACAACTCTTAACAGAGAATAGAAAAGTGGTATTGACTCTGGATCTCCAAATGCATGGTTGTAAATTGCCATGATGTAAAATCTCATCAGGTCATGTAAAGACAAAAAATATTTCTTAAAGAAATTTTCCTTTCTTTTTTACTGAAAATATGGATGGGTATAAATGGCTCATGAGCAATCATGCTGAAATACTTGCACAGAAGGATTATATTTCATCATGATGAAGTACAGCCACTCCTCAGCACTGCTTTGAAACATGCTTGGATGTGCAGGTATATGTCATAACTCCAAAGTGGAAAAATACTGGTTTTAAGTAAACCTGAGCAAACACTGTGCCCTTCCTTTAGCATTGCAGATAATTCAGATTTTTCTCAAAGATCCCTTCCCTAGCAATGCTGTACAAATATTTAAAAATGGATGCTTTTAAGTACTTTAAAATGTGTATTTGAAAGAAAACTTTTAATTATCTGCCTTTTGGATATGTACTGGCATTTTTTGGTTAGCACTCTTTTTTTTTTTTTTTTTTTAAACAGCACTTGAATACTTGTATAGATGCTGACATGTTGTTTCTGCTGATGTTTACACTAATGCAAGAATGTTTTAAATTTCAGAATAAAATTCAGGCTCCACTGATCTCAATGGCAGACTTTCAATGGCTTTAATGGAGTCAGGATGCTGCAATTAAGTTTTCTCATGAAAATAATGATATTTGGGATAATATTTGCTTTTTTACTTTTGTAGAACAGTGGGTTTGTCTTTTTGTTTTTGTTGTTTTCTCCATCTCTGCCTTCTCCTGCCTGAGGTGGGGTGTCAGTTTGCTCTCATTGTTGCCTCCACACACCTGCAGGATTCACTGAAGCTTTGGATGTACAGCAATGCAGGAGTAGGTCCAGTATTTGCATTTTTAATAAACTGTTTAAAATTGCCTCTGATCATAAAAGCTATAGAATATCTGTTGTGATTGGTATCAGAATTGTGCTGTTAGAACAGCTGTGTGCATATTCTTCATTGGTCTCAAGCACTGGTAACTTAACTCATGTGTCAGAGCTTTTTTTTTTTTCCCCTTCTCATTTGATACATAATGCTGTATTCTGAAATGCGTCTCATACATGCCTTGTTCACAATAAAGTATTTTTTCCTTTCCACTCTGTGTATGTATTCACCTGTCTCCAAATGAAGTACTTGCAAGTAACAGGATTGACAGAAACTGTGCTTGTATGAATCATGTCGTTGACTACAGGTGTTGTGCCAAGATACTGACCTAGAGCTTGGCTGCTGAAATCATATGAAGAAATTCACACAGATAAGCAAGTCCTGAGACATTAATATTTTAAATGGCAAAACTTTGAAACTCTAGGGATTAATTTATATTCTGGGGAGTGTAGCTTTAGGAGGAAGTATTGGTACAACCTCCTAGAGGTCCACTCTTCAACATCAAAAATTGAGTGTGTCATATCGAACGTTACTGAATACTACTTCATTCAGAGACAGCTATTCGTTTTGCATCAATTAAAATCCAACTTGCAGATGACAACACAAAACCAGACAATCAGCTTATGAAAACAGGAAAACAATTCATCATATTCTATCTGAATCTCAGGTTGTCATCTGCCTTTCCTCTATAGAAGTCATTACTATGATACGGCTTTTTTATGTCATTCAACTTGAGAACAATGACTGTTACAAGTTTTGCATAAAACTGTAGAAATTAATCACAGAATTTATGTTCAGAGATTTTGATAGGCAACTTGGTTATTAGAGACTCTGTTCAGTCATAGTTCTTATGGATGTCATCAGGAATAACAGCTCTGAAAAAGAAAGTATAAGAGGCTTAATGGCCTGAACATAGGCTGCTACTATCATTGGAGATGGCCTAGAGTGGGTCTGGCAAATACGACGCAAACCCGGGAGGAGGCATGTGCTCTTCTGGATCAGGAACTGTGGGCTAGAGGATAGTCTAGAGCCTCTAAAAGGACACTGGATACCTATGTTTAAGCAACTAAAATCCATCTTTGATTTTTTTAGATGTTTTGACCCACAAAGGTGAAGAGGGCTTTTGTTTCTAAACCATTCACATCCTTTTGAAATGCCAACCGTAGACTTTATTTCTGGTTTTGATAAGACACTGCTATTCACAACAAAACAGGGTAAAAAAGATCCTGCATCCAGATTCATTCTCTTATGACAACCCATCTTCTTGTGGTCTCTTTTTTTTTTTTTTTTTTTTATTTTTTAATTGTTGTGTTTTTTCTCCTACTGGTAGTGAGCCGTGGCTGCCAAATTAAAGCATAAATCTCTTGCATGGAGCTGTGAGATGAGCACCAAAGAATGCAGATACATGGAGACTGAACCTAATATTGACAGGTGTGAAGCTCTGACTGCAAACAGCAGAATAAATATGTTGCCTTCCACAGACTTGTAAATAATTTTCAGACAATTCTATTTTTTAATTAAGTGCTTCTTTTGGGGAATGTCTTGTGGTAGTGATGCACCAGTTATTCAGGGCGAGCATTAGCCTTTCAGAACAGATGGTGCAAGCTTGTCAATGTTTTGTTTTCAGTTCTACCTTCTGGCTTGTTCATACTCAGGTGTTTCTACACTGCTGGTTGCAGAGTTGTCTGTGACAGGTTTAAAAACAGTAGCTCGGTTTCCAGGACTAGTCTAGCTGGAAGTCTTTGGGCTGCCTGTGACCCACTGAGAAACTGTTCCTGACATCTATGCTTGGTCTAGCCATAGAGCACAGAAGTTGCAGAAGCCATACATTTGATATCTGAGCAGCCCTTGCCATAAATTGTCTGCACTGTTGAGCTATACATCAGAGGTGTTTAAGAATTGATAGAGTGACCACAGAGATCGGTAAATCCACGTTGAGTCCTGACCAACAGGCACTGATTTTCTGACGGAGGAGAAGAGACTTGTAGAAACCAATGTGTCCAAGCATAGGTGAACATGGCATAAGGATGCTCATTCTGATAGCTAAATAGTAATGCAGCAGATGAATATGCATCAAGATCATTGTGAAAGGAAACCAGTAGTGTTTCTGTGTTGACTGAAGGTGATATGAATCTAAAAAGGATTGGAGCTTAAAGGTCAAATTCAGACACTATATCCAGATACACAGATATTGGGACCCCCAGTGGATAATGCCCTGTATCTACTAATGGTCCTACTGAAGTAAGTGTGATGCTTTGAGTGGCAAAATACTACTTCATGGCAAGGTTATACAATCTTGAAGTTAGGATTCAAGAGGCTTTATGTTCTATATTTATAGAAGTTTCTGATTATAACTGTGCACACTTCTGTGTGTGCTATTTTAGCCTGAAGGCCATGTAAGTGTGTCATGGATCAAAGACCGTCAGCCATGCTTCATTCTGCTGACAAGAATGATACTTTTCACTTTTATGTCAGTCTAGACATGACTCATTCTTGTTAGAATTCTGATTTTATAAAAGACCTGAGATACGTCCTACATGTTCCTGTATTCGGCAAGCAGGGAAGAAAGAAAAAAAAAAAAAGAGCATAGCCACTGCATTCAATAGAGCTTGTAAGTTAAGTTTAGTAAAAACACACATTTACTTTTTAAAATCAGTTATGTCTGAGAATATGTTCATGAAATGAAGTGTAAACTGAAACTTTTTCACCACAGATGAAATACTACCCTGCAGAGCCATCTGCAGTCTCATGGAAGCCAGAAGGGAATCTGGTTGCCTCAGGTAGAGTCTGGTAGCCACACACCTCAGGGTTGCTTCACTCTGCTTCTAGCCTGGGACTTGTTTTGCACAATCTTTTTCAAAGTAGTCTTTTATCTGTGAATGCCCGCTGCCTCTGTTCAGCTGTTAATGGCGTATTGTCTGGGCCTGAGAATATGAGGGATTGAATCAGTACCGTGGCTTTCAGCTGTTTCCATCCCTTTGGAGGAGGGGGAAGTTGTCACTGAGATGCCAAAGATGTTGATGTCTTTGCAGACACTTCTGGTCTCATTCAAACTGCCAGAGGTCAGAGGAGGGCCTTCGTGACTGTTCCCTGAGGTCTTTATCTAGAGGTGACTACTGCCTGATCTGAGGCAGCGGAGACAACGCAAAATCACCAGACAAAAGCAGTTCCCAAGGGATATAACCTCCCAGCACCAAGACGTGAGTGGATCAGCTGCATGATTAGTGAGCAGTTGGATAAAGTAAGTGTCATTTTAGCTTTAAGAAAATTGTAAGTCATGATCACATAGTAATTTAATTTGTGAAAACCTTTTGGAATTTTAATTCTTCCGTAAGTTTTTTCCTTAGTGATAAAGGGCCATCTCTGATGAAGGTGCATTTGCTTCAAAGAGCTCCTTAGTGCCTTACCATAATGTTCTACAGAGATGCTTTGCACTTTTTATTTCGTTAAACAAAATCATTATGCTGGCCTGGTTTCAGAGGCAAGGAGTCACACCATTCTTATGGGAAAGGAAACCCTGAACCCTGGAAATAGGAGCATGTTAATGCTGACATGTGTTTTAGTCTGCTGTTCCTTTGATCAATACAGTTTCTGTATAAGCAAGTTCTTAGCATGCATTCATCTTCTCATTTATATTCTCCTCATGTTAAATCTTTATAATGAGAACATTTGTACTGAATGAAAATCAGTCCTGAGAGACGGCTGGGCTGAGAAATAAAATGCACTTATAGTGGAGCAATAATTAGAACAGTACATAGGAAAACAAAAAGTGATATGCCTGTCATTCCTGGCATAGCAAAAAGGGCACTCTGGCATTGATAAGCAAATACTTCTGCAGCAAGAGGCTGGTGTTTGACTGCTGAATTCTGGTCTCTGCTCCCACTGCTGTTTACGTGCTTTGTTTAGTGACTCTTGGATGCAAAATGCATTAGCAGAAACTGGGACGTGGAATTGTCTCTTGTAAGAGACTCTCCTCCTTGCTGGAAAATAAAGCCCCTTTTTGCTCTTGGTGATTAAGAATTAAACCAATCAAAAATGCAGAATTAGGGTAGTTAAAAGAAGTTGATTAAGTAATGACACATGAGGATTTCAGCAGAAGCTTATTTGAAATATTATTTTTTTTCAGATAAGAAAGGCAGAGATGTTTCAAGGTCAGAATTGGCTCTAGAGATTCCAGTGGCATTTCTTTTAGCAAAATTACAATTTGAATTAAAAGTCAGAGAAAGCATTGCACTTTCAGAATCCTTTTTTTTTTCTCTTTTTTTTTTTTCCTCCCCCAGACATACAGAGAACTTCAGGGATGAAATGGTCAGAAGAGAAGATGAAGAAAACACGCTGATATGATTTAACTCAGTCATAACTCAGACAACCAAAATGTAATAGAAAAACAAAGCCAAAAAAAAAATATGCCAGCAGCTACTAATAAAATTTGAACATGGCTGCACGTGTAAAAAAGATGTTGTAAGTCGAAGTGTTTAGAAGAATAAAGGATGAAATGAAGCAAAGCAATAGCGTTCTCTGCATCTGGTCAGTCAAATGGTGCACACCTGTGTTTGTCACTCAGCTGTACTGGACAGGCAAATGTCCCATTTCTCAGTCGCATTTTCCAACCAAATACATCTGAGAGGGAAGGCTGAACAAGCATGTGGCTCTGAAATAACACTCTGGCAGAGGACTGAAGTGAAGGGCTATAAGAAATATAGCTGGATAGAGGGTAAGTCAAAGTGAAGTCAAAGAAGAGCTCAGGGAGATGATCTCTAGAGGAGCAGGAAGAAGCAAAGAAAGCATGCATTTGAAACTCCTTTTACTAATATGTTTCAATGTTGTGCAGGTCCTCTGGACTTCTGTGTTTAGAAATCAAAGTGGACTAAGAAGTCAAATCCTTAAATGTGCAGAGACAGCTACGGAGCTTAACTACAAGTAATCTTAAATTCTAGGTTATGCATACTGCCAGCCAGGGGAGCAGAGTCAGAAACAAACCTTCCTCCTCCAGAAACAAATGGATGACTGAATGCTTGCAAATGCCTCAATGTGATGGCTGCAGCATCAAGCTGCTGGCTGCATGACTTTATGTTTGAAAAGTACAGGAAATCGGAATACAAATCATGGGTAAGAGGAAATATATCTATTCTTTGTACGGATAATGTCAGCAAACTTATTTAGGTATTACCAAAAAAGATCCACTGCAAAACCAGGCAGAATCATCAAGCAAATATGATAGCCAGATAAATGAAAAACTGCTTTACCATTATGCTCTAAAACGAGATGTATCTATCATGTATCATTTGTAGAATGATGGCTAACAAAGGGAATATGTGGAGAATGGCTAAACCAACATCCTAAATGAGTAATACTACAAAGGTAAGGAAGACATTTCAAAAATGAAGGTACGAAAAGGAAAAAGCAGATTAATTTTTTAGTAAATCCATATATGCTTAACTTCACCCTTCCCAGCAAAACTTCAAGTGCAGGACAAGTCTCTAATACGTATAGCTCTATTAGGCTTAAACCATAAAAAATGTGTTAGTCAAGGAAACACGTAACAGAAACTGCTTTTAGTGGTAGATGTAGCAGACACATAGAAATAGATTCATTGCTCATCAAGCTAACATTCATTGTAAATTACCTGGCATTTTTGTTATGTTTGTATTCTGTAATTTTCCATGTAGGCATAGTAATATTTTCTCTAGAAACTGGAAAAGCACTGAAATATAGAGGACACCCACCTAATCTGTACCTTAAAAGAAGGAAATGAAGTTACGCAATGTTTTCTCAACAAAACTTTCCAGTCTCTCGAATTAACTTAATTAATTATATACTAGACATTTCTGCATTTTTAGTATATGAGGGTTTATTGCTTTTGAAATAACACAGACAACACATTACTGGACATCACTGGATTTAGCAGTGACACAAAAGATAAGCACAGAGAAGCCACAGATCAATTTGTGTTGTTTTGTCTTGTTGCTATCCTGTAACTTCAGACCATTGGAAGACCACTTTTATCTCTGGTAAGTGTGGAGATGCTGCTTCATAATTACTTGTTAAGCTTCTGGGTTTTTACTAATGTAGCATTTCTGAACCGTCAATGCAAATTAATAATGTATACACATTAATAATTTACACTACGGAGTCTGATAGATTAACAGAGGCTGGAGGCTATGGGATCAAAGGGAAGAAGGATCTTCTCTGTAATCAGTGAAGTCACCAGGGTCATGAAGAGAGTCTGAAAGATAATGTGTGGAGAGTCCCCTCTTTGTGGAGAAGAGCAATGTGCTCTGCCAAGCTGGGTGAACAACTTACCCCACCAGCACAGGAAGACGTGGGCTGGGAAGAGGGACACAAATAGGTCCTAACTCAAAATGTGTTTGGGCGTCTTTAACCAGGCACAAAGAGACTCTGCAAACAGGACATGTACAACTCAAAAGTGTAAAGTGATCATTTATTACATGGCACACATTAAAAAGTGGGATTTGACAAACTACTAAACTAAGCATTAGCATGCTCCCCACGCCAGAACCTCTCTGCTGGCCAGGCTGGCATCAGACAAGAGGAGAGGGGTCAGTCTGCACAGTCCCGTGGACTGGAGCCTCCCCGGTGCTGAGCAGCCTCATGCTGCCCCCTCCACCAATGCCAGTGCACCAACCGTGCAATCCAAGGATTCCCGGCACTGTAATTTTTCATGGTTGACCTTCTGCCACAGCATCTCACATCTCTCTTAGCAACCTGAATGAGAGTTGTGCAGGGGGAGCATGTCAGAGCAGCAGGACCTTGGCTTCAGCGTAGGTGAGCAGCTAACTCCCAGCTGGAGGGAGGCTCATTCCAGGAGCTGGCTTGGCTTTGCCGTGAGCTGAAGGTGAAGTCACAGAAAGGGAAGAAGAGCTAAGACATGGTTGTAGGTGGCCTGTAGCAGGCAGAAGAGCCAGCTCCTGGCTGGACATGCATGTTGTTCCTCCCTGGAGGAGCAGGGGCGAGCACTGGCGCTGAGGAAGGCCAGCTGTGCCTCAGCGTGTGTTGGGCAGGACCCCGGGCAGGCAGGGGCACTGCCAGGTGTGGGTCACCACATGGTCTGCGTGGCCTCAGCTGGCCCTTCCTGCCCCACTTCACCCCCATGGCCACAATGTCACCGGTGACCTAGTCACATCCACAGCTGCCATATGAGCTGTTCCCCATACCAGCAGACATTTCTGTCCAAATACTGCATTAGCTTATGCATGAGTAGGTTAACATTACTATTAATATTCCAGACTCAAACTAGTCCTTGCAAGAAGAATTCGGAGGTTTCACAAAAGTGTTAGCTAACATGTGCTATTCATTACTCTTGAAAGAAATCCGATAGCACTTGGCTCCACCAAAATGTTTGACATTTTCTCACCCTGCCTCCTTTTCTCACTCTAAAGAAATCCAAAGAAAAGATTGCTGTAGCCACGGCTGGCCCCAGAGGGTTACTCACAAAGGCATGGGAGGCATGTGGCCAAAATCAAATGGAAACCTAGAAAATGGACACCGAACACACAGATAATATCTCCATATTGCATGTAGACTTTTCCTTTCCCTGGTTTGCCTGGGAGCCATCTTGCAGTGCTCCTTGGTTGGAGGCTATGCCACATGGAAATGCTCATGTTCGGCTGTTTTGTGTAATTTGCCCTTCACTATCTGTGTTACTTAGATGTGTAACAGCTGAAGAATAAACGTGAGCCCAACAGAGACCCAGCACAGTCTGATGTGAACACGCAGCAGCTGAGTTATGCTCCCCTGATATTAAAGAATCTTTGTCTCCTACCAATGCTTGCCCTTGGAAACCATACAAATAAATGAAGAAGCTTTCAAAAGAAACCATTTCTTAAACCAGAGACAGAAAAGTTACCAACGGGTTTGCAGCTCTCCAGAGATTTTATTAATCGCATGAGTGGCACACCAGGGCACGCAGTGAGCCGAGGCCCAGGCTTTGCCTGGCAGCTTGGTTGGGGCTCCTGCGTGGTCACACGTGGGCCTGGGCTCACATCGTCACTTGCATTCCCTCCACTTTCTGCTGCGGCTGCAGAAGCCTTTGTCACCTAAGTTACCTGTATGACAAGAAGGGGTTTGCCCTTATGTGTGAGCACCACAAGGTGCATTACTGGAGACAAAAAAAAGTCGGAGTGGCAGTACACCCAGAAGCTAAACAAACCTGGGCTAGGTGACTCCAAAGTTAGAGAAACTGATTTAAAATCAAAGTAACCTTCAGGAGGGTCTTTCATCACCCAGATTTCTGTATTGAGAGGGCAGAGGTAGAATTGCAAGCCTGAACCAGTAGATATTTATTAGGCATTTGTTTATAGAGTGGGCTCCTAGCATGATGTGTAAATTGCCCTATTTTTAATCAGACTACTTTAGAGTGTGTTTAAAAACTGAAAATGCCATTGCTACCCATCTGAGGTAAATTTGCCTAACAGTCTACATGAAAAACATACCCAGGATGGGACATTTACATTAACAGAAATGAAAGTAGACTTAGGCCATCAGTGAATACTTCTAAAACTCATTCTGAGCCTCTGGAATAAACACAATTAAATAATGCCAAAATAAACCTGTGAACATATTTACAAATTCATTCCACGAGTCACGTCGTTGCTTTTTATGGGCTCAAAAATCATTATGCATAAAATTATGCAAGACTAATCAGCCCAGTTTTTATGGCAAAACAAAAATTAGAGAAGAATAACATTTTTTTTTTGGTCATTTTTTGTTTCTTTTCCTATAGCACTTCAGTCAAATGAGAATAGGAAAACTATCCCCTGTCATAACAGGTATTACACATATCAAACTGAAGTTTACACGTGTAAACATACCATTTCAAACCAGAATTTTTCAATATACACTTTACTCATGTGAACATAAGAACTGAGTTAGAGCAAAGATCCATGTTGCTGGCTTGTAAGACCAGCCAGCAGTGGCTGCTTAAACAGGGCAGCTGAGTGTTTCTCTTCCTGGCAGATCCTACCAGTTTCCAGCAATCAACCCTTTAGGGATTTTGTGAGTGGGAGCTTGTGTCTGGAACTGGAGGCTTTGATTACCAGCCTGATTACCAAAAATGAGAATGATTTCCAAAAAACAGAGAGGAGACATAAGAAGACAATAATAAGACAGCTGAGGTCTTAAGTGAATTAATGAGCTGGAGAGAAATTCGATTCTATTTAACAATAATGATTTGAGTATTATTTTTAGAGTCCCAGACTTCCCAGAAGTAGAAATGGGCTGCAAAATGCTGTGGCTTGGGTAGCTCACGTGCCCTGCTACTATGGGCTAGGAATCTGTACCCATAGCATGCACACGGAATGACAAAGCATATACCACACCACGGTTCCTAGCATCCTGTAGGAAGCCTTGCCCAAAGCACTGAAATACAGAGATTAACAGCTGTCCTTTTATTGCCATGCTGAATCAGAAACGTTTGGCTGTTGTGGTACAGAGGATATTCCCAGCAATGAGCTGGTGAACAGCTCTGTTTTTCAAACAGGACACTGCAAATCCTCACCACCTGGGAAGCCCAAGTGCCATGGCCACCAGCCGAGGAGCAGTCATGTGGTTCTGCCTGGCATAGACATGGTGCCATTAGCAAGGGCTCCTTCTCACAGATAAGCAATTTAGGTAATTTACGCCCTCCCGGTGCAAATGAATATCAACTAGTCCGGAGGGTCAAATGCAATACATTAGACAAAATAGTTAATGTATAATAGGTTTGTGGCTGCAGAAAATAAAGACATGTTTTGAAAAAAAAATGTACTTCCTGGGCTATTAGGTCAGGAGAAATGTTGCCTGAATAATAATTACAATTTAAATTAGGCTTTTGTTTTTCCACTTGTTTTGAGGGTGAAATAGCATTGCCACAACTAGCAGAAGAGTCTGGTTCTTCTCAATCACCAAACTTGCTAACCGGAGAGAAAGTATTACTCATATTCCTTTTCTGTTATGCTCCTTTCCTATTTATGTTCTTTTAAACTATGGTCCTCAAACACATGGCAACAGTCTGGGTACATATTATTGTTTGTTGCTTCAACAGCCTGGATCTTTTCAATATACTGAGTTGCAGTAAGGGGCATCAAGGGAAGATGGCAGGACACAAAACAAGCAGAAGGGGGTTGTCACGCAGCAGATAATCGACCTGTGGAACCTATTGCAGAATGATCTTATATTAGTGGAAAATCTTTACATGGCTTAGGGGGATGAATGGGTGAGTACTTGGAGGGGAAATCTACTGTAGATAGATATGGAAACCATATCCACTTCAGGAAAGCCCCAACTGTAGAACTATTTCTGTCTTTTAAAATATGAACTTAAATTAAGTTTTTAATTCAGCTAGTCTGTAAAAGCTGTGAGCTTTGTTATCCTTATTCCTTGGGCTTTGGCAAGTTGCTGTAATATACATTTGATCATACACAGGAAAAACATTGCTACTAAGCTGTGATCAGATTACAAATAAAAATATAATCATAGACTTGGTAAACTCAGGACAGCCTATTGGAGGTGATAAGATGTCCAGATCACTCTTCTACAGCCCAAGGGGATTTTCATGCTTCAGCAGTATATTTCCCACCACTGCACAGAGAATTATCTTCCTTTGTCCCTTGCCCCTTAGTTCAACTTAAAGCTCCTTACTAGCACAAATAACCTACTTGCTATTTCTTTTTTATTTGGGAGGGTTTTTTCTCTTCTCATGTGGGAACCATTCTGTATCTTTGTATTTTTATCCTTGTTGGCTATTGTTACACCTCTTTAGCTCTGGGACAGGCCCTCTGGGCTGATGTGACTAGAACTGAAGACACCGTTGTCATTGCAGAAGCATATACAGTCTGGCATGATGATGTTTTCTTTTATATTCCGTGTTTCTTTCCTAATAATTTCTAACATTCACTTTAGCTTTTTCATCAGTTCCCTGAACTTAGCTGAGATTTTCAGAGACATATTCATAATGATTGCAAGACCTTTTTCCTGGGTACCAATAGCTAACGCAGAGACTATTTTTGTGAATGTGTAATTAGGGTAGGTTTTGCATTACTTTGTCTTTACCAGCATTGACTTTCTTCAGCCATTGCATTATTTACTGATACATTTTCACAAAATCTTTTTACAGCTCTTGATGGATTTTGCTTTGACTACTGTGAATAATTCAATATCATCAGCAAAATGTGTCTCCTAATTCTTCACGTTTTTTTCATGATCACTTACGAAGTTTTATGGAGTTCTACAGCTATTCCATTTTCTTTTACTCTACTAATTTTATACTAATAACTGCTTAGTTTCTCTAATGCACTTTGAGGAGAGACATTGTTCAAATGATTTGGTGATTAGGTCATGCTTAATTGTATATTTGTTGACATCTTCAAATAACTCCAACAGATTCATTCCCTCTATAACGCATTTATTTTTTATTATTTCTTCCATTAATCTGCTCAGTAGATAAGGCAGATTTATCTCCTTGTAATTCTCCAAATTTCCCCAGGGGTCTTATTAAATATTGATGCAACATTTACAAATTTTCCAGTCCTTGGGATCTGAGGTAATTTTAAGCAATGGGGTACAGTCTGGTCATTTCAAACCATCCTAGGACTGAGTCAAACAGAAATTACTCATGATCTGGTAGCTAGACTTCACCGTGTCTGTTTTGCTGCATTGCTGTGGAAAATTTCAGAGGAAAAGCAGTGCCACACTGCAGGCTTAGCACCTCATCCACCTGCAGATGAGCATACCTTTCATTTGTATCAGTTGCTTTTGACTCCACGACTTGCAGGATTTGTTAGACTGTGTATAAAGGCATGACAGAAGGTAGTAAGGACAGGCATCTGTTGCCAGTGGCCTTAATTGAGTGTACAGTGCACTTCCAATGGAAAGGTTTCAGTGGTCCTTGTGTCAAAATATGCTGTGAAAACTGTGTTTGATCCTTTATCAATACAAGTATAACAAAAGTAGCATGGATTAGTTAATTTCACTGTATGAGAATCTCAAACAGTTGAGTTCATGTGCAACTACCTACTTCTCAATTTAACAATAACCAGAAGAACCTTGGACCATACATGGTCTTGCAACTGAAAAGAAAAAAAGTATTCCTTCTCTTTCAGGTTAATAGTTTGGCTAACTATATAGTTTAGCTAGCTAAAGCTCCCAAGCAAGGTGAGCCCATGCTCACCTCAGGGGAAAAAGTGGAAATACTGGTAGAGGTCAAATCACACAGGCTTCCCCTTCATCCTTCTGCCAAGGCTCATGCAGGTGAAATTACGGCAAAAACTCAGACAGCAGTTCATTGTAGGACGGAGAAGATAGGAGATCTTCCAAGCATTTACAATAGCTTTGGTCTAGACTTATTTCCTCTTGTCTATATTTAGATTTAGGCAACTTGAGGGGTAGGAAATAAGGATCTGATATAGAGTTATAATCTAACAAAAAGAAAAACCCCATATGCTGCAGTTAATACTTCATACAAGAAAATTTATTTTTGGCCTTCAGAAAGAAAGCTGCTTTCAATTTTCTGTCATGCTAAAGACATTTTGCACCATCTGGATTTCTGTTCCAGTTTTCAGGCAGGAAATATTTTCATTCCTGTAGAAGCTTCATATCTTCATTGCAGTGATCTCTAAAATTCCGTTATAACAATAATATTGCATAAACTATACTAAATATTGAGCATCAAATGCTAGATTGATCTTTGCTTCAGAGATTCCATTTCTTTAATGTGCACGTTATGTCCTCACAAGGAGCCTGTTATAGCATTTTCCCTTCTGCTAGTGCTAGAAACAGCACCAGCATTCAGCCTGGGGCTTGATCCCAAACCTGCTAAGCATAGTGACAGTGCTGCTTGCTATTTTAGCACTGCAGAAAGCAAACTTGAAAGACTCAAGGTACCATTCTGAAGGATGTGGCAAGAGTTAACAGTTGCAAGAATCCAATTTAAGTCTTCATTTTCAAATGCAAAACTCAGCACTGGAGGAGATCTTTGTCATATGTCAATGAGTTTATTCCACTTGAGGACAAGTCTACCTGAAAATGTACTTCTACGATTATGTTTTCCACAATTTCAGAGAAACAAGTCTATCCAGACAGAAGTCTTCTTGTACATTTAGACACAGTCCACAGTGTACTTCTCCTCATTTGCAAGAGTACAAATGCTTGAACTTTGGTTCACAGGATGTGTTTTCTTAGTATTTAAAATAAGTTTAAAAGAAATGCAACAGTTCCATGCCTCCAGATATCACAACTGCCATTGATATGTAATCTTGGAACATCCGCTTAGAGATAATAGTAGGTGTTTAGATAAGCAACCAGAAAAGCACCTAGACCTTGTGCCTGGATTAGAGCAAAGTTTTCCTCATGGTTACTGGGGTTTCCTGTTTCTGTTTGGGCTGAAAATACTTTGAGCACAGGTTAAGAAACACAACTTTGTAGCAGATCCAGTCCTAGCAGCATCTGTGAAACAGAGAACAAAACATTAACCCCCCCAAATTATCAAGTTTTAAAAATCCCATGAAGTTTTTTTGACATCGGTAATTATTTTGAAATTAAAATCTGAAGCAGAAATCTTCCTTTGAGGCATAGCTGCTCACAGCTTTCTTTTGTTGGAATGATCTCTCCTCCCTCAGAGAAATGCTGAAAACACCAAGAACAAACATAGGAGCTTCACATTTTTTTCCAGCTGGGGGTCTTGTTCCGTTAAAATATTTTTACTCTTTTAAGTGTGATCAGTTGCCACTTCTTTGCAGGCTGCATAAGTCCTCTTATAACCTTGCAAATCGAGTTTTATATGTGTAGTTGTCTACAGCTCTCATTTGCAATGTCAGAGGCAATTTAATTGTTCAATATTTTCATTAGTCTCCTATTGATTGGTTCCTTTTCCTCCTGGCTGTGCAAAGAAAGGTACATTTCCTGTTGCTGTTTGCTATTTAACAAGGACCTCTTACAGTTTCTTTGTAATTTTGATTATATTTGATGCTAATCTTGCCTAGTTGTAGTTAAAGCAGCATTTTTATTTAATGTTTTATTTAAAGCAATCTCTTAACCAGTTTTACCTGGCAAGTTCTTTTACTCTGAAGCCTTTGTAAATCTCCCTGCCTGCCTCCCAGCATCTGTTAAATCGAATGCTGGGCTAGGAAGGGGGAGGCTTTCCTCACCTAACTGAAGGCATTCATAAACTAATGCTGTCACTGTGCCCTTTAAGGCTACTTTTTAGCATATGCTGGGACATATAGCACCCTAACACACCACAGGTGTTGTTAGTCAGCACATAAAGGCTTCTAAGACCTCAGAGAAGCATCTGCGATTGCCATAGGACCTCGCTGGAATCAGGTGAGACAGCAGCCATGGGAAAACCCTTGTTCCAGCCAGGGTGTGTTACATGAGATCACTATGATACATTAATTTAAAAGACAGTCTTTTCTACAGACCTAAGCGTGCTTTCATGCCATAAAGCCACAGGTATGTCCATTTCTCCAGCTGGTGCCTCCTATTCCTAGGACATTTGCTGACCTCTGGGAAAAGGGCTCCTCCAGCTTGGTGCAAAAAGTCCTTGCCTTTGGAGACTGCTCATGGCTGCTGGGCTGCATCAGGCTCCCTGTGATCACAGGGGGATGCCTCCACCTTGTGTTTTGTGTTTTGCTTCCATTCTGTGGTCTTCAGAGAGTAGGACCTTCTGTTTTCAGTTTTCAAATTAGAAATCTCATTCATTTCAACATTTTTTCCGAGATTGGATTGGTTTTGTTTTGTTTTCATTGGGTTTTGAGCTTATGAAACAGCTTAGATGACTAAAGGTCTAGAAGAACATGTTTAGGTGCTCACTAGCACAGAGGCAAAATTAAAAACCTCTTTCTCCTTTTTTTTTACAGTAACCCCCAACAGATTTATACTATGTGTTTTATACACTTTATTTTTAAATTGTTCATACTTGTATTTAAGAGTCTTTAGGTGAGTTACTGCAGCAGTTACCTGCTGTAAAGCAGGAGCTAAACAGGGTCCCAAAGTCCATGTAGCTACTGAGGAACCAACTTGCCCCTTAAAGCAACTGACTCCCCAAAGTCTACACATTTCAGACACGTCCCCTTCCCTCGCCACACTCTCTCTGGTGTTAGTGGCAAGGGACAGAGGTCTCGGGGGGGTGCTGTGGCCTCAGAGGTCTCTTAGCTGTCACCAGGGAGCTTCTTTCCCCCAGGGGAGGAGATAGTGCCTGTGGCCACCCTGCTTCTGGCTGAGGGATCAAGAAGGGCCCCATCAGGACCAGGCAGGCTGGACCTGGTGTTGAAAGAATGAGAATAGTGAGGAAAGAGTGTTTTGTTCTACCAAACCACCTTAAAATAGCTAAAGATACATACGTAGGTACACACAGTATGCCCCATTTGGTGGCTCCCCACCAAGTGCTGCAGGTGGGAATGAGCTGGTACCTATGGGATGTTGCCAACATGTCCTGGAGCTGCTGCTGCTGCCAGACACAGCCAATCTCCACTGTGAGATAGACAGACATTTACAGGAACACCATTCTGGGGCCAGTGGTTACTGGTGGTTACCCCAGTCTGATATGAGAGATGCATCACAAGACAGCAGATATCTGTAGTATGTCACTGTATGGTAATTGCTAACAAATAAAAGGGCTGCAGTTGTGTGACAGCATCATGGTCTTCAGCAGTTTTACAGATTTATTAGTTTACTGTTTTTAATGAGTTACTGAGACCCATAATCCTCAATGACCTTAAATGTCTCTCAGATGAGAAGCAAAACTGGGGCTCAAAACATACACTTTGAAAGCTGTACTAAGATTTAGGGACAGAGGACAGATGAGCTTATAAGTAAGGAAGAAGTGTTCTAAAATGCCACATCTGTGTTGTCTTATGTCCCCTGGCCTGCACAGGACAGGACTGAAAGTCATTGGCAACATGCCACTTCATCAGCACTGAATCCTTCTACCAGCATGGTTCAGTTTCAGCCAGAAATATCAGATATTTCTTCTTTCAGAAGAAAAAATATGAATAAGCATTGACATTGATTTATATGAAAGATAAGATCCTGAAATTTAAATTGTAACACATCTTTTATCAGAAAAGTAATAAGACAGGCATGAAAAAAAGCACCAGTGGCGATGTTGTCCATTGCAAAGGCCTTTCCTGATGCTAGTGCAAAATGTCAGCTGAGTCTCCACCCTGGTCCAACAGAGAAATCTTCCTGCCAAAGTCCCAGCATGGAAATCCCAAGTATCACACAGTATACACCACTGAGAGTTTAACATCAATATGGAAACCATTGATCTGGGTTTTATTTCTGGTGCTTAACCATGCTTCCCAGCACTTCAGATTTGCCCATGAGGTTTGTCCTCATAGGTTTCTTCTCTGTCCTCAGCGCCCTCCCACCCCTCGTGGTTCGGGACGAGACAGGCAGGCAGAGCTGTGCTTTGCCAACCTGCAAGCACACGCTGGGGCACCGAGCATCCCTGCTGCCGGTGTCTGTTGTGAGAGAAACAACTCTTCTTGCTGCTGTTATTGACAAAATCATTGCCTGGTGCAAGTCATGCGGCAGGCGTCTTGGGAGAGTCCGGCTCCATCTTGGTTTTGTAATGGTCACCGCTGAGAGTCATGAGCCTGAGCACCCAGCGGGGAAGAGGCAATACTGGAGTAAGGTTAGAAACAGCGGGAGCCTCAGGGAAGGGCTGCCGGCACCTGGCCCCTTCGGCTCAGCTTTGCAACAGTGACACAAGGGAGCAGCCTGGTATGTCCGGGGCATCTCCTTGCCCTGGACCCAGAGCTGCTGGACGTCTCCTTTCCCTGCCAGCACACAGTGTCCCTCAGCCACCATGCTGGGAGGGCGGTGGCTGCTGGGACAAGGGGACAGTGGGCTGCCCAGAAACAGGAGGCCTCCCAACTGGCTGGGACACCCCATCTCAGCTCCAGGCTTAGCCAGAAATGGCTTCATTTGGTTAAAAACTCTTTCCCATGGAAACGAAGTCAATGAGCTTGTCTTGGGACAAATTCTTCATATTCTTTTGGGGCATCAAGCATCCCACGCAAGCCACAGCCATTCCTGGGCTGGCCAAGGGCCCTTCAGCACTGCCATGTGTCACAGATCCACCACCTCCATCCCTGAATCCATTCTGCAGAGTCCCTTAGCAGTGTCTTGTGCATTCAAAATGACATGCCAGTAGTCCCCAGGAAACCAGGTGCTTGGTGGTCTCTGGGGTTCTGGGGCGATACTCCTGAGCATGCTTACATGCATGTTTTCAGATGATGGCTGGGAGGGGATACAGCCACACAGTCTTCAGCCTTTCCAGTCCTTAAAAATAATACAAGTCTCTCTCCTGCAGCTTGCACAAAGGGGGAAGTTTTAATGGCATCCAGAGAAAAAATGGCATGATCTTTACCTTTGTGAGAGCTCAGGGTTTTGAGTGCAACCCTTTCCTTCAGCCCCCCGGGCCAGAGCTGGGCTTTGTGCACCACATTGCAGGTCTGCTTGGGGGTCCTCTAGTTTCTCTCATTCTCTCTTCACTCCATGAAACAAGGGCTCAAAGCCCCTGTGGAAGAAAGCTAGCAGAGGCAACATGCTCCTGGATTGCTACCCACCTGGCACCAAGTACAGCATTTAGCATCTCACAGTTGGTTTGGGAAACAGGTAACCGAGCAGAACAAATCACCAGGGCTCATTTGGCACAGGACAAACACCTGGGCTCTGAGGTAAGATGCCATTAGACCCTCAGGGGCCACAGATGGTGCGGGTTATGTTTTCCCACTACTGTCCAGTCCACATGACTTGTTGGAAGTGGGATGACAAAACCAGAACTAAACTGAATAAAAAACCCAAATCATCATTTATTGGGGAGCCAGTACAGAAAGGCAGCTTGGAAAACTCTTTTCTAACAGGCTGAAACAAAAGTGAAAACATGATGCTGCAGTCACTGCACACAAGCACTGACTTTGTAGGAGCACTGAACTGAAAAGGACCAGCTTGTGCACAGGTAATGGGTGGCTAGAAAGGGCATTTACTGAAGCCATTCCCCATACATTGTAGCAAATTTAAAACCGTCTGCAAAATGTCAAAACCAGCATGTATAATTTGCTGGAGGGGAGAGCAGGGGGCTGTAGGCATTGCCTATGGTTTGGGTTCGCTGCTGCAAGGAATACATTAAATGAAACTCCTGGAAAATGGACCATACCCGAGAGAAAGGAGAAAAACAAGCCCAGAACAGTCACAACACCTCAGGAATATTTTGTGTGGGTTAGCTATGATTATGATAATTTGCAAAACCAAATGCTGGGTGGAACTCTCTTAAGTTCTGAATACACCATTTATTTGCATCAAATGCATACCTTTCTTAAAGCATGTTGGAAGTTTTCACAGGGGGCCTGCAGAGTGGGTAGATCTTTTTTTCTAATGCCTGAAAACTGTGAAATTCACAAAGCAATACAGAGATTAAGTATTTATCAGCATTACATGGCCAACCCCCTAAACAAATACTGTGGAAAGGAACCTCTTGTAAAAGGTTGACTTCTGAGGCCAGAGTAGGTCTGGGCTTGCTGTCCCAGACTGACGACTTCTAATACCCTGCCACTTTGTTGATGCAGCACAAAAAACCACTGCTGCACAGCTCTGTCCATCTGGCTCAAAATTACCACTGCTCGTACATTTTGACTACATGGGTCATGTTTATGACTTAAAAAGTACTCCTACCTATCATATTGCCCTTCCTTGCAAAACTTCCTCTGTGCTTTCTCATTCTCCTTGTGCTCAGAATCAGTCTGCTTTTACATTAGATATTTCTGCTACATTTTTTCAGTGTATTATGCCAATGCAATGCTGAAGCAAGAACCCAAGGCTGCATTTCCCAAAACAGACCTGTGTGGCTGTGTTATCTGTGTTCCTCTACACGCTACAGGCCTGGGGCTTTCAGCCAGGCTGTGCAAGTCCCTTGTCCCACTGCATCACTTCATCCTCCTGCATGTGCCTATAATGGCACAAGGAAACCCTTGCTGCAGTACTTGGGTTTTTTTTGCTGGCATTAGGTGTGAGAGGGACCACCAGCGGCTGCCTAGCACTTGCAGTAATATCAATCCTGGGTAGTATAACTTATGTTGCTCATTAACAGCAGAAGTACCCGAGGGAGAAAGCCATATACTGAGCATGAGTTGGGAAGATCAAGGCGTGTTGGAGGAGGGCACTGACAGTAGGAGCAGCAAGGAAGAAATCACAACTGCATCTGAGATAGATGAAGTATCTTCTTACCTATGGGACAAAGATCATAATCACAGGATAAAATCCAGATGTGAAAATAGCAAAATAATATGTATCCAAATGGCAAATATAAAATGCAAAAGGATATTGTGTGGAGCTCTCTGTATGGGGTAATTTGATGTCCACTCTCTTCACTAAACCTAAGACAGAGGAGGTGATTCTTCTTAAAGAGAGTTCACCGAAGTCTTTTCTTCACAAGCTGTAGGTTCCCAGGGCACTTATCATCTAGGAAAGCCATCATAAAAAAAAATAATAAAAAAATCCCTAATTCATATACATGAAGATCATCTATTCTCCTTCAGAAGAAGGGATCGAAAATCTATTGGCAGGCACCTTGAACATCTCCAGCTTTGTTAATTGGTTCATTTCTACTGTGACTATGCTCTGGAGTTTGAGTCAGGACTGAAGTTCATGTTCACCAGATGGCTTCTGCCCTCATCATGGCACAAAGAGAAAAAATACAGCTCAGGCCACCTTGAAAATCAGTTCCAAAGGCTGTTTTAAAAACTGTCATTTTAAATTGGAATTTTCAGTAAAGAAAATTAATATTTGTCAAGACACATCTACAGCTTTCAGAGGCCTTTTTGCTCCAGGATGTTTGCTACAGTCTTACAGTTTCCCATGTTCTTGGTATTTCTGCTCACCACCAAGGTGGCTGCAGACAGCTGTGAATGAGGAGGAGGAGGGAGGGAGAGAGCAGGGCCCAGGGAAGCCACTGTAGCTGGGAAGCTCTGTCCTTTGGCTGGGGACAAGAGACACAACTGTAAACTCTGACAGAAAGAAAGAACGGTTCCAGCTCTGAAGAGGCAGCCTCTGTGGTGTGCCCTCCTCCTGAAAGGAAAGTCATGGCTGCTGCAGCCTGCGTGGTGGGGATGCAGCACACCCCAGAAGAGCAATTTCACACCGTGCTTGGGGGCCAGGCTGGTTGTGCTGTGTGCTGCATCGCTAATTAGTCTGTGGATGCAAACCTGCAGAGTCTAATTACTGCTGATTTATTGCATCAACCATTGAAAATCAAAGAGTGAAAGGGGGAAAATTACTTTTTTTTCTGCAAGTGGGCAAGTATTGAATGACACAGATACAGTCTCTCACCATTACTCTTTAATTGTGACGCTTCTTCTGTGTCCACTGCATAAGTTTAGCTCAAAGTGTTTTCTAGAGGCAGGAAATGGGACAAGTGTCTGTAAAAATTTTTTTTGGATTTTTTTGTCCTTGCCTAGAGAGCCACATGTTCCATCTTTTATTTATGCTGTACTGGAAAAAGAACACAGCCAACACAGTTCTGAAAACAAAAATATGGAATCGTAGAACCATTTACGTATGAAAAGACCTTTAAGATCATAAGAGTCCAACCATAAACCCAACACTGCCAAGTCCACCACTAAGCCATGTCCCTAAGCACCACATCTATGCATCTTTTAAATACCTCCAGGGGTGGTGACTCAACCACTTCCCTGGGCAGCCTGTTCCAATGCTTGATGATCCTTTCAGTGAAAGTTTTCCTAATATCCAATCTAAACCTCCCCTGGTACAACCTGAAGCCTTTTCCTCTCCTCCTATCACTTGTTACTTGGGAGAAGAGACTAACACCCTCCTCAATCCAACCTCCTTTCAGGCAGTTATAGAGAGTAATAAGGTCTCCCCCAACTCTCCTTTTCTACAGGCTAAAGAGCCTCAGTTCCTTCAGCTGCTCCTCAGAAGACATATGCTCCAGAACTTTCACCAGCCTCATTGCCCTTCTCTGGCCTCAATGTCTTTCTTGCAGTGAGAAGCCCAAAACTGAACATGGTATTGGAAGTGTGGCCTCGCTAGTGTCAAGTACAGGGGGACAAACATTTCCCTAGTCCTGCTGGTCACAGGATTTCTCATACAGGCCAGGATGCTGCTGGCCTTCTTGGCCACCTGGGCACACTGCTGGCTCATTTTCAGCCAGCTGTTGACCAACAGCCCCAGGTCCTTTTCTGCTGGGCAGCTTTCCATCCACTCTTCCCCAAGCCTGTAGCGTTGCATGGGATTGTTGGGACCCAAGTGCAGGACTTGGTTCTGCAAGTCCTAGCCCTTCACTGCAAGACACAAGTGATCTGCTCACAAATGAACGTTCAAGACAGAACCAGAAGGTGGGTTACTGCATTCAGAGATCATCCTGGTATCAGAAGACAGGGAGCAATTTCTGTAGAAGTGGCTTCAGCCTGGGTTGTGTGAGTACTCTTCAGGGATGAGTGGCTTTTCAAACACAACCCATGCACTTCAGAAGGCAGTGGAAGCTTCACATTTCCCCCAGTGCTAACTGGGAGTGTAACACAGAGCAAAGCACTAGTGGGCTTTCTCTTCTGTCATGGATGGCACTGTAAATATTAAAGAGCACCCACTTGCTCCAGACACCCCTTGCTGCTGAAGTGGAAGCAGGTGGTGCCAGCCATTGCCTTTTTTTTATCTTGCCTCCTCTTCTTTGGAAGCATAAAATGTCATCCTTTTTTAAAGATGCATCTCAGTGCTTTCATCGGTGACATCAGCCCTTTCCTTCCCTCATACCATGTCACTGCAATTTCACAGCAAGTAACTGAGAAAAAAATGTATTAATGGCTCTAGGCTCTGCTGTGCTGAAGCAGCAATGCTATAAAAGGGCTAATTGCAGACAGAAGGCCTGCTGAGTTACACATGCTGAACATGAGGATCATTTCTTATGCCTTTCCCCCTTGCACTTCCTTGCTGTGTTGTCCATCTAGTCCATTCCAACAGTGTTAAGACAAAGATTTTCGTGAAGGAACAGGTGTGGTGGGGGCAAGGGTCTCACTCTGCCAAATCCTGCAGTGAAGGTTTCCCTTTGGTGAAATACTTCCCCTCCTTTTGCTCAGGTCAGGCTGCTTGGCTTGACAATCTGCCTTTTGGCTAAATACTACATTTCAAATACAAGATTCCCAAATCTGCAGATGAAGGATATCTTTAGTTCTCACTAGTTGTTCCCACATAGAAAGTAATTTGAATTTCAATCAGGGGAGAAATGTAGTGTATATGCAACAAAGCTACTGAAGGCAGGCTGAGAAATTGTAAATGAGCTTCATTTTTGTTGCTTTCAAGTTGCTTCTATACAATCTCTTCAGTTCTTATTTACTGTAATCAACACCGATCTGATGGCAATTTGTAGGTAGGTAATTGTGCACTACTACAGTTGGTGTGACATACATAGAAAAACTGCAAGTTTCTGAAACCTGAGGTAAAACCCTGCAAATGCTTGGACTCTGGATGGAAGATAAAAGGTCTCAGACCAGAACGCTCATTTTCCTCCAGATAAAGGTATGAGGAAGAACAAACGGGCACCAGTGGCTCCAAGCAGCTTTTCATGTCAAGATAGTTCCAAAGACAAAAAGTTTCAAAATGAATTAAGTTTTTCAACACCTGTGGACTTTCTCAGGCTAAGACACATGGTTCCAGCACTTCCCTCATACAACTGGGAGACATTGGAAATGTTTTCTGTTAAGCCTCTTCCTCTTCCCCAGCCACTCCACCTCTGGGTGGGTGATGGAGAAACCTAATCTGCTGTGAGAGCAAGTGTGGCGTGAGGAGAACAGGTAGCACCAGTGAGTGGGTGTTTGGGTGTCCTGATGAACTGAAGCAACACAAGAATTTGCACCAATTTGCTGAGCTGCAAATGCTGGGGAAGGTGCCTCTCTTGGCATCACTGTTTCTGTCCACACTGCTTTCGCTTCTTGTGCAGCTTCCTTCATGCAAAGCCAGGTTTTATTGCAGGAAGGATAATGGAGGTGGAAAATGCCTAGTGTTGAATTGGCTTTTATCGCTGGTGATGCCAGGTGAGAGTGACATTAGTTTGAACTCTGCCAGGCTGAGATCGATAAACTCACTGATGTCCCTACATTTGTGGGGAATCTCTGAATCATACTGGAATAGCTCATTAACCTTGACCCAACTATTCTCCGCTCACAACACTTTTTAATGGATACGGTACTTCCTTGGAACAGGAACAAGGTACTTATGTTTGTAAAACGTTATGTAAATTTATAGGGCTACCTCAGTAGTGAGCCATAATAAGTGTTATCAAAGGTCAACACAACCACCAGACTGTGTGGCTGTAAGCAGTAAGCCCAGTATGAAAAAACTATTGGAATTATATACACAGATAGCATGATCCTCTCCGGCAAATCCAGTGAGATGCTACCCTGGGAAGAAAATGGAGCAGCCAGTGTGGAACAGCAATTTATAGGGGCTGAGCAGCATGTGCACATCTTATGCAGTGGCTGCAATTCAAGAAGGGCATCTTCCCTGTGGCTTTTGTCATTGCTGAAAACTTCAGGGGACTGAACTTGTTTAGTGTCTTGGGGCAGGCTGTGATCTGATTGCCTCCATGTGAAAGGTACTTAATTTCTGTGCCTAGTCTTTATCCTGGAGCACAGGTCTTCCTTTGTATTTATGAGATGATCAGGGAGAGTACTTTCTGTGGCAAGCCTGAAGCATGACCAATTTAATTTTGAATAAACTATTCTTATCAGACAGATCAGCTGTTGCCTCTGCCCTGGGCTGACAACCAGGTCATTTTGCTGTGCAGCCAATAATGTTTTAAAGCTTCTTTAACGCCAAAAAGCCAGATCCTTGCATAAACAAACCAAAAAAGCTAGTTTATGAGAAGTCAAATTCCCCAGGGAGGTTTAAACGCTCTGCAGCTGAGAGATGCATATGAAAGCTGTTTTGGAATAGCTAAACACATTTAAATCCATTAAAAAACCCCACAATTAAATTTGCATGCAACCAGCAACTGCTCTGTCTCTCCTGAGTAACAGTGGGCATAGCAGGCTGGAGAAAGTCAGGGCCATGTTTTCACCACTTTAATCCCATGTTTTCCCAGGCAGACTATGGGAAAAGGGCATTGCTGATGAAGTGCCTTGGTGGGAACTTGATGGGGAAGATTCAAAGCAATGAAAGTACAAACAGACCAAAGGAAAAAAAAAAAAAAAAAAAAAAGCAACATGAGCTAAGTAACCTCTCCCTCTCTCCCTGAAGAGATTAACTTCTGAGCAACAAAACCAAGGTTCAGGCATAGCCTGGAGCTCCTGATCTTCCTCCCAGCCCAGGGCACAAGGGTGGATGGGCTGCAGCATGCCCATGGGGCTGGTGGGCACCAAGCACTTCAGGCAGCATGGTGCTGATAGAGGGAGAGCATTTCTGGGGTGGGGTCCTCATGGACAAGTGAAGGGGGCAGCAGGACAAGTACCGAAGAGCAGAGCTTTGCTAATGAGCCCGTGGGGCTGGTTTGGGGGCAGAAATAAACAGAGGATAACTGGGCTCCCAAAGCTCTTCCAGCAATCGCTGCTTCTCATTAAAAGGCCGATGATGGCAGAGGTGTCACTTGGCAGCTCTCTGTCTTAAGAGACAGAATGGAAACGTTAGCTTTGCCATGCAGGTTTAGGGTCCCACCTGTCCTTGGGTGCAGATGATCTGTATTGAAACAGATGGCTGCTGTGGATGGATAAATTGCCAAGGGGTTGTCTGTTGGGGTTAGAAAAAGCACATCTTCCTGTAGCCACACAGAAATCCTGGGGCTGGTTAAACAGGCATTTCTGTCTGCTTTGAAATATGGGCCAGTGCCATGTGTAACGGCAGCTGTGTGTTCCCAAAACATTTCCATGCAATTAGGTTGCAGGGAGACAAAACCAGCCAGCCCGACTCGCTTTTCCTTTACTCTTCTCCAGCCTCAGGGACTTACTGTGTCCTGACAGCAGCCTCAGCAGGGATGCTGCCCATGAGGTTTTCAACATTTTCTAATTGAACCTTGCTTCCTAACTCCTGGAGCAGGGAAGACATCCCCATCTCTGACCCCCCCATGCCCTTTTCCTGCTAGCTTCCCCAGAAAGTCAATCAGTGGGTCACTGAGCATGGTGTTGGGTTTTTTAGCTATTAGGAGCATATTCATAGTAGGTTATTCTGGGTTTCATTCAGGGAAAAAAAAAAAGAAAAAGATAACTTAGACACTGTTTCAGTCTGAAAAACACTAATGAGTAAGGAAAGCTCCGTGACACAGTTTGCATTCAGAAAAATCTGTGAATTTTAAAACTTGTTTTTACAAGATCACAATGTAACAAGTCGGGGTTTTTTTTGAGATACAGGACTAATCCCACCTTGACCTATCTGGTATGTGTCAGAAAGTATTTTATGCTTTTATCCAAGGACATCAAAGTGCTGCTGCACTCTGTACGGTACACTGTATTCCCTTCAATCTCTTGAATGCCTTTTGTCTGCCTCCATTGCAAGTCCTGCTGCTCCAAGTGGAAGTGAGCTGATGTGCAGAGCTGGCTGCTGAACGTGTGCCTTGCTGATGGTTTGTGCAGCAAAAATACTGTTTGGGCTTTGTGGGGTGAGCTTTTCTGTTCACACCGGCTGGGCACAGCTCCCTCCCCTCTCACTTGGCCAGTTCGGACTTCATGGAGAGCGACTGGTTGCAAGAGGGTGATAGAGGAGGAATAGAGGCTGGCAGCTAGAGGTGACAGACGCTCACCAGCTGGTGGCCCTTGGTGACCTGAGAGCAGCTAAAGGGAAAGAGAAGCAAAACTACTGGATATCAATGGTCTCACAAGCTTAGACAATTGCAAGTGCTGAAGCTTTAGGTATGATTAGCTTAGATGTTTGGTGTTTCTCTTCCCACTTTTCCCATTGTAGGAGGCAATAATACAAACCTTTGTCTTTTTACTCAGTTCTGTATTTTCAGATAGTTGTAAGAGATCCTTCAAGAGCCTTTTCTTTTAACAGGATTAGAATTAAGCAGAGGTAGAATATATACCTCTTTTCGGTCTCCATTTCCTGCCCACTTCTTTTTTCAGATGAGCCTAGAAGAGTTTTTTATAAATTATTGCAATGGAGTTACTATAATGCTGGAGCACATTCATCCACATAGCCTAAAGTGCAAATTGTTGTGGAGAAAAGATTCAGCAGTGGAGGTGTTAAATTTCTTTCGGTAAACTAGAGCAATGATTATTAATCCTCCAGCTGTTCAGAAATGCTGTCAGAACATACAGTTTTAGCAGAAGAGAGAAAAGGAAGCGTGTGCTTGCATGTGTTTGTGCTATGTTGTTCCTTCAAATTCTCCAGGCATGAAATCATTACATGTCTAATGAAGTGGCAATTAGAAAAGCAACAGTCTTTATTAGTCCCTTTGGCACTCAGGATATTTCTAGATGTTCTTCATCCCATGTTTCACATATTCCACTGAAATTCAAGGTGAATTTCTGAAGTTTTTCCACTGACTTCAAAGGAATCAGTGTTACCTCCAGCAGGCTGATGGCTGGGATTAATTCTGTGCACTGGTGTCTGAGAGGCTGCGTGTTTGACTGCCTTGTGAGTGGTAATAATACTACCAGTGCAGATACGATTTGTGGAATATATTACCAAAGTAGTGTGAAAAAACCCTCTTAGGTTTTGCAAATTGATACACTAGAGCTGGGATGGGGAGGGGTCAATTTACACTTCAAAAACCAAACTGTGCCCTTGGATATATTTGCCAAGCTCCTTCAGAAGTTAATAAGGACCGTGAAATTAAAGAAGATAAATTTTAGCTTAACTTCCCAACTATGTCTTTCCAACTACGCTATTTAGATGGCTAATCCCTTTCACTGTGCCTATTTTACATCTTCCACAACCAATTTTTCAAATGAGTTTCTGAGTGTTCAGGATGAGGCACCTTAAGGAGAGGAGGCAGTCTGGGGTATTCTCCAACAAAAGTCTCTTAACATAATAGATACCAACAAATTAAACAGCCCTCAAATCTCCAGGTTCTTCAGAGAATGGGAAGAGGGTTTGTGTATCCAAAAACCTATTTTTTCCAGCTAAGCTACTTCATTCAGTAAAAAAAAATTAACTCTTACCTACAAACACTGTTTTATCAACATGCCTAAGAGTAAACCACTTCTTTTTATGATATGACTCTTCTCTAAATTGTTCCTGTTTGAAAGTCACCAGTTTTTCGTGGAGGGAAGTTTTCTGTCTTTTACTGCTTCCTTCCTTTTTGAAACAATATTTTGACTGAAAACAACAAACTTCATTGTTAACAGACTGGCAAGATTTTTAACATAAACACAAACCTAAAATAAGTTTAATGTTTTAATTAATCTTCTCATATCAATCAAAAGAAAATGATGACTGAAGTATTTCTTTTTAATTTCAACCCTTTCCATACAATTCAGTGATTTAGGGTGGCTGCTGGATATTTCTAAACTCGTGGAATCATATGGCAGGTTGTGCCAAGCTGTGAAACAGGGAGAATGGGTTTCTTTTCTACCAAAACTTAATTCCAGTGAAGGATGTTCAAAGCAGTAGCAGATCTGACCTTACTGAAAAAACAGTTATGGGTACTCCCTTAATCAGTCTGTCTCAGGACAATTACGTTCCTTATATTGGCATACTGAATAGACTGAGGTCAGTTTAGCCTTGTTTACACTAACTGAAAAGTCCACATTAAAAGAAATCAATTTTATGATCTCACATAAACTGCAGGAAGGTACCAAAGCAGAACCACAGCGGTACCTTTTTTCATCCTGCCTTGCTCTGGAAACAGGTGTGTGGGACATTGGCACATGCACTATGGAGGCTTCTGTAATTCTTGGAGGGATTAGAATGGGGCAGAAAAATGAGCAGGAGCTCAGTTTCCATTATCTTTTAAATAGACGTGATCAGAGAAAACATTTTTTTAAAGAAACTTTTACTGTTGTTTTCTTTTAAACATTTTTTACCATGATGATAATGCACCACTTATTCCTCTCCTTCCCCTCTGCCCTTGTCTGCCTTGTTTTGGGGGGATTTAAGAAGCTGCTGCTGTCACAAACCTTGCAATGAAGAGGGTGCAGAATGACTCTGTGGGACCTCCACATGGCATGGGAAAGTGGGAAGAAACAAGCATGGAATGCATTCAAAGATATAGTTGGAACTATATAAATAGTTTTGTACTGTAACAATAAAGCACTTTTACAGTCCTTAGATACTTGAGCAACCTTCCTGGCTGCCACTCACTGCTGCTGGCTGCACCTTCCCAGTAGTGTTTTCGGGAAACTGAGCTGTCATTGCTGCCTTTTGGCTTCTCTTTCCCCTTACATGCAAAGACCACCACCGTGACTGTTTGCCTAGGTCCTCTCACAGTGCAGCTGTCTCTGCTGAGAAACTGTGTGGTGCTGAGGATCAGAGTAAGATTTTGAGTACAGCACTGACGGACTTTGTTTTGCACCACTTTAAAGCCTAAGCCAGATGAATCTTACAGCAATGATGAGGTTGGAATTTTAGGGGGCCATTCTTGGTGCCAGAAGAGAGAAATGAAACAACCAATTTTCAGCTTCTCTACTTCTAAACAAACTTGTCATTTGATATTCCAGGACAGAAAAAAAAAAAAAAAAAAAAAGTGCAGTAAAGGGAGAAATGAGATTTCTGGATCTTAAACTTGTATAAAATGGAATACTTTAATACTAGAAACAGAACAGGAGAGGAAATATTTTGGAGGTTTTTTTGGTTTTTTTTTGTTTTGTTTTGTTCATCTTGTTGGAGGCGAGTAATAAATGTCACTGAAGTTACATTCTATTCTAAAGTGCAACTGAGTAGGTCTGCAAATATCTTAGGTGGGAAAAATACTTCTCATATACACAAAGATATCTGATCATTGATTAGCTGAGTTTCAGAAGCAACAATAGGACTCATACTAAGTTTTGGCTTCAAAGGGCTTGTTCCTACACATCGGTCCACAAAAGCATTGGGTCTACCAGTGCAGTTTGCCAGCTCAGCCTGTGATCATGCAATCGACTTACAGTGATTTTCTTCTGTGCAAAAGTCAATTAAAAATTTTTAGGTCTATAAATACCCTAAGGCTAAAGGTACAGATATGTTCAAAAAGAGGAACAGTAGGAGAAGTTGGAATATATAAGATATGTAATACAACTTTTGACACATAACAGAAAAGCACTTCAGGAATCTACCATGAACCTGGTAGAGCTTGGTGATGCTTTTCTGTAACTAAGCCGTGAACTGTCCTTAGTAGCACAGAAGGAAAATCATGACTTTTTTTTTGTCAAAACAAGTGAACGAATTCTAGTCTGTTCACATCTATTGCTTAATTAGACTCAGTAAAGCTGTTGCTTTCCCCCTAAGAAAAGACTTCCAGCAAATCCAAGTGTTACTGATTTGATATTGTCCTGCCAAAATACTAATTCACATTTACTTAATGTGGTATAATAGTACTCACTATTGTATCTCTGAAGAGTTGTAAAATACATACACAGAAAGATGTGAACAAGGGCTTGTCCTCTTAGAGGAAAATACAGTATGGGATACGTCTTTTTAGAAAGGCATACCATGAAGCTTTCCTTTTAATGGTGTTGCTAATTGACAGCTCCTTTGTGGTAGTAGGAACACTGTCACCTTTCAGGGTTCACATCAATATCTGTGACCATAAAGACCATAACAATGTCTCCTTACAAATATTTTATCTATTTTTATCTGCTGTGTACTTATTATCCTGAGATATTGAGTTATAGAATAAATTAAGGTGGCAAGGGTTCCTGGAGCAGTGTAACTTAGATTAGGTTGGTCAGAGCTTTGTGTAGTCTAGTCGTGAGTATCTCCAAGGATGGGGAGTCCACAACCCTTTTCTGCAACAGGCTGACAATCTGAATCTAAAGAGGACTAGGTAAAATTTTGTGTTGTTATTTATCATTTGCCCTCAGCTACACTCTGCCTGTTCCCATGACTTTGTGTGATGTGTAGCATTACATTAGTGTGTTTTACTTTTCCTCTGTGTTCGTGTAGCCCAGGGCTTGGACAAGCCCCTGTGTAATGTTGGCACCCTGGAGCATCTTCACTGTTTGCTGTCCTTCTTCTCAGTCTGATGGTACATTATTTTCTCCCCATGTTCCTGTGCTAAGATGAGCTGTTTCAACTAGCAGATTCAGTGCAAAGGGAGGCTGAAATTGAAACTGAACTGTGAAGCCTTTTTTCCCAGTCCATGAGAAAATATTACTTTGTTTTTAATTTCTTAGTATCAGAATCTACTTTTTAGCCTTGCTGGACAGCAAGCTGCAGATCTTAGATGTCTGTTGCAGTTACAACCCTGTGGTCTGACATGCTCCAGCTAGGACGATTAGCTTCTCCTGAGAAACATTAGTATGTGTTGCTGGCAACGTTTGACAGCTGTAGGAAGTAAAATTGTTGCTGCAGAATATTTGCTTCCTGAATGAAGTGGCAATAGATACTAAAAATCCCTCTGTGCTTTAATAATCCCATGGTTCAGAAAAGCCACCTGGATCTTGTGATTAAAATACTGATGAGCTGGGTGAATTAATGCAGTGATGGTACAGCATTGCCTTTCAGCATTTAGCTTGACTGCTGTGTCTAGTGTATTTAAAATGGGCTAATCCCCAGACTTACAAATGAAACTGAATTCCCTGGGGCAGTGTGTGTGTGATTTTTCTTTTAACAAGAGATATTGAATGTGATGAAAACAACCGACTGCACCTATAGACTGGGGAGGCACATGGTGCTTTTATTTACTCTCCAGGTGTCAGCAGTTTGCAGTCAGCATGGCCAGGGGGGTCCTTGTTATGTGTTACGAATGCAACACTGGAAGAAGCTTCATTACATGCAAAACTTGAATCCACAGAAGCCTGAAGCCTGTGTTGGTGTACCTGGTACAATAAAGATGACTTCCCAGAGCAGACCTGGACCTCTTCCAAGAAAGGTTTCAATAACACGGGAAATGAAAGGAAGGATAAGAAATCAAACAGTACTGAAAGCAGACTATAGAAGATAGATCATCAGATAGTGTAAATTCTGCTGGCACCATGGATATTAATGTCTCATCAGGACCTTTCCTTCCTCCAGACCCAGCTAGAACAGGATATTGATTGCTTTACAGTAAGTTCTTGTTTACTGCGGGCTAGATTCAATCACAGAGCTGAATAATAATGTGGAAGTGGAGTTAGAATTTTTCTGGAAAAAAACCCCCCACATTTTTTCCCTAGGCTCCAGTTCCATACAGTCAGTCCAGAAACTATTCCATTTTAAGGTGTAGGCCAAAGCAAAGAAATAAAGAAAGGTACAGGATGTCCTTGTTTACCATCAACACAATTAATCCTGGATGCAGTGTTGAAAATTACCTTAGATCTTACATAGGATGCAAATTGTTTGAAGGAAAAAACTATTGCAGATTATCACTACTTTGTTCTCCATTCTTCCCATCTCCCACCCTCAAAGAAGTTCAGAAAACTCACTGAGATTTCTGGTGCCTTGTGTCCCTGTGTGTTATCACAAATAACCCATAAGTTTAAAAGCTCCAGAGACTAGTGATATAACTTCAGGAGCAGACCTGCAAAACTGGCATTGTATCACACACATCAGATGGTTGAAAATGCATCAGACTGTGTGCCTGGCAGCACGTGGCAGTTGTCAAACCCAGGATGCTGTTTGTGTGCCTGCAAGCTGTCTTCTCTATTTGCCTTTTTGACATCTGAAGGGATGAACAGAAACTGGAATTCTCAGAGCAGGGGGCTCAGGGCAATGGCCTTAGTGTAAAGCAAGGAAGCTCTTCAATGCCTCAGTTTATCCATCTTTATGTGCAGCTAGGTAAAATACTTCTGCTTCAAGGTAGTAGTATAAGAACTAAAGCCAGTAAAGTATTTGTGCATTTCTGGATATAAAGTGCCATTGAGAACACATTTCTTGACAGTATTCACAATCAGCACTCATCCTTTTTTTCTGATGACAGGCTGCTTCTGCATAATGGAAATGGCCCCAAAGCATCCTTGATAGCAGAGCATACTCTACTACGTACTACCCAACTTGCTGGTCCAGGCATATTTTATGCACCTGAGAAATTATATGCCATTCAATTTGTTATTTGTTTTTTTCCCTCTGGAATTTTCAGTTGGAGCAGGGCACTTCAAGGTTACCCAGAGTCATGCAAACAAGAGGTTGTACTTTGCGTCAGGAACCTCTGAAGCTCAACTTTCAACGAAACATGGATAATCCAATAAAAAAAATTAAAAGAAAAGCCTTTAGAAA
Organism: Falco naumanni; assembly: GCF_017639655.2. Classification (NCBI taxonomy): domain Eukaryota; kingdom Metazoa; phylum Chordata; class Aves; order Falconiformes; family Falconidae; genus Falco; species Falco naumanni. The sequence goes on along the minus strand of NC_054059.1, from coordinate 55,191,938 downwards.
GGTCAATAAACTGCTTTTATGCAGCTAGGAGTAGAATTTTAACCACGATTATTTTTTTCTCCATGAATTATTAATGTATGCCATAAAAGTGTTATAAGCAGAGGACAAACAGGACACTGAGAGAATTTCAGAGTTTTATGTTTTCACCTAGAAATCAAAAAAAACCCCCACCCTCTTCAATGATACAGCTATTAAAATAAAACCAGCTATAAAAGCTGTGAAACAGAAAGAGTTTTACTTTCTTACAATTACCTGTAAGTAGCTGTAAGAAATGCCCAAAGAGACTGAAACATGCTTGCTTCTTATGTACTAATGACAAAATTTATCATTTTACTGTCATGACCAAGAAATTAACATGAGTACTCAGGAAAGTATTCCGACACATTGTTTCTTTAAATAAATGTCTTCTTTTGAAACTGCTTTTCTACAATACTGAAAGAATACAGCTCTGCCAGAGATCGATGTTTGTCTTTTTACAAATCTAACTCCTGTCATAAATACTTCTCAGGAAGGAAAAATGAAAACTTTCCTGGAAAATTGTTTCAAGGCATGTTTTCTGAACCTCAGAATTGACAGCAGTGGTCTTACTTCGCTTTTTTGTTTCCTAATAGCATAAGTGGCACAGCTGTTAGCTTCGTCTTGGTACAAAAATTGTTTTAAAGAGGTCATGTATGAAGGACTTGGTTGTTCTGTAATGTTTCCAAGTTCGCCTGACTCTAGGGCAAAACAAATAACTCCAACACTAACCTGGAATGATTAATGAGGGAACTGGTCCTTGCTCCAGCAGATGAAGGATTCTGGCTCCCACGGGTAGGCTGGGAATCTTCCCTAGGCCAGTCCTGCCCAGGAACAATCTGGCTTCCTGTGGATGCAGGATTCCTGACCCCCAGTCAGAAGAAATCCTAACCTAGCCTGAGTAACAAACACACTGAGGAACAGTGAGAAAAGAAGAGAACAAAAACTTGGTTAATGCTGCCAGCTCCTTTCCTCCTGTAAACTCCAGTTTATCTAAATGCCAGCAATGACTTTTGTTCCTGAGGCTATTGATTTTCCAGCACTAATCAGTATCCTGCATTTAAATCCATCCAGGCAGAGAATTACACTTGAGAAAAGAGAGAAAAGATGGGCTGTAATTGAAGGCAGCCACCTTCATAACCCCTCAGGTGCTGCCGACTTGAGCAAACACCCTCAGTTATTTATCAGATTTCAGAAGACATGAACAACTATGAAGAGTGCAGGTGTGGATATTCAGTGAGGCCATTAGTCCTCTTGGGGTTCAACCCTAAATCTGTGATCAGTTTACGGAATCATCCCTGAGGTACACCACAGGAATCAGTCCGCAAAAGCTGAAGAAAGGCTTTGGCGCCAAGCCAAGCCAGGCCAGGCCAAGCCAGCCTTCTTTCTAGCTCAGCCTCCCGTGTAGTGAGGTCCCCAGCTGAGGGACTGGAAGCTTTGGATTGCCTCATTCAAACACCAGATAAAACCCCAGCCTTAAGCTGAATGACAGCCTACACACCCACCCAAAGTCACATGCAACAAACCCCCTCAGTTATTACCATCAGCCACGCTCCTGGTGGTGGTCAAAGTCATACTAAATTCATGAAAAATTTCTGGGCTTTTTGCCATTTTTTTATAACCCTCACAGAAACCATAACTTGGCACAAACTCTACTAAGAAAGAAAAGCAAAGCCCTTTTCTGCTAAGATAACCAGCTGCTTCCCGCCCCCTGGGCATGGAAGACTGCACCTCCAAGCCATGGCAGAGGCTACCTCCTCCAGGGCCTGGTGGGTGATGGACAGCCCTTCCACAAAGCAGAACCAAACACTTTTAGCATTTTGCAGAGAGAATAACTGTGCTTAGATTTCCAATGAAACTTACACAAAAAATACCCTCCAAGAGCAAAGAAAAAGGTGGGTGATGCTGCAGGCTGGGCCATGGCTAGGCATCTGGTCTGTCCAGGCTGTCACTGAGGTTCTGTTGGCCTTAGGGTTAGGAGATGGAAAAATGGAGTATAGGGGCTGTTTGAAGCGGTGGACTCCAAAGCTGGGTGTGCACCCACCAAAGCTGCACAAGACAAGCCATTAGGGTGTGGGAAGAAAATATTTTTTGTACCATTAACTGATTAATTTTTAAAATAAAATATTTATCTCATCCTATTTAGATTTCTATTTTTGTGTATGTTTTATAATATTCATACTATATTACTACAGTTGCACAAGTATTTGATTTATAAATAAGTAAATATAAATATATTAGGGGTGTGTGCTCAAAATTCTTTTACTGCACAATCAAAAAAGCTTGAACACCACTGGTCTAATTTCCTACCAAAGAAAATACTAGGGGAGGGAGGTCCTAAAATACTTCTTCTCATCTAACTTAAGCCATGCACTAGCAGCTTACATGAGGTGGAAACCCCTATCATTCTTCGGGTCCTAGCTTTGCTGCTGTGGCTACATCTGCCACTCTACTTCTGGTCAAATGACCTTTCTTAAGATACCACCTTCTGTTTCATTCTATGTAAAAGTTTACAAATGGCCTAAAGTGAGGACATCATCCTCTACTCACTTCGGTTCCCCTGTGAGGCTTCCCACCTTGGCAGTGTGGGTGCAGGTGGGAGCTCCTGGCTGGCTGCTCCACTTTCTCACTCATAAAACCAACCCTGACAGAAAACAAAATATGAGGCTCCTGGGATGGCATAAGCAGCATCCATATTTTACAACAGATGTTATAGAAATAGACATGTGACCTACTGCTGACAAATCCATAATATCCGTAACTGGTATTGCAATAAGTCGCTATTTCCATGATTGATACCCTCTGAAAGCTCTTCACCAGGTGCTGCAGAGACTGAAGGGACACTGCCGGTATGTAAGGAACACAGGAAAGACAACTACAATGACAAAAACCACATGTCAAAACTTGAAAAACATTTGCGAAAAATTCTAGCTAACCAGAGATGAAAAATTTATAAATGTATTATTGGGGGAGCAGGACACTCTGTACAGTAAGCATCAGTATATTTCTGTGGGCGATGGATGTACACAAACTGCAGCTGTGGGAGCTGCAGCAGGGAGACCTCAGCTGCTGGGACCTGCTCGTGGACTGGGAAGCTATGGTCAGAGCCTTTGCAAATCCACAGTGCCAGCAGAAAAGCAACCAACTTTTTATATCTGTATGGATGACCATGGCAGTAGGGCTGCATAATGAAGTGCTTCTTGCAGTATTGGAACATTTTGTCTTTCTGGCCCTTTCACCACTGTTAGTAATTCTTCCATCTTTTCCTACGGTGATAATGAAAGGATTAATTCAGTTGTCTGTGGTGTGTCAGCCTGTGTCAGTATTTCTCTCCCAAATGAGAAAAACTATCTACAGACTTCTCTTTTGCTTCTTTCATGCCTATCAGCCCAATATTTAAGCCTCTGTGAATATATTTTTGCACTGGTTCTGATGAAGGCTCTTCACTTTTCTGCTTTTGCCTGAAAAAATATACAGGTGCAATTCCAGCAACTTCAATGAAATTAAGCCAGCTATGACTATTTCATGAGCTAGCTATGCCGTTTTATATTCCACATTACACTTTTCATCACACAGCTGCTGCCACGATGCAAGCATGTTGTTTATAATTTTTTTATCAGATGAATCTCCACAAGGCATCCCTGTCTTATCCCTTTCTCAGCAGATAAAATGCAGATGTACTTCAGTACCTGATTTATACATTTTATTTTCTCCATGGAGCCAGAAGAGTAGTCATATACATGAATCTCTCAAGATGATACAGAAGAATAAAAAATGTGCTGCCCAATTTCATAGGGCAGAAATCTTCAGTCACTATATTTAATTTGAGACATAAGTATTTTTTTACATAGCTTTCTTCTGTTCATAATAGCAACCACAGGAACATCTCACAGTCCTGTCTAGAAAAAATAAATTAAAGCTTTTCGGTTGAAGTAGATGATGCTTACAGTACAGAAATAGACTGTTTCTAGTCAGCAGGATTAAAGGAAAGAAAAGCTCAGCAAGAATGAAGTTGCATTTCAGAATTATCTCTATCTAGGCACCAGACTGTAATTTCCATAAACTAAAGAGAAAATTCTCATCAATATTTTGCAGGTCAAAGTCCCATTTTTAAATTCCCTTATCTTCTCTTTCTTTTCCTTAGTTCCCCACTGCCTCCTCTTTTGTGCTTTTTTTGACAACTGAAGAACAGTGAAGCATAAAAAGACAGACTCAATGATTTTATAGTATGTTTAGTTGTCTATGTAATAGCGTATTTTGGAAGTGAAAATTTAACAGAGGGCAGGGGAGGAAATACCTATTGCAAGTGATGCTCTGCAAGGGTGTTACTGTCTCTTGGTCACTTAAAATCAATGTGAGCTGTGTTTTACTAAAATGATTGGTTCTGTAGACCTCACTACCTTCTCCTGACTCTTCTTACTGCCTCTCTTGAGCCAACACTACTTTCACCCAGCCAGCTGCTGAAAATTAACCTGTCAATGGTTGTTACAAAAGTAAAGATTAGCTTTGAGCCATACAAACTGTGGGATCCAGCTCATTGCAGGGCCTTGTGAACACTGGTACCAGTTTGAAGGACACCACAACAATGTGTGGCCAGTGGCAGGCTGAAAGGTGGCTGAGGGAAGATAAACCCACCTCTTTTGACACTAGCCCACCCTTAAATCAGCTTTAAGAGATGGCAGAGCAGAATCTTTAGCTAAGCAATGTAAGTGCAGTCATGGAGCTTCCCTTTTAAAGCTGTGGCTTGCACTGGGTTATTTCCTAGACAACAGGTTGTAATAGGTGTCTGAGCTAACCCAGGCAATCACTCATCTTGAATATAGCAAGAGAAGAAAACACCATTAATGAAATACCGAAATTGTAAAATAGTGCCACTGTTCCCTCTAGTCTTTGATTCAAAATCTCAACGTGAGGAAACTTAAAAATTAAGTAGCAAAATCCTGGATGTCTCACAGCCTATGGAAGGTACCAAGGCAGAGTCAGGTTTACATCTCTGCTTGAAGTAGTGGTGTGAACATGGACAACACAAGGTAGGAATCTCACAGCTTGTCAAAAAACCACTGAGATTAACCAGAAACTTTTCTCTCAAAGGTAAAGTTGGAGGAGGAAGTCCTGGTGAAGCAGATTGCCACTGGCTCCCTTCCTTTTGCAGAGCAGCCACACAACAGGGGATGTTGCCCCTTGGCAGTGAAATACAGCACCCTCCATTGCACTGCAGGGGTTCCCCAGGATGCCCAGGCCCTCTCTGCATTATTATTTTTTTTATTTTTGTTGTTATTATTATTTATTGCTACTACTATTGCTATTATTATGATGATGCTGTTTATAAACATGTCAGTCCTCAATAAATAATTAAATGGTATTCTTGCCAAATTTTGAATTTCAATGTCCAATTTCAAAAGAACTAAACCAGGAACTGTTTGGGTTTTATTTTTCCATGATAAAAATAATATCAAGAAATTATATTTATTCCTTCAAGAGCACTATTCCTTGTTAGGTTATTCAAGCACAGAAAACCATAGGCCAAATACTCATGCCTTTCATTCTGAGTATGTAAAATAACAATACTTTTGATGGAAAAGGTGTTGCAGAATACCTACAGTGAGTGCATACTTAATATCTGAAAAACTTGCCCGCATTTGTTTTCTCCCCAATTATATACATGTGGACAAATATCAAAATATGTAAGAGTTAACTATAATAGATACACATATCTATGTATGTAATATGCTAGGAGAAATATCTATAAACAGAACATAATGAATAATGAATCTTCTACATTCTTGCTCAGTAATAACATTATTCATCCACATGCCTTGCTATCCAAATAACTTATTCAATTAATATACTATTGGCTTTTCAAGCTGGCACATTTTCAACTAAATTAATAGCAGAGTTTATGGACTCTGCTTCATTAATCTATTTAGGGATGGTATTTAGCATCAAGGAAAAGCAAAAAAGAGAAAATCATCCAAGCAGCCTAAAAGGCAGACTATTTCTGAGTGCCTTTGTCTTTGGTTACAGCTTTGGGCAGCCACCATGCAGCCTCGTAACCCAGCTCCAGAGCAGCTGAGCAAGGGGCTGAATCTCTGCTTGCCCCATTTGGGAAGCTGATGGTGCAAGCCTTTTTCTTTCCACACCTTCCCACCCTGTGGATGGTGAAGTCATGATCTAACTTAATGTCATCCCATTTTTTGCCATGGCCTGGTTTTGCACATCTGTCTCCACCATGGGAGAAGGCAGAGCTGCCCAGGAGGAGCTGTGGCACCACAGCTCTGCAACAGCAGGTGACTAGCACCCACAAGGGCAGGGGAGCCCAGAGGGACCATCACTCTCATGTACCCATGTGTGCCAGGTCTCAAGGACCACACACTCTGTGAGCCCTGAGGAAGGCAAGGGAAGACTGGTTTTGCTGCTGGTGGTGTTAAATATAACACTGAAACAATTAGAGGAAATGAAGATGGAAAAGCAAAACATAATAATAGCAGGAGAAAACCATCTTTTACACTAATAGAGGCTGACTGGGGAATGCCTTTGCATTTACCAGCAGTTTTTAAAGATTTAAAGTATTGTATTGTGATTTCTATATGCTACCTGAACTTCTGCACGTCTGCACAGTTTTTACACAGTGTCTATAATGAAATTCCAACAAGGTTATCTGGGACTTTCTATGCATATTCAGCTGTGATTGACTCACAGCTCCTGGGAGTCTGGAAAAAAATATATGCATGGCAGTTTTCTTAGCTCTTCACTTAAAGCACAGTTACAGACACCTCTGCATGTTTGCATCAGTGTGATTGAAGATGAATGTAAAGAAGACTTTATTCTTATGCTAGATCTTGCCACTATAAAGATACCACACACTTGTTCTGCAATGAAAAGGATGACTACATGGCATATTTGTAGGTTAAGCTCTGAGCAAAAAAGGGTGTTTGATGGAGATTTACACATAGCTGTAGTAAATTCTCTTTTATTCCTGCTAATTTTGTTTCTGCTTTTGACTAAATAATAAATCCCAATTGAGTATCTGAAACCTTAAATACTGACAGGACTTCTTGCTGAGTGGAATACCAACTAAGATTGTCCATGCTGCCAAAATGAAAAGCAACTCCTTTATGCTGCTCAGCTTAATCCCCCTCAAAGCCTCCTCCTCAAAGCCCTTCTGAGGCCCATTACAGACATTGTGTTGCTCAAGCTAAGGAAATTTCACAAGGCCACGTCGTTAATCAGGTGCAAACTCAGGCAAAGACCTGGAAGCCCTGGTCCCATCCCTCACTAACACACCTCCTGAGGCAGAAACAGATGCATCCTTCGGGCTGTCCGCAGGGAAGCATGACTGCTGTCAAAGCAAGTCTTCACTTATTCCTGTGAGAGAACAGTGGGGCAAAATTTCAGTCCTGCCTCCTGCTTTGTTCAGTTAACAGAGAGCCTTGTGCCAGCCCGGCTGTGAGTGATGTGCAGACCCCCAGCCTTTCCTCCTCCACACACAAGTTTTCCTTGGCTGACAGCTTTGACAAGAGAGCCCTGGGGTTTCAAACTGGTGAGCCTCCAGGGTCAACTTCAGTGCCTTTTAACAACCACAGAAAATTTGGCTTCAGCTTTTTTTTTTTTTCCCCAGACTATCACTGACTTCCAATGCTCAACTGGTATTTACTCCTGGAGAATATGTGGGTATTTGGCAGGGAAGGCAGAACAGGCTCAGAAAAAGAAAGAAGATGGAAAACACAGAAGGCAGATAGCAAAGATGGAAGAGTAAAGGTCAGGACTATAGGGAGGAAGATATGAAGGAAGTTAGTGTGATATTTAACTCTGTAACACTGTTGGTTGACTGGGTTGATTTAGGCAGATACACTGCTGTTAAAACATCTTTTAATGTTTAGAGATGTCCGTGCACCATCCCCCAGTGCTTTTTTCTTTCTTGCCTGGAACAATCCCTGTAAACATTCTCTTCTTCGTGCACAAATACTGCACTCTTTATCTTATGTTTTCTAGGCTGGCGTAAGGCCTTTTGAACTGCAGTTTCTTCTGGAGTCAGCAGCCCCTTCTCTTTGGTGTCTGCAGACAGGCAGAGTGAGAGAAGCAAACAGCAGCAGGAGAGGTACCCACAAGTCTTCTGTAAGGCATCTGATGGCGCCCACGTTTTAGGCTGGTGAGCTTTTGAAACAAGCCTTGGCTACACTGTGGCTCAGAGCCATTGCAAAGTATTTGGGACCTGGAGTGTTACCGAAACAGCAGAACGGCTATGTCATTGCACTGCAGCACCAAGAGGGAGAATTCGAGCTGCACCCAGGGTTCATCCCGAAGGTGGCCCCAGCAGCCTGCAGGTACCTACACTGGTGGAGCTCAGCTCGTCACATGGGAAACCTGGAGAAGCTGCCTGCTAGTTTCCTGTGCTTCAAGTGCAATAAACAACTTTTTGCAAGGTTCCTAATTCCTATTCATTTGTGTACTTTTATAGGAAATTAATTATGTCCCCCTCCAAAAAATACAAGAGAAAATAGCTCACATACAATAAGCCTGCCATTCTCCAGGGCTCAGCTGGTTTTTCACTTAGAGGCTGGCAGTAAGGGCTGCCTTATTAGCAGTGGTGCTACACCATACAAAACTGGACAGTTTACACCTTAATCTGAGCCTGAACTGATAGCTTGTTGCACTGGGCTAGTCCTGCACCAGCCCACCCAGGACTGCATCTTCTGGGCAGCCAGGACATACCTTGCTTTTCCTTGTGGAGCAGTGTAAGTCTGGATTGCAAAGTACAGAAGTGTAGGTGCCACCTTGAGATCAAAAGCAGAAATACCTGCATCGTCCAGTTTTTTCCATCATTGTCTGGAGTAGAGCCCCATGGCATCAGATAACACCTTTGAATTCCAATGTATGGCTCAAGCTGGGAGATGAAAGGTGGAACAGGCCAGCTTGAACCCACAGCTTCTCCATTTCTAATACTGAAAATATGTGAGGTAATACACTGCTTCAAAGCAAGGTTTTTGAATGGCTGTAATCAGCCTGAACACCTCAGTCACACGTGTGCTCCAGTAAAGCCAATCTGCCAGTGCACCTACAACAGCCCCAGCACCGTGACCCCTATTTACCAAGAGCTTATCTGAAAAGGAAATAGGAACAAATCTGTCAGTCTTACCTCTCAGGATGTTCTGAGCAAGTGCTGGATGCTGTTCCCCAGTGAAGGAGGCTGTGAAAACTGACGCTTTGCCTTTCTCAAAGGCTGCAGGCACCTGGCTGGGGAGCACCTGGTGGGGCTCTGCTCCTCACCTCACCAGCTCACCCCTGAGCCCCAGCACCTGGGGTGCTTCCTTCCTCTCGTGGAGACTGCTTTGCAAGTGAAATGTATCAGGATAAATGGAACGCACTAGGAAAAATCAGCTTGTTTGCAGTATATGAGACTCTCACAGAACATGCCCTTATGACACTGTAAGATGTAACTGCAGTTTCTGTAGTTATACCTGAGTTAGCGTTAAACAGGGCAGCTCAAAGACTAGTGTCACTGAAGCAGCGGGTTCAGCCTGGGCTCACTGCCTGGGGGCTGCCAACTGCATTTGCTTCTGGGTTTGGCTGACAGTGTTGCTGTGCAGGTGTTTCATGCCTGGCTCAAGCTCCTTTACTTCCTGCATACCCCAACTGCTTGCTCCTACCCTGGCATCACCTACTGTTTGGTGCTGGCACTGATGCTTCTACAGTTGCATGGTGACCCAGGTCCAGCTGAAGAATAAGCAAGCTGGAAGTTTCCTCACCGTGCTGCTTCTCAGTGGGAGCAGCGGGTAGCCATGCCCGGTGAGTGCATGCCTTGGTGTAGCGGAAGGGGGAGCAGGGCAACTTTGTGCTGACTGTGCAGTCACAGCCAGAGGTGCAATGGTTAATGCCCCAGCTGCCCACACACAAACTGCCCGAATGGTGCAGGGGATGGTGCGGTTTCCAGCCCAGGTAATTACATGTAAATTGGAGCAACTGACAGTCCATGACTGTGCTGGGATGTAGGGCCAAGATGCTGGTGAGGGAAGGATGTCCTGCTGAACTGCCTGTGCCATCTGTGCGGTAGAGGGCCAGGACAGCAGCCAGGGCAACCACCATTTCTGCCTTGGACAGCTAAAGTTTGCCACAGACGAGTGTCGTGGCCACCTCTCTGACTTCCCTGGTAGTCACACTCACATGGCTCTGAGACATCCTTGTGGAGAGCAGGACCAAGTCGAACCCAGTGGCACTTGTTAAACTCAAGTGGGACATTTAAACTCCTCTTTGCTCTCTGACATGACCGTTTCCCTTGGACAAGCTGACTGGTTAACCTCTTTTTTTCCTTTTGCTTTCTTAATTGTTTTCATTTAAATGGTCATGGAGTCAGAGACAGTAAGACCAGAAAGGCTACCATGGATGTCTACCTTGATCTTCTGTAATATACAAACCACAGGACTACTGTGATTCAGTCTTCATTACACTCTTGGTCAGGCTTTAAGGAAAATCTGGTATAAGCCAAATGGGGCATGAACTGACTAACAGGGCAGTATGTGTGTGTGTGTGTGCACTGACCAGCCAGCTGGCACCTGTGCTAGACAGTATGAGGTGTTGTCACAGCTGCCTTCCTCTGCATAAGAGCATGAATCCACACAGTGCTCTGCCCAGTCGCTTGTTAGGACACTTACGGACTTGTCATATCCTTGAGATTTCTCTTTTCCCACTGCTTCATCCTAGTAACTTTGGTTGTAACTGGGCGAACATGCTAAAGGTATTTTAAATTTGTCTGTGTGGGAAAGGAGAAAGAAAAACAAGGGATGGAACTGAAAGATGAACGGATAGCTCAATTGCATTGACTTTGCTATCCCTAGGAAATCACATGAAAAATACCCTGTACTTGGCCAGCTTTGTTTCCAGCTTTTGAATTTTCTTGTTGGCTTGAAGGTGAACTATCATATCTCTGTTCCCCATGTTTAAATAGTTAACAGCTCCCTGGCCAACATACTTTTGAATAAACTAAATAAGTTAAATCCCTTTATTTCTTTCTCAAGAGACATGTTTTCCAGTCCCTCAGTAATTTCTGCGGCTCCTTCCTGAATCTTATCCAATTTAATCAGCATCTTCCTTGAATTTGTAGTCATCAGATGGGCCAAACATCTCAGCAGCAGCCTCCCTGTGGACATGACATCAATCTCTCCGTTTCTTTCGCTTTGTGCTTTTATAATCAGGATATAGCAAAGATGACAGCCAGAGGTTTTGCTATCAGCATTCTGAAGCTCATGTTCAGCAGATGATGCATGAGGACCTCTAGCTTCCACTACAGTCCTCCCCAGGACTTAACTTGCAGTCTTGATAGAGGCATACTTTCATTATAGGCCACACGCAAATATGCATTGTTTATCTGAATCTCATTTACTGACAGATACATGTTGCTCTGTATCAGGGACCTGTTTTCTTCATAACTTTAGTGCCCCTTTCATGTTTTGTTTTGTTTTGGTTTGGTTTGGTTTTTTTAACATTTGCAAACTCCTGCATGTCTCTAGGCTGTTAATGAAAAGTTTTAAATGGCATAGTGCTAAAAATTGATCTCTGTGGGAACTAGCAGAAATACAACCATTAAAACAGAAATCCCCATTACATTTTGAGACCTACCAGCCATTAATCCACTTTGTGTCTTAATCAAAATGCCATGCCATACCACATCACACACCCTGCAGAGTCTATTACAACAGCCACAGTTAGCTTTTGCAATCTTGTAACATTATCAACCGATAACAAGCTACTTTTCATAATTGCACTTTGTTCATCATTAAATACACTGCTTTCTTTTAATTATTAGTTGACTCCCAGATCTGCTAAAGAGCATTTTACCTGGGATTAGTTTCAGGCTATCAGGCTTGTAATTACATGAACTCTTCTGTTTGTCTGGCTTGAGAAAATTGGCACGATAAGGCTGATTACTGGGTTTTGTCCATGGGTGCAACAATAGATGTTTATCCAGGTTATAGTGTGACCTCAGCTGGACTGTTTTGGGACTCTTTGAAATACAAGATGAACGCGTGAGACATCAGCCTTTTTTTGGCTGGGAAGCTGCTGGGTTCTGGTCCACTGTATAGCTTCTTTGCCTTTCCTGGGCTGAAAAATTTTAGAAACAACGTTTCAGCCTCCAAGGTCAGACAAGTCTTACCCAGAAGGAACAGAGTGGGGGGATCCTCAGGCCTGATGCCAGGAGAGCAGGGTGAGAGCGTGTGGGGAGGCTGCTAGCCCATGGGAAACGCAGCTGGGGGCCCCAGAGTGGCAGTGTCGCTTTTGGGGTCCCTGTGCAGGACCCAAATTCCTTGTGTCATGCTCATCACTGCTGTTTCCCTGCGTGTCTATCCTTTAGGCTTCCAGCTTCTTTTGGGAGGTGTAAAAGTATTGTGTGTATCTCTATACTCTGTTCCTTTCTGTCCCACCTTAGTTTTTCATTAACCAGTGCTGGAAGGGATAGAAACTACAGCTTGCTGTGCTTCTGTTTCTTCATCTGGCTTTACGGAAGAGACCTTCATCTGCAGAAGAGTACAAGCGCTACTCAGATTTCCTGAAAAAAAACCCTTTCTCTACCTGAAGGCAGAGAGTGGTTGTTGCCTGCTTGAGATTTGTCTGCAATGACAATATTACTTTTCTATTTTTACCTTTGGTTTCCTCAAAAGGATTTTGATGTTCATCACAACTGCAACAGGAGGAAGCTTCACTTGAAGGCAATAGCTTTGGTGAAGCTGCAAGCCTGTATTCATTTCACTAACTGACTGTGGAGTAGAGCTGAAGCTGGTATGAATCAGGACAGCTGGTATGTTTTCAATGGACCTGTCACTGATGACATCTGTTGTGGGTCTGACTCTGAAATGAAGGACATGCTTGCACAAGCAAATATAGGAGAAATTATTTTTTTCTGATTACCAAAATACATGGGGAATGAATGGGGTAGGTCCTTTATACAGAAAGAATCAAATAAAATTGCTGAGATAATAAATGTGCCCTTTTGCACTTCACAGCCAAGTAGAAAGTAAAATCAGCTTTTTCATTAAAACAATTTGGCACTAGAACTGGATTTGCTGGGTCCCTATAGTCATGCCTAAGACCTTGTCTCAGTTTCCTCCTTTCCCCCTCTACCCACTCCTTTAGTAGTTGCCTGAATAGCTGTAAAACAAAGACAGTACTGGAATGTATTTTTTTTAAAAAAGCAGCAATTTTAAATTCACTGCATGAATAAATAATCCATATGTTGCCTGAATCTTTTATGACATGAATTCCAAAAAACAACTTAAAAAGCTTTTTCTGCTGTTTTGGAACTGGGTCAGAAAACTCGCTCAGGGAATTTTTAATGAGCTAGGCAGCCTCCCAGCTCTGGGTTACTGGATCAAACATGAATCAGGTTAGTAGGGAGCAGAATTTGTTGCTGCAGCTGAAAATTCACCCCAGACACCTACATCGCTGTGGGCAGTAGTGGCACAATAAGCACAAAGACTCAGGGGAAAATAGAAAAGGGCCTGGAATATAAGAACTGCTGAATCACCTTTCTCTCAACACCTGCACTTGAGCCCATGCCCTAGCTTGGACCTTGCACTCCTGTGCCTTTACATTCTTTCAAAACCTTCCCCACTACCTCCAGCTGTAAAGGAACCACTAACCTCAGCTAGCTTACAGATAATAAAAAACATGCTTCTGTCAAGGGAGATTTTAACACAAACTAATATCAGCAGAACTTCAAAACGCATTTTTTTCTGGAGCTGTGAATCTTCACTGTTGAAAAAACTACCAGGCTTGATGTTGTCTTAACCAGTACAGAAAGCCTATTTTTGACCCTTTATCATTGCTTGGTAGATCTTGTATAGACTAGCTGTGCCCAATTTTTTCAGTATTTTTCCAAGTAATTTTACTAAGATATACCATTCCATGCTTCCTTTCTTCCGTTCTTCCCTATGCTTACTCTGCCCCTTTGCCTTTTTCAGCTCTTCCATCCTAATTTCTCTGGTCTCTTCAATTCTCTAAGGAAGACACTGCTACAAGGGTCACAGTTCTTTCACCAGTTCCCTGACTATAGCATACTGTTCTCTTACTGTCATCCCTGGCTCTTCCATCAAACTGGCCAAACGCTTTTTTTCCTTCCTAGCTTTCAGATATTGAACATAATCAATCCCACTGCCTCTGTGGTTCACCCCCCCAACATTTTGATCCATCAAAATCTCAGATATCTCATCTTAATGCTCCCAGGCTGGCTCCCACAGCCCTCATGTCCCACATGGATGCAGTCAAAGGACACTGGAAAGGACATGGAGATGAGAGGAGCTGCCCAAGGCACAGCTTTGCAGCAGCATCCCAGCACCCCGGCATCCCTGATGAGCTTCTCATTTCCTTCAGCCTTTTTTTTTTTTTTTCCCTGCCCTGTAAACTGGGGTGCTGGAAAGGGTTGCATCGTGCTAAGATCTGTTGCAATACAGACCCCATGAACGGGCCAGTGTGCTGCAAAATGGCTTTTTCTGTTTCTCCTGTACTCCAGGCAGGTGTGTGTACTGATAAAAGCAGAAGGGGAGCACAGGTACTGCACGGGGCTCCTTCATCAAACCACATGGCTTACATCGTCTGTGAGTCCTTAAACGTTTCCTCCAGACCCAGCACTTCTGTGCCGATGAGGAAAACATTGACAAAGGGTCAGGTGCAGGTGGTGAAATCGACACCTATTCTGTCCAGTGATGCCTTTTTTTTTTTTTTTTTTTTTTTATGAAGGATTGGTAGATGCATAAAAGATATCTTTCGCACATTAAAGGAAAAGAAGCAAGAATTAAGCTGCAGATGCAAAATGACTTTGTATCTTCTACAAATTAATAACAACTATTTTGTATCACTGGTGCTACGTTACCACTGTGAATCACAGAAGAAAGGCCTCAAGGAAAAAGATGGTAAAAAAGGTAAGGTGTCTTTTTGACATCACAACCAGAGGGAGCTGCTGCCTGTGGAACCTTACACAGTCATTAGGAAGCCAGGGGAACGACACTCTTCATGTGTATGTCAATAGAAACTGTGATTATGCCCTAAATAGCCAAACACCACATTTTTTTTGTACGCTGAAGGGAGGCTGTGAATTGCACTGGAGAAATTTCACTGAATTATTACAAAAGAGATCTAGCAATAATAAAAATAATAGAAAATAGAAATAAGAACAGAAAATAATCACTAGTTTATTTTACTTATTTCTTTTGTCAGCTGAAGAGCAAAAATAGATGTATTTACTGAAAAGTTTTTTTGTGAACAGTACAGATCATACCAAAATATGCATTCCAAATGTAGTGACCTGTTTGCATTAAGGTATCTGAGCATTAATTAGCATGGAGTAGGAAAACTAAATTTCCTCTCTCCCAGCTAAAAAAAAAAAAAAAAGAGTCAGGCATTTAGGATCTTCTGATTTACCTGGAAAGAGAAAAGCCAAGATTAGGGCTGGCTGAATGACTTAGAACAAGCCATTTCTGGAGGAAGGGAAGGGAAGGGAAGGGAAGGGAAGGGAAGGGAAGGGAAGGGAAGGGAAGGGAAGGGAAGGGAAGGGAAGGGAAGGGAAGGGAAGGGAAGGGAAGGGAAGGGAAGGGAAGGGAAGGGAAGGGAAGGGAAGGGAAGGGAAGGGAAGGGAAGGGAAGGGAAGGGAAGGGAAGGGAAGGGAAGGGAAGGGAAGGGAAGGGAAGGGAAGGGAAGGGAAGGGAAGGGAAGGGAAGGGAAGGGAAGGGAAGGGAAGGGAAGGGAAGGGAAGGGAAGGGAAGGGAAGGGAAGGGAAGGGAAGGGAAGGGAAGGGAAGGGAAGGGAAGGGAAGGGAAGGGAAGGGAAGGGAAGGGAAAGGAGGCCCTAGGCATAAAGGCAGAGTTGTCAGTCTGGAAAAGGCAGAGTTGGAAAGATATCACTAGGAAAAAGGCTATAAAGTCTTGGCTCACTCTAAGGAACTTGTTACACTAAGTAAACTATACTCCAAGAAAAGCAAAACATTGTTTGGACAAGGTCTGCCCATGACTGCTCTTTGGCACCAAACTCAGTATTATTAAAACTTAGGGGCATAAAAAATAATAGCTTACAGATGCAGATGGTTAGTAACAATCAAACAGCTGTTTACAGAGACCTGGAAATAATACAAGACCGAAGGAGACTGCCAAAGTCACAGAACCACAGATCCCAGCAACTGGATCAGGTGATCCTCTTTTTAAGTGCTTTGCTTTAAGCCTGGTTGGGTTCAGGACTAATACACACACCAGCCATTCCCTATCAGGCAAAATTTAAGCAAGGGACATCCATTTACAAAGATGACATACATTTGATTTTTATTTGTGTCAGGTTGACATACTAGGTTATTTTGTCTTGAAGCATGTGGCATCAGCATCATATCTGAAGTGCTGGGAGGGGAAGAATCTTTCTGGTGAGTATTTGCTCACAAATGGCCTTTTGACAACTTCTCAGGCATGAAATGGTGCAAAAGAAGATATTGAACCGGTCTTGCCCTTTGCAATTCTTAATTTGTAGTTCATATCTGCCTGGGAGAAATTTGGTTTTAGGCAGTAAGGATTAGTATTTCAGGTAAGTATTTAATGATAAGAAAGTCGCTTTCCTCCAGTTCGGATCTCTGGATGTCTGCCACCCTAGGTCTGTAATACTAAGATACACAAATGAGCAACTGGTGAAACACCATGACTCAAAAGTGGAGGTATCTCACTGTATTTTGACTTGCCTGACTGTTGCTTTTTACTTTGAGATTTTTTTGCTTGAGATTGAGGACTCCAAATTTCTGTTCCCAGAAAAGGCCTTGCAATCTGATAAGCACAAGTGATTTGTTCCAGTACTGGTCAGGCTAAACATACATGTTTTGTTCTTTATGTTTCAACAATGAAGACATTGTGGTAGGGCATGGCTCCTTGCCACCCAGGAAAGAAAGAACAGAGAGAGCCCAGCGCTGGTGCAGCCGTGCGGCTGAATGCTGCATCGATCAGTGCTTTCGGGGCACTCTGGGGCATGTCACTGTCCCAGACATCCATATATACGGCACCATTAAATCCATAAATACCAACTGCCGCTGGTGTGCAAGGGCAAGTCACGAGTTTCTGACAGATTGTATTGGCTACGTCGGAGCAAAATTTTTCTTTAAGGAATTATAAGCAGTCTGTGAAATCTTCTGACACTTCTACGCTTGCCACTGCTTCCAGTGGCTCTGCAGTCCCTCATGGAGGACAGCAGGCTCCAAAACAGAAAGGTAACGACATTCAGGATGGCATTTACAGCCAAAGCTGGGAGACAGAGTCTTGCAGACACTTCTGTGAACATTCTTCACACATAATTCTTAGCAAGTGTTTGCAGGAGGAGAAAAAGTCTTTCTTTCTTGGAGGGAAAGGATGACTTTAGTGACTGGAAGAGATTTATGGGGTTCCTCAAGTAAATTCTTGCCATGTAAACTCAACTTTTAAAGCTCAGAAACTCTCAAACTATTTTTTTCCTTTTTTTTTTTTGGGGGGTGGGGGGTGGGGGGTGGAGAGCGGGAAGAGAATTGATCCCAAGGTTTCTTAGTGTAGTTTTGAGACTGAAAAATAAAAAAATCAAACCCCAAAACTTTGAGACTGAAAGACAAAAAAGCAAACACCAAGAACACCGAGATACAGCCCTTGATCACTTTCATTAAGTTTGTTGTTCATCTTTCCACCTTTCTATTTTTTCTCCTGGTGCTGACTTTCTCACTTTCCTCAAGCCAGGCATATTCCTGCTTCATAGAGAAGGAAAGAGGCGGTAGAAGTGATGAAAGGTCAGACTGGGGTGAAAAGAAATGGAGAAAAAGGAAAGATGAGGAAGATGAAAGCAAAAAAGAGCAGGAATTTGTTCTGTGTCTCCTGTGTCCCATGGACTTACATCTCCACTTCCTCAAGGTGCACAGGACATGAGGATCTTCCTGGGCCACGTTGTGTAGGCTCTGCTATTTCTGTGCAATGCCTCCCTCAAAGTATTCAACTGCTGCCTTTAAGTGGAATTCAAATCTTATCCCTCACTATTCTGCAGGAAGGCAAAGCAGCACTTCACAGCTTTGATGCTTAGAAATCTCCTAGTTTTCAGGTCACAGCTATAAATAGCTGGTTCCTATCTGTATATTTTTGTGACAACACCGTCCTTTAGCTTCAGTAACTCCTTTCATGGCTATATCATGTCAATATCTCATAGCCACGAGTAATGAATGCACCCAGGTCTTGGCTTTGTTAATGGTAACATACAGTGGAAACTTATATTATCAGCTTTAAACTTGTGAAGCTGAATAGTAGGAGTAACATTTTGGTACTAAGTAATGAGTGTTCTGTCAATGCTTTTGGGGTAAGACATCTCAAAATGCACACAATTAGTTTAAAATACCATATGGTATCATGCAATTTTATGCCCTATTTTATTAAGACTCCTCCACCTGAAAATGATAATTTTTCTTGCCTGACTTCATTTGCATTTCCTCTTCCAGTCTGAGTATTTCATAGACAATGTACCCTTCTATTTAAGTCTGTTTGCATTTCTTCTATCCTTCTATCACATTATGGATGTGCCCTTCCAAAATCTCCCTACCAGTAACAACAGCAGCAGCAAAGTTAAAGATTAAGAAACAGCAGATACAAAGGAGGAGGAAGATGGAGAATAAATATATAAAAAGAATCAAACCCAAGAGATCTCTGCAAGAATCATTAGGACATAGAAATGCATTAAACTCTAACAAAACATATTAACTAAAAATCCATAAAAAATATATCTCTGTACCCAAGAAAATGAAGACTCCTCAGATTCTCAGTGCAAAAGCTGTGTACCCCATTGAGGTTCCAGTTTTTAATTTAAAATACTGCATCAGGTAACAGTTGTACTCATTAAGAAATTCAAGTGGAACTTGTGCTATTAATGGTCAGCAATTCATCGTGAACTCCACTCTTTTTTGATGCAGAATTGTATATTAAAGATCAGACTTAACATCAGCTGAGAATGTGGACGATAAGGAACCCCAGTATGTACTAAAGAGGGTTTCTTACCAAACAAGCCTTCATGTTTGCTGTAATGAGACAGAATTTTTAACTGTATCACAACTTACATTGCATCACTCTTGGGGCGCCAGGGACTTTGCAATCTATCCATAAATGACAAGCAGACAAGTCCTCTGGCCTTGGAGTCCATCACTGGCACCTCTATTGTACCCCTGTCCCAATCCTTCTAGTTTAGTAATTTGTCATGAGAGATCAGAGTTAAGGACATCTTTGCATAAAACCCTGCATGGATTTTGTCAGAGTGAGGAGCATAGAACTAATTATTATGTCAAGGTCTTTGAAGTGGCATGTTGGGTTTTTTTGTTTTGCTTTTTTTCGCTTTTTGATGGCTAAGTTGATTTCATAGGTTTGAAAATACAGTCAAACTAGAATTTACTGAATAAAAAAACATTTTGAAACCAACGGGATTTTTTTTCCCTTGAATCAGTGCTGCAGGATTGGCCTGACATTAAGATCTGTGTAAATTCCAGATAGCACACTTATCTGTCCTGCCCTCCTGACAGCTATTTATACCATTTTCTCTTTCTGAAGGATCAGTAGTTTAACTTAGTAGGACATGGGGTTGGATTATGCAAGATGTGCGTAATCCAAAGGGTATTAAAAAACCCCAACCAACCACCAAAACAACCCAACTTCAAAAGCCGTCTCTATACCATCCAAACCAGTCATGAGAATGAGTCTTCTTTGGTTATATCCTGAAACAGTGCTCATTTACCTTTCTGCTGAAAAATTATATATCCTTCTTGACCAAAGTCAGACATTGCTAGACTTCAAATTGTGAACTTAAATGAATGCAAAGTTTTTTCTCTCTCAATTTAAAGTTAACATGACATTACATAGATTTCAACTTCTGCCCTGACAGTGCCTTAAGAAACATTTTTAGGATTAAATATTACATAACAAAACCATCCCTGCCACCTGTCAGTGCAACACTCTCTGTGAGGGACATGCTGCTGACTTCTTTCCCAGAGGGAACCAAGTAGCCTATGTATTTAGTAATCTGTGATATGATTCAATCATTGACTCCTCTGTTCTAAGGGACACTGATGTCTACTATAGCTGTTCAACCACCCAGGCTCAGAAATCTCTTTTCTAATATGCTACATACCCTCAGTTCCCTTTTACTCAGGGTAATTAAAGGTTGAAACAGCCCAAGTGATTAAAAACTCAGTGTGACTTGTGTGGCAAGGACACCAAAGCAGCACCTGATGAGCGTCTCCTGGCTCAGTTTGCTGTAGCGAGGGCTTAGCCCAGTGTTTGATGGGATGACCTCCTGCACCGCTGTGCACAGGCTAGCTGGGGAAGCAGCGCAGTCACATGCCATGTCCCACCGAGGGCACGTGGCCGTTTCCACCGACCACCCAGGATAACTCACCCCAGGGCTTGGGCTTGCTGTGGGTGGCTGAGATTTGAGTGTTGCCAGCAGGATATTCCCCACTTTCACCTCCCAAACAAGCTTCTGGTTCAGTGCAAGTTAAACACAAATTTAAAAAGCAATCCAGGATCCTGACCTGCACTGCCAAAGTTTGGTCTAAATGTGAAAAGAAGGGGGTTTCTTCTGTACTTGTAACTGTAAATCCAGGGAATTCAAGGGAAGTAGGGCCTGGAATATTGAAAGCTAACATGTGAAAGAAAAGTGTGAAAAACACACAGCATGAGTGTCAAGTCTCTTAATTCAAACAAAAAGTTTAGTCAGATTAATTTTGTGTTGAGAAGTCAGGAATTCAGGAGGGAAGAGGAAGTGTATTTATCAGTATGTCCCTTGTAACTAATTTATGTAGCTGAAAATAAAAAAAAGGTGTTGTTTTGTCTTGAAAGCTTGGATTTCAGGATATTTCAACTTCAAGTAGTCTGAAAATTGCATATTCAGAACCAGGAGTGATGGAACAGCAGTTGTCTTAACATGAACCCTTATTGATTACTGGATTAGAGTTTGTCCAAATCAGAAAGAATGAAATTTTGTGCATTTTAAGTAAGTGTTGTCTTAGTTTTTAATGTTACCCACCTAAAACACTAAGAAGTAAATCAGCGAGGTGGGCCATAGGGGTGACCATAGTTCTCAAATACCCATTGGTGTTGTAACATCTGCCTTTCATGGCTGCTAACATATTTTTAAATAGCGTCTAATTAAAACTGTGTAGCCCTTGTACTCTCAGTGTAGACACTGCCCTTGACAGGAAATTACACCTGTTCAGGCAGCAGCTAGAGCAAAGAGTACATATGTGTTCTGGTAAGTAACTGTAACAATAAGGAGGAGAAAAAAAGCCCTGTACCAGAAGTAAGTTGTCAGGGTAACAAATTAGTCCACTTTAAGTTTGAGGCCTTGCACAGAAAGCAAAGCAGATGGAGAGGCCACAGGAAGGGTGGAAGACATCACCAGTCTTTGCATGAGGACTGCTTTACCTGGGGTATGGAGGCTAAACCCAAGGAGCTACAAGTTAGAAGGTACAAGTCAAATGTTTACAGAAATGTAGGCTCAAACTAACTACTACTTTCAACATGGTGATAAATTGCTTCACTGTGAGAAAATGATATGAAATTGGAGAAAGCATGTAATATTAAAATAAGGTGCTCTAGCTCGATGTATTTTTGTTAAAAAAACATCTCCACAGAATTTTCAATATTGACTGTACTCCTTCACTGTAAGAAAGCAGAAGAAGAGAGGGAACTAAACTACTGATGTTTATATGAGCATGACTTTAATCAAGTTTTTACTGATCTGTGCAAAAGCTGAAGTATCTGCAGTTCAGTTAATTTCAAGTAATCCTGACCTGTGCTTGTCAAATAGCGTTCAATCATGTCACAAGAACAAGCATGAGGAAAACCACATTTTCCCTGTTTTGTTCGTCTGCAAAATATATTCATTCATCAAGTATAAGGAGAGCTCCACGAGCAGGAGTCTTCAGGGGAAATGTGCTGCTAGTTCTGCCCTCTGTCCTCTGGGACAGATGTGACTTAGGCTACACAAACCTGCGTTCCCTGTTTGGCACCTTTGACAGATGTATTTGCTGACCCACTGCTGCAAGACCACCTGGGAGAATCTTGGTGGCATCAGGCAAAACTTCACTCCTTTTTGTACAAACTGACCTGATGCCATAACATAGCATTTAGGTGATAGCCATCATGTATGGGGGCTGGCAAAGAGAGACCATAAAGAAAAAAATTAACCATGTTACAGTCCTTTAAAAAAACACCAAACAGAGCTGCTCATTTTCTTCAGCTTTCAAAGAGGAATCAGTGCCCTCCATCTGCTCAAGAGCCTTCTGATGGTGGTAGGAGCCTGGCTGGTGCTCTTCTCTACATGTTGGAGGAGAAGGTTTCCCATGGATATGCTGTTTGGGGTGTGCCTGTGGAGGTCCTGATAGCAGATGTGAAGTAAGGGGTGACACTTACTTCCAGATGTCCAAGAGCCTTTCCTATTGCCAAGGTCCTCAGGCCACCAACCCCTTCAGCATGCATGAGAAGTGTGTTGGACGTGTGTGCTGGCCCACCCAGGGACAGGACAGCTTGCTAGCCACAATCAGATCCTTCGGCTGCATCAGCCCTCGCTGTTCTGTGGCAGGGAGAGAAATAGGAGATGGACGTCAGAGACCTGTGGGCAAGGCACATGTTGCTGCTTTGCTGCAGGAACTGTGTAGGTGGTCCTGGTCCAGACCACAGCAAAGGTTCTGCCTGAAGGTGCACTGAGCTGGCACAAGTATACACATTAAGAAAATGTTTATTTCAAATAGCTGGTCTTCTGAGATGGTTTATGGTGTCTGATTTTTGAACATTTACATGAAAAGACAAGGGAGGGGAAGGAAAAAAAGGGGAAATATCTTAACGCTGAGTCTTTTTGTCTACAGAGATGAACATCAGCCATTGCTGAGCTTTGAGCTCAGGATCAAAAAAATTATTAGTTGCTTAAGTTTTCCTGCTAGAAAGACCAGAACCTTGTATTGTGCAGAAAGCCCTCCCCCACCTGCTGGTTTGGCAGGAGAGGGAGACACATAGAACAGCCACACAACAACATAAATACATTTCTGAAAAGGCTCTTAATTAAAAAAAAAAAAAAAAAAAAAGCATTGTATATTTCATCCACATGATACTGATGCATTCAGATTTCTATTATTTGACACATAGTTTGAATATGTACTGATAACTGTATTAATGATCCAAGCTTTGACAATAAAATATATTTCAAGGCTTGGATTTCTTTGACATAGAGTTGTTCTGTGCTGGAGATAATTAGTGCTGTCTGCTTTCTCCTTGTTCACAGAAGAACTTTTCCCCATGCTATAAAGATTAGTCAGAGCTCTTAAAAATCCTGATCTGTTAAATCCAACCAATAAAGAATGGTACAACATGTCAAATAAGAGGCAAAGAAAAAGTAAAAATAAAAAGTGATTAATTTAAGGAATCAGTAGAAAATCAATTCTTCATTTTGAGTATGAAATAGCTCATAATGAATATAGATTTTGTTGACTTTTTTTGCTATTTTTGCCAGACTAAGAACTGTATTCAATGTTCACCTCTGAATAAAGATGAGCAAACCAGCTTGGAAAAAGATGTGTTTGCTGCTCCAAGCATTCTCTGAATCCTCGTCCATTTGCAGGATGAAACTCAAACTGCATCCAGCCTGAGAGTCTGAACTTCAGCATCCATGGGAGCTTCTGGTTTAGTTCCCATATAAACTAGATCCATGTCTCTTCTGGCATGGTGGCCCTTTCACTAATAGTGTGCTATGCTACAATAAAGGTGAGTCCTCTGCCTGTAACCTAGATAGTGCTGCAGGGTGTGATAAATGTGTAAATATGTCTTTAGAGATTGGGATGGGATAGTTCTAGCATCTATTGTCTCCTCTGTAATGATGATGAAGGCACCACACCTTCAGCGTGATTATTCTTTATTGCAGTGTTGTGCAATGCATCAAAGACAGAAGAGTGCAAATATATCATTCCATGATTACTTTTGCAAGACAATCACTCCAAAATCGTTGTCATGGATTTTTTTTGTTTTTTTTTCCTGCAGTGAAGACTGGAGGGGGCCTCCCTTGACTTGTTGTGCAAACCCCAAACAGGTTGTGACATGTTATAAGCATACATCAGAAATATTTCTGCAGGTCCAACTGGGAGTAGGTGCCACCAACAGAAACTCAGTGGCAGAAATCAGCAGCAAGCTGGGAAATACAGTGGGAAGGTAAAAAGAACTGTTTTTTCCAAGTAACTTTAAATAAAACTAAGCTAATATATTTTGCATTTTTACAAGCATAAGCACCACTTTAATTTCCTAGCAATACTGCTAAACCATGTAGTTATTACTTATTAAACCATCCATCTCTTCATGGTATGACATCGTCATGTGTAATGGAGCAGTATCTTTAGTCTGCCTAAACAGATATTAATATATAATAAGCTGGCTGGGAGATACGGTTTCTTTTATCAGACTTGTTTCCCCATACTTTAGAAAATTTGCTCATAATTTGAATGTGCATAATACCTTCCTTATTACAAGGTGCAGCCATTTTTTTTGGGGGGGTGGGTGGGGGGGTGGGGGGGGAAATAAACAACCAGCAACATTTGATCACAGCTGAAGCATCCCATTAGCATTTTATATACTTACAGCTATTTTCAGTTTTTACAATGGGCTTTTCCAGCTACATGCTATGTAATGGCTTCTCAAAGGAAAACCCAAGGTCTACTTCTGAAGTTTGCATCAGCCCAGACTGATCTTTCTCCTTTCCCTAACGCACCCATCTTTTATCTTCGTAATGAATTCACTGGTGGATCCTTGCATCTCTGAGTAATGCAACAAAGTAAATGAAGCCAGAGCTGACCTGTGAACAAGGGAGGTCCCTCAGGTTCACTACTCGCCGTGTGAGGCCCAACCCTGGCCCAAATGCAAGTCTCCAAGCTCTTTTTCCCTAAGCAGAGAGCAAATGAGCCAGGCCTCCTACGTGCACATTTCTCTGAGCATCTCCTGACTCTTTGAAGCAGACAAATAAAATCCCACTTTAGGTCACTAATACCCACAGTAATCTTTTAGGATTGCTTCTGCTTTCCAAGCAAACTGTAATGTAACAGGGAAAGATGATAACATAAAGTGACAGGACAGTTATGGCTGGAAGGGACCACAGCAGATCTCTGGTCCAGCCTGTCTGAGCAAGCTGCACATCTGCATGACTGTCGTCATGGTGACACTGTTTTCAGGATATGCCCATTTTCTCTCAAGCTCTTGCCATGCACCACTGGGAACAGCCTCTCACCCATCCACTAGATACTGGGAGGGCTGCTGTTAGGCCCCCGTCAAAAGTCATCTCTTCCTCAGGCTTAACCAACTCCATCCCTAACCTACCCCACACAGGGGTCCCTCGACCTTGAACTCCAGTTTATTGATGTCTTTCTTGTCATCATAGGTCCAAAACCAGACACTGTACCTAGAGGTGGGTCAGTAAATGCTAAGTAGAGAGAGCTAATCCCTTCTCTTAATCTCCTTTCCTGCTAGGGCACACTGCTGGCTTGTGTTGAGCTCAGTGCCACCAGGACACCAGGGCCTTCCCCATGGAGCTTCTCCCCAGCCAGTCTGTCCCTAGCCTATACCATTGCCAAGGGCCCTTCCTTTCCAGGTGCAGACTTTGTGTTTGTCCTTGATGAATTTCATAAGGTTGCTGTCAGCCTGTTTTTCCTGCATGTCTAGGTGTCTCTGGGTGGCAGCCCTCCTCTTGTAGGTATTGATGTGTTGTGGTTTAACCCCAAGTGACTAAGCACCACACAGCTGTTCACTCACTCCCCCCACAGTGGGATGGGGGAGAGAATCAGAAGAGTAAAAGTGAGAAAACTCGTGGGCTGAGATAAAGACAGTTTAATAGGTAAAGCCAAAGCCGTGCACGCAAGCAAAGCAAAAGAAGGAATTGATTCACCACTTCCCATGGGCAGGCAGGTGTTCAGCCATCCCCAGGACAGCAGGGCTCCATCCATCACGTGTAACAGTTACTAGGGAAGACAAATGCCATAAAGTTGAATGTGTGTCCCCCCCCCCGTCCCGTCCCCCCCCCCCCCCTCCTTCCTTCTTCTTCCTCCAGCTTATATACTCAGCATGACGTCATATGGTATGGAATACCCCTTTGGCTAGTTCAGGTCATCTGTCCTGGCTGTGTCCCCTCCCAGTTTCCCGTGCCCCTCCAGCCCTCTCGCTGGTAGGGCCCGAGAAACTGAAGAGTCCTTGAGTTTATATAAACATCACCCAGCAACAACCAAAAACATTAGTGTGCTATCAACACTAGTCTCGCATCAAATCCAAAACACAGCACTGCACCAGCTACTAAGAAGAAAATTAACTCTGTCCCAGCTGAACCCAGGACATGATGGTGCCCCCTGCAGATATTACAGTACACTCAGTGACCTCCTCCAGGTGATAAAGCTGTTAAACAGGACAGGTTCCAGGATAAATTTCTGCAATTCTCCACTTGTACCCTACATCCAGGTAAAATATAACCTGTCACCTCCTACCATTTGAGCACAATCATCCAACTGCTTTTTTACTCAGTTAGTTTTCAGTCCATCCAGACATTCACAGCCTAACTCAGATGCAAGGCCATTGTGGGAGACAGAGTTGAAAGTCTTGCTAAAGTCAATGCAAATGACATTCTTTGCTCTTGCTTCATCTGCAAGGCAATCAAGATGCTCAGGCATGATTTATCATTGGTAAATCCATGCTGGCTTTTCCCAGTTATCTTCTCTTCCATGTGCCCAGAAATGTGTTCAAAAATTACATAAGCTTACAATATAACTCTTCCTTCCACAGGGAGTATTTGTCTCTTCCTTTTTCTAATAAAGCCTTCTAGGAAACCACTTTGTCCACTATTGGGAAGCCCTGTTAGCAGTACCAGCCACATTCTGATCCTTGAGCTTAATATTCCAGCTTGGTGTTTTGTTTGCAACTTGTCTGACTCTTTAAACCTCACCCCTCAGGCTGTCTCCAGACTGAGAATGTGATGCATCCTTTTGCATGTCTTCAGCGTTTCTGCATAATCCAAGTCAAGGACTTGAAAGGAACAGCTATCATCAGGTTTTCTGCTCATGGGAACCAAGGTGTAGGATGGCAGGTGGAGGCTAGAGCATGCCCAGTTCTTGGCACATGGGTGCTCACTGTCTGGACCCTTTGGAGTCTACCAATGTAGATGTAGGTCCTGTAAAGCCAGATAGCTGAGAAAATTCTGTACTGGTACCTGAGTGGGAGGGAGATTCCAGGACAGCACTGTACCTCAATGGAAAACCAGCAACTCCACTTCTGGGGAGATATCAAGCCTATGCACAGTGCATATACGGTTTCTTTCCTGGTGACTGACAGCAGAAAGATGGCAGACAGAAGCCTTATATATTGTTAACTAGTCCTTTTCAGGTGAGAAGATGGGATGTTTTAGATAAATGCAGTAAGCAAGATAAAATCTGACAATCTAACAGTTAACATTCAAATCTTGGCAAAATACATAGCAAGTAGTGGTGGTACAAAAGGTAGAAGAACTGTAGCATAATTTCTGAAGTATGGCACCTAACAGCACCAGCAGCATGAGCCATACCTTCAGGAGAAGGGAAGAGCACCATCTACTGAGTGGCAAAGGCAGATTTTGCTTTTCTTACTCTTTCAGTAGAGGTTGCTCATTCACAGGCAACCCAGCAATTACTGGGGAGTTATGAGTCACTGGGAAAGTTACTAAACCTGCATTAACAATTGGCTGGATCATATCAGGGAAAGGAAAGGCTTATATCCCTCTCAAACCTTGAAGCCCTTCCTAAACTCTGATATTCACAATAGCCATAAATAATGTCTGAATCCTTTCTTCACCCTGCTGTCTATTAACGACATGTTTATCTAGCTAACATAACTCATTAATCTTTTAAAATAGTTTAAAATAAAAACACAGGCAAAAGAGGATTTAATTAAGATTACTCAATGATCCTATTAATGTAATAGATTCTGAGTCAGCCAGGAAATCACTCATTTGGGTTGACCTTCTTTCCTGCTATTCTAATAGTGAGTTCTTCCCGCATTCCCAGCACCTTTCTCTCCACTTAGATATGCTCTTAGAATAAAATAAGCCCCTATTTGTATTTCTAGACTTTTTTTTTTTTTTTTTTTGTAATGGTCTTATGGATGTTATTCCTTATGTTGGCTTTTTAAAGCACTTGCTAAATTTGCTTGTAATATGAGGCTACAGTAATCCACCGTCCTCCCACACTGCAGTCTGTTCTAGCCTATACCACATAAAGACTCCTTTACTGTCACAGAGTGGGAACTGTGCACTGGAGCACCTAAAATAGATTCAAAGGGAAAAGAAAGCTACAAAGAAAAATGGAAAGACACTCTGACAGCTCAGTTCTGCTCTCAGGACATACTGCACGAGCACATCACCATGTCTTTTACAAAATTGCCCCTTTACAAGGAAACTCGAGGTCAATTCACTGTTTTGATTCAATTTTTGAAAGATCTAACCTTCTTGAAGAGTCACTTCTAATCCCCAGCCAGCTCACCAAACACAGCTTTATCAGTTCTGAGAAAAGGAATAACGGGTCTTGGACCAGAGATGCAGTGATTTTATTTCAAAACTCTGGTCTGCATGTATTACTTGCATGGTGGGAAGTGCCAATCTCCATAACACAACCACTGCCAAAGACAGCATAATCACTTTAAAAGCCCCACTTTCATGTTTTCTTACCTTCTTGTACTTCATTAAACATTCCACCAAAAAAACCATTATGACTTCATTTACTTATGCTATTATCCAAATTAAATGATGCATGACACGATACATTATTTTTCTTCTTTTACTTGGAAGTAATTTTTAAATGATACTGAAGAATTCTCAAATAGATGGTTTTGTTAGCTTTGCAAATATAAAACATACCAGAAACAAAGAGTAAGAGCACATCAAAGTTCTAAGTTTCAGAAAAAAAAATCATGCATTTTAAAAAAAATTATAGAAAAATTTAGAAAAATATGGAAACATATAGAAACAAAAATTAGTTAAGTTTTATAGACAAACCAGGAACAAGGCCTGGTCAGCTGTTCAGTTCAAGGATGAATAGTAAATGGATTTCCAATTTTACAAAGATTGCCACAAAATCAGAACACAAGTCTAGCCAGAGGTAGAATAAACTCCAAGCAATCAAAATTTCCCAATAAATTAATTTTCAAAAAACTAAGATTATCAGTAATTTCATTTTGTTTTTTAAAAAATATTCCAATTTTATTTTAGGTACACAACATTTTCAAAACTGTAACAAACACTCATTTTGAAAGGAAAAAAAATATTATGGTGAATAATTTCTTTTCTTTTTTTTTTTTAAACCAATGCAATGCAAAATACATTTGAGAAATTATTGACTTCTGATGGAGAAGCAACCTTCTTCATAGCTGTCTGACTGCAATTGGCTGTGATCTCCTGCTTAAATCCTGCTGGGTGCCATGCATATCTGCAGCCCATCTCACACACAGCATCTCTACTGTCAAGGTGACAGCAAATGCATGCTGACTATAGGAACATCCTTCTGTGGACAAACTCTCTGAGGTGATGCACAAAACCTGTCCTTACTTATAAACAGCTGCCCATGGCTCTAGTGTCACATTTTTCTCTAGATCACATTGACACATTTAATCTCTACAGCATGGCACGTTGTCTGCGGGATCTCTGGACACAGCAAATCCCTGCAATTATAGGTGGCTTTAGGCAATGGTATCATCTGGTGTCTCTGGCTCTCAACTTAGTACATGCCATTTTATTTTTGAAAGACTGTAGTATCAGGTCATGTCTCCAAGCTCCTTGGAGGGAAATAGAGTGATCTTTAGGGGTTGTGATCTGCAGAAAGTCATCAAGTAAATGTAGACACCCCTTCTGACATGGCCTTCTGTGAAATTGATGAACTACATTAAAAGCAGCTGTTCTCCACAGAAACATTTAAGGTGACAGTGAAGACAAAGGTTTGGTGTTTGGATTTTTTCAGTAACAAAATATGGAGGCAGAAGATCATATATCCTATGCTTCAACCTATGATGCTCCGTGGTTGAGTTTCACAGCAGGATATATGCAACCTTCAACGGAAGCAGTGAATACCAGATTGCAGTTTCTGGCATATTAATCTTCAGGGAACGGTAGTAGATACAAGCCACTGAACTGCAGATTGGAGAGTTTCAGCTCATGAGATTTCATTCTGGAGTAGATTTAGCTAGTAGAAACACCATGAACTTCTCTGGGAGGTGCAGGTGTGGACTCGGCAACTCCTGCTGGAGCCTCAGAAAAGGATCAAGAGTTATTTTTGGAGGCTAAGTGCAGAAGAAAATGTTCATCTCAGCTTCCCCTTCCTTTGGAAGTTCTTCAGCGGCCTTTGCTTTCTTAGGCTTAGCTACAGTCTTCTGCTCACTAAATGCCCAAAGCTTCAAACTCTTCATGCCTTATAAACCCTTGGTAGTCACAGTAGTGGCAAGTAGTGGGTGTCAGATTGGCACTTCTGTAGTATTTTTGTCTAAATGTACTTGCAGTTCTGTTTTCTTCCCTAGTTCTGCACCATTTCCTGGCTGAATGCCTAGAAATGAGTCCACAGGGGCTGTGAAAGGCTGGAGAAGAACAAGAAGCAAAAAAAGAAGAATAAGGAAATTTTCTCAGGTAAGCAGCTTCAAAGGTGTTAAGATGACAACAGCTGGTTCCAGCCAGCTAGGACTGAATACACTACCCAAGGGTAATTGCAAGATTGAAGGAGACCTAAAACTTCTAAGAGCTGAGAGGTCACCAAGGGTGCATCAATGAGAACACTGACAGATGAGGGAAGATCAGCACAGGGGAAGTGGAGGATCTTGTGGCAGTGCAGCCTGCTCCTCGCAGATGGGGTGGGCATGCCTGGGCTGTTGTGTAGAGCTTACACTTAAGGAGATATACCTAACTTTATGTAAGGGCTCTATATGTCTGGGAGTCCTGGAAGGGTGTTGTATTCCCCCTATGGAAAGTCCTCTGAGTCACTTTAACCATTTTCTTAGCCCCACTGAACCCTTTTTGGTATTGCCGGTGTAGCTTATGGCTAGAAATGACACCCAGCTCCTGATCTGGGACTTGGCAAGCAGCTCAGTTCCACCTCACAGAAGGTAAAGGCCCAGAGAAGGTAAAGGTGGTTTCACACAGAGAAGGGGGATGGACACCTGTAATGTTCTGGTTTCCACAGTATAGCAAAGGAGGGTAATTAGTTTTGTCTTGTTGAAGCTGACTTTTCTGTGTTGGCATCTGCATCAGCTTTCTTATGTGTGGGAAGCTAAGCAGACCTCCCCCCTGAAAACTCAGTCATTTTTTAGTTTTCTGGATACCTGCAAAGTGCCCCTGTGCTCTCCACTCTCACAGGAAGCTTCAGGTGAGTAAAACTGACTAGATGAGGGGATAGAGATAGCAATTCCAGCACAGGGAGAGCTGAAACACACTGAAGTACAAGAAGAGAATAGAAATAAACTCTACAAATTGGATACATTTTAGAAAACCAAAGCCAACTACAATTTAACAAGTGAAAAATTGCACACAAGAATGGAACTGCACAAGTACAGGGTAGAAGACATTGGTTAGCAGCTGTCCTGCAGAAAACACAACGTCCTAGAGTTGATCATAGCCTGATGGCAAGTTAAAAAAATAATCATAACCCTTAGGAAAGAAAAGGAATATAATTCCAGAATGTAAAAAAGGGAGTATCAATTACACTGTAATAATACATAATTATTTTGATTTACTCAGTACTGGTGAGACCCAACTGTAGAACCAAGTCCAATTCTGGTACTTCAGAAAAGCTACTGAGCAAAGGGAGAAAGTCCTCCAAAGAATAACATGAATTATCAATGGTCTACAAAGCACAACCTGCAAATAAAGTTGGAAGGAACAAAAATTATTCGTCCTTGATAATAAAAGAAGCAAAAAGGATATGACACAAGTCTTCATGTACTTCAGAAGAGCAGCTGCTAGAGGAAAGGCAGTAATTTGCTCACAACATTCACTGCAGAGAAGGCAAGTAGTAAATTGTGTCCAGGACACAAAAGATCAGCATTAAAGCATCAAATAAGGATTGTGAAGCTCTGAAATTGATATGGTAGTATTTCTCACTCATATCTGTACTATATGCTCTCATTTACAGGCACAACAGGTCTCAAAATTTCTTCTGGAAGATTACTTCCCATCCATTCCACTGACAGGTATATTAAGACTAATCATACCGACAGAAGAAATGGTCACCTGTTTCTGAGGACTTAGTGCTACCCTTCACTATGTAACTAGGTGAAGCTACATCACAGCAGTGAAATTCTTACAGTGAGATGCTCTCCTTGCTGTTCCTTGCCACCGCGCTGATTTTGTTAAATGTGCATCCACAGACTATGCAGACACAGACACATATGGCATGCCACTGCTAATGTTGCCACTGTTCTTAAAGGTATCACCAAGAACAATTCAGTGAAGTGAGTAATTTGCATACTGTGTAAAGAAAATTAACACCTTTGAAGCCAAAGTCTGGAAAATTAGGGAAATACCTTCATTGCTACATGTCTGTGAAAGAGGCAGCTATTAATCTATGTTGGCAGAACTGTATACTAGGTCAGAATAGACTGAGGGTCCTCCCATTATGATGTGGTTTGCTTTGTTTTTAAATCTCAGCTTAGCTGCAGCTGCTTTTTGTGATTAAACTGTGGCTTAAAAAATTCAGGAGCCCTCTGTTACAATCAATATTTCCTAGTTGCCAGTGACCTGAAATAATACAAATGTGATAGAACCAGCATGGATGTAACCGGATGATATTCCCTGAGACCACCCAGGATGCAGAGGCACAGAAGACCCTCATGGTCCTGGGGATTACAGGAGGCACAAACCCCATCCTGGGCTCTGTGCTGAACACACAGTGCCCATCTGAGCTAGAAAATGGAGACCTTTCCAAGAGCGACCAGGCTTGACCAAAGCCATTCCCCTCTGGAGAAAGAGCTGAGCAGTGCCCGCTATTATCCTAGGAGCCTGCACACACGAAATACACACGCTTCAGCAGCAGCAGTCGGTGAAGAAGGTCACCCAGATAGCCCAGCTTCTTTTTGAACCTGACTTCTTATGTACCTCATAAAGCAAGGTCTCATCTTTTTCTGTGAAACCCAGCATAGCTACCTGTCCACCACAAATAATTTTGCAAGTACAGGTTCTAGAAACCTAGCTGGTCTGGGTAGGAAGTAGCCCACAAATTTTGCTCATGTTGCAGACTGTACTCTGATTTCAAAAGCCCTGGCCTTGCACAAGCAGCAATAAGGAAACAAGGCAACCCAAGAAAGTGCTATTGAAGCAGTGCACTGGCCTCAGCAAAGCCAGCAGGACCATGCCACCAGCAGTGCTAGCAGCTGGGGCACATTCGTGTCTCACATTCTGCAGAGCTTGCAAGTGATGAAGGCATGACTTTATGAGACAGCAGGGAGCTGAATCTGAAGTGACAGCAGTTAACACAAGTGATCCCAGAAAGACTATGTTTCCCTTCTAGAGAAGGAAAAATATTCTTCATGAGGAAAGGATCCTTAAATACCCTATTGTGTTTTGAGGACTCTCTGGAAGATGTAGATCTTAAGGAGGGTATTAGGTGAAAAAGGGATAGCAGTCAGCTGATAAAGAAATGTGGCTTCTCCATGAATGCATCTCAGCAGTATTGCAAAGCAGGAAGAGTAGGCTGTGTTCAGCCAGCAAATCCATCCTTAAAGCAAGCTTTTGTCCTCTTCATATATTATTTGTAAGCCCTGTGCAAAGCCTGCACAAGACTATGCACTATGAATAATAAAGGAAGCTTGAACCTTAACTATTTTTTATGACATACAATTTGCAGATATCACTGTGTTTTGCTGGACATCAGAAAAGAGAAATCAGCATGGAATTCCAGGTTTGAAATGTTAGCTGAGACAAACAATATATCAAATGAGTTTTAAATGTTAATTTCTAAGTTTACAAAGGAGTAAAATATGAAATGACACTGCTCTGCAGTACCATATGGTATCTAGTGTCCATCCATACTGGAAGAGAGAGGAAAAATCTTTCAGTCTCTGAGGGCAGAGGATGCTTTTCATAGGACAAGTGTTATAGACCAGGAAAGCTGAAACTTTAAAGACACTTTAGACAGGCTGGCACTGAAGAAAGTTGTATAGGCTAGTTACCTTGCTCACAAGCTGCGATACCTGAGCATCAGAGAATATCACTTTTGCAAAATATAATTGCACAGCTCAATGCTTTACCTTGTTTTTAAATTCTGTCTTTAAGTAAGTAGATACTTTGACCTTTAATTCCTCCCTACTGATGTGGCTGGAATGTCTAATTCCAGAGGGTGCCTTTCTTTGGGGGTGGAAAGTCTAAAAACCTGTGTACTTGACTTTCACAACAGCCAGCACTCCTGAACGTATTTTCCTAGCTATTCAGAGGGCTTGGGAGGTGCCTCTGAATTGCTGTACAGACTAAGTTGAAAGCTGTTAACTCAGGAACTGAGAGGAAGCAACCCTTTTTTGTAGAAGGGGAAGCAGGTGGAAGTTGGGAGCAGGTACAGGTAACCTGGGAGGAATACAGACACACTGTCTGAGCCTGCAGAGATCTGGTTAGGAAAGCCAAAGCCCAGCTGGAATTAAACCAGGTGAGGGATGTCAAAGACAACAAAAAAAGCTTCCTTAAGTACATAAGTGGTAAAAGGAAGTAGAGGAAAAATGTGGGTCCACCGCTGAATCAGACAGGGGCCCTGGTGACAAAGGACATGGAAAAGGCTGATGCCTTTTTCACCTAAGTTGTTGCTACTAAGACCAGCTTTTGGGTAACTAAGGAGCCAAAGGGAGAAAGTCTGGAGCAAGGAAGATGTACCCTTGGTAGTAGAGGCTTGGGTCAGAAAATACTTAAGCAAACTGGACAAACATAAGTTCACAGGATCTGATGGGATGCACCCAGCTAAGGAAGCTGGCTGATGTCATCTCAAGGCTACTCTTGATAATCGTTGATAAATCATGGTGACAGGGAAAAGTGCCTGAAGACTGGAGGAAAGTAAAGGGCAATCTTATCTTCAAGAAGGGTAAGAAGGAGGACCCAGGGAACTACAGGCTGGTCAACTTCACCTCAGTCTCTGAGAAGGTCATGGAACAGCTAACCCTGGAAACCGTTTCCAGGCACATTAAGGACAAGAAAATCATCAGTAGTAGTCAGCCTGAATTCACCAAGGAGAAGTCATACTTGACCAACTTTATAAACTTCTGTGATGACATGACTGGCCTGATAGATGGGGGATAGAGCAGCGGATATTGTCTACCTGGACTTCAGTAAGGCTTTTGACACTGTTTTCCATAAGATCGTCTAGAGAAGCTGTTGATATATGGGTCAATACTGGGTCAAATCCATTCAACATCTACATTTATGATCTGGATGATGGGGCAGAGTGCACCCTCAGCAAGTTTGCTGATGACACCAAATTGGGAGGAGTAGCTGATAACATCAGAAGGTTGTGCTGCCATCCAGAGGGACCTCTGCAAACTGGAGAAATGGCCTGACAGGAACCTCATGAAGTTCAGCAAATGGAAGTACAAAGTCCTGCACCTGGGTAGTATCAGCCCCACGCACAAGCATATGCTGGGGGCCACCCAGCTGGAAATCAGCTTGGCAGAAAAAAGGACCTCCGGGTCCTGGTGGACAACAAGTTGAACACCAGCCAGCAGTGCGTCCTTGGGGCCAAGAAAGCTAATGGTATTCTGAACTGCATTAGGAGGAGTGTTGTCAGCAGGTCAAGGGAGGTGATCCTTCCCCTCTACATGGTACCTTGTGAAGCCACACCTGGACTGCTGGATCCAGTTCTGGGCTCCCCAGTACTAGGGAGACATGGAGCCAGTACTGGAGCCAGTCCAGTGAATGGCCACAAAGATGGTTAAGGGTCTGGAATATCTCTTCAGCAAGGAAAGGCTGAGAGAGGTGGGACTGGTCAGCCTGGAGAAGTCTCAGGGGGATCTTACCAATGTGTACAAGTACCTGAAGGGAGGATGCAAAAAGGACAGAGCCAGGCTCTTCTCACTGGTGCCCAGTGACAGGACAAGAGGCACAAGGAAAACAAACTGAAACACAAGAGATTTCATGTGAACTTCAGGAAGTGCTTTTTTACTGTGAGGGTGACCAAACACTGGCATAGGTTACCCAGAAAGGTTGTGGAAACTCCATCATTGAAGATATTCAAAAGCTGTCTGGACATAGTCCTGGGCAACCAGCTCTAGGTGACCCTGCCTGAGCAGGGAGTTGGACCAGATAAACTTCAAGGTCCCTTCAGACCTCAACCCTTTTGAGATTCTGTGATTCTGTAGCTCATGCTAGGTTGGAATGTTCTCTGCTGTGATAATGTAGTCTGGGAGCACACCTGAACCCTGAAGATATCAATAAAAAGTACTCCTGCTCTCTGCATGTCTGTATTAATATTTTTGAGATGCTTCTTACAGACCAAACCCCTTTGACAGACTTGTAAATTGAGTTAGTTCTCACTATATGCCTTTTTAAAAAAGTATTTTCCTGTAAAATTGGAATACCATTGAATTTTGCAGTTAAAAATCAGATTGTGTACAGCTGAAGTTGGTAGTACAGCTACCCAGGAACTTGATTTTTGTCTGTTTTCTAATGCAGTTAATACATTGTATTGCAGATGTATCTTTGGTTATTCATAAAACACATTATTATGGGTGAGTTGGGTGGTATTATTCAATGTAGCATACTTGCTTTAAGTATTGATTTCTTTTTCTTATGTTTACACTGGGTGTAAAACTCAAGCTGTTTCTTAAGAACCAAAAGCCTTCAAGAAGCTGAAGGATTTGCTGCTTTAAATTTCCACAGACATCAGTGAAAGTCTCTTGCACCTTCCAGAGTATAGCCCTTAGCAGGTCTTCATGTTCCTTTCTGCTAATCCCTCCAACAAAGGCACTGAATCCTAAAATATGCATTCAAAAATCCATTGCAAAACAGGTTTTGAACAACAACTCTTTCACACAAAATGTTAACAGATGTGAGTGGTTGAATAACAATTTTCACCCAGCAGAAGAAGTATCAGAGCTGCAACTGAACTTGTGACCTCTGAAAAAGTCTCCACAGTTTAGCTATCACCAAATGATTAGCCAAACATTTCCTCCTTTCCTTCCATCATCTGATGGAATAATTGTGGTAGCAGCAGCTGTGACAATTACAGAAAATGAAGGCCACACCACATCACTGCTAATTCCATGCAGTGCCTGTGCTCTCAGCCAAAGGTTTCCCTTCATTTTGGAAGCTAAGAATCACCCAATAGCTAATGAATAATTACAGCGTTACTAGTATCCCCTAAATGGTGAAATAATTTAAACTGAAATCCCTGTTATCATTGTTTCATTTAAGGCTTTTGACCAAATGTCATCTGAAAGGGCTAGGCAAAATGCCATGTTATTAAAGGTAGTGTTTGAATGTAGTAGTATGTCATTGTGTATACAGAGAAGTTCATTCAGATTGTCAATTAAATATGTTTTGAATAATGCTCTCAGAGCACTTAGAGTCAAGCTGGTTTTTTGTGGGTTTTTTTTTTTCCCTTTGCCATTCTACCAAATTAATTTTATATTTTGGAAATGAGTCAGATTTCTATTTATCTGGAAATAATGTGGCAGAGGCCAATATACTTGAATTAATGCACGAGATTTCCACTTACTGACTCTGACCTCTAAAGCCCATTTCAGTTCCTTTTGGTGCACCTGCCCAATCAGATTTTTTTCAGTCACTGAAATGTTTTTTTGTCCAAACATCAGCCTGGCTGGGTTTGGGCTGGCCCTGCAGGTATCTCTGTGGGCTTCTGGAAAGGCTCTGGCCACTTGTTTTTTCACAGCAGCACAGGTTAATGCAAACCATGTGCCTCTGGCTCATATAGCCTGTTGTAACAACTTTTCAACTGTGCTCTTTATCTCTGAGATTTCTGCCGAGAAATACACTCCCCTTGTCTTTAGTGGTGAATAGAACAAGTTTTAGGTCACAACAGAGGAAACAGAGAACATATACCAAACGCATGTATGAAAGCATCCCTCTGTGGTGTGAGCACAAAGGAAAAAACAAGAAGGCACTACAAAATGTGAACAAAGGCAGAACAGTAAGGAACAACTTCAGTATTGTTGTCCTTGTTAAGAACTCGATCTGTGCCGCTACTTACCTGCAGCCAGACTCCCTTGCCTTCAAGTAGAGTCAATGTTGCTGTTTAAATTGCCACTCACCATGTTTTGTACTATATGTTGGCAATTTATATGTGAAGTTATATTTTTACTCTACACTTGGGTTAAGTAAATTAGAATATTAATTCAAATTTAATTCTAAAGTACCCTTCAGATAACAGCAAGCTTTACTAAGAGTAACACCCATTTACAAACACAACAATCTAAAAATAATCCTTATTAAGTTTACATGTACTTCAAACAGCTGTAGGCCCTCAGTCTGTAGGAGAGATTTGTCTCTGCAAAGAGGAAATCAATGCATTTGTCTCACATAATACCTTCCTAGTGGCCATGCCCACAGTCCACTGAAACCAACAGCCTGAGGGCTACTGAGTGTGGTGGTCTCTGGACTGAGCCTCTAGCTACCGAAGTCTGATTAGTCTGTTGGAAGAACATCTGAGCCCCCTGAAAGCTGCTTTGATAAAATCTTTTTCAAAATCAAACCATCGTATATACCACTTTCTAGTTTGCATTTGACTTCTGCACGTCTCATCACCATGACAACATAGTGATGTGACCCATCATAGATTCTTATAAAAATTCATAGCAAAGTATTTTATCAGCTTGTTAATTCTGACCTAAACCTTTCTGAACAAAGAGAACGGCAAGGCTTCTGTTTGCTAAACTGAAGTGCAAATGCGCAGGGTTTCCAAGGTTCACGGTAACCAGAAGTCTTAACAACACTTTCAGGAAAAAAATGATCATCAGTTTGAACTATTTTCGTGTTCAGAGAGAGAAGTGATGAGATGGTTTTACTATTTCTTTTTTTTTTGTTTCATTCTAAAATCATTGTTTTTAGTACTTAAGCTTTCTGCTATCAAAAAAGTAAAACATGACAACATGTTGGAAAATGTCCATCAGTTTAAAAGACAAACATGCAATTAAATGATTAATGGATTTTAAATGTGATTCAATTACAATTATGCAAGTTTTAAAGACTCTGAGATAGATTATTATTTTCTACCCTAAGAGCCCTATGTGTATTGTGGTATAAGAATAATATTCTGTTTACTTATCTGCAGATTTATATAATAGAGGGCACATTCCAAACAAGGAGATCAACTTCACAGATAGATTTACCTACCTCCTTGTCCCCAAAATGTATATGCTCTTAAAATCCCTCATCACTGCAACTTTCAAAGTACTTCACATTCCTAGGTTTTGGTGCTCCCTCTAACAAGCTTCTCAGGTTCCTGCTTGCAGCCTTGAAGCCCCACAAAATCCTTTTCTCAGGCAGGTCACTTCCTTCCTTGCTTCTGCTCTGGGTCCTGCTGGAGTTGGTACAGAGTGCCCATCACACTGTCACATCTGGTGAACAAAAGCAATGGCACAGCTGCGATCCTGTTCTATTTATAATACCTCAGCCACTGATTAGAAGTCTCACCTGAGACAGGAAGACCAGAGTTATTCTCTTTGTTGTTTGCCTGGTGTTAGACCTACATGTCCAATGGATAACACAGCTGCGTGATACTCTGGGGTAAAGCTCCTCAAGCCTTCTGGTTTGAACTGTACAATTTTGCACTGGATAAGGAACAATAAGTATGACTCATCAGCTCTTCTAGATACCTCCCTTCTTATTTGCTGTATTTTATTGAACTAGGCCTTAGATATTTAATTATCCCTGTGAATTTAATAAGGAATTACATGTCCTAGAGAGAAACATGACTGAAAATTAGGTGTTGCAATGTCCTGTTGCTCAGAAATACTTGTAAAGTGCCCACCTCTGCTGACTTGGGTTCTTACGCAGAGCTGCTCTTAAAAGTATGATACTGCTTCTTTCCTAAAGGCTCATGAAAGCCACATGAATCTGAATGTTGGATCAGACGTGAAAGCCTCAAGAATTTCAGGAGGGGTTTGGCCTAAAACATTCCTCCAACACCCTTGAATCATCAGCCCTTGCAATGATGAGTTACAGAAAACCTCAGCTAGAGGGCAGGGAAAAATCTCAAAATTTAGTCTTGTAATTCACAGATTTACAGAAAAAAATAGGTTGGAGGTCATCTAGTCCAATCTCCTGCACAAAGCCTAGTTATTTGTCATGTAATTGCAACACCAGCACCAGGAAGAAGATCCTAAGGCATACCTATCCTTCACAGTGAAGTCTGGAGGTCCCTCGGTTGCTGCTGTACTCACATGGACCAGCCATCCGATTTACCTGTGTTGGCCTAGTCCTGAAGCATTGAAATGATGCTTGGACTCTGTGTCATTCTAGCACCAGTAATAGCGCTTTAGGGCCCCACCTGGGTAGTCTGCATGAATCCTACTTGCCATGTTACTCTACTACTTTTTATAACCAAGCCCACAGGCCCTAAAAAGAGCTCTGCCTGGACTCACCTGCAAATCACCTTGAAGTTGGTATTAAAGTATTAAAATGGAATACAATATTGAGTAAAAATGGATTTATGTTAAAGATTGGTGAGGAAATAGTTGGGCTATCCGACTGGCTCCAGCTGTTGTTTAGTAAAGAGAATGAAAAATAAATAGCCTCCAGCTATTCGTTGTTCTTCCTATTTTTCTCTCATTTTTGTTTTGTGTTGTATCCTCAAAAAATATTGTAATACATCCTAGTGCTGAGATTTCAACACATGTGAATTTACATAGCACGGTAGCTAATAAG
This sequence comes from Falco naumanni, assembly GCF_017639655.2. Classification (NCBI taxonomy): domain Eukaryota; kingdom Metazoa; phylum Chordata; class Aves; order Falconiformes; family Falconidae; genus Falco; species Falco naumanni. The sequence continues at coordinate 55,151,039 of NC_054059.1, read as the reverse complement.
CAGGAATTTTGAGATTTTACCCAAAGCATTCCCATTTCTGGCTGCTAAAATGCATGTCCCAATACTGAGCAGAACAGGACAGCCCATAACAAGCTGTAGCCACAAAAAGACCAAAATCCTAAATCACACCTTATATTCAGGCAAATCCCCATATCTAATATTTGTCTTGAGAGTGCAGAGTTTTCCTATTAGAAACACTTGACTGGGGATTTACATGGACCTGAGGCTTCTTAAATCTGTACCTGAAGTGCTGGATTCAAATCCCACCTTGGTTCACAGGAATCTTTCTGCAGAGGTTAACCCCAGGTGCACAGGAGTGGACCACCATCACGCCAGGGAATATAGGATGAGAAGAACGGATACAGCTTTCCTGTGCCTGTCTTGCTGCTATGCTTTCCTGTGGGTAGAGGGAGGTATATCAGAAACTACATTAAAAGTCATGATTCCCTTAAAATAGTATTTCTAAAAGAGACAGGGTATCTGGTACAAACAGAGGAGAAAAGTGGGTAGAAATGAGTAATGTCACAGTCTGGCTACCCACAACCAGGATTGCTGCCTGATATTAAGCAGCAGTGCAGAGCCTGAATCTGTAGGTGCTGAATGCACTGTACCTCTCTTCAAAAGCCTATGAAAAGGGGAAGGCTCAACAGAGATGCTGTGGCTGTCTGCAGCTGCCTGGTCAGAGGATCTGAGAAGACAGAAGACATGAGAAATTCCTGTCAGGTATTAGTAAAACCATTTTTGTCATGAGGGTAGTCCTATAGTAGAATAGGTCCCAAGGATGTTGGGGAACCTCCATCCCTGGAGACCTGATTGGACACAGCTGTGAGAAAGGTGATCTGACTAGACCTGCTCTAGCAGATGGTCAGAGTAGATGGAACCTCAGGAGACCCCACCTAAATTATTCTGTGATTTTCTGAATTTGTGATTGAAGATGCAGAATCTGGCAGGGATGAGCCTTCAGTCTTTGTTCACTCATTGTTATGATCCCTCTCTGAGTATGTTGAACACGCAAGTAATTTTCAATGTCCACACGTATAAACAGACAATCTAGACAAGGTCATACTTTATTTCTTTTAAATATGGTCAGTGGAATTAACCAGGAAAAACCTGTATTTATGAACTTTTGTACAGTGCTCCTACAGAGAACCTTAGGATGTCAATCCAGACTTTTCTTTTTTTTTGAGGGGGAAAAGAAAATAAATCCCTTTGCCAGACCCAGACCTGGAGCCTGATACATATCTCATTAATCACAATACGTTGGGTTTCTCCTTAATTTCAGTGGCTTTTTGTCTTAGGACTTTCTGGAGGTAATTTCAACACACGTACTTAAAATGGTGATGGGAGATCGTTACATTATGAAAAAATTCCTGGTTATACTCCAATATCCATTCCCATTTACATGCAGTGGTATAGGATTTCGCCTCTTTTGCATGTTACTTGTAGGTTGTTGTTAGGAGCCTACAGAAAATAAACTATACTCAACATGATCAAGCTGTCAGACTTTTGAGGTCTGCTTATTGTCCATATAGGCATGCTGCAAAAAACTGATATGGAAGTAGGCATCAATACAGAGAAGGCTTGTACTCATTTCTCCCACAGCCTGTACCATGAAGGACTCCCTGCCTCTGAAAGTGGCTGTGGTACTTGTGCTTCACTGAGGTCTCTCTTCATGGTTATGAGCCGCAGCCAAGATGATGCAGATGAAACACAAAGCTTCATGCTCTCATCTGTTCCCATTCTAAATTAATAAAACCTTAGTTATAGGAGCAGGGGAGCTGTAACTATTTTTGAACAAATTAAAATACTCCATCATGTGCTTTGTGCTTTTTTCTAAGCAATTGGCTTTTTTTGCCTCCTCATTAATGCTTTTCTCTGAGGATGCTAATGACTCATTCAGTAATGATGCTATTGCTTTTAGTTAATCAGTGTGTTAGCAGTCACTGCTGGTGTCAAAATGAAACCAACCTCCTTGTCTCCTGTCGAGTATAAGTCATACAATGAATGTCAAGCAGTGAAAGCATTCACAACAGAAGGTGTGTTGTAAGGTAGCTTTTACCTAGATACCTTCCTGTTGCAACCATCGTACCAAATCCATCATGTACTATTAATGTATGTTCTCCATAAATAATAAATTCTGCTGCATTTTCTTCTCATCTGCAGAGGGGAACAGTTACACAATTAGAAAGGAGTCTAACCCTCTATAAAATGAAATTATAAAGTTCTCAGTTGAATAATGTATCTAAAGATTATATGGGGCAAGCAAGGAAATAAGCTACAGCAGAAACTTTGGAGGAATTACCCACTTACATATCAGTATTGCCAAACTTTAATGACTGGAACGAGGTATCCCAATCTTGATATTCTTGGGGTTTTACTACAATATAGGTATAAATTTTTGCAATAATCTTATCTTTTATGAAAAGGAGAGGAGTATTGGTTTCAGATTGCAAGAGTCCCAGATAATCCTCCTCTCAATTTTGAAGTTTTCTTTCTTCAGGCTGTGGTGAGTACAACTGACAGGTACTGGCACCTTGTCTTACTGTCAAGGCAGACGGTGGATGTGAAACAAAACCACGTATCAGTGTAGAGCTGACTAACTTTTACCATTTGGTTTGCTTGTTATTAGTTCTATAGGTAGATTGGCAAGAAATCATTGATAGCAGGGTGCAAAAGGAGTCTCACATTAAACACTGAAAGTACAGAGACACTCAGTGTCAAGGCAAAAACGAATATAAGTGGTAGCCATAGCACCGCTCTGGTGTTCCCCAAGCTCTGTGCTACATACACCCTTCAAGGGAAAGGAGTAGTTTGAGGAGAAGGAAGAGGGATGTGTGGGAGTTTCAGGGAAGGAACCATTGCATTTGCAACCACAGATCTGATATGTGCCTAGAAGGAAGGACTGCAAGTTGCTGTTGCTCTGGAAGGAGGGTATACACACAACAATTTGAGAAATACATTCAGCATCTCTTTGTAAAGCATGCACAAGAATTTCAGAGAAGTGCATTTCCAGTCTACTCACAAAGCACACCAGGTATAAATGCTGACTGCTTTCCTTTTCTTGTGTTTTCCAACTCATTTAAAATTGAACCTTAAAGTAAGAAAAGCAAATCTAGCCTGAAAAGTAAATCCTGCATTTTATAACAGGTTGGATTAATTTCAGACTCTGTATACGTTGCCCCCATCAATTTGCCATTCTGAGTACTGCTCATTACCAGTTACTTATTTCAGATTGTATTTTTGGTTTTACCCTCTGCTGCTATATTTTGGACACTGTGCTAGACTTCTCATACATGTCTTCTCCCATTGAAATCTCCTTATTTTGACCCCAAGCTGAGACAGCAAGACAGGTTGCCCATGACTAAGGTTATTGAGCTGGAGGATACAGAAACCTTTTAACATGTTTTTAATTTCAAACACTATCTCTTATCAGAGTCAGTAGAAAGACTCCTATGAACTTCATTAGTTATCAGATTGTGTCTTTACTGAGCACCTGTAGAGGAATGAAGCTGGGTTAATTATCATTGATAACATACAGCTGTGGGCTGGCTTTGGGGCGGTGGGTTGGCCGATGTAGACAAGGTGCAGCTGTGGCTGGTTCTGTGAAGAGCTTGGGCAGCCAAGGAGGAGGGAGCAGCCGAGGAAGAGAGGAGGAAGGAGCAGAGAGAGGGAGAGGGGAGAGCGGGCTCTGGATGAGGGGAGAGGAGGAGAAGGCAGCGGAGGGACTGGCATGAAGCGTATGCTGGTATGAGATGGTAAAAGACCTTGTTGCAGCCGGCTAGTTTGGAGAGTGCTGTGACAAGCACCTACCTTGAAAATGATGGAGACAGAAGCTCTCTATTTAGCTAACATAAGTATAAAAGAAATGTAGTGGAAATAGGTCAGGATTGACACTGCTGAATGTTTCTCCTGCAAGAAATGAAAAAAGTAGTTTAGCCTCTCAGTTTTGGAAGAATATCAGCACATAAATTAGAATTCCTCTGTCTTCATTATTTTTGGTTGGCCTGGAGTAGAAGGTGCAATGAAAGATTATAGGAAGATCCCCTTGAATTTCCTAGGACAATTAGCTGAAGTTACAATTTTTACTCAGTTTAACTCATAGTCCTTACGCAGTATTTGGTCAAACATGCAAAGCATCCCTTTGACAACACCCTTGTAGAACAGGGGTGTATGAGACAAGATCACAGCTTCAGAGAAAGAGTAAACACTGTAAGCTATCTCTTCTGAGTTTTCATCTAGTGCCTTAATGCAAGATGATCCACCTCCTCCAATCTGTAGCACAAAAGCTTTCACAGTGAAGCTACTGTCTTCCTATTAGACTTGATGCCATTTAGATGCACACCACTGGCAAAGCATGAAATAGTCTTACCACCCAGATATTGAAGGAGATCCTTAGCATTTTATGCATGTAAGGTTAATGCAATAAAAATTCCCGTGATGCTTTCAACTGAAGGCACTAGAGAATTAAAGCCCTTTGGGGAAGAAGGCAAGCAAAAAGCGAGAACCTGATCTCACTGATCTCAAGGTACTGAGTAAACAAATATATATATATGTATAGGGGGGGGTTCCGTAAGAAAGGGTAAATCACTTTTTATCACTCAATTCTGTCTGAACTTCCATAGAAAAATCTCTTTTCATAACTAGCCTTTGGTCTTATTGAATCTTTGAAAACTAAAAAAACCCTAACACTGTGTATCTTGTTGACAGAGCAGCCTCTTAAACAAGCAGAGCCTTTTGAACGGCCTTTAAAAATACATATATATGCTCCCTGCAAAAAAGCAAGTCTTATACATTATTGGGTCCCTTTAGAACAGTTAAAAATATTTATTTAGAAAGAAGAGCTGTTATGAGGATCGTGTGGGGGACATTCCTCATCAATTCCTTTTTCTTTATTCAGATACAGTACTTATAGAGACACTTGGGTCACTAAAGCTTTACTTCCCTAGCATGTTACATGTTTTCACACTCACAGCTCCAATGTCATCTGCCTTTGCTGGACCTTATGAATACATAGGTGGAATTCTGCCCCTCTGTACCTGTGTGCATGAAGTGATGGGGTTTTCCAGCACAAACAGGAATGACACCATCAGAGCATTTGCTGTCAACTCCCAAGCAGCGAAAAAAGCCTCACAGCTTTTCCTCACCACCAGATTGTGGTGCAGTCAGTCAGTCAATCAATCTCTTTCTCTCATTTGAGGTGAAAGCTGTGAGTATTAGGACAATAACATAAAAGATTGATTCCCATCTTTGGGTTATGGTGATATGATTCCTGATGAATTCAAACTAGAAAATTTACAGCTAATTAACTTACTAGGTAGCTGCTTGTTGACATAATTTGCTCTGATTGTGATCTAAATTATTCAAGGATAAAAATAAAGCAGTTTCCTACTTACATTTTCTTAAAACTGATCTGGTAGCAGTGCTTTTTTTGTCCTACTCCTCCTTACCAAAAGCCAAAGGCTTCTACTGAAAAAATGTTGCATCACAAAGAACGTTGCATGGCAAAATGATCTCCCCAGGCAGGTTTAAGAGGGGTTGACCTTGCTCAGATGAGGGAAATGCACAGAAATCATTGTTAAAGAATGAGTTTTGTGTAAACAAACTTGTTAAACTCTTCAGCTTGTTCTCAAACCACATAGATAGTAACCATTAATTAGTCCAAGGACACTTGCCATGTTTGTAATTGCCCATTAGCCAAAGGCAAGGGCTGTGGGAAACATGCTGGTAAGGTTCAAGACTCATGGGACATGTGGCAGAATCAAAGCAAAGGAAGGGATCACAGGGAGGTATTGGAATCCAGAGGCTCAGGAGGCCAAACCCAGGCTTTTTGGAAGGGTTTCAGAAAGGGCACAGAGTGAGAGTGGACCAGGTGTACAAATGCAGGGATTTAGGTCTACAGGTGAACAGTTAGGAGCTACCTGTCCTCCCCTACTCGTGGAAACAAACAGCTTTAAGCCAGAACAAATATCCTCTCAGATGAAAACAACCTAAACAATTTGATGATTCGTTCAACTAAAACAAAACATGTTGTGCATAATTAAACTCCTAAAAAATTCATTTTCTACTTTTGCTTCCTTTCTATACCAAACCCTATTATTTTTAATGAAACATCAAACTATTCTAGTCCAACAGCATTAACATGAAGCACACTGGTATTTTCAAACCAAGGATTTGTTTCCATGTTCCTTTTTTTACTGTGGAGGCATTTTACAGATCTGTATTGCGAGTGGAGAGAGTATGAGCAGAACCAATCCATTTATATATCAGTCTTCTGAGGTTCATCTGGGGTTGTTTCTGAAGGTGCTACTATGCTATAGCACTGAGTGCTATATAGATGTGTATATATGCCATCCAAACAGATTCGGAAAGGAACTAGACAAGATTCATTAATCATTAGTATATAGGACCCTATGAACACAGCTTTCAACCGCAAATTCATAACGTGTAGATGATGAACGCTGAGAGGATATAGCAAGGAAAAGAGCATGATTTGTTTTATTGTTTCTGAAAGTCTGGTTCTAAGTTTCTGTTTCTGTGATGAGCTGGCAGCAGTCCTGGACAAGACAACACAGGTAAATACCCTCACAAGTCCAGTACTAATATATTAAAAAATATATAAAAAATGTAAACATGTATTTATCTATTCACACTGTCCTTCTGCACAACACTGTAGAATATACAGATTTTAAAGATCTTGTATTTATATATTAAATTATTGACACTTATCAAATTATTAAATGTTGTTGTTATTATTATTATCATTACCATTATTATTATTACTACATTATTTAAATACAACTATGAAATATTTAAATAGGATTTCAGTTCTACTAAGTTTATGATTTGTTTCCCCCTGTTAGAAGCCTACATTAAAACCTCAGACTTTGGTCCATCTGTTAGTGGGGAAAAAAGCCACCCTTCCAGAGATTGCTTTCGCTATTTTGGCACCATCTTGTGGCATGCTATATTACCACAAGATCTTCAAAATCCAGAAATTTCTCTTGCCTTCCAAAATCTTTAATCTGCCTCCCACAGCTTTTCTGTTGACCAGGAACTGAAGTGTTTGCAGAAGTGGGAAATGCAGCTGTAGCGGAAAAGGCTCTTGACAAAGCCATATTGCATTTGTCAGAGCGAAAGGTAAAAGGTCTTAGTTCACATAGGGGATATCACAGGAAAGAGGTGCTAGGCTAAACTTGGATAATATAGGCTGAGTGCAGCACCATGGCTGTGCTGCTCTGCAGGATTAGGCAATGACCGACCCTAAGCATACAGTGACTGACCCTAAGTGTAGCAGATGACGGGGACATGAACAGACACTGCCTCTGCATTTGCTGCAGCACACTTTTGCCTGTCCTGTACTACCATGGTGACACGGAGTTTCAGCCTGCCCCTCAGGGTTAGATCTGTGAGGAACAGCAGTGGGTGGGCAGCCAGCACCAAACCTGGCTCTTTTTAAGCCTCCCTGAGGTGGGCTGTCACACCAGATCCCCTGGTGCCATCTCACCGGGCTTGTCTTAGGTTGGGGAGACTGGTAGGCACTGCCTATCCCTCTGCGTGTGTCACTTATAGATGTGTTTCTGCCTGATAACAGCCTGTTGGGCCTGAGAAATTATTTAGGCTACGCAGACTGAACATTGTTCAGGTAGCTGCAAACTGACCCACAGCATCTCCAGTGCACTGCAAGGTCTGCTGTACTCACATTGCTGTCCTGACCCCCAGCCACCACAGGGAAGGTCTCTGCACAGCAAGAAAACACCAGAGTGCATCTTACCTTCCTGTCTCTTTCATTTTAAACCACACTTACAAAAAGCTATCTTCTGCTTTTTATTTTTCTTTTTTTTTTTTAATTTCATTGTGATTTTATGTCCTAATCAAAGTACTTGTGAATCCCTCCCAGTGCTATTGCAGAATTTTAGGAGCTGGAAAAATTATGATAGTCTTTCCCTAGCTGACAAGTAATGAAGGAACATCACTGATCTTTATTGCTAAATAAAACCAAGAAAACCAACTGATTAGTATAAAATCTTGCATGTGGTACACTTTATCTTTAACGTAGAATTTGCATCTGTGTCACAATTTCAGTGCTGTTCAATACATGTGTCTGAATTTCTTCCTTTGTAATTGGGTTGCCTGAACAAACTCCAGGTTTGCATTTGTTACTTTCGTGTTTGGGGTTTTTTTTTAATTATTTAATTAATTCTCTCTAGGGTATGATTTACTCTAATACACAAAATTACAATTCTGCATATTACTGAATACCTTGCAACACTTCTGCTTTGCTAGAATCAATTCCTTGGCTACAGCACTACTTGGTGTAAAAGGTGAATGCTCAAGCCTGAATGAGTGATCTTTGGAACGTATAAAATGAAAACATGACTAAATAACCATCTATAGTCTGCTGGGAGTTTATATGAGTGGTACAGCACTTGGAAAGAGCATGCATGCTGAAATGGAGCCTGTACCCAGTTGCATTCTTTTAAAATACTCTTAGTGAGGCAAAATCCAGTTCACCTGGAAGCCAGGAATTTTTATTGAAGTAGCAGCATCATAATTATGATGAAGGTTGTAATACTAGTACAAGTAACTACATTTAGATTCCGCCTTCTCAAGAAGTTACAAATCAGTCTTCTACAATTGCTATTCGTTGATTTGGTTTCAAGGATTTTAGCCAAAAGTGTGAACAGCTGTGGACTATTTTACAGGATTCCCAGCAGCACAAGCAAAGGTCTTGAGAGGTGCTGTGTAGACATCTCAAGGAAAAGTAAATGTCATAATCTGCAGATTTCTGTATCTTTGAAGATCTGGGGCTTCAGAGCACCTAATGCAGCGGTGTTGTTGTGCCTAAAAGCCCTGCTGAGGGGAATTAAAGCTCTGTTTTATAAGTTACTGAGAACAGATACATTAAGCAAGACAGTTTCTGTCCCAGAGAACTTTAGGCCTCTTATGTGATGAAGCACAATAGAAAAACAAACACACTAAACACGCAGGGAATTTGGCCAATGTAAAATGATCACATTTAGTATGAGCATCAGTTGAAGCTGAAAGATAGTTTAATATCTCACTTGAAAACTGAGGGGAATAGCAAAGCTGAGTGTAATTTTTTCTGTGTGACTACTGGGACTTCTAAAGCATCAGTATGTTATCTGTCTTCCTTCATACACTCCTGAACCTCCACGCAAAGTTTGCGTGACACCACTCAAACCTTTTTCCCCTTCTCTGCCTGCTGATAAAAGCAGCTGCTGGTTTGAAAGCAGTAACTTCGGCAAGACTCTGCTGCACTCAGCAAATGAGCTCTTCTTCTGAATATTCAGAAGAAAAATGGAAATGTCTTTGTTATGAAAGGGAGGGGAGGAAAGGAGGAAAAGGAGTGCTAACATGACAGAAGAGAAAATTTCTCTGCATCAGTTTCTGGTAACAAATTCCCATCAATACCTGTTTCTGAACAACTGGTAACAGTGAGATGAGAAGGCAATTTGCAAACACTGGGAAAATCAAGTCCTACCTCTTCATGCAATCAGAAGAGAAGTTTGCAAACACTGGGAAAATCAAGTCCTACCTCTTCATGCAATCAGAAGAGAAGTTTATCAGGTCACTGTGGTCTTGCATATTTGCATGTGGGAAAAACACAGGCTCTAGCGGCCTGAAGGATTTGATGTTTGCTGTTACTGACACAACTGTTGCTTCTGGTTCTTGGTCACGGCTGCATAAACTCAATCTGTTAATCTGAAGTGTTGATGAGATTAGCTGTAGTATATTAAGTTAAGCACACTACTGCATGCTTAGAATCTGTATGTATAAACCTATGGTAACTGGATTTACACACACTTCTAAGTGAAAGCCGGGGTTCCCCACATCTCAGCAGGGTGCTGCTTTCAGCACCCTTGGGACCTAGCAGGGCTGGAGGAACATCTCAGCTTTCAATTTATTCCACAAAAACCTTCTCGTAACCACTAAAGTAAAGGCTGTATTCCTGCTGTCACCTATTTGTCTGGATTGTTGTGTCCTCAGAGCATCAGGCTCCTGAAAGAAGAGCTCAGGGCACCACTGTTGCAGGCGATGCTGGGCATGGGCACCCTGTCCTAGCCTCCTCGTCACACCCTTTCCAGACCTGCATGAGGCCTGTTGGACTGGCAAGGGTCATGATGGTGACACGGAGTGGCATCCCAATATTCAGTGCATGGAGTGCAAGCAGTACTGCAGCAGCTGTCTGTGGCTGCCTGGGGACCAGGATGGAGCCATCAGTGTTCAGCCCAGGGACTGACACACCTCATGGGGCAGTGGAGAGGGGGAAGGAGAAAGAGAAGGGAAAGGGAAGGGGAAAGGGAAGGGCAAGGGGAAAGGGATGGGGAAGAGCCCTCATCCCACCTTTCACTTGAAGGAGTAACTGCATAAGTTTGCCTTCTCTTTCTCTAGGGCTCAGCTGGCAAATACTTGCTCAGAAAAAATGCTGTCTTAAGAAACAGTGACAGTGCAACCTAACAAGTTATCCCTGCTATGTCTTATGTTCAGGTGGAGTAATCCTCCCCTGCATAGCTTCTTCTACAACATATGTTTACAATGAGAAATCAAGAAGGACTATTATTATCCATAAAAGTGTATTTTCATGTTGAAAGAAAACTACATGTCCATGTGCCTGGTTTGGTGGCAGCAGGAGCTGTCACATCACGTCCCTATGCTTGATACCAGGCAGGGATTACAGCGACGTGTTAAGTCACAGCCTATCTGTGCTTATAGTCATACCTGATCACTTGTCTGTCCTAGTCACTGGACTCCTGGTAATATCACATGAGTACAGTTTACAAGACAAACAGCTTGATATACAGCTGAGTAAATGATAAGAGTCCATTTTTTCCTCATTTACAGCTGTGATGTTGCTTCACTACTTTGTAAACAAGGAGGTGGCAGAAGTTTAAAAACGCCTTGGCACAAGTATATATCTGAAGGATGAATATGATCCTGTCCCTTGAATGCTTATGTCTCTATCTGAAACTTCCTTTTCTATCCTCTTTCCTCTGGGGAAAACAAAACCCACCTCCACCTTAACAATCATTCTATATTCTGACCCGGGATTCCTGAATTGTGGCAGATTTGGTATGAGGCACATGAAGTATTATTTCAGATCTTACAGCTGCTGACCAAACAACTGAGACTTTTCTGTAACACACAGAAACCAGGGCACTGATGACAGTGACAAAAGTGATGGCACAGCAACACAAGTTTGGGAACCACTGCAGAAGACAACATGGACAGTGTCAGGCTCAAGGGAAAGGATGCTTTTAGTAGTTTAGTTCATGATTTTTCCTGTTATTTCCCTATGGCCATCACATGGTCTTACTTGTTGCTGTGTATAAGTGCATACTTCACAGCCTCTGTACCCCAGCCAGGAGGTAGGAAAGCCTTATTTGCCACATTTTACTGATGGACCACAGTAAAACCACAGTGAATCTCAGAGCTTTGTCTAAGGTCACTTGGGAAGACTGTGTCAGAGAAGAAGAATGAATCTAGGTTCTTGCAGTCCCTTCTTGTACCTCAGCCATGAGCCCATCATTCCTTGGTAGTTTTGTCAGCATTTTATATTATAATTTCTTAAATACTCCTACTCTGTGATGTTTCATCCTAATGCTTTCTTAATGCTGTCCTACTTTTCTGTCTTTTAGCTTGTCTAATTTCAGAGAGAAAGACAATTTATGGCAAGGAAACCTATAAATCACTTTATATAACTCGTAACAGTACTGAAAAATCTGTTTGGGATTTATGTCACTGCAAATGAAATATGCCATTTCAAGCTGCCTTTTATGATTTATTAAGTAAGTTCAAAATGTTCTTTAAAACAAGCTTTGTCAGCTTGTCATCTACTGGAGTGTAAGAAATAATTTGCTGACAGATCACAGAAGTTGGATTTTTATGGTGTCCCATCCATTTCAAAGGGTTTTCTTTTCTCTGCCAGGGTTGACATAGGATACCACTTCAAGAAGCACCACATGCTCCTAAAGACCATCTCTGTTTTTAATTCATGCAACTATCCATCCTGTACTTTCCTGAAGATAGCTGAAAACCATATGCTCCAAACAATCTGAAAAAAATAGGTATATACACAAACATAAGTTAAATGTTAAGGGATGATGTGATGCACATTTGAAAAGTTTAAAATGTTACATTTGTGTCACGCAACCTGCTTTGGGCATTTGCTTACCTGCAGCTGGCTATTGAAAAACGTGGTGGCAGGGGTGCATGAGCCAATGCCAGAAGGCAGCCAAATCCTAAATCCATATTTTACTGAAGTGTGGAGGAGCCCATGCAGGAGGCTGGCAAGAGCTGCTGCAGCCCACCAACACTCCTTGAGGGCCAGTGATGCCCTCACTCAACACCCTCAGCATCCCCTACCCCTAAGCTGCTCACACCAGGCAGAGGAGGCAGAGGCCAAGGGCGCGTTGCCATGTTGCCATGAACACCATGGCTTGTCCCTCGGGTGGGCTAGGGCCCGGCAAGACTCTGGCCCCCCTGGGATGCCACCGTGTTGCTGCAGGAGGACCAGCAGGCAGGGTGGTGGCTGGAGAGATAAGGCAGAGAAAGCAGGGGAGGGGAGGGGAAGGGCAGTGTGTGGGGCACACAAAAAGTGGGAAAGCACTGAGGCAGCTGGTGGCTTCTTCTGGGAAGCAGCTATGGGGCATCACCATGAGCAGAGTGGAGCTGAGCCATGGGCTGCTGTGTTTGGGTCTGGCATGTACCTGCTGTGAGGCCTGTGCCCTCTCCGCACATCTCTGCCACATGATCAGCCAGGCCCTGCGGTCAAGACAGTTCCTCAGCGGGAACCCCTGTACAGTATCGGTCCAGTAGCCAAAGGATGTTCCCGAGTTCCTCAGCATGACTGCTCTGTAATAACTGAAGCTTCCTTCATGCAGTAGAAGCCAGGAAACCCTTTGTAGAACCACAGAATAATTTAGGTTGGAAAAGATCGTTGAGATCATCTAGGTCAACCGTCAACCCAGGACTGCACAGTCCACCACTAAACCATGTCCCTAAGCACCACATCTACGCGTCTTTTAAACACCTCCAGGAATGCTGATTCCACCACCTCCCTGGACAGCCTGTTCCAATGCTTGACCACCCTTTCCGTGAAGAAATGTTCCTAATATCCAATCTAAACCTCCCTTGGTGCAACTAGAGGCCGTTTCCTCTTGTCCTGGCGCTAGTTATCTGGGAGATGAGACCCACCCCCACCTGCCTACAACCTCCTTACAGGCAGCTGTAGAGAGCAATAAGGTCCCCCCTGAGCCTCCTCCTCTCCAGGCTGAAGAACCCCAGCGCCCTCAGCTGCTCCTCAGAAGACTTGTGCTCCAGACCCTTTGGCAGCTTCGTTGTTCTTCTGTGGACACACTCGGGCACCTCTGCGTCCCTCTTGCAGTGAGGACCCCAAAACTGAACACAGGATTTGAGGTGCGGCCTCACCAGTGCTGAGTACAGGGGGACAATCACTTCCCTTGTCCTGCTGGCCACACTATTTCAGATACAAGCCAGGGTGCTGTTGACATCTGTCCTTACACTTCTGTAATGCAAAATGAATTCTGAAGACAGGAAAAAAACCAAAATGAAAACATGACTCAGAATTCAGAAGGCACAGAGAAAAAAACAAGAACAGAGCTTCAGAAAAAGTACATCCTCATCTACTCAGTACTTTGCTTATTTGCTTTTTGATCTTCTGCCCCCTAATTTGTCCCTGTCAAGACAAGGCCATTTTCATCTTTCTTCTCTCAGCGGTGTGTTTCTCCAGTCATTGACTTGCCATTAAAACTCTGGTTTACCTGAAAGAAACAAGGCGGCATTCTCAGCAGGAGAGACCTGCACGAGCCTCTCAGCTGCTGACCATTCACCTCTACCAACGCTCACAGTCATCTAACACACCTGCGCTTCCCATCCTTCTGCGAGGGAAAGATTCTGCAAGAGTCTAGGAAGGAGCAGGCAGGGTAGGGAAGACAGAAACCTCCCCTTGCTAGCCACCCCCTTGAACGCCTGTGAGGCTGTCTTGTGGAGGAAAGAAACACCCAAAGCACCACGAGGGAAGCATAGAGCAGAGGCGCCATTTGCCCTCAGAAACTACTGTACACGGGCTAGCTACACTCAGCCGAGAGAGATGTTTCATCAGTCCCTGGGGGTCTTTGGCAACAGTGCTGCAGGACAAACTTCGACCCAGAGGCAGGAGGATTCCCCAGAAGTCAGTCCAGGCTGTGGGCTGAGGCGAGCGCCCAGGCAGCAGGGACATTTCCTCACCAAGCACCACCGAGTCTGCCACGAAAACTGCGAGGACAAAAACCAGACAGTGTCTCAGGCACAACCCGAGTGGGAAGAAAGGAATGCAAAACCCAGTCTTGGAGAATTCAGGACCAAATAGAAACCTGAACCGCCAAGAAGCCCGTCTACAATACTAGCTGGCTGACACTGCTGAGAGAGAGTAGAGGCTTTGCAGGCTGCCTCCTTCAGTGTCCTCAGCCATCCTCTTCTACCAGCCACCTTCCAAGCCAAACTCTGGTGCTCAGGGTTTCCTTCTCACCAGGTTTTCTGAGGTTTTGCTCGGCCTTCCGACACCAGGCCATTACAGAGCTCTGTTAGCTAGATGCCGACAGAGGTGAATGGTGCCAGGGAACAAGGAGCTTGGTTCACAGCGGGGTGTTGCACGACCACAGCTCTTTGGCCAGCTCCATGCATGCTCCGTTGCTCGGGAGTGCCTCAGAGCTTACATCGCAATCCCCCTGCAGAGCACTACCAGTTCTGGCCATGTCCAGACCTCATGTCTTCCCGGTCACAGCAGCCAAGGGCAGAAGGACAAAGTGCGGCCACTGAGTTCTCTTTTGGACTCTCTATACTTCCTTCCCTTCCTCATGACCTCTTTAGTTGGCAGAAGCACCCATCAGGTCTCCCAGGTTCCTCTGCCTTCCTCAGAGAGGACAGTTGCTCCCTGCTTTAATGAATCAAATGTCATGCCTGTGGTGGTTTGACCCTGGCTGAAAGCCAGGCGCCCACCAAAACCACTCTATCACTCCCCTCCTGTTACCGAAATCTCAGAATGAAGAACTTATCGACACCAGTGTGATGTAGATAAGCAGACACTTCTTCATTAACGGCCGGGTGCATGAGCGAGTCTTCTCACGATCAACGCACGCCAGGTCTCAAAACCAGACACCATATATAGAACTTATTCATACATATTCATTAAGTATTCATGCATAACCATGATATTTCCCATAAATCATTAACATATTCTCCTCCTATATCCGATTCTGCGCAGTAGAGCTTAGAAAGGTCTAGAAATGGGTCTGGGGTACGATTTGGGTAGGTGGTATATGAGTCGGTGGTCGCGATCGCCCCCTGCCGGAATTACCTTTTACTAAAGTTCACGGTTTCTTGGCAGGTAACTACAAGCTGTTCCCGTCGACTCTCCCCGGTTTCCATTAATCTCATATTCTGACATTTCAATACACGTCTACATACAGAAGACTGGTCAGATACAAAGAAACCTTTCAAACCCTAAAGTTATTACCTAAGTTTTAACAATGGTTCCAGCCCCTTCTTCTGGCCTTGGTACAGGACGTACAGAAGATCTCATAGCAGCTTTTACTGTGCAACTATAAGTTTCATTAAAAATATTTCTTATCCTTCTATTTTTCTATTCTATAAAATGATTTTATAAAATCAATTAATCAATCAAATAAAGTCAATCAATCTCAACTTATTAACAAATCGATAACACTCTTCAACCGCACAGAGGAGAGAAAATGTGACGAAAGGCTCATGGGTTGAGATAAGGACGGGGAGATCACACAGCAGTTACCGTCACGGGCAAAACAGACTTGACTTGAGGAAATTAGTTTAATGGATTACCGTTCAAATCAGAAAAACACTTCCCTCCCACCCCTCCCTTCTTCCTGGGCTTCACTTAATTCCTAATTTCTCTGTCTCTTTCCCCAAGCAGCACAGGGGGGTGAGGAAGGGGGTTGTGGTCGGTTGGTTCATCACACATCATCATTTCTGCTGCTCCTTCCTCCTCGCACTCTTCCCCTGCTCCAGCGTGGAGTCCTTCCCATGGGATATATCTCTTCATGAACTTCTCCAGCATGAGTCCTTCCCATGGGCTGCACTTCTTCACACACTGCTCCAGCGTGGGTCCCTTCTATGGGGCGCAGTCCTTCAGGAAGACACTGCTCTGGCATGGGGTCCTCCATGGGCTGCAGGTGGCTATCTGCTCCACCATTAACCTCCATGTGCTGAGGGCAACAGCCTGCCTCACCATGGCCTTCACCACAGACTGCAAGGGGAATCTCTGCTCCGGTGCCTGGAGCACCTCCTCCCTTTCTGTTTTCACATACCTCGGTGTCTGCAAAGCTGTTGCTCTCACAGATTCTCACTCCTCTCTTCTGCTGGCACAGATATTTTTTTCCCCTTCTTAATATTTTATCCCAAATGTGCTACCACAATCATTAATGGAATTGGCCTTTGCTGGCAGCAGGTCTGTTTCGGAGCTGGCTGGCTTTGGCCCTGCTGGACGTGGGGGAACACTCTGGTATCTTCTCACAGAAGCTACTCCTGTACCAATTTCATCTACTGAAACCTTGCCAGGCAAACCAAATACATGCAATGATGGCAAAGTTTCCCTGGTCTGCACTATGATTTGACAGAGGACAGAAAGGTACATGTCTGAGTAACCATTCTGTTTTAAGATTTTCTTACACGAGCCAAAATGTTGGGAAGGTGCATAGAGCAGGGTCTCTTCTAAGGGCTATACCATTATTTTGGGATAAAACAGTAGCAGTTCCTCCTGTGCATGACAGCTTGAATACACTTCATACAATCTCTAATGTAAATAATGTCCAGATGAGAATATGTGTATAAAAATCTGTTTCACAGCTTGCAGTACTACAGATTCTGCTTGCACACTGGTTGGGAATATTATCAAGCCAACATCTTCTTGAGTGTTGTTTTCATGCACCAAGAGAAAAAGAGAATATAATTATAGCACCCTGCTATTTTTATTTTGGCTAGAGTACTCATTTTGAAAAGAAGAAATTGATGGCCCAAACTGCCTCTGAAAGAGGTGAGAGCACCATCAACAAGCACAATAAAACTCTTTGCAGGCTGGGAGGTTGGGCTGTTGCCACAGCTGATGTGAAAGCCCATCCCTCAGAAAGCTATGGAAAATAAAATTACATGGTGACATTCCTTTGCAGGTGGCAAATATCCTTATCACACTTATATGTTAGGGCGACTGAGGAAAAAAAAAACAACCACCTAAATTTCTATCCAAGCTACGGGGCAAATATGGTTCATTGCATTTTCCAGCATTCTCAAGGGTTTTTTTCAGATTTCCTCTGAAAATAACAATGAGATATTATAGTGAATATGCTTATTATTTTCTTGATTATTGTAATTTCTCTTGTTCTCTTTTAAAGACAAAAAGTCCCACGTCTTCATTGAATGGATACTTCTATTTGCAATAAGCATGCTCAGCTCTTGGCTGCCTCACATGCTTTCAGGGATGAATAGCTCACAACAGGGGGAGGCTGAATCTGGTAGAAGTCATGGCCAGTGGCCACTGAGGTTATGCAGATGAGAGCTGTGATGACATCAGTGGAAGTGGGAGCATGGAAAAGTGACAGAAATGGGATAATGCCAGCACGGAGACTGTGGAAGATAAAGAAACTACATTGCACCAGTTCACAACAGGGCAACTCGTCATGGGCTGGTCTGAAATCTCTCAGTTTCCTCTCTGGGTGAGAGAGGAGAAACTTCAGAGGTGCAGCAGCCAAACGCAGTGGAGCTCAGGAAGGCAGGCATGGAAAGGTGCTCTCTGTGTCCCCACTCTGCATCGCCCTCCCCCCATGGGCTTGTTCGGTTGTGCTCTGCACCTGGGGTGGAGCTTCTCGTAAACACTGAGGCACAGGAATTTTTCTCTGAAATATGGCAATGCAGTGTGGGGAATAATGAAAATCCTCTGGTTTTGATTTGTCTGTGTCATGGTTTAACCCTGGCCAGCAACCAAGCACCACGCATCCACTCGCTCACTCCCCCTCACCCAGAGAGGTGGGAAGGAGGATCAGAAAGGAATGTAAAACTCAAGGGTTGAGATAAGAACAATTTAATAGGTAAAGCAAAAGCCACACACACAAGCAAAGCAAAAGAAGGAATTCATTCACTGCTCCCATGGGCAGGCGGGTGTTCGGCCATCCCCAGGGAAGCAGGGCTCCATCGTGTGTAACGGTTACTTGGGAAGACAAGCACCATAATGCCAAATGTCCCTCCCTTCCTTCTTCTTCCCCCAGTTTATACAGTCAGCATGATGTCATATGGTATGGAATATCCCTTTGACTTAGCTTGGGTCACCTGTCCTGGCCATGTCCCCTCCCAGTTTCCCGTGCCCCTCCAGCTCTCTTGCTGGCAGGGCCCAAGAAACTGAAAAGTCCTTAATTTAGTATAAATATCACCCAGCAACAACTAAAAACATAAGCACATTATCACCATTTTTCTCATGTCATAGCCAAAACACAGCACTGTACTAACCACTAAGAAGAAAATTAACTATATCCCAGCTAAAACCAGGACAGTCTGTCTTTTCCTTCAGAAAATGCTAAGTGAAAAAAAAAGATGATAGAAAAATCCCCAAGGAAATCTCAAAAAGAATTTGAAGTAGTTGCAGAGTGCAGACGTGACAGAGTTTTTATCGGTCAAGGGTTATCCATCCTTTTAAAGCAAATGCCTTTGTCTACAGTAAAATGAAGCGGGGGGGGGAGGGCTGCGGGGCAGGCGGGAAAGAATTGACCTAAATTATAAATAGCAACATGAGATAGGATGCATTCTGTAAGTTTTGTCCTTCAATGATACTCAGCTGCCCCCAGCATTGTACTTAATGGAAACACGTATTTCTTAAATACTGCTGAAGTATCATTTTGGTCATATGAAAGACTGTGAATTAACAGTCTAAGAAAACAGTAAAACAATTACTGCCTTGCAAGAGGCTCAAGGACAAGAAAGCAGTAACTGCTGCTGCTGCGTTTCTGCATTTGTTTTTTCCTGTGGGTGGAAAGAAAAATAAATTCCTCCT
The DNA here is from genome assembly GCF_017639655.2 of Falco naumanni. NCBI lineage: Eukaryota > Metazoa > Chordata > Aves > Falconiformes > Falconidae > Falco > Falco naumanni. The sequence continues at coordinate 55,131,949 of NC_054059.1, read as the reverse complement.
TACAGTAACTTCATCCTGTTTCAGGTGTCATAATGAGCATCAAGTTGAAGCTGTGAGCTGGAATAATTTGAGCTCCTCTTTCAAAGGGACAGGTAACCATCATCTCTGGATTTTGTCAGATCAAACTAGAAACACTTTTGTTCAGACTGTGCAAGGTTATAAATGATGGAAGTTGCCACTGACTGTGACCTTTCTTTACAGCTGTTCATTCTTTTCATGCGAAAAAAGGAGCTTCATGGAAAATATGAAAAACTCTTAGCCACATTTTTTCTAATTGGGAGGAAAAGGACTTTCCATAAATGTTGCTTTAAGGATTGACATTTGTTGTCTTGGTTTTGAACTTAACACAGAAGGTGTTTTTGGACACACAGAAGTTAATTTTGTCCAGTGTTTGGAGTGATTGTGCCCCACAGTAGTGTCTTAGCTCACCCCCCTCCTTTGGCCTATTTCTCCAAACTGCAAATTTTGCAAAGCTCAAAACCAGCTGTTAAAATGTGTAAAACTGAGTCTAAATATTAAAATCTGACTTTTTGTTATGAAAAAAGGGGGGAGTTAAGATGAAATTGCTACAGTTGTTGTTCTCTTGCATCTGTAGCATGGGAGCTTTACTCATCCTAATGTTATCTTGAAATGTGGAGACTGGCACACAGCTGACAACATAATGAAATAAAATTATTTGAGGTTCCTTCTTTAACTAGATACAGCACATACAGTGCTTCTGTCATGTTAAATTTGAGGCCCTCAGGACTCCAGACCATAATGTCAATGTCTAGGTGCTGTTCAGACTTCCTCATTTGTTCTTTTAATTATAGAGCTGGAAGGCTCAGAAAGCCTTTATTGTGCATGTTGATTCGCACACTGTCAAAATTCAGCTTGACCTGCAACATGTGAGACCTCAGCACCCTCCTGCCTGCACCAAGAGCGAGGGGCCTCTGGGACAAGCAGGGGACAGGCCAACAGCCAGGAAGTAGCAGGAGAGGTGAAATCCTCCATCCTGTCCTCAAGAGGGCCAGGATACTTCCAGGCGTCACAGGCCTTAATCTGAGATCACAGGTAGGAAACACTGTACGGACCCTGTTTTCAGCTGCTCTAAGCATTTGCACTCAACATCTCTGAAAAAGGCATTTCTGTAGAAAAAATGTGCTTGTCCAGCCAAGCTCTCATTAGGAAAGTAGGTACAAAGCCATCAAAGAGGAGATGACATGGCTGCTGCGTGACCTGCAGTTCCACAGCGTGGGTGCATCCAGACCTAGAGACTCATTACCAGCATGGGCTTGGTCCTTTGCAACTCAACCAGCAACACCAGTCTGTGCCGGGGCTTAGTTAGATGACAACTGCACCTTAAATCTTTCTTTTTAACATCACAGAGTTTTCCCCATCACTGATCTAGTTCTAAAGCTACTAAGTAGCCCAAAGGCAGCCATTCAACACTTCATTTCGTGCTGATAGCCCCACACTAGCATGTTCAACACAAGTTGCATCAGCTGCCTGCAGCGTGGAGGCTGGGAGACGCTCACAATGCTGATCCTCCTCCAGGCCCTGGTGCCTGCCCAGACTCTCCCATGCGGGGTCCCAGTTGGGATCTGCTCCCATAGGGGAAAAGGTTTTTTAATCTTCATGAGGTATTTCTGCAATTAGGGAGCAGGGGACTCAGTGGGGGCACGAACAAGTAGAAAAGGTGGGAAGGGAGAAGAGGAAGACAGTATTGCTGCTGAACTCTTTTGTGATGTATTTTAACGTGGCTTTTGCTCCCAAAGCAATGCTAATTCTGCAGTGGTAGAGGGGATACATTCTCTCTCTTTCCCCTTTTTATCCACAGTCAGAGCACTAAGGCAGATGACAATCTGCGTCTACTGCCATGCGTGGAGTCAATCTGCACTCCTTTAATAATTTCATCTACCCTTTTAAAGAAAGCAAGTAAAAAAAAAGAGGGGAATTTAGTCCTGTAAGGGTCCTTAAAGGTTGGTTCACTGGGGCTTGATAATACAAATAAAGCAACAGAAAAGATACTGACATGATAAGCTACGGCCAGGTCTCCTTTCCGCTAAATTATGTCTTAGAAATAGCGTCAAGGAAGGAAGGAGCCTACAGGGATTTTCTTAAGAGAATTCAATCTCTCAACCCTTCTGAGAACATCAACAGTTTCTGTTCCCATCTGTTTATCTCATTCTCACCCCTTAAGGTCCTCCTCCATTTGCCAAACACCACCATAAGGTCATTCAAAGATAGTACACATGCATCCTGCTTTTGCAGCACTTACAGGAAAATTGATATGCTAATAAGAAAACCCAACAAATCATCATTTTTTTTTTTTCTCAGCTATATTTTTCTCTTTCTGCATACCTTCATTTATAGGTTCTAAGTTCTTCAGTGCAGGGACTGGCTCATTCAGGAGCGCATTTTGTGCTCTTTACTTAGATGGTATTTAATAAATAATGGCATGCCTATGTTATAGCTGCAGTGGGAATCAACCAAATTTCTCAACTCCATTGCAATCATACAGTTATCGCTATGCTGTCATTTCACATTGAACATGCTAATGGTATTTTATACAACTTTTGGTAGAACTTTACTATTTTGAAATATACCTGCCACTGCTTTCAAGAGCAGCATTGGGAAAATGTGCTTAAAAAAAAAAAAAAAAAGGCAGAGATGTCACAACAGTTACATTCTTCACATTAATGTGGAATAGGCCTCTGCAAGTCTTGCATCTCAGTACAAGTATTATACAGAAGGACTATCAAACTGTTCTGTCAGCTCATTTGTCACTGTTTGTAGCCATCTATATGTAATGATGTGAATCATGGAACTCACTGACATTTGTATGTCCTCTCCTTGCTTGTTTTGCTGTATTTAACATGTCCTAGAGATCACTGGGTATTACATCCCATCTGCACTAGCCTGGATGGTATTCATACAATCCAGCATCCAGCACCTAGTGTGGCCAGCCAGTCTCCCTTGCCTTGATGAGTAGTAAATGGAAAGTGGCAGGCTCTTTCCCAGAGGCCAGTTGAGAGCAAGAACCAAACCACAGAGGCTTGCAACCAACATTACTCGCCTTCCTGACTGCCTCCAATAGAATACCAGCCAACTAACCAATTCATTCTCATTTGTCTGTCTTGCCCCTTATGTCCAGTACAGGAGAGGATGAACGGATGCTGTAATGTTACTAATCCAAGAGTGAGGTCACCTGCAGCCTTGTTTTATCACGTATTTTCCGGGGAATGCAATGCAAGCCCTAACCTATCCTGCCACAGATAGAACAAAGTACTCCCCAGTCCCCCTCCACATTACAGAGACATGCATGAAGGAGGTGGAGGGGGGACCACAAAAATATAAAGCACATGAATCTTGGTTCAAACGTATGATGAAGAAAGTGTCTCTGAGAGACAGTAACTGTGAGAATGGCTCTTTGTTGACGTGCAGGCTGATTTGCCTTGGCTCAGCCTGCAGTGAAAGAGGATCACCTTGCATTTGTGGCCTTACAGCACAGCAGCTGTGTTTAAGTCCACAGGCAGGGCTTACTGCAATTTAATATTTTTACAGATGCAAGCCTAACAAAAACCAGTAGCTTTACTACCGTGACAGGATTCTTTCCTTTTTAAATTTCTTTCTTGAACCCTAATGTCACCCAAGTGCAATTTGCTATCACATCAATATTTCTGCTTTCACTTTCCAAACATAAATCTCATCCCCTTAAGCCTTCACCACAATAAACAATTCTGACACAAAGCTTTATGTTCCTGTACATAGCTCTTCTCGTGAGCAAAAGTCATTAAAGGAGTAGCACCTTAAATCTGGAACATCAAACTTCCAATTTATTTAAGAACAATGATACGAAATGATCAGAGACCTGCACAATGTGGATGAAATTATATACCTAGGAAGTATTAAATAAGGTTGAGTTTTTTCCCTATGCCTGCATGGCCTCCCTCAGTCTCTCCTTCTTCATGCAGCTCAGCTTTAAAAACGTCCCATGCAGCACTGATGGGGGGGGTAATTAGATGCAGAGACATTTCAGCCTTTTAATTATAATTAAAAGTTAAACTATAAGGCATTTTGGGCCCACTCAGTGCTCTAACAGGGTTAGGGGAGAACTACAGATCCTCTGCCTTTGATTGCTGATAGGAACCCACCACGTTCCTCTTAGCAGAACAGACAGGATTCCCTCACATTGCAGGAGAAAAACATTAGAAGTGCCCTCTTACCTTTAAAACAACTCACTCCTATTAAATCTGACATCAGATGCACACCAGTGAGTCACAAAGCAGTCTGTGTGGAACACTAATGAGATGAAGGACCAGACCTACACAGCACCACAGTTCACAAGCTCTTATACAGAACAGATATACAAGGGAAGGAAGGAAAAAGGTGCTGGGGAGGTGGAGCACAGACCAAAAAGAAAAAGACCTTTGCTTCAATTCAAATTATTAGAAGAAAAGATGCAAAGCACACTGCTGTCTTTCTGACCATGGCTCACAGCAGTATAAGTGAAGAAACAGGGGGTTTGAATGGGAACCCTTCCATGTTAGGTTTCTGGATCCTAAACCAGAAAAAGAAGTTTGTGCCTTACTGCACGTAGATTTGCTGAAGGAACAAAGGCACAGTGGAAGCCAAAAAACATTCACCAGCTTTTGGAGTTAGAGAAGGCACTGTAAATTAAGTATTGCATGATTATTTTACTTTGCTATTCATTCATTGTTGTAAGATGATTTTCAGCAGTAGGCATGGTGGAGGTACACTTGTCTTGCAGAGTCACAGGAATAAGTGAATTCAGCAGTCAAAGCAGCCATTCACAATGAAATCCTTGTTTGGTGCACCTTCAAAAAGGCTGCATGATTTTATGTATAGCCTGCCAAGCCGCAAGTACTCACTTGTGTCCTAAAATGTCTTAGTACTAAAAATCAAAGTAAAATACGCTGTTCTTATCTATTGCTTATTTTCTGAGGTGATCAAGTACAAAAATCTCTCATCAACTGTGTTACATGCATCAAGTGATTGGCTTTTTTTTTTTTTAAAAAAAGAAATCTATGACAATTTTGAAGGATTTAAAATCTTTGTACGTGTTTGGAAGATTTTGCAAATCCCTAGCTCTAGGGAGTCCTCCAGTAAACTTATTTATGAGGAAGAGAAATAACAAAGCATATTTTAAACATCAAGTCAACGTGTAATGTAGCTTCTAAGTTGTTAAATCTTGGATCAAAGTGTTGGTAGATCCAAGGAAGATCGGAGTGTTCAGGATCTTCCATTATACACAGAATCAGCTGAAGATCAGATTAATTTTTTTTAAGAAATCTCCCTCTGGTGTTGAAGAGGGAATTCAAATTTCTTTCTAATCATCTGTTGAATCAGCCAGCCGTATTATAGAATCATAGTAATTTAGGCTGGAAAAGACTTTTGAGATCGTCAAGTCCAACTGTTAACCCAAGACTGTTAACAGGACAATAGCAGTACAGGAAACTGAAGGGTTCATCATGAACAAAAGAAAACACCTGAGCATAGTTCTGTTAGAAACATGGACAACAACAGCAACCAGTATGTTTTGCTCCAAAGTTAGCTGCTGTCCAGAAATTTGGCTTGCTATGCTAATCTCTTGCTATGCCCAGGTAGAATATTCAATTATTTTTAGCTTAATAGGCTGTTCAAGTCTTAATAAATATTCTCTGTAAAAGTCAGATGAGGTGGAGGAAGCCTGTTATATTGTGTCTATTCTGGCTACCTGCAATTTAGAATACAAAAAACCCCAAACCACCAATGACCACAAAACAAAACAAAAGCCAAAACCCAAACTCCTCACTATTCACGGTGCTGCAAGTTCCAGCAGAGTGCCAAATGCAGTACTTTAAATTGTAAAAACCAGCCATATGACAGTCATAATCAATTACAAACACATCTGAAATTACACTGGAATTTTGTCTTACTGTGCTAGTACTTTAGAAAGTGAATTTGGTTAAGTGAATTTTAAAGGGCATATTATTTCACTCAAAGCATTGTTAAGAATTAATTTTTAGACCAGTACTGCTGAAGATGCAAGCATAGATTTTAGCAGAAGAAATACCTTGTTGCAAGGTAACCTCCTCCAAATCAGGGCTAAGCACCTCCAGAAACGAGGTGAGTTTTGCAGAGAACAAGCATGCATGCTCAGAGGAAGAGACAGACTTCCCTTTGCATTCTGTAATACATAAACCACGTAAATCACTAACTCTACCACCTACGCAAGGGCTCGGTCCTGATTCACAGCACTGTTGGTGGGATATAGAGCCTTAGAGCTCTGAGTCAAAAGTTCAAATGTAGTCCAGTACTGATGGAACACGTTTTTCAATGATTTACTATTGCCAGCCCAGCTGTGGCAAATCAACTCCACATAATGCAAGGCCAGTGTATTGCAATCAACTTCTTAACTGCATGAGTGGTAAAGAACAAAACTGAATGAGACAGCTGTTTCTGTACAACATTGTTGCCTGCCATTGCACTAAAGAAGTTAATTTCCCAGCCCTACTAAAGAAAAGAAAAAAACCAACACTAAAACCACCCAAAGCTTTAAAGAAGTCCAGTAACTCTCACGATTTGCTTCTCAAGACAGGTATCTAACTTCCTCAATACTATCAATGAACTTCCAGTGACTAAACCCAGGTACTAGATTATTAAAAGGGATGCTCTGGGTCCCACATCAACACCAAAACTACTTAAATATGAAATAAAACAATTTAGAAAAATAGCTGTGGTGTTAGGATGAGCTCAGAACATACAGGCAGAACAGCTACGAAACATGCTGTTTCTACAGGCTTTTCTATTCGTGTACTCCAAAAACTATTTAAGAAGTAGTCTTAACAGAGTTTCACTGCTGACGGAAGTCGGCAAAGCCATAACCAGACTTCTGCTTCTCAGGTCTGCCCCAGAAAGCCTATGGGAAGGCCCGTACAGAAAGGTCACTGGATCTTTGGGGACCAACTATGTTCATCAAGCCAATGTATTCGAGTCACATGACTCTGGAATGGAATACAAGACCTTTTAAAGCAAACATACAGCATATGACATGCAAATATGTTTTTCTGTCAGACTACACTCATTGAAAAGCACTCAGTTCTCTGTTACTCTGATCACATTTGGTGGAGTTTAGGATCCAAGTACAATACAAATGACAGCAGTTTCTAGCAATCCAGGTTTGCTGTCCTTCAAAAAGAAACAGAGAAAAAAATTTCCACCCATTGAATCAACAACTCCTTTTCATAACTTAAAATTTTTAGAGATGTAAATCAGACCTGACCCTTACTAATCTGGACTCTATTTGTAACAGGTTAAAATTGGCATTATTGTAAATCTGATGGAGAACTTGGACATGGAAGTATACTTGCTATGGTCAATCCTTATGCTTAAGGTAATGGGCGTAGAAAACAAATAAGCTTAACAATACTAATGCAGTCTTTTAAAGTGTTTTTTTTTAATTTAAAAATTTTGTCAAACAAGGTAAGTATTTACAAAACATTGAGCCTTTCAATTCTGTTATCAAAACCTGCTGAACATAGAACACATAAAACTTAAAGTAGAATATTCTACAAATCTAAAATAAGATATCAATAAAATTCATGTGATTGACTTAAAAATGACCCCATTTCCCAAACAGGAAAGATAAAATACGAACCAGCAGAGCTTGAACTGGATATGCAAACTTCCAATAGATTCATTAGAGACAGTCTCTGAGTAGTAATCTAACAGACTAGTAATTGATGCTAGATCAAACCCATTGGTCATCTGTTGAACGTAAACTGTACATACAAAATTTACAAATATTTTCAAAAGCTCATTCTTAGTCTTTGGAAATATGTTATAATTAATTCAATACAGTTGATGCAATCTCTCTGTCTAGGAGCTTTTCTGTATAAGGGTGTAACTTGTCTGTCCAGAAGAGAAAAAGAATTCAAATTCTTCTGCGGGACAAAAAGATCAGAAATTTTTAATAAGGCTGAACCCAAATTTTAAAAGGCCATACATGGAGTGTCCTTTCATATAACAAACAGGAAGAATCCAGATGACTCAAATCAGGACAGGGAGCAGGACATTGTAAAATCTTCAGAAATCCACGTATTTTGCTTGCAGAGAACCTTTACTCAGTGCTTTCAGAGAAAGGCAATATATACCTCATCTAGTGTAAGAAGACTGGCGTAGGTATAGAGTTAGCTTCATTACACAAAAGAAAATGAAGCAGAGATCTGTATGTGGTTCTCCTTCCTTTCATACAGCATATGAGATTTCAGATCAGATGCTGTTTCACCTTGATCAGCAACAGAAGGGAGCCTTCACATCAAGGCCAGCTGAACACTTCATTTCACTGTGTTACTGGCAAAGCAACATTAACAGGCACTTGGCTAGGCTGTTGTGCTGGTGACCCGTTACTGAGAGGTTGTTGTGGAACAGCAGCTGGTTCCATTTTGCTGATGTGTGTTATGAAGCGTAACCGAAGCTTCAAGGCTGGTCTTAAATTACAAATTATTTTCTCAACCTGATTAAAAAAATGCATAAAGAAATAAAGAAAGAAATGCACTTGGTAAAACAGAAGTATTTTGACTTACGTCACTACTGTACACAAACATCATATTAGCACAGTGAAAAAAAGAAAATACATAGCAAATAGTAATATTTATGTCAATAATTTATTTACCATGTTAACCTTTGGACCTCTTCTGATAACTAACCTTAAAAAAACACCTCTCTGGTGTTACATTTATATACCAAAGCTTTGAAAAACAATTCACAAAACTGACACTTTGAAAAGCACATACTGTTATAAACTTAAATTGGGTGAATGATTTTTCACTGAGCATGGATGCATTCTTACTTTTGTCATATGTCAAGTTATATTAATGGATCAGATATGAGGTAAAGCTTAAATTATGTAGATTGAAATGAGGAAAAGTTATGAAACATACCATAGCTTTATTTCTAGCAATTGCTTTAATAATAGTACTTAAAGCACCCTCAAGCTACATTTTAAATTTCAGACTACAGAAATTAATCTTGAAATCTGAGATACCTACTAGTCTACTGAATCTCAAGTTTTTAAATGTGTAGAAGTGCACCAACTTCCTAATTTGCATATAATGACTAGTCAACCGTTAAGCATTTTGTTGGACTGCTACCTACGAGAATAGTTCATACAAAGATTAAACTGCTACGTGGGAGGAAAGATATTAAACTATCAATATCTACTGTTTACTTACTTGGTCTTTCACACTGTCACCTGTAAACATATACTTCATATGATACAAGAAGTCACATATAGGATTCATGTAGTTCAGGTGTGAGCTGTACTGATCTGCATTCAGGAGCATCTCATAAAATGCCACTCCGATCTGTTTGCACAGACACAAAAAGCACCCCAAATGAAAACAGGTTTTAAAATTCTTTAGCTCAGAAATACAGTTAAACAGTGCAACAAATACTGCTTTTTAAGTATCTGTGATTCCTAACTATCTTCTTACAAGGACAAATAGGCAGGTCTAACTCATCCCATTATGCCCAATTAAATGATCCCATTTTCCCAAGTTAACTTCTGGTGAGTGCAATGATGGTATTTTGGTACATGCTACGTAATTAGTGCTTAAATGTCATTGACTGCAATATGGTTTAAAGCAAGTGCCTACCAATTTCACAAAAGTGCATCTTAGTAAATAACTAGAAGAAAGTTTAGCACAAGATTTGAGTCTTTTAGAGAGCAGACATTACAGTTTACTGCATTCAGCTTGTATCTAGACTCCAGCAAGGTCTTCTACAAATGCATACAATGCACTCTCTAAGAAGAGCTTACCACTAGAGCATTCAAACATACTTAAGGAAGTGTTGTGTGCAAACATATGTATGCCTATGACCATTTAAAGATGGCACTGTGAAAACCTGAATTTTGTGGCTGGTCACTTAAGTCACAGGATAGCTGCTGTCTACTCTGAAGGTAGCAACTTCTTGTGATTTCCTCACACCAAAATCAATTCCTTGCAAAGAAAAAGGAGTGGTATGGGAATGTTAAGAAGCATGGAAAGATGACAGCTTTTTAACTTTTTTTTGTATTTTGGTTCAATGCAGGCACAGAAAAAAATCATTTCTGACAGAGGAAGGAAGAAACCAGTCAAAGCAATAGTTACTAGCAATTTATAGTACTATAAAGGAATCTATAAAGCCCCAACAGTACTTTCTGTTGCTTACCAATACTTTTATTCAAGCACTGCTTTAAGAAAAAAACCTTTTTGCAGTTACTTTTATTGTAGCTTTAAGACCAAAAAACCCAGACAAAACCCATAGAAAAAAACCACCACAGAAAACAAGATTTCTAAACAATTAGATACATATTTTCTGTTTCCTACTTCCAAAGTATACTTACAAAGAACTAGAAAAGGCTGTAACTTGGACAAAACTCGAGGAAATATGTAAACAAGTAAACAGAAACACTGCCATAAGATTACTTAACTAGCTGATCAGTTTCATACAGTATCCTGCGTTCATGATATATCCAAAAACACGGGAACAAAGACTTCTCCCACTGTGTATGCATCCCTACACTTTTTTACTTCTTCACAAAACAATGTATTCAAACCAAGTATTTTAGAAAGAACTGGAGGGTGGGGAGAGTTGCAGCATGGGAACTCATGGGGACCCAAGAAAATTAATAGCGAAGTCCCCTGTACAGACGTTGGTAACTGGGAATGAAAGAGTAATCAGTAGTGGCAATAGACCTGTATGTTATGTTGGTCAGAATCTGGAGGGAGACAAGTTGCATACTTGACAAGCATGCTTTACGCATATTTACCAACAGCATAGATATTTAAAGACAGAATCCCAAGTTAAGCTCTTTTTTCCAGAAGGGTCTCTGCTACATGCCGTTCTTCAGCTCATCTGCCTACTGGCCATCTCCATCTCTCTTCTTCTCTCCTAACCTTATCCACATTGATAGGTATGTAAGAAACAGCCTGTGGTCCTCCACCCTCACAATTCACCTCTTGCATACTTCCTTCCTTTGCAGAGAAGCTTTTAAAACAGAAAGTCTGATGCATGCAGTCTGACAGCCAAAGAAAGCATGCACTGCTTGCTATTTTTGAGGCTGTATTTCTTTTTTGGTAAAAAAAGAAATCTATTTTATCCTTGAACCAAGCTGACAAGATAGCAGTTAACTGGGTAGCTGGATACTAACGCAGCAATTCAGATCCTTGAAAATACTGTTTAATTTCTATAGAATTTAATTCTGAATGTTTATCAAAGACCTCTATCAGATTCTGCTTTGTAATATAATTGCAAAGCTAAAATAATATATACTGTATAAAGTATGCCAAGAGCTACACTTTACCTCTATCATGCATCGTGTCCTCTCCTGCTGAAACCGTTGTAGAAAAGGACCAACAAGGTGGTAAACGTAGAGTAACTGGAACTCTGTTTTCACTATGGGTATCAACACTTCTGTGAGGAACCTGCAGTATTTCAGGACACTTAATACTTCAAATGGACTTTTTCCCCTACCCCAAATTCTAGCCAAAACATCACATTCTCTTTCACAGATTTGGGCCTTCATTTTAGAAAATACCATGTAGCTCTGCAAATATCAGTTATTTCAAATATTATTTATTTCAGTGAAGCTCCAGAACATTTCCAGGCAATGATTCTGAGCTCAGTAGAACACTACGCACAGTTAAAAAGCTGTCCTCTGACATTTTAACACTAGCCTTAAATCAAGGTTCAGGATTAATTGAGGAATATATCAAACCACCTTCATTTTTGTTCAGTTATTTTAAAACTTAGTAACTGAAGTCTGTAAGTTCTGTCATTAACACAGCCCTGGCAAAAGTCTAATCTTCTAATGTAGTGGTATTTTTTGCTTGCTTTAATGATTAAGTGGACCACTACCACATCCTTCAGTCAGCAAAGCATCTCAACTTGCAGTACAGGGTACTTGCTAGAATTAAGGATACGTTTACTGATTATAGTTGATGCTTTAGAAATATGCTACAGTCAACCGTTTAAGAAAATTTTAAATTAATAAAAGCATAAAAGCTAATAAAGATTAAAAAGGCTCATTAAAGTTAGTCACACTCTAGATAAAAGCCCCAAACTTTACAGGTAACAAGAATTATGTCAGTGGAAGAGCGAGCTGGAAAAGAACTTGTGAATCTATCTGGTGAGTTCTGGAGCTCCCCTGTACATATTTGCTGGTCTAATGCTACAGGTACAGCTTTGTTATCTATAATATGCATGGAATTTAAAAGAAAAAGTAAATCATCAAATACCATTACACCTACTTAGGAATGAGAGAAAGCTGTCCAATGCTAGAATGATGCCAGACAGCATGTGCCAAAGCCAAAGTGTAGCTACAACTCATCTCAGAATAAGACTGGTGACATGCTGTGAAGTCAAACAGCTGGAATGGGTAACCAACCCACTCTGTCTCTGACGTCAAGCTGGGACTGTTGATAACACTCACAATGCGATCATGAAGAACAATCCAGTATGGCTCCTGGAAAAAACAGAAAGTTGGAAATGCTTCTGAAAAGAACACCACCTAAGACAATGCTTCCTCAACTCTTTTTTTACTATTTTTTTCCAATTTTTTTACTATCTTTTTTCAATACTACTATTTCATTTTTAAAATGTTTTAAACTACATGGTGGCTTATAACCCTGTCTGACAAACATAAAAATTAAGAAGCACAATACAGAAAGCATCCGTGGTAGTGGATGTAGCACACTCAAACGTGTGGCACTATCAAGACATGTTTCACTAATTTAATTATTTAGGTAGCTAACATAAAGGTAGTTAACATAAAGGTCTCCAAAAGAAGCAGAGCAGAGGCAAAAAACCTTAATGTAAGGAGACTGATAATTTTCTGAGTGAAGGCACAAACAGATGTGATGGAAAAAGGTAGATGGAAAATCCAACATGGAAAAAGGAAACAACAAAAAGATACAAAAGCCAAAGAACAGAGATGAAGATGCAAGGAAACAAGAATGATAGTCAGCAGTATTATAAAAATAATAAGGATTAAATCCTTATTGGTTTTTTTTCCATGTTGGGTTTCTTCCAAGAAAAGGAATCATTTTGTTGTGGAAGAGAAGTCATGAAGAAAGGATAACTGTTGCACATAAAAGCAACAGGTAACAGGATCAAAATTACTCAGGCAGTCCTAGTCCGGTACCAAGTGATACACAAACTCTAATACTGCACACATTTGCTTTTGAACTCTTAAGCACATCTCACTGATGTGATTTAAGAGATACATGATGTGCAAGTGCAAGCATTAATAGAAAATTAGCTTTGCAACAGAACCCTTACAGATCTTTTTACTTCATAGATCCAGTTCTCAATACTACAAACTTGGCATTTAACTATGTTTTTAAATAGGAGTGATTTACCTCTTTTGATTCTAGCCTCAAAACGTAACAGAAAATCTGGTCAATTTTTCTATGCTGGAGGGGTAGAAGTTTCTCAGACATGCAAGCAGCCTTCTGATATATAGCTCTATGCAGATTCTACAGACGTTGGCTATAAGTTCTTACAATATACTGTATAAAGATGATAGACAGTACATGGAAGAGGAGATTTTTTTTTTTTTAGTGTTAAAATACAACATATTGACTCACTGGTAGGGCTGTGATAATTAGTCCAATTGCATTCATCCAAGCTGTGATATTCTCTCTTGGCACCAGGGGCTGACTAGAGACAGAGAAAAAGAAAAGAAATGCTCTGAAATTCACAATTGCACTTTGTGCTTCTGGTGCACCTAAAGACCCAATGCAAAGAATGCTTCTCAAGTTGAGATAACCATAAAACCACATACAGGTACTTAGGAGAGCAAACAGACAGTATAAATGCCACTCTGATGTTGCTTTCAAACCTTTGTTCAGGCATGATTTTCTGTTAGTAGCATGTTTTCTTCAAAAGCTGTTATCACATTGTTCTTCCTGCCAAACAGGCTTCAGTGCTTGAGGGTGGCTTGTCCCTTTATTGACTTCCTCCCTCCATGTGCTCCAAATAGAGCTAGCAATAATACATTACTAAGCTGAATGAAGCCGAAATCAAATAATTTCAGTTTGTCATTGCTCAAAGATGGCATTTGCTCACTGCAAGAATATTAGGTTCTTTCACTTCAGTTCTTTTCACAGTGGCTGAGCAAGAAACAGGTCAAATAAATGCATCCTGACAAAAGGCTAGCCTTGGCACACCACTCTGTTTCAAAGTACCTCTCATTTTACATTAGCATCAGGAGGATTCAGAGTCCTGCCAATGCTTCCTGCCCCTTCCTTTGCATTCAAAGATGCTGTGATATTAACTGATGAAATGTCCTCCTCCCAGCACAGCTGAAAGGACAACAGACTATTTCCAGCCTCTCTGCCACTGAACCCACTGGGTAAGTTCTTAGTGTATGTGAGGTCTTCCCTCTATCTTTTAAGGTGATCAAGCCAAATCAACTGCTCCTGAAGCACACAATCCACTACAGCACTGAAATCCAACACAATTTTTCTGCTTGATCCCTATAGCCTTGTTTGTCCTTAAAACCCACTTTTCTCTATAAACTTAAAAGTATTTATACTTAATTAAAACCTTAAAAAAACCCTAAGAAAATGAGTATCACAGAGTACCTTAGCAATCTCTAATTATGTATCATATATTGTAGAAAACAATTTCAGAGAGCCACATACCTCTTCAGCACAACATTCAGTAGTGCATTGCCTACATCCTTCCCTGGAACAGCCAGTGCCATAAGCTCAACACACGTAACATGGAGAGCATGGGCAGCTGGGTTAGGAAACTCGTTGAACCTCCAGTCACAATTTGGAAACGGACCGGGTGATTTGCCTGCCATAGGTGACTGATTAAGGAAAAAAAAAGCTGCCCCAACATAGACTAGTGTAAGCAGCACACTGCTTAAAATATATGTATATATATCACTCATACTAAGTAAAATTGAAAGGTAAGTTACCAAGAGCAAATAAAACAACCGCATTTCATACAACTAGAGACATATGGACAAAAGTATGAATACAAGGCAACGTATATATAAAATACAAGACACTGAATCACTGAAGGATTGCATGCATACATAGCTATAAATATACTACACACACAAGGTCATGCAGAGAATAAATTTCACCAGTTAAGAGGTGGAACAAAACAACACCAACCACCTCACTCACCATCTGCTTCCAAGACAAGAAAATAAAGATAACAAAAATTTTCTATTTTGCATAATCTGAAACGATTAATTTGCTTTAGTATAAGGTCATCTAGCAGACTTCTAGGGTGACAGTTCAAGCAAAATGAGCACCTGCTTTGTCTCTGAAAATATTCCACTTTGCCAACCAAGACTAATTCATGTGAGCTACAGATAGAAGTGATCTCAAAACACAGTTAACATTTGCATAAGCAACCCTGCAACCCCACAAAAGCAGGGATTTATATAATTTTAGCTTTCTTTAGAGAGACCTAAAAAACTTCTTTGAAGTTACAAATAAAAGAAAGGCAAATTCAGGAAGTGGAGTGAAGAAAGACATATCGAGAAAGTTTGTCAACTCCCATAACACTGACCCAGAAAGAAGACAACATCCAGGGAGATTCCACTAGTGCTGTTCTCTAGAATATAGCTGCGTGGGTTCACCAGCTATTTACACAGGAAATGACATCAGCTGTAGTCATAACTGTAAAAGCTAAAAGGAAGGCAGCAATTAAGAAAATGTAAGTTTGTGTTAGAAATATAACTTCTAGTTTCTCCCTCCTAAAAACCAGAATCTCAGCAGCTGCTAACAGCACATATACCGACCTTCAACTAGACACAGCTAGTTATATACCATCTTAAACGTGGCACTGCTTACAATATTTTTTTTCTTAGTAATATTGATAATGGCATTAGAAAAAAGTAACCTAATTTTCTACATGTTTGTAATACTCATACTTTGTATCAAGCTGATTTTATGTGGCAATTAGAATTCAATTCAGAATGCACAAACATCAGTATTTGTACTTGTAAGTGATGCATTAAAAGTGAAATATTTATACAGCTGTACTGTACTTTGCTTTTGCAATATCTTTTAAGATGTTTTTACTAGGGCTGCACAGTCCTTGTGTAGAAAATAAAGTACACTGAAGTCATCTAATATGAACTTAGACTGATATATGCAGCTAAAGACAGACTCCAAGCTTTATTTCACATCTGAACAGACAGAAATTGAGAGCTTTGTATTTTGATGAAATGAAGCTATATGACATTGGCACAGCTTAACGTGAACTTGAAGAAGGATATTGTCTACTAGTCTTCCAATGAGCTTGCAATAGTAAGTGTCATCAGGAATCCATGGATTGTCTTCTCGGGCATTCATAGCACATTTGAGGTAAGTATCACTTAGACACCAGCCTAATGGGCGATTATCTTTGAGAGAGCCAATTATGGCATGAACAAGTTTTCTCTTGAGGTTTGTGCGCTCTCTGAGATGCCTCTCATAATAGTGAAGAGTGTTGTACAGGTAAGTCACTGGACGGTCTGCCAAGAAAAGGAAAACAACAAAAAACAGAAATAACTTCTAGCAGCGCTGTTTATGGTGGCAATTAAAATAAGAGCTCTACAGGATTACACTGCATGTATTTAAAAACTGCACATGGAGTTGATTCATGTTCATTATTTCACTAAACAACACTAATTTTCCTTTGTCTTGTACATACACTTTAATGTGTATGCAGAAGGGTAGAAGTCAAGCAAAGAAAGTCAGTATTACTAACAGATCATATCCTAATGATAATACTAATATATCTGTAAATTAAACAGTCTAAATCTTCTCTTCATACAAAAGTTAGTAAATAGGAAGAATCCAGGAAAGAATTCACAATAAGGAAAGAACATTGTAAATTGTCTGGGCGTAACAAAGCAATGACATCTATACGAAAACTTATTATAATAAGTGCAGTTACAGAAGTGTTAAAAAAATCAGGTTATTTGAATCTTAAACAAGAATACATGAAGGAACAGCTTTTTAGCTGTTTCAGTCTTGGTATCAGAAAGATTGTTAGGACACAGGTCCACATACTTACTACTAGAAGGAAATGAAAGGGAAATTTGTGAAGGAAGCATGAATTAGTAAAAGCTACCTGAATAAAAGCAAATTCACTGTTGGTAGGCTGAAATTCACTATTGTGAAGCGAATGTACTTCTCTATATGCTGGGCTTAGAAAATAGGAAAGGATTAAAAACTGCTGAGCTAGTAGATGATTATCATGAAGAAGAGAATGATCACAACAGGAATAAAAGTATACATTCACAAATAACTTACCATGGAATTTGTATAAACCTCCCAGATGATCCAATAAAGTTTCTAGTGATTTGGACACTGGAAGCAATTCCAGGAATCTATGGATTACAATGTCAAACACTGGCAGAAAGCGCAGGCATACATTTCCAAAATAAATTGGTAGGTATTGGGGCTGGATCTGAACTGGGGGGTTGACTTGCTCTGCCAAGCCTTCAAAATACAGCTTTTCAGGATATTTCTGGAGGGAAAGAAATCCAAGAAAATCAAAAGCTCTCTCCTTAAAAGCAGTGCATTAAACATTCAGCATCTACATTACTTTAAAAAGACACTTCATAACCCTCATTATCATATATGAATGCAGTGAGACCAGTTCACTGTAAAGTTTACTGAAGAAAATTCAACTCTAAGTGAAATTATTTAGTTATTAGACTAGTAGATAACTTTTTCAGAGAAAAAGAAAAAGTTTCACCACCACTCAAAGCAGGTGTAAGAGAACATTAAGCATCCCAAAGCAAAGCTGAAAGCAGCCAGTGCTTAAGTGTCCTTGTCAACAACTTTAAGAGAAAACTTAAGCGAAATCAGCACTACTGAAAGTTCATCATTCATCATATACTGAATCAGAACACTGAGAAATAATATGCATGTAATAACTCCCTGGGAATGAATTGCAGTGCACGCAAATGCCAGATGATTACAGCTGAAGGCTGAACTTACAATGTTTTACCCGTGACTGAAATTTCTATATGCCACAGTGTCTCTAGTAACTGTGCAGCCATGTCAGAGCACTTCCCAGCCTAATATAATCTGCCTCCCTGCTACCCTTACACTTCGAGACACTGTACAGCTACAGCAGAGGGCTAATACAGACCGAAGAGCTTCTGGATCAGAACTAGATCGTATGTGTTCAGCTACATGAGAGTTTGCTTCTACCTGTTTCATCTCAGTGATTATTTATCTTTTGACAGAACACTCCATTGGTAGGTACATCCTTTTCCAGGCAGCAGAAGCCACCATGTTTACAGCAGCATTAAAATCTCAGCACTTCACTTCCCTAACGTAACAGAATATCATGTTCTTGCCACACAGGACATGGAAGAAGCTTTAATAATTACAAGAAAATGTCAGTTTAACTATTGTTATAGCCATAAAACAACAGAAGGAAATACCCTCTCCCTGATGCGCAAAAACTGTTCTAAATGAATTTCAGCAAACCTAAGAAATTTCAGAAAGATGAGATTTAGATGAGGAAGAATGAATCTCCAGACAACTTTTCAGCTGCTTCTGTCTTCGAATATCACTGCATTATAATTTTAACATTATTACATAATCAGTGATTATTTTTTTAATAGATATCAGCCCAAGTAAATTACAACTTACTAAGTAACTTCAAAAATTGACAGAGCTGTCTTGTCATTTACAAGATAAAAGACTCTGTGGCTGATCTCAACACCACAGAAAGTATTAGAGTAAAGCAATTTTCTTAGCTTTGTTACCTTGTGATAACTCATATGCTTCGTATGCCAGTCATTCTGCAGCCAGTGCTCCGGAGAATTCTCCTTCACAAAATCACTCACTCTGTTTCGAAAATCGTTAGGCTTCAGTAACAGTAATTGAATTATGAAGTAACAGACTTGAGCTTCATTTCCTTCATGACTACGCATAGCCTTAAACAAAATGGATCAGAAAACATGGAATTACAGTTGATGCTGCTGTCAACTTTATAACCTTTTTGGCTAGCAAACTTGGCTGCGCATCTGGTACAGCCACACGCAAATTCACACTGAACATTCAGTCTTTCAACTCTATGTTTCAAGTGAAGTCACAGAACAGAGGCAGGTTCAATCATCTATGAAAAGTATCCATAATCATATTTTTTTACTCCATAGGCAGAAAGACTTACAAACTCCCCAGCGATAGCACATTCTTCAAGAATTCAGGCTTTTAGCTGTCAGATCTTTTACTGAAAATAACTGATTAATGATAATTAAGTTAAGGTTGCTTCAAAATTCTGGCCATCTGACATGTTTAGACTTCAGTTTGAAAACCAAACTAAAATTCAACCAACAAGCCATATATTTTAGAATCTCATTTTAATGTATGTAAAGTATAATTACTGAAGGAAACCTTAATTCTCTCTAGGTAAACTCTGCTTTATATTGTAGGATAACCTGGAAAGACAAACAATACCATTTCTCTCTTATTTTTCTGATGCAACAGGCTGAATTCTAAGCAAAGGATGCATACTCTAATGGATACAAGATTTTCCATTTGCTTCTGAATCATGGTCAGAAATTGTAAAATCACAGAATCATTTCGGTTGGAAAAGACCTTTAAGATCACAGAGTCCATCTGTTAACACAGCACTGCCAAGTCCACCACTAAACCCTGGCCTTAAGTGCCACATCTACACCTCCAGGGATGGTGATTCTACCACCTCCCTGGATGGCCTGTTCCAGCGTTTGACCACCTTTTCCATGAAGAAATGTTCCTAATATCCAATCTAAACCTCCTGGTGCAACTAGAGGCCGTTTCCTCTTGTCCTGGCGCTAGTTATCTGGGAGATGAGACCCACCCCCACCTGCCTACAACCTCCTTACAGGCAGCTGTAGAGAGCAATAAGGTCCCCCCTGAGCCTCCTCCTCTCCAGGCTGAAGAACCCCAGCGCCCTCAGCTGCTCCTCAGAAGACTTGTGCTCCAGACCCTTCGGCAGCTTCGTTGTTCTTCTGTGGACACACTCGGGTACCTCTGCGTCCCTCTTGCAGTGAGGACCCCAAAACTGAACACAGGATTTGAGGTGCGGCCTCACCAGTGCTGAGTACAGGGGGACAAACATTTCCCTAGTCCTGCTGGTCACAGGATTTCTCATACAGGCCAGGATGCTGTTGGCCTTCTTGGCCACCTGGGCACACTGCTGGCTCATTTTCAGCCAGCTGTTGACCAACAGCCCCAGGTCCTTTTCTGCTGGGCAGCTTTCCAGCCACTCTTCCCCAAGCCTGTAGCATTGCATGGGATTGTTGTGACCCAAGTGCAGGACCCTTCACTCAGCCTTGTTGAACCTCATTACAACTGGCCTTGGCCCATCAGTCCAGATCCCTCTCTAGAGCCTAAATAATTGCATAGCTCTGAGGTCAGAGACCCAAAGCACTAATAACAACATTTAATGACACCAATTCAATGGCTGTCATTAAATAACCAAAAAGCTTCCGCTGAAGGACTGAGAGAACTGTAAGTCTTCAAGTTTTATGTTGCTTACAGAAAACTATTATTTTACTTCATTATTCAGTTAGTAAAGAGTCACTACTTAAAGCTAACGCATTTTTAAAAAAGATTGCTCCTACAAAAGTGACTCAGCAGACTCTGTGTGAAAAACTGGCATCTTATCTTCTAAGGCAATACTTACCAAACACAGTATCAACCTATCCAGTGTCACAATGTTGTATTTCCACACCATGTCATTGAGAATCTCAATACATTTATTGAGCTGCTGGCCTCCTGCAGAGGTAGAGAATTCATACACCAAGAAATCTGCAAATGTCCTGACATGCGCCACCAGAGCTCTGGCCCCAATTCTTTCTAACACTCTAACAAGGAAGAAAAAAAAAAGCAACAAGCAATTGTTACTGTTCTTACTACATATTTAGCTGGTCTATTTTTAGTTAGTGGGTTTTAATACAATTGTCTTTTTTTAAAAAAAGAAAAAAAACAAACGAAAAAAACCCCCGACAACTCCCCTCCCTTTATTAAATGAACTGAAGAAAATTCCAAAGCAAAGCAAAAAGTCCTTAGAGCAACAGAATTCCAGTCTGGTTACTAATCAAAAGAAATGCTTCAAGCACACCAATTCTTATGTATCATATTCTGCCCAGAACCCATGCTTTAGTTATGCGTTTTTAATTATACACCTCTTAGGACAATCTTCTGCAACTCAACTTTCCATAGCATTAAAATAATGGTACTTCCTTATTGCACAGAGAAGTAACACATGTTATCATAAATATTGTTTTAAAGACCTAAGAAGGACTGAAAACAAAGCATCTATCACGGCTGGAGGTGATGCTATTACTACTGAGAACAAGTAAAAATACTGTAGGACTACTAATTCTATAGTAAGTTTTCATCTTAATCCAACATTTGTTTTAAAAAACCAATTATTTGGCCTTTATTCATCTACAAGGTGAAATAAATAAACACTTTATATTTTCTGTTTACTATTTCACATTGCCTGAAACACTGCCATTATAAGTAACATGCTTAAATCACACCTCATATCCTTGTCTTTTACCAGGAAGAATATACACTGCAGATCACTGTGTGGTGCAACCAGTCTTCACCACTGCACAATTATGATGAAATGCTTGCTAATACCTAGCTCCACTCCTTTTTCCCATGTTTTGCATTAATAAAAAAATGTACAAATCAAGCTGTTAATGCACAAAGCGTATGTCTCAGAACACGGCATGTTGCTGTAGTAACTTTGAAACAGCACATCTTTTAAGCTCACCTGTAGCCAATTTGATTAATGTGATCAGTGTCTAACAACATCTTCCACAGAAGACAAAGGAAAAGTGGGGGTGAACCTTGCATAGAAAAGTGTGTGATTATATCATTCTCATTGGTCATAGACTTCCACTTTCGGTATTCTTCTTCCACATTCTTCTTCAAGTTAAAACGGCTTTCCTGAGGTACATTATTCTGCTTGAAGAATACCTGAAATAAAGTAGGCTTTTCTGTGACTGAGTGCCTAGAAAAAAACATTCGAACAAGCAAACTTTTGCCTTATGAGTTCCTACTTCCCTGTTACAATACAACCTACTAGACAGTGCTGTTGCTTCACCATGACACCACAGTGATTTGTCGCTAACAAAGCTACATGACAAACTGCCACAAGAAAAAAGGCTCCTCTGACTTTTGTAGTTTTTTTAAAAGATCCGATTTACCTTCCACCAGAATTATCAGTTGGCCAAACCTGGCCTTAGAATACTCAAAGTTAATACATTTCTGAAGAAATAGCAATGTTACAATCATGCTGCATTTTTTTAGGGACTTGAGATTAATGTAGTCTGGACAGGACAAGAATCTCATCAACTACCAAAAGGCAAAGGATCTCATTAAGAGAATATATTCTTTATATTTCCAATTATAAAATCATCAGTTTGAAACTATTACCTGCAGAGGAGCTGGAAAACAGCTTAGTGTATGTGATGCCCAGTTATGGGGAGTAAAACTCATGATAGTCTGCAATATATCCTTGCACCAAGTTCCCTGAATTGAATCAGAGCCTGTAAAAAAGTCTAGAAAATGGATTAATGATATTACAATTTCACATTTAAAAAACATTCCTTATTGGTATTCCTTTTTATGCTATTAACAATAAAAAAATATTTTTAGGTTCTGAGCTAGAAATAAAGCAATCATGATTTAAAATTTTATATTTAATTTCCTATCATGACAGTAAGACAAGCTTTTGCTGATTAACTGATCAGACTTTAAAAAAAAATCCTCAGGAAGATAATGATGATGAAATTGCCAGATGCCATTTTATATTGCTTTAAAAAGTCTGCTCAGCAGTACCCTTCCCAATTAAGCTGTGGAAATAAAACAGAAGCCTCATCCCCCTAACCCCAGTGTCGACAATGTTAAAGGTTGAGCAAAGGTTAACAAATAAAAAATCTAAAACAAAGAAGCCCTTTCCCTTTCAAATCACCTCCACCAGTTTTCAGTTGTTTTAACCCTCCAGCAAGGCTCCAGACTAGAACCATAAAAAAGGAGAGAAAACATCACCCTCAAAGCTAATAAAAACCTGACCCATGTCATTGCACATTGTTAAAACATTTGAACACCCACCAAAAGCTTCCCCCTCTCCCTTCCCCAAGAAAGCAAACCAACAATCACACAAATTTTTCTTAAAGGTATTCTCTATAGGGGGTGGATTCCACATGAGCAACATACTTGCTGTGAACATTCCTTTTTTTTTTTAAGGCATTTTTTTTAATGGCATGTATCGGTAATCAATCCAAACACTTAAATTTAAAATAATGAAACAAACTACAACAGTAATAAAAAAAACCTAGTCACACTGTATCTTTGTATAAAAATAAATTTCTAAACAACGTCTGATTTCACTATTGCTATAATAATAGCTTTTTGCCTAAAAATAAGTAATTGGAAATTAAATTTACACTTTTTTCAAAACCAGAAGAATATGGCATGTGGTTTATGACTTGGTCATTTCCATGATATTCTCTTAAACAGTATTTTAGAGAAATGGCGTGACCACAGATTTCACTTAGACATTATCTCACAGTACTGCTATTACCTGTCACATGTGTTGCCCTTGCTAGAGTTAAGATCAAAGCCCTGTTGAGTTCCTCTGATTCTGCTGAAAGAACTGTTTTGGGATCACTGAGGAATCGTGTAAACTGTGGTTGGACTTCTGAGCTGCCCAACGCTGTGATTAGCCTTAGAGCAGTACTCTCAACACTGAAAGAAGGAAACAGTCCAGTTAGCAAATAATGTTCATATTGCTGCTTCTAAGATTAAAAAAAATACCTATTTTTCCTTTATCTTCTGCTTTAAATAATACAAAAATATTTTTTTTTGAAAGCGATGCTCTTAACTGTTTTGAAAAGTTTACTTTTTCCACTGTTAAATAGTTGATAACAAATTTATTAAAAGTACTTTATTTTCAAATAAACCTCTCAAAAGTTGATTTAGTGAAAATTCCAGGTGCATGGCCCCTGAAAAAGGGCCTTGAGTCTCTCCAATTTAGAGCCCCCCACCTTTTTGCTATCTTTTGAACATCGCCATCTAAACAAGGATACACAGGTATGTATGCAACAGATTAAAAAGGCACAAATAATGCATGGGAAGTGTCAAAGCTAACTATCACCTTGAAGCAGACAGCGCTAAATTGTCCTCATTAAAGAAGTGAGGAAGTACTGCTTTTGATTAAAAGCAGTTTATTTTCTAGTGCTCTAGTTGGAAGTGCTTTTTACACCAGGTAGTTTGAAGTAATTTCAAAGACTTTCATAATATTGTGGTTTTGAAATGCCAGAGCCATAGGTTAAATTTACTCCAATCTAGCTGCATGCAGTGCTTACCAAAAGTCACTGCTTAACATCCATATTTCACAGACTAAGATGACAGAAAAAGACTTAGGTGAACAAAAAGAGCAAGACCTTGAATTTAAGGAGAAACTTGTCTTTACTTGTTCTCTCTATTCTTGATAAAGGATAACCAGCTGAGCAATTTGAATTTGGACTAAAAAATTACTATGTAATTAGACTTCTTTGACATGAACTGATAATAATGAGGTTGCTCTATCTCCAACACATACCCTCACAAGAAGTATTCTGCTCTTGTGAGTGACTGGATGCACTTATCCTCAACTTTTCTACAACCAGCCACAGATTCTACATACAAACTGAATCTCATACTCTTCAACTTTGTTAACAGTAAGCTAAAGTCAAAGCTCTTCCCTACAATTTTCTGCATATCAACTCTAGATCTTCTTTAATCAGCTTTTCTGTCTTTCTTGTATCCAAATTAGTCATGGTTTTATGCATGGTTTATACTGATCTAAGACCATACGATGGAAGCAGAAATACTTTTTTCTCCATTCAGGTACACGTATAGCCACCATAGGTTTGCTCCAACTCCTTTAAAGCTACAGGATAAATCAGATTATTTCTCTGATCTTACTGAAATTTAACTTCACTAAAGAATTAAGTGGAACCAGCTTAACTCTTGAAATTGAATTAAACATCCTCTACAGGAGTAAGCAAGTGCAGTCTGACTGGCAGACAAGCCAATCACTGTGACTACAAGTAGCAGACGTTCCCTTTATCTCCAGTGCAAGAAGCTCAACAATTTTCCGACACTTCCTGACATGACTGTTCTGGTGTGCATTCCTGTGTTTTGACCCATGACACTGCTGCCATGTCTGTGGAAGAGGCTGCCTCATGCAACTCTGCGGAGTACTACCACACTACCTGAAATGTGACCTGCTGAGATACAATTTAGCCAAAAAACAATTGAGCTACAGAACTGAGAAGTACTTAGGTCCCAATTAAATGTAGTTCTCACACAGCCTTCCACATATGAGGAAGAAGGAATCTGATACTACAGTTAAATATAGTAATCATCACTCACCACAGATGAAGCTGGTTCTGATTAGTTTGTGGCACAGCAGCCAAGGAATGAAGATGGCTGAGCAGCTGAACTCTGTAATGAGGCTGGATGTGGTGCATCCGATAGCTAAACATTTCCAGCAGAGTATGCAAAATACCCCACGCATGAGACTTGAACACTGTTGGCAGGAGCTGACCTTATGAAAACGAGTTTGTAAAGTAAGTTTTCCAAGTGATTACACTTTAAAATACAAAGTTTTTTAAATAAAGTTTTGTACAGAATACACTGTGGATAGACAGTTATATTAGGCTGCAACATAGATATTTGATTTGAAAACTGTGTTAACTCCAAAAAGGGTGTGTGCAAGTGCTGTCTGAAGATGCTGTGAACATGTAGAGCTCAGTAACTTCTTACATGAACATATACAGCAGCCATGCAAATTATTTTAACAAGTGCAATTAAGTATCATTTGCATCTCATTAAGTAACTTCGCTTATGATTTTCCTTTAAAAGCACATTTTTGCACAACACAGCATAACTAGGAAGGTCCTGACAATAGAAGTGAAGGCGTAAAGGGACAGCAGCACACTCATCTGAAAATTATTGTAGCATTATGATAATGATTACAATGTCTTTTATATTAAAATAATTTATACATGTATTCAACATGTTGCATCATTAGATCTTAATTTTTACTATGAACTCTAGTTGCCACTGAAAGAAAATGCTACTGAACAAAAGGAAGTGGGAAAAAAAGAGAAGAAAAAAACAAGGTTTTCTTCCTTACTGATAAAGCCTTTGATGCCCAAGGACTCTATTTCCATATAAACCAAGAGGCGACTATAGGTTTCCACAAGAGCAGGAGCCAAGGCCACACTAGATTTTGCATGTGCCAACTTGATTACCCTTGTAGCTATGCTATGAATCAGGCTGAGGAGAGAAAGTATTTTTCAATTAAAAACAATAACTTGAAAGGTAAGAAATTTATTAAGTACAATAGATCTATACATGACATGTCCAGAGACAGAAAAGGTTTCCTGATGATAATTATCTACACACAGATTCACAGGTTAAATAAAGCTAGCTGCATACTGTACCTCATTTTGGCATGAACAGTGAGCGAGTCCAATAGGTTCATTGGCAAGGGGGTAATAGACCCTGATGCCATACAATTAGTCCCTGGAAGAGGTATTCTCATGTTGCCATTTCCATAAATAGTCTCTACGAGTACACCCATTGGCAAAGTGAAACACTCTGAATTGGTTGAGTAAGCATTGCACAACAAGGCAATCTTGTAGTCATTCATCTGTAAGCTTTTATTTCTTAAACTCTGTTGCAAAAACCTGAGTGACAAAGAGATTAAACATTAGGTAGAAAGAAACAAGAAAAAGAACACACATGCATTCCAGGAGTACAGCCACAGTAACCCCACTCAAAAATCCACTGTAATATAGTAGAAAACCCCAAATATTTATTAATTGCACCACATCAAAATGACTACATCCTATGCCATAGTTTCACTATGTTACAATTATCCTATATCAGAGAAACACCTCAACAGAAAAATGTACTTTAAAAATCACCTTTCCAGACAAAATTTTACTCAATGTGCTGCTTACCCACATTTCCATACAGCAGCATCATAAAACAAAACTGTCAAATTACTTTCAGGTGCTCCCTCAGTAAAAAAGATTTATTAGTCTGAGATGTAATATATTACTTCCATTATCTGTACGATAACAGCATTTCACTTTTTATGAAATATTTTGACTTTGAGCTTTCTTTTTGAATTACTTTATTCCTTTGATAACCCTTAGACAGTTTGTGATCACACAATACATTCTGAATACAGACAGACTTGGAGCTTTCTATTCCATTATGTCTTGAGACAAATAAA
The DNA here is from genome assembly GCF_017639655.2 of Falco naumanni. NCBI lineage: Eukaryota > Metazoa > Chordata > Aves > Falconiformes > Falconidae > Falco > Falco naumanni. The sequence continues at coordinate 55,104,649 of NC_054059.1, read as the reverse complement.
ACCACAATGAAACCCCCAAAACTCACTCATGATGAAGTTTAAGAGAATGAGGAATGGGAATCTGTAACTTGGAGTTGTCACTATGGGCCTTCCGATTCAGATGAATCCAAATACAGGTCATTGCAAAAGCATGAGTTGACTGGGGTTTGTTAATATCAGGTACAGGAATACACTAAAGAAAGAACACACGAATGTGACATATTGCATATATTAATGAACAAAACCCCAACTTAGATAGCCAGAATTCACAAAGTCAAGTTTCCTTTTTTCTGACTTGCAACACCATAAGCAAAGTATTTAAAGAACAGATTCTACCCTCATCTGTGTGTGCAACTCTAAATTAAGAGCTCTGGAAGACACCTGGACCTCAGTAATTTGGAAAAAAACCCAAAACAAAAAAATTAAGACCTCAGAAAATGGAAGCTCACCCTTAGAGTATCCAAATTCAAGACATACATAGTTGCGAAGCATATACTTTTACTCTCAGCCTCACACTTACACATTATTCCAAAATCAGTTATGGTATGTGCTTCTATAGTAGGCAGTCAGTGGTTCGCCAGTATTTTCTGAAAAAATCTAACTTGTCAAGCATCACCATCATACTTAAAAGATTAATACACTTCCTATGAAAAGGAACAGATACACCCCAAAACTCAAAAGGTTTTGGCTACAGAGTCAGATATGTTACTGCCACTGGAAAAGGTACACTGGCTCTCTCCTTTGGCCAGCATCCACATTTCTTTCCCTTTGGTACAGTTACTACTGCACAGGCACCACTGGCAGCACAAGTGAGACAGCAGCAACACATAATCAAGGGAACGATCCTCTTAAGAACAAGAGCCATAGATAACATTTAAACTGCTTATTTAATTGAATCCTCAGAAATGCCCTAGTCCCACAGACATTTTAAACAAGTGTAACTCAGAGCCCACCACTACAGTTAAATAGTCCTGTCACTCTTCCCATATTTTGTGCTGAGAAAAGGAATTGCAAGCTCATGAAACAAACTGTACTGAAGAATTTCTGTGGGTCAAAACTAACTTAAGAGGCGGAACAAATTGCTACATATCAGTTTGGTACACCAAACATTTGTGTTTATATATCTACTGACCCAAAAGAGAAGGCAATATGACAACAGCAAGCAACCAGGACTTCATGCTGACAATGCTGTCACAATGGAAGTTTAAGAACTTCCTCTAACTCCCTCTTCCTCAGGAACCTGTGTTCTAGAGGAAAGTACAAAGCACGACTAGCATTTGATTTGCCACCACAGAATGAATTTTAAGGAACCATGAATACAAAATCGTTTTAAAGTGTCTTGGTCAGTTCTTTGCACCTTAAAGCGTGTCACAGTGTATTATTCTGTTACAGTTACAGATTTAACAATACAATTCTGTACTATTCTTTAATAGTATCCTCAGTGCTTTAACAAGCTCTTCCAAACCTTAGTCAAACCAAAATCAAGGAAAAGATGTTAACAGAAGTCTTTTTTGCCCCTAAAACCATTGCACAAATGCGGTTACTGGAAAAACACAGCTAGAAAATCCTGAAAGTCTTCATTTAATTATGAAGTCTCTGTCCAACTACGCAGCAACTCCTATTGGCATATGGGTCTCAAGTTGCATTAAAAATAAAACTTTTAATTTCAGAGAGAAAACTTACTTCTTTCTCAGGATACAGGAGGTCAAAAAGCTTCATAACTGGGAGGAAATCTGCCAGTGCATTCTTCTGAATGCTGCCAGAGATGAACTGGAGTAGCACCCACATCAGATGGTCTCTTCCTTTAATGAGACCACGGCCTGCCAACTGTCAAAAACACTCAGTAACAGACAAATATTGCATGCAGAAGAAAAATTGCTGCAAAGATTCCTATGAAAGTAGAAGGGCAGACTAAAACAGTTCCAGTCAAGACTACTGGGAATTGTGTAACAGGGCTTAGGCAGAAATGCATGTTGTATTTTCAGAAAGATGGCAAACAGGTACATTAGTTGAAACAGAGAAACAGACTCCAGGAGGGCCACAACAATTACTGGTAAGATTTAAAATGTGTTTACCTCTTGAGGATCACCATTTTGAAAAAGTACCAACTCTTAAATATCGGACTTAAATTGTCACCTTGTAGCCCAGTACAGTATTGTCATTGCTAGCAGGCGGCCAGGGTCTATACTAGCTCTATAAAGAAAGTCTCAATCAGAACAACTTGGGCTTGCTTCATCTGGGCCCACCTGGGTTTATTTTTTTGTAGTTAACCTCTTTATCTGTAACAATTCTCTATTAACCAGTACTCTAATCTTATCTATCTTGCTTTAGGTTTAGATCATATTTATGCAACTGTGTTGTATAGCATCTATTGGTTCAATAGTTCCTTAACAGTAATTAAAGGAATGCAACCCTGGTAAAACTAATTTCAGGGATAACTAAACAAGCAGAGAATTAGAATGCCTCACAAGTGAAACGTAACATATATAGTAAATTCTGATGTAACATGGAACTGTGGACAAATGAAGATGGAACAATGTGTAGTCCATGTTAGAAATTGTATCTAAATAGCTACAAGCTGATCCTATAGTGAAGAGAAAGAACACCCCTTTCCTACCATCGATGCCATACTTTCAGTGAAGGGCTCAGGATGTTCCTGACTTACTGTAGCCCCTCCTCGCCTTTCTTATGGAGGACTGGCACCACCACCCTTAGAAGTCAAAAACACTGAACACCAGAGAAAAGGGTAAATGCTAGGAAGTGTATAGTTTTAATGGAATTATTAGGAAGTAATAATAACTTTGGACTGTGACTTCCAGTATGACTGTAATTGGACACACGATCGTTGAGTAAACTGATTAGAGAAACAAGTTCTTGCATCCATGTACATGGCATGTTTCATTAGCTCAAAAACTGAACAGGGCATTTGGTCTGTTTGAAGCTTGGCTGTAAACTGAATGCAACAGCACAGTACCCTGATCTTCTGAATTATGCCAGTTTATCTCCTTATTCTAGTCAGCACATTTTGAATCAAAATGTAATGTAACATCCTGTAACTGAATATACTAGAAACAGACCTAGCTCACCAGCAATGCAACTTGAGAATTTGACTTATTTCTACAAAGCACAACAATCAAAAATTTAATTCTTACATATAAGGTACTTATCGCAGGTGTAAGTGCCTTTTTTAAAAATGTCTTTTGTTTTGTTTTTAAAATCTCTCTTACCACCTGGGAGTGATACAAACAATTTACCTTTTGATGGAGTGACAGGACCATATGAGGAAAACTTGCAAACTGAAAGAGCACAAAGAAAATGAGCTGGCTGGAGAGATGCTGCCACAGAAGCTGACTGGTTCCACCATCATCAAACTTCTCTTCAGTCTCAGACCGTTCCATGGCATACACCACAAGATCCACCAGCTGGTCCTCCAGCACAGGGCAGCGCTGCTTGTGCTGTAAGGCAGAGATCAGATACAGTATTCCAAAAGCCTTGCCACTAACTTCAGAATTTCTACAGTTGCAGTTACAGTACAGTATTTTGACAGAAGGCTGGGAAGCATGAAATGAAGTCTGAACTTAAGTTAAGGATAAGCCAGTGTATTAAAGCTGCACTATGTTACAGGTCACAATGATTTTTACATTTTATCACACACTACATAATTCTCTATTCAGTTCCAAAACACAGATCGTCAACGCGCAAATAAAATCTGAGGATTTTGCTTTTGTTTTTTTAATAAATTCACACAGAATGTTATTTCTCTGATCTTACATTCATGGAAAACAAAGTCCATTCTTTTAATGCACTGGTGGGGGTTCTTTCATTTGTTTTGGGGTTTATTTGTTGGGTTTTTTTCCCCCTTCCTTCTTTTCTCCTTTAAGTCAATTTCAAAAGTAGGGATCACCATACAGAAGATATATCAATTACACCACCAAACCCAGAGGCAACATCCCAATACATGATAGAGGTGTTCAATGACTATTCTCTTTTTCACTCTCATTTTGGGCTCCCCTACAACCAGCAGCAGAATCAAGATTTGGTTAATACCCCTACAGTTAGGTGCTGTCCTCCTGACACAGTGCCACCTGGTACAAGATCACAGACTTCAAAATTAATCTGATAGAAGTGGTATGTTCTACAGCCTGTGAATAGAACAAAAATTACATATCATAGTGACGAGCTCTTCAGAGGTTAGATTTAGACTGCCACAATCTCCACAGAGAGATATGGAAACACAGGAATCATTTAAAATACACGCCTTCCATGATGACTTTTAATAACGGTCAAGTAAGGAATGCATTCTATATTCAGATACGTAAGTTAGTACAGATGTATGTAAAGCAGGCCTGCTACCAGTGATTTGAAACTCAGATTATAAATCTTTAATTTAAGACCATGAAGTATGTCACATATCACAAGTTCTTTAGTGTGAGGTTGGTGTATTTTATTTTGGTTTGGTTTGGTTTTTTACACCTGATGCCTGTAACATAACGCAACCTTAAAGAAAACATTATTACTTTAATGATACAAAAGAAAAGGAACTGAGCTGCTCAAACACTAATCATGAAAATGCAGTATCCCTTTCTAGAGGCAAAAAGTTGCATGTAAAAAGGTTTAAAAAGATTGCCCAAATGCTCATATAACATTTTAGGGATGCCTTAGATGAGTTCTTTGACTTACTAGCCAGGCAGCCTAAAAAACCCCTTTTAATTAATAAAGAAAGAAATAATAGAAGAAAGAGATGCTGAAAGGAGATGCTTGTTCTACCTTCATCGATGGTAGTCTTTTGCTATGAAAAAAAAGAGATTCTCTTCAATTAAAAATAAAACGCAAGAATGGGAAGAGTTGACAAAATATAGTGAACAGCATCCCCTGTTGCATGCTGTTTGCCAGCTCAAAACTGCAGAAAGCTACAATTCCAGCTGTGCTTTCTTGACACATGCTTAACACAAACCTCTAACTAAACCAGAAAGCATTGATTACATTACAGTCTCACCTTCTCTTCCAGTACACAACGCCATTATCACAGATCAACCACATTACAGGCTTACAGAGAGCAGTATTAACAACACCAGTTGAGAATACTTTGGGTTTTTTGTGGTTCGTTTTTTTCCCCCTCCCAAAGCAATTAATTATGAAGCAGAGCAGGGTGCAACAGACAACACTACAGACTAGTTTATAATCCAGCATGCAAAACTACCACGTACAGGGCTTGAAATTTAGGTTTGCTAAGCAATGGGTTAATGTCCAAAAGCCTAATCATGTTAGGCTATATTAATTTAGAATAAAGTTATTCAAAGAATACAACAGGAAAATATTACTGTTAAAAAGAAAGCCAGAATTTCCAGTAGGAATTTTCACTATTCTGAGTAATTCTAAGATTGAAAAATGTTTAGGAGCCAGGAAATAATAAAAAAAAATATTCATCTTTAATTCTGAAAATCAGCCTTTTATTGCTATAAAAACAATTTTCAAAAGGAAATATAGCAGTACTTCACATTCCATCTTCATTAATTTAATTTTCTGGCATTTTTTTTTTTCTGTACTTTCAGTGAATATACATTTTTGCATAAATTTTGTAGCTATAGTTTTGGAGCAGAAATAGAATACTGTGCTGCATAAGAATTTGCAGGATTGGGGCCTTGTTTTATTAACTGCTCATAACTGAAAGAACATCTCAGCGTATACCGAGATTAATAAAAATTAGGTGAGAGCTGATTCCCCTCACAAACAAGCAGGAGCTCATGTTTTGGTATTTTTTAAACAAAACAAAAACAAACAACAAAAAAAACCCAAACACTGTTTTGGATTATATATTAAAACATATAGCATTCAAAACCACTACTCTTTTTTTCCTAAAGAGAACATTATTCAAATTTTTGTAATTTGATTATATAAATACATATTCTCCATTTTGCCCTGAAAATAATATTTAACATCTGACAAATACATAATCTCACTGAAAACATTTTTAATCCATACAGTAATAAAGGGGCATGGGGTAAGGAAGGGGAAGTGCTACCATGAAAACTTGAAACTAAAATTTTTTGAGACCAGCCCTCTGATGGACTAGTGGTACTTTTTTAAGTGGATCAATGCTTCAATTGGGTTTGGAGTGGGGTTTTTTTGGTTGGTTGAGGTATTTTGGGGGAAGTATTTAACACGTTAAAAGTGTTCCCTGAAAGAAAAGTATCTTAAGAAGTCAGTAAGGCTAGCTGCAAGCTATTATAGTTTTTGAATATTTTAAGTAAACAACATTTAGCTCAAAAATATTTAATCAATATCTAACTTAAGAAATGGATTCATAAGACCAAACTGCAGAGCCCAAGATCCCTGCAAGAATAAACAGTCTCAAAAAGTCCAATTCAAAATGTGTAAGTTAAATGCTTGAAGTAGTTAATACAAGACAGAACTATACCTGCTCCCTCACTTCCATTTTCCAAAACTGTATGCTACCAAGACACAAAACATTAAAGCTTGCTGTTTATATTATGCCTGATTCTATTCCTACCAAATTCAGTGGGCACTCTCAAGCTTTCTTCACTAAAAAAAAAAAAAAAAAATACGGAGTAAGCTTCAACAAGGAGATTGCACTCAAGTGTTCTCAACACACACTCTTACTATCAGAAGTATATAAAAAATAACCACAGCCCTTTAATTAAAGTGCATTGTTGTGTTAACACTAGTAATACTGGATGGTAAGTTTCCAGCATCAACTTAAGATATTTTAAAAATCAAAGGGAAAGTCAGTTTTTGAATATTGCACTATGTCATTCCTCTCACTTAATGATTCTGCTTACACCACACATGGACAGACATGAAATAACATCTTCCCCAAGGAAACTATCCTGGTTTGTAACTAGGAGGGAATACAACTACACATCCACCTGAACAGAGTATGGCATAAATAATTTCCTACTCAAACTGCAGATCACCACTGCTGGTTTAAAAGGTGATCAGCCAAATATTGTATTAATAATTTTTTTCTTTAAATACTATCGCTGCTAATTAAAAGTTTTTATACCTTATAGAAACCAGACAACTGAAAATTACCTCCTCTTTCAAATATTTCCCAACCCAAAGAAATCAAAGTTTAACAAAGTTTTTCATCATTTAGAGGACTGCAATACAATCCTGACTGCAATTATGCAAGCAAAAATGGCAGTTTATCTTCATGTAAGTCTGTACATACAGCAAAGGTAAAGATATAAACCAAAATGTTCAAAGGGACTTTGTGTCCTTAAGACATTACTAAAGCTCAATTTTAAGAACCAACTGTAGGATTCCTAAATTGAATCGTACTTTGGCATCGGTGCATTGAGACACTTTGAAGTGTTTATCACTTTCCAAAAAAAACAGACTGTCACATATCTTAACGAATTATTTAAAAGATAATTAAGTATTGGGACTATCACCCCAGATCTAACAGCAGAATATAAATTGACACAGAATCCTTTAGGTTGGAAAAGACCCTTAAGATAAGAGTCCAACCATAAACTGTAATAACATACATGATAGAATACAATTTAAATTTCTGCTTCCCACAGACCAGTTCAAAAAGGTATACAAGAGAAGGTACTGTCCCACACAGAAGTTAACAGCAGCAAAAAATAAAAATCCCCAGACTCCAACAGAAGAAACGTTTTCAAGTCCATATTACTACATTTGGACTTATAGCTATAAGTTTGATGAAGGTGTAAGAAAACTCCATCCCACAACAAAATCCCACAGTAAAACTTAGAAACCTAAAGGAACATAGGAATCTATAAACTTATCAAATTTTACTCTCTTCATTTTTCTCTCTGCAAAGTTCACAGGACAGCTGGATTTGTACTCTTTTTTTTATTTTTTTTTTTATTTACACAACTCATGAGATGGCTTAAGTGAAGAGTTTTCTAACAGATCTGTTTAGTTAAGATTGAACCAGAAGATTTCATTGTTCATCTTCAAGAATATTTGAGAACTAGGACAAATTTGGCCGAACCATACCTAGTTTGTGATGCCAAAAGATTCAAATGAAGGCTCCAATCCTGCAACTGGATCTGTGTAAATAGTTGACAGGGCATACAAGCAGCTTCACATAAATCATTAATGATCATAAATATATAATGATCATTGCTTTGAGGTTTCTGTATTTATTTTGAAAGAAACCTGGCACTATTTGCATTTCTAAGTGTCTTCTATTATACTGACAATTCATTTCTGCAGGTTAGTTCAGTTCTAATAATAAAAATACAGAATAATCAGCCATTTTACTGAAAGCATCGATATAGTTACACAACTTGTGAAAAGCATGCTACTACTTTTTGTCAGGTGGCTACAATAACAAATTAATTTATAGCATGAAGTTAATTTGTACCTAAAAGTGAGTAAAATTTTAATGTTTTACACAGATTTAAACAGAGTATATTAATGTTTAAATGGAACATTAACTTCCTGTTCTATACCACTACACCACCCTACTCTGTATTTATATTTTTAACTAACAAATTTTCAACAGCCCAAACATCTTTATGCTGGTGTAACTGTAGTAACACAGCTATAGTTCATGTTCTGTCAGCATTTCCTTTATAAGCTACATTCTTCAAGTTTGTTCCTTGGCCATAAAAATTCATGCCAGGTTGAAACTTTGTGTAGGAATTGCTATACTAGTAAACAAATTTTAAGAAGTATAGTTTAATATATTTCATTATTTCGTTTAGATTTTCTTGTTACTTTTAGAGAACAGTAAGAGTTAAAAACCAGCATTTTTAATATCAATGTTTTTTGACCTGAAGGCACAGACCATACATATGTAGTTAGAAGACTAAAATGGGTTCAATATATTTTTTTTCTAGATCTTGTATAATTTACCAGCTACAAGATGCATAGATACAAGATGCAGCAGTTAATTAACTGAATGTAGACACAGAAATAGACACAGAATACAAATACTACTCATTTCAACACTAACCCTAGCAGCTCGTTTCCAAGGTTTAACATTCCAGCTGCTTTAAGTCTCAAATACAAAAGCCTGTCATATACAACACGGAGTACTGTTTGCCAAGATGTAGGAATCTGCGCATTCAAAAACATTGTCCCAATCCAGAAAGAGCACTGGTGTATTTCACTTACAATGGGAAATATACACAAGGTTTCAGGATCATGTAAATTTTATAGTCAAGTTACAAATCTGAAAAAAGTTTCTTGAATGGAAACACTGACACAACCTTCACTATAGTATTGCAAACAGCAACGCTATTTTATAAATCTTGAACATGTTTTTTTTAAAGTAGGTGTGGAATTGATTATTGTAACAAGGGATCAACTGTAAATATAATACACATAATTCAAATTTCAAGTGGAAATCCACTTGGTTGATTTGCTCAGGTGTTTATTAATTTGTTTACACAAGTAGTCAAATTTTAAGGTACTACTTTTCACATGGTATTCTGCACTACATTTCTTTCACCTAGCCTGGAGAATATTAGAATTGCCTGTTGGGAAGTTTGTTTACAGAGGCTTCCTGCTGATAAGAAAATTCCACTAGTAAAGTTTTTTGGATTTTTTATGTAAACATGTATCTGCAGCTTAATTTTACAATCACGTGCAGTGGATGTTTTTCCACCTGCATAAGGAAAGAAATTTTGAACTAAAAATCTCTCCTGATCTGAAAATTCCAGCAGATAAGGTAAAAGTTCTTATGACTGGTAAGGTAAATGGCAGCAGTCCATTCTAACAAAAATTTTAGGACCAAAGGACCACTGACTGTCAGCTTTATACTACATCTCTCATATCTCTAGAGATTTGTAGTAAGAATTTGTCCTTGACTAATGGTCCTGCCAATTTCAAGCCCTGACTGTACATGTATTCTCTAACTAGAATCAGTGGCTACAAAGCGGCCAGCGTATCGTTAGTCACAATACAACAGTAAGGTTGTGAACATACCTGAGCAATGTTCAAGGTCTAGAGCATTGGAGGATGGGCAGGACAAGACAGGACAGAACAAAAATAAAGGAAGAAAAAAAGAAAAGACAAAACAGTGACTATGAGGCCAGCCTCAAGGTTCCCCAAGTCAGACTAAGCCCTCCCATTCTAAGGTATAAAAAGAAAAAACAATCAAAAAAAACACCAAAACCCAGCTTCTCACTGTTTTAATACTACAACATGCCAATATAACAGAATACAACAATGCTTTAAAAACTGATGAACAATAACCATTTTTATTGTTTGAGCTAGCAGTCTCCTACTGTCTGTCAAAGGTGTACTTGAGGCTGGCCTTATAGGAAAAAAAAGCAATGCCAAAAAAAAATCATATTTTAAATCTCCACTTTTCAATTTAACATTCGTAAAGCAATATACAAATGATAGGAACAACAGTGTCCAATTAACCTAATGTGATCTCATAAAAAAATAAAATAACATAAAAAAAAAAAAATCACTCTCTGGACCTAAACTGTTTTGCTTAGTTAGCTATAGCAAAGAAAAGAGAAAAAGAATAGTGCAGATTCTGTGCAGAATTAAATCATGTGTTACAGCATAGTACAGTACCTGCTTATTCAGACCTAGCATATTGCAGACCATATCCCTTGAATACGGTTGTTCCAGCACATATCGCAACAAAGCAGTCTGTGGCTCAAACAGATCCTTGAAAAAAAAAAAGCAATCACACACAAACATATATTGCCTCTAGATTACGTTTAATATTGAGTTTACGTTTAACTGAGTTAAACAATGCAAGAATGAATGTTTAATTTATGCTGATAGGTATTATCTGGCAGATCTTTTTGGTCTCTGATACCCAAAAGTATGGAGGAAATAATCACAGCTCTTAAGAAGTGACAGATTTTATGGAGACCAAGCAGAAGAACATTCTTCATCCAATAAAAGAACGGTACATGTTTTGAAACAGACTTGAAATACTAGAAGACCGTCGAGAACTCAAAGGAAGCCAGGAAAGACAACTGGGAAGCACATGACCAAGAAGCATAAAAATCATGAGTAGCATGAAGACAGCAGATACAGAACAACTGCTCACTGTATCCTCCAATAGCTGAATAAGTTTAAAGAAAAACGCTATCTGAAGCTAGGTTCAAAACAAACAGAAGGAGCCGATTCCTTATGCAACATAAAAGTTGAAATGCGGAACTCCTTGTCAAAGGGATGTGGAGGATGCTAAAAGCTTACACGGGCCGAAGAGGAGACTGAACAAATATTTGGAAGAGGAAGGTTTAGTAAATATACAGAAAGCAAATCTGCTGCAGGGAACACCCAAAATGATAATGGCTATACAGTGTGAACACTATATATGTCATTAGATATACTATCTATATTCTTCCTTAGATACCTAGCATACCAGAATATGTGATGCTGGACAACGTGGACTTTTGTCCTGATCCTTTACAATTTTTAAATTCTTTTGGTACAGCACTATTTCACATTCAAAGTTTTGAGTTTAAATAAGATAACTTAAATATTTAAGTTTGAATTGTGAAATTCGTTTCCTATAGAATAACAAAGTTCACAGAAAAGAAGAAATTACCTTCCCATTCTCTTACATCTTCCCATTGCTAAACTAATTTTCCAGACAACTCTTTGCTCTCACTTGCTCTTTCACATGCACACACCCGCAAAGCACATTAAAAATCTCATGTTCTTCCGCATTCTGGGCACGGGTTATACCACACACTACTTCAAAGGTCCTTTGCATATAGCTTGCAATCACTGAAGTATTTAATACAGTGAAAACTTCTATGGCTTCAATGTCAGCCTAGCTGGAACAACTAGATATTAACAGTTTAAATTATTTTTTTCCCTCTAATGACATAAAAATTTTGTATTTATTGAATATAACATGCTTAAGAAACTTAATAAGGCATACCTTATCATATGGTAAGAGACCTTTCAAAGGAAAGCGAAGGGTTGTAGGATCCAGCTTCCATGAGTTGCACATGGCACCTGAGTTATTTACCACAGGAAGAAGACTACAGCGACCTACATGCAATGAAACATAAATCCTAAAACAGTGAAACTGGCCTATTATTTAATCATTCTGATACAAAAACTAGCCTCAGTCACTTTTATGCTCTCCTTAAATTTCCAGTTTAAAGCTTTTTACCATAGGAATGCTTCAGGCTGACTTTATTTTCCTAATTTTCAACTAATGAAATATCTAAGGAGTAAAATCCCCATTTATTCAGATTGGGTATCCAAAACCAAAAGTATTTGCAAATATTCACCTAACAGTGCCCTTTTAGGTTACCAAAAGACTGTTCCATTGCCGTCGCTTGACCTAGGGATTTAATTTTGCTTCACTGACCCTTCCTGCAATGAAAATGGTATTACTAACCTAAGTATATAATCAACTCTTTTGATTTTCCTTCATCCACCACGGAAGATAAACTGTGCGCAGGAAACAGTTCAGCAAACTAGTCAAATACAAGTGTCTGTACCCCAGTTAGTCAGTGGAGATCTAGTCAATTCAGTCAATGTAGGCCAATGTGATTCAGCTGATCACACATGACAAGTTTTTTGCAGGGTAAACTTAGGACTTGTTGGTCAGTGTAGATTAGGCACCTGGGATTTATTTCAGCTGCTTAAACCTAAACATTTGATATGAGCCCTTAGCACACCTGCATACCAGCATCTAAATTTAGGTGCATACAGGTCATTTACACACGCAAGACGTGTAAAAATTTGTGCATGATCCCTGTGACTCATACGCATTAGAGCTATGCCACCCTTTCAATAGAAGAATAACCACTGCTTCCGAAAGACAAAATTCTTTGGAGCTCTACAGATGAATTTACACTCTTAACGTCTGCACTGAAGAAGCTCAGTTGCAATAATCCTTGCTCAGACCTAAGAAATACTGCAGCTGTTTAATCTCAAAGAAAACAGAAGACATTTTTGAAGAAAAATGCAATGGGCATCATATTAGAACAGTCAAATTTGATTCTTCAGTTTTCTAGCAATAAATAAAGGAGTATTCCTTTCACAGAAAAGGAGAACCAGTACTCTCTAGAGCTAGGAAATGTTCACACAGAAGCCTGCGACAACAGGGATAAGACTGAGCAGCTACAAAAGCTCCAATGGAAACTGAAGTCAGAAAACACTCTGTGACTAACACACTAGTGGATCCGTATTAACTCAAAATCCTTGAGCAAAGAAAACCTACAATTTCCTTAATGTCTACTGTAGTTAGAAACTACATGGCCATGTAACAAGCAGTACACTTCCACTACCAACTTGTAGTAAAAAATTATTTTGATCTCATCACAATGAATTAATCTCTTCGAAGCAAAAAAAAAAATAAGAGAAGCAAGTCTGAGAACAAGCCAACATGAGTAAAGATACTACGTGAAACATAAACTCTGAATCATTTTGCTTAGGCAAATATATGCCCTAAAGGGTATAAGAACCAAAATAGTCCAAATAATTTATTTTGAAGAAATTAATGAAGTCATTCTCTTACCACAAATGGAATTTATTCTTGCTGTAGGTCTGAAGGTATCCACAAAATCCGATACTAAATTACCTAGTAACTGGGTGAGGAGAGAGGAAAAAATAAGTTAAAGGTTTAAGTTCCAGATACTGATAAGGACTATTTAAGACTTAAAAACAGTTTATACATTTTAATAAAACATACAGGAATCTACTACAATAACTAGCTTCCTACACATTTCAATATGCTGGAAAAAATCATCCAGAACCTAAAACCACAAAAGGAAAAATGTGACTTTGTAAAGAAGGGACAGGAAGCACTCTTAGTTTGCACCTGAGTAAAAGTTTATATAATAACTGTTTCTCCCATACATACTGTATTATTTCAGTGCACACCATTTAGTAACAGATGATTCAAGAAAAACTTTAGAATTTTTGTTCACAACAAATCTCTGTTTGTGTCTGAATAACGATTCCACAAAAACAAAGGACCCAGATTAGCACACTCTGGATGGCTCAAAAAGCCGGTAACAGTCTTCCCATTAATTCCAGGGAGTCAAAATTTTATCCTTTTGCCAACACCTAGTTATTTCAACAGAATACAAAACTAATAACTGTATCAACATTACATTCTTTCTGGAAACAATGATCATTTTCATTGCACCAGAGCCCCAAGTATTTTCGCTAACTGAATTTAACAAAAAGAAAACACTGGTCAGCTATTTAAAGTGACAGAGAAAGCACAAACTTATAGGTAAGCATTTCCAAATATATTCAACAAAACCAACTGAGTGCTTCAAGAGTTTCAAACATCAGGCCATAAGTCAAAACTATGTCATCAATTTCATGCAAGAACACAGGGAGCTACTGCTGCAATCACATCAAGTCTGTATCTTAATTTACATGCCTAAACACAACGCTTACTGTTGCATAGAACTAAAATCTTCATTTAAACTTTGTTTTTAAAAAATGAAAGTAATTTTGTTTTGTGTGGAACAAAACTCAGATTACATGATCTGATATCATTACCCAATGGGGAAGTTTTCCTTCAGGGTACAGTTTTCTGATTTCTGTTACTGCAAAGTAGGCAGGTAACAAACATGCATTTCTTTCCAAAATGTAGGCTACCACCTATAAATAAAAAAATACATCAGTGTAAAAGACTTTGGATAAAGTAAACAAAGGTGTAGCCTGTCTACCAGTCTGTAGCAGCCCATGAAAGAGAGTTAAAATACTCTTTCTTAAGTTGTATTCTGATAATACTACATTAGTTTCAAACCTGTTTTCCATTGTACAGGTGTAAGTTATATTGTTTAAGCCTAAGTAAAACTATGCCTTATGTCTGCCTACAAAGTATTGAAAACAATTACTATTTTTAGTCTCTAAGGACAAAAATAAAGAAATTAATCTTGATACTATATCTCATACATCTTAACTTAGGTCAGTCAAACACTGGGCCTGACTCTCCTGTTAGAGATTTTAGTGCTGATCTACAATATCCCCAAAAATCTCTGTTTACTGTATAAAATAGAACTACAGAAAAGAATTAAAGAGCACAAACAGTAAGTCTTTGCATTGAACTGTACCGACTCTGAAAGACAGCCATCCCAGCTACTAGAAATTCACCAATAACAAAAGAATGAGGCCTATCTTCCTCTGCAGGGATAATATTCAAAGTTCAGATAGTTACCTCTCTTGCTGCTAAAAGTTGCTGTACAACAGCTGAGCTCACAGTGTTTGGAATTGTTAAGATTTTCTCTAGGATCACTTTCAACAGATCACGCACACCCTAAAAGAAAGCACTCAAAATTAATGTTCCCAGATCCTCTTTATTTCTGGCAGAAACATTACACAAGAAATAGTCAGACAATATTTTGACAGACAAATTAGTTGTTTGTTGCTTAGTGTCAGAAGACAGGCTTCCACTGAGAATGTAAATGCTAATGACTTTAAACTCCTTACAGAACTTCTCCATTTTAGGATACCACAGATGAGAAAGTAACTGTCAAAATTTTGATGTGCATCCAGAGACATCCAACCTACAATCCAGCCTACTTGTGCTGACCAACGTACAATGCTGTAGTTTATGTTTTTCGCTCTAACATGCTCACCAATGCTGGTGAGATGATTCTCTGCAAGACATACACGCTTTCATACTCTTTCTGTTAAGAGCTGTAGCCTGCCAAAGACTGGGCTTTCAGGACCTTTTTCCTATGTAGCAAGAGGGGTCAGAGCAGATGACAGAACTTCAGCCTTAACGCTTCATAGTAGTACTTTCCCATGTGTGCTACTTCTGCAACTGCGTTAGGGTTACTTAGCTTGTAACTGAAATGAGGGATGAAAGATGACTGTGTAATACAGAAAAGAGTAGGAAGAATTACATTGTTCATACAGAATTACCCATCAAGGTAAAGCTCAACTATGAAAAAGCATTAAAAGTGGTCTCAGCGAATTATTTTTCTTTCATAATCAAAGCAGACTTTGAAACACCGACTGTGTCTGACAAAATCATAAAAACAAAGCCAGAAAATACCACGTCTTAGCACAAAGAAAGGAATGGGTGGAAGATACCTTGTAGTCTACACCACCAATAATCTTCCGGACCAATTTAAATGTTAGTGCCCACAACTGTGTCCTTTCCCACTCAAGTGTATCAGAATTTATCAGAGATTCACAAACCATCCTAGAAAAAGGAGACAACGCAAGAATGAATGACAGATAATAAACACATATTATCCAGCAATAATTTTACAATGCCTTCGCAAAATACCATCCAATATTACAATTTGTATGCATCCCATCGATTCACTCTGACGCAGCTTACCTGGGTGGCAAAAGTCCAGTTTCTACTGCCATAGCTAAACAGTCATAAAGAAAAGAGATTCTTTTAGGACTATGCTGGCTATGAATGAATCTTACAATCCACTGGACACACTGTTCATGGGATTCCTGAAAAAGCAGTAGAGGGAAGAATACAGGTAGTGAAACAAACTGCATAATTTGTACAGTATCCTACCATGAAGAAATGAAACAAATACAAGAACAAGATTATAATGACAGAAGTTGTCCAGTTGTCCCACATACAGTTATTTCTACAAGTCTTTTGGTCTGATTTTTAACAAGTCCAGCCATCCAGTACTGTTAACACCTCCTAGTGAAACATCGATTTCTATAGTCAACTTTGGTTTTCACATATAAGTTAGCACAGAATAGAACAAAATAGAACTTTTCTACATTATCCTTTCCTTTTCACAGTTACAATCAAATTCAATGAAAACCAAGATGACCAGGTCTCCAATTACAGAACAGTGCCTAGAGATACCTAACTTTTAGAAGGTAATTTTTGAACATAAACAATTATTTTTTTTTCCCCTACCTACTCAGTTCTACCAGAAATCTTGAAACAACTACTTTTTTTTGTTTATTTCTTTACTATTATACTTCCATTTACTTATATTTATTTGCACTGTACACCAACCTCTGATGAACAATTATATAATTTTGTAAATGTCAAAACCAATCCTTTTTCTTGCAAAGTCTTCCTATATTCTTTACTGCACCACATCTGAAACTAGATTCTGAATGACTGGACACAGACCTCAGCTTGAGTGTTTGTCTACTGGACAAGGTATCGCTATATTAAAAGAAGTACCTAAAGTACACATAAGCAACAAATTAAATGCTAACCTGGGAAAGACTGCTCCAGAACTGTCTAAAAGCACCCAGGCAGCTGATCAGTTTGGTTCTCTCATCTTCAGGAGTGTCCATAAACATACTAATGTAAAAAGAACATTAGTTATTAGCAGTACCTAATGAAAAAGCACAAGCGGAAAAATTCATTTATACAGAAATTCTTGCACAAATAAACCAGTATTAAACTCACCCAGGAAAAGCTTCTTCAATTACTTCTGTTTTCTGTAAGACAAAAACCCCAAGTGAGCTATTGTAAAAAGGTTTTCTTTGAGTATCACACCACTAGGATGAAGCGCAACAGAATAAGTTGCACTGTTACAGGACTGTATCAGAGAAAGATGTATTTCTTCTGCTATGCTAGACTCTTTCAAAGCTGAGGTTGCTTTGTTTTCATATAAACAATATACCTTGTGCATCCAGATTAAGGCTCTTTGTTTTGTGGTTTGTTTCTTTTTCTTCTAAACACCAAGAGATTAATTTACTTTGTAAAATTGGATAAACTGTTAGATTCTTTTATTGCAGCTCTTTTTTCATACTTTGAAAAAATTAATGTTTTTGAATATAATTGTTTTTATTCTAGTTATGTTCCATGACACTCACACAAATCAATCACATACTTTCTTATCCGAGTTAGAAGCATTGCATTTAAATTCCATTGAGTGATTAGACAGTCTTGTACTAGGTGAAAGATTATATATGAATATCCAATTTCCCCCTTATAAAACATTCCTTTTTTTAAACTGCAATTTGGTCAAAGGCTTCTACATCATTATTCTAATACATCAGCAAACAGGTTCTGGAAAATACTACCCTACATCTTTTTCTACCTTCTGTAAGTATTTCGTATTATACTCAGATGTGATCTATAACTTACCACTATGTATTTTCATTTTTATATTGTAGATAACATCTACAATATTGTAGATAATAATATATATTATAACAATTGACCACTATGTATTTTCATTTTTATATTGTAGAAATATCAGCATGTTAACAAAATAATCTTTCTGGTATCCTTTTCAATCATACATCCTAGAACTGCCTGTCACTGCTATGCACAGCTTTCTCACGAAGCAAAAGAGAAATCGTCAACTGTTCGTCAAAAGTTAGCTGCTGTCCACCAAGTTGGTAACAGCAGCAGTGAAACTAAGTACTCACTATTTCCTCAGTTCTGGCTTCAAAAATTCAACGAAATTTTGTAAGGATTTGTTTTATTATTTTTTTTTTTTTTGGGGGGGGGGGTGTTACATAAAAAATCTAGGCAAATAACATTGCTTAAATACAGGCAATGTGACAGCACACTCAAATCACAATGTTAAACACGTGAAAACATAATCCAAATGACAGTGCCAAAACAAGAAACCAATCTGGTATGGGCAATTAATATGCTACAAGCAACTTAACACCATTCAAAGAAAAGTACATCATGCATTTTTTAATACAAACATAAAACAGAAAGAAAAAAACAACCTTCTCTCTACTGAAATTCATCATATGGACATCTTTTTCAATTACACTTCTCTACAAGACCTACATATTCTTTACAGTTCAGGTAATTTGATTGGCCTCTTCTATCTGAAGTGTCAGTCAGGACTTTATCAGCTACTGTCACCCCACTGTTTCTGACCATGAAGTGCTCAAATCTACCAATAAGTTCACTCATTTGTGCTCTATAAAACAACGATCTAATTACCCAATGACTCAGGTTCACAAGGGGAAAGTCCTGCTTAACTAATCTGATATCCTATGATAAGGTCACCTGCCTCGAGGATAAAGGGAAAACAGTGGATATAGTTTTTCTGGATTTTAGTAAGGCTTTTGATACTGTCCCTCACAGCACCTTTCTAGACAAGCTGTCCAGCCATGGGATGACCACTGTGTGCACTGTGTGAAGAACTGCCTGAAGGGCAAAGCTCAAAGAATTGTAGTGAATGGGGCTGCATCTGGCTGGCAACCAGTCACCAGTGGTGTTCCTCTGGGCTCAATTCTAGGGCCAGTCCTGTTCAACATCTTTATTGATGATCTGGATGAAGAGGTTGAATGAACCATTAGCAAGTTTGCTGACGATACTAAACTGGGAGGTGCTGTTGACTTTCTCAAAGGACAAGATACCTTGCAGAGGGATCTAGACAGACTGAAGCACTAAGCAATCATCAGTGGCATGAAATTTAATAAGAACAAGTGCTGGATCCTGCACCTAGGACAGAGTAACGTCAGGTAAAAGTACAAAGCAGGAGAGGAACGGAGTAGCTGGAGAGCAGCCCTGCAGAAAGCGAACTGGGGGTGCTGGTCAACAGCAGGCTCAGTGTGAGTCAGCAGTGTGCCCTGGCACCCAAGAGGACAAACCACATCCTGGGGTGCATCAAATACAGTATAACCAGCAGATCAAGAGAAGTGATTATCCTGCTGCATTCAGCATTGGTGCAGCCTCTCACCGAGTACTGTGTGCAGTTCTGGGCCCCACCATTTAAGATGGATGTGAAGGTCCCTGAGTGAAGCCAGAGGAAGGCAACAAAGCTGTTGACAGGGCTGGAAGGAATGTACTGTGAGGTGCAGATGAGGTCTCCGGGTTTGTCTAGTTTAGAAAGAAGGAGGCTGAAGGGCGATCTCATTGCTCTCTGCTGCTTCCCAAGGAAGGGAAGTGGAGAGGGCGATGCTGATCTCTTCTCCCTGGCATCCAGTGACAGGACACATGGGAACAGGTCAAAGCTGCGGCAGGGGAGGTTTAGACTGGACATTAGGAAGCATTTCTTTACTAAGAGAGTGGTCAAACACTGGAGAAGGCTTCCTAGAGGTGGTCGATGCCCTCATCAGTGTTTGGACTTAATAACAGGCTTTAATTTTTGGTCAGCCCTGAACTGGTCAGGCAGTTGGACTGATGATTGTTGTAGGTCCATTCCAACTGAAGTACTCTAATAACCTACTGAACTATGCTTCATTTTGCAGATAGCATGGTATGGGTGTATTTCCATGACCTGCTCATTATGCTGCCTCCTCAAGACATTCATCTTCTCATAGCCTCCCTCGAAGCACCTCCTTAAACTGCTTATTCTACAGAATAAGCCAGCACACTAGAATTTGGCTTTGGGTAAGCAATCTGCCTCTCACTGTTTTACTCCCAGTCCTACTCTGCGTCAGCTTCTTCATAGAAACTGAGCCAAGCGAGGATTTCGGCTCTGACAAACCACCTCCCCCACGCATCCCCCGGGCACACGTCGCGACGGGCCCGCCGACGGTACAGCACAGGAGGGCGCCAGGCCCCGGCCTGCCCACACCGCTCCCCCTCGTCCCCGCGGCGGCGCTCCGGGGACAGACTCACCACCACCTCCTCGAAGATGCTCTGTAACTGCGTCTCCATAGGCACCATGGGGATCGCCATAATGCCAGGCCGCGCCGCGCCCCGCCACCGAGCGCCGGCCCCCGCCGGGCCCTTTGTCAGGCGGAGACGGCGGCGCGGCGCTCCCTCCCCCGCCGGAAGCTCCGTCCCCGGTGCCGCTCCCCGGGAAGCGGCTGCTCAGCCCGGCCGTTCCGGCGGCGGAAGCGTTCCGGGCGGCAACGACCGCCCCTGCCCGCCCGACGCGGGGCTCGGCCCCTCCGCCTGGCCGCCCCTAGGCGCTGCCGGCGGCGGGGCGAAGAGGGAGCTGAATCCGAAGGGGAGAAGCGGCAGCCCTGTTAAATTTGGGAGGGATTATTTACTTGCTTAGGCTTCTTTGGGTTTTGAATAATCTGTTCTTAGAATAATTTGATAAAATAAATGTTCTAGTTTTTACAGTAAGGATCCCTTACTTATTATGGGACTATAGTTTGCTGTAATTAGTGTAGAGTCAGTATTATTCCCATAAAAAAGTCATAAAGGTGGAGTAAACTGAAAAGGCATTTGTCTGAAAACATCTGAGGGTACTTCACACATGTGCAGTAGTTTTTAAGTGATAAGTAAATGTAAACTCAAAATTGAGTTTTACAATTTTGTGGCTCTTGTGATGCTGGCACTGTAGTTTCTGAGCTGTCTGTGGCTGTTTGGCCGTGAACCGAAGTTCAGTGAGTGCTGGCAACTAGGTACAAACTTAGGTGTACAGCAGAAAAACAAAGCTGATCATCCCAAATTCTAGTTGATAGATGAAAGCCTCCGAGCATCAGGAAATTAACATTTCCAGTCTTGGAGCCGAGTGGAAAATGACCGGGTGTATCCACAGGGGAAAAGCTCAGGTGAAATTGGATAGAGATTATTTGTTGTAAACAAACAGCTTTTGTGTAAACAAGCCTAGAAGAATACATAACAAACAATGAGAAATGTTATCAATAAATTTAAAAAGTACTCCAGGAAATTGTGGTATGTGGAGTGCCAGCACCTGCACAGGCAGTGGGGGTACATGCTGTAGCCAACAGGCAGCCCTATACATCGCCAAAGTCAGTGTATTCTTGTCAGTAATGGGAAATACCTGGTTGGGAAACAAATAATGGCTACCTATATCTTATTTACATACATATACATGTCTGAATGATCATTGGAAACAGAGAGGATATAGCTGGAGGTCTGTTTGTACATGCTTGTGTTGCTCTTAGAATTGGGTTGCCATCAGTCTTAGTGCAAAGCTATTTATTCTGTAAGAAATGTTCATTATACTCCTCCCTGTGTGCTTATTTAAAGTGTGTTGCAGTATGATCAAACATGCCCTTGGATGTCACGTCAACATGTAGTGTCAGTATTTGCCCACCCTGGGTGGACCACCTCATATTTTATCAAAATGGCAATGCTCAGGATAGGTATCTACTCTAATTCTATGCCAAGCTCCTAATCCATTCCCATAGTGACCCATAATGGGACTGGAAAATGAGCCTGAAAGAGGTTGTTTTAGTCATCATTATGTTTTATCCTTATTTTCAGGTCCAGTCTACTATTCTTTCTTTTTCCTGCCTTACTGCTCTGTCACACTCACAGGCTAAGAGCCATTCCTAACTGTGCCTTGGGCTCCAGATCTTGATCCAGCCTCAGTACGTACCAAACCACAATCTGTCCACAACTCCATGCCTAATACAACTTTATATTGTTTTTAGGTCATTAACCAACATTAATTCGAAACTGTACTTACCATGCCAGGCCAAATATAACTGGTTACCTTTATTAGACAGAGTTGGTCTAACCGTAACTTGAGTCCTGGTTGACAGCTTGGCCCAAATACTATGCCCAGTTTTGAGTTTTAAAACTGGACCATGTGATAGCCTTGAACTCCCTAAGACGTCACAACAGTGATTTATCTCCTAAATTAACCCCTCATCTACCCAAAGTGAACAACCTATGATCATACCTTGGGCAGTGAATCTGGTCACTGGTGTGGAGCTGAGGGCCAGGGGTGCCAGAGCAGGCCAGGCCTAAGTCATGGTCACCCTGCTTTCCCTAAGGGAACCAAGTGTCCAAGAGGAGGAACAATACAGATCTTACACACAAGGACTGAACCCAGGCGTCTCTGCCAAGTCACGAAGCAGTGTCAGACTCCGTGTATTAAGTAACACAAAATCGCAAGACAAACAAGGAAGAAAAGCAGCATTTGCATGAGAAAGAAATGAAAATTTATTCCAGAAAATTTCTAGATGAAGAAATGCCTCTTCATCTAGAGACAGAAAAGGAAATGCATTTTTCAAAATAACTGTAAACATCATTTACTCTGAAAAAAAACCTTCATCAAAATGACCATTTGTTTAGGGATGATAAACATTTCTGAGAAAAATGGTTAAGCTTTGGGATTTTTTTCCCTAAATGAGTGCCATTCATTTTAGAAGATAGATGGTAAATGAGTATAAAGGTGTCTTTTAACAGGTGATATGTAAGGCCTGTCTAGTTCTTGTTGGCCTTAGAGGACTTTCAGCTGCTATAATACATTGCTATGCAGAAATGTTCTCTCCCAGTTTTCCCAAGGTGCTTGTTAACATCTATGTCAGAGATGTCTGTCTTGCCCATGTTCTTCAAAAATGTCTTTCCATTCCTGGAAGTTCCAGGTTAACCGAGGACTGCAATTTGAGTATAGGGGAATGGCTTTGTCTGTACCTTAGCCCTGCATTTGTACAGTGTCAGACTGTATGCAAAGTGATCACTTATATTTACAATTCAGTAACTGAGAACAGAAAGGATAAATTGTAATTATTTCCTTCTTCCCTGTTGTTTTCTTTACCCTTAAGGACTGATCGTATGGATTGCTTTTTTTTTTTTTTTTTTTTAATGTGAACTGTCTTTTGGTAGGGATGAAAAGAAGTATTTTAAACACGTTAAATCTTTAAACAGATCTTTAAACAGAAAGGTCTGGGTTCTTGGTCAGTGTTCATGAAGTTTAATATTTTTATTTCATCAGTGAGAAATTTCACAGGAATTCATCACGTGGGCAGTAATGTTTGTGAAATTATAGCAATGATTAGGTAAAATTATCAAAATCAAATATATGAGTTCACATGCTGTTCCACTTGCTAAATGATTTTTTTTAATATCCATGAGAGCAGAAATTCATCCTGGGTGCCTACACTGATGATTCACTCTCTCAAAGGTCATATTTGCTATTTCTAGAAATTTATGTATTTGTTTTGGCTTAGATGGAGTTAACTGTCTTCATAGTAGCTTGTATGGTGATATATTTTGGATTTGTTCTGAAAACAGCGTTGATAACTTCCACCCCACCCCACGAAGAGCAGAGCTTACACAGCCTCAAGGCTTTCTCTGAGAATAAGCTGCACAAAAGGTTGAGAGGACACAGCTGACCCAAACTGACCAAAGAGATGTCCCACACCATATGACATTGTGCTCACCAGTAAAATCTTGGCAGGGGAAAAGGAGAAAGGGGGGGACAGTCAGAGTGATAGTGTTTGTCTTCCCAAGTAACAATTACGTATGGTGGAGTCCTGCTTTCCTGCAAATGGTTGAACACCTGCCTGCTGATGGAAAGTGGTGATGAATTCCTGATTTTGTTTTGCTTGCATGAACACCTTTGCTCTGCCTATAAAACTGTCTTTATCTCAACTCACGAATTTTCTCACTGATTCTCCCCAGCACCCCACTGCAGGAGCTGCCTGCTAGGGTTAACCCACAAGAGTGGTTTTTAGCACCCAGTGTGGGGCCAGAGGAGTTTGAGATGACAGATTTGATCAGAATGTACTGGACTGGATTTATAGCTGGTCCAGCTGATGACTTCCTGTGCTTCCTATGGCAATTGCTTCTAGTGATTGTTAGTGGCTGCTATTTGCTAGTGCCTACCATCTTACTTTGCTGTGCCAGGGGACATTTCAATACCAGCACTGACCATGTGCCTAGGCTGGCCTATGGCCAGGGCCTTGCTGCTGTTCCTGTACTGCTGTAGTAGGCATGCTGTAACTACAGTCTGCACTCCAATTGAAAAGGACTGTGACCTTTAAGTTACACATGAGCATGTGTGAGTGTGTACAGGTGCACAGTGAAGCAGGTACACCCCTGAATCATAGAATCATTTAGGCCAGAAAAAAGCTTTAAGATCATAGAGTACAACCAGAAACCTAACACTGCCAAGTCCACCACTAAACCGCAGCCCTAAGTGCCACACCTATATATCTTTTAAATACCTTCAGGGATAGTGACTCAACCACTCGCCTGGACAGCCTGTTCCAATGCTTGACAGCCCTTCTGATGAAGAAAGTTTTCCTAAAATCTAATGTAAACCTCCCCCAGCTATCACTTGTTACTTAGCAGAAGAGACCAACACCCACCTCACTCCATCCTCCTTTCAGGTAGTTGTAGGGAGTGATAAGGTTCCCCCTGAGCTGTTGCAGTCAGAGTCCAACTCAGTCAGCCTTACACGTAGCGCCAATTGTTGCAGCACGAACTAGTAGGCTACAACGAAGCTTTATCATTGGTCAGGTTCTACTGCCTGTACTGTATCACCTTCCTCCAGAAGTCAAACTACATTGCTCCTCCTCCATCCAACACCCCTCCCCCAGTCCTCAGGGCTATTTAACCACTTACTAGGAACGAGCTACCGCTGCCCATCATCCATGTCAATCAACACGCTGCCGCTGAGGCAAGGCCACAGCTGCATGTTATCAATGCTGATCAACCCACTGCCTTCATTCCTCTACCCCAGGGGTCCTCAAACTACAGCCCACAGGGCTGGATACGGCCCCCCAGGGTTCTCAATCTGCCCCCCGGTATTTACAGAACCCCCCTGCCCCCCCCCGCCGGGGGTTGGGGGGGGGGGAAACCAAGCAGCCGCAGATGGCTGCCTGCCACTGCATCCGCGCGCTGCCCCTGGTTAAACAGTTTGAGGACCCCTGATCTACCCTGAGCCTCCTCCTCTTGAGGCTAAAGAGCCCCAGTTTCCTCAGATGCTTCTCAGAAGACTTGTGCTCTAGACCCTTCATCAGCTTCATTGCCCTTCTCTGGACACGCTCCAGCACCTCTGCATCCCTCTTGCAGTGAGGTGCCCAAAACTGAAACCAGTACTTGAGGTGCGGCCTCACCAGTGCTGAGTACAGGGAACAATACCTTCTCTTGGTCTACTGGCCACACTATTTCAGATATAAGTCAGGATGCTGTTGGCCTTCTTGGCCACCTGCGTACGCTGCAAGCTTATATTTAGCCTGTGGCCCCAGGTCTTTTACGGCTGGTCAGCTTTCCAGCCAAGGGTAGGGACTGGAGCCCATGGATAAGTCTATACTTATGGGCAGGGTGAATCGTTCATTGTACTATTAAACCTTATAGCCTGGTTCAAAGGGACCAGGCATGGAATTTGTAACAGATATAACCTTAAAATGTTGTAACAAGTCGAGTTGTGCATTATAGTAAACTATACAACAGAAGCTTCCTGAACAGAAGACAAGGCTCACAAGAAGCCCTGCGAGTGTGACCCGATCTGAACAGGTTTTGGCAGCCAGTAACTCCACACCAAATACTGCCTCTCCTGTCCTGAGGAACCACCATAACAGATGGAACCCTGGTGAATTCAGTGGACATTTCTTGGACATTTTACAGAGGTAAATAGACCGAGGCAATTATATTTCTCTATATAGCAAGGGTGGGTGGAGTGCGGGGAGGGTGGACAGGGGGGTTATTGATGGGGATGTATTGAATAATACAGGACCTAAGCATGACACAATGTTATAGAATAAAAGGTAGAGATTGTACTGGTTTGGGCTGCAATGGAGTTAAATTTCTTCATACCAGCTCATATAGTAGCATGGTTTGGATTTTTTTAAATAGTTATAAATATTATGATTTTATTTATCATAAATTACATCTCACATGGTACTCAATTTTAGAATCAGGTCAATATTTGAGTAGTTACACTTGCATAGCCCTGGTAGGCTATGAAGGTACATTTTCATAACAATTGTTCAATTAACCACCAAACTGAAAACCAAACAGATTTAAATTCTACGTACAAGAAAAAATATTGAATTTGATTTGGCTGTATACCATTTGTTTTTAATGACTACATCTATCACTAGTGAAAAAAACATGTAACAAGCTGAATGAAAGAAATAGGTGACAAATATGGATTGAAACTCAACAGGAGGAATCTTCTGATGCTAAATAAGGGAAGGGACCTAAAAACACAGACATGACACAGAGCAGGAGTTAAGAAACTGTCTACTTTCATATTGGTTTTGTTTAATATATTTAGCGCTTTCTTTGAAGATAACAAATACTTTGGATGACAAGCTTTTAACCAAACAGTTGAGTACCTGAATTTGTGTCATTTTTTGCATTTTATTGTGTAGCAATGTATTACATAATCTCAGTTAAGAGTTTAACTAATGCAGTCCTTATCTTGAAACATGACAAGTTTCTCTCTACACAGATAATGCTTTCTAGCCTTTGACCTTTCTGAGTAATTTTCCTGATTACTTTGGCTTCCTGCAAACCTATCACTGATGCAAAAGCTAGGATCTCATAAAAAGTGCATGAACAAAGTACATACATATTTGAAGCAGGAGCAGCAGCTTAGTCACAGCTAACCCAGCAGGGGAGGCTGAAGAACGCAGCGTACATGCAGCTGAGAGGCAGATCTTGGCAAAATGGAGCTTCAGGATGATATTACTAAGTATCAAAGCAGTTGTTTGAATGAAGTGCCTTTAAAACAAACAGAGTATGTGAAGAAAAAAACCCTGCTGAAATACAAAGCTACCTGTGCTGTAAGTAGATGCTGTTCTTCAGGGCTGCTAGTTTAACAATTCTCAAATCTGCAAGACTTTTAGAAGTTTCATTGTATTAATATGATCATCCATGGTAGCTTAGTAATTGGTGCTCAGAGT
Source organism: Falco naumanni (assembly GCF_017639655.2). Lineage (NCBI taxonomy): Eukaryota > Metazoa > Chordata > Aves > Falconiformes > Falconidae > Falco > Falco naumanni. The sequence continues at coordinate 55,077,286 of NC_054059.1, read as the reverse complement.
TTTACTGCATGAATGTACTACCCTCACTGGCAGTTTTCTAAAGTTCTTCTGGTACTTATCAAGCAAATATGTTTGTTTCTGGCAGTTAACTGTGCTTTTTGTTTTACTATAACAACCTGACAGTTCTTTTGCACAGCAAAGACATTGCTTCAATCTTTTATTTTATGCATTTGTTTTAAATTGATGTACTTGTGGCCAAAGCAGCCATGATTCCTTTTTGATTACTATTTATCTTTGGATTAATCATTAACAAAACAGACATGTAGGAAAGGTGTTGGTGAAGAACATTTGGGAAGCAAGGCATGGGAAAAGACTAATGAACCATTTCGTACAGTATTGTCAGTCCACAAGTCAAATAATCATGGTTAACTCTTTCCTTCTTCCCCAGGGCTTTAAGAGTCCCTGTAAATAGTAATGTGTAGGGGTTTTGTTATGTTTTTTAAATCTTTTGTTGTAGCAAATAACACAGTTTTAGGCTTCTGTTTGTGACTACGAAAGAAACAAATTACATATAATATATGTATGTGTATATGTTTGCATGAGATACTGCCTTTGTAAATTGGAATTTAAAGAAAATGACAGGTACTGGTTTTAGAAAGACTCAAAACTTAATTTTCAGAACAGCCCTATGAAAAAGCGAGTTAGATTATGACACTCTTCAGCTTTAGGTCATCAGAACAATTTCACATAGTAGAACTTCCTATTTAATGCTGCATTGTGCAAGGATTCATAAAATATGAGGGAAATGCTGGAAGCTGAGAACAAAAGAGAAGATAAATTAAAGACATTTTTCCTTAAGTCTTCAGTAAAAATAAATTAATCATGAGAAACAATGTGGGAAAAAGGCCTAACTAGGAAGGAAAGTAAATTATAGTTTCAAGAGGCACTTGGAAGAATAAAGTGAGAAACATAAGTATCCTAAAACATATTAATTCTTTCTGTCTATATGAAAAAACAAAATTTAAACATTGTAGGTGTAAACTTAGTATTTTACACCATTTTTGATAAACAATATGCATGAAGTACTTCCTTGGCAACTTTTTTCCTGAAAGCTTAGGCAGAGAATTATGTACAAGTACAAACAGCAATCACACTGTCTAGTAAGTCCTCTAGAGAGCAGAGCATATCCATTAGGAAGAATTTTTTAATGAATAAGTATCCATAGTCCTGAATTGATACATAGAAGTTAGCTGTGGAAAGTCTTAGGATTTCAGTAGGTGCTACCAATGTTATTTCACCTCAAGGATGTATGTTCCAAATTCCAGAGTCTTTCTGTAAATGCTATAATAAAGGCAGCATCTCATCTGTATACCTGTTATAAGTTTTTGGGTTTTACTTCATCTCCCTCTTTGCTTGCAGTGGTGGAAATGTTTCCTGCTCTAATAGCTGTACTTTCAATTTAGCATTTTCTGTTTATTTTAATTTACAAATGTGAATTTTAATGAAAATGAAGGGTAAAGCCATAGTGAACTTCCAGGTGAAGAGTGCATGCCATGGTGATTTGGCTTATCTGTACTCAGTGACAAGACCTGTTAGGTCACCATGGCAGTGTTATCCTCCCTGCCCAGAAAGAATGGCCACTATTCTAGCCCAAATGCACCTCCTGATTCTGTCCTTGCTGACTGGACATAGGATTAAACTGCTGCCATCACATCTGGGGTCTTTCTTCAGGGGTCTTCAGCATTTCTGCCACTTTGGACAATCTTTCCCTACGTACTTATTCCATCTGTCTCTTACCCACTTCTTTCAGCAATTCCATTTCCATTCCTACTTTTGGGGTATTTCTCTAGCACAAAAATCAGGGAATGAGCAGCTGGAAGAAAGTAAAACTGAGAGAGAGAAGGTGCGAAGGAAGTAACTTTGGCATTGCTGGTGTTTGGTGTTGCTTGGGGAAAAATCAGTGACAGAGCTGGAGAGGGTGGGAAGCAAGGGGAGACGAAATTCTTGAGCACAGTCGCAAGGAGGATAGCAGCAGGAGGAGAAAGTGGGGGGTCTGGAAGGAGCCCCTCTGACTGTATCTGTCTGGAGGAAGTGGTATGTGCTATGCCAGGCCCACAGTTAGGTCTCTTGGTTGTCCCTGTTAGAGGGCTAGTTGGGAGTGTGCCACATTCCTGACTTTCTGGCTCGTATGCTTTCTGGCTTCCTGGCCTATGGGAAGGAATACTGTGCACTTGGACTGTCCCAGTGTGGAGCTGCTCCATGGCTAAGCTGTACACCTGTACCTCAGAACTGAGCAGTCCCCCCTGTTCTGCTACACTTCTGCCCAGCACCTGCAAGACAGGCTGGGTGGTAGCAAGGAGAATAGGGTGTTTTTGTGAGCAAGGACGGGCAAAAAGTAACAGGACAGTGTATGTACACTTGTTTATATCCTACTCACACATGCAGTTTTTCTTAGCTCCTTGTAATTGCTGTAGTCTCAGTTACGAGGCTCCAATACAGTAATACTGAGCATAAGAGTAAGCCTCTCTTATTTCTACTTTATTTTGAATCTTAGTATTTGCTAGTGCCTGGTGGTTCCTGGAAATGGCAGGAGACAAAAGAAGGCTCTGAGGGAAAAATGGGAAGTAAACTGGGGTGGTTTATGGTGGTTTTCTGTGATAAGCATTTTCTGTCCCATTGTTGCCTTAGTGAAAAGTACATACACTGTGAAATACTCTGAGAGGGTTGTCACTTTTCACTGCACCTTTCAGCCAGCATACATCGCCATTCATCTTGAGTGTCTGTTAAGCTGATAGAGGCCTCCTCAGCTCTTCCCCAGTCTCTCAAAGGTTATGTTACTTTCTGTTACGAGGTTTCCTTGGGTTATTTGTCTCTTTCCAGTTTCCTTTAACGTTGCTAATGGGGTGACTTATGAGAAACTGGCATGTGGATGGAAATGTGACACTTGCAGCCTCAGTCCAGCTGAGTCTCTTAAGAAATCCCTGTGAGCATTTCAGGGAAAGCTAAGTAAAATGAATTACCATCTCTTTACACAGATAAAGAATTTGCAAAACAGGTAAATATATTGACTGCTTCCTGTTTTTTCCCGAGCAAAGACTTCCCTGATTACAACACGGGACTGGCCACAGGTTAAAAGTGCAATATTGAGGTGTTGGCTTGTAAGGAGTTCACAAGATTATCATTCTTGTGCCTCCTCTATCTTCAGGCACAGAATGTCTCCAATTTTTTGATGAACAAGTTCAGAGAAATTATTAGTTCATAAGAAATCATACATTCATAGAAATGATAATCACACAGTTAATTTCCAATAGACCTAATAGTTTATCACAGTTGTGAACTTTAATTTTCCTGTGTCTATGTGACAGGTTCTGCTTTGTGCTTTGGTGGTTGTATCCCTGGGACTAGGTTTAGGACTAGGACTGAACCGTGGAGACCAGGAGCAAGGTATGTTTATGATACTTTCAGCATAATTATCACCGAAGCTAGATCTGGTAAATGTCTTCAGCAGCTATTTCACAGAGCATGTAAATGCTCTGTGAAAACTTACCAGCCTTGAAAATAAATTTCTTGCATTCTTGAAGTTGGATTGGATAGAAACTGTACACTCACAATCTATACTTGGAAAAACCTGTCCTAAAGTACTGAATGCCTTGCTTCTCCTTCTAGAAGTGTCAAACTTCGTCCACAACAGGTATGGAAATCTTGTTTTGTTTTGGTGTGTTTTTGTTTTTTTTTTAAGGAAACTTTTAGGAAAATTTGAGATAGGAGTTATCTTATTACATATAATATCCTGCAATTATTTAACCAGTATGTTTTGTAGAAGAAATATCATCGGACTATCTTCGGGACTCATGCTGTGGGTACATTTGGCATAGTTCCGGTGGCTACTGTTAAAACTGAAAACTTCAGTTCAATAAAGCTATGATATAAAGGGGATAATGGTTTGATTTGGTGGAATGTTATTTTTTAGTTAGAGAAACAAAGTAGCATTTTGTTGTTAGGGAGTCAAGTCAAATGAGAACAAACACACCACATGATGAATTAAATAAAACACTCCTTTTAGAAGCAAAACAATAGTAATGTCATAGTGGAGGAGTTCAAGGAAACAGTTTCTTTCTCATTCCTAATCAACACATATATCAACACATTGAACTTATTCACTTACTTATTCATCAAGTCTTAGTTCCTGAGATTTTTCAATACTATGGGCCTAGCAAATAAAGTGAGATAGAATTGTAGTTGTTGGTTACATATGTTTTATTACAACTTCCTGTGTAAAATATGTAGATACCCACAACTTCGAGTCTTCACTGACATTTACCTGAGGAACTTGGTCATAGTTGTAGTAAGTGAAAGATGGAAACAAATCAGTGTGTTAGCATTTTGGTGCCTCTGCAGGTGCTGCAGAGCAACCCTAAATAGGGACTGACTAACATTATTTGCTGCTTTCATAACCAGACTTACTTGGGAAAGATGAATTAGCCAAACATACACTGCAGAGTGGGAAGTGAAGCGTCAGCCCTTAGCAGCGTGCACCTTTGTGCAGTTGCATTTGCTGCAAGGGCAGTGGGAAAGAGTGGTGGTGTTCAGGAGCAAAAGGAGTTGCGGTCAAGACAGGTGCTGGAGGCTTGTGGTCTCAGGAGAAGGGGCCTGGATAGGAGTCAGGAGGCCCTGGCCTATAGTGCAATTGATTCTGTTTATATACTCAATGTGAATTTCTTTATAGCTCCTGTAGTAGTAATAACTACTCCAAATAAAAGTTAATGAAACACTAAATTCCTGACCTTGCACAGTTATATAAATATTGTAAAGAAATTAAAAGTATGGGTTGCAAATTATGAAGGGTGTGAACAGTTCCAATACAGTCAGAGGAAAAGGTTAATATTTTTGTATTTTTTCTGACTTAAACTCACCATTCTGTATCATTTAATATCAGGTAGACCATCTTAACAACTCTGAGTTGTTCAAACGCCAATGGATAGAGGAAAAATTTAATTAAATACTCTAAACTTCAGCCATAGAAGCACAGAAAAGCTCTTTGCCTATGTTTAGGTACATTTCTGAAAAATTGTAGCTCTTTCTTGACAGAACAGACTCCAGTCATAAAACCTGTAGCCCTCAATTAGTTTTCTTCATCTCTACTTTTGACAGATCCATTTATGCTCATTACATATATTGTTTGTTATTCTAATTATTTGCAAAGCTTTCTTGCATTGAACAATAGTTGCTGTAAGCAACTTAAGAGCGCAAAGTTCAACATGAGAACTTTCTACCTGTGAAACAAACTGGCTTTCTTGAAAAAACTAATTTTAGCTCTACATGGTTTCTACACAGTGGATATTAAAGCCCAAATTTTGTAGCCAGTACAGCCTACAAAAGCATGAACCTTTTGGCAACTTTAATAAATTGCACCAGCAAACATGAGTAGTTATACCTATCCTTGTCTAGTGGTGTGAGTGGACAAGAAAACCGGAAATGTAGGTGCTCAGGGTGGTTCAAACAGTATTTCTGCAGTACAGAGAATGCAGACACAAGGCTCATCCTGGTGGAGGCTGGTGTGGAGCTGTGCGTGATCTTTGGAGATTTGGCATTTTCCTAAGGTGTCCTCAGCGGTCCTCAGGAGAGCCAGAGTTCTCCCTTTGCCTTGCATGAATGTGTCAGAACTGTGGTGAGGAAACACGTCTCCATTTCCAGCACAAGGCCCCTCATTTGGAGCCTTTTCTTTCTTTTGATCAAAACAACCAAACCTGCAGATTTCTAATGGACCTTGTAATGATTAAGTGGGAGAGATATGGTCAGAGTCCGAAGTGGACTAGTAAGGCATATTATGGGCCTTGCCCAACCCCCCAGGGCTGCCCCCATGGCCCAGGACCCCGTTTCAGCCCCCTGGGGCCATCAGTCCCTGCCCCAGAAATGCTGCAGCAGGGCGGGTCTCCAGGTCCGCACAGCCATGCCCTGCATGGCCATGGGTCCCACTGAGCCAGGCCCACCCACAGGCCAACAGCCTGGCCTTGGCCTGTCCCTGTCCCCAGGGTAGTGCCCAGTGCCTGGGGTGGGCTGCCCTGGTCCCCCCAGCTGGCTGCCCCACTGCGGTGGGATGTGCCCTGGCTCCCAGGCTATGCCCAGCCACCCCTGGGGAGCCCCCATGGCTCTGGGTGCCCAGCCCTGAGGGAACCCCCATCCCACACAGCTCCCTGCCATGTATATTAGGGAGCATCCAAAGTGGGAGTTATTCTTCCTCTTGCATCCTGGACCCAGAAATGAGCAGGGGACGTGCCAGCTTCCTGCTCCTCATGCTTGGAGGGGGAGACACCTAGGCATTGTCTCCTGTGCCACTGGTCCTAGGGAGATCTGCTACAGGAACAGCCCTGCCACAGGCTCTGGGCAAGTGTGGCCCAAACAGCCACCAGGACCTTCAATGTCCAGAGGACTTCCTACAGCTTTCATTTCACCTTGCTGACCCGTGTGCTAGTGGGCATTGGAAAATGACTTAGGAAACAGATTTGGGAAATGTTTCAGCACATTTCTTGCTGCAGCCTGTGTCCGTGATCCATTTAATTGACCTCTCTGGGACAGAGCTATTCAACCACGCAGAATCATTGCCTTCTCCTTACAGTCAGCTGCAGGCACAAGTGCAATGAGCCACACAGGAGAGAGGTACCTGGCTGCCAGTGTGACAGCGGCTGCAAGGAGCGTGGGGACTGCTGCTGGGACTATGAAGACACCTGCGTGGAGCCAAGTATGTTCCCCTACTGGCAGTGCTCACTAGTTTCCATTTTATTTTGAGTTTGTTTTTTTCATGTGATATTAATACGAAAAGGATACATTCTTGTATTTATGCAGACGTACAGAAGCTATGTCACATTCCCTCAGGGAGAGAAGGATGTGGTGGTGGTGACCTGGCAGGACACAAAATCTTCCTATGTATTTCTCAGATCAGATCCCTGTACATTTTTCCCTCGTGGATAACCAAAGCATTTGCCGTACATATTTCCTGGCCCAGATAAAGCTGTGGATAAGCGTGAGCAGAAATCACAGGCTACCTTTGACCAGGGCCCTGAAACAATGCTGCTGTGCCAGCACCTCTTCCCTCTCAAAAACAAATGGGTGATTCCTTGTCAGGTGCACTCTCCAGCCTCATGCAGTGCTTGGTGGGTGCCTGGGGCTGGAGTAGTGCACTGATCTTCCAGGGGAGCAGCCTGGCTCTGCATCAAGGCCAGACACCTCTCCAGTTACTCTGCTTTCCCAGCAGCTGCTTGGATGTTTCTTCACCTTTATCGCTTTTTCTGCCTGCTTCAGCCCTTAAATCTCTTTTTTTTGCTGTCTGCTGGGAATCACGTGCAAGAGCAGGAAAAAGATCTGCTTCCTTCTCTTTCTCTTCTTTAGGAAAAATATGGGTTTGATGGTTTGATTATTATTTTTTTTTAATCTTCCTGGAAAGGTGGAAGGCATTGAAGATTGAAGGGGAATAAAGTAAATTACTCTATGACTCTGCATTACCATTCCATGGCCACAGAAATAGACTTCATGTGTTAAAGAAAATCTTGAGCTTTCCTTTCAGACAAAACTGCTAAAGCAACTCAAGCAGGACATATAAAATTATAGTTCAACAAAAACTCTTGGGTTTTTTTTTGGTTTTTTGTTTTTGTTTTTTTTTTTCTTTACTTGTTTGGGAGATTTCCACACAAAGGAGTTTACGTGAGGTTCTATGAGCCAAATCATAACCCTTTTCTTCCAATTTTCAGCCCAGTCTTGGAGGTGCACTAATTTCCGTTGTGGTGAGACACGGATACCTGGAAGTTACTGTTCTTGTTCGGATGATTGCTTGCAGAAAAAAGACTGCTGTGTAAACTACAACAGTGTTTGCAAAGGTAAATCAAAAGACAAAAAGATTTATATATATAAACTTTCCTGTGAAATAAATAGATGGGTAAACATGGCAAATATAAAGGTAGATGCATTTGTTTCTCAAGATTAGAGTTTTACAGTGACATTTTTGAGAATGAAGATATTTTAAGGTGAAGCTTTTTGGTACTTTTGACTGGGAAAAAATAGTTTCTGGAGAACAATGTGAATGTGTGCCATTCCTAAGAAACACAGAATGTTTGAATATTGCAGCAGTATACTAAATGTGGGGCTTTTGGATTGTTTCCTTTTTTCCTTTTTTTTTTTTTTTTTTTAATAGATGGAGACATGTTTTCTGCTTCAAAGTTCATGGGATCCAAAGTACATATCATAGTAATCATTCCTAATTTAAAATATCCCATCCTTTTTATTAGAAATTAATTTTCAGATGGTGTTTCTTATATCTTATGTATGTGTGAATATCTTTGTGTTTCATACAGACTCTGGCTAAACACTCAAAGACTAGCACTAGTAAAATCAGATTACAGGAATGACACACGAGGAGCATACCAGTGGCATAAAACATGGTCTCTGTTATCAGAATTCCTTTATCTGGTGAGGTGGCAGAGATTTAAGGCAGCTCCTGCAAAATTGTGTTTGTCACCTAAATGCAAGTTAAAAAGCATTCGAGTTAGATTAGGTGCTAAGCTGATTGAATTTACCTGTAGTTAAGGTCACTGTACATCCCTGCCTTTGGCTGCTTCGTGGGAGAGAAGCTTTCTGTGTGAGCTAAGAACTTGAACAGCCACTGCTTCTCTTTGTATTTTTTCCTTTTCAGATGTTTTCCTTCTTTCCTCTCTTATTGATCTCCTTTGTTTCTTCCAAAGAGATGGGCAAACATCATAAATGAGTATAGCTGTGAAGCAGATGGAGAATATTCAAAGGAGAACAGAAAGAATTACTTGAAATTTGAAAGCCATGGTCAACAAGGAAAGATTGAAGGAGTTTGGGCTCTTTACAGAAAAAAAAAAAAAAAAAAAAAAAAGGCTAAAAAGAGCGCTGGCAATCATCTTTACATGCATAAGTGGTATCTGCAAATAAAGAAGGCAGTAATCCAGTGTGGACAGAATACAGTTTAAATGTTTTCCATTTAAAACCAGCTAAAAATTAGGCTAAGGTTTCATAGTGATTCCTTCTTTCACTTGTTTGCTTGTCTGTCTAGTGTATGTGCTTTATTTTTAACTTAATATTGTAAGCATTAGCCATTTACAGGTTTGATTAACTAATAGGTTACACTAAATGATTTCTAAAGGGATCTTTAGCCCTGTGTTTCTATAATTCTGTATTGAAGCAGAAAATGTACCAAGAACAACTCTAAAAAGATCAACTAGAAAACTTTGTTGTTTGTTTGGGTTTTTTTAATGCTGACTCAGTATTTTCTTTTGTTCTTTTAGATGAAATACCTTGGGCAGAAGAACCATGTATATCACTTGAAACTCCTCAGTGTCCAGCTGGGTAGGATAAAACAATTTTGTCTTCTTAGCAAATAAAATCATTGTGATGGTCAGAAATACTCCAGTGGCTTTAAGCAGGTCTTCATGAGGTGTTCATATTTACTGAGAATAAGGTTCCTGCCCTGAGGAATATTCTATAGTAGTAGTTTGTGGCTAGCAATGTTTTTTGTTTCTAAAACCTTTTTCATTTCGTTGCACATTAATTTATCACTTACGGTTTAGAGCAGAGTACAAATCCAGACTAAAAGTCAGCTTGCAAAGATCTAGAAAAATTGTGGGAGTGATCTCAAGGTTCATGTATCACAAAATGTTCATAGTCCATTTTATGTTACCATATTGTATCTGTGACAATTCAGATAAATCACCTTATGCAAACTTTAATAACTGTTAGAATCTGTGATTGCAGTCCTTTATCTAACTAACAGGTTGGGTTTTTTTTACTTGAATTATCTGCCAAAAGAAAGGTGTGGAAGAAGGAAGCTATGAAATTAGCCGTATGTCTACAAACACTGTAACATGGTAATTCTGACATCTACCTATAGATATTTTGCTATTTGTGCAGTATTGCAGAAACATAGTTTAAAAGTTGTTCTCAAAAAAAAAAAATTCTTTTCTGGTTCATTTATGGTATTTGTGATGTTATCCGTTATTCTATCTATTTTACTGCAAATTTAGTTTCATTATAACAATAGTAGCTGTAGTATTGTGGCCTCTTCATGGGTTCCTGCATGAGCCTCTCAACATAGCTATAGAAATACACTTTTTAAGTTAACAAATAACTTGCTGAGTTAACACAGTTTCACAGGCTACAACTTGGAAATTAGTGGAGAAGACCTTCTTTAAGGGCTGTAAACATAATTGCTATATAAAGCTCCATTTGATTTCAGATTCAAATCAGGAAGTTGTTTTATACAAACTGTTTTTATACAAACATTAATGCCAGTGTACTTCCATGTTTTGGAAAGACCACTGTGAAAAAAACAAACTGGGATGGTGATTATTGTCTGATGTGAATATATAATTTCTTTTTTTCATAGTTAACACTTGAAGTATTACTTGAAAAAATGGAGTCAGTTATCAGTAATTGCATTTTATCAACCATTTTCTCCCCCAGTATTTTCCAGGCTTATAATTCCTATAAATTACAAACAGATGGGTTTTTTTTTTTGGTACTACATGTAGCGAAACCTACTTCAAACTACATTTTAAATTTAATTTTAGGTTTACCATTTTTATGTTTCTTTGTATGTTTCTGAGGAGATTATGAAATATATAACGATGGTTAACTAAAAGACTGAATTTGAAAAATCAGATTACTTGATCCCACTGATTTTGTCACTTGGTGTTATGAAAAAAAGGTGCTATAGCACCAGCACTTCATAACTGCTGATGCATTTTTCTTTAAGAGTCCTTTTAGGTTGCTTAAGAGAAAGTATGTTTAATAACTTTGAAGTTTATTTGCACAGCTGGCACCTCCTAGTTATAATTTTTATAACAAGAATTTAAATACTGTTCTAGAGATCAGCTGCAGCTTGTGCCTATTTTATCATATCTACTATATGAAGTCAGATCTGAGGCTTTTATCCTTATATACATGAAGTCTTACCGTAAGCAAACTAGCAGTTGCTGCATTCTTTTCGTAGCTTTGAGTTCAGTTTGTCAGGGTCCTTGAGGAAAAGAAGTGTTCTCCAGCTCAATGAGAGCTGGGTGACATGAGAGGTATAATCTGCAAAGAACATGGACTGCTTAGTGATGTCTTCACAGAGGAAATGTGGTAAAGTAAGGGATTAGCCGAAACCTGGCATTGCAAATAGATTATGTTTCTCAGCTGAGGCTAATTGGCCCTAACTGCTTGCTGGGTGACTGCTGTACTTTTACAGTCATTGTGCAGCTGCCCTGAAAGACTTTTTAAGATGAACTAAGGAATAAGAGACAGAATTCAACCCATCGCTATGTACAGAGGCACTTTGGCTGCCCTGAACTCTGGGTCTGTATTTGGATACTAGTCAGCAGCATTTGTATTTATTTGTATTTTTATTAAAAGATTAACAAATCCAATTTCTTTTGTAGGTTCTGGATATACTGACTAGCTTGTATTCTATTTCTCCAGTATTTTTTTTTTCCAGGAGTATTGTGTATTTGCTCTCAAAATTGAACTATTTGTTTATCTCACACTGTGATATTAATTCTGGGAAGTACATTAAATGTCTGGATCCTGCTTTTAAAAATAGAATTTATATTGTTAAAGATCTTAACAAGTCACCAACTGTCTAAACTCCTTTACAATGACAAACTCATATTTTCTTGTAGGTTTGATCTGCCACCACTTATCCTTTTTTCAATGGATGGGTTTAGAGCAGAATACTTGCAAACTTGGAGCTCTTTGCTGCCAAATATTCAAAAACTCAGTAAGTTACCAAGAGTGCTTTGACTATTTTCTTTAAAAGTCTGCATGCAACCTCTCCAGTCCCTTTTGTGTGTTCATGCATATGTGTTGCTCAGCAGTAAGAAAAATCACAAATCACGTCTCCCTCATCAGTTGTGTATTTTCATTATTATATGTTGACATTAATTCTTGTATTTGAGTGCACAGCAAACATGACTTTTTAAAAAAAGACCTCTAATACTGGTCATCAGCTTTTCATTAAATAAGTAGTTTGAAATGTGCATTCAAATACAATTTAAGACTGGAAAAAACTTCCAGAGAAGGATTTCCTGCATTCTCTGTACTCCATTGAAAAATTCTAGATGATAAGGAGATCATCATTAAAGTATAATACAAAGAAAAAATGCATTGGGTATTGGGAAATTTTCCTCAAAGATGCACTTTGTCAAAGTCAAATATTTTAAGAACATAGAGTCATAGAATCACAGAATGGTTTGGGTTGGAAGGGATCATCTAGTTCCAACCCCTCTGCCATGGGCAGGGACACCTTCCACTAGACCAGGTTGCTCAAAGCCCCATCCAGCCTGGCCTGGAACACTGCCAGGGATGGGGCATCCACAATTTCTCTGGGCAACCTGTTCCAGTGTCTCACCACCCTCACAGGAAATAATTTCTTCCTAATATCTATATTAGATATCAAATAATACATATTAATAAGATATTAAAGAGAAGCTACAGTTTTATCTGTGAATATTATTACATTAGACTTCAATGCAATGTAATTTACATATTGGTGGAATTTAATATATTGATATGATTGCAGTAAGGTACAAGTAACTGTTTCTAAGTATTTCTGAATCTTGGGAGAAACAGTAAGTTGAAGATCTTTAGCTTGTATTGTAAAGGGCTCTAAAAAGTGAGACCAATTATTGCACACTGTTAAAATGTCCTGAATACTTTAGAGCTCAGCTCTCAAGATACTTTGTACCTGGACAAAATGTCTGCATATTTATTTTTTTCTTCTCAGCAGTAATAGTTTAAATTGACAGTGTTTGTATCTGTTCTGAATATATCATATTGTGTTTCTATTGTGCTCATTTGAAAACTTCACATGGTTGTTATGAAGTACTACATTTTACTGAATAACTAACAATCTTGTTTGTGGATAATGAGAGTGTCCATAAGCTTGAACTTGAAGCAGTGTGCAAACCTGACTTCTTGTGCAAAGATTTTATTCTTTGATGTCATTCTGACTTTGGAAGAAACTTGAGTCAGTGAAGAAATCATGTTCACAGAAGTCAGTTTTAAGTTCCAGTCTTTTGAAACAACTTAAAAGGAAGTGCCAAATTGACAAAAGGCATGAAAATCATGCTATGTTTATTTATCCAGGAAATCCTTTCAAACACAAAGAAGTGTAATTCAGCATTACTTATATTTGTAGTCAATTTTAACAGTTGATTATACATATTCATGCTAATTATTCTCAGAAATTGGTAGTGGAAAGGAAAGGGAAATTCCTCTGTTTGCAAAAGAAAAAAAAAGTGACATTGATTTGAGTATAAAATATTTTCTCTCTATTAAGTCCATTAACCTAGGATTTTCAGTAGAGCTAATCAAGCTAGTTGTTCTAGAATATGTACATTATGAATGCAGCTCCTTTACCCTTTAAGAGAAATCCATCAAAAATTATGTTGATTTTCTCATTTATTTGTCCATTTTCCAGCCCGTCTTTAAACACTCTTTAAGCCTTTTTTTCTATACTACACCAGAACAGTTTTGTTGAACAAAATTTCGGCCTTTCATTGTGTAGTTGAGCTTCCTTAGTTAAAATCAGTTTCTGTTCTTTGACTGAAATGCTGTACATCAAAGTATAAAGTGTGTTTGAGCGTAGTCATCTGACTCAGCTTAATACAGAACTGTTTTTCCACGCAAGTTAGATTAAAAATGGCATTAAGACATCTTCCATTCTTCACACCTTGGTTTTGTGGTTGAGTAAGTTGGATATTACACTGGATTTAGATGTTACAGGTGTTTGGGCATGGTAAGTGCCTTGGATTGCTGAAAAGTGGTACAGTGTATGGAGATAAAGGTAGGACACCTGGGGTGGGATTCACTCCAGAGCAGGACACCTACATTTAGATACATTCTTGGAGGTGACTGCATATGAGATGTGTTCACGTTCATTGTAGTCAGTGTGTTTATGGTTAGTACAGTCTGTGCAGTGGTGCAGTGCATGAGCTCAGAGAACAAGCCAGCTCAACCGACAGACAGAGGGTGCTACAGGACAGATTGTTGCATTAACCTATGTTGTAGGAGAATGGCTGCAGAAGCATGGCCTTAGAATCTCTGAAGATCTGCACAATCCAGGCGTGGTATTAGCATAGGCCTGTAATCAGAATTGTACTGAAGTTGCTGTGCTGAAGTTAACAAGAAAGGTAGCCTTGAGCTATTCTTGAATCCTGAGACCAAGTAATTCTGTTGTGCCAACAGGCTGTGGCTGTAACAAGCTACAGCTGCTGGGAAAGCAGGTGCAGGGCCAAGAAAGATAGGGACCGGTATGGGAAAATAGGGAGTAACAAACTACAAGGCTGAAGCACAGCAACACAATTAGCTACATGGATAGAATGCTTATTTTAGTCATGATAATTAGGGGTGTGAGAACCGCGCACGTTTTAGAGACTACTAACCAATTTTATTTCTGCTTTACGAATATGCATGTGTATTGGTTCTATATAAGTAGCGTTAGAAACTAATAAAGTTGAGCAAGATGCATAACTCATATTGAGCATCTTCTTGACTCCGGCAAACCCTTCTTCCAACACTATGTTTCTAACACTTCAGACTGCTATGGCGTCCTAGGTGGCCTTCAGCAGCTGTCAGGAGGACACAGATCTCTCAGTGATCTTGCATCAAAACCGCCAACTTTCATGCAGATGTCTTGGATATCTGAGAGTATCTTAAGTGTCACTGGACTTGGTGCTTGAGCAACTGAGTCCTTCCCATGCCTCTGGTCATTGCACAGCTCTGCAGAATATCTTGCCTGGGGTGACCTGAGGCTTCCGTCTTATTGCATAAACATATATGTCTAGTGCCATTTTGGATCTCAGAAATATCTGAGACACTCATTTGGGTTGGCAGACAGGATTTAGGAGCAGCATCTGAAGGCCACGCAGGGTCATTAAAAATGTCACAAATGTCTCTAAGCATCTAGGCTTTAGGCAGCTGAATTGAGTGTCCAGGGTCCACTGACTGCAGTGGGATGGTAGGTCTGGGTCACAGACACCAGAATGTATGCGTCTTCATTTGAAGTCACACTTCTCCTCTAATACCACAGCAACTAACTGTGGTGATTTGTTTGTTTGTTTGTTTTTAAGACTGTTAGTTCTAAATTAAAAAAAAAAAAAGCAAATTTATATGAATTCCATGATTTGTTGCAGAAACATGTGGCACGCATTCAAAATATATGAGAGCTGTTTACCCCACCAAAACCTTTCCAAACCACTATACTATTGTAACAGTAAGTGAGAATTTTCAATTTTTTCGTTTCATTACCTGGATGACAGAAATAATTTTGTGGTGCCAATCTTTTTGTGGGACACGGGAATTTAAGCTATAGGAGTAAAAAACGAAAGGAATATGCTGAGATAGTACATACAGGTGTGATCTATGTGGCTATATATGTATGCTATCTGATTCCGGCCTGTGAAACAGTTATGCCTGATCTTTGACAGTTTAATTGGATATAAGTGAGCACGTGTAAGGACACAGCCATTTGATAGAAGTGTGGCTTAGGATGGGTTTGGGAGCTGATATATAGCCACATGACACATATGGTACTTAATCTATAGCACATCAGGTTTTAATTGGGCTGGGGAGCAAATGGAGAAAATCAAGGGATCTTGACAGGCACTCAATTCATTGACAGGAATCTGATGATCTGTGTGAGTTAGGAAAGCATGTTCAGTTTCTGTGATAAAACAGCCCTAAAAATAGTTACAACACTGCAATAGTGTGCTTTGCAACATAGTTTAGGCTCCATTTGATTTCAAGACTCAGCAGGGTTTTTTTGTTCATTTTCATTTTGCAGGGACTGTATCCAGAATCTCATGGCATTATTGATAACAACATGTATGATGTACACTTGAACGAGCATTTCTCACTTTCGGGAACAGAAAAATTCAAACCTTCATGGTGGAAGGGGCAGCCAGTAGGTTTATTTCTCATCATGGTATTGCTTTATGTCTAGAGTGGCTCATGTACTATGTTATTAAAAAAAACAAAAATAGAATAAAATGCAAAGCTGTGTGATATATTTGCAGTATGTGCTAAATATCCTGTAGGTTTTGTATTATAGGCTGCCTACAAAACCAGTTTGCTTTTTATCAAAGTAAAAGAACTCTTAAAATGATAATTCCAAGACTTAAAAATGTCACTTAATGTTGCGGTTAGTAAAAAAGGCTTAGATATTCTGCCTAGTATAGGGATGGATCTCTTGCCACAGGAAGCCACAGTAAATTTTTGACAGGCTTTTATTGTGGGGTAATTTTTTGCTTCTCTTTTGACAACTAGCTACAAAACTAAATCTGAAAATCTACTTCCAGATTATATCCATTTACAAATACACTTACAAAGTCCAGGCATATAAAAGCAATGAAAAGAATAGCAAAGATCTTAATTTCCAGCAGAATTAACACTTATAGATAATGTATGGCACATTTCATAAAAAAAACCCTACCCTGATTGTACCTATAATTATGATTAATATTATTTATTTACTAGAAATATCAAGCTGTGATAACAGTACAAAATATAAAAAATACACATTTAGTATATAGTATATTTACTTAGTTTACATTTATATATTTATTTACATGTGTCTGTATGCGTATGTATCGCTGTGTGTCCATGTAGTCATGTTTACAGTATACTCAAGTACCCAGGTTTTGGTGCTATTGTTTCATGAAGGATTTAATCAGGTTTGTAAGAGAACCACAGCTGCACTCTTTAAAATGAATAGAAATATTCCCTCTTATAATAAAGTCATATAACTAGAATCCATATCTTTAGAATAGAATAGAATAATTTCAGTTGGAAGGGACCTACAATGATCATCTAGTCCAATTGCCTGACCAATTCAGGGCTGACCAAAAGTTAATGCATGTCATTAAGGGCATTGTCCAAATGCTTCTTAAAAATTGACAAGCTTGGGACATTGGCCACCTCTCTAGGAAGCTGGTTCCTTTACCCTCTTCATAAAGAAATATTTCCTAATGTCAAGTCTGAACATCCCTGACACAGCTTTGAATCATTTTTCCATCTTCATGATCCATTTCACTGGCATTTGCTACAGGAAGAAAGATTACTACTCCTTGCCAATTACGGAAATACCTATATGATTTTTTCCTATGCTGAGAATACCCAAGAAATGGCAACATACTGCCTTCATTGCTACTGATTTTTCTTCAGAATGTGTGTGTAGAAAACAAACCGCTAATGACATATGGTCATTAAGCAACTGTGTGATGTGTGAAAGAAAGAGAAATGCACGCCTGCAATTATGTGTTTTTACTTCGGTGATCTGAGGCCCTCCAGCAGCGTAAATGCCATAAAATCATTTGTTTATATCTTTACTCTAGATCTGGCTGACAGCAATGTACCAAAATTTGAAAGCAGGCACCTTCTTTTGGCCAGGCTCTGATGTTCCGATTAATGAAACATACCCCAACTTGTACAGGGTATTCAACAGGTAAGTTTTTACAGGGCTTGTAGTAGATTCCTGAAAATTACTCCTAAAATCCAAATTGCTGTACGACAGTTGAAGGAAATGAAATTTAAGGTTTTTAAACAACAGTCTGAGAGATACGTGCCATGTCACATCATCCTGGTTATGCCACAGAACTACCAATATTAGTTGAATTTTTCAAAACCATTTAGGGGATTCACAATGAAAAAGTCAAAGGGTACTGTATATTCTGCTCTCCTAGACAGTTCTGAAAGTTTCAGCCAACTGCAAACCTCTCATCTCCCACTAGGAAAGCATCCTATAACTGATTAGTAGCCACTGCTAAGCTGTACCAAGGATTACCATATTTCCACACATAAAATCTACACTTACTATATAGCCCTTTAAAAATACTTGTACCTGAGAATAAGATTTCAGATAACATATACCCTAAGATAATGAACACAAACTTGGAAGCCATGGCAAGAGGATATAAGAGGCAGAAACTAATGGCAAAGAGGATGCAGGACAGGGAAGCCTCTGAAGACTGAAGGAAGATAGGCTCTAGATCAATTCCCTCTGGTCTTGCTTGGGTGTGTGATAATGTGCACACTGCTGCTGAATCATAGTTCTGTATGTTTTCTCTAGTTAATTCACAGGTCACACATGAAAATATAGCAATTACCTTCATAGTATTTTTTTTTCTTATGGACAGCATTGATATTAGTAAATTATTTCTACATTTTCACGATGATTTTTAGTAAAGGTCCATGATTCTTCACATTTACAAAAATAATCTAAAGCAATTGTATAACTGTAAGTCTTTATAGTTAACAAAGGATTTGCACTGATGTGTGGGATTGGTACTCAGAAAACATGTGAGTAGTGTAGGTTATTAACATAAAGCTTATGCATGACTTGGGGGGAAGCAAAGTTATTAATGGGTGAATTCCTTCATAGGAGACAAAGCATGGTGTCACGAAGATTTTGCTGAAGACATTACTTGCTTTTAAACTATAAAAGTCCAAGGTTTATACTTGCTGGAAAGAATAAAAATTATTCAGACTTGTACTTCAGGTTTATGTCCAGAACTTTAAATCTTTTTTGCATGCATTTCATTATAAATATATGAGTATGCCACCAACATCACATTTGTGTTTGCAAAATAAGGATCTGTCTAATCTAACATTAAAAGTGAGTTACATTTGATAAAAAATGAGAGTAATAAAATTGATTGCTGGTACCTTTTTTAGATGCACCATTCATGAAATCCCAGTCTGTGACTTTACTGTATGACTAGAGTGGACACTTTCTATGTATCTTGGAATTAGAAGGGCTTATCAGAAAAGCCTTGTTAACATCGTTATCTTTTTTCCCCCCCCCAGTTCGGTTACATATGAAGAGAGAATTTCAGAAATATTGAAATGGCTTGATTATACCAAATCTGAGAGGTAACACTGGTTGTAAGACTATCACTTAGAAAGGTTTTAATGCTTAGCCACTGAAATTTCTATTGGTGTTTGTGAAATATGGAATCTTCCTCACCATCTCAAATGGTAATTTGCTGAACTTAAGCCTGTTGTATAAGTATAGCTAACCAGTTGTAAGATAGGATTGTAGATACAAAAGATGAAAAAGTGAGCACGTATCTGAATGGGATGTACTGTTGTATAAGTTTTATTGGTGTGTCTTTTTTCATGGTGCATGGTCTAGAGGAACAGAACGTTCAGTTTCTAGTTTAAATGTATGAATGAGAGACTTTATATGAAAGATATTGCACAAGAAAGGTTAAATATCTGAAAGTAATTGCAGGCAGTAATTCAGGATGAAAGGTAGATGTCACCACTGACTGTGGTGCTGAAATTTGTGATGTTATCAAGTGAAATCTTTTATATGGTGATTTGTTAACAATTTCCTAATGTATTTACAATTAGGAGATGCTCTTTAGAATCTCACTGCTTAATCAGGAAGAGATCCTTTAGGTGGTAGTTCTGCTTACATCTCAGAAAGGAACAGCTTGCTCTGCTGAGGTCTTGAAGTTTTTCAGTGATTTCTGAATACCAAATAAAGTCACTGGATACTGTTTCTGAAATTGTAGCTTCAAATAGTCCATGTTGATTACTTACAAAACACAGAGGAAACTGAATTATTATATTTTCTGTATGGGCTTTTCTTAAGTTTTAAAGAAGTTATTCATAATTCCCTTTTAAGTCTCATTTTTTTTTTTCTAATGAAAGTGTTCTTTTGAAATGTTATCTCCAAATTCTCATAATATCCCATTCTTATTTATTTCTAACTTCAGGCCTGATTTCTATACTTTATATATTGATGAACCAGATTCTTCTGGACATTCATTTGGACCAGTTAGTGGGGGTGTAAGTAGGTTTTGTGTTTTTCTTAGCCTAAATTGCCCTAAAAATGGTGCTGTACTGTGAACTTAACCAACTTAAACATTTGGAGAGTAGATTAAAAATTACTGTGACTGTTTTATGAAGTTTTATTAAGAACTCTTGCTTGTGGTTGAGCCCATTTTTATGATTCCAACACTGTGTGTGAATCAAAAGAGGTGTAAACCAAACAGGCCGGCAGAGAATAATTTCAGAGGATATGATTAGCAATAATATTAATGATTATATTTAGACTGAACTTCAAGGTTATTGCCAAGAGGTATTTGGAAACCTGTGGCCTGGCAAATCCTTAAAACTCTCTTTTATTTATTCCTAACACTGTACTTCAATGTTTGTTAATTTGTAACTCAAAAATAGTACATTTTTTTCTTGCATGTAGGAAAAAAATCAGTATTTAAGGAGCTTAGGACTCCTCATATCACCTCACCTCCTTCCTGGAATGATCTTGTTTAATGTATTTGAAAATGGTCTTCAGCAAAAGACCTTGTTGCAGTGGACAAGGACAGAAAAACTGATCTTTATTGGATAGCTTTAGGCTCCCTGATTGGAAAGGGAGCTCCATGTCTCTTGGTACATAAAGGACTTAAAACCCCATTACTGTATATGCAATTGTATTATTTGCACACAAAACATTCAAGAGAATGCAGCAGAGTTAGGGGGACAAGAAGGGTGCAGGTGCTCAGACATGGAGTCCTCAGATTCAGTCAGCTGTTGCTCTTGCTGTAGGACTTACAGCTGTGCCATCTAACGGAACAGCCATCCTCTGTGAGTGGCTGTAGGGTGGGTTGTGCTGAATTTCTCCTGTATTACTTAAGTGGTGGTTAATGGTTTTCTGTAGGAAGTTAAGGAGAATGTATACATGAGAGAAGGGCACCATGCTTTCTTGGATGCCTCCCTGGTCTTACAGGCAATACATGCCTGTAAATATTTTTGAAGCACTGCTTATTGTTCATAAAATGACTTGTTCATACTATAATAAAAATTGTATTGAATGTTATAAATCTGATATTTTATATAAATTTTGGAGTGAGGAACAAATTTGATCTGAATGTGTTGATTATTTTTTTTTTGTTTCAATAAACATTTTTTGAAGCTCAATTTTTCTAAGGTAATAGAAAAAAAACTATTTGTCACTCTTTAAGTTACATATTCTGTGGTAGAGTAGTGGAATTCTGTGCATCTATATTCTAGTAGTGATGGAAAAAGAAAAGAAGAAACAATATTAAGAAACTGAAAACTGACAGAAAAGCTCACTTTTTTAGACTTTTATGATTGTATTTAAGCAAGAACTTGAAATAAGAAAAATTCTAATGAAACTGTTTTATTTCACAGGTAATCAAAGCCTTACAGATAGCAGATCAAGCACTGGGGATGCTAATGGATGGACTTAAACAAAGAAACCTGCACAAATGTGTAAACCTCATTGTTGTAGCTGATCATGGTATATAGTTATTTTTTCAATCTAATTTTACTGAGTCATTATTTTCTTCCTCTGTGTAATATGTGTGCTTACTAGTTTTAATCTATTTTGTAATTCACTGCATCTTCCTTGCCATATATTGTATATAAAAAATAACTGTTTCTATGTTGCCCTTTAGGGATGGAGATGACCTACTGCAGACAGTTAGAATATATGACTAATTACTTCAAACAGATTGATTTCTACATATATGCTGGGCCTGCAGCTCGCATTCGAGCAAGAAATGTTCCAAAGGACTATTTTACCTGTAAGTATGGACCAATTCTGGGAGTGCAAACTCAGTATAACAGGAAATAAATAAATACGGAAAATGGATAATCAGTAATAATCAACAGAGTGAACAGCTTTCCATTTTCCTTAACCTGGCTTAAACATCCATGGAAGTTGGGAGTTTTTTTTGCAAGAATGACCTCTTTAGATGACATTGAAGATTAGAAAAACTTGTTGCAGATGCTGACGTTTTCTTGGCATGTGGAAAGTTGAAGTAAAGCTAGTTTTATTGTTTTGAACTGGAACTTCAGGTCTTTTGTAAGTGCATTGCTCTTCATAAATTCCTTGTGCAACATTGACAGAATCAGTCTTTTTGAAGCAATGACTATTTCTAACTCTGTACAAAGTTACAAAATCTGAATCTTAGCACAGTGGAATCCAAGAGTTAGTTGAGCCCTTTGGCTGGTATCTCAAAAGAACAGAAAATTGAAACCATGTGAGCTGACTCTGACTCAGAACAGATACTGTGGTACCAGACTGAGAAAAAAAAAAAAACAACCCAAAACCAAAACATCCCCAAACTTCCTGTATCAAGGAAGTAAATGGAAAGAGGTAAAGCATGAAAGCTCTCTATTTAGTGAGCATATATATAATTCATAGAGTATTCTAAAAGGTATAATTTCTGCAGATCTCAAATAAGAGATAGGATCCCATTGTATGTTTTACTTATCTTTTCTAATTGTATTTATATTTGTAGGCACAATATTTATAAAGCATAAAGCAGACTTTCCTTGTTTTACATAGAAGACAGTCTAAGTCAGACAGGAGCAGAGTAATAAGCAGTGGAAAGAACAATGATATTTTGTATATGTCTTAACATAATTGTTGCCTCATTTCTTCTAACAGTCTTACTTTTTCTGAAGGATTTTTCCTTCTGTAAAGTGCTCAGATTTGTTTTTTAAAAAGCTAATGTCAAAAGGTTAAAGTCACTCTTTGAAAATGTAGAAGGTGAAAGTACTAAGACAGACTGGATTTGTCTCTGTGACTGCCACTGGAAGTGGAATACAGGACAAGTGCTCCAGGTCCAGTTTAATGTAAAAAAGCTTATACTTCCAACAGAGGTTAGGTGGGAGAAGAAAATTTGGTTCTGATCATGTGTCAGCTTTAGGTGTAGGCAGTCAGTACCATGACAGCTTTCTACAGTCTGTCTTGATGTACCCAAAGTACTAGGTATTTCCACAGGGTATCACACTGACAGACAGTTACCCTTGGAAACATACCATTCCTACCCCTGGAAGGTTATGGTTACCATAATCTTCACAGGATAATAAAGAAATTCAATTTTACAGACAAAAAACATGTTGAAATTTTTCTCATGAGGCTTTGGACCTTCTGCTGTTTAAATGTATGTAAATTTCTCTTTTCTTTTTAACAGTTGACTCGGAAGGAACTGTTAAAAACCTCACAGTGAGTAATATTTTCATAATTTTTCCATGTAGTTCCTCTTAGTATGAATCTGATCAGAAAGCACAATTTGTGCAAAACTGAGGCTACAGTGCCAGTTTAAATAGTGTCTTGATTCCAGTGTACAATTGCAAGCAGTTCTGGAAGTTATTCAAAGATGGTGCACAAAAGTTTGCCATGGGGAATCTCTGTTCAGAGAAAAAGAGTCTTCTGTACTTCACTTTGAAAAAAGTGGCTGACTTCACGTGGAGAAAGAAGAGTGTATCTTTATTATAGAACAGAATACAACACAGAGATGCTTTAGGTAATAGGCATCTGTTAGCTCTGGACCACAAGTGTTGCACCCACACTACGTTAAAGCAACTTTACCACAAAACAGATAATGACACTGTAGAGCACATTGCCACAGGGTGTTGTAGAGGCTAGAAATATAAATAGGAAGGAAGGATTTTAGACAAATTAATGGGGGACAGGCCTGTAAGGGCTATTAAATGTGATCCACAAGCAACCTCTAACTTAAGAAGCCTAGAGAAAACTGAGCAGGTACAAGAAAGAAGGTTCATTCAATACTTCAGTTGTTCTTACAAACTTTAAGTATCTGATTCTAGAAATTCTGGAGATCTGAATGGAAACAGAGTACTAGGCAAGATTAACCTTTGGCATGAGGCAGTATGGCTATTTGAGGATCTTTTATGACATTTCACTTAGGTAACCACAGAACTTTCAGGTATGCTGTACTACCACTGGGCCTCATACCAGTAGTTCTGCTTGGATCTCTGCCATGCTGTATGGATGTAGACTTCAGGGCAGGTGCAAGCTTGTTGGTGTCTCCCGTGTAGACCATTGCTCCTTGTGGGTACACTCCGTGACATCTGAGCTCTGAAGGGTGCAAACAAGAGAGTACAGAACAGAGGGCAAAACATGGAAGACCAAGCCTATTTTATTAAGGAAAGGTGATAATGCATTTTTTCTTATACTTTTTTAGATAGATAATTCGCTGGCTCTTTTTTTCTTTTTTTTTTTTTCTTTTTTAGTGTTCAAGATATACATTATTACTTGTAGGATGAATGTGGTGGGCAAACTAAAATGCTTGTAGGAAAGCTGTCTTTTTTTATTTATTTGCGTTTATGATTTACAGTGAGTTAAACATTTAAACTGCTTGCTCTCTGTGTATTGTCATAGTTTTCCCTTCTTTCCTTCATTGCCAGTTTTTTTTCTATTCTGTGACTAGTCCTAGTTCAAGCAGTGGACAGATGTTCTGGTAGTTTTAGAATAAATTCTATCAGCTTGGAAAAATTCTGAGCTGTTTCAGCTGTGTATATTTCTGATAAACCACCATAGAGGTCTTCCTTTAAACTGTTGAACAGCCCAGTTGTGCAATATTGCAGGTAGCTTTTGCCTGCCACTGAAGTCCAAAAGGCAGTGATTTTTTACTTTTTTTATTTTTTTTTTCTTGATTATGAATACCTAAGAACACGTCCCTTATTCCCCAGCATCCAAAGCAGAGGTGAGAGTACTATATCCGTGGTTGGGAATAGCAGAAGGAGCTTTTTCAGTGTTACATCCCCTACCCCATCGTGTGATGTGGAGCCTGTCATGTTCAAGAGTGTATGTGAGGGGAACAGCACAATTTGCATGTTCTCAACTCTAGTTGAAACTGCAACTGCTAATAGTTACAGAGATGTAACAGTAACATCTGTGTCTTACAGGAATAGCCTAATATCAGGATACTTCCGCTTCCCCTTTCTGTTCATAAATAGTGTATTTTGTCCCTTTCATGTTCTTAGAACAAGAGTTTTGGGCAGAGAAGGGAGTTGTATATCGTAT
This sequence comes from Falco naumanni, assembly GCF_017639655.2. NCBI lineage: Eukaryota > Metazoa > Chordata > Aves > Falconiformes > Falconidae > Falco > Falco naumanni. The sequence goes on along the minus strand of NC_054059.1, from coordinate 55,052,490 downwards.
ATTAATTGCTAATCAATGGACATAAAGTCATAATGTACGTTGATTTTTTTAATTTTCCTTTTAATTAGATTATCCTTTGTAGAATGACCTCTCCTGGGCTAGCAAACCCATTGAATCCTTATTTTTCATGTTCCTGGATTCCACTATGCTTCTTTGGTGACTGTTCAGGCACACTTACTCTCATTTCACATTAATGTCATTCTGTATAGAATATACAATTCTAGTACTTAGAGGTGAAAATGTCAGATCAGACTCCAAGTATGCTATAGTTTGGACAGTTGGTGTGGTAAAACTTTTTTTTTGGGGGGGGTGGTTTACCCAGCTTCGTAGCAGCTCTTCCCTTAGCATTTTAGATGTTCTGTGTTGTCCCAGTGCTGGATTCCTGATCAGGAGCAACACTTCTGAAACATTGCCATGATGCTTGCAGCCAGCTGGAATGGCTACTGATGGCCACATGTAGTTAATCTTTGCAGTATCTCCTATGGTTGTCATTAGGCTGTCAATGCCAAACTCATTCATGGCATGCCTGCTAACACAATAGTTACAATAACACATTAAATGTGGATGTGAAATCTAAGGCTTTTAGCTAACAGCTGAGCACTGGACATTTACATGGCATAAGAGTACATGTTCAGCCTTGAAACGAAAACCCTAGACTGTGCTACGTTACGTGTACTTTGTTTTCTTTGTTATTTTGTGAATGGTAAAGTATAGAAGGTGACAGAAATAAGCTGCTCAGGAAATTTCTCTTGTAAAGTGTAATCTTATATACTAGATGCCAGTGACCTTAGTATGGACATACAGACTAAACGCTACTACTAAATATCTTTCACCCTTAGGAGTATTTTACCACAGTATTTGTGAACTTGCTATACACGTTATAGCAGTATATTTTCAAACTGTTCCAAAAAAAGCTGCTTTTTCCCTCCATTGCTTCTTGGGCCAAAAATGAGATCTGCAGGTTATCCAAGAAGCTATCTGTGAATCATATGCTTTCTGCTTATATTCCTGTCACTAAGATGCTTGTGATAATGTTGAATGTTGGGTTTATTTTTATGCTGAGCAAAGCTCATGACTGAGCTCTTTCCTTTTGCACAGTGCAAAAGATCCCCTCAGCACTTCAAGCCTTATCTGACGCCTGACTTGCCAAAACGATTCCACTATGCTAACAATATTCGTATTGATAAAGTTCATCTTTTGGTGGATCGACAGTGGCTGGCTGTGAGGTAACTTAATTTATGTGACTGTTACCTTATCTTTTTCATCCCATTCTCATCCTTTTAATTTCCTTCAGATGCCTCATTTCATATTTTGTTTTAGACTTGTTACATTTCCATGTACTTATGTTTAAAATCTTATTATATGTAAAAAGAATGCATTATTAGTGTGATTCAAATCTTAAGTCTAATAAACGAATCATCATCACTCCAGATCAAAGTTTTACAGAAAAAAAAGGAAGAAAAAAAGAAAATAAATGAATACTACACACAAAAAGTCTCAAAAATATTGCAATTAAAATTGTTATACAAAGCCTTCCCAGTATCTCGCCCTTTTCCTGGTGTTACAGTCACTCTTCCACCACTTCTGGGTCCTAAGGTTGATGGCTTCAATGTGGTGTATGTGTGGATATGGCAGTAATCATCATTATGAGTCCTTCATCGGGAGAATATTATGATGTTTCTTCTTCCTTGCTCTGTGATCTGAATGGAGTCCTTCCTATATGTATGCTAACACTACAACTTGCTTATTCTTCACTGGCCTGCAAGTTAGCATTACACCTCAGTTCACTAGATATGATGCATTCTGCACGTGTTAGATATTTGTTCTTTATTCTCTTTTTTACCTCTAAGTCTGGCTTTGCTCAGTTCCAGATCTGTATTTCCTTAATTGATCATAAGTGAGCTGTTTTTAGCCTTGGGCTCTCACAGAATAACTAGTCGTTACTGCTGCCTGTACAACAACGATGTCTTTGCTGTGCAAAGATAAGCTGATAACAAGTTAGACATAACCACCTTGTCATTAAAAAAAATTGCTGTAAGAGCTAACCAATAAAAAAATAGCAGGTCAAGAGGAGTTCAGAGAAGTCTTAGTCCTCTGAGGCTTTGAAAACTCAATGCGAAGCCTGTGGTGTTAGTAGCAATACTGTATATACTGAGCTACAGCATTGCAGTAGGAGGAGCATGGGCTGACTTGGAATTTCAAGACTATTCAAATAATAGAAAATGCCGGATCAGTATATGACTTGACTGTTTTGATGCAACCAAATAATTGTCCTGGACATATAAAAATAGATGCCCACTAAAAAATCTCATATTCACGCTTTTAAAAATTGTGCTTAGATGTTCTTGTGCCTCTGAAAACAGGATACATGTGCTTGACAGCTGTGCATTGGATCAGTATGGGATGGCTATCTCTTTGTCTTTCCATGTATCTCAGCAATGGGTAAATTAAAACAAGTGTTAGTCATTATAAGTCAGACTATTCTGACATGTTGTTAGTTCTATAACACACACATCCACATCTCTCCTTCACCCTTTAGAACCCGTGATGAAAATGCACTGTCTTGTAAGGCAAAATCACTTGCAGTCTTATTTATATTGTTCCACAGAGGCTAACAGCGGAGGTCTCCCATTAGAAGTTTTCTATTAAAAAGCAGATGCCACAGAACATAACTGAGGAAGTCTTCCTAAACAGATTACACTTATTCTGCAAATTCTAGCTAGGTGAAAGCTTCAGTTCAAAAATCATGATTTTTTCAATTTATTTTTTAAACATCGATTCACTGTACACTCAGTAGCTACCTAGAACTATTTATTTCTGTCCATAGGTATCTGTTACAGGAGAAGAGGTCTTCATATATGTGAACACTGGATGAGCAAAAAGTACTACAGTATAATGCCAGAGTCAGTTCTTAAGACATGATCCCAAGTCCAGTGAGTCAGGATGACTATTATTAACTGGTTCTATTTGTGCCATTTTTATTTACACTATTTCATGGTTTTTCCTTAGGGATGGAAGGTACACATTTTGTGATAGGGGTAACCACGGCTATAACAATGAATTTAAAAGTATGGAGGTAAGATGATTTTGATTCAAGTCTTGCACCTTCTTATATAGAGAATCATGATGTGCTAGGTAAACCACCAGAATAGAATAGATTATACTTATTGCAGTGTAATATTTCTTCTGTGTCACCCAGACATAAACTGTGGACAAATACTGGGGCCACATATTCATATTTCCTTTCATTGATGTGTATGAGGCCTGCTTCCTTGAGATCCTGTAGTAAAACTTGTTTGGACTCACTTTAGCTCCATGGAGCCACATAGACCACAGTAAACAGGATAGTATGTTTAGCTATGAGACGCTGAATTATTTCATTCTTTCATTCTTCTACTGAAGCAATGAATGAAAAATCTCCGTAGGCTCTGGGAGTTCAGTTTTGCACCTGAAAGCCTGTGTGCTCAAATAAACTCAATCTCACTGTCTCTGCTTCTCTTACAAGACTTATTCTTTTCATCAGAGAAAAGAAGTCATTAGTATAACCTGAATGTTAGTATAGCCTGTATTGCAGTTTCATCTCATTTTCACTTCTGGTTACAATGAGAGTATTATGAGGTCTTGAGCGTTTGGTTTTTCGTATACTTTGTGATGTGAACCTGTAAGTAAGGTCAAGCATGCCACTACTAGTCCCCTATTCTGTGCCTGAGAATCAGATTCTTCTAGATCTTCGCAAGTATATTAAAACCATATGTCAATATACTGATTAGAATGGTGCTGAATATTTGTATGCAAAGAAAAGGTAAATTTTGGTTACCATAGAAACCTTAATCATAAATAACTTTATGCTGGTGGCACAATGACTGAGGAAGATTTTTTTTCTTTATAAAGGAGCAAAATATCTTAATGTTGTCCTCTTAAAATAAATTAAAAATTCTTTTTCTATTATGAGAATATAAGAATATTCTTTTAGAACAGATCATTGTCGTGTTTTGTTGTGTTTCCTGTATCTTACAGCAGCTCAGGAGGCTTATAAAGTAGTAGAAAAAATGTAGGACTGTAAGTAGTTATCAGTGTTCTGCCACAGTGCTTGCAGACCCCAGCAAGGCCTGCCCAGCACTACATTGTACCATTGATGGTACTGATGCAGGTCTCTGCTGAGCTTGGGATGGGTCTCTGCAGTTCCCTGCTCCTTGCTTTAGCCATGGCTATAGGCTTTTCAGCGACCCAAAGACTTTTGAAAATGCAACATGTATTAAAAAAAACTCCACCCACCGCCACCATTGCTTATATTTCTGTCTCAATATTAGCCTTTAGATAGGATCTGCCTGTGTCATAACTCTTCACTTCTTGAAATGGCATTGCTACTAGCTGTTGCAATGAAAACATAAAAATGTGTGAATTTGAAACATAACAAACAATTTTTGTAAGTAGGCATCAAAGTATTAAAGAACATAACCCCTCCCAGATTCATTCTAATAGTTCAAAGTATCCTGAGAAATTACTTTGTTTTGCTTTTTTCTTCAAATTATATGCAATGGCAAAATTTTCCTTCTTTACCAGAACAATCCTGTATTTTAGCTTTTATGACTGTGAAAATACTTTTTTGTACCAGGGTCCCTGTTTCTGTAAAGTGCAACTGTTTTTTTTTTTTTAATTCCTTTAGATAACAACTTTTGTTTTATTACAATCTAGGCTATATTCTTAGCATATGGCCCAAGCTTTAAAGAGAAAACAGAAGTGGATGCTTTTGAAAACATTGAGGTTTACAACCTTATGTGTGGTGAGTAGAAACAATCCAGTACTTTAGATATTAAACCAATGGTGTTTTCAAATACCAGTGAGCTAAAAGAAGAGTAACAAAAAATTGAGTGAATTCATTCAGAAGCTAGGTTTTTCACACAGAACACTGAAGCTCTGTGCTTTTGTCTTCTGTACAGTGCTAAAAGTTTAACTGCCAAAAATTATTCTGATTTGAAGGTTGTTTCTGATTGCAAAAGTATTCCACTAAAGAAACAGAGAAAAGTGCTCCTGCCCCATGGGCTTGCTGTTGAAATGATACCTGTGGGATAAGAATCTCGTAGAGAGTTATCATTCTTGTTCATAACTTAAGATGGACCATTGCAGTCCCAGCAGTGAGCATTTAGGAAGCATGCGCCTCAGAAAATATGGATTAAGGCATTGCACAAAAATGCAACAGGCTAATACGCTTCACAATGTGATGCATTTGTAGTCACATTTGTACTCTGCATTAAATCATCTAAACTTATGAATATTATGGCCTTGTATAAAAAAAAAATACTGTTGATATTCAAATACATAATTACCAAATCTTGATGCAGTGGAAGACAGAAATGAACTTTCATACCTAGAAAATTGCAAGTTGATGGTAGCAGTTACCATAATGGTTTAGATAATGGAATAAGCTATTTCTTCTATAGTTAGAATGAATGCATAGAATTGCAAAGATAATGACTTTTAAAAATGCCATTTTAGTCTTAAAATATGTTTTCAATTTCAAATGTTTAAACAGATTTGCTTCATATAACACCAGCACCAAACAATGGAACACATGGCAGCTTGAATCACCTCTTAAAAAAACCTTTTTACATTCCTTCACATGCAAAAGAAAACTCATCTCCTTCTTCATGTCCAGTTTCCCATCTGATTCCCGTACATGACCTGGGATGCACATGCCTGGGTGTAAGTAGGGGCTTCTGGGTTTTTTTAATCGTCTTTGTCAAGTGTATTGTCTTTTCTTTGGTTTTCTAAACTATGATTTCATTCTGAATGACTGTCATGTTTTACAGATAGATGAGTCAGCGCTAAACGAGAGGTTAAATCTGACCACAGAAGAAAGTAAGTAGCAAGGAATTAAATGAACAACAATATTTTAAAATCTATGCCCAGTTTAGATTTTACATTATTGGTTTCAGTGGGAATTTTTGCAATGTTAATTACAATTTAAAGTGAAGTAGGAAGACCAAGTCAGAAGCATAACTTTTTTTCTTTTTTCTTTGCATTTCTTTAAAAATTGCTAACTGATACTGTTATAGCAACATTTATGCATAGGAATTGGATCTGATTCCCATTAAAATCTCAGAAAAAACCATACAGGTTTCAGTGGTCTTTGGAAAAAGCTTGAGCACTTACAGGCTATATAGAATAACACTTGTTCCCCACCTTGTAACCATAACTTTGCCTTGTGTGCTTTTTTATGGGCTTTCTGGAAATCTTAGCAAGTGTTATAATGCTTCCTAGCCAAATAAGATGTAAATTTCACTTTACTGGCAAGATAAGTTAAAAAGATTTATATGGGTATCAAATTGCATAAAACCAAGAATTTGCAAGTCTGATACTTACACTGACTTTTTTACGTTAAACAACATAAAAACTATTTTCTACATTTTTTTATTTCATTCAAACTAAAATCTTAAAGAAACATACATCCATGTTTACTGTAGGGTTTATTTGTATTTGTTAATGTTTTAATTTACATTTTTTCTCTACTCCTTTAAACCTTTGTGCCACCCAGGATGTTATAGAGGAATGAATTAATAATTATTGTTTAAATTCTAGTACAGAAGGCAAACTCATATCATTTGCCATATGGGAGACCCAAAGTTCTTCAGGAGGACAATATCTACTGCCTCCTTTCTCATCATCAGTATGTGAGCGGATACAGCTATGATATCTGGATGCCACTGTGGACTGCATACACTGTGAATAAGCCTGTAGGTTATCAAATACCCATACTATTCTTAAATATGTAATATAATGAATTGAAAATGTGGTTCATTCATCAGGAATTCTGGTTAAGGACTGATTGATATCATGTGACTAAGGCCCTTATATCTGAAAAAGAAAAAATGTCTTTGATACGTTTTTAATTTCAACTATCTTAATATATTGTTTAAAAAATAGGAATGGCCACCTGTTACCGACACAAAAAATATAGAAGAATTAGAGCTACTTACTGGTGAGCTGGTTCCATTAAGCCTGTAATAGTTCCATTAAGTTCTGTAAATGGGATAAGCTGTCAGGGCAGTACTCCAACTTGTCTGTCATTCCTGAGGAAAAGCAGGCTGTGATTTCCAAAATCAGCAACTTTTAAGCTTTTATATGAATATCATGATCTTTCTGCACTTAACAAACCTTTGTACAGCTCTCCAAGACAGTTTGTACTAATGCATATTTCTCTGTGTTCTGTTTATTTGCTCCCTATCATGCTATATAATTTCTGAAAAATATAATTATAGCTGAATGAACCTCTGAGAGTGCACAAGTATGTGGCTCTGAAACACACAGAATTTTCAGGGTCAGTAAACTAGTGGACATTCATGGGTTTAATTCCTCCTATAATTTTGACCTTTTTTCTAAGTCGCCCTGAGGAAATAACTTTTACATTGATTTTTCTGTCTGAAAGGAACTGTTATTGATGTCTACATAATTTATTATTTTATTGCTATAAATATGGGGAAATTATTTTAATCACATATATGCTGCTAGAATGTCAATATTTCAGAAAGTTTTATTCCATCCTTTCTACTGATTTTTCACAATCTGAGTGAAAGATCATGAATCCAGCCCTAAGAAGGCTCCTAGTCATGTGAAACAAATGTCCATGTCAACAAAGATTTGTTTTACTTCGTCATGTTTGAAGATCTGTTCTTATAGCTTACTATGAAAGTGAATTACCATAATGAAAACCAGGTAATTGTAGGCAGATTTTTTTCTGATTTTGCTTTAAAAGGATTAAAAAGTCTCGCTAGAGATGGAGTCTTTCTAATATTTCAGCACCAGCAGAAAAAATCTCAATAAAAGCAAATAACTTTTCAGACATTTTCCTTTGTTGGAAACCAAATTCTTAATTGGAAAAGAAGTGTATAAAGAAAGTTCTTGCCCGATATAACATCTAAATCAACAGAAATACATATTTGTGGGAGTTTCTTATAGTGGTTTACGCAACATTGTGGGAAGCAGCAAATGATTGAAACTAAAGTATTAGAGCGTATATTTCACAGCAGACTCTAACACAATGATGTATGTTTTCTATAGAAGGGATAGGAAAGAATAAATTTCCTCTGTAATACTCTCACAGTCACAATGGTGAAAGGCCGTCAGTGTCAGAGCTCACTCACTGACTTACCTTATAGAGTCAGCTGACATAATACCTTATAGAGTAAGCTGACATAATGATTTTTTATTACAGCATGTACTAATCAGGAGAAAAAAGCTTTATAAATTATAACAGCAGTGGAAGTACGGAGGGATAGAGCTGGCTACAATACTTGGGAATGACAGAAAATTGCAATTTCTACAGAATTGTTATTGCATCCTAGGTATTTATATGATGTGAATAAAGTTGGTGCAGTGATTTACACAATTTGTAAGGTGGGGCATTTATTGTCATTAGGTAGCTATAAAGAAAGGCTTAAACAATAAAATCGATCATGCAGGCTGGAGTTCTGCTGGTTTTGTGTGATTTCAAAGTTCTGAAACTGGGCTGGCCATTCAAGCCCACACAGACTTATTGTATCTGCATGTGATATCAGAATCAGGGTTATTATGAATAGTATATAGTTACAGTTCTTAAATAAATGATGTCAGGTAGAGTTTTGGTTACTTAGTATTCTCAGTCAAAGAAAAATTTAAGATTGAAGGACATTTATTTTCTTGAGGTTCTATATTCATCTGCCAGGGAGGAAGGCAGATCATCTTGCAAAAAGATAGTCCCTCCACCTGCCTGCAGACACTTGTGGAATTTAAACAGTTTTGCTGTGTAGAATCACTAAAGTTTACTGTAAAAATATATTAAAATGTGTAACAATCCAATCTATCCTGCAATGGGATGAAAACAGCAATGAGACTTGTATAAAACACTGGGATTTTTGGAACTAAAGCTCAGTGCACTGGAGATTATGGGAGTTTTGTTTTTTGCGGTTTGGTATTTTTTCTTCTTGACTACTGAAAAAAGATTCCTGGAGGTGGCTGAAGTTGACATGACAGACCACGGCGGGTGCTGAAAGTCTGTAATGCAAATAGTTCGTGCTTCTTGACATTAATTACTAGCTCATCAAAAGACAATAACTTGCATCAGAAAAGGTCACGCATGATGTGATAGGCAAAGCCATTTTTTAGTTGTAACTGTTTCTTTCAAAAGACATTATGGTTCTTTGACCTGAAAGACAAGGAGACAAAGGGCTAAAACTGTTGAATTGCTGATGAATGTTTTTTTCTGACTGATGTTTTGAGGCAGTTGCTATCACTGTCAGGATCTCATTTCTTAATAAATGAGCACTTTCAACACCTTCTTTGAGAATCATTCTATTCTTGTTGACAAACAAAAATATCTTATCCCTCTATTTTGAGGAAAAGAAACAAAGAGAGGCTGTAGCAGTGAGTGTTCACAGAGCATTAGCAATATGTCTTTCAATCTGGGGTTGCATTAACTGTTGATCTCATTGTATTGCAAGATGACACCGACAGCCATTCTCATCTCTCAACAGCTTTTGATATTGTTTACTTTCTTGAAAAAACAAGCTGAAATAGTCTTGAGTTGTTGCTTTTTCATTATTTTGAGAGTTCGTAGGTTCATTATGAATTCTTATTTCTTCACTTGGAGATTTTTTTCCTGTAATGTCCAATGGAAATAGCCATGAGCAGCCTTCATCTCCTAAACATATGGGAGTGTTTGTGAAAATACAGGTTATATGATGTATTACATACGTGATGGACAGCCAGCTCTAAAACACTGTCCCCTCTGGCCTTGACAGTTGGATTAGAGCTCATAGATCATGTACTTAGTTTCAGGAAACGTGATGTAATAAGACAGTTGAATGTTGTCCTCTTCACTTCATATTGAAGAAAATGTGAATGCTATTAATAACCCAGATTCATTATATAAGCCAAAAATAGATTCCCTGCTGTATTTGGATAACATTAAGTGTGACCGTGGTATTTACTGAGAATAATGAAGCTTTCTTCAGGACAATTCTTGGCATATTTACTCAGACCTTTGTTACTTTGATTCAGATTTCCCTTCAGAGACCATAAAGAAGTTGAAGCCATTCATTGTTGAAAATCACAGCTCAATTACTAAGTTTAAAATATTGGTTCCTTCAGTGACCCTCATCCATTAATCTTGCCTTATTGATTTGGACACTAGAAAGGACAAATTGCTCAAATGAATTGGATGTCAGTTTTGTATTGGGATTTACATGTGGCTGACAATGACAGCTTATCTGCTTAGGTGGCAAAGGCAGTCTTTTGTCTTCTATATTTCATTCTATGTGGTGTATATATATTTTCCATTAATATACAACCTGACCATAATATGGGCATTTACAAGAATTTTTATAAAAGTAAGTAAAGAAATTAAATCAAGGGGTATGAAGATGCATGAGAAGAAAGTTCCAGTTCTTTATTTCTGCTCAATTTTAACCAATCAAAATAAACAATGTACCGAAAATCAATGTTTAACTATCATTTATAAAGGTATAAAGCAAATAAATACATTCCGTTCTTACCAAAATGAAAATAAATTACATGTAAATAAGTATGAAAAGGAAAATGCAGTTAAGCATGGAAAAGCATATTCTGATGTTTCAGTTAACGTTATCATAAAATTATGGTAAAGGTTACAGAAAATGTTATAGAGAAAAAAGTAAAGGTTATAGAAAAATTATATGAATTAGAATCACTTTTGGCTTGATTTTAGCTAGTGTGCATGTTAACATGTTTCATTGAAGTTAGTGAAGCTGACCAGTAAAATGTACTGAATTTATTATGAATTTGTTTAACCTTCACTCTTTAGCAGCACACACTCTTATTATGGAGACAGCGTCCTCAGATGCTAAGATGAGGTGATAGTGTCATCTTTATAGGCTAGCTGCTTTTCAGGAGGATGTGACATCAAGTTTGTGTTTCCAGAAATATGTAAAATTGGTGAATGAGCCAAACTTGTCACCTGTTTTTGCCTAAGGTATAACCTTATTTTGCTACTACAATTTTATATGCTGCATAAGGATTTCCCTGAATTACCTAAAAACAGAAGTAGAGGAAAAACACTAGGCAGAAAACATCAGTGTCTATTACTTGCATTGACCTGATTCACTATGAAAATAGAAGATTCAATGAAGTCTGTTCTAGAAAGTTATAACCGTACAAAGCATTGGGTTAGCCACAGCCGTGGGTGTAATATTTTTTTTTTTTTCCCTTTTCACAGGAAAACACATCTCTTCCTCCCACTGTTTCAGACTGTCTGCGGGCTGATGTTAGAATCCCTGTTGCTCAGAGCCAAAATTGTTCCGACTACCTAGCAGGGCTGAACTTCACCCGCAGCTTCCTCTATCCTCCCAGTGAGCATGGTTCTTTTTATAGCTAGAGCTTAGAAAGTCTTAATCAGCTGGATGTGGGTTTATGTTTAAACATATACCCAAACACCAAAACAAACTTCTTTGGATCAGCGTGTTGGGCAGAAAAAGCTTTCCAGTGTTTGTAGACTGACCAAAATCAGGGCAACTTGTATCTAAATATTTTCAGTTTAGAACATTCAAGTTTTTTGTTAAAAAATGGAATAACTTGACTGAGACGAAAACTAGTTGGAAAGATGTAAAGGGTTGGAGTGAGTGGCTCTTTCTCTGTATGAATATTCATTTCCTATTGTCAATTTTGATAATTACTTTATTGAAGAGATTCTACAAACAAATGTGGAGATATGTTTGCAGTGGGAACATACACTCAAGCTCAAATGTAAAATGTAATTGAATTACATGTACCTGCAATGTATAGTGACATGAATCAAATTTGTCTTTGTATAGTATTTCATTAATTTATACTTTGTTCTTTTATACAGACTACAATTCATCTGCTCTTGAACAGTATGATGCCTTACTCACCAGCAATATTGTTCCCATGTATGGAGCTTTCAGAGGTAGGTTGCAAAGTTTTGATTAATCTTCTGTAATTATATTTCTGGATTTGATAAAGTTATGACAAAGACTTAGAAACATTAATGCATGGCCTGCAGTATATCCAGATCTTATGTAAATATATTTTAAACTTTTTAAAAGTAGATGTCTGAAATTTCAAAATGCATTTATGTAAGTTAATTAATTTTTTTTGTATAGTCCTGTCTGACCTCTGCTTAGGTGTACCTGTTCACATTTGAATTTTCTCTTCATCTCCTGTGTGCTGACCTAACATTAAAAGCTAGCTATGAACCTCTCATGAAAATATCCCCTTGGGGAAATGCTTAAAGTGAATGAAAATACATTTTTTCTTTCCTCTTGCAAGGTCTCAAGAGAAGACAAAAGGAAGTTTGTAAACAATAAAAACTCTGATACAGTGGCTGTTTCATCAAACAAGAACTCAAACTAGAAAATATTAATCTTGGAATATTAATTTCAGGCAGGTGTTTCTATTAAGCTACTGCCATGATTTAACCCTGGCCAGCAACCAAGCCCCACACAGCCACTCACTCATTCCCCTTCACCCAGAGGAATGGGGAGGAGAATTGGAGAGGAATGTAAAACTTGAGGGTTGAGATAAGAACAATTTAATAGGTAAAGCAAAACCCACTCATGCAAGCAAAGCAAATCAAGAAATTAATTCACTACTTTCCATCAGCAGGCATGTGTTCGGCCATCCCCAGGAAAGCCAGGCTCCAGCATGCGTAACAGTTACTCAGGAAGACAAATGCCATAATGCCAGATGTCCCCCCTTCCTTCTTCTTCCCCCAGTATATATACTCAGCATGACATCATATAGTATGGAATACCTCTTTGGCTAGTTCAGGTCATCTGTCCTGGCTGTGTCCCCTCCCAATTTCTTGTGCCCCTCCAGCCCTCTCGCTGGCAGGGCCTGAGAAACTGAAAAGTCCTTGACTTAGTATAAATATTACCCAGCAACAATTAAAACCATCAGTGTGCTATCAACATTGTTCTCTCACCAAATCCAAAACACAGCACTGCACCAGCTACTAAAGAAAATTAACTCTGTCCCAGCTGAACCCAGGACAGCTACCTTAACTCTTTTCATCCAGCCTGACACACATTCGTTTATAATCACTGATAAGAAAGAGGTAATGCGTAAAGAAAAAGCTGGAGGAAAAGCACTGGTGTAATTACCCTTCTAATGCATTCAGATCTCATTAATTCATTCACTCATGTCGTATAAAAACAGAGATCCAAAAAAGGCTAAGTGGCTTTAATCATCCAAGTACATCAGACATGATGAAAAATCCATTTTTTCAAGGAAAACTCTACAAGATAATTAAACTTAAAAAAAGTTACTCTAGACCATAAGCAAGACGGAGATGCCCTCAATCCCCCAAACCCACCTGTTTTTTGGAGGTTTTTTTTTCCATAATGGCTGTAAATATCTGAATAGTCTCACTAGCTTATATCCTACAAACTGTATTTTCTCAAATATCATCTGTGAAATAAGCCAAATTGTCTAGTGACATTTGACAAGAGTTCTGTAGACTTAGACTGACTCTCAGGTAGTGAATATTCCTCTTACAAAGCCATTATCTCAGTTCCTACTAATTGGCACAGTTGCAAGTGCTAGCAGATAAGCCGGAAATGAATGACCTCTCAGTTCTATAATTGTAGTTTCAGCTTCAAATTGAATGCATTTTCTCCAGAAGTGCAATGGGCCTTGCAGAGCTATAATAACATTTACCATGCCTCTTCAGTGGTGAGTGAGTATGTCCCTTCTGATGAAATGCAAATTTTGTGTAACAAAGAGCTAATTTTGCAGGTGGTTCAGTTTGAAACTTTTTATTATTCATCTATAGCAGAAAAGAAAATATGTTCTTTTTCTTTAGAGGTGAAATAACTTCAAATTTATGTAAAATATGCTTATATTTTCTTTTAATGACAGACATATGGGACTATTTCCATAATGTGCTTCTTCAGGTGTATGCTAGAGAAAGGAATGGAGTAAATGTTATCAGTGGACCGGTGTTTGATTACAATTATGATGGCCATTTTGATACTCTTGGTGAAATTAAGCAGTAAGTACATGGAAAAGCCAGAAGTCAAACTCCAGATTATTTCCCACTGCATTTCCACAGAAAAAAACTTCTATGCAAAAAGAATAAGAAACCAGTATCATGGAGAATGAAGTATTCCCTTTATAATTCTGCATCCACCGTTGCTCATACAACAGCAAATAATCTTGCAAACAGATACAGTACTGCAGAAGTTGAAGTTCCAGTAAAGAGGAAAAAGCTTTGCAGTTGCATGTGTATCTATCTGTATGCACAGATACAGACCAGTAATTTGTTTCCCAAAACGTATGCCTAGATTTCTGGGCCTCTGTAATAGAAATACTGGGAGAACATGTGACATCTAAATATGCAGATGTGCTTAAGCATAATTTTCTCACTTTCATGCTGTGCTCACTCACCTGTTTGTTGTTCCTCCCTGTTGTCTCAAATGAATGTGTTTTATCAAAGATCAGGTTTCTGTGTTTGCCTTCACTGAATCATATAACCAGGAAAGTAAAATGTAATGTTCCTGAGTGGTATCTTTGCATAGCTATGGCTTACACCAGCCACATTTAAGCAAGCTCTGGTAGCATAACAAAATAGATTTAAAAATTCATCTGTGTGTAGAAACAGATGTATGAGGAGACTTACATTAAAAAAAAAATCTATAAAATAGAAAAATAAAATATAAAGAGCAATTATTTATGTTAGTGAATGAGGGCAGGAGGAGTTAAAAACAGAATAAGAACAAACAGATTGTTCCAAATATAGGGAAAATGCCTTGTGGCAGTAAGAACACTTATGTAGTAGAAAAGTGCTGGGAAATCTGCATAGCTGAATCTGTCACTGGAGATGTTTTATTCAAGGCTAGACTTAATACCACATCTGTCAAAAATGGTTTGAGAATAGGAAAATCAGCTCTGCCACGAAGTAGGAGGGTGGAAAGGAGGAGAGACTAGAACTTCCTTCCAAGCAGAGTGCTGTAATAGCCAGTTGACCACAGAATGTTGTCTACAGTTTGGAATAAGCATGTTTTGTTCAACATGGTTAGTCAGTCATACGAAGCAGTATAATGACTTCAGTGATGGTAGTTTTTGGATACTGGAGATGTACAGCAAATTTGGGGAGCATTAAGCTCCTCACAAGTTTACACACAAAAGTGACCATGTTTACAGAATAGACAGGAAAAGGAGGCAAAGATATTTTCAATCAGGTATCCTGAATTGGTTTCTATACCACATGGCCACAAGTAATCATTCTGGCATTTCTTGCTGGCAAGGAAACAGAAGCTAATTTTCTTGTCATTCTTCTCCAATTCAGTTTCATGTGATTGAAATTCTTAATGTAATGAGGGGCAAATATGGTGGTCTATTCTGCCTCTTCAGGATGTACAGATCTCTGGCTTTGGTAAAATAGTGTGTTGACTATGTAGGTAATCCTCTCAGTTTCAATGGGACCGCTTGTAGCGAAAGGACTAATCCATGTGTGTTTGGCTGTTCGTGAAACATAATGAGGCTGTATATCCCATCAAGAATTTATTTCAGTTATAAAATAAATCAAAGTCATACAGTAGTGAAAGATCTGTGCTGGCGCAAGTTCTGTAAGTTACTAGTGGTATCAGTAGTTTTAATACTTGGTATCTAGATACATCTTAATTAATGTTTGTTTTGCAGGCACGTAGGCAATACAGAAATCCCTGTCCCAACCCATTACTTTGTGGTTCTGACTAGTTGCAAGAACAAGACCTTTACTCCACTGAACTGTTTAGGCTCCTTGGATGCTTTGTCTTTTATCATTCCTCATCGACCTGACAACACTGAAAGCTGTGCTGTAAGTATAATTCTATGCTCCTGTGTGTCAGTGAACTTTCTGAACAAATTCCCAGTGTAATCCAGTCATCTGGACAATCTTTAGAAGTCCATGATGTGTTTAATGAATTCATTCTCCATGAGTTGAGAGTGACTTGAGAGCTTAAGTGTATGACTAGGAGACCAAGAAGCTCCAGGACAGGTAGCTGTAAACTAATGAGCTGATAGGAAGCAAGGAAGAAGAAGAAAGGAGGCTTTGACAAGAGGGCTTGGAAATGCTGTCACCTGAGAAGAGGTGAGAACAGCAGCACAGCCAACAAGGTGATGAGGTAGCTTTATGGAACGGTGCATAGCTAGAAGTATAGCTAGAAGAATTCCTTCAATCCTTTTTTTCCACATTTATCAAAAATTAGACATTTGGATGATTCTGCAGTTGAAATTCATACTTGAATTAAATAAAATTAAATAAAATCTATGCTTACCACTAACAGTATAAAGCTGGCGTTTTGTAGCAAACAAAATAAATTTGCTGAATGTAATATGTATTGCTGAGCCAGCTGAATGTCTAGTCCATAAAGTCTGGGATGCAAAGTTATTTAGCTCAGTGTGTGTATTAAAAGAGTGTCCACACACACAGGTATAGCTGCACAGACTTGAACGGGCTTTCAAAGCAGTACAATTGTGTTTATTTAGTTTATTTATAACTTTGAACTCATAACTGCAGGCAGGTGTGAGCTTACACTGCTTAGAAACAACTTGGGTGTCTCCTCATTTGTGGTGTGGAAAATCCGTAACTTCCCAGTGATCTTTTTGGTAGTTGAGAGCTGACTAAATATACAAAATAAACAATTAGACTTAGTTAGTCTTTATACTTTATAAATTATCTGTTAGTTTAACAACAAATCACAATTATCATTGCACTATATTCATTGTGTCTTGCAGTGATGTAAATTTAATGAACCATTTGTGTCAGGAGAGACTGTGAATAGAAATGCAAATTACTTTTTGCAAAAAAACTTTGTAGTAAAAATATTGACCAATAACATTTTTGATTGATTAGTGCTTACATTTCCATTGTTTTCCCTGTCTATCTGGCAATTGTTATGGCTGTCCAACAATCAAGACTGAGTTGCTGTAAGGGCTTTGTTCAGGTTGTCAGATGCCTGTTGTTTGGCTAGCCTGAGCACTGCAGCTAATTGATATTGTAACTAAAACTATCCTTACGTGTGTGTTTAAAACATGACTCAACTGTACATTTGCCATTTCATTTTGCTTCTCTGATATTTTGAAGGTGGGGAGGTGGGGAGGAGAGGACATCCATTTGATTCTATTTAAATGAGATCCCTAAATGCAAGTCTGTAAAAGATGCTTAGGAAAACCTGAAAGAAGTTTTACCAATTGGAAGCTGTTAGTCTGTCAAACCAGTTCAAACACTAGTTATTGTCTAATATCACCACCAAACAACAGAGTGCCTTTTATGTGTTTAAACATTGTTCTTGTTTGTTTTGGCAGGAAAATAAGACACTTTCTGAATGGGTTGAAGAAAGAATTCATGCTCATTCTGCACGTGTTCGGGATGTGGAACTGCTAACTGGGCTTGACTTCTACCAGGAAATAAAGGAACCCATCTCCGATATCTTACAACTGAAGACGTTTTTGCCAGTATTTGAGACTGAAATTAACTGAGTATCTGTTAAAAATGTGTCAGTGCTTGGAAGAAGGCAAATTTAAGTGATTTAAATTTTTTCGTTACTGAAGTATGTAGGAAACATGACTACAGCTCTTCTATAGGAAAACACACTTAGAGGAGCTAATTTCTTTTCTCAAGTTCAGGTTCTTTGGTCAAGTGTTTTGTGCCAACTGAATAAAAATTATCTAAAAAAAATTAAACCATCATTGCTGAGCCAGGCTTTCAAAACAAAGAGTATTTTATTGGGAGTGGTTTGAGAAAACTTACAAAAGGAACATGTTTCGTAGTAGAGACTGCAGTGTTGTAAACTGTATAGAAAATATTTCTGTAATGGAGTTGGAAAGTGAAACAGTTTGTGAGGAGTGTGTGTGTTTTCTCCCTTGTGTTTATCAGAGAGGTTATGGTTATCTAATACTAGTAGTCCTGAAATGTTTTGAATTTCTCTTTCTCACCTATTAGTTCACATGGAAACTTCTATTTAAAAAACTTACTTAGACTCACAAAAATATAGTATATAATGCAAGTGTCTTCTATGATCATGCCCTGTTGGGTTAATTTATTATGCTAGTAACAAATGAAGTGAAATTAGAGTAAACGAGGTCTATTCTGTACCCTTCAGAAATTGTAAAGCATTCTGAACGTGAAGAGGTAAAAGAAACACTCTAGCCAGAATAATCTTTTCTGGATATATACCTGTATTTGCAATTCCAAATGCCTGGCACTACCTAAATGTTTGTGTCTATTTTTAAGTAGTTAAACCTGAGATTAGAGCACAAAATTGGCAGTGAAATCAAAAAAATAGTCGGTGTTCCTTTCCATAGAGACTTTATACACAGAGACTCTTAAATCACAGTGTGCTGTACACTACTACTGAGGGCAGGTAAGTGGGGCAAGGCAGTGGAAATCCCCAGATCCGGCTATTACAGAAATGTGACGCGTTAATTGAGTGTTGAGCTGATTTTCTCCACTGAAAATGATGCTAAGCGCAGGTATGAATTACAGCAGACAATTGACCATTTGTCTGATTTATAGGCAGAGTGGGAGAGTTTTAAAGAGACAGAGTCTTAGAGTCTAAGAGTATTTCAGTCTGTAACTAATTGTGGACTGAAGGACATATCTCTGTTTAAAAAAGGAAGCTACAAAAACCAAAACCACCCCAGGACATTTTTTTTCCTATGTCTTAGATGATCAGTGTATGCACATACACTCCCAATGTAGATCAGCAATATTTATCTTAGATCAAGATGTGGAACCAAGCTGAATGCCAAGGTTTTTATCTTTGATTAAACCATTACACCACCTCCTTGAACATGGAATTGTACTTCATCTGGCAACACTGGGGCATCAAAGTCTGTTCATCTAAATCGGAGACTTCTGCTAAACTGCTTCAATTAAGAATGCAACTGATTTTCTGCATAGTAAATCATACTCTTAATTCTAGACAATGAATCTACATAACACATACTAGTTTAAGCATGTAAATTAACTAGTCTAGAATCATAAAATTAATTGCAGAGATAAGAAGAAACAGTTTCTGAAGAGTATATTTGGTATGTCTACATTAGCAATTTAAAGTAGAACTAGCTTGACTGCTGTGATGTTGTCATGACTTGATATTTTTAAATTTGAATTAACCCCTGTATCACCAACCATGGCAGCAATGCAGGCTTCAGGCCAATACTCTAGTTCAATTATGAAAGCAAATTTCTGGTGTAGATATGCCTTTGTGAACAGTTACACTCATGTTTGAATTATGTGCATTTCTGAGTACCTGCATGATGAAATAATGTTTTTGAGGTTTGCCCAGACTTCTGAAAATTAATTTCATCCATGCTGTCACACATGACAGGTACCAGAGTTAAATAGCAGCAAAATTAATTCAATGTCCTCCTTCACAAGATTCTTTAATATTGTTCTTTATAAAGATTGTAGCCTCCCTCTCCAAAAGCACCTCACCCTGCTGATGAAAGCTGGCCCCTTCTGTGTAAGGATCCCTGCCTATCAGGCTGACAAAAACTGTATTTCTCATTCAGTATTTGTATAGCATCCAACACAAGAGGATCTTGATCATATTTGGGTTTTACACAGACTTTTGTGGTAATGGAGTCTGACGTTTACTCTGAGAAAGCAAATATGAAAGTGGTTTTGCTATAGTCATGTTTATTTCCCCCACTATTTGTTCAGCTATCATAATATCTAGTGTTCAAAAGTGTAGTGGGTCATTTACAGATAAAAGTATGTAGATTGCTCACTGAAAATTTTGTGTGAATAAAGGACTTGGTTCTTAGCCCTTTATTCTACCCTTGGTGCTGGTGCCTGGGTACTCTCTTCATGTTGCAGAATCTCCAGCTTTCTCATTGCTGATTCTCTGTGCAGGATCATACAGCATCTGTCACGTGCCATGACATAGACTTTGCTATAAATTGCTTCTGGCAGCACTGTGTTCCCTCTCCTTCACCCCAGAGGCTGTAATGTCCATCTGTTAGTTGATCTTGTGGTTTCACAGACATCCTTAAACCCGTTGCGGTTTTTTGTTACTTACAGGAACAATCATGGGAAGTTTTTTCCCCATCACTACTAAGCTCAACCAGGGAGCCTAGTCATTGACTGCTTTAGAACACATCTGGATTTCTGACTGATTTGGTAGAAAACTGTGGGCCAAGTTTTCTTGCTTTCCCTTCCCTAGTTACATGAGCCAGTGCCTGCATTGGCAATTGGTAGAACTAGTAGTGAAGTTGATAGAATGATGATTAGGGGAAAGATTTGGCTCTGTGTACCGCCCTTGTGTCACATAATTGGGAGGAAGTGCAGTTCTTAAACCCTGGAGATTTAAGCAAGGGAAAATGATTAGTGTTTGGCCTTTGGTGATCTTATATAAAATTTTTAATAGGTTCATAGGCTTGCGCAACCATTTTTGTTTAAATTTGGAAATAAATTTATCCATTTAGAGAAAAAAGGAAGGAAAAATCTTTCCAGTTCATGAGAATACACTCAATACTGTGTACATATGGTTGCATTACCAGTAGGGATATAGCCTGAAACTTACGCAGTTCCCTAAGACATTTATACAGACCTTTTCCTTGAAACAGAGTAACTTCTGCAGTTCGCATGGAGATGGAAATAAACAGCTTCAAAGAGAATTCATGTGCCACCAAGCTACAAACTGCAGCACAGTCATTCCAAGAATTTAAGAAATTTATTTAATTCCGATAACATTGATCTGGAACATTTCAGCCACTTACATTTCAAGACTCTCAACTGGTTGTCCTGGTTTGCATTTCAAGAGCAAAGAATACTTATTCTTCATTAAAGTTATCAAATATAGAAAAGTTCTGGTATGTAGAGGTGAGTAGGAGGGGAATAGGATCTAGCTTGCAGTTGAAAGGCAGTGAAACTCTATGTGACATTGTAAGAAGTCTACTTGGGATACATTCCTTACTATAGAAAAGCAGGATAAAGAACAGTTCACTGAATGCATAAAATGTATTATTTTTTTTACTCTGAAATGCTGAGAAATTCAGAAGTTAAAATGAAGAAACAGCATAAGTAACAACAAATAGACAATAACACATAGTAAACCCAGCATATGGAAAATATTTAATTTAAAAACATACTACTCCTTTGATCACCACTCTGCTTTGTCCTGAGAACTAAGAAATGCTGTTTCTCAAAGTTTCAAATTTCTCCTGTTTCCTAGGACATGTGGGTATAACTTCCCATAAATGGCAAGTCCTTTTTTTTCTATGTTTTTCAGCCGGTTTTGGGATCCCTAAGTATAAAGCAGGAATGGAATAGGCATAAATCAATCTGCTCACTGTAAAAATAGATGTTGCTGAGTCCCAGCTCTCACAGCCACCTCATGTGTGAGAATTAAAAATGTAAATCTTTTAAAATGTGATTTTCCATAGACTTCTATTGAAGCTGAGAAACTGAGTACTCCTGTAGCCGTTGAAAATTTGGACTCAGGAGGACCTGGCTGTTTCCCTCTCTTACGCCTGGGTTTGGTTTGTGGTTTTTCTTTTTCTTTTTGATTTTTAGAGTATTAGAACCAAACCTGTAAGCAAATACAAAAATTTGGCGCTACCTATAGCTAGTCTTGTCTCTGTAGCAAGGCAGAGTAATAATGAAAGAGAGCAGGCAAGGGAAGCAGCCTACCCTTCTCCAGAAAATCCTACAGCCAGAGCAAGGAAAAGCTTCACTGGCTTTTAGCAAGTGTTACTGTTTCCCTAACACCACACCCTGGTTCTGCGACTTTTTTTTTTTTTTTTTTTTCCTTAATATTTATTATAGAGACCGCTGGCTTTTTGCCAATACCTCACTGAAGGCTACCCTCCAAGCTGAGCACAAACACTTAAATGGCACAGAATACCCTTGACTCCTACCTTGGGCATTGTTCCTTAAGGAAAATAGTATTAATAGATATAGAAAAGGCTGTTTTTTCAAATAGGATGTTGGGATTTTTCATATGCAAAATGTGCACTTGTGTAAGTACAATTTTTTTTCTACCCTAACTGTGCCATTTCTGTGCAGGGCAGAGTGTTCCTGCCCCCAGGTGAAGGGCTGTCAATCCAGAGGCAGGCAAATCTGTCATGCCTCTGACCCTGATGTCTTGGCAAAAGCGGAGGTTCAGAAGTGTCCTCTTAATCAAGCAGCACCTCCCTGTCCCATCACGTTTCCCCTGGGGAAGGGGAAGTGAAGACTACTGGAATTGCTTCCTTTCCCACAGTTTGGAAGTAGCAGGAAATTTGAATCCTTCCCAGGCCCTAAAGCAGGAAACAAAGAACAGGAGTGTCCTCAGAAGGATGAAAAGTGGTGGGAGGAACATGTTTTAGCATCAGCCAGGGTCAGGGCTTAGGACAGCTTTGTGTTTGAGATCAACCAGACATGAAATGGGAGGAGTCTTTTGCCAAGGACTCAAATTACTTATGAATGTATATTAAGGACACCCGGCAAAAGATGTGGCACATAAACCAGACTGCCCACTGTCCGTGAGGCTCAGCCACAGCCGGCTTTGCCTGTAATGGCTGGAAGTTGGAAGGAAACCAAGTGCTTCCCAAGACTAGCTGCAAGGAAGGGCAGGTCTCCAGGTCTTACTCCGTGTGAAAGAAACATGGCTAGGGAGGACTAGAGTTTTCCAGGGGCTCTCCAAGGAAAGGCAAACTTGCAGTTTTGTTTGTTGTCTAGCTTGCTTCTTATCGCTGCCTCTTATCACTGAGTAAGATTGCTGCCTAATGGATGGAACAACTCACTGAAGGCATGTGTGGTTTCGCTCAAGATTAGGGACTGTAGAGGGTGGTGTCAGAAGCTAAGAGGCAGGGTGGTTTCATCTGGGCAGATGGTGGGTACATTTACCAAACAAAAGGCTCAACTAATCTGATATTTGGCAGTAAGGAAGCCATTTCTACAAAGATGATTAGGTGACTGGAGTATCTCCCTCACGAGGAAAGGCTGAGGGAGCTGGGCCTGTTTAGCTTGGAGAAGACTGAGAGGGGACCTTATCAATGCATACAAATATCTTAAGGGTGAGTATCAAGATGACAGGGCCCAGGGCCGGGCTCTTTTCAGCGGTGCCCAGCAGCAGGACAAGGGGCAATGGGCACAAACTGCAGCACAAGAAGTTCCACCTGAACAGGAGGAAAAACTTCTTTACCTTGAGGGTGACAGAGCCCTGGCACAGGCTGCCCAGAGAGGCCGTGGAGTCTCCTTCTCCAGAGACATTCAGAACCTGCCTGGGTGCAAACCTGTGCAACCTGCTGCAGGTGAAGCTGCTTTAGCAGCGCGCTGGAGTGCTTTTCAATCCTGACCATTCTGTGGTTCTGTGATTCTGTGATTTCTCTGGCTGGTTGTACCTCAACAAGAGATGTTATTCACAGATGTTCACAGTTACAATGACAGCAGGTGATGATTGAGAAGCCACTTTCTTTGGAAAGCCATGGCTGGACAAGTGAATTTTGACCACAGTGTGACTTCAGAGAGATCAACAGTTCACAAACATATATACCAACCATACCAACTTCCGTGCACTTACAAGGCATACAAAAAAGGCATCTGAGAGCTTTTTAATCATTTATATGACTGTCTGTAGTGCCACGTAGCTGAAAGAGAAATGAACTGTTGGTTAGGCTCTACCCTTTGACAAAGGTGTAGTAAGACAAAGTTCTTTCATCCCCTTAAAAATGAAAC
Organism: Falco naumanni; assembly: GCF_017639655.2. Classification (NCBI taxonomy): domain Eukaryota; kingdom Metazoa; phylum Chordata; class Aves; order Falconiformes; family Falconidae; genus Falco; species Falco naumanni. The sequence goes on along the minus strand of NC_054059.1, from coordinate 55,028,813 downwards.
CCCCACCTTTTTTTTCTCTGTCATTTAGCAACCTGTGTTCTCCTAAGCAGGTTATATCCACAGTAATTCAGGAGGATCTCTGAGTGCTTACAAGGACCACTTATAGAGCAAGATGGAAGAAAAACCTGAAAAGGCCTGTACCTTTAAGGTATTCTAGATGCATTTTCTAGGTAATTTAAAACACAGCGGATCTGAATACACCAAAGAAGATTTTTTCTTACATTTCAGTTGAATTTCCTGTGGTTTAGTTTGTGCCCTTTGCGTCTTGTCCTGGCACTGGGCACCACTGAAAAGGGCCTGGCTTTGCCCTCTTTGCACCCTCCCTTCAGGTATTTGTACACATCAATAAGATCCCCCAAGACATCTCCAGACTGACCAGTCCCAGCTCTCTCAGCCTTTCCTTGCAGGATAGATGCTGCAGTCCCTTATCACTGTAGTAGCCCTTCACTGGACTTTCTCCAGTATGTCCATGTCATTCCTGCAGTGAGCCCAGACCTTGACCCAGCAGTCCAGGTATGTCATCACAAGTGCTGAATAGAAGGGAAGGATCACTTCCCTCAGCCTGCTGGCAACACTCCTCCTAATGCAGCCCAGGGTACCATTGTCTGCCTTTCTCACAAGGGCACACTGCTGGTTTGTGTTCATCTTGGTGTCCACCAGGACACCCAGGTTCTTTTCTGCCAAGCTGCTTTCCATCTGGCTGGCCCCCAGCATATGCTGGTGCATGGGGTTGGTCCTAGCCAGGTGCAGGACTTTGCACTTCTCGCTGAACTTCATGAGGTTCAGCCCATTTCTCCAGCTTGTCGAGGTCTCTCTGAACAGCAGCACAACCCTCTGGTGTGCCACTCTTCCCAGTCTGGTGTCATCAACAAACTTGCTGACAGTACACTCAGCCTTATCATGTGGATGATGAATAAAGATGTTGAATACTATTAGGCCAGATATAGATCACTAGTGACTACTCAGCAATGGGAATGCCTCAAAAGTTGCAAGGCTAATTGTCGTGCTTTATCAGGAATGCTTTTTGAAGCCAGTGGTTTTATTTACAGTTATGAAATTTTCTTAGTGGCAGAATACATGCTTGTTATTCTGTAGGCAGGGTAAAATGTTTCTCAAAGTCCTGCATTTCAGATATGCCAGACTTTTTTGTATGAGCAGCTTAATACTTATCAGCACATATGGAAGCTGTATCAGTCAGCTGTAAACACAAACCACACAATCTGATCAACCAAAAAGCCTCTCCCCAGTAACTATGGAACTAAAAATCTTTCTGTCATTCTCTTATTATCATATGCAGGACATGCCACATAATTCTTTCTCAAATCTCAGCAGTAACGAGCTCTCCAGGGGAAGAAAGAGGACTGACAGGGGATGGCTGAGAAAAAGCATTTTGGAAAGGAATGCTCCTTTTGCTTTGCAGGCAAGCCAGTGAATGTAATTTCCATCTATTCAGCTGTTCTGGTTTGGGGGTTTATCCCATTTCTATTTGTTTTCAGATGTAAGCTGACAGATTTGTGAATACCATTTCTATCATCTCTAGAACATTTGAAGATTATGCCCATCAGCCAAGAATGCAAAACATGCTTCAGAAATGATAGTTGGTTTTCATTTCTCCTTATGAATTTCTCTTCCATTTTGGCAAAAAGATGCCTTTTATCTGGGAGCGCATACTCATGCAGCAGCAGATTCCAAACAGATTAGTTTGCAGCCCTCCTTTCCAGTCTTCCCTAAGGGGCATTGTCCACATCTTTTCATCTCACTGGTTTATATTCTAAATTTTTTGTTCAGATTACGGATGCTGAATATCTCCCTAGCACCATTAAGCATTTCAGATCAGTCTTCAGTTACAAGGAGGAAGAAAGGCAGAAAAAAAGCACTGTCTGAAGGCAGAAAACCCCAAAATATTCCTTTTTCTTCCTTGGCATTTTTAAAAGCTTAACTACAGACTTATGGGAAAGGTGAGTTCAAACTGTTGCTCACTCTAATTCTTTCCACAGAATGAGAAAACTTGCCTCATTTCCTTTCCTCAGTTATGAGTTAGATCACATTTTATGTGGTACGCAACTTAATCTTATGAGTAGTACATAGTTTTGGAAACAGTTTATATGCATAGACTTAGGAAACGCACATGATATGATCTTTTATATTTTTTTAGTAAAATTTTATTTATGAACATTGTTAATAATTTTGAGGCTCTCTTTGTCATTATAAAACATGCTTCTGGTGGTTTGGCAGCAAATAATTCCCTGTAATCCTGGTTCCTAAAGGCACAGTCAGATGGAGCGACAGCAAACAGGATGCTGTCTGGTGGGAAAGCAGAGGAATGAGAAAAGAGAAGGAGATGGCAGTGAAGCATGTTTCAAAAAGGACGGGTAACATTTCCCTAGGAGACTGTGGGCTGTGGAGAGCACAAGAACTGGCCAGTGACCCCTCTTTGTAGCTGACCCAAAACACTGGGTATAAGAAGCAACCACATCACTTTCTATTCTTTGTGCAGTGTGTCACGGGCTGTATCTGCTGAGCAGCATCTTCCTTTTGCCATGGCTCCTGCTTATCATTTGTCTTACTCCAATATGTGTCTTTTTGTCTTCCCAGTCGTGTTTCTCCCCCACACTTGTGGCTCAATTGATCTTTGGCTTCTCCAGCTGTTGCCACTGGCAATGAAAGGAGTCCCCGTTCCTTTGTCCAACTTGTCCCTTAGCATTTGGCACAACTGTTCATGTGCCAACCTTACTCCCCAAACAATTAAACTGGTATAAAACCAGTATGTAAACTATTTCCCTACTCAGTCTTTGGGACTGTGATCACTGCCAACCATGCTTCCTCAGACCACAGATCATGCTGCTTCTACAACTCAGGACTTCCAGAAAGCTTAACGTAAAAGTGATGAATTTAGTCATACAATCACATGGCTTCTGCCAAAGGAATATGATGAGTTATGAGAAGTCCAGAAATAAGCATTTTCAGTAACAAAAGACTTCAACATTTTATGATAACATATGTCATTGTAACTGTCCTCTGAGGTACAGATTTAATTTAATGTACTGGTGTAAAGACCCCTAGATAGAAAATTTCTGTTGGTCTGAATGACTTGTGGGTAAGAACTTCTAAGTAAATATCATTGTATGAGAAATGCTATAAAGCTGTATGAATTGCAGAAGTATGTATAGTCTTTCATTCAATATCTTCCTCACATGAAAAATGTTTAAGAGAAATAACTCAGCCGAAATTTTGTCAGTAGCACTGCTGAATGTTCTAGGCATTAAAAGCTATTATTAACCAAATGTTAAAAGATGTGCATAAAAGCAGTGTGAAAGAAATCTAGAAATAGAAATAAACCAGAATGAAATATTTTTGTATCTCACAAAAGGACAAGCAGTGTATATTTCAAAGTAGCAGAAATTGTTATCTGCTGTTAATGCAGTTGTGGAAAGCTCCCTCTTTTCCAGTCATGAACAGCCTAATACAACCATGGACAGATGGCTGTAATATTTCTTGACAAATCTGTTGATTGGGTGCTGTGAAAAACAGGTCCTGGTGAAACACAATTAATGCATGACATGAAGAAAAAAGGAAAGTTGTCTGATTTCTGGAGTATCTCAGGAACTTTATGAAACCTGCTGTAAGAAAGATTATATTCCTTCATAGGAACTGATTTTCTGTTTTCTATTGTAAGCTTCTATACTGTGATTAAGGCAGAATAACTGCAGAGAAAAATAGCAATAACGAACTCTAGATGTCTGATTAAAGCTTCTGCTTCATGAATCACTGGATCCACAGTCTACTTCTTGTCCAACAAAGCTGCAGAACATTCTGGACAGCTATAGCATGGGATAATGACATGTGGGACATCATGCACCAGTGCGTTGTTTATGCTTGGGGATTTTCCTGTCTGACATGTTGGATAGTTTACTGAGGTTTGAGGTTAAACTGAAGAAAACAATGATTTCCTCCTGGTCTCTGATAATCCATCTGCTTTTTAACTACTTGGTGTCATTTGTGAACTGCTCTAACTTCTGCGTATCACTTTGAATGCAGATGAGGTATTACATGTGTATTGCTGTTTATATAGCCACATGGGCTTGGCTGGACTGAGTAACAACTGTAGTAATGTCCTAATGGCCAAGTAGAGAAGGAAACAAAGAATGGCACAATTTCTTCTTTAGATAGTAATTTTCGCATATAGCTACTTACAGGTTTGGCCAGCTCAGATTAGATAGCACAAGGATTCTGTTGTAGGCCTGGAATGACTGTCAGTGGCCGTGAAAATTCCAAGAAAGTGGCCTTAGTCATCCTGAAGCCTGTACAGAGTTCACCCAGAGCTGCAGCAGTCTCTTACCAACAAAAAGCTTGCTTCAAAGTGAAAAAGAATGTGAATGTCACTGGCAACACCTCCCTGTCTTGGTTTGCTAGTTGTCAGCAGCTAAGCAGCTTGTCAAATAGTTGTTCACATGGTCTCCAGAGGTAGTATTGGTGTAAGTAGAGACAGAGTAGATCTGATGTAAGTCTGGCTAATGCACATTGATGATACATTTTTGTTCCTGTTCAGTACGTGAAAGGGGCTTCAAACTGTAAGGGAACACTGTAATTCCAGTTACTGAAGAGGTGATTTCAATCTGGAGCAGTAGCAGAGGAAGGCTTCTGCTATGATATGGAAAATTAAGTCCCTAAATTCTTAGATATTTGAATCTCTTCCCAAACAATAAGAAATGTTAAAAGGTTGCCTTGTTTACCGCAGCGAACCCAGAACCTGAAAGGAGATAAACCACTCTTTCTAGTTGTATTGCTAGGATTGATAGTAGTGACGAACAGCAGAGGAAGAAAAAAAAGAGCTATCTATGGTATAGAAAAATATTGGCACCAAATAGTTAGAATGATATATGTATTTGCTACCAGTAGACTCCAGCTGGAAAACGAAAGACAGATTCTCACAGTAAATTTCTGGAACAGCTACTCAATGGAAATTGCAGGGATAAACAAAAATACTTTTAAGAAAGAGCTTGGGCAACCTATGAATCAGCCTGAATTACAGTTACCCATGATAACAGGGGACTGCCTCAGTGACTCACTTGGATCTGTGTTCTTTGCATCAATGAATGAAAATTAAATGAAAGAAAAAAATAAAGCATCTTTACTGTAAAAGGTAATGCATGATCTGTTTTATTGAGACAGTGCTCAAGGATATTTAATGGAAATTAACACCAGAAGTCTTTATGGTTACCTGGGTTTGTTGCAATAAAAAGTATCTGTGTTGCCAGGATTTGTATTAGCACTGCTTGTGCTGCCATTTCAGCAGTCCGAGCTCCCACTCCACTTTCACTGCTTTTGAATCATTTTCCTGAACACTTGGATAGGGAAACTGTTTCCTACCTCCTTTACTTCCAGCTGTGTTTGTGAGGATGGGAAGTATGTGTATGAACGACTGAAGGAAAAGGTGGTGGGGGCTTGGAGGGGTCTTTATTCCAAGGGTGGAGTTGTAATGCAACTCATCAATACCTCCCTCCTGTATTGACTTTGTTGACTGTTTTGCACAGCATCTGCAAGAACGTATGTGAGAGAGAGCCTCTATGAAAGGTAATGACAGAAGACATCATTCTGAGCCAGAAAATGTTTGTATAAAGTGCCTTTTACTAATTAGGGAAAAAAAGGGCATGGATAGAGTTGGTCAGAAAAAGCTTAATAAAACTTAGTTGGGGTTTTTGGATTTTTTTTTGGTATGAATTAGTCAGCCCACTGAGACGAAATCATTTTGAAGAGTCTGAATTTGCTTTCAGACAGAACTTTGTCAGCAAAACAGTTTTCAGAACCTGGGGGTGTTGGCTGACGAGAAGCTCAACATGGCCCAGCAATGTGCACTTGCAGCCCAGAAAGCCAAATGTATCCTGGGTTGCATGAAAAGAAGTGTGGACAGCAGGTCAAGGGAGGTGATTCTTTACCTCTACTCTTCTCTCATGAGACCCCATCTGAAGTACTGCATTCACCCGTGGGGCCCCCAACATAAAAAGGACATGGACCTGCTGGAGCGAGTCCAGAGGAGGGCCAAAAAAATGATCAGAGGGCTGGAGCACCTCCCCTATGAGCACAGTCTGAGAGAGTTGGGGTTGTTCAGCCTGAAGAAGAGAAGCATCCAGGGACACCTTATAGCAGCCTTCCAGTACCTAAAGGGGGGCTACAGGAAAGCTGCAGAGGGGCTTTTTACAAGGGCATGTAGTGATGGGACAAGGGGGAATGGCTTTAAACTGAAAGTGGGTAGAGATAGATTAGATATTAGGAAGAAATTCTTTACTGTGAGGGTGGTAAGATATTGGAACAAGTTTCCTGGAGAAGCTGTGGATGCCCCATCCCTGGCAGTGTTCCAGGCCAGGCTGGATGGGGCTTTGAGCAACCTGCTCAAAGTGGAAGGTGTCCCTGCCCATGGCAGCAGGAGTGGAACTAGATGATTTTTAAGGTCTCTTCCAACCCAAACCATTCTATGATTCCATGATTCCATGATTCCATGATTATGATTCTATGATTCTATGATTCTATGATTCTATGATTCTATGATTCTATGATTCTATGATTCTATGATTCTATGATTCTATGATTCTATGATTCTATGATTCTATGATTCTATGATTCTATGATTCTATGATTCTATGATTCTATGATTCTATGAACAAGGTTAGATGCCAGCAGATCATCCCCATGAGTTTCCATTTCAGACTTCTGAGCTGACAAACAACCTGAACTCACTGAGTTCTGGCTAACAGCCATATTGCTCCATGGCTGGCTGAGCAGTCAAAATCCATAACTGGAGCAGCTTGCACACATAAGTTTGATGCTGGATTTTGTACAACTTGACTGAGTGTCTTAACAGTTAACCTGCTACTTGTTTTGTTGCTTTTCTGTCTGACTGAAAGATGGCTCAGATGTGGTGCAGAATGTGAGTTTCTGAAGCCCTAAAAATTCCCCGAGGACAGGAAACTTTTCCAGCACAGCATTTCTGCCATGGCTCTCCTCTTCAGCACATCCAAAATGCATGCTGTTGTCCTTGCTTTCTTTGCCAAAATCCTATTCCAACTCCTCATAAGAAAAAGGTATGTGAATTTTAGTTGGAACATATACAGAGACTGGGGCAGGGCAGCCAGGCACAAAAAAGCCCAGACACATGAAGGAGGATATGGTAGTTACTGAATCTGCTCAGAAGCTTTCACTGCAGAGAAGCTGCCTTGCAAGTCATTCCATTTATATCCATGGAGAGCACTCAGTCAGAAGATGGAGAAGAAATGCAGGAGGCCAAAGGCAATTAAATATATTAAATTATCTAGAAGTGAGAGCTCATTGACTGAGTGACTATTACATGGCTATCATAATAGCTGTATCCCTGCCTCTTTATTGTTTAGGATACAGGATGCAACTGTTGATCGCTATTCATCATTATCATTATTTCATTAATGACAAAAGACTGCTCAGCTCTTACCCTAGGGTGCTGGACAGTGGAAAGTCCTGCCTGTCCTATTGTTTGCAGACTTCCAGAGTAGTTGGGGAAAAAAATAATCTACTTTTCTGTTCTCTGTTCAATTATCTAGGGGACACACAATGTATATGACAGACACCAATAGCTGAGAAATAACCTCAGAAAGAAAATCAGAAGGAAATTGTTTGATATGCTTCATCTGGCACATGAGCTAAAACTGATATGCTGGCGCTTTGGATTTTTGTACTGCAAAGGGGAAGAATAAACAGATTTACTGCCTTGTAGCTTTTATGAAAAGGTTATTCCAAATGTTTTTCATGTAAGCCTTGCAAGGATCCAGTATTTATGTAGTTCACAAGGTACAATTAATGCTTACTTATCTCTGCTCTTCACATAAAACTTCTAAAAAGATAGATTACTGGCATGTACTTTGAAGCTTTAAGCTCACACACAGAAAGGAGTACAGTTATATTTTCCTTGCATCCTCAAAACCCATTCCATTGGTATCTGACTTCCAATAAATGGTGGAGAAGCTAAACAATAATAATATTTGCTAATATGTAGGCTTTTGTTTATAGACAAAGTATAGATTGAATGGAGTACAAGGGCAGTGGCATTGCTGGGACTGGCCACCAGTGTTGGGGATTCATCCCACCTTATTCCCTGGTGCCAACTGACTAGCTCATTTTGGGGACTGCTGGTTGTGGTGAGAGACCAGACCACAGTGGGACCCCCATGCGCTGATCCTCTGTAAGTAGGAGTCCTTATCATGTCAGGCTTCCTGATTGATCTCAGAGTTGTTGAGTTGGATTTCCTCATGTGAGAGATGCGAGTCATGGAAAGAGACAGGCTTGGTGCTCCTGTGCTATAAATTGCTGCTAGTGAAGAGGTCTGTGACAAAAGCCAGAGGAAATGTCTCTGCGAGGTATCAGATGAAGAAGCTATGGCTTGCCTACATGGAGAAATAGTCAGTGTTGTTTCTGTGGAAAAGCTAATCTGTATTTACAGAATCTTCTTAGACACTCCCATTGCCCTCCAAGAATGCCAAGAACATGGAGCTATGCCCAGAATTTTCCTTGTTCCATAATTGTTTGCACATGCTCTGAAAGCCTGTGGGCATGGTGGATGGCTAAGCCAGAAGAATATAGGCAATGACCTCTGAGTGTCAATCAATTATTTAACCTTAAGGAATTGCTTGCCCTATCCCTCTCCTCCATGGAGAGCAATTAAAAGTAAAGTCTGGACCTTTTTCTAAATAGGCTCAATGAAAAACAAGATTTGAGAATCAAAATACAAGGTCTTGTCTAGCTGTTTGATTAACAGTTCTAGCCATGTGTCATAGGGCAACAAAATGAGGCAACTTGCTGTCGATGAATGCTACTGTGATTATTGATGCTGAACAAATCTACAGGAGTAACTAACAAAGAAGTACCTTAGCACAAATGCTTTGCCATCTTCAAAATGTCAGCTATTGCTACTGTTCAGATGCTTTCTCTGTGAATTATGCTGCAATTCAGAAGGTAAGAGTAAGTACCAGGGTGACTAAAGTGCAACAACCCCATGGTGAGTTAATACCCTGAAAGTATAATAGGAGGATACCTTCCAAAGACAAGCAATTCTTCAGAAGCTTAAACAGCTAGGTTGAGACAAACTGATTTACCAATAACTTGTAAAGTATGTGGCCAAGATATCTGGTACATAGAACTCTTTGAACTTTACATGAAAAAGGAACCCCAGACAAAAATAAATTTACTAAAAATACATCATGTTTCCTTCTGGGGTGAGAATAAAATGACTTTTAGACACCATTAACATCCTGGTTCAGTCAATTCAACCTCCCTTAAAATACATAGTTGGATTTGGTGGAACATACTGGTTTTTAAATGGCGACATTCTAAAGAAACATCCCTACAAGAGCCGGCAATAAAACTGGGGAATTTTTCCTTCTATCTTACAAAAATACAAATGGATAAAAAAAATATAAAAAATGAGCTTTTAGGTTTCTCTCTAGGAGAGTGCTTTGTCATGTGAATTCCATACACTCATCTTTTCAGATAGTTTCCTTTATTCCAGCTTCTTAGTCCTAGCAGGAAGACCTCATATGTGAGAAGGCAACACTAGCACAGAGTTTGCATTACATATCCTACAGTGAGTGATTCTTAGTCAAGATTTACTGAGTAATACAGACTTTCTCATGAGTGATGGGCTACTGAGAAACTGGAGACAAACAAGTTTAAGCAAGGGAAGCAAATATGGAATATGCAGATCTGTCTGACATCTAAAGACAATCTGGTTGTGTCATGTCCACAAAAGGGAATTCACAGAATCACAGAATGGTTTGGGTTGGAAGGGACCCTACAGATCATCTAGTTCCAAGCTCCTGCCACGGGCAGGGACACCTTCCACTAGACCAGGTTGCTTAAAGCCCCATCCAGCCTGGCCTCGAACACATCCAGGGATGGGGTGTCCACAACTTCTCCAGGAAACCTGTTCCAATATCTCACCACCCTCACCGTGAAGATTTTCTTCCTAATATCTAATCTATCTCTACCCTCTTTCAGTTTAAAGTCATTCCGCCTTGACCTATCACTACATGTCCTTGTAAAAAGTCCCTCTTCAGTTTTCCTGTAGGCCTTTTTTTCTTGTAGGAATTTCTTGTAGGCATTGCTGGTTAAGTTTATGTAGAAATCTGCAAAAAAAAAAAAGTTTGCTAACAAATGACAAATGATATAGGAGATTTTTTTTAAAGGATATAAACTTCTCAGAAGATTCATTCACAAATTAAGCTGGAACATAGGGTGGATTGAGCAGTGAATGGGCTGACAGTTGGCTGGCTGTAATACTCAGTGCAGGCTTGGAGTCAGCAGAGGAGTGGCTGCTCTGTTTGTAAAAGACCTTCTTTTTGTTATTCCACTTCCTGAACAGATTCAAGAGTATTGCCTTCCACTTCATTTATGGGCTACAGGAAGGTATGAAAGGAAGGCAGTAGGAACTGGAAGACTTATTTTCACTATCTCTTTAAACTGATTGTGAAGCCAGTATTGACTAATGCACTATGTGTCCCTTTAGGACTGGTTTAGCATGTTCCCTAGATGGGGTCTGTCAGCCTCACCTGCAGACTTCAGTTGTCTTTGTCCACCACCTCTTTGTCCACCAACAATATTATGATTCATAACAACATACTTGAGTTCTGCTCTGAAAGTGGGGCGGTGGGTTGAGTTTGGGTGGCAAGATATCCCTTGTGATCTTCTGGGCTCCTGAAGATCATGCCTAGGTCACCTTGTATAGACCTTGAATCAAACTTGGAATAATGCAATTCCTGGCGTTCCCCACAGCCTGAATTAGCTGTTGTTACCAACACTTATCTCTGGTGAATCTCTGAAGAGTATTTTGATGATACCTTGGTCAGATATAATATGTGCAGGTCCTAAAGTAGAAGAGATTCAGCCATGTCTGCTAAAGGCTTCTTGCTGGTTCTTGGAAAAAGGGGTAAATGCAGTGCCCTGCCCCAAAACACCTACTGCATCCTTGAGATGTCATCCTGTTTCGGTTTATTTTAAAACAATCATATAAACATACATTGTTTCCCTTTCCCGATGGGCTTCCTGCCTGGGCCATGTCCTAGAAAATGATTTCATTTTATCACTCTGAAGCAGCTTTAACAGAAGCAATGTTGTGCATCCTCTTGTACTTTTATAAATACTTCTGGACACCGGTTTTCATAAATGCAGAGGAGGCAAACTATGAAGCCCAAAAGAATCATAACTAAAATGTTTTCCTGGAATTTCCCTGGGTAGTTTTTTGTTGTGGGATCTAAGAGGAAGTGGCACAGGTTAGCTGGGTGACAAGGCAGAGCTGAAGACTCTAGAGTTGAAGGAGGATTGGGGTGAGCTCAGGTACTGGTCACATCCACTCACACTGTTTGGAGATAAGAGTGTGAACATTTCCAACCAGGAGACAGGGTTTCCCGGCTTGGTGAATTTTTCTATATGTACATGCTCACATCAAGCCAAAAGCAGCACAGAAGTAAAACGGGTGAGCAGAGAGCTCTCAGACACTTGGTTGATAAAAAATATATATGCAGATGTTCTTAAAAGATGTTTAAGCTTTCAAAAGTGTTTGTGCACAGACCTGTCAGGATTGCAGAACCAGATGTCTAGTGAAGGCTGTGAAGGTCAAGACCAGAAACATGGAGTATTTGTTCTGGTCATTACTCTGAAGCACAGAAATACCACAGATATTCCATTTACTTGGAGGCTTTACAGATATCCTTTTACGGAGGGGGAATTTGATCTGAACAAATAAATGTTTTCATTAGGTGTTTGTTCTATTGAATCTGATCATCTCCTAAACTTACAATGCTTGCATATACAGCACTGAAATTCAGATGAATGAGAAACTGCATCTGCAGCATTAAAAACCAAAGACACAACTTGCCCTCTCTTTCCTCCTGTGTGCTCCTCTCCCTCCCTTCTGGAGATCTTTGAGTGTTATCTCTTGAGTTTTCCACTTGGTCTTAACGTTATACTTGCCAAGTATAACATTAACGTTAATAATGTTTACTCCTGTCTTATGCCTTCATTATTTTTTTTCTGAAAGGAATAACAAATGGTACTCATTATCCCTACACATAGTATTTTAATTTTGTGTGGATTTTATTGAGTAATATCATATTTTACAATACCAGATGTTTCCTTAAGTGTGCAACAAGTTCCTGGATCATTCATGGTCTGTTAGAACACTGGAAGAAATAACTTGCATTGTGAAAATCACAATTTTTCCCCCCTGTGATAATTCAGTGCAGTCAGTCTTAAACATCATTCTGGGTACTTTTCAAAAGAATTTTCCAGAATTTTGTTTTGATGACATTTTAGTATGTTCATATGAAATAGACATTGTTCTAACAGTGAAATAAAAGCTTGGCATACCATGCACTTGCTTCCAGTAAAAAGGCAGTGAATGCCAATGCCTGTAGCTGTTGAAATGGAGACATGCAGCATCTGGACAGTAGCGCTACTATACAGGGCACAGGACTTTCTCAGATTACGCTGACCTACATATTTTACATGATGACAATAAATACTAAAATTTAAAGAGGTATTTCTTCAGACACCAAGAATTAAACTGCAAAACTTCTTACTGCAGAATGGAGTAGATGCTAAAAGTGTCCGTGTGTCCAAAATGTGGTTAGACATGATGAAAAATTACTTCAAACAGTGTTTTGCAGCCTCCGGCTTAAAAATGTTCTCAGCTGCGATCTTTGACCGCTCTTTAACCTGATTTAACACTGCAGTTGTTGTACTCTTAAACATGAAATAAAGGTGGATTACAAAACTGTTTGTATGATTTAGGAATATAAATCTGTCCGGAGATGCAGGATGTACATTGCAAAATTCCTTACACATTTTTTTTTAATTTCTGCCCCTAGTTGACCATCTATTTTCAAAGCCTTTTTTTTTTCCCCCTCCATCCCTGTTTGTGTTGAATCTTGTTCACTCTGAGTTGTCAAAAATCTATGAGATGTAAGAGGATTTCTCAATGTGATTTAGGATGGTGAGCCTGGGCCTTAGGAATTCATCTAACAGATTCAGAGGAGAGTTAGTCAATGTAATTTCACAGCAACCTTTCTATGTTACCCTCTGGACCACCAAGTTGTTATAGATGTCTCAGAAGAAATGGGTTTTAAGGCAGGAACTGAAAGAGGAGTTTGTTGTAGCATGTCTACATGATGCAGAGACTAAAATGGATGAGAACACAAACATACTTGCTATTTATATTTCTAGTTTAAATTTCAACACATCATTTAACTTGTGAACGAAAGATTTATCTTCTTTAAATCACCAGCTAGCTGCAGCGGATGTTACAGTAGCTACAGTATTGCATTGTTCTAGATGCCTCTCAGATTGATGAGCACCGCTTTTAATCTCACTGGAAGCAGCATTGAATTAACATTTCTGGTCTTCAAGAAACAACTGGACTAGTTACTCTACTATGGCATTTTTCTTTTTGTTTTTCTTCTTATTGGTGAACATCCTACAATTTTTCCACCATCCATAGGTACAGAAGTATTCTTCTTGGTAATAGACTTGCTTGTGCAGACCACTTAGATATGGTTTCTGGATTAGGTATTAAAATTGGTATTGCTGGAAAGATTATACTGATAACAGCATAATGTGTGTTTTCTTGGGTAGCATTAAAGTATTCAAACATCTTACAATGTGCTTCCAAGCAAACACTGCCGATACATTGTCATCATGTCAGGATTTTATAGTTTAAAGGTGTTTAGGCATTTTTTTTTTTCTGAAATCAAATAAAGGTATTATTGTGTAGCTTGGAAAGACAATTACTGTCAAGCAAGTATTTCCTATTGCTAATGTAAAGGCTTTTCATCGTTTGCTTGTATTATTGCCAGCAATCTAACAGCTATTAAAGTAACAGTTTTTAAATTTGCAATAATATATGGCAAACTAAAACTGAAAGCAGGCAGGATTATGCCATTTTTCAATGACACAGGAAATATTAGGTGGTCAGTATATTATCACATTGTATTTTTCTTGAGAACGGCTATAACAGCCAAAAAATGGGTAATTTTTTTTTTGTATTTATTAAAAGGGGTGCATGCTGGTGAGTAAAACTAACACATTCTGAAACAAGTAGTTGTAGAGGACCAAGTAATTTTTTTCCAAAGAGACATCGTGATGTACAGTTTAGAACCTGTCTTGCAATGTGTCTCCTGAAACTTCACATTGCCCTTGTGTCTTGGATCTTTGCTCAGCTATGTACCATCCCTTCATGCTGGTTTTACAGATAGAAATCTGAAAACCACAGTTCAGTCCACACAGTTTGATGTGCCCATAAATGTGATGATTTCTGCCTTCATCTTAGGCGTTACTGCCAGACACAATAGTCTCAGATATACCTCCAGTTTCATTTGTCCTTTTTATTAATAATTTCTTCAATTTTTATAAAGTTTCAGACATACTTTGAGCAATAAATAGAACTCCCTCTAAGGATATCTCAGAAACTAAGGTAATTCCTAATTTTTCATGGATGTTTAGAATAGTTTACAATGCAGCTCTCATGCAATAACACCAGAGAGGTCCTCACAGAAGCTGAGAAACAACTTCATTAGTTCCTGTAAGGTGCAGAGTCCAGTGTTACGCTGAACAGCAATGTTCTTCAACAAGCAGCTTCAGGATTTTAGTGTGGAGCTCCTGTTTTTTTTAGTGGCTACGGAAATTTTGCTGAGGATTAGAGACAATGCAACACAAAATAATTGCCAAAACCACCAGGCACCAGGAGGTTTATGTTGTAATTTCAGGGTCAAGACCCAGCCAGTCTGGAGTTGATTTATCATAGGCAGTCTCGTAGGATGGGGTTAAATCATGACTATACTACTCTGCCTGCAAGCTGAGTCTGTCTCCCTACTCCCAGGTTAGCAAGGGTCTCCACATTGTGGCTGGAGTGAGTAGCTAGTCTGCTCATGCAACAAGGTGCAATGTACACCCCCTTTTGCTAGCCCATAGTTCCTATTTTTGCCATAGCCGCCTTACAAACTGGCGGTCAGAGAAGGGTAGCTGGTGTTTGTTCTGGTCTTTCTAAGAAACAAGACATTTGGTGGAGATTTTATCAAGGAAAAAAAAAAAAAAACCAAGCAAGTGAAAGCACCATGCGTGGAAAACACTATGTTTACCTTTCTCTGCTACTACATCACTTATGTTTGTTTGCCATCCTGCAGTCGCTAATGGCTGAATGACAAATTAAAATCTCTGGTGACTCCCTTTATGGATAAGGCTTGGAAACACGAAGCTGGTGTTGCTGCTGTTCTCCCTTGACATTTGGTGAGGGAGCTCAATTCAGACACAGCTGGAGCTGGCAGCTGCACTGGCAGCAGCCCTGGCTTCCTCAAAAGCTTCCTCAGCCTCTGTTGAAATGACTATAGCCAATTTTTTGGAATTTGGATTTGCAAACTCAGTAATCCCCGCAATTAATTCATTGCGCAATGACGTCTTTTGTCACAGATTTGTTAAAATGGTATTGACTGCTATTTAACAATCTCCTTCCAAAGAGATCAAGTAACTAGATTTCTAAAGGTTTAATATGGGAAATGTTTTGTCTCTTCCCCCAGTATTCAACAGAAAAGACTCTTCACCTGAGTTATTCAGCATCAAAACAATCCTTTCTGGTTTTCCACCCTCCTTCTGCCTAGAGTACCTTGACACCCTGTCAGTCAGTTGAAATGAGTGTTCCTCACTGGCAGGTTAATTATTTTCCATGCTGGTTAATTATTTTCTACACTTAGCCTGAAGCACCTTAACTGTTTGTATTTACACAGAAAGAAATTATAAAATTGAGGGTATTTTATGAATACTTGTACATAGGAAAGTAACTGTTACTAACAATTACTGAATGAACAACTAACAACAGAAGTTAGCTCCAGCTGCAGAATATCCTTTCTTTCTGTGGAAAAAAGATACATTTTTGTCTGTAATGTAGTTATACACAGCTTCCACTAATCATCAGGACACAGCATGTGCTATTCAAACTTTTGAGTGGATGATTTACACAGGACAAGAAAAAAGATTTCCACCTGACTTATTCTTAAAATTTATCAGAAAATATCCTTCTACATACAAAAACATGAAAATGAAAAATGAGATTTTCATTATTTGTAAAAAAAAATAACACCTGAAAGCTTCTAATTTTCCCTGATTATTATTTTTTTTTTTTTTGGGGGGGGGGCATTTTCTTTCCTGCCAGTGTGACTGAAAACAGAAAGAAAAAGAAAATTTTAACCTAAACCAATGTGATTGCAGTATCTTTTCATTTTTAGGAGAAAAAAAAAAAAAAAGTGAGGTTGCTACTGCCTCTTGTTGCACTAGTTATTAAAACCACACTCACTGAAAAAAACCTCACCAATTTGGCTATGTCAGTTTTCATGAGTATTTTAAAAATATTAGAAAATCAGTGTTCAATTTACATTTTTTTAGTTGTTCAAATGTCAAAATCCTTGAAGGTATAATAAATTCACTGCTCAGTTGGACAGTTGTTTGAAATGCAACATTAATGGAGCAAAGGAGACTTTAGACTCAAGAGCTTAGTTCTTACAGACTCTATTGCCTTTTTTAAATTTTTTTTCCCTTTGTGATCAAATGAAACGTCAGTGTAGAAATTCTCAAGACTGCACCTATGGAACCTCATTAGATGACAACAGGCCCCTGAGGGCAGCTCTGCAGTAACCTTCAGTATGCTGTGAGCTGCAGCAGTACTACGGAGCAGCAGCGGTTAGTAAATGCTCTATCATTACAACTGTTTTTAAAGGAAAATTGTAGTGGCAGCCTGACTGCGCAACTCAGCTGAAACAGAAAACACAGCAACAACATTTTGACAGCTATCAAAATAATTTCCAGCAGGAGTTTTCACTTCACCACTGCGATTTTTTAGAAAACATGGAGGATTTTGTCACAAATTATGCAAGTGCCACTCTTCTGAGTGCACTGACCGTTAAAATACACCTACCATAGACTCCTCAAGCCCTAGGAAATCAAAACCATCAGCACGTTAGAACTGAAAGACTGTCTAATGTCAATATACATAACGATGCATGCTACAACTTAAGCAGTAATGGAGAACGAGATAGTTGCAGCAATTTTAGGCATACTTTGTGAATCTTGACACTACTGAACACTCGCCCATCTCTTAGAGAAACGAGGAGCAGCTCAGCTATTGCCGGGGCCAGCAGGCGTGCGGCCCCCCCGCAGCCCCTGCGGTGGCAGGCTGCCCCGCTGGCTCGCCCCACCGGCAGGCAGGGCCGGTAACGGCGCCAGCAGCGCCCCGACCCCTCGGCAACCACCGGCAGGGCTGAAATCAGTGGGAATCGGCGGGAGGCGGCACCACGGAGCGACACGGTGCCTGCCCAGAACCAAGACCCAGCAGGGTACCCAGACCGGAGTTTCACGGCTGCACCTCCTGAGCGCGGGCCGGCCGGGAGGCAGTCTGCCCCAAGTCACCCCAAACGAGAAGAAATGTCCCCCGGAGGGCACTGAGGGCGCCCTGCCGAGCTGCCGCTCCGGCTGTGCGAGCACCCGGCTGCTGCTGCCCCGCCTGGGGGGCTTGCCTGGGCGCCCCGCGGGCACTGCGTGGCCGGCAGCGGGAGCCGCCGCCCCGGGAAGGGGCGAAGGCCAGCAGGCAGGGAGAAGAGCACCCTCAGCCTGCGGGAGAGATCACCAGGGAAGACATAATAAAGCTCCGGCGAGCAGAGATCGGGCTGCCAAAGAAGGCGCCGGGACCAGCACCCCCCGCCTCCCCGGGGCCGCGCACACCTGCGCCGCCGCCGCCGGGCGGCTTCGGGGAAGGCCGCGCCTCCGCCCGCTTCCCGCGGCGGGGGTCGGGCGGCGGAAACTTTCTCCGCGCTCCCTCATAAACACGGCCCGGCGCCCTCCCCCGGACGCTATTTTGGAGCGCCGTGATGTCACGGCGAGCTGCCGCCGCACCTCCGCGGCCCCGTCTCCCCGCCGCCCTGCCCGCAGGGAGGGGTGGCCGCGACCCGCCCTCACCTGCGGGGAGGGGGCGACAAGCGTGGGGCGGCCGAGCGGGGCGGGCGGGGAGGGAGAGGAACAGCCCGCCGCCTCCCCCGTACCGCGGCCGGCGGGGAAGCCGGCGGGGGAGCGGGGGCCGGCGGGGGAGCGGGGGCCGCCGGCAGCCGCGCTCTCGGGCGGGGCGGAGCCGGGCAGCCACGCTATTAATAGCCGCGGCCGCGGCAGGCGGAGGGTAGAGCGGTGGGGACGATGCAGGGTAACGGGCAACGAGCGGCGGCGAAGGGCCACGAAGACCACTTCGGTGGGATAGGGGCGGCTGACGGCGGGCTGCAGCCTGCGGCCGTGCCCATGCTGCCGGCCATGGAGGTGGCCGAGGAGCCGGAGAAAGCTCCGGGCGGCAAGAGCAAGGACCCCAACACCTACAAAGTGCTCTCCCTGGTAAGGGCCGGGGGGCCGCCGGCAGCTGGGGGGCGGGCGGCCTTCCCCGGGACTCGCCTCGCCGGCGGCCGCCGGGGGGAGTGGTGCGGCGGGGGGCAGGTGCTTCTCCCCGCGGGGCTGGGGATGGACAAGCCTCTCCTCGGGGACGAGGGCGAGAGTAGCCCGTGGCGGGCCCTTCAGAGCCTCCGGGGATCTGTCCGGCCGGCCTGGAGCGGCGTCGGGAGAGGGAAACCGCCCTGGGCACCCGCGGCTCCTCAGGGCGCCCGCCGTGCTGCGGACGGCGCCCGCCCGCCTCAGGAGCCAGCTGCGGGCAGCGGCGCGGTGCTTGTCGTACGCTCTTTCCTGTAGACAGCGACCTGCCTGGGGCGGGGAGTCGTAATTTTTCACTTGATCTATCTTATTCTTCTGATAGCGCTCAGGGTTGGATTGTCTTGATTCTTCCGTAGCATTAATGGTGGCCCCATCTGTCATCATGTGGGTTTAGCTGTTTGGTGTAGGGGGGACACCAGGGAAGACAAAACCAAGTTAAACCAGGAAAATATAGCTAGAAAAGCTGAAAATGTCAAGAGCTGAAAGGACAGAGGAGGTACAATAACTAGCTTTTACTGAATTTGAAGTACCGTGCACTGAAATTGTTGCCAAGTGCTGCTTGGAGGCACTTTCAGCGCTGGTCCGGAGGCCCTGGTGGCCAAAGCCATTGTTAGCAGGTAGGTCACTTTCCAGTTTTAGCCATGCTTCTGTATTATAATTATCCTCCCTGTAGAGATGGGAAAATAAGACCTTCCAGACTTCCTGGAGCGATCATTATGAGGCTAAAATCATTATAAAGGTGAAAGAACTGCAGCATTTGTGGAAGCTTCAGTAGAGCTGTGACAGACTCTATTACATATATATATCCATAAGTAGTCCTCTTTCAGTGCATTAAAGTGTAAGGATCAAGATGCCTTTACAGATTTACCGATAGCCTAGTAATCTGGTTACTCTTTCAATTGAACCATCCACCATATCGCAGCGATTACATGTTGCTCATACTTCCTGACATAACGGGTCAGTTGCGTTTCCAAGCTTGTCAGAACATGATAAGAAAAATATCAAAATTCATGTAAGGGTCTATGGTAGTTCCTATGTAGACGCTTTTTTGGCAACTGTTCTGATGAAAAGTCCCCTTAAATAAAGGTATCTTGTTCCATTATTTCACTGTCTTCTAGGGAGGTTAGGTTGCGCCATAAAAGCCATTGCAGCTGGCTGGTGAAAACAGCTCAGCTTTTTTTCAGGCTTAGAGATTGGTAGTAATAGTGGAAAATAACCTAATGTTGTTACTGTGAGCTTTTTATGCTCTAATACAACAGAATTATTAGAGATACATAGCCACTTTAAGACTGGATTTGAGCACAAGCTAAAATGTTTGCAGGTACTTACTCTTCTGAAATAAGGCCTTATTTTCCAAACTGCTGTTCCCTGAGAACTGGAGAAACATTCGTCCTGTGCTGACTAAAGTGTAGAGTGAAATATGGCATCTCTACAGAAATAATTAAAAATTTCTAAATATAAATGACCATGCGGTATTGGTTTTGGCTAATGCAGATACTGAGACAACTTAAGAGTATTCTGAGAACTTGAAAAACTTTCTGTATGCTGCAGGTGATAGTGGATTGAGTGAAACAAGAATATATGTAACTGAAATATGTTAGAAAGTGGAAAATTGGTGCTGGCAGTGACAGTTTGTTCTTTCTCACAAGCCCAATGCATTTATGATAACACCCCGATGTAAAAAAGGAGACCTATCTGCTTGGCATTTTGGATTGGACAATGAGAAACGGTAAAAGTGAGTGATGAGTGTGTTTCTGGTGATTAGAGAATACTTGAATTACTGTGCTTTCCAGAAAAAAAAACAACCACTAAACCCAAAACAAACTTACTTGCATTCCCTTCTTCTTATCCATGTGCCTGCCACTTGTAGATGCTTGTACAGTTCATGAATGGAACTTTGATATTCCTGGCTTCCATACATGAGCTGCAGAGTTCCCATGTATGAAAGGTTGTACCATGTGAACCGTACCCATGAGTTTTGCTGGTTGCTCCAGAAGCTTCTGTGTTACATGGCAGTACATAGTTGTTAACTGAATGTACATTGGTTGAGGGAGGGTGTAGGTAGATAAAGAAGTGGTAGTCACCTCCACTTCTAGCAGTGTTTGTTGTGGGAAGCATTTTAATTAAGTTCAGAACACAATGCAGGTAGCTCTTCTGTTTCTTGCTGTACGGGGGGATTCTGCAAACAGTGGGACAGGCCTACAAGGGTTTACTAACTCATGGTGTTTCTCTAAGGCAACAGAATGAAAACATCCAGCTTTGAGTAGTTGTGACAGACAGCGATCCTTTTATCCAGTGCAGTTTCTGTGCATACATTTTCTTTTGGCATCTTGCCGATTACCTGAGCTCGTACCTTTGTCCCTCGAAGTCCAATGAGCTGCTTGCTGCTGTTGTGTGACTGAGCAGCATGCTGCTGCCTGAGACTAGTGTAGGTCTTGCTTAGGTTTGAGGTTTTCTATTCCAGCTTGCCGGTGACTCTCAGGCATTGCATTTTGGTCTGATTCACTCGTTCCATTAAAATAAAATTTTCCATGCGTTTGTAACAGCTGAAACATTGAGGGGAAAAAAGTAACAAAATAGACAATGTTTCTTTTTTGAATATTTCAGGCTTTCTTTGTCAGAACTGGAAAACTCATTTAGATGCTTTTGCTAAAAATTTCTTAAGGAGTTTTTGCAACTTGAGAATTCCTGATCATAAAAAAAAAAAAGTAATCATCAGAATTCCAGATAAAGTCCACACTGAAACATTGAAAGTGTGTTAATCTCCTCTAAAGAGTAACTCGAGCATTTCAGAGTGCATAAAGATAATAAATTGTGAGGTTTTAAAAAATGGTGTGGAAATACACCTACAAAATATTTGTCTGAGATTATTTGTTCCTTTAAGGCAGTCCAGTTTTTTTTTTTTTAAGACTAGTGTTTTATGCATGTGCCAAACTAAATCTTCTGAAACTTTCTTCTATTCAATTGCCTTCTGAAATTCACTGAGAAGGTAGCTAGAAATTCTATAATACCTGTGAATTAAAACAGTTTTAGGTAGTGAATTGAGACAGTGTAACTCTGTGTATATGCCAGGAAAGCTGCAGATACAGTGAGAAGCAATCCTCAGGGTATGTGGTTGTACTCCTGTGTAGGTTTAGTTACTTCTTCTTTTGGATGGTTAGTGGACTCTTTATCAGACTGAGGCAGTGGGTGGGACAAGGTGTTGTAATCTGCAAACTGAAGCCAGTGAAGGGCACCACAATAAAGATGGTATCCTTGGGAGCTTCTGTGCTGGTCTCAGTTGCCCTTTTATCTAGCAGTGGAAGTTAAGTGCGCTGGGCTGTATCCAGGGGCTGGTAAACCAAGTTTTTTCTTCCCCTATACTTGACACTTGTTAGATCCTACCTGGAATACTATGTTTGGCCTGGGGCCCTCCAGTACAAGAAAGATCAATTCAACTGGAGTGAGTTCAGCAGAGTGCCACCAAGGTGGTCTGGTGCCGGAGCCCTTCCCCTGTAAGGAGAGGCCAAGGGACCTGGATTGGTTCAGCCTGGGGAAGAGATGGCTTGAGTGATGAACACCTATGTGTGTTGATGTGTGATGAACGCTGACGTGCACAGTGAGAGAATGAGACAATGGCAATAAATTGAAACAGGAGAAATTGGTACTGGATGTGGGTCAGGGAGCAATTACTATGAGGATACTTAAGTGGTGGAACAGATTGCACAGAGTGATTGTGTTGTCTCCACCCTTGGAACTTTTCAAGACTCAACAAGATAAAGCCCTGAGCAACCAGGTCTGAAGTCAGTTTTGACCCAACTTTGGGCAGGAGATTGTACTGAAGACCTCTTAAAGTACCTTCTAGCCTTATGATTCTATAAATCTGCTTCCAGTTTCCCGTTGGTCTCTATATTAAGTTTCATGTGTAAGATCTGAATCATAAACCCCCATTTATGTTAAGTGAGACAGTTTAGGCCCAAGGGAGAATATCTCTTGGCAATATCTGCTGTTGCTGCAGTCAGGAGAGAGTCTTAACTATGGAAGAGAGATCTGTTGTCTATAAAGATACCTTATATAAGAGTCCTGGAAGTTTTTCCTCACTTTCTTCCAAAATTACCCATAGCTGTTGACTTTCTGCTTATACAGGGAGAGATGGGTGTGCTGTGTCAGGATTATGGAGACAGCTGTAGGTTTGGTTGTTCTTCCCCCACAGAGATGGTGTGGAAACAACATTTTCTTGCGTATCTGTCTGAAAGATTGCATTTTGGTTGTTCTAATGCTGCTGGTTTTCCTCCTAAATATGTCTGAGGTTTGTATAGGTTAGTGGTTATTCAGAATAATGTATTTCCATATTCTTTCTCCAGAAAAGATGGAAAATGCCCGTTTAATTTTGTCAACTTAATCTTACTTTCTCTTCTACATGTGCTGTTGAAGAAGTAGAGATAGGGAGTAGTTAGTGAGAGAGCAAGTGGGAAATGAGTTGGACCTGTTGAAGGGTCTGGGCCAACACGCTGCTTCAACAGCTTGTTCTGCTCTTGGGTTTGGGCTTCTGAAAGGGGTGTAGTAACAGAATGGACTTCTGTCTTCTGCCGTTGCTGCTGTGTTGCTACAACATTGTCTTAATTCATGGGTAAGGACTGCATTCATGAATTTTCCCATTGTGCTCATCATACAGGCTTGGAAATTAGCATAACTCATGTGAGGAAAGAGAATGATAGCAAAGTGTTTGTGCCCAAACCCTGTGGTTTGGAACATGGTTATTGACTTCAGCCAACTTCAGCATGGGTATTTTCGTGGGTATCAGTCAGTTCTTAAGCACTGGATTCAATAATATTGTACTTTGCATGAGTCTGGGAGGCCTGGGTGACACATTCAGTCTTTCCTCTAGTCTTTTTTGGCCCTTGGCATATCATTCAATTTCAGCCATTTTTGTACTGTTTTGCTTTGTGCCTAGCCTTTTTTTTCCTTTTTCAGTAAGGAAAAGTAGTCTTTGCTGAAATTGTTCCTGTGAGAGTGCTGGGTTGAGCTTAGATGGGACTTTTGTGTTCCAAGTAATTTGACGCATCTTAACAGTAATATTACAGTTCCTGACTGTTAGGCTATTTAACTTCATTTAGCATCAAACTTCCTTTGTAATATAAAGTAAAAAATGGCAGTGACAGGCTGGCCATAGTTTAAATACTTTGAAGTGCTTTTGGTTCAAAATTATTAAATCAGTTCTTGGCCAGTCTCCAATATCTTAATATTTTGTAGGAAAATCTATTCCAGTGTTTGGAAACAAGGATTTTCTACAGTAAGTGTCTTAGCTGTCTTCAGTTAACATTACAGCTCTTTAGGTCCAGTAGTGGCTTATTTTGAATTCAGAAGACACACAAAAAAATACCTCTTATTAAACACCAATTTTTACTAATTGCATTTGCTGTTTATCTTGCTTAAATGAATTGAATTACAATGTAATTGTAGCTATAAATACAATAACTATATTTTTATCCAATTTAACTTATCAAAAGAAAATTTGGCATTTGGTGAATTTTAAGACCATTTTAAGTCTTCATGTTTGTCTTCAGTCAGTTCATTTTTCAAGGATGAATTTGCAAATAATTCTCATTATACACAGGAACTTGTAAATGCAAAATTTCTTTACTCTTCAGGTGGGTGCCTTCATGCTGGGCATTGAAGAAAAAACCATAATGTCGCTCTCACACAGTAAAAAGCTAAGAAATATTTAGAACCTTTTAGGTTGGAAAAGATTTTTAAGATTATCAAGTCCATTGTAACTCTCTAGGGCTTCCAGGGTTAACTTGTATTCTTGCTTTAATTGCAATTTATTTCACAGAGCTAATCAGCATATCCTATCCTAGATGACAAAGCTGATATGAAGTAAAAAAAATTCTTCAAAGAAACACTTGCAGGAATTGAGGCCTTCTTTGTACTGAAAAAAAAAAAATCCAATTATATGAAAATCCTCACCAATGGAGAGTAGGAACTATCTTTGTTTATAATTGAACTCAGAACTCATTTTAAATTTTATTGCCAAACTAGGTTGACTTTGACTGTGGCCTAGCTGCATCCAAAAGTGTGATTGCAACTTTGCTAAGAATACTTCTCTAAGAATACTTCTTCTCTAAGAATAAGCTCACTTTGGGGTGGGTAGTTTAGGTATTGCTTTCAGCATATGCAAAACAGCATAGAGTTTAGGACAGGCTGCAAGATACTCTTATGTAGCTGAGCTGGAGTATTTAAGCCATCTGGGAGGTTTTGGTCATCCCTCAGTGCAGTGTATGAGTGCTTCTGGCTTCCTAAATTCCAGCTGGACTGCAAAGCTTGGAACAGGCTGAAGTACACCCAGCTGTATGACTTGTGTGCTTCTGTCAACACCACTAGCTGCTTGCCTGCCTGAAAACATCCACGTTGTGCCTAGGAATCTGAGTGTAGAGTATCTGCTGATGGATTAGCCTGTAGTGTGCTAGGATCAGCCATTTGGTCGATTCAGGCAAAACAGGTGAGTGACTGGGGTCAGGATCAAGAGTGCTTGGCCAGGACGGGCATGACTGCAGTGTGGCTGTAAGATGGCTCAGGCAGGGGGTGGAGGCAAGAGCTGGCTACACAAGGTAAGAGGTGACTCTGCTGAGACTTCTTTTAGCTTTTTGTTGAAGAGCTGTCTTCAAGGCTTGTTGAGGTTTCCCAGACAGTGCTCTCAACAGCTGAAACAGTATTGGATAACTGGTCCCAAGCAAAGGCAGCCAAACTGCTGGGAGTAGGGAGGTCCAAACAGCACTTCCATGCAGTTCTGCAAGGCTCTTGGATGCTAAAATAAGGAAGACATTAGTACTTTAAATGGTTAGACTCTCTGTAGAGATAGCTATTAACTTAAAAAGTAAAGACCCATAGTAAATATCTTTGAAAGCTTATTTGTCACATCTTCTTCCCATACCATTTTGGTTCTGCAATTTTTTGACACTCCTTATTTTCTTAGTGTTTTACAGGATTTCTTTACTTGCTTTTTAAGGTCACTGTGTCTTCCTGTGCAGCC
This sequence comes from Falco naumanni, assembly GCF_017639655.2. Taxonomy (NCBI): domain Eukaryota; kingdom Metazoa; phylum Chordata; class Aves; order Falconiformes; family Falconidae; genus Falco; species Falco naumanni. The sequence continues at coordinate 55,003,276 of NC_054059.1, read as the reverse complement.
TAATGTTGCTGTCGTGGTGGCAGCAGCATCAGCATCTGCCACAGGAAAATGGAGGCGAGTATAAGTTTAATTGGTGTATTTGGTGGTACTATCAGTACCAGTAGAAGCAGTCTCCTTTTTACACTGTTCTTGTTACAACTCTCATGACATTGCTATTCTTGAAAAGGGACTTTTGGAATAGGGAGACCATGAACATGGCTCAAGGCCATATTTTCCTTCTCCAGTTTTGCTTTTATTCATGGGTCAAGTGCTGCTTGTTTGGATGACAGGTTTGAGCTGGCATAATACTGACAGCTTCTTCTCTTTCTGTGTAATGACACATTCATACGTGGTTGCCACTAAGGTAGGTGGCATGTGTTGGTGTTTATTTGGTGTTCATGGTCTGCTGTGCTGAATAAAGTAATTGTTTTGAAAGTGCAATATTACTTTCTCATAAACCAAGATCGGTTTTCAGTCCTGTTTATCCTTAGATTTTTACAAAAACCTACCTGCTGGTTAAACAGCAGTCAGCTGCTATCTGTTTTCTGGGACTTTAACCAGAAGTTATATTTCCTCATCTTTTTGGGTAGTGTATAGTTGCACTTCAGTTTCTCTGTAAATTCTCCCATGACTAAATGCATTGAGAAACAAAACAGCCAGGGGGTAAAATGTGTGTACTTTAGTAACAGCTCGTGTGTTAATGCCTTCTAAGACAATAACGTACCTATACAGTTGGACGAGCAACAAATAAAAATATTTTAGGTCCTGTCTTTTTGTTTGTTTCCTGTTAAAAACCAGACACTTTAATAGGTTTGGAAGGTATTTAGAGAGCTATAGTATAATATCTTCTGCTGATAACTTCCTGCAAATGAACTGTTAATCACTCTTTGGTAAGCTCTGTGAGGGCTTTTTATGGTATCTTACAATAGTTCAAGCTACCTCTAAAATATTCTTGTCCTTTGAATGACCATAGGTTGCAATAGTATGTAGTATTCTTAAGAACATTCAATAGAAACAGTGAGAGTAGATCTGTGCACTGCTTTGAGAAGAAAAACAATAATACCTATGTATTTTTAGAGTAAATCTTTAGCTCTGAAAAGATTTTGGGTGGAAGCTCCAGCTTTTCCTTCCACTGACTTAAGGATAGTTCAGTCACCTTCAGTGTTTCAAGACAACCAGGACCTGTGAGGCTCAGTGGCTTTCCTCTTCCTCCTGGGCTCTAGGTGTGGAATGTGGATCAACAGAAGCAAGCCTTTGAAGAGCACAAAAATATTTACAAAGATCGAAAGAAGAGATGAGTGGTGCAAGAAGGAGGCGGTGCACTTGTTTCAGTACTGATAGCTGCTTTATTTTTTATTTATTTTTTTAGATGACTTATTTTAAGTATGTAGTTGTGCTGGAATAAGTGAAGTATCTACCTCCTTTCAGTATAGTAAACTTCATTAAGTATCCCCTTCTTCTGAATAAAACTGAGCTGTTGAGGGGTTATCCCTGTTTAAAAATCTTTCAGAAACATAAGTAAGTGTTCCACTGCCCCTGACAAGTGTAGATGAGTTGTTTTTTTTTCTCTGTACAGTATGCTTGCTGCACTTCTAACAATGCCCTTTTAAGACAGAAGGTGACTCTGTTCTTACTTTAAATTCATTATTTATTACTCTGTTCTTTACACTTTTCAGATGAAATTCTTTCTCAAAGACATCTCAGTTTTAAGGTCCAGATCATTAGTCATCTATTCTAGGCACACAAAATGGTGAAAACATGGTATGTTCTTCACAGATCCAAGTAGTTTTGGAAAATTCCATGTTTTTTTTTTTAATATTGGCATTACAGACCCAGGCTAGACGTTCTCCCTTCATAGACAGACGTGACACAACTGTGAGAGTCAATCATGGTGATCAGAATGGAAAACCACTACTTCCCACTACTTTAATTGCATAGTTGTTAATGAAAGTACCTTAAACCTTGGAGTGATGCATTTTGTTGGCTATGGAGTACCAGGGTTGAAGAAAGGAAGACAGAAAGCAACTGAGTACGTGGTAGGCAAAGAGTAAGGAAGATCAACACAGAAATAAACTTAATTCAGAATCATTATTCCTTAAAAGAAATATCAATGCATTCTTTGCCAAAGAAAATGCAGAATAGATGAGTAGGGGAGGTAGGTGGAGCTAGGGAAGAGTGAAGAGAAAGGGACAGTAGCATTGACTGTAAAGGAAGAGTAAAATATGATAGCAAAGGAAAGGTGATGGTATCTAAGGCTGGTGAGAGATTTCTTTCTGTGTCGCTAAGACCTGTACAGTTGACCAGTCCCTTTAGGATTTGATGTCTGCAGCCTGCATGCTTGTTGGTTTTGTGGCTGTTCTGCCAACTCCCCAAAATCACCGCTGAGAAATTTTCCTGAGCTGCAGTTCTAGAGATGAGTGATGGAAATGATTGTGCTCTCTAACCATGTTATCATATTTGCATCTGCCCAGCTCAAAATAAAAGGCTTTTGAAATGTTTTTGGGGATTGCAGTTTTCCACTTAACCACCTATTCCTGACCGCTATAATGTTTACAAAGCAAAGCTTTTATTGCTTCCTCCTACATAAAGGAAGTGGTGATGGGAGAGAGATTCATCCCTAGATGACAATGTTTTTTAATTCCAAAGCAAACTTTTTAAAAAAAATATTTTTCAAACTAAAAAGGACACTTTCTTCACTGCAATTGTTAAGTGTTGGTTTAAAGAATTTTCTCAGACACTGTATTAAAACCAAACCTAACATTTTGTCCTCGCAATCTCCCAAGTTACAGATCATGAAGTGTTCATGTGCTACTTTTGTGTATAGAAAAGCCAGATTCTTTATTTGTCTTCCTACTAAATGTTGGATTCCCATATTCTTTCTTAATTGCATCTTTTTCTCATTTCTTGCTTTCTCTTTTTTGAGGGGAAGAATATGGGAGAGAGGACAGGTAGGATTTTTTTCTCCTTTTGTTTAAAAAGACAGACTAAACCATGATGGCAGGTGTAAGGTTGACAGTGTGGTGGTAACTAGAGTTTTGAGTCTGGTACTTGCTGCAGGGTTCTAACAGGGTTCTTGATACTAAATTTTAAACTGTGTGTGCAACTTCTTGTTCTTATATAGATTTAAAGAATACATAATCTTCATACAGACTGCAGCACCGCAAAACTGGGCTACCTGTATGTAAAATAGTTCAGGTAATATTGGTAACCTGCCTGCTGCAGCAAGGTCCCATATAGCAAGAGACAAAGTAAATTATTCTGCACTTGGACTGCAGCAGTGAGATGACTTTCTGTGCCTGGGTGACCTTTAGGGCTAGCTTTAATATTCCTTGTCATCTGAAGAGCTGGTAGTCTTAGAGCCTTTCAACTAACAACAGGTCAACTGCTAGTGTAACCCCTCTTGTTGTGCCTAGTCGAGTACTGCTGCTGTTGGCTAGTATTAATTGCTTTACATTGTTCCAGCTGAACATTTGTGCCATTTGTGTGGATAATATGCACATGAATGAAGTCATTCAGGCTCAAGATAAAGCTTTGATTCAGAGCCTTTACACTAAGCTGCAATTGCATGGTATAGTCCGCTGGATTAGTTGGCTGTCCCTGAACATTGTGAAATGCTTTACCTCTAAGCTTACCAGTTTTGTGAAGCTTCTTTATTAAGTGTGAAAGAAAGAAAAGAAGTGTGTGTAGGGGAAGCTTTAGTATATTGCAGTAAGACATTTTTAAGACTAAAATTTAAGCTAGTGGGACAAATGTTAAGAAAGCAAAGACTTGAATGTGATGAGTCAATAGAAGTTCCTAGATCTTCATTTGTTGTAGATGGACATAGTATACCAGGTAAGGACATGGGCAATGTTTTTCGTGATGTGTGTGTATATAAGAAATTTGAGAGCAGAATTGGTTTGTAGTAGAGATGCAGCGAGCATTTGTAGTATGCTGTGAAGTTTCCAGGGTATTGCTTGTAGGAAACAAGTTGCATTACTGCATCAAGTAGCATTACCACTTGGTAGTATTTCCTACCCAAAAGAACACTTGTATGCCTCAGTGAACATAATCCTTTCATGTTTTTGCTTGTTGGAATTAATTATGTTCATAGAAGTATAACACTGAAAATCTGGAATACAATACAGAACTGTGATTTAGGAACATTTGGTGCCAAAGCATCAGGAATTGTTTGTGAGAACTTTAATGAGGATCTACCAGTTTTAGTTGGGATCCACATTGGAATTAATTTTATTTAGATTTAATTTTTATGTTAATTTGGCGTCACAATTAAATTCCTGGGTTTTGACCATGCATTACCTACACTGAAGCTCCATAAGGGAATATTAATAGTCCATTTAGAGGCACTGCAATGGGTTTTTGTTACAAGGGTGCCTTAGGTGGCGTAAGTCCCATAGGTCATGTAGCTATTTGAAGATACGGGAATAAAGCTCTTCCAGATAGAGTAGGTGTGGGTGGTGTTTGTTTTAAAGCATGTTTGTGGTCACGTCAGAGGACATTCTATTCTTTGACCCTTGTAGCAAGGCCTGGTGGGAGTAGAGAAGCAATATATTGTCACTCTGAAAAACTGTTCTCAAGTTGGCTTTTTAAAAACAAATCAATCAATTTGTAACTTCCAAATAATAAAGAAGGTAAAAGGACAATATTAGGTTTTGCACTGTACACTGATTTTGCTGGGCTTTGACATCTTGCATCTGACATGCTACCTACTTGACTGTGCACGTGCTCTTATTAGGTGTTTCTTTCACATGGAAGATTTCAAAGGTCTAAATGAATTTATGTGGAAGTACTACTGCTAATACCAATTTAACAGAAAATATAATTGATACTGCACATATTGGTATACTCTTTAGAAAATAAGTACAAAGCTCTGCAGTTGTGTTCACTTTTGACTGATGGGTTGATGGAGAATTGCACCTTTCTATCAGTTGTGGCATATCTGGGTGCATTGATAATGCCATTTTTTTCCCTCATTATTTTTTATTTTCATTCTTTCCATGTAAATTCAAAGACAGATTTGAACTCAAAGTACTTACTTCTCTGCTAGACTTTGCGCTGAATAATCTAACATTCCAGACTTGCCTCGTTCAGAATTCTAGGCCAGAGTTTCATCAGATCCAGTCTATAATTCCTTTTTTTATGAATGCTATATATGGAATATTTTTATATCGATTAATGTGGTGTATGATAGCTTACATTTCACAAGTCCTGAATAGTATCTGAATTTCAATGCTACACATTCTAGGAATTGCTTTACTGTCTTTATTAACTGCTCGGTGAACAAAATTGTACAGTGAACTATATATTTGTTAAAAACACAGTTACTTTATATTTACTCAAGTACTCACAGTCTTTAAAAACGTGAGCTTGATAATCAGGTGCATTTTAAAATGGGATGAATTATTGCCACATTACAAAATGACTCGGGCATCATACTCAAGACTGATTTGGCAGCTTTTGCTGATGGGGAAGGAGTGAAGAAGGGGAGATACTGTATAGACATGCATGTGAAGTTATTGAAATATTGCTTGAAAGCAGTTTTTCCTCAGAAAACAATGACTGGAAAGGCAACATGTACGTTCTCTCCTACCTATACCACCCCAATTGCTTTTGAATGAGAAAATCTGCATTATTACAGTCCCTTCTCTTTCAGGACTCTTGGCAGACTGCCTTATTACATTCTACACTTGAATAGAATGGACATCATAAGTGCATTGTTGGCTTTCCTGGGCTCTTTAATTACTGTATATGCATTCATAATATATACACTTTTCCTAAAGAGTTTATGGACCAATTTCAGTATTTAATGAGGTTAAAAGGAATCTTTTGGTGTATTTAAGTAGGCATTAGGTCTTCCCCTGAAATGCTGGGCAAGTACAATACGGTGCTTGTTTGATAACTTTCAGAATCCAAAATAAACATGGCCATAGTTTCTGGTCTGTGTAAGACACTGTGGTCAGTCTAATATGACATGCCACAGTTGCTTACCATGGTATGGACCAACATCTAGTACAAACTGGATACTAGGAAGTGGGAAAAGGTTTTCCTGCCTGAGAAAATTATAAGTATCACTTAAGGGCCATGCCTTCTGTTTGTAGTCTGTGGTCAATGGCAAAACTTCGCTTCACCTTCTTAGAACAACCTAGGAGGAAGGAAGAAGTGGAGCAAAGAAAGTTTTCTATAAAATTGATATATGTGTAACCATGAATATCTTTTTTTTTTTTGGTTCAGAGAAAGAAATACATCATCATGTCTATGTTAAGACTGGTCCTGCGTATTTCCTTTTTACCAAGTTATTTAAGAATGGTCATGTACCAGTAACTAATTGCAAACAATGTAACTAATTGTGTGAGTGAAAACTGTGAAGACAGTGAAATTGACATCCTAGTCTGCATGTTTATCAATTTCAGTGCAATTGAGGTCTTTCAAAACCATTCAGTGGTCATTTAAGATTACTTTCTTTTCCTTCCTGTCCCACAGGTACTCTGTGTCTGCATGTTAACGACAATCCTAGGATGTATATTTGGCCTGAAGCCTAGCTGTTCAAAAGATGGTAACTAATACGCCTTTTAGTAATATTTCTAAGAAATTCCTTTTTGTTTCTTTTTGTAAATTAATTTTGATAGTATCAGAACACCATCCTTTCTTGCTGTGGGAAGAAGACTGGATGCATTACTTGAAGCAGTTTCAGTTAGAGGGAAATGAAAATACCGAGAAGCAAACCTTAGGTGTACTCTACATGTGTGTACTTGAGAGGTAAACTGATCCTAGCAGTCAGTGTCTGGGCTGGCAGCTTCCATGTATCCCAACTGTCACTGTGGTGATGTCACATGGCTGGCTTTTCTCAGTTCACCATTAACAAAAAACCCCTCAACAAACAACAAAAAAACCCTCTAAACCAACAATTTGTATTTCATGTTGTCCTGGAACATGTTTTTCATCTTTTCCAGTCAATTAGGGGGAGGAAAAAAGTTGGTGTGTTTTTTTTTTTATTGGTTAGAACTGTAGTCTGAAAATGTTCCTTGTGGAATTCCTCTGGCTGTTTTCTGTCCTGAAAAATAAGTGGTTTTTTCAGTGGTGAAGTTTCTTCAGGTAGAAGGTTATGAAAGATATTTAAAGAAATCAAGCTTTACTTCGGGAACAGCTGTCTAGAGTAATTTCAAAGTTGATCGGCTTAACAAATAGTCCTGAAATTACTTTTAGCTACATTTCAAATTCTTAGTTTCCCCACAGAATCTGTTTAGGTTTTTTCTTATTTTATTACAACTTTGCAATATTAGTTCACTATCTCATTTTCCTAATATCACACCCCTCAAGATTCTTGAGAAGAGAAGGCAAATGATGAAGGATTTGCCTCACTCCCTTCTGGTGATTGAACAGGATGAAACAGACTGACCAACTACTGAAGTGCTGTTAATGCTTCGCATCACAAGTTGTTTTTTCCCAGGCAACCCCAGTCTAGTGGAAGAATGCTACGTTTGGGGATTTTTTTGTATATTAAAACTGAACAGAAACTAAGCTAGTGAGCAGTACACTCAATTATGTGTCTCCTGTGTCTGGTTTGGAACAGCCCTTCCTGTGTCTTGAGATGGTACCTTAACCATGGTACAGCGGGATGTGAAACTGGGGCTTCCTTCAGTTCCTTTGATTTGTATGAAAACAGTCATTCAAACAGGGCACGAGCATGGGAGAGTTGCAAGCATAGCCAATGCAGTCTGGATTCTAATTAATCTTTAATTATTTAAAGAAGGTGGAATGTTCAGATGTGAAAATGAAGATTAATGTTCTCTGCAAAAAAAAATAATCACTGTTTAGAGCACCCTTAATGAAAACCTAGGTTCAGATTTCCTCAGAGAGATCTGTATTCTGCATGACTGTACTCGTATCTTCTGGTGATACAGAAAGTGGGGTGCTCACAACTAGAATCATAGTCTTTTATTTAACTTGTTTTTGCCAATAATGAAACATCACGTTCCTGCTAAAACAGAACAGAACCCTTTGTTCAACATGAAAAAATATTTTTGTCCAATAGGAAAATAAACATTTAGTCAGAGTAAGACTTTTCCTTTGGCTGTCGCTGTTTGCAGCCATTTTCTAAGTTGTGGAATAACTAGCTATGTCATTCCATATGCTGACCTTAATCATTTCTTTTGCATGTTGACTGATTTGGGCTCAGCCACTGACATCTAACACTATCCAATATTACAGTGAAAACCTGCAAAGGTCGTTGCTTTGAAAGGACCTTTGGAAGCTGTCGTTGTGATAGAGATTGTGTCAAGCTTGGAAACTGCTGCTTAGATTACCAGGAAACATGTATACAACCAGGTAAGGATGGAAAAAAAGCTGTGGGGTCGAACTCTCTGGTCTGTGACATATGTGAGTACAGTTGTGATCAGGTGGCTGTAATACCTGACTTCTTTCAGATGGGCTCTGAGTGCAAAGGGGGGCTGCTGAACAGCAGGGTGGTTGATGCCAGCAGTCTCCTCCTCTTTGTGCTCCCTTGCTTGCAACCAGAGGTGGACTTTCAGTGGTGATGGTGATACTGGGAACTCGTGTAGAAACTTCATGGTTCTGGTGCAGCTGCTGTGTTGTACACAAAGCTTGTATTTCACCCAGCTGGACTACATGGGAGCTGACATAGCCAGTAGGCTGGCTTTCCGATAGCTCCTGTGGGGGGAGAGGCTTTGGAGGACTGTGCTGCTGCCCTCCCCCTTGGAAAGAGGATGAAAAACTGCAACTCATGGCCTCAGCCAGCCTTTTGTTCTCTGTATGGGAGTGAGAGAACAGTGACCTGCATTGTCCTTGGGGTAAGGGACAACTCCTACATTCTCAAGAAAGCCAGGAATAGGAGAACATTCTGTATATTGCATCTTTTGGTCATCACCCACGTGAAAAAGGGGAAGGACAGAGCAGCTCTGTGAAAGCTGCTGTCTCTCCTTACACAGCTATTCAGACCCTCTGCCTTGCTACCCCCTAGCTTAAGTGTGAAGCAAGGGTCATGTTCTGGCCTTTGGGACAAGACAGGATGAAAAAACAGATTGTAGAGGTGGAGAGTGATTGCAAAGTGAGAAGCAGTTCTCATGATTTGCCAGAAAGCAAAGGCCAGGTAGGCAAAGGTGTGAAAAGTACTGTGGAGAAATTTTACAGGGAAAGGTGCTAGTGTGGGTAGTAACACTAAGGACAGAACTTGACTGTTTTCTCTAATTTAAACTTCATGCTTCATGTGCAGCATTCCTTTCAGTTAAAGAGAAGTGAGAAGAAAAGTAGTTATGTGTATTTATTAAGTTTATCAATGTGGTCTTGCCCTGAAATTAAAAATTCAATGTTGACTTTTAAAACCAAATGATTAAACTAAGCTTAGATCCCTGCTTCAATCAACTGTTATTAAAAGGTCCTCTGAATTGCATAAAGCTTTCTCTTGTAGAACAGTTGCATGGGTTTTAATCTTTCACTTAGTTTCATTACACTACTCGCCCTCAGTTTAAAGAATTATTTAGAAGTAAACTGGAGAATCTGTCTTGGCACTAAGAGTGGGAATCATTGCTTGGTGGTGTGTGGGGTTTTTTTGGTTGTTTTTTTTTTTTTAGATTAGTCTTAAGATCAGTGGAAAATCAAATTCCAAATAGTATCATGTAACTAAACCCATAATAGATTCTTCTGTCTCACAAAAGTAAAGATCTACTGATATTGGTGAAGTTACTGAAGCTCAGTATTTCTGAGATTAACCTGAGAATGCTTTTAGGGATTTCTAATTTCTAGTAGCATACAAAGATTGCTGATTTGTCTTGTAATCAAACATTGAGACTTGGCTTCCATGTCTCTGTTAAGACCTTCACTTAAGTATTCACTCAGCTGGTCAGTTAGTTCATGTTTATTCTCATTGGCTACAAAGGATCTACTTGTGTTTACACTTGATAACAAAATGATATGATGTATTGGAGTATTCCGTTCAGAAAAATCAATATGACTCAGGAAAAATAAAAACAACAATGAAGTTGAAAGCAGTAGGTCTTCCTGTGAGCTTATGAATATAGTCTCAAATAGTGACAGTGATGTCGGTGCCTAAGAAATGCTGAAAGAAGCTGGAGTGCCTGTTGGTGACCGGTAAAATCCATTGTGACTTCAGTGCAAGTTAGATTAAGTTACTGCTGCTCAGTGTTTTCAAGGCATTCCAAATTCAATGTCACACTTGGGGCTTTTCTGGGGGAGTTGTTTGGATTTACCAGATAAAACTCACATAAATTACCTTATCTGAAGGAGGCCTGTAGAAAGGACTCTTTCTGATCTGATATTTATAACCATATGCTGCATAATCTTATTCAGGTGGCTGTACACTTGGATTATTCAGCCATGGGTGTTTCTGTTTTCTAAAGTGCCAAAGCTAGCAATATTATGCACGCATGAGATCCCTGAAAAACAGTTCCAAGGTAGTATGTAATTGAGACAGAACTTAACACTCAGTTTATTCTGGTATTAATCATTGTGCTGTCCTTCTCTCATCTGTGTTTTAGCCCATATATGGACATGCAATAAATTCAGGTGTGGAGAGAAGAGGAGACCAGAATATCATTGTTCCTGTTCGGATGATTGTGTGGAAAATAAAGATTGCTGTGTGAATTATCATGCTGTTTGTAAAGGTAAATATCGTCAACAAGTTCCTATGGTCTCTCATATGTGTACCCATATTTGTATGAAAGGAGCAAGGATAATACAACTTTAAAATGAAAAAAAACCTTGCATTTATCGATAAGAATGTACTGTCTTAAAAAATAAAGTGCACTCGTTTGTTTTAAGGAGAGGCAAGCTGGGTTGAAGAAGAATGTGAGGACATTACTGAACCTCAGTGTCCGAAAGGGTGAGGACATTGTATATTTGCCTAGCTCTGCTCTTTGCTTATGTTTCATTTTTGAGATTATTTTTCCTACTGTGCTTTTCTGGGACCTGCTTGCCTTTCCTATCCACTACAAGAGAGCTACTAGACAGAGAAGAACACCTGTTCAGCCAGCATTTGGTAATGCTTACTAACACTACATAACAGATCAGGTTGCTGATCACAGCAGCACTTGTATATTCCAGCACTTGCTTGACTTGCAAGACATGCCTGTTCCTGAACCCTGCCGTCTCTCACAGATGTGTATACTCTGGGCAGCTCTGCCTTGTACCAGCCTCACTGTCCTACATGTGCTCCAATACCCACTGTCCTAAATATTGTGGGACTCATCCAGCAATCTCAGGCTCCTAAGACTGTTTCCCTCCCCAGTCACTTCTAAAGACCTTTCCACTCCCTTGTCTGTTCTAGCCCCAGAGCTGCAAAATGTGGGCAAATCACTGTCCCAGTTCCACCAGCAGTGGGACAGCTGTTATTTGCAAGCTGTCTGAACTACTTTCTTTAAAAGGTGTAAACTGTCATGTGATCCTTGTATTTTCTAGCTCAGCTCCATGTTGGTCCCACTCCTGCAATTTATGTATACTCTGTGTGAGGAATGATGACTCGTGTAGTTTATGGCATCAGCACTTAGGCTCAAATAGGACAGCAAAGCTTCCAGTCAGGAAAAAAGCCTGCATTCCTTGTGCTGTTTTTGCTGTGGGATCTTCAAGTTAACTTTAAAGCTAAAGTTCATTGTAAACTATGATTGTATGTCTAAGTTATCAATAGAAATGACTTAAACATTCTTGATTGAAAAGCCTTCCACTGGAAAATAGTTTGTAGATATGTTGTGGGGATGAATTGAATTCAATTGTGTTTTTATCTGAAAAGGGTTTGAAAAAAATCAAAACTATCTTCAGCTTGATGATTTTGAAATTATGGCGTGCTGAAATGTTTCTAGAAAGTAAAAAATTCTCATTTTTTATGTCACTACTTTTTGTGACTTACACTAGAATATTTATATATTGCTATGTTCATTGGAGTTATAATACTGTTGACAAAATACAAATATTCCAAAAGGAAATGTATACCAAATAAGCACTTTTAATTCTGATTCCAAGCATCAACAAACATAGTTACATTTCAGAACCTTCATCAAGACGAATAGGAGCTGCTGTCCAGCTTGAAGTCAAAGCTCCTGATAAACCCACATGTAGGAGTGTGGTAGCCAGGTGGTTCTGGGAGCTTTTATCTCTAACTCCTGTTCTGAGGTCAGGGGCCATTCAGGACTGTGTGCTGGGAACTGACTTTAGGATGCTGATTTCACTAATGAAAGATCAGGAAGTGTTAACCCCAAAGGGTGGATAAACAAGCAAGAGCCTTGGGCACATCATGCCATTAACCTTGTAGAATGCCCTATGGCAACTCCTATTGGTTAACTTGGTTTCAGCTTTTTTATTTTTGTTTGTATGAAAGGGATATGTAGTTTACTAAAACTGCTTTAATCCTGGCAAAACCAAAAATATTGCAATAAAACCCAGCCCAGGAAAGGGTGATGTGTGGTCAGAGTTGAATCAAAGTGTTGACTGAAGGCTCATCTCAGCCTATTAGCACACAAGCCTTTCCCATAACTAATAACTCTGTAAACAATTCACTTTTTCCTATGGTGAAGTAGGCAGGAGTGCCAGTGACTTCAGCAGAGTGCTCATTTTGAGGTCTCAAGATAACAGTTCTGATTCTGTGCATATTAATACAGAATGTTTTGTGGGTTCATATTGCTGGTTTTACTCTGTTTTAGTTGGGTGTGCTCTTGTGGTACAGAAGAGACAAAAGACACTGCAGTGTTAAATGAGGTGCTTAATTTGAGAAATCCCACTGAAATCAACGAGACTGATCAAATGCTTAAAATGAAGTATGCACCTAAGTCTTTCCAATACTGAGTTCTATGTTGTTTAATAGGACCATAAAGCTAAAGGGCTGTAAGATTTCAGGAGTAAGCTAGTCTTTCCCACTGTTCTAGGAGCAAATTCAAACACACTTAACCAGTTTATCCCAGTGCTTAGCTAGATGGTTTTCCTGATGTCTTACTATCTGTTGCTGTACTTTTAAGCCTATTACTATTAGTTCTATCTTCATTGAGCTGGAAGAGCAGCTGATTCCATTCCTCTTTGCAGATCTCTCCTGTATATTTGAAGATTGCTATTATGTCTCCCGTTGAGCCTTTATGTATGTTTAGCGGAAAAGAAATCTTTACTTCCTGTGCTTTGTGGCTGTATATAAGCAGTAGTGTGTGTGGGATAGGATGTTTTTGGTGTAGTATGTTTAGCTTTTCAAGGGGGCTTTTTCTCTTTTCCTTTCTTTCTTCTACTTTTTTTTCCTTTAATTGTGGTCTGTGGTTCTGAGCTCTTGACCATCTAGACTGGTGAACCTGCTAGACCACAGCAAGCCTGTGTTGCCTACATTATTTCCATAGAAACCAGTTTATAGGAGGGGATAATTACCATGGCATTTCCTTCAGTTTGGAGTCAGGATGTGACTGTGGCATACATATTTATCCAAGAGCTGTGAAACACCCTTGTCATACTGTTTGGACACAGCCAGCATGAATCACTGGCAGGGCCAAAACTTGAGCCTCCCAGGCTTGCTTGCTCACTGATGGTAGCACATTTTTGAAGTAGTGTAACCTTGGCTACTGACCAGAAGGAGTAGTGAAATTGCTGATATGTTGGAACTGAGCTCAGATCAGTTTGGGGGTTTTACTGGAGCTGTTCCAAAGAGAGTGCAGTTTAATGTGGTCTGTCATGCTTTGCTTCCCTGAGCACGGGGCAGTTATGAGTTTCAGCACACTCAGTGTAAAGTATATAGAAGCAAAACAGCCAGTCTCCCTGGTTGTGGCAATGGTCTGTTTTGCCAAGTTTAATTTTACATGTGCAAGGGGATCAGCAGCTAGATTTGCAGACAATAAAAACATGTACTTAACAGTTGGTTTACTTGTAAATGCCAAACCAGAAACAGTTGCGTAAAGTCCCCTTCTAAGGAGTTGTCTTAAATTTTTTTTTTTGGTTGGTTGTTTTTTGTGTTTGGTTTTTTTTTTCCGGTTAGACTTGTTGGTAAGCAATATTGAACAGTCTTTGCCTCAAATTTCATATTTTATTGCAGGAAAATTTGCAGTGAAGACTTTTAGACCTCTGCACTGGAGGGAATCCATTTGTTGGGGGCGGGACAGGCGGGCAGAGAAGGTATTTGCAAAAGTTACAGAAATCAGAATTGGTGGTGCAAAAAAATACTTGTAATATGGACAAAAGTAGTACATGAAAGTTTCCCTACTCTGTTCTGCCAAAGGACTTTAGTTTCAGTCTGAAGGATCATTCACTACTTGTTCCTACCTAACTGTCCCTACCAAGATTTTCAAAAGATGGTAATAAATATACCATATAAATAAAAACCGGGTGACAAAACCACATTTTTATAAATACGTAGAATCATAGAATGGTTTTGCTTGGAAGAGACCTTAAGGTCTGAACCAGATGGTTCCAACCCCTCTGCCATTGGCAGCAGCTCTTTCAGCTGGGTGGGTTGCTCAAAGCCCCATCCAGCCTGGCCTTGAAACACTTCCAGGGATGGGGCACCCACAGCTCCTCTGGACAACCTGTTCCAATGTCTCACCACCCTCACAGTAAAGAATTTCTTCCTAACATCTAATCTAAATCTGCTTTCTTCCAGTTTATAAAGCCACTCCCTCTTGTCTTATCACGACATACCCTTGTAAAAAGCCCCTCTCCAGCTTTCTTGTAGGCCCCCTTTAGGTACTAGAAGGCTGCTATAAGATTTCTCCAGGACTTTCTCTTCTTCAGGCTGAACAACCCCAACTCTCTCAGACTGTGCTCATAGGGGAGGCGCTCCAGCCCTCTGATCATGTTTTATTTTGCCTGGGGTGCAGAGTAGGCTATGTAATGGTTCTGACTAGTGAAATCATTTTGGCTGAAGCATTGTCCAAATTGTCAATTAACATTTTCTTGAATAGACATGTTTTGGTTGCCTAACTGATCTTCAGCTTAATACAGTCACGTTTGTTTGACTGAAATAAGGCTTATAAATGATTCAGTTGTGAGTATTTGGATTTTTTTGTGTACCTCACTAAAGAAATTGTCAACGCTTTGTAAATAATTTTTGTCTTCTGTCTTCACCCATTTATTTTGGGAAATCAAAGTGCAACAAAGTTCTAGAAAAACATTTTCATTTTACAATTTGTAAACATAAAAAAGAAAAATAAACTTGTAATTGGCATGTAAAATATATTTGATTCTTCTATGCCAATCTGTATTTTCAGTGGTTGTTGCTGCACTGCAGTGATTTTTTGCAGTCTCACATGTTGTTATACCTATAGGTCAAACATAGAATATTTTTTTCTTAAGGAAGAAGTTACTGATGACTGTTACTGCCTGTGATGCAATGTTTTAAGTACTTGGAGGAAAGTTGTTTGAACAGGGATAAGGCTGGAAAACACAGGCCCTGTGGAGAAGGGAAGGGAAGAATTTATTTTTGCTAGTTCCTGTGAAATCACATTCTTAATTTACATGTCAAGTTCCAGGCAGAAATACTGTTACAGTGTTCCTGTTGTAGGCCACATCTTTTAGTTTGGAAACTGTTAGTACTTCTTGTACAGTAAACAAATTCTTCTTGGGTAAATAATCTTTATAAGATGAAAGGAAAAATGTTACAATTGCTGATTTAACATATCCTGTATGTCAGACTTTCTTACGGTTTTGTGCATGTATATGTAAAAAGGAAAATTCCTTTTTTTTTTTTTTTTCAGCTGGATTACAAGTAGTTCAGGAACTAAGTGAATAAAGGAAAGCCATGACTTCACACTGCCTTTTCTCTTTCCCTGCTTACCTTGGGGTGGGGGGTTGGAGGGGCTGAGCGTTGTTCCGGTGGAGCTGATGTCAAGATAAGGAGTACCAGATGGATTACATGAGCATCTTGGCTTGTTTCTTTTATTTTATGGGTGTTCGTGAAATCAGGCCTTGTCATGATTTCCCTGTGCGTGGCGTACTGCAACCCTCAGCCTCTTTGGGCAGGGTTGCTATGCCAGCCTACCAGCGAGGGGAGCGAACAGCTGCTCTGATGACGGCTGCGCCAGCCTGCACACCGTCCTGCTTAGGAAGACTTTACTACTTTGGCCTGGTTTATAGTCCCATAATGAACATCCCCGTGATTTGGGGGAAACTTTCTGGAAATAGCTGGTAGGAAATTATTTCTCAGAGTCTGTCTTTTAATACTTGAATCTCTGTTTGTTCAGATTTACCAAATCTCCAGTGTTACTGTTTTCATTGGATGGCTTCAGAGCAGAGTATTTGCAGACTTGGGGTGGACTTCTACCCGTTATTAGCAAATTACGTGAGTAGTCTTTGTCTAAGAAATATCATGATGTCTTACCTAAAAAAGCCCACATAGATGTAGCTATGCTTACCCTTTAAAATCCTCACTCTTCCCCCATGGAAATTGTAGTTGTTGTTCTAAGTAACAACTGTGCACAGAGAACTTGAGGTATGGGAGGGCAGAAGGGCAAAGCCAGGGGAGGGCATGGGGAAAGGGCGCTTGTAATATTCATTGAAACCTTAAAAATTAAGTAGCCATTCCCATGTTTAGGAGGTGGATGCTTTTAGCTGTGAGCGTACTTCATTGCTTCAAAATAGAAGTAGACATGCTTTTTATTCTGTGTTTTATATTGTCTAATATTTAGGTAGAATAGTTTTGCAAAATGGAAAGCAAGGTAGAAAGCATTTGATCATATTTGAAAAAGAAGGTAGAGAAGGAAGAGATTAGGAACAGATGATACAGAATGGCTGGTAGAAATATGCTGAATCTCAGAGATTCTTCATTTAACAAAAAAATTCAGATGAAATGAGAGCCTCATAAGCCCATTTTATTCCCTCCCCCGCCCCTAGCTTTTATAATGTCTTACTTTGTAGCATCTAAGTAACTTCAGTTACTTTTCATATCACTGTTCTGGCTGTGGTCTGTAAAGAACTGACGGAGTTTCTTGTCTGAAAAATTTGCCAATCTTGTTGTTCATAAATTACTACCTGGGGTGGCTCTTTTCAATTTGACTAAACATAAATCAGTAAAAATACTTGCTGTTTTGTACAGTGGTTTTTACAACTTGATCTGTTCCAGAGGATAACAATTCACAGATGTACTTGAGGTTTTGTTTCACGTTAGAATAAAATGACGCATTTGAAACAATTTCATTAAATGCAGTTATAAGCATTTTAACTGGAGACTTCTTGGGCATTGTGAGGAGAGGCTGGCTATAATAAATGGTTATAGCGGTGGCCGAGATGGAAGATAACAGTGCCACAAAGCGTCTGCAGGACTTCTAGGCTGTGACATCCACTTCCACATGTAAAGTTTCTTCATTCTTTGGTCAGGATAGGCTACAGTGCAACTTCCCTCATTGACTTCTATTATAAAATTGTATTTCTCTTTTGACTGTTCCCATAATAGATTCAGACCACTAAGAAATATCTTGATATCTTCATCAAAGTCACTTTACTTCTCCAGAACCATGGAGGTTTTGATGGTCTAAACTTAAGTTTCTAAAGGATTCTAAAATCAGAATGTGTAATAACACATTGTTGAGACACAGCAAAATAAGCAACAGACTGGATGAAAAATTATTTTTGCATTATGTTTGCAGTTCTACGTTACTGTGGGGTGTTTTTTGTAATCTTGTAGAAACCTTCTGTGATACAATATACTACAGGATCTTCAGCTTTGTCTTGTTACAAAACCTTGCTTTCTAGGCTTTTTTCCCACCTCATAGTAAAATGGTGGGTGAAAAGCTCATATAAGGCAAACTTTCTTTGGCAAGAGAAAAATAGTCTTATGAATGAAAATTAGTGTCACTGGGGTATGTATCATGTGACACTCTGGGGGCTTGTGGCTTCAAATCTCCATGTACTTCATATCCCATGCGTCTAAGCACTGAAAATGGTGGAAGCAGTTATATTGTAAAGATAAATGTTTCTATGGGTGTAAATACTACTACAGTATTTTACTGTGCAGGAAAGGGTGATGAAATATATTCCTCTGTGGTAGACAAGTAACAATAATTGATAAATTACTTGACTATTGCTGAAAAATTGTATTGAATCCTTTTGAAGTTCATAGTTAGCCAATTAAAGGACTAGTAAACTGTGTCTCTTTTTGAACATTTATGAATGACTGCATTTACAAAGCAATGAACAGTTACTTGCATTAAGTAACTTATTGGACTGCTTAGTTCTTTATTAAATTAGAGCAACATAAAATCCCTGGATTTTCCACTTTAAAAAGAATTGATGGCAAGTGCAGCGTTCTGTTAGATAGAAGTATTCCCATTATCTAGTCCTGTTAATTCAGCCATGCCTACAATGAAATTCTGATGTCTCCTTGAAGAAGTATGTTGGATCAGATGCCTGTAAGACAATACCTTAATTACACTTCTAGCAAGTTTTATTACACACTCACTCTCTCTGCTATTTGCTGAAAGGTGGGCAGTTCAGCATGGAGCTAAGGGTTTTCTGTGAACCCTGGCATAGACACGTGTGCATAGGGGGTTCAGAGAAGACATTTTCAAGTATGCATGTTGTAATATTGTAAGTTTTAGATAAATCCTCATTTTGTCTTAAATTGCCTTGAAGGCAACAAGCTAAACAGAAAGAAAAATAACTGTCATGGAGAAGTCCCAGCAAACCGTCCTATGATTTTGGACAAAATGAAAGCTTTTTAGTGTATTTTTTTCTCTTTACTTCAAAAATAAAGCAAGAAAAAATACCCCAACCTCCCCACCTACCTCCACCAAAACCCTGCAATTTTGGAAAATGGCCTCAACAATGGTTGAAATATGTCAAGTGTGTTGCAGTAGCAAAAAATGCAGAACTGATGATTTGTTACTACAGAATGCAAATGTGGGAGGGGATGTTTATGTAATTTGAGAGGATTTATTTTTCTGTCTTGATGTCTTTTTGTCTCAATTAGCTCAAACTGTTGTTTAGGGGGTTTTGGCTGAGATCTAATCCAAATGCCCAATCCAATGAGTTCAAAGTGCCTTGACACAACACTTCTTGTGTTATCAAACCTTCCATTTCTATTTTATTTTTATTATATATAATGACTCAGAGGGCCAATAAACATCCTAGTGGTGGCCTTTCTATAGGGTCATTGCTTTTGGCTCTTTAATATCAGTTGAAGTGGTTTTGGTTATTGCATAGTAATTATGAAATTAATGAAGGCATTTTTTTTTGCTTTTTTTTTTCTTTTTTAAATTGGCGCCCATACGTTTGCCTGTGAAATTTAGGCACCTAACTTAAGTAAGGTTTGCTTAAGTGCTTTGGCCTGGCTAATGACTCTTGATACTAGCAAATACTGTGCACTAATCTTAAAGACTGGTATTTTTTAAAAAATGTGCTAAGATAAATAAAATAAGAGCTTATTTTTATTTTTTAAAAAAACAACCCAACAAACCAATACAGAACAACAAGCCAAAACCAAAAAGGAGACTGAAAAATAGTGACTTCACAGGTGACTGAAAGAGCTGGGGCACCACTGCCAGTGGCCATTTCATCTCTAGGAGGGCCCATGGCGAAGTAGCTAGTTGGTCTCAAGCTGCAGGCGTCACTTACAGCATACCAGGGCAACTTTGGAGGGTGTGATTTCTTTGATTATTAATTCTTATCTATGCTTGCTTTTCATAAGGGCTATAGGTTTTGCTCATGTGACCATTGCAGTCATTATGAGTACATACAATTTTTAATAGCCATTCAGTTGCTTGTAAATGAATGTGGGAAGAAATACGGAGTATTAACTCCACTATTGTGAAGAACAAAAACTTTCTGGAAATAGCTTTTGATTTTCTCTTTTTAAATAGGTATATATCTTCATGAGAGAAGCTTGCAAGGGTTTTATTTCTGTAACTTTGCTGATTTTCTTTCTTCCTTCCTCTAGAGAAATGTGGAACGTACACTTCCAGTATGAGACCAGTGTATCCTTCAAAAACCTTTCCTAATCATTACTCCATTGTCACAGTAAGAATTCCTGTATACTATGTTTCCACTACTGAAAAGAATGTTGATTATCAAGTTGTCTCCAAGGGAGTAGTGTAGTTCTCTGGATTGTTAAAATAATAGGATTTCCCTTCAGAATAGGAAAATATATATATTATGCTCTCTACCTAATTTAGATTAACAGTTATAACACTACAGCTAATTGGTCAGATCTAATCTGATTAAGTAATCTAATCTTTCCAAGACTAGCTGCAAGAATTCCCATACAGGTGGAAGGTCACATCACTTTACAACTCCTCCTTTATGTAGAAATTTCCACTGAATAGCAGCTCGCTTGCTCTCAGAGCAAGAGCCACCTGGCTCTTTTAAACTGCTAGCCTTGTTACACTTTAAGGTAGCTTGGCATGATGTAAAGAAGCATATGAAAAGAAACATTTGAACTTCATGTTGATGTTGACTCCGTGATGGATTTTACCCAAACCTGGATAGGAATGTCACAAAGCTGATCTTGTAAATTTATCGCCTCCTGTGTATAGGAGGAAAAAAAAATAATTGAGATTTTCAACACTGAATGCAGGGTTGGAATTGAGCAGATCCTTCTTAGTTTATTCATGTCAGAACTAAAATTCAATCAAATATTTGAGGATCTGCACTTCCTTCTTCCCTTTGCAGTTTGTCAGGACTTTTGGTCACTGAGGAACACAGGTTCAGGAATGAGAAGTTTAATTGTTTAATCCTCACAAATATCCATGATTGTATACTCAACTGAGAGGCATTAATCGTGCCCTGCAACCATGTGAGTGTCCCCAAGTGCAGTACAGAGCTTTGTCTCTTGTGAAAAGTAGCAGGTGTGGTGTTTATCAGGGTCCTACTGGTGGTGGTGTTATATCCTTTAATGTAAAAAGGAGCTGGCCTATTTGAAGGCAGAGCACAAAGTCTCTTAAAACCACCTAACAGCTGGTGCCTCTGAGCACTTCTTTAACAGCTTATGTAATCATGATTCCTAGCTAGAGCTTTTACCTGATGATGTGCAATTCTCCTTTGAGATCCTCGGGTTTTGGTCACGTGATGGAGGTCCAGCATAGGTTATTGCTTTGTCATTGGTACTAAAGATAAAAGAAATGCATCAACTGAGACAGTGTCTTTCAGCTTGATTCCAGAGCAAGTTGCTTGCCTTTTTTTTTTTTTTTTTTTTTTTTTTCCAATTTTGCTGAGAAGCAGTTAAGACTTGTAAAGTAGGGCTTGGTAGTAATGGTTGGTGATGCTGTTAAACTTGGGTCTTGAGGTAGCGGTGGAGTAGAAGTTTATCCACTGGACATACTTGTCTAGTGGACTTAGGTTTGTGTAGCTGGAAGGTTCTTTTTCTTTATAGTGTTGCCACAAGTTATGCTTTCAATTACAGGGGCTGTATCCTGAATCTCATGGTATAATTGATAACAAGATGTATGACCCCAAAAGAAATGCATCCTTCACCCTTAAAAGTGAAGAGAAGTTTAATCCACTGTGGTACCAAGGACAGCCTGTAAGTATTAATACACTGCTGAGAATGTACATCAGCCTGTTATGTTACCTAATATCACTTGGATGCATAGTGATGTTGAAAGAGTACAGAGGGTACTTCTAAGTCAGCCAAGGAGAATTAGTCAGCATGATTAGGAACTGCCATACTAGAGCTGCAAAATGACAAATGTAACTAAGTGTAACAGATTTTGTTGAATGTAAATGGAATTTTCTCTAGGGAGAAAGCTAGCTTAAAATAACTAATAGAGATACCAGATTTTGTTTTGTTTTTAACATGAAGTAGGCTTGTGGTTAACTTTTTTGAGGAAATCAACAGACCAGTTAATTTTAATAATAAGCAATAGTAAAGGTTTACACTCTGCCCAAGTTACTGCTAAGTCTAAAGATGTAGTTTTAAAGAAAATGTCTCGGTTTAATTCTATAGCTATGGCAAATTTGTTGAGACTACTATCAAAATGAAGTGGCATAGGGAAGTTTTGGTGAGTGCTGGCCTGAAGAATAACAAGGCAACAGATGCAACTATTTAGTAATGTGAAGACAACTGGTTTTTTGTGTGTGTGGTGGCTTGCTTTTTTTGGGGTTGGTGTTTTTTTGTTTGAGGAAGGAACACACAAGTGTAGACTTTGCAGACCGCTGAGAAGAACATGGTGTACAAGTCAGGCAGGAAAACATGCAGAAAGCAGACAGAAATCTGCAAATCATGACATCAGCAGTAAAATTGGAAAAGTCAACTGAAGTCTTGGTCCCATATTTCAGCTTATATGGGACGTAGGTCCTCAGACATTCCTATCCCTTCTTACTTCGCTGTTCTTGAGACATTTCCTCTTCCTAGTTTTCAGATACGGTTCTACCATTGCATTAGCACTCCATCCATGGAAGCTAATGGTTCCTATTTCTGTCCAGGCTCCCCCTGATGTAGTAGCAGAAGGGATGTGAGTGTTTCTATAATTCTGTTTGCGGTAAGGAATCAAGGACTGTAGATAGCCATGACATGTAAGATTGACTGTCCAGAGTGCTCGACTTATATTTTCAGGTTTTGATCTTGCTGGAAGGTGCAGAGTTGGTGGGGGTGGCGGTAGATCTGGCAGTTACTCGGCTAATTCAGTGACTTGCACTACTGATGCTGATTGTTCTCCTGCAGATCTGGTTAACGGCTATGTACCAAGGTCTAAAAGCAGGTACATTCTTTTGGCCTGGGTCAGATGTGGCCGTTAATGGAACCTTCCCAAACCTGTATGAAAAATACAATAGGTATGTAAACTCCTGTGTCTTGGATTAATATTTTACTTTAACTGTTGTAATGGGACAGATGTCGGAGAAAGCATAATTTTTTTCCCTGTTTTTCTAAGTTGTTGTACACAACATGAGGAAAAAACCAAAATAGGATGCAATTAACTTTGTTTCACTACAGTGTAGATTCTTTGTCTAATCGTTCTGCCATTCCTCAGCAAACATTGTAAGGGAAAGATGTGGAAAAATCATCTTTAAGAGCAGCCAGCTTTGAAGCTTTAGTACTTTTCTGTTTCTATTTATAAAAATCTTGTGTTGGTTCATTCAATCCAAACCTCTCAAACAGTGAATGGACCAGGTCTTGGTGCAGTATTGTCCATGAAAACTAAAATTTACTGTTGACTGTGGTAAATTGTTCTAACATAAAACTATTTTCCTTGTAATTTTTTTAAAATATTTCACATTAAGGCAGTCATATTTTAGTTAGTGATTGCTTTTCACTGCAAGTAACACTTTCTGCCTAATGAAAATTCTGTTTATCGGTATTTATTTAATAACCTCAAACCCTGCCCAAGAAATCAGTTTTTTTCCATTTCTATCTTCCTAGGATCATTTTATTTTCTTAAGTTCTTCATATAGCATGGAAAGTCTGATTCTTGACTTACTACTTCCCCCCCCCCCTCCCCCCCCATGAACTTCTACATTGTTACTTGTGTTAAGTAGCTGAATTAATAACTTTATAGGTGCCTTATGTTATTACATGTCAACATGCTTATTGTTGGTCTACTTCAGTAATTGATACAGAGCATCTACTTTGTGACATAGTATGATAACTTGTACTCAAACTGTTTAAACATTAAAAAAAACCCAACCTACCACCAAACCAAAGCTTTTTCAAAACATAGTACAGGAATGAAGACCTGTACATCATTTTGCACCTCGAAGCCAAGTTATTCTCTTTGGATAATAAACACAAGCAATACTGGGAGCTTTATTCTAATCACATTGCAATCAATAGGGACAATATCCAATGCCCAATCTAAAGTCCCCGTTAATTCCTGTAGAGTTACAGCACTTAGCATGTAGAGTTACAGCACTTAGCATAGATAAACTTGCATCCTACTAAATAGCTCTTAATGGCATCCAGCTGAACTCAGTTTTCTCTGCTAAAGTACATTAATTTTTGTAATATGTGACTTAAAATTTTTTAGCTCTTGAAAATATGGGGTTGGTTGATCTTATACTGTTCTGATACAGCTCAATCCCCTTTGAAGAAAGGGTGGTAACTGTTCTTCGCTGGCTGCAGTTACCTGAAGATGAAAGGTAGGTATACAATTGCAAGTGTAACTTCCTGTTCAAGTGGTATTGCAATGAATTACTTTGTAAATATTACTTCCTTTTTAAACAGTATCTTATGCATTATTCTAATGATGTTAAAGTACTATTTAATGCAATCCTGATTGTATGACTGAAACTTCTTTTTATTTAAGTTACATTCTCTATTTCCCTTTAATGTGTTCTTCCTCTGAATGACAGTGTTGTTTCCAATATTTGATATCCATTGTTGAAATATAATCTTTTCAAACTGTTTAAACGTGTATGTAAAATATTACATTTTTGGTACTGTTTGATATAGACCACACTTTTACACTCTGTATTTAGAAGAACCAGATTCCTCGGGCCATAAGTTTGGACCAGTAAGCAGTGGAGTAAGTAGTTTTTTTTCTTTTTAGATTTGAAGGTTTTCTCTGACTCTGTAATGAACTTCCAAAATTCATGTTAGATTAATAAACACCATGTTCAGTATGCTTATTAGGAAATAAGTTGTGAATAGGCAGCCCATCCTTAATTAACATTGATACAAAGCATGTACTAAATAGGCTGTTTAAGCCTAACTTTTATTTTCTTTATTTTGGTAACTTTTAAACTGCCAGAGCAGGTTTGCATATGTCTTGTGTATGGTTTGTGTCTTCTAATTCATTGTGTTAATTTTAGTGAGGAGGAAGGGGACAGAAAGGTATACTTTCCATTTAGCAAGAACAGAGATGATTTTTTTTTATTTTTTTTTTTTGTAGCAGTAGTCCAAGCTTTGGTGGTTAAGTATTTATGTCATAATTGTCCTTCATTTTCCCCCAGTCTCTATGCAAAGGTTAGATGAATACTGGTCTTATCTCCCTGCAGTTAGATTTTATGGTGGCTTGTAAAAAGGGTGATGAAAGGGACATTTGCCCTGTCATAATCTGTTATGTACCTATTGTATAAATAAGAAGTCTTTGGGACTGCTGCTCTTCTCGAAAGTATTAAGCAGCTTTACATTTTAACAAACCAAAATGAGAAATGCGAAGGAAAAAAAACTCTTGGACTTTCAGGAACTTTGTAAAATTCTGCCATTTTGAACGGTCAGGATGTTTGGGCATATTAAATGGGTGGTTGACCTCAGTAGTGACAACATTAAAAAGCTCTTGCCAATTTCTCTGGAGGTGTGAGTAGTTACTGCTACTGTAAGGAACAGGCAGATGGATGTAAGTGCCAAGTGCAGTAGCACACAACTAATTGGAACTGCAGTATAGGGAACATTTAATTTGATTATCCTTTTCTTTGGTTAATAAGTGGATCTAAAGTTCTGTATGTCAGGAATGTTCTGGAGAGAAAGACCCTGAGGGTTTCTACATAATCTCCTCAGAAATATCTTAGTATGTCTTAGTATGGTGTAGGGCCCAGAAAAAAATGGGACAATGAGCTGTGTAGTGTAGATATAGCTGGTTTTCTGTAGATGGAGGTAGCCCTGAGCAGTGCAGGTGCTAGGCAATCTGCAGGCTCCCATTTTTAATTCTCAGTACAGGCGTACCTGTTGAGTCCATTCTCGGTAGATGTAAAGGCAATGCATCTAAAGAGTGTGCAACTGAGAGAAGTAGGAATAGGCAAAAAGCAGGTTTGATGGTCTATTGAGAATGCTCCAAGTATCCTGTCCTCACAGTACCTCCTGTTGCTGCACACTATATGTGTTCCCACTCATAAGTTTGGGGGTTACTGCGCAGTTGTATGTCCCCTGTGTCCTTCATTTATGTCTGGATTGCAACGAGCCTTGAATGGTGTGTGAGAGTTGCTTCTTAATCTTTATCACCATATACTGTTACAGTTTAAACTTACTCACTCTCCCTAGAAATAAAACCAAAATTTTTAATTGAAGTAGTTGGCACTTACTTTACATTCCTGTTTTTGTCCTGCAGGTCATTATAGCATTACAGAGAGTGGACAGCATAGTAGGAATGCTGATGGATGGTCTCAAGCAAATGAACTTGCATAAATGCCTGAACATTATTTTTATATCAGATCATGGTAAACTTGATTTTATAAAGTATAACAGCATTTTGAAGAGCTATTTTCATACAGTAATATTCTGATTTTATACTTGCATGTTTCTACAAAGTTAACAAAGCAGCTAATACCTAGAATTTATATTTTGTATTATCAAGATGGTGTAAGATCTAAGCAGTGTAGGTGAGAATCAGACTTGGGGGGTGGGGGGGGAGAAGTGGGGAAATAAGGGGAGATTAAATGATTTTCATATTTTATTTCTAATTCCTTTTGGGATCATTACCAGCTGATAACAGAAATAAAATGCGAACTGGTAAAAATAGATTTCATTTTATTCTGTCTTTTAACTACACTGCACAGCAATTGTTTGCAAATGGCTGAAGTGAAAATACAAGCCATAGCTTCCTTTGAGTTATCAGTTCCCTTATCCATTATTAGGGGGTTGTTAACATGAAACTTTGATTTATTCCTGTAATAGCTTTTCTTTATTTCTGGAGTTAATTTTTTGTAAAAAGTTATTTATTTTACCAATAATCTATTTCTGCTGCTTTTCCTGACAAAAAAAATATAAGCGCACTTCCATGCAGCACAAAATTGACTAGCAGAATTCATTGTCAGTGGGAATGATCCAAGACAAGCATCTATACAGTTTTAAAAAATATTTATGGAATAAATTGAGGATAAACCTCACAAGAATTATTAAAAGTAAGAGTTCAAATGCATGTACTTCTATGTACTTCTGGAAACTGATAAGTAACATTTATAGGAGGAAGATCAGTCCATAATTGCTGGGTTTATTGAGTATTTCTCTAGACATGTTATGAACACTAGTTCAGTAGGATATTGGACTAAATCAATATCTGGTCTAAGCATTGCTACTGTTCTTAGGCTTATAAGATTTCTTCCCTTCAGAGAAAAAAAAAAGTCTATTTATTCAATTGGAGTGTCTTTCTCAGCTGAGGGAAATGGCTGACACTGTATATCTATGCAGTTTTTTGTTTCTTCCATACATGTTGTGGTCTCCTTGGTTTAGTTATCTTGGGGATTCTGATAGAAAGATCTGAGAACTTAAATTTCTGACTTCTACAACTTCAGTTACATGTCTCCTTAACAAGGCTAATCTACACTAACATTCCCATTTTTTAATTAAAATTTGTTTCCTTTTGCAGGGATGGAAGCAGGGAGCTGCAGAAAAACAGCATATCTCAACAGCTATCTGGACAATGTTCAAGATTTCATAGTAGTACCTGGTCCTGCAGCTCGCCTAAGACCTAATAATGTTCCAGATGAGTATTTCTCTTGTATGTAATTGCTAAACTAATTTTTATTACTCAGTTACATGCTTTCGTACTTTATGAATACAAACTTAAGATCCATATATTCTATTGGCAAACCAGAGTGAAGGTCAGCTAGGGACAACCTGGATGCTGAAGAAATACTGACTAGTGTACCTGTGGTTTTAAAGACCATTTAACTTTAAGGCCTGAAAGCATATCTGAATCCTACAGATTGCTGTTGTGGGCTGCCTCAGAGTGACTAACTGCAGATGCTCTTGCCTTGTGAAAGTAAGTCCTTTGATTCGGGTATTTGGTGCTCAAGACAGCCCCCAAATCCTCCTCCTCTCACATCTCCACTCATTTCCTGATTTACCAGTTTATGTATAAATTTGCTATATTTCTGTCTTAAATGTTAGACTGTTACTATATTTACATATTATTTTAGAAATATTATATTCTTAGTTATTGAAAAATGGCTTAATGGCTTGAAGCAGTTGAGTAAACTGCAAAGTTAATAAACAAGTAAAAATCCATGCTTACAAATTTTCTAGTTTGATGCATTATGCAGTCACATTTTAGGTGAACACTGTGTGCTGTTTTTGTTACTACTTAATGTTGAATGCAGGCATTTCCTTCATATTTCATAGTTTTGGGGTTTTTTTCTATCTAGATTATTGTTCTCCATGCCCTTAAAAGCTTGTAGGCCTTGACTCCAATGACTTTAAGTCCTGTTTACTTCATTGCTCGATGCTAATTTAAACTCTTTTTAAATGCTTCCTTTGAGAACATGGAGTCAACTGCAGTTCCAGGTTCTCCCTGGAGAAACAAATTCAGGAAGAAGAAAAGCAGAGTATCCCCTGCTTTTGACACATGCACAGTTTTCATGAAGTAGCATTGTTGTCTCTGTAGCACTGCATATATCTATGCAGGAATTATTAATGGTTCCTTTGCCACTGTAATCATTATGTGTTTTAGTCAAGCACTGGATATCAAGACTCAGGACAAAGTAACTGTGTGAAATGTAACGGGCCTGCGTTACACAAAATGTCAAACTAAATGATGTAATGGTCCGTTTTGGCTTGAGTCTAAGCATCTGAATCTTAGCCAGCTTGCACTTGGCTATCTTTCTAAGGATGCTTGCCAGATAAAACTGCTGTCCTGATAGTTGGTTTTGTTTCTTTTTCCTTAGAAGTGTATTAGCAAGCAGGAGAAATCCAGCTTGATTAGCACAGCATTTAGTTGCCTCTTTTGTGAAAACTTATTTCTCAGATTGTTTTTCAAACTGTGGTTAATACAGCTTAAAAATTTTAAGCTGTAAATAAGTAAAGGAAGGAGAGACTGTGCAGTAAAATTTAATAAAAGCAATAGCTTGACAGCTTAGTCATTGCTTTACTTCATATGGTCTTCATTCTGGAAAAATAATTGATGTCCAGAGTTTTCTTGAAAATAAGCTGATTATATTGTGTGATGGGAGTGCTTTAATTTTAAATCTGATTTTTTTAACTTAGGTGACTAATTCTTACATATGATTCTTCCAGTTAATTATGAAGGCGTTGTCAGAAACCTCACAGTAAGTGTTGTCGTATCTGTTCTAGTTTAATTTCTACTGACACTTACAGGTATTTTATAGCATCAGCTGTTTGTTGAGCTTATGTTGAGCTTACTTACGTAGCATCTGGACTTTGAATCAGTGGCCTTCTATTTGCTAGACAGGTAACAACAACAAAAGTAGTTCTGCGCAGGGGAAGGGAAGGTCAAAGTTGAGTATGGTGTCATATGGCTGTGGTTGTGCGTTAACTAAGTGTTTGTGTTCATTTCTTTTCACTACCTATATTATGTTGCTCTTCGAAACAGGGAACTTGTGTATCTGGATCATACTGGCTGAGGGCCAAGTCAGTGTAAAGCTCAGTGCCATTTCCTGGACAAGCATAAGATCTTCTTGCTCACACCTTTTTGACAAACAGCTTTGAGAGAGGATATTGATTTTATATTTTTTGTCAGTTCCAGCTTAAGGAATTTGCTTTTCTGCTCTGTACATGGCTTCTGTTCTCATCCCTGCACCACAATCTGTTTGCCCCTCAGTTGTGCAGACACTACTCTTGGTGAGAGCTATGCTGTTTGTCTGGGTGACTTCACTATTCAAAATATTACAGTAGAGGGTTTTTCACTTAGTTGAATTTTTTTGGTGGTTTGATTATTTTTTTTTGCGTTATTTTAAAATCATTAATGGACCTGAGTTGGTGAAAAATTTGTTTGTGTTTGAGTGACTACTCTAAAAACCCTTTGAATGTCTGTTACTTTCCATATTACATAGCTGTAGAATTATTACACTGGGTAGCCTCCTACCACTTGTGAAAGTGTCATGATGTTCATGCGTCATGATGTTCATGTGTCGGTGTAATTATTTACTAATTCTAAGGAGTACTGGGGTTTTTTTGTACAGTTGTAGGCTGTAAGAAAAAGTTAGTCATGTCCGTGATTCAATATAAATACTCTTAGTAACTATTGAACAGAAAACCAGTCATATTTTTTTACTTAAATAGTTACTAATGTTTACATCCTAGGCCATATGATTCCAAACCTGATGGAGTTCCATTGTCCTTAGTGGAAGTTGTTGCAGACCCTTTGCAATTGAGATGCTTTATAGGAAATGTGCATAACATGAGCAAAATTTTGGTGAAATTTACATTTTATATTTAAACATTTCAGTGCATAGAACCACATCAGCCTTTCAAAGCTTATATGAAACAGCTGCTACCCAAGCGTTTCCATTATTCCTATAATGACCGGATTGAACCATTGCACTTCTATTTAGACTCCCAATGGCAGCTTGCTAGGTAAGTTAAATTTTTCAGTACTTGATTATACAGAAAAAACAATTTCTTGTTTTCTCATAACTTTTCTCTTCCAGATGCTTAGAGTTCAGCGACAGCTATTGGAGTGTGGTATTCCTGCTTGTCATAGCAAAGAGATGCATGCTTTTCTCTGCAGTTCTTGCTGGCCTGAGGAGTCTCCTCAGACTTCACATGCATAACTACTTGGCTGAACCAGTCTCGGGGGTGATCCACTGGCATACATTGAACTTACTGAGCTCACTGTTGTTAATGACCTTACATGTTCTGACCAATGAATTTAAAACTCCCAGAATAATGGTATCTGCTGTAATAACATAATTTTAAACACCTCTGTTGTATGCCAGGGCTTTCATCATGAAAGTTTCTCGCTCCACATGTTCAGTAAGTTCTGTTGTGTAACACCAGTAACATAGGCAAATCAGGTTTGGGTTACTAGAACTGTACAGATTCAAATAACATGCATGGACCTAGCATATGTTGGAGATTTGTTTTTATTACTTTAAGATGCCCAGCTGAATGCTTTAATGCTTTAAATTAGAATTATTTTTTTAATAATAAAAAAAAGGATGTAAAGTACTGTAAAAGTCTATTACCCAAATGACAGTAATGTGAAAAATCTGTTATTCTGAGAACAAACATCTGGTTCATGTGTCATCTGATATTTGACTTTAAATTACTCTAGATACTTGAGAATTCCAAAGGGATTACATTTGCAGAGAAAACTATCATTCTGATTTTAAAGGCGTTCTCTTCCAGAGCTTAAAGACCTTCTAGTCCCTACAGACAAGCCTCTAATAATACTCTAACAAATGAACAATACATCACTACCTGTTTCTTATGCTGACATGATTTGTAAAATGTGAGTTATATAAACTTTGCATTTTTAATAGGAAACCACTTGAGATTAAAAGTTGCACAGGTGGATTCCATGGCTCAGACAATCGCTTCACCAGTATGCAGGTGAGACTTAAACATATGTTAGGTCTTATTTTTATCTCCTGTTTCTGAATGTTGTCTTTGCTGGGTGCTGATTTTTATTTTATTTTAAGACCTGTGACATTATTCCATCGGCAATTAAGGAAATCAATTATTTGTAGGATTGCTATTGTGATGTGCTGGGCAACCCACACAGGGTGGGATTCCGTTGTTGTAAGAGTTGGGCAAAAGTACTACAGGACTTGCCCTAGAGATTTCACTGTGCTGGTAAGACTATAATGTACCAAGTTCTTTTGCTGTAACATTAAAAGCAGGAAAAGAGGAAACATCAAGTCCTCGAATTCTCTTAATACCTATAGTGGCTGTATTAAAATTGGGAGGGACTTCAGGAGGTCTCTAGTCCCACCTCCAACTCAAAACTGTCAGCTATGTGACCAGACCATGTTACTTAGGGCTTTATGCAGTTACATCTTTGAAACTGCTAAGGTCAGAGGCTCCACAGCTTCTAACCAACCGATTCTACTACCTGACTGTCCTGTTGGTATAAATGTGTTTAGTTATAGCCAGCCAGAGCCTTTCTTGTTTCAGTTTCTGCTGTCGATTCAGTGTTTCTCTCTGCCTCCTGCTATGTAGTACTGAAGAGCACGGCTCTATCTCCTTGATGACTTTTTTAGGTACTAGGGGACTGCAGTTTGATCCACCTGAAGTAGTCTCTTCTCCATGCTGAACAAGCCTTGTTCCTCTTCATGGGGCAAGAGCATCCACCCACAAACACCTTGGGGGCCCTCCACTGAATCTGTGATGATTGTTTACTGGTGTCTCCAATTTATGTTGGAGGTGCTACGGTATCCTGATGTGGCCTAAAGAAATGCTGAGTAGAGAGGGATAATCCCTTCCCTCAATTTGCTCCTTGAGCTTCTGTTTATACAGCATGGGATGCTGTTGGCCGCCTTTGCTGCCAGGGTGTGCTGCTGGCTCATGTTTGGCTTGCTGTCCACTGTGTCACCCAGGCTCTTACAAGCAAAGCTGTTCCCTTGCCAGCCAGGTCTGTAAGGCTAATCTGTTTTTTTTTTCTTGTTTTTTTTCTGGGTTGCCTAAGAACAGAAGTAATGCTTAAACTGCAATAAAGAAATATTGATTTGATTCTTGAGAAGCTTTTTTTAAAAAGAACATGAGTTCAACAATTTTCTCTGGAAGTCTGTGGAGTTTCCACCACAGGAATTGCCAGTGACTTGTCAGACAAGTATCTGTCAGAAATAACAATTACTTTTGATTCTGTCTTTTCTGAAAGTTGACTAAATGATCTTCCCAACTCTGTAATTTTATAGTGTCATGATTAGAATATGTATATGTTGAGGTAGTCTGTTCACATGAAAGCATGTTAGTCATGTTCAAAATAAGAGTCCCAAAATTCTTCTCTTTAATGAGAAATGGGAAGAGATCTTAAGGATATGATTCCACATTTCCCTAGCCAGCCCCATCTAATTTGAGGAATTCACTTAACCTATCCTTGTTCTTGAGTTTCTGCTATTAATAAAACGAAAGGCAATATTCTTCAAAAGGCTATTTTCAGGATAAAATTCACTAACAGTCATGAGGTGCTTGGTACTATTACAGTGAATTTGTGTAAACACATTTGTAGAGAGAGAATCTTGTATTAAAAAAAGTTACTGAAAACAAGCTTTATGAAAAGACCTACATAGTGTTAAGCATAGATTTACCTTAAAAGTCTTATTTTCGTGTTTTGTAGAATTATGTAGTGTTGGCATCATACTGTTTATTAAAAACTGTCAGCCAAAACCTGTGATAATTTTCATTGGTTTACCCTTCCAGGCCTACTTTTCTTCCCCGATTTGACAATGGGAAACCTGTGGATAGGGTAACTGGTAATGGGTTACAACCAGCAAGGCCACATGATGCCAAATGCCAGTTTAGTATATTCTCTCTCTGCTACAGTTTGACTTTAAATTTTTTTTTTAGTAGGCTGACTGTATTCAAACTTTACGCCAGACTTGAGATAGTCAGTTCATAGCATCCTTAGTTGGTCTTAAAACAGATATAATTTAACCTTTTGTGACTAATGTTACAGCAGCCTAAATTTCATACTCTGTAGTCACCTCATTCAACAGAGGGGGTGGCATGTTCTTGCCTCATCTGGTTCAAATTAGGCATGTTGAGTAAATCATTAGCCTACAGATTTTAGTATCAACAGTTATGGAATGACAGCCTGCCTCATACTTTAATCTTAGAGAAAGAAGTTGGAGTTGAGTTTTTAGCCTCTGTTTTTGCCACACAGCTATGAAATCTGAGAATTGCATTGTTTGCAAAGAGCTTTGAGATCAGGAAGATGCTATCCAACACTCGCTCAGTATCTTGATACCGCAGATGGGTGCAATCTTTTTCACTTACTTTAAAAATAAGCTAAATATCTCACAATAAGTTTAAAAAAAATCTTTTTGGTAGCAGTTGCTTTTAAGCATTTGCTTCCCTTGCCTCCCTGTTCTTACTCGTGCAGCCAACCCTGCTCTATGCTAGTGTAAGCTCTGCATGACTGCAGCATTAAGTAGGTCGGGGAACTGAACCAGAAGGAAAAGAGCCAACAGGAAAAAAAGAAAATTTTTTCAAGTTGGCTGCATTCCTGGATCAGGTTCACTGTATGGCTACACAATAGCTTGTGCCAGTACAGCTCAGGAAGTGGTGCAAGAAGAAAGAACAGCTGCAAACCAGGCACAGACGCTTAGCATCTTGCCATTGCTTAAGCCATTTAAAACATTACTAACAACAGATGTTTTTATAGCCTGAAGTTAAAAGCTTCTAAATTGGTTACAGGGCATGAAATTTGATGGTTACTTTGGCTCAACATTTCCATTAAATCTCTTAAAGCCTTTAAGAAAATGAATTTAACTTCTTCAAAGGCAGAAAAGAGCAAGGGACTTCATAAATAGCTGAAGGCAACTTTTTGAAGGCAACAATGAGACAAATTGGGTTTTCTAATACTCATTCACTGCTTAAAATTATTCTTATAAATCTCCTTTTTTTTTTAGGGAAAAACATGCTTTTGACTTGATCCAAACTATGTTGATGAAGTAAAGGTTAAGTTCTTCATATACAGAGGGTATTTTCTTTCAAGATATTTTCCATTTTAACTTATCTTAAAGAAGATTCCACTTTATTTTTTCTCTGTAAATCCTAGGCTATCTTTATTGGGTTTGGACCAGGATTCAAGTTTCGTACTCAAGTTGACCCATTTGAAAACATTGAAGTCTATAATTTAATGTGTGGTAAGTACAATTGGTGGGGGGTCATCTGTGTTCAATAAAATATAATGTCTTATGGGCATTGTAAGTCTTCTAATAACAGATTTTTAAGTGTCCTTAGAAATTTGTCCTTAAGGCTTGCTGCTGATACTCACAAATAAAAGGCTGTTTGTCTTTCTCAGAAAGGTCCAGCTTCTAAATGCGTAACAGCTGTTTAGGATCTACTGGTCAGGCCACCTTGTATCTCTCCTCTCTACTGGTCACTTGGTGTGTTCCTTTGGCTGCTCCAGAGCTGGTGCTTTGACTCACCTACTAAAAGTGACTACTTGACAATCTCTTTACTGTTGAGAAGAGGGGATATTTCTTTTCTATCTAACTAGAAGCTTTATCAGATCAGTTGCTCAGGTGACCTTATCCAGGCAGAACTGTATATAAACAAGCATTATAATGGTATGGGTGCAGGTGCCAGGCAGCACGTTTCCAGAAAGCCTGAATCAGTCAGCCCCTCTGCCTTCTATGTACTTGAACAGTTCCTTGTATTTTGTCATGTGCTTTCTTATTTGTTGTTTTCCTTTACCATATTTTTGATTTTAGTTACTAAATATAAATAGGTTTTTAGTTCAGATAAAATTTAGACTACTCTTATTTTTTACTTGATTCATGTAATACAGTTCCTCCCAAATTCATCATTGCATGTGTCACTTGTTCAACTTATGTATTATATCTTTTAATACTAGATTGGGATGTTTCCTTGTCCATTGTCATTGTCTAATGCAACAGGTGTTCCAAATATGCTTTTTTTTGGTTTTTCAATGGACTGCAACAGTCTTGTGAGTCTGTAGTCCTGTTGTTTTGGAGTCTTACTCTAGACCTAGCTGTATCTGCAATAGTCAGAATTCCCATTTCTCACACCTCCTATGGTGTCACTCTTGAATTCATGATTGATTTCTGTTCCGTGCAGTCTGCTTCTGCATCTGAGGATCACAGACAGCCCACTCCGTAGGTATTCTTAGCTTTATTTTCTGACATAGTACAGTACACTGCACCAGAGAAGTGGTGTTTCTTTCTGGAAAATTCAATGCCTTGTGGCCCCTTCCCCCACCCCCCTCCATTTCAAACACAATGTTACTGTGTCTCCTTTTTCCTTTGTCCTTTTTTTCATTCTGTATTTCATGGTTTCTCCAGAAGTCTGTCAGTAGTTCTACTGCTTTCTATTCATTTATTCCCCTTGAGGTCTTCACCTGTTTTCCATTATTTCCTGCCTATTTCTCTCTTGCCAGGACCTATACTTGCTCGAACATCTGCATCTGTGAGAGACAAAGTATTACCAAAGGGTTTGATCCAGAAAACACTTAACAGGAGCACAGCACACGCTCGAAATCAGTGGTGATATTCAGGTATACCACATTTAAACCATGTGTTTAAATTTGCTGGAACAGGAAAGAAGTCGTTGTCAGGAAGCGTGGCTCTCAGCCTTTTGTACTTTGCTGTCTTATGTCATGTTTGATCTTGAACCACCTTCTTGCAATCCCCTGATCTGTTCTGTGTACACTGCATGGGAGAGGTAGTCCTTACTGGCATCTCAGTAAAGCAAGTTCAGTGACAGATCAGACATTTTAAGTGCAGTCATTGGGGTCTATATTTCCTCCATCCCATGTAGAAAGAATTAAAAGAATAGGATGTGCAAAAGCCAGCACACTAACTTTCAGATAGAAAATGATGTGAGGTGATTTACTCACCTTTTTTCTTACCCAGGGCTAAGTGCCATCTGGACTGCAGAAAGGCATCTTCTTTCACTTGTTTGGGGCTCTAGTGTTTCTCTCAGAGGTGCCTGACTGCACCTTCTTGCAAAGTGCAGCCAGAGAAGAGATACTGTCTCCTGTTTGTCCAACATCTCAGCACTTAAAGCGTAAGCACCAGATATGTATCACTAACTGCCTTGTCTGAATAGGGGGATTTCAACTCATGTTCTCCAAGGTGTTCAAATTACCAGGTTTTCTGGGGCACTGTGAAATCCTGGATGTTCCACTTCAAGTAATTGTAACGTAACAATGTAATTTGTCCGATGAAGTGGGGATCAGAGTTCTGGGACTGGTTGCGATTTGCTTTATCACTGCTTTGTGTGAAGTATTCATTGAAACTGGGACTGCTAGGATTGGAAAAGTTGTTTTATTCTTTCCAAACCCAAACAGCTTCATCTGGAGGGAATTCCATTAACATATCTGAGTGGCACGGTACAGGGAGAATTGTGTTCAGTTCCCCACATAGGAAGGGAAGTTCAGCTCTAATTCTTGTGCTCTAGGTGAGTGATCTAGACACCAAGCATTTGGAGACACGTGTCTCATCACCTGTTATGTTTTGAAAATACCTGATTTCATAGATTCAGTATGAGTTAAGTGGAAGAACAATAGATCTATGAGTGCTAGTGAGGATTAAGCATGACACAGGTCTTGATCTATTCAGTATTTTGAAGGTGTCTGAAGTGTCTCTGAGCATTACTGGTAAGCAGCTTTTAGTTGTTTAAATTACTTTAATGGCAGAGATGGTTTTGTGATTAGATTACTTTGAGATTTCTGAAGCTTAACATTTTAGACCTAAGTGACAAGCAGAAAGAAACAGTGTTCTGTCTAGGTTCTTCTGTGGCTTTACCCTTTAGTGATACTTATTAGCTGAAGCTTATGCATTTAATTTCCAGGTAATAAAAAAAACCCAAACCAACAAAAAGACCCCAAACTTATTCTCACAAAGCTTCAATGCTAGGTGGCGACTAGCTTCATGTGTTTGAGATTTGCCATTCTGTTCCCCACTGCAAGTTTGGATGCTGCAAGTTCACTTCTCATTTCATTTGTTATTTTTTTTGTGTGTGTGCTGTTCTGTCCCTCTTTACAAGCAGACTAATACCATCCTGAGCCCTAGCTAAGAACATGTATGCTCCCTTTTAAAAGGGTTGTATTGCTTTCCCTTTTCGGTGTTATGAGCAGCAAGCAGTGCAGCTTTATTGACTCACCCATACTTGTAACTGCAATACAAGCAGCAGTGCTCCTGTTAATATCACTTGAATTCTTTCATAGATTTGCTTGATTTGAAACCAGCCCCAAACAATGGAACCCATGGACGCCTAAACCATCTTTTAAGGAACCCTGTTTACACCCCCCACCATCCCAAAGAAACAAGCCATCCTTCTGATTGCTCTGTGGTGGGACAAAGAGCCTTTTCAGTGAGCCTTGGCTGCTCCTGCCGGACAGAGGTAAGTACTGAAAAAGGTTAAAGCTGTGGAGGCAGACATCTGTGTTGTATTTAAAGAATGAAACTCTGGCTTTTCCAGTGTTTTCCTACTAGTTTTGCAGTCCCCTACTACTGGTTTCCAAATCAAATCTCACCTGGAGTTAGCGGGTACTAGCCTGTGTTAATATATTCATTTTGCAGTTTTCTTATGTTAAGTCATATTCAGCTCTGAAAAACCTAGTAAATGCCAGAGAAGCAAGCTTTGATGGGGAAAGCTTTCAGTTCTTGCTTGCTTCACTTAATTATGTTGAATTTTCCGTTCTGTGAATGTTGTGTTTTGGGCTGTGGTTTTCAAGGCTGTAGATCTGTTTGTGGTAAAAACTATTTGTTTCTGAAAATTCTGTGGCCCTACTCAGTAGATATTAGTGAGTTCTGTATAGGGATAACTTGCAAGGCAGATGTTACATTTGGTGTGTTAAATGTAGTAGTGGCTCATAGTATGCTTTGTAGAACACAATAGAATCTCATTGATTTTGCTTTATAATTGTAGGGTTTGCCAATAAGGGACTTCCATCAGCGTTTAAATCTCACTGAAACAGAAGGTAAGAACTTTTGATAGTAATATAGAAGGGTAACAAAAAATTATTAAAAAAATAAAATGTTCTATATTTAAGCTTCTGAGTAACTCAAGTACATGAGGTAAATATTTGAAATACTTGCTGGGACTACAGTTCTGAGTTTTTCAAATACAGTCCTATGGAACAATTTGTTCTGAAATAAATGTCTAACCTTATGCATGTGTCTTTATGCACATGTATTATGTGATACTTTTGACTTTTCTAGCACTGAAGTAATGACCATTCTAGAATGGGAAGCAAAAGCATGGTATGGGAAAGTACCTGATAAGAAATCCCTGGAAATACCAGCATCACGGTGGCAAAATACTTTTAATGAAGTGTAAGGTGTATTCTACACGGTCTTAAGATGTTGCCTTTTTTACTTATGCTTTATTTCCATTCTTTGGATGTTTACACACCATGTTTGAGCTGCAGTTTGCAAGGCTATAGATGTGCTGATGATTTGTAAAACAAAATTAACTATTTTGAGCATGAAGCAAGTAGGACAGTAAGTAAATAATGAAAACCATAAGTCCAAAATGAAATGTAACCCTTGGTGCTAATACTTTCAAAGATGAAATCAAGATGATGGGCTATCAAAGAAATAGGTTGATAAAGACTTTGCCTCATGTATGTTCATGAAAACTTGTTTCTTATGCAAATAAACTGTATTTGGCAATACTCCACTGTAGCTCACTATTAGGATCTGGACTTAAATGCCAATTACAGGCAGGAACCAGTATTTGCTGCTCATTCAGAGCTAATTTAATGCTTATGTTAATTTGTATAGTTTGTTCTGGCACAAAAAGCAGGTAGAGCTTTCTTGATTCTTTCCCGCTAACAACCAGGGCATCTTTTTAAAATGTGTCCCAGAACCCTTTTAAAATAACTCTACCACTATTGTAACATTTATGAAACAAAATTAAATCCAGTTAGTATGATACGGTGTGCTTTCCCCTAAGTGTGCAAGTGGTTGCATAGAAACAGACTCTGCTAATTTGTAAGTGGATGCCTGAATGCCTTGCTGAACTGGGCTTTAAAGAAATATTGCAAGGCCAGCTGCATAGCCTGTCTCAGTTCTGTTTTGTAGGAGTAGGAGCCTAAAGGCTCTAAACCTATCTTTTTGCCACTGCAGGATTTTGCTTGGATTATCAGTGAGAGCTGGCTTAGCACTGGTCTTAATAGCAGTAATTTCCTTGTAAATTTTATTAATTAAGCACTTATTAATTAGATACAAAAAGCATTATCACACATTACAGAATTCTAGTAACCAGCCCAGATGCTCCTTATGACTCTTCAGGCTTTATTAGTTACCTCGGTTTTCATATTCTCTCATTGATTGTCCTAAGTTCATAGCCTATAAGAACAACAAAATATTAACTGCATTTTTAGTTTTATGGAAAAAAGAATGGTTTGCCTTTTCCCTCGTGGGTGGAGAAATAAACGTCACAATCTTGTCTTTTGTGTGTGTGTTGTAGAATTACTGTGGAAAACAACTGCAGCATTCATTCATTGCTCACATTCTTTCCCCATATAAAACAGTTACTTTGAAATCATGGTTCTGCATAATTTGTGGATGGTTTTGACATCCTTAATGGAAAATATACTGATGTCGTCTTTATAATTCCAGTCATATAATAGTTGAAAATACTTGCATTTTCAAAGGCAAAGTAGTATTTTTATTTTAAAATATTTCAATGATGTGCTAGTTTTCCTCAATTTTTATTTTGCATCAGAGAACTCAAAATGTGAAAATCTTTTTTCTTTTTTTCCAGTTTGGCAAAAATTTAAATATTCAAAGTTTTGATGAAATTCAAGTTTACCTTAGGAGTTAAACCCTGAAACTTTCTACTGACATTTGACTGCGCTAATGATGGCAAAACATGTTTTGTTACTTTGTTTTGATAATTTTTGTTCTTTAAGGTAGTTGTCTCTACAGTAATTCTGTTGCTAATTCTGCTTTGCTTTTCACACTTTGCTGATCCCACGTGGGTTCTTCCTGATACAATTTTAAAGGAAAGCTTTCACTCTTCCATTGGATATACTAGTTGGCCAATAAACAGGCAATGCCTTTGGCAAAGCTCTGCAAAAAACCTTTGCAGTATCATGTATTAAAGGTTTGGAGATACCTTTCTCCGTATACAAAGTTTCTAAGGAGATGTGGTCCCATGAGAGAGAGGGAGGATGAAGATTTTGTGACTATCGCACTATTACAAAGCAAGTCTTTGCAGGTCTGAAAATCCAATCAGTACTTCACTGGATTATGTATTTAGATCTCTCTCTCTTTTAAATGTCACTTTTACATATGACTTTGGTTTCTACTAAAATAGTCCCCTCAGCAGACTTCAAATTGCCACAATTGGTTACTGTCCCATCTAAATATTATGTGGAAGCAGATCCCACATTGTGTTTAAACTGAAATACAAAGTGAACAAAGACTTTAACTTTGCAGCTTTAATCCATCTCCTGTTTTGAAGTGTAAATTTTTTTGTTTTAAATATAAACTTAATTTGTACAGTATAAGCTTTATATTGCTTTATAGTGGCTTTGTCACCGAATTTATTGCCTTAGCATAGAAAATATACCTTTGATACAGAACAAGAAAAACTTTCATTCTTGTTACTGAGTTCTCTGATTGCTTCAATTTCCAATTGCCAATGTTAGGTGTGTAAAAGAGGGAGATACTTAAAAACCAATATTGATTTTAATTGT
The DNA here is from genome assembly GCF_017639655.2 of Falco naumanni. Taxonomy (NCBI): domain Eukaryota; kingdom Metazoa; phylum Chordata; class Aves; order Falconiformes; family Falconidae; genus Falco; species Falco naumanni. The sequence continues at coordinate 54,962,432 of NC_054059.1, read as the reverse complement.
AACAAGCACTATTTCTGCCGCAGTTAAGAAAACAGAGAAACTTACTTTGCCCTACGGACGGCCCAGGGTTCTCCAGAAGAGGCATAATTACTGCCTCCTCTACCATTACCGCTATGTGAGTGGATACAGCAAAGACTACAGAATGCCTCTCTGGAGTGCATATACTCTTAACAAAGATGTAAGTATATGAAAAAAGGTTAGAAGCAATACTGAAAGGTAAAAAGCTTGAATATCAATTACTCCTGAATGCTTCTGAGATCTGCTTATGATGTTATCTCCCAGGGAACTATATAGAGTTACATGAGAAAAAGAATTTTGTATGAGCTTTTTTCACTTTCCTATAATAAGAATTGGCTTTGACTTCTTCCTGTTTCTCTGGGAGAGCTGCAGTTTTGCCTCCAAAGCAAGCAGATCCACCAGGAGGTGAGGAGCCTGTTGCCATTGATATAGAGACCCTATGAGTCTGCACTGGCTTACTGCTTGGCAGCATAGGTCTGCTATAGCAGTCTTCTGGTGCTGTCCTTAGTGTGATCTCAGCAGGGGTTTTGTGGTCTTAAAGCAGTGTTTGTAATGTAGCAGGATCCTTTTGAAAAGATCTATGGACTATCTTGAACAATTCATGCCCTGATCTGATCCTTCTCTCAGAAAATTGTCCTGATTCGGAAACAACAACAACAAAAAAAGGCACTTTAAGGATAGGGTTCGGGGCAGGAAAGATGCATCTGTTCATGCAGAGCTTTTCAAGTTAGCCTTTCCCATTCGGAGAAAATTTAGAAGACACATCATCCTTAAAAGGAATTAGGATGGTAGAGGATGTTTTTTAGTTTGATTATCTAAGAATCAGGTTTTAAACAATGACTGTTACGATTAAATTTATACTAAACTCTGCCAAGGTTTCCAAGATTTCCTCAAAAATATTTTGAAGTTAGTGGCGTGAAGCAACCAGTTACTGTAACAAGGGGCCCAGTGGAGAAAGATGGCTAACACCACATCTGGCTGCCTCTGATTCCTAGCTTGAACGAACAAGTACTTTTACAGTATATCAGGTTATCTTTAATGGGCATATTTAAATTCTCTTGGAATATGTTATTCTCAACTCAATTAAAATGCTGCAACTCTGTTCACTTTATTTCCAAAATATATGAAATGGATGGGATGGCTTGTTTTCTGCTGATAAAAGGAACAATTCTTGCATCTTAGTTAAGTCCCTTCACACCATAAAAAGCAGTTGCAGCTAAATATTTAGAGTTCTGCAGTCCCCCTCACCAAGAGAGTTGTTGTAACTCAAGTATCTCTTTTACCAGTGATACTTTCTTCTTATTCAATAGGACAAGTGGGTTTCTGCTACAGAAGCTACCTCCAGCTGTTTACACAAGGATGTTCGTATTTCTTTTAATCATAACCAGACATGCTTGTTCTACAGCAATCATCCTCGCCTAACTTACGGATTCCTTTCTCCTCCAAGTATGTGCATAGCCTTCATTGTACAGCATATGTGATTTAAATAACATGTGGTGTGGTGGGTGTAGTCTTTTATAGATGTTCTTGATAACTAAAAGTATGAAGCAGTAGTTGCTGATTTGTTGCAGTTCAGTTCGGCATATGAGAAATAAAAACATTTTAGGCACTTCCAGCAGTTAGTGGGGTTGTCCGAGGTCACATAGTACTCCCCAAAAGCTTTGGAACTTGTAAGGTTTCTAAAGTGGCATCTCATAGAAGAAACTGAAAGGAACATGTAAACCTTGACCCAAATCTGGCAAGTTAGTAAATTGCAAATTCACTGTGTATGACAGATGCTAATTGGAACTAGGCAAAGTAAAATTTAGGGATGTTTCATTGTGTAAAAAAGCTGCCTTGACAAGTTCATTTTCTATGTGAAATATACTGTTGTGTGCCATATGTAGTCTTTAGTAAAGCAATTCAGCATTGGTCTGAAGAGCATATCTCAGATTCTCAAACATATTACAAAATATTTAGCTGTTTACAAATGGTTAAATTGTTTGTGAACTGTTGCTGACCTGATTTAGAAGCATTTTAAATTTACTGCATAAAGTACTGAGTAGTAGGTTAGTTAAACATCTGTAACAAGTGCAAAGCTCCAGTAGAGCTCCTATTTTTATGCCTAGGTTCTGCAGTGAGAAAAAGTTGGTCTGACATTCATAAAGGGAATTTTATTCCCCTCTCCACAACTCAGAAGCCTGTGCTGATATTTTTAATCTCATGAAAATTTGTCCACTTTTTATCTGACAAGAGCAATTGCTGCTGCTGCTAAGACTATTTATTTGGGATGGATCCAGCATGTACTGAAATTAGCACTTAGACCCACATCAGCTTTGGAAAGTGAAGTTAGGTCAGCTGCACCTTACTACACCAATCCTTAAACTTGCATTTTCGTGCTTAAAGTAACAAATCCAAGTAACGAATTGCTTTTTTTTTTTTTAGATTTTATGACAGATGCAAAGAAACATCACTATGATGCCTTGCTTACCAGCAACATTGTACCAATGTATCCTGCATTTAAAGGTATTTTATTTGTATGTATGTTTTTTGTGCACAGCTGAATGTAAGAAAGACTACTGATTTTTTTGTGGGTTGTTTTGTGTGTGTTTGTTTTTTTGCTTGCCTTCAAACCATGCAAATGACCCCTGGTTCAGCTGCTTCCATAAAATGAGACCTCTTCCAACTGTGGGTTTCTTACTTGAGTGAAAAGTTCCTTAAAGTAGGATTATCACCTATGTGGAAAAGGCCCACCATTGTGAGCTTATGATTCCTAATCAACTGGCTCATTACGTGGGAACATAGTAGAAGTGTCTCCATTTAATGTGTGACATTTTTGTTTACATCTTCCTCCCTACCTAAACAGGGGGTTTATATTGAATGTTCTCTAGAGAATCCAGATACCACATAAAATTATGGGAATTCAATTAATTTCCAGTTTAGGAATGCATTCTAAACTCAGATGGGTTTCCAGGCAGGAATCTAGGATCTGAATCACTAAGGAAACAGGAAAATAATCACATCTCCAGTAGAAAAGATCTGAAGACCTGGCCTTTCCTAGGTGAGAGGGAACATGAGATGTTGACTGACTTTAAGCATATTCCTGGTCAAAAAGAAGGCTAACTATGGCACTTCCTCTGGACAAAAGATATGTCTTGTTTTGTAATGGAATAGTGGTCAACTCTTAACTGTAATTAAAAATATCATACAGGTAAGATACTTCCCAGATCATAGGTGTGGCTGTACAAGCTAGCCAGGCCAACTTGATAGCGGTGAAGACCCAAGCAGGCATGGTCTTCTCTCACCTTCTGTCCTGTAGCCTCTCCATGATTTGGTTTCCAAGGAAAGAAACCCAAGGCCACAGGGTAGCAGCATCAGTATGCCTCAGTCAGGTTTGTGGTAGGGTGACTGTGAAACCACAATGCCAGGAGATGCTGCAGTGCATGCTGCTGCTCACTTAGATGCAATCTCTTAAACTGTAAACACTTGTATAATTTGTTATTTTTCTAGCTTATCATGTCTGTTTATACTCCGCTGAAAACTCTGCAGAATTATATTAACAGCTATTACCTTGCACACTGTGTTTCCCACTTCCATTACTGTGTTTCAGTGTTATGGAACTACTTCCATCAATACCTGCTACCTGAATATGTTGCAGCCAGGAGTGGTGTCAATGTAGTCAGTGGTCCTGTGTTTGATTATGATTCTGATGGTCTCTATGATACCCCAGAAAAGGTGAAAAGGTAGGAACCTTTCATATCCTAATTCTTTGTTTCCTTTCCCTATTAGTGGTCAAAAAGTAATTACGATCCTTGTTATCAAGGAAAGCATCTCGTGGAGGTGGGGCCTTGGGAGGCTGCATCAGTTCAAAGAAACAGTCAAATAGCCCTAAACAGATACAGAAGTGTAAAGCTAAGAAATAAGCAACAAGCACAAAGGAAAAATGCACTCTCAAAATATGTGATCTTAAAACCTGAAAGTGAAGTGTAATGGAAGATGTTGCATGCAGAAGAATGTCCACTAGCCTGAAATCTTATGACACTGTCTCTAGGAGTGGACGAGCAGTGGTGTGGTCAGCACTTCCTAGGCTGGTAGTGTTCCACTACAAAGTTGTGAGTACAAATACACAAGTTGGCAAAACTGGTTCAGGCCAGCAGGCAGATGGTTTTCTGGGCTCAGGCTGAACTCTCCATCTACTTTGGATTCTTACATGTTTTTATGATAAATCAGTTTGTTGTTATACCTCACCAAACATGTTACTTAGATCAGCCTACAAGCCAAACTTGATTTGCAAAATAGTAATCTGGAGTTTTCTTTCCAGGCCTAAGATTTCTTTGGGCTAAATAGGTGGGTTGCTAAAATTGATATGCCAGAATATAGCAGACTGCTGTCACTTATTCTTTGTGCAAGTATGATTTGGTGGATTTACAGAAACATCCTTTGTGTTTCAGACACCCTGGTAACTCAGAAGTTCCAATTCCAACTCACTTCTTCATTGTGCTGACTAGTTGTAAAAATACTTCTGAAACTCCTCTGGAGTGTGAAGAGTGTCTAGATGCCTTGGCTTTCCTCGTACCTCACAGAGAAGACAACAGTGAAAGCTGTGCAGTAAGTAGTCTGCTCGGTCCCCATAAATACCTGAAGTCAGGCTTGAGCTTGTTTTGCTTGGATGTCAGTGATTAACTAGTTAAGAGACTGTAAAAGCAGTACAGTCCGTCATGGTAGTCTTGAGAGAGAAGACAATATTTTTGTAAACAGAATTATACTGAAGTCTGTATATACGCTCAAATGTTGAAACAGAAGTTCTCTCTTTGAAGAGCAAAACTTTTAACAGCTAGCAAAGTAGAGTCGGAGTACATTGAGACCATCAGTGTGATGTGTACATAGGCTTCTGTAGAGCAAATACCCAGTCAACAGCTGAGAAGGATGAAGGGCTTCTAGGAAAAGATGAGTCACCCACAAAGAAGGGTCAGTGCTAGGCCAAAGGCAGACTCAAAAGGAGACACAGATGTTCCTGAAGAGCATTGGTTGCTTCTAGATCAAGTACCTTGGCCTTGTGATGGGAATGCACATAGCTACACTCCATATAAACAGGAAAAAAACATGGGGATTGTGTAGACCTATCCTGTAGGGTAGAATTACGCAAGTCACTGCTCAAGTCAGGCACAGCTTTCAGGAATGGTTTAATCATAGGGGTGGTGGATTAATGCTGAACCTCACCTGCCCTTCCCCATTATCACCAACTTCCACTGGTGCAGCTGCAAGCTCTGTACCCTTGAGGAAGTAACAGCAAGTGCTAAATTCAGGCAAGCTTTATAACTATCTGTACTACTAACTGCTTGTTAGATGTTTGCCAACAGTTACTGCTTTTGATCTTTCTAAAACATTAGAATGTCTTTTGCTAATTGATTAAATGTACGTCAGAAAGAAAAGATGTCTTACAAACCCTTTTTCCTTCTGTCCTAATAGGATGGCAAGTCTGAGTCTATGTGGGTTGAAGAGAGAATGAAGTTTCATACAGCTCGGATCAGAGATGTAGAATTAATTACTGGACTCAGCTTCTATCAAGAAAGAAAACAGCCTGTGTCTGACATTTTACAGTTAAAAACATATTTACCAACTTTTGAAATGGTCTGATTTTTTTCCTATGGAATATTGCTATACATTTCACAACTGATTTGTAAATAGAATGAAAACTTTTTTTAATAAGCTGGAACATTTATTGAGAACTTCTGACCAAAATGCCAGTAGGGAGGAGAGTGGGTGCCATATTTGTATCTCAGGGACTCCTGGTGGACTACGTGTGTAACACAGGATGGCAACTCCTGTCATTTCCACTTGAATGTGGTAGAACCATGTCCATTATTAAATGCTAACAGCATTTGATCATCCTAGTCTGAGACACGAACAAAAATGTTATCTTTTTATATGCACTGGAGAGGGAGAAGTTTATAAAGCATGGGTTACGATCTATATTCTACTTTAAAAATCTAGGTAACTAGCAAATACGGTTCTGGGAAATAACTACATTCTTGGTGACCACTGAAATACAAACAACAGCACCTCTAACTCCACTTTTCCTTGAAGCATGAATTACATTCTGAGCTGTGGGTCTCATAAAATTGTGCAGCATTATGGTGCAAGAAGCTATGCTGAGGTACGTAAGACTGCTAACTGAAACTTCCCCAAAATGAGCAGGCACCTGGCTAATGCAGCTGTTGGCTGGGCAGCCTTGGCATGTTGCTGCCCTCTGGTGTCTCTGGTGCTCTGATACACTGATGGAGGGTGTGATGCACAACTTGCTTGCTATGCATCCTCAGAATGAGCAGGTATATGTAAGATGTGTCAAGTCACCTGCAAATCAGAGCTCAGAGATTTCCTGAATTAATTTCTTCTGAGAAATAATTATCTTGCTTCAAATTAAACTTAGATTTGATAAAAAAAATTTTGCTTTCCTGAACCAAAGAGGTCTTTCTCAGTTAGGTGCATGATTTTGTCAGCTATGGTTTTGAAATCCCATTTTTGTCAAGAAAATGTAATTTTGCAGTGAGATTGTTGCCTTAGACTGGTAAGATGATCTTCTCTAATGGCACATCTCATTGCTACTGTAAATGCCCACAGGCCTGTCATAGAATGGTTCGGGTTAGAAAGGGACCTTTAAAGATCATCTAGTTCCAGCCCCCTTTGGTTGTCCATTGGTGGCAAATGACCAGATCCTAGCTGCATTTGTAGCTGTTCTTCATGCTACATCATCCAAATTTCAGCTCACAGAAGTTACCCATCTGGAATGCAGACACTGCCAGATGCAAATTCTGAAGAAGCATGAAATGAGCTTTCTTGGAAGCTTTCAGGCTACACAAACAGCTGCTACAGGCACTCAGGAGTGTAGGAACTCCCTCCTTTTCCAGTACACATGCTATCATTTTTTTTTTTTAATTCTCCCACTCTCTCTAAAGCTGATGAGCCAAAACTGGCTCTGTTATATATAAAGTTTGGCATAGTCAATTACACATTTATGTTCTTCTCATTTAAAAAGAAGAAGATACAGCACGCACAAGTATGTTAGAAGAATGAAGAGCCTGTGACTGAGCAGAGAGGCAGTTTACCTTACAGCTTGGTCAGGGGATGTTGGAAGCTGGATTCAAAGCCTGCTTAAGTCAGTGGAAGCTTTTCCATTAACTTCAGTTTGAGTGGTTTGAAATCCTGGGACCATATTTTTTTTTTTCTTCTAACCAGATGTATTCTTGATCTTCTGTTACAAGCATGACTCTTTTTTTCCTACAGTAGTTTCACTGTGTGAAATTTAAATGTGTTGTAGCAACCTCACATTATGATATGACTGTGACAGCATTATTCAGTGTAACTGCTTTGTACCATTGCCTGTGACCAATAAAAACGTTATTAGTAGTGTGCTGTTCATGATCCTTTCTGTAACAAGTGCTACTGGCTAGTTAAACACTAGTGCAGATATAGAGCACAATTTCACATTATTTTTGGGGGGTGGGGAGAGGCTCGCTTCAATCCCTGCTCTTTAAGTTGAAGATAACATCTCCAATTGGAATGTTGAAGTTGCATTCATAATTGGAAGGAGAAGATACGAAGAAAGATGGTCAAGAGGTTCTTTATTTTTAGAACTCGTACGGTCTCCTGAATTCAAATGGCAGATGTTTACATCTTCAGAAAGTGAAGCAATGCTAGTTTCAGCTAAGAGGCAGGGCTACCCTAGTTCCTGGGTAAAGAAGGAACAGGGTAGGCTTCAAGCAGATGACTGCTGGTTTGACCTAGGGAGGATTTTGGAAGAGAGAGTGGCTGTGAAAGCCATTATAGTCGTAAAGAGAGGGTAGTGGCTGAGATGTGTTTGGAATGTGACTGCCAGAAATTGAGAAGTGATCTTGATAGGGAAGAAAGCTAGCCTGATTTGATCTTAGTGTAAATAGTTTTGCTTATTTTATTTCTTCATCCTTGCATTTTAGAGACATTTGTAAGGGTGATATTAGAGCGTTGTGAGTAAATGCTGGTGCTAGTCGTGGTATCCAGTAGCTGGTAATACCACAGGATGACATGTACTGTGTTGTGGTTTTGAAGCCCAGTGGGCCCCAAGGAGCATGCTGCAGCCACCATCAAACTTGTAATTCTGCAAAAACTTGACAGCTTTGTCTATCTGGGTGTAAAATATTTTCTGTTTCAGCTGATGGATGGTGCCGCAGCTCCACTGAACGTTCTCGGTTAATGAAGCTGGAAGGTGTTAACAGCAATGCCGTTGTGACATGACTGTCAGCATTATTACGTGTAACTGCTTCTTAATGTTAGCTGCTGTGTAGCCTGGCCTTCTTGCAGGCAAAAAAAAGACGGTGGAGGCGCAGACTAAAGGCCATTGAACTGGATGTGCCTAGCAGTTTTGTGTGTTGCCAGGCATTCTTGGGGAAGGCACCAGGGGATGCTGTAGGCTGCAATTGGTGCCCACTGATACAGGGAAGATGCTGACCAGTCTGTCTCCTCAGCAATATATGTTTAGGGTAAGGAAAGGATGGCTGAGGAAGGAGGTGGTAGGAACCTTCGCAGATGTCAAAGATTGTTCCAGGGTGGGCAGAGCTAATCAAGTCCTTCTGGCTGCTGAGTTCAGAAAGAAAGGGCCTGAAGATGCAACAGTGGACATCTGGTTAAGGCATGGGCTGTCTAACTGTGGGACAAGTTAAGCAGTGGGGTAGGCTGGTTACTTAAGGAATTAAATGGGTCCTCACACAATTTTGGGCAGGCAAGCCTTAACCTACCCAAGAAGCTGACAGCTCTGGGATGCCAAGGTGTAGGAATCAGTGGAGAGGCAGGGGACATCTCAGGATGGGTTTGCTGCTGGAAAAATGCATGTAGAATTGTGCTTTCAGAGGTATTCAGGTGGTACAGATTTGTATCGCTGGCTGCTCCCATTGGTAACTGCAAGGTAATTCACTTGATTAATGCATTACAGGTTTCTTGGTCTTATTTATCTCAGGATCTACTGCAGATTGCTTTATTTTAAGAAAATGAAGCAATATCTAACTACCTGTATTTGAGACTGGCTTCATCTGGCAAATCAAATAAACCACTGTGTCCAGCCTAGTGCACAACAGCTATCTGCTCACGGCACCTGCCAGAGCTGCCCTGTCTCATCCGGCGAGTGGGTGGCCTGGGCTTCTGCCTTTCCATAGTCTGAGGAGATTCACAGTACAAAATTATCCCTTTAAATACAAGGTTTTAAAGCAGGCTTGGCAAGCTGGGAGGAGCTACCCTTCTGCTGCCTGGGAGGGCACCCACTTTTCCAGGAAAACAAGATTCATGGGGACCAGAAGACAAAAAGGAATATAAAAGATGAAATCTGTGACTCTGTGGTTAGGGCACTCAGCTGGGAGGAAAGATCTCATTTCTGACCTCCCTTCTTCCAAGATCTGCCACAAAATGCAAGCCTGTTGCTGAGGAGCACCTGTGCCAGAACAAGTTGCCCATCATACCCATGGTGCTCAGGGGTGACAGCACAGTGTGGGACCTCTCCTTCAGGGTCACAGGGCAGTTGCTGTAACACTGCCCACAGCAGCACCACTAACGAGGTCAGGAAACCATCCCAGGGCTCCAGGCAAGGGCTATACTCAGCTCTTTTACTGCTGTGCTGTGGTAAACTGTTTTTAGGAGTTCAGGGACAGAGTTAGTGTGAGCCTAGCAACTTATTAAAGCCGAAGTTTCCAAATATTTTTGTTTGGGTACCACCATTGCCAGTGGCAGCAGCAGCAATGTCTCCTGCTTACCCTTGTATACCCTGCAGCAATATCTGGGAGGTGTTGGAGCACCACACTGAGGTGGCTTGTGTACCATGAGTGGTATGTCTGCCATCACTCAGGAACCTCTGTATTACAGGAAACCAGTCCAGGTTTGGCATCCTGTGACTCAGACTCCCTTGGAAAGGAGTAAAGGCCCTTACTGAACCACTGTGAGTCACCACACTGGCCTCAAGCTTCAGGAAAGGCTTCTATGGAGACCATGGACAAACTTGCAATAATTATGGAAGCCTGGCAACAGATTTTAGAGGATGCCATTGCAAATTATCATATTCCTCCTCAGCCACAACATGTGTTAAATTTGTGTTGCCTTTTATTGCAGGTTTAGTCCTTTCTGTTTTTAGTTTCTCTGCTGAAATAAAACAAATATAGCGAGATGGAAACATTTCGAGTCACCCCAAAGCTCCTGACTGATTTCCCCCTGACCAGAAGACAGCAGAAGCGCCCTCTGGTCATGTCCATAAGGCATATAGACATGACTGAAAGTCAGTCTACATGGTATGAGGTGCTGTGTTTGCAGCACTCTGGAAAAACTGCACTTCAGCACAAGCCTCTCTGTGGGGCTTGAAAGAGCATTTGTTTATGTCTCTGTATCTCTGTGCTGGAAGCTTCACCTTTGTCATCCTGCATCTGTACCAGAGCTTTGAATTTCTCGGTGGCAGAAAGTGTGCTGTTCGCAGATGATTAATTCACTTTGAAATCTTGTACCTGTTGGCTGCATAAGATGGAACAGTCCACTACAAAATTTTAATTATACTCTTTATTATATTGCTGTAACTAGGTTTAAAAATGTATTTAGCCTCTTCACACTGGAGAAAGGAATGATGTACACTTGATTCTGCTGTCCAAAACAAATTGCTTAGGGAAGTGCAATGTTTGATAATCACATGTGTATCATTTTACTTTGAATAATGAATGCAGCTGCATTTGGTGGTGGTGTCTGGCCCTCTTCTGGTCTGGTCTGAGATTGCTGGGAAAAGATCTGTTGCGCTCAGTAAGTACATTTTCTAAGGAAATATGGCCCAGGGACAGGAGAAATCCAGGCAAACCAGCTGGAAAAGAACAGGCTTTCCTAGGCTTTTTTAGGAAATACTTCACATTCCTGTTATTAGCTAACACTCCTACTATAATTTTTAGAGATGAGACCACTGGGAAGACTGAATTACTGGGGTGCAAACAGTCAAAAAAAAAATCAGCAGAAGAAGGTTATGCTGTAACTTTCTAATACTGAGGAAGTTTTTTATATATAAATGATTGTATATCCTGTGTATCAGACACACCAATGGAACTAACTGCACCACAGATGTTAACAATTTTCTCTCCTTGTACAAATGAGCTAAAATCACCTAAAACACACATTGCTAACTCCCTCTGTTGAGTTCGACAGAGCAGAAATGCAGTGTCACTCTTTAACAACCACTTCATCACTGAGGTGAATAATTGTTCTTGGGATATCTTGCAGAAACGGATGTCGTCTTAAAGTTTACATAATATAAACCAGGTGGTCCATAGTTTTCTGCAAAAAAAAGGGAAATCAAAAGCAGCAAAAGCATGACCCCAGACACCTTGCCCCCATATACTGCAAGATCAGAACACGCTGGAGCCAAAATAGCCTGATTCAAACATGAGAGGTGGGGTGGTATGGCAATGAACTCTCACAACTTCAGAGGAAAGTCAGCTAATGGATTGGGTGGTAAGGTCTGTACTTCCATTAAGTCCAAAAATTTGTCTGCAGATCTGAAGTTCCAGACTTGGACTGATACACCGTTCATGTGGAGGAGAGTTTTCATTTGACTGGACACTTCTCAGTATGTGTCAAGGGCAGAGCAAACAAACTTGTGAAAATCAGAAAACACCTTGAGGTAGAAGGTACCAATTCTTAGACATACCCACCAGCTGGCTCTAAGTCCTTACCATGAATTACAATGACTTGCAGACTCAATAGCTTTGTCATCTGAGGGCATAGAGAGCTGTAGCTCTGGGAAAACAGTGACAGACATTCAGGTTCAGCTTTTGATGAAAGATACATTCACAGATCTTCTTGACATGTAGCTCTTTGAATAAAGTGTGGAGATACCTGCAACATCCAAAATGATTCCTTTGCAATGACAATTTGCCAAAGCATCATCCATGCCAAAATAAAGATTATGGAATACGGACATATTTTCCATCAAAGACATAATGGCACACTCAAAGTATTGGAAGAAAAAGACCTATCTACAAGAAAAAGCCATGTGGATCTTAATATCAGAGTCCACAAAAATCATAGAGCTGTAGGTATTTCATCAAGAGTGCAACTTCTCCATTACTGAAAGGGCATCAAAAGAGGGGCAGTGCTGACACTTTATGCAGATGATGGTTTTGTTGGGTGGTACGGATGATAAGAATTTCAAAGCCATCCTGAGAGCAGCTGGAACAGCAGTGCTAAGGCTAAATCACAGCACAAAGTATTTATGTGGGGAATATAGTGCTTAGAAGATAAGTTAACCTGAATTATTTTCTTAGACCTGCTTAGCTGAGCCACCACCTTTAATATGAAAAAAGAGGGTAGAGAGATTTCTGTGTAAAGCAAACTATGTAAGGAAATGTTTGGCTAACCTGGATTCTCAAACCAGCAACTTGAGAGTACTTGTGCACAGGTAGTTACTGGATGTAACTCTTAGTAGAGAATTATACATGGAAGAATTTGGTCAGTTAGGACTGGGCTGATGGTGAGCACAAAGCTGGGCTGTCCACACGCCTTTCCAAGGAGTCTGGCACTCCTAGCGAAGAATTTTTTTTGAAGCTTGCCTGACCCAGTGGTATTGGTATCTCAAGGCCTCTGGGTCCTGTGCCAGGTCTGAGGCTTACTGAGCATTTTCAGCCAGTTTAGTTAAGTCAGTGGCAAAGGTCTGAAGTTCTGTGAAGACTCCTTGCTAGAAGCTGTTCACCTGGCAAAGGTGATGTGAGGCAACTTGTCTCTAAACCCCTCTTTTCTTTGGTCAGGAAGAAGACCAAGTGTACAGTGCTGTTAAAGAGCAGGGTAATGAAAGCAAATCGCAGGTGAATCTCTGGTTCTGAGTGACTGAGAATGGCCAGTCCATCATTGCTACTAGTGAATAAAGGTGTTATTCAAATAAGCTGTAAAAAACTTAATTATGAAGGAAGTATATGCGTCTAACAAACGCCCATCATTTCTTACCACTTTCTAAGTAACGTAGCTGTCCATGTACCAGACCCTGCTCCACAATTTGGTTGGGGGGCCATCTGCAGTAGAGAGGATCTAGAGGACGAGGCACAGCAGCCCTCTTGCCTCCTTGTATGTACAAGCATACATTTTCTGTGAAATGGGCCTCAAGTAAGGAACTAGATCAGAGGTTCTTTACAGTAGCTTTCAGTTAGAGCCAGAGCATCGGACTCAAAGTCCTATTTATCAAACCAAACTTACACAAAATAAATGTGACTCATTGTCTATGCACGTTGAAGAAGTCAGGAGGGAAATGAGTTTCCCTTTCAACAATTCAACTCAAAGGCTTATTGTAACATAATTAGTCAACTGGAAAAGAGATGCAATTACATAAAATCATTTCATGGATTTCTGACAGATGCCCAACGCCTATGTATCCATCTAAGGAGGAGAAGCAAGCTCTGCTCATCCTAAACCTTGAACCTTGGAGAGTTGATTAGCTTTTTAAGAAACATGCAAGATCAAAAGCAAGACATTTAAAAAATACTCTTATATATTGTTGCCTTTAATAAATAAACCTCTCTTTTGGATGATCTTTCCAGGTATCTGCTGGTCACAACTATTGTGACATTATAACATATTATTGTGATCTGTTCCTCCAGGATGGGTGCCATTGGGAAGTCAGAGGATGCCCAGGGAGGGTCTCCAAGGGGCTTCTGTTCTGCTGCCAGTTCAAAGCATGACAACAGCCCAAAGCAGGAGAGAAAGAGGATCAGTGGGACCTCATCCTGAGACTCGCAGTTGGTTCCAGAGGAGTCTTAACGGTATGCTTGGGTGTTTTATTTTCTGCATCTCTAATATAGGGAACAATAATGTGCCAAATGTATAAGCATATGTCTAAGTAACGCATGGTGTTCAGACCTGTGCAGCTATGACTTTTAAACACCTTTAGAGAAAATCAGAAAGATTACCTGTATTCCAAACAAGTCTATGCTTAATTCACACCATCCTTCTTAACAAAACAGCACAGATTGTTTCACGTAAGAAACGAAATATCTACCACCAAAAAGAGCATAATGAGCTTGGTTTACATTTGTATGGAGGCCTAAGCCTATACCTGGAGCACAAGGCTGCTGTTGTGGGAGAGCAGCCACACGGTGTCAGCGTGAAGCAGAGAAAGAGCCGAGCCCGGTCTCCTCCCTGGGACCCGGCTCTGTCTGGCAACCCCCAGCAGCAGAGCTGGGTGCCAGCTGGGACCTGACAGGGCCTGGGCAGCACCCAGCACAGGATGTATTTGCTGTTTCAGCACTTGTTAGTCTGATAGCGGTTCAGATGGTGTATTAAGTGTTAGCTATATTAAATATTAGAATATATTGCCATACTTCCTACAGCGTCATAGAAATTACATGCTCCAAAATTGCCTCATCAAAAAATCAATTTTCATCTAAACGCATTCATGAGATAAAAGATGTATTTATCATATATGCACATAACTAGATGTATCCCATTTTGACTAGCTCTAAGAGTAAAGTACTCTGGCTGTTAAAGTGGGTAATATTGCCAGTTCTTCTCTAACAGCATTTTGTTGGGTATCTAATCAAATAACTGTAAAATAAAACAGCAATTCTGCAGTGCTGTGTATTACTGCTATGGAACATAAGGACGAGCGGCAGCGCTGAGCGTCTGACACAGCAAGCAAAGCCAAATGTTGCCTTCCCTTGCAATGCTGATCCCAGATGGCTTCTCAGAGGCATTAGCTATGCTGTGATCCATTCAGGATCACTGGCTGGGGCATGTTCTGATCTGTGTAGGACTTCCCAAAGCGGCTACTTCTTGGCTGTGGAGCTGTGACCAGAAGGATCAATGGAAAGAAAGAAACATTTCATTTCTATGCCATCTTATAAAAATATTTGGAGTCACAAGCAGAAGAAAAACCTCAGCTGAGCAGATTCCCCTAGATGGGCAACTACAGCTAGATACTGAGGGGAAAACCCATTGAGAGACATTCATGGCAATTCCCAAGGTAAGATGAGCTGGCCTTCTTCATTAACTCCTACCATGTTAGATTTCAGAAGCTTGATCAACTTGCTGACCTTGGACTTTCTGACCTCAGAACAAACCTAGAATGAGAACAATATGTATAAATGGAAAAGGTCAAATGTGACTCTTTAAGTATTTCCATTGCTCTGCGTGTTTGCTCTCTTGCATACATGGTGTTCTTGAGAATTCAGTCAAAAACAAATACTCTTTTCCACTGAGATCAATGAACTCTAACACTGACCTTCCTTAAGGTGGCAGAAACTGGAAATCTGAACACAAGTATTTTCTGAGCAAGACTGTCTACTTTTACTCCCTGGCTTTACAGTGTGTAGTGGTCCTCAACTAATTCTCATGCTTTCCACCAAACAGGCATTGCTCTCTCGCTCTTGATTCACGGAGACGAAGGCGCAAGTTTTGCACAGTGTCGTCTTTCTGTCTTGCTCTCGTTGGCTGTGAAGCTGAACCCCAGAGAGATGGCCACCTGTTTTCTGTTTTACCAATCCTCTCCTCCCAACAGGCTCTTCACCTGGGGCTGGAGCTGTGTGATACCAGAGCGCTGTTACAGACGTGTTGGCTGGGCCATACATATTCTTGGATCAGCAAATGGCTCAGCCCATGTGAAGTAACCAAAGCCTGAGAGTCAGGGCAAAGTAAGTTCCTTCAGAGCATGGCATTGAGCCAAATTACAAAGTCCATGATGACATTCTCTCTCATCAGAAGACATCAAGTGTCTTCCTTGGTTAAGAATAAAGACTTTTTTTTCTTTTTTTCATTGCATACATTAAGAAATATGTAATTAAGAAAGCATAATTAACACCATACCATACCACAGTGTATTAAGATTGTATCTTATGCCTTCCCAGATGTTACACTGTCTAAAGCTTGAACAGGATTTCAGGTCTATTTTGAATCCTTGTCCATCACATTAATTTAGCAGATACGCTGGCTTACCGCTTACTTCCCCAGTAGGCTGCCCTTTTAGCTGTTTATAGAATAGTTTCTTGTGAAATTTGTGCTCCTGCAAGTGCTTATTGCCCAGCAAATGCCAGAGGAGTCAGCCTGTGTCCTCCTGGGAGCCCTCCCAGGCACACAGCCCCATGCAGTTCCCTAACATTGTACAGCCTCAGGACTTAAGGCCACAGGTGGTCTAAACCAGTGTGACTGCAGTTATGTCAATTACCTAGGCTGACCTAAGTCCTGAGAATTGGCTGAAAAGCTAGTTCTTAGCATTTAGCTCAGGAGCTGGAAAACATATTTTATAGCTGCTGAAAGCTGTTAAATACCTGCTTTTTAATAGGACTAATTTAAAACAACAAACATTTCTTTAGATTGGGCATTTCTTTCAGCGGTCCAATTAATGGGGCTGAGTAATGAATGGAGGCACCGCTGGATTGTGTTTAGACTGCAGTAGCACGTTAGCAACCTTTTGGTCCTGCTCGTGAGGCTGTAAGATGCTTTGTTCCTCACAGCATAAACACTATTATACTACTATTAGGGTTGGATTTACTTACCATTAAGCAAACGTAAATACTCCTGCATTTGGCACTGCCCCAATAACCGAAAGGAGCTGAGGAATGCTGCCCCAGCACTCAGTCAGAGGTTTCCGGGGGAACTTTTCAGAATTGTCTGGGGATGTGAGCTCAGACCAGCACAGAGAAGAGCTGAAACAGCCAGGGCTAGCAGTAACGGCTGCAGGCAGTTGTCCTCTGATGCAGAAGCAATGCTGGGTCGCTGGATCGTGCAGTGGCGATGCGACCTTAGTCATGCTTCTAAACCATTCAAATGCTAAATGTGTTGAAGGCTTTAATATAGTTTGGGAACAGGTTCCTTGAAGAAATTCCTGGTATTTCCTGGTTCCAGGCAGGCTGAAAAACACTGTGAGAATGTGGTGGCTTTTGGTATGTCCATTTATGGGCATGAATCAAAGGAACTGCAGGGAGGAAAAAAAGTGGAAAATTAGAGGAAAAATAAGTTAACTGAGCTACTTCCTCGCTCAGATTCTTCTTGGGTTTTGGGCAAAGCTTACACTGGTATTTCATCCCAACTTCTCCTTGCTAACTACTTCCATATGTAGGCACAGTATAGTGTCAGTTAAAGCCACATTTAAGCACTGTTTTTAAACAACTTATTTTTTGGTGGTAGGATGCAAAGTCAGAATGGTTGAATTATTATACATTTAGGTAAGAATATTACTGTTCCTTCTTACATTTAATGTCCCTTTTAGTGTAATGCTTTCATCAAGTGCGATGTCTGAAAAAGTGATGCTACATGAAAAAAATACAAATAATCTAGTTCAGAGTATGCTATTTCTAGTGGTGTCCAAAAAGTCAGTTTTCTCAGCTGAGTCCCTGTCTTTCTGAGACAAACAACTGGATACTGTTCAAAGACTTATTTGTTCCTGTGTGGTTACGGATCACTAAAAGTGGCTCATTCTTGAAGAGTTTCTTAACTAGTGTCTTTTGGATGTTCCTTAGCTCTGAGGAATCTGACAAATTTCCATCTGGAGAGTAGAGCCTATTTCATATGAAAGGGCTATAATCTGTGTCTGTTGTTCACATCTGTATTGTGTTAGAAAGCTAAGCTGCAAATCCATACAAAAGTGTTATAGCACAAAAATTTGAAATATGATGGCTTAGTGTTATTTCACAAATTATTCGATATTCAGGTCTCCAGACACCTTGAATTTCTGTTTAATGGTTAATTGAGTATCATTTATTAAATGAGTATTGACTTTACAGCGGTTCTTTACCAACTGCATTATTAGTATTGCTGGAGATCCATTTTAAGAAGCCAGTCATTTGAAGGTATATGTTTTCATATACGAATAAAATATTTTAAAAGTACAGTAACAAACCTGCATAATAAGATTTTCTGAGCATCCAAAAACAAACTTCCAAAACAAGGTGTTTTGGAAGGAATGTGAACCAATGTTCTCTCCCATGTAAGTGACTTTGGACTTTTGAACTCGAGTTTTTATTCTTGCATCTATGTATCTTAGGCACAAAGAATGAAACCAGGAAAAATCTTTACGGTTGAAAGGCCCACATTTTAACCACCATTTAAGATGCCATAAATTCCACACAAGGGCTCCTTTTTCCCAGGATATCTTTGACAGAAAGTCTCACAAACAGTATGATGCCTAGCTACACCTCTAGGAGACCTTACCACAAAGTATTTAAATTTACTTACCTTCAGAGGTAAAACCCTCTAACACCTGTAAAGTGGTGTGAAATACATGCTTCTGTCAGAAGACTACATGTGTCCCTGGAAAAAAACAAGGGAGTGCAAATCATTATAATGAAGTGATAGCTTAGATTTATGATCCTTGATATGCTTAGGGGAGAGCAACAACTTGCTGAACAGATTTGCATATGCAGCATACTTCCTGAATTCACACTGGCAACAGCAAACCACCTTTAAAATATTTTGACAGGAGGTGTCTTCTGGCCTGTGAAGTAGTGTGATAATTTGTCAGATGGCAGGCAAAGCAGCTGCATCATTGTGTTACCAGGTGGATGATAGTTCGTGGTCCCAAGCTGTTTTGGGGGACCCCCTTTGTAGGTGTCTGGTTACAGATGACCCTTCCTAAACTACAGCACTGCTGCTGCTCTCTGGCCCTGCAGCCTGGTATGCCAGACACAGCTGGTGGACAGTGCCAGGGGAGGCCACAGTGCTGTGCATCTTAGGTGTCTGACAGATAGGAGACAGCCCACACCACAGAAGACTGGAAGCAGAACCTGAATGACTCTCATGAGCCAGCCATGAGGCTCAAGAAGTTGACGTTATAAGGAATGGCCATTCATTATAATGTCTGATACCAACTTGTAAAAGAATGCACCTACAGTAGAGCTGTTAAAAGGAACAGGCTTGAGCAGCATCGTAAACACCCCATCTCTTAAGACCATCAATCCCAACCTGGCAGATGTATTGTGCTTCTTTCTGTTCTTCTGATCCTGAGAGCTTCTATAGTGATGGCTATGAATGAAGTCCACGTATGTCCTGTCCTTGCTGGAACTAGAAATGAATTTTCTTGTTATTTGGGGGTGGAGCCACAGTAGCAGTCAGACAACCAGTCCTTGTGGTTTGAGTGTTTGAAGTGTTTCCAGGTTGAACTGAATGGCTGCATCATATTCGTAACCTGGGGGTGGGGGAGGGGGAACAGAGAGAGAAAAAATGCTGAAGAGTCTCAGGGAACGTAAGAGCCAGAGGCTACCCAAAACTATTTCATATGGGACACAGAAAGCCACTTCCTCATGCCAAGAGAATTCCTCGTATTTTTGGAGGAAGGGGAAATGCTTCTATGGCCTTGTGCAAAGCCTGGTGAGGCCACTGGCAAGACTCCCATTGACTTCCCATTACTTTAGGGCACTCTTGTCCATCATTAGTCAAAGCTGGTGTTACACTGATCTGCTGCTAATGCTAGCTGAAATCAATGGGACTGGAAGGTGCTCAGGAAGGATGGACATTTTTGTAAGCTAACACTCTTTCGCCACCAGAAAATTCCAGATTGAACTTGTTTGCCTGAAAAGGATTCTTGTTGGAGAGTACGTGTTTTTTCTGAAAACGAGAACTAATGCTTCTAGTGCAAAGGTTAATTTTAAATTCAAAGAATCCCATTGTCTTAATCAAGGGCCAAAAAAAAGTCTGTTAATGCAAGACCTAGCACAGGACTTAAGCTTTCTTTTTAGCTTTAGGGGGATGGAGCAAATGATTCACAACTGTCCTTATACTGCTTTTTGCTTATCTGAGAACATTTAGGCTGTTATCAAAATGTGTAGCTCTTATGACACTTCTCACCTGTGGGCCTGAAAGAGTTTGAATCAATGAATATTTCACACTGTCACGTAAGATGATTTGCCCTTGGTCATCAAGTAGGAATATCACCCAAGTATCTGCTGTCTGAATTCAGTGCTCTGTCTACCATAGTAAGGTCTTAATGCAAATAAAACCACATCTAAGTTAGCTCTACTCTGCATGAAGGTTAAATCAGAGAAGTCTTAAGAAGCCACTTCCAACCTGTATTAGTCTGTGATTTGTCATCACACAACTCTTTACTGAGAATTCTACTGAATTTTGAACGTCTGGATTTGACTCTAGTCAAAAGCCACTCAACACAGACACTTTAAAAACATTTTCCTTGCCTTAGTTGAAAACAAATCTTAATTGGTGGAACACTTCAATGACATTAAGCACGTTGCACGGCATTTTACTGTAGCAGTCAAACACTATAGTGAGCAGCTGGCTTATTTTAAAGCACCACATGTGATGCACGAGGAACCTGCTGCACTTTCTAGCGCAATACCAGGCCTGGAAACACAAGCCTGGCCCTGTCCTCCATTCTGAATTCAGAAAAGTAACAAACTACAGTGGGTTCACTAGTAACAGAGAAAGTAACCATAAATCATTAGCTTATTCAGAAACGTATGTGCTTCTGGACAAAGAGACCCCAACTCTCCATGCATTGTTTTCATCTAGTGCACAAAGCCAAGCCCTTTTAGAAATATGTAAAGTAATACGGAAGACTAAAGGTAAATGAAATACCAAGCCATTTATATAAAAAATATAAATACTTTATTTTCAACTAAAAAGGTGCAAACATGTAACTTTTGGTCACACTTCTCAACAAATAAACTGTTCAGAAAGAGCCATAGTCAAAGAAAGAAACAAATGCTCCAGTGGAAAGA
The DNA here is from genome assembly GCF_017639655.2 of Falco naumanni. Classification (NCBI taxonomy): domain Eukaryota; kingdom Metazoa; phylum Chordata; class Aves; order Falconiformes; family Falconidae; genus Falco; species Falco naumanni. The sequence goes on along the minus strand of NC_054059.1, from coordinate 54,941,739 downwards.
CCGATGAGCTACAGAAGAGCCACTTCTCTTAAAGCCACTTGTCCAATAAAGTGGAAGTGAACATATTTTGCCAGATGAATGCTTTGTAAGGATACAGGCACCTCTAACATCTCCATCTTGATCTCAACTCATCATTTGGCCCTATCTGAGCAATTTCCACTAGAGTATCTATTTCATGCTTTGAATGCATTGTCAGACAAGCTTTAAATCCTACCTATCTTGTTCCAAAAAAAGGCTATCATTGAAATTTCAAAGCATTAAACAAAGGCACAAAACTTTAAATTAATTTAGATAACTGTACAAATATATATACACACAGTATTTACAATATTAATAAAAAGTAGCTTGTTACAGGTAAATTAACTGCCACAAGCTGTCCAGTCTAATAGACATAATTCTGATTCTTGTTAACCAAGGTACATGAATCAGTGTCGGAGCTGAAACATTACTGTCCTGACTAACAGAACACCTCCTACATAGCACTTTGCTGGGTGAGGGTTTGCATTCCAGCTGTTGCTGTCACTAAACCAGCGTCAGCAAACGTGCTAACGGTCTCCTTCTCAATTGCACTACTAGATGAAGCACGCTGTACCACATTAAGGTAACAATTGCTTGAATCTGCTTTTCCTGCCTATTTACCTTAACCCCTTCACACCACCTCACAAAAAACATGTTCTGAAGCTGTATCTTGCTGTGGTCCCACTGTCCGTTTTACCTTCTTCTTCAAACCACCATTTGGGGTCAGTAGAAAAATTGTCTTAAGTCACATGGAGCAGTTTGTTGAAATTAAAAAAAAAAAAAAACAAAACCAAAAAAACCTCGATTTAAATACCTTGTGCTATTGAATCATGTTTACAAAATGAGATGCAAATCAGTTCAAGTTGAGAATCTAGTTAGTGCCTCCTTCTGGCTTTATGCCATATCTCCATACATCTTTCTGTAGTACAGAGACTCAAAGATGTCATTGTCTCCAGGGCAGTTGTAGTGGCACGCGCAGGTCTTGATGAACATCATTTTCCTTTTCATGATCTCCCCATCAGGGCACTTGAACTCCACGGGGAGGGTGGCTGTTCTGTGGGGTGTGCAGCAGCGCCCATCAGTGCAGACACCACAGAACTTAGCTCTATAGGTCTTCACACTGGTGCAGCCAGACAGCTCAAACTTGATGGGCTTGGAGATTTTGGGGGTGCGAATGCATTTTTTTCCTTTCTGTTAGGATATAAGTGAATACAAAATGTTTAGAAGATAGCTTGCAAGCTTAGTGCTGTGGGAAAGCCTAAGGGCAAGCAGACACGCTAATCTTCATTATATCCTCATTAGACAAGAGTGTCTTACATGGTGCCACAATGCATCATGAGAGAAAATTAATGACGTTTAGTTGTAAACTATTCACCACTGGGGCAAAAGTCAAATACCACCTGAAACAGACTACTAGTCAGAACCGGACACTTCTTGTTAAGACACTGGGGTTTTGCTAGGGGATTGAAGCAGTCAAGTAGATCATACATAAAGATGAGTATCTACCTTGATGTTCTCCTCCAGGTCTGCTTCACAAGGTCTGACCATGCAGAGTCTACTCTGTTTCTCCAGCCTGCAGAAGGCATTGTCGTTGGTGACCCTGGTTGAGATGCCCATGCCACAGGTCTTGGAGCAAGCACTCCATTCTGTGGTCTGCACCAGGCAATTAGCACGCATCATCGTTGGGTCTGGACCATAAGTTTCTTCCAGTCTGTAAGCTGCAGGAGACAAACAACCAAGATGAGACCAGTGCCTGACCTCATACTAAAGGCTCTCTTCTCTTTCCCAAGAAATTCAGGCAGCCACACTTAGTCTGTGGGACAACTCTACTTACTGCAGCACTCCAGCTGCCAGGGTGCTCTGTCCCGCTGCCTTCAGCGTCCATGCTGAGTGTCCCTTACCCCCAGACTGCTGTCCACAGAAGTACCCCCACTCACCAGCGAGAGCAGGTCCCACAGCGGTCTGCTCTTTAGCCTCATCGCAGACCCACTCCTCGCAGCACTTTCCAGGGAGCTTCACCCGGCGTGGGTAGGGGCAGTCGGGGCTGGGCAGGCGGACGTCCATGCTGCAGAGAGGCACGCAGCCCACCGCCCCGTCCAGGCAGGTGCACTGGTACTTGCAGCTGCTCTGGAAGGACTCGCCGCTCCGGTAGACCATGCCGCCGAAGACGCACGGGGCGCCGTCCCGAGCTGCGAGGGGCAGGAGGCGGAGGGTGAGGTGGGGCGGGGGGCGGCCGGCAGGCGCGGCGAGGACGGGTCGCGGCCCCGGCTTCCCCCTTCCCCTGCCCGGCGGGACCCTGTCCCCGTCCCCGCGGTTGGCGGCAGCCCCGGCCCCCACTCACCGGTGCAGACGCCGATCCTGCGGTTGGCGGGGGAGCCGAAGTCGCAGAAGAGCCCCTTGTGGTGGTCGCAGGGGTCGCGCTCGGTGCAGAGCTCGCCCAGCTGCTTGGCGCAGACGCGGCAGCAGCCGCAGCCGTCGAGCACCAGGGAGACGCCGGCGGGGCAGGTGGGGCCGGGCCCCGCGCCGCACTGGCACTGCCCGCTGCACTCCTGGCCCTGCGCCTCCTGCGAGCGGCGGGGAGAGAGGGGGCGTTAGGGCCGCCGGGGCCGGGGACAGGGTCCCGCCGGCCGGGGCAGGGTGGAGGCGCCGCGGGCGGCGGCACTTACCGGGCTGAGGAGGGCGAGGAGAAGGGCTACGGCGAGGCTGGCTGGGGCCATTCCGCGGCGGTCGGCGGCTTGTGGGCGACGCGGCGTCGGGCGGGCAGGGGCGCCGGGCTGCACGGCGGAGGGGCGGTGAGGTGAACCGAGGTGAGGCGGAGAGGAGAGGAGAGTTTCTCGCCGGGCGGTTCTCCTCAGCGGCGCGGCCGGGCCTGTGGCGGTGAGCGCTGGGCCGTCGGGTGGCTGCGGGGTGCTGCGCTGCTCCGCTCTCCTCCGCTCCTCCCGAGTGCGGCTGGAGAGTGGCTGTCTGACTGCCGAGAGCCGGGGCGGCCGCCCCTTTATACGCGGCGGCGGCGCGGCCTCGCCAATGGGCTGAATGGGGCCGCGGACAAACAGCGACATTCCGCGCATTCCTGCGCGCCGCGCCGCGCCGCCCGCCCCGCCCCGCGCCGCCACCGCCGCCCCGGAGCGGCCCTGACCCCTGACTCCCGCATTCCTCTGTCTGCGCCCCCCCCCCAACGCGCAGCCCCCCCCCCCCCCCCCCCCCCCCCCATTTTTTTATTTTTCATCCTGATGTTTTGTAAACGTGAGTCACCTCCGCTGCAGCAGCGCTCGGCCGTCGGCTCCCCCCGGCAGCGCGCTGCTGGGAGGGGGCGGCGGGTCCGGCGGCGAGGGGCGCGGGGCGCGGCTGCCGGGGGCGGCCGGGGGGCTCCATTATTTCCTTTCCTCAGCTGTCCACGCTCGCCCCTCGTCGCTTGCCGGGCAGAGGGGACGGGAGGCAGGTGGTTTCGGAGCTGGCCGAGGCCCCGGGGGCGGCCGGTGGGGCCCTCGCCTCGGGGTGCCCGGCGGCGAACGGTCCCGGCCCTTTGGTGCTACCAAAAAAAGGTATAATTACACTACCGGGTATAAATTGACTCTGTGTACCACTGAATCATACTGAATATTTGTAATGTGTTCCTTCCTTAATAGATGCTCTCTATGAATAGAGAGAGTCCTATTTACTCTGAAATATTTGGCACAGCGGATGGAGTCAGAAGCATGGAAGAAGTGGCTATTATTTTCCCACTGCCTGTGTGCAGCTGTCATTTCTGAGCAACACGTTCCTTGCACATCTCTGCTTCCCAACCTTGCTGATGGTCTACCCCAGGATTACAACAAGAGACTGGCATGCCACCACACTCGGCCAAAACCTGAATGTTGTGGTTTGTATTTGACCAAACCCAAGACCTAAGCATTATGGCTTGTGTTAAATCATTGCAGATAACTGTTATGGTTTTCTCTCTCTTTTTAATTCTTTTCTTTTTTCTTTTTTCTTTTTTCTTTTTTTTTTTTTTTAAACCAGGAGGATGGTTCTTCCCTGACCTCCCCATGTATAATCACCTGAATATTCAGTGATGTCATGTTGTTTGACCTCCACTTTAATGCAAGGAATGCCAGCATTTTGGCTTTTGACCTATAGAAGTATGTTGGTGTTTAGTGAGGGAGACCGGCTTAATGCATCTTATTAGGCAAACTGAAATCTGATGGTTATCTTAAAAGATACGGTCTTTTGCATGTAGGCTTTCTCCCGCTGCCATACCCCTCCTTCTTTCCATCCCTCCATATGCAGGCGTTCTTCCGCGCTGTGATGCAGCAATATGTATGCACAGGACTCTTGAGGGGAAAAAGAAACGTTTTCATATAAAGCGCTAATAGGATATATTGTACTGTAAAACTGTTATTTATATTCTGCCAGCACTCTACTTCAACTGGTAAAGTCGTTTGGATGTCATTTCTTCTACTTGAAATTCTCTATTAAAAGAAATGAGATTGGCTCTGAAAGATAAAGAAAAAAAATATCAGGGGAACAGTTAACATTAAATATTATATGGTAAATAATATATGTTCCCAGACCTAAGAGGCTTCCTGAAATCTGTATTTACTTGAAGGACTCGAATGGCCTCAGAACTGGGTAAATAATGTGTACCAAACTATGTATGACATGCATACCAAAATGCAAATGTAACCAGGTAAACAGAATGCCTTTTTAAAATGCCTAAATATGGTAGGAGAACATCAGAGAGGGAGAGAGAGAGAGAGAGAGAGAGAGAGAAAGAGGCTCTTGACATGTTTTATAACTTTCCATGTAAGAAGTTTTTTCAAAGAAACAATTTTATTAAACAAAACCTAAGAATCTCACTGACAGAAAAAGTATGTTTAAAAGTAACAAACCATCAGAAAGCCCGGAAATCCAAAATTAAAGGATAAATCTGTCCTAAGTCCTCACACTGCGGGCCAAGTACATCAAGCTGCATCCATTTGCTGCCCTGAGAAAAAAAAAAAAAAGGACTTAAATAGGCATTTGGTCTAGAGAACTAATTCTGGTCTTGTACCATTGTGAATCGGGCATTAGCCCACTGAATTAAAAGTTGTACCAGCTGGTGAAGGTGGGTAAGAATCAAGGTCCATCAGGTTTGCTTTTGTGTCACTTCGGTTTCTGTGCTGTTAGATGTGACTCATGGGGACCTTGTTTGTGCATGTGTATGTATGCACAGGGGCAGAGGGAACCTGGAAGCAAAGGTAGAGTGCAATCAGTCTTCAGCTTATGCTTTCTGATGACAGGGTGTCATGGGTTGGAGAAAAACATCTTGGCATTGATGCATAAAATGGTTAAAATGCACTAATTTTGACTTCCATGCAGGTGTTTATACAGCACATGCTTTTAAGATAGTGTATTTTTTCTGCTGAAACTAAGAATTCGCTGCACCAGCCTTGCAGACTTGTTTACACAGCTATATACGGTATGTGTGTGTCTACATCAGTTTCAGTCGGTATAGTTCCTTTGGTGAAGTCTTGTAAAATGTACAGGTGTGGATATGCTGCATTCCTCTCTTGTGTTTTTCCTTCTTTTTTTTCCTCCTTCCCCCCAAAAAGTCACTTGATCAGGTATCAGACACACTGAAAACCTGGCAAGACTACAGGAAAGTGGCTAGACTTGGAGTGTTTGTGTACTTAAAGAAAGAATCTTGCACATTTTCAACTTTCAGTCACAGATATTTTTTTGTAAGAGCAACTGGAGGTCTGAGCCAGCCCTCAAAGCGGAAATCAAAAGCTCCCAGAGAAACATACCCGAGGAATGTGGATCTGATCCAACAACCATACGCAATTCACATACAGTACTGTCACTGTCAGTCTTATAGGAAGTCTTGCCGTATATGGACATCTGGACCCTGGGCTGTTTATCATCATGATAGGCTTGTAGCTGGCTTCAGACATTTCTGGCTTGCCTCAGGTTTAGTATGCCAGTTAGTTCCTTTCCTAAAATGTTCACCGGAATATTTCTTAAAAATTGTAATAAATATATCTCAAAATCCTGAGAGGTTTAGTTGAAGTTATGTTACCAGGCTTTTGCTTAAAATGCAGATTCCAAGCGAGACTTACGCTGCTAGCTCAGAAATAGACACAGAATAAAAATAAAGATTTATTCCATTGTGAATGTGGTTGCCTGGTATTTGTCTTTCTTAGAAGTCATCTGGTAACTTATTCTATGTATCTGTAGGCATAGAAAGTGCTCTGAAGTAAACTGTTTGCTGAACTTTTGCTCATCCTGTTTGGGAGGGATGTGTGAGCTCATGAATCAACAAAGGCAAATCGAAACAGAAAACAACATTTGCCAGAAGCTGTCAAGCAAGTTACCTACATCGTGCCATTTGCATTGCTTTGTTAGAGTGAGGCATGTGGTGCAAGCCTTCCGCTTTGGAGCCAGGACAGTTCATGTCAGCTAGTCTTACCAATGAGAGGCATTAACTCTTCTCCAAAGTGAACCTGAATAAGAAGGCTGGGTGGCGCAGTGGATGGCATAGGGCCTACGGAAATGTTCACCGCTGAACTGGGGGAACTGGTCCTCACGATACTGGGTCAGATTCTCTGCCAGGGTCAGTTGGGCAGATTCACTGAAATGCACTGTTGTCCATTAAAATACTTGGACTTGAGAAGTTCAAGTCCATTGAGCTAAAGCTATTCAGCAGTATGAGCAAAGTAAAACCATCAGATGTGATTCCCATCAGCAGATCTGAGTTCTGTTTTCGGTAATTGTCGTTATTTAAACTTCAGTTCTAGACGCTCTAAGATGATATTTTGTTACTTCTAGAGTCACTGAGAATGCTGTTTTAAGCTCTTGGTTTTGTTTTTAAAACGTAACTGGAGTTTTTATGAATGTGTGTGGTCTTAAAGCAGCAAAATGATTCTGGAAGTAGAATAATCTAAACGAGTATTTGAAGCACATGTAAAGCTTTACAAAAGACGTAAGTAGCATGAAGGCAAAGATTCTTTGCTTACCAAGCCTCAGGTTCAGTTTATCTGATTTTGTTCTGAAAAATTTGCTGTAGATCTTACTGGCACTGTAGGGAGCAGCATTCATCTGTGCAGAGGTTGGCTGTGTCCTAGGTTTTTGTGGGGAAGTGCAGAGCCCTTCCGCCGCTCGCAAAGGTGCGTAAGGAGGAAAGAGACTTCCAGCTGTTCATTTCTCAGATCTGACTGAGGTTCGCAACCTCTTGCCATTGTAAATCAACTAGTGTAGGACTGCAGCGAGTCACTAACCACTCCTTTGATAATTGTCCTATAGATAGTTAATAATTCATAAACAGTTAAGTGTCACTGGCTGGAGTGGAAACGTGGCCAGGGACTTGATTCAGAACATCCACCAGAAATCCTCTGAGGTCCGGCTTTTAGAGGAACCATGTGGAAAACAGCTGAAGGAACGCTTCCTTCCACTCTGACATGGCTTGTGTGGGCATGACTGAATCTGATCTGCTTATTCTAAAATGCATGTGATTTTATTTTTAGTTTTTCAACCTGCTTCTCTCAGGAGCTGTCAGTGTAAATTTTGAGGTTTTATGGGGTTTTTCCCCCAAGCTGAGAGACATTGATGTTTAATTAAGACTTGACCACATTAGGGACTTCACTTAACAAATGCAGTTTGCTCTGCCATAAATTGTGGGATCTCTCAATTTATGTTGTAGCTGCTGTAGAGAAGTAGAGGCCTGTGGAGAATCCTGTGGGATACCCTTGTCCATGTTGTCTGATAGAGTAGAATTGATATTTACATTTGAGTAACGGATAGAGTGTTTTATTTGGGGAGAAAGAGAGAGATCAGCGTCTGTAAAACTTGCCTGCTTTTTGATGGAACCCAAGTTCACTGACCTTGGTATAGTGTAGCATGGGCTTTTTGGTTTACACAGGCCTCCCTGAGAAAAGCAGGGGAGTTGGGTTATTGTATAGGTCTATAATGCCTCTGGAAGGCTTGATAAGCACACTGCATCAGCTGATGTATGAAGGAATGTAATGTCCTCAACGTATTAACATCGGATTTTAGACCCTGCTCAATGTTCAAGGAAAATGGTTCCCCATGGTTCAGCTGTTGGCTTGGCTGGCTGTTTTTTTCAGCAAGTGATGTGTGGTATGTGACCTGTGTAAATACATCTGTACAAGTGACGCAGATGGGGAAACTAGGATGTAACCTACAACAGCCAAGGTGGCTTCCTTATTGACCCGTGGATGTGTGTGAAATTTAGCAACTACCGGACCAGGTCTGAAAACCATCTTACAATGCTAATCTCTCTGGTGTCGGTGGGAAATTCTCTGTCAGACTGTTTTTCACATGGAGCTGAGAAAAGCTAATACTCCAAGAAATGTGCATTGTTAAGGAAGTGGGGATATTTCTTAGATATTTTGATTTCCTACAGCAACTATTTGAGGAAATTTAGTTGTTTTAAACAGCAGTGGTCCCAGGTCTAGAGTTTACAACCATGTTGCTACAAATGTCTTGGTGATGAATGGCTTTTAAGTAATAAGCATGAAGTTGTAAACGTGGTGGGACTTACACTAACAGCAAGTGTTTCTGAGCATATTACTCCTTTTATAACCCTTTTATTAAGGGGTTTTAAATAGAAATCAAGGTTAGGTTTTTACTGTACCTTGGTGTTTGTTGACCGTTTTAGACAACGGGGTCTTTATGAAGATTGAGTCTATGAAGTTATTTGTGGTGTATTTCTTGTGAGGAAGTTACCTGTGATGGACCTGGTGGAAAAGTCTAACCTTAATAGCATGGTAGATCTGTATGATTTTTTAAGATTCAATTATGACATGGGGTGAAAAGACAGTTAGTTCATCAATTGCCTTTTTTCCTTACCTAAGATTTGAAAGATATTTGAAAATCCTAAAACTGTCCTAACCAGTGTTCACCCTGTGAGTTAGGAACTTCGTAATAGAAAAAATTCAGGTGAGTTATAAAAACATGTATGAACTAGTCGTATCTTTTTCTTTCTCCTTTGTCACTCACAAGATACAGAGGGTTGAATTTCAGATTCCCTGGGAACAGCTTTCTTATCTTACCCCCTTAAATTCCGTGACACCTCACCCAAGGTCTTCACATAATTCTTTTTCCTTCATAAATGGCGTGCAAAGGATGATGGTAGACTCCGTGACGTGGGAAGCGTGCTTTCTGTTTCTTTTTTGCCACCAAGCTGCCACAGGGGGGAGCAGAAGTTTGGAAAGGGCTGTGCCGCCCAAGAAGCCACCGAGGCAAGTGCGTGTATTCCACAGGCATACCCTGGCCAGTCCCTCACGGGGAGAAGAACGGGCACAGGAGAAGAGTGGATGTGCTAGTAGTGAAACGGTTGGTTGGAGGAAGGAGCTGGAGGGTTTGTGCAGCTGGGACAAGCTGAATGGTTCACTGCATCGCAAACCACGCTGTTTTTCTTACTCATTTCCAACCGGCTTTTCTGTCCAGATGTAAGGGGAATGTGACTGAATTGTTTTCCTGCCTCAGGAGGGAAGAAGACATGTGGGAGTTGTACAGTACTTGCAAAATCCCTGTCATTCTGACAAAAGGCTTTTCCCATGTTGGGACTATTTGCTAATGAAGAAAAAATGCTCGGCAGAGGCAAGGCATCTTTGTCAGGCAGAAGAGACAGCGAGGAAAGTTTTGCCAATTTGGTAGGAAAGGGTTGCTCTTGTGGGACTGTTTGTGTTGGTGAAATCCGCTCTGTCTGCTTAAAGCGTGAGTGTCCTGTGCTGTGAGGATGGGGAGTGGGGATGCGTTCCTCACACCCTGGCCCCTGCTGCTGGGTTATACTCTCTTGGCCTGTGTCTGACCACAGCTGGTCTCAGCACATAGTCTGCGGTAGCAGCGCAGCCGTCAGCCACCGTCCTGCCCTGCCAGTGGGCCTGGTGCAGTTTTGAGGAGGAGGGATGTGGGCAGAGACAGGGATGTAGGTGTGAGCGTGGAAGGAGTGGGCTGGGATTTTGGAGTAATGCAGTAAGACAAGAAGGTGGAAAGGGGCTTATCCCTGCTATCAGCTTCCCACCCACGTGTCTGGTTTGAGCCTGTGCCCAGAGACAACCAGCCACGGTGCTGAGCGGGAAAGGGTAAATAGGGCTGAGGATAGAGGTGCACGTATGTGTCTGTGTGGGAAGGGCTGGGGGGAGGACACAGAAGGAAGTGGAGGTAATGGTGTGTCGAGCGGTGTAAGAGAACCAGCCAAGGATGAGGTGGGCTTGGCAGTTTCCTTCCCACTACCTTCACAGCATTTTACCACCAAGAAACAGTGTTCAGGTCTGTTCAACCGCGGCAAACTCATTTGCCCGAAGAGAGGAGTTACATCTGCAGCGAAGTCTGGGTGCTTCTGTTCTGAGCACCTTTGGATTCCAGTCTGGTTTTGGTTGCTCCGCTGCACTCAGGAGCAGGCTGCATCAAGGGGCACATGGAGTGACGATGTGTTTCTTGCTTTTGGGGTTTGTGGTAGGGAGTTTTATCATTGGACAGCCTAGTCAACAATTTTTGGGAAAGAAAGACAGAAGTAATTTTCAGGAGTTAGTTAATGATCAGGAAAGCAATTGAAAGGAGTGAATCAGGGACATTTGCTTTTCTAAAATCCTCCAGATCTGAGTGCACCTACCTGTGATGAGAAAGAGTAAGTGAAGAAAAAGGAAGAATTAAAGAAGGAATGCAAAAATCATATTTATGTTTCTGTAACCTCTCGTGAGAAATAACAATGCTGTGTATTACTTGCTAAATGTGTTACTTTAGAATGCAGAGGAAAATATGGCAAGCGGGTCTTTGCTTTTGATTTGAATGGTGAAAGTAGGATGGGAAGGAAAATAATTTGTTGGGTGAAATCGTGCTTTTTGTACATCTGTGATTCCTGGACTGTTGAACTATCATAAAAAGGAACCTGGGAGAAATCTACATTATTTGTGTATAGTATATTGACTAATTCAATGCCTATTCCACAACCTTGTGCCTAACATACATAGAAAAAGAGAATTCATCGTCCAGTTTCCAAATAAAACATAAGGAATTTGTTTCTGCTTTTGGGAGGTAATGTATCTAGGTTTGAATGGAACTATGTTAAGTATATTGAAAGTCCAAAGGAATGCAAAGCTGGTTTTGTTCAACAATAAACATCAAAGATAACAAGAACATTTATACATTTGGCAAACTTGTGCCTAAATGTCATGTTTCTTGTTTTTCTTAGGGGTGGTTGTTACAGATTCAGGGAGTTAACTAGAGATAAAAATGCAAACAGGAAAAGATAAATAAATTTTGAGCAACTTCAAAATTTTCCCTCAATTCCAATGATGCATGAGTTATAGAACGAACTGAAGTCAGAAACATACTGAAGGTTGTACCACAGTTCATTGCACTCACCTGGACTCTTGCCATAATAAAAATCTGGAGATCACTGTCACTGGAGTCAGTGTCACAGTGTCAAATAAATCAGTTTTTAAAATACCTATACTTCTGTTCCACTCTTCCTAAAGCGCTTTCAGCTTAGTTTGTCAAAGCTTTTTTCCTAGAAGATTGGCTGAGGAAATTGGCAATGAAGTGTGAGTATGTAAAAGAAGGGAATAACAAGGCAGGCACCTAACAGTATGAAAACCTAGACCCTGGTTAGAAGGCTTTTCCAATGTACAATGTCAAGGTATTCGTTCTGGACCTGGTGTGTGTTTCGTAATATTTGAAGAATCAAAATCTGTACAAAGACAAAACCAAGACCAAAACCAGCATCATGTGGCTTATTCTTTTCAGGATTATTTTTTTTTTTTAAGTTTTAGGGAAATTACATCAGTCCTTTTTGAGGTTTTAAGACATCCAACACTTTGACTACATGTGTTTTCCCTTCTATTTCTACTCTTCATCATGGTTTAGGATGAACGGTCATCTTAATTGAATCATTCTTTTAGTTGAAACAATATAGATGTGTATTTCTAGTGCTAGAGGTCACAGGTTCATACCTCCAGAGACTTCATTGTACATTATGTCCAAAGCTGATCCATAATGCACTTCTGACATTTGAAAAAGGTTATTTCATTATGATATAACTCCAGCAAGAAACCCATACATGCTGTATTTCAAGCCAAATAATTTGATGAATGGATGAGGTGTCTAATTTTTGTTTCTTGAAGGATATCAGAGCAAATCCTGCCAAAGTTATGGTTTTGCTCAAAATTCCTTCATTTTTCCTGCTTATCCTGCAGACCAACACAGAGCAGTACATTCTTATCACTTAATTATTAAAAAAAAAATAATATGCAATAAAAAAAAGCCAAGGTAACAAGAAGTTCTGTCCCACAGATATTTACCAAGACAGCCAAGCAGGAACATAGTTGCAGGACTTAGAGCATATTCGATAGTCCTGGACTAATGCATTAGACTTTTGGGGAGAACTAAGATGGGAGTAACAAGGGAGGTGGAGAGAAAAACATTTCAAAGGTTGAGACAGTAGAATGCCCATAATTTGTGTGATATGAGGCCACAGTATTGATGCTGGGCAACTTCTGGTGAAAATAGACCCAAGATCTGTGATCCTTTTGCCTAATGACTGCTCTTGCTTGGAAGGAAGTAAGTGTAGGGGCTGAGATAATTGCTAGACGTGATACAGTACCCAGTTATAGCTGGCTTCAGATTGACCATAGGACAGTGGTGACACTCTGATCGACAGCTGTAACATGTCATCACCAAAGCACAAGGGGTAAAACTTTCCTCTCTGCCCACCTCTGCCTGTTGCACTTTGCAAAGTATTCACTTTACTTTTGCATCATTTGTGTATCAAATCCCTGTTAATTTTGGAAGCTTTCTCCTTTTCCTGGCCATTAATTTCCCATTCCTAGAGCAGTCTGAGTCTCAGTGCCTTTTTACCACCTTTCCTTGTTTTGCTTGGGTCTTAAGTGAATTGCTTGCTCTCAAGCACAGAGGTAAAGTTAGCCATCACTCCTCACTGCCTTCAGCTTGAGTTCCCAAGAACCTCCTTTTCTGCCTTCAGAGCAATGCTCCCCTCTTTGATAGGTGATCTGCTTCTGGGTGTGAGCTAGTAGTTAAGACTACCTTTGCTAGCCTCGGTGAGAAGTTTTTATGGGGCAATGTATAGGTGAATGTGGGAGGCTTTTTTTGGTATCTCTTTGAGGGGTCTTACAGATTTGTTCAGCCTGTACTGTAGCTTGGATAACGTTATTAAAACATCTCTGCTTTCCAAGCTGGAAAGGTCACTGTGTTTCTTTAGAATATTTTTGGAGATGTTTCTGTGGTTTGTCAGATCTAAAAATAAACTATGATCAACACACTTTAAAATTATGACAGGGTTTTTTTTCAAGAGTATATAAGGAAGTCAGATATTTATTTTCCTCTTAGAGAACGGGTCAGAACTACAGCGAGGCTACGAAAATCCCCTTTGGGTCTCCAGGACTTTTATTTTTGGTGTGTGTTTAAAGTGGGGGGCACCTCCTGCCTATCTATTAATCTCTTTTACACCACTTATACAGCCTATCATTTTCTCAACTGAGAGAAAAAGTCACCAGGAACATTTGTAGTTTTTTCTCCTTAAATTTCTAGGCAACTGGGAAGCTTTAATCAAAGTTTGTTTTCATTTGAAAGAGGCATCCTGGTGAAATAGACCCTGTGCATTGCTTGCATTAATTTTCAGCCAAATGAAGCTTAGAAAAAAGTTGGAATTCTTTTGTTTTTAAACGTGTCAATGTTCCGGTTTGATTTGTAAGGGAGAAACATAAGGGGAGTTTATTTTGAAATTCTCTTTGTGTCAATGACCTACTGGTCTTCATTGGCCTGAAAAACACTTTCAATATTTTCACTTTGAGGGAAATTTTTTAATGTCTATCACTGCAAGTGGGGCTGAAGAGATGTTTGAAAATCCAGTGTCCTTCAAGGAGTAGAAAATCCATTTTATGGCCCACATCAGGGAATACTTAAAAATATTCTATGATTTGTTTAGTCATTAAAGCCTATTGTGTAAAAGCAAATTTGTTAATGCAGTTTTACTGTTTTCAATCGCTGTAGTTGTTCCTAAAACAAATCTTATTGTTGTGCATGTCTGCAATATAGAGCCTTGGACCGGGTAGTTCAAAGGCTCAGTGTTGGATAACAGGCCAGTGAGTCCAACAGGTAGGGATCTATCACTGGTGGCTTGTTTGGAGACCTTCAGCCATCATTCTGCATCTTCTGTGCTTTTACTTGAGTCCTGTGCTTGAGTATGCATTGTAGTTGGAAGTGTTGGCTAAAGCTTTGCTACTTGTAAAGAAACGGTAGTTGTATGTCATATTTTTCATTATTGGTGTTGCAGGGGGAGTTTCTGAGACACAGGCTGGGAGGGATTGAGTCTAGCGAGAGCTCCTTTGGAGACCTGAGGGTACCAAAACTGGTCTCTGATGGCACTCGCACACAAAGGCCTTACCTCTCCTCACAGCTGCTTCATAACTATTATATCAAGTTTCATCTAACTTCCCCTTCAGAAAGTATCTAACACTGAACAGCTCTCCAAAGCAGTCACAGTTGGGTTTCTGCAATATCCCCTCAAGCATCTTCCAGAAGTGTGACGTGCCAGGGACATTTTCAGGGGGCTCAAGTGTGGGCTGCGTTGCTGGTGCCTGCAGGTCTGAGAGCTGATGCAGGTCATTCCTTCAGGGGTTTCCCTGCCTTCTGTAGCAAGGCGCAGTTGCGTTCAGCACTTGTCAGTGTTAACCAGCAGTTGCTCCTTCAGACTCGCTGCTTTACAGATTGGCATGGGGAGGAGCTGATGTGGCAGCCTTATATACCTGATCTACCACCTCCCAAGTGCACAGGTTAGAAGAGTCATCCTTGCGTTTAGAAAAAGAAGGGGAAGTGGCATGACCTCTCTTTCTGTGGACCAATTTAAATCTCATCCCATCTTTTTCAATGAGTCTTATCTTATACTGGCAGAAAAACAGAGGATGTTGCTTCTCATCAGGACAGAGCCTGCATTTAGCTTTGTTTCAAGTGGTGCAATAAAATATGGGAATAGGCTTCAGCTTCCCATGTTTAAATTCTTCTCTTTTAATCCCTGTTTCCATTTTTGAAAATATTTGGATACAAGAAGGCAGTTTTTCTCTTTCCACTTCTGATTTGTTTGTTGGAGCACTGCCTGCTCACCCTATTTGAATGTCAAGAGACTCTCTATTTTTCCATTTCTGGAATAGTCATTCACGACTCCGTGTTTCTTGTGCAAATCCTCAGAATTTACAGTGTGTTTATTGGTCTCTTACTAACAGCACTTTCTGTCTTGTAATATTTTGTTTCAAAGTTTCTCTCAGATACTGTTATATAGATTTTGTTCACAAAATAATTCTGTCGTAAGCTTAGGAGTTTAAGTGACCACCTTCATGAAGGATCAAACTAATTAGCTGATTAAAATTTAAGGGATTTATATAATTTGTTGAACTAGTAAGTTTAAGACATAATTGATGGCGTAAACTAGTGTGTAAAGGATACTAGTTGTGCAGAGTGTTGCAGCAATGCACAGTAAAACACAGCCTGTAGGTTGAAGAGACCACACTGAGGTCCTGATTTTGCCAGTTGTGCTGTACAGATTAAGACCATGTTTGTATAAAAGAGCTTGTAAGATCTGGTAAAGTACAGGGGAGAACCAATAACCTGGAATGGGTATTTCCTGAGAGTGCAGGTAATGTGCTTTGGGTGTTGCAGTTGAAAGGAGGGTGGATGTTAAGGGCAAGACTGTAGCAACCAGAGCACAGAGACTGGAAAGGGGCTGAGCATTATGAAGAAGGAAAAGAGAGGAAGAGGAGGTGTGTGGCATAAACTGGAGCAGAAATGGCAAGAAAGGAAAATGCTGAGGGAAAGATCAACAAACTGCAAAGCAGAAAAACATACGGAGGGATGACTGAAAGAGTAGCCCATGGCGGGTTTTGTACCAGGGCACATTGCTGTTCTGCCTGACACCTAATTAGCTTGGTGCAGGAAAAACATTAATGTACTTCACAACTGACTCTCAAGTTTTACGGCTATGGAAGTGGGAGGGTGGAAGGAAGCTGTAGAAGCAAACAGACAGCTGGGGTGTGTGACATGTATGTAAGAGTGGCCTGGGCCATGGAACTGTGCAATGATGCAGGAGCAGTGAACGGGAACCAGTATTCTCAGTCCATAAAATGCAGTATCTGCCAAATCTGACTTGCCCTATGACTGCATTTCTCATTTTACTTCCTCTCTGTCTTCCATTAAAGCATAGAGATTTGGGGTAGGCACTTTTGCAGGCTGACTCAAAAAGGAAAACCGCATCTGTCCTTTGGTTTGAGTGCTACCCTTTAAGCCTAATCAATTTGGTTGTTAAATTTGTATAATAATCGTGCTTTAGACAAAGCCTAGCTTTAAGCCTAGGCATGAAATTATTCTTTGCTGAAAATCAAGGATGTTTGGGAGTCTTCCTTTTCCTGCTGCAGTCCTTGCTGGGTTTTCTCCAGAACGTCCTTGGAAATGTGAGCTCCAGATATGTCGTGAGACAGGCTGTGTTATGTGGCAGCTGCATGTTTCAGAAGAAAATGCATGAGGAGATGGCTGAATGTGCATGCAGACTTCTGGATGCTCATCAGCACAAATTCTGAAGTTCCTTTTTAGTTGCTGATCACTGATGAGCACTGTAAAGCAGCACAAATAAGACAGATAGCTTTAATCACTGAAAATGTTCCCTCTTTCGCTCTCATGGTCTCTCTAGACTAGAATTTTGTAAACAGCCAGATGCAGTTTTGCTTCCAGAGATCTCACAATCCAGATTTTGGTACCAACTAGCTATTTCAGGCCAATGTAGACTCTACTGAAGGATGGATTTGTAAGGAAAATGTTGACAGATCCTGGCCCCTTGTATCACTGGTGGAAGCTATGATAATAATAATGTTTTCCTTTAATAGTCTTCCATCAAATGTTCAAAGCAGTAGTTTTGCCTTTGGTGCAAACATCAAAAATGTGGACAATTTTGTTTTCCTAAACTTGGACAACATCTGTGTTTCCACCATTTCTGCGGGAATGCAGTACACCCTTTCCCAATTTTATTAAAAACCACCTTTCTGGCTAAAGCGTGTGCCATTGCAAGCACTTTCATTCTGTCTCATGTATCTTGTTCTAGGAAGTTGGAGTCTATCCATTTAATTTCTCCAGGACTTTCTTACTGTGAGGAGCATAGATGAGAGCTGTGTTTTTCCTCTTATAATGCCTTCAAGTTGTTTTCCTTCCTAAGTGTTTCCAAGTAGTTAAATGACTCTCAGTGACAGTAATGTTTTACTGATAATTATGTTGCTTGTTGGTCCAAACCAGAATTGATTTTAGAGATGATTGTAGTGAGTTCTGACATCTGGAAAAAGTTATACTGAAGCCTGGCTGCAGTTTAGTTCTTTACCTTTTGGGACAAGCCTCTTGCATTTGATCTGGCATGGAAATCTCAAAATCAGCTTTGGATGGGCATGTGGAAAGAAGGACATAAATGAAAATGCAGGAGGATCTCTGTTTCCATTGTTGTATTTTTTTAATTCTCCCAGTTGGAAGGAAGGTACCTATCTAATGTCAGTGTGAAGGTTTGAGGAGGCTTGTCAGTGCAAGGTAAAACTTAAATCTTAAAATGTGTATCCATTTCCTATAGGCAGACAATTTTTCCGTAAAGCAGTATTCAATGCCTGACAGGAGGACTGAGGAAAATTTTGTGCTGGCTCATGATATCCCACGCATAGCAAGGAAGTGCTTTCCAAAGAAGAAATTAGCTTTTCTATGAGCAAGAGAAGGGTAAAAGTTACTTACACTCCTCTCGGTTTTGCTTAAGAGTTTGTAAGAAGGATTGGCCTTGCTTACATGCCTCTCATCAGGAGTGGAAACAGGCAGGCCATCTGAGGGAGTGGTCTTACTTACATGGAAACTTTTACGTAAGAAGAGGAGGCTGGTCCAGCAAAGGTGTGGTTTTATTTACATCCATGCTCTTCCCTCATGATTGGAGGGTGTTTGGAAGGTGTGGTCTCATTTACATCCCGCCTAGACTGCCTTTGGCTCATCTGGATTCGACCCTCGCCTGTGGCTGGAAAAGTAAGGAACTGCTGCAAGCAGAATAAAAACGACAGTGTGGAAAAACATGACTGTTTTCTGCCTCTGTTTCTTCAGTGTATGCATTCCTGCTGGTATGTAACTGGAAAGGGAAGGCCACGTTCCCAGGGAGAGAGGGTTTGGGGTCTGTGTAGGTATATGTATGTATGTTTGTGTGTGTGAATGTATTTGTAATGCTAAGGTGAACATACCAAGTTTTGTGTTACCCTGGGTGTTGGAGGGTGCTAGAGCTGTTTCTGAAGAAAGAGGTCAGAAAAGCAAGATTTTATTCATTGCAAATTGTTTCTTTTTCTTTTCTTTTCTTGTTGTTTTCTTTTCTTTTTTTTTGGGTTTTTTTTTTTTGTTTGTTTTTGTTTTTTTTTTTTTGTTTTGTTTTTTAAGGTACATATACAACATTTCAAAGGTTCTGCTGCTGCCAGCTCTGGAAGAAGGCCTGTCTTTATTGTATGTGTTTGTGACATTTCATGTAGTCCCTTGCATCAAAGTGAAGCCAATGTAAACACTGTAGCAGCATTTTACACATTCTCTGAACCGGGATAGAAGACTATGGCACAGAATATGCAGGGCAGTCAGGAATTGGCTATGCTACACACAGTTGCCATGCAATAGTCTGTCCCTTCCTCAACATGTATATGACGTATATTCAACTGGAGGGGCTACTGTACCTTATGGTAAAGAAGTAATTCAGCTGTTACTGGCCTCTATCTGCATTAACTTTGGGATGCAGATACATTTTTAGCAGAAAGTGGACTGGGGAAACTCCTTGCATGGGTGTTGTGAAGTATTCAGAAAGCCTTCAAGCCACTGTTGACTTGGTTGGATTGAATTAACTGTGATGGCTCTAGTCCTTCCCTGTTTTTCTTCCAGCCATGGTTGATCAGGCACCATCTTGATGAATTCCAGGCAATAAGAAAGGCAGAAGGCAGAAGAGATAGTTTGCTGATTTATCTTTCCTTTTTTTCCAAAAAGGGAATTAAAGTATCTTGAGTCCACAACAGCTTGACGATTGGTCCAGGTGCACATACATGAGCATCAGTGTTATTTTCACCGAGAACAGAGCTATTGTGTTACTTTGATTGTGGGTGGAAAGTGAACAGAGTCCCTTCAACACAAAGCTCTGGTTTGTGACGGTGCCCAGAAGCACTGAATGCTGAAGGAGCTGCCACCAACACTCTGGGACTGGCTGCCCCTTCCATGGCTGGGATTACGTTGCTGTGACGTGCTGTTGCTCAATGCAAGAGCAAGGCACTTCCAAGAAGACAGCCTTGTGTGGGGACCTGCGGGTCAAATGCTTTTCTCTAGTTCTTGTCACTGCTGCCTCTGCTGCCTGATTATACTTCTGTAACTCATGGTAAACATGTGGACATGACAGCCTAAAGATACATTTTCAAGTCAGAATCAGAACTTTTTCAAGTTCAGATACCTCTGAATGCCTTTATAGACACCTGGCAATAAGCCACTTCTCCTTTGCCCACAAAAACTTGGTGAAACTGGAAGTCTAGCTATCTGCCACACTCTGGTTTAGGAGATGAAAGTTAATAGAATATTTCCTCTCTTTTCTGTAACCAAGCCAAGCTGAGGTGCACAAAAATAATTGCATGCTAGTGCACCGCAGGAGGAAAAGTGTCTGGCATTGTGTCCCTGGATTGCAGACAGGCAGGAGAGCCAGAAAGTTTGTCATCAGGATGCCTTGCATGTACTCTGGGGCTGCAGCCGAAATTTTTAAGGTACACATGTATTGCCCAACTTCTGAAGACAGGTCCTCAAGATGATGTAAACCAAGTGAGTGATACGTGCTAAGGACACAGATGTAAATTTAGCTTTTTACACCCGAGGAGCTGACTGGTCTACACTGCCATTGCCAAGGCTGTGTAAGTTAGCCTGGACTGTGTGCTGTGCTGTTCTGCTTCTCCAGAACCAAATAAGGCTTGTGAATCTCTACACTGCCCTGCATTCATGGCTGTGACTGCACTCAGAGACATATGCTTCATTTTTAAAATTGGCATAAGGTCCAAAACAGAAGGGTGCTTTATAAAATTTTCTGGCTTCCTGATCTTCCTCTCCTCCTTCAGCTTTCTTGCTCAGGCTTAGCTTCCCTCCTTGATCCCCAGCATTGCGCCTGAGCAAACACTCTGGCTTGAGTAGCTGTTCCCCATGCCCCAAAGGACATGACAGCCCTTTAGCTGGTGTGCATACAGCAAAGTAGATTGTTTCTCCTGTCAGAGGAAAAGATGGCAAGCTTGTAACTTAAGGAAAAGGGATCTAAGAGAGATAAGAGCGTAAAAGACATTACTACAGTTCTATGTTTGGAATCGGTTACGTATGTGTGTGGTAACCCAAATGATGGGTGGACTGCACTTTCCCATTACCATAATTACATTTCCTTTCATAGCTAGGGTTGGGGACGCATCCAGACATTGCAGAACACATCAGTAGATTTAGTGTGGCTTACTCAGTCTCCATTTATCAGACTATGTCCCAATTATGTTACATTTGGGAAACAGAATAATTTTCTGGTTATAGCACACGGAATTTGTGGCATTCTAATCCTAGTCGTCCTGCTGTATGACCTTGGAGAAGTTGTTTTACTTCTCTTTGATGGTAAAAAATTAACTCGCCCCATGGATGGATTTTAATACCATGCCAAGTTTAAAAAAAAATCTGAAGCTAAAGTTAGCCTTCTAAATCCATATTCAGGGGCTAAATGGGGCCACATGTTTTCCACAATCCTTGAGCACCCTGTAACTGTCTCCCACCGAGGCCAGCTAGAGATTTTGGGTGTTCAGCACTCTGAAACATGAAGCAAAAGAAGAGTGAAAGCAGCCACTTGTATGCACATGAAGAGAAGCTCACTGATGTGGTGTGGTGAGACAGGGACAGCGGTCTCTTTCCTGGGTGGTTGTCACAGTCACAGCAGTGGGGAGGTGTGGGTGGGATTAACCTCTAGTTTTACTGTCTGAAAGAGGAATGTCTGCCTTAGGCTGGTTGTTCAAGATCTCTTTAGTGGGCCCTCTTGGTTCAGTGGATCTGGAGCAACTTTCAGTGGGGACAGATGAGCATCCCCCGATGTGTCATCCTGCCCACCTATCCAGATGTGGGATGAGTAATCCTCTGAAGATGCTCAGCTCTGTCCATGGAGTGAAGTGCTTCATGAATGCTTAGACGACTTGCTCAGGCTCTGCTGATTGTAAAGTCAGTGGGTGACTCACGGTGCATTAGGTAAGCCCAAGAGTGTAGCAGAGCTGCTCATAGCTGCAGAGAACGGTGAAACCTCATCTCAGACCTGAGGGGTTTTCTTGTGAAAGCGGGGAGAAAAACTTGAATCTTGCAAAGAAAAAGAAATATAAACTTGACTGTAGTCATTGAAAACCTATTCCGTATTGATGGCATGGTTTGTTTCCACTGGAGAGCTTTGTTCTTCTGGGCAGTGTTTGAGGAGGAAGATTAATTTTCCCACGGGAGAAATAAGCTTTGAATAAGTCAGCTAAAATGGATTGTTCTTATGTGCACTGCACATGTATAGGAGAAACAGAAGACGTTTACATGCTCCCTGAGGAGGAACCACGACAAGCAGACAATTAACCAATTCCCCTGGATCCCCAGATTTAAAGAACCACGTAATGGCTTAATTGAGTTGAGTTGCTGAGAGTGCGGCACTGCACTGAGATTCGTGCTGTGAAGTGCGCGATTCCCAGAGGCATCCATCAGGTTTTAAAGAATTGACTTTCCATGCTAATTGACCCAAATGTGCTTGATTTTACCTCACAATCTCCACTTCATTCAATTACCGTTAAAGAGAAGGGAATGAGAAAAAGGGGCTCCATTTGTCTCGTGTACTATATTAAAAGGAATCTTTCTTAAAGCAACATTTTGTAACGCTGAACAAATTTTTCAACTTGAACTGGAGCTGCATTTATTCCACTTTTTTTTTTTCTTCTTTTTTTTTCCCCCCAAATGACTGAGCACATATTTGGTAAGGACTAGAGAGTATTTGTTAAGCTACTCTGCTTGGCAATGGAAGTGTAGGCATCATCACCAGAAGAATGAGGGCAGTACAGATGGATGGACGGTGTCTGACCTATCTGACCGGGCAGGGCTGAGCAGCACAGCATGAGGGCTGAGTGCTCCCATGGCTTGGCGGAGTGCTGGCCCATCTGAACAATCACTAAATGAAGAAAAAAAAAATCACAGTTTAACTATTTTTATCTTCAAGAAGGCAAGGAGCCAGGTTTGAGGGATAGGTTTTGCAATGTGAATTAGAAGCTGAACTCTTCCGTATAAAAGGCCAGTAGGCACCTCATTTTGGCAAGCTATGATCACCTTTTATGTGTGTGTAAACATCCCTGGAGCACACAGAGCAATTAGTTAAGACTGAGGTTCGCAGTGCATTCTGTGTGTGTGCAGAACCCAGGGTTTTGTACCTTGTCAGTTTACAAGCCTTAATTCATTTACAAATCAAGTATCTTTGTGTGCTAGGGATTGAGTCCACCTCTCTAGCTATGTTCCTGGAATACCACGGGAGGCTTTCTTTGGTAAGGAAGCTGCTCTCTACCTGGTGAATTATTTCAAGCTTACCTGAAATGGTGCCAGCAAGAGGCATGTCAAGGAGCTTCTGTACATTCCTATTTGAACAGGCGGTGTACCATTGAAATTAGTGGAGTTCATCTGAGTTTGCACAGTTGTTTGGAGAGCAGAATTTATCCCCTGATGCTTGTGATAAACCATATTTTGTACCAACCAGTCAAGTTATGAACAACTGTGAAGTGAAGGTGTTCAAGGTGTTTACTTCATTGTTAAGAGTTGTATGCCATATATGGTCAGTTGTGGGGTTTTTTTCTGCTGTTTTCTTTTTTTCCTTAAGAAGGCTCTCCTCCAAACTGCTGAATCATATTGCAAACACAGACCTGGTGATTTTTCAGAATTTGAATCATAGTTGAGCTCTCTGGATATCAAGCTGTGAAGCCACACGTGGGCTCAGCAGTCTGGCAACCTCTGAGTGCAGCTTTGGCAGTATCATATTCACAGTCCAGATGTTGGATGGTTCAGCCATAGCATACAGCACATTAGAATAGAGCAACAACATGACTGAAAATTGCTGTTTACTTTTCTTAAATACCATGGTTTGTGCTGTTCTTGACGTTTTAGCCTGGATATTAAGAACCAGACTGCTTCAGATCTGTATCCCATCTTGGAAGAAAGTCTCATGTAACAATCCCATACACAGTGAGAAACCTCTTTTGGAGGTTTTGCTCTTGCATTCTTCCTGCCAAGGTCCCCTGTGAGAAGTTGTCCCAGTTAGCCCCACTTCTAACGTCAGTTATAGGTATATTCAGGATTAACAAAAACCATCAGGATCCTGTGGAACTAGACATAAGAAAGTCAGGGTGGTACCTAAGATTTCTAAATGTAATATGATCATGTTCTGTCTTAGTGTTCTGCTTTGCCCTTACGAGCTGCAGTGATTAATGCCTTAGCAATAATTAGGAAAGATAGAATCTCCATTAAAGCAGGATTCTTCCTCGAAGCTGTGCTTCTGCTCATTCAGTCAGTTAAGCTCCTTCCTGCATGTGCTTCATTTAAAATAACATTCTGTATGTAAATAACATGTTTTGAACTTGCTAAAATTTTGTGCGTATGATACAAGAAACCGAGAAGAGTCTTGACAATTCAATTCCTGTGTCAATATTTCTTCAGAGTACAATATTTAGGCTTTGAAAACAGCTAGTGTTGTTTTGCAGGGCATTTAAAAGAAAGATCTTAATTTTTTCATTGTGAGCACTGAATCTGGAAAGGAATAAACAATGAATCACCTAGGCCAAATTACTTTGTTATGCTTGCAGAAAACAAACTGAAAAAATCTTTCATTTTGTTTTTTCTTGAGAATGACTGAGACACACATATTAGCAAATTGTTCATTGATTTGATCTGATTTATTTCACTTAAATCTTAAACTTGAAACCTAGACAGAAATGAGAATAGGGAACACATATAAAAAGCACTTCCAAAATGCAAGAAAGTTCCTGTGAAAATGTGAATATTGAAGGTTCATCCTTCAGGCAGGACTGATGATTCCCCTGTGCCTGTCACGCTAAAACTGCACCTTGAAGGTAATATATCTGACAGTTTTCTTCCCTGGCCAGCCAGTTAAACTGAGCAGTTTTGTGGGAAGAAGTAGCACTGGAGCTGAGGAGGACTTGTGCTGGAGCAGGAGATACTGTATAGGTGAGCAGGAGGCAACTTTTGTGTGCCAGTCTCAGTGCCGCGCAGATAGACAAGATAGGCTCAAAGGGGTATATTGTCCCAAAAGGAAGATGGGGAGAAGGGCTGTTGGAAGAAAACGGGCTTCTTGGAATCCATGACATGGAAAAGAGAGTATTTCTGTTGTCTTGGCATGGAAGAAGGCTCTTGAAGAGAAAATGAGAAGAGTTGCAGAAAAATATGAAGGAACCAAGGCAACTTTTTGTTTGCCTTGTTTTGTATTTCAGCAGCTGGGGTAAAGCTGAGCTCCTCAGAGGAGAACACTAACTGAGCAAAGCAACACAGGCCCTTGAAACCCAACAAAATAGCTGGAAGGAGGAAAAGACCCAGGCAAAGAATAGCATTAGAGTTCAATGACAGCAAATAGAACTGGCTCATTATTGAATTCTCACTTATTGAGAAGAACAAAAAGGGTTTGAATAGAGCTTTCGAGAAACAGTTTATTATAAGAAGTGAGAGCTAAAAGGAGGAACTGAAAAATGGTACGCACAAAGACCTTGCCTCACAGGTTCAGGAAGGATCTTCAGTCTTCAGATAGGTGAAAGCTAGCTCGCATAAGATGTGTCAGTTCAAGTCAGGAAACTCCACCCTCAGTGGGTCTAAATGTCAGAACTATCAAACCAGCTTTTCTGATGTGTAATAATTATTATTTCTGTCCTACCCAGGAGTCCAGCAAAGAATATATGAAATCCCTGAAGATTAGCTCAGTAATTGAGTCATACGTTACTGTTGTCCTGTTTTTGATAGGAGAAGGTCAAGTCAGAGACTGACTGGTATTCTGACAGTTTATGTTAATATTGTAAAATACAAATATTTTGCTTTTGCACAGCCAAAAATAATGCTCTCAGAAACAAGTCACAGGAAAATGTATGTGGTAATCCTATGCAAATGAAATATGTTCCACAAGTTTTATTAAAAGAATTTAAAAGAAACTAGAGGAGACTTTTAAAAGCAGAGGTTTTTGTTTCTTGGGAACCAGAACAACTGTAATAGAAGCACATGCTTACATAGCATGCAGGATTTAGCACTTAAAACATCCAAACAGCAATGCAGCAAAAGGCTTGCTTTGTTCCTGGAATTAAGAGATACACACGAAATGCTTTTAAAATGCTTAAATTAGTCAAAGACTTAGTCATACTGAATGCAAAGAAATTTGCATGCTACTTCGCCTCTGCCTAGATTCTGAGCTAGTGTCTCAGATACTGTTAATCCTATTACACATTTTATTTCTACAGCATAATATTATCATACTAGAGATACTGGACATCTTGCCTCAAATGTTTCATAATACACAATTCCAGCAGATTTATGTGTGTGCTTGCAGACAGATGCCATCACCTTTTATTGTGTAAGAAAGGGAGGTGCTGCCATTATACACTGTGTCATTTTATAGCGGGCAAGAAAGGTGTTGAAATGCGGAGCTCAGAAACATTAGGAACTGGTTACGTGGGGTGTGTTGAAATTTTCAGCACAGTGACTGAGGGTATTGCACCAGGTGAAACACAGGATTTAACAAAAAACTAATCTCTAAGTAATAATTGCCAAATATTAGCCAGATACCTGGATTTATATACCTTTTGAAAGGAAAAGCTGATCCTAGAATAATTTCTCATCTTTAATACAAATACCAAACCCCGCAGTACATTTGGAAGAAAACCAGGCATAGCTAAGGGATGGAGAATTGCACAGAAGCCATGAAACTGCACTCCTCTCTCCCCCTGAATTAACAACCGAATTAACAAATTGGTTTTGTTAACTCAAGGCAACAAACATACAGTAAGTATTGAAAATGCTTAACTTCAGAGTGGAATTGAAATGCCACAAGGTTTTTCATCCTGGTGGGGAGGAGAGCTAGTACAAAGCTGGGAGGGGGTAGTAAAAACTTTTCAGCCTGTTGTGTAGTGTGTGAAGAAGAAAACATTTCTTAGGAGATATATTATATTAGTGGTTGCTATATATACCTACATATATATTTATTGAAATCAGATAGCAGTTTTCTCACTGCTAGGATATAGTACAGAACAGTTCTTTACCTATTTACCCCAGGATAGTTGCTATCTTACTTACTTCTTGGTTTCATTTTTGCTTTATAAGTACACAATTTAAAGTAATTGGTTTGGGTTGCTTTCTGAAACCCCCAATTTTATTGATTTCTCCCTTCCATTACCAGCACAGTAAGAGGTATCTTCTTTTAGCACTTGAACCTGAGAAAACCTTAGTGGTCCCAACCCCTCACAATCACCTAGTAAGACCTTATCAAGCCTCCAGTTTTGTTTTCCTTGGTGCTTGAACTCATTAGGTTTTGAATAACAGCTCTACGCATTTCTTCAAGAGTGGGATGTAGATGAAGAAATCCAGGAGTGACATGTTTGCGTTCAGTGAGATCAGAGTCACTGTAGGACCAAGTGGAAAAACATAGCTAGGAAAATAAGGAGAGGAACAAGGAAGGTTAGAAGAGTTGTGCGAGACAGGCATTAACATTTGTAATCCACTGAGAATGATGCATGTATTTCCTGGATCTGTGTTCCCCCACCCACATAGCCAGAAAATAAACTTCACAGATTTCTAGGAGCATGGAATGTTTTC
Organism: Falco naumanni; assembly: GCF_017639655.2. Lineage (NCBI taxonomy): Eukaryota > Metazoa > Chordata > Aves > Falconiformes > Falconidae > Falco > Falco naumanni. Next base: position 54,914,832 of record NC_054059.1, on the reverse strand, counting down.
CAAAGAACATTATTATCTGGGAAATAGATTCTCTTTTTCAAAGTACACATTCTGGCAGTACTAGGCCTAAAGAACTTGTCTGGCAAGCACGTGATTTTCTTTTACATTGGTATTGCAAGAATTAATTCAAAGGCTTTTTTTCGGTACTAGTTCTGTTTCTATAGGCCCTGCAGGAGGATAGTTGTTGGCTCTTTCCCAGCATATTAATGGAAAAATAGCCTTTTCAAGAAAGTAAAATCACGAGCTTTCTCCTCTCTCCCTGCTAGAATCCTTGTCTGAAAGAAGGGGATATAATTTCAAATGAAAATGAAATGCCTGATAATATGTTAATAATGAAAACACAGATAAAACTGTAGATGTTATAGCTCTTTGCTTAGCTTCTTAATCTCCCTGCAAAAGCAGTGATTTTGTCTACAGTGTTTGTGACTTTTCAGTGGAAAACAGTAGGAATTGTATTCTCTATTTTATTTTAATATCAACTGGCAATCACCTTCAGGACAGCATTCATTAATTACTCTATGCATTTGAAAGCAGCAAATCTGTTTTCCATGCAGAAGACCTATACTGCATGTTGTACTGCTTGTAGGGCAGTGGGTTTTCCAAATAGTATTTGTGAAAAGTTCTGAGCCATAAGTACAAATTAATCAAGCAACACCACAAAGAAGGGAAGTAGTACAAAATCTTTCATTTCTGTTCAGAGAACCTGTGTCTAGTGCTGACTGCATCATCATTGTGCATGAGTGGTGCGGCGGGTGAGTATTGCCAGTGTGCATGGACGAGTATCACCATCATGCTTTCTAGGCATGGATTTACTCTAGGGACAGGAGCCTCCCTTCTCCCCATATCGCCCTCGCCAGAGCACTTGCTGGTCAGATCATGTGAGGCTTGCACTCTTCTCCTACCTAATACAGCTTGCAGCTGCGTGCAGACTTTCATGTCTACTTCAGCTTGGAGTTGTGGGTCTGCTGGGAAGGAAATCCAGCCACGAGACACTTTAAGTAGCAGTTTGATCTTTGTCAGTGAGATTGACTCAATTTAGACATGTACCGTTGAGAGGTCAGATCTGGACTGGAATACGTTAAGGCCTGTCAGAACACTGTAAGCAGGAAAGGCAGACATTGCAGCCACCAAGGATTTGATTCCAGCAGAGAGTCTTGTAAATGTGGATGTTTAATAGACCGTGAAGAAGTTAAAAGGAAGGATTAGACAACTGGTGGGGTCAAGTGCACTTAAGTAATCATAAATGCATAGGGTGGTGCTGTAATTAAAAATGCTCCTCCACTCGCTCGGTTAACCTCGGTGTCGGAGCCATGCCTAGTACAGGCATAACTTCAGTTCCAAGGGGCTTCTGTAATTGGTCCAAATCATATGAAAGCTTTTAAACTTATACATTGGGTTGAACTTACAAAGACAGGGTGGGAGAAAATACCCTAATTATTCAGACTCTAACATAAACAAATTTAACCACTCTGTGCTCTGAAGTGAAAGTATTTGGGACAGCTGTCCAGAAAGAAAACTTGGCAAGAAAAAGTTTCAATTCTTATTTTACCATGTTCAAAAGAAACTACTTTTTAATTACTATTTTTATTAAACAAGTTTCCTGAAGAGCCTTGATAATGTTTATCAGAAGCACTTTGATACTGAATGTCTGTAAAAAGCATAAGTAACTTTTGTTTTTTAAAATAAAAGAACATCTTTTATGGGGGAAAAAAAAAAAGTTTCTCTTGACTACTTTTACTGTCTCTACTAAACACACACGAGTCATGCAACTCCATTAAATGCTTAGAATAATATTTCCAATGCACACTTTGCTTGTTAAGCTAATGGAGTGTTTTCTTACACACCAGGCCAGAATCACATGATGAAATTTGAACGGGTTGCTTTAGGCTTTCGTTCTTTTTGATTACTTATTTGGGTCAAGCGTTTAGAAAGAAGATAAATTTAATATAAAAAATATTGACCTTCTCCTTGAAAACACATTTTTTAAACAACTGTGAGAGTTTCTGCTGGGTGCTTTGTGATACGCTTCTTGCTAAGTTCAAGCCCAAATTTACTTATCTTTTTTGAGGGACAAGATGTTGACAAATGCCCTCCTCACAGCAGCAATGGAAATACATGAGCCTGAGGTCTGTAAATGCTGGAGAGAAAGAAGAGGCAGGAAAGGGCTGCCTGTTAATAAAAGGATTATTCAGAATATGATACTTATGTGACCCAAAATAGCACTTCTGTTTCTTTCATACTATATTTCTTGTATTTGGCATACAAAAATGCAGCTGGGATTCTGGCTTCTTAAAAACCCTTTTTACATAAAAAAAAAGTGACCTTTCTTCCTTAAATGTCCTGGCCTCTCTTCCTCCTTCTACAAATTTCAGCCACGTGGAGTGGAAGAAAGTAGCTTATCCCGCCACCCTAACAAAGGTTTTCAGGAAACTGAAGTTAGGACTGGATCTGGAAGTCATGTGGAAACTGGTAGAGCTACAATGGAGCCTGTTTAGCAGCAATAAAACTGATGAAGATTAAGTGACATTGTACTACTAAGAATGTTTTTATACACCTTTTTTTAATAACTTTTTATACCAAAGGCAAAAGTCAAAATCACTGCCTTGGACCACAAGTGAAATGCCTTACAGGAACAGCAGGGTCTGGGAAGGACTGCAGAGGGAGGTAGTGGAGCTGCCCTCCCTGAGCCTTTGCAGGCAGCATCTTCAGGTGTTTTGGAGAAACATCTGTTAGGTCTTGGGTCTAGAGAGAAGGAAAAGGAGGTGCAAATAAGAGTTGAGAACTCATTTACCAGATGTCAGTGGTGACATTGCAGGTGTTTTAGCATTAAGCTCTCTGGTGATTTGCGGCAATCCAGATTCCCACCTTCCTGCATGGACAATGAAGACCTGCATTTCTTGCCAGTATGATGTGCAGAAAGTATTTGTTCTATATTCTGTCCCTGAAGGAGATGCGTTCTCTTAGTAGCATACATTTTGAGATTGGGCAAAGTATGAAAGCAAAATCATGAGGAGCTGTATTTTTGCCTGGTTCTTAGTAAGATACTAGGGAGCCTCACAGGGGATAAATGTAAGCTGCTTTGTTACTTATTTTCTTAACATCATTGTTTGTGCTTTGCCCATTCTGAACAGTGCAGGCAGGGAAACAGGAAACTGCCTTTCCTTTCATGTTATTTCACATGCCACTGACAGCACAGCCCTGTGCCTCTTCAGTCCTACAGAAACACTTCTGAATCTGTACAGCGCCAAGCCCTGCAAGGCCTTGCTCCACGTTGATAATTTCAGGCAGATAATTCACAGCAGTGATTTATTGTGCAAAAGCAGATCCATTCTCCAACAGTGATGCTCTGTTCCCTGCTGGGAGGACACAGAAGGGATGGTCTGTGCCCAACGGGGATGGTGGGAGCAAGCACCCTCTGGCTGGAGCCTCAGGCTGAATGACCTCTTTTCTCGTAGACAGATGCTACCAAGGACACCCAGCTGGGGCAGTGGGGAAAGCTGGAGCTGCCAGCTTCGCCAGTGCAGCTGAACCCTTTCCTCGCAAGCGGTGAAGCTGCCACTTCACCCCACACACTGCCGGAGGGTGGGTGCCAGCGGCTGGTCCTGCTGCAGCACCGTGCCAGGCTGCCAGGCCTGGCAGCTGGAGGCCGTCTGTTGGGGAAAGACCGTGCACTGTCAGGCGTCAAGGCAAGAGTTCAAGCAAGGGTTAAAATGGCTGGACAGCTTGCCCACTAGAAACCAGAGTTTTTTTCCATAGTCACTTCCCAGTCTTGAATATACCGTCTCTAGTTACTGGAGGGATTCAGAGCTGGCACAGGTGGGTTTTTGAGTATTAGGCTGCCCTGTGTGCTTGGCACCAGATTCAGACAATTTTGAGAACAGTTCAGATCTTCTGGGAGGTGTTTTTTTAATTTATTTTTTGTTTTGGATTGGGGGTGGGTGGTTTTTTTTTTGGTGTTTCTTTCCTTAAGAAAGCAGTTTCTTATGGCTATTTTTAGGACTTGGCCGATATTGTTGAACCCAGTGGTTTGAATTTTACTGTTGTTGTTTTTCCTCTCTTCAGTCAAAATGAAATGGTTCTGGCTGATCCGAGCCGAGAAATGCTGCTGCTTCTCTTAAAGTTGCACTTGAGATTTTGTGAGTACATGGGTGCATATGTGTGTGTGGAAAGTTTCTCTCAATTTCTTGGAATAAAAGGGCTCTTTGCTTCCTCCAAGTATGTACTCCATGCTTGTAAATGTCTCTATTAGACTGGTTTTGTGGAACATTGTGAAGGGAGAACGGCCTAAAATATGATATGCCATTAAAATTAATTTTATATGTCAAGCTTGTCTCCCCAGTGTCTTGTCTTTCTTGCTACAGCTGTATACCATTGTGGTTCAGATACCAGAACATCCCATTTTTGTCACCTGTGTAAAATCAGACAGCATAACAAACTGATGAGCAAAGCAGCAATTGAAGCCAAGTATCCCTATCCTTTCTCTCCTTTCGTTACAGAGCATATGTAGACCCTGCACACCCAAGTTAGCTTCTGGATGAAAGGGTATATTGCTTCCTCTGCATGTGCTGTGCTTCAACTAATCAGCTTTTTTTTAGCTATGCTGCTTCCAGGGCCCAAGGGATTAAAGTTAACATGGACAGCTACCCCTCTTCATCCTCTACACACAGTGTATAAATTGCCACTTGCTGTCCCTTTGTCCAAGAGCATCCGTCCTTCTGTTGCACAGGGCGTCTGAGCAGGTGGGAGGGCACATGTCCATTACTGGCTGGTTTTGGAAGCTTTCCAAACAAACAGGGAAGGGCAGAGCCTGTTTCTCTCAGTTTTAAAGGACCAAGGTGAGTAGCAGTCAGCCACTTTCCATGAAACTCCAAGTGTCAACCAGATCAGTATAGACTGTCCAGGGGTCATTTTTGCAAAGCATGGCTGGACACCTCTGCTCTCTGCTGTAATTCAGACTGTTTTCCTACATACTGGGACTTTGGTTTGAAAAAGGGAAGTCACCTTCCAATAACTCCTAGTACAACACACAGGCTGTTGAGGACAGAGTTAAGATTTGTGCCTGTCCTCAGGTTTTCCGTGTTTTCTAGCCAGAGAGGCTCTCTGTTCAGTGTTAGTCTCAGCAATGTACAAGGTGGATGTGATTCCCTGCAGCCACCCCCTGCACCGTGGCTGGCAGTAGGAGCCCAGCATCGCAGGGCTTAGTGCTGGTTTTCTAAACACCAGGCATCCTCACAATGCTGCCCCTGAATCACTTTCTGGATGTAGACTTTTGCTTTTATTAATGTGTATAGACTTAAGACCTTCCTTCCAGGACTTAAGGCATCGCATCCAAATGATCCCAGGATATTTGTTTAAACATTTGAGTGCTCCCATCAAAACCATAATGAATTGCCAAATCATTTTAAACAGATTCCAAATGTAAGTCTATTCCCAGGTCTTAAATCCTAATGGAAAAAAAGGCATTCACATGGAGTTTAGCATTTCCTGGGTCAGAAGTATCCTGGGTTCTTTCTGCCTCTGGCCCTGGCTTCCAGAAGTTCAGAAATATGTGAAGCCCAAACCAAACCTTGTTTTCCCTTGATGTCCATTTTTCTTTCCTTAGTTTATGATATATGGGGTTTTTTTTCACCATAACTTTACTGCCAACAGTCTAACAGTGCAATGTTCACCTAGCAAAGAAACTTAGACAATTGTATGCTTAAAGTTAAACGATTATATGCTAAAAAGTACTTTTTTCAAAGGAGCAGAGGTGTTAGCTTCAGTTTCCTAGGCAAATTCTTACACAAGTAATTACATTCTGCCTACTGCATTCCTCTGCCACTTCAATTGGATATGGTGTTCTTCCACAGTCTGTGCCCTACAATTTTGCAGAGCATTATTGATTACTGTTAAGTATTTATTGTCTACCATCCCAGCAGTGACTTCACTAGAGATGCAGTTATTAAAGCCATCCACCAGATACGTAAAAATTAGTAGTATATTATTGTGGCATTTACCATCAAAAATACTTGTTAGTCCAAAACTTTTAGAGCAAGACATGTTTCTAACCCTGATTAGGTAGTACAATAACGTGTGACATAAATCAGCAAATGAGGAATGTTTGATGATGACTTTGATACAGCAGTGTAAGAGAATCACTGTGGGCCCCCTGTACTGACACCTTCACACTGTGACCACTGTTTTACTGTAGAAGCCGACAAGTTATGTTGGTGGGTGAATTAGGGTGTGTTTATGTAAAGAGAGGAAGAAAATGATCTGGACCATCCAGCCCACAGCTAAAATCTGGAGAGGGGGAGATGAAGGCTGCTCCCTTGGTGTGTTCACAGTAGGTATGAACTGTGCAGGCAGGAGTTGAAACAGCCCGGTACATTCTGGGGAACTTTTCCACTTCTCCTTGATAATCACAGCATTTCACAGCTCCCTCCAGAAGTAAGTCTTTTTTTTCCCCACATTTCAGCACACTCATTCAGTAATGACAGAATTGAGACCTGTGAAGCTAGTGTTAGAATGCTAATTTTAGCTTTTCTTTAATTTTACCATGTTACAGAAAAAAAATATCCCTTAATTTGCATGGTCCTTTTCCTGGCAGCTCTCAGCCTTTAACACATTCAGTGTAGTGAACCAAAACCACTGCTACTTGCTTCCCCTGAAATTATACCAGTTTATTTGATTTCACCCACCCAGACTATTACACCCTGGAAGGTAGCTCTGTGTGTCACAGAGAGAGATGCCAGACCTGGTGATCATGTAGATGCTTTTGGGTCAAGGTTAGGGCTGAGCTGCCTTCCAGGACCACCTGCTGGCTGGCTGCAGGGGGGCTGAAGTCAGTGTGGACCCGGGGAAATCCACCCTCCATAACCTGAATTGTCATAACTTGACTAAATGACACCAAATTCCTGTCTTGGAGAAAGGGGAGAGTTTTTTTGTGGGAAAGGAAGGAAGGCAAGGCAAGGCAAGACAAGAATATTTTATTCTGTGGCTGTAGTTATGGGGAAACTGCTGAATATGTTAAGAATTTACTGCCCAGATGCAGGACATTCAGCTAAACAAATCTAAATATGAGCTAACACAGATGCTGGAAAACTAAAATAATGACTTATCTGACCTTATTCTGTATGTTTCCTGTAGTGGAAAATTCTTTGGTAGATCTGAAATGCAGTGGGGTGTTATCACTCAGCTGAGCAGTAATGGCACAACTGCAAAGCAGTAGAAAAGCTCAAATTGGAGTGAAAATTTGATCTTGTCTTTTATTCCCATACCAGTCTTCAGGTTTGTTTAATAGCTGGCTTGTTTTGTCTGAGATCTGATGTCATTATGTGCCCACATTTAAGTGTCATTGATGTAAACGGTTATTGTTGCTCGATGCCAGGAAAGAAACAGCAGAGCCATTGGCCTGTACTTCCATAATGAAGTCAGGTGACGGAGGAAGGTGAGGGTGCCCTCGGTGCAGAGGAAAGAAGGGACCCCAGGTCTGAACCATCCACACTTTTAAAAGGAAGCAGAATTTTGATGGTTTTGGACTAAGAAATCTAATTGCCTCTAAATATTAAAGTCTGCTTGCTACTAGCTTAGCTGCCAGATGGTGGATGCTTATGGATACTCCATCCCTCCTGGTTGTTTTCCTTTCCTCTTCTTTTCCTTTTTTTTCCTAAGGGGATGCTAGAGCTCATATGGGCCTTCTCAGTACACTGAGGGCTTCAGAAACGAACCTGAACAGTTTTTGAACACAGAACTGAGACAATATTTTTCTAAATTGCATATTCAGTTCAAAAATGTTTATGATATTTTTGTTTATTCAATTTACAAGTCTATCTATTCTGCTACTTTGAACTGAGCAGACAAATGTTCTGCTGCTTGAAACATTTTCATGTACTTCGATAATGCAGGAAAAAGAAGGTAAAAAACCATGAATTTTTTTTTTGTTTGTCTTCTTGAGATGCACCATAACTCACACAGCAAACATTCTAAGTTTGTACCGTTGCTAAGCTTCATCTACGTGTCCCTGTTTTTTAGTATTCTTTGGAAGATGTTAGCACTAATAGTTTTCACAATTCCATTGCTTCACAATTGCTTCATATCTCATAAATCAAATGTCTTTTCAATTTTTCTCTGTTGTGGATTATAGAAATGTCCTGTAACTATCATTGTCTCTCTCTTGACAAACACCTGGAAAGATGCTATTTGTTTTGTGAAGGAAGGGTATTTCAATCAAGAAGCCAAGGAACAGCTCTCTTTTTTTGTTGTTTTTGGTTTGGTTTGGTTTGGTCTTTTTTTTCATTTAGTGCTGGTAAGAAGAACATTCTCAGCAAAATTTTTAAGTACTGTACTTTCACCAAAAGTGTGAGTACTGATTTGTCCTTTTTAATGCTTATTTTTTGCTGGTGGGCTCAGCCTGTTTTGGTCCCATTGTATGTTTATATGTATACAGGTGGATGCTGGTAATCTATTGTGAGATTTGAATTCAAGCAGAAGTCCTGTACTTTTCAAGTTTTTTGTCTTTAGACACCACACCCCTGAAAGTGGAGCCCATGGGCACTGCCCGATGCAACAGACCAGGAGGTTCCTCATTCTATTGATGTTGCACCAGAAGCAGAAATGTTAAAAAAGATGTAAGCAGAAAGTAGTAGAATAGGCAGTGGTTTCATAGAAGGACATGATGTAAATCTGTGAAGACCCCATTCCTACAAGGAAATGGTGGTGGTGTGATCACCAGTGTGATTAGCTGTTCCCTTAGTGACATCAGTAGAAGCCCAGAGTTATAGCACTAGCTGGTCAGCAGGCATGAAGCTTGTGCCACTGCAGTGGGAGAGGATACCATATTGTTGACTCATACTCACAGGATGCTGGGAACATCTCAAAGTCTGTTGTGGCTGTCAGCACTTGATGCCAGGGCTAATGAGGGGAAGTGGGAAGGTTGGAGAGTGAGAGAAAATGCTGAGGCAGGACTTCCAGAGGCGGCTGGCCAGCCCCACCAGGAGAAGACCCTCTACCATGTGCTTCACCCTCTGACAGTGCTACAATGTGGAGGCAAAGGGAAATAAAAAAGTAGCTCTTTTACCAGCAAAGAACTGAGAACCACTTGACTGGAGCTCAAGAGACGGAAGAGAGAAAGAGGGAGACAAGTACCTTAAGAAGTTACATCTGTGAATATTTTTCCTGTCAGTGTAATATTTCCTCTTTTGAGAGAGAGAATGTCAAACCCACAGGTTTCAGGAGCAAAGGAAAAGGCCACTCTTGTTTCCTGCTCAGGCTTGGGTCTCCCCTTCTGCATGTCCTCTCTGCCTGGGCTCTGGTCACCCTGCTGAAAGCCAGGAAGGGCAGAGCATGGCCAACAGGCCAGGATTCCTCCCAGGATGGCTTGCCTTCTTTGTGCTTGCCTGGTGCGTGACTGTTGCTTGTGCCTGCTGAAATGTTCCACATCCTTCTTAGAAGCCCCCTTTAATTATTGAAAGGCTGCAATAAGGTCTCCAGGCTGAACAACCCTGCCATTCCTTATAGGAGAGGTGCTCCATCCCTCTGATCATTTTTGTGGCCCTCCTCTGGACCCACTCCAACAGGTCCATGTTTTTCCTGTGCTGCTGGGACAGGAGTCCCAGAGTCAGACACAGCACTCCAGGTGGGGTCTCAAGAGTGGAGCAGAGGTGCAGAATCACCTTGCTCAACCTGATGGCCCTGCTGCCATCTGTTTGGCAACAATGAGCATTTCCCCTTTGTACAAAGAGAATGATTCACTTGAACTTTTGGAGAAAAGTCACATTTTCATCTAATAAATAAGGGGCCTGCAGCTGACTCAGAGATTCCCTTGTCCTGCCAGTCTCCCTCCCTGTCACTCATACACTGCTGAGCCCACCATTTAATCACTTGCAGGGGAGGGAGGAGAAAGGGGATGCATGGAGTGAGCTTGGCTAATACCAGAAAAGAAAAAATTTTCTGCGCTACGCCAAAAAGGGAGAAGAAAGAAGAGTCCATACAGTAAGGTATGTTTTTTCTTCTACTACGTTATAAAGGAGAAAGTAGATACACTTTAAATTTAAACGAAATAGTAGATCTTATTTTTAATGTAATTCAACTCTTTGGACAGATTAGTGCAGCAGGGCACTGTGTGCAACCCCAATAGTTTGGTCATTCTTCTGGCATCAGTGGGGCTCTGTAGGGATTTGGCCTGGACGTGGTCTATTTATTACATGGTATCCCAAGAGCTGCTGTTCCACTGATGACATCTGGGTGCACATGAATGTTTCAGAAATGGTCTGTCTGCATATGCACATGGCTGACTGGGTGCAGCTGTATGGCTACTGGCTCATTGGCCATCCTGATGCTCTGCAATGCTGTCCTTGCACCAGGCTCAGCTTTCAAGAGTTCATTTGACTGCCAGGTGTCACGGCACATGGGAGACACAAGGCCAGCCCACTCTGCTCACAGGGAGGGTTACATGGGAGGTGCTAAGACCATAGCTACATGGATTTTCTTAAGGCAAGAGGAGTCTTTTCCAGGCCCCAAAACCCTGCCATAGGACAATACCCTAGTATTATTGCACAAAGTCGTTTTCGTATAGGCAGGGCAAGACCATAGCCTCCTTGTGCTTTGCTGTTTTCAGTCCACGTGAGCCATTAGTTGCTTTCTGGTTCCCCTTTGACAGACATTTACAGACATCAGTGGAGCCATTTTTCTAAAGAGATCATTCTTCTAAAATATGCCTCACTACAATCTAAAAACCCAGATAAGGCAAAGTTTTATTAGAAGTACTGACTATGAGATGAGACCTGAGAAATTGAATTGACCTGATAATGGAATGAAAATCTTGGTTACAAAATGGAGATGGAGTGGGGGGTGGGGAGGAAGGGCAGAATTAAGTTTAGAACTTAATTCCTCCATGCTCAACAGCCTCATTTACAGGAAGAATACAACAAATCTCTTGTTTTTGCAGCACAAGGGCTTTATACAGGTAAACATGTTGAGAATGTTGCCTGTAGTGTTTGCCCAGCTAGACCATAAAGGATTGCTGTGAGCAGGGGGAGCTAGTGCCATTGCACAGCGTCGGTGAGTTCTGCTTTCCTCCTGCCTCCATCTGCCCCAGTGCCAGGGAGGGAGACCACTGGAGTCGTACTGCTCCTGTGAAGCCATCCAGCACGTTTATTCTGAGTACAGACACAGCGGTCTTCCATTTTGCAATTACAGAAGCAAGAATATCCTGTCGAGCTTTCTCTCTTTCCTTCCTTCCCCACTGCCACCGCTTGGTATGGCTGTAGGGAATATAAATGGAACAGGAAATTTGACTGCGTCCAGGATCAATGTCATTAAAGACACATCTTGTTTTAAAATCTAATTTTATATAACTGCTCTGTTATATAATATGCTTTTGTTTGTCGTCTTGATTTTTATCGAGGTAGTGTACATTCCCCTGGACCTTTTCATGAAGGAATGTTTATACCTGTGGGCAAGTGCTAATGGCAGTGAAAGGCTTGCATTCATGGGAACAGCATTTAGCAATTCATGGTTGCCAAGGTAAGCAGCAAAGGCATGCCCTCTGCCACTCCACTGCCTCTAAAAGAAACAGTCTCTAAGGTAACAGGCTAGCACCCCTTGAGGCCAAAAATCTTTAGCTTTTTAGACAGAAAAACACATTAAATAATACCAATAAAAGCATTTTTTTGTCCAGGCAGTTTTTCTTCACAGCAGAAAAGGGGCTCAAAGTGTTCTATTTTTGGTTCTGCACAGGAATTTAATTCAGATGCTGCCCAGTGCTTTGTGCACTCAACACCCCTTTGACAGTTTAGTTTCAGGGGCACATAGGACTAATGAGCCAAGGCGTGACTGCAGTTGGAGGTTGGCGTCTCCCAGGCCTGTGACTGTTGTTCAAAGTGAATAGGCAATTTCCCTGATTAGCTTGGAATTTGCAGCATTATCTGGATGGTTATTTGGCATGAGCCCTTTTTCCAGGATCATAGTCAGTGTGGGAGATTGAGTCACCTGAAGAGAAGGTCTGCAGAGGCAGCGCTTGCTAGATGCTGCTTGTCATGGGGCAGGACAATGGGCTTCTCTTCTTGACTTCATCTTGCTCTGCAGTCACTTGCCAACCTCTCTTATCTTACTGTAGCAAAAGGGAGAAGCAGGTGAGTCATCACATTTTCCCAGTGCAAGATTTTAATTAGGGGAAGAAACAAATAGTAGAGGGCTGTTTTTAAAACTGAATTCTAACAGAAAGTAAAATGCAGCAGCCAGATCATCCTTCTGGCAGTGTTGGTGCATCAGAGACCTGTTGCATACAGAAGACAACTTGTCATCTGCAGGATATTTATATGACATAACATCAGTACAGTCTGCTGGATGTGGGGAAAAGCAAAACAAGCATTTTCTGGATTTTTTTTTTTCCTAAATGACTCAGGCTATTACAGTTGCTTGACAATTATAAAGTGACAGTTTATAGACTGTAACTGAGTAATACAGGACCTGGTGGTGGTAATATGTCTTCTTCTATCTGGTGCAGTTCCTGCAGCTCCTGGAATTGTAACAAAAGTCTTAGAGCTCTTCACGAAAGTAGAGGTGCCTCCTGGAACCCTTTTGCAACTTCTTCAACAGACTTGTTGCCGACATTAATGTGTTTTTACTCACCCACATTTCAGTAAGCTTTTGGGAATAAACCTCATGTTATTGAGCTGATTTATAACAGTGCAGGGGGGTTAATGATTTGCTTACTTTCAGTCTGACAGAAAGGATACTGCCTTCATTGCACTCAAAGAAAGGACATGTGTCACTGACAATACACTTCTCCATTTACTTTCATTTCATGTTCTACAGGCTAAAGTAATTATGGAACAACTATGGACTTCCTAATGGTTTGAAGCATGGTAACATAAAGAACATTAAACAAGGAAATGAATTAGTTACATCATCCACCCCAGAAACACCTACAGTGCGACAATTTGTTACTATGCAAAAGATGCAAAGTCAAGGGCAAGGTAGGAAGCATCCAGACACTCTTTAAGTTCAACACCTTGGAATATCCACATTTTGATGCAACATACATTCGCATGATGTTATGCAAGAGAAGTCCTGCTCCATTTGAGAGACATATTGGCTGCGGCTTACTAAATAAGCAGCAATTTGTTATTTGTTCGTTACACATCTTGCTCTTTATTCACATCTCAGATGCACAAATGGACTTAAATGCCTCTTCAGGTAGGATGGAGACATGTAGCTGTCAGAGCAATTTGTGAGAAATGGCCTCTTCTGGGGCAGAGTCTGATGGCACCTGAACAGCCAACACAAAACATCCTTATGCTGTCTCAGTTCTGGGGGTTTCTCCGGGTTGCCTGGAGATAATGGCCTCTTTCTGCAGTTTTGCAAGCTAAGCAACCCTGTGCCGAAGTCCCATGGGACTGAATGTTGTAAGCAATAGCTTTGCGTGCCTAGCACATGCCCACAGCACTGAATTCAGCAGTCACAGCCACCTCCATCTAAAGCATGACCAAGTTGTGAAATGAGTCTGGTCAGGAAAACAAAAGCACTGAGTCTCTTAAGTTCCTGCATATTGTCAGGAACATCCCTACAGATTTGGCTGAAACATTTCAGCAATGTTCATCTTGGGGAAGATAAACAATATGCAAAAGTTCAATTTGATACACTTTTAACTAACAGAAAGTGCTTGAAATGTGATGTTTCAGACAACAGTAGTAATAGGGAGCAGTATTAGATTCATCTATGAACTAGTAAATAATAATGACTAGGGACTCAATTACAAAACCCAGCTTTTTAAAATGCTGGCTTCAGTTAACTTCCCTGAATTTAGTGTTGATATTTTTGTTGACTCCACAAAATAGGTTAACATGAGAACTCTACTCTGTATCTATAATTATAAAATATTATTTGATGTCTAAATTCTTTTATTCTCCCCCCCCCCCCCAAAAGAACCATTGTGCTGTTACAGTGAAAAGGCAAAACCATGGGAAAATTAAAGTAAAACTTGATTGCTCATACTTTGACCATGTGGTTTATAAAGCCTGTCTTTCAACAGCTATAAAATACTTGCATTCCCATGTTAGAAAGATGAAAATATGTAACTTCTATTTGCTTAACAGTTCTTAATTTCAGCTGGAAATTGTATTAGTTAAATCTGACTTAATTGCCATCACATTTGCCTTTCTTTCCAATCTATATTTTTTTATCTATACTTCTGCAGATCCTAAGGCACAGTGTACACATGCATTTATATAGCATTTATATTCTAATGTACACATAAACTGACATCTGAGGGGCTGATCCAAAATTCAGCAAGGTCACTAGAAAGACTCCTAGATAAGCATCAGCCTATCCCCCTGGACCTCTGAGCAGGACTTTTCCTCATAATGTATTCCCTAGATCCCGGTTGCTGCTCTCAGAGTATGTACAGGGACTGCATTAAAGAGATTTTTCTTTTTTTCACATTCAGGTTTTACTCAACCATTTAGCAAAGAGTTGACTGATGATGGGATTTCAAACGATCAGCGTTTCATGCAGCAGGTAGGTACTGGAGCTTTTAGAATATTCTTCCTATAACATTAAAACTTACTCAGTGCCCAAATGTTTTTGTCCCAAAATGTTGGCAACTTCACTTTAGTCTGTGTTTTCAGTTTGGGCACATGTTGGAGAGCAGACTCTTACCCAAAGCTTACCTGAATAAGTCAAACATCTTGATACTGCAGAACTGGAGAGGAAGTGATTTGAATATAAGGCTTTCTTGACAGCTTTCCAATAATTCTAGTCCCAGTTGGCACTAAAAAAAGCTTTGTTTTTGTAATGTTGACATTTATTTCCATGTCTATCTCAGACCTAGAAGAACAGAAGTAAAAATATTTGTGAAAAAGAAAAACCTAACATTTCAGGAAGCAAGGCAAGCGTTGGGTAGTACTGATTCGAAGAGCAGGCAAAGATCTTTTATTTTGCTTGAACTCCTTTGCCCATCTTCACCTCAGCATTTGCCAGGAAATCTCAAGATATTAAAATGTAGACTTCTTACATGGATACAGACAAATGTAATGATGCCTAATAATACATGTATTAGCAAAAGGAAAATAAAGGTGAATTGTGTTATCAAGAATGGATCCATTGTATTTGCTAGATAGTAGTAGCTATTCCCTGAAGAGGGAGAGAAGTCCTTCTAGTATATTTATGGCTAGATTGAAGTCTAATTTCTGAAGTGTTTCTTTAAAAATGCTGGTATAGGCCATGTTTTTTGTCTCCTGGATTAAAAAATAATTAATCCATTTACAGATAAAATATTGTTTTTCTTTCAGTCCCATGGGTCATAAGTAGGTACGATAAGTAGAAGATAATAATCTTATCCCTGTGCACTGCCCCTTACCCCACCACAAATAACATGCCTCTGCTTCATTGTTAGAAATAATTTGCACTTTGTGGTGCTTTCCTGGCATTTGGGCTTCTGAAGATCTCCCTCATTTTCTACATTAATGTCTTACTGCAACTGGGACTGGTTTAGAGGTGATGATATGTGAGCCAGGAAGAACTCCACCTTGTTTTCGAACCAACAAACAGTTCATTGACCTGACAGTTAAAACCACCAGCATCCTTTTGCTTTGAAACTAAGGAAAAGTGATGGGAAGTCACTGAAAGACAGTAAACGTGAACCACTTTTAAATGCCAACCTGGTTTTAAATAGTGTTTTGACAACACACAGAAAACTATTTTGAGACTTACGGGACTTCTGCAGGAGCTGGTGCAAATACAATGAAAATACAATGTTTACATAATCTATAAATAGAACAGTAAAGAAACCCAAGTCCCACCAAGATCACAAGTCAAAAAGGAATAGGAATAAACAAGATCATTAATACAGAGATTGATTGATTATTATTTTTTTTTCCTTGGTAAACAATGAAGTTGTTGATATACACATATCTGCAGATATTTACAAACATGCAAAACTCAGAGAAAACGAAAGTGTTTATCAAGGCCCATTTCCCAAAATACTACTTAGAGGAGGCAGTTGAAGGTATAACAGAAAGGAACCACTTTTTTTGGATTTGTAACTAACGTTTTTAAAGTGATTTAGATCCCAGAAAGACACTAAGGACACTCAGATAACATATTCTAGAGGTAAAATTAATTGTAAAATAGAGCCTAGTGCAGACAGAAACACAGCCTGGCACTATATGTGGGAAACTGTCCATATCCATCCCTGGAAGTGTTCAAGGCCAGGTTGGATGGAGTTTTGAGCAACCTGGTCTAGTGGAAGGTGTCCCTGCCCATGGCAGGAGGGTTAGAACTGGTGATCTTTAAGGTCCCTTCCAACCCAAACCATTCTATGATTGTATGATTCACATGTGCATGCTTGCTCACTCATCCAAAATGTAAAATCTCTAAAAAAAAGTGACTTCATTATCATATATAGTAGAAAGATAACTATTGATAAACTGGGGTGGAAAAATATCAACTTCAAGTGTTTGAGAGAGTAGAGGGAACGACGTGCTATTGTTAAGCTTTCTCAGGATTATTTTTTGACAATTCATGCAAAATCAATGGAAATGCCTCTTGGTCCTTTGGGTTCAAAGCACAAGTCTCTTTCTCTTCCTCACAAACTATCACCTATAAAAAGTCAACTTTTCCATTTCTAATCTTCAAAGTGAATTACAACTGATGGAAAGGTAATGCAATGAGCTTCATTAGTCTGATTTCCATAGTCACAGTGTTAAATAAAGTCTATTTTTCTTGTAGACATACTAATATATTTATGCTACTAGTATAAAAATAATCTTATTTTTTGTTAAATACACCAGTGAGGAAATCACCAACCGTACAGATATAGCAATGTTTGAAAAATGAAGATAATTTTAGTAGAATTAAAAAGTCTGCTCTGGGATTTAAGGAATCTAAAGTTAATGATCCAGAATCCTTAAAAGTTACTTCCACTTCCCACAACGTTGACAAAGAACAAAAATACATTTTAAAAGTTACACACACAATCCTGCTCCCCCTGTTTTCCACCACAGGGAATCACTGAGCTAACATTGAGCTGCACTGACTAATTTCCTCCTATTTCAAACAGAGGGAACAATCATTGGTATTGGGGTAACTGGCTTTATTCACTTAGACGTTAGTTAAGGATTGCGGCCACTGAATTTCTGCCACTGTCTCCCTGCAACCACTTGTAATAGATTGCTGTGTGGATGAGTTAGAAACAATGAGGGTCCTTTAAGAGCTATTTAACCAGGTATCCCAGCTGATCCTCCTGCAGTGTCACTGAGTGCTCTTCCCTTTCTCAGCACTTCTGGCTCCTCACACTGTGCCAAACTCCAGGATGTGCCTCTGCACTCTTGGCACGTGACTGTCTCCATGCAGGCACCTCCATCCCTGGCTGGCAGAGCACAGTGTTTTCCAGGTGCAGAGACCCAAATGTAGTTTTGACACCATGCTAAGTGTGGGGACAGATATATGCCTTAGGGGTCATGTCATGGAAAAGGTGGGTGAACACCCCTCAGTTTGGGGCCAGGTGAGGATATCAACCCATTAACAAGAAGTTGATTGCACTGGTATGCAATGTATGTTGGGATAAATCATCTTAGGGAAGGTGTCAGAGGACCAGTGCTACAGGAAACTAACCCACAGATACAGTGCTTCTCAAATAGGGGTGGTTTAGCTGGTACAATGCAAAACAAATATAAATATAAATACAAATATGGGACTCTTTTACAATGTCCATGAACAAAATAAAGGGTGAAAATTTGCGTTTATGTTAAGAGCAATGTGATTTGTAAAACGGTAAGCTACAAGAGGGAATTCTTTTACTCTGCTGAGCTCCTAGTTACGATAGTGAAACAGCTTTTTGCGTAAGAGTTTGGAAGAGACCAATGGAAATTATAAGATTAGAAAACATGACACAGAGGAGAAAGTAAAGGAAATGAGTTTGTTTGTTCTAGAAGACAGAAGACTTGGAGGGAACACATTAACATAATCCTCCAATACAGAAAATGTTATAGAGGGGACAATGTACATCTGCTTTCCTTTTCTCTTTGGGAACAGGATGAGAAAATATCTACTTAATTTTTAGCAAACAAAGAAACTAGACTTTAGGTGAAAATACCTAATTGGGTTATTGACATATTGGAACAGATGCTAAAGCAGCTGTGGAGCATCCTCCATGCAAGGATTTCTAAGAGCAGTTGTAGACAGCCATCTGTCAGGCAAGGCCTGTGTGTACTTAATCCTGCTTTGCTGCTGGAAGAGAGACTGGGGGCTTCCTTCTAGGCATTTTGGCAGCTTTGGATGACTTTAACACAACATCTAATATTGAGTAGCTGATGTTCAAAGTGAGTTAAGGATTAGATTTTTTAGATAGTTTGAGTTGTTTTGTGGTTATTACACTGATCTTTTCCTTCCTGCTTCATCTTTGTAATTTTTTGCGTACTTACCTAATTGAGTGTATTTAATTGAAGTCATCAGAGGTACTCAAGAACTTACTCAACTTTTTTGACAATGCAGCTATTGCACAGAAGAGTTTACAATTTAACCTCTGTTTACCTGGAAGTTCGGAAAGCAGAAAGAAACAGTATATATATTAGATATTTTGGTTTGAAATCTTAAGTCTACAGCGATAACAACTTTCTGTTATACTCCATCTTTTATTTGTTAGTCATTTAGATTTTGTCAGGGAACAGAAAATAGCTAAAAATCCTCTTCTTGTAAAAAGTTTCTAGCAAAATTATTACTAACATGCAAGTGTGTAAGGGAGTTCTCATTAAGTGTCTGCAGTTATTTAAACTCAGAAATGGAAATATAAACTCTATCTTTTTCTACTCAGTATCTGTATGGCTGAAGATTACTTCCAGTTACAGGGAGCTATGCAGAATAAGAACATTCTTCTGTGCTTCCTACTAGTATTGCATGGTCAGCTTTAAGGAAGGCACACTGGGAAGGATTTGGAAAGGTGCATTTTGCTTTTCAGTGGACTGCTAGTGCTTGGGTTGGTTAGATGAGAGACATAGATCCTGGAGGTCGCAGGCTGTATGCCAGGATTCACAGATTAGGCAGGAGTTACATTTGTACATGCAAGAGAGTGGCTACATTTGCAGACTTTCATAAGAATTTATATAAAAGCACCTTTTCTTAGGCTAATACCAACAGAGAAATCCAGAAGATGATGACAAGCTCTCTAATTAGCTTAAACCATTTGGTCTAGGAAGCTTACTAAGCGCTTGCCAGGTTTTTTTATTCCTTATCACTACATTTTCTAATATCAGCGAGGAAAACTCTTAACCATTAAATAAGGATTCCAGCTTTCTAGCCTTTATCAGCATTCCCCTACTCCTGAGTAAGTGTTTAGGCTTTACACCTTCATTGGTGCTGACTTCCAAAAGCCCTGTGTGACTGCCTACTTACTTGCATGGCAGTCAGGGAAGATTACCTTCGGCTTTAATGGGCCCTGTACAAGGCTGATTTAAGTGGCCTCCTGAACCTCTTTCTGAGCCCTGATTCTCCAAATAATTTTTTGCACAAACTCAAACCACTGACTTTGCTGAACACAGAGTCAGGCCCCTGAAGTTTTTGGAGTTGTCAGGCCAAACCTAATGTGGCTGAGACAGCTGGAGGCCTCTCAGAGCATCAGTCCCAGGCTCTCAGTCCCCTCTCACCACAGCAGGTACTCGCTCGCACAGTAGTGATCAAGATTAGAACGACCCTACTGGGATAAATATAAAAACTGAAGGGAGGAGGTCTTTGTCACACTAAATTCTAATCAACTCATTTTTTAGGATATGGAAAAAAGTTATTTAAAAAGCCCATTAGTTCTCACTTTTGTGTTGGTAAGAAGGAATGGAGCACAGGCAGCTGCCCTCTCTCCTGAACCATCTATCTAAACTTTTGGAAACTTTCAGAAATCATGCAAAGCCTCTCAGCAGACAGGGATGTTCTCAGCTTTCATTTGCACAACCACTTATGGCTAATTAGGTGGAGGAGCTGAGAGAGGTGGGGATAAGTTAGAAATGTCAGAGTCCGTGGATCTGTCCACATTGTAACTCAGGTGCTCAGCCTGTTCTCAGGCACCAGATGTCTATTCATTTTCTTCCATTGATGCAAGAGTCCTAGGCTGCCCTTTGGAATAGATCTATTTCCCTGAGATTAAATCCACATTTTTTTCTGGGGATAATTTACTACCAGAAAACACTAGTTCAGCTTGTTCAGCTCTATGTAGTTTTTCTATGTTGTTCTAGCAAACTCATGCTCTTAAGTACCTTCACGCAGCCTCATACCATGCTCCATGGTGTGCATTAATTTGAAATCATGTTATAAAGACACTGCTGCAGCAGGCTGAAATGTTCTGAAAGGTCATAACATAAAATAATTAGGTCTTAGGGCAACAGGGGCTTCCTATAGGCTCCAGAGGAGACAGCAGGTGAGGTGCTGTACAGTATAGCCCTAAGCAGTATGGATACAAGTCACCCAATACTACCTGGTGTAGGATCTCTCCCTGGGAAGAAGCCTCTAGTGATGTGGTTGTAGCTGGTGCTGCAGAGATAAAATAGAAATTTCCTAAAACAGGGAAGACATAGAGGTATTATTAAGTATTCTCAGAAGAATGAGGAATACCTAAGAGGAAAAAATATTTACAATCTAATCAGACAAGAAAAGGGATGATGGATGAAAAGCTCATTCTACTTCTGCCAGTACTTCATTGTGATATTACTCAGCCAAGCTCCCAAACAGTGATTTGCTCTACCATAATCCCTGCATTCAGTTACCACTGAAATGTATTTATTGGTGGTAGTTAGCATCCAGCCTTTGAAAAGGTACACTAAGTGCCTTGGTTTTATATTTCTTAGTCAGAAAAAGTCACAATTTAACTTTGTTTTGCAAATATTTGGACAGACCAAGGAAAGCTCTTTTTGTTTTGGTGTCCAGTGCTTGGATGAGTTCCTTGCAGAATTTTTGGCATCCAAAACCCATTAGTTAAATGCAGCATCTTTTCTCCTTGAGCAGGGTGATATACAGTGAAGGTTCACCCCTCCTTCCTTCTCCATATTCCAGATCTCTGGAAAGAGAAGAAGCAGAACAGTTCCCCAAACCAGCATGAGGCTTTGCTCCAGAGAGCTCCAGAGACACTCTAGCAACAATTGTGACATTCTGACAGGAAACAAAGAACAATTTTTCTTTCTGTTCTTGAACCTTCATTTCAGAGAAAAAGACAAAGACCTGGGAGGTGAAAGATCTCAAACTCTAGACCCACTGTGGCTGGTACACAGCAGAGCCTCTCAGCATGTCACCACCTGGGTTATGCCACCAAGTATAGGAGGCATCCGCTCACAGGCTTATTGGAAAATGGCAAATATGCAACAAATGCAACAGTCTTTTTCAGGAATTTCTGCTTCCCAGAGAGCTTTGACAATCCTGCCTCAGCACCAGTTGGTGTGTGCCAGGCAATCTGGCAAGGAATATTGGCAGAAATATGGGCAAGCACCATGGCAAATCCGTTCAGTCCCATGCTTGGCCTTCCAGCAACCCACATGGAAGCGATGCAATGTGGCAGCCCATGAGAGCTCACTGCAGCAGCGATTTCCCCTGCAGGTACTGGTGCTTGGCAGCTTGCATGTCCCAGCCGGGTAATCTTGGGGTACTAAGACAGGTCTGATTGGTTTGGACAGATCTGATGGGTGCACTGGCTATTTTATTGTCCTCTTGGGCTTTCTTAGAAACAGATTTATAAGGAAGTGAAGGATCTGTTGCACATCTAGAAGAAATCATATGCATTTATACTAAACTTTAAATCTGAAGCTATTAACATAAAAACTTAGACCTCTAGAGGAAGAGCAGTGCAAAACAAAGGAGCTGTATTTTTATATCACTTCACCCTCAGGACAGCAGACAAGAAAAGGCACAGCCTCTAGCTTCTTCTTTGTGCATTCCCTCCACTTAATAGCTTGGATATTTCTATATTGAGCAATATCAAAATGCTGGGACAGCAAAAAAAGAAAAGCCTCAAACTTTTCCAAAGACTGTTGTCTTAAAAAATTGAGTACTAGACTAAATAGTGTGCCTGCTAATTCCCTTCAGCTGTGATAAACATGTATAGTTAGGTGCGCAATGACTTTCACTAGCTATCACTTTACCTCTAAAGTAAAAAAAATCATCCATTTACTCAAAGTCTGTTTTAAACAATGGTCCTAAACTAATGATAATAAAACCCCAGTTCTACAAGCACTGTCTGCTCTGGTTTTAATTGTAGAGATCTTAATTTATGTGCACAATTTTATTTTAAATGCTACAGTCCTTGTTCAGGAAGGCTTTTCTTCCTCTTTGGACAGCTAACTCCCTTGTAGGGTGCATGCATAAATACATACATGTATTACACACACCAAAGATCTGTTAACTGGTTTTATGTTACCTTATTTTATTTTATTTTATTTCACTTTATTTTACTTTTATTTTTAGCTGCTTATGCTTCTACATGCAAGTAGTTCCAAATCGAGCAAAACCGGTGAGATGGCTGTCTCGTCTGGAGAAAGCAAGCAGAGTTTAAACATGCATAAGTTCATTCAATGACCACTGAATGATCATTGATCGAAGGCTGAAGTCCCTACTGCTTTCTTTGCCTCGGTCTTTACTAGTAAGACCAGTTGTTCTTCAAGTACCTGGTCCCTTGAGCTGGCAGACAGGGACAGGGAGCAGAATGAAGCCCCCATAATCCAAGGGGAAATCATCGATGACCTGGTACACCACTTAGACACACACAAGTCAATGGGGCAGATGGGATCCACCCAAGGGTACTGAGGTTGCTGGTGGAAGTGCTCACCGAGCCACTTTCAATCATTTATCAGCAGTCCTGGCTAACTGGGAGATCCCAGTTGACTACAAGTCAGCAAATGTGGTGGTCATGTACAAGAAGGACCAGAAGGAGGATCCAGGGAACTACCAGGCTGTCAGTCTGACCTTGGTGCTGAGGAAGGTTGTGGAGCAGATCATCTTGAGTGTCATCATGTGGCACTTACAGGACAACTAGGTGATCAGACCCAGTCAGCATGGGCTTATGAAAGGCAGGTCCTGTTTGACTAAGCTGACCTCCTTCTATGACAAGGTGATCTGCTTAGTGGATGAGGGCAGGAAGGCTCTGCAGAGGGATCTGGATAGACTGGATCGATGGGCCGAGGCCAGTTGTATGAGGTTCAACAAGGAGAAGTGCCGGGTCCTGCACTTGGGCCACAATAACCCCACGCAGCGCTACAGGTCTGGGGAAGGGTGGCTGGAAAGCTGCCCACCAGAAAAGGACCTGGGGATATTGGTCGGCAGCTGGCTGAATATGAACCAGCAGTGTGCCCAGGTGGCCAGGTCCAACAGCATCCTGGCTTGTGTTGGAAATAGTTGGCCAGCAGGACAAGGGATAAAATCATGCCCCTGTACTCGGCACTGGTGAGGCCACACTTTGAATTCTGTGTTCAGTTTTGGACCCCTCACTTCAAGAGGGACATTGAGGTGCTCAAGTGTGTCCAGAGAAGGACAACAAAGCTGGTGAGGGGTCTGGAGCACAAGTCTTATGAGGAGCTGCTGAGGGAACTGGAGTTGTTTAATCTGGAGAGAAGGAAACACAGGAGGAACCTTATTTCTTTCTACAGCTACCTGAAAGGAGGTTGGAAAGAGGTGGGTGTTGGTCTCTTCTCCCAGGTAACAAGTGATAGTACAAGAGGAAATGGCCTCAAGTTGCAGTAGGGCAGGTTTAGATTGGATATTAGGAAAAATTTTTTCATGGGAAGGGTTATCAAACATTGGAACAGGCTGCCCAGGGAAGTGTTTGAGTCACCATTCTTCCAGGTATTTAAAAGACGTGTAGATGTGGCACTTACGGACATGGTTTAGTGGTGGACTTGGCAGTACTAGGTTAATGGTTGGACTTGATTATCTTAAAGGTCTTTTCCAACCTAAACAATTCTATAATTCTATGATCAGGGGATGGTCTGCGCTGCCACTGCTTTCCTTGTGCCCTCTTCCTCACCTTTCTTGAACATATACTGTGGCACATCCTGAAAGAGAAGCCTCCATCCACCATTCCCTTGACATTGATATAAAGGCAACTTCACCTCCACCCAGATTCCTCCCTTTCCTCAGTAACCATGAAAACACAACATCCATATTTCCCTCTCTCTCACTGTGTCTTTGGACTTAAAGCCAGGTAAGAGTATGAGCTATAAATCGAAGTGAAATATACAGCTGGGTAAATAAAATGAGACGAAAGGGAGAAAAAGGGAAATGTGTTTCCTATCACAGAGTTTAAAAAACAGACTTGGCACACAGGGGAAAAAACAAAACAGGAAACAAGGTTCTACATATAAATTAAACTTTTTCACCCTGAACCTTTTTAGATAGCCCAGGAGTAATAAGAACGTGTGTTTCTTGGACCAGCAAAGCAAGCATTCCAACACTAAATGGCTTCCTGTTCAACATGTTCAAAGCCAGGGACTGTTTTTGGGGGTTGGTTAGAAATATGTGTGAAGTATGCACTTTTACTTCAGGCCAAATAAAATGTTTTTAATCTTCACCCCCTCCCTCTCCACCCCCCCCATCCCCTGATACCCTTCCCCCCTGGAAGAGAAAAAAAAAAAAAAAAAAAAAAGGCAAAATGTGACCAGAGTTTCCTTCACTGAGGAAGTTCAATGATTAGCTTTTGGTTAATCTGCAAACATTCACACTTCCCAGCAAGATACTCAAAAAGGAACTGGTCAATGTCATTCTGCACTGGCATTTGAGGGTGTTCAGCTATAATGAGTAGATGTATATAGGAGCTCAAGAACTTTGCCCCATGCAAAGACAGGGAAACTGAATATTTGAGGGTGTGAAGTATGTTACAGCATTTTCCCCTATTGGTGTCAAACCTATAATTCACAAACTGTTGATCCATCTTCTTCTTCTACCGCATTGGCCTCAAATGTTGTTTGGTACTTTATGTTCTTTACAGATAGATCTTTAGGTTTCGTTGGTTGTTTTTTGTTAATGTTTACAAGGTTTGATTACATGGCCAAAATTCAAAATTACACACATGGGAAAAAAACATGGAGCACCATATGCCGTGAATGCTCCAAGATGAGAAGGTTTTCCAGTTCGTCACTGAAGCCACAGGCTACTATTTGCAAATAAAATCAGAAAAGTACAGCCTTTTCCGCCCCCCCCCCCCCCCCCCCCCCCCAGCTAGTGGCAATAGTTAAATAGTTACATCTAACTAACGTAGGCCTCAATTTCTCCCTTTCAATATAATTTCAGAAGTCTAACCAATTACTGCTCTAGTAACATTTTTTCTCCCAACTCCAAACAAACAGAAACCGTACAAGTGGTAGCCAACTATTTTCTTTAAATATTTTTTTCATTCCAGTGTTTTTGAGCAAACTCGGGATCTAAACACTGTCCTGTTTCAATATTTGAAGAATGCTATGTACAGAGTACAGTCCAAGATGGTATGTTGTTGTGAGACATTGGTCTTGTCTGTTACTGTTATGCCACCTTGAATGAACTGAGGTGCATACCTTGTTTTGGTTCTTTCTGCCTCATTTTTACAAAAAAACATTAGCAGGCCCTTATAAACATATATTTTTGGGTTTTCACTTGAACAAAATGCATCCTAGGAAGATATCTGGATCTCCAGTCTCACCTAAGTCAGTAAAACTCAGCCTGCGCTGATTTGGACAAGACTAAGCAACGATTTTCTTTTGACCCAGCCAAATAGTGTACTCATTTTCAGAAGTACTGTTGAAGTTAGAACTAACAAAGACAGTGGGTCTTAATGAGTACTAGACTCCAATGATGACTCATCCCTGGACCTCCAAGTTCTTCAATATCATATCATACTTGATATCCAGAGCTATTGCTGGGTGGAGTGGGGGAAACAACCAAGGAAGGGCAGATTTCCCTCTTTGAACATCCAGCTTTCCCAGGGAGAATCATAGGAGTTCGGTTTCTAGTGATTCTGTGGCAGCTGCTCAGTGATGGTCTTATGCAACCTCCTTGGTGCACCACTTAAATTCAGTTTCAGTTCAACTCCATGTCTACATTGTCTTCTGCCCTTCCTTCCCAGAGGCCCATCCAAAATAAAAGTGTCAGGTTTGTTGGCAAAGTCTGAATCCTGCAACTTCCTTTCCTCTGACTGTCACCATTAATAATTTTGAGTTTCTGTTCTAGATCCCTCACACCTGATACCATATTTCTACACACCAGCTATTTTTCTGGTGTGTTAAATCAGTATTAGCAAACATGAATTCTCAGGAAGGGGAGTAGGTGTATGTATGTCCCATGGAAACTGCAGGGTCCAAATTTTCTGAAAAGTCATGCCAGCAAAACTACAGGCTCCCACCAGCAATTAGAATCAAGAGGTTAAAAACCAAAGGCATACACTTTGGGTAATCAATATGTTTTTTGTAACTCAGCCTGTTTTAAAATTGACTTTTGCAATACATCCTTTCACTTCGGATGAGGGAAAGTAACTATCTGCAAAATGCTATGAAGATACATGTGAATTTTATGAGTAAGTCATAACAGTTACTACACACACACTTTTTAGGATACAGATATAGAGCACGATAAAAAAAAAACAAACACAAATGAAGGATAAAGCATGAGAAAGAGAGAGAGAAAGAAGGAAAAAAGAAAAGAGAAGATAAAAGGAAAAAAGAAAAGAAGAGAAAAGAAAAAAGAGAAGAAAATAAAATAAAATAAAATAAAATAAAATAAAATAAAATAAAATAAAATAGAAAAGAAAAGAAAAGAAAAGAAAAGAAAAGAAAAGAAAAGAAAAGAAAAGAAAAGAAAAGAAAAGAAAAGAAAAGAAAAGAAAAGAAAAGAAAAGAAAAGAAAAGAAAAGAAAAGAAAAGAAAAGAAAAGAAAAGAAAAGAAAAGAAAAGAAGGAAAAGGAAGGAAGGAAGGAAGGAAGGAAGGAAGGAAGGAAGGAAGGAAGGAAGGAAGGAAGGAAGGAAGGAAGGAAGGAAGGAAGGAAGGAAGGAAGGAAGGAAGGAAGGAAGGAAGGAAGGAAGGAAGGAAGGAAAGGTGGTTGAGAACAGAAATCCAACTAAATATGGAAAAGAAAGCCGTTGCAAAAGAAAGATTTCAGAGATAATTTATGGTAGTTTAAATCCCTATTTCTTTTGCCAGGTAGAGAAATCCTAATCCTGTTACATGATCCTAATGTCTTTCCAACTGCTTCAGTGAATCATTGCCATTACCAATATGGGCAGAAATTTACTATATCAGCTTCCCAGACACTGAACATAATGTTGGCAGAGCTGATAGGTATTAACTCAGTGAGTCAGATAGGCTGTTCTTTTTTTATCTCCAAAGCACACAGCAGCAGCTTCAGTCATGTTGCCACTGCAGCTGCTGCCGAAAGCTGGGCAGCCAATGTGTTAAGAGTGGGGTTGCTGATCTGTGGTACTGCAAGAGTTGCATGGTAAGTGCAAGCTGTCCCAGCAGGTAATGAGACTGTTATTGACATCCTGGAATACTTCCTCAAGGTCGTGTCAGTCATATTCAGGAATCTAGAAAAAACCTTAACAAATAATAATGCAGCTGTCATTATAATGAGACACAGTTGCAGGCATCATTATCTCAGTTGATAAGCTTTGTCTTGAAACTATCTTTTTGAGTCTCATGATGATTCCAAGTCTCCCTCACTGGAGCTTTGTGCCTATGACATTATTTACTGTGGACAATTTCACATTTTACTGTTTTTTCTTGCTTGCTTCTAGCATATACCATTTTCAGATAGAGCTGCTTAAGCAAAGTGCTATTTGTTTTGTGGAAGCAAAGTCCATACAACTGCTCTTTACATACTGGAAATAGGTTTTGTTCCTTGATAGGAAAGACTTTGGGTTTTAGCTAGGGCTGAAGGTGATCATGATAGAACAAAACAAGGAATACACTCTGCACTCAGTAGAAACACATCATGCAAGCCATCTGAAGGTGCTCTGACACAGTCACATGTGCTATGGAATCATTATATGGTTGACTTCTGCCAAATGTCATCATGGGATGAAGTAACAGCCAGAGGTTCATGTTGCTCTTCAAGGGACATTAAATGTTGTTTTCTCTGATTTTTCCATTCTTCTCTGCTTTCAGTGTTCCATCCTTTGAATCATTTAAGTCCAAATTTCAAAACTAATACTCTCTGAGAAAGTCAGGCTATGCTGATCTATAGCTAGGAAACTGCAGTCATTTCTTCCAGATGGATGCATCACTCTATGCTTGTCTTTTCCTTGTATTTTTCCCCAGACTTAGTTGGCCACGGGTCAAGAATGAATGTAGGGAAATGGGTACATCTCTCCCTATGAGCAAACCTACCTACCAGAGTCCGTCCCTTCTCTGCTACCATACTGCATTACTCTGAAGCAATCTCCTTTGGGCCACCCCATAGTCACCTCCGATTTGACACTATGGGGGTCTGATGTTTTAAGTGCTAGCAAAATGAATACACAGGCACTGGTGTCCAGCTGCAGTTTCTTTCTGTGATATGTAAACATCAGACCTATGGGACTTGTCTGAAAGTTTAGCAGAAGGAACTCTTGGGGATTTTTTTAACAGCACTTGTGTTCATCCCATTGGTGTGTATCATTTTGATGAAGTTGCACTTCAGGGATACTCAGGACCAAAGGCTGGATTCATTAAGTGATTTAGGCATTCTTATGTACGTACTAATTGCATTTTCAACACAGTCACAACCATATTGACCCATCACATTTCTGCTAAACAAGCAGATGGGTATCAATGCACTGCAGGGAGGTCTGGGGTGTTGTTCTGTACTGTCTGAATAGAAGTTTCTGTGAAAAGTAACTGAGATACTGTTTTGTAGTTGTCTGGTGCAACTTTGAGCATTCGTTCTTGCAGCAAGGTGGATAAAAGGAAGACTAGACAACCGGCTAATACAGTTGGGTAATGCTTCTGTTCACCCACCAGAAGTGTTATTTGTACAAGGCTACAGTAGCCCAACATGCGCATCTTTGCTTCAGAAAGTGAAATATCTGGGTTTGACCAAATTGCTAATGCACATGATACATATTTATACATTTATGGACACCTAGTCAGCTTGATTATGTACATAATTCGCAGGTAGGACCTTATGGTAAAATACAGTAGGTAGCTTTTCACTTGGCACAAAGGAGTTTGTGCTTTCTTTTGGTGTAGTCAGAAGTTCTTTCCTCTGGAAGAACTTTATTATTTGGCAGAATGCTATATAAAGCAGCCCAAGTGGTCTTCCCTCTCCTCTCCTCTCCTCTCCTCTCCTCTCCTCTCCTCTCCTCTCCTCTCCTCTCCTCTCCTCTCCTCTCCTCTCCTCTCCTCTCCTCTCCTCTCCTCTCCTCTCCTCTCCTCTCCTCTCCTCTCCTCTCCTCTCCTCTCCTCTCCTCTCCTCTCCTCTCCTCTCCTCTCCTCTCCTCTCCTCTCCTCTCCTCTCCTCTCCTCTCCTCTTGTATTGAAATGCCTTGTTTCTATAGAACAAAAATTGAATAATTGGAAAGTCCAGTTATCTTACTGGTGAAAGCAAGCTCCTTAGACAAAACACGGTTCTGATGGCAAGACAGACTCTGAATTGTACTCAGAAGAAGGTTTAAAACATGCAATTTCCAGCTGTTTTCAGCTTACAGAACATTCCAGACTCTTTTGCAGATCACTTCAGTTTTCCTTGAGTGCTATACTGCAAGTACAACAGGTAGGCCAGCAATGGACTAACAGGAAACATTGCAAGCTTCAGCAGGAATCTTTCCTAGTCTGCATAAGTTACTGAAAGGCTACTCTAACATTTAAAAGAGCTTGCTTGACTATTATCCAGTGGTAGATATTAAGGCTTTGGGTGCAATGACTGCCCTGTTCCATCTGTACCAGGCAGATATTCTCTGCAGTCCTCCTCTTCCCCTCAGGGCATCCCTCAGGTGTACTAAGTGCCCTGATGGAAGATCGAACTGAGTTCGAGCACAAAGTCAATCTAAGTGATTGATTATGAGTGATGTTCCGTATTTATTAGCAGTCAAGCTTTTTCAGGAACCATACTAATTGCAAAATTGCAACTCTTTCTCCCTTGTTCTCTGTCAGTATGCACACACACACATGCACACACCACACATGCAAAAGAATCCAAATTAATTTCAGGAATGCCCAGATGTCACTGAGTGTGCTGGAAGGTGACATCAATGCAGGGCTGATACCTTGAATGTTATTACATTTGAATGCTGCCATCACTAGAGGAATGTTTTAACCCAGTAACTGAGAAATGGAAACTAAACCATTTTAGCCAGCTTGTTATCAAGACACAATATATTCATAGTAGACTAATTAATCAACATTTTATCAAAAACAAGGACTGGAAATTTGCCATATGACTTAGTGGTGCCTGTGAGTCCCTTACAATGCTTCTGGGCCACACAGAGCAGCTCTGTCAAAAGGTATTAGAGTGGAAAGATGCAAGCAAGAGCAAGTAGGAGGGAAAGAAACCCCAGAACCTGACCCTTCGGTTGTGTTGGGGGTCTTTTCCCCTTTCTTTCTGTGCATGCAGAAAGCAGCTGATCAGATGCATTCTGCAAGTAGATACAAATACATGCACAAAAGCTAGGAACATCTTGTACACAGATGTGAGTCAGTACTTGGCAGGTGGCTAACTGGAGTCAGATTTCCCAGACAATAATTACATTTTCAAAAAATGAATTAAAGAGACAAGAGAAGAAGGACTCATTCCCACCAGTCGAAAGCATGAGCTGTGAAGTGAAATTCCCTTTTCTTTCCACATAGTTGATTCTACATCGTTTCATTTGTTGCCTGCATAAAACATCCAGGAAAGATAATAAATCTTATGAGAGCGTCCTTTTCTAAATGGGTACAGGTTAGACTTGAATAATTGTTTCTGTCCACCAAGCTGCCCAGCCAGTTCTGATCCGAAAGCTGTACAGACATAATAACAATGCAGTATGGTGTTCAAACATGTCCTGTGAAAAGGTCACAAGAACACCCCATTATCAGTATAGTTGGCCAAGGAGAATGGCATGTGGTACACCATTTGTTTTATTGTTGGCTGTGGGCCAGAAAAACATTTTTGTAGCAAGACATCAAATGCACCTTGAGGACTATGAACTCAGGCATGTCTGCTGCTCCTATGGCAAACAGCATTCAGCTTCCTCTTAGCCCTGCATGACTGTGTCTCAGGCTTACAGCACATTTTTTAATTTCACTGTGAACTACCAGATACGACCAGAACTGCAGAGCTGTAGGTGGGTTATGATTCTGTGTGATTGCAATTTGGTTTTTAATTGCTGCTGATTTCAGATTTTGCTTATTTTCTGATGATCAGTCTTTTTATAGATGTTTGAAAACTGCATTTTCAAAAACAACAATACATGAGAAAATGTTTGCCTTTGAAAGAAAATCTGTTTGTCTACCTACCTGCCTACCTACGATTGCTAGCTATGGAAAAGCAGAATGCCAGAAGTCAAAACAAATTAGTTTTGGGCACAGCAGTATAGTTCAACCTTTGCGTTCAAATTTTCTGATGAAAAGGTACACTCCTGTGTCAACCTCTGGCTCCTGTAATAAACCAGATCTCCTCTCCAAGTGAGGAGGCTGTGGTGTGCCCTGGAAAATGTGGTTTAATCAGAGACCTGTGCCGAAAGAGGGAAATAGAAGCACAGAGCCCACCAACTATAACATGTTTAAGGTATTATATTTCCAGTGAAGGACGAAATATTCTAATACTTTACTGCTTTTTGTTAATTTGTTACCAGACTTTCCGTGGAAGGTCTTTGCTATCTTTATCCTTCTTCATCCTCAGTTCTCAGGGCAGCTCTAGATGTTTTCTCTGTTTAATGCAGGATAGGGGTGGGCGATGGAAAAGCATGATCCATGTAGGGTTGAGTCTTCTCAGAAACTACATCTGAGACAGCGTGAGCCACAGAAACACTGTTAGGCCACGTCTTCGCAGGATTTTTAAGCTCCAAGCTGCTTGGTGTTATCATTTTTGCTGTAATCATGTCCTCTAGCATGCATGCAGCAGTCCAAAGAAAGCTGACTGAGTAGGAACCGCATCTTCATGAGAGCCAGATATCACCACAAAACCAGTGGGGTGTAATACTTTCCAAGTCACAGAACTGCCCCACCTTGAGAGGGAACAATAGCTTAGAACAGGATATATTTTTAATCCATTTTAATAGGAGGGAGAGGGATTTAGTGAGAGACAAAGTGCAGAAGCTATGATAGGTTATATACAAAAAAGTCTCACAGAATTACTTTGCTGGGAAATGTGAGATTAAATATTGCAAGAGATAATTCATCTGTTGTGCTACTTGAAGACTAAAACAAAGGGATTTTTTTGTATATATCTTCAGCTTCCTGTTCCTAAGCAAATTCCTGGGGATACTTATGGCACATAGTGTTACAGCTTCCAGTTGTTTCCCATGATTGAAAGCTTCCAGGTTACCCAGCAGCTGTTAAAGGAAATGCTGCTCTTGGCAGCGAGCATCATTGTCAGTTCAGTCCTGACTATGGCTAATGGGAATCTGCTGGCTAACTGACATGCAGCTGGATGGAGCTCTAAGGGATTTAACTTTCTGAGACTTATGAGGATGCAGAAGTTCGTAAGCATACATTTGTCTTTGGAACCATCATGTGCGTGACACGTATCATAAGAAACAAGTTCCAGCTGATAACACCAGCCTAAGGCTGCACCTAGGATGTACTCGAGGGAGAAGAGGCAGTCCTTTTGCATATGGTGCTCAGGCTCCCTCATGATGCTGTGAGGACAGCTTCCTGAGGTGGTGACTCCATACTGTCCAAGGAAAGGACACCCAGGGTCCACTGACAGCCTATAGAAAGCTTCCAAAATGCTGGGTGTATTTAGCAGAAAACTCTCACACTTTGTCCGTACCAGTTCTCACTGCTGAGCAGAAGCCCAGTGTGGTGGGCTGGAAGCAACAGTCTGGCTCCTCTTGTTGCTTGCTTGCTTTTGGCCTTTCTGAGGATGCAAGCTATTTAAAGGGAATATGTACTCCAAGGCCTGAAATAGTATCTCTTTTACTGGGCCCCAGATGCAAAAAGACATGATATAAAAAGCACGTTGTAAAAAGAATGAAATATTGATCTGTTCCTATGGTGAATGCACATGAATAGGCTCAAAGCTCTGTGTTGTTACTTTTGTGGATCTCTGAGTATAGATCAGTGTTTACAAAAACAAACAAACAAAGAGCTAACTAAAAGTCTTTAAAATCTAATCGTCTCTGAGCTTCAGGAGTCTGGATGCCAGCTAGTTGTGAATCAGGGTGCAGTGTTCCATTCTGATTTTAAGCAATATCTTATACTTTGATGGACATTTAGGGTAGAATTTATCCTGCTTTACTTAGTCCTCAAGAAGTTACTTAATCTAATAGTACAGTTTCCCAGTCTGTGGGATGTCTGCTTTCAGATGACCTTGAAGAATTTCTTAATCATCTGGCTTTTGGAAAACTTGTTTTCCACAGCTTCTGTTAAAGAGGAAACCTTATGCAATGAGGAATCCAGCACTTACTGGGCCAGGAAGGGAAGGAGAGGGAAAACGACACTTAAGGGCTAGCAAGTTGCAGGCCAGTTTCTGTTTTACCCTATGTTTGCATAAAGTGACTCACCCTTCTTTGGGCGTTCTCTGAAAACTTGATGAAAGCAGGTACCAAGGTTCACTCTGTCCCATCTGACTGGCTCTAGGTAGCTGTGAGTGATGGGGTACAATTGCTTTAGTGTTCAAATCCCAGGCACCCAACTCTGCTGAGGCATAGTACAAAGGAAACTGAAGATTTAAGCTTTTGGGCACAGCCAGAAAAATTGAATGTTGCAATACCTGTCTTTTGAGAACTTAGTTTTGCTTTTGTACCTAATGTCCAGCTGACCCATACACACTGCATGGGTCCTGTGCCTCAGTCTGCACCTGCATCTATTTCTCTCATTCCTCGCCTCGCCATTCCTGCTCCCTTACAGGATTAGTTTTATTTTGACCTATGACCTTTAGAAAGCAAGCATTTTTGCCTGGGTTGAGTTTTGTATCAAAACACATTTTCCTTTTGGAGCAAAAACAACAGAAAAGACTATAATTCTCTCTAATGTCTTTCCCCCTTAAGTGGTCACTTGAACGATAAGACGTCCACCAGTACCAAAGTTTTGTTTGTGCGGCACAGAATAAACACTTCTGCATAGTATTCATGTACTTCAAACCACTTCTCATTAGTACTGTTTATTCTAAATTGGGCACAAAGTTATAAATGGAAGGCATACCACTAGCATCTATTAATACTGGGTCAGATTCTAAAGCACTTGCTATGTCCAAAAAGTGCTTACTTGCACCATCAAGTTCTGTTTAAAGTAATGGCGCTTTAATTCCTTTTTGGCTGCCTAATCTGGCCCACATTTAGGGATGCAACAAGATTTTTTACAGCATTGGTAAGATGATAAAGACACTTTATGGAAAAAATTCTAAGCTCTTGAAGAAAGTGATAGCTGATGTCGTGTCATTGTTTCCATATCCTTCTTATAGCAGTGTAAAGTGGGGACCTTTGCTGAAATGGTTGCCAATATTTCCAGTTTCACACTCTTTTTCAAGGGGTTATGACCTTCTTACCAGTAGTTTGAGCAGGAGGTTGTTGTGAAAATGTTTTTTCCTGTCTTGGAAGAGAGACATTGGGTTTAAATTGCAAACAAATATCATTCTTCATGTTTGTTATACACTTTCCTGAGACATTCGTTCATGGATTAAAATGACATGTGGCAGCAGTTAGAAAAATCTTCACTTTAAAAAGAAGGAAGTATAGACTGGATGGAGAAGTGATGAGCAGTGTTATTTTTTCACCCCTTTAACCATTGTAAGAAATCTGTTTTCAGCAGCAGTATGTGTTGTGTCAGTACCCAAAAGGGGCTTGAGTACCATGTAATTAGATGTGTTCACAGTACCTCTTTCAAAGGACCTAGCACTCTATTCCAAGCTACTTTCTGTTGAACAGAGAGCTCTCAGCCTCCCTCCTGTTATCACACATAAAGCCAAAAGTTAATCACGCATCCAGAAAGTCACGCTGCTGCACTGCTCTGACAGTGCCATTCTGACAACTGTCCTAAATGTGTCTGCAGTCCCTGTGTTCCCATTTAGTCTTGTCAGTGCTTCTCTTTAATTTATCTTGTTTCTTGTCTTTTATTTTTATTTTTTTGTCCTGCATTGTATTTGTAAAAAATGGAAAAATACTCCCTGTGCATTGTCTTGCTGAGCAAACCAAACTGTGCTAACTCACCTTCAGTGTATATTTTTTAGCACTCCTGATCTTTTGAGATGTCTTCTTGCACTTCATCTTCACTTGAATACAGGTCACTGTATCTACATAAGTGCACAATAAACTTGGAGTCTTACCTGGGCACACTGCAAAAAAAAGCTTTAATGAAATTTCTTCTGTCCTTAGCCTTATCACATTAGCCCTGGAGATACTTTCAAATGGTATGATAAGAATCTGTGTTGAAATGTATCATCTCTTTGCTTGAAAACACTGTTTCTAGTATAATTCTTTGCTGTTCACTGTGTGCTTAGGGATCTCAACACCTGTGACCAGAATTCAGCTTCATTTCATCTAATGACTACCACCTGAAAGCTGACACCTAGTCCATGGCAGCTGTCTAGGGTGAGGTTCTAATTGATGTAAGGCAATTTAGCTCACTGATCTTAGGGTGGAAAGACTTGTATCTTGGCATAACATTTTCTCTCTTAACTACAGGAGAAACCAGAGGAATTGACTTGACCAGATACCCTAATTTTGGGATGGTTATGTGAGATGAATCCTACTCCAAATTTGGATAATAATTGAGTACTAGAGATGAGATGATGGAAAAATGTTTGAAGGAAGAGGCAATACTGTATGTCATCAGTTTTGTTTATAAGAAAGAGGGTGCATACCTAAAGCTGCTGGTACTACACAGTATGTTAGCAACAAAACCCTCTTTGTGCTAAAAAAGGTGGGGAGCAAAAGGACTCCTGAAAATTTAAGTGAAGAGGCGAACAGAGAAATATGAGCGTTATTAGTGGTTCAAATTTGTTTATCAAGACTCTTAAAATGAAGTCATCCAAAGATTTATAGCAAAGATTTCAGTTTTGGCCTAAAGAAGGAGAAAACTGTTAGTCTTTTTTCATTGTTAAAACACTGTTCAAAGTTCATGGTCTATCAAGATTTCCTAACCTTATCAGGAGAACCTCAAAGAAAATGAGAGTGGGTGTGCCCAGACAAAAAGAAATAAACAGGGGCTAACATAACTATGAAATTCAGCATGTGAAAAGATACTAGGCAGACAGTCAAAATTACAAGAACAAATACACAAGAGGGCAGAATTCTTACTGCCAACAATTACAGCAGTATTACATACCACTTGTGTTCTCACTTATGCTAACGTTATGCTAGTACAGCTCACTTGATCTTTCTGGAACCAGTCCCTATTTTCAGTGATGTGAAAGCAGAATCATCCCACATGTGTCTCTTGCTTTTACTTCTCCTTGGGACTAAGAGCTGAGGGAAATGGAAACTTCTTGTGACTGTTAATATTATACCCTACAGAAGGTTGGGCTGAGAAGCAGGAGTTGAATATCTTTGTATATATTCTTCTGTTACACAAGAAATTATTTTTGAATGCAATAAAAACATTGACCCTGGATCCTATTGCACTTAACAGTGGTGTAAAGAGTTCTCTGCAAGCCAGCTGAGCAAAAATAACGAAACTTTAGTGAAAGTTCAAAGCCAGGCCTCTTGCTTCTGATAGGAAAATCCAGCAGGTTCTCCCAATCTTGGCTTTCTCTGGTTCTGACTTTGGTAAGTTAATATGTTATTCAGGATATTTTAGGATACTTTAATTGGATAGATAGCATTGTATCTTACAATTAATTTCTTATGTGAAATAATTTAGAAGTATTAGAATAAAAGTTTCTGAGTGTAGGGATAATTTTTACTTTTTTGTGTGTTTCAGTGCTGGTGAATAGGTCAACTCTATGACTGGCTACTACAGTTATTACCATTGCTGCTGCAGCTACAGCTATGCAATGGAGAAACATTTCAAGAAAAGGCAGCTGCATCACTATTAACATAAAGAAGAAATCTTAATACTTGAAGGCCTTTTTATGTAAAGTCTAGTACAAGCAATACAACCCTCTCAGTATTAGCAGGCCTTCCCAGCTGAGATTTAAGATAGGTATAGGGAAAAAATGTCAGCAGTCCAGGGAGGTTGTTTTTCTTCCTTCTGAGAACTAAGGCAAAAACCCAACTGGGCTATTTGCTGGTATCCTGAACCATTATTATTCTCCGAGTCTCATTAAAACTAAAGAAAACAAAACAAAACCCCTGCCTTTGTCTCAGGTCATTCCAGAACATTTGCCCTCCCTTGTTATGTATCCAGGCAGGAAATGTTTTTCCTCTTTTAAAATGAGCAATGCAAGGATATTGTGGAGAATGCATGTAGGGCAATACGCTATCAGCACCCTCCAGTTGTTTATTCATGGCCATTTTCAGCCCAGACAGGGACACTAAGTTCTCTTGGATTCTCACTGTGCTGGCAAAGTCCTCTGTATGTGACAACAAAAAAGCCCAACAACCACTTCCTGGTAAGTTTCAGATGATCACTTTTCCCAGCCTCACCTCACAGCTTCATTCCACTGCGGAAAAGAAATGCAGAGCTCTACAGCAGACTTGTCTCTACTGTATATTTGTCAGTGATAACCGTACAGTTTTGCCTTCTCACATGTTTTGCTTCTCTCTGTAGGAGATAATAACGAGGGTTTACTCTCCTTTGCCCTGTCAGTTGATGTGGCCTGTGTCTAAGGTCACTTCAAAACAACAGGCCCTCAACTGCAGTCCTTGGCGAGGGACCTTTTCTATAAAAACGCATTGTTTTGCTGGAGGCAGCAGACTGGGTAGGGTTATGGCATGCCAGAGATGCACAGGAATGCGAGGCTACTTCATAAGCACAATTTTCAATCTCAGCATGTCTCTCCACAGCAATGTTGTGTTATGAAATTAACATGGATGTTTTATGCAGGAAGTTTTACATTTT
This sequence comes from Falco naumanni, assembly GCF_017639655.2. Taxonomy (NCBI): domain Eukaryota; kingdom Metazoa; phylum Chordata; class Aves; order Falconiformes; family Falconidae; genus Falco; species Falco naumanni. The sequence goes on along the minus strand of NC_054059.1, from coordinate 54,876,807 downwards.
ACATACATTACCAGCCATGGTGCCACTTAGGCAAGGAGGGTTTCTCTCGGTTAGGTCATGAGATCAAGAGCCTCCTTTTTGCACACAGAAAAAGGAGAGAACTGACAGCAGTGGTAAAGTCCTCACACTTCCTCAGTCCTTTTTCTAGAGAAAGCAATTTCCAGGGTATTCAAGGTTCAGTGACATTGGCTGCTTGGTTATTTTATTCCCCAGCTTGTGACAATTCCCTCCTATGCATATTTTGCATGTGTCCATAACAAATAGCAATCGTAATTGCACCTTGAACAGAAAGCAATGCTCATTTTCGAAATGTGGGTGCCAGCTGGAGATTACAGGGCTTGTTTTCTTTCTAAAACAGACTTTCTTTTTAGCCTCAGCGACTCCCTCCCACTTCCTCTCCAAATACATTTCATGCTTGGTAATGATCACTCCGGTGATAATACTGATGAGAGTTAAAAAGCTGGAGGTCTGTCAGGCTGATAGCCACAAATTTAGGAAACCTAAATTCAAATCTCTGTCACAGACTTCCTGTGTTATCTTGCAGAAATCACTGAGGCACAGAACCACAACAGGCTGCATTCGCCTCAATTTCTGTGCTACAGTTTTACATCTGTCAAATGTAAAGCATAGGATTTCTATTGCATGACTTAGTGTAAATTCAAATGGTGAAGTTCCTACCTATTTGGTGTGATGGGGGCCACAATGCTTTTTAAACTCAGACTTCTGAAAGGGATCATTAGGATACATGGCAAGAAGACTTGCTTTTACTTACTTGTTCACTCTCATCATGAGGAAGCCCAGTCTGAGCACAAGAATAAGCACTGTGGAATTGCAGAAGAGGATTTCTTTACCAGGAACAGATGAACAAATCCTTGCAACCTTGCTGGGAGAAACTGCTCCTCTCTTCTTAGGTTTTCCAGAAGAATAAGTGTAAAAGAATGGTTGAAATAATAAATTCTTCTGAAAAATTAGTGTTTCCTATTGAGTAATCCAAGGCTTCATTGTTTGTCAGGAAACAGAGAGATGCAGCTTCTTAAAAAAAAAAAAAAAAGTCAACCCACTAGTTAGCACAGACTAATACAGTAATTGTTAACACTTCATATTCATTTCTTGACATGTCTCTGAAAGTGTATTTCTTGCCCCAAAGAATTCTGCAGTGGCAGTTTTCTGACTGGTTGTGCTTATTTTGTGGGGTTGAGAGTCCATTGATATGTCGTATAACTTAGAAATACAGGAGGAAAAATCCCAGTTAATTTAATTTAAATAATTCTACTTTTTGTCCAAATCTATCAGCAAACTGGTAAATCCAAGTCTTTATCCTGGGTCTACACAGGCAGAAATAGAAATTACTGTCTCTAGTCAGAGTTAAGAGAGTGGGGTTTTGCAAACAACAAAACATACCCAGGCACTGTGGTCACGGGGATTTTTGAGTGGACCTGCATAAGGATCAGTTTTCCATTATCTAATGTAAGTAAGTGCACTGCTGTTGTGGGAAAGTAGTCCCTGTGATCTAGGGGCTGAAGGTAAACACCAGCAAGAACATAGTGTGAATAGCAGAACAGAACCAGCCCAAAGTTTTCCACAGCTTGACCCAAACTCATCAGCAACTACTAGCATGAGAGGTAATAAAGTTATTCTTCAGTTGCTTGCCTTAAAAATTAATGTTCAGTTTTGCTAGCACAGTGCATCCTAACTCTTATGCAGCAGTGATAGCTTCAGAGTGATAGCTTTTTCCTACCAATGTCACCTGAAAAGTTTTTAGTGAGCTGTTGTGGTAAGAATACTTATGACAACAGTTATTTTAATTAATGCTTTTCTTCTAAAACCTTAATGTTGCTAACTTTAAGAAGTCATTAGAATGCTGGCATGAACAGGAGACAGTGCTTATAGTTTTAATGAATGCAAATGTGGGGATGAGCCCATTTTCATCTTCTAAGAAACAGAAGGAATTAATCTAAAATGACATACTTAATTACTCCAAGCAGGCCTTCTTCAGTGAGGAGCAATAAAAATAAAAGCCTGTGATTATTTCTGTATTTCTGGATAGAAATGTTGATGCCATTAGCTAAGAAATATTTCAATGACAGTTTGAAACAAATGTCTCCAATACACTTTTAATGTAGATTTTAAATGTTCATTATTCTTGGCTGATTACATGCCAGTTGATCATTAAAAACAGATTTGCTGAGGCTTAAGAAGCAGGCATCCTTTACATGGATGTTAATTCTCAATAAACATGCTTTTAACAACCAGTTGGCTCACTCTGTATGTATAGCAGGGAATTCAAGTCACAGAATATTTGTAAGATGCTTACTTTAAAGTACTATCATTCCCCTGCTTATACTGTACTTTCTTCTCTAATTAAATGGAAACCCAATTATTACATAGATTTAAGACACTTTTCTAATTTGGCTTTTGCCAGATCTCCTCTTTACAGAAGTTAATTTCAGACAGATTTCACCAGTTTAATATTGAAAGTGCATAAATAAGATGTCAGAAAAAAAAGTTTGTCAGAAAGAAAAAGCGCACCTCTTCGGTTCATACAAAGAATTGTTGGATGCAAATAGATTCGTATTTTCTGAAAGATATAGTTCTGCCCTGAGCCTAGTGACAATTGATTCAGGCCTGAAGGGTTCAGAATGGTCTCTCCAAAGACTGGAAGTGGATCAAAATTCATCTAGTGTCCTGTTACAGAGAAAATGTCATAATGCAGATTCATTCAAAGATCCACATACCTCTGCAGCCATTTAAATTGTTTCAAAACAAAAAGCCTTGCTCCAAATTCTCTTAAACTTTGAAGACAAAAGGAAGTTAAAAATCCAGATCTCAATTGTATAGCTCAGTTGATCTCCTCTGTTATCAAAGGCATGGGTGAAAAGTGCTTTCAGGGAGAAACCCTGTAAAAACAATTGAAGTAATTTTAAAATTCAGCAAAACTTGCTATTCTAGCTTAATTTAACTTTGAGTTCTTGCCTTTATTTCAACATACAACTCAAATCAAATTATGGTTTGATACCGTAAAGAATGAAGCAGACACAGACACTAAGCAGAACAAACCTCCTCTCATTCTAATTCCAGTCATTTTGTGAGATGGAGGATATTGAGTTTTTCCTGTTCATTCTGATATCAATGCATCACCCATGCAGCGTTGGTCATTTTTGTCTCAATTAGTTATACTTTTTCTGAAATATTTATGTTAAGCTATATATTCAGCCATACGTTTATTATTTTAAATATATTTATGTATTGACACCTTGAAAATATGTTGAAAATTTGAATGTTATTTTTTTAAAAAATATAGCTTTTTTTTTTTTTTTTTCCTGGCAAGTGTAAGGCCTTAAATTCCTTCTCTACCCAACTATATCTCTAACCAGAGAGGCGATCATTGCTTGTCTTCTCTGAGCTCTTCTGTGCCTTCTTCACACGTATTCGATATAGAATTAACTGGTTTTGTTTTCAGATCTTTTGATAACATTAGATATACAAATATCTTTGTACATATGCCTTCTTATCCTTGTAGGATGGCAATGCTGTTTCCTTCTACACGCTGTTTATTCTGTTAAAGACCCGTATGAGGAGGAAAGGAGTCTGCAGAGCCAACGTGTGAGTTGACCCAACACTGTTTGATATAATCCATCCATCTATACTGCCTGTAAAACCTGTTAACAAATGGTAGAAAAATGCCTAAAGGGTTAGAGAAAAGCTTTCTGAGAGTTGCAAGTCTTATTGCAGAGAAATGACAGAACCTGTAGCTTTTGCAAGGCCAGGGAATGAAATCCAGGCAGCAAGGATTTTGCCAATGATGCTGGCAGGTCAGGCCTGGTCAGGTGAGGTGCAGGGCCCTTACTTTCAGCAAACCTTTGAGTATCAATGGCTCTAAAGAAGAGTATTTTGTTTCTTTTGGGGAAGGTAAGAACTTTTCACAGCTGAATAATCTGCAGGAAATGGGGCTAGAGAAGAAAAAAACCCACCTTTTCCTTAGACCATTTGTAAGGATCTGTGGTTATGGTGCAGACCAAGGAAAGGACATAAAATTGTTTGCCTATAGGTACACAATTTGCCTGTCAGTTTTACTACAAGGGATCACAGGCTTAGCCAGTAGTAAACTGGCTCTGCTTTGTCTTTCTTCCTTTCTCTTTTTTTTCCTCCCAGAATAGCTCAGACCTGAGATTTTCCAAGCCACAGTTACTTCACAGGGCTTTTTTCTATCCAAGCCCGTGGGTGAAACGACAGGTGCACCACGAGGTTAAGAATAAGCCTCTGGGTGAAATGCTAATGGTCAGGCTGCTGACCCACTTTGCACAGCTGGCAGGCCCATGCTTTCCTCTAAGGGTGCCCCTGCTACAGAGGTTTGGGCTCCCAGAGCGGTGTGTGTGCACAGCTGCTCACAGGAATTGGAGGAATAGACTTTTGTTGTAAGCAAGTTGTCCTATTAGTCCCGAATCCAAGACTGACCTTTTCTTTTCGGGTGGATGCTGAAACTGGGTGGGCCTTGGCCTTTAGCAAATGGACATTTGGTTGTGAACAGGGCTCATGTGATGATATTAATGATTGGTGATTAGTACAAGGAAATAACAGGCACATGGCCTGTTCTATAGGGGGTCATCAAGCTAGCCAAGGTAGCTGTATTTCAAGAAAATGCCTAATAACCTGAAGGCTTTCTAATACCATTAGAAGTTTTATATTCTGGAGTAAGGTAATCAAATCTCATGCTTCGGGGCACACGCTGATCTCTGCAGGAACCAGGAAGGCATTTCACCCCACGAGAGCTTTATGCAGTTGTCTGGGTGGTTTCCATCTTTTCCCAAAGCAATGGTGAATGGAGGCTGTTGGAGGCAGAATGCTGAACTGCATGGAGTGACCCCCCCATATCTGTGTCCCCATGTAGCTCTTTAAGGAGTAAAGATTTTGAATCCTATAGAAATGAATGCATTATGACAGGAAAGCTCCAGCAAAATGCCTTCAAAGTGAAACCCTGGGCCAGCTTTCAGTCTCTATTAGGTAGGTACAGTGCTCATTGAATCCAGTCCCAGAACAGAGAACAATACTTGGCAAGCTCCTTCTAGTGAGGAAAAATGATTAATGCCTCGTGTCAAGTGCTCGTACAATGGTGTGGCACTTGTACACAGTGTCTTTTCTCTTCTTAGGTAGCATGCTAGTGACTGCATGAAAGCAAAGCAGAGTGTTCACAGCATCAAGTTTTTTATTCTCCAACTCCTAACACACTGTCATGCCAACCAGCTTCTCTGAATGCCCATCTGATAGAATCTGTGCCCTGATTTGGCTGCCTTCTGCTCCTCTTCTCCTTTTAATTGTCTCTGTGGCTTTTTCTCTTCCTTTTTTTTTTTTTTTTTTTGTTTCCTTTTCATTTTATTCTGCCCAGCTGAAGGAAATGATTTGTCAGTTGTTATTGAAATTTTTACTTTGATCTGACTAATGTAGAATATTTTAATCCAGCACAGAATATGATGCTGCCACTTTGTCATTGCCAAACTGTTGAGGTTTTTTTTTTCTCACGGGAACATTTCTATACACATATATATGTACTTAACTGTAACACGGACAAAGGCAAATTCCTCCAGCAAGGCAACTTTTGCCATCAGCTCAAGCCAAGACTTCTCACTTTTTTCTGGCTGGAACACAATGTTTAAGTTTATTTTTCTCATCATGTCACAGTCAATGTCCTTTTTGACCCCACAGTCAGTACTTTTTCCTAGAGATACCCTGATACCCATATTTATTGTTATTGTTTCTCACAGCCTTGTAAAATTTGTGATGGTGCAGCCAAGGAAGACTTTTGAAATGCTGCATCTCAAACACTGGTATCTAGAAAAGTAATTGGCTCCTCAGTCACTTTGTCAGTTTAAACACCAAAACTACTCAAGATTTGGCAAAATGAAAGCTAATCCTCTATCTGAGAGAAGATGACAAAGTAGAGAAATTAATCTGTCATTTCTTTTTTATTTACTAGTTAAAAAGGGGAAAAATCCTGTCCTCTGTCCAGTGGAGCATACAGAAGTAGTAAATGAGTAGGTACAAATATAATGCAGACCATAACAGTGTTACCTTTGTCATTCAACATGGAAAGAGAGGAACAAGGCAAAATAGTTCACAGAAAGTACTACTACCGGAGAAAAGCCTCCAGCTTTCATTCTTCTTGGGATTATCCTTTCTCCTTGAATACAGAGTATCGCTGCATGTTGGGATCTACCCAGACATGCTGGGGCACATAATGTCTCAAAACTATACACCTTTGAGGAGAAGCAGGAAAACAAGGAGTGACAGCATGTTTCACATGGTGGTCCCTTGTACCTATTTCTCCAAAAGAGGCCAAGGATGGTTTGATTCTGATTTACACATCCTTGTGAAATTTTTTGACTTCTAAAAATGTCATAATCTCCTTGTTCTTCCCTAGGATTTGATGCAGATGGCAAACTTGAGAAGAAGTCTTAAGGACATGAGGACTATGGGTTAAAAGAAATGGTATGGGGAATGGAAAGTGATTGACCTGAAGTGGCAGAAGGCTGAAGCTGTGATTTGTGATGCAAGAGGAAAAAATTAGAAGGGACAGAGGTTTAAATGGTCTTGGAAAAAAGGACAAGATTTTTTACTGTCATGCAGGAAAAGAAGGAAATCCAGTAGAGAGATGAAAGAATATGATCAGAACTTTTTGTTAAGGGTTTTGCTTTTTGTGAACCAGAATGCTGCAATACTGAAAAGCAATGGAAGCAGAGATTATGACAAGCACAGCTGCAGAACACAGCGGCAAACAGCTTCTAGAGGATGCTTTATATGCTCCACAGCTTCAGCAGAAGGCCACCATACACTCAGCAAGAGACAGTTACAGTCATCTGTGATCATCAGCCAATCAGACACAACTCTCCTGGGCACGGTGAGAGGGGATGCACAGCTTGCAGATTTGTTGATGGGTTTAAAGGTAGGAGGAACAGAGTATCTGGGCAGGGAGAGGAGAACACAGGAGGGAGATGTGAGAAGGTGAGCCTCTTCCACCTAGCGTGATTAAGGAGCCAGCTTTGTTGCCATTGCAACATCACTTACAAAACACGAGCCCAATCCCTAATGAGCTTAACTTTAAAAATAAGAGAAAGCCTTCTTGCCTCAGAGTACTTGTTATGTGCTCAGAATGTGCTGTTCTCTTTCCAAAAGCTTTTCATCTTAAAGTGAGTTTTTGCCAACCAGTCTGAGACAGAGTTCTGTGAAACAGTGTGTCAAAAGAACAAGACTGTGTGCCATTCAACTTTAATAAGTCATGGGAGAAGATATTGTTTAGATTTGCAGAGTTTATACTCTCAGATTTATAAGTATAAGTAATTAAAAGGAAGCAAGCCATCTTGGGCCTTCCTATGCTGTAGCTCTTACAGGGCCCAGTGTCCTGCATCTGGCAAGGTTCAAGGGTCTGTGTCCTTTTTGAAAGGGAAGGGATTAATTGCGTTGGCTACTCCTTGCTAGCAATGCAGGTAGCTCTGTGGGCAGAGTTCATGGGGTCTCCAGGCTGCTTAGGGAAAAAGGAGAACATTGCTAAACTTTTTCCATCTTGCAAAGCAGATTTTTTGGTCTGTTGCCATCACAACAACTCCAGTATTTTGGACCCTTGTGTAAAACTTCGGATCCCAAAGATCTGAGCTGGTGAGTGAGTGTACAGAGCTACAGCAGAGCTGAGGTCCCACTTTGCCTTTGGGAGGCAGGTGTGACAAGAAGCTGGGAGCAGGCTGGGGAGAGCTGCAAAGGTGGCAGATCTCCCTAGGATTCTGGGCTGGCTTGTGAAATGCACCAGGCAGGATCCTGGAGTCCTTGTCCACATAGACACCAAGGGCGAAAGGAGAGGCAGGACAGAGATTTGGGAGGCTGTCTAGGCACCTTAAAACAACAAGGCTCACATGGCAGTGCTCTCTGAAAGTTTTAAAGTACTCTGCGCAGAGCTAGAGAGAGAAGCCAAAAGGCAGAGTTTAAATGTCCAGCAGAAAAGATGGTAGATGAGCAGGGACTCAGGATCATATAAATGGGAGGGAGATCCTCTGTTATACAGGAGATATAAACAGACATACGGGCTTTGTGTAGACGTTAAAGAAAACAAACTTCTAACACTTAAAACAAGAAGGTTGTGAATGAGCTTTTAAAATGATGAACGTTAAAGGGAGCTGATGGGTATGGAAGAGCTTATGTTTTGACACTATTCTTCAGTTATGGATTCTGTATCCAAACAGGAGACAGATCAGTAGTCACATAAGAAATGGAAAACTGTCATCTAGAGTGCTAGGAACAAAATGAGTGGTATGTGTGCTTTCGGAGGATTGCAAGAAGTCTAATAAAGATGAGAAAACTGGAGTACACAGGCCTTCACAAAAATATTGACACTGGGTATGCCAGGGCCTGGGTGGAAGAAAGATCACCACAGTACATAGTGGTATAAAATATACCCAAAAATATAGTGAATTCTTCTGGAACTGCAGTAATGTTAGAGGTTATTAAGGACTTATCATAAAGGTAGATTAACAAATTAATTGCCTGGGTGAGTAAGACCAAGTATGTACAGGCTGAAATTCCAGGCCTAAATAGGAAGAAAAATAAATCATCAGCTGAAAAATAAATCATCAGCTGTCTGATGAAGTAAGCAACAGTGAGTGCCATCCTAGGGAGCAGGAAATGCAGTGCAGGTAAGAAGGTAAGGAAATTTGAATAAAACAGGGAACAGCATTACAGGCTTGTTTGCCCACACCTGGAATGCTGCATGCTACTCTAATCCTGTCACCTGAAAAAGGGTGTATGAGAACTGGAAAGAGTTCAGAGAAGAGCAACAGGGATGGCTGGACATACAGGATGCTTTCTGCATGACAAAAAAATTAAGTGAACTAAGATTTTTCAGCCTGGGAAAGAGATGGCTCAGGCTGATGCAGTAGAGGTCTATTAACTCATGAGTTGCATAGAGAGAGTAAGTAGTAGTGGGTGTAATTTAAATATCCCTTCCAACAGTAAAACTACAGGACATCAAATGATGTTAGTAACAGCCATATTTGGGGAGGGGTGGGGTGGGAGGAGGTTACTAACACAGTTGTAGTAGTCCAAGCCGACCTAAGTTCAAAGGGAGACTGGATGAGTTCAGAGAAATTTGTTGAGAATTTTTAAACACACTGAAATCATATCTGCTTCAAGATGCCACTGAGATAGAAATATTCAGAGGCTATGACAGTAAAATGGGGAAACATCGTGCACGCCTGCTTTATTTTTAGTATGTTCCCTCAGCATTTGCTTGAAGACATTACTGGAGATAATCCGTTCCTGTGGTCTGATCCACTGCAAGCTCTTAAGTTATTATGTGAGAGTATTTATTCAGATCAGTGGTGGCCAGAGGACTTCCAGACTGGGCCTGACGTGTATCTCCTGATGGGGCTTAGGCCTGGGCTGGGTTCTTGTCAAGACATAGAGGAAAGCTTTGACGGCAAAGCTGGCATATGAAATCTCATGCCCACTGCCTTCCCGGTGATGCAGCGATTGCCTCCTGTCAGTGCCAAGGCAGCTCTCCCTGGAGCAATCCATCCAGTGGTCCAGGGTGGAAATGCACCTTTTTCAGGAAAGGCAAAACCCACCCTCACCGTTTCAGTACAGAGTTTACAGGGGGACCCCAAAAAAGTTGCCCTGGTTTATCTGGGAGGACAGTTGGCCTTAGCCCTTGGGCGACGTTAACCACCTGAAAGCAGTAAAGGGGAGTGGGAAATGAAAGTCTTTGCTGAGAGAAGGTAAGAACAACTGCACCCTTCAGTGCCTTGACATAATTGTGACATTGTGCTCTTATCATAGCAATAAAATAATCTGGACTAAAAAATGTGCCTTTGTTTTGTAGTACCTTTTTTACACCCCCAGTATTTCATTCCTCTTAGGCAGAAAGCAACACACCCAAAACAGTTGAGTTGCCTCAGCCAAGGGCATGACAAGGACATGAACAGGTGTTGCTTGCTTTTTGCTGCCTGACAAAACATAATGTGGACCCACTTTCCAGGAAATGAAGGAGCCATAGGGTTTAGGAATGGATTTTTTTTCAAAAGTTCAGTTTTTTCATTTAGGCAATGACAGAACTGGCTATGTGCATGGGTCTGACTCTAAGAGATGATCCTTGCAGCAGGTTTTTAAGAAGCTTAATTACAATATAAACACTAAGGCAACAAACAGGAAACAATGGGAACTTAAGAAAATTTCTGCTTTATGTAGCCTGAATTCCAACCATGTTCCTCATAAAAAAGCAGACTGATGAGGAAACAGAACAGGAGGACACACTCATGAGAGGTATTGTGACGTACAACTCAACTGCTATATCCACTGCACAATGATTTAGGTCTTGTCAAAGGTTTGTGTTGTGTTTGTCGCCCACTGTTTGAGCTTTCCATATGGTTACATTTGTAGGTATAGTCACCAGACCTGTGTACTCAAGTAGGCATGAATATTCATTGCCAGATTTTTTGTTTTATCTTAAGGGGATAATATAGTTAGAAGTGAAAATATGTCATCTGAGATTTTTTCGGTCATTCTAACTGGAAAAGCCAGGGGCAGCACACGCTACACACTTTTATCCAGATTATAGTAAATTCAGATAAAACTACAAAAGGACTCTAAATGTTTAAGAGCTGCTCTATAGCTGAACATATGTGCTAAAGCACAGTGGAAAAAATAGTAACAAAAGTGTCAGGTGTCTAGAGCAGTTTAAATACAGCAGACCAAGACTGTCTGGCTGCTGATGCATAGTCCTGCCAGCTGGCTTGGGAGATTTGGGTACCAGTAAAGCACTTGGGCTCAGAGCCACACACCTCAAACTGATGGTATCAGAGCAGAGGATGATTTATTTTTGTTAAGTCCTGAATGTGGATGTTTGCACAGTCATTTAAAGAACGTAAGTACTACACCTGCAGAGGCATGTTCATTTCCTTTGGCAAATTTGGGATAATAATTAGGAACTGTGCCAAAACTACTTAAAATTCAAGGGGACCACTGAGAAAAAAAAACCCAAACAGGTTTAAATTAAAAGTTGGGAGTACAACATCAAAAGTAAGACAGGCTGCCAATAGTTTGCAAGGTGAAAAAGTCCTCACCACAAAGGAAAAACAGGTAGTATCATCATGACAGAAGAAAAAAAATCTATTTCATGTCAAATATTCTTCTTCAGAAAAGAAATAAAATAAGTGATAGAATGAAAAGAAATATTAACACATAAAGTGAAGGCTCCTTTAGTCAAGGTCGTGGAGAGTTCCTTATTAGGGTTTACATCATTGGACCACTAGGCTGCTAGACTTCTGGGTGAGACCAGTGCACATTGACAGTTAGTGCCTTTGCCAGTCAGAATAGAAAAAGGGCTAAGCTGTCCTGTGGGACCCCTTTGTCACAGATGATCCACTACCAGGAAGAGTGTATGGTTTTGGCTGGCATATTCTTCCCCAAGCACTGCTGCCAGCTCTGTCTCCACGCTCTGGGGAAGACAGGACCCATTATGAGCAGATAAACAACAAAAAGAACAAAGTGAATACTTCTGCCCCCTCCAGGTTCATTAAAAACAGTCTTGCTTCTTGCTCAGAGTATTTCAGAAAGCCTCTTTACTGTCTTCCTACAGTGATGATCCCAACACCTTAGCCACAATAATGCGTTATGTCACAGATAGCTTTACTGAAGGCAATGAAACCTTTAACACCCTACATATGTAATTTAAACTGGTTTACTGGCAGGAATAGTCTGTGTCTATCTCATAAGCTCTTTCAGCCTGCAAAACAGAAGACTTGCATGCAAAGTACCTGCTGGGAATGACACCAGCAATGTTCAGGCCCCAGACCATGTCTAGGAACTGTCTGGGGGTGCGGGCTGGCAGGGACTTAAAGCGTGGCTTGCATCCCTCCTACAGGGAACTGTATAGACAGTTGCATTTCAGTGCTTGGGACTGTTCTGGGCACTGTATGGGTTACTAGCGTAGACATAATCTCATTTTCTAAAGTGGTGGAGTCCAGAGAGCTTATCAATTCCAGGATCTAGATATATGTCCACTTGCCTCCCAACCATGTTCTGATGAAGGTGATCTCATGCCTTGACTGCTCTGAGACGATTTGGATACAGAAGTGAAGAAGGGTGACTATCCAGACAACTGTGGGACCAGAGCACTCTGGCACACATTTAATCATTGATCCACACCCACTCCGATATGATAAGGCATTTCCTCATTTTATGAGTGTCCTAGAATATGGACCTACATAATAATGTTTATGACAACAGGACTCAGTCTGCATCTATTTTGCTTCTGTCCCTTTTCTATGGAAAATAGCTATGTTTGCCCTTGAATTCCTTCCAGAGCACTATCTGGGCATGAACTGTTCTGTAATTAAACCGAACTATTTCAGCTCACAGGAATAACTGAGTGCAATTTATCTGAGAGAAATTATGTATGTGATCCCTATGGAAGCCTGGAAAGACTTTATCAGCATGTCAGAATAATTTCACAGCTTAAGTAGAGAGTCCTAGAATAAACTCCACGGTCTTCTTGAAGTGCTGTGTGTTACTAAGAGCTTTGATATACTATTTGCATTGCATGTGGTTAAAAATACCCTGTATGGACACAAAGAATATTGTATTGCTAACTGCACACTGAGAAAATACATGAGAGTTATATCTTGAGACCAGCAACAAGACTGCTGCTCAGGCTGAGAGCTGCAGAACTGCTCAACTTATGGTAAGTGGAGCTTCATCTTCTGTCGCATTCATGACGTGTTTCACACTGCTAGAGACTAATGGTGTTAGAAGAGGTCAGAAGGGGTTTTGAACCTCAGAACATCTGTCCGTCAAGACCCACTTCTGGTGTCATGACCCCACTTCCAATTATACTGCCAAGCTTGTGTATAAAAGTGAGGTTGTGACCCTTGTTTAGGAACTAGTGGCTTAAAATAAGCTCTGGGAAGAAGGAATAAAAAAAGTTTGCAGGGCAGTGTATACTTGGAATGCATGTCAAGTGTAGGGTACTTTCCAAAGAAAGAAGACTAGGGTGAGGTCATGCAAACATGCAATGCATTGTATTTCTATTTAGGTCACTCTTTTTCTCCATAAAAGGGGAAGAGCTAACCATTCTCAAGACAGAGAGAATCATAGCAGCTACACAGGTTCTGCAGTATTAGGTGATTTAGATCCCTGTCCTGCCTTTGAATTGCCAAAGTGCAGAAGTTACATACCTAGAAGTAAATAGCAAGATTTTCCATTGGAAACTGGGAGTTCACTTGTCAGAAATCAGGATAGAGTGTATGCTACTTTAGCTGAGGGTATTAGTCGGTCATAAGAGAACTATGAAACACAGGCAGGATCGACCAGTCCTGAACAACACCCACATCATCCTAAGAATTATCAGATACAAGGTTTCTAGTATAGCCTGGAGATGTTCTCCATAAAAGGGGAAGAGCTAACCATTCTCAAGACAGAGAGAATCATAGCAGCTACACAGGTTCTGCAGACCCTGGAGGTGGATCCTTGTAGCATCACTGGGGATTTTACCTCTGGTACCTGGTGTGTTTTCTCCAGCAAGGTGAATTTAAACAAAACATGTGCAGAGAGGATGATTGAAATGGTCAGCGGATGAGAGTCCTGTCTTAAAAGACAGAGACTGAGAAGGACTGGCTTGTGTAGCCTAGCACAGCGAAAGAAAGGACAGGATTGCACTCCCTAAGTACATTGATGGGTGAAGGAAAGCAGGGGAAGGAACTATCTGAGCTTAAAGACCTTGTTGCATGGGAAAAGAATGTTGTTGGTTTGTGGGTTTTTTTTAATATGACTATGAATCACCCTCAGTTAGAAAGTGAAAGAACTGGCAGTACTACAAAATTTTGGCAGAGATATGATGGGCAAGAAACCTAAGTGGTTTTAAGACACAGCTTGCTGAATGGGATTATATAGGAAGATGTATGCAGTATCATGAAACAAGGAATGATATGGACATTAAGTAGGTGACGTTCCTAGTTCACAGGGACAAGAAGAATTATCCTTCTGCCAGTAGTGCACATTGGGTATGGTACATAGCCCAAAGTTTTCCTTAGCCTGACACTGGAACATTTACAGACAACTAAGGTGGAGCTAGGTCTGCTGCTATATAGTAGATTTGTCTCAAAGTGGATTGTTTTCCAGATAGGAAGCCAACATTTTGCATTGCTCAGTGTCATATTATCACTCATAATTATACAAAATTCATCTCACTCTATGGTGTTTACAACTTTCAAATGTGGGTAGTCATTTATAATAGCATTCTTACAGTGTTAAGCAGTGTCTTCCCATCCCATTTGCTTCTTTCATGTTATGTGAAACAAATGTGATTTTCCTCAGTTCTTAACTGTTTTAGTTCTGTATATTCTTTTCATCATCAATTAAGCTGTTTTTCCTGAAAAGGTCACATAGATTTCCAAGTAAATGCTTATTCCTTTTTCTCCCACTATGATTAAGATGGAAATTTGATGAGGTTTACAAAAGGGATTAAATGGTGACAGACACTGCAGCCTACCTCGCATATTTTACTGACTTTTCAAAACAGATTTACTCCCGAGAAAGGAGAGACAAATCACACTCAAATTCTTTGTAGGCAATGCAGGCCTGTTGTTCATGCAATACAGTTATGCAACAGAGAGCAGGCAACACTCAAAGTTCCAACAATCCACAACTGTAATGAAGTCCAGGTCCTGACTGAAGTCTGATCACTGGGGTTCCAGTCCGTCAGCTTTTTTTTTTTTATATATATATATAATCAATAAAGGCAACTCTCCCACAAATATGAATAGACCTGTGGTGTGTATGCCTGTCATCTCTGTGCCTTATCTCTTTCCTTTGCTCTGTATATCTTAGTTCCCTTCTTTTTATGGGTCTTACTCCATGCTTTTGGTTTTCACATGTTATCTACTGCATGCCAAAGCTCTGGCTGGTCAGCAGAACCCTTGGTGCTCTCACTCACATGTATTTAAGAAAGAGCATCAGCTGCTGGGGGTGGTGGACACTTGGAGGGTGACACTGCTGAGGAGGTGGCTGGAGGGGCACCTTTGGGAGAAGGTGCTCTGTGTTGGAGGAGAAACCTCTGAGGGACTGCAGCTGTGGGTAACCCACACCAGAGCAATGTTAGCCCTGACAGAGTGCAGCCAAGGCTAACCCACACTGGAACAGGGGTGTCTCTGCAGTACTGCAACCATGGGTGATCCACCCTGGCTCAGGGATGCCCCTGAGGGACTGTCACCAAGGATGACCCATGCCAGAGCAGAGACACCCCTAGGGGACTGCATCCCATAGATAGATGACAGAATAGAGAATTCATTTTTACAGTCCTGAGAAACCTTCCCTGACCACCGAGACCTGTCAAAGACAAATTGCAAGGACCTTTGTGGTGACCCCACCCGGCTCCCTCAGCATTCATGAGTGTAACCCATTAGGCCCCATGGAGTTTTTTGTCCAGTTTGTTTAAAACCTTCTGGGACACCCTTTCCTACTTTGACCTCTTGTATGCACCCTTTTTATGTTTGAGATAAAATTTGAGATTGTTCATCCATGCAGGCCTTCAGTCACCTTTGCTTGATTTCCTCTTTCAGGAATGACTATTCTTGAGCTTGGAGTATGTGATCCTGGAAAACCGGTAAGAAGCACAGTGGAGCAGAAAGAAGCCACTGAGCACAGAACAACAGGCAGAAGCTGTTATGCACACAATCTAACTTCCTGAGCCACCCACTGCTTCACCATAGGAACTGGGATGGACTGAGTGTATCCCACAGCAAGAAGAGAACTTGAGACTAAGAAGTAAGGAGGATAGGTGCTTAACTTCAGGTGAGCCTGAGGCAGGAGGAAAAAGGATGTGTACTTAAGTGTTTAATTGTTTATGTTCTCTCTTTCCTTTTTTCTCAGTACCTGGATCAGTGACCAGAATTTCTGTTAATTGGTAATTCATTAGATTAAGTAAAATTGCTTAGTTTTTGCCTGTGACACTTACAAGTACAATAGTCAAGCTTTCGTTTCATGGCACCATGGCGACCATTTGGCATATGCTGCTTCAATAATGTAGAGATGCATTAAAATCTATGGAAGTTACAGATAAAACTCACATTAAAAGTCTTTACACTATGAGTACCCTAAAGAGAATTTTGTTATACAGTAGGGGAACGTCAGCCAAGTTGTTGAGCCTACAGCAAGCTTTGACTACATTAATACAATAATGAGTTAAAGCTGATTAACTTTGTTGCATGACATACGCTGGTTTGAGTTTAGTGCTGGACTTCTGTAGTTGCTCAGCTTACAAACTACATCTGGTTTATGTCTGTTTTAGAGCCATGGAGCAGACACACAAAGGACTGCACCAATCTCTAGATATTGTCTACTGGGTATGTCTCTACTATGCTTTGAGCATGAACTGCTGTACATTCACAGTGTGAAGTACAATTCTGCTCTCATCTGACTGTGGAACAGCTTCTGAACATGTTGCAGAGAATCCTTGGACACAGACTCTTTGTGAAGGCTCAGACACATAGCTATAGATAGTATCAGTGTGCTGCCACCATGTTTTTGTCTGTCCTGGTAGGCTCATTGCATGGCTGACATTGTGCAGAGCGGAGGGTTGTCTCAGGAAAGACTCCTTTATATTGTGCTAGTGGGACAAATAGATGAGATTTGGAAGTACTCTGAGTTGTCCTTGTAAAAGCACAGGCTCCCAAATCTGGAAAGCAAGTGTCCTACATTGAGGTCAGGTCTGGGAACTGTAGAATAAAGGGGTTTTATGGGTAGGACTAGAATCTTTGTTTCGTTAATGTGTATGTTTAAAAAATGCAAATTTTTAGATTAAAAAAACCAACAAAAAACACAACAAAGGAACAGGTACATGAGATGCAAGTCTTTCTTCTAATACTGTTTCTGAACATTTATTGTGAGGTGCATAACAAGCTGAAAACCCCAAAAAGGGCATGGTTGACCAGAGTTTCCCTCTACTGTGTGGCCAAGAGCAGATATATACGGAGACATCCAGAATATCCATTAAAAAGAGTATTCTGGCAGACCCTTATGAGCAAAGTATTAGACAACATGTCCATGTCAGCATGTTGTACTGTCAAGAGAGGATTAATTCTCTGCTTAGCATCCTAAAATTATAGAAGTCAGTGGGAACCAGAGTAACACTAGGAGTGGGCCAATCTCTTCCCTGCTCTCAGAGAAAAGTCAGTTAGCAACCCAGGAACACCCCTGTTCCTTTTGGCTGCTTCTTTTGCCTTTTTGGCCTTTTTTTCCCCAGGTGCAGGGGAGGATGAGAACTTGCTGAGTTGGTTTTGAGATTTTAAAAATGTGAAGAAAGGGAAATTAGACCCTGGCTGTGGTTTAAATTGAAATGGAGATCAAAGTCCAACACTTTCAAGCATAAAGGGTGTGTATACATTTTGGGAGCAGCTTTCTAAGTTTGATGTGTCAGCCTGCCTGTGTAATTTTACCATACCTACCCCAGATTCCTGTCTGCAGTTACGTTTATTTTAGAAAATGTCTCTGTTGGTATCAAAAAATCAAAACAAAAATTTTCTCATTCTAGCACAGTTATTAGTAAAATCAGGACAAGAATTCTGCTTCTGAAAAACAAAGGTCTGCTAGCTGCTACACTAACACTAAGCTACTTCATCCCTTGTTACTCTCTGAACTCTTAAGTGGACCCCCTGGTTTTTTTGTGTTTTTTTTTTCTCTCACTAATACAAAGCAGCATGTGAAACCAAAGGCACTGTAGAAGGCTCGGTAGCTTCAAGAGGTATCAGGTGACCTCTGTTTACAACAACAGGTGGGCATGAAGTGCCAATGTGTGCTCCTAATCCTCATGCTGAGGCTACTGCACTGTCCCATGGCTCCTACTTGAAGCAGAAGATCTGCTAGGTGCTACTTCAGGTGTATGGGGAAGAATATTTCTTGTTGCTGTCTTGTTTGTATATAGGTTAGTTATCTGTGATTAAGAGATCTCTTTTGCTTAGTGTCTATTTCCTCTGAAACTGAGCTGAATTTGAAACAAGAGCAGTCTTTTGCAGGTACTGTTGAGATCAAGAAAGAGTTCTGGGGTATTAATGGAAGAAAATACATCTCCAACATTATTTTTTTTTAGTATCTGAAGGGGATGGTTTGTTATAGCAAGGAATTCAGAAAGCACTGAAAACTACAGAGTAATCTAGAAAATACTATAGTAAAGTCCTGTTTTACAGAACCCTGGGCAATGGTATTACTTTGTCCTGAATTCTCCACTTATAGCAAGTAAGTTATTGCACTAAGTTTCCTTCTGGAAAGCTTTCTCTTGTGGGTAGGTGTCTGCCAAACTCCCCTGAAGACAGGGACTGACCTGTGTGTTCTCAAAGTTTATAATCTTGGGGGTTGCAAGTCTTTCAGATACTTTGGCATTTACTTTGCCAAAACAAGCTGAGAAATATCACTCTAAAAATAGCTTTGCCTTTTGGCCCTATACATGCTTTAGGTAAGACATTCCTAAAGCTTAAAATAATGAATATTTTTTTAAAAAAAATTCTCTTGCAGAACCAAACTGCAAAGCTGAAAAGGATCATCATTCTTTTTCATTTTTTATTAATCTTTACTCCTTTTAATGTCAAATCCTGACTACGTTTTTGTTTATATATAACGGTTTGGGTGGGGTTTTTTTCTTGTTTTAATTTTGTTGTAGTCCTAAGATCGTGGATGATAAAGAATGAATAGAACTTCTACTTGGGAACTCTGAATAAAGCAGGATCAGTTCAAGTTAGGTGCTTACTGTATGGAGAAATGAAAGCACAGATATAATCTCTCTACAAAGAGACAATAGTCACATTAATTTACGTCCCCTGCTCAAAAGTAAAAAAACCTGGCCCATTACCACTCATGGTTGAGCTGAACTGGCAAGAGAAATCTGATGCTTTGCTTTGTTGGAAGTACCTGCTGAAACATTAAGTACTTTCTACCACACAAGCAGAATGAATGTTCAATTATTTGACAAAAATGTTTTTGCCTGGGAGTATTCTGTCATCTCTCTTGTTATGACATTGAGTCTGTAAAAATCCGCTTGTGATACATGTGTGCTATGCATGTTTTACAAGTTATAAACTCTGAACTCTGAACAAAGAGGTGAGTTGATTTGTCAGCTGAACAAGCCTGCGAATAAAACAGTGGGTCAAAATCTACAAAAAGATTTAAGACTGTAACTCCTTTCTAGGAACCAGTGTTCCCCCTGAAATAAATGGAAGGATAGGAACCCAAATACCTATGTAGATCTTGGCCTCTGTCTTCTTGATCCTTGTCCAGTGCCTTGTCTTAATAGATTCTCTTTATGTGATCATCTCCATGTTTCCTGAAGTCCTGATTTACAGCTATTTCAAGAGTCACCAAGAATGAAGATAATTATTTCTGGGCTGTGGTTACCGAGATCCCACATTGGTAATATGATGTCTAACACACCTTGCAGTTTATATGGGAGGAGGTCCATCAATACACTGGCTTTAAAGGTGCCCTTGGACTGGTCCTTATGTGAACTTGACTGCCTGTCAGGAGCATGAGTGCATAGTTTTGGTAAGCTTGGGAAGTTCCTTTAAAGGCTTGCAAAAGGCAAAGGCCTCATTTCAGCACATTTTTACCAGTGACATAATCTCCTCTTAATATTTTTACATATAAAACATTGTGTCATTTACCAGGTTCAAGAAACTCACTCCCAAAGAATGTATGCCTCTGACTCTAGGAGAGAGGATGTTAAAAAAAAATATTGTTGTCGCCATTCAGCATCTTTCCTGGGTGTCTCATTCTGTAGCTGATCCACATTCTTTCCCAGTGAGCGAAAACATGATAAGGCACTAATGTCTATTTATAACTGGCAAGGAGAAATACTTGCTTAGTGATGCAGTACTCAGCAAAGGGAAAATGGAGGAAAAGCAGCCCTGTTCCTAACTGTTTGCCGTGAGTTCTGCTGTTGGTTACTCCTCTGTGCTGAGATCCTTACTCTTCTTTGGAGGGCACCACATGTGACTTGGCCTTTGAGAGCAAAATAAAACAATGTATTCAGGACTGCACAAAACGAGCCACCATGAAACCATGTGTGCTTTTCATCTCCTCGTATTTTTCATGTTTGATTTTCATTTCTCTGCAAATGACTATTTATACGATGGTAGTATTTAGAGGCCCTGATCCAAGCTGAAGTCTTCATTGCTAGGCTGTGTGCAAGCACGTGGTGAGAGACAGGCTTTGCCCTTAAAAGTCAGTGATCAAAGTGACCCTGACAACTAAAAGATAGGATGGGAAATGGATATAATGTGACTTTCCAAAAACTACACCACAGATCAATCATTTGGTAGACAGAAGAACCATTTATTTTTCATCTTCTCCCTCCAAACAGTTAACAATGAGGTAGAAAGTAAAACAGACATCAACAGGGGAGAATTCAGCTTCAGTGAATCACTCTGGTCATTGCTTGGTATACCTTCATTCATTGCCTTGTGCTGGATGACAGAAAGAGGGACCTTGGATCTGTTTTTTACAGATGTCCTCACTACAGTGGTATGAAAATGGCAACTTTCCAGCCTTGCCAATTTGGTGACTCTTCTATTTTCAGTTGAAATGTCCCACACTGAATATATATGGCATCAGAAATAAGTCTTCATTGGCTGAGAGGTAGCCTCCATACAGAACAGCTTAACTTTTAGCATCCTGTTCAGCTGCAACTGTGTGAGAGCCAACAAGGAATATACTTCTTGTCAGCCTCGACAGCCAGGGTGCCTGTTTTCTAACCTGGCAGGGAGTGGATGGGTAAATTTATTCCCTTTCTAAGAGATGGGCAAATTTGAATATTAGGAGAGGAATATTAAGACAGACAGCACAGATTTACCGAATTTCCAGTGAACATAGATATTTTTCTTTCAGTGACGTCTGTATCCATATTGTTTCACTAGTGAGAACAAAAAACAAAACCAAGGCACAGCTTCACACACACAAGGCTCTTCCTGGATGTCATGTCATGATGTTGTCCAGTGTGCTGATAATCAATTATGTAAAAGATTTGAACGATATGATCTAAATAAGACCAATCATGTTCTAAAGACATTAGAGTTCTACTGGAATTGCTTTAAAATGTATTGCCTATATCAATGGTTAACTCCTTTTTTGAAGAGTTTGGTAGGTTGATCTTATAATTCCCTACAAACTTAGTCAAACTGTACTCTTTTCTGTAAGAAGTTTTTGAGTTTTCATCCTGGGCTTACTTAGAAAAAGCCAGTCTCTGCATGCACCTGTAAACATTGCAACTAGAAAATTGTGAGGAAACTACTGCCATACTTAATTAATTAATTAATTTATAACATTTGTTATATAGTTGAAATATATTTATATATATATATAGCATTTGTTATATAGTTGAAAACTAAGCTGAGTTATGAATAATACTGCTCTGGAGATTTAATCATGTGACTGACAAAAGAGAAACATCCTGAATGCCTGAACCAATTGTAATGGAAAAGTGAGCTATAAAACCCCTGCCTAGTACTTTTGCTAATAATACATATTTGAGGTAATGTCTACATTGTGCCTAGGAGTGATAATCACAGACTACCAACACAAGATGGGGTATACTGGGGGGTGAGATCAAAAGGGGTTCACGCTACACAAATTTATGGTCTCTTTGAAGGAAGATGACAGAGCTGGATACCATCAGAAGATTGGTTACAGGTATGTTCAGTGATCTTGGCAGAGTCAACCCTCTGGTAGCCTAACTTTCGTTGCGATTTTTCCAGTGTCTTGTCAAAAGAGAGATTTCGGTAGGAATTTGAAGGAAACCAGTAAAATGTCTTTCCTTTCAAGACCTCATTTGAAAATTCAATTATGTGAAGTTAAGTGACTGCAAAAGGTGGAAGTCAGCTATCAGTATAAGTGAAATAGTAGGGGAGATAGGAACTGGCTGGTGAGAAGCCTTTTTTTTCTCTGATGTGAAAGACTAAAGAAACACAGTTTAAGTTGCAAGGAGAAAGGTGACAGTAGTCAAAGAGATGGACTAGGAAAATGATTGTTGCAATAACTTTCTAAATGGCTAGGAGAAGGGAAACCCTGTATTAATAAAAGCAGAGGGAAAAATGGATATATAAGGTGAAATGGTTAGGCAGCACATCTATCTGATGGTACAGCAGCTTTTCACATCCTTTTCCTGCAGAAGTGAGAGAGCTTAACACCGAGGAACTGCCCTGTGGGACAAGCGTCCCTCGCAACCAGGACTTGAAAAATAGGGCTTTTTTTGCCAAAATTCTTTGGCTGTGAGAAGCACCTTCCAATTTGTTCCCTATAAAATAAACCTGATTCTTCTGTTGAATCTCTCTGGGTGGAAATCACAGGGAAAATATTCATTTGTGCTCTCTTTTCCCTTACTGCAGGATGAGTGTCCAGGAAAAGGTCATGACATGGGCATAGGGGATGGATGACAGAGCTCTCCCTGCAGTGTCTGAAGTGGCCAGAGACTGTCCTGGCTTGTGAAAATCCCCCAGCAGTGAATCCCTCTGCCTGGTGTATGTCTATTTTGTATAATGCAAGATGAATGAAACATGCTAGACGATTTGGCCTTGAGATGCTATAATCATGAACAAACTGCCCAGAACAAAAATGTTTAAAGACACAAACCTCACAGTCCTCCTTTACTTTTGATTTTCCTTTCCCCATGCTGAATCCATTAATTGAGATATTTTGAACCATGGCTTAAGGAAGGCCTTAACTCTGCGGGTACTGACTGTTACCAGTTCATACAATCACTCCATGGGTGGCAGTTAAAAAAATACTCTGAGGTGGACCGCAGGAGAATCCCATTTTCCTTGTCTAATTCTGTGGGTACAGGGTGGAATTTTCTTTTCCACACTCACTTATATTAATGAAGCAGGCCAGGCTGTAACAGATAACTGATGTCACCACAGTTTGGAAAGTACACACTTAAATGAAAATATAATGCAGCCTTCTCACAAATTGTAAAACTGGACAGCCTGCAACCATCTGGCACTCAACCTCTAAATGAACATTTGTAGGGACAATGTTGCTCTTTCTGTAAGAGTACCACCCTCTAACAGTGATCATCACACAAAACCCGTTTTCAAGTTGAGCTTTATTCAACTTTCAAAGTGCATGTGAAAAAATAAATGCTATTTCCAGTGCAAGCCAAAATAGTCGCAACTATTGCATCCTTAAATCACACCCTATGCCTGCCTGTGTTAGTACTGGCAACAGTAAACACCGTGCATCTCAGCCCCAGTAATACATTATGAGCAAGATTAAATATGTTGTAGACTTTAGGGGGGGGAAAAAAAGTGTGGAGAGGTTGAAATCAATGCACAGTGGAGCTGCATGCCTATTACATTTCCTCTGAGCTGGCTTTGATGGTCCAGGTGAGGACCCCTACTTTAGGTATAAAAAATACTTCTTTCTAGTGACAGCTTGAGGTCAACTCCACTAATAGGTACTTCCAGTCTAAAAAATCTTGGTGGCAACTGTCAGTTTTTCTGTTCAAGGCAAGCAAAGCCGCTAATTTCATCAA
The DNA here is from genome assembly GCF_017639655.2 of Falco naumanni. Classification (NCBI taxonomy): domain Eukaryota; kingdom Metazoa; phylum Chordata; class Aves; order Falconiformes; family Falconidae; genus Falco; species Falco naumanni. Next base: position 54,853,262 of record NC_054059.1, on the reverse strand, counting down.
AACTGAACCACAGTAGGAAATAATTAGAAATTCCTTCATGAAAACAGTCTTTGTTGACAGACATGATATCACTCCTTCTCAGCCTTGTCATGTAATAACTCACAGTAGTAATATGGAGTATCTGAGACAATGTGTTTGGTTATATGAGAAACATTTAGTTTTTCACTTATAGACTTACAATGCAGATCTGAAGAGGCAGAATCATCCAGAGAGTCAGTGGATAAGAGTCACAACTGAGGATATGCAAGTCCAGCTTAAATTCTGACCTTGGATCAACTGAGAAACCTGAAAGTCTTCTCTTAACACTTGGTTTTGCTGCCCCATGGTGTGACAGAACTGGTGGTGGGCAGTTCCTGCTCAGAAGATTTTCCTTTCCAGCTTTCTAAAGGTGTTTCAGTTAGTGCTGACATGTGACGGAACTGGCTGGGAAACCTTACGCGAGGATTGCTTTTACATCTATTGCTGCTCGGTAAGAAGAAGTCAAGCATGTGCCTAGTCTGAAATATGTGCTTAACCATTGATGGAAATGGAACATAGTCACATGATAAGTGTTCATCTGAATAAAGCCATTTCTTTGAAAGGGTAGTCAAGATAACTGCTCAGAGCAGCCTCCTGCATTTAAAACTGACTAAATTTTTTCTAAGCCCAGAAAGACTAATTTCTGTCATGATTACAGCTGGGCAGAGAAAAACTCAGTTGCAACATTAGTTCCTGTGTTATCTGGTGACCAGTCAGAATGGAAAAGACCTTGGCCATTTGGAAAACTTTCTGGCAGAAGCCAAGAAGGCTGCCTGCACGTCTTCCATGCTCCCCTGCCTGCTTGGCTTCTTGTGCTTTGGTGGCTTTTCTGCCGACAGTTCAGTTTTACAAAGAATTTCTAACTAGGTTATACTCACATTCAGAAATGGCAAAGTCCTCTGTGGGAAAGAATTGCTGTTCCTCCTCCACACCACTTTCTGGTTACTTAAATTTCTGTAATTTATATGGGTTCATGAGACTATGATTTTCTACTGTAGGGTTGAATGAGAAGATAGATACTTTTAAAACTATTTCACCTTATAGTCAGTCACCTTGTGGATTATGGAAGGCAGCTTGCATGCCAGTACGGATAGAATAGGAAGTGATGACCAGGTAAGTGTGCCTTAAAAAGATGATAGTCTATGGACATAATACAGATTGAATTTTGTTTTGCTGAGTAAGACAATTAATGTCAGTCATGTGTGACACGTAATTCTTTCTGCGGGGTCTTTCCAAAGAAAGGCTATGCTTTCACTACATAGTGAAATCTGATTTCAGAAAGTATTCAGCTGTGCAGACAAAGCACGCCCTGTTTTGGGTGCTTTTCCAGACTGCAGTAAATCTCTGGGGAACCACTCTTAATCTTAATTTTGAAATACTTTTAATAAAGTTGTTCTAAGTGCCTAGCAGAATAGGCTGACATTCAGTGTATTTTTCAAAAATCTGATGCACCTGGAATTTTTACTCCTTGGTATGTCATGGTTAGAATTTTTTGCTAAGTGTCAAAGAAAATCCAGCCCTTTTGACCATATTTTAATGTGTCCAAAGAAAGGTTTTTTCTTCTTATAAAATAACTTTCTCTGGCAATATCTTTCCCATTTCTCTATAGAGGAAATTGCAGCATTATGAAGAAAACATGCCAGAAATCAAGGGTGAGAAAACAGTAGTGCACCAAAGTACTGAGAAGTAAATAGTGCGGTAGTCAAAAAGTCTGCACTTCACTCTACGGGTAAAAAGATCCCTGTTTAGTCTGTGGCTTTGTGTTTGATTGTGGGCTAGTGTCTCACTGAGAAGTTGACACAGACATGTTTTCATATCTTGATTATTTTCCTGAGACTTTTGTACTACCATCTTTACTTTCTTGAGGAAAATGGACAGATTATCCTTTTGTGTACAGGATCAGTAGGATAGTTACTCTCTGTCCATATGTAACTCTCCCTTGCAAAGCCAAGCATAGGAGTAATAGAGAATCTTCCAGAAATGATAGAGGCTTTTTAAGGCTATCCTGAACAGTACAGAATAAACATAAGTTTTGATCAGCTCATCCTTTCCTCACATTTACCTTTGTATATGAAAGCATTTCGGCCTCTAAAACTTTATGGTTGTCACTTTATCTGTGGAAGGCAGCACCCTAGACTGGGCATCGCCACAGACATTTCATATTGTCAAATGAGAGCTTTGGTTTGGCATAGGAATACAGGCAAAAAAAACAAAACAAAACAAAACACACCCCCCCCCCAAAAAAAAAAAAAAAACAAACAACAAAAAAACAAAAAACAACCAGAAAGTAGCTGTCAAACAAGCAAAGGTAATGCAACTCTACTCCGTTTTCAGCTGTTAGTATGGAGGAAAATATTTTCCTGTCCTGGATGGATTATTCTGTATTTCAGCACTTTTAGTTCCTTTTTTGCTGCTTAGAAGTCTTTGCTTGAATAGCAACTTGACAAATAGAAACCTGTGTGAAAAGACCATATTTCATTCTGGCTTCGAATCAGACTTGTTCTGCAGAAGTTTATTTTCATGTCTGAAATGCATTTCCTATTGTTTTTGACAAGGGTGGGAACTAGATCTGGCTACCTTTGTCCATCAGGCTTGTATTACATGGCTTGGTTAATTTACTGTATGTTTTTAACATTTTTTCATTTTTAAAATTCAAGGACAGGGTGAGGAAACAGGAGTTGTACACTCTGGCGAGCTGTAGTTAACTACAGAATTTATACCTCTGCCATTCCTTTGTTGTATCTTTTGCTTTAGGGATCTGACAGCCAGATTTTGCAATAACATTTAGAATTTCCTTTGCACTTCCAATAGGACAATGTTTTCCTGCACCTAAGAAAGCAATTCTGGAAAGACAGAACAGGCTCCAGTTCATCTTCAGGATTTCAGCCATCATTTAAAACAAACACATTGAAGGACAAATACCCAAATTATTTGAAAACTACAACAGTTAGCATTGTAATGCCTTGTTTTTAAACATCGAGGTTCACTGTGGATTGTGTGCCAGTTGTCACACAGGGTGGAGGACAAGCAGCATCCCATGCAGGGAGTGCCTTAGTCAGCATCATCAGTAAGCAGCCAACAGGCTGACAGAAGGGACCTGCTGTGTGCTATGGCAATTTTTCAAAAGAAAATGTTTATTTTCACTGCTTTTTGTGTCAATATAGTACTGCATTAGGTATGATCTTTGCATATCCTTTTGGTCAGGGAAAAGGAAGGTCTGCTTTGTGGATACTTGTTGTAACTATGTGTGCGTTAGGCATCAAGTTCATAGGATCATGGGGTAGTTCAGGTTGGAAGGGATTTCTGGCATGTGAAGAAGCAAATTTAGACACACAGAAAACTTTAAAGTCATGAAAAGATACACATATGGGATTTACTTTATGCCAGGGTTGGATGATAGCTAAACTGAGATTTCCAGGACCATATTTCTATGATTTTGTTACCCAAAATCAGCCTAAGGTTTTACTTTGTCCCAGGATGGTCTCTTAGTTTGAGGACACTGGGGTCCATGACCAGCAGAAATTTAGAAACCTCAGTATAGTCTTTGTCATTCTGTCAAAATGGTGACATGCAATGACAGCTGAAGAAACTACAAACTTTAGACAAACTTATGACATTTAAATGTTATAGCAACTTTCCACAGAAACTTCTTTGGTTTTTTTTAATTAAAACGTAAATGTGTCAGGCATTCTTGTGTAGCCTTGTGCCTACATGGTAGCACCCAGTGGGAATTTTGCTGCTTACTCTCAAGCTTGCAGGCACAAGACTGTAGCTAGGACTGATCGTGAAAATATAAAAGGTGCTTTAACATGCAACAGTAATATTTTCTGTCTTCAAATGTAACAAACAAACAAACAAACAAAAGCATCTTGTTGGTTTTATATTAATGATGTATAACTTATACTGTTCTTGCTTTGTACGATATTGTTTTCTCAAACTTCTCTTTCATTATGTGAGTGCATATGTGTGTGCAAACACTTGGACTGCAAATACAGAATGAACCAGCAGTTCTGTAATGTGAATTGTCTCATTAATTTGTAGGATGCTAACTTTACTTCTTCCTTCTAATACTTTAAATGTCCTTTGCTAAAGATTTTAACGCTCAGAAGACTATATAGGTGCTAATTGCTTTCAAAAAATTTGGAAAATCTTGCATTAGGAGACAGGTATTTCACTCAGCAGACATGAAGAGCTCTAAAAGCACAGAAAACAGGTAGAAAATTAGTGCTTCAGAAGAACAGTCATATTAGTGGAGTATTTTGCCTGACTTAGGCAAAGGAAGTTAATGATTTCCTAAAAATACTCTTCAAAATCAGAATACTTGCACAGAAAGCTAGAAGTGAACTTACAGCTTTGGTATGTGGCACGCCTTTGAAATTCTCTCTGTTTGATCTGACAGGTACCATCATTACAGAACATGGTCTTTAGTCCAAATGACAATCACTTAATCAAAATTACACTGGGAAATGTTTATGTATCCATCATATTTTACACAGTAATAATAGGCAATATGGAGAAAGATATCCTGCAAAAGTATCATTGCATTGTAGCTGGGTAGACTCTTCCATGAAAACGCATGACAGCACACAACTAAACACACCAGCTGAGCAAGGGGCAGTGGTCCCTGGGAAGCTTTCCTCTTGTGCTTTTATCGTATACAAGCAAAATTCCCCACAAAGATATCCTAAGTGTGTGCTCCAGTCCCTATCTACACATACTACTTCACAGAAAGGATGTGTGTCTCAGGGGTATTCAAATCTATGTGCTGTAAACATGCCTTCAAGGATGAGGAACAAAAACTTCCATTAAACAAGCTGCCTTTAGGAGCTCTGTCAGAGCTGTAGCCAAGCAGAACCACACCATAGCCAGTGGTTAATGCCTTTTTGCAGTGAAGTAACATTAAGACTTTCAGTGAGTGTTTTTTAATGGAAGGATGAACTGTGGACACTGTTTTCATCCAATCATATCAAAAGATTAGAAGAGTCACAGTCACAACACTTTTTCTGACAACGTATCCTCTTTCTCTATGGGAAAATAAGCCCCGCTGTTCATTTTTGTGCCATGGCTTTGAGGTTTACCATGTTGTGATTCAGACTGGGTGGCAATTCTCTCCTGACCTCATCGTAAGAAAGAAAAAGGAATGTCAGCATTGTAGATAAATAAATCTCCAGGCTTCCCCTGGGTCCGAGGGAAGAACTGAAAGATGAGCTGTATATTTATTTATATGGCTTTTCTGCACTGCATTAAGCAGAGAGATATTGGCACTTGCACGAAGGGAGTCAGTGACAGGTCTGGAAGCAATCTAGCTGTGGTCAATTCTTAACTGCTCTCTTCAGAGGAGTCCTGCCCATTCTGGCACCCAAGCAAAATTGTTTAGACATACTTATAGTCATTCCCATCTCCATCTATGTTTAAAGTCTGATTCAGCACCTCAATTCTACTCATAACCGGACATTCAAAAGGTTTTGGTCATGAAGTTCACAGTTAAAAGCAAATTAAAAAGAAAAGCTTCTACAGGAATGAATAGTACCATAGCCATCTCCTTATACTGATGCTAATGGAAGAGAGGTGAATAACACAGGAAAGAATTAGTAGTAGTTGCAAGTTACTCTTCACAGGCATGTTTATTAGAGTTACCTTTGTGCAGAATCATAAAATCATAGAATCGTTTAGGTTGGAAAAGACCGTTGAGACCATCATGCATAACCATTAATCCGGGACTGCACAGTCCACCACTAAAACCGTGTCCCTAAGCACCGCCATCTACATGTCTTTTAAACACCTCCAGGCACGGTGATTCCACCACCTCCCTGGGCAGCCTGTTCCAATGCTTGACCACCCTTTCTGTGAAGAAATTTTCCTGAACCTCCCCTAGTGCAACTAGAGGCCGTTTCCTCTTGTCCTGGCGCTAGTTATCTGGGAGATGAGACCCACCCCCACCTGCCTACAACCTCCTTACAGGCAGCTGTAGAGAGCAATAAGGTCCCCCCTGAGCCTCCTCCTCTCCAGGCTGAAGAACCCCAGCGCCCTCAGCCACTCCTCAGAAGACTTGTGCTCCAGACCCTTCGGCAGCTTCGTTGTTCTTCTGTGGACACACTCGGGCACCTCTGTGTCCCTCTTGCAGTGAGGACCCCAAAACTGAACGCAGGATTCAAAGTGCGGCCTCACCAGTGCCGAGTACAGGGGGATAATCACTTTCCTAGTCGTGCTGGCCACACTATTTCAGATACAAGCCAGGATGCTGTTGGCCTTCTTGGCCACCTGGGCACACTGCGGGATCATATTCAGCCAGCTGTCGACCAACATCCCCAGGTCCTTTGCTGGAGGACAGCTTTCCAGCCACCCTTCCCCAGGCCTGTAGCATTGCCTGGGGTTGTTGTGACCCAGTTGTTGAACCCGGCACTTCTCCTTGTTGAACTTCATAGTGACATAGTTGTTTGTAGAGAGGGACAGGAGGAAAAGCAGGCCTCAGGGTAAATATTTTTTTAATGTACTCTAGGCACAGATATCTAGCTGAGAGACACTTGTACAATAAATGATATTCTGTTATTGTGGCACTCGAAAAGAACTCGACTAAATTTCTGTTTCTGTGGTTTTCTGAGATGAGTACCAACTTACCCAATGCCAGAGTACATCAGGAATTACCTAAATTAAGTCAATAGTCAACACATCTGGTAGTGTAGACTAATGACTCTGCATGTACCTGTACTCCCCACTAAGAAAACTAGGGTAGCACTGACTATCTGAAAACTCCCCTTTTGCCCGTAACTGTAAAACTAAGATCTGCTTAGGCACTTGAATGTACAGCTCTGAATTTTAAACAGAGGAGTACTGTTTCAATCAGGGGCTTTTAAGATCAGATTTGTATTTGATCTAGCAGAACTTGAATCTGTTGACCTTGAGGCCATATTGCAGAATTGCTGTTATTATTTTAGTCTCTCTCTGGGCTGGTGGGTTAGGATGTGGGAGGAAGGGTGGGGTCAAACTCTGACTTTTATTCAAAGTTAAATATTTTTCTATGTTCATTTTAAATCAAACTAAAGTTATGGACAGTCATGTTATTGTGTCATTAAATTATTAAATAAATTATATTTGGTTTTCCCCCATTTTTTTGAGATATAATTGTATATGTGAAGAGGAATAGTAAGATAGATATGTACAGAAATAAACAGATAACTAGATAGATTGAAACTCTCCATATGTTTCTCAATTAAAAAGGTTTGAGAAGAAATAAACAGCAAGAGAAAATAAGTCTTGAAATTTCAACTGAAGTCTTCTTTGTTAGGGAAATAAAAATATAAGTGAGGGAAGCCACAAGAGTGGCAGTATTTTAATTTTACCTGTCTCATCATCCTGGAAAAAGTCAAGCACATTTAACATTGCTGTAATAAACCATTAGAAAGCATAGCGAAGGCAACAGCACTAAGATATTCTGGACAAGAACTCTGGTTCAGGAAATCATTAAAACGTTCTTAAGTGTTTTATCGATGTATTTGAATCATCCATTATCAATCAGAGATCATTGCCTTTGATACTGTGCAAACACCAGTTATTTTTTGTCTCAGCAATAACCTAATTATCTGTTAAGTTGGGGGGGGGGGGGTTGAGTCCTATAATTTGTTCTTTATTATTACCTTGCCCAATTTACTTGACTTAATTTACATTGGATTTAGGTTAACACTGTAACAATTTATGCAAACTTTTTCAAGCAAAAATGTACACAGTGCAATGTCTGAGAGGAATCTGCAGACCCAGGTAAATATATTATCTGGATGCTTTATTCCTAGAGCTGTCTTGAATTCAATGTTATGAAAGTAAAATCCTTTTGTTCTATTTCTGCTTTTTTTTACTGAAGCTCAATGACATTTGAAATTTACTACAAAACAGTTCATAAAGTTTGCCATAACAGCAGATGCATTGTTTACCTGTATAGTTTTCTCAATTAGAAGTTCCCTCAGGCAATTTTCAGGATGTGGGAAACCAGGTTCATTTCCCCCACCTACTTGGAGAAATCTCCACTCCCTTTGCTAGGCTGCAGGATTAAAAATCCTGATGCTAAATGGCTATTGTGAAGAAGGGGTACTCCACATTTTCTCTTGGACAATATCCTGTTTTGCTGAAATAGTGCAGTAACAGGCACCAATGGTGACAGAGGCGGCCCAAGTACCATCTCTATGCTCCAGCAGCCAAAGCGAGCTATCCCCCCTCATCCACACCTCACCTAAGTGCTGCAGAAGCTGGGTATCCATCCAGCAGCTCTGCAAACTGGAGAGGTGAGAGCAGACCTAGAAGCTCACGCTCAACCAAAAACATAAAGTGTTTGTCATCCCCGCTTTACGTCAGCTGATTTTGGCAAAAAAAACCCAAAACATCTGGGAGTCTTCCAGCTGTCCACAGGCACAGGAAAAGGCTGTGCTTGTGTAGGAAATATATTCTCCTAGAAATGTGTTCAGCCAGTGGTCATGATCTCAATGGATAAGATGATGGGCCTCATTTCTACAGTCTGCAGCATTCACCAGTGTAAGGTCATGCCTGGGACTGATCACACAGCAGTCAAACAAATACTAGGTTGCCCAAGTGAGAATGTGTGTCTACTGGTGTATGAGCCAGGAAAAAGAACCAAAACATCAGACACCAACATCCAGAAGGTTACAAAATGCAATTGCTATTTTAGACTTGCTTTTTCCCGTAAGGACTGATTATATGAAACAAATTCAGGATATTTAAAGGTAAAATGCTGAATTCCTTCTACCAAAAAGTGATCCTCATAGATGTGTTTATTCACACTGAAGTTAGGTGGAAAACCCTAAGTGAGATAGGATTCTTACCTAGATCAGCAAAACACTTAAGAATTTGTGTTTATTGTTAAGTATGCTTTGACTGCTGACTACCATCAAGTTGTTCAAGGGTGTTTCTGAACTGAAATTTTATATATTTTGCACTGGATAATTAAACAATGGTTAAACGTGTACTTGTCATGGTATCAAGGAACAAATTTTTGATGTGTCACTTAAATTTCGCTATCCTAAGTATGCATCTAACTCAAAATGCTTTGCTGGATTAGTTCTTAAGCACCAATAGCTCTTTAAGGCCATTGTAACTCTTACAGGAAAAGTTTCATTCTCTCTCCTGTATTGTTGCATTCATTTTTTGTCCAGACTGGGCAAAACATGCTGTCCAGGAAAAAGGCAAGGTCAAAGACAAACAACTGCAGTATAAGATGGCTGTAATGATCTCCCTTATCACTACTGCTATAATGAAACAAAAGTTGATTTCCTTTCCTGATAGTGTTTATTTGAGAAAGTTATTTTCCCCTTATCTTAATGAAATTTTAATTTAATTTTCACTCACTTTAAAACAACTTTTTTTTTTTTTTTTACCTTCTTGATCTTATGGAAAGGTCTTCAAGGATTTATAGGACTTCCACCTACAGAAATTGAACCAAGATTGCGTTAGAGGCAGTATTCTAAAATGTATAAGGTTCCACTTCAGGAAAAAAAACCTGTGGGATGGTTCAGAACTCTCTGGAACAGTCCATTAATCTCTGCAGGAGATCTTCATAACTGTGCAGCTGCATACTGATTGACTACATTACTTTGTATACTTGTTTTAATATCTGTTATATCAATCTTTGTCCCCTACCTTTGGCCATGTTATCCACTTCTTTTATTTCCTTTCCTTTTTTTTTTTTTTTTGTAGTTTGAGAATGTTCTTAATGGCCCAAATTGAAATACATTAATATCTGCATGAATGCTGCTGTTGATATGTGAAACTTACTATGATGGCTTAATTTTACTGCAGTGACCAAATCTTTTATGTGTGTTCCCATAATTAATAATATATGCCCTCCATCTTTTACTCCTTTTACAAGAGGAGGATTTCAGGCAAGACCTAACCACAATGGGTACTCTGAAAATGAGCCATTTACATTTTTTCAAAGTAAAGCTAGTAATTATTAATTTTTTGTTATTATCATTACTAGAATTAGGACTACAAAATGCCATAATAAGCAAGCTAAAAGCATAGGTCTTCCTATAACAATGCAACATCGACTCCAAGAGGATTTAGATCAAAGTGCTTACCAGGCACTGCCAGCTTTAACCAAATAATTGTGAAAAAGATTTAAATAGCATGGCAGATTGGCAAGATGGGAACTGTGTTGAGTAGCAAAACAATATTTGTTATTGTAAGTTTCTTTCCAACATAACAGATAAGAAATATGCTAATGATCACTCCAATAAAACTATTGCTCCCTTCCACACATAAAACTTCCATTTATAGAGCACTTGGATTTTAGAGTAACCTCCTCTTATTTAGTTTAAATAAGCATGTCTCCTTAGCAACAAATGTCACCTAATTAAGGTCTGTCATTCAGCTTAGCATCTCAATGAAAGATTGAAGTAGAAAGGGGACTAGGAAGCAGCTGAAAGCAAAAGGGAAAAAATGCGAGGAATGCCAAGGGCCCTCCAGGAATATCAGATATGAAAAGTCACTGAAAAATGAGCTCATTAAAGGAATAAAAATATATTGAAGTGACACTTGTTTAGAATTGCATATAAGCCTGGACTTTTCATTCTCTGCAGGTTTTTCAGTGTATCATTAGGTGTATTTTTTAGGGGTTTTTTTTCCTCTCAGTAAGGAAGAAGAGTATATAACCTTTTTAAGTAACTAGCTTAAAACCATGCCAAAACGTTGAGGTAAGAAACCTTCTTAATATTGCTCACTATTCACAAAACAGTTGGGAAAGTTCAAGATTTATGAAGAAAAATGCCTTATCCTGTCATCACAAAAGTGGGATCGAAGAAAGACTTTTGAAAATGCCCTGCAGTTTCTTGAGCATTGCTTAAATTTCTTTGAATTAACCCAGATCTAGGGGAGTGCTGAGGACTCCTTCTTAATCCCATTTTCCTTAGGCCTCTCTGCAGCAAATGGGTTGAAGACCAAAGCCACGAACCACTGAAATCCCTGTGGAACATGGCTTAGTCGCAATGACTTCAGAGGCTTTGAAAGGGCCCTTGTAAAGTTTCCTGTACTAGAAATGGGTGTCACCTCTAGATTGTCCTCTGCTGGGGCAAGTGAAGCTTTCACACCTGAGACTATCTGAACCTGTTTATGTGAAGCCACACAAAATAAGAGGTGCTCTCCAGCCTCAAGGCTAGGCCAGCTGGCTGAGTCTGGCCACAGACAATTCTCATGGCAAGGGCTTATCAGAAGCAGAGGCACACCTGGGAGAGAGAACCTGCAAAGTCAGGTGAGACTGAGAGTCTTACAGGAGATCTCAAATACCTGGCTCTAGGGCACTTGCTTAGTCACAAATGACAGTAGAGCACCAGGAGTGAAAGCAGTTTGTGACTTTCTCCACAGGTGAAATGACCTGTCAGCCTCTTCACTCCTTAGGTATCCCTAATGCTCAGGAGGAGCTAAAACCTTTGCAGTCTGAAAGTGGGCTAAAGCTGGTTGCTCTATGATCTCTTCTCCCTAAACCTTGCCTTGCTCACAGGTTTCCTTCTGCAGACGTTGGTTATTTTACCAGCCTATATCTTCAGCTACTTTCCCCTTGGCTTGAACACCTCCTTGCATTAGTGTCAGCCACTGGGAGATTCGGGACCAGCAAAGAACCTTTACTTTAGCCTAGCAGCAACTCAAAACCTCTCATCTCTGCGTTGCTTCTTTCTTAATGCCAGTTTTCTTGAATTCTTGGAAACCTGGGTGTTAGGATCAGAACTGATCCTGTTTAAAGGGCCAGGTTAGGTAAAATTGCTGTTGGACCCTCAGAGGTTGGGAAATTCAGGCAGTACCCTACAACAGTGATGGTGTCATTCTGATGTTCTGCAATTTTCACTATGAATTCTAACACTAGGTGATTCAATTCAGGCTAAAACTCAGGAAGGCAGAGGCAGACAAACAGGGAAAAGCCTAAGAAGAATGCAATGATTCTCTTGGGCCTCCAGAAATGTTTGAATTGAGCTCAGGTGTTGACCAAAGACATTTGGGGAAGGATTTCTTACCTGAAGATGGTATTTACATTGTATCATCAGCCTATTGCCTGGATTGGTTAATAATATCCCTGCTGAGCTCACTTCCATCACAGCTTTTCCTCTGACCTCATTTTACTTCCTGATGTTTTTGTAGACAAACCCTTTTAAAGTTTTTTATAAATTTGGGAGGCCCCTATATACAGGCAATGAAGAGGTTTGCTTTTTAAAGAGGACCACTCTTGACACTTGTTCTGCGGCTCTCAATACCACAATGGTTGTTTGTGAGCTTGGTCCTTTTGAAAACCATGTGGGTAAACTTCACTGAATCAGGCTTTCATATGCAATTTGATTGTAAAAGGAAGCTTCCAAAATAAAAGGTTTTGCAAATGCCATAGTATATTAAAATAGGTAACAGCACAAACTTGCAACTGAGGCTTAGTAATGGAACACAATGTATTTTGATCATAGGGTCCACAACTTACAAACTGGTACAGAAGGTTGAAATAAAAATAAAAAAATTGTTATGGATAGAAGGCTTTCATATTCAAAGAAGACATATTTGCCTCACTGAACGTAATGACAAAATTCCCATTCCTTTTTGTGGATCCCAGAGCAGATTAGGCTCTGTTCTCATTTTCCCTCTGTATACCCTATGAAGATCTAGAGATAGGACCAATTTATAATGCTGTGGAATTATGTAATTTTCCATGGAGTATCAAAACATCTATGCACGTTTCCCTTATCAACCATACGTAACAGGATGGATAACATCAATGAGCCAGGTGAGACTTCCAATGTAAATCTCTGTATATCTGTTTAGGTAATGAAACTACTCCAGGTTTTGTCTCATGAAACTTCCCAGTAATGCCTGCTTCTCTGTATCCCTGCCTGCACCAGGATTTCTGGACTGTACTGAAAGAACTTACATGTTACTCACGTGCAGCAGGATGGCAGGGGGCTCACATTGCCAAAACCTGGTAAGACAACACATGCAGAGTGCTTTCCAGCACGTTTAGACAGCAGAGAAAACAGTTGCACTCCTCACTTGAGGATTTTAGAACCATTACACCTCAGTAAGCAGACTGTACTATGTAAATAACTTGGTCTACAGTTCCTCTCAGCTCACTTAGCTTTGGATTTACGTGCAAGATGATAGTATAAACCTGCTACTTGAAATAGAAGAGGACGGGTGCACACACATGCACCCACACCCAAACTCTGAAGGCCAAATACAGTCTGGCCTCACTGACATTGCTCAGGGTGCAGAAGCTTGGAGTACTTGTTTTGGATTTACTGCTTGAATGCAGTGATTACTGGCTCTTCCCATTCCTGACTGGTAAGTAGAGGTCTGTGATTCATCTGGCATATGAAGATCCCTGGGGTTTTTGGTAGACTCGCAGTTTGGATGCTAGAATCTTATCTACACATAAATGACTACTGACTTCATGGTTACTGGATTAGAGATTTTTTGGGGAATTAGTTCTTCTTTCCTGATTCTTTGTAGAAAACAACCAATTCCTAAAAGCCATTCCTATATAAAACAGCATTATCACTGTGTATATTATTAATACCTTCCACTATCAATGTTATTAGACTATATAGATTTAGGTGGGAAAAAAGTCGAAGTATTTGTAAATCAGGAGTTTCTGGTATGATATCGAGCCCAACACAAACAAATCAGGCTAATATTGCATCCTGGTAAGTGGGAAGCACACTGAAGGTGAGTCCAGTGCCAGATTCTCCAGTTTTATCTTCTCCCTCTTCTTTTCACAGAGCTCATATGAAGGAGACTCTCCTAGAAAACTCATGAGAGACATAATTCATCTCTGCACGCTATTCATGCTTTTCTCCTGAACATGGTGGTAACCCCTGCTAGCAAATGGAGGCATTTTGTTTTAGGGGAGGAGTAACTAAAATTTACTCCTATGCTTGTAATAACTGGTTGGCAGATGAGAGAGTTTAAAAAATTATAATTAATTTATAACACATAAACGTCATTAACAATATGTCTGAGGTCCTGTTGCACAGCTCAAATCAAAATACCAGCCTTTTGCAATATTCAGAAGTGTTTGTCCCCTCAAACTAACAGAAACCTCTCACCTTCTGCATGGCACAGGGAATCATGCAATATTTTCTTTTGAAGAATGAGAAGCTGTTGACATGCTAACAGCCATACTTGTTTAGGAAGACACAAAAGTCTTTTAAAAGAGCATTTAGAAATTTTTAAAACAGTTGTTTCAGGCTGTTATATTTTTAATAAGCTCTATTGCTTAGTCAAGAGGTTTGCAAAAAAACCCCAAAACAAACAAAAATAACCACCAACCCAAAACCAAACAACTAAACAGATAAGCATAGTAAAGTGTCTGTAGTTAAATTCAGCTATGTCTGTGTATTTATATTTAAAGCTGTATTTCTTCACTGGGGAAAGGAACAGGAGTACACAGATGTTCTGGATACCCATTGCTACTTGTCTTAACTCTTCATCACAGCTCCCTCTTTCATGGCCTGTGAAGTATCTGTTGGTCTAAGAATCTCTGTTGACAAATGCAGGAAGAAAGACTGTGAATACCTTCCACTTAAACACAAACAAAAAGGCATAGATACCTCTTCAAAGGTCAAGTCACTTCCTGTTAGATGGCTGTGAGGAGGATGAGAGGCATTAAGTTCTGGAAGTGCTGATTTCTTTCCGATTGCTAAAAGGGGTAGCTGGGCCTATTTGTTTAAATTTGCATAACTTATTTTAAATCTTTCAGTTCTGTGAATGGAAAATCACTGTAGTTTTGGTGACATCCCTATGAACAAACTCATAAAGGAAACTTCAAATTTATAAGCTCCTGACCTGATCCCATTATTCAGCAAAAGCTTCTTTCCGTCAATTCCTTTTACAGGACAATTGCAGTAAACAATGATTTTTCTTAGCTTGACCTCAAGATACCTGAAAAGCTGTGTTACTGAGAAAGGGAAAAGTTTGTTTTCCAACTATGGACTCAAAGTAGGTAGAAGGCAAGATGTGCCACAAAGCTGGAATCATGCAGCACTAGCTCCCCCCTGACCATGCCTTTTTTGTCTATAGGATTGTCTCTCCACTTGCACAGAGGGGACAATATGTGATACCAATGATTTTATGATTTGATCCTTGTATGTAGCGCCTATATGTGTACTGTAAAGGTCCCTTGCTTCTCCCTCCCTGCCCTTGATAAGAAAGCTACCCAATTTCCTCTGACACTAGCTAGGGCTCCTGTACTGACCTACTCCACAACCCAGGTTACATCATGTTGAAAGGCTTCCTTTTTTTTTCTTTTTTTTTTTTCTTAATCTTCCATTTTACCTTCCAAGCTAATGAGTTATATGGATCTTGAAAGAAAAAATCTGAGCTGAGAAATGTGGAATGCAATGTGGAAAACAGCCTTTCTTGGGTTTTGTTTAGCTGTAGTTCAGAAAGGGACAAACAGCAAATGCTTGAGCACAGGCCAGATGGAAATTACTTCAAGTACTATTTCAAGTGTAATGGAACTGAGGTGCTTTTAGCATACCGTACTCATTAGGTACTTGTAACATCCAGCACTTCTAAGTGCTGTAGTCTGACAACTCTTTTACACAGTGCTCTGAAAAAAATCTATAGTGCATTTTGACTCAATGAAGTTTTAGCAGAAATTAACTTGGGCTTTTTGGACATTCATCGCATTCACAGGAGAATGAAATACTGCTGAGGCACTAACTCAGATTTAAGAACAGAGGAATATTTTCTATAGCCACATTTTAGCTCTGCAAGAATGTGCTTTCACAGGGCTGCTTTCTCACAGTCAAATTAAACAAGTAAAAAGGCATTTGTTTCGTATTGCAAACCAAATATCAGCTGCAAGGCTTTTGTAGCATGTTGGTCATAGTAAACACTACACCTGTTGATGAAAGGCAGAAGTTGTCTTAGTTTTGTCATGAATATGAGTAAGTTTTCTACATTTTGCCTGTGAATTTGTACAAGTTAAAAATGTGAATGACTGTGTGCTGGAACACTTTAAAAAGTATGGTGCTTGTCTATGAGATAAGAAAGTTTCATTCTGTGTATTCTTAGCTTAAAGTACCTGAGAATCTCCACCTCACTGAGAGGAACTGGTATATTAACATCTATTTCCAAATAAAAAAAATACATATTTTAAACCTGCAATATCACGTTCAATTTATAGAAAATGCAGAAAAAAAACCCCAGCAAATTGGAAGGAATTAAAAGAAGACCAGTAAAAGAAATAAATTAAATCAAGGAAAAATTGATTTTTGAGGGATCTGTGTTAGTAGATCACTGGTTTGGAACCAATTTATTAAATCCAAGATAATGCTAGGCAGGCATAAGAACCCACTGATACACATCTTATTCAGGGCCAACACATAATTGCGGGAACATACATACATGCATTACAGCAACTATCTGTAAGGGTTTTGAGAGTGTAAACACCACAAAGATATGATTCAAGCATGAGTGAAATTAACAATATGAGCTACACAAAGATACAATAATGTTATGAAAAAATTAGTGATTACATCTAGGGAGAAATTTTTGGCTCTGGAATAACCTCCTGAGAAAACAATGGGAGCCCCTATTGTCTGATTCCTTTAAACAGAACTGACAAAAAACACTGGAAAAACATCGCTCAGAGCACAATCGTTTACCAGGAGAGGAATGGAAAAATGAGTTTATCATCTTAGATCATTTAATCTGACCATGACTTTTGTGATTCTGTGAAACCGTACAGCTGCCTTAAAAAGATGTTACTGGAGGCCTAATTCATTGCATAATAGACACCCAGCTACTTGCAGTTATTAAGAAACATGCTGAAAAATATCTAGAGAGTTTTTCCTGCGGAAAACAACAATGTCCTTCACTTTCTTAGATATTTCATTCCTTCACAGTTTATGTAGATGTTTTTTTTGTGGGAAAGTAAGAGACAGTAGGGTTTTCCACACTATACAAATCTTTGCTGATTGAGGAGCCTGACATGGCTTTTAGTATTCTGTTCATACTGCAGGTAAGTATCTCTCCAGTATTTGGGATCTTAAGAAACTTTACTGCTGAATAGGACGATGTTAGATGAAAATTCAAGGGAAGAGGCAATTCAAAACTTATCTCCTTGTACGAAGGAAGCCTAAGAAAGGGACACAAGATACTGTGTTGACAGGGAAAAGGTCTCAGTATTGGAGTTCAGGTGCTACTCAGCCACTTGCCTTCAGAAAGCAGCTTGAAAGGCAGCAAGCAGAAGATGCTTATTATTTAGTTGGCATATGAGGTCAAATTCAGACAGGAATTGAGTCTGCTGTCATCATGGCATGGGTGTAGCCTTGCCAACTGAAAATATGTCACATCTCCATCTGTGCTAAAACATATGTGGAAATAAAAGTAAGAGAGCATGATGCCCTAGGGTCTTGAGTGAGGCCAAAGTCCCAGAGAAAGTAGAGGGATGCCAAGACCTCACAGAGGGCTTTGGTAACGGAGAAGACCCACAGGGACTGGGAGGTGGTGCACTGACCCCCAGAGCCCTGGAGTGGGTGAGCAGTCAGTCCCTTGAAATACCATTTGCTGAACTATGGACTCCCAAATGCTGGCACACGGTAATAGTAAGTCTAGCATGAGGGGAAGGTGCCAGCGCGTTCATCAGCCTCCTTCCCTCTCCTGCTTCACCGTCACCTACCCTTCACCCACCCTCCAGGACTGCTCATGGCCCTTTGCATTCACTGGCAGTTCAGTATGCAGCTGCTGCTGCAGTAAGGTTTTAGCTTGAGCAGACTTTAAGATGTGTCACACCTTGGACTGGTGCCATGGGAAATAATACAAAACAATAATAGGCTATTGCTTGTCGCATGGTAACTAACATTCCTAACAAATACAGATTAAAAGAAATTAATGATGATAACTGCAATCAATACTATTGTACTAGCTATTGAAATACTTAAGATGATCAGTATATGTATCCCTAAGGAGAGCTTACCAGATATTTTATTTTAGGCTGCAACCATCTATCTAAAGAAAAGATTCACATTAGTATTTTGCATTTTAATCTAGCAGAAAGAAGTGTGATATAAGTCAGTGGTTATAACTAAGACAGGATAAATTCCAGCTAGAAAAAAAAGTGTATTTTTTACAGTGGAAAATTAATCACTTCTACAGCCTGTCTGTATGTGTGTGTGCATACACAGGTGTATATATACATACACATACATGTGTTAACACACAGCGAGTTGTATATACATAAATGCATATATTATCTATAATAATATACCAATGTATATAATTAATATAGCAATAATTACATTAACATAGCAATATTAGGGTATATATTCTATATAGGCATTAAGTATATATTATATAGAATCAATTATAATATGCAACATACATAATAATATACAGCTTATAATACTACATAATATATTGTTATAGTATAACACAATAGTAATATAATATGATTAATAAATGTTATATATGTTTAAAGTGGTAGTGAGCACTGCAGCAGCCTTTGAGTAAGGCAAGGTCTTTTTTTATGAAAGGCAATTTTGAAGAATCTCAACCTTTTGGAAAGATGTTAAGAGCCTGATGGAGAAATCTCTGTGTGATACTTTATAACCTGATTTTTGGAAATTAATTCAGGTGATCAGGATGCAGTTCTGACACCATTACAGATGTGAGCTACAGTTCAAGGAGCAATTGCCAAAAGTAATGAGCAACTGACAGCTGTGCAGTGGAGCAGGCTGGTCCTCCCAAGCTAGTCAAAGTGTCTAAACATCCAGATATGTAAGCAAGACAGCAAATCAAAACTGACATTCACCAGAGGACAAGAATAGGATGTGTAAGGAGCTGAAATCACATTTATCCCGTGCAATGCCTCTCAGTATTTCTGATGCACGTGACAAAGAGCTATGCTGATGATTTATTGGTCCTATGGTTATCAATTTGTCTCATATAAAGGATAGTAAACCAATTTACATAAAGGGTAAAGGAGCTGGTGGGAAGTGGATGGAGTCACCACCTGTTTCAACAGAAACAGAATTGGGCACTGAAAGAATAATGAATCTTTTATTGTTTGCAAACAATTAACTTCTGAAGTTAAAGCACTTCCCTCAGCAGAAACAAGTGAACTTTCTAGATGGTTAAGGAGTGTCATCAGGATTTGGCAGCTGGTAATGGAATGACCAGGAACACAGCACGAACAAAGCTCCACATTACCCTCACAAAACCTTTATTTCTGCTTGTATGAGGTCAAGGCAAAGATTATTCTTACAAAAAAAAAAAAATTAGAAGCAAATGAATTACTATGGTTACTTCCATTTGTGCGTAGACACTTTTATCCTATCTAATAATACCTATGCAGGCTTCAGTTTATTTTTTTCTCTATTGAATCACCCTGCCTGAAAACATCAGGAAATATGTGAACATAAGCCTGAGTTATTCTATGTTTTCTGCTATGTAGCTGAAGCCATTAACTCAGTTTGTGAAGTGTACTTACAATGTCACATGCAATGATGAGGTTTACAAGAACAGACTTGGACAAAAAGTCAGCAGAAACGGTGAATAGTTCCATAAAGCAGCAGCCTGCAACACATCACAGGATCATCTCCAGTCCTTAGAACCTACACCAATGGTTCAAGACCTGATGAAACAAAAAGTATCTCATGCACCTTGATTTGTAGTGGTATGGATAAGATTTTATAGACTTCTTAAATATTGTACAAGATAGATTTTATAAAGTAATATTTTTACTCCTTTTTATGTAGCAATGCTGAAAAAAAAACCAGAGGAGTCACACTGCAACAGATTCTTTTTGTCTAAATTACAACATATAGTATACATATTATACATATTACAAAAGCCTCAAACAGAGCACTTGACTTTGAGCCTTAAAATTCTGTTATATACTTGTGTGCAAAAAAATATTTTTACCTGTACATGTCCAAAACAGGAAAATATTTATATTTCTTTGCAAACTCATTGCTCCAGTGGTAAACTGCAGCCTTTGTAGTGCTCTAGAAATACATAGGCAGAGACCTGTTCCCTTTTCAGTGCACCAGTTAGTGTGCTGCCAATACAGCCGATGCAAATTCATATAGGATGAAACAATGCAGTATATGATGGTAGCATGTTGTAGAAAATAAATACTTAAATAAAAGGAAAGAAATACATGACCAAAGCTTGAAAAACAGAATGTTTGAGACCTTAAACCTTGGTTTCAGACTACTGGTGGAATTTAACATGGTTCAGTACAGTATGAAACTGTTAGCTCTCCGGCATCTGAACTCGTGTCTCATCCTCTTTCTGTAGGACTTTTACCTACCTTGTGAGAAGAAATGAGAAGTGCCTGGAAGACTTGTTCTGTTTTTCAATTTTTTTAATGCTGAAAGTATTTGTTTCTCTGATGCTTGGGAAATACACACTTTGACTGAACTTCCTTTCTTATAAGAGACCTCAGTGTACAATTATCCTTTCCTTCCTGTTGCAAAATATTTTGACTTGTGATGATTAGAGTGGATCAGAGAAAGCAACAAAATATTTGCCAACATTATATCTTTCTTCCTTTCCTCCCTTTTCTACCATTAAGAAAAGGAGCTTACCTTTCATTTATTGTTGACATTGAAAACTTGGAAGTCTGGCAATTTTTCCAAGGTATGTTGAATACTCAAGATACCATCAATATAATCTGAACCTTTAGAAAGATCTCATATACTAAGTACTATCTTCAACTGTGTATGTTATATTCATGCTTCAATACCTGTCCTGATCTTCCCCTGGATTTCCGATGGAGCTTGATCTATGAAAGGCATAAATCCTCCCACTAGAAAAAGGCTTTCCTTCCCACCCTGTTTGCACAGCTGTGCTTAGCAGAGTCTTTTGAGCAGGAGTTCCCTGCCTCTAAGGAAAACGTGCTCACTGCAGCAGCCTGCTGGAGATCACTGGTTTCCTGGTCTCCCAAACCCTTAAAATGTTGCTAATATGGGCTATCAGGGGTAGCCCACCTTAATGAGTTGGCATGTGTAGAAGGTTTGTGACTGGTACTGAAATTTAATCAACCTGTAGGTACTGCATTTTCATCATTTCACTTTATTCCAGAACGGTCAGACACCCTTATTTACCTAGACCTTTAAGCTCTTACACAGGTAACAGGCAGTTTGGGACCCATCTATGTGCCTGAGCAAGTTGCTTGTGCCATTTTAGATGTCCTGTGGTACCTGAGAGATGGCACAGCTCCTATCTGTGGGAGGCCCATGTTATTCTGAAGCAAGAGTTGGATACAAGGTGGGATGCCTGTGTACCCTCCGGCTATTTCGGACATTGATATTCAGATACCTGAGTCCAAATCTTTTATTTTCCCCTTTTCAGCATGCAGTAGTTTTGATTCAACTTCCTCCTTTGGTGATCTTTTTTCCCTCTGGAACATTCTACTGAGCTCTCAAAATGCTTGCTCACCCTTGTACTGAGTTCCAAGTTTTCTCGTCCACTCCTCTCTAAGTAAGGACCACAAAGACTTCGGGAACACTGCTACATAGGCCTAGACTTTAGATATTTTCCTTTAACTGTTTTATTTTACATCTGCATGTGTAAAACAGCAGCTGTATCTATCTCACCCAGCATATCTTCCCAGAACCCATGAGGAAATTGTCAAAGTATTACACAAGACCTGTTGCTTTTCCATCCTAACCTATGGCTTTAGTCAATGTCATGGTGTGCCCTGACTCTGTGTATGTGTTACTAAATGGATAGGTCTCAGCAGTGGGTTCTGAGCCCTGAAAGAAGACCTCTAAATAGTATCCAGACCTCAGCACTTTCTCTGAAAAGGCAAGGGCTCCCAGATGTTCCCAGTCAGAGCTGCCAGCCCAGCCCAGTCCCCTTAGAGACCACAGAGTGTTTAAAAGTGTGTGAAAACTGGTTGCTTATGTACCTGCTTGGATAACATTTGACTTCTTTCACCTTAATCCATTCCCTTGAGGGGATGAGTAACTCAGTAACCTGCATCGCTTCTTCTCCAGTCTCTGAGGTGATTTAAGGTTTTATACCTGAATGGTTTGCACGGCTTTGCACACTCAGCACTGGCCATGAGAGCTAGTCTTCTATTCTGTACTCTGAAGAGCATTGCTTAACTCCACAGCTCAGGTCTTCTGGGCAACTTTATTTTTGCTGGACATTTCCTTCTGTGACTGGCTGTTGGGGTTTTGTCTTTGTTATGCATGGTAAAGTTGTTTATTTATTTAATACTGAATTCTTGGGCTCCAGTACTGTTGGTTGCCTTTGTTCTTTGTGAGCCAAAATACTCCTTACTGCCGATGGACAAGGGTCATTCAGTGACTGCGTCAGGAGTGGGAGAGAGCTTAGTGGGAGAAGGTCAGAAGCTGAGTTATTTAGAGTGATTTCCTCCCTATTCCTCTGTTTCTTCCAGCAGTGGCTCCACATGGGAACGGGTGTACACATTACACATAAGAGCACGCTGGCACGTGGGACCAACACTTTCCAGGAACAATGTCAGAGTGGGGCTACCTGAGGGGGGCTGGTTTTTCCAGCCTTCATTCTGATTCATAGCAGTTTGGGTAAGGGTAAATATGATGCTGTTTGTAATTAAATATGTGCAACAGTATGCACCTCCTCAGAGCTCCTCTGCTGCCCACATGGTGAGCCCCAGGCAGTGCCATCTAGCTCAGAAGAATAAACAAACCATTCAAGACCTTTGTTTGCCCGTGAGTCATGAGGGGGCTGCTCACTGGAGTATTAAGAAAGATAAACATATGGCAAAACTCTAAAGACTATTTCTGGAAACCTTGACTGGAGGGAACAGCTAATCCATTGTTCAGAGTCTGCAGAGTATTAAACGGCTGGCGAGAGGAATGGGAGCAGGAAAAAAGAAAAAAACCCCAAAAATCTGAGAGATCAAAAATTCAGAATGGTTGTAATTACCCATGTAGGCACAAGGGCTTTGTGGAAAATGGAGGATGAGTGACACAGGGGACTTGCGGGAGGGGTTGGATCTGTGTGCAGTCATAACAGGAGGCAGTTGCTATCCGTCTCCTCAGGAAGTAAACAGGGACTATCGTGCATTATTTGGCTGTTATTCCAAAGGGAAAGAATATTGGTTGGAGATGATTAATAATTATTTGCTGATTGCAGTTAGTAGAAAACCAGTGAATCATTTTCCCCATGCACTTCATCTGAAGGGCCAGAGGGAATATTATACCTGAAAATGCAAGGGCCTCCATTTTTGTGATTGGCATGTTTTTTTGTTGAAAAGGAACATCTCTTTCCTCTTCATTACCCATTTTATTTTCTGCTGTTTTAGTAGTTTCATTTATTACTGCAAATTAAAACATCACAGATGTATGCAGAATCTTGTGGTGTTTCATGAGGTGCTGCTCAGGAGAAGCAATGCAGTGACCGCAACGTTTCCTGAGGCACAGACCTTTGCACCTCGCATAGCCTGGTGCAAGTGAGTCCCTGTGCTTTCTTCTGTTATACTGAAGAATAATGTGCAGCAACAGATATTTAATAAAATAATTGCAGGTGTTCAGTGGAGAAATATGGCTTCCTCCTTTATTTTAGTTACATTCGTTAAGCTGTTTGGAGTGAAACTTACCTATGAAGACCTTAACAACATACCAATCTGGTATTGAGCTACAGACAGCAACTATAACTGAGTAAAAAGGACAGTACCTCTTAGTATCTCTTGATGTAGACAGGCACTTGTGAGTTGGATTAGGATTTAAACCAATAGGTAACACTGAATCAGATTATGATTGTTTCCTCTAAATAAATTTGAGTGAGTTAAGAGTTCAGGATGATAAGTAGTCTCAGGTGCTGGTATAAATGTGGCTTGAGTTTGAATAGAGGACTAGTAGACAGCAGCCTAGAGATAAAGGTGGGTCTTTTGAGGGGTGCAGTTTGCAGATTAATCCTCTGGATTTAGTCTTAATCCTAGCTCCAAAATGCTGGCTGCCCTGGGCCTGAGCACTATTCCCAAGACACTGACTGACTTCTAACCTACCCCTTGACCACAGCCACCTACTGCCTCTAATCCTATTTTAGCAAAAATATCACATATAATCTTAATCTACCCAGTGCCTGCAGTTTAACCAAAACCACCACTGAGGCCTGAACCTCAGATCACTTACTGTGGCCTACCACTGCACTGTGCCCACTGTGCCAGGTCCTAACCAGATGCTGAGACCTCCGCTCCCCTGTGCTCTGCCTGGTCTGCACCACAAGCAACCTTTGATGGCGGCCCTGGCACAAAGCCACGTGCTGACCTGCAGCTCCGCCAGCCCTGAGGCTGCCCTCTGAAAACATTGCCTGCCAGCCACAGCCACAGCCCTGCCTGAAGTCCTGCACGTTAGCATGTACCCATAGCACTATAACCTTACCCACTTTCTGCTAGCCTGAAGTCACCCCTTGGCCCAAGACCTAATGTGTGGCTGGGTGCAGTCGGAGGCCTCATTTTCAGCCCTGCCAGCTAGATCTAAGAAAAATCAGGTATGGTCTGTTGTCTTCAAACTTCTTATTACTTCAAGACTTCCAAATGATCTCTTCTTTCATGCCAGAGCCACGTTACTCCCCCGTCCCACCTACAGCACTGTTTTGACTCAACAACTCCTGCAGTGCAATGCTACCTGACTCACAGAATCCTGACTGTATGCTGCATGTTGGATTCATCCTCAGGCCCATCCCGAAGCCATCTACTAGTCCAAATCCTAAAGCCATTCTGGCATGGTTTTGGACCTAGCCCAGCTACCTTACTAGCTTCAAACCTACCCTCAGCCCTGTGCTTCCTTCTAGTTCTTATCTAATCTAACACAGATATGGGCAGTAGGTATTTACTAAAACTGACCAAAAATATCATGTGATGTCCCCCTACCAGTTTCAAACTGGTTTACATCTAATTTTAGGTCTCATAGTGGTCATAACCTAAGATCCAAATGGTTCTTACCATTGGTTCTTACAAATGGTTCTTACCAAAAGGTGACTTACCAGTAGGTCACCTATGGCTTATCTCTTTGCTAGCCTGCTATCACCAGATGAGACACATCATAAACCTGCTGCTCAGCCACATACTGCTTCTGCCTGAAACTCTACATGGAGACTACCTACTGCCTCCAAACCCCAGGCCAATGTTATTGTTAGACATAACTTTATTCCTAACTCTTTGCTCTTTATTTGTCCCAATCCCATCTGCAGCTTTTTCTGTTAACTCCAACAAAAAGTTGCCTACCAGCTGAGTCCAAACTCTGTCTCAACACAGCTTCTTGGGCTGTGAAAGTATAATGTCACTCCAGCTCTTTGTGAAGAATAAGATTTCACAATTCTCACTTGATTTGAATTATATTTCAACACAATGGCACAAAAAGCCAGTACAGAAAGCAGACCAAAAATCTGTATTCAAAATGGAATTTGCAGATGAGCACTTAGGGGAAGCTTGCTCCCCTAATAATCCCGATTTATTCCTATTCTGAAATAGAATAGTCACAATTTCAAGGTGTTATCCCTTTCTACAAGAAAGGTTTAGAAATGTATCTGTCAATTTTCCTAAGTAAAATGGCTTATCATATTATTGACCTGGCCTATCTATTTGATCACCTCTGGTATCTTCTGAATGCATTCACTAATTTCAACCTGACTTGTCACAAAGACTAAATTTTCAAGTTCTTTGAAATGTGGTTAGAAGCAAGGAAGCTGGATGGGTTCCTTCCAGAAGGAGAGGAAGGCAGAGCTAAGCCTTAGGAGGTTTTGCCTGGCAGAAGCTGCCCACTCAGTCAGAAGACATGGTTCAGACAAGAAACCATCATTTATGTGGTTCTAGATGAACCATAGCCTGTACTATCTCATGGCTCACATAGGACACAGAAAGTGGGGAGTCGAGAGTAGCAGGGATAAAGATTATTACTTGGGAGGTTTGATTTCATTTGTGTTAAAGCAGTAACATTTTGGGGAAAAGGGAGAGGAGTTTCAGCACATGTAAATCAGGACTCTTAAGTAACTGTGACTCCAGAGGCTAGGATATTTTTTGTGGGGATCATGAAAATATTGTAGGTGTGGGCAGCAATGAACAGGACTGCAAACCATTTGGGGTAAGAACTGTTTTTATTTTAAGCATCCTAGAACAATGCAGACCCTCCTTACTCAGGGCTTCTACATGGAGCTTTTATTAGGAACAACATTGTGTGTATCAGAAAATTAATAGCAGTAGAAAGGAACAAGTAGCTCTTGCTCCACTCTCATTCTATGATTACCTAAATCTTTGGAAATGCAGAGGGAGGAGGTGATTATGTAGCTGTACTTGCAGCTGAGGTTCTGGCAGGAAGCATTAATGGCACAGGGCTCAGTTATTCTGCTTTTGTGAGTAGTGTCCCCTGACAAAAATAGACAGACACTGCTGTCTGTAGTTTGTGAAGAGCAGCTGAGGGAAGCAAAACAATCTTTGGAGGTGGTCGGCCAGGAGTGGCCAAGGGCAGCTGGAAGGGAAGGAAGCACTGAGTAAAACCTTTGCAAAACTGGCAGAAATGTCAAGGTGACAGTGTCTTCTTTACGAATGAAGACATTTACCTTCAGCTGCTTCCCGTCTGCAAGCAGGGCTGCAGGCAGAGCTTATCCTTCTCATCCAGTGACGGCGGCTGCTCCTGCCTTGCCATTGGTCTGCCTGTGCCTGTGTCCATTTCCTGTGGAAACAGAAGATATGGGCAGGAGAAAAGACATATTTGGTAATGTTTCTCTTCAAAGCGCCTTTTTCACAAGGCTGCCTCAGCTGCAAAATGTTAAGGAAAAAAAAAAGATCTTGGAACCAACTCCAGACAGACCCTAATGCCTACAAATTTGTCTAAGTAAGCCAAGTACAGAAAGGCAAAACATGAAGAAGGCTCATTATTTGACTGCTAGGGACACTCAAATAACCAGACATGCCAGTACTTAAGATCTTCATATTTCAGACGGCTTACCTTTCATATCCTCCCTCATCCTGCACTCCCACCCTTCTCACTTCTTATATTTCCCTTCATCCCCCAGTAACTCCACTGCATTTAAAATTGTTTATAGAACATATAAAATACAAAAATATTCTTTAAAATACCTATGGGGAAACAGTCTGTTCATCCAACCGTCTGTTTGGTGGAGCCATTCACAGGTTCCCAAATTGCTTCAGCTAGTTGCTTCCACGATCATTTTTTTCCTCTCCAGAAAGTCCAAAAGAGCTTGGCAGATCAATTTCTATTTTGTTTTAAAAAGAATTGACTGAGGAGGTGCTATGGAGCTTAGAGCATTGGGCGAATATCTCTGATTCACTGTTCTGCCAGAGCTGTGCTCAGGGCAGGAGTGGAGTGCCTGTGCTCAATTTTGACATTTCCTGGGCAGTTAATTCTCCCCAAGAAATTTTAGAGCATCACAGGACTGCTAAATGGAGAGCCACCATCGCTGGCCAGGAGGGGCAATTTGCATTCCCTTGGTTTAGTACACATCCAAGATACCCCCTGGAGACCTGTGCAGGGCAAAAATACTCACAAGTTGTAAATTAATCAATAAAACCAATGTTTTAGCTATTGCCAAAACAACTTCACAAATTCAACCAAAATCCATGACTAGTTTTAGCAGGACAAGGATTGTTCTTCAGCTGTTCACAAAAGTACAGGAATAAAGGCAAAGGGGATATTCTCAATCTAACTAGTATTTTTCCAGTATTATCTATCAAATTCAGTTGGTCCTCACATGATTTATGAAAATTACCAACTTTAATTTCTCATTCTAAAGTGGATTTAACACTCTGAAATGGTCTATCAGTGGATATTCAAATATAATGGTCCTTTCCCTTATTTTGTTCTTCAAGACTAGATTGATCCCCTGTGGGATACAAATTGAATACAGTAGTGAACAGAAACTGATATTTGCTTTTAAACCTGAATGAAGACTACAAGTTTTTTTTCGCCACAGCTTCCTCAAATCTAGTTTTGTGGCTCATGGATTCTTATTAGTATGTGTTGGTTATCATCCACAGCCTCCTCCAGCCTCTGTGAAGCTTGAATTTGTCCCCAAACCATAAACTGCATTCAGTCTGATGAGTGACTCCAATACAACATAAAAACTTTAAGGGGTGGTTAGCGTGCAGACACTTTGCATTTGTATTTAATAATGTTGCTTATGATACTGAAATAATAATTGTTTTCATAGCTTGTAATGCCAAAATTGGCTATTCAAACAACTAGTCTGACCTCCCATATAATCCCGGCCATAGAATTGAACTGTTTGGCTAACAAATGGTAGACTTTTACAGCACAACCAAGTAACTGCCTGCAGCTGCTAAGTTGCATAAAACATAGGGTTTTTTCCTTCCTCCTCCAGTGGACTGATGAAGAAACTGTAGTCTAGAAATTATTTTGTAAGAATACTGTTTATAGTATGAGTAGGACAGACAGAAATACGAGAAAAGCTCTGGAGCTGCCAAAAATCTCATTTTTTGGAAGAGCAGCCCTTGGGCTTTGAGAAAGTACTGTAGGAAAAATGTTATTTAAATGAGATAATTTCTGTCTCACTACAAAATAATTATTCCCTGACATAAAAAATATTTTGCAGACCCCCTCCAGCCTTCCTTGCTAGGGACAGGCAGTGTAGCATCACCTCTTCTTTCTAGTTCTGCAGAGTTTGGGGAGCAGCTGAAAAACTTAGGTTATTCAAAAAAATTGGCAGGTTATGGTTAGGCTTAAATTGTTCATTTAATATTAATTTTGCCTTATAGGACAAGCAAAGTATATAGCATTTTTTTTCCTTTTTCTGGCCTGAGGTTGCAAAAGGACCTTTTAATTCATACAGAAAGCTTTCTATGACTGTTACACTAAGTGATGCTAATGGCAGCTATGCTTTACACAGCAGTGGCTGTGACATATCTTCCTGCTTGTTCACTGTATAGTTTGGCAACGGATCTGTGGAATTAGTATTGTTGAAGTCAGAGGCAAAATTCTCCTTTCCTTCAGAGGTAAGAAGTCTGGACCAGCCCTGATTCCTCCTTGCAGCTAAAATGTTCCCAAAACAATGATACTTTCATAAAAAAAGAACTAGTCTAATGGGAATAAATGTTAATACCTTTCATTTTGTTGTTTCATGAATCATTGTGTTGCACTTCTGTTATCTTACTCTTTGCATCCCAGGCTCTCTCACACATCATACTGCGTTTTTCAGACAACCCATCCCACTGAAGGAAAGAGGATCAGCCAGCATTTACAGGGGTGGCAAACACTCAACATATATTAGTGGTGTGTACAGAAAGTAAACTTCAGTGTGTACAGGATGTGATCTGGCTCACATATATCCACATACTAACACCAGCACAGGAAGAGTTCATATGAAAAGGGTGAGGGACTGTCAAGACCTTGTCATTTGGTGGCCCTTTAAAGTTATAGCAGCAAGCTGGGAGAAGTGATTATTACCCTTCACACAGCACTTGTGAGGCTGCACCTGGAGTGCTGAGTCCAGTTTTGGGCTCCTCAGTACAAGACAGACATGAACATTCTGGAGAGAGTCCAGTGTAGTTTCACCAAGCTGGTCAGGGACCTGGACCACATGATGTGCAGAGTGACTGAGGGAGATGTATTTGCTCAACCTAAAGGGTAGAAAGGGCTCAGGAGTGTCTGACTGATATCTACAACTACTTAAAAGGTGGTTGGAGAGAAGATGGAGCCAAAGTCTCCCTGGAGCTCCACTGTGACAGAGTGATAAGCAGCAGGCACACGTTGAAACAAATAACCAAATTTACAACGCACGTGAGATATTATAGTATGAAGAGTATTTATTCAGTTAAATACTTCTTTGGGATGGGAAATGGTGGTGTCTGGAGACATATCTTGGGCTCTCATAAGACTTTAGGGCCTTTCAGTCTAGAGTCAGTTGAGATCAAGAGATTTGGAGATATGTGAGGTCTGTCAGAGGACTGAATCTTTGTGCTAGCCTTAGACCAATACAAGAGCCTTCCTGCTTGGGTGAGAAGATAGGGTTGGCTGAATTCGAGGTAACCACAGGGTTTGTAAATGATACTCTAAAGGCAGAGTGAAAGGTTTTGAAGTTTGACCATATTTAGTCTGAGTGAAAGAAGAAAATGTGAGGTTTTTCCTGAACAGCATTAAAGGTGATTGATACTTACCTTAGGAGAGTGTGTTATTCGTATTATTCATATTGTCAAGTGATAGAAGACAGGTTCCAGCTCATGTCCTGCTTGCCTCACCCCCATCCTTTCCCAGGCCAATTGAGGAGATGGTTCAGCCCCACAAGGTGTGTGGTAGGGCCATGCCTGTTGCAGCTGTGGAAGGTCCATAGGAGCCATGCCAAGTGGAGGGGGTATCCCAGCTCCTCAGGAGTGCTCCCACAGACGGGCAGAGATATGGCTGTTCGCACAGCGTGCCCGTGCTCTGCTGTACAGTGCATTCATTTAGTGAACTTCAGAAGAATCATCAGCTGAGGTACTTCTTAAAAACCATGAATGGTTAATTTATTTCTGCAAACCTGCTTCCATCGAATTTCAGTCTTGACATTTCTTACCCAGAAACCTATGACATTTTAGACAATAAGTTATACTTCTAAAATGTACAAATCAAAAGACATGTAGTTCAAAGATTTCCTTAAGAAGAGGTATCTTAGAAGGAAATGCAAGCTTGATGAGCAAAGAGTTCTAAGGATCTAAGGATCATCTATAATTCAGAAAAATTTTTCTCAAAATATTAGTGAATGTGAGATACAGGTGTTCTTTAGGGCCGATCTATGGATACCACAGTGGAGCAATCTATATGGCTGCATCCATCAAACTGATTAATGTTTACAAACATTACGAAGGCACAAGTTTTGAGATGCCTTACCTCACATGCATTTCCTGAGACTATCAGAAATTGTGGGTCCTGGAAACAAAACTGGTATCTGCACCTGACTGAGTGTTTTATTCATGTTTCCATGCTAGGATGAGGATGGGAAGCTTATTGTCCCTTATTAAGCCCCATGTTCCCTACAGGGAGGAAATAGAAGCTTGCAGTCCAGATGAGAGTCACTGGCCAGGCCCCAAATCCAGTTGATGAGGGAGCAGGATGGTGGGGAGTTGTAGAGTAAACCTGCCCAGCAGGCCAGTTATGTATATAGCTTATCCAATTTTATCTGTAGTGCATAGACATAAGTAGAGCTCACCATCAAATGATGCATCCTACTCCGGACTTTCCAAGTCACTGGAGAATAGGTTACATCATTGAATGATAACTGCTCTGTGTTAAAAAATATTTGTAGTGACAAATATTCTTAAAAGTAATTCACACAGGTCAAAACATCTGTCTGACTGATGCTATACCTGTGTGAGACAATAACACATGAGTCTGGGGGTCTATTTGAAGACTGTAGATAGTATCCAGATAGTTCAGATAATCTGGGGACACCAGACATCTTCTGAAAAGGAAATACAAGAGATTCTCTCAGCTGGTATTTGTTTACTTGAATAAGGAAGTTTTTAAAACTTTATACCTTTATTCCACAGTCTGGCAGCTGGCAGCAGTGGGCACAAAAACTGGAACGAACTGACCTTTCCAACTTTTATCAGACAAAGACAACCTCTGTGCCTTTCTCTGTGTCTCACCCCAACTCCCTAGAGAACAGGACAGGACTGGTCCTCTTCATTTTTCCTTCAACTTTTTCCCTTCCTTCAGTTTGTTTCCTTTACCACTTTGCATCTGTTTTTAAAATGCAAGTTACTACTGAAGTTATTCCTTGTTTCTGGAAGAGACAGATGGACTCTGGGAATCAAAGTCATGGCATCTTCCTTGTGCAGGTTGACAGAAATAGCTCCCCTGAAATATGCTGTTTAACTAAACACAGATGGTCTCTTCATGATGGGACACGGTGAGTTAAGAAGACAGGCAATACCACACACACACATAAAGCAAGTAAATCTGAGAATGACAATTCTCCTGCAGGCTGTAAAGCAAGCTGTGCAGGCAGCATCTCAAGGAGGCAGTGTAACTATGAATCATGCTCTTTGCAAACTTCCATTAAGTAAATTTGGGAAAAGACACAGAACTGTTGCAGACCTTGACCTGATGCTTTGGCTTCCTAAAGGCAGGCCTTATTCCTATCTGAACTCCATCATCACACATAGCTGTGAAATTGAACCTGGGCTCATAACCTAGCATAGTAATTGTCAGTAATACCATGTAGGAATCTCACCTATCTCTGGTGTGTTGTCTGCTAAAGGAGACCATGTGGCATTTCAGCAGGGCTGTACACAGCCTGTCTTCTACTAGGCACACTGTCTCACTTCTGCAAATATGTGTTACAAATTCAAATATTCACAGCACTGAAGAGATGTTAGCTACCTGGTTAAAGTGATGAGAAGTATACTTGGAAGTATCTGGGCATTATTTCTGCCTAATTCTGTAGCATCCAGTAGTCACTATGACTTAGCAGTCAAATTGACTGGTTTTTAAATAAAATTATATGACTAGTTTTAATGAATTTGTTATCAAACCTGATGAAGTGTCCCTCTGTGTTTGTATAACTTTAACATATAATGATGTTCAGAGTTTTTAGCTCTCACACATTGTCCTATCAGCAAAAGTTTAAGTTGCTGGGAAGGCTTTTGAGATCTTATTAGCTGCTACCAACAAGCTAAATAGTGCAGTGTCAGTTCATGGTTAATTAACTACTAACCTTAAAAAGGGTATTGGGCAACAGAGAACACAGTAGGTTGAAAAGACTTTTTAATTGGCTTGTTGTCTGTTTGATTATTATCTGCAAAAAATACATGGAGGGAAAAATAGCAACATCATTATATGTACCCAAGTAGTTTATAGACAGCAGAGGCGTCTGGAAGAATTTCATCTCCCAGACCCATTTTGTTACACTGGCTCAAGTGTTAATAGTCCACAATAAGAATTTTTGAACCAGCAGAAAATATCTTTATGCATGCAGATTTTGCTTCAGAGACTGGAAACCTATCAAAAAAGTTTTGGTTTAAAAATTGTTGATACAGAATGATGCTACTACATGCTACAGAGTATTGTTAGAAATTCAATTTTCTGCATAGTTTTAAAATATTGCAAGAACACATGATCATGGTGGTAGAATGGAGGACTTGATTTTTTCCTGGTTTTTAGATTACATCCCTTTCAGATGTAACCTAGATTTAATCAGTCTATTTTCCCATGTTGCTTGTGATCATTCAATAAGGAAAATGATATCTAAAATTACGTTTAGAGCAGGTAAATGAGGATCACAATTTGGCTTTTTCTCAGATTGAATATTCAGAATGGTTCATCTATCTATGTCTCATTTTTATGTGAATTAAAAAAGCTTCAGATACCCACAAACATGCTGTGAAAGGTAATGTAAGTTTATAAAATGTGTTGGGATCCTCAGATGAAAGGCATTATAAAAACACAAAGTATTCTTTCATAGTACAATTTATTGATGTGGTTTCTTTTCCACCTGCCAGATTCAAATGCTATGGTATGCAATAATTACAATTTAAAAGAATAAAATGAATTCTAATTTATTGTATTATAACATGTATTTATTGTATTATTACAAAAATCTCAAACATGATACAGCTCTCTCAAGTGTAAGCTAAGAAGCACAGCTAGCTGAGAAAACTGTTTTTCTGGTGTCTCCAGAAAAGCCTCTTTTATCAAGGGGAGAAAAAATCTGATTATATTTTCAGTACAAATTATATCTGACACAGGGCACACACATCCTGAGGTAAAGGTCATTTTGTGGTGTAGTACACGAGTCTTGCATATACACCTCTTGAACTTGTGGACAAATGATTCTTTCACAATGAGATAATCCTATTAAACCATCCTGAGCGTAGAAAGAGAGTCTAAGTATCCTGATAAAATATCAGCAAAATGATTGCACAATGTTATAGCGTTGCTCTTTATATAAATAGAATACAGTTGTCACATCCAAAAACTCAGCATTAATTCAGTCAGAACATGGAATTGTGGCCTTTGAGTAGTGATTAGAATATTAATAAACTTGGCTGCATTTGTTACACATGGAAAACAGATGGAAATGTAGGCGCCAAGACAGTTGCTTACATTCCTATTTACAGCTTTTCTGCAATACACTATAATTTGTCAGTGTTTGAACTTTTGACCCTTGGTCATCTTGAAAAGATACCAATAGGCTTTGGAATAAGCTGAGTCAAAGGGGCAGAAGGAGTCAGGTGTGGAGGGAAAATCCCAAAGCAGATGGTTACATGGCCTTGAAGAGTTCCAGCTGTGGGAACTCTTGACTCAGCAAGCAATGAAGAAATGGCAGGGGTAGCAGCTTCTGCAAGCAAGCAAAAAAGCCAAGGAAACAACAGATGAAATTCCCTGGGAAAAAGATCTATTTGCCCCAAACTTACCAATGACCTACATTATACTTTGTTGTCTATATAATAAATAACATGCTACCTTTTTCAAGTGCTTGAGTCTCTGCTCAGAATTATTCTACAGCAGAACACACCAAATTCCTGGACCTTATTTGAACAAAATCCTTAACTGGGGGGAGCCATGCATGTTGAATACAGTGTCCCTATGGAGTGGGCAGCTGGTGCAGCTGTGCTATTGCCCAAAAGCCAGATGAGGGCATGGTCTAACCTGTGACTAGTGAGGATGGCTCATAGTTGGCCAGACATGTGGCATTTCATTGCACGTAACATGGGCCAGACCAGCCACCCCAGCTCACTGACAAAATCAGAAAATGGTGCACGAGTATATTTTCAGTACTACTGTGATTGATTCTCTTTACAGCTAAATTACAAAAATTCCTTTATAACAATGGGACTGTGAAGGAAAAGGAGTTTTGCTACTTGCACTTCATACATTTTTTGTTCTTGCTATCAGGAAATCATAGACAGGAGCAATGGAAAAAGTCTGCATGGCTTTTCACAATGCTGGAAGCTAAATTCCCAGAAGACAGGCTTTAATGTGTATATTAATTAATACAATGTATAGTAATTAATATAATGTAAGGTATGGGATAGCATTTGCACTATTTGGGAGTGACATCCTTCAGTAGCCCAACTTACCTCTGCCTTCACATCATACTGGAAAACCTAACACATGCTTAACAAAGATGAAAACGTTTGAAGGTACTTAATTGCTGAATCCAACATACACTGTGGTTCCTACTGCTACCCTCACTTCAGAATAAATCACATGGATCAATGTTTGTATTCTTTGTCAAAATTACTGAAGACATCATTCCAACCTTTGACTGAACACAATGTCGTTAGTTATGTGAGTTACCCTCAGGAAGCAGTTGACATCTTTAAATTCCTTTTGCAAGGTGCCAAGTTAGCTGGTCTGAGGACTTAAATCCACAGCTCACCCACAGATGAGACACAGTTCTTCGTCTTGGCAGTCAATACTTCCCATATTGCCTTCAGATGTATGCATGCCATTCCTGGAAGAAGCAATTCCATAAATAACTCTAGCACATGTTTAAATCCCTAGCACATGTTTAAATGCATCCCTTTTGAGGAAAGCACATGCTTAAAATTAAGCATGTGGCCCAAGTACTTTGATGAATAGCAATGCTTTCCTAAACTGGGGACAGTAGGAAGGAGACTCTGAGATATCCATGCCCAAACTCCAGCTGAGATGCTTTCAGTGATGTGGGCACCACTTGGTGCTGTACCAAAACCAACAAGCTGTCTCCTGTAAATCACTAAGCAACTGTCAATTAGTGATGTGTGCTGCTTGTTTGAAATATGCCTTACATTTACTTTCCTAACTGAAATTTTGCTTTTGGACCAGGTCCTTTTTTCTTTTTTTTTCTTTATAGTACAGGGTTGGTCAAAAGCCGGTGGAATGAAAGGAAGTCCTAGCTCTTTGCAAGAGCCTCAATAAGGTTATAGAAGTTTCAGGGGAAGTTTTAGTTTGCTTTTTGTTTAAGGTTGTTTTCCTAAATGTTTCTGAGACTCAGGAAAATGAACCTCAATCCTTTAATGAGCACGGGCTTCCTGAGGTTTCCCCCTTCCCTGCATTTGAAATACCTTTGCCTACCTCTAGCCAAAAGGGGAACTGTTTCGCTTTTTGTGGTTTCACGATCATTTCAAGATTTTATTCATGGACTGATGTTTATAGTGTCCCACCAAAGGTCTAAAGGAATCTTTTTTTCTTTTTTTTCTGTCTGTCTTTTCTGGTTTTGTTTTCAGAAACATAAAATAGGAAATTATTTTAGCAGAAAAATGACTTCTTAAATTAATCAAACTATTATGATTGACCCTGCTTGTTTGTTCATTAAAAAATGAAGCAGAATGGTCAGTTTCTGCCAAATAAAACACTCTCGGCTATTTCAATTACTGTTTTAATTGGCCAAGCCTGCCTGTCAGATTATCCTCTAATCTGTACAAGAATGTTGTTTGGAAAAGATGAGGCATGCCTGACTTGGAGGCCACATGCATCGCTCCAGCACATTCTGGTCCAAATATTGTGGTGTTAGCACAGTGGAGCTACACGACACTGAAGATGGTAAGTTCTGTGTTTGCTTCCTTCTAGAGATCCCACGCAAGACACATTGCCCATATCATTGTGTGGAAATGTCTGAAAACACTGATGGGAGAGAAAGAAGTGAAAGTGAAAATTCCAAAGCTCTAGCGCATTCGGGTGTGTTTACATATCATCAGAACTGTCATTAGGCTGAGTTTAATAACTGTTACCAGAAAAATTGTGGAAAATCAGTCTTGGGACCTGTGAACCCTCACAGAGAGGCTTCTCCATAGTTTTGACTCAGGATCTACCAATTCAGTGAATCTGTGTCTTCTATAGACATCAATATTCTGTAAGAACAAATTGTAACTATGCTGTACTGTCCTAAGACCTAACATTCATATCTACATTAGACTGCTCTGCTTTTCAATCTAGGAAGCCTGGCTTCCTTACCATATGCCCAGTGTAGTCATTTAAGCCTGAGAAAGCAACTGAGATTAAGGAAAAAGAAAGCCCAACCACATAATTGCATTTTACACAAACAGAATTGTTTTAAAATGAGGCACAAAAATAGGAATCTTAAAATATATGGGTTTAATTGCATCAGACTTCACTTGACACAGACTTCTTGTGTCACCTTGGACAATCTTCTGTAGTTAGCTCCATGCCTCCATTTCCCGCTCCAGCAGAGTGGGAACACTGCCCAAGTTTTATGAACCTTGTCTCCATGCTCCTGAAGACAAAGATCCTTATCATGCATACAATGCCCAGCAGAGTGTAGACCTGATTTCAGTAGAAATGCTGAGATCCCACTGAAATACCAAGTGTTTTCAGATTGATTTTTACATAAGACCCGTGTACGTGGACAAATGCTATTCTTGAATAAAGTGAGAGGAATGGCATGGAAAATTGTAACATTTGTACAGGAGTTTTATTGTGTTGTCTCAAGTTCTAGTGTTATACATAACCATCATTGCCACGCTGATTTGCTGAGGTCAGTGTGATATTTTTTTTTTTAAATTTTTTTTTCTTCTTTGTGTATTTGCTTCTTTCTTAGATGACTACAGCTGTTTTCCCTTTGTACACCAGAGCTGTCCTTCTTGCAGCTCCCTATGCACACGAGTTGCTAATCGCTCCTTAGGCAAAGCCAAAGTGGAAAAGTCAGGAAGGAGATCACATACAACACATACAAGTCCCTGAAGGGGTCAGGGGAAGACCTGTTTTTTAAAAGTGTTTTGATATAATGGTAGAAAGGGACATATCACAGAGAAACTAGTCTGAGGTTAAGCTCTGCACAGAACTGACTTCTATTTTGGAAGAAGTATTCTTTTATGTTTTATGTATGAAGAGGTGCACATCATGTTTACAAATATTTCATCACATGCAAGTTCAGAACCAAGCTATGGTGACAGTGATGACATGTTTTATCATAAGAATGCAACACATTTAACCTTTTCAATAGTAGTACTTAGCAGACGGGATGGTAAGAACCACTGAAAAAGATAAATCAGCCCCTCATACAAACACATCAGCTGCATTTAACCAACAGCAGATGAGCTTGTGTCTGTTCCTCTTCCTGACTATACATACCCACACAACCTTTTCACGGAGTGTAGCGTTGCTCTTTGTCGCGTCAGTTACAAGATTAACATGACAATCCTGTTCAGCACATTTATGCCCCTGTGCAATTTTATTCAGTTCTAATCAGAAGGTTATTAAAAACTGTTTTTTGGAAGCAAAGGGAAAGTTCACCATGTATTTTCCTGCTTCTTGCATCCTTCCGCTAAACTACCGCCTTCTGCTGGAGAGGATACTGATCTTGGCAGGTCTTTGTTCTAAAACAACATGTATCTACTTTAAAGTTTGACCGAACCAGAACTGTACTTTGGAAGTGGATATGACAGTCCTACTTGTTTCCTGTGCTTTAGTTTGCATCATGGAGCAGGTTTAGGATTAACTTGATTGCTCCTGTAGCTAGATAATGGGACCGCAGCTGACACCCTCCAGCTCAACTTGGATCTTTAGTTCCTCGTGCTAGGCAAGGGTTAGTCTGAAGTCTGAAAAATGCTGAAATGTAGATGATTTTGGATGTGAGGTCCTTAGCACCAATTACTTAGCTCTGCAAGTTCTCCTCTGTTGGTATGAAGTACATGTTGATGCAGATACATATATGGATCGCAACCCACGTACAATCAAGTCATCTACATGGGATAACACAAAATGGAGCAATGGCAAAATACAGCTTATAAAGTGGAATCAATAGAAGATCTAGCATGATTTTTTCTTCTTTGGCCTTTTGGGACAGTGCAACTCAAGAATCAGTGAGCAGCTCATAATGCGCCAGCAACACATAAAGCAAATACAGTTCCTATTTTTGCCATAAGCAATTAGTGCAATCTCACAAATCAGGGAAATGATGATGCTAAAGCAGAACTGGTAATACACCAATAGATTAAGCCATTAAAAGGCCAACACTTTATGTTCAACTTTGACCTTGATAATTTGCATATTTAATTGCTAAATTACAGCATGAAAATATACCTACAACCCAATAAACTATGGAAAGGCAGCTCTATTTTTCTACAGTTTATACAACCTGGACAAACTAAATCTGAAATCTCTTTGAGGAGACCTGCTTTTAGAACAAGTTTTCACTTGGCTGGTTAAACTTTTATGACAGGGCCTGTGTTTTAAGGCTTTCATTTTTTTTCTTCTATTTATGTAATGTAGAAAAACAGGAGAACCTTTCAGAGGGAAACAAACTTCATGCCCTAGAGCCTTGTTTTTTAAGAGTCTTATGGTTAAACTGCATAGCACTTTTTCATATCTGTACAACCGGCACAAGTCTAATGAGGATGATCATGGAGGCAGAGTAACAGCTCAAAGATAAATGCAGCTTAATGCACTTAATGATTTTTCAGTGTTTAAGCATTGCTCAGGGTTTAAACTGGTTGAGCATTTTTAAATAGTAAATGAAATCCCTTTTTCTGGTTCTTAAGATGCAAAGTACAAGGCAGATAGCAGCTAATGCTGCCCAAACAGTGATATTGATATTTATACATCTCTGTTTATATTGATTTATGTTGATATTTGACATCAACAGCAGGTAGTGGAGCAAACATACATGGGACAATCATGTTCTGTAACTTTGTTTGGTGGTTGTCCTAAGTATTTTGTTGAAGGCCATATTTTATCTGCCTGGGGTTATCATACAACTGTGTACTGATAGCTATCATGGTGGGATAGGAGGGACGTTCACATGAAATCACGAGCAGTATCAGAACTCATACTGGGCATCTGGGACTTGCCAGAGCTTTTTTCTTTTTCAGAGGAAGAACTTCTTGCAGAAGACTGTTAAGTTTGTGCCTTAATTTTTGAGGCAGGGTGGGGTGGATATTTTATTTCATAACGTTTTAGTCTGGTTTCTTGCCTGAGGCACTAGGGATTTGGAGATTGTGTTGTGTGTATCTCTGTCTGTCAGACATTTCAGGGCAGTTACATTTGAACCCATCAGCCAAGTTCAACCAAGCTCAGCAGACCTGAAAAGAGATATGATATACAGGTAGGAGAGAGATGAGTGCTCACTGGGGGGAGGCTGTAGCAAGTGAAACACCAGATAAGCCACACAAAAGGAAGGTGTGTTGAAAGCCCTGCTTCTGGCAGAAGCATCAGTCAGTTTTGTACCTTGTTTTGTACCAGAAACCTCACTTCTTGGTCAAGGTTTCTTTTCTGTGTGGGACTAGGACTGCAGAAAAGCGGATGCTGAAGCTTTAATAATGTGAATCACGTATTCAGTCCAGAATGACTTCCATTAGAGAAGCAGCAATGTTTCGTACTGACTTTGGTTTTATACCCTTGGATAGAAAAAGGTATACTTGAAAAGTAATATGAAACTTAGTTTGCATTTAATTTCAAGAAAGGTTAGGTCCAAACTGAGTTGTGGCTTTTTACCTCAAGACATGTGGATTTAAGAAAAAAAACAAAACAAACCCAATGAATTGTTACAAATAAAATTGCAGTGAGCTACCATCCATCCCCTGACACCCCTTGTTGTTATCCCTGCCATTGAGAGCAGGTTTGATCACACAACACTTTCTCAGCTGAGCAGCCCTGGGGAATCGCGCAGGCAGATATTCTACGCAAAGTCTATCAATCAGAGTCTGAAATTGTTGCAGTTTAACCTTTTGACCTGTTCAATCTGACAATAAAAAACCCTATTTCTTTCATGAATCTTTGCAACACATTTTTTAAAGCCAGTTCAAAGGGTTTTTTCCCTCCAAAACAAAGAAGCATTATGAAGTCAACAAAACTGTTTCCACATCAAGGACAGATTCCCTTGGCATAGAGTCAGCTCCAAAGAAAGATGCTAACCACTGAAACCTAGCTGCCAAAGAGTTTCATATATTGTTTGTATTTTCACATGTGCACATGTTACCAGAACTTTGCTGAACAAAAAGAAAGACAATGTACCTGACCTGAACCTTCAACAATCTGTATTTACAAATACTTATTATGTGAAATATAATAATAATAGAAGGGAATGTGGGAGGAAGAAAAGGAATTACAAAGATGGGTTTGGAATTGCTATATATCGATTCCATTATTATTGGTATCATTATTACAGTTGCTGTTGTAGTAAACTTCTTAAACGTGACACAAAAAATAATTATATGAGGAATTTTACTTAAAAGTGAGCTATTAAGTTAAACACAAGGCTAAAGGAGATGCTTTTAAAATATAAGCAGGACAGAGGTTTGTAACGTTTTGAATTTCAAGAAAAGATATTTGCACCCTGTGCAAAGATGGACAAAATAATTTCTGTGTGGCTGACTGTTCACTTATAGTCAGAGTCCGAGGAGAGAAGTCAAAAGAAGAATCAAAGATTGTGTGTTTGGATGACAAGGAGAATGGTGTTCTTGGCAGCCATAGAAAATGGGAGTGGAAAGGGTTTTGGAGGTAAGATAAAAAGCATTGGTTTTAGTTAGACTACGCCTGAGTTGATCTTGAGCCATTCAGGATGCAGTCCGAAAAAAAAAAAAAAAAAAAAAGAAACGCCAAACTCAAAGAAGCTGGAGACAGAAAAGGGGAGACATTTTCTGAAGCAGACTTTCTGTCTCAGAGTTAATAGGTAAATCTGTACAAACGATGAACGGGGAGGGGGGGAAGAAGAGGTGAGTGACAAAAGCCTTGGAAAAAGCATGAGCTTCACAGCTGACAACTATATACAATGGGCAGGCATTCCACTGAGGTACAGAAATACCATATGACTGCAGCAAACCATTTAATTTAGGAAGTAGCTGAATTTAGGACCTAGACTATCAAGAAATGTGGTGAAGATTTACCCAGTTCAGAGTAAATTTAGAGTACTTTCAAATAACTAATTTGAGAGAATGGAGATTCAATCACTACAATTTTTCAAAGATAAAAGAAATTTAATGTACTCTCTGTTAAGAATATTAAGAACGTAGTGTTAATAGTTATTAATTTCAGAGGAATATTTAGTAGCTTAATTCACACACTTTTAAAATATATTTTTAGATTATCAAATGAAAGATACTAAAGTAATAAAACAGTTAATTGTATATGCAATTATTGTAATAAAACAATAATTGTCTCTTCAGAAAGATAAATAAGAACATGATTAACTAAGCATACTTTAAAAATTCATTTGATTGAATTAACTGCTTGAAGTTGATCATTTGGGGCTATATTCAAACCTGAATTCAGCCTGAATTCTCCTGAAGTCTCCATGTCTAGCAGAACTAAGCATGCTTTAAAGAATAATTCAAAGAGCTTAAACTACATCTTCAGCAAAGTAGTAATTAGAATTAGCTAATAGGAAAAAACAGGCACAGATACTTAGCTAAAATACAGCATGTATTTATATGCTGTCTTGAAGTGAAACTGGCTTATGTGTTCCTCCAAGTGCTTTCCTGAATCTAGACCTATGCTCATAATTAGGTATGAAATTGGTGATGAATAAGCACCATATTGCATCAACCACACTCTCCCCAAGT
Organism: Falco naumanni; assembly: GCF_017639655.2. Classification (NCBI taxonomy): domain Eukaryota; kingdom Metazoa; phylum Chordata; class Aves; order Falconiformes; family Falconidae; genus Falco; species Falco naumanni. The sequence goes on along the minus strand of NC_054059.1, from coordinate 54,810,811 downwards.
ATTATTTTTATTAGCAAATAGTCCTGTTTGACCTAACAGGGCGCACTCTGGTGCATTTTTAAAGCAGCAGATGAGAAAAGTGTTTAAGGAATGGTCGGTTTATTGGCACAGTGTTTGCTGTCCATACTACATGTGCTTTTGGGGGAATACATTTGTGGGGGTTTAATTTTATTTTTTTTTTTTTCTTTTTAAACTAGAGTTGAATATTTTAACACTATTTATAAAGCTGCACATTTTAGTATGCAAAGCAGTCAGGAACATTCCATAGGCATCTGCTGGGACATGGACTACTGCTCTGCCAACTTTCTGTGGGCAATATTTTTTTTACTGCAATGAAGAGAATTCCTTTGAAAAGAACAGGCAAATATATGTGTGTAGTTTACATACTTTTGCGGTTCACATATTTTGTGGCTAAAAATATCCAGAGTCCATATCCCACCTTCAGATTCAGACTTGGAAGCAAATCCAGCTGCAGAGTACAGCTCTTGTGTGTGGCTCATCTTGTCTTGTGTGTGAAAATAATTTATTAAAAAAACAAAACCAAAACAAAAAAACAACAACCAAACTAGAAACCTTAAACCTTGGAATCTGACTTGGCATGACTATTCCTTTCATAATTTCATTTCAGAAGATGATTGGTCCAGCTGCCTATATATAAGGATAAACATGCAAAGCTTGGACAGCAGCTGAAAAACTAAAATCTGAAGACTTCCTAAAATCTGATATTTGGACTGACCTGGCTGAAGGAAGATATATAACTTCTCTTTAAAGATTGCAACATCATAGCAACAGACTCTCGCAGGTTTCTGGCAGGTTGACTTGCTTGTTCATGCTGTAACAATGACTTTCTCAATATAAAGCAAAGAAAACTACTTTTACTATTCAAGTTAAGAAGGATGTTTATTATGCTCTGCAGTACTACAAATGGACATGAGTCACATGGAAGGGACAAGACCCCAGTTCTTTTTCTGCCTCTAGACAAGATGGGAAGAATGTGAACTACTGTTAGAATTCTGAAGTTAAAGACTGTAATTTTAAGATGATAACACTGTATTATTCTATTATTCCTTACCAGTTTAAGGTCTATAGAACATTTATTCTGACTAGTTCTCTTTAAAAACAGCTAATTAACAAAATGATACTCCAAAGAAAACCAATGATGCATGATTTATCTGGCCATTTTTGTGATGTTGTGAACATGGGGATTTTGTTATTATTTTTTTTGCTCTGAAACATGTGATGGTTAATTATTCTGTAGACTGAAACACATATAGCTAAGCAGGAAATCAGACCCCCTTTTTTTTTTTTCTTTGACTAGGGCAACTAGTTATCCTGCTTTCTCTTACATGTCCCCTCTTTCAACTCAGCCCAAAATGTAATTTAATTCAGAAAAAGAGATGTGGTCATTGTCCAGAGGGTCTTAGGGGTGTCCTGCTGCCAGACCAGACAATGGCAGTATCTCTTAATGGGTTGCTGTGTCTCCAGAGGTCTTGCACCAGTGGCCAGAGCTCTAGTGTGAGCTGACTTTACAGACACCCTGGGCTCATTCCATGTACTCACAGGAATCAATTTTTGCATCTACTCTGATGCACCCAAAACTTTTCTGATTGGATGTATTAAATGTCTGTGCAGTGCATGCATAAATATATTCCAGTCCAGGATTTCCCAGATGGAAACATGGAAGCACCTTCTGTACCCACACTGAAGTAGTCATTGTTATGAGTGACTTGAATCCATGTTTGCCCTTCTCAGTACATGAAGAGGGAACCAAATCGGCTTTCACTAACGTGGCTGCATGTGTTTATCCAAACACATAGCAAAATGTTGCATAACTTCAATACTGCAAAAACTTCCTATCTTTTTCACAGAAATTTACTGTCAGCTAACAAATTTGTTGGCTCTGAGAAAAGGGTAAAAAAATCCCAGCTTTGCTAAACCAAAAATGTGATTTAAGTTGTTCTTGATTTACTTTTTGTACTGTTCACTCTCAAGAAGTACCTTTTTTGACCTGAGATTCAGTTTCCAGAGTGCAATTCACATCTGTTGATTTCATCATGGGAAATAACTTTCCTTTGCTTTGACAGATAAGTAACATCAGGAGATTACTGTTTAACTGGCCACAGTTGCCACCAACAAATTCCAAACAAACTGAAAAAAAAAAAAAAAAAAAAGGAGGCAAAACATTTCTTGTTCTCTTTGAGCTATCTTATACTCTATTCCTTTGCCATCATTCATTTTTAGTCGGGAAAAATGCGTACATGTTTCCCTTGAAACATTGTCTCTGATGGCTTAGGAAGTGGATCAGCATTATGTGTTTCACATCCACAGGCTACAGGGAGGTCCAAATTAATTTTTGAAATGCAAATATGTATGTAACCATGAGAATGCTGAAAGCACAGTGATGCTTTTTTAACCAGGAGAAACTGAGTTAAGACGGAAGACTAGTTTTGATAAGAAAATGATTAGAGAAAGCTCTGCTGTTTGATTAAAGATATGAGGTATTTTAAGCTATATGCCTACCATTAAACAATGCAGACTATGTAAAAACTCATTCAGTACTGAGGTTAAAAAAAAGCCACAGCATCACAGAAGCATAGGAAGAGAAATCACCTGGTCCAGCCTATGCCTCAAGGGAGGATCAGGTATGCCTGGGTCCCACCTGGAAAATGACTGAGTGTTATGTTGTCTAAGACCTCCAGCAATGGAGACTCCTAAAACTTCCCAGATAATCTGTCTCAGTCCTTCATTACCCGTACTGAAAGAATATTTATTATGTCTCCAATATGAACTCCCTTGCTGCATTTTAAGTCTTTTTTTTTTTCTTCAGCCTAACAATAGCATGGAGAATTAAATATCCCCATCATCTCCGCAGCAAATTGCCATTTGTTTGAAGATGTTATCATGTCTCCTCTCAGTCTTCTGTTCTGCAAGCTAAATGATTATGAATTTTCATCCTTTTCACCTTTGGCATTTTTAAAGGACCCTGAATCACCCTCACTATGGACTTTCCTCAGCTGGTCTACATATTAAAGAATAGGTCAGACTTCCTCAGCAAGGTAGCACCACAGGTTTATTGATTATATGCCACCAGCTAAACATCCTCCGCTCTCACTAGCCTCCTTGCTTTCACTAACTCAGAAAGATATTATTGATACCTTCTGATTTCCATTATTTAGACTAGGTCAGATTTCTCCATGGGGATCTGAGGAGTGCCAGGGCATAGAGCAGGGGTCCTCAAACTACAGCCCACAGGCTGGATACGGCCCCCCAGGGTCCTCAATCCGGCACCCGGTATTTATAGACCCCCCCGCCCCCACCCCCTTGGGGGGAAACCAAGCAGCCGCAGATGGCTGCCTGCTACTGCATCCGCGCGCGGACCCCTGGTTAAACAGTTTGAGGACCCCTGGCACAGAGCCTCTCTTACATGAATTTAAAAGGAGAATAGACTCTCTAGGAACATCCACATGCTTCAGCAGCACCTTCAGTGTGAAAGAGGTCTCTTTCTGCTTCCCAGCTGGACTTTCACACTTCTCTTCCCAAAGAAGCAAGTCAGATTGTCATGGAAATAGGAAACAAAGAGGAGAAAGCACAAGGATATATTTGTGATCACAGATTTAATTCTGGTTGGCATTTGTTAACTAGAGGATTCCTTTCTTTCCTAACTATATGTAGTGGACCATGGAAAACTTGAAGGAAGACAGATAGTTACTGAGAGCCCTTGATTATAAACTCCAATGCTGTCCTCATTTTGGGCAACAGTTTCTCTATACGTATACCATCCATTGTCTTCCTTTAGACTTGTTTCATCTTGGAGAGATTGGGTCTTTCAAAAAGGAAAATCAGTAATTTTGATGGGAACACCTTTAACACCCAGAGCTAACACATCATAGAGGCAGCCAAAGACCAGGTCACTATCATGGATCCATCACAGGAGTTTTGGAAATGCTTTGGAAATGCATCATTTTCTTCTGAAGCTGTATGCAAATGCTGAAGAAAATGTTCAAAGAATAATATTAAAATTTTCTTTTGGGTTCTAGTACAACAGTTCCAGATTTTTTAGCATTTGGACATTGTCATTTGTAGAAATCAGTAGTATTGCAGTCACAGTAACTCTGAGTCCTGATGCCTATCTTCTGTATGAAAGAGCATTAGACCAGGAACTATCTTATGTCTTCCACTTCTCTATTTTTAGTATGTTCTTATTAATACTTATCTACGTGCACAAGGGGTACAGATCTGTGAGACTAAGGTCACTGTTCTATTACACTGAAATTAGTAACGTTATTGAAGAAAAGGAGCTCCAACATATTTTTTCTTACTTCTAACAGGTCTTTTTATTTCTTTTCTAAATCCTCACTGTGAATTACTTGACAAAATTTCCTGGGAAAAGCCACAGAAATTTTTTTACAGCTGTGGACACTTCATTTACCTACCCAAATCTGCCTTGAGCGTTACTTGATGCCTTTCAATAAGTATAAAAGAGTCTGATAGACATTCAAACACAATTTCGTGTTTAGAACAGGCTGCCCAGGGAGGTGGTGGAATCACCATCCCTGGAGGTGTTTAAAAGACATGCGGGCGTGGTGCTTAGGGACATGCTTTAATGCTGAACTTGGCAGTCCTGGGTTAATGGTTAGACTTGATGATCTCAAAGGCCTTTTCCAACCTAAATGTTTTTATGATTCTATGATTCTAATTAAGTAGATCTTAAACAGAACTGAAATTAATACACAGGATTTACACAAAACTAACAGGGGATGAGAAAGGGAATTCCACAGACAATGAGGAGCAGACCTATCTTTAGCACGAAAGGATATTTGTACCCTACACACACTGGAAGTAGAGGTAATTGAAATATGACCACTGCGGATTCAGAACTGAGCTCTGCAGCTATGCATCAGCACCCGTCTAATATTGTACTGCTGAAATGAGGTGCCTTTAGACTGAGGCTGATGCATGTCTGGCCATAACAAATCCTCAGCAGGGTGTGAAAAACCAGTATAGACATACCCAATGTCATAAATGCAGCGAGCCCTGTTTTCAGTGTTGATTCATCTTGGTCCACTCTTTCAGTTTCAACCCTTCCCCAACACATGTATGTGTGATTTACACTGAAGCCATTTATTTTGCTGATTCTAAGACCCATTGCCAACAGCAGTGCTGTAAAAGAAGGGTCTTCAAGCAGCATTTTTCTAACAGTTGATTGCTGGCATTTTCAGTACGTTTTTGCATGTGTGTTTGGCATGCTGGAGGCTGAGCGCATCGCTCCTCCAAGCACCTTGATGCACACCTGGACTAGCAGACCAGCATCTGCACTTAAATAGTGAAATGCTGTTCAGTGGAGAATTGCCTTGGAGAAAATCCCAGCTAGTGCCATTCATGGTTACCTATAACCTTCACTGCCAGAGGAGGCCATCAGTTCAGTCACGTTGTGGCAACATTTATACTGTCATAGGGTAATTTCAGAGTAACAAGTGATTGCTGCAAAAGATGAGATGCTCCCTAACTCAAGATGTGAGAGACTCATTTTTATCCACAGAATCCACAACATAAAAGATGCTCCACAGCTGTGGCAAACCTTCCAAAACTCTGCTTATGTTCTTCATTGCTTGGAATAATCAGAATTGGTGCAGCTAATATATAAATCCAATAAGCTCTGTATGTAAATTAGTTCAGTCACACAAAGGACATTAAATAAAAAATATCTAACAAAGGATCTTCACAGTTTATAGCTTGCCAAGCTTTCAAGTTCTGACAGTGAGGTTTCTTGTTTTCTCTTGGATGGTCCCATAGATTATTACCCAATGAGAACTGCACCCCATTCAGGAATGCTTGCCTGGAAATCTCAGACAATAAAATGTCATATTTCTTGCCTGAGCTATAACAGAAATGAACACTTCAGCAGAGGGTCAAGGGAATGACATGCCATTACTGCAAAAATTTTCTCCTATGGCTACTCTTTATTCTCCCAGTGGGATTCTTCCCAGGATAATGATGGAAAGCTGTTTGCACATGAACTGCTTCCCTTTTAGATGTTGCAGGCTGACAGGAATCATTCCTGCTCTAAAGACCTCGAAGTCAAGTGAGTTGAACTCTTTTGGAGTGGGGCTCCAGTGCTCACAGCTTTTCTATTGAAAAGCAGTTCTTTATAGGGTGAAAGAATGGAATTTTCATAAAATCTGTTCGTCTTAGATACAGCAAAACAGAACTAGAACACAATTCACACACATGGGAAAGAAAATGCAGGCATAAGGTGCTCTGTTTTTAAAGGATTGTGAATGAGCAGATTAATAATATTGGTGTAATAGTGGACAGAAAATGGATGTTTACACTATGCAGATCAGAAATGGATGTACCACTTCCAAAAGGCAGCATGTAGACAGCCTAGCAAGTCACATGCATTACATGTAGCACCTGTAATGCAAGTTTGGCCTATATAAGTTTGAAATGCAGACTTGGAAAAACAGTCCTTTCTTGTAATGAATATGTTGACAAACAAAACAAGGGAGATACTGTTTTGTCACAGAGATACGCTGAGGAGAGGAGTGGTTCACTGACTCCTCAGTGGCTTCCCCTATCTGGAAGCATGTAGGAGGAAAGGATGGGAGTTGCAGAGGCAGACATTATGCACCCCTGTTTTTCTTGTAGAAAGTCTTTGCTGCTGAGGTCTGGAGGGGGAGGGTGGAAGGAGGAACGCTTTCCAACTCTATCACTGTGCACCAAACCCTGGTCAGCGGCGTCTGCACAAAAGTCAGAAAATGCCACCCCATCAGTAAGGTGTGCAGGCACCGTGGTTAAAGGCAGCCTCTCCTCTATGCCAAGCATGTTGTACTCCCCCACTTGCAGCTATTAGACATACCATCTGCAAGAGAGGCGGTGGCTGTGCCAGTTCCTACCCGTCCTGATCTTTCCTATACACATACCTCTCAAAAGTCTCAAAACCATCTATCTCACTTCTCCGCCCTACTGTCACAGAGGTTTCTCCTTCATTCATCCTGGCTGCTCCACTTCACCTACAAAACATGCTCCACCCAGCTTACAACAGGCTGTTAATGACTGTACTCCCTGTGCTGACGTGTCCCTGATCTCACAGCCTGAGCAAGAAGTGCCAGACCTGAGAGGTCCTTGCAACAGGTTCCAGTAGTGGAGCAGCCAGGGAGCTGGCTGGCAGCAGATGATCACCAATGGATTTCAAAGTCGAAAAATAGAGAAAGAAGCTCGATACTGTCAAATACAATAAAACATTGATAGTTTTCTTCAGTGACAAAATCTGTATCTCCACACAGAGAACTACATATCTCGTTATTTCTAATCTTTTATATCTCATAATATCACTATTATCCAGTGAATCACTGATTGTTTTACATGAGAAGAATGCATCAGCCCTCTTCTTTAGAATATACCTCACAGAACAGTGAAAAACACAGAAATCGCCAATATATTGTGTTACCTACAGACACCCTGAGCTCTAATCCCCACTAAAACCCACTTTGAAAACAGCCACATGATGACTGCGGCCCCTGAGCAAAGAGATGGGCTTTGGGAGGGGAGAGCAGCAGGGTGGGAGGCTGCGCTGCCACTGATGAGCAGCCTTTTGCACAATGGACAATTGTCTTCCAGGTGTATGCATTTGTCTCCACAGAACAACATTCCCCAGAGCACAAAAGCCTTCAGTGTGGGGACAGCTAAGCATAACAAATGACATACCAGACTTTCCCGAGGTCTTTGATGATTATAAGAGGTCTCTGTTCCACTGTTATTGACTTTGCTGTCTTTGTGTTACTCCTTTAAAATGGACTTAGTGTGTTGCATCATTTCAAGTTCTGGTGCAGGGTTTGCACTGGAAGGTAGGGAAACCGGAGAAGGAAGAGGGACTGTGAAATAATTCTTAAGCTGGCACTTTCTAAAATAGTCTCCTAGTTTGTTGTCTTTCTGACTGCTGGTTTTGTTGTCTCCACACTTTTTTCACAAGGCAAAGGTTTTTAGAGAGTGAACGATCTTCATGCAGCTCCAAATAACCACTTATTTTGGTAAAATTTATAACACCAGATTCTACTTTTAGCCAGGAAATGCAAACAAAGCTTGGAGACAGCTTGTTCCCTGACCCCAAATTCATTCCATGTTGCTATAGCATCACCCCCTGAGAAAATGGGACCAGCTCTTTTCCTCTCCTTAGACCTGCTCAATGGGCTTTTGTCAGCTGTTGAATTATAGCATTAAAATTCAAATACTAAGGATTTAATGGAGGATTATTATGACACCCTGGTGCATTCTTTGTGTTGCTCTTGGCAACAAACCCAAGGAATGAGTGAAAGAAATGAAAACGAAGAGCTGTCTTGTTAAAATCATGCTGGTGCTGCAACATATTTAAGAGGGAGAAAAATGGTTCCCTAACTTTAACTATTATTGTTGTACCAAATGGACTGAAAACTCTTTTCAGTCGGTAAGCATGACTTGCAGCTGAACTCTAATCCAAAGCTGTTATCATGTTCTGAAAACAGGTTTCTTTCTACCTTGTGCACAAAATAAATGGGATCAACAGTTAGGAGAAGGGCATTGCATCCATTTACCACTTTCCATTGCTCATCAGAAAATAACAACACTTTTTAACATTCTGGCATGTCAAAAGTATCAGAGAGATTATTTTAAAGCAGAAGGCACAATCTGTCACTCAGAATATATGCATAGTATTTTGTGTATACATATTGCACATGCATGACTGCATGGTAAATGCTTAAATTGCTCATGTTTTCCACTAATGTCTCTAGATTTAGGAATGTTTTGAAAAAAACCTCAACTTCTTCATAGATGAGAATAGGATTTGGTGTTAGTCTCTGAATAAGAGTTGCATTCTGGACCATGTAGCCAGACTATGCAGTGAAACACTCTTTGCTGATGGCCAGCTTTTCTTGGATTTTTCCAAGATTAATGTCCAAATTAATCTCTGGTATAACTGTTTTAAACTCTCCAGGGGCTTATTTTCACTCTTTTTTTTTTTCTTCTGGTATGTGCTAATTGCATTACATATATTACAACCCCCCACCCCCAATTATCTGGAAATATTAAATTTATATAATTTTGAACAAGCTAATACAACAGCAGTTTGAAATTTCAGAAAGCAACTCAGCAGGTTCTCTGCAAATGAATATTAGCACAATATATTTAACATGGTGAAATTAAGATCATGACCTGAAGCAGAAATATGTAGCCAGTTCCTGTTGGGATCCATCACAGAGCAGTTATCCTGAACTCCTTTTCCTGGGTAATGAGAAGCAGACCAGGACAAGCATATTAAATGTGACCCTGCACACCTCTGCTTGTGTTGGCTGAGAAGACACCACTAAGAGTGAATCTGACTGGTGAGCACGGTTGGGGCGGAAGAAAACTGGACAGGGGTTATAGACAGAATGAAGTGATAGCTAATGACGACAGAAAAACCTGATCTCAGACCCATTCACCTTGGCATTTAAGTACAAAGAAAAAAAATAAATCTTGGGGTGAGGAAGAATGGAGGAAGAGCTGCTTCAGTATTTTGTTTTCATTAGTAAAAACCTGAAAACATTATATTAAACTTGCTCTGTAGACTACAATCTCAAAAAAAAAAAATAATGCAAAGAAAGATACCTGGATTTTGACAGCCATACAGAAACAGGGAAAAGTTTTTCTTATATCCCAAAGAAATCCATGAGTGTGGTGATATGTTCCTACAGGTTTTTTTGTATGCTTGCTTTGCACAAAAAACTGTCTTTCTATTTTAGGAGAGCTTCACATGCAGGATTCATCCATCCTAGACTGAGGATCAGAGAAACGGACATTTTGAGGTGATTCATCAACATGCTTTGTCCTCTTGAGGGCTTCAAATAGGGAACTGATTAAGTCCCAGGTGCTTCAGGAACCATTACAAGTTTAAATTCACTTGAGGCATGCCCATTATGTCTGTAACCAGAGAGCAGAATAGCTGTCAAGTGAAATCAGTGGCAGGAATTGTGCCAAATAATAAGTCAGCTGCTAGGAACTTTTGGAGAAAAGCTACCTTGCTTACAGGAAGGACAAAGGGAGTAGAGGGGCCTCCAAGGAGGGGTAAAAGCATCTGAGACAGGGCTTTAAGACAGTGCAGAGAAGCCCAAGGCTTTTCCCATGCATGGGGTATCTTATTTTCACAATAAAAACATGCCTTCCAGATTACTGATATCATCCAATGACTAACAAAAAAATATGTCAAATGTGTATTAGTCTAAAATGTATGATAACATGTCCCAAATAACATCTTGCCTAGCTGTCGCAGCACTATCATAACTAGGCAGCTGCAACGAGGCTTTTACCATCCCATACCAGGTTAACTTCAGTAAGCAGTTCCCATGCCTTGCCCCGGCACAGCCACCAATCCCCAGAAGGCTTCAACAGTTCATCTACTGTCTGTGTTGTTTCTTCATCCTCTTCAGGCCAGTCCACCCTGCTTCTTGCTTCTGCTGAGTCTGGATTCTTCTTTCTCCAGTTACTCTTCCAGCCAGCCTCCCCTCATCCAAGCCCCCTTCTTGTCTCTCCTACATGCAGGACACACACACACACACTCTCCTCCCTCTGCTTCTCCTAGGCCTCACTTCATCCAGTGCTCCTCCTCCATACCCTTAGAGCCATTTAACTACTTAGCAGGAACCAGCCACAGCTGCACATTATCCACGTCAGCCAACCCACTGCCCCTGACGCCAGCCCACAGCTGTGTATTATCACTGTTAATTAACCTGCCTTCATTCTTCTATAATTCCTCTACACCTAGCCACCTTGGAAAAAAAATGCAGTGTGTAATGCAAATAATGACTGTGTAGAATGAAAGTAATGAATAGCATAACAGGTAGAAGAAAATATAAAATCACCAGGTGCAGCAGTCCAAAAGGAGGTTTGTTTTTTCAATTGATCTGTTTGCTCTGGTGGACGTGACATCTCTGCTAAAGAAAGTACTACATCTGGGAACATGAATGTTTCTATTATGCCCATTTTAGCACCTGGGATCTTTCTTTTGTGTTTCTGTAGAGTTCAGTAGCTCCTCTATGGACTGCTGCTGGCTTCACTCATTGGAAACTGGATATGTGCAGTAAAGAGAATTTAAAAAAGAATCAAACCAGCAGCTATCCCATTGTTGCACAAATACCTTCCTGTTTGTTTCCAGACTGTCAGGAAAGATGTTTTCAGCTCATTGCATGGCTGGAATACCTGAGACATTTTCTTGACCCATTCCCACTAAAAGATGAGACTGTAACTTTTCTTATAAACAGTGCTGGTTAGACAGACATCAAGGACAGTAGCTGGCTGGTTCTGGGAAAGCATTGGCTTTTTATGCTACGAAGTCTTTATTAAATCCTGATAAATCTAGTGGCAGTATTTTGTTTCCTTGTTTTGAACATGATTACTTACTGATACTTATAGAACCTGTATTTTAAATGTGCATTTACTCTATGGAGATGGTGAATATTTTAGAGCCTCTACACCATCAAGATTACTAAACTACAGTTTTAATAAGGACTATTTACTCTTGAAAAAGTACTGTTTGCTCTTGACTTCTATCTCAGGTCACTGCACAGGACTTATCTACTGCACATAATTAACAAATATTGAAGTGAGACTTCCAAATTGTAGCAAATATGTTTTTCTCTGTAATTTTTTTCAGCCTTTTATTTCTGGGATTATTCCAGTTTTACACCATTTCAAACAGAAACTGATTCAGGGCACTAGTTACATTACAATTTCCAAAACAAGTGGTATTCCTACTACAAATCTTAACACTTCCTGCCAAGGGAAGTAAATCACAATACTGTGGGAAAGCCAAAAAGTCCCACATACCTGGCTGACCTCAGAGAATATCACCTACTGAGAGGAAAAAAATATTATTTTCCTTCAGTAGGAGTCCTTTTTTTATTTCTCATATTTTTTTTTCTGATGGTGATACATGGCTACACTGAATAGCACCTGTAGAACAAGCAAACAAGTCAATAAATAAAAAAACTCTTTCTTGATGACAGGCCTTTGCTCTTTTTTGCTCTTTTGTCTTCAAGACAGACAGCTAGAAGTACAAGATACAAGCTTCCCTGTCTTTTCTGGACTGGATCCAGCTAAACTTGGCAGGGAAGCCAAAATGACAAAGCAAACGGGATTATTCTTTAGATAAATACTAGACTACAAAAAGCTCTCAGGGTCTGCTGTGTATTAAGTATTTTCAATTGCTTTTGGCTATTTTCTGTCCTTTCACTGGCAATGGAGAGAGCAGCACCCAGCCTCCTGTCTCTTGCTGTCTAGAAGCTTATCCTCCGCAAATTGCTTTCTGCATGTGCCCTGCAGAAAATGCAGTGAAATGTCTGTTTTCTCTTGTAATCTCATTTTGCTGCCCACTCTGACATCCTACTCTAAAAGCTACTTTTTCCCAGCTGCCTTGGTAAATCCTGAAGAAATGTCACTTCATGGCTAGGTGTTTTGATGTTCTTCTGCAATGCCAGTTGTGAGAAACACATCTGCTTTTCACAAATGGAAGTGTTTACACTGAGTTCTTTACTAAGGCACTGGCTGTTTTCTACTTATTCTACAGGGATTTCAGAAATTTGTCATGAGGAGAACTGTGATACAATGATAGCGAATGGAAATATATTATTATAATGTTTGTCATTGAATACCTGACATTTAGTATATGGAAGAAGTGCACATTAAAAGGTCTTTTTATCCCTCTTCATTGCTCTGGTGTTTTTAGATTGCACTTAATATTGGAGGTTTTCTGTGACGTTATAGAAATTCATAAGGATCAAATCCTGTCTCAGACAACATGATCCATACTGAGAACACAGACAAGAGGTAGGAGAAGTAGTAGTCACAAAGTGATGATTTGACTTACTGAAACTTCGGGAACGAATTGGTATTTTTGGAATAGAATACACCTCCTGTTTGTCTGCTAGGGGTCCTTGAATATTTCATGGAAAATAGCAGTCTTAAAGTTGTTCCTAATTTTCTACTGCTTGAATGACCCATTTTATTTCCCTGTAACATTGTATGAAATATTTGTCTACATAGCTCCTGAAACTATCTCCAAGATTCTTTTGCATTTTTCCAGCTAAAAATTATTTTTCCAAGGTGAAAACTACTCTTTCAATAAACAATTTCACATTCCTAAAACCATTAAATTAAAGGAAAAATTTAAATAATGTTTAAAATGTCAGTGGCTAATTTATTGGAAAAAAGAAATATGAAATGGATGTGAAAACTAGTTATTTTTTTAAATGGCCCATTGTTGGACTGTTTTCATTCCAAATCGTGTAACCCATAGCCTACAATGTTCATCAGTATCGGTCAGAAACTTGTCGATTATTTTGGTCTTTCCCATCTTTCCTGGCAATAGTAACACAATCTCTGTAGATCTTCATTTCAATAAAGTTGCAAGTTTCACTTCTCTGTAGAAAATGTGCCAAAAATCAAGTGGAAAAATCTCTCTCTGTGTTGTATTCAAATGTAGCATCATTTGATTTTTGTTCCATTACCGGCTTTTTCTCTAAATCAGCATCTCTTTCTCTAAAATACTGAAGTACGTGTCAAACCCAACCTTTGCTTTCTCAGGTTTTGTAACCATTTTGTGATGTTCTGAGTTTTTTCAATGGTTTTAATCAGTTGCATATTTACATATATTTTCTTTTTAGTAATGACATTTCCTTTTTATATATTTATTTTCAGTTTTTCAGCTTTTGCTCCAAGGTCATCTCCAAATTTGGTAGCAATGTCAATGGGATGCTTCCTGGCAAATGCATTGCTTGCATTTTTGTTCTGTGATTGCATTCACTAAACCCCTGCTAATATCCCAAGACCTTGGGGGAGCAATAAAAGCCTGTTTTCTGTTGCAATAATGGTTTTGTGCAATCCATTTCCTTCTGCTGAATTAAGAATGACTTTATCTGTAAAAAGTTCTCTGCTATTTTTACAATTTGAGGCTGATGTAATGGTAGCAATTTAAATAGTTCTGGGCAATGTTTTTCCTCCATGTGAGCATATGGTCTAATCTACAAACACCATGAAATGGTGATTTATCAAAAGGGCTTTATTTTCATAGTCTTTTATGTTGTACTAGGCATTCATTTTATTTAGAATAAAATGAATTCTCCAGTCAGCTCATATCTGAGTGTACTTTCAGAAGGACAGCTCCCACTGTTGCACTGGCTGTGCAACTACTCCCTGTCACCTTTTGTTTGACTTGGTGACAATCACAATAATTCCATATTTCAAAGCCATTTGCTATGTAGGGTTTTCTTCCCTTTCCAGTGTGGCTAATTTATTCCGCCCCTTATTTGTTCTTGCTTTACAAACTGTAGCAACATTCTTCTATTGTCACAGGTCAGGCATTTCTGTTCCTGCACTCTGTGTTGGTTTTGTCATTTGACCTACAACATGTTAAATCGTTTTTCACAAACATTTCATTGATCGTTATTACTGAGAGTTTTATTACACTACTCCTTTGACTATGAGATCATAGCATTAAAAAGAAGACATTTCCCTTCCTTTCTTCCTTTTCTGTTTAATGCACTTTTACATTTGCTAACATTTTCACAATTTATTGGAATGCTTCATATCAGCTTGTAATCTTTACTGAATAATATACTGATTTGCAGTTATTGGGGTGTATTTCCTTGCAGTTTCATGTACTGTGAGCATCAAAAATGAATTCTTTATCATGTTAATTGGACTTTTTTGAGACCAATCTGTTACTCAAGCCTAGCTAAGGGATACACTTGACAGAAGTATCCTGTTGCGTCAACTTGCTTTACAAAGAACTTTCCCTTCTGTCTACATAAAACTGGGGTTTTACATGCAGTATGTTTTTAATTACCTCTGATGTATCCAAATATTTTCAGTACACTGTGGACTTAACATATAGATTTGGCCTAATCAAGTTGTTCTGGTACATAAATCCAGATAAACTGCACAGAACTCACCTGTTTGGTCATATATATCTTTCATTTCAGGCTGATGCCAAACGTTTCAGTTAAGTCAGCACCTGTGCTCCTTCTGCATTGGTTCTGACATTGTTCAGTGCTATCTGCTTCAGATGGTTCTCTGCTAACAGGTCCTTTTAAAAGAAACTAGTAAAGATCCTTCTGATGGAGCAAGCACCTCCAATGGGAAGTTTCAGCAGCAAACAGCACCTCAAATAAACATATACCTAATCTTAGGGCAGTGCGTGCTCACCATGATCTGGAGGCCCAGATTGCACTGAAACACAGCCCCCTGTTCCATTTTGCAGCCAGGTCTTATTTATATTGACTTTTAGACGCTAGTACTTGTTTTCATTTCCTTTGATATGAGTTTTTGGATTTAAAAAAACAGTTGGGGAGGCATCAACTGTCTCTTGTGTTCATAAAGCCAGCATCAATTAAGACATTCAAAAGAAAAAATGGTGGTCAAAATCTTATCCTTATTTATATCCACTTCAAATCATTTTCTGGAAGGGATGGCATGGGTACAACTGCTTTTAAAAAGTAGTTCCCAGAGAAAACAACAGCAGGGAAATTGGATTTTTGCTGGAATCATACTAAAGCTTTACTGGAATCAGATTCAGTACTCAGAGTAACTCCAGATTTTAAACTTTGTTCTTGCCCAGCTGGTTTTCAGCCAGACTTCATTATTTTTGGTGAGCTCATTTAAATTTTTACTTTATTCTTCAATCTGCAGACAGCTGGAACATTAAACATAGATTGCAGCTCTTGTTTTTCTTAAGATTTTAGTAAACGTCTGTGCAGTTAGCCAGCCTGTTAACCTAGACACACGCAAGGGGCAGCAGAAGCATTCCTCCTCTACCTGAATTCCAACAGCATAGGAAGGCAAGGGCTGCCCTAGGAAATCAAAATAAAGTTTCCAACAGCAATTTCCAATGAATGTTTGACTGCAAAGTGCTTCAAACAGTCATCACAGATAATTTTGCCATTTTTGTAACAATTTTTAAAGTGAGTTTTTAATCCTACTTGAAGATGACCTTGCTTACTCTTATTACAAGGAGTATCTTAACGGATTTGCTGTTCAAATACTAAGTGGAACAGATACATTCTGCAGAATGGGGAATCCCTGGAGACAGACATGAGAGTAGCTACCAGGGTTTTCACTTTTTTTTTAATTTGCCTGGGTTTAAGTTGTTGACCTCAGTGATGTCAGGTTTCAGTGAGTTCCTCAAGTTAATCAGGAACTCTGAGAATATTTCCATTTTTTCACATCTGCTGCCTTTCGATTTTATTGGCACACCATCTTTCTTGTATTATGAAAAAGGTTAAATATAACAAGCCACACGCTTTTTCTATAACTTCCCATATTTTGAAAACCACCATCACATCTGCTCAACACTCCTGCTCTCTTCACTGTTCCATATGGAAGATGCTGCCTCTAACAACTGCTGTCATCGGTTGTGGGCTCCTTTCTATGTTTTTGTCTTCCCAAGAACCGATGTGGCACTTTGTGTGAGAAGGTACTGACAGGTCTCAAAAGGAACCATTTGCAGTTTGCAGGTACTTCCTGTGCACTTCCCATGTGCTCTTGGCTCTCTCTTGGGTTGTTGATACAGATGGAGGCTTCCTGTGGCTGACCTCAGAGGAATCCTTCTGATCGGCAAGAAGGCTGGCATGTTTGCCTGATGACTCATCTTTATACCCTCTTTTCCTGCCCTTGCCTCTTATATTTGAGTGATACCAGATAACAGCTATTAAAAACAAAGCCAACAAAAAAAGGGGTCTTAAACTTAGCAATGGCTTTCTCTCTTTTTTGGGCAGCTGGTCACTAAAAGAAAACATTAATGAAAGGGTTTGATCAGGGCAACTCTTTGCTGGCTTTTCTTCCCCTGCTTCTGTGCCGTGTCCACCTCCTAACAGCCCTTGCTGTTCTGCCATTATTGCACAACCGAAGATAGCTCTGACATACAGTTGCTGAACTCAGAGTGTTTTAAGGGTAAATATTGTGAAGTCAATTGTGGAAAAAATACGTGACACTTTCACCAGGAGAAAAAAAGCTGTTATTTATATTTAGGTCTTGATGTTGGGTTCTAAGAATCCCAAATGTCGAAACACTAACGTCAAGGAAAATCATAACAGCCCTATTGACAGTTCAACCACGTGATAATACGAGGTTTCAAGTAGTTACTTGTGAGTTAATGAGTGATTAACAAGTCACTCTTCTTAATTACTTTTCCAGAAGGACTTCAAAGACGGAATTGCAGCTGGTTTGGGTAAGCACTGGCAAAAGCTAGTCTGCAAAATTGGTTGGGCAATGGACAGGCATTTTGGTGAGATTTCTAGTTCTTCCATCTGGTCACTTGGAATTCTCAGGACTAGGCTCTATCTTAAACCGTTTCTGGCATTTTAAATGCAATTTAAAACTAAGAAACGGAACAGCTAATGAAAATAAAGACAAAGGCAAATTGGAATGCTGCTGAATTTTGATCCTTGTTCTTTTAAAAAAGATTTTGCTACCCCTACAAAATAAATAATTTCCAAAATGTGGTAGATTTTAAAGAAAGTACCATTGCTATTTCAGTAACTGAGCAAAGAAATAGAATGTACCTTATTAAGGTCATGAAGCAGATGGAATAGCTTCAGATTTTTTTCCTTAATGATGTGTATTAAAAACCATATGCAAATTCTTTATTTCCTAGAGTGAAAGTCCCAAAATAGCAAAAAACCACCACCAAAACTTGAATTTGGTCATGGATAGTCCAATAACTGCAAAACTGTGACATTTAATAATAAGTGAACAAGACTCTAGCTGTGTTTCTTTTGGCAACCAACAGTTTGAATCGGTACACACTGTTACAGACAGAAGTAGTTTGAGTGGACCACTAAATTCTCAATTTTAGAGTGTGGATTAGGCTATGCAAAAAAGAAGAATATTAAATGTAGTTTCCCCAATAAATATTGACTCTCTGGCAGGTTTGAAACCCATAATGCTAAATAAAATATTCAGTTTCTTAGTGACACTTGACTCCAGTCAACTCAAATAATGTTATAATACATTGGAATAAGAACAAAAAACAAATTAATGTCTCCTGCAGCCAAATCATTACAAGTTTAAACTAACTTTCTTCACTTCTCCCCTTGATATTTGTCACTTAGCACTCAAAACTCATTTCTTACGTTATGAATGCCTAATTTTCCTTTTTCTGTAAATTTACAGAATATTAAGAGTAAGCATGCATAGCAGTTAAATAATTACAGTAAGAAAGATCTAATGAATAAAACATTTTGCAAAGTCATAGAGGGATATAATACAAGACTATTACACAAGTATATTTGAAAGCATAATGATCCTATAAATAATCCTTTACATGTTTTTTGTGAAGATAATGGTTATACATTTATGCAACTCATATAAATATGAAACCTCCATAATCTGATTTAGGATAACCCTCCAGCACCACATAATCTTCCCCTGCATACTGTGATATTCAGTAGTCATGTTTATAAAGCTCATTTTGTTTTCTCAAGGACCAGGGTTAAAACTGAGAATACAGTTAGGGATTCCAACTCATCTGAAACATTGTATGTACATTTATGATCTCTAATTACAACCCCATCTTGGAACCACTGCCATAGAGGCACTACGGTCCCACTCTGTATGTCTCCTGAAAAAAGTGCTGCTGAATTTAACAAGGCTATCTGAGAAAGGGGAGAAAAGTCTTAACTTCTTTGCATTAGACTGATAAATATTTGTGTTTCCATGTTTTTCAAGCATTTTCCATGCAGTTCCATAGATTAGAGAAAAAATAGTATTAATGAGCCATGTTTTTGGTCTTCATTTCCTGGTCCAGGTCTAATTCGAGAAGAGCAGCACAAAGCATCCCTTAGCCTATGCCTTGACTACACCTGATCATCCCAAATGTTGCAGAAATGGGGTAGAAAGAGGTTAAAACTTTGGTTTCCAGCTGCTACAGTGTTACGCTGTGGTAGATCTGTTATAATGAGGTATGTGTTGTGTGCCCACAAGATACTGCACCCTTCCTCTGGGGGCAAGCTGTGGAGCACACCGCCCCATAAACCTCCTCTGCAATTGTGCAGCTTTGCTCAGGACCACAGACTGGGTGTAATCAGTCTGAATTAAGCAATTATCTTATGTATCCAGTGCTGTCAACTTAATCAAACATTCTGTTGCATGTCGGGTGGGATTTTTTGCTTTACACTAGATTGTCAAATCCAGGAAAGTTCCTGTTTTTACTGTTGACTAGATGCCACAGGGTTAAATGATAAAATAATAAAGTAATTTATAAGAATTATAAATGTATAAATTATAAAGTAATAAAATAATTTATAAGAATGCATTATATACAAAAATTCAGTTGGGGCTCAAATTAAGCCTTTCCATGTACTTGGAATTTTTACAATTTCACTATAGGAAAAACCTCTAGACAGATGACAATTAAAAAATAAAAAAAATTGCTGCAATGTAATGTTTAATGCTACTAACAAAATAACCTGAATGGAAAATACTCTGTAGAACAAGAAAGAAAAAATCAGTCTTAGAAAGCAAAATAATTTAGTGCTTCTTTCAGATGTTCCATTATTATTTCTCGAGAACGAGAACTAATGTATCAGATTAAATATAAATTAATGGGGTGTAAATTAAATGTATGTTAGGCAGAGCAGTAGACAGACTGCAAAGGAAAAGGCTTCCAGTATGGTGACTGACTTAATGTATGCTTTGAGATATAAATTGTAGCTTTGTTAAGTGAGGAAAATACAAGTCTAAAACCAACGAGCGCCTTTCACTGTTTTTAATGGTCTGGATATAAATTAATGATAGCAATAGTTAGAGTTATATTCTATTTTCTTTGTTATCTAATTAATTTAAGCTTTCAAAGTGGAGGGGGTGGGGGGGGTGGGGGGGAAAGTGTGTATGCCAAGCTTTAGCCTGCTGTGAATTAAAGTGGATTCTAAATTAGCTGCAAAACAAGGTTCTTAATGGGAACAGCAATTGACCCTTGGCAGTCACAGTGTTAAGAATTGCTGCTGTAGTATTAAGTTACATCCCTGTTCCCTGGGAACAGTCTCACCAGTTATATAACAGCAACCATTGCAGGATTACTCAATCCCTTTACCTAACCCTAATTGCATGCTGGATTTGTGGCTCCTGTAATAGTTCTCCTCTATTGCCATGCTCAGAGAGGATGTCAGTGACACCACCAAACCCAGATCCTGCTGCCTGGAGAGACCAATAATGTTCTGCTTACTAGTACCACCCACCCTAAGGAACATTATTTTGTTTTTCCTTCTCTCCTTTCCTAGTTGGCAACTAATTCCTGCCCAAAATTATCTACTCCTGGAAAAAGTCTGCACAAATAATAGATGTATAAACTACAGGTACAGTACGTACTGTACTTCATTTCTTGGCATTTGTGTGAGACAACCACCCAGCTGGAGAAGGACAAAACAAGACATATTAAAATGTGTGATACAAGGCTATATTTTTACTTGGGTTTTCTGGAAATTATGTGCATGATAGCAGCAGATCTTGAGTGGTTTTTGTATCTGACATAGTCTTTAACATGCAGAACTTGACAGTACTCAGGCCAACATTTTCAAACCTGTCAGCCTGCAGTTAGGCAAGCAAAAATCTGGTTTAAACTATGGCAGTGCTGTGATTTTTCAGAAAGCAAATCATCTGATAGATCCCTTTTTGCTTGGTCAACATTTGCTTGGTACCATCTTTCAAAGATAACATCTTACCAGCTTCTCAAATATATGGGGCAGCTGTGTCTCACTGTTTTCATAACTGTGGGACTGTGTGATACTGATTACTAGTAGTCTTCCTCCAAAGTCCTTGATTTGGCTCAGAGTCCTCTTTTACCAGATGATGGGCAAGCAAGTATTGAAAGGTAGCTTTCTCCTGAAGAAAGAAGAAAAATAATTGTTTCTATTCGAGGAAAGCTGGCTCACGACTTTTAACTCTTCCAGTTCATCTTGTAAAACTTTTCCCGGAGAGGTAAGTTTTGCTTTTTCTGCTGCCAGACTTCCCAGTGCAAAGACAAGGATTCAAGGAGGAACAGACTATCTGCCATCCCATGGACCCATGTTCATCTAAAAGCAACTGCCTTTCAGTGGAAATGTGCCTGCAGGAGAAATCCAGCCCACACAGTTTCACATCTTGTCTGCAGAGTCATCTCACTGGCAAGTCAGACTGCATAAATGATTTAGCTACCTCGTGGTGTCCAGCATGTCATACAACAGATGGAGATTTCTCAGAAATCTCTCTGGCATGCTTTCAGCATGGAAAACATCTGCGTGAAAGGCAATGGATATGTTAAGAAGCTAAAAGGTCTCCTAAGCCGTGTGTTCTAACAGATTTGGTTGCTAATGAGGCAAAAGGCAGAAAAGGATGCGGCATGCTGAGAACATACTGTTACCTCTCCTGACTTGAAAAGTTAACCTAACTTAGAAGTTCCTCCTAACTTGCAGATGGATCCCAGCAGAAGGAAAATTTGATATGGAGGTGGGAAAAGCAGGATAAAACAGCATTTTCTCACTGTTCAAGTTTCTTTCCCAAAAGGCTTTTGCCCCAAAACACACTCCTTTCCCTCTCTTCTCAGTTTTCCTCCTTCCTAACGTTACCCCTAATTTTGATACTTCGTTCCACGTATGTTTGGCCACATTTATTGTTTTCTTCCTCCCTCTTACCATTTCCTGCACAATGTGCTGTGCAGGTGGCAAGACCCAGAAGAAGCTGCTGGATATATATTGCATAGTGTTGAACCTGTAAGGCAAGTCACTTGTTCAATTTTTCCTCTGGTACTGCTGGCAGGAAAAGGCTTCTTGTTCCTAGGTACTCCATGCATCAAACAAGCAGTTGGTACAGCACAGTGATGATAGCTGTGCACTCCTACACTAATCAAAAAATGACAACTAAAAAATAAGAAGTAGATTTTAGGGAGGTGAGATTGACTGTAGGGGAACAAAGTGGTAATTGGGAAAAGCTGAGTCAAACAAGTATCCTCTGGTTTTTATTCCTAATAACAGTGTTAGTAATTCTAAAGAATAATTCCACATTTCATCAATTTTTTTAGAACAGTGTCATAATGCAGAGCTACAGGATATTCATAGCTTGCGGTTGTATCAACAACCTTATGGCTTACTCTCAACACTTTGACTATTTTTGGGGGATACGTATACCTGGGCTGCATATATTGTAGTCAGCTGTAACCTGCATCAGTAAGCATGTTAAAGGGACAGCCTGTATCTGGCGCAAGAGGATCTGCATTGTCTCTGCTTCCATGGTCAGCTGGTTGCACAAGGTGCTCAGGATCACAGTTGCCTCAGTGGGTAGCTGGAGTCAGAGCAGCACACTCTGTTCTTGTTGAAGTATAATATGGTATAGTAGTATAATTGTGTAATAGCAGTACAATTGTCTACAACTTAAGTTAGGCAAATATAACCACTTGAAAAAAGAATATTGTCCCTTTCCTGTGTCTTTAATAATTTTCCTCAGTGGCTGGACAAATTATTGATCTATTTGATCTAATCTTATTGTCTGCTCACACATTGCCTAAGGCAGGCTTCCATTTCATCAGCAAGCCCATTACTTAAACTACAAGATACATTTTTAGGTTACACAATATATTCCCTGGAAATACATTGCTTTCAGCATTTGCTATTCCTAAATATCCTCTTGGTTAGCTAAATCCTGCAATATTACTTCAGTTGCTGCAGTGAGCAACTTCTAGAAACAAGATGAAACTGGAGTAAGTCAGCTTTAATTTCTTCACAAAGTAGAACACAAGCCTTTACATGGAAATATGGCTGTACGTTAGTTACAAGGCTTTCATTCCCTATAAAAAGTTACAGAAGTATACTTTTTGTGGAGTGGTGATAGTTTCAATAAGGCAAAGGTTTTTATCACTTCAACTACTCCAACACAAAGTAACGGCAGTAAGCTACTCAGTGACTGAGAAAAATACGGTGAGTGGGAAATGGATAGTAACCACAAATTTGAGTAACCTCTGCAGTATAAAGAATGGGACCACATGCCTCGCTGCAACAGAGCAGGGCCTGGATCCCAGATGAGACCTTCAGGAGATACACCAAAATACATGTAAGACACAGAGGACAGAGAAATCTGGCTTGGTACCAATGAGCGATGCTGAACAAGCACCGAGTGACATCTGCCTGAGGGCTGCTGATGTAAGTTGGGTGCTGTAAAAAACCCCGCACCTGCCATCACAGTAACTCGTGTTTGCTCTGCCACTGTTTGCTCTGCACGATGCACAGCCCAGTACGTCAATGAGAGCAGGGGATAATGGGAAAAGCAGCTGAGTTGGAGAAGGAGAGGTGTTTTGAACTTAAGCTGTCTGCCATCAGTGACATTATGGTCACTCACAGGTGCTGGTGGTGACAGCCCCCAGATAAGTAAAGCAAGATACTAAGATTCTTTGTTCTCATTCAGACAAAACCGTCTTGGCTCCAAAGGAAGTTTGAGTGGAAACTGGATAAGGTGCCTGGTATTTTGCTTAAAGCTATTAGAGCTGGGAATAGCCAGAAAGCTATTAGAGCTGGAAATAACTGGAAATCATGTTGTTGGGGAACACTATAACATGTCTATGAAGTTTTTATCAAAACTACACAGAAGCAAAGGAGCTACAGGAAGATACTCATCCCCCATCTAAGATTAATCATAAACAAATCTTCCAGAGCTTGCTCCTTCAGCTGATTTCATGTTTCCTGTCTCTGACTGTGCTGCAAAAGGATTAGTAAACTCCTGTGAGACAGCACCAATCTCCATGCCTATATGCTGCTTCTCAGCAGCATTATTTCATAGCTGAGATATCTACTGTCAACCAAAAGTACTGGGCAGCCCATGAGACAAACACAGTATTCAGTCAATAGCTGATTGCAGACATGTCCCATGCTCAGGAGCAGCGTTCAGCAGGGTTTGTATTAAAACAGCTTTTGTGGCTAGACAGCAGGACTGACTGGCTCGGAGCTTGGTTGCGGTAACGGTCCCCCAAGGCAATGAGGCAGGGCTTGAGAGAGGAAGCAGTTTCTCTGATTTACAAACCATGCTCCCCCTCTTCTCTGCCAAATAACTTGCCTAATTGCACCTTATAAAGGGGTCAATCTGTAAGAAAAAAGAAACCTACTTATGAATAAGTGCCGATTGTAACTTACACAGCCCGTGTATTTGTATTTTGTCTGTCCCACTTGCAGTTTACATGTTTAGCCATCGTCCTGGGCAGAGGACTGTGTGTATCACCCCAGCACTGGTCCTAAGAGGCACTGGGATACAGGGAGACTGTGGTACCATCCTTGAACAGGTAGCACTGTATCCTTGGTGACAACAGAGTATGCCTGGCCGTGGAGGGGCTTGTCTTTAGAGAGCTGGTATTTCTCTAATGCTACCTTCTTTCCCAAAAAACCAGCAACATCATACAAGGTTTCCTTAGGACTCCAACAACTGGCCATGAAGTGGTCTAAATTTCTGATGTAAACTGAATTAGTGGAAATTTGTGTATTTTCACTGCTTATTTTGCTTTTGAGGTGCTGTAAAGGAAGTTTATAGCTGATCCCTGTCTTTCTGTGCTGGTGCAATTAAAGCTGACACACTGTGGCTCAACACTTTTTCCTGGTATTTCTCTAAGGATTTCATATGGTAATACCAGAGAAGGCTCTTCCTGACACAGTAAGACTGGCAGAGATAATCAGTTTTCAAAATATGAATTTACTTTGAAAACCCAATACAAAACATAAGGGCAAAGAATGAGGTTCTGCAACGTGATCTAAAATCTAGGGAAAACATACTTTAGTGACAGACATCCTTTGAGCATCCATCATCAGTAAACCTTCATACCCTCAAGTTCAGAGACGAGCTAAAGTAGGTCAGAGTTACCAAAGATGGCAAAACCATAAAAAAAATTTTCTGGCATATTTAACATTTTTCGCCAAAAGTCTGTTGTAGCAAGTTTAATTTCTGCATATGTATTTGGCAATAGTAACCCAAATGCTGGTAGTCCTGCTTGTATTATTTGGATTTTCATGAATACTGGTTTTGCCCATTCAGCATTCATTGTTCAGGGGGTGGGATCGGTTCTCTACATTTTGGTCTCTGACAAGACTGCTGAAAGTTTCTAAGCAAATTAATTATTTGTGCTTAAGTGCCCATTTTCAGTTATACATACAAGAGAAGAACCGACATTTCTCAAACAGCGACACAGGAAAAAAAAAGATTCTCTGCGTGAATATGGTCAAGGGAGAGAAGTACAGACAAACTGAATGCTGGAATATGAACAAATATTCTCCAACTCTGTTTTTGCAGCAGTCAGGCAACTCTCACTACAAGAAGGGCAGTCATTCCAGGATGCAGTGAAAGGGTCTCAGGTTTAATCTTTCAGTATTTCTATGCCAAACAGGTTCACATAGTTTGGGCAGTTTTCAAATAAGCATCAGTCTTTTGAATATTTATCTAAGACAAATTTCAGAAAACTTTCAACTGCCTCTATCGGAACTAATTAATCCCTTGAGCTAAAGCAGGTGCAGTTGGGTTTATGCAATTTTCCAATGAAGAGAATTATTACATTAAAAAAAAAAAAGAAAAAAAGAGTTCATCAATACATTTTTAAGAAAAAAAAAAAAAAAAAAAGATAGGGTGCCTTATTTAATAGAATAAGTCCCTGCTTTTGAATCTAGGGTCATAAAACCCATTAAGTTCTATGGGGTTAATTATTAGACTAGCAGGTGACTGGGCACGAACCTGTCCTTTCTGAAATTAGAAGTGCGGGCCACAGCTCTCATTGAACCTTAACTAAAATTACTTAACATAAGCAGAAAGAACGGTTTCCTCCTACTTTCTCTTGGAGCTTTTTCTTAGAAGAAATCATATCTTTCTCAGTGCCTAAAAAGCCAAAGGGTAGTAAACGTAACAGCTTTTTGAGAATGTCACTGCTCCGTTTACTTTTCTTCTGCTGGTACTAGTCAATGATGAAGGATTTTACCTCAGAGCTTCTGATTCTACATTTACTTCTACATTCAGTGCAGTTCCCTTATTTTGCTTCTTTGTCAGAACAACCCACCTCATTACACAAGTGCAAGAGATGTAATTTACTGGGGGCATGAATGAAATTCAGAGCTGAGCTGCAGGTGTTTGTGTGGACTGGAGTGCTCCTTCCAAAGAATAAATGTGTTTTGTTGACAGCTTCCCCATGCTTTCCTTGCTTGTAAAGTCAGGGAATGGGGGAGGTAAGTGAGTTAAAAACATGCAGAGCTGTTCAGAAGATATCATGTCTAATTACGTAGCAGAAACAGGTTTTCATTTTGTAGTAGAAAGATAACAAAATCTTCCCCATATTTTTGACAAAACTGAGCTGTTCCAGTCTTTGATTTTCTTTGAATTAGACCTCAGTTTAGTTTTTCATCCCAAATGCTTTCAAGTCAAGAGGAAAATGGACTTTAACTCCAGCATATCCTCCTAAGGTGTTTATCACGAGGCTGTTTTCTTCATTGGTCTTGTTTCCATGAAGCGTACTGGTTTCAATGATGTGACTAGTTCTAACACCAGCTGTTCCCCATTGCATCATTTTCTTCTTAGCTGGCAGTTAGATTGTTGGATCTACACTTCTATGGGACATAAAGACAGAATTCCCAAATCATGTGGTTCAGGTATGTTTACATAAATGCATACTCAAGCCATTCCCTTCCTCCTGAAAAAAAAAAAAAAATCAAGTAACACGTGTCTGGAAAAAAAAATTTACAAAAGAAAGACTCAGCTTTGTGAATTCTTCCCCTCTGTTGCATGCCCTTTTCTTATCTATCATGAGGTACATCATCTACCACATCTCATGAGATTTTATTTACCTCAGGAGAAATCCCCATACTGTTTTTATTTCACTTTGATTCAGGCAGAACTGACTTTTTTTTTTTGGTACTATTTTTTTTCTTGTTCTGGGCAAATGAAGGCCCACCTTGATGAAAAGATTTCCTAAAAGTCACATGGTTGGTCAATGCCAGAGCAGAGCTCAGAGCTGTCTCAGGTATGGGCACAGAGACCCTGTTGGGTGAGGGAGGGAGTCAGCTGGTGAAGGGCACATGCTCACTTTAAAACCTCGCTCAGCAATATATCTCCGTGTTTCATGTAGGTCTCAGCTACATCTCAGTGACCTCAGGGTGAAAGGCTGCAGCCCGAGGTGCCCATGTGGTGGTGAGTCACTCTTGCCACTCAGCTGGGGGCTCCAGTCCTGCAGCATCCCTCTTTTCCCTAACCAGACTCTGCTGCCTCCCACAGGATAACTCTTGTGCAATTCCAGACGAGATCATTTTTTGTCAATGATGTATAAGAGATGAGTTTGGGGTTTTTTTTAAAAAAAAGCAAGCATAGCCTTTGGCACTCTTCTGGAAACTGGACAACCCCTTGAGATTAGAAGTGCTTGTTTGTTAGTTTCTAGTAGTAACTACTTTATTCTTATTTATTTTTTTTAATCAAGTACTAACTATTGTATTCAAAACCAGATCTGAATTTCAAAACAAAAGTTCATGGATGCTCATCTGGAGGACAAAAACAACTCTAACCCAGAATTATTAATATATCTCTGTTTATCATGCCTTGCTTCCACATGGGGTTTTTACCACAAGGCTGCTGAAAGCTTCAGGTGGGCAGATAGTTTGATACATTCTGAAAAACCTTTAAACTTCCAGATGTTTGTCTCATCCCAACTCCAAACCTTTCACCCAACTCCATACCTTTCACCCACATCTTCTTTTATATGGTTTGTTTCCAGTGCTGCAGTGGGAATGTATCCTCAGGATATATAAAGTGAAGGTAGGTCACTGCAGAAAAAGACAGTTCTGGCTTTAGCAAAAAATTCTGATTGCAAACATAGACAAAGTAGAAAGAGATTAATGAAAGTTGCCCTTTTCTTGGAGTCACCCCTTCGAAACCCCATGATTTATGCAACATCCCATATACCCTGCATTGCTGCTATGAACTAATACGATATTCACATGACAGCAAAGCTCAAATTTAGTCCTTAAAAAGCTGCTTGCTGAGGTCTGAGATGACGTGGGGGGAGTAAAACCTCTCTAATGCTTAAATCCTCCTGCTGCTTCAGAACAGTCAGCACCTCATTAGCCTTAGCTCCTTGTTTGATAGGAAATGTCAGCTCGCCGCAGGAAACCTTCTACACCCAATGGCGGGAGCATCTGTCCCCATCTAGCGATCACCCGTCTGCATCTGCACTTGGCTGCCCTGCCGAGGAGATCCAAACCAGGAAGGGAAAGCAGGGGGAAACGCTTGTTCGCTGAAACATCATCCTTCTCACCCACGAGATGTCAGAATTACGTTTTTTGCCACAGTCAGAGATAGCAGCTGACATATAAACCTGCTGGTGAGCTGCGGGGGCATTCAGCGCTCTCACTGTCTTGTGCTAGTGTAGGAAGTGACAAAAAAAGGTTAGAAAACCTTGTCGTTTTTACAGTGTTATTCTGCTCATGACCAAAGTTACCTTCAGAGTCTTTCTGTTGATTAATGTTGAGGGAATTTCTTAGTATGAGAAGTGAAATGTTTGATTAAGGGAAAATATCATGGAAACATAGGAATACTATCCACTTTAACTTCCAAAGTACTGGATAAGAGTTCCCCAAATCACCTCACAATGTGACTGTGAGAAAAGAAATGTCACACCCTCTGTGGGCTGAGAAACAAAGATGATTTTCCCCAAAAACCTTCTGGGTGATTTGAGGGCATTTGAAGTGAAACCACCAAGGTAACACTCTGCTCCAGAGACCTAGCTTTTTGCTGTGCATCTTGCCTGATCATTTTTAAGAAGAGAAACGTGTACAAAATGCAGGTTAACAATCTTGCACAGGTAGAAGCAGAACTTGAAGGGAGTGGTAGGCCACACAGGCACTTTTGGGAAGAGAATGAGTCCCTTTAAAGCATCTTCAGGGACCTAGAGGGACCTTCAGGCTGCCCAGCTGGAACTGGACCCAGCCTGAAGCCACTACTGAACAAGTACTGCTGAGGCTGAGCTGTCAGCCACAGACACAACATCCTGAGAAACCCGTGATGGATATAAATGTAAATCCTTAGTTTTAAAATGAGAAGTAGAAGAAAGTTCCTGCAAGATCCATACATAGCAGAGTATATTAAGAGCCTTTGTGAGAACCATGGTCTTACTTAGTCTTTGTGAAGTCTCTGTTAGTCCTATAAATACTGAAATAATCAATGGCTGAAGGCAATTAAGCCCTAACTCCCGTTTCTTAACATTTTTATATTTCAGTAAGTAGAACCCATCCTAAAATCTCAGAGAATAACCTGGATGTCAGTGGGATGAACCCAAATGATTTTGGTGAAAGGCAAGAGAGGCAAGCAAGGAAGTCATGGAGCTCCAGCATGCAGTTCATACTGGTATCAGGTTCCAATGTCTTAGTGTTGTCTCTAGGCAGAACAGATTTACAGCAACTGTTAACCTGTTCACACATTTCATTTTTCCCAACTCACATCTGACTGTCTTCCCAAAACATGTTAACCCATTCACACGCAGAGGATGCTGCGGGGCATAAAAGTGTGAGCGACCCAGGCTGCATCTCATGGTGGGGACTAGAGAAGAAGGAAGCAGAGAGGCCATCAGCAGGAAGAAGGAATTTAAGACTAACAGATTATCTGATCTGTGGGAACCTATCAGACCTTCAGAGAGTTCCTGAAGTGCTGGGGTATGGGGAAGTGGTGTACAGGATGCTCCTGGAAGAGGTATGGGAATGCAAGGAATTCCAACTCCACTTAGAAATGGCACCAATGCAAGATTCCAGGAAACAACGCTATCTCACATTCCTTGTTTTATTTGAGAACTTGTTCTTTTTCGTTCATGCTCTCTTCTCTAATGGTCAACAGCTTCTCCCTTATTCTGAGGACTCATCTCAAGTATAATCTCCACTACTGAGTTCTTGCTGACCTACAGTTAATGAGAACAAGACAAAGACCACCCATGATCTGACTCATGCAAATACTGCAAGCGCTGCTGATGTTGAAAATGTCAGTCAGTGAAAATAGGTTAAAGCTGTCTGTAGAAAAAAAGAGGCACTGAAATAGCAATATTGAGCATTCAGTATTTCATGTAAACCTTATTTTTGTATTCTGCTGCTCCCATCTGTCTACTTGCAATCCCTCTGGAAAGTGAAAAAAAGGTCTTTGTGCTTAGATTTTGAAACAGACTTTGCTGGAACACTTCCACTTTGATGAGGAACTCTTTTAATTGGTGTTACATATGTCAGTAGGTATAATTTCCCCTGGGTGTTACGGATAAACAAAAATATGAACATAAGTTTTTCAATGTACAAAGGCTGAGTTTAAACTTCATAGTAAAACCAGATGAGTTTTTCATATTTCTGAATTTCACAATGACAGTTGCACATGGTATCAATCACTAACGGGCATACTGCAAAAGAAATTCAGTTTTCGTTAAGCATCAAAAAGATTGGATGCATTTAGAAGCCTCCCTGGTTTGGAAATAGACAGACATTTTCATCAGATCTGGATTTCCTGAACATATTCCAGGGATCTTCTGTCTCTTCCACCTCAAAAATGGTAGAAAAAGAGTCACTGGAGTGTTTCAATATTGGTGTAACTGGTTGACAACAGGCAGATGGATGCAACATATGGTGTATATTATTATTATTATCATTGTTATTGTTGTCACTAAAACTAGTATTAGTTGTGTGTTTGTATACACCTTCCAAACTCCAAAATGTTTGAGCTCTGGAGCAATTCATATTTTTGCTGAGCTACATTACAATTTTCTAAGTGATAACAATAGTTCTGTTGAGTAGGCAAACACATACTTGTGGGTATACACATAATTTAAAGTGAATGTTGTGCTCAGGAATAGGACTGAAGTGCCAGGCATTAAGTCCTTCATAAATTCTCATAACAGCAAAAGCACTTGCAGTGGCAATACTCTCCCATACTAACAACACACCTCCAGTCTCTGAAACATCTTTAGCCATAAGAAGACATTCCAGTTTCTGTGGCAATTCAACTCTCAGCTTCTTTGCTGCAGCTGCCAAGAAAGTTGTTCCAGAGGAAGGAACGCCTGATGTGGTTTTGGATGTGAACAATGATAACAGCAAAAATAGTAACAATGGTAGCAGTTGGTTTTGAGCAGTTTGGGTACTGGGAATCTCACAAAGCTTCCTCCTTCAATTGCACTTCAATTGTACAACATTCAGTGTACTATTTTGACATTGTGCCAGTTTATGAAGACCATCTTCAGACAGCTGCCATTTTGAATAAAAAGGCGTTCCAATTGCCTGAGGTGCAATGGTACCATATAACTGCCATGAGTTAGCTAGAATTTCAGGACTGAAGTAGGGAAATGCCAAATTACAAACCTCTCCCCAAATCTAACATTTCTCTTAAGCAGTAATGATGCCACAAATCAGTAATCTGTTTAGTACTTAAGTACGTCTCATATGGCTTTTACTACTTTCTTGGTAACTCTTCTACCCTGTAATGCAGGCATGAGACTCTGAATAAGCTTATGTGTGATATATGAAGGCAGACACTGACTCAAGAGCAGCTCCAAGAAATAATGACTGGAAAGAACAATGATCTGTGGGAATTCTGCCCAGATCTATGAGAACTGCTAGGATCTCTTTTCCCAGACTAATGAGCCCTGGGCAGCAACAGCTTGAAATGTTGAAACCAAGAGCATTTTTGAGGGAGGACATTTTAGAAGAATGTCTTGAAAATGCATTTTGTAATTGGAGTGAATAAACTGGAGTCGTGTGGATTGTGACCGTTGGAAGTAGGATGCATCTCACCTAAATTCAGCCCTGAAGGTTATAATTCAGAAGTACAGGCTTGGATCTTGTTGGTATTTGCCCTTTGCCCCTGGGATGGGCAGAGAAGGCGAGCTGTATCTAGTAAAATGAGGCTGTGACCTCTTTCAGTCCCATGAGATGTTGCCTGCCTCCTTCTCATGAGAGGCCATGGATCTTAAGTCACCTACAGAATATCCCCATGGGATGAACCTTCAAAAATATCAGTCCTTATCAGTGCTGAGAGCCCCATTATTGACACTGTGGTTAACTGAAAATAATGGGGAGTTTGGTGCAATTTCATTGTCACTGTGCGTATAGCTCCCAAAGGTCCATGGCTTCTTCCATACCTTAAGTACAGATCTTCCTATAAATTACAATTGCTCATGCTAACTGCCTGGGCCATACAAGGAGTTAGCCAAGGCCTCTAAATAAAATGGACAAGGAAGCTGAGTCCTACCGTCTAGGCAGGCATGGTTCTGGCCACAGCAGCCACATTACTTTGAGCATAGAAGGAGGAACAGCAAGGAACATATTAAGAATGATGTTTTCTGTCTTCACTAGACAAATCTTTTGAGACATTTTTATCTTCAATCTTCAGATGGCTTGGCCATTCCATTGTAATGACACAAATACCCTTTGGTTCTAATCCAAACTATTGCCCATTGCAAACTCTGGTGTAGTTTCAGACAGGGAGCAGACTACCTTAGCCAACTTCAGAAGGTGATGAAAAAAAAAATAGAACTTTGTTTAAAGACTCCTTTCTCTCAAGTGTAAAGGACTTGCATGAGCCAAAAACACAGGAGGGATTCCTCTCAGTAGTTTTGTAGCCAATACAGAGAAATAGCCACCCACTAGGGTCTTATCCTAGACAGGCATCTGGACAAGAAAGATGACTCAGCCTTGGAGGTGTCTATTTGTACCAGGGTGATAAGCTTAAGAGAGATGAAATAACTTATATGAGATGATGTGCCCAGCAAAACCGGGAATCAAACTCAGATTTCCCAAACCCTGACCAAGTGGTGATATCACAAAGCCAGCCTTTTTGACAGATTAGTATTTAGCTTTAAAAGATTTGCTGTTGTCATCTGTATCTAATTAGCTGTGTTTATTTTAGCAGTGAAGGCACTAAACAGGTTGTCTGATTTATTATTTCTGATGCATCATGCATAATTAATTTGTCAGTCCCTTGGAATTAAATATAAACAAGATATTTTTTTGGGGTAAAACCAAAATGAAAAAATATCAACATCAAAAATTTGACAAAAAAAAAGGGGTGAACAAAGTTCATGTTAATTTAATACAATATTTCAATGTAAAAAAAAAAAAAAAAAGAAAAAGCTACTCCATGTTTAAGCTTTTGAGTACATTTAAGACTTGTGTGGTTTATTAAAGAAGTTAATTTTTTTTAAGAAATTTTTTAGGAAGCCTTTATTTTTTCTTCTCTAGCAGGAATTTGTGCAAAACTGAGCTGTGGCAACAAATCAGCATGGTTTTCAAAGAAAAGAAGGTCAATTGACTCTAGCATATTGGAGCTACAGAAACATGTAAAATGACTGTCCCTAAAAAATGAAATTAGAAATTAACATGCATATGTAGGATAACGTTCACACTCATATTCAAGTGAATCCTGTAGCTCAGTGATGATCATTTGATTCAGTGCAAAAAACACTTGCCACAAAAGAAACATTGGACTCACCACATACTGTGGCAAGGAGTCTCCCAAGCAAGTCTCTGACAGACTTGTCAACAATTTATTCAGACTACAGCAGAAAGCTTGGACAAAAAGTAGGGAGGAAGCCTGCAAAGGTGATAAAACCCTCTCAAAGATCGGAGCAAAGCCAAAAAATTTTACTTAAATTTCTCAGTTCCGAATAATTCCTCTTGGTGGCAAGAATCCACCAAAATATGATAGGACTTATCATCTGGAGCTGTGCCTGAGCCCTTAGGACATATCTGTGTTCCTATGATGAGATGTTACTGCCCTCATCCATTCCCTTTCTCCCATGAGGTTCAGACCATAGATGCTGTCCTCTCTGTTATACAAAAGTAGAATAAATGTCTGTCCCAAAAGGCTGAGAGCTTCCAACTGTCAGTGCTAAATCTAAATAAGGCAAGTGGCATGGTGGCTTGCAAAACTGTCCCTGACTCTGGGGCCAGGCTCTGTCTGTGGGCTGTAAAATCATAGCTCCAAGGGTGACCAAGGGACAGGGAAAAGCAATGTTGCCTTGTAACAAATCTGGATCTGCCTTATGACAATCCACTTGGAAAACAAACAGCAGCAGAGGAGCTGCCAATTTTCCTCTTACATTTTTTGCCTTTGAAATAAATTTAACATCTTTGGGACTGTGAGAACAAGTGTGAATAAGATCATCTTTCCAGAAAAGTGCAAAGAGATATGGGTGAGTGCTTTGACAGTTCGTTACCTATCCTTCTTACAAACTGGAAAAGAAGATTGCATATCATTATCTAAATGTCATCATACTTATGAAAACTTCTGGCACCTTTTCACTCGAAATGTTTGCTTGGGCCCAACCTCCATCAATGATTAGAAAACATTTTGTGATGCCAACAGATTGTTTGTGGGAAGTGTGTAAAGAAAAATATAATTGATGTAAGAAAAAAATAAAATCCCTTTTAATCAGTTCCTCATGCCAAAGATTAGCAGTGATCTTGACGTGTGCAACATAATCAGTAATAATCAAATCCTAGCTGGAGTAGTACCTCAAATGTTGTTAATTGTATTCCTGTTAGCCTAAATTTGATTTACCCATTAAGTGCTGATGGAGGAAGCAGACAATTGTTCAAGGTATTGTATGTTTGCCCTAGGCAACCTAATCAAATGGATGGAAATACACAGCAATGGAGTGTACACAGTGTCAGCTTGGAAATGTCCACAGGAGTTGAGTTTCTTGCTGCATTGTCTGTCACAGAGAGTTTGCCTTACCCTCCCTGCTTCTGAGCTCAAAGACTTCAGAATGTAACTGAAAATAATATCTCTGCAAGACATTTAAGCTATCCTTCCAGGATTTAATTGTAAATTATGGAAATGATCCCTACATCGTTCTTGTAGCAATTCATTAAATTCTAAAGGCTTTTCCCCAAAACTGTACAGACTCCCTGATGTTTCTCTTGGCTTTTCCACTGCCCTGAGTTTTAGGTAGCCTGTAAGCATGTGCAGTTCAGCATTGTTTCAACCTGCAGGATTTAGCATCTGCTTTTGGAGTAAAAATATGTCTTCTCTGCAACCTCCATCAAACATGCGAGGCTCTCAGCCTTCTCTGAGACCTCCAATGTAGCTAGGAGATACTTTTGCTAAAGTTCTCAGATAGTGCTTACTCTCCTCGCCTCAGTTCACAATGCTCTTTCCCCTGTTTTGTCAAATACTCCACTTCTTGCTCCTTCTCAATTTTCCACCTTTTCTGCAACGTTCTGTCAATGCTATTTGCCCAGAAATTATGAAATAATATAGGGGGGGGAAAGGTAGATTATTTTTTTTTTAAGAAGGAAGAAAAATTGGCAACAAACTTTTTTAAAAGGTAGTGTAGGCAGGGGAGTTGCAATCACTGCAAAAGCACATTTTTCAACATTTGAGGACTACACACACAGTGATCGTACAACTGCTCACCATACGCAATTGTTGTATCCAGTTTTAAACTAGCATTTCTCCCTCCTATTCAAGAGAACCTCACTAAAATGTCCATAGCCTGTCAAGGAAGGGCAGTTACAATGTTTGTGCTTCTCCTCCACAGGTGGGCTTTAGACCAGTGCACATGACTGAGATGTCTGCAAACTGATGGAGCAGGAATAGAATATGAAAGACGACAAGGCATTGTGTAGTCTTTAAAAAAGTACCTTCACCAAGTGTATGTGAACTGACTAGCCACTTAGGGAAACATAGCAGTAGCTGAGGTTCCTTTAAGGAAGAAAGTTCACTACTGAGCCCTTTTTCTCATAGGCAAAAAATGCTCACAGACTAGATGAAGATTATACAGCCACAAAGATGAAACTGTCACAGTACAGAATGCTAAACATTGTTTCTACATGCCGCATTCCCACGTTTTAGCCCAAATCCAAACAATAGGGCCACTGTACATGCCCCCTCTATTGTCAGGTGCTCGTAAGAAATACCACCTGCTTTGTGAGATTGCAAGGTAACTAATAACAATCTCTCGTTTCAGGCAGCTTTATGAAAGGAAAGACCCATTGCTTTGGTCAGATGTGAACATCTATTGTTAAGGAGGTATTACTTCACCATTTCTTCCAGCCTATCAATAGTATTTTGGCCCTGTTTTCCACAGCTGTGATACGCATTTTGTATTTCTCTCAGGTTGGAAATGTTCAATTGTTCTATATGCTTGATAAGATATAAGTACTGTAAGTATTTCAGTTTATGAAAACTAAAGCAGCAATGCCTTGCATCATGCCTTTTACTACTGCACTTCCTGTATGAGAACTTGGACAGAACATAAGGAAACACATATGAGTCAGACCAGAGTCCAAATAGCCAGTGTCCTTCTCCAGCAGTGATCAACACAGATAAACAAAGAAAAGCATGAAACCAGTGGAAGAAAATAGAGGTATTTTCCCAGAAAAATCTGCCTCCCTACCACAGTTTGTGGTCAGGTGCCTCTTGAATAAAAAATGCTACCTTTGTGTATCATATCATTATCATTATCATCCTTTGATAGGTTTTTCTCCCAGACTAATGCGGAAAACGCCTGAGTGGGAAGGGAAAATTTTTGTTAAATCTAGTTCCCTACCTCTCTCAAAAATAATTTGTGAAATTAAGACCTCAGTACTACTACCTATATTAGCAATTAGACTGTGTGTCATGACAAGGACCATTCCAAGTAGTGGTTAACAAAAGCGAGAACACTTCTTCTCAGCTTGATTTTGTGAACATGCCTTTTTTTTTTTTTTAAATTCAATCTTAAACATCATCTTGCATAAGAGAAGAGGGATCAGCAGAAAAGTATTTGTAATACATATCCTTTGTTTTTAAACACCCCCCACACACCCCCATACAGTCGTCATTTTAAGCATGGTTGGTCTTAGTTTTGCTCCAGAAACATGGTTCAAGTCAGGTTGCCAAGCCATTCTTTCCTGTCATACATTGTACTGATTCTGCAGCCAGGTAAATGGCTTCTGAGTACCGTTATTATGCCAGTGTACAACAACCCAGGTAAGCTCAGCTTAACACAGTTCATTCTGGCTTAGTGAGCAACTGTTGTCCCTTTGGTGGTTTACAACCATAGTTACCTGCAAAACCTCAAGGCTCTCATGTTAAATCTTTTCCTTTTGTGTTGCACGTCTACAGGTTCCTTAAGACCGGTGACACCACAAATAGGCCAAAAACCTTCTTCACAAACATGCCAGAATGCCCAAGATTTTCTTGCATTATTTTGGTGTTTAGGGGGTTATTTATTTTTTTGTGCTGCATGAACCTAGTGATTTCTAGTAGAGAAATGGCAACGCACAGTAGAAAAATAATAATGTTAGTCTTAAGTTTACACAATCTATGGTAAGCTATATGTTGTCACTGCCAGAGCATATGATGCTTTTTATCCACACAGATCAAAGAACTCCTTAGTTGCCCTGCTCAGCCCTCCATTCCCAGACACACTAAGCTGTAGCAAAACTCTAACGTGGTTTTAGGATCTCCAGCCCTTGGAAAGGAAGTCCCTGCCAATCTACTGATTTCTTTTTGGTACAATAATCTTTCCTTGCCACTCAAATGTCACTGATGTGTGACAAGAAAGAGGCATAATTATGATTTGAACTACTGATCTGGTTGGCAAGCTGTCATTAGAACTTTTGCCTTTCCTCTCCAGCTTTTTACTCTACTACCAGCTAATCTATGAGAGATCTACCACAGCCAGTGTTAGCCATAGGTCAATTCTATGGTCTATAGAACGGTAGGCAATGTGGTTGTATGCACAAGTACAAGTGGAAATATAAAACAAACACAAGAATGACATCATTTCACTGTGTAAGCCTACACACAACTTTAGGAAGTCAGAACATGCTGTTTGGTTTGTCAAGGAAAGCACAAGTCATGAGTTCTTGAGTCATCCACAAAAGAAATGTTATATCATAATTATCTTAGTTACTTCATCCCTTCCTTCTGCTACACATACCGCCCTTTCTATCTCCCCTCCCAGCTTCACAGCCTCACTGTGAGGACAGCAGCTGCTATCCAAAAAGTTAAGAAAAGTTTACTGTCTGCACTTTGGAACTTTATTTTTGTCTCCTGTTCATTATTACAGGACACAACATTTTGTATACTTCATCTCTAAAGCAAACCTGACAAATGGGTTTCCTGCCAATACACCAGAGGTGGCTTTCGTACTGTATTTTACACTAATGTGAAATTTTCTAAGTTAGGATGGACTATGTTTTTTTTCATTCAGGAACACAAATAGAAGAGGGAAAACTAGGAGATTTTTTTTTTCAATCCTTTAAAAGTGTTTCTTCTGCACAAATCAATGAATCTTAGACTGAAGGAAATAGAAAATTCTGTTTTCCCTTAAGTGAGCTAAGATCAGATTTTTGAAAGGGTCTTGGGAGACTGAGTTGAGATGCTCATTCTCTTTATTCAGTCACTGGAAAGAGGTAGGCACATTTCTGGGTACCTAGAGGACCCACACAGCCTCCTTTCAGTGCTTCCCCCAATTCCCTGTTCAGGAAGGCAGTTTGCTTCCAGAGGGTGTCTACCTCTTCCAGAAGAAAATGCTAGGTACTTCTGAGCACCCACCATCCAGCTGCCCAGCTATGCCTGCTGCAAGCTAATGGAACAGAGTCTCAGCTTCAGTGCACCAAATCTCACTTCAGTGGTGCCTGAAAAGCAACCAATAGAGATTTCAAACATACTGAAACAGGTCAAATGCTTAAGTATTTCTGAAAACCCAAGGAAAAGTTCAGTTACACAACACCTTCTGAAATCTAGCCACTGGTATGCCAATGCTGGTGGTGGTGGCATGCAATCTTGGGCGAGGTTTTTCCAGTGGCTCCTCAGGATCAGGCACTTCCTACACTTTGTTAAGTCTGGCTTTTAGACATTCCTAAAATGCAGGGGGATCATGCAAAAATCTGTGCAATGAGGAACTTGTCATGTGGTGAAAAGAACTCAAACTAGGTCCCTCCCTAAACAAAAACAGATGGAAAAACACAGACAGACCACATCAGTGCTCCATGACCTACATCAAACCTCCCTCCAAAACATCTCCCAAACCATTCAAGAACCACATCAGAATAAACTTCCTATTACTGAGATCTCTCAGACCAACAGCTTACAAGTATTGGGGCATGACCCAAAAGTGGGTCACCAGAGGACACCCACTGGGTTTCATCGCAACAACTGAAAGGGCAGTAAATCCCTGTGGCTGCTAAAACCAATCCGGAATTTTAAGCCCAGCAAGAAGGAACAATTGTGTCCCTCACCCACACCTTCTCTTCCTGCTCCAGCTGCCCTTGCCCTGGATTCCATCTTCACTTGCCCACTGCAAAGCAGATGGCCTGCTTTTCAGTTGCTTTCTCACCTTCCTATTGTTCCTGCTGTGCCAAAGCAATGTTGCCCAGCTGCTGAGGAGCACAGAAATAGTCCTATTCCACCCCTATGGTGTCTTATTTTGTTGAACAACCAGCCTCTGGGGCTCCTCACCTTGCAAACCCAGGCACAGCAGTTTCCTGGAGTCTCAGCTCATGTTTAAGCCTACCAAGCCCACTCTGCTGCATGACTGTTTCCCAATGTTAATGCTCGACTTTTTATGAAGTAGAACAATGTTTATATTTGGTATATTTACAGTGCTTCTATTTTTGTTAAATGGGAGGAAGAGGATAACAAATTTAGTCACACATATGTAGCAAGAGCTTTCCAGCCATCCCTAAGAGTGTATGAATAAATAATTTAATGGAAGAACAAAGAGAGTTGCTAGGGCACCAGTCAAATATCCTGCATTGGAGGACCCTTCTAGTATTTTAAGAAATACAGCTGGCATTTCTCTAATTGATAATGGACTATCTCGGCAGCTGCATTTGGGCACTGTCAATGGAACAGATGGAAGATTTGTCTTCCAGCCTTTTCTGTACAGGAACAAATCAAAATGCAGTCATTTCTACTTTATAATAGTTGTTTTAATAAGTAGCAACAAGAAAAATGAAAAAGAATAAAAACAGTCAAAACGTTTGCCTGCCCAAAGCGTTGTGGCCCTGTGGTAAACGCAATGCAACTAGAGAGTGAAAAGAGTGTTTCTGCTCCTGTCTGTAATCTAAGGAAATGGACAGACAATAGCACATGAATAAACAAGCCAATACTTGAAGCAGGGGTTTCAACACACCAACTGTTATTATGCTTTTCCTTGAATATCATGGCAGAAATCCAAAGGCAAATCCTGCTGGATTGCATGTATTAGGACTGCTGGCACCCTACTAGATTCCAGTAGGGTAGGGATGGGTAACGGCGTTTGTGTTACAAGCACAGAAAACACTCTTGTTAGGTACAGTTCCCTCAAGTGGGAATCATGCCTAATGCTGGATTAATACTCCTCTTTTCTCTACTAAAGATCTTTAGCCTCTAGTCTCAAGTGTTTCATAGGTTTTATGGTGTTAACTTACTGTGACATCCCTCAGCAGCCGAAGCATAGATAATATTGTCTTACAAATAACAAATGTGCATGTGGGTAATCCATTTAAGTTCCTTCCTAAATTATCTCCCAGTAGTAGCTGTGCTTAATCACTATTTCTCATATGTTTTGCTTGGAAATCCATACTTCTTTTGTCAGTAGTCAATAAAAGCTTTTCCAAATATTAAGATAGATAAATATGCCAAGGGGAGTTTTTAAACATTGCCTTAAAGAAATTCATAAGTATAGACTTTGCATGACTAAACTTCTGTTTCACTGCTGAGCTCTGGATGTCTGCATCAACATCATGTAACTGTGGCTCAAACCCCCCTGCCCCTTGCCTGACATCTCTCATGCTATGTACCCATGCTTGATGTGTTTTTTTCTGCTGTTCACAAGGTATTAATGAGGTCTTTATGTGTTTTCTTGTAACAGTGATATGGTTTGTCTGAAAATTATATGAGTGTTTTAATTTGTTTTTTTTTTTTTTCAGGGAGGGATCTGTTTTGAGTTCATTTAGCTGCATGGGTATATATTCATCATTGCTGGGAACAGCTCATGATTCCCTGGGTACTGAGAAGAGCAAGAAAAGCAAATCCAAATTTTGAAAACATTCTGTCTTTGGAGAATGACTTCAAAAAAACACATGATGTTTAGATTATTTTATCTGAAATGCTACTGCTTTCTCAGAAGAGCTCTAGAGCCCTGCACAAGCATGGTGACATGCAACTCAACACAATACAGATCTGTGTGGTACTGGCTCGACACAGGGTAGGCAGCTGGCTTGGTAATTTGCCAGGTGCACCACCATCTTCCTATCATGGGAAGCATAAACAAAAAAAGAAAAAAATTCAGAGGAGCCAATTTTCTCACTCTTTGGTAAACTGCTGATCTCCCATTTAAAGAATTCCTGCTTTTTGGGGCAGGGGGGAAATCAAAACCTGGGTTGCGTCATCGTCTAATTCCCTAGGGCAAGGAACAGGGGGGAAAAAATCACATTCCTATGTTTTCTGTATGTTTTTAATTAGGTACTGGACAATATTCCTGCAGTGTCTTTTAGCTGCCTCATTAGAGACTTTTCATCTGCTCAGTGTAACCACTGCAGATTAATTGCATCTGCTTTAAAGTAAAACTGCTCTTACATTATGCTTAGTTGAGTAGATTTCCACTGAAGTATGTTGATGCTATTTATTTATCATCAATAGTCAGTTCTGGTAACTTTTGACATGAAGTATCCAGAAAGCAGGATTTAAACTGTGTAAGATTTAGTATGGTGGATTTAAACCCTAGAGGATGGCAGAACTATTATATTATACCACACCGAACTGTACCATACCATACCAAACCACACCATACCACACCATATCATACCATATCATACTATACCATGCAATACCATAGCATGCTATCTCCTTTCACTCCCCAGGACATGTGTTGTGCTCAAAAGTATCTCTGTGTTTGGATAAAATTGAGAGGTCCATTGTACCTCTTAAAAACTAGATATGAATTAACCACCAACACTGATCTATTTTATACATGGGATCTGGTGGGAAGGTGAACCTGATCACCTTCCTTTGGTCTATGTCAGCTTTCACACCCCACCTCCTCTTGAACTTGTGCAGCATAACATAGAAAGAAGAGCCAAAGCTAGACATGTTAAGTATGGTATACACAGTGTATTTTCAAAACTCTTTGGTGCAAAGCCAACATTGGGTTGTTGAAAAGCATGATAGAAGGCTGTTACTTGCTATATGATAGCTGTTGCCATAAAAAACAATCATGCTGCTTTATGTAAATTCTAGTAGAATATCACATTCCTTCCTTTAGCAATAAATTAAAGTGTGTTGTGAAAGCAGTACAGAATTAATAATATTTGGGAAGATCTAGTTTTCCATAAAGCATCTGGACCTACAAATTTTGCAATTTACAGCACCATCTTGACATCTTTTGAAGTAGAGCATAGTGGTTAATAGCCAGCTGGCTGTTTTCATCCTTGCCCACTTCTTGCCACAGAAGCCTACTGGTTGAATAATTTTGAAAAGGAGAGAAATAGAAAGTATAGAGGCAATACAGTTGACATAAGTAGAAATGAATAAGTAGGAGATCAGTGATCTAATGCATATTTATAGAAATAGGCTCCCTCCATCTTTTTCAGATATCCCCACTAGCTTTTGTGCTGATCCACTGCTGTGGTATTAGCTATTCCAAATGCATAAAATCCTGTTTTCTTCTCTCTTTGAAGTTGTGGTATGACTTCAAGAGGAAAATAAAAATGCTGGTACAGCTTTTCTAAGGCTTTCTGCAGGACTTGTAAAATTTGTCACTATTAAGATTAATTAATAATTACATTTGCAAGTACAAAAACAAAAAAGGACTGGGGTCTATTGCAGAGGAAACACTCACTAGGATACTAGGTTAGATACAGCACCAATCAGCTATCAGTGTAGAGGTTAGAAAAGCAAACAAATTAAGCAAAGATCTATTAATTCAGAGCCCATATTCCTGAAAAAAAAAACCAAAAGATCAGGCCAAATTGAAATTGATGCCCTGTGACTTCAATAATTAGATCATAGTCTCATGATACAAGGCACATCATATTATAAACTGAGTCTGAGCCAAGAATAATGACAGAGATCTCATTAACTGAGATTCTGCAAGTTTCTAAATTTTACTAAATCATTTTAATGTCATCTCTCACCACTAAAGTGGCAAAAAAAATACAGTGAAAGCACGCTATATTTGCAGTACTAGACATACCTAGCATACTCCCTATGCCTCCACAGAGCTTATAAAAATACAAGCAAATATTTGTAAATCAGACCAAATTAATTTATTCTTAATCCTTTCCAAGATTTTTTTCAACAATAATACTGGTGCTTTCCCTGGAAATTTTCTATCACACATGGAACATAATTATTTATAAAGCTATAGGAATGTACATGCAAACATGCTTTGTAGGAAGTATGGGCAAAGTTATAATTTAGCTTGGACTAAACTGAACAAATTTCAATCCTGCAGAATACTTAAGCTAATGCATTATTCTATGTAACAAAGAATTTTGATATGACACAGTGCTTCAGTGAATGATGGTTTAAGAATTTCGGAGCAACAGACTTACAGAATTCAAAACATAACCGTAGAAAGTCTGGGAGAAAGTCTGGGGCTATGTCAATAAAACTCTTCACACTCATTTTCTCTTTGTGCTGCCCACACTTGCTTAGATGGTACCCTTCTAGTCTGATCCTTGTTAAAGTTGATCCACCTAAAAGAAATTTCACACAATGCTGAAGAATATTTTTTATAGGAAGGAGAAACATGGAATTTGACAGAAAAAGGAGTATATCATTCCAGTACTAATAAGCAAGTGAGAGCGTATTTATGTAAATATAGTCCAAGTTACAAAAGTTATCATTTCTGTCTTTGGAAGATGCATGAAGAATGAGCAGTAGACTGATCTACCTTAGCATGGACCACCTGGCGATATTGTGATACCAGTGAATGCTGAGACTTTTCCTCATTTCCATTGTTTCTCTTCCTTTTCCAAATTT
Source organism: Falco naumanni (assembly GCF_017639655.2). Lineage (NCBI taxonomy): Eukaryota > Metazoa > Chordata > Aves > Falconiformes > Falconidae > Falco > Falco naumanni. The sequence goes on along the minus strand of NC_054059.1, from coordinate 54,766,849 downwards.
CTAAGGAGTAAAAAAATCATCACCTTGGGAGATAAAACTAAAGTTGTGCAGGGGCAGATAATCAAGGTAAACAGGATTCCTAATATGCTGAAAGCAGACTCAGTTTCAGTTCTGGACTTTGTGGTCCTTCATGTATTCCTCGGAGCTGTCTCCAGTGGAGTCATGGCTGCCCTTGTTCAGTTTAAGCAGGTGACATTTACTTCACAACATATATTGCGGTAAAGGACATTATAGTGCTGTAGAGGGACTCCCACTCGTACAGAACTTGCAAGTATCAAACCTTGCGATACCTCACTCCATTCTGTAAATGGTTTCCAGCTTCATCTGACTGTTTTGTTGGGTCATTATACACCTCCATCTGTCCACCCAGGCAGCCAACCAGCCAGGCCTGTGGCTCAATTACATCCTGCTGGCCTTCAGCACCCGCATGGGACTGCTTGGCTAGGAGAACGGTTGCCACTGTACATCTACAGGCAATGACAGGAAGCGGCTCTAGAAAGTGACTTAAGCAACCTAGGAGCCATCTTCTGCATTAGCCCATCTGTCTTCCTTCACTGCAGGGTGACCTTGTTCCTGACATATTCCCCACAGGCAGGTGACAAGAACTTGCGGGGTGATCCAGGTCCCTGCTTAAAATAGGTTTTCATAAAAACCAAGAAAAGTCGGAAAACCTCAGATTTGTCTTCCCCTCCTATGGTTCACCTTCCTGAGTCAATACACATTTTTTAATAGAACAACATATTTTCAGCACAAAGCTCTGCAGAATGTCAGTATCAAAGTAGAAGCAAAGTTCTCAGCTAGAAAACATTTATTTCTGTGTGATAGGGAAAGATACTAGTTATGCATAGCCATGTAAAATTCAACCTGCTTTTTATCACAACATTTTATCAAGCCATTTTTTATTTAGGGATTTATTATTTTTTTTTACTGTCAAACATTCCCACATGCTAGAAGTTTTGCTACACTTCAGGGAGAAGTGACATCAGCAATGACTACTTTAGACTAAAGGCAAGCAATACAACAATAACAACAACAAAAATCACTCCACAAGCTGGAAGACTACCTGTCCAAAAATTATGTGATTTCTAAGCCCCTGAATAAGATCACACTAGACTTTCTGCAGAGTGTCGTGTTGGTTTAAGTGTGTTGTTCACTCTTACGTAGACTTGTTTTTAGGACAACGATGCCACATCCTCTATATGGCAAAGGAGCAAATGGAATTCAGTCACTGGTTCTTTCCTCTGAGGTAATTGAGACCTGTGAAGCTAAATTTAAGCATTTTCTTCTTTATTTCCAGGTAACTGAACTTGAACTAAAAAGGATGGTAGAAATCTATCTGGAAAAAACAGTAAACTTCACCTTTGTCAGAGCTTCCTTGCTAATGAACAGTATACTGAGCCACTGAGTAAGTATGGAACATCTACAGAAATCAGGAATACCTTCCAGCTCTTCTTCTCAAAGCTGGCATCTCTTCAACGGCTTCAGAGACAAGGTGAATTTTCTTCAGAGGTGTCTGCTGGCAGCCAATATTTTGTGCTTGGTGTTTCAGGTAGTAAATGATCTGTGATGATCCAGGGCCCCTCCTGACACCTTCACCCTCTGTAAAAGTTTTCTGCTGGAGCCTGTGACCACAGTTGTGTTCCACAAACACTTCAAGCTCTAAACCAGCTCTGCCAGGAAATTTATGATGCGCATTATAGGAAATAAATCCTTTCATGTTTGGAGCAGGTGACGTCATCAGAAGAGTCTGGAAATCAAAAAGAACAAGACATCCACTAACAATTAACTTGGTTATTTTGTTTAACTGAAACTGAGAAAATGTTGATTTAAGTAACAATTAGGGCTTTATGCTCTGTAGTAAACAGAGCAGATTGTCAGGTTTCCTGTGAACTGTCTGCTCTTTTATGAAATCAAGTGAGAAATCATGAGATTTGTAGCACTGGTGGTATGTTATGGGCAACTGCACCACCATCCCTCTGCACTGTGTGCGGGGCAGGGAAGGCAGGTACATGCCAATGAATCGAGGCAGTAAGTCAGCAACAAACCCCTCCCTGCCACACGGACACCAGTCCCCAGTAAGGAAACTATAATTGTGAGTGTGCAAATGTACCTGAGATGTTTAGCTCATTTTGAAGTCACCCCAGTTCAGAGAAGAGCAAAATGCCAGCGGAGGAAAATGCACTCTTCATCTGTACCTTATGTTAAGTCAAACTACTATCTATTCTTCATCTCCCCGTTCAAAATGCAATGACTGCAAGCAACACGGAAAAGCCACCTTTCTGTTTACAGCACACCAGGCTCACTATCCAGGCTCAGCAGAAGAATTTCACCACAAAATGTCTGCATCGTCAGCATACAAGCACAATCAAACAAAATATTTTTTTGTATTTTTAGATTTTCTTTACTTCTTTGCAATTAACTTACTTCTGTGTATGTAAAATGCATATATAATTACAGGAACTTACATACAATTACATATTTCAAACTCAGTTCCTTGAAATCAGTACAGCCACAATTACTAGCAAAAGTCAGAAAAATGTTCCTTTGCTTGTGGAGAAAAAAATCCAAAACAATAAATGCATGTCACCAGTAGTGATGGAGTATTTTACATTTGAACATTTGCAACCCAGAACAGTGACAGTCATAATAATGCTACAGAAAATTGTATCATATTCACAATAAAGATGTGACTTGGAAGCAATTCAATGTTTTGACAAAAGCATATGGCATCTATGATCTCATTATTCATAAATTAATGTCAGGCCTTCAATTCAATATTGAAAGAGCTCTATGTCCAAATATGTTTCTTACACATCCAATGATAATCAACGTGGACATTGACGGTAATAGCATAAGGCTTTACAGATATCAAATGTCATGAAAAAATGTAAAATCTGGATGCTTATCCTATTTCTGTAAAAAAACTATCTGAACTTGATGCATTTAACTGGTCTGGAAATAACACAGGAACCAATGTTCCCATAAAAGAAACAGATTGTGTTGTCTTAAAAATTACTTACTGCAAGATATCTTTATCTCAGTGCTCGCTCTCTGAATCATGTGCTAATGTTAAATTAACGTGTCTTTAATCAGTGTGTTCGTTACTTATAACTAGAGTCAAAGAAAAATTAAAAGTATTCAGTAAGAACAGCAGAACAAGTAAATCAGATTTATTACTCTCCTATTCAACATTGTTTTGCTGTATAAACTTATGATACTTCTTAATTGGCATCTGCTTCCATGATCTTGGAAATATCTGACATTCCCATGTATAAAATTTTGTACATGTTTATTTTCTAAGTTGCTTCTGAATTCCTTTTTTTTTTTTTTTTTTTCAGTTTGAAAGAACATCTTTGTATACACAAATAAGAATAAAAAACACCATGTGATTTACAGGTGTGCCTGAAATTTGCCATTGACAACTGTCAAATGAGCAAGTTAAAACAAATCCATAAAATAACAGTAAATTATTTTCTTTGTGGATGGTTCAGACCTGGCATCCCTTCTTTACCCTGCTTCCAGCCCCCACCCTGCAAATCAGAATTGCCAGTTCTTTGTTTCCTTGTTACAGCAGTTGTTCTATCAGGCCTCAAAAGAGCTCAGTCTGTTCTCAGGCCCCAGGTTGGATAGCACTGATGGAAAATCCCCCCTGAGGGCTTTCATTTTCAGGGTAAAGTGTTCACATAGATCTACAATGAGAGAGCAATCAACAGGATGCATGTGCATCGTATCTGCAAGTGTCCCACAGCAAAATATCTGACCTGGCCTTTAAACGTGTTGGGAACTTGACTTCATGTACAGAGCAGTTGACTGTGCAACAGAGAATCATAGGCAAACTCACAGGTACCTTTTACTCTTAGCCAACTTCAAGGATACCAGAACTTATTGTAAAAAACAGCAGTGGTCACCAAGTTCAGACAGTGCCCAATAAACATTCCTGCAGGTGAAACAACCACGGTCCAGGGGATTCAGGCTTGCCAATAAATTACTATATGACAACTATTTCTCCAGAAACAATTTTCACAAAAAAACTGGGCCCAAATTCTGGCCAGGTGTGGTATGAAAGGTCTGCTGGTCATCATTTGGTCAGCAGGTCAGGAGCCCTTCAGGACAGTCTGTTCTGTTTCTCCCTTGCTAAGCAGGTTGCCTGCAGTGGGGCATGGATGTTCAGGGGTTGTCACACCACGAACCAAGTCTCCTATCAAATTACAGCTCTCAGTCCACAGAACGAGTGTGCCAGTTCAGTTTGTTTTCCATGCAAACTGTGGTATTTGACTTTGGGTCCACCCTGAAGATTCTAACAGGACATAATTAGAAGGGCCGTGCCTTGCCCAGGGGCCCACCACCCAGGAACCGTGGGCAGGCTGCAGCCTTCTTCAGGGCAGCGTTTCCAAGAATCTCTTTGATGTGATTTACACCACAGAGGTGCACAGTAAAAGTAGAAGTGAGGAGACTCAGACCTGCTCTGGTGTTTGTGCAAGTGGGTACAAGGACAGAAAGCCTCTTTATTCCCTGCACTTCCCTGCTCCCACACTCAGCTTTCAAATGTGGGTGCTGGACTCTGATGGCACTTTTCAGCACCTACAATGAAGTGATTGATGCACTTTAGGATCAAACTGGGTAGCCTGTGTGCCAGACTGAGATATTTCATGTAGGGCTTCATGTTTAAAAAATCATCAGATGTTAAAAGTTCAAAGTGGTTTCAAATGATCTGCACCTCAAGAAGAAGCCTGCAAGTGAGCACATTGGAGTTTCATTTCTTTCTACGCCACCATCATTGAATGCTTGTCAAATTCTTAGCTAGAAAATGACAATAACACCTTCATAATCTGTTGCATCCAATGTGACATGCACCGTATCATGACACTGAGTAGTTCAAAGCCGTTATCTTGTTACGAATGCTGTTTTTCATCCAAACATCAGCCTTTGCTGCCTTAAAAAACAATCCTCACCCAAGCATCAGAATTTTTTAACCTTAATGTTAGTAGCCTGAAGTGAATGGTACTTTGTTTTTCCTTTACATTAAGGTCAGAAAGTGCACAGCTGCTACATCAGATTAAGAACTAACAGCTAAGGTATTTGATGCTCAAAGGAAAAAGTCTATTAATGCAAAAAATGCTTTCTTTTTTTTTTTTTTTTGTTTTCAATACAAAAAAGGCCTTATTTTCACTCTCCAGCTTTCAAATATTTACTCTTAAGAATATTTTCATCACTTTAATTTCAGAATTTATATTCCTACCCCTATTCCAAAAAACATGATTGAAAGCAAAAAGACTGAGATTGACTGTTCCCTTCAGCCTCACCTGGACACTCACCTACATTGCAGTAAAGCTCTTAGTCAATGGTTGTTTTCTAATTATCAACTGCTAATTGATTCTAAATTAACTAAATAAGCTATCATTTTTTCTTAACATGTAGGGAGAGAGAAGTTAGCTCTTTAGCTGTACCTTGTTTCATCACTAAATACACTTTCTCCTTGTCTCTCACTGACAGTAACTGTAAGGTACCACTTCGCACTTAGAGCCTCCCGAGGGGAGACCTGTACCATACTCCCGCCAGCAGTACCGGGTACGTTGCCAGATGATGGGCTGGAGAACAACAGGGGCAGGTGGGTGTAGGAAACTTTTGGTACAGATTGTTCTGGGATGAACAGCCTAGAAAGAAAGATATGGGGGTGTGGGTGTTCCTGGGGAGCTCACTGATTTTCAGCTTGAACATGGGTGCCACGGCTACCCCTGAGCAAGGCTTGGGCTGTCATTCCTTAGGCAGGAGGAACCTTAAATCTTTAAATCAGTGACTTTTTTTTTCACTAAGTTGCTCAATCAGTTGTGAGGTGTGATTTCCGGTTAAAATAAACTTGGCTTTGGGATAACAGTTAAAGATAATCAAAGCAGCTCACTATCCTACACCAAACTCCTCCCTTCCCCTGTGTCAACATACTATGGGCAGCTGGGGCCTGATGGCACTCTAAGTGCTCCTGCTGCCAAATACTATTGTCTTTCACTGTTTCACACTCCTCTTTCACTAATAATAAGGTTGTTTTAATTGATCTCACTTAAGCATAGAGCTGTTCTGCTGTCACTTCCATACATATGCAAAAAGATACTCTGTGATGGAAAAAGCTGCTGCAGGAAGTGGGGAAGGGGGGTGAAGGAGAAGAGAGGAAGAGGCAGCAGAAGGGTCTTAAGAACAATTTTATGAGTTGACCCAAACACATACACCCAAAGAAAGGGCAGACCACACCTCATGAGTCCCTCCCACCTAAAAGAGTTTGTGCAGCACTGATGTAAGTGCAGTTAGAGGGGACTGATGTAGGGGGTTGTAGTACAGAAGCTCTGCATGGCCCTGGGCTGTAGTAGTAAGCTCTGGAACACAGACAGGACCACTGCATTGCGCAGCCCAGAGTAGCTGAGGTGTCCAGAGGCCATTGGTTTGCATGGTGGAGATGTCCTCACAGAAAAAAGTTGTAACATCCCTTTTTAACACTTTTAGCAGAAGTCCTTTCACATCAAAAGAAACTGATGCTGACCACACCAAAACATCAGTGATGACTGGCTGGCTGTAGAATAATAATAATAAAAATGCTAATTACACTCATTTACAAGGTGAACAAGGGTCATGTAACACTCATGAAAAGGTCACCTTGTGAGGTGGCCAAGATTGAGGAATTCTGACCTTTAAGACTGAATGCCCTCTGAATGCGTTTGCTTTTGCTAGCTCTGAATACAACATAAACTCCCAATAAATGGGCACTGGCTAAGGAAACAAAGAGATCCCGGGAATGAGGCTGCTGCCTTTCTCCCAAAGAACCCCCTGTTATCAAGAGAAGTGAGTGGTCTGGAAGAAAAATTGTTGATGTCTCTCTTCCCCGAAGGCACTTCAAACAGTAAACGAACACACAAGATCCTGTGTTTATTTTCTTTTAAATATATTTTTGAAAATATTGTGTGATCCAAAATATGTGTTTTTCAATTTTGTGTGCCATAGCCAGGCCATGAGTGATGTATTTTATCCATATTCATAACAGTGTACAAACTTTCTATTCATAGCTCTCTTAGCAGCATAAATTTTGGTGGGCATGCTGGAATTTCCTTCTGTGGCATATGGTAATCCTTTACCTGAGGGCTTGCTCCAAATAAATGTTTACATTCCTCTAACAGCTCACTTGAAATGTAAAGGGACAAGGTATGTGAGTCTTCCATTAAATAACTAACTGCATTTACATGTTTGAGGGAGGAAGGCACATAGCGTTCCTACACTGGACTGGCTGCAGGAATGTCCAACCTTGTTTCCTTTCATAAATATTTCATAATAGAAAAGACCTTAAAAATATGCCAATTCAAACTGCAGATTGACCCTTCCAACTCCAGGCACCGTAGCTAGGAGGAACCGAAATAAACACCACAAGTAAGCAGTGCCTGCAGTGGGCAGTCGTCTATGGAAACCACAGCCTCCTCTTCGGTCCTGGGGACCATCGTTTCATTTGGAGGCTATTCCAGGGAGGGCCAGCTGAAAGGGAGGGTGATAGGAGGCAAGGGTCACACATCAAAGGTACTAAGGAAGGTGGAAACAACCCAGAGAAAAACTTCCTAGTCTGGGATCAGGTTTTATTTTATTTCACCCAGTTCAAGCAAATAACATTTTTACTTATGTTGATGAAAGAATGTCTCAGCAGCTAGGGATAAGCACGTTGAAGCAGTAAATAGGAAAAATGCCTATGCATGATGTATATATCCAACTACTGAAGTAAATGTACCGCTGTTTGCTTATTGGAGTACCAGGTCTACTCAAGCTCCTCTGATTCCAGCTAGTCACATGGGGTTTCTTTAGCCTTTTAATCATTATTCATATCACCAGGGCTGCTCACCTGGCTACTCTCCTTCAAGCTACCACTAGGCTGGGGCTGGCGGGTTACCAAAACATCCCCAAGAGAAAGTGCAGCGCAGGAAATCAGGAGTTTGTTATTCTAAAGAAATTCAAACCCACAGCTTTCTCTGGTCACTCCTGCCCACCTTCCTTGCCAATTGAGCTCTAATAAGATATCCTTCAGCTGCCTTTGATATCCTTGACTGAGAGGACATGTTGTTTAGCCCCAGGAGGAAGATAAAATACAGAGGCTCTTTCTCCACCATTACTCACATTACCACACAGTGAAATATCTCACATTTCCCAGTCACAGGTCTTGCGTTTCCTGTAAGTGCTGATCAAGGGGACCATTTTTTTTTGCCCTTCCTCTCAGTTGCTATCAAGACTACTCACAGGCCTCTTTAAACAGACACAAGGAGCTTGTGCAATCTGAGCAGAAATAAAACTAACACTGGAGATTGACAATACCTCTCAAAAGCTGAGTGACATCTTGTCCAGGACACTTGGTAGCTGATATATACCAAACAGCCTTGCTTTAAATGAAGGAAACCGTGGATGTTACATGATTTACACTGGCATAAAACTAGAGGAAGCAAATGGAGGCTAGTAACAACAGTAAATGATAATTATCACATTAATAGTTTGTTATAAGAATCAGCCTCCTCTCCTAGGAACAAGATTGCCCCTGAAATCTTTAATTGATTTGGGATCTGGACTCTTTGTGGGCTAATGTTCTGCACCATCCCCAACTTACAGTATAGAAAACAGGGTACATATATGCCAAGTAACTTGTGTGAGTGACACAAAGGAAGTCAAAGACAAAGCCAGGAACAGAAACAAACCAGACTATAGTATAAATATGCACAATTCCCACTAGAATCTGAAAGCACATTTATTTAAGCCCAAATTTTACTCTTACATAGTAGTCCTGTGCCTTAAAAACAAACTATCCTTTGTCAACCAGTAATTTCAATCTAGCCATTACTGAAGATGGATGTATTCATTAGGCAATTGATACAGCTGTATTCAGTGTCTCAGCAGACTTTTTTGCTAAACTATGTTTATATATACTCTGTACCAACATGTTTCAGAGAAGTGTAGTAAGGACAAAACACTCTGAGGAGGAGAGAGTGTTTCATTCAGATAATTCTTATTTAAAATCACAGCTATTACCAAGGAGTTATTCCTAACATTGTTAAAATCATATTTTTCAAAGCAGATGATCAATAATAACAAACACCTCTTAAAAAAAAATCCATCAGTAACACCAGTTTAGTTCATATCTATGTGTTAAATATTCCTGTAATAGATTATCAGACAATGGGACTTTTTTGGTCTTTAGGGACCATCTACAATCAATACACAGAACTATATACAACAAAGGTAGTAGAAGTCAACACCAAAATGTTTTGCATTTCTTCTACAAAAGTCACACTGTTGTGTGACACCCAACATGCTTAAGAAAAGTTCCTGGACATATGAAGCCTTTTCAGCATACTTTTCAAGTCAACAGACTTGGGGTTCATTTAAATGATGAAACAGATGACCAAACTGAAATGTGCCTTCTGGAAATAACCTAACCTCCTCCTTCCAGAACCTAAAACCGAACACTGTTAACAACAGTGGTTCAGAAAATGAAGTGGCATATAGAGAGAATGATGTGTTCTGATGGTTTTGGGGACCCAAACTACACAAGGTTTTATAAACTGACTTCACACTAGGGTATACATCTTTCAGCTTAGGTAGTAGCCTATTGAGAATCCAGGTGGGATTTCAAAGATGCTATTATACTGTTCATATACAGACAAGCACCTCAGAGATTAATATCTGTGGCTGTCAATATAGTCAGAGCGCACTGCAGAATTGTAAATTTGTACATAATCTTTATCAAAAAAGTAGCAAGCTCTCTTGCCTTCTTTCTCAGCTACTGATTAAAACAGGATCAACTTGTACAGGTACTCTCCCACAGTAACTCATGCACCCCAGTCCAGCCTTTACATCAAAGCCCCTCAGACTACCCTTCCAGCATGTCCCCAGGGTTGGCAGGCCAAGATTAACTTTGTTATTTTCTAGTGGTGGAGATATATATATATAGACATCTTAACGTTTCAATCAAGTTTTTCTATGGGATTTCCTAGCATTTGGAGAAGTTCTACTGTTTTTAGCTGGTGAACTGTAAAATCTGTCCACAGTCCTCCACCAAACTGCTTCAGAAAATCATTGCAAAGGGGACAAACCACAGTTAAAATTGGGCTGTGGTGTATCACTGCATCTTGGTTTCCTATCTTCAGTGGAGATGTTGAAAGACATCTCATAAATTACCAGGACATTTCCAGGCATATTCCTGTAGGTTTTGGCATACTTCTCACCACACCATCAGTCTCACACAGTTAGCTCCATGGAAGTGGAGTTGAGAGACCTGTCATTCTAAAATACTCCTCTAGCACATGGATAACCTTGTATATCCAGAGCCTACCTGCATTATCATTAAGTCCCATTGGAACTGCATGCCGGGGCCCCATGCAACTCCCGTGCAACAGAAACCAAGGGAAGAGGTTGCCATTTCCTGCCCTCAGGAAAAAATCCACACCAGGGCCTCTGCAGTTAGGGGGGAAATTGTCACAGCACAATAACACAAACAGCTGGTCACACAATCTCCATCCTTAACAAAGGGCCAGGTCATCCCTCCAGACACACAAGGGAAGCTAGGTAACATTATCTGGCAAACAGTGACAAAACTGAATCACAGATTATAAATTGCAAAGCAGCAAATCATATAGTGTCAGTGAGATCAAAGGTAGGCAAAATATGTTTAAATAATCTATGCAAGCCTTTAAAGCTATTTCTCTATTGCCATATTCTGAAGGTAACACAATCTTTTTGAAAAGCACTGTGTTCCTCCAAAGTATCAGCGGCAGCTGGAGAGCTGATTGAAGTCTATGAAAAAAGGGTTTTTCTTTTCATTCTTCTTTACCAGAGTAAAAAGTAACTTCACAAGTTTTAAAATATTTGCAAATTTAACTAGGTTTGAAAAGAAACCCCACCCAAAACAGTATGTGAGATGTATAAAACCTCAGATTCCTCAAGGCTTGTTTATTTCCAAGTTAAGAAACCAAAGCATTTGATGGTTACCAGAAAGAGGGCAATGTGTTTCTATGCTGGTTACATTGAATACAGTTTCCCATTGTCTGAAGAACAATTTTCTGTCAAGAAATCGTTTTCACTGAACTTTGGGTAGTAACAGACTTTTATTATTAAATACAGTCCTGTTTATCACCATCAACTCAGTGCCAGACTGAACCTCTCCTATTTGGTAATCCATTGGGAAGTATAGCTTTCTGTGAAGCAAACTCACTTTTATAGGTGTATCACAAAAAAACCACCTCTACAATTCAAAAAGCAATTACTGGAGTAAATACCCTAGAAACATCCTTGGTTTGGTATATTCTATCTTTTATTATATACATTTCACACTAGATTTTGCTTGCGTTCATGTGCTTTTGAAATTAATGGTAGGAGCACATGACTAATTTAGTTGTGTACAGTTCCCCATGACCCGCTGTGCTGGTACTGGGAAATGGAAAAGCAGTCCACAGGGGACTTAGTGCCCCGGTGTCAGGTTATTAGTGGTGCACTGACTGGCACTTGGGCAGCATCAGGGGTTTTTGTATTAGTGTTGTTCATCATCATCAAGATCACTTCATTATCACTTGTGTTGTGTTCCTAGGCTCCCCAGTCAGATGCTATTCACAAATATAGAACAAAAAAGTGATCAAGTTGTATTTTTTATGCACTTTGATGTTTTAAAAGCTGTACAAGAATCAGGAGTTTAGCTGATAAGCATAATTTAAAAACTGTCCAGTGATAAACAAAACAAATGATTCATTAATAATTAAATTTTGAGTGGTATTTTGGACCTTGAACTAAGCACAGCTGGCCACATCCACAGAAACAGAGCTAAACATTCAGATAAGTAATACTTGGGAGATTTCAATCAATGGGACTTTAAAACACTCCACATTTCAGAGTTGTGGATGATACATATTACTTTCCTTTAAAAAAATACCACATTATTATCAGAAGTCAGTACATTGCAGAATCAACAAAAGAATAATTTCATCTCTGTGAAAAGCTAGTAAGAATATCCATCTATTGCTGCTGTAGATTTTATTTTGTAGAAAGTGTGTAAGGAAAAGGAAGTTTCAAACAACCCATGTGTTGTAAGTAAGCGATGTCTTGCAACTCAGTCTGTTGAAGCACTTGGTTCCTGGCTGGATTACAGCTAGCCTTCACCAGTTTATTGAGTGCTGGTGAATGTAGAAGGTGGAAAGGCTGAGTTCAGAAAACACCATTTTTTTGCCCACTTTTTTTCTGTGTGTCCTTTTGGAGAGTTGTGCCAAAGCATGGTGCGCTTTATCTGTAGTGCTGGTATCAGCTCCTAGAGCATCACTGTATTTCCTCCGGGATGTCACAGCTGTGTGTTAGCTGAACAGCAAATGAAGAAGCATATTAATGGAAACAACAACAGAAACAAATCCATATTGCAGTCTGCTTCAAATGATTTCTCATCATGTCTAGTCCTGCAATGTTTGCAGACCCTCTTCAGGCCTGCTAGACACGGGCAGCAACAGGCCCTCACTGTGCTCGTAGGCATGCTCAGCAGCAAAAGTCTTGTCAGTTGTTCCTAAATACAGTCATCTTTTTTTGAGCTGGAGGACTGAGGTTAGAGATAATTAAAATATTTGGTCTCCCACTATGCACTCTGTAGAAGCTTGCTGGCTGCAACACGCAGCTCTCTGGCATCAACAAGTGAGAGAATCATTTATTCTTTGCCTTCTATATTTTTTTTTACCTCACAAGGATGCAGCAGCTCTTTCCAGGAGACCACGGGTCATATGAAGAATCATGTGCACAAGCTCCAGTTCTCTTGTTCTGTGCACTGAATTGCCTCTTTCACATCCTCCCAGGCAGAAGAGTTAAATATCAGCTTTGAATGTTGTTTTCCAAAGACAGCCACATCATTACTCATTTTAAAGTAAACAACTCCTACACTGCACAGCAGAATGAGCTAGGTGTTTGTTGTGCTATCTATAAATTGATGGGTTTGTCTGTGTTCTCTGGTTTCTTTTATTTCCTATGGATAAAGGTCAGTAAAATATGAACAAACCTGATTTATTGGTGTATACCTTTATGGCAAAACCAGTTTCCAGCACTTAAATCACACAATGGCCTTATGACTCCACAGGTCATGCTTCTGTTGAAGATGATGAAGACATGGCGAGATATAATCCAACCACAATTGTGTTCGACTGGCCTTATGTTTGCAGATCTACCATTTCCCTCTTCCCTCAGATTTTATTTTTCCCCTCTTTCTTTCTTCTCGCTCTATTACAAGTTCTCTCCTTGCCTCCCTTTTTAGTAATTTTTTGGAAATTTTGCTTTCATGTACTTTTCCTCAACCAAGATAGATCAGCAGAGGCATCTTTTCTTATTAGGAGGAAGCCAAGATAGGATAGTGAAGGCATATGTCTAATAGCCAGTTTAAACAGTCAGGAGTTTAAATGGATCGTAGATCCTTTCCATAGTTCATCCAGACCAGTCCTATGAGCTGGCAAAAAAAGGAGCTTCTGCAGACATCATTACTGGTGGTATTAATGATCTCATCTCCTCTGACGCAGGAAACACAACAGCTAGTTGTCAAGGTGGCTGGGAGTAAGGAATGTACTGTATTTTTTAAAAGGAAGAAGACCAAATGACCACAGAGCCACTGCTGCTAGGTTTAGAGGGTTAAAAAGGAAAAAAAAAAAAAAAAAAAAAAAAAAAAAAAAATAACACTTTTGCTTGCATTTGTGCAATATCTTAGGGAAAATGCAGTTACTATATGTGTTATTTTTAAGACAGCCAAAATACCCCATGTTTTGTGACACTTCCAGTGTGAATTCAAAGTGAGTGATAGGAACTGTGTGGCAATGGTTCATCACCTGACATCTCTATTTTATTCCAAGACAGCCAGCTCTGCTTGAGATGCTCCTATTCTGTAAAGTGTTAGAAGGGCCATCAGAGCAAATGCCTTGCTGCCTTCTTCAAATAGGACCATACTTCTACCAGGACAAACCAATGGTATGTTTGATTCACATCACGAAAAAAAAGGATAAGTGAGAGCAGATTTAAATGTAATATTATACTGAGTTACCATAACAGTCTTTCTGTTCTCTGAGTTTTAAGAAGCAACGCTTATCAAGTCTGGATCATTGAAACAATACAGTGCTGATACAAGATTCAGGAAAAGCAGTTCCCCAGGCCCTGTGTTTTTCATTCAGAGATTCACTGCATCATGGCAAAGGAGCATTTCAGACCATCAATTGACTGACTGTTGTAGTATTTGTCGTTACAGCGTTTATTTGCTTTGCTAAAGGAAATATTCCAGCAGGGAGCGCGTACACAGCCTGGCACAAAACAGAGGATGCCCACACATTCCTGACAATGATGGTTTACTTAGCTGTGTGTGGGAGGCTGTTTTCAGCTGGCTGTTTAGAGCCCCCATTTTGTCCTGAAAAAGGGGAAACATAATAATACCATGGACAATCATGGACTTGAGCCACCTGATTTCATCACCAGATCTAAATTCTTCCAAAACAAAATACGTCAAAACACCCAGTGGACAACAAAATGTGTATTTACGCACTGCTTAAAAGTGGCAGGCTGCACATTGGTTTTTCGTGGTGACTTTCAGCCAGCTCAGCATTATAAACCACGCACAGTAGCCCGAGGTACCCATTGATCTCCAGGCTGCTACTGCGGCATGAACTTTTCCTCCAAAACCTCTGCTTTAAACTGCATAAGAGTTTTGTACTTTGTGCATCAAACCCCTAAGAGGCTGACTGAGGATATTTGCAGGTTATTTTAGGGGACGGATGACTATAAGGCACAGAAGGCTGGGATGGCTCAGCTGGGAGCAGAGACCTCTCTCTGCTCCCAACTAATGTTTGTACGATGAGGAAGGCAGTGGAGAAGGTGAGGAAGAAGTGTTCATACAAGTTCTCCATTAGTAGAACAAGGCTCAGTTTAAAATAGATAAAAGTCACCTTACAGAGCAGACAGTGCACTTCTGACACATGCTGCCACATGAGCTGTGTTGAAAGGTTAGAGTAAACCTCCAGGTTCAAAGTAGGATTAGACAAAAAAAAGCAAAATAGGTCCAAAAACCACCATTGGGAATGGGGAAGGATGTTCCCTGTGGCATCCAGAATCCAACAGATATACACAGTTGTTTATGTTAATCAACACATGCTAACCTCCCCAGGATGCCACCTTCTACAGAGCAAGTCAGGGAGGATCCTGTCTCTCCCCAGTGGCTCCATGGTGAGCCCAAGGAGGCTGGCTCATTTAGGCTGAAGTTAGCTTCAGCTTAAACCCCTCTGCAGATGAAGAACATTTAATTTAATGAGCTCATAACAAAAGTAAAAGAAGTCATACAGTAAAAACAAATAAACCAACACTTTGAGCTATTTTTAGAGCAAAATAAATGTGTAAAACCCAAAAAAATCAGTGTCAGTTTTTTCTCCCACCATGTCAGCCATCCACTGACATAAAGGCACAGCTGAGCCATGGTGGCTCAGCTACATGTTTGTCCCCTGTGGGAATTGGATTTGAGAAAATTGCATGGCTTCACCAAAAATGGCCAGTATCTTGAGCCAAGTTCTGTCTACTTTTGAGTGCTGGGAAACAGCACTGCTAGTCTTGCTTCAGCTGTTGAATGAGAACTAAGTGGATCATATTTTTTGCATCAGTTTCAGGAATGAGATTATAGCCTTTGACTTGGAAATTACTTCCAATATTCATTTTGATCTATTTATTTGAATTTATCAGGCCTAGCTGTTTCAGCAGTCAGTCATTGTTTTCCCCACTAGCCCCACGCCACAAATTACTTTGGTATATTGCCTTTCAGTTTATCTTTGTTCACAATAACACCAAATTCCGCGACGAATGGCAATCCATGTATAAAATGTCTGAAACATAGCCTCTTACTGGAAAGTGTACCATACATAATTATGACTCACTCTGAAAAACAACAAAACTGCCTCAGTCTTTTGATATCTCAGCTCTGCTGTGTAATGTTAACCAGTCTTAATATTCCAGGGCAATAACACAGACTGCCCCATTTCAAAGTTTTCTTTGTACCATTCTTCACACCGGCATTCCTCTGCTTCTGCACTGCCATTTGGGTCTCTATGCCTCAGATGATGTCTAATTAGCATAATTTATCACCTGGAGAGGAATTCTATTACTAGCCCCAGACTACCCCTGGCTGCAAAGTGTGGAAAAGGTACATGTATAAAAGAGCATACCCATAATATAATATACTCATATATAATAACATGTACCCACAAGATACTAATGTATAACACTGAACTATGGCAGTAATCTCCCTTTTCCACACCTTATCCACCATGCATGGTTGTGGACTCTCCCTTGTTGATGGTTACTATTAGGTAGACAAAAATGATAGAAAACAGTTTTACTGATGGGACACTGTCTGCTGGTCCCACAAGAGATCAAATCTTCACCCTCTTCCTCTGCAGAACCAGGTGGTTTAGGCCTCCCTTCCTTCCTAGGAAAGACTTTCCATGTGGAAGGACACTTTCTGTATTTACTTCAGTCTTATTCTCACCGAGCTGCAGTGTGCAAAGTAGCCTATTGACTTTCTGCTTCATGTGTTGCTGTGAATCCAAGATTCAAGTTTACATCAAGATCATCAAGTTCACAATTCCAAGAAGTCTGTCTCACAGGCTAACAGGAAGTGAGGGAAGAAACAGTGCGTGAAATGAAAAACATTCTCTGGA
The DNA here is from genome assembly GCF_017639655.2 of Falco naumanni. Classification (NCBI taxonomy): domain Eukaryota; kingdom Metazoa; phylum Chordata; class Aves; order Falconiformes; family Falconidae; genus Falco; species Falco naumanni. The sequence continues at coordinate 54,750,140 of NC_054059.1, read as the reverse complement.
CAACTGCAGGTATAAACTGAATTTTCATGAAACTAGACACAAAAGGTCATCCAGAAAGGAACCAGAAGTAAAATCAGTCATCAGCCTGGTAAAGCTGTCTGCATAAGTCCTCTTTGTACGATCCAACAATGTACACAGTTAGTCTAAAGTAATAGTCACCAGAAACCAAGACAAATATGACTGATGCTGACTTCATATAAGTGTAATGAAACAACACAAAAATTAAAAAATACCTCAAAGATAAACACTTTGTTTGTCCAGTAGCCACCTCCTGCTTTACAGCAACCCTTTCTTTTTCTGTTCCTGTTCTGTTCTGCTTCACCATCCCAAATGACATCCTGTCTTTCTTTCATTTAATTTTATTAAATATAAACCATTTATTTAATGACTTTCTTTTATTTGGTTTTTAGAAATCTAAATGGACCGATATTAGCATACACATCAGCCTGATCATTCATTTTGCCTGCAGAGATTCCTTGGGCCATAGAAACAGTTTTGTTTCAGACAGCTTGTTCCCAGAATATAGGGCTTCTTTACAACAGGAACTCAATTAACAATTGCACATAGATTATGGACACAGGCTCTCTTGGGCTGTAGCTGCACCAGCTGAAGAGGTTGCTGAAGCAGCACCTTGCCCCCATGTGCTCATCACCTTGTCTCTGTGGCCCCTAACCAAAATCCATTAAAAAAAAAGTGAGTCAATTTTAAGGATCTGAAGAAGGGGCCACTGTTACAGCAGCTTATTTTGACTGACAAAAAGTTATGGAAGTTACATGAGGAGCCTGGCCAGCAGATCAGAGGGGATGATAACTTCCAGTAGCAGGGTGGGGAGGAGGCTGGGGGACTCACCTTTTTGTTGGCACAGCTGCAGCTGGAAAGGAGCATGCATCCATAAACTTGCACAAATGCCAGCTGCAAGAGTGGAGATGGGAGACACAGAAGAAATGCTGTATAGGCATGTCAATGTACACGCAGTTGAAGCAAAATATTTTGGGCTTGCAGTGAACCTGTTCCACTCAAGGCAGTAGGACCTTTGCCATTTACATCTGTGACAGAAATAATTCTTTCTCAGAACAACTTGAACTGCATTAAATGAAAGGACATTTATTGCACATCGTAAGATGACTTGCTAAACCACATAATTAGATCATGTGTCTGAGCCCAAAATTCTTACTTCTGCACCTAAAGAAATAGATTGAATTTCATAAGCACTGGGAATCCAGGCATCTCCTGTTGACTTAGTCATTCCAAAGGCAACGGTGAGGTACCCAAATTCTGGGAAAATAAAATCATTTACATCCTTGCATGAGGGCCAAGGAACCTACTTTTAAGTACATTTATGTTAATCTTTCGGTCTGTGCAACTGAATGCAAGGAAATAAAGCCCATTTAGAAAGGCAAACTTTAAATATTGCCTCACTTATTCTAAAATACTACAAAAACTGTCAGAATACCCAAACAGACTAGATTTTACAGCAGCACAATTAAAGTGTTTTGGATGACTGTGGCAAGATGTTAGCCTAGTGTAGTCATAGTTAAATTTCTTCTAGATACACAATTTTTTTTCTTCAGAACAGATACATGTTATTCCTGTCAAATGCAAATCAGTCTCTAATTTCTAAATCTAAAAGGTGTGTCAATCACTTCCACAGCTGTCATCTTTCAGATACATGTAAGAAGACCTTTCAGCTTTCATGTTTAGTCATAAAAGAAACTATTTAAATAGCTAATATCAATCTCTGAATAATGCAATGACATTTTACCTCTTAATTGGTTTGGGTTTTTTTTATCTTTTAGTATCTTTCACAGTGTATTTAGCGATGGAACTGCTCCAATGTCAGGGATGGAAAGCTTTATGCTGGTTTTGTGCTTTCTACTCAGAAGTTTCATGAGTGAGGCAGAGCAACTACTCTCACAATTTGGTGGTTTCTAGATTTAAATGTGTTTGCTAATGGAGACCTAACTGTGTTTAGCCATATCAGTCACCTTGTCCAAGTTTGGTGTGTGATTGGTGTGCCAGTTATAAAATGCCATGGAATGCAACACAGCAAGATGCAACCAATGCATGCTTCAGCATACTGGGGGCTCTTGCACCTGCAAGGAACAGAGAGGAAAAGAGGCAGAATGGGGAGGGTTAAGTTCTGAATAGTAGAAGATACAAAAAAAGTAAGTAAACTCTCTGCGTGTGCCTGCACATACTTAGTCTTTTCCATTACATCAAAATTAGGTACAATATACCATAGAAGACTAATTTTTACAGGTAAAGTTGTAGATATTACCTCACTTTCCAGCCCTCCTTTCCTGATCTTTTCCCCATATGTTAGGTAAGTCTTTGATGAAGAAACAGATCCACTGTGCACAAAGTTCATACATGAAGCACCTGAGTATGATAGGACCACTTTTATGTGAAACACTTTTATGGCTTCCCCAGACCCAGATCAGCCAGTGTCTCAAAATGTCTGGAGACATGAGGGAGCAATAACCTGTCTTTCCTTATTTATGCTGCCAGCAGAGGCCACATGGGGAAAGCTGTGCTGGCTGAAATCTGGAAAAACTAAGATGTTGTGTGCCTTGCCCAGACAGATAGTGCCGTGACACTGGCCACGTCCTCCTGGCCCCTATGCCCAAACCTGCTGTTCTCTCCCCACTTGCCATATGACATCATCAGGCAGCCAAACACCATCTGAAAGTCTGTTTGACCCAATATACTTTTAATCAATCCAGAATTTAACTTAAGCATTTGTTTGAAATTTGCATTTCACTGCATGCCCCTCCACCAATTGTTTTTGTATGTATACATATATATATATTTGCATTGTGTGAATGCATATATGTACATATACACATCTGCACACACACATATATAAATATAATAATCAGTTACCAGTATTATAGATCAGAGGGACTTCTGTTATCAGGGACCTGTCACCTCAGGGATTGCTTGCATCTGGAAAGGTGAAAGCAGCACAACATCCTTGCTGGCCTTCCCCCTCATCTCTCCCTCGTACCTTGGCTCACCATTGTATATCTCTCGTTTCAGCACACTAATGCTGTGCTGGGATACTGCACAGCTCCTTGCAGACCATGTTTAAAGAGGAGCCTTTTGGACCAGCATTAAGTGAACTCTTCCTATCTGAGGAACGCAACCATGTATTTGGTAGTGTTCTCACTTGCTGGAAAAGCAGGTGTTGTTACATGAATAGGAGAACACTGGCCTGACTTTCCACCTGCCTGTGTCTGTGTTTGAAAAGCAAACACCCAGGCTGTGCTGGATCCATGAAGTTCAGATGGAGACAGGGGAGCTGGAATGGAAAACGTTTTAAGTGTTTTCTTTTTCTGTACAAACTCAATTCAGATCAGTGAATCGGACAATTAAGGCTCTGAATGGAATGTCACTTACCTAAAAAAATTGAATCAAAATATATTATGGCTTAACTCTATGATGCAAATGTTTGTGTTGATGTTTGAACTGGAAGTTGCCTGATTCAACCAACCAGTGGAGTTAGTATGAACAAAGTTAAACACGTATGTTTGTACTTGTTAGCCTGAAATCTAGAACCTTGATTCAGTAAGCAAACTCCAGCACAGCTGAGACATAATCATTGGTCATTTGTGTCCCAACCTAAAGTGCCAAAAAGATGCTATCTGGAAGGTGAGTCAAAGCATCTAATTTTGCTCCATATTTGCAATGCACTAGGCATGCATATCTGGCTAGTGACCATATCTCAACTGACTTGGCATCTTAAAAAATTATCATTCAGTTTCTGACTATGTGAGCATTTAGGCTGGGTTCACAGGTAGATTTAAGCACATAACTCTGGTCTAATTCCTTTGAAAGTGCCTAATTTCCAGATGTGATCTCGCTTGGCCTTTACTCAGTTACTTTCAGACCCTGCCAACACCCACTTTCTGTCTGTCAGACTTCTCAACCTTAATGCAACATGTCTCAATCTATTACTGGTCTGCTTTGCCCATCTGATTTGGTAGGTGGTTTTGGAGCACTTCTGCTAATGAATTACCACTGTAGCAGAAGTGCTTCCACCTTTTTGCCTCAGATCATATCCAGCTCCATCCTTCTTTTCCCACTAAACTGCAAGAAAAGCTCTGAACTGTAATGTGAGAGGATCAGGACCAATTTCATCCTCTTCTGAAAGGCCTTTGCATGTCCCAAGCATTTAGAGGTGAACACCATAGATCCCAGGCGATAGAATACTCTGAGATCCTCTTTGATGGTTTGAATGCTAAACTGTAGTGAATAACTACATGTTCCTTAGGTCTGTGAGAGAGAATGAATGATTTTACATGCTCTTTGGTTGGGAAGCATCTCATGGCCAGGGAAGCATCTCACCTGCCATAGCTCTTGACTGCTTGACTATGTCACATGGGGGGGTTACCTCTGGGAGAGTAACCACTCTTCCTTGAGTCACAGCTCTTCCAGGCTCTGCCCTGTGAAATACTACTTTTTGCCACAGGCCGTCTCAGAATATCTAATACTCATGTAGTTTAATGAGGTTTATCCAGGAGGTAAAAAAATACTGATTCCAGTTCTTACAAGCAAAGGAAAGGAAATAAATCTCCCATTCTTCTCTTCCCTAGTTCTCTTTCTGCTAGCTCTCATACTGCTGCAGAAAGGTCATCATGGCTGTAATGTGTGTGAATTTAGCACAGCACAGGCAGCTGGAGATGAGGGAGAGTTCAGGGTAGTGAATTCTGATAAAATATTTCCAGTTGCCTTCAGTTTGGAAACTGGGAAGAAGTGGAATTTCAGATAATATTTCCCCTGGTTTATTTATAACCACAATGGCTTTTGCAGATCCAGCTGATAAGGATTTAGACCTCTCTGCATATTGTGAAAGGAGGGTGAGATATTTACGTTTCAGGCAGTGGACTTAAGACATCTAAAAGAGTAAAGCTGCAACGCAACACTGAAAATCCCATCCTGAATATCTCTTCTAAGAGTGTTATTCCCTTTGATTCACATCAGGCTGGGTGCTTTTTAAAAGTTTACCCCTGCAGCCTTAAATAACAGTCTCTCCAGGGCAGGAACCAGCTATTTCACCTGCCTGCAGAGCAATCTCTGTTCCTAGACTTTACATAATAGTGAATGCAGTGGTATCCAGCAACTTACTATCAAATTTAGTATGAAGTTTACCACCTGACCTAGAAGCATTTGTTTCTTCTGTTTTTCCCCTCTGCATGTACTGTTATACTTTGTCTGAGAGCAAAAGATTCATCACTATCTCCCTCCAATGGTAAACTCTGGTAATTTATTTTGCAGAAAGAAAAAGATGTTCAAAGATATTACAGTACCGACTATTCACAGAAATTTTTCCAGTCTTATGAGTAGAAGGAAAGTTTGACAATTTTAAAAGTCAAATACTCATTAGAACATGCACTCACTTCTAAACAACAATTCTCATTTATTATGTAACTATTTATTTATATATAATAGAATCACAGGATTGAGCCAGAGGGTCATTCAGGCTGAGTACACGCTCAGGAGATCTCTGTTTCAACCTCCTGCTCACAGCAGGGACAGCTGTATGGTCACACCAGGCTGCTCAGGGCTGTGTCCACTTGGGTGTGGAAAATGCCCAAGGGGTCCAATTGTCCTCAGCATGAAAAAGCTTTTGCTTGCACCCAGCCTGAACCGCTCATTTCATCTCACACCCATTGTCCCTCTGATGCCCACTGTGCAGCACAGTGAAGACCCCGGCTGTGTCTTCTCAAACACCTCCCCATGGATGCTGAGGGGCTGCTGTTAGCCCCCCAGCACAATCCCTTTCCCAAGCTGAACCAGCCCTGTCCCTTGACCTCCCCACACAGGAACAGTGCTCCAAGGCCTCCGCTGAATTCACTCAAGTCTGTCCACGCCTCTCCCATGAGGAGGTACCAACTGAAGGCAACACCCACCCATGATCTGATGAGTGCTGAGCTGAGAGATCATGTAATCTAGTGTCTGTGCTCCTATTAACATAATGAAATACCAAGCCTGAGAAGAGCTCATCATGTTTCCTGCATGCTAACCTGAGTAGCTGGATGTCTCTCTCCTTCCAACATCTGGATGAAGACAGCCAGCAGCAGGGTCCCACTGATGACCAGAGGGCAGGGGAGAGTTGCCTGTCCACAGCTCTGCCCTGGGGAGTACTTGCATGGCAGCCTCAGTCCCTTACGGGAATTTCTTTCCAAGGTGTGAAGAGAGGCTGGGTCAGGGTAGAAACTTTCACTCAGAGCATGTTTCTTTTACTGAAAATATGGAAAATATGAATATAGCTCAGCTGAGAACACAGATCACACAAGTCAAGGTCAGGTCTAGCTGTGGTTTCACCGTTTCCCGGTAGCAGTTGCAAGAATTTCCATGCTTTTCTGATCTGAATTTCATTTGGAAAGTATGTAAATGGCTATTTTCATTGCTTCTACTGGCTTAGTCAGAAACTCATGCTGAGGAAAATGGACATTTTCCAGAATTTTCACAAATAGTAAAGCCACCCTGGTTCACTCAAGAGATGGTTATAGAGAAAAGAGGTTTGACAGCATAGCTGTGAACCAGCTCAGTGCAGCAGAGATGTGACAATTCAGCATGTGGCACTAGGAGGCCTGCATAAGGTATCAAAAGCCATGCTACTGGACTCCAGAGCATCTTTATTAATAGCTATAAATTTTGTTCTTGCTACTGACACCCTAGTCTTCTCACGTCTTGCTGTGATTTGGTCAGTAAGATGGTAATCTAGTAAATAAAACACCATGAATAACAAATTTCAAGTGGTGAAATACTTGTTACAAAATATAATATCAAGTGTTCAAGTGTATGCAGGTTTTGGAAATAGATTTTAAAGACTATGCTCACGTAGAGTTTGCAACCTATTTCAGGGAATACAATGTTGTGTTTGGCATACATATGTATGTATGCAGAATGTAAGACATGGAATAAAATTCGAGGGATAGTTTATTCACAGAACGTAATTTGACAGAAGAAATTTTTAGAAGTGAGGGATATGAGGGATTAGACTGGCTTGCTGGCGGCTCAGGCTTTAACGATGGGATAGAGCTGTGTCTTTAAAGAGGGCAAGCCAAAACCTTGACGGAGTGAACTCAGAGACAAGAAGGCAGAGAGAGAGAAAACGGGATATGAAGCAAGGCTAGAGCCCAATGCGGGGTGACGCTCAGCTGCTGACCCATGAAACCCACACAGCTAATCAATAGTTGTTGCTGAGCATGCTAGCTGTAAGGACAACCAATCAGAGAAGCTGGGGAAAGGGTATATAAACCTGGAGAAACAAATAAAGGCATGCTTCGTTGCTGCATTTAATTGCTAATGAAGATTGTAACTGGGCATTACAGCCCTTTCAAAATGGCAACCCCATCATGTGTCAAACGTTTGTAATGCAGAAGCAACCTTTTGAAAAAACAGAAAGGGGGAATTGTAGGGGAATGAAGACAGTGGGTTGACTGACATTGACAATATGCAGCTGTGGGTTTGCTTTGACGATGTGCAGCTGTGATCCTACAGCAACGTGGTTAAATAGTTCTGAGGAGTGTGGGAGAAAAACCAGGATGAAGCAGAGACAAAGAGCAGTGTCATCTGGCCTCTGGAGGACAGAGGAAACAGCATGGACAATAGAGTTTGACCAATGGTAAAGCTTTTTGCTGCTTACTATTTTATTTGTGTTGTGTTATTTTTGAGTGCTGTAACTCAATCGCAATGCAGAAGCACCTCTGAGAAGTCTTGGTCATAGTCACTATCAATGAGACTGAAGCATCCCTCCAGCTGCCTTTAGCAAAGAGTAGTCATCTATGAGATACTTAAACATCACCAAATCTCAAAATTTAAATGTGCAGAAACAAAGAGATAAGAAAGAACATAGCAAGCAGAGCCAAAGCAAGGCATTTTTGTGTCCATGGTGGAATATAAATGAGGTTTTCCTCCTCTCCCAACACACAGCAAGCAACACGTTCAAGGTGACGTCAGCACAGCTGAAGAATCAGGTCATTTTTGCAGTGGGCATCTGACTGTCTGAAATACACGGGGAGTTGAACTTGGCAGTTTTCTCTTTGACAGAAGATGGGTAAAAGCTTTGTTGACTATTCCTTAGCACCTGAAACTTGTGGACCTTAGGATCCTGATGAGGGCTGTCAGTGAGCCAGCCATGGCTGGCAAGAGGCGCTTGAGTTGGGTCAGCATTTAGGCTTTCCCTGATACCAAACACAGAGCCTACCCTACTGTAACAGGCAAGCCTGGGAGATGGTTCCTTTTCCTTTGCCCCCCTTAAATGTTTATTTCCTTGTGGCAGAGGACCAGATCCATCTTCCAATTGCTCCATACTGTTATCCTCTATTAGATGATCCAAAATGATGCCTCTGGGGACACAACACTACAGCGTTCCCACATCAGGTTAGGAAATAACAGACAAGATGGAGCCCTGTATCTACTTCTTGCAGGTACATTGCTCTGGGCTGAATACTAAGCATGTAGTGAACTAGATGCTGGTTTCCTTATTATCTTTTTTTAATGTCTTTGGTTCATTAGTGTTATTGACTGTCCCTTTTCCTCTCACCTCTTTCTGTGGTAACTCAAAGTCCTAGGAAGAGAAATAAGCCAAATCTAAAGGTTGCCTTATTTAAAATTCTTATGGTATGAAGATATATCTCATAGTCTTTCATTGTAGAATTTTGGACAACTAGAATATTGTCCAAAAGCCACAGCATACCAAAATTACATTATTTTGCAGATACATAGACTGAATTTGGGGAAAAGACAGTATATTAAAATGGAAAGAAAAACATGGAAAAAAATTGAAAGGGTGAAATATTAATTGAGCAGCAAACCCTCATATAATCTTCACCCTTAAAAGATTACTTTTACCATTACTACTTACCATTACAATTAGTAAATAGTAAATTTTAAGCAAATAACAATATGAAACTCCAGGTTTATGTCAGCAGTCTGAGGAACTGTGTGAGAAAGTGTTTATCCTAGATAATAAATTTTTTGTAGGATAGGTGATTTCACACATTGCAGAAAGAAAAAGTACAGCTGTCCAAAGGCCAAACAGCAAGATGATATGCGTAATTCAAGCTGGAACAGTATTTCCTAATGCTATGATTTTCCCCTCTATACATTTTCCATGGTCTGAATTGCTTCTTAATAAATTCCCCTAGCAAGTCTTCACACGACACAAACTAAATTTCACAAAAGTAAAAACATTCTTAAAGGAGAATGCAATGAATTCTTGGCAAGAACACTCAGTCTCTGACTTTTAAATGCTATTATTGAGTATTTGATATGAAGTCAACTGGGGAGTTGTACTTTGATATCTTTTAATAACAAACAGTAGGGATTACATATCTAACCAAACAACACTAATGATATATTTTATCAACAATATAAAACTTGCTAAATGGATGCATGGCCAGTAAATGTGATACATTGTTATCTGTACTTCAGTTTCTTTTTTTGCCATCACTTCAGTTCCTAAATATTGCTTGAATTTTATTGGCTCTGAGCTGAGATCTTGACTGATGTGTCTGAGTAGATTTCAGCACAATAGGATTCCAACCTTTAAAAGAAATGCATTATACCCTATTCAATATACAATTTATAGTTTATATAATACATGATACATTAACAAAAATATACTATAAAGTAGTTTTCCAAGGAAGATGAGAAAATGGGAAAGCGTCTAAAGAAAATGCCACACTAAACAAGCAGTGAAAGGTCTGTCCAACCCCTGCCATGGGTGGCTCTGAAACACATTATAGCACATAGTGTTCTCTGTGGCAGGATCCCACAGACATACAAGAGAGCAAATATTTACCTCAGAAATTTGGACCCTGTGGTGGAACATAAACATTTTGTATGTTGCCTGTAGCTCATTATCACAAATCCAATGTTACAGTTCTCAGAAATCAATCACCTAGGACACACTTTGTACTGAGATCCAGGGTAGGCAAGGAATAATAACACTTTGTGTTTCAATGATAATCCAGATGTAAGTATAGGTGTATCCCCCAGCAGCCTGTTAGAGTTCTGAGTTCCTTGACAGCAGGCCAACCCATCAGTATTGTGCTGTTTACGGTCCGTTCCTCACATTCACAGCCAGCCCTGGAGTCAGCTCTGTCTGGACAGTCCAAGAGAGCTGAGTGTTCTTGGCCAAGGAGCCAGTGTTTTTCCATGGCTGGGACAGGAAGGACTCAAGTAGATACTCACGAATGGGAGGGGAACTGGACAGGTTTCTGCTGCTGGGAGGAGGTAATTCCTGGTTAGTGGTAAGCTGTCAGCAGACAAAGAGCTATATGTACACGTCTTTCAGGGAAGAAAAGACAGAAGTCTTGGCAGGGACCACACTTGTTTCTCCACTGAAAAGTGATATTTGAGACTCCACCTGAAGGTCTCAATTGACAGGTGTGAGGGATTTGTAGTCTTGCATATCTCCAGAGATATTTCCACACTAGGGGAGAATAACAAGTTCCATCTCTAAGAAAATCTGAGATGCACAGGAGTGCACCACATCTAATGTCCCTAAATTTTTTTTTTTTTCCCAGTAATTAAAGGCAATGCTTCTCCATCCACAGCACAACACTTTGAACCATCCTTTTGCAGTATCAGGTAACTGAAAAACATTTACTCTGTGACTGCAAGAAGCATCTGTTTTATAAGCGGAAACAAAATACCCCATAGTCTTAAAACAATGTTACTCAACCCAGTTTAAACTTAAGTGTGCATTGGAATCTTTAAAAATGTATGGCATGAACTGCATAAACTGACTACAAAAGAAATTGACAATGATTGTTCTTAAATAATTGCACAGGAAGAGCTACAAATCACTCTTTGTGTTACAATACAGCATAACAGAGGAACTGTTTATGATTTTGATTTCTGCAGATCAATTTCCCCTGATGTCTTCTGAACCAGCCATGTACAAATTTTGCAGTATTTCATGGGCTGCTGTAGCTCACCAGATCACTGTCTCTGGCCCAGTCCTCTTTGTTTTCATACTTAGCTACAGTGGTGGGTACCTATAGAGGAATGAGGGCAGGTTAATTAACAGTGATAATACACAGCTGTGGGCTGGCGTCAGGGGCAGTGGGTTGGCTGACGTGGATAATGTGCAGCTGTGGGTGGTTCCTGCTAAGTAGTTAAATGGCTCTAAGGGGTATGGAGAAGGAGCAGCTGATGAAGAGAGACCTGGAAGAAGCAGAGGGAAGAGAGAGGGTGCCCTGAATGTAGGAGAGACAAGGAGAAGGATGCAGTAGAGGCAAGAAGCAGGGTGGACTGGCCTGAAGAGGATGAAGAAACAACACAGACAGTAGATGAACTGTTGAAGCCTTCTGGGGATTGGTGGCTGTGCCGGGGCAAGGCATGGGAACTGCTTACTGAAGTTAACCTGGTATGGGATGGTAAAAGCTTTGTTGCAGCCTACTAGTTTACTAGTGCTGTGACAGGTACCCACAGCACAAATTAGGGCAAACTTATGAGCTGCTTTAATTTGCAGTCTCCCATCCATAATACTAATATTTTCTATTAACTGGCTAAGAACGAACCACTGTTTCTCACCTGCATGTCATGAATCTCAGGAGAGGTAGAATAAGGTGCTAAAGGCCCAGTTGTGCTTACTTTATAATACGTGTGGGAAAACCCCAGAGGGAATATTAAGGAGAAATTGAAGACTGTTAATGTTTATGCAGATAGGCTGAAAGGCCTTGACTGAGGACCAGACCCTGGCTTTCTATTCCCCTGATTGTGGTGGAAGTCCAAAGAAGGAATTAATCAAACTCCTACCTGTTGCTTACGCCCCTAAGACCCTCTGGACTGACAGAATAAAAAGAACCCAGTGTTGTCCCTTAATGAGAGGAATGGCACAATGAGATGAGATCTTCTATGAGACATCAGTAATAAAACTTGGATTAACGCCCATTAATATAAGAATGAGTCAGGAGCTGGGTCCTATGGCTTCCAGTGATAAAGGGATGAAGTAAGCTCGGAAGACCATCCAGCATATCTGGGACCTGAGTAACCTTTTGGATGCCTTCTTCCTATTGACCATAGAGGAAATCTGGTAAGACTTCTGCAGCGCTTCACTGCCCACTCTCATCTTTAGCACCTTAAATAACTTGGTATTATCAGCAAAGCTGTGGCTTGTGCCAGTGGTTTATGCCACTCTGACATGAAATAATCACCAATAATATCTAAAATTGTGTGTTCTGTTTCGTGTCCCAGGGCAACATTTGCACGGGTTTTATGGCAGCTGGCGTACCCCGCTACAATTGTGTGTTGTGCCCTCACTGTACCCCTGATTTCCCACTACTTCCCAGGTCAGGAGGGCAGTAATATAGGCCTCGTACTATATCCTTCCTTTTGGGCCTGGATTTCAATCCACACAAGTCAAATGAGTTGTTTGGTATGGGGTCAGTTTGTTTGAGCTGATTCTAGGTTGTCTGTGGAAAACAGCACTACTCTACTACCAGCATGTTTTGTTCTACATTTTCTGTGTATCCTGTGTTTGTATTAGTGTCTAATCACTTGTCTTCCTGTGACAGAGTTCCTATTAAAAGAATGTCTTCACTGAAGGCTGAACATAACAAAATATCCATCGCATTTCTTAGTTGTCTTACACTTGTGTAGAAGTATGAGTATCATTGCACTAGTTGTCTTTTTGGCACTCTATTTCAGCAGCACTGTGCTTTCCACTTCATGTTTGATAGGTTTAATCCTTTTATGGATCCTTCATGGATGACAGGAATTTCATAAGTTTGTGGCAGGGGAAGCACCACCCTGAACCACGTGACCTCCCATACCTAATGGTTTTCCCATGCTCATGAGCTTAAAAGCTCATCTACAACCTTGCTTTTTAGGGTCAGCAGCTTGGTTCAGGTGAAGTTCATTCCTTCTGTACAGGCCCCCTTTACATTTAGACTGTATTGAACACCTAATGAACTGGAAACATCGTCTTTCCAGTAACTGCCCTGGCTCTCTTTTGCTCCTCTCTTCTTCCTCCAGGAGGTAGTTGAAAGGATGCCTCTGTAGAAGTCCTTGCTTTCAACAGCCTAAACTTTTGGGTCTGTAAGTTCTCTCCCACCTTTCACCAGAGTAAAAACCGACCGCACCTGTGGAGTTGTTGCCAGCACTTCCTACAGGTTTGCCCAGGCACTTTGCAAGGTCTGTCACCTGGACAATGGGCTAGAAGACAATGGGATTTTATGCCCTTAAAATATAAACTTGTTTATTAAAAATCTGATTACTGAAAGCATGCAGCTGCATCTAACATTCTAGATAAACATATATAAATTCATTTTCTGGTGATTGTTCCAAACATTTTCATGCTGCAGCCTGTGCTCCATTTTAAATTTCAGAGATAATACTACTCCCTTCACTACAAGGTCAGGACCAAATTATGTTAGTCAAAAGAAATTAAATTGTGAACTTACTGAGTTGCTATCATTATGCCTATAGTATATGATGAATGATTTTTAAAAATCCTCACAACCAGAAGAATGGAAAGAAGATTTTAAAATAGGTTTCTCTGAATCTTTAGAATTAGAAATTTTAAAAGTTTCCATGAGCAAGCTAAGGAGGTACAGGCCAAGATATCTGGTTGCCATGAACTGGAAGGAATTATGGTAGAGAATGGATCTAGCAAAAAAATCATGTGCAAATGTGATGCAATGGCAGGAGACAACATGCTTCAAAATACATGAGACTCCTCTGAAGAACCGAGCATCATTAAGCTGTTATAGGTGATCAGAGAGATGCAAAGGCTTCCGAGGAAGAAATGAGTGAGTAGACAGGTAGAGTGAGAGAATGATAGAGACATACAAAGTCATGAATGGTGCAATAAATGTGAATAAGAAATTATATTTAGAGCCTATAGACTGTTTTTTAAAGGTTATATGTGTTGGTAGTCCTCATGAAACCAGATCAGAATTGTTTCTGAATATATATGAAGGTATGAGAAATTTTTCAAAAATTATTACCAGCTCTCCTTGACAGTGATTTTGAGCACCCAGTCCAGGACAAGTAACACGTGCCTGTCAGAAGTCCAGGGCCTCAAAATTCCCTTCAAGGAAATGAAGTGAATAAGTAACCAGTTACTTGTTTCATTAGACAATCAGTAAGAAAATCATCTGAAATTGTAATGCGAAATTGCAGGAAGCTTAATTCTTGAGATTTTTTTGTTGTTTTTAATTGGTTTTATTGTTAATTGTGGGTGCCTCAGATCCTCTGTCTTGAAGATGAACAAAATGTACCTTTTAAATACACTCCTGAGACATAGCATAAGATACTATGAATGTTTCTTTATTGTTTTAAGTTTGGTCTTTGAAAAACTTCTATGTCTTACTACAGATGTGGTCATTAATTTCACCGAGGTTAAATGAAGTGCATTTTCACACACTTCAAAATAAATTATTCTGCAACATTTGTGATTAAAAGAGAAAATCATACAGGCAAAGAGAAGAGGGTGGCTAAAGCTCTAATTTAAAATCAGTTTAAACCAATTTGAAGATTACAGGCCATCAGGGTAAATTCAGATGCAAACATAACATCTTGACTCAGTCTGCATGCAGGTGCACAAGAAAAGTCCAAGAAACTTCAAGGAAGCAGTAAGTGATTCAGTCTGACTTCTGCTTAGAGCCTACCAGATACCTAGTTCTCTCTTTTCTCCATCTTTCAGCAGAACTCTAGCTTCCAGCCCAGGGCCTCAGCTGGCCACACTACTTGTGTGCTGCTGTCCTGTTTGCAGTAGGCCAGTCGTTCAGTACTGCATTGTGATACACGGTGAGAGAAACGGTACCATGCACATAATGATGATTATTGGTTCTTCAACAATGTGTGAATGTGTGTGTGTCTGTGTACATAAAGAAAAATAGAGTGTGGGTGTTATGAAGAGAGGGGGAAAAAAGAAGAGAGGAAAGATATCATTTGCTATTGATTAATATTTAGAATCAGGACAGCCCCCATACAGACAAAATATCTTCCCCATCAGACTGCTTTTGCAGGTTTTGTTTCCAAACTGCAGCTTGAAGAAAACAGGAAGAAGAAAATCCCTCTGTTTTTCCAGATACCATACCAGGATGCCAGCCTTTTCCTAGGTCATCATATCAACCTTGCTGATTGTTCAGCCCACTGTGATCTGCGTAAGTTGTTTTAGCAGTTGTGTACCAACAGCAAACACTCGCCTCTTGCCTTCCTGTGTCACTGAACTTCTCTCTTTGCCCAGGAGCTCCTGGCCAGCTGCCACAGGCAGCAGACTCACCATCTTGACTTGGTCATATTTATTAACTCGGTCTAGATAAACACAGCTGATCAGCAGCAGCCAGCATACCTTACTCAGCTATTTTTCCTGACAAAACATAGTCATGGGGCACAACTGTATTATTGACTTGGAGGATGAGTATCTCCACGGAACACTGGAGAAGGACATGGTGTCAGTAAGTGAAAGGTGCAAAAAGACAAGGCTCCAAAACAAGCCCTGTGAGCCTCTACAACTCCTAGGAAACAATCACTTCCAGATCAACTGAAAAGCATGAATTAACAGACATGAGCTTAATTAATTCAAGGGAATTCAAGGAGTTCCAAAGGAAAATGACATTTCTTGGCCCGCCCAAAGAAAGGAAAGAATGTGACTTTAAAGAGGGGAAAATATTACAGCCAAAAAGGCATAATTATCTTCAGGGAGGGTGATTAATTGCCTGAGAATTACATGGTCTGAAAGTTGATGTATAAATGTTTAGTAAGCACCTAAGACCAGTTCATAACAAATTCCCTTGAATGTAACTTTTGCTACACTTGTCAGTTTTGCTTTCACCCTAAAGAGGCAAGGGTGTCTTGCATCGAGGCTACAGCAAGGGTGAATGCTAGCGACTGATAGAGGTGTCTGGGGGGAGCCGCTGCACGGAAGAGAGTGTCCTGGCAGCCACTTACCACTGTAATGATGCTTCTCATCTGCAGTGACTCTGGGGTGGGCAGAGGTACAT
Source organism: Falco naumanni (assembly GCF_017639655.2). NCBI lineage: Eukaryota > Metazoa > Chordata > Aves > Falconiformes > Falconidae > Falco > Falco naumanni. The sequence goes on along the minus strand of NC_054059.1, from coordinate 54,734,169 downwards.
TAATCTCACATTTACCAAAAGAAAATATTGAGAAGCAGAGAGTCAAAACAGTGAACAAAATGATTACATGACGTTGTCCGGTTTGTCTGCTGTTTAACTGTCTGTCGCTGCACTGAATTACTCTGTCTTGCATTCTCTGTCTTACATTATTCTTTTAAACAATACAGCTGGGTAGATGCTTTCTGAAATTCTCTGTGCAGGATTATTAAAGCTCCGCTAAACAAGTCCTCAAAAAGGAGAGTCAGTTTGATGGGTGCTGGTCGGTGGGCTCCAGTTACTACCAGAGATTTGTTGTGGGAGGAAGGAGGAAGGAGAATGGAGTCTTTTCACTACTGACAGCTGTAGCATAAATCTTTATTAGTTTTATTGTATTTGATTAAAATAGTTCTCAGCTGGGCTCCGTGTGGAAGTCAAGGCTACACATTGCTCTGTTTTTTCGCCCTGAATAGGGATTTTGTTCCTATGATCCTCTGATGTCATGAGCTTGATTATACCCTCAATGCAATGCCCGCTGGCACTTCTTCCCTGACTGCCAGCAGCACAGTAACAGGGACGGGGAGATGAGGGAGCCTGTTTCCAGTCATCTACCTACCAGGGCATGGGGCTGAGAACAGAAAAGGAAGATTAATACAAAGCAGTCCAAATCCCAGTCTGAACGAGCTGAATATGTTACGGATCTGGGTAAAACAGTCCATCTTACCTTCGGACCTGCTTTTCTTGGCTCTGGAGGCAAAACAAACCGGCTTTGCTTTTGTGATCCGGCCTCTGCTGCCTGGAAGAGGGCTGGCAGCCAGCTGCCCTTCCCTGTGCTAGCAAGGGAGCAGGGGACGCTTTCTCTAGGACAGGGAGTGGGAAGATGGATTTAGGCATATCGTGCATACCTCAAAAGGTCTTCATTTTCCACTACTTTGATATTACTTGGGCAAGCGTGAACCTTTCCAAGGAAGGGATGGTACAGCAGAAACAATATGCAATATTTTCCAAGTAACTTTTCTTGCACCTACTATCTTAAAAAAGAAGGTGAAAATTTATTATTAGCATTTATCCTGTTCTACAGTAAAGTCACTTGAGAATAGAGCAGGAAAGAAGGGAAGGCAAACTATAACTGCTAGTGATACATCATTTTCCAGGTGTTTTACATTTCAGAGTCTGCTTTTTCATAACAGAAAAACATGAGACTTGTTGACCATAAAACTGACAACTGAATTAAGAATTAACATGTGTGGTACAGCCTGTAAAAAAACTAAGAAAAATACTGAATTTCAAGTTTTTAGTAATTCTCACTTCTAATAATCAGAATTCAGAAAAATCTTGCTAATTCTTCCATATGTAACAAAAATGCTGAAGAAAAGGATGATCATAGTAAGTGGTAATATTTTATATTAGCTTCTGAAGGGAGATGTAAAAGTGCACTAATCTGTCTCAGGTACTGCTATATATCTCTATAGGAGATGAGTCAGAAGGGAGGCAAAACTCAACATTGACGAAAAAAAATAAAAACTATCTTTGTTGAATTATTCAGCTTTCCAGCAAGATTCTTGTAAAACTGCTTAACTAAATTAGTTACTACTAAGGTTTCCCCACCATTTGCAGGTCCTATTCTCAGCTGTCTATAATGTTTCTGAACTCTTTATTCAAACAAAATTTTCCATGTCTAGTGTCTGCTTTAGGCTGTTCTATTTGTGGGAAAAAGATCAGCCAAGTGATTCAAATTAGTTTCCAAGTAAGATGTTAGTTAAAAATACATTGGTTTTGACACACGGTCCCTTTTCCCTGGAGGCACTGAAGCACTCCTCTCATTTGAGCCCTGGAACAGAAATTGGGCTGGGCATAAAGGCTGAGAGGAGTCGGGTGCTCAGGTTCTACAAGTGGGCTTAGAGCACAGTCCAATGTATAGCCAGTAAACCAGCAAGTCCAGCAGTCTTCCCTCACTGGGTTGCTGCCAGCAGATGTCCACCAAATCTGTTGTTTGGTCATGCATCTTTTTTGCCTCTTCCCTGTCTGCCACTCCTGCGCAAATCCTGTGCAGCAGTCTGCATGAACCAGGGAGCTTCAGGCTGTCTGCCCAGACTGCTCCTCAGCTGGTGCAAACGGCTGTGGCCAAAAATTGCAGATGTTTCTTCCTCCTTGTCCAGGAAGAATTGAACTGTAGACATTTGGCTACTGAATTGTCGACATGTGGGAAGAGCAGCTCGCATATCCATGGGTAGCACCTGGCAGCATCTCTCTGATTTTTTCATGTTACTTCTAAAGATGAAATTGCAGAAGAAAAATGTTTTTTAAGAATATGCCCCTGGCTGCAAAGTCAGGCAGCGACAGATTGGCTCTCCCCCATGTGTGCCTTTTCATCACGTTGCTGTGCTTTGCATGAGATCTCTGCCTCAACAGTTGTAGAGAATGAACAGTGAGAACCAATGAATAGGGACTGGCAGCTTTTAAGCAATACAGCAGCTGCTTATGCAGCCTAGGAACACGTACCTTGTTATGTGGCTCATCTCCTTACACGGGGGGAGCAGAGAGGTGTGGTGCCAGTGGGGAATCCCAATAATCCGTTCAAGAAACGAGGCACTGCAAGGATACTACCAGTGCATCACAAGGGGAGTGAGCATCCCCATGGGGAGTGACTGGGGGGGACACCCACCATGACAGTTAAGGGGAGAGGCTCTCCAGAGCACCCCACAGACTGAGGAGGGCTATGCCTTGGGGTCTGAGACTCATTACAGAATGCAGGGGAATACCATTTGGGGACTTATTATAGGATATTTAAGGGAAAAACCAAAGGCAGAGACAGAGCGACTGAGGTGGTTTGGGCAATGTCGTGGCTTAACCCCAGACAGTAACTAAGTAGCACACAGCCACTCACTCGCTCCCCCTACCCAGAGGGAAGGGGAGGAGAATCAGGAAGGAATGTAATCTCTAAGGTTGAGATAAGAACAATTTAGTAATTGAAATAATATAAAATAAAACTAATAAACCCGATAATAATAACAACAGCAATTATAATGAAAAGGAGGGAGGAGAGGAGAGGAATGAAATCCAAAGGGAAGAGAGAGAAGAAAAGTAATGCACTATACAACTGCTCACCACCCACTTGACTGATGTCCAGCCAGTCTCCAAACAGCGATAGCAAGGCCCCAGCCAACACCCGCCCACCGCCCCCCCGATTTATATAATGAGCTGTCCTGGCTGTATCTCCTCCCAACTTCTTGTGCCTCTCCAGCCTTCTACCTGACAGGGCCTGAGAAACCAAAAAGTCTTTAACTCGGTATGAACATTACTTAGCAACAGCTAAAAACATCAGTGTGTGATGGACATTATTCTCACACCAAATCCAAAAGACAGCACTGCACTAGCTACTAAGAAGAAAATTAACTCTATCCCAGGTGAAATCAGGACAGGCAAAAACAAGGGTGGAAAAATATGAGGCTAAAGGACTAAAAGGGACCAGTTGCACATAAAAGGGGCCAGTCGCACATAAGCAGGCTGCTGGTCAGTACGCTTGTCTGGCCACGCCTTGCATTGCATCGACACAGCCCACCCTGGCTTCTCAATGGAGAGGAGAGGCTGAGCTCCATTTCTGATTATTTTCCTCTGCATGTGTGTGCGGGGGTTAGTCTAAATGTCAGCAGATGGGGTGGGACCATGGGTCACAGGGCCACATGTCTGGGTGCCAGCACCTGGAGCAGGTGGGGGGGGGCAGGGGGCGGGGCGGGGGGGGTGTCGGTGTATGACCATCAACCAGCATCACGCTGGACTGGCTGGTGGGCAAAGCAAGAGGCTTGGGAGCTGCAGGGGGGTGTCTGTGTGTGTCTCTGTGTGTCTTTCTGAGCACTAGCAAATGGAGCACGGCAGTGAGCCTTGGGGGCTTGTAAGTCCAGGGGCCATCTACCGGAAGGATTCACATTACTTGTATGTACATATTTCCTACTGATGGACTTTCATCATGGACTGCCATGGAAGAGAACAGGATTAGGCTTTTCGTGTTGTCCATGCATATGTTAAGTATCACTGTTGGTGTCGCTCTGTGGGGCCAGAGGTGTATATTTGTGTGTATGTGTACATCATATTGTGCATGTGTGCCTTTAGAGGATACAGACTCAGCCTTGCTACTGGTTGTATCTGGGGACACGCAGCGGTGGCAGCCTCACCTCCGTTGGGATGCTGGATTCAGCAAATCCGAATCAATATGGTATTCCTAAATGTGGAGTAAGCATCCTGTGTGCTTATGGAAAGATAAAGCAATGAACAATTAAAACAGGCAGATAAAACTGATAAAATTCTTTTAATAGTCCCCATTAGGTGGGTACTGAAATGCTACAGTTTTTAAACCCCTGTTTCTCCCATGGCCTGTAATTTCTTTAAAGAGAAGTTGGTATGTTCAAAAGCAGCAGTCCAGGCTGACGAGGATCTTGCTGCAGTGGGAGCTGCACCCCAGGAAAGCGTTCCTCTCTGCTGGGCTGCTCCAGCCAGGCGAGGTGATGCAGGCAACTGGGGCGATGCTCTGCTCCGCTCCAGAGCGGGGGCTGGAAAATCAGCCTGCCCTGCTGGGTGCCAAAGCCGTCACCGACTGCTGCAGCACTGGAGTTATTCTCCCTTGGTACCACAAGATGGCAGGGCCTCAATTTTAAATCTTGTTTCATATTCCCGTTTTATTTCTTCTGGTTGGGGTGGTTTTTTTTCCCAATTGCATTTCATTTTGGGGCTGTCTGACACTCCCATCTATCACTATTTATGTTATTAAGCTTAAACAATGAGTTTAAATGATGGGGTGTTGGTGATGTGGTTTTGTCTGCATAGCAGTTTTGCTTTAGCTCTGGAGCGGGTTAAACACTTTAACACTGCTTTACCAGTATAACTTGGTGTAAGTGCACCTATCTAGTTCCTTTTTGGTACTGTTTATTTCCTTTGCCTTCTGGGAGTGGGCCAGCCACTGCAAAAATATTTGTACTGGTATAAATTACAGTTGTAATAGTTTACACATAAAAATGCTTTATTCCTGGACAAGACCCCAGTAAAATTACTTTTATTTGAAGGAGGCCGGTGTTTGATTGGGTTTTTTTGCTGTTGTAAAGGTGTTGTCTGAAGTGCGCTGACAGAGCCCATCACTGGTCTTGCCTGATGTGAGCTCGTCCACTCTGACCTCTGCGCCTGCACAGGATGCTACCTTAGTAGGAGATAAGCCAGGTGGGAACTGAGGATGGATTTTAATGCATGCATGGACCCTAAGCCCTCCTGCCTTCCTTTCCTTTGTTACTACTGAGCTCTTCCCTTTTCCCGGCAGGGCAAACAGCAGGGTTTAGGACTGGGATCAAAAACTGTTTAACAGCATCCCCTCTAGCTCCTTATAAGAAGGTTCTCACATCCTATGAAGTGTCCTCTTTAGCTTTGGAAAACTTAAAGCCGATACCACATGCAGATCTCTCAGGCGGCAGCAGAGAGTGCTGTTCAATAAGCAGTTATCTTTTCGATCTGGTGCTCTGGTTTTTTTTTTTCAAGTTTTAATGCAAAAACGAAGAGGAAAACGTGAAAGGGGAAAAAATTAGTACTTGACTCCTGCTCATCAGAAAAAGCCCTCCATCCTCTGAAAATTACGTAGTGTACTAAATACCAGCTGGTATGGGACCAAAAAAAGACATGAACAGCTTGTCTTATATGAGCCTTATGTCTCACTGTGTGCTTGGCAAGTCCATTTCTCCCGCCTGGGTATCTCAGCTGCACATTGCTTAAAGGTTAGTGGGTGTGCACAGCAGGGCGAATCCATAGCATACCCTGGGGAAGGTGGCGAGTACCTGCTACCAATCCAGACTTCAGCCCTGTAAAATTCCTTCTCCACTGTTACCCAGCTCTGCAGGTGCACCCTCATCCTGGTAGTCATCAGGGCTGGATAAGCAAAATAACTATTTCTTTATGCCAGCCAGTGTAAAGTATGTGTCTTTTCTTCTTAGAAGACAAAAGAAAAATGAAAACCTTGGTAGTGAAAGCAAGATCAGCAGGGGTCTTGTGTTACACATGATGAGGTAGCAAAGGAATAAGAAAATTCTAGCTAGGGCTGTGGAATGGGAATAGAGGGAGGGAAGCCAGAGAGAGGAAATTATAGTAGTAAACCAGCTGGGAACTAAACCCAAATAAATGAAGACAACCCCTAGTCCAGCAAGTACTGATTGTAAGGGAGCGACCTTACTTTTCCTGTTAGTGCAGAAATTGAAAACTGAGGGTTTTGAGTGAAAAATAAACTTTGAAGAGGACACAGTACAGATTAATCTATTTTATTCTCTGTGCTGGCGTTGAGGTTGACTAGCAAATTTAATATGTATATTTTTCTGATATGAAATCTTTTCCTCAACTTGCAATATCCAAAATTTCTGAACTATTCCAATGTCATACAAACACTCTTAAAAAAAAAATAGAGAGAGACAAAGTCAGTGAATCCATGTTGGGTTTAAGAAGAACAAAACAAACAAAAAAACAAACCAACCCAGAAAAGAACCATTTCTGAATATCAATTTTGGCAAACAGATATTAGTCGTTTAACAAAGTTTTGGTTATGAACGTGATACATGCAAAAATATACCTACAGAAAAAAGAGGTGCTTGGAAAAGGCATGTTTTATCTTTCTGTTTACAAAGGCAAGTTCTTATCTGGTTACCAGACTATCTTTTGCCAATACAGGAATGTTCTGTAAAGTAGTTGGGTTTTGCCAAATGTAAGATTATCTTTCCCAGACAATAAAGACCCAGGACTTCAAATAGGAGATGAACAAGCAGTCGGACAGATTTCATAATCAGGAAGTCTTGGCTAATTTTCTTTTCTAGCCTTCCATAATTCTTGTTTGCCTAATTATCAAAAAAACCACTTTAATAATTCCTTCTCCTCTTCTGCACCGATACACTCCTTGTACATTTCTGGCAGTCCTCTGTCTCAGTGGTATCCAGCTCCCACATGCACATTTTCACAGATTTATTCACCATCACACTGTTTGGAGTGGTTTGGAGTTTGTAACAGTTTAACTGCAGGCATACTTACTGTGATGCCATGGGTAGGCTACTGAACTTGGGACTCTTAAAGCTTTGTTCAGTGCATTAAGTATGAAGCCAGTTGTTCTTTCCATCATGCCTTTCAAAAATGCCCACAGATTTCATGTACAAGGATCATCGCTCTTCGCTCTACAGACCAACTCTTCCCAAGATAGCTAAAAAGCACTATCCTTTGGAGGTATGTTCTGCTGGACGCATTTATCTTTTTTTTTTTTTTTCCTGCTGTCTGGTTCCTGTGATGTCTTTCTCAACTTTCTGACCTGCTTTTCTACATCTTGCCAGCCTGGAAGGACCAACTCCTCTGCTGCTAAAGAATGAGGTACACTCATACAGTTCTATAATGGATTTGTGTCACTTTACATCAGCAGTAAATCCAACTTGTTAAATCTAAAAATGTGTCCAGGTTCAGTATTTCAATTTCAGTCTCCTCAGTGATGGCACAATCTGGGAAAAGCTTCTCTCAGATTTATTACATGATGCCACAAATAATGGCCAACACTTGAGCAGGGTTTATAGCCTTCACAGCGTATTGCAGACTTGGAACTTGATGTCTAAAAGACATATTTATAGAAGTTTACTATATTGCCCAGAAATGCCTGGCGTGGTTTTGCACAGATTAAGAAGTTTTCATAGCCTATCCCCTTAAATGTCTTAAGACATCCTCTGATAACAAGCTAGTCATACAATCTTAAGATAACCACACAACATGCTATTTTAGACCTGAGAGCAGAAATTCTCGATAAAACCAACAGGACACCCACAGAAATGGTATTTGTCTTAATGAAATAGGTATTTTTAATTTATTTTCTCTTGTACTGGTCATCTATGCTTAAACAAACCTGAAAGGCATTTGAGTTTGTCACATTTTTTTTTGTTTCTTCATAAAACAAGACTCTTCACAGTATTGTGTCAAGATATAAAACCCTTTTATTCTACAGTCCCTGAGTTAGAGCAGGGGAACGAGTCAGTAGCTTGGATTTTGCCACGTTTCCTTTCAAGAGATTAGAAATTTGTAGTAGAAAAATACAATTATGTTTTTTAAAACACTGCAAACAGGAAAGTTAAATTATGATTAAGTAATGACAATGTGCTGCGGAAACAGTTACTCAGGCCTGTAAAACTACAAAAGAGTAATTTTTTTTTTTTTTCTTTGCCACTATTTCGTAAGGGAATCATAAACCACCTGTAATGAGTCTGCCTGCTGGTTAATCAGTGAGAGAACCACATTCAGCTCCCAGCTGGTTTCTTGCTTACTGGGATGGAAGAAGCTGGAAGCATTTACAAGGTTATGTATACGTAACCCATGGGAAGCATATATAGGACAGGAGACAACAGCCTCACAAAAGGCAATTTGCTTTCCCAGTAACTCTCTGAGTCTCCAGGAGTATTTATACAATCTGTTTGCATTTTACAATACGAGTTTTCTGACTCTCAGAGCTCACCCTAACACCACAGTGTTAGCGGTCACTGGCAGTGTAATTGCAATACGTTATCCTAGATCAGACCTGATGCCCCAGACTTGCTGTTACATGAGTCTGTGGCATACAGCGTAGCAAGTGCAAAAAGACATCCAATTAAAGTGAAATTTTGTTAGCATAATCTCGTGCAAAGTGTTCCTTCACACAAAATGCTGTCAAGGGAGAGCTATCCCTCCTGGAGACCTGTGTTCTGCACTTTCCTCTGCTACACAGAACAAACAGAGACCTCAGCTGGCTTGGAGGTAGGTAGAGGGAATAACATTTGGTGTCATTTAAGGAGCTCTGGCATATCCCCAGTAAAATCAACAGAATGTAGGGATGCATGGCAGCTAGGGAAAAATGGCTGCCTTTTGTACAGTAAACACAAAAAAAACCCCACTCCAAACACAACCCACATATGCTTTTAGCATCTGAGGCTTAAAATGCAAGGAAAAGGTATAAGCTGAATGAAAAATATGCCCCACTGCATATTCTGTATCTTTTCAATGGTTAAAAGGTTGTGATATTTCATGATAGGTGGTCAATGCTCTCCCAAAGGCATTCTCTGCAAGCTAAGAACTGCTGCAATATATATCTATCTAGTTAGTTATCTATATGCTGCCTATGATATAATAGAAGTTGATCCCTGCAATATGATGTGGACAGGATCTTAATAATTGAAAACATAACAGAAAGTTTAAGTCAAATAAGATTAAATAGATATAGTTTAATCCTAATAAGTCTGGGAGATGAAAGCTTTTGTCTGTCCTAGCTAACACAAGACATGCTCTGTCCGTCCTGGACTCTTCCAGTCAAGGGAGCAAGCAAAGAATCTCACAATGATTTTATTCTGAGCAAGTGGTGATAAGGCAGTTGTTACCATCTGACCCTGTAACGTTATCACTTACACACAAAATACCACCCTTCCTTTCTGAAGACATTTACAATTTAAGGGTTTGTTTGCATTTGACTAAAAAGGTTATTTAATTCAAATTACTCAGAAATCTTAACAATACAGTTTAAACCAGTAATTTTAAAAGGACACTCCAACAAGTATTTAATCAGCCACCTCTACACTGTTCATCAACCTTCCTAACCATGCGTAATGATTATATGTTATAATGATTTTCCTTCTGAGACAGGTATTCACAGGATACCGAACATTTTCCCTGTATATTTCAAGTAACTATCCTCCTTCATACTATTAAAATGTCACACTTCCTTTATACCTCTACATTCAGCGTCCATGAATATTTAAACACCATGTAATGTAGATAATTCAGCGATGTGATTTCTTCAGTTCAGAATTCCCATCACACATTAGAATACAGTTTTACCCAGTTTTGTGAGTGTATTTTAAATAAAACAAGGAAACATATTTCACCTACTCATCAGTTTCATTGAGACCCAAGGCTATTTGCAGGGCAGCCTTGAAAAAGCTGGTGGCCCCAGGCAGTTCCAGCCCTCCTCATCACAGGCAAGGGGCAAAGAGCAGCAGGGACTCTGAAATTCCCCCTACACAGCTGGCACAGAAGTCACCACTGAAGCCACAAACGATAGGTCACCATCAGCGCTACAAAGACTGGAGAGGCAGGACATGGAGCAAACAAATATTGCTGGAGTCAGTGGCTCACTCATCACAGCTGTCTGGGGAAACCTGCCTGTTCTCTGCGTATTTTTACAGCTGTGGTACATGTAGGCTTGAAATTTTTTACAGGTTGTCTTGAAGGTAGTCAGATTTAGCATAGTCACTGGAATCAGGAGTTACTATTCTCTTCTTTCTGCAGGAAGGCAGGAATAGATTTTAGGACAATTATAATAATGACAGCATTTAAAAATCATTTTGCACCATTTAATGTTGGCACTTATACACTATGCAGAAGAAAACGGTCCTCCATGAACATTACCTCATATGGTAACACTCACATTATCTCACCTAGAAGAAGAGCAGGATAAGTAGGAGAAACAATCACAAATTTAGCAAAGAAACACATTTGCACCTGTAAAAAATCTGCCATGTAACTGTACCCATTGAAAATGCTTTTCAACACTGAAGTCTGTGGATGCAATGCAAGCCAAGTGGGTGGTAGGAACAGCCACATCTGATTATATAGGATTGTTCAAGTGATGATAGATGTGATTCTTGTTCAGTCGTTTGGAAGAGCTTGTACTGAATTTTAGCATGTCTTCTTTTGAGCAGGATGGCCAACTCTTGGAAGCAGACTATAAGTCATGTTTCTAGACACCTTAAATCATCTTATGTTTGCTGTATATCTTACAGTTTTTTCTGCAAACTGAAGTTACCACCAAACTGAAAATTCAGATGGGAAATGTATTCTACTTTGCTAGTTCTGAAGTACAAAAATAAATTATGTTCATACCTTTAGCCCAGGTGAGTGCACTAAGTACCAGGCTTCAGGTTTTGGTAGGTGCGGGTGGGCGCCTGAACTGCCAAGCTCTTTGCAGGGGCTGAAGAAGGGGAAACTTCGTGGCTGCCCCCACCCCTTGTTCAGCCTGTGCCAGCCTTGGTGTGCCCTCTGGAGGGCAAATGCCCCCAGGGCTACCCATTGCCTAAGGAAACATCCATGGGGATGGAGGAAGCAGCCCAGAAGATCTCTCTGTGTCACAACTGTCATTTTCTTCTCCCAGCTTTCCCCTCTGCTAAAAGGTTTGGGATAAGCTTGCTATCTCTGTTTTTCATGCAAGACAGGGATGTACCGAAAATTAGAAATAAGAGGCAGAGAGCGGAAGGAGTGGAAATTCTTAAACATTCCAGAAGTAATAATTGGTCTAAAAATAGTCACATTCTGCATGAAGGGAGGAAAGAGGAGAATAAGGCCAGTGTTTCTGCTAAGTTTTATTTATTAAATTTGTGCCTCTTCAACATCTGGGATAATATGGCGATACAGTCTCTTTTTAACCAGCCAGTCCAGTTACCAAGCCAGATACCCCCCCCCGAAAGGGCTTAAGCCCAACACAGTTGCACCCCACCCCCCTCCACGACTGCGATTCTGCTTCTCGCCCTTGTGCCGGTCCACACTTGCACCCAGCCTACACGTCACTGTCACACAGGCACGGGTGGACTGACATGGGGTGGCACAGTCAGCCTTACGAGTGGGCTAAACAGAGAATGACACACTCCTCTATAGGGACAAATCAAACAGCTATGTAAACTCCAACACTCCCTTCTCAGTTTTCCTGCATCCTGGTTTTACAAGACACAGGCAAAATCTCGAATGGTTGTTGATTCAGATAACATGAATATTGCAGGAGATCCATGTGTTCATTAAATGGAAGCTTCATAATGAATAAATAACAAAACTGAAAGGGATTAAGTAGTATTAATAGTACATCTATGGACAGTCTATAGGTCACAGGCAGCTGGACCATCGTGTGGGGAATCTGATTTAAGCAGAATGGGATTTTCAACAACTACTCCAGAATGCAACTCCTTATACCACTAAAATAGTTATATATTTAGCTTCTCACTCTAAATTTGTAACATTTCTTCACACAGAAAACCTTTGAATGGCAAAACTGCTAAAGCTATTGTGTTGAGTCGTTTTGTGCTCATCACCCCTAGCTCATTGATTTTCCAGTGTGTAATCAACATCTCTACTATGGTTAGCATGAAAACTATTGACTGCAGATACTTTTAACTGTAACTATTATGAAAGCTTTGGGTAGCAATATAATGCAAGAGTATATGCTTTAGCATAGCATAATATCAAAAGAAAAGCATTGATATCTCTGTGCCTGAGAACTTTTTCATGTGCAGTGTGACCAGATATCTGTTTGCCCCATCTGTTTTTTCTTAGGCGGCACAGAGTTAGCTCATGGCATTTTTCATCTTTATCCATGCTTTAAATTTTTGACAATTTCAGACTTTCATCTTTTACTTGTTTTCTTATTTTAAGTTTCTTTAATAATGTAATGTGCTTACATTTGGTTTGGATGCTTTTAGCTGGAAGTATCCCAGAACTGTATCACCAGTCTCGCTTTTTATTTACCTGTGAAGCAAAATTTTCCTTTCAGTTCCTCCAGAAGTCATAAACGTTTGCAGGTTAAACAAAAATAAACTTTCAGTGTATAAGCCAGGTCTTCCTGGTATACTGGCAGTTATCTCTCACAGACATCCTTTCTGAGCCAACTTTGCTTTACATCATCTCATGGCATACTGGATGACAGCAACACCCATCTGTTCATATGTTCTAGGATGGACGCCCATGGAAAGGAAATCCCTGTAGATAAGAAATTGCATCAAATCAGAGAACAGCTGAGTGAATGGAAAATAACCCTAGACCTGCTTTATCTTTGTTACAAACCAAGTCAACATAGGACTGATGCCAGTAGACTACATCTATTAGCAAATGAGAGACAGCATTGCATGTGAAAGGGGTCCCCTGTCCAACACAAATGCTTTTTTCTCATTTAATTCTCTATTATTTTTCCCTTTGATCCTTGACAAAAAGCTGTTCAAACATGCCCACTTTAGGAATGGGTTCAAGTGTAAGAAAGGCCAAGGCTCCCACTGACTGCTTTTACAGTAAGATGCACCCTGGGCTCTGTGATTTCTTAGCTAGAGGATGTCCCAGCTTTTCAGGATCGGAACAGATCTGTACAAATAATATTTCAGAAGATCTTTTTGCCTATAATTCACCATGACCAAAATTTGTTTTTCATTTTTCACCCAGTTCTATTCAGGAACATGGGAAAAAAAAAAAAAAAAAAAAAAAAAAAAAAAAAAAAAAAAAAAAAAGCCTAGCTCTTCCACTGGCGGGAAGGAGACATCTAAATAGTTATGCTTCTTTATTGAAACTTCAGAGGTCTGACCCCAAAAAAATCCATATCCTATCTGGCATACACCTTTCCCTTTACCTTATCCAGCACCAGTGGGAAAGGTGGCAGAATATACTGCTGTCCAGGTGTATTTAGAGCAAGCAGATGCTCAACAACAGTGAAGAAATTTCCCAGGATTTGGTCAGAGTTGCTTCTGCCCCATGTGCAGACTGCAGCATCAGGAGCGTTTAGTTGGTCCTGTGAACCTCTACCTTCATGGCTCATTTTAAAGTCCCTTTGTGCATAAATTTTGTAATGAGATTGTTACAGCTCCTAGAAAATTAATCAATTCTCTCATCTCTACTTGAGGCATTAGCTGCTTCAGTGGCTCTCTTCTGTGTTAATTGTCACACACATTGCCATTTTGGCTACCCACGAAGGAGCCCTTACAAGCTTTGTGATGCTTTCCTTCTCACTTCTCAAATGCAGAGAAGACAGTTCCCAAATCTCCTCTCCCCTCCTTATTTTCCTTCTTATGTGAAATTTCTTTGCATCAGAAAAGCCTGCCCTCATTAAGAGGTGCATGACACAGACAGGTATAAGTCATTAAGTTAACAAACAAAAATATTCAGAAAAGCAGTTTATCTCAGCTCAGTCAGGCTCTTGATCGATGACATAAAACGTACATAACAAAATCTGTATGTAACTAAGTCTACAGAGGTTAGTTGTAATGCAGGTGCTGCAGTGGTCACAGAAGCCCTCTAAACATCCAAAACAAGGTGGTTTTATAGCCACACTCCAGTAAAGTTTATGCAGGACTGTGGAAAAATTATAGTTTACTGTAACTGCAGAGTGGCTATAAAAATAAGGGGGGAGGGGGGTGGGGTGGATGTTCAATGTCCTTTTCTACTCTGTTGCATAATTTCATTGGGGAGCAATAAATCAGGTATCTTTTGGGAATCTTCCCTACCCAACACCATCTGAGTAAAAAAGTTGCAGATTTCCAAATAATTAAAAAATTGTACACGAGACACAAAAACAACCTCTTAACAGTTTGGCCTGTTGCGATGCTCAGCATGTGCAATAGCTCATGGCAAACTTGTACTCTGGTTCCCTGGTGTATGCCAGAGCCTGGCCATGCGATAGATCTTTATTGCTACTGCTGTCCAGATCAAATCTAACAAAGGTGTGCCTACCTGTCGTCAAAGCTTTACTCACTGTACAAATGCCTTAAGACAAAAGAAACTCACTGAATTGAGAGAGACTGGGGAAAAGAAATCCCTGCTGAGTCAAAGGACTCATACAGGAATGATTATGGGGAGATCTGAGGTTCTGCCTGTGTTTTCATCCCTTTCACAACCATAGTGCCTGCTTCTCTCAGGAGCTGAGACAGTCTGCAGTGTGTTGCTCCCAGAGATGTCCTCCCTGAATGAATCCTTCCTGTAGCTTTATGGCCGTGCCAGTCAAACATACCCAAATACAAGTTTGCAAGACCTGTCCATGCAGCAGTAATTTCATAACCTGCAGATGTCAAGAACCAAGACAAAATAATACAGCACACATCAGGTTTAATGTGATTAACTCAGTTGCTTTTAGTTTATTAATTTTACCCATATACATAGTTGATTTTGAAAACACCACGTGAAAGAGCCAGGACAAAGTGTAAGAAAATGGTACAGGAAAAGATTTCAATATGCAACGTGCCAGTGTACCTTCTGTGTTTTATACATACTTTACATAGAAAACCAAAAACCCCACAGTTTTCAGAGGAAGCACACACTTTATTTTCAAATGGCAAATTTAGTTTATTAATAGGTAAAAAAATAAATCTACAATAGCAACAGTGCAAACACATCCGAACACATGGCATACAGAACACAAATGAATAAAATTTATTATACAGAGGACCCAATGTTTCCTAGGGTACTGGCTGTGACATATACAACAAATAACAGGGTGAGGAATAAACTGCAACATAAACAGGAAGATGAGCTGCATGTTATTGGTTCTGTCTTGTACGGTCTCTCTATTTCAGGTGGTAAAGCTGTCATGCCTTGGATCTGCAATTAAAATAATAAAAAATTATCAGAGTTTTATCACATAAAATTAGAAATCTGTATTTTGCTCTCTACCTAGTTGGCAGCTTGCGTGAGAATCTATTGTTAGTTTTGTACTGGGGTTATGACTCTTACTGTTGAGACATCAAGCTCAGTAAAAAAATATATTGCATGCCAAATGATCAGCCAGCGTGTGCATCCATCGCTCTCAGCTTGGGAACAGCTGTACACACCCAGCACCCTCTCCAGTAAAGCAAGGTTAGGCTTCTGTTGGTTGATTTGTGTGACCTTATTTTCCTTTCTGGAATTTTTTAGTTAGTTTGGGTTTTTTGTTTTTATCTTTCTGGTAGATAAAAGTGGAAGTTTACAGTGTTACAGTGCTCTAGGGATATTGGAAGATATTTGAATGCATTCATCTGTATGTACAAGGATTACACTTGCATGTACAAGGCAGTTAATTGTGTACACATTATTTCACGGAATCACAGATTGGTTGGAGTTGCAAGGGATCTCCAGAGGTCCAATGTCCTTGCTCAAGCAAAGTCACCTACAGCAGCGTTATATTTCTATATATTAAGTATTTTTTACTTTTCCCTTAGAATTCAGTGCAATTTTTATGGAGTTGGACAAAACTACCTGCCTGCCATGGTTTTGATGTGAAATTAGAGAGATTTGGGTACACTGCATGGCTATGCTTTTCCTAAATGTACTCTCTACATGTTACAGAAGCTCTGCAAAAAGCAAGCTCCTGGGCACAAAAGTTTTTGAAAGTTTGAATGCCCACCTGCATAGCATGTGCTTCCTTTGTGTTTTTTTCATGTTGCAATTATCCTGCACTGCAGAAAAAAATAATCTAAATATTGACTTAATCTTAGCAAACACAACACGAAGCTGAAACTGATCAAGAGATCATCCCTACAGAAGGATGAGGGTATTTTCAACTCAGTTCCTCTGCTTCAAGTTTTTTCCTCCTTGTAACAACTCACTGATTGTTTGGCTATTCAGGTTGAATCTGCTCTTGATTTTGATGAGGATGGCCAATTTAATGTAGCATCACTAATAAAGGAAGGGAAAGGAAAGAGTCCTAATCTTAGCTTTGATGAATACGTCCTAGTCATTTGACATAGGAAACTATGATTAAAAGGAAGAACTAAGCACTCCCAGTTCCACTGAGCTCACTTTTTGACTGCATTTTTTAAGTCGTATTATTCCTTCATCCTGTAAGATAAACGGGAACAGCATTTTCCAGAAAGCATACCATTAAAAAAAAAAAAAAAAAGGCAGCCTACCCCCTTTTGATAAAATGTGTGCTTTCTGACAAATAATTAGTGAAAGAGTGCCTGCACTGCTGCTACTGGCCAGCAGTTACAGAGGTCAAGAAGTTTAACCAAAACTGGTGAATGGTTACATGTACTGTCAATAATTGCTTTTCTTTGAAGGTCTGTAGTGGGACAAATATTAGAAAGAAACAACCTCTTTGATTACTTATAGCACACGATATTTCATTGACATCCCGTAGGCAGAATAGTCTGATTGATGTTGAAAAGCCCTGAGAACGCCACTGTAGGAAGGGCAAACTGAAAGCACTGTGTGACCTGCTACGAGGTGGCGTGGGTTGTTTTGTGGGGTGAGGAGAATGAGGCAAAGGTCCTTTCCTAGGAAGTATTTAATCAGGAGTATCTTGTATCAGCTACTAGGCTGGACTAAAATCACGGTAGGACATAAGCCAGTACAAGAGAATCTCCCCTTCTAAGCAAAAAAGCTCAAAAAATTAAAATGGAATCTTAATTTGGACTCTGTAGAGGAGTTCACGGAGAAATATGTATTTTTCAGCATCTGCTTCAGGGATGATACTACATGCACTAGTAGTTCTTTATAAACACATATCGACACTAAAAATGACAGCTTTTCCCAGCAGCCCTGTTAAAGTACCAATAGACATTTACAATAAATAATAACTTACCCAGGAATTATTTTGTTATCTTATAGGGTTTTTTTTCATAAGGAGAAGTGGAAAAAAAAAGCTATAGAAGATAAAATCTTCCAAAGGTGCACAAAGGAAACAGACAATCCAAATGTATGTTTTCTGGCCCAATACTATAGACATTTTAGACACAAGACCAACAAAAACCCAAGAGATATTGGAAGAGTACTTATATAATTTCAGATAGTCTAGATAGCTGAGTTAAGATGTTAGATTCCCGAGGCTTCCTTATGCAGTCAGTAAGCTTCCCCCTACAGAGTGCCTCAGAGAACAAACCAACCTGATGTAGGGATTTTGATTCATCCATCACAAGACCCTAACATAAGTCCCTGAACAGTGAGGCAGCCAAGGGAAAACGGCTTTCTAACTTGGTCACCTAATCTGCACAGATACAGTGAGTCTCCGATCAGACCCAGACACACTGAAAGACTCCATACTCCTGTTACTGATCCCAACTGCTGATCAAAGCTCCGATTTTTCTATTCTTTCCAAATACTTCTAGGACTTGAGTTAGATGAAAGTGCCAAAAACACATTCTCATCATTTGTTATTGTATGTAAATGTAAAATAGCTGTGTAAACAGTCTGAAGACGTATAACCAGGTACTTATTCATATGCAATAAAGGACAGTAAATCACATTTGTTTCATGGCACTGTTGTCTACTCAGACTTACCGACCATTCTGCATTATCTGTTTTTGAACATCTCACGTTCACTGGTAGTTTAAGCACAAGTTCATTATAGGAGAGACCCTCCGATCTGGACCATTTGAATTTGTTCATTGCATCCATAAAAGACAGGTTCTTATATTGCTTAGGACTCTTGATAATGAAAGGCCAAGTCCTAAAGAAAAATAAATAAATATGTTTTTAAAAATACATAAATACCATCAAGCTGGACCTGCATTTGGAGAATCTACTAAGAAAACCAAATATACTATTAATGTATATATTATGCTCAACATCCTCAGCTAAGTTCTCCGCTAGTGAAAACTGATGCAGTTTCATTTATTTTAACAGACTTACAGAAGGTTGTCAGCAGTTTAGGACTTGCTGCCAGATGCTTTTAGAAATGAAGGACTTTAACTTAAGGAAGAGAATTACCTTGCTGTTCTCTGATCTACAAATTGAATACACAGGCAATACAAAACAGATCTTCTGTTGTAACTTCTCAAAACAAAACAAAACAAAAGCCACACCCTCTACTTGGCTTGGCAAACAGCGTTACAAAGAACCATTTGCAGTTTGAAAGCTCCTTCCAGACAGCTCTGCCAAGCTCAGGTCACAACGCAAATCATAGGTCAAAACTCAGCCTAGCACAGGAGTTGCTCTAACATGCATTGGTTTGCTGCAGTGCAAGATTAAATGAGAATAATTGGTGCTGTGGACGTTGCCTTTGGGCATGTCCCTACATGCTGGCTCCAAGGGGACTTTTGGCCAGGGGTAGGGTAGAGACCTGCTGTGCTGCTGTGAGAGATCCAACTATATGCCCACGGGTGGGAATCCTCCCCACGAACAAGTGAGGCCAATCCCATTTGCCAGCAGCCAAAGATGTGGAAAGGGAAGGAATGATACTTCTTGTCTTTTATTTAGTAAAGAAAACTCAAAAATAATAACAAAGGAAAAATTAAAAATAGCTGAAAAGCTTTTCCATTGTTCTTGCTTTCTCCTTGTTTGACTCTGCTGGGATGAATAGAAACAACTTGGTGGACAGGTCAAGTTCTTAAAACAGAAAGCCCAATACAACTAGTAGAAGAACTAAAGTAGCTAAAACTTTATCTAAGCAACCTAATTAATACTTTGGTTGGAGCATGACTTATCTGTCTGAAGTGCTTTGAAAAGATCCGTGTTGCTTTGCAGTAGGCTGTCTCCCACTTGCTTTGGGTAAAGTGCTGCCTATGCCAAAGTTCTCTAGTCAACAACTAGGCACAGAGGACATAATTTTAATCAAGAACCTATTTTACGCTGTTGTGGTCCATTCACTTTCATCTCAGCTCCTCATGATTTATACCACTGTCTGTGCCACTAGACTGAGGAAAAAAAGGGTTTTAAAGTGAGACACAATGCCTTGATCCTGCTTCCAGTTCGCCTTCATGTGTAAGTCAAGAGAGACTTTAGAGGAGTCAGTGAAGCAATTCCAGCATAAGACTGACACAAGAAAGATAAAGATCAGGTCACATATCCTTAGGCTGACAGAGCTTAATGAAACGAATTGTGGATTAGGTCATAAATACTAGAGGCATTAATAATCTCTTCTTCTAATTACTATTCCATGTGCGGCAGACAGTCTGCATACTTAACTCTATTCAAAACATCTTTATTTCCCCAGGCCAAACACACATTTTTTCCTTAAGTACAGTTATCATGAATGAACACTCAAGAGAGCATACATTTGTTAGAATATTTTCTTTCTAAGCTCAGAAAGACTCTTTTAGCTAGGATTAATTTAGAAACTGTGCTCTCCCTGTATTAAAAGAGATTGTAAATAGAAATAGTGTAGAAAATGAAGTAGACATTGATTGCATTGTGACTTTCTTCAAACTCTTCTGTCTTGGATATAAATTTCAGAACTAAGACCAGTAAGCCTGTATATCTAATTACTTTGCAATAATAGTTGTATATGGTTTTGTTAAACTGTATAAGGAAAGACAACTTTTAAAATGTAAATGTGATGACATACTATTAGTCTATCAATTTGATTTTAAAAACTTACTATTACCTTAGTTTAGTGCAACCAACAATACAAATGTAATTCACCTTTCACCACTGACAGCGCATTCTACTTTCTATTGTTTGATTATTTTTCTGTACTTGGTTCATTTGGGAACTTTCCTCTTTAGACTATTCTCACTGTTCACAATCACTTCCACTGCTTATCTGCTATTGAGATACTTTTCATTTTAATCACTGCAAGAAACAGTTGAAAACTGAAATACACTATTAATTGATTTTTATATATTCACACAGATTTATCCTGTCTATAGTGGGCTTCCTCCCATCTCCTACCAAAATTTAAATTTTATGTTGGATTCTGGAAATAACTCTTGCTCTTAATGAGTGATACCATTGTGCTGGTCATCCTACTGACATCAAAGGACAGATTCAACACACTGGGAAGCATTTTATTCTTGCTGAGGACCCTCATGATGAAGGACAGCAAGACTTCTGCTGACTTACTAAAGAAACTGTAACACATTGTTTAAAATTTACCAGCCTGTGGTTTACCCCAGCACTGAGATGCCCTCTGAACTGCACAGACCTGAATGCAATGGTGGTTATTACAGATCCTGAGTTGCCTAAATGGTAGCAGCCCCCAACCCCTACCATTCACAGAGTGGGTATTTAATATTTGTTAAGCATTGAGGTAGGAAGATCTTACAACAAAATTACATTACCTCTTTTGAGCTGAGCAGCAGGCCAATATTCAGATTCTTGTGGCTTATTTTTATTAGGAAGAAGAATTGATGAATGAGCTAGGTGGTTTTCTTTCTGACATGGATTTACATCTCAAAAATGTGCAGTGTCCTTCTTCCCTAAACGGTGGGAGTCCAAGAGTAGTAGACTCAGTAGACGGTGTCTTTGCACAGAATTGCAAGCTCCTGCAGTCAACAGTTCACTTAAAAAGCTCTTTTCTTCCTCTTGGCTAGGTTCCTACCACTGGTACCATGTTTTTCTCTCTACTTACCTTGCATATCATCCTCTGACTTCTTATTCTTCCAAAGCCTTCTATCTCTCATTTCTCTCCATTGTGATGCTTATCTAGATCTTATCTTTCTCTGAACAATTTAATATTTTCTTAATCCTCAGTTTCCTTTCTAATTTACAGCTTCTTCCGCTTTTCTGAATTTGTCAGTGTCACTGAGACAGCGTTAAGTTCTGTATGTGAGCAACAGCTCCAAGATCTGGTTGCACTGATTGACTTCAGCAGCATTATAAACAACAAATCTATCCAGGGTAATTCGATATCCATGCTCTCAAACTCCTTTTTCAAAATTATCTCTATATATGTTAAACACTTCTAAGTTTTAACAAATTGATAGATTTTCTGAAACAATGATGACATTGAATAGTGTTTTTACAGATGGTTGCGGTGAAAAAAAATGCTGTGAGGAATATTATTTCTTTAACAGAAAAAGCTGCTTTTGTATTTACAAAAAAGGGGAGGGGGGGGAATAATTTGGCAGGAGAAATATAGCAGCACAGCATAATGACCGAAAGGAAGTGGCATGAGTGACCCAGCAACAAGTTGCACTACTAGAAAGCAATAAAGTTCATAAAAAAATGACCTTGTAATCCCACAGACAGAAATAGAGGTGCTACACATATTCATAAACAGTTTACTTGCCTGACTGGTCTGTAGATTTCCTTAACACCAATGAACTGGAGCTGTTCCATTATATCTGGAATGCTTGCACATCGGGTGAGGTTGATTCTTGGGTAATAGAGCAGATATGACAGGCACATTTCATTCCTGGTGCTCAGACCACCCTGAAAATAGGATTTTTCTTTTAATTAAGATAGCACTGGAATCTCACAGATAAAAACAACGATTAGCATTTATATGCTAATGAAATGTGTATCAGGAGGCCCAATTCAACAGGTTTATCTTGCATATTGAGTTATCAAGTAGCAAGAAGTTATTACATAATTTACAAAATACACTGCAAGCTCAAGCAATACCTCCTGAGCTTAAAAAAATGTCAGAAAGAACATCAATACAGGAAGACTCCTATTATGTTGAAGAGAACTATCTGAGAAGTTCAGGTTTATTTTCAGCTATCTCCAAGATACTTACATCCACCACGTTTCAGAAAAAGGGCTTCAAAGTAGAACAGATGTAGAAAAAATCTGGTAGGATAATTAGTCTGCTTAATAAAAAATTAAGTGAGCTTTGCCTAGTAAAATGGAGGCCAGGATGGAATACGTATCTATATGGACTCTCCTTGTAAGTACATACACAGCAAAAGAGTAAGAAAGAAGAGTTATTTAAGTTAACAGATAATGTTGACTCAAGCACAAATGAACACTAACTATAAAATAATTAATTAGATTAAGATTTTTAGCTAGAAGAAACATTCTTAAACAGTCTTCCAATGAAAGCCAGTGGGCAAACAACTAATTTAAAATTAATCCTGGTAAATATGGACAAAATTATGAGCTGCATGTTCTTAAATCCTGTGTGGGAACAGTTCCACAAACCTCACAGAACCACAGGAATACAAATGGAGAAGACAAAACATGAACCAAGGCTCAAAAGCTAGTGTGGTCACCACACAAGAAAATAGGACAAAAACTCAAAGGTTTTCATTCTCATTCTTTTGCTTTGCTTTATATACCTACTGCATGCACGTACATGCAAGCCGTGATTCAGGGAGAGGTATCCCTGTGTTCTCTGGATGCCAGGAACAGGTCTTCCTTGCTGAACAGAACTCCCTGAGGTCTCATCTCCCAGAGGTCTGTATCCAGCCCCTTCCAAGGAAGCAGGATCAGCCCCTAGCAAAGGCTGGGTGCTGGCAGCTACACCCCTCCCATAAGCATAGTGGGTCTGGCATCACTCTCCGATTTAATAGCCAGCTGGCACAGTCCAGCTCATGTCCCAACAACCAAATTCACTTCACCTTCAAAACCAAGTGGTCGCATTGCAACAGCCAGTGTCTGCTAACCTAAAAAGTTGTGTCTGGGACACTGTGCACTGCCCTGTGCCAAACCTGAGCCAGAACCCCTCGACCCTGAAGAGGCTGCTCACCCCCTGGCCATGGCCCTGCCTCGTCTGCTGCTGCACCAGGGGCTGCAGCACAGCCGCTCCTTGTGCCTTGGCTGCAAATGTGCACAGGTACGGCACGGGCTTCTCGGGTGGCACCCCAGGGGCAGCAACTGCCCAGGGGGGTCACTGCGGCTGGAAAACCCACCTCATGAGAAAGGTAGCGTGCAGAGGCTCAGCCTCCTCCTCCCAACCCAAAGCTCCTGTATTCTGCCTGGATTCTACATTAGGCACAAAAGCAAGTGGTCCCGTCTTGATCATGGCATCAATAAAAATCAGTTTGTAAGAACTGGCAATTACAACTTTGAGGAAAAATGTGTAACAAGTTTATAAAAATAATTCATTAGAATATGCAGAATTTGCATGTTAATACAAGTTATGAAGAAAGCAATCCTTACGCCAGCAGAGTCTGATTTTTAAAGAGCTTTCATGAGCTGGCTTGCTTATTTTTATAAACTAGTCTTATGAATGCCTTTTGCAAGAGATCAGACTGTGATCGTAATAGTCCTGATGACTTTAAAACCTAAGAATCTATGAAAGGAAAGATAATACATAATTACATGCACACAGGCATTAGCAAGTTAAGTCCACACTTTTTAATAGCATTTTATGAAAAAGATGTTGGTCCCCAATATTATCTGTGTACTTATTTTGATCCATTAAAACATTTCTTACCCATGTCATGCGAATCCGGTCCACAGTATTGTAGTGGCATTCCGTGATTAAATTATCCCCCTGAAACACAAGATTTCGGAAGTTCACAGTTCTGAAGTTTATCAGCATCAGCTTCAGGTAACCACAGATGACATCAAACACTTAAGAAATAGAGATCAGAGCAGTGGATACTATTTTTTGAAAGAGCAAAGGATTAGGTAATTGGTGTGTGCTAAGGCCTGGGCACTTAACATTCATGTTACCCCAGATCCTCAGGGAACCCCCAAGGATCTAAACAGAGTCCTATCCAGGACTGTTTTTGGAAAACAGAAATGGAGATGCCCAGTTATAATCCTATTATCAGGAAAATTATGTATGTAGACAGTATGTATGTGTAGACGTATACATGATTCTGGCTCCCAAACTCATCCATTGCTACTTTGGATAGCTTTCCCCAGGCCAATTTATGATGCCAACTTTAATAGAAATACTTGCCAAATGAGGAAAAGAAGGCTTTCCACATCACAATAACAACTATTTATCTGCCAAGCCTGGGAGTAGAGGAGTGGCAGGCAAAAACTTAACTACATTGACAGATATGTATGGGAAAGGCTGAATACTTACCTTCTCAAGTACATACAATTAACTTCTTGCTGCCTTGACAAACCGATCTACAGTTTGGTAGTACCTTTATTCCCTGTACCTAATCAAATACAAATCTCAAAATCACCATGATAATCAAGTGGAAATTAAAATTTTGAAGAACATAGCCAGACATCAAAAATCTAATATTTTTGAGCAAATTCATATCACAAGGATGTAAGATGTTTATTTGCTTTGGTACATTTTTGGGGGTATCATCATGTTTCCTTGTCACCCATTGTATTACTCTTCCCTGAAAAAATTAGATCACCCTTCAAAGGTTAATAATTTCTCCTTTCCTGCGGGCTGTTTCATGGCCAGACCAGTGCTAGTACTAACTGTACTCCAGGCTTCTGGGAGAAGGTGTGTCAGCCTCCTGCCAGCCAAATGGAGACAGAGGTTTCTGAAGCAGCATGAAGTGGCACAGCTTTGCTGCTCCCAGCGGGAATATGCTGCTTCCCACCAACCAGGTCTCTAGCTTTTGTGGCTTAAGGAGTAAATAGCATTCACTAAAAATGTTCCTTCTGTGAGATTAGATCTTTTGCTTCCAAATTCAGAAGAGAGTGTTAGTATATGAAGAAAACAACCTGGACTCCACAAGCTGAAAGATGGATACACCCTTGAAAAAACTTGCAGAGGAGAGGATAACAGAACTTACACAAAAATTTTTAATATTATTAGTTAATTGATTAGACTGTGGTCTGAATTACACCAAATGATATATGTAAAGCTGTACTGGTAGTTTTGCATAAGATGAAAACAAAAAAAAGGCATAAAAAAGGCTCATTTCAGAGAAAGAATTCCAGCTTTTACTTGAGCTGTCTTTTTTATGAAGTTGATACCTCTTTTAGTCTTTCTGCTTTCTACTCCCTTTTGTCCTTGAATTTTAAGAGGCCTTTCTCTATAATCTGCATGTTTTTTCCTAAAAATATGACAGGCTTTCTCTGCAAACCTGTCATCTTCTGCCAGCCCTTTTCCTAAACCCTTCAACACTTCTTTCCTGGAGGAGGTAACACCATTTTGTCTTTGAAGTCCTTGTGGAGTACAAGCAGTTTGACTTCAAAGAATAAATGCTGCACCTGAACATCCAGGTTTTGCTGTAGAAATTAAATTATGAAGTTACTATTTTAGCTTCTTGCCTTTAAAGGACAAATATCAATGTCTCCCAGCATAGGAGAAGAGACCTAAGAGAGAAAGCGACTCGAAGAGAAGCCTGGAAGTTTAAAACATGGGGCTCCTGAGTATACTTGAAGTTCAGTCATTTCAATGGTCTTTTCAGCTCCCTTTTCCTTACTGGCTCCAATTGTAAACAAAATACAGTTGTATGACATTTTGCATCTGACCAATTTCATTGGTAACAGGCCTGTTCACATGCAGCAGAACAAGAACTTCTTCAGTTGTTCTGCTGGCCAGACCTGGAGCACCCAACCTCTGCTGCATTAAACTTTCTGTTCTCAGGCCAAAGCTTCAAAAACAGATGCTGGCTGGAACTAACTAATTTTTAAACGAGTGACTCATCTAAAAGCATACGGACTCTTTTCATGCAATACCTATGGATACCTACTGCTTTATAATATAATTGTAGTTGGGATTTTTCTGAAAGTTATATTACATTATTCTGACAAGATAGCAGAATTGCATAATTTCTTCTTCCAAAAGGTTCTGCTTACTAGTGAAACCTCACACGGAACATAAACATCGAGTTTTACTCCCAACAACAACTACAAATCTGAAATAAACAGAAGACTTGGCTGATTTGTAGACATGTTTGCAAGGCTGGGTGAATACTTGCTGTGTGTACATACTTGAGATGTGCTACTTGGTCTCAGCGGCTCCATAAAGCCATGTGATGGCATTTCCATTCTTCAGCTAGCTGGATGCACACCAATGGCACCACCAGGCACGTGTGATTTTATAATATGCTTTGTTCAAACATTTGTGATAGGAAAATTTAAACTGAGTAATTGCGGACAACAAACACACCCAAAGAACAGCTCGAATTGATGGGTCTGTAGTGAATTGGGTGGACACTCCTGAGACACTGCAAATTTAATGCATTAGTTACTCTGCATAAGTTACTCTGCAGTAAGTGGAAAAATTAATAAAACATTAAAGAATTCTATGATTCCCTGATAAGAAACTGTAGAAAAATTAATCCTAAATGTGAGTAAATGTTAGGCACATGAACTCTTAAACACTCTCAGGGAAAGAATTGTATCTTACTGGCAAGATGGTTCTTTCTTCTTTCAGATACTGAAACTCCTGGAAGTTAAAGTCAAACTCATCATCATAAGCAAGCAGCTTCTGCTCCTCGCCGTTGCGAAAGTGGCGCATCCTGATAGCTCTGCCAGCAAGATGAGCATGAAGAAGTACTGCAAACACATTAATCCCAGCAGGTCTCTCAGCACCTAGAGCCTGGCCAGGGAAACCAAAACCATCAGTGTGCCCAGATGCAATGTCATGTAATGTAATACAATGTACAAACAGAGTAAAAATATATTAATAAATGTGTTTTACATTCCCTCAGGTTACAGCAAAATGCAGTCCGAAGAAAAAACAAATCTGTATGTGAAATTAAGGTTTTATATACAAAAAAAGGCTAGGTTTTTTCCATGATTTTTTTCTTTTTAGGAAAAACTTATCTTACTCCCAATGCACACAGTTTTTACGCAAATCAACTGGCCTGCCAATAATTCTCAAGATTAAGCCCTTCAAGGGAATTACACTAAAACCTGCACATAATTTCAGTGCTAGTGGTTGACACTAGTGAATGTGGATCTTTACTGTGAAAAAGAATACCTATGCAGTTTTGAATGATGTTATCATCAACATTGTACCAAGAGAAGCACTATAAACAGAGACTGTAATTATAATATGCTCAACTTCCCATCTTCAAGTCAACTGATGGTGAAATACTGTAAGTTTACATCTGAAACTTTTTTCCAGGTCAAAAACATTTTAAAATTAGCTTTTTGAAATTGACACAAACCTGACATCACTCCCATTCTAGCTGAGATCTATGGATCTGAATATACTGTATGCTAGACTTGTTTAGAGCCCAAACTAGAAATAATCTGTTATTGCAATACCTTTCAAGTACAGCCTTAAGGTCAGAAACGTCACAATAATAGATTACTCAAGTGTTTTTAGGCTGAAAAATGCTATGACAATAAGCAAAATTTAACACCACCAAGAACACATCTAAATTCCATATCTAATTTGCCCTTCACTCTAAATCACATCATAACCAGTACTGATTCAACCTTTCTCTATACGTGACAAAGCATATGAGAATCCTGTGATACATTAATCACAGATTTTAGACAATACTTCCATTATCTGTGAAGTTATTTAAATTATCTTAATGAAAACCAAGTGTTTAACGAATGCGTAATATTGTACTTTGGGCCATGCAACAAAACCTGTTCAGGTCTTTAGTTTCTGTGGTTGGTCTAATAATACCTTTCAGGAGTTCACTATGCCATTAGGAGCCATTTGCACATGAAATCTGAATTAGTCTCTCTCAACATCTTTTTGGGCTAACATTCTAGGCTATTAATAGCTTTGCCATGGAAAGCAACATATGCTTATATATTGAACAGACAATTAAAAATCACAAGCACTGTGTCATCCACTATTACTCATATCAGTAAAGCAGCTTGAATACTGAGCACTTCAAATATCCTGATCAAAAAGACTCAGCATTCTGGAGGGCAACACGTAGCAGATGCCTTGGCTCACATGTCTTTAACCAGTAACTATTAATCTTCCCAAGAAGTTAAAGTGGCTGGCTGTCCAAAACTATTTCTAAGAATGAAAAGCAATGGATTTAGGCAGGAGACATACCTCTTCCAGACATTCCAGTGTGCAGTGACCCTCTGACACAAATTCAGGCATGCCTGGTGGGATATTGTGGAAGAGGCTGACCCAAAGACCAGCTTCAATAACCCCAGCATCGTATTTCCTTAAAACTGGAGTATAAATTAACCTCAGACCAGAGTTATCTATCAAGCCTGCAACAAAAGAACACAGTCATCCATGGCTGTAAATCAATATTTTAAAGAAAAGAGGGAAAAAAATCCAATTGTTTCATATTTTTCAAGACATGTCCTAAGTTTTAGATGAAAATCGATGAATCAACCTCTATAACTGGGGTCAAACCGTATGCAGGAAACAATAAATAGGGGCACCCCACAAAAGGGTTGTTAAACATGGTATCATAATGTCTGTGGAGCTCAGATGTGAATGAAAAATATGTGCTGTCCATAGCCCTCATGTCTCTTCTGCTAAGTTATGGAACATGGACCTCAGAGAAAAGAGGTTAGATCACAGGCAGAGCAAACAATACAAGGAAATAATAAGACCTCAAAAGGTTCCATGTATGATTTCAAATGAAATATTTAAACAACAGTTTAATGTTATTGTGGTTTTTTTCTTTAAAATTTTCAAGTCGTGTATTATCTTCTACCTGCGAATTTGTCTATTCCTTCACCCTAGGCCCTAGCATTAATTATACTTCCCTTTGGTTTGGACTGCCTGTCACATTACAGCACACCTCAGATGACCAAATCCCTTTTACAATCTCCCCAATTAAAAGACCATCAACTAAACATGAAAATTGTCTTCCTGAATCCCAAACCTGAAGACAACATCAGCACCTTGCATAAAGTAGACAAGAGGACTACAGAGGACTTTAATGCTGCACTCACTCAAGGACTTCTGATTTCAGAAAGTAGCTCAGAGAACCAAAGCATGCTGCGAAAAGATTGAGTCTTTAAGACTCAAAGTGGTATGAATATATTTTGTTCACCTGCATGTTCAGCCATATGTGATTGTTTGTATATCTATGAATAAGTTTTGTTGCCTCCATCATCTACATGCTTATAATTATTTATCTTCTATTAGCCATTTTTATTAGGCAAGACATAAAGATTAATTTGTGTTGCACAAGCCCTGCATTCTGCTAGTTCATCTGTTACTTTCTTCTTTGTTGTCCCTTTGCAAATTTCAATTTTGAAAATTAAAAATGCAAAAAAAAATACCAAATCTCTCAGAGAAGGTGAGAGACTTTCTAATGACCTGTACTAGTCTTCTAAAAAACAGAACAGATATAGCAGTGCCTGAAACCAAATTTTACACCAATATGAAATCAGCAAGCTATTTCAAGATAAGCAAATGGCAGAGGAACAGAGCAGGGACTAAGTTACCCAGTCACTAAAATACCTGAGACAGAGTAGTATATAATATTAAGGAACAAAGGATATGAACTATGCGCTGCCAATTTAGAGTGGTATTCAACTATGAGGCATTTTGCAATATACAAATCATGACATTTCAGGTGCTACATACTGTCCCAAAACACCCCAGTTTTAAAGTGTTTGGGGATCCATACTCATTACCTTTCTGAAGTTATTTGTATTATCTCATCAACTTGAATATTTCCTGTGTGGTATTTCCCCTTCAAGCTTGTTGCTAAATGCTAGAAATCTTTGTGATATGTAAGAGGTTTTGATAAACAACCTCAAAAGAGGCCACCTTTCAATTGAAAAGTGAATGTTAAGGATTTCAGAAACAGAAACTTTCAAAACCAGCCATGTTAGGAGAAATTCAAACATTTTTTAGTCTAACTGGGAGCCAATGCTGCCTACCAATCTGGGTCACTTGTGAAAATATTACCCCAGATCACAACATGAGGCTAACAATGCAGCCTTTAACTGCAAGACCCAAAGTGGGAAAATGCAGGTGCCAAAATGCCAAAACGAAGGTGACCCAGTGGCAGGTTTGGTGCTGTGTCAGGGGGACTCACATGCCCCCACCTGAAGCGGATGGAGCACCCAGGTCTACTCCCTCACACTCCTGGCACAATCTTATACCGTGTGTTTTGGCAAGGAGGAGAGAAACAACCTGGATTACAGACACCCTGCTCTGCCTTTGCTGTCTGAATTTTCCCAGGTCTTTGGCAAGACCCTGTGTTCACCTGGGACTGTGCCAGCAAGGCAAAGGTGTCCCCATTGCTTAAAAAGGAAATGAACCATTATTCATTCTCAGTCTTTCTGTGTGCCACTTGAACTAAAACAAGGGTATCATACAGCACAGTTGATTAAAATAAAACAGTGGATTTAGGGACACAACCAACTCAAACAGTTCTTCTCCATGCATCTTCTTAGGCTTTCAGGTAACACTTGATGGAAAAGCATGCAACATCAAGGATGCAATGGAGTTTACTCTATCCCATGCAAATGTGCATGCTGAAGGAGAGAGTCTGTCATTAAATAAACCAATTTTAAGGTAGTTCATCTAGTACAACAAAAAGAGGGGGAATAACAGTAAGACAGAACACCATGACCCACAGAGAGGATTTTCTTTTAATATGTGAGGGTGTGAAGAAAGGCCAGTACACTGTGCTGCACTGGATTTTACTGGGTTCATATATAGCAATCACCAGAATATTCTCAGGTACAGTAATTAGCTCAATAAACTTCTGCTTCAGAACAAAAAACTATCTTTCTAAAAGTCAGTTTCAAAGATCCCTAGATTTTCTGGGGGTCCCTGACTTCTTCCTTTAGCTGCTTCTAAATATAAATGAATTTTAGAAAGAAGATTAAAAAAAAAAAAAAACACCATTACAAAAGAAAAGCTTAACTTTTAAGATCACCTGCTTTTACCCAGTGAACAGTCTAGTAACCTGAGTCCATACTTCACTTTCAAAAACTGACCACAGTTCAGGTAGATGTCTTTTAAAAAGTGCTATAAAAAACTAATAAAAGGCTCATTCCCTGTGTTGCTGTCCCACAGTCTGGGTGCTATGCTATGCGCTCTGTCTGATTGGATTTCCCAGCAAAAGGAAAGGGAGATAAAAAGAAGAATGTAGTGATAAAAGTGATGTATTCACCTGGTCCACAATTCTTTGGAATCTCTCGCTGACTTCAGGTTAAGCTTTTGAGGGCAGTGAGAAAAACACTGGGAACCAGGAACAATTGAGCAGGGGAAAATAAGCCTCAGCTTTGCATTTGCTCTGCTTGCCATGCAATGCAATGAGGCACTTGGGTCTATTACATCTTTCAGCTTTGTGTGTTATAAAGAGTGTGACGTACAAACCTTCTGTGTAAGATGGATTGTCATAATGCACCTCCATGAGGACGAACTGGGGGTCAGCTGCTGTGCCAATGGATAAGCCAACATGAGGAGGATAGGTGAAGCCCTGGAAATCAACACATGCATACAGAGTTAAGGTATTTTTTGTCACAGTTAAAAGTTAATTTGTTTTTTACAAATACAATGACTTTTTTTTTTTTCAATGATACAGTCATATTAATGATAAATTAAGAGGTGATTTCTTTTTAAATTCTGAACATGGCATTGTGGTGTAACATATTTATTATATACTCGATGCACTAAATAACTAAGTCAATATAAAATAGTAGATCCTACACTTACTAGAGGATAAAGCCCTGAGAAAACTGGTCTGACGTCACCACTGACCCTGTTTGAAGTAAGAGGCTGGACCAGAAACTTTCTGAGGTTCTTTTCAACCTGCATTATCCTGTGATCTTATGATTATTTATCCTGTATTTATTGCTTGAGCAGAAAAGGAAAAAATCCATTTAAAATGTATAAATATTGCATCATCAAGCAGTTTGTCTGACAATAAAACCCTTATGAAGAGGTGAATCTACATTTTAAATGTTCCCAGTTTCTAAAAGCAGTAATTTCCAGGGAATACTGAGGTTGTACATAATTAGATTGTTTTTCCTGCACAAATCACTGTATTCTAAGTAAAATTATTTGAACAATAAAGGTGATCTTCACGGCTACATTTACATTAGCAAGCCATGTAGTGCAAAAGAAATAGCTCTGTACAGTGCAACAGCTTGTGCTGGACACACTGTTCCCAGATGATGCTCCCCTGGACAAGCTCTGTTCAGACCCCATGCACAGAACCCCATTTATTGTTGGGAGGTGGTGGGTTCACCACGGCACTATCAGTTTAACTTCATCCCAAAGGGGGCTGTGCAAGTTCTCAAACCACTCATGATGATAAACAGAGTTTGGTAAGTGGAGATAACCAGGAGATTTACTTAAAACCTTGCTCTGGATTCAAACTGAAACACCAATATCTTCTAAGTGAACTCTTTACCAAATTCACTTTTATAGGAATTAATCTGCATCATTTTATATTATATAGCTAATATTTTAATATGCAATTTGAGATTCTAACTTTCTGAAATGTGCAATTTGAGATCCCATTCTTTTCTGATGCTTGATGGACATTTAATGAATTAACCATAGTATACAATAATAAATATCATCACCTCCATTTTACATAAAGGTAAATTGAAGTAAGTGAAGTGAGTACTCTGGGAAACCTGCATGTAACCCAGATCTGTCAGATTCCTCCCTACAGATCTTTAACAGTGGGATCATCCTTGCAAAAACCTCCATAGTGCTTGTCAAATGATAACTTATTTATATGAGTTTTTTATTTCACTTAGATTAAGACAGTTGAAAGTACAAATACTAGGTCAGAGCATAGCTGATGGCAAAACTGCACAAAGCATACAGCAGGGATAATGCTCGTAGTGGATTAAACTTTTTTTGATGGGTCCATGTAGCAGCTCTATCTTCCTCACACTGCAGCACTTGAAGATGGTTTTGGACTGCAGGCTGGCAAATGAAGGCTCCAGAAACTACCATCACTCCAGTCCCTCTCTGTGCCCACACCATCGTTTGTGTGGGCACTAAGTGAATCAAGGGGCTAAAGAAGGGGTGGTATTCATTCGGCAGTAATGCTGCCTTATGTCAGATTAAAGCGTTAGCTGCAGCCGAAATTAACATATGAAATAAGCTGAAAACAGAGCCTGGGGTCAACATGGCATCAGAGACTGTGTTTTCTTTAGATATGACCCATTGCCATGAGCAAAGTGGTCCTTGTGCTGGCTCTGCACCAACACAGGATCACTCCTACACTGAAATGATGTCTCTTTGGGCTGGGTAGGAAACTTCAGAATGGTATGCCTGAATGGGGAAACACTGTAACCAGGCCCTGGTGATGCACAAAACTAATTAAACCTACGCTTGACTTTGTCTGGAACATTTCTCCTCCATGTCTTTCATGCAGTCACCTACAGAGACTGCTTTTCTTTTTGGCATTCTCCACAGGTAGCAGATACTGGTCATTGCTGGAGGCAGTGTATCTCCATATCAGATGAGACAAGATGGTACAGGGACAGACTCCCATGCTCCCAAGCCATCTTTCTTTCCCTAAGGCTTCAACTCTCTCTATACTATTTTCATTACTTGTAGCTTGTCACTCAGGATGACCATTGCATTTCATCCTTAAAAAGTTAACAAGAAGTTGAGGACTTACTGCTGAGGCATTTAGGTATTATGATTGTGTACCCTTGAAAACAGACAGACTAAGTAATCACTAATACACTAGGAAGAAGCTTCATGATGATACACACCCTCCTAAATCCCCATTGATGAACCTGTCAGAAAGCCATTCAGCCTACCTCTCCTCCAATGGCCCAAGCAAAAATGACAGTCTCACATGTGAGGAAAGAGTCTGGCATGTTGGGGTGGTAACACTCATGTCCGTAGTCCAGCACACTGTCGTTCAAACTGCTGCTGCACTGGTAGAGCAGGATATGGTGCACCAGATTCTCATGGCCTTTCTGGATCAATGGCTCCACCTGTCAATGTAAAAATGAAAAAGAGAAAGGAAAAGAAAGGGGGAAAGAGAGGGGGAAAGAGAGGGGGAAAGAGAGGGGGAAAGAGAGGGGGAAAGAGAGGGGGAAAGAGAGGGGGAACGGGTGGGGGAAAGAGTGGGGGCAAAGAGGGGGGGAAAGAGGGGGGGAACGAGAGGGGAAGAGAGGGGGGGAAGAGAGGGGGAAAGAGAGGGGGAAAGAGAGGGGGAAAGAGAGGGGGAAAGAGAGGGGGAAAGAGAGGGGGAACGAGAGGGGGAACGAGAGGGGGAACGAGAGGGGGAACGAGAGGGGGAACGAGAGGGGGAACGAGAGGGGGAACGAGAGGGGGAACGAGAGGGGGAACGAGAGGGGGAACGAGAGGGGGAAAGAGAGGGGGAACGAGAGGGGGAACGAGAGGGGGAACGAGAGGGGGAACGAGAGGGGGAACGAGAGGGGGAACGAGAGGGGGAACGAGAGGGGGAACGAGAGGGGGAACGAGAGGGGAAATGAGAAAGAAGAAAAAGAGAAAGAAAAGAGAAAGGAAAAAAGAAAAAAAAGAGAAAACGAAAGAAAAAAGAGAGGAAAAAAAAAGGAAAAAAACCACATCTCAAATGTGATTATTTCAATGTACATATGCAGACCAAACTAAAAACTATATGGCACATTTATTTTAAAAGAGGAGGCTCGATGTTAGATTGTAGTTAGGTTGAGATGTTACTTCAGCATTCCGCAACCCCAAGTACTGAAAACTTCATTGCCCAAGTGCACCAGTGGGGGACAGGAAGAAAGTTTTGTGTCTTGATGAAACCTCTGTTGCCATCTGTCTTGTTCTCTCTTCTCCCACCCCAGTCTCCTCTTTCCCACTGGCACTTATTTTTTCTCCCTGCCCAATCTTGTTTAGTGACATTCTGGCATGAAGGGGTATAAACCAGCTGAAAGTCTGTTCAGCTAAACCAGCTTGGTACCTGAACTATTCACAACTTTTCATCCCTGTTTCTGCCTCTTTTGTACTATTTCAAACTAGAGCTGCCCATAGATTCTATATATTTAGGGTGAGCCTGGAGGTATACCCCACATTACTCAGCAGCTCAAGGTGGACTTTCACATTTTTTTGACATCTACAAGAAATTAGAATTATTTTACAATCTGTTCAGTGGTAAAGACTTTATTAATATGAAGTCATTCCTAAGAGGTTGGGTGCTCCAGCCTGTTTATGGCAGTGACGAGCTGGAGGGCTCTCAGGGGAGCCCGGGTGCCCCCAGTATAATTTAACCACTGAACTTCAGGGGTGGCTGAAATTGTTTAATTCCCATGTAACAGTGTTCACTCTCTATTTGGATGGATGATGTTAAATCATCTCTGTCAGAGATGACATCCCTGGGGCAAACATGAATACTTCTGAAAAAATTTATTTTGTTTTTCAGAAAGATCATATTCCACAAAACATCAGCGTATAGAAAACAGTATTAAAATGAAAGGAGCTTCTCCCTTGCTTTTGCTTTCAAAGATTGCATCCAGTTCTATCATATCTACCATATCATATCAAGTTGAATAAGATAAACATTAGTGTTTCCACAAGAAAAGTAAAGCTTTGGCAGTGCAAGTTTTAAGATGTAGGGTGCCATGCAATATTGCCTTTTAATATTAGGAAAGATACGGTCTTTTAAACAGGCAAAAACGTATGTACATTCCAAATTTGCATCCATTTGTTTTGCAAGCACATGAACCCCAGCTACCAGTGGACCAGAACAGGGTAAGCAAGAACAGTTTATTACATTATTAAAATATTGTCAGCACAATACTGTTACCAGAAATTTATTTCTCTGCACTTTGTTCAAACCACTAAACCAATTACAAAAGAGGAAGGGCAGGAAGAAGCAACCAGAGCCTGTGCATATCAAGGCCACCCTCGTTGATACGAATCTGCAAAATACCATTGAAGTTGGACTCTCAGGGAGTCCAGCTGCTGCTGAGTACCTGCATGTCTGTCCAAGAAGTGCGCAACCCAAAACCACCCACTTCACTGTGCTTAGAAGTCAATGGAAGGATGCCAATTTACACGGATGCATCGAAGTTCTGTTTTCATGGCAAGACTGAAATATTTCACAAGAGGTCTTCTGTGCTGTTCTCAGTGATCATTATTTCAGTTAGTGTTACCATCATCATGAATTACCGTACTGTGAAGTAAAAGGTATTTATGAAGGAGATAAGAGTCAGTTTTCCCATCAGATAATAATTTATTCCCAAATATATCAGACTGACTGGCAAAGATTCAGAAATCCATTTCAGCTTGATCTTGTGTCTTCCCTCTGCTCTGTCATATACCTGCATATTTATCCAAACACTGCAGAACCAAAACACACTCATATCGTGGCAGCTTGTACATTAAATAGCAGTATACATCTCAAGGATTCTGAAGCTGCACATAATGTAGAGGTTAGTCAGAGAAACAGTTATGGGAATATTATCCCTGTATCTACCAAGAAAGAAAAGAGTATTTTTGTCCCAACATGTGATAGTTCTGCCTGCTGCTACAAGACCCCAGCACCTGCTGTGCTTACAATCACTACTTCAAAACCAACTTCCCCTCAAAACGATGGGACATCACCAAAATTAGAAACTCACATCCTGTCATCAGTTTTTAATGTCAGTTACCTAAACAATAACGGCACTTCAAAAAGTAGCTTTGTTCAGTTTTCTTTAATGAAGAAAAGAAAAAAAAATACTAGGATAAACCCATCAGCATCTTTCTGATGCATCTCGTAGGACAACTTATATTCTTCAGATGCACAAATAAATAATGAAAAGCAGCAGCAAAGTTACACTTTTTACACATTTTTATTGCAGCTTGGTTAAAGAGGTGCCACCTCTCTCTCTCCCCTTCTGAACAAATAGAGAAAAAAAGAATCTATTAGGATTGGTCAAAAATCTGTTAACAAAAATCTTAGGCAAATCTCATTAATCACAAATTGTTCATTTCCCAGAAATGTATGGAAATATTTCAACGGCCAGCTCCCTAAGGCTCACAGCATCATTTCTGATTGAAACAAGAGAAGGAAGAGGAACAGACCCCCTAGACACACTGGGCTCCCTTTTCCTGATCCAATGAATAGCTAACTGTATTTATGTACTAGAATACCTTCAGCAGAAAAGAAAATTAAATCTCATTCTCTACTGTAGCAATTAGGTACAGCAGGGATTTAAACATGCCATTCTACATCCCAGGTGAGTGCTGCCCTATTTACTCAGCCATTTGTTATTTTAGCTTATAGAAAAAGCCACTTATTTAGGCTGCTTCCCTCTTCCTCCCTCGCTTTCCACAAAGAGCATCTGTAAAGCTTAGTTTGCTCCAAGCCGAAAAGAGATTCCAAAACCTCATTTTTTTTCAAGTAAACAAAATTCTTGTTTTCTGGCCAGACTTACAAACAATGATGAACAATGACTGAGTTTCTCAAACATGGGGCCAAATTCAGCAAATCACTAATGCATTTAAAAGGGCACATGAGTAGTCTCAGGTATAAAATTAGTTGCTAGAGCAGGTATCTACAATTAAGTATCTACATCAGGGTGGCTTGGTTTCCAGAATACTTGTAACCTCAGTGAATGCTAATGCAGTTTGCAGGGTTCATCTCCTACAAGGTTCTTCCTATTTTAACAGATCGTTATGCCTTGATCCATGACTATAGGCATTCATTTGTAAAATGTGGACTTTTTAACGCACACATTCAAAGTTTCAATTCTTTTGAATTTTTATGCATAGAGTTTGGGTTCTTTCATAGTCTTTGTCCCCAAATCACACAACTGAAAGCTAAACTAAGCTAAGGTTTACTTTTGCAAGTCTCTAGTCACAATAATAATGGACCAACCCTGAAAAGTCACCTTGACTGTCTTGTTAATTTGTCTCAGGAAGTAGTGCAACTTTTAGTATACTTATAAGAAGATAAAAGACTGTGATAAGTTAAGGCAAAGGAGAGGCATACAGGAAAAAAAAGTGATAAAAGTAGGCATAGTACATAACAGTCAATAAACTCTGCAGATTTATGTGAACAATTC
The DNA here is from genome assembly GCF_017639655.2 of Falco naumanni. NCBI lineage: Eukaryota > Metazoa > Chordata > Aves > Falconiformes > Falconidae > Falco > Falco naumanni. The sequence goes on along the minus strand of NC_054059.1, from coordinate 54,696,063 downwards.
CTTTTAATTTGGGTTTTATTTATACATAGACTTGCTTACTCTGTTCTCGTAGTGTAAGGGAACTCTCAAATGATACCTTCAGCCACCAATAACTGAGTAATTTAGATGGGTTGCAGTGAAAATAGGAATCTGTCTTTCACTTGCAATAATTATGAGGAAACACATAATGAACTTCGAAACGCAGTTCATTCTCCTTTCCTTGCTAATTCCTACCCACCTCTTGTTAGACAAGGGAGTAAAAAAAAAAGCTGAAAGAAGACTGAAGGGGAATATGCATGTAACTACCTATTTTCCCCATTTTACCTCATTCTTTGAGGCTCATCTGTGGTGTTTTCACTGTTGCTGACACACACGGAAGACCCAGCTGTCAGGGTTCATCTCTTTGCAGTGTTTTGAATAAGCCTGCAGAGATACTGCACCACTGGGGCACCTCAGTGACTTCTTCCCCTGCAGGCAAAGTGCATTTTCTGCTTGACATTTCCTAACTGCCAGAGGCTCAGAGAACAAAAGTCCTATATCCACCCTACATCAAAGTGCCAAAAGCGTTTGGGACTGCAGAAAATAAGTGCGTGCAACAAGACACAATCCTTCCCGCTTTTCATGAAACCTGCAGAAAGAAGCCCCTGGTTTTTTATTCATGATGATTTACTTACTGCATCCTCTCTACCTTTCTTGAAAGCTTGGATGAAAGATCTTTCTAACTGAGCACACTGACATATATGAACCTATCTAACTCCTACTAACAGAGGTGAAAAATAACAGGTGCACTATAATCCTCCACCACAGCAGATCAGGGTTTCCAAAGGAGGTATTTTAAATACACCACAATCAAACGCAAAATGAAGACACTACCATCTGCAACCAAAGGTATGGGTTACGGTCATGGTGTCTGGCTAGCATGATCTGTACTCATCATGCAGGTTGAGAGGTTTTACAGAGCTCCTTTCATCATACTGAATCTCTTAGCTCTTCTGAAAATACTGACTTTCAAAGAATAAAAAATAACAAATTTTCACTTTATTGTCAAGTTAACACAGATAAGACATGAGCTTTCCACCTGTGAATCTAACAAAAGCTCTATTCTAGTCAACAAGCTGACATCACATGAACAAAGAAAATGCTTACATCTGCCAGTGCCAGGTTACTAAGTTTCCGTTTTTCTTCCTCTCTTCTCTATCTCCTATTATCCCTTTACCTATTGCGCAAAACGAACGTACCACATGTCATTGTTCCTTAAAAAAAACAAGACAAAATTGTAACATAATAGAGCCCTGCATCTCAAGCTGTCAATAAGCAGGGTCAAGATACTTAGTATGATGTATTAAATAGGGTGAAAATGCAAATGGCTCAAAGGGTCCAAGAAGTTACATTCCCTACAATGGAAAAAAAAAACCTCCATAAACCTAGAAGTCTTTCTTGCTTATTTTTGGTTTTCTCCCTTTTTATTTACTTTGCTTTCTTTGATGTTAACAGCTGTGGTTTGTTCATGCCTGCTTATGCAAACAATGAAAGTTCATAAACTATATCCATAGTCTCCCCATAGTGTCCCTGTTAAAAAATACAGCCCACTGAATGACAGAAAACCAAAAGCTGAGTTTATTTTATATATGAAAATGGCAAGAAGTTTTTGGTCTTGTTGCAGTGATGCTTCCACACTGAAATGTCATAGAAAAATGTGATTTTATTTTTTCTGGCTCAAAAGATACCTTCAACTTTATCTTACATTTTAAAGACACTGTGGAATGGTATATTGCCATATAACTGAATAAAGCCACAGCCCTACACAACACTTCATGTATGGAGCCCATGGTGACACAGGGAAAAAACATTTTTGCTTTGGCACTGCTGCATCTAAGAGAGTTTCTAGCTTCTCGTTGGTTATTTCATTTATATGAGCTTGCTGTGACTCTGATTAACTCAGACCAAAAAGTGATGGTGGTGAAACTGAGTACGGGCTGACTTTACTTCAGAGAAATATTGTAGCAGAAGACTGAGTTATAGGGTTTCTGCTTTCTATACATATCCTCAGGAAGAGCTGTCTTTGTACTTCCTTCACAAGTATGTACCACGTACATACATTGAAATATTTGTCTGACAGAAAAGTTCTTGAAAGGTAGATGTGATGTCTTCTTAGTAGCATTATCAAAACTTCTGATTTTTTTTTCTTTTCAAAAGTGCAGTTGTGGCATGAACAAATATTTATCTAACACATCTTGTTTACTGGTTTAGATTTTTCTCCAGAAAAGCAAATATTTGGAATACTTGGCTTAATAAAGTTGGAACTTTTCCAGCAAAAAACTCCATGTACTTTAGAAAAAAACTCAGTAATAATATGGTCTGTCATAAATGTTCTGAAAGAAAAACACCTTGTTCACTGTCTAACTTTGCTTCTTGCACACAACCCAGAGGTGTGCTGAGTAAAAACTCAAGAGCTGGAAATATGTCTCTGAGCTGGGGTAGATGTTTAAGTCCATGACTCCGGGTCAGACTAGGATTTGAACCCTAACAACCTAACAGCTATCTTGTGTCAGTAGAAAAGCCTGCCTAGGCCAGCATCACATCTGGAACACTAATCTGCTGCAGACTTTCAACCCGGAGTTCAGGCATTCTGGGGTCAGGCAGGGACCACCCTCACAGCACCACCATCCCACCCTGCCTGTCAGAAAGCACTAAATTCATGCCGTGGAATAGGTAGAGCTGAACGAGGTACCTCCAACGCTCAACCAGCTGCAATCTAGCATGGACTAGAGGCCGTAATCTATCCTGAGATCAGCAGTACCGCTTGCATGTATAGAGCTATGTGCCCATTTTGGTTTTCCTCACTGCACAATCCGAACCCTAAATTCAGCCATCATTACTAACAAAGCCCTTTGAATCACACTCTGTCTTGAGTGCTTCTGAATTTACACTGTGCCACTTACTTAGAAAGGCGTATATTTTGGTGAGTGATTTGCAGGAGGCAGAGCAAAGATGCTGTTTCTGGTTCACTGATGGTAATCCATGTACAGCAAGGATCATTACTGCTTAACTTGAATTGTCCTTCAAACGTAAAAATGCTCACCCAAATTATTATCATACACATGCTTTCACATCTTCCAGCTGGAGGAAAATACAACCTGTGTAGTTAGTGACATACTTTGTTTCTCCTATGTTAATAAAACAAGAGATGGAGATGAGAAAAAGGCCCAGGCAACAGCAACCATCTCATCTCCACCCCCAATCTCATAATGTGGTTAGTTAAGATTTCCTTGGAGGACTGAAGTTTTCCAGACCAAAAACTAGAGGTTCCATACAACTTAAGCATTGAATTTTGCATGATTCACCTTTAATATGTGTGGAGGCTGGGAGGTTTTTTTGGTTTTTTTATTTATTGTTTTGGTTTTGTTGTTGTGTTTGGTTTTTTTTTTTTTTTTAACAAGGCAAGATTCAATACAGGATATAATCCCAAACTGAAAGTGCAGGCTTATTTATTTAAGCTGTATTGCTGGCATTTGCGTTTAACTGGGTTTGGGTATACTTTAAAACATATAACGAAAATTCTAATATCACTGTGGAGAAAAAGTCCTTACCACATGAATGGAAAACCTTATTCAAAGCACAGATATTTCCTGCTCTTGGCATAAAGAATGAAGTATTTGTTTACTCAGTGACTGAGCTGTTCAGCGAAGGCTCTTATGTAAGTTTTATTAGTATACCGCCTTAAGAACTAATTACCATACCTCCATTTTAAGCTGCAGAATTTTTATTGGAAAAAAATATGTACTCTCAGGTAAAAGTTACCGTTGCTGTCCTGTTAGCTTGGAGAGGAGGCTATATATCTAAATTCATACAAACCATTCTACCCCAATATGCCACTGCTAATGATTACACTGTACATCCAGAATTTCGATAGGTCAATGTGCAGAAGAACTTAAATATTTTAATCAGGAAAGAGGACTCAACACAATAACCAATAAAAACAATTTAAAAATGAGAATTAGAGATGGATTTAGGTCTTGTTCTCTCTGCCATCAAGTCCATTCCTAAACTCTTATTCCTAATGAATTGTCTGGAACTCTGCCATTCAAAAAGAGTTTCAGACTGCAAAGGCATGCAGTAATTTAGGCTAAATCTAAAAGAAGTGTACCTCAAAGAAATGTTCATAAAACATTGTTTCTGCCTGACGTACGTCCGAAGATTTAAGATAATGCATTTAGTAACAGTTAAAAAGTATAACCCTGAGGAGCAATCTGATAAAAAGCTCAGGTCAAGAAAAAACATGTTTCATTCAGCTACACTTCCTGGCAATACACTCATTGCACTCCTAAGCAGCAGAAACATCAGCAAAGTGGTTGCGGTATTCAGTACGGCCATAGTCTCTCAGCGCAGTTGACACACTCCAGGCAGAATTAATTGGCAATTAATCAGCAACATCATTACTTTCTTGTGAAAACAATATGATAATAAAGTAATATGTAACCAAATATGTTTCAGATCTAAAGCCAAAATGGGTAGTCTATAAAGAGTTTATATTTATTCAAGAGGAACATGTAATTTGAATAGTATAAATAATAAAGTCAGTGAAGGTACTCCCTTTTGCTCATGAAATCACCATTCATGCATAGGGATGTCTGTCTGTTTCTCTCGGATGGCAATGGAAGAGGTTTTAATTCTATTGTAGAACTGTAAAGTGTTCCCTTTGATTGTGTAGCTTAATAACATTATACTTGTTCTCCTCCTGCTTGGGAGTGAACACACAGCTTTGCTCAAAGACAGAACATGAGAATTTACAGCGTGTCCATTTCTTGTTTTACACATACTGGGGTATACTGTTAGGAAACATGCTTTCTGACAAGAAAATGCTGACTTATGCGAAAGACTACCGAAACAGAAAACACATGAGAAAAACCTTAGACATCTGATACTGAGCTTCTACAGGAGTCACCACCCTGGATGCTCTGGCACCTAAAGTTTGCTGAAGGGAAAGTATAGGATAAAATGAGCACCAGGGTCATGATTTTGTCACAACACAGCCTCCTGAGTCAGCAGAACAAATCTCAGGAATGATTGCTCATAACCCTCTAAAAATTTATATTTACAAGGTTAACATACAAATATGAGATAAGTTACAAAATAAGTGCGGTTAGGTAACACCTACATAAATACTAAGATTGCTATATTTTCTCACACTGAGCCAGGTCCTGGTAGCCTCGTGTAGGGCTCCAGCACCCCTCAACAGCACCATGAGGTCACATAAGAAGGGCCATTTTCAGATTACTTGGTTCTTTTGAAGTCATTTGAGAATACTGCATTAAAATTTTACTGTATTAATTCTCTAGAAACCAAAACTGTAATTGGCACTTCATAAAACAGAAAGACATTGTTCTAGTCCAAGCAACTCAAGAGACAGTAATGGAAAGGTCACTGAAATGAGAGGATGGAGAGACTGAAGAGCACTAGTTAGCCTTTTATAATAATTTGCTTCAGTACATGTTTTCTCAAGTTAGGGTGGTTTTTTTGTGTGTATTTTAGTTAGATCCAAGTTCTAAATAATTTTCATATTAGGTAAAACTTCATTTCAGTCTTGATGCAAAGAGAAACTATTCATCATCTACCTGTGGTTCATTTATCATCTGTGTGGATTTTGATGTTATGTATGCTATGCATGGACGTGGTGGAGTGATATTGTCTGACCATTGCCTATTTTCCCACTGTTATTAATGTTCGTTGTTTCTACTTTACCCTGGGAGTCAATGAATCTATTCTTTGGACACAGCTGCAACTACTGTGACTTGCAAGTGGAAGCAGAGATAGAGAAGGTGCCATAACATCATTCCCTGAAAAATAACTTCAGTAGTTAATGGTGGAGTTGCAGAGTGAGAGGTCAGTACTAAGGCGAGAAACACTTTAAACAGATCAGAAATTGAATTTCTTCTCCGTTTAAATGACATTGGAGCAATTAAGTGTGGCTGTATAGAATTGCTTAAGATGCTGCTACTTGTCTGAATGAGAATGTTGATCTTAAGAAGCAATGTCAAGATGCTAGTAGGACCAAGGTAGATCTGTTCTGTGATCCATCCAGACACTCACTTCACACGATGCAAGCCCCACCAAGTCAGATTTTACTACCTATGAACCTGGTGTTCTGGTGTTTGCACAGAAGATGCTTTATAATTGCCTGTCTAAGGCCCATCTCTACTCAGGAATGTTTTATTGCCTGCTATGATAAGAAGTGTTAGCGGCTGGCCGCAAAAAATTCTTGGACACGCTCTTCCTATCTTTTCAGTGCACTACATAACCACAGACTTACTTTAAAACCATATACAAAGCTAGGGGTAAGAAGAAACAGAGACGTGGTACAAGGCAAAATGGGGTTAATCAATAGCAATCGTCTCCTGAAGATCAACCTACAAATAATCTCAGAACTGGGAGGTGAAACTCAGAGTGTTTCACAAAAATTGTACCCTCCCCTTCTCCATGCTCACCGTTGGTTGTATTTTAAGTTAAGGCTCCTGTCATCTAACACTTGTATGTAACCAGAAATTGCATAACTTCTGACTTTCATTTTCACATGAAATATTTATTTTCCAATCATGTGCCAGCATAGTCAATACAATGCTACAATGGATGGATGTTGTTTTAATTTAAAAAAGAAAAATCAAAGGAACTGGATTAAATTAGCTAGATGTTCATGTTTGCTGATGACAGAAGTGGATTATTTTTGCATACTAAGTATGGAATAAATAATGCAGCAATAGCTGCATAATTTAAGCATTCCTCTTGTAAAGATGTATAAGTGAAATGAAAGAAGACTATCGCAAAATGAGAATATGTTCCACTAAGAAATGTAAAGTTTGCTGTGACAGTAAAATCTGTGGTCATATGTAGTTTCATCTTTGATCACAAAATGAAGTAACATATGAAATTGTTTTGCATATGAAATAGTTCAGCAGAATATAAGAGAAGACAGTATTTCTTATTTTCCTGATACAGTTGCTTGGGAAACTTCTAATTTCCAGCCAGTTCAGTTAGACGATTCTTTAACACTGCAAAACCTAATGGGCCAATTCAGGCTTGCACTGAAGAGACAGCCCTCCAGATCAAAGGGCAGATAGCTTACAAGCTCTGCAGCATAAGATGATCGTTTGGTTGCCAATCTAATTTACCAAGGCTGAAATTGCTTTGTGGGGGAACATACAGGAAAATACAGAACATTTGTTTATGTCGGGTTGCACGATGCAATTTGCTAGAGTTGTCACATTTAGCAAAACGTAAACGTTCAAGCCAGAGAACAACAAGCAGTTACTGTCTGGTCTCACTCAAGTTAAAAATCAGTGCCCTCATTTAGATACTGAAGGCTACAAGCTGCCCTTCTGGCTTTCAATCAATCAGTCTCTTAAACTGGAGTCTCTTTGTATTTTCACACTGGGGTCTTTGGTATTACCAAGGCATTCCACTGTCATAAAGCAGAGTTACCCTTGGCAACAAGGTTTTTTTGGAGTTTTTACTTCCTTATCAGAGATTGCCCCTGAAACTGAACATGAAGATTAACTAGCAGCTGCTGGTGTGCTTTAATACAGGCTTTTCTTTAATTGAAAAGAGGCTCCCTTTTCTAAGGAGAGCAACAATGGAAAACTTTGGTGCTTCTATAAAGATATGCCCAATGTAATGCTTCTCAGCTAATGCTAAATAATTAAGTTTTTTCTGGTGATATGCTTGGCCTGTTTTCACTAGTCACATAATAAGTTCAGTGACAAAAAATTACACCAGAATGTGGTTGAGAAAAATCCATTTTTCCTAAGGGCAAATTAAAACAAACAAACAAAAAAGTACAGTTTTGTGATTTTTTCCCCCATCACAATCTCTTCTCTCCCCTGACCATTTTCGTGGGACATGTCCCCTCATTCATTCATCTGAGAGCTACATATCTAATACAGGCTAGTTATCTGGGTTCTTCTGTCTGCCAATGGAGAGAACGATTGAACCATACCGGGGATGCTTGAGCTCACGTATTTCAGACACCTTCCCTGGGATGACACAAACAGCTGGGTTTGCCTCTGTAAGGTCATTTAAGCAGCTACCTCAGACCTGTAGATAAGTCAAATTAGATGAGAGGAAGCCCATCTTCATTGTTGGAAATTTACTGTCTATAATATGTTGCCTGAGTTTAGTTTAGTATTCGCCAGGTGTACTTAAGAGATACTGAATTTTGACCACGTAGCCTAATCCCTCGCATGGGGCTTCTTCCCTGTTTCAGCAGCACTAAACCTGCTTGCTCCATTCTCATAAGTGGGTTCAGTATGAAAGGAGTACTTTATACAGGAAACTGAACATTTAAGAGCTTACAAAATGCAACCTACTATCCTCCTTTCCAATGCCAAATACCATTTAAAACTGGGCATCCTGTTAAAAAATTTCTCTTGCAGAATCTGAGGGATTTTATGCTCCTGAGCACAGCTGCATTGCAACCTTTCTGCCAGTGTTTCTCTGACTATACTAGTTTCAAAATATCCCAAAAAGTTTGGAACTATAGGAAAATGAGTAATTATTGTCAAAAAGACATGTAGGTACAGCTAAATGACCCTACTACCCAATTGCATTTCTTATTTTACATAAACTGGTTTTCCGACTCTTAACTGTGAAATTTTATGTCCGACATGTTTTTGTCTATGGGATTATTACTACTGAAGCCCATGGAACTAGTTTCCCTGAGGAAAACACAGTATATTTCAAAGAAATTAAGAAAATATAGAGGGGAAAATTTACAGACCGTTGAAACTAGCACAGACATGCTATACATTAAAGCTGAAAAGCTTCACACAAATCGATTATGGCACTTCTGGCATGCAGAATATACATACCATTCCTTCACCAGTATATACTGTAAATTTTCAGAAGTTTACACACAGCATTAAACAATTTCTCAGGTGTAGTGGGAGACCACAGGTATAGAGAATGCACAGAAAATCTAGAGACAGTAAAGGAAATACTGTATCTTAAGGCTTTTAATTGCAACAGAAAAAACAGCAGTGGGGCACATGGAACAGCTGTGGTTAATGTGAGGCCAAAGCAATGAATCTTTACCAGATACAGTTAATTAATAAGAAATACAATCAAATTAAACTAACAGAAGACATGGAGTATTGAAACCTAAGCTAAAGACAGTAATTAAAAAAAGCTGTATCTGTAGAACCACAAGTAGAAAAAGCAGTAACAACAAACTTTGAACATAAAGTAAAAGCTGTATTTACTAAAATACTGAGAAGCATTTCTCATGACTGTGAAACAAATTTTCACTTTCATGCTGCTGGTAAACATTTGCATGATGCCAGCTCACAGAAAGCAACCATTAAATTCAGCAAATAGGCAGAAAAACACAATCATCAACAGTCTTACAAACTGTCAAAGCAGAGACATGTCAGCACACATATATCTGCACACATTGAAAATCATGAAAACCCAACATCTCGATGGTACAAGAATGAAAAGATTTCAGAAGCTCCAGTGTACTGCCACTGAATAACTACCTTTTTTTTTTTAAAAAAATGGAATACACAATATTAAAGAGATTTTTAAAAGTTTACATGATTTACAAGAGGGAGGGTGCTGCAAAGACTCCCCGTGTCAGCATGTGCTGGGTAGGCACCTTTGGCCCTGCTAGTCCCCGCTCCCAGCCCTGGCGTGGAGGTGGCTCTGCCTCCAAGGGCTCTCCACACCCAAGGAGCTGCCCTCAGCCTGGCCTCAGCAGGGAGACAGAAACTTTTTCAATGCAGAGGTCAGTGCATGGAGATGCCTGTGTGTCTACTCTACCAGTGGGTCCCTCCCTCCCTCCCTCTGAGATGTCCTGCTGGAGCAGAGGTCCTGCCCCAGGTGCAGTCAGTGAAAACAGAGAAATTTCTTTAGGGATGTGATTAAAAGGCATATTCAGGACCAGTCAGAATAACAATATTTACAGAAAACTGAAAAATCCTAGCAAGAAATGACCTTAAACCCATCTTCAGAAAGTCTGGGCTAATAAGTGGAAAGCTTTTTTTCTAAGAAAGCTACTTCTGAGAAAGCTCCCAGCTAATTTACGCATGTGAGAAAAGTAAAAATCCCTTGAGTAACAAGCCTGAGGCACATACCACCACCTGAAGCTCAAAGCAGCAAAACAGGCCAATGCACACATTGCTGCAGGAGCAGTTTGCAGACAGGCAGCAATGTGCACTCCTCCAATGAGAACAGCCAGGGTCCATCACCCCAGAACTACTGCAGAGCCCTCCTCCAAACAGCTGACTCAAATTAAAACAGTTGCTTGCTATTACCTCCAAGCAATCCCTTTCACCTGTTCTGCACATTGTTATTTTCAAAATTGATCTATTACCCTGATAACTGGTTCTGCTAACAAGAAAAAATAGAAAAAAAAAAAAAAATGTGAGGGAAAACCTATAGAAGATTAAAAAATTTTCAAGCAACCACCATTCAGCCAGGTAAGACAGCTTGAAGCTGAGGAGTGATGTGTTCCATCAGTCACAAAACCAGTTCAGTGCCTGGTATTGTTTGGAATCTGTGTAACTCTTATCACTATTATGCCCAGCTATTGAGAAATCATCCTATTTTGTTTTATTTCTTAGCAGGCATAATGAGTTATTTCTCCAGGAGTTCCCAGAGGCATCAGAGAAAATCTCATAACAGAAGGCATTGTAGGGACATGTAGGAAGACACAATCTCTTCCCTAGGGAAGAAGTTGCAAGACATAAGAAACAAAGGAAGATTAAACAGAGAAGTCCTAACCCTGGCTGGGTGCCCCGTTATCGCAGTGAAGCCCTGTTCTCCATTGGTAAGTGCAGCTTAAGGAGAAATTACTTATCCATGGCCCCATTCTAACTATGAGATGAACACAAGATTACAATCTTATCTCTTGCACAATTTACATGTCATGTAGTGCAGCTTGATCAAGAACAGTCAATGAAAATATGCTGTTTCTCATTACCTGAGGTTCTTGGAAAGTAGCATGAATATTATGTGAAGAGAAAGAAAAGACATAAGGTTTTACATAATTTACCTTTGACATATTTTGAGATATCTTACGCTAGTTATTTCTTTATCTTGTGCTAACAGAAGAACCCAGACCTTGCAATCACTACCCAAAAAAAGCCCTTCGATTCACTTCAAATCAAAAGCTTGCTCATGCAAGCAATCAGGTGGACGACTGTACGAAAGTGACCAGGAAGGCAAAGGCAGCATATTGGGACATCTGCAAAAAATGTTTCTCATTGCCCAGAGAGTAATTCAATTATGGTGGGCTTTTTTTCCCATCAGAAGAAAAAGCATGGAAAAGAATGTGTTCTGGACATCCTCTCTATTCAGCATCAGAAAGTTTTTATTCGTACAAGCACCGGTCTGCTCCCATGGGCCATTGGCCTGTTTCCACCTGGGGATTTCTGTTGTGCTCCCGGCGCACACCCTCCTGGTGATTTCACCTAAAGGGATTCACCTCACGAGTCCCACGTCTGCTCCATGGTAGTAACCACACGAAAGCAAGCAAGAATAACTTAAAGATTCACTTTAGAAGCATGCTTCTCATCCAAACTAAAACACTACTGTAGATGCACCCTAAGACCAAGCACTATCACTTACCCAGCTGTTGCACCACTAGATTGTATATATGAAACTTATTTGTAAATGCTTTGAACATGTTCTGCCTGACAACGTATAGTTACACTTTTTTCAAAATAACTCATGGTCAATGGAAGTTAAAAAGTCCTTTTTAATTCAGAGTCTGGATTCACAATCTGGCATTCATTAACCAGAGGTGATTAAAACTCTTGGTCTCTACCTTTAATGATAGGTCTAATTTTTTCACAGTTTCCTTCATTAAAATACTATGCTTTCCTGATGAAATGGATATTTTAAAAAATACGTTATTATAAAATGCTCAGAGTAATTTTCAAGAAGACAGGAATAACAGAGAACAGCTGAACAGCATGAAAAAAATTCTTATTGTGGCTGTTGCACCTACTTGAGACTCCAGGTCACCAGCAGATTTACACATATGCACAGCTAAGCACACACTTCCATGGTGTTGATGGCACACATCATCCAACAAGAGCTTAACTGCACTTCAGTGCTCCACAAAATCATACAGGATAGAAATGGGCAAACTCAGCTCACATGTACACTAGTTAAATAGAATGAATTATAGCAGAGATGAATTTGTACCGTTTTCTAAATGCTTTTTTTTTTCTGTCTGTAAAAGTGAGAAGCGTAGGTTTGTATGAAAATAGTGCTACAGAAGGAATCCAGAATCAATAATTACATAAGTATTTAACTAACAAACACAGACTTTGATCAGGCCAAGTAATTCATCTATCCTCCCCTTTGTGAAATTCAATCTTTGTTTGCATAGCTAATTTCCTCCTGAGTAGCCATAAGCCCCATCCTTTGTGTATCAGTAGGCTTCAGGCAATGTTTAATCAGTTTGCAAGAGTGCATAGATACAATTCCACAACAGCCCTCTATGTGTCATCTACAAAAGTCACATATATGAAAATATAAGTTGTGCTCCTAAAAAGAAATGTTAAAGAAGTGTTCCTCTTTCCGTAATACTTTTTCTCTAAGTGTTTTTGAAGCAGGAGGATTAAATGTGTTTGCTTTTCTGAAGGTGGAAAATCACACTGAAGATTTTACTTTAATTTTTAACTTTATAAAAACCAAATAAATAACTGATTTCAAAATATGATTCCTGAAATTGTAATGTTCATCATACATCATCATAAAAACAAAGAATACAAAACTATTCTGGAAAATTAGTCAGTGTATTTCTGAGCTAAAATCATGTTTTAGCTTCCACCAACCAAATTATTTTAAAAAATTAGTAACATATGTGCAGTCAGGAAAAATATTTAAAAAATAAATTCAGAAAATACAAATAGTAAATAGTTCCAGAGAACTTTTTTGCAAAACAGCATGTATCTATAGCTTGCACCAAACTTAACATGGAAAGCATGATTCTGATATTACCATTTTGAAGCTCTCTCACTTGAAAGCAGAAATCTGGGAGGCCTGACATATATACTACATTACAAGCAAATTCTGCTTTTCATACAGATCTGTGAAAGTAGCTGCCACAAATTTCTAATGTGATTAAATATCAAGTGCATGAAGGGAGAAATTTGGACCTTGCAATTCTTCATTCTGATAAAGTGTGGAAACCTATAATATTTCAGAATAACTATAGGTATTTCTCAGACATACACCGGAGATCACGTTAAGTTCCCTGAGTTAATTTAAAATTTCAGTCTTACTGAACGCATTAGAGAAATCTGACTGACAATAATCCAAAAACTGGAAAAGAATTGTGTACCTAAAAGCATTCATGGGTTTAAAGAAAGATAAAAATGAAGGCCAGAGCTATCTCACTGTGCTATCTTAAGTGGTTTAACAATAATATTAAGTTGTTCTGTTAGGAGGTCTTCAGTATATTGCTCCTGGGAAGGAATGTGAGAACCATTTTTCCCGCAGCACTCTTAAGCATTCAGTTCCAAACTGAAAGAAAAGTTAGAATATGTGTTATAAGAAAACATGTTTGTGCATGCGGGTTTTGAAATCACTTTGGATCCTGCCGAACCTTGTGGGGATGTTTACATGTTTTCATTAATTTTTAAATATACTACAATATCCATCTCTTATTTCATAACACTCAGCTTTTACACAGCCAAAGACAGCGGTGTCTGTGCCCGTGTGATGTTACGTGGCATAACTCCACTGTGGTCACAGCATGAGAGGTGACTGGAATCATTTAAGAACTTGGCCTTTCATTTGAACAAATTTCACCATTTAATTATTTTTTAATTTAAAATTACTCTCTGTTAAAAGAATTTCATTAAATTCCTATATAAAAGTAGAAACTTGATGGAACATGCTTTTAGACAATTTTACTTAGTCTTTGCCAGAAACGATTACAGACAGAAAGAATTTTCGATCTTATTTTCTTGGGAGAGCTTGTAGAGGCAAAAGGAGGGTCCTCTGTCACTGTGCGTGGTGACTGTCAGGGCACACCACGATCAGGTCCTGGGTGCACATACACGTACACCTGACATGTTTGTGAAGACAGAGAAAAGGTCTTCTTTTCACTCCAGTAAGTAGTGAAACAAATTTTGAGAGTGCAAGAACTGATTTGAAGCATCTGAGCTCCTCTAAATTTGCTCAGTTTGAATCACTCACCTTTGTCACATGATGTTTCTCATGTTGTACAGGAATCTTAAACATTTGGCACCAATATGTTGTATCTTTGTCTGGTACAGGCACCTGTCTTAATAAAAAGGGCAAGAACACAATATTATAAAAGTCACATTACCCTGTTGCATAAGCCCAAAGCTTTGGCTACCACCTTATCCCCAGCTCCACATAAACCCAAACCCCGGAGTAACTTACGTCTTTGTTTGTCAAGTCAAAGTATGGCAAAGAGGCAGATAAGACTTCTTCTTTCTCAGGATTCAGTAGACGTAGACTCTTCGTACCACGATTAGACCCGTGGTAATTTTGACCTGCCTCTCCCATGTCTTTGTGGTGGTAGGCCCATATTACCCGCACTGTGCTCTCCTGAAAAAAAAAAAAACAAACACACACAAGGAAAAAAAAAAAAAGTACCCATCAGGAACAGGAACAATATCTTCAATATCTTCCTTACACAGTTTGCATAATTGCTACGATAGCTGTGATGTAGGTGTTCCTGTATTTGAACAATGACAAAGTTCAAAGAGGAGCAGTCATCTACTGACACATTTTTGCCTTAAAGTTAATAGTGTTTTACACTCATATGGTTCATTGGACATCAGACATATGCAGAAGTTGAATCTCTCTCTGATAGATTCCTTCATTAATGTCATAAATTTAAATCATATCTGCAAATAGCAGAACAGACTCATAAAGAAGTAACCAACTAAATGCATGAATTATTTTTTTCTAGAGATGTCACTTATTTGGCCAGCAATTAGGTTTCCCACCAAAACATTTTTCAGGCTCAGATCTGTAAAGGTGTGAATACCTTCTGTGAACTGCCATCCTTACATGCTAGGGAAGACAGACATTCAATTACAAAACAGATTTACATCTTAAAAATCGATCTACAGACACAGCACAGATCAATTCTCTGTAAAACATTCTCAGATTACAATAATCCCTTGAGATAAAGTACTCTAATAAATCTTCAAGTGTTCCAGAATGTTAAATTATACTGAGAATTTGGAGCAGGTGCGAAAACCATAGATCCATTGACTGCCCGGAAATCTGGTGGTTTATACAGCTGTGGTTTGCTTCCTGCATCTTTCAGCACCTCATGTTGCTATTATTGCACATATTGTAAAAACACAGAAAAACACAGAAAATGAAAATAGTGTTGAACTACTATAGCAATGCTTCCAAAATGGTTGGTAAACATGCCAAAGCATAGAAAGCTTAGCAAATGTCTCTAACCTGTCCGTCATTTCCAATACAGAAGTCATCAACTTTGTTAAAATTATGCTTAGGGAACAGTACAGCAGTTCCTAGGGCAACAGAAGAATTTAACACTAAAAGTATTTTACCGTGGAAAGCATTTGATCATAAAACTCTTCATCTTCTTAATTTTGAATAAAGAAATAAATATATACTTCAAATATAACTGCTCCAAACTTCTTTAAAAGTCTGTCTTTAAGATCAGTACAAGTTAGTGTGAGACCTAAAAAGTGTTTCTCAAGTTGGCATCTCTTGAACGATTGTAACTGTCAGATATGGGACTTGGTGGCCCTGAGATACCAGTTTCAATCCTGTGTTCACTTGGTGTGTTAGAAATTAGAGAACTTAATGTATTAAAGCAGAAGGACAAAGGAGGCTGAAATCAAAATATAAGAGCTTAATAAAAATAGCACAAGTATTTTACCTGGTTGTTTTAAGTTGACCAAACAGATGTTTTAGGAAGTGAATTTCTCTAAAACTGTTCTTTTACTAAGATGACATTATAATAACCAGCTTCATAACCACATATATATTTGGCCTGCATGAATTACTTCATCTCTCTGCATATAGGAGGAGCCTCTTACCGTTATGCTCTTGTCATTTGTGTCACAAGTATGCAGTTCTCTGCTAAAAGCCAATATTGTATGTGTGCTGTTTTCCATGGCATATTCCAGATGGTAATCCTGTTGAGGGTCCTTTTTTAGTACTCTGTTTTCATCTGCAAAATAATCCTGTTGAATTGAAAAGGTGGCCCATTATTAAAATCTAATATTACATTAAAAATGAAACTTGATTCCAATACTGAAGCCCCTTAAAACAAGTCTTTATCTAAAATGCTGAAGTATCAGAGTTTGGTATCAAATGATAAATCTGAGGCATCACCGAACTTTTTTTTCTATTAAAAATCTCCAAGAAAGCTAGTCTCCTTGATAAGCAGCATAAAGAGAGTATTATAATAATACGGTAGCCACTGTTAGAAAACCACAACAGCTACTCTTAACGTAGACCCCAAAAGATCAGTGTATGACATCTAAAGTGTTATGGAGAAACTGGTTAGATTAATTTATTTTACTCTTTTTAAAAGGACTTGTGATAAAGAATTTCATCTTTCTAAATGACGAACAGTCTGTTATCTTAAACATACACAATATTAAGCGAGACTCTTGTTTTACTTTAGACTGGAAAAATATGCCAGGGACAGTCAAAGTCAACACAAAATAACAAATAGCAAAAGGTAGCAGAAAGAGAAACAGGGAAGTGCTGCTCCGGTCAAATTCATAGCAATTTTAACACCATGCTGCCTGTACATAACTGCAGAAATAAAGACTGCATCCAATAAGCGAGAAGCCTAATATATCATAACTGGGATGTCATGAACTTTGGGAGAAATTACAGAAAGAACAAATTTCACTTACTGTTTGCATCAATGATATTATCGTTCCCTCTTTTCCCAAGTTTTTCTTTGTTTTTTCTTCCCCACAAAAAGCAAACCTCTTGAATGAACACCAACTGGAATCAGAAACCCTACGGCTTAACTAGCAGAGAAATCGCTCGGTTCATACAGCAGGTGCTGGGCTGGGGTTAGGTTGGGGTTTCTCAGGGAGGGCTGTTTGGGAGAAGGATGCTCCCTGCCTGGGGTTCAGCAGGGGCACGGCACGATGGGGAAGTGGCTGCAGCCATGCCGGGTCATTAACCTCCTCACCCTGAATTCCTGCAGCCCCGCACAGCTGGGACCCGGCCCTCCCTCTCCTCCCACCCTGGCCACCTGGAAAGGGCTGGCCGATGCCTCAGATGCACCTCCTCTGGTCACCCTCCTTCGAGTTTTAGGCTGTTTCTGCCCCGTTTGGGATGGGGAGGGGGGCAAACAGACAGATCCATCTCCCATGCCCAACAGGCTACAGGCGGACACCATTAACTGTGCGGTGTCCTTCGCAAAATAACACCGCGCTGACTGCTCCTGAAAGGCGTTTACTTCTGGACCTGTTTGGACCGCCATCCACTTTTAGAGAGATTTGTAGCTTTCCCTTTTTATTAAAGTGGAGGTAACCAAGCTGAAAAATTGCCAGACATTATGTCCAAGTTTTTGATACTGGTGAAAGTAGCTGATACATTACTAATCCACCAAAGGATCATTTAGAAGCTGTGATCTGAAACTTAACTCCAGCCCTAGAAATCTCTGTGTGTGCAAGAGGCCACATGCACACTAGTCAGAGTTCACAAGGGGGTCTGCCTTTTACACATGTACAAACAACAGTATGCCCAAACCTTTCATTAAGGTATACTAATTTCGAAAAAAAAATATGTAAAATTTCCTCAGTCATGATGAAGTTTCAAGGAAGAAAAGGGTAAAAAACCGGCCATTTTTCATCAGTATGAAAATATTCAGATTTAAATTTGTCTTGCCAAAACTACTGAAACAGTTTGGATTTTTTCTTTTCTGGAACAAAACTAAAATTAAAAAACATTGAAAGGTACCAAAATGAGTTTCCATATTTTTTTTTCAGCACTTCTCATGACTACAAATGAATTGGTACATATGTGAAAGAATGCAGACATGGAAAAATAATCACCAAAAATAGCAAAAGAGGAGTCTGGGACCTGAAGCTCTATGCTGAAAGAAAGGGAACTGATGAGTTATGTTTGTTTAGAGAAAGAATTTGGGATTTGCTTTTCCAGAGGGAAATAACAGGCCTGTTCTGGGGTGGTAGTTGAACATGGGTACTTTATGGGCTCAAAATCCTCCACTTTGTAATAAAACCCTGTATCAGAGCTCGGAAAGAAGCAGTGTACCTCTATACACAACACCATCCCTGCTCTGAAAACACTCCTCTATGGAATCTCTGCTTCCATCTCAAAAATAGTAAGGGCTTGTCTGGACGAGAAATGGAACCTTGTGAACGTCAGCTTTTACTGAAGCATGATATCTTTGCTGAAATGTTACATTAAATTGGAGGAAGGCGCCCTTTTATTCGATTACCCACACATTGAGTTACTGAGGAATACAAATTCAAGAACAGCTTTTCCTCATGTGAACAGTTGAAAGTCTTTGCCTGAAACCAGTGTGAAGGAAAGCTCAAAATTGTGAAGCAAAGTTAGGTGTGACAGTGAAATATATTTTGTTAGTGAACTTCGCCATTTCTTAACAAGTCTAGAGAACACAGCTGTAACAACAACAAAAAAAAACCACCTCTTGTGATATAGCCCTGACTTCCACGAGCCTGCGGGGAGAATGCAAAAATAACTTTAAGAAGTTGTGTAATTAAGGTATTAGCTCAGATGTGCCTTAATAATGTGATTGTCAGTGTAATTATTTCACTTGCCTGGATGACAGTCAAAGACAGGTCACAACTGTGGCTCTGTGAGGGCTCGTTTTGAGGCTGCTGGGGAATGCTTCACGGAAGGTGGTCCCAAAGCCAAGGCCCCAGGAGGGGACCATGCTGCTCCCCACGGGAGGAGGGATGTGTTGGGAGAGCTGCCCTGCCTGCCCGTGCGCTCCTGCCTGCCCCGGCTGTTGAAGTTGAGCAGCAGCTCGCTCAGTGACTAACCTTAAATTATTTTGTGGGTAGATGTTAATCTGACCAACTAATGTTAATCTTTCCCATGTGAAAATTTCTGTGAATTAATGAATTCCTTGTCTCTACTTACTTTCTCTGCCTGATACAGGCCACCTTGAAACAGACCCTGAATATCAGGGTGCCGAGAATATCTGGGAAGCAAATTTATGTAGTGCCCAGGAAGGCAGAGATGTCCATTTATTCCCAACTACCACTCCACTAAGTGCAGTGGGACTGCCCTAGAGGAATCAAGTGTGAGTACACTTGCCAGGAGCTATTTAGGAGTTAGTGAACAGCCTCTATTACTACTTTTATTTCCTTTGTTGAAAGTTATCCAGATGTTCATCACAAAAATAAAATCAAATAACATAACAAAAAAGATTCTGAACAGCTTAAGATTTGATTGCTCAGCCTCTCACAGGAAAAGGGTTTGTTCACCAGTTGTAAAACAAAATACGGCCACACTGCCAAGGAAACATACCGATCTCTTTCTTTTCACAGAGAAGATTTTAAGTCCAGCTACACAGACTTTGCTCTATTTATTCATCAGAGCTTAAAAGCCATTAAGACACATGTTTGTGTACAAAAGGTAACAAACAAAGGGACATTATAAAAAATGAAAACACACTGACAAACTGTGATGTCACATCCTTTTCAGCAGTATCTCGGAAAAGTAAGCAAAAGTTGGTTGTAGATATATCTATATAGATATACGTCTGTATCTTTATACATCTCCTATGCTTTCTTTCGTAGCAGAAAAATAGTAAATGAAAGTCCTGCCTCTATGGTACAAATGCAATCAAGATCACATCTGGACAGCTGACACTCCATTTAAGTCCTTCTATGTAGTCAAAGGAGAAAGCTGCATACCTCCGAGGCCTTTGAAAAGTGACAGCACGGAGGATGGATCCACCAGAGGCCAGAGAGGGGACACGAGGCATCCAGACTTCAGCTGGACTGAGGATATCTAAATACGGTTTGAAAGCCTCTCAGGGCCAGACTGATGCAATACAGAACCCACCTAAATTCACAGGTTTCACTCATTTAATTCTGCAGAGAAAGGAGTGTGACATTTTCATCAGCAGAATTACAGTGCTTCGATATCTGTCACAGATGGTCTGAGACATGCCTTGTATTGGAACAGTTTATTCTTCCTATCAGGTAGGAAAACTCTGTAATGCGGTGACCTCTTTCACACAGATTTGGTTTTGCTACCCCATACAGTTATCTATAAAACTTGTCTTTTGTAGGATGGATTATACGGATACAAGTACCCTCAAATTTCATGGAGTCTCAGCAGAAATCCGCAATAACTATCAAGTCCTTAAAACTGAATTTCTGAAGCACTCACAGCACAAACTTGTCAACATGGATTTATGCACTTGCACCCAGATTCTTCAATTTCTTATACACACAGAAGTATATACAATACATTAAATGAAGGTAAAGTTTTAAAGTTTCACATCAACTTCACATCAGAAGCGTAAGCATTACAGAAAGAAAAGGGTAAAAAAACCATTTTGCTAGCATTAATATATATGTTAGTTATTTAAATAGCAAGTGTTTAAAACAAAGTTTCAGAAATGTTATCAGTCATGCTACATAATAACAAAGATGTTACTTTTATTTCAGAGTTTGCTTATGTAAACTGTTTACATGTGAAATGTTTAAAGTTTCTGTACTCCCTTTAATAATATTGCACAAAATGGCATTTTAAACTCTGGACTAAGTCATGCGATCAGTCAAGTAATTAGGAATCTCCTACCTTACATTACCTACAAGTTGAAGCAATATATGGAAAATGAAAAATCTTCCTGACAGTAAAAGTTATGTTCTTTTCCAGATGTGAAGCCAAACATGTTATACTGTTTTTCAGATCCCATTAACCACTCCCTTTCTTATAAAAAATGTTTTGCAGCATATATGGTTTCTGATTGCTGATGATAGCTGTTCTACAAGCAGTCAGGGAGAATAATTTCTTAAGGATGTGAAAAGAGGCTGGTTTCTCCTTCGAGAATGTAAGCACAGCTGCAGAGGGAAGCCTGACCCTGAAAGCACCACCAGCTGTCATCGCAGGCAGGAACAGGTGTTTATGGGACTCCCTCCCCAGATCTTTACAATGTACAAGATTGTTTTGTTTATGAGATCCATTTCCCATCCTGAATTATATATAGCACCTTTCAACCTCAAGGAGCATAAAATAACTCTCAAATCCATCCCATCCAGCAATCGCCTTGCAGGCTTGGCTTGTAAGCAGCTCTGCTGCTGGGATTTATAGTCACTGCCCTTCTCTAACTGGGAGACCACTGCTATTTCAGCAGCAATTTTACACTTACAAGTGAGTAAAGGGACAAGCCAGGCATGGGAAATGATGGAAAAACAAGCTGTGGTGCAACTAGTCCTCACCAATGGTCGGTAGCCAACCCATGGAGTTTCAAACATCCCCAAACTACCAAACTGATGTAGAAGATGAGGGCTGAAGACAAGTCTGGCAAAAGGAACTGGGGAGCTGTAATTAAGATGAAAGGTGGCACAGGAGATGCTCTGTCTTAGTATAAACAGGATAGTGAAATTGCTATAGTACAACAAAACAACTGACCAAAACGCTTGTTTGAAATAGGCAACAAGCAATGCCTTTCCCAGTTTCCAAAAAAAACCCAACTGTGGTTAACATTTCTCTTTTTTATTGTTGCATTCAGTTTAGATGGAATCCTGCTGCTCATGGTTCCAGCACACACTGGATATTACCACCAAAAAGAAGCTGGTTTTACATTGTATTTGGGAAGAAGCAAACCGGGCATGAGTTTACAAATAAGCAAACCAAACTTTGTGAAACCTCAAAGAAATTTCAGCTTGAGTTTCAAGCAAAGATCTTACTCTGCTCTTAGGGAAAAGCTGAGCCCGCCCACAGAAAACTAACATGAAGCAGGAGTCTGAAAGCACCACTGCTCCATACAGAAACACCTGGAGAGCATTCTAGTTGACTGATCCAACCTTGAGATTGGCCCCAAGTGAAGAAATATCCATAAAAAAGGGTACAGCAACAGCAATCAAGCAGTTGCAAGAAGTTCCTGACGTAACTGGGATTGGTAAATTCAGCTTCTGCGCTATGAGCAGTCTGTTTGCAATTAATTTACTGATTTATGTTGGTTCTTTTTTACCTGCACAGCAGATTATCATGAAGCAATTCAGTCCTTGCTAGGAAGCCTGGATCTCACTCACATGGGCAGTTGCGAGAAGCTGCGCACAATTCCTGGTACAATTTCAATTAAACTGGCTGAATGACACTGGAGTAAATGAGGATTATTTCCTTCAAGTGTACTACTAACTTTGACAAGGACAGAAAATTTTTACCTGTAGCAAATAATTGTGAGTGTGTCTGCATTTTAAATGCCAGCATACATATATACACAAAGACACACATTTTCCACTTGTGTATTTACAGAAGCAGATGTATGTGAGTGTGCATGTACATAGATTTTCTTTGCAAAAAGAGGGTATGCATTTTTTACACATGAAACACAGTTATTTACTTAGAGACATGTCTTCCCTCATTCAAACTGTGTCATTTGAATACACTTCAGTGTATTCCTTATATTTAGTTAAACGCTGCCCAAGGCAGCTTCCCAGTAGCCTACAGCCAGCAGCGACACCCCTTGGTTTCTGTGGCATTCCTGGGCCATATAAAAATATCACT
This sequence comes from Falco naumanni, assembly GCF_017639655.2. Lineage (NCBI taxonomy): Eukaryota > Metazoa > Chordata > Aves > Falconiformes > Falconidae > Falco > Falco naumanni. Next base: position 54,673,356 of record NC_054059.1, on the reverse strand, counting down.
TTCCCCACACACAAATGAAAAACATTGAAATGTGGAGAGCTCTCTAACTTACCACACAAAGGTGTAAGAAGCACAAGCAGTTAGAAGTTGAAATACATCGCTTATCGGCGTGGATAATTTGACTTTGCAGCAGAGTCCCAAGCACCTATCTGAGTCTTTACATCAGGAACAAATGTTGATTTAAGAGGTTATATTCCAGTTATATCAGAAGCTATAAAGTTAGATTAAAGGCTGTCTTAACACAAATAGACTAGACAAAACATGTAGCAAAGTGTTTTAAGGGAAAGAAAAATCTGAAGTAGGAGATACTGCATGATCCAGCCTTCCAACTGCACTTTATCTCAAGGAGCATTCCTTACACAGGAGCCACATTTAACCTTGTTCTAATTACTTTAATTACTTCAATTATGAGAAAGTTTTAAATACACTCAAGGGATTTTCAACTATTAGTGATACTTGTTCCCAAAAATTCTGGTTTTGCCTTGGAAAATCTCCCTTCTTCCTTCTCCTAATTCTAAGATAATTGTTTATATTAAGAATTAAATCATTCCCCCATTATTGTAAGCCTCTGCATCACTTACAGTGGCTACATTTCCATCCTGCCCCAGGTACTTATTTTTGGGGAGCTGTAAGAAAATTTTGTTTTCTTGGTGTTTCCAAAATCCAAAGGAGAAGGAAAAATACCATAAAGAACAAAAAATTCTTGTGAAACAGCACCCCAAAGTCTGCAAAACACAAGAGCTACAGAATTCTTATCTTTTGTTCACCAACTGTTGCTTCCCTGTCCTAACTATTGTACCTCTGAAAGGGAACTACAAAGCACCCAGCCAGTGGAGATGTACACTGGAGTGTCTCTTTATGCCCCACATCGAAGCCAAGAGGGACTCATTACTCATCTGGAGATTTTGCCCCAATGCCCAAAGGCATGAAATACCTCCAACAAAGCACCAACTGAGATATGTCAGTGTGGCACTCGCTTTGCATCTCTCTCTTGGTGCCTTTCAAGTTGTTTTCTAAACACTTCTTTTGTTGCTGTTGGCATGAGTGCACTTAAAAGCAGCATATAGTTAAGTACAGAGAATGCTCACTGTTTTCTGTCCTTTAAAATCTCTTCCAAGTACTTCCCTATGAGCAATTAAGCTAACTCTATGGGATACATTTGATAACAGATATTCTTTAGTTTGGGTGACAGTTAACAAGCAAGGCTGTAATGAATAATAAAGTACTTTTTAGTGACACACAGTCCCTATTCACCCTGAGCAGGGACTATTTTTGTGCAAGTTCAACAGAAGATTCTAACAATGCAACCCTCTTGTATAACTTGCACAAAATAGGCATTCATCAAGGAGGATTACTCTCCCCAAAATGGGGCTCTCAGCAGCTACGTGCTGTGGGTGGGGATGCACAATTCCAGACAGGGGTGGAGACCAAGGAAAAGGCATGGGTCTAGCATGAAAACGCATGCTGTGTCAATTCATAAGAACAAAAGAGATGCATTTAAAAAAAAAAAAAAAAAAATAAAAGAAAAAAAGAAGAAAAAAATTAAAACTAAATGTAAAAGCTAAGGCTACCCCAACAGCCTTTAGGAAGAGTAACATGTGCTGCAAGTGACCATGACAATATTTCAAGGTAACATTTTGCTAAGTAAGAACTCTCCTTCCAAGTCCACCCCCTCCCTATAGAGACAAAGGCAGCTTCCAGCTTTTCAGCACCAGCCCCCATAGGTATCTTCTACTTGTTCTTGAACATGCTCACTCAACCCCACCCCACCCCCACCTCCCGTAATTTGCCACCCTGTCACCACAGGGCTCTCCGTAACATGCACAAATAATTTGTTCACTGGTCACCCTCTTTTTCTCCTTCTGCTTGGTAGAGGTGCCTTCCTCACAACAGCACAGTAAAGCTATGCATATATGTATGCCATTCATACTATGTCCTCTGCATCCTCCCAAATTATGTTTAGGTTCCCATTCCAAATACCAAACTTCTGAAATGTCAGGATAGCAAATGTATAATTCTTCAATGATTTAAATGCTCTCCAAAAAACTACTGTGGTATACCATGAAGGTTTTTTCTTCTTTCATGACATCGTAATGGTTTTCACCTTGATACATTTAGGGAGAACTAAACGTCAGACTTTCAAATCATTTTAGTCTTTACTTATGCCAGCCACTCTTTTAGCTTAAATACAGCTCAAACATGGAAAAGCAAACCAAAACAAAAAACTCATTACACCCAAGTTCAGGATACACCTAAAACTGAGAAAGTAAAATCCGATCTTGGATATCCAGAACTTTGAGTCACCAGATTTTTTCAAGTCAAGCGCTGCCTGCTGATGGTGAGAGTAACATCTCCTTGCTCTGAGACGATGAAGAATAAATGCCAGAGGAAATGTTTTCTCTCTTTTCTGAAAATTGGCTGAAGTTTTCCTCTATATTGATACACAGGTCTCCCACAAACTACGGAGTATCTGCTTTTACCTTTGCTGATGGCTATAGTCTAACTACATTTACATGTTTGCTCCCAGAAGAGGACTCTTCCCTACAAGAACACTTTCTATTTTTAAAGGAGAGAAAATTTGGGGGTGGGGTGGGAGGCTGAATTCTCCCAGGAGACTAGCCATTTCAGTGCCCACTTGAAAGACTATAAAGGTGTTTCAGAACATCTTCTGAAAATCATGCCACTAACAAGCACCTCAAAACTTTCAAAGAAACCAAAAAATGACCCTTCTAAGAGTTTAGACCACGATGCACATTTTCCGACTGATGATCATGGAATAAAAACATATTTCTAAAACCAAAAAGAAAAGTAGGTTCTTTCATTATAGGGTGTACATATTTTATAGAGTGCAGCTAGGCATAAAACCACATACTTTCAAGGGTACTATCTATGAAAAATTATTTTTCAGTAGTAAATAGCATAAATGATGGTGATATACACTTAACACAGAATGCATTTTTTAAATATTAACTGTGTTTGTGTGTCCAGTAAAGGGAAGAATTAGGTATTATTGAAATAGCATTCTAGAACAAGTTACTCATTCTATAGCAATCCCTGCTGACTGGCCAGAAAAAGGCCTTTTGACAAATTTTGTTTCTTCACCGTCCTTGTTTCTGGCCTTTCCTTGATGGTGCAAGTATGGAAATATTTTAACAGAGCGATGTTTTAAAAGACCACAGTCCAGTTTAAAATGCAACCTTGCTGCCTAGAACTGAAGAAGGAACTGGGATGGAGAAAACCTTACCTTGCAAGCAAGCTTAACAGAAGTGTTTCTTCTGTTCCTTACCTACGCAAAAGTGCAACAAAATAACTCATAGCGCTTAGCACAGCAGATGTTTGTGCCCTAAATGAGCATTTCAGGAAAATTCCAGGTGTTCTGTAACAGGGGGCACTTGCCTCTTCCATCTCAGTTGTATTTGACATGGGATGCCAGTGAACAAAATCTTTGGAAGGAAAAAGAAATTTGCATGGGGCTATTTTTAAAGGATCCCGAAAACCTGCAAGGGGTGTTGAAAAGAGCCACAAAAGTTCTTCAAGTGCTGGGGAACATGTCCTGCAGTGGGATGCTTAAAGAGCTCGATCTATTTATTTTATGCAAAAGAAAACTGAGGAGTGACTTGACTGCAGCATATAAATAACTTAATGGAGGCAGGATGCAGGGGGAGTAGAGTTTTTAATATAGTAGGGAAAATACATAGCTGGAACCTGAACCCAGACAAACTAATATTGTAAATCAGGAGTAGCACAGACTTACCACTGCCACAAGCTATCAAGGGAAGTGATGGATCCTCCCTCACTGGATGTCTTTACACTGTGTTTGGATGTCTTTCTAAAAGGCATGCTTTCCCCTAACAGGATCTATGCACTAACAAAGCACAAAGTTTGGGTTTATTTTAATGGTTAATAGATGTATCTTTTGAAGTATAAGTCTCCAGAAAGCCCAGCCTTCTGTGAGCTAAAAGTTCATTGCTCAATGACCAGAATTGGGTGGGTTTATTATTAGTGTTTTATTTAGACTAAGTTTTTAAGAAAAATTATCTTAATTTTGAAATAAGGAGAGGAAAAAAACTAAAAATCATCAGTCTGAACTTAGATAAGACAAATATATGCCTAAACTTGGTATACCAAATTAATGGGGGGGTGGGGAAACAGCAGCAAGAGTATATTAAGCATTTAGTTTTCTTATGGCAAGATGTTAATAAAAGCCTACATTCTAAAGAAAAAGCTCACAAAATTTAAGCAGCAGCTTCAAAGCTCAGCTAGCTCTAACATAAGGAAGAAAAGATTTCTCTTAGACCATACTCTAACAACTGGGTGTTAACTCTGCTCTCAAATTGCCTTCTAGAAGTTATTATTGAGGAATTGGGGGCAGTAAGATGTCACGCTGGGCTTGATTCCCCTTTCACTGACGCATGGGACGAGCTGTCCCTGCTCCCCTGGCCCCAGAGCAACTCCTCTAGGCTGGATCTCAGGTCAGTGAGAGGGAACTGAAGGTGCGGGTCCCATCCCCTCTCACGGCTCCTACCCCACCAGCCACCAATGCCTCTTGGAGGAGATGCTTTGCTGGGAGCACCAGCGGAGCTAATGTCCCACACTCCTGTTCCCAGCTGTAGCCCTGGCAATGTCTAGACAACTACAGAAACATACCTAGAAGATTATGCCAGTGCAGTTGAGCTCCTGTGAGGTTGCTTTACCGGACCAAGAAGTACCAGGAGTCCCTGGTTGATCTAAAGGACTCCGTAAGTGCTTTTCAATATCTGAGCCAAAACACCTCCAAGTGAGGAGAGGAGAAACACCAAGGACAGGAGCAGCACCGGCTGTGCCCCTGCAGATGAGAACACCAGCAGGCTGGGAAGCTGGTGGGATCGTGCCCTTGTGGCTGTGGGATTACAAAGAGCAAGCTCAGGCGGCACCGGGGCGGCCAAGCTCCATCACCCGCGGGCAGGGCGAGGGAGAAGGTGCCGCACCTCGCGGGGGGACACTGCCATCCCTCCTCTCTCCTCGGCTCCGGGCTCGGCCGGCCGGCGGGGAGAGGGTGCCCAAGGAGAGAGAAAAGGGCTGTTGCACTTTCTGGATAAAGAGGAGGAAACCTGACACCTTTGACGAAATCCATGTAGAAGTTTAGAGGGAAGGTTGGCAGGGAGCGGATCGAAAAGGAGTAGCTCCTCCGGGGGCAGAGTTACGCGGAACAATAGGGATAACCAGAAAGCTGGAAGGAAGAAGCAGAGAGGTACGGAGATGAGGGGCGAGGAGGCTGCAAAAGAAAGAGGGGCAGGGGAAGAGGGGCGTCCCGAGAAAGAAACTGCGGGGGGAAGGTGGGCGGACAAAGGCGACCCGGGGCGCGGGAGCGGGATGCCGGGAGCGCTCTCCCCCGGCAGGGGCCGGCGGCTTGCGGGCGAGGGGAAGGAGCCTGGCCTTACCTGCAGGTAGGGCTGGCCCTTCTCCACGCCCCCCACCACGATGTCGGCCGAGGCCATGCCGCCGCTGGCCGAGAGCCCGAAGCCCACGTAGCCGCGGGTGCGCACCTCCAGGCGGAAGGCGAGGGCGCTGCCGCGGCGGCCCCAGCGCAGGCGGTAGGCGCCCGCGCCGTCCAGCACCGCGCTGTGCGGGTAGCTCCGCGGCGGCGGCCCGGCGGCGGCACACAGCAGCCCGCCCAGCACCAGCGCCCAGGGGCGCAGCCGCCGCATCCTCCCGCCGCGCACCGGCGGCCGCCTCTGCCTCAGCGTGTGCCCCGGCGCGCGTGTGTCCGGGCGCGCGTGTGCGTGTGCGTTGTGTGTGCGCGGGGAAGGGGGGCCGGGTGCCCCGGTCACCCCGCCCCCGCTGCGGGCGGCACCGTGCCGGCCGGCCCCGTCGGGGCAGCGCGCCCTCGGCAGCCGCTTTGTTCGCTCCCCGCCCCGGCCCGGCGCTGGCTGCCGCCCCCGGTTCCCCCGCGCCGCCCGCCGGGGCCCGGCCCCCGCCGCGCCGGCAGCACCTGCCGTGCCCTCGCCGCTGCCGCGGGCTCCCGCGGGGGCTTCGCGGGAGGCGTTCGGCTCACGTTAACGAGCGAAAATCCTCCTCCCGACGGGGGCGGCGGAGAGGAGGCGGCGGACGGGGCTCCCCCGCTGCTCGCTGGGACCCCCCGGCCCCGCGGGAGCTTTGACTCCGGTGGAAGAAGCGCGCGGGCGGGAGCCCGGAGGCGAGCGGGCGCTTTCCAGCTCCCCGCCGCTTCTGCACTTAGCGTGGGAGCACGGTGCCGGGAACGGAGGGCTGAGCAGGAGATGCCCCCGTCGGGAGACTTATTTTTGCTCCGTAAGTGGAAAACGGAGGAGGACTCCCGGAGTGATTGGCACTGAGGCGCCCGCAAAAGCCCAGCTCAAAAGGCCACCCGCCTCCCCTGACGCTCCCGCGCCCGTCCCCGCTGCCGCCGTCGCTCGGGCCGGCCCGGCCATGCGGTCCCCGACACACCCGCGAGAGAAGCTGCACCCCCTGCCCCTCGGCGCACCGCCCGCTCCTCCCCGCCATCTCGGTGGAAAAGTAAAGATCAGAAAGAGGGTCTGGAGCCTTGTTCCCCAGCCCCCTGCAGATCTGCATGGAAAGAAAAAACAGCAAAGTCCCCAAACCGGGAAAGTCATGGTCCACCAGGAGTCGTATCGACTCTTGAAAGCTCCAAGCAGTACGAAATCAGTTTCAAAACGAAGTTACGCTGTTTGAATTGTCTTTTGTTCATGTTTAAACAAAAGAGAAAGAGCCTGGCACTCAATCGAAATGAAACATTAATTCTATGAAAAGCGATCAAACTAGTACATAAGGGAAATTAGTAACACTTCCTTTTTAGCCTTTTGCATGAAAATATTTCACAAATATCACCACCTACTGTGATGTGAGGAATACATCAAACTACAGAACAACTTCTAGAAGAGAAAAATGCTTGAAAGTGATAAACACCAAATATTACTTTCACCTAAAACATTGTAAGACGTGAAAGAAAAACAAGAATTAGGTACTGGCGAACTGAAAGCACTTTTTAAAGGGAATAGATTGGTGTGACCTTTCTTCCAGTTATGGCAATAACTTCAAAGGTACAAACTCAGACAACTGGCAAAATAGGAGATGGTCAGTGTCTAGGTTCTCTTCTAAAAATTGCTGACACCTACAAGTGGATATGGATTAATTTAAGGGGAAATTGCAAGTGCGCAATACATCTCAAGGCCAAAGGTGTGACCTCGGCACTCAGCTGGGGGGATGCACCCGTTGTAAAGCTGTGCATTAAAGAAGGGATCCTTAGGACAGTTACAAAAAAAGTATGTTTATGTTTTCTGCGGTCAGGGACAAGGAAGGAATGAAGGACATTTCATAAAATTAGGGTTTTTTCTTAATTTTCTTGTAAGACTATGTACTACGTTCTTACATAACAGAAAGGCAAAGATGAAGTCTCAATCATGTGGATGTGACAAGCTCACACAAATTCACTCTCAGAAACAATGACTGAATTATGTATCTGGTGGGAGAACTGCTGTCTTTCAACCACAGAAGTGGTCGCTGAAGTCTAACTAGTCCTTCCTATAGCAGGCATTGTGTAAGAGTTTGTACAAAATAATGGAAAATGCTCACTTTAAAGCACTCCATCATGTCTCCATTTGGTAAGGATGGTACCAGTGATGTTTTAGAAGCCTGTACGCAACATGGGATATTGCTATATTAGGAAAGGGTGATGGAACGTCCCATGCAGCACACTATGCTGTACAGCACAGCAAACAGAAATAGGGTTCCCCAGCCCGGCTGGGTGCCGGTGCTGTGAGGGAAGCAGAGCTGGAGGTAGGTGTGCACCACAGAGGCTGTTGTCAGTAAGTGCTGCACTCTTCCCGGTACAAAAGCCAAAATCTTGGCCTCTGCTCCACTCCCACACCCCCACCTCCACCCAACTCCCCGCTCCTCTTACAGCAAACAGGCACAGACAGAAATCTGAAAAACAGGCTCCAATGAACTTGAACTTGGGGTCAGCTGAGATCATTCCAGTCATTCAGCCAAAAGCCAAAGCAGCAGGATCATCTAGCGACTTGGACAAACTGCAGTATCCCAGACAAGACAAGCCGGAGGCTCCTTACAGTGAGTCTGGTAAAAGTAGTAACACTCACAGGGAACGGCCTGGTTTTCTGGCAAGCTGCAGGGGCCAGACCCCGCACAGCCTGGCATGCGACTGTCCTGTGCTGTCAGAGCCTGTGGCTGGGGCATCCCTATTCTGTGGCTCTGGAGCTAACCCCAGATTGCTTCCAGGCTTTTTTTTTTTTTTTTTTTTTTTTCATAGAAAAATGACATTTTGGAGGCTGAGAGCTGGAATGGAAACAATACTCAAGCTCTTGAAATCTCCCATGGGATTCAATGATCTTCCCTCTGCACAGCTCGAGGGTCAGTCTGCTGCTTCTCAGCAGCTCTGAAGCCCTTATTCCCAAAGCCCCGTGACCCTTTACCAAAACCTGAGGGTACTGGTAATGTGTCTTCCAGCAGTGGAACCACATTCAGCAGCACTGCTCACCCCATCAGGCTGGCCACGTTTAGACTAGTAAAAGTGCAGGAACAGCAGCCCTGTTGCTTTCCAATCTCCAGCAGATATTTTTCCATTAAAACAAATCATCCAAATGGTTTTGCAGAGCTGCACACTTGATCTACAAATACTGTGACAAACCCAACCTTTTTCAACTTGCTGCTATTTATAATTCCAAGAACAATACACAACTAAGAAAACTTTCTTTGTAGAGTAAGAAGAGACACTTTGTGGGCAGAGTAGTACAATTCCCAAAACTCACATTAAGAGACTTTGGTGACTTCACTAAAATTTTTTTGCATCATTAAGAGACCAAACATATGAAGAAACCACAATCTAAATCCGAGTCTTGGTTTAGAAGTAGTGCTGCTGGCAGGAACACAGGCCGACATCAGATTACCGCCTTCTCCTGGCTGAACCCAATCCTGCTGCTTCTCTTCTCAAGGCAGGCAGTCCCTAACCAAGCACAGAAAGATTCAGCAAGGGGTTGTTGGGGTTTTTTTAATCTCTTAGTACCAATACTGAAGATGATCTTCCCAATTGCTCTCTCACACCATTGCACAACATGGTTTGTATACTAAAATACTGATTAAAAAATGGCACCTTCTTATTTATACCACAAATATTTGAGGACAAAAGCACAAGATGTATAAAGCATTAAAAACTTACTAAAAACATAGACATATTTTGATACAAACCAGTGTGCTTTGCTGTAGGAGGCACTCCACCCATCAACTTCCTAAAATGTCAGGAAAGAAAGAACATGACACAGCTGAAACAACAACCTGTAACTATCTGGAAGAAATCTGGCCCTCAGCTGGTGAGCTAATTAAGCTGTGTAAGAAACAAATCTTAAAAATCACGTGGAGCCAACAGTGACACTGGGCTTCATACGGAGCAACAACATGACTGTCTCTGTCAGAAACACTGCTTACCTAAAAAACACTGCTGCACCAAACACCCCTTGTCTAATTAGTATAGAAACATTTGCAACCATCTGCATAAGGAGTTTCTCAGGTCCTGCAAGAAATGCTTGCAAATGCATTATATACGAGTGTGGCACCAAGCACCAGTGAGTAATGCTGTGAAGAACAGTACATAGCAATTACCATTAAAAAAAAAAAAAACCAACCCTGCTATGAAATCCATGCAAAAAGGATTTGAACTGTGTATGCCCTATGTGACAGATAGATGGGCAGACAGGTAGAATTGTAATTCCATGTGTATTAACTTAGTAAAGATAAAGATGAAGTAACTATTTTAAAATGGTGCTTACACTTAAAAGTACATCTGTTGAAAGGTATTCCTCTTCAAGAAACGTCAGTGCCAGGACAGATACACTCAGTGAAAGCTAAAAAAAATAATTGTAATCAGTTTAAATTCAAATGAAAGGAAACGGAATCTTCCCCACACCTGAGAAGAAACAACTGTCTAGAAATGTCATTGCTGAGATATCCCCCGGTGGCACTTGCTGTGAGTCAGCTCTCAGCATTACACTGACAACTGACTAAGTGCCTCCTTTCGCAGAGGTACTCATAGAAGAAGGGGAAAGACAACAACCGCAACCAAGAGAAATGAGAGCCTCTCTGCTGTAAAGCCTGTCGGCTTTTCCAACTGGTCTAATAAAACTCTTGCCCTCCAATTTTTTCTCCCAAGAGAAGTAAGAAGTTTTTATGAACTTCAGTCAAGGTATTTGGAAATTTGGCAACGTCTGCAGAAACCAGCCTGCCAGTGTGGAAAAGAAAGCTAAATCATTCTGCTAGTGCCCCAAGCACAGGATTGGGGAAATAATTTTTTTCTTACACTGATTTTATTTTTCTATCCTCAGGCAAGTCATTTAAAACATCAACCAACATCGACTCATCATAAGAACAGCTGAAAGCATACTACTCTATTTATACTAGTTTGAGATTAACTGAGTGTTTAAAACGTAGTTTGTAGGTAGCACAGGACACATCCAAAACTATCTTAACTTGAGCCAAAGTCAGGCTGCTTCAAGAATGGAAGGGTGGAAATGGCCCACCTCTGTACTCACTGCTCCCAAACATTGCTTCCAGCTCCAGTGATTAACGTATATTACTTCATAAGAAGAATTTGTATCTCCTTGGTATGCCAGCCTGAAAGCAAAATCAATTGTGTCTTCCTCTCTACTACTCCCAGCAAAAGAAAAGAAAAATGCAAAACAAGCACATAAAATGCATAGAAAGAGAATTAAGAATACTTATAAAATCCTTTGGGCAGTTACTCTGTTTACCGTGATCAATTATATTGTTTGCATTTTCCAGTTTACAATGTAAAAATAATGTTCGAGTATTTGGGAAATGGGGTGGAAAAAAGACAAGGGGAAAAATAAAACTTTAAAAACCAAAAGATTGAATGTTATGCAAGTTCCAGAAAAAATACATACTGAAATGCTGGAGAGCTTGTATCCCCACTTTGACTGATATCTTGCTTTCAGAGGGTTTCCATTTTCAGAAGATGTGATGGAGCCATATGCTTCCCCACTCAGAGCTGGTCAACGCCTTTGATATCTTTTCAGAAAAACACAGGAGTGCATAAGAATGGTAAATACACAGCTTCTGGTACGTTTGCATGGCCGTGTTGCTGTTCTCCTAAGTGCAGCCTCAATAAACGCCAATAAATAAGCACAATGCTCTGTTCTCCCGCCTTACTTGAGTAGGTTAAGGCAAAATAGTTGTTCCCAATTTGAAGGCTTTTTTCTCTAAGTTAAATACTTTAAGCAAATGTTTAAGAGTAGCTAGATCATCATGTGTGCCCAAGGAAATGTTTGGCACTGGCAGAGGCACAGGTGGAACATTTCCACCTTCCTCTTGTTGAAGCAATCTTGGCTTTGGATCAAGACAGAAGAGTTTTCTGGCTCCTCTTACTTGTGCTGGTAGTAATGTTTCCTAGGAGCCCATCCTGCTGGCTCAGCATTTCAGAGACAACGTCAAGTTCAACCCACAAACCCTCCTGCTCTCACTCCCCCATCTACATTGAACACAAACAGGATTGTCAGCAAAGCTGGGTTTATCCTGCATATGTATTCTCCCACTGTAACAGGCTTCCAGCTGGATGTGCAAGCTACTTCTCTTGCCATCTGTATCACGTAGATGTCAAAATCTGGATTTTTGTAGGACATTCCAATGGGGGATAGAAATCATTAACTTAAAAGTTTAAATAAAAGGTGTTTCACTTCATTTTCACAGATGAGAACAGACTTGTTGCCTTCTGTTAGCAAGGTGGCAATGCTGTTGGCTAGCTAGTTTATAAAACTTTTTATAAAAGACTTTGCATTAATTGGTAATTTATAACCTGTGTTGTGGTCAGTGTTCATTACAGAGCACAGGATACAGAGAAACAGGGTGAAACCAAACCTTTTTATGTCCCTGGGATATCCTGCTGCCTGCAAATGGACAGAACAGGCAACTCCTGCTGGGCCACTCTCTAGCAAGAATGTCTCAATGCCACAACACACCAGCACAGGGAGACTAGGTGTTAGGTCACTACCCATGATCGGGTTAAATCTGCATAATTAATTGACTCATTAAGGAACAATAGAGAACTATCATCTCTTTGCTCTTGGCTCCCCAGCTCCTATCAACACCTAGGAGCATCCTCAACAGGGTAGCACCAGGAGGCAAAGTGTATCTCTTATTTCCCAGAGCTCTGCTAAACCTGGGTATTCCACAGAGCACTAAAAGCTGTCATGTTTAGTTTACATACAGATGTTAACGATTGTAATGTGTAGGCCTGAATTAATGAGAAAATCATTATATATAATGAGTATGAAAACAGCATATATATTGGAGAGAAAGCTCTGTAACCTTAAATGCACACAAACCATAGCTGAAAAAAAATTAACATCCCCAAATTTAGAATTAAGTACATTAATTTTTCAAAACAAACGAGGAGTCTGAGGCTTCTGGGTTTGGGTGCTTTATGGTACACCCCTAAATTAGTTCCTCCTAGTGCCATTAAAAATTCCATCTCAAAGATTTTGGTGATCACACAAAACATCTGGCTGGATTAAACACTCTAAAATAATTTCTCTTTTCTAATATTTCTTCATCTAAAAAGTATCTCCTATACTCTTCCTCTCATAGGGCCAGATAAATCCATTTATTTAGAGTAGAGGCATAGTGCAGGAAGCCAGTCAGCCCCAGGAAGAAGAACAACTGGTACCAGGTGGACTTCCATGATGATGACACCAGTGAAAAAAGTTGAGTCAAACTGCTTCTCTCTGCTGTGCCTTTGTAAGTTCAAACATGAGTAGAAATCTGGAAAACCAAGATTATTCAAGTCATTTTTTTACTGATTATAACATGATTGTAGAGAGATTATCATAGATTTTATTGGTTAATTAAATATTGTTTGTTGCTATCACCACATAATACTAGATTTCAGAGAGAAGAGTATATGCTAATGGATTAATAGTGATTTAATATTAACATATCTTTCATTTAAAAAAAGAAAGTAAATAACGCAGGTTGTCAATTAATCATCAAACTGAGAATAGACCTGTTGATTTTTATTTTTTTTTCCTTAAAACAGACTGGCTAAAATCAAAATTAAAGTCTTTATCAGAGTAATGCATTTCCCAGGTGAAAATTAACTTCCTGAGACCACCTGAGCCAAAGCCAGACTCCAGGGCAGGGTCACCTTTTACCTGTGTCAGCCCTGAGAGGTGTCTGCCTAGCTCCCCTTCACACTGTCTGTCAGCATAGATTTTTTTTTTTTCTTCTTTCTTCTTCTCCCTTTGGATAGAATCCACTTCAATCCACCGCCATTCTTCTCACAGGGAAGCTCTGTTAGATGGCTAATTTTGGAAGCAGCAGTTTAAGTCTATAACTGCTGTTCTGCACCTTATGTATTTATTCGACTGTGTGGATGCCAACACAGCTGCTCTCGGAGGGGAGGCAGGTGCTTCCTGGTCCCTACCCCTTGGTGTTTTGTTCTCTGTCTTGGTACAGTTCAGAAACCAGCTAGTGGATACAGGTTTTCAACCCATGACTTTGGTAAATGGCTGACGACCATGCCTCCTGTGCAGCCCTCACGAAGCTCAACAGGCATCCAGTTTTCTAAATCTAAATGAACAATCTTTACTTCTTTTCTAATCAGACAGATGGATTCACAGAGCATAACTTACCTCTGGGTTTAATTTTTGTCTCTTATTTATAATGTCAAAATTGTCAGAACAAACACAAAACAGAAGGAGAGCAGAAGGTGGGAGCTGGTGCCTTTGGGGGAATGTGTTGTTCTGCAGAGGTGGAGAGCACCCCCATGCACTGCCCTCTGTGCAAAGAGCCTGCATAGCCAGCCAAAGCTACAAATACACACAAGAAACAAAAATGTAGCAGAAAGAGGGTGCCAAATATACAGCATCCTTTGAACAACAATGGTAGCATCTGTCTTGCCAACAAATTATGAAGATTAGCTTGCAGTTACTCCATCACATAAAAGTTTCCAGATTTTTTCAACACAGCAAACTTGAACCCAGTCCTGTTTCCACTGAAGTCAGTGGTAAATTCGCAGTGCAAACAGGAGAAATAACCTTGCTTTTGAGAAGGAAAACATTCCTTGGTGGAAAAAAATTACCCATCTCTAAAACTTTGAAGCACTCTGCTGAGCTGAGTTTTTTTACTTAAAACAGATGCAACACATTTTGTTCCTGTATATATAACACACACCCCAAACACTTTTGCACACACAAGATGGCTTGTATTTAAGCAGAGAAGAAAGTTTTGTTGAAATATGGAGTTTGTGAATAAAGTGTATGTGTATAGTGTGTACTGTTTGAAGAACGAGATTCTTGCCTGCTAATTTGAAGGTAAGTTTACTGTAAGATTTCCAAAAGATGGTATTTAACATGGTCATCATTAAAATGTCTGGATTTTTCTCCTGGATTTGTTGAGTTGCTTGTCATGGTCATAGATGTTTTTGTCAAGTTTAAAACCTGGAATGACAAGCGCTATTACTATGAAAGTGAAAGGAATATGACAAAAAGCAATGAAATGAAAATCCTTAAAATTGACAAATGACATCACCTCTTGTCATTAGTGATGTCAGCAATGGATCACTAACTTCAGGGGACACAAAGCAGATTTGGAGGAGGAATACAAAAATGCAAGACCATAACAGCAAGTGTAGAAAAAAATAGTTACAGGCATGTGATAGAAAAAGTACCCTGGCAGTAGTGATGCTTAAAGAGACTGAGGCACCTGACTAAAAAATGTACTGAGCAGGAACCCCCAGCGTGAAACGATGAGAAAGAGGAGAACTGGCTGTGTTGCCAGGGAAGGAAGCAAGAGTTGCTGCACTCTGTCCCCTATGCCAGGCTCCACACTCTGAAAAGATGGTTAAGAAACTGAAAATATACAGAAAATGACTGAAAGACTCACTTGAAGGCCTCAAAAATCTCCTTCCATTTCTTAGCTCTGAGCCAAAGGTAAAAGATGAGTTAACTATGGCCTGTAAATACCTATGGATAAAATTACAGTAAAAAATGTAACCTGTAAATACAGATGTTACCCAACTGCATCACTGAAAGCAGAAGCCGTTCAAATTCAAAAAAAGGACAACAGTATGGAAGGATAAATAGTAACCATAAATGCCTGACCAGCTTCCCAAACGATGTGGTGGGTACTCAGGCCCTGCAGGCTTCAGGGCAGGACCCATGGTCCTTATGCAGGTATGTGCCAGCTCAACCCGGGGCTGTGAACTGAGTGCAGAAATTTCTGGGCAACATTTCATATTAATCAGGCATCAGAGTCACAGTAGCTGTTCTGGCCTTTACATCAACAAGAGATAGCAGGACACAGACATTAAATAAAATTATTCATGGGAAAGTTAAATCCAATGCTTAATAACAACTTATCATTGTAAGATTTTAATAAAAGTAATACACTCTGAAGCACATTCAAGCTGCTGCACATGTTCTGTTCTTGCAGCATCTGAGCTGGGTTAAAAATTGCTTTCCCAGCCAAATCCCACATATCCACCATCACCACTTTCTCCTCATCGGTCCCTTCCTTCCTTACACTGCTTCTGCTCCTCAGTTTACTGCCCTAACCAATCCCTAACCCAGCTGTCCTGGGTTTGGCTGGGATAGAGGAGTTCTTCTTCTTAGTAGCTGGTAAAGTGTTGTGTTTTGGATTTAGTACGAGAATAATGTTGATAACACACTGATGTTTTAGTTGTTGCTAAGTAGTGCTCAGTCTAAACCAAGGACTTTCCAGTTTCCCCATGCTCTGCCAGCGAGCAAGTGCACAAGAAGCCCGGAGGGAGCAGAGCCAGGACAGCTGACCCCGACTAGCCAAAGGGATATTCCATACCACAGAATGTCATGCTCAGTATGTAAACTGGGGGAAGCTGGCCAGAAGGGGCAGATCGCTGCTCAGGGGCTGGCTGGGCATCGGTCAGCAGGTGGCAAGCAATTGTATTGGGCATCACTTGTTGTTCTTGGGTTTTATTCCTGTCTTTTTTTGTTGTTGTTATCTCCTTTTTCATTACAATTGTTATTGTTGTTATGATTATTATTATTATTATTATTACTATGTTTTACTTTATTTCAATTATTAAACTGTTCTTATCTCAACGCATGGGTTTTACCTTTTTTCAGTTCTCCTCCCATCCTACTGAGGAGGGGTGGGTGGTGGGAGTGAGCATTGTGTGGTACTTAGTTGCCAGCTGGGGTTAAACAATGACACCAGTGCTTTCCAAATGAGTAGACACAAAATCGTGCTTTTAAAGTTTTAAACTAGCCTAGCTCATGGTTTTGACAAGAAATCACTTTATTTTTCAGTTTTGTTATACAGCCCTGTCCCATATTTGTACAAGGACATCTTGTAATCGCTTTGCAACACCATCATTCATTCACCTTCTCAGTAGCTGGCTGTATAGAAAGGGGTCTGCACAAATGGTTTATGACCATACAAGAATGTCCTATCTGGTAAAACATGTTCCAATGCTCAGTTTTGTCATTTAGGAGTTACTGTAATAGAATTGTTTACACTTTTTTATCCTTATTTTTTTTATAATACAGCTATGTTGAGGATACAATGTCATCATTACATATTATTTTATGAATCACTGACATTTTTTTCAAAGACATCATGCAAGTGTTGCAGAAGAAACAATAAGTATGATGGAGTGATTTCTAGGTTTTCTGAGAAAGTTTTAAGTCCAGACCACAGCAGATCTCAGACATTTCTTCTAAACATCGGGAGAAAAGCAGCTGTCAGATGTTCCCATATGAGCACTACTGTATGGACTGGAAGTTCTCTAATGTTCACAGGCACAAACATTTTCAAATTAGGGCTCACTTCACCAAAGCTGGAGACTTCCGAAAAAATCTAAACAAATCATTGGAGGACAAAATACCAATCCAAAGTATGAATACATATTATTTCAATTCTTGGTGATGACAGGTTTGTTAATATAGCCATAAGACTGAAGCCTGAAACCCATACTTCTATAAGAAACCTTTCTACATTTAACTGTACCAGCTGAGCTCAATAGCCAGGGACTATTTGTGAGGGCTTCTGGGCAGAGTTGTATTTAACTCTTTCTGCCGGAGATACAAATTTGGGTCCTTGTTTGCTTTACAAGCCATCAGATGACTCCTGGCGAGCTTAGCTGCATGGGTGTGAGGGGAGAACAACGATCACGCAGAAGCAACTGCCTGTTTGCTGGTTTTTGCTTTAACTGAGGCGTTAATTCCTTTTGTATTAGTCACAAGTCAAGGTATTCACAAAGTACATGGATAATCTCATTTTGACAAAACATCACTGGTCTGAAGGAAAAAGAAACTACCTCTCCCTCTAACCGAGCTTGCTTTGAACTACTTTCAGGAGATGCAGTTCTTTTAATATGAAGAGCTGACAAGTAACAAAAAAAAAAGAAAAGAAAAAAACCCAAAACAAAACAAAACTTAAATATTTATTTTTACTTAGGAAAACATTTACTTTTAAATACAAGGATCAGGACTAATTACTTGATACCTAAACTTACTTCAGGTTAAGTTGTGTGGTCACCTCATGGTTGGGGTGGAGGAAAGCAGGGAATAGGTTGCACAAGAAGACAGGGAGATCCCATCCCTGCTTTTACTCTCCTACTGAAGTGTCAAAGCAGGGGCTGGCCTTTCCCCACTCCCAGAGAGAAAAGATTTCTATGCGAAAAAGGCATAAAGATAGGAAAAACTGCTCTGCTCCCCATTCCTGCAGGCTTGTTGGTTGGAGCTGGCCAGTCGACAAGCTGTAAATCAGCCAGAGGGCTCCTTTCGCAAAGCTGGCGGCTCCGGGGCTGCGCTGGGGGCTGGGCAAGCAAGGCTCCTGCACCCATTGCACAAGCAATCTATTACCAGCACAAATATAAGAGCAGTGGCTTTGGAGCAGCCTGGATATGGGAATATGTGGGTACAAAACAATTTTCTCAAACCTCCCGGCCAACGAAGGTCAGAGGTAGCTGTATCCCCAAACTGCATTTTTGCAAAGGATTGTTTACCTTAAATGCCCCATACTGGTGCCAAGATTTCAGGCAGCTGACTTGGGTGATGCTGTGTGATGCCATGGCCCGTGAAGCACCTTGCAAACAGAAAATACTTCCACAGTCCATGATTCCTGTATCATACAGCATTCTGAAAACAAGTGATATTTTCATACAGTACTTTAGCTCAGAGCAGGAAAAGAAGCTTTTCTTCCCCCTCCCCCACCCCCCACCCCCCCTTTTCCTTCTCCCAGTAAGAGAAAAATCACCCTATTGAGATCAACTGGATACAGAAATTGCTCAGCAGGGAAAAATACGGGGAATTACAATCCCTGCTGGGAGGGGCAATTCCATTAGAGAGGACCTAACTTTCTTCTTCGGGAAGGAATATATATGATAAAAACAGACAGGCCACTGAGAACAGCAGCGCTGGGGAATTGCTCTGAGCACAGGATAGTTCTCCATCAGGAACTGGTCTCAGCAACTCTGCCCAGTGGAACTTGCACTTCCACCACCGCTTTGCAGACTTGCCATCTCTAAAGCTAAGCCCTTTAAAGACACCAGTTCCCGATACCACATCTTCCTTTCCCAGGCAACACACTACCAGCACTTATCGGCAAAACTTACCAACAGCATTTGCTTTGATGGCCCTTTGCCCTGTTAGTGTTTTACACATCTACTTTAAAATATCAATACCACTATTGCCAGCAGACAGTGATTTGTTCTGGCAGCATAATGCTCTGGAGCTCACGTATCTGGACCCATATTAGCTCTGCTTTTGAAGCAGAGCTCCTCAAGGAAGCAGTGAATTCAGTGCTTTCCCCCAAATCCTTTGTGGAAGATGAAGAAGGAGGTCACAGTACACATCCATCTGTGGTCACAACCTCAGAAAACTCACATGATACCAATGCTGTTGTTAACTGCTTCTTTCCAACCTAGCTGCACAATTTTCAGTAAGTAGTGGCATTTCATGGACTTTAAATCATAATGCTTTTTTGTTATTTAACTTCATTCATCTTTCTCTACTCCTACAAGCCTGACATTGCAACAGCCAAACTCTAGATTTTCCATCAAGGCCATTAAATAGATGGCCTACGAGTAATGAACTTTGGTTTGTTGGTGCTGTACTGTAATTTCAAAGTGCCAAGTATAGATCAGAGTCTGACTCCTCAGCATTTTTCAGGAGGTTCTATATTATTTTAACACCATACTTTTGTTATCCCTGGTAGGATGAGAGGTTACAGTCCAAACCCAGACTTCCCTGCAAATTGCTAGTTTATGTGCTTGCAGCCTCTTGTCAGAGGTTTCTCTGTGGAGTCCATCACTGCTAGTTCAAGAGACATCCACAGTCACCTGTTTATTCTTCTAGCAAATCTTCATCTGGACTAATTATCTAAAAAACACCCTCAAGGGTTTTCCAGGCAGCAAGCGCAGATCTTGGGCTGCAGATCTTGGGCAGATCTAGCCCTGCATATCACCAAACTGTGATCTTATAGCTGGTGGAAAAATGTCACCGATAGGGTGACTGGTGTGCAGGTTGTCCAGGTTGCTCTGACCCTCTGTGAGTGAAAAGGCAGCCTAGGTAGGAATGGCACAGCATCTCGGGCTTCAGACTCTACCCCTAGGATGTTGCCTAAGTTTCAAGCAGACAGTTAAGGTTTGTTGGTTTGGCTTAGTTTTTGTTAAAATGATGTTTTAAAATGTTTTCCTCATGACTTCCTTGGAAGCAGCACAGTTCTGAGGTGCAGTTGTCACCTACTTGTTCTCATCCGAGGTGACACACACGCAGCACCCATAGTAGCCCCAGTCTTGTGTCATCCCGTTAAGTCTACTGCATTCCCTTTCCCACAGCATCTTTAACAAAGTAAACACTCAAGGTACTTCGGCACCCATTAAAAGCAAATCAGTACTATTAGCACCATAATGACTAATACTCATTAAGCACTACTCAGCCCAGTGGGAAGCATTCTGTAATGCATGTCCTCAGAAAGTTTTACAACCCTGGATAAGTAGAAAAAAACCAAAACAACAAACACCTCCTAAAAAGAGCCGATGTTAGAGGTCAGGTTAAACCATGTTAAATTTGTGTTCTTTCCTATTCTGATTTACAAACTCCATAAGCTTTTTCTTTAGTACTCGGGAATTTTTCATCCGATAAATGGTTTCCTGACAAAGCATTTGATAACGTTGTACTTTTTGCCTTCCTTAAACACTTGTAGGCTGATTTTGTTAAGGACCTCATCAAAAGATCTTGTGTACGTATCTATAGGGCAAAGCCTAACCATGAAAGACTGAGGACCAAGCTGAGGAAACTTCTCACTTCTCCCTTTAGGAATGACTACTGAAGGCCAGCCCAAATTTGGGGACCCCCCAAAAACCCCAGGTTTAGTTGCCAGATGAAAATATTCAAGGTGTCCTTGGCATCAAAGAGCAGCATGTCAGATAAGTGTAAGATTTTGCTTATTTACTTATATTCAGTACCTGCCGCGGTATTTTGAACACACCTTTCAAAAAATCAGTCTTGATCAGTCTTGCCTGTGCATTCCTTTGGGGATCAGAGTTGCTGCATCCAGCAGACAACACAGCTTGGGGCAGAGTTCTTGCTAGAAACATCCCAAAAGAATAGCACAGGAGTACTGCAGATATGATGATGCTGGTGCAGAGGAATCACGGCAAAAAGCACAAACGAACAAACATGAACTGGGAACAGCCCATTTCCTTCACCAGCACCTTCCCAATAGAACAGCAGAGATGAGGAGGCACAAAAGTAATTAAAATACCAACACTCTTGGGCCCTTTGCAACCTTAAGGATGCTGTCAAGGCAAATATATTTATGCCTTCTTGAAATTTTGAATATGATTTAATAAAATAATGGACTTGTTAAGTGCTAAGTTTTTTGGAACGGTATATGCTTTGTTTTATAACAACTCATGAATAGCCAAACTGAATTATGCCTGTATATCTCAATTTCTTGATGTTGCTAAGATACCACTGCTTTGGTCTTCCTAATCCTTTTACAAGCCTTCCTAAGACATCCTGCCTCTGCCCCAATCCTCCTTAGGTTTTCACTCCAAACACACCCCTGCCAGAAAACAAGAACGTAACCGGGAAGTCAAGAAAAGTTCAGGGATCTGAGCACTTCTCTAGACTCATAAAAATCACTCCGCCAGACTACTGAATCCTCAAGATACAAACAAAACACAATATGCAGGCAAGTTCCTGTTCTTTTTCTCTCCCAAGGCTGTAAAACAACAGCAAAGATGGTTTTTCTGGCTGTAGAAAAGGCCAGCTTTAGAAGGCTATTCATAGAAGAGCAATTTCCAAAATTTGAGTCATCTGTACTGCGTGACAGTCAGCCACCATTTAGTGCCCAGAACAATGTGGCACAGTGTTATTCAGCACAACCCTCCGCAGTCATGTCCAGTTTCTCAGACCTACAGTTGTTATATTTGTTTCTGCCCTTCTCTATAGCACAAGCTATAGAAAGATCCTTTCCTGTCTCCCCTACCTCATCCTCTCTCTTCAAATATTTTTCATACTTTCATTTAGTCCTGTGGTCTTTATGTAATATTTCTGGGTTTTCAAAGCTCTTCTAGTATATGTGCATGGTTTACAAAATATCCCTTTAGCCTTTTTATGCAGAGTTGTGTTTTCAAATGGATGACTCACAAACACCCCCAACACCCCCCCTTTTTTTTTTTTAAGAAAGAATTTCTACCGAAAATCCAGAGGAGGTGCAGTTTAGCTAGAGAATTTATATATATCTTATGTCTGGGGGAAAAGAGAAACTTGAGGTCAAACTTCCACTGTCCTGGCAATGTTCAGAAGTAAATTTGGGGGCAGCTAGGGGGAAGCAGGGGAGGTGACAGGAGGGTTGACTTGCAAGGAAATGCTTGGCTCAGTGGGCACTTGCCTGTTTCCAGGTGCAGTTCCATCACAAAATTAGAACTGTGGGATTAAAAAAAAAAAATCTCCCTGCAGCGTCTGCTGGAAAAAAACAAACTGAATTTTCTTCTTTACTGGGAAGAGCTATGCTGGGATCAAGGCTACAACTGGTTGAGAAGTTCATGGAAGTTACTGAATTGATGATGTCAAATTGCTCCATCACTGAATGCCTTTGACACTGAGTGAATAAAACGTTTGTTCCCACCCTAGAACTACTGACTTGCATAGCAATCATGTAGCCAACCTAAACGACCTTATTTGCAGAAAGAAAGTCGGCACAATGGGGTGGGCAGAACCTTAAAGCAGAGCTGGTTCTGCCCATACCGGCTCCAGGCAAAGGCTGGAGCAGGGGAACAGCTGCCAGTAGGAAAGGCAAGATCAGGATAAATTGTGCAGAGTTGCTTGAAAAAAAAACAAACAAACTTGCCTCCTGTCTGAGCGAGTTGGTGTGGGGAGCATAGGGAAGATGCTGAAGGAGGTGAGTCTGGGTCCTGGAGAGGGACCTCCATTTCTGAGGGCACCACTCCAAGGGTGGCAAAGCCTGAGAAGTAGATTGCAGCGCTGTCTGCCTTCTCTGTGCTGGTTTGTGCAGCTCCCCCACTCTGTGAATCAGATACAAACCCCCGGCCACCCCTTGCAAAAAAAAGTGTTTGCTTCTCCTGTTAAGTTTCTGGAAGGACAGTAAGCAGTGCTTCACAGGGACAGTTTCAAAGGGACAGGGACACTACATGGTTAAGTAGAACAACCCAGCAGCATCTGGCAGGGTCTCAGTCCTTATGGACAGTCATGACCTGCCCCAAACAAAGGTGGTGGAAAACCTTTTGAAACAGCCCATCTTTCTAGGTAGCTGCTTGTTTAGTTTAGCATAAGGAGCAACAAAGAAAATATCTTACATATCTTACAGGATCATACTGATATCTTTCCCGAGTAAATCCCAAATAGCATATAATGCACTACCCTCAATTTATACAGCACTGAAAACAAATCTGTATATTTCAAAATATATTTTATATTCCGAATATTTTTAAAGAAATCCATACTCCTTAAAACAAGTTAGGAGAAGGTGATTTCTACACTTCATTAAAACATTCAGATATCAAAACTGTGAAAGAAACTTCCACAAAGACATAACAATGAAATTCTTCAGTCTTCTGAAGGCACCACAGACCTTAAAAAGACTCATCTGCCAAGCAACTATTAAGAGATACCCAGCTGGTTCTCTCCAGTAATCCAGCTGCATTTTTTCACTGTAGTCTCAGATTTTTCAGGTGTTCAAGGACATGACTATATTCCTATTTTCAACCAGACGAGCTTAAATAACTACTACATCCCAGCCCAGCACATGCTGGCTGACCAAGCTGCAGAAGAGCCCTTTCCCTGACTAAAACTCAGGCATCAGAGAAGCATGCATCTATTCCTCTTGCAGCAAATGGTATTTAGAATTATTTCACCCTTTAGGTAAAAAACCTGCTTTTGCCTTAAGACTTGGAAATTCACGATGCCCTGCGCTTTTGTCTGGCCACTCAGGTGCCAGATTGCCCTTTTCCAGGGATGCCACCGTGGGGCTGCAGTAGGACAGCGGCTCACTGCTGCAGAGATAACCCCTCTCCCCCTAGAGCTTCAATGCTTGCGGTTCCCTGCTTGGGAGTTTACAAATTAATAGAAACAATGCACATCAGAGACAAATCCTTTCATTTCATTCTCTGTTTAAAGTTCTTATTTTATTGTTGTAAATACCGATTTGCTGAAGACATCAAAACTTAAGGCTGACACAGGATAAGTAAGCCTCAACTTGTTTTTGTCATCTTACAAAGACAGTTTAAATCTACTTTTTAATAGACATTTCTAATCCTCCAAGCTTCTTCAGTCTAAATCTCCCTGACAACACAGTGGCTTGTCTCCAAGATTATATTTAGTCTTTATCTGGTTGAAGAAGAGCTGTCAGGGAATACCGTATCAGACAATGAGGCTTCTCCCTATTTCAGTGACACACTGTGGCAGAGAAGTTTTGAAGAACACAGGATAGGAAGCTGTAATTCTTCCCTTGTGCTGGCCTCTGGGAACCTAGCTTTGGTATTCAGTTCCCTCTGCAGAGGGACCATCCAGGTGTATGTGAGGGGAGAGGGGGAGAGAGGAAGAGTGGGTGGGTGGGAGGGAGCCAACACAGAGCAGATGGCAAGGAATATATTTATCTATCCTCTCTGCAAGTTGCGGGCTGCTGATGTTCTCCTTTAGAGCAGAAAGGATCCTCTCCTTGTCCCTGCTTACCTCCTTTGGATGAAAGTCCACCCAGTGGGCAGGGCTCAGAAGCAGCTGAAGCTGACACCAAGGAACTCACTGTGGATCTTGAGTGTAGCTGAGTCCTCTCTCCTAAACTGCAAGCTTGGCAGTTTCAGTAATAGCTCCAGCACATTTTCCTTTTTTGAATAAAGGCAGGAAGGTGTATTACCATTTATACTTCCTGGATTATTCAGTTTGCCTTCTCCTTCCCACCCTTGTTACCTCTTAAGATTTCAGTCTGCATTACCGAAGACCAAACATGATCTGCATAAACATTAAATCAAGGAAAAACATAATCGTAAGTCAGTCCAGGATGAATCCTGAGGAACTTGGTGAGGTGGGGGTGAACAACACTGCTAGCAACTTCCAATTTATTTTTTATTTTTACCTTTTTCCACCCACTTTTTGCAAGATGTATTTTAAAATGTGACATTAATATAAACAAAGCTGTGATCTTATTAACCTTCTTGCACTTACAAGCCTTTTAATCTGGGTTGGTTTTTTTCTTCAATCAGAAAAATCTATTTTATCAGCACTAGCAAAGAAGTGCTGTGTTCATGGACAGAGACATGATTATTAAAGAGCAGACACTTATAGCGAGTATTTCTTCTTTAGAATATTCTTGCAAATATAGAATCATAGAATAGTTTGGGTTGAAAGGGACCTTTAAAGTTCAACCAGGCCACCCTCCCTGCAATAAGAAAGGACATCTTCAACTAGATCAGGTTGCTCAGAGCCCTGTTCAACCTGACCTTGAACACTTCCAGGGACGGGGTATCTACCACCTCTCTGGGCAACCTATTCCAATGTTTTACCACACTCATCATAAAAGAAATATTCCTTACATCCAGTCTAAATCTACCCTTTTAGTTTAAAACCATTAACCTTGTCCTATCACAACAAGCCCTGCTAAATGTTTCTCTCCATCCTTCTTATAGGCTCCCTTTAGGCACTGGAAGGCTGCAATAAGGTCTCACCGGTCTTCTCCAGGCTGAACAACCCCAACTCTCTCAGCCTTTCCTCATATGAGAGGTGCTCCAGCCCTCTGATTATTTTTGTGGCCCTCCTCTGGACCCATACCATATCAAAAACTGCGACACATTCCCTAACCCCAAGTACCTTTCTGGTATTTCAAGTAGTTTCTGATATTTGGAATAGGAGCAAAATGAATCACTGCAGCTGTGTTCAAGCCTAGAAATTCAAAATAGCCAACGGGAAAAGCAGAGCCACTTGTATAAATAGCAAATTACAACATCGTTTGGTGCTCTCGTGATGTTCTACTTAAGGCAATACAACATGCCTTTCGAAAATGAACATTTTGTTATTCTTTCTGGTTATTTCTGGGTTTGCAGAGCTCCTTAACATTGTGCAAACACTTGGCTTCCTTTATTATTGAACATGTTCAGGACACACAAAAAACTAAATAAATGCCTTATCTGCATTCTTAAGCTACAGAAACTTTTGCAGCTTCAGGGGCACCATCAGAGACACGTACAAGGTCAAAGATGCTTGAAAGTTGATCACTTTCAGATATTTATTCTTGCAACTCTATGTTGCAATAGCATCTAGAATGGCTCTGCAGGTTGGCACCTCATCAGGGAATAATTACTCCTCACTCTATAACAGCTTTGGGTGAGAGATTTGGACTTAATTGCAAACTGAAAAGGAAAGCTGCATGGTGTGCACTTAAGCACCACTTTGCACTGTAGGTATCATAAGAAACAGAGAGCCATCAGCTGTTGATATCCAGCAAGATCTCTGCTCTTCCCTCTCTCACCAACCTTCTAACCCTGAAAGCATCAAATAGGTTCAGCCAGGACTAAACAAGAACAAAACAAGTCATCGCTTCCAAACACAATACCCAGTAACACAGTCCTTGAAACATCCCAAACCAGCAGTCAAGTATGAGGGTACTCGATCTTTCAAACTTCACTAACAGATTATGTCATTACCCCCTTCCCACCACCTTTTGACCCCTTACTTCCCAAGATAAAAATTTTTTTCATGGTTTCAAACTAGTTTTGACACCCCAAATCCAGCCCACGCATCAGACATCAAGCATGTTTGCCAACTGCACACATACAGTGTGTGCGGGTGACTGAAGAAGGCTCTTAGGTATGACATTAGTTTGTGAATATTGTGTACCCTGCTGATTATCAAAAACCATTTCCAAAGGAGGAGGTGGAGGGGGAGGAGTGCCTTTAAAAAGCTGCCTACCCCTGTGATTTTCAGCTCTTTGGAAAAGCAAGAAAGAATAGAGAAGCACCCCTGGTGTGTGGTTAAGATAACTACAAAGGAGCTATTCTTACCAGGTTCCTTCAGTAAAACGAAGGGTGCTTTGCATTTTTTGGCCTTGCTAATCTGACAGATATTGATGGATAATTTGGAACAGCCAAAATCTTTGTTCTAAAACCACACGTTACAT
The DNA here is from genome assembly GCF_017639655.2 of Falco naumanni. Lineage (NCBI taxonomy): Eukaryota > Metazoa > Chordata > Aves > Falconiformes > Falconidae > Falco > Falco naumanni. Next base: position 54,646,698 of record NC_054059.1, on the reverse strand, counting down.
CCAGATGTTTTACTGGGTTCTTAATAGATATTAAAACTTTCTTTAAATACTTGGAAATTGCATTTTATACATTTAAGAGTGTAGGCGTGCAGGGGAAGCGAAAAGGTAGAGAAAGGCTCCATTAAGAGCAGCTTGAAAAGGAGTATTTATGCTCTCCAACATGGACTTTCTAAATACAAAACTCCCCAACCCTTTGTTTCTGCCTTATCGAGTTTGAAAATTGGTAGCACCAAGATTCTTAATGAACAATTAGGGCCTTGCAGGCTGGTGTCTCCAACAGGTACAGGAGCTTGTGTGTGAATACTCACTCCAGTGCCGACTCCCCCCCCACCCCCTACCTCACAGTTGGACCAGCGGCAGCAGCAGCCGCGCAGCCTGCTGGAACCAGCCAGCCCCCATCAGTGTACCCAGGTGGAGACATCCCTGTGACTTCTGACAGCTGGCCCTTCATCTCTTCCAGAGGTGATGGACTCCAGCATCCCCCCCTCCACTGGGATTCAAGATAGGAAGAAATCTTTCATCTGAGAGCACACGGGCGAGGCACACCCATGCCATAAGCAAACTCTGAGTTGATCATGAATGAAAGCAAGCAATGCACACACGGCTCTCAGCAGCGCTCTTCTCCCTGACAGTGCCCACACCACTACCACTGGAGAGCATCTGAACAGGCACATGACTCTGAAAATACAAAGCCAACTCCACATGGGAAATAAAGACACGCAGGCAGATCAGACACAGAATGACAACAGAGGCAGCAGGCTGCAGCAGATGTCTGGGAAATAGAATGCATTGCAACTCACAGAATTTCAAAGTCATTCAAAACTGTTGCACTGGCCTGATTCTCAGCAGCTCCAGGCGGACGAAGTTTTATGTAGTGGCTATTCTGCTTTGCAGTCACTGCGGGCTAAACTTGGTAAAAGAGGGTATTCATCCCTTTATAAGGTAAATAGGCAATCAGTAAATATACCGTTTGACCCCAAGATGAGCAATATCCTTCAACTTGTTAACAGAGAACCCTCCTAGCAGAAAACCGAATTGAAATGCATATGAAATGTGACAAGTACCAAGCATGAACAGAATTTCTGATCTGCCAGGAGTCAGAGCTGAAGATCTGCTGCTGAAGTGCTGCCTTTTCTTCCCCAGCATGTCAGTGGAATCCGTCAGTCACTGACAGAAGCAGGTATGAGGTATTGCAACAGAGAACAGGATCTTGTCTTTGGCAAGTAGGATCAAGCCATTCCTCTGCACCTGTCTGCAATGGTGTAAAGAGTTTGTTAAACATTAAGGTCAGGAAACTTCTGAAGTCAGTTTTAGACAATTCACTGGTGAGAAAGCTACTTAGCCAAAATGCTGACTGCTCCTCTAGTTTAGAGTGGTGTAGTCAAGAAACAAATAACAAAAAAAAGGCATTAGCATCACTAGTGCCAGCCTTACTGCGGCTGGTAGTGGCCCAAAGCAGATCTGATGGTTAACAAGTAAGGATAAATGGAATCCCAGCCTTGCTCTCAGCACAAAGGCAGCCACAGGAACACAGTAGCTGGGATGTCAACACACAGTCTATACTGCAACTTAATCTGAATTCCCCTTTCAATATCAGAGATGTTTTCCACTTTACAGTCATGTAGTTTCACAGGACTTGTTTTTCCTCCGTTGCTTTCAGAATCCAAATACAGCAGCACAAATCTCCTGCCTGCACCGTCTATTCCCATCCCTCAAGTTTCACACTATGCCAAATGAAAGCCCGTCACAGTCTACCCTCAGCACCCACTGTCACCAGCCACACAGAGCAAAGCAGCCTTTCCTCCTGAGACTGGGCTCACACAGGTAGGAATGCAAGATCCAGGAGCATTTTCATTAACCATGTGAAGTGCAGCACAGCTGCAGGACATGACATCCCTCTGGGCTGATTAGCCAGCAGAGCTGAAATTCTCTGGAGTTGTTCAGAGAAATTTCATTCTTTTACATAAAGGCAAAGACAACAGCTGTACTTGTAAAGATGGATTCTGAAAAAAGGAACTACTAGAAAAAGGTACTCTTTTAAAGATCTTTATTTTGGTTGTACGGTTACAGTTCTAAAGTTCATTTATGCTTATTGTTAGTTTGTTCCCAAATAATATTTCATAACTCAGCCTGTAAACAGTACATTTTCTATCAGTCTGGTGTACAAGAACTTAATAAAATAGAGATTAAGTGACTTTTTCATCTGCACGCTTTCCAGAATAGTTCACCAAGATCAATTAAAAAGGCAAATAGATTAATTGGCAAAAAAGTGTTGTTACATTTTTAATATATTAGTACAAAATGGCACAAAAGGAAAAAGCTTGTTTTAAAGGCTATAAGCATCAAACATCTTAAACAGTTTGAATCAGTTCAACCGATTTCAACTTAATTTCAAATACTACTGTTGAACCTGGAATGGCTCATCATCTTCTTTTCTTCAGCTCTATGAAAAACCTCACATACAACTTTGGACCTGTTCGTGGTAACTGAATCACAGCAGTTTCAGAACAGTGACATTCAAGTGCAGTTCGGAAGTTGGGAATTTCTATTCTTCCCAGTGAATCTAAGAATTCATAGGCTAGAGCTTACTTTCATCTAGCCAAGCTCATTGATGCACACTTCAGATGCAAAGATACCAGATGTGTGCACATAAAACACAGTATTTCTTAATGAAATAACTGAAACAAAAAAGCCACATAATTACATCATCCACCCTACCCACCTTTGCCAGAGGCTTCCAGGCATAACCATACTCAATGCCAGATAATGAGATATATGAAGTATCTAAAAGATTTCAGGCAAACTGAAGGCTTCATTCAAAGGCCTCAGTTATAAAAGAGAGATCACACTAACTTCAGCAATCTACATTTTATTTTTGAACCACCCGTATCAAATAGGCAGGTGAGTGGGATGGAAGGGAAAGAGATAGAGACACATTTCTAACTTAAAAATAAATTCTGAGATGTGAATTCATTGCCTCAAGCAACAATTCCGGAGTTTATTTTGGCAGCAACATTTAGCAACATCACAAAAGATAATGACCTGACCCATCAAAACAATTTATCAGGATTTTGATTAGCCCCTAAACCTTAAGAAGTTTTTTTATGTTTAAGTTAACGGAACAGTTTCTGACCTTGACTGTTTTTTCTGGTAGACAGCACCCACATCCAAGAGGGCAGGCAGTTATACTGACGGTAGTACTGAGAATGTTACTTCTCAGGTTAAAACAAAAAGTCTTATAGAAAAAGTGTGACGAAGTACAGAACCATTATGTTACTTGGCTTCCCACTGAGCAAATAATGACTAGGAATTTCCTTTCATAATTTAAATACCAGTTACAACACTTTTGCCAGAGGCTTGTTTTGTAGAAAACCATATGATGATTCCAAGAAGTAATACTCCAACAGCAAGTATAATAATGAGGATGCACATCTTCTTTCGGGACCTTTGCTGCCAATAGAGAAAACAACAAGTTGATTGGAAACTGCACCACCACATCAGAAGAATAGTCAAATGCTTTTATGGTGCTCCTGGTTGCATAATCTAAATAAATCGTGCCCTTACTAACAAGTCATATGAAGTTGTTCAAGAGAAAGAGCAAAGTTATCCGCAACTTACTCTTATAGATATATTATTCAACAGAGTGTTTTCAGTGGTATTTTCTGGCATACATAACAAAATAATGAAAGAGAACACAGTAACATAATGAATGAATGTAATTAGAACACTGGGGGAAAGAAAACATGAGAGCAGGTAACCACATACAAAGAAGAATGGACAATCTATCTGCACAGTGGTGGAGGTAGAAATAGCCTGCTACAACATATTTAAGGAGTATTAATGTATATACAGAAGGAGACAACGGACTACAATTTCAGACTTCTGAAAGATTGACTTCGCATCTATTCACAGAGTTGTTTTAAAGTTGTTTTTGTCAAGTTTCTTATGCACAACTTAAAAAACCCAAAAAGACCTGACTAAAGACCAAATGTTTACAACACTAAAGTGCAAGTTATGAGCATGTCCAGAAATTTCACATCTCCCATAGAGATTTTTAACTTGAGATACCAGAGCATGCAGGACATGCAGCAGTTTATCATTTGTTATCTGATGAATACAGAATCTGAAAGTGTCCTTTACAGCAGGAAAGGGAATTACCATTGGTTTTATCAGGCTTTTGCTGATAGCCAAGGGATAACAACACTCAAGTCTTGCGATACTAGGCCACAGCTCCAGAAGCAAAGCCAGGCTCTACTCTATTTGGCAGAGGTTCTTCTGCCTGGGTGTTTTAGAGGTTTCTGGGTTTTCCCCCCCCCCCCTCCGTTTTTCATTAGAGCTGCCTTTTCTCTGCCCAGTACCACCCAGACTACCAAGATTCTTAACTATTCTTCTAGCTTTAGTATTTCACTGCCATTTCTCCCATTCAGGCTAAGACTTCTTCATGTCATCGTTTTACTTGCTAGAACTCAATCCATTTGCTGAAGTACCTTCTTTTTTTAAACCTCTGGTCAGTTGTCTCCTTGCACTCCCAGTCTCCTTCTTTTTCATCCTGGAGACCACCTCCTGTCAAGACTGCACTGAAGTCAAACATTTCCCCTGTAACACTACTTAAGCAAGGTACTGGACTAAAGACATAGTGATTTTATTTTCTCATACAAGTGATCATTACTTCTACAAGTGCCAAAGCGGCAGTGGTAAAGAGGGCAAGAAGAGGAGTGGAGCCTGGCTTTGCCCACACGGCTCTGCTGTGTGAATGCACCCCACACAGCAATGAGTGGTGCATACCTCATCCAGGCACAAAGAGGAGCTGTGAGGGTACCAACCACGTGCAGCCTCGCCCCACCAGCGCGTCTGGGACAGCCTCTAATGCTTCCTTGAGAGGGTCAGACCATACAGATATAATAGTGGCTGAAACTAAGTCTACTGAAAGTGGAAATGATTCTTCAGTGTCTTGGAACAAGGGTGAGTTTTCAAGCAAAGAAAAGTTCAAATCTGAAGCAAACTACACAATCCCTTTAAACACAGGCCAGTTCTGCAGAGTGTTTGGTCTCTGCTGCAAGACCCACTAAACAGAAGCTTGTCAAAAGTCTCGATAACCTTTCTTTGAGATCAGAAGATATTGATCCTTTCCTCTTTGAGATAAAGCGTGACGTTTTTCATTTTAAATTTCATCCAGAAAACTAACATCTTCCTCAAAATTTTGGCCGCTACTGTTTTGTTTTTTTTCCAGAACTCTGTCAGTATCAAAATAGGAGCTATCAACCCTCAACCATACATACTTAATGTGCCAATTCAATTAGTGCCACCTAGAACACAGTTCAAGGATGCATCCACCCCTTTCCCTCTCCCACTTCTGAAATCAGCAGGAAATCCTTCAGACATTTTGTCATTGATTTACTGTCCTGTCTACTAGTAACACACATAAGAGGATTTAAAAAAAAAAAGTAGTCTAAGGGCTAACTGACTGAAGAGGGAAGATTTACTACTAATAAGATTATTTCTAATGAGTTTCAAAAATGTTATAAGGAAGTGGCATTTATATATATATTTATATATATAAAGAAGTGGTATTTAAAAGGGTGTTTTTTTTTAAGTTTGAGAGTCTGAAATATGTTTTTTGCATTAGGGTAGCAATTAACAGAAGCTGGATACACAGCTTTGAGAATATTTTAGACAGCAAAAATTGTTGCTAACTGGCAACATCCTCAGAAGACTTTCTTGCCTATCTTCCCTATTACTCCACTGATCTTTCGGGAGTTGCCTTCCATATACAGGAACCTTTTACCTCTTGAGCTGTAAAAGGAGGGGTTGGTTTGTTTGTGGTTTTGTGGTTTTTTGGTTTTGGTTGTTTTTTTTTTAATAAAGGTATAACTCCAGGTGCTCTGAAACAGCCTGGCTAGTATCACAGGAAACCTGAAGCTTTCAGAGGTCACTGACTTTTGTTTTATAGTGACCTAGAAATACCATCATAGCCTAACATAAACCTTTACGTAAGTCTCCAAGCCTTGAGGAATTTAAAAAGCAAAATCTGAACTCTGTAGGAAAATGGAAGCCATGACTACTGAGAAAGGGCAGTTACGCAAAACTGGCAGTCAGCATTGACATTACCTGGTAGTTTGCTGCTCTTGACAGCTGCTGGTTTGCTTGCTGCACATGTACCTCTGCATTTTCCACGTTGGCTTCTATGCTGTCTTTATTTTAAGAGGAAAAATTTCAAGTTTTGATTAGTTATAACCTAGCCAAAGGTTTGGCATGCTGAAACACACTTGAAAGCATATGTAATAGCTGCTGCCCAAGTGCTGGTGTCCTCATCAACACCCAAAGTTTTATACCTTGTATTATGGAAGTTTGACCTGTCCTGTACTCATGCCTGAGTTCATTTCAGAACCGTGCAGACAATAAGTGGCTGAATTCATGTCAGTAGCAGCTCCCCTGTTCTAGATGCAGAGCTGAACCTTAAGATACCAACTGGGGTAGAAACTTTCATTATTTCTGATGTTGTTTTTTTTTTCAACTTGTCCTTCAACTTGCTACTGACGACCCTCTGCTCAGATTAAAATAGTCCTAAGACCTATGAAATCTGAGGAAACAGACACATAAAACACCCTAACAGGCATGACTATGCTTTGGTATTCTATCATACTGACACAACTTTTTATTTTTTTTCCTTGGAAAAATATAAACAGATTACAAGCTAAGATAATAGAAAAAGCCCTGAAAACATATGCTGGACATAAGACAACAGCATGGCTTAGCAGCAGACTCAGAAAATGTATTTTCCAAACACATTTCCTTAAAAGAATAAACCTGTCTGCTTGAAGGGCAAAGCAGGAACCTTTGTTGAATTTGCACACTTATATCATTAGTCGTTACAGTAAAACTCCCCACATGAACTCCAAGTTTATGTACAAACAGTTAAAATCCCTGCTTTTAAAGATGCTTTATACACATGAAAAGCTACTTTTTAAACCCACTTTATTAATGTATTCCCAGTCATCTCAGCCAGTTTATTAGGTTGCACCTGATTTGCTTTAGCACTGGTATTATCATTAGAGGAATTTTTCCAGAAAAAGAAAGTTCTACGTTGCTGCTCTCCAGAGAAAGAGAACAAAAAAGTTTCAGAGAGTATTTGAACTGGACTTACCTATCACATCACCTTGTTCATGAATCATCATGCCTAGATCTTTAAAAATTTCATTGATGTCCATAATATCTGCCTGCAAGGAAAAAAAATCATTGCATTAATTGACATAATATATTCTACCATCTCTGTACATTTAGATACAAATACTCCCACTCCTCCTCCCAAGTATGTATCCATGACTCTACACTACAGGGTAAAAAAAAACCACTTTAATATGTTTATTTGGAAGGCCTTTTAGGTACTACAAGACCAAGTTTATCATAATCAAACTAACTGAAGATGAGTATGTGCACAAAGTACACTTCACATCACATGACAAACAGGACCTCTCATTGCCGAGGGCTTGTCTACACACATACCTGTATTAATTTAACTGAAGGGAAAGGCTCAGGCCAGCTTTGCTTAAAAGCTACTCGTTTAAGCCAAATTAATAAAAGCATGTGCAGAAAGTACTGTGCACCTATTAAAGACATGGAAATTTCATAAACATAACAGTTTACACAAATTACCTCCATAACAGGGTCAGGCTATTGCACCTGTATTACATTATCCTATTACCATCTGGTTATGGTGAAGTGACAGATGCCACGTTACCACTGTGCATATGATCTCTTCTTAACTGATAACTGATACACGTTTGGTTTGATTCACTGTAAGTTAGAGTGTGGGTGGCAAGGGAAAGCTTATTGAAAAATTTATGCATAGAAAGGATTTTGTCACATGCATCAGCAAGACTTGCAGCATCTATCTTGTTCATAGTAGAGATGCGAGTTCCAGACTGGCTGGAAAAATTCATTTTGTCTTCAGAGAAGTCTCTTGATGTCAGTATTTCATCACACATGACAATTTTTTGTGTAGTTTACATCTTGTTTTTAAACATTTTTAACTTTTTGACAAGCCCTTGATTACAAAAGTTTGAATGAAACAGAGTATGTCTGTATTTCCAGAAGCATTTAAAAAAGCTGCTTACAAAATGAAGATGTTGAACAATACATTGAGAATAAATACCTGGGAGGAAAGGCATAATTCATTTATAGGCACTGTTAAAGTTACATAATATGACCACTATGTTGGAAAAAAATTATATGTAGTTTTTCTTGCAATCATATGAAGACTCTCTTATTGCACAACTGAACTAGTTAAGTTAAACACAGTATCAAAACATGGCTTTCATGCAGTAGATTTCTAACATACATTTCACATCTAAAGGCAATATTTGCAGTTTTGAAGGATAAACCACACCCACAGGCAAACCTTGTATCCTAGTTTCAGCGGGGATAGAGTTAGTTTTCTTCTCAGTAGCTGGTACAATGCCGTTTTGGATTTAGTACGAGAATAACATTGATCACGCACTGATGTTGTTAGTAATGTTTATACTGAGTCAAGGACTTACCAGTTTCTTAGGCCCTGCCACTGAGAAGGCTTGAGGGGCACAAGAAACTGGGAGGCGATGCAGCCAAGACAGCTGACCCAAACTAGCCAAAGGGATATTCCATACCATAAAACGTCACACTCAGTATGTAAACTGGGGGGAACTGGCCAGGGCCTCACAATTGCTGCTTGGGGACTGGCTGGTCATCGGTCAGCAGATGGTGAGCAATCATATTGTGCATCACTTGTTTGTTGGGGTATTTTTCCTTTGGGTTTTATTCCTCTCTCCCTCTTTATCTTTTTCATTACAGTTATTATTATTATATTTCATTTTACTTCAATTATTAAATTGTTCTTATCTTAATCCACGAGTTTTACCTTTTCCCCCGATTCTCCTCCCCATCCCACCAGGGAAGGTGGGAAGCAAGTGAGCAGCTGCATGGTTCTTAGTTGGTGACTGGGATTAAACCACGACAAAACCCTAACTCCTCAAGATTAATGTCTGCAATTAGCGCTCATGCACCTGTGAAATGTTTTTTCTTTGGAAATACTAAAAGCACGTTCTGCTGTAAAACCACAGGTACTTACCTCAAGCTGCCTAATGGAAGATTCCCTCTCTTCAATAAGGCGGAGGTCATCTTCTGTGATTTCTTCATCTTGCACTTGTACTTGCGGTTGACTATCAAAGGAAAAAAGAACAACCACGCAGAATTGAACAGACACAATGAGAAATAACTCAGAAAAATAAAATGACAGTTAAGTAAATAGCACATACTTTACATAATTACTGGTTAAAAAAATGCATGTTTTTACCCTTGCCTGTCTAGCTAACAAGGAAGGTCTAACGGTCACACCTTTGGTATAGGAAGCTGCTGCTGTAGCAGTGCTGCACATAGCACTGAGGTAAGTGGAAAATCCAAGTATGAATACAAGGGCAAAGTTTCTTCTGAATTATAAACTGCAAAGTTTATATCCATCTGAGGCAAAAGCCAGCTAGCCAACAAAACAATCTGGGACTGAGAAGCAGTTCCTGGAGAGTATGAAAGCAATGGGGTAAACATTGGACCCTTATTGCAACTTGACAGTTTTACTCTATTCACAGGCTGGACTGCTTACTTAAATTTGGGTCTCAGAAAGCCCCAGTACAGGCTTACGGAAGCTTAAAGAGATGACTGAAGCTGAAGCATGGGGGGGGGGGCACGGAGATGATGTGAACTGTTCCTTTTTCTTCACAACTATCTCACCAAATCCTCTTCTCTACGCTTGCCTTATAGAAGAAAGCCTAACTGAACAACCTATCCCAATTCCCCCCAGAAAAAGGCAATTGATAAGACAAAAAAAAATAATCGTATCAACAGCTGGCTTCCCTGCAGGCCACTTCTTATTCTGAGCTAGGTAAAGACTTAACAAATTCAGCCTACCTGTCCCAAGAGACAAGTGTTCCCTCTTTGTGGCTATCTTCAGAAGCACCACCCTACATGATCAGTGTTTAAAAATATAATAAATTATTATGGTCCTGAAAGAAGCACCGTCAGCATTTCTGTAAGAAGTCAGTATTACAAGGTTTATAGTGACTTCAAACTGAAACATGATTTAACATGCTCTCATCCTGATTTTGCTTGATGCATGCACAAAGCTGAAATACAAGCAAAAACATTCAGCTCAGTAACTGCCTGCTAAAATTTACAAGTACAGCAATGTGTATTTGGCACAGAGTGAAAAGGCAAAATTGGTATGCTAACAAGGAAAAGCTCAACATCTCAAGCTCCCTCAGTACTTCCCCACTTTCATACTGCACAGAAATCTGGCAAGTGATTCTTTTCTGTAGGAAGAATCTGTTGTTATCTAAAGGTCCAGCAAAAGCATTTCAAAATCTATTAAAAATTGCTTTTGCAAGATTGTGACGTGAACCCAGGGGCAGTTCATGCCTTTGTGTGACAAAAGCAAGGAAAAGTAACAGTTCTCAGTGTGCTTGTGGCAGAGGGGGTGTTATTACAACTTCATTCAGCCTTCACTATAAAATCACATAGCACACTCGCTACACTATTTGGGGTCAGGTATGAGCCTTTGTAAGCAGCATTGTGGGGGCAAGTCTGACATCAAACACCACCAACACCATTGTAAACAAAGTATAATGGCATATTTTCTGATACTTACAGATACCCTTGAGCTGGCTCTTACTCTGGCTACAAAGTCTTTTTCTTTCTCAGCAGCTTGCCTTTGAAGTCTTTGGAAATTTGTTAGTGCTGTGGTGAACTCCCCCACAAGACGGTCTTTCTGTATTTTTCTTTGACGCTATAAGAGAAAAAATTTTACCAAGTCAAATGAGCTCAGGCTTTTCAAGGCTCTGCCATTTCCACACTGCTCAATGCTAAGCCATTTTTTTTTTTTTTCCTAAATATGTGTAAGGGAAGGCTGCCTACAAAACCATTTGCAACTGCATGGCCAAACCTTCCTTCCCTCTGAGATCACATAACTCTGCACAATTTAAGGCATTTAAAGAGGAAGCCAATGAATTTATTTTCATTTAACAGCTGGAAATGAGAAATGGGCAGGGACAAGAAAGCTTCTACCTTTCTTATTATCTGCTGATTAGAAAACCTGGATGCTAAAACATGCAAAGGTGACAAAATGAGGGGAAGGGCACAGAAAAGAAAGAACAGGGGGCATTCATTTCACATGTGTTTTACATAAACACTGGAAATATATTGAGCTGCATCCAGAAGCTGGTTTACATCCCCCTCAAGTACTTAAGAACTGGTATCAAAATACCCGTTTTAACCTTTCAGGGTTTGTCGGGATTTTTTTTCTAAGATGTAGGGAAGGAAGGAGGAATACCAGGCACTCGGGAGAACATCCACCATATATCCCTAAATGCGTATGTTACATTAACTTTTCCTTCCAAATTTCTGATAGGCTATAGTTTGCCATTCATCAGTCTGTTATTTATGCATTTCATTGGGAGGTAGCTTTGATGAAGATGCTCATGATAAAAGGAGTAAAATTAAACAGTGAAATATCTCACCACCAACTTTTCAGCTCCAAGACGAAGCAGCAGATAAACCATAGAAAAAAACCCCAAATACACTTTGCCCAAACTAGAGGTTATATACAAAGACCAAGTTTTAACACCTCTGTTAGAAGTTTACCACTTGACAGAATGAACCCACATGGATCATGGCCTGCCATTTGAATTCAGTGTTTCAAGACAATTCATTTCCCTAAAAGCTCCTTGGTCACCACCCACAGGCCAGGCAAGCCGTTCGAGTGACAATAACCCGAATCTGTGTTTTCTAGGATCCTGTTGCTCTTTCCTTACTTATGCAAAAGATAAGAAACCATAAGATAGTTTTTCTTTTATTTCTAGGATAGAAACCATAGGATGGCAGAGAGCAGTGTGCTAATAACAACAGCCACTTTGCATGTTACCTCCTGATGAGATTTTACACAGACCTATGAAAGAAGCAGTTTAAAGACTGCAAAAGCTGTTTTAAGAACAGCTCCTGTTCACTCCTCTTAAGAAAGAAAAAGCCTGTGGACAAGACATAGCACATAAACTGATCTGCGTGATGTATAACAGACCTACTGTGCATAATCAAATGATTCAGACAGTGAGGTAAACAGGTCTGACCACCTGCCCTGTCAAGAGGCTTTGGCACACAATTCCTTGACCCTGGAAGTAGCCAGAGTGCCTGTGGAGTCAGACTTAACATCACTGCAACAGATTTACAAAGTGCCCAACTACCTGAAATCACAAGCACATCACAATACCATTTCAGTCAAACTACCTCATTCCTGATACATAAAAACAAACTTTGGGACAAGTCTGGACTGCAACAAAACATTCTTATGTTGTAAGTGTCCCTGTTGTACAAGTATGTTGACTAACTAAACAGCGCTTTGAAAGTCTGGTGAGCAGCACAAAAATAGGTATGCAGAACTGAAGTCACTCAGATACTCTACATAAGCCAACCTAATAGTCAAATAAAGCCATGTTCTTTGGTTTTATACCTGTTCACTTGTTGCTGGCAAAGATCCAAACTCTTTAATGTATTTGTCAGTTTCTTTGGCAAGTTGGTTGGTGTACTGCTGCTTCTGTTGCCTACAAACAAATAGAAAGTTTCATTAGAGATCACTGGGTTACTGTTTTTGAATTTCACCAATTCTCAGAAAAGCCCGAGTACTAAATGCTTTCTAAAGTGCACAAAGACATCTTATTCTATTCTTCACTGTAAAGGTGTGTCATCATGGATTCCAGACAGGACAGATGCTAAAGAAGTTTTGTTCCTCAGTGGGACAGCATCACTCCTCACCTTTTTTTGGTGTGTTTTTTTGTTTTTTTTTGAGGTTTCCTCTCTTTTCCTAATGTGCAGCAATAGGTTTCTAGTTATTACATATATCTAGACATGCTTTTCATAGTGCTGTTGAGACTGTCAATAGTTCGAAATATCTGGTCATTTTTTACCATTTATGGTTCAGAATAACTGTAAAAAAGACCAAGTTTTTTTGGTGTGGAAGAACATACATGGCTTGAATATAATTCTGCTACCACAGCCCATGAAATGTCAATTCCTGATAGCTACTGGGAAGCTTAATCAAAGAAATCTGTATTTTCACACAACAGAATAGCTGCAAACTTAACAAATAACAAAGTTTTCAGCTAACAGCTTCAACACTGCTTTAAAAAAAGAAGCCTGATCTTCAACAGCACTGCTATTTTGGGGTTTTTTTTGTCTCTCTGCTTCTGATGTTATCACACACTCTACCTTTATATTTTTTCCTGGAGGAACTCAAATTCTTTACCTGCTTTTGCATCCTGCTCTCCCATATATATAAAAAGGTTTTATCTAGAAAGCTATTAGCAACCAACCAACATCAATATTTAAAATAATCAAATAACTCTTCAGATACATACCAACATCAAAGGAAAGCCCAAATATTCAGACAACTGAAAAAGGGACAGATGAAAAATCAGGGAAGCTTACCATATTTATTACTTCCATAAAGGGACTGGAATGTGTCCTTTGCAACAGTTTCTATCCTGTTTAGCTGTGAATTTATGCCTAGATCCTGTCTGTATGCAATGTATGTATTGCATAAACTGTCTATGTTGATCTTCACCTATTCACAGACTCCAGCAGGATATCCACTGTGGATTGTGCCTGGTGAATGTTACGGGCCCTGAGCTCAGGCTATTGTAAAGCAATTTGGCTGTTCATATAAAACGAATGTGATGCCTTTGGTCCAATATACACCTACTACTATTCAACAGCCACAGTGTGGCATCAACCACATTGAAAACTGCCAACTTTCTCACCCACAGGATTAACACAACACATTGCTTATGTGCACTTACGATGCTGAGATTAATGTGGTCAAGGGGTTTAAAGGAACACATCATACCAGTTCATTGGACCGTGCAGAGAAGTGGAAAGCAGCTGACTGTCTCTGCCAGCGGTGCATTAATGGCAGTCCGCCTTCAAGTGACAGAACAGCATTCTGCCTTTGAGCTTGATTTCACTTCTGCTACTTTAGTATTTCTGGTACATGTTTATTCTAGAATGTCATCCCTTACTGTAGCTTTCATCACTAAAAAGACATTTCGCTCTCTTGCCCAGTATCACATCTCACCAAAAAATCCAATATATTCATTACCTTGTGAAACTTACACAGCTAGATTTGAAGAGCTGACTGGAGTGGAAGGGTGCCGGCGTTTGTTTTTTAAACAATAAAATTGCTTTCTGGTCCTGACACTTTCCCTTTCCTGATATATAGCATAGATTTTATGGATGTGTTAATATGGCAGGCAATGCACATGGGCAAACCAGCTGACTAGTTTACAGACTATCCAACATTAATTTTAAAAAGTGCATCTCAACATTTAAGTTTCAAGTATTTCTCTATACTTACCTTTCTCAGCAAGATCAAGCACTCTGCCTAACAAAAAAAATACCTCATCACCTACCAGGAGATTGTTTACAATGCAATGAAATTAAACATTGTCATGTGAAGTACTCACAGCTGTTGCCTCAACTCAGGTGTGTCTTGTGGTGTTCCAAGCTGATGTAGTATTCTTTGTATTTCAGCAGCTGTTTGTGAAGAGGAAGAGAAATTTTAAAGGGGCACAGACAATTTCCGCTTTATTTTTATGCATTTTTGCTTGACCATTCTGAAGCCATAAGAGTTGACTGAAAAGTCTTGAGTAGCAGTTTCTACCTACTACAAAGAATCCCCTTAAAAAGTGTCAGACCAACTAGTGAATGGATTTTGCCACATCAAAGACAAAGCCCAGGGTTTCTTGTAAAGGACGGGAATGTATTCATGTGTCTAGGTAGAAACAGGCAATTTAAAGATCAGTTAATAGTTTCACTATAAGTACAAATCAGGCCTTTTAATATTAATTTTTAAAATAAGCAGCACAATTCTCATTCTGGTTTAATTATATTTTATGCATATCATTTTGGAAAGCCATATGAAAGACGGCCATGACATTATCATACATAAATATTTCAGAACCAGTGCATTAATAAAGAGCAACAAAGCATTAACGGGCTTACAGTACCTTAAAAAAAACCTCAACAAACTCCGAAGTCCAGGTTTAAATTGTAATTGAGATCCTTAGATTTCTAAATGTGGGATACAAACCACTGGTGATTTTAAAGTGTATTTCATATAATACACTAGTTTTGAACTGCAGGAAGTGACACATCTGAGCCTTATTTTCAGCTTAATTATTTTACATGTCACATGGGAAAGCAAGAAGAAAAATGGACACACACTTCAAGGTTATGCAGTTTATCACACTGCAGAACTTGTATCCTCAACACACTTTATCTCAGCTTAACACCCTCACAACTCCTACAATGAAAGAATATATATGCAAAACAACTTACTTTTGCTCAACCTCAGCTAGGAGTAGGCTGGTCTTTGCTGTATTTCTGTGGCCCTCCCCAGGCAGACTGGTGTACCACACAGTCAGTAGAAAATATATAACATGTCAGTACATGGGATCCTCACTTTACTACCACGCTGTATTTTTTTTTTCTAAATACAGTCAGAATTGCAACAAAAAGCATCTCCAAGTAATCAAGAAAACCATTTAAAAAACAGGCATTTTTTCATATACTATGGAAGAGATCTGTAACAGACGGACCTTCAGTTACAAGAAGAGTGTTACCTGTGACTTACATCACCCAGTTAGTTAAAACTGGAATTCCTTAGAAAATTTTTAGTAGTAATATTAATTCTAATCTTTGTTTCATAACAAGTCACCGGTAGATTAGATGATACTGGATTTTCTACACTGCTTTACATAATATCCCAGTGTCAGCAACTATTATAGGCAATTCTTTCTGTTAACACCCAGGTAATGAAGGCATCAAAAAAAGGGGAAGTTAGTACCTAAGTTTTGTATGAGGTAAAAATCAAATGCTTCAAGGCGGAAGCCTTTGAGGGAACTGAGTGGACATAAGTTACTGAAAGAATTACTGAGGGGAATATCACTGTAAGATGTGTTTCATGCAGCTTGTATCTCAATTGAGCTGAAAAACAGCAAAACATAAGTGAAAATTTTTGAATTTTGGCTACAGTTCCCACCTGCAGCCGAGCACCAGCCAATTCCTGCCTGGCCCACCGTGCTTTGTCTGGGCAACTGGAGCTGGTCACACCAACTGACAAATACCGACTTTGGATAATTAAGCCTTTGTTTTATGTTCAGTGTAATGCATTCTTTTAAAACAAAGAAAAAAATAACTGGCAGGTGTTAACTCCAACAGTGTGAAGTTTTAATACCTCTAAAACTGATTGCAAATTATCCTTTATTTGTTCCAAGGCACTCTCCCTTCTAATTCAAGAGCCAAGGAGCTCAGTGATCCTGTATGTACTGTACAGGGAGAAAAAAAAACCAACAACAAACAAACACCAACACCAGAACAAAATTGCAAGCACTCTGTTAACAGTTGTTTTGCGGACTGAAGAAGTACCCGTGTGTCCTACCGCCACCTAGAGATGCCTTATTTAACTGCAAATAAAGAAAATGCAGGTTTGTGTTTTAAAAAAAAAGGCTCTCACTTGAAAACTTCTCTGAAACAAAGCCTATACTTAGAATATTTACATTCCAAGTTAATTAGATATCTATCCTAATTCTAAAACTGACACAAGTAGATAATTGAGGGGAAATTAAAAGCCAGCACTGCATAGCTGGTCAGCTACACAATTCTGGGCAGAGGAAAGTTTATCCCAGTTCAGGTCTTGTAATTTAAGAATTCAGCACAAAATTAAAACACATTTTACCAAGGAGTCTAAGTATGCATCAAAATAGCAAAGCGCTAACAGGCTTTCAAATCTCAAGGGGAAAAAAATAAAGTAAAAAAAAAGCAAGGACTGAACTGACATCAATTTTTCTATGCTTCCTGTAATTTAGCATTTTCCACCTTAACCTTTCCCAATAAGGTTATCATTCAGAAAAAATAGCATTTGTATTTTCAAATTTTTGTTCATATGAAGTATACTGCATTCAAAAGTGAAATATTGCTTATTCAAGAATGCAAACAGAAAAGAGGCGAAGCGGTAAATTTTGGCCAACAGTCTTCAGCAGCACTCCCGAGACTGTCTTCATAAAAATGCCAAAAGCAAGTTGGTAGGACCAGTATAACACAGGAAGCAGAGAAGCTGACCTTCCCGAAATCTTGATTTACAGTTGATGTGTTAAAGAAATCCATCCTTTGTACTCCATAATAATAATATAAACATGCTGGAGTGCATACAGGCTTAAAAATGTATTTCTTTATAGTCTTCTAATTCTTTTGGTTTGGCTTGGTTTTTTACAGATTTCTCACTGTGGCTACTACTCATTCAGACATTTGATATAATATTATACATATAATCATGAAACCACCTAAACCACAGACAATGGACACTTAAGATTCAGCAAGACAGATTGCTGGGCCATCTTGTCTAGACCATGTTTTTTCCAAGAAAGGTTAGACCAGATGATCATTGAGGCCCCTTCCAACCTGGCAGTCTATGATTCCATGACTCGTCCAGACTCATGAACTTGTACAGCTTTACTGATAAACAAAATTTAAAATAGGCTTTAAGATATTACCACCTGGATCACAGAGGTAAAGAAAGTGTCTTGTTTCCTCACCTGTAGACACAGAGATCTTACAGAACTTGACCAAAACCAAGAACTGGCTTCAAAACTTCTCAGATGAAAAGTCAATATCACTTCCTCTCCTCAAGGGAAAAGCAGGATAGCCTTAGCCTCTCCTCCTGAAGGTCAGAGTGTAGAAACACCTCTGCTGGTTCCTTCCACTGCTCCATTTGGGAAACAAGCAGGGAGAGGGCCTTGGCACTGAAGGAGGAGAGCAAAACTACTGGAAAACCTGGGATTACTTTTCATAAAACAAAGGCCCCTAAGTTTCTGCTTCACTGCTGATGGTGGAATTCGTAAGGGTGCTGCCTCCCTCGTTTAACCAGCTTTTCACCCCTGTGCAGGGAGTCCAGGATGGCACATCAAGGCACCTGGCAGCTGCTTTGGTACCTCTCAATCCATCAGTAATGCTCAAGTGTCCTGGAGAGCCAAAGTCTTAGGCCCAACTCACAGGCCCTAGCTCTGCACTATAAACATACTGGTAACAGTCAGGGACCAAAGATCAGAGCACAGTTTCAACAGGTTCTTAGGTTACCTCACCCTTTAGTTTTCCCTTTCGCACTTCCTGATTCTTCCAGCTTCCTAAGGAGCTCTGAAAGACAGGAGTAATACAACTACCAGAGGTCCCTCCTGTCCTTCTGGGCATCACTAATCCTGCAACAGAGCCCGACTGGGCCTTGTGCACAATTTTAACACATTTCAGTGCAAAACCTGATACTTTAGCTCGGGTTCCTTGGATACAAACAGCTAACTGCTGGACTTTGCTCAGGAGCTGCAGAAGGGCACACATTGTGCGCACGTAGGCATTCTTCGCCAAAGTTACCAGGATACAGCAGTCTCCGTCACAGGCATGCAAACTCCTGTGGCCACTTCCACACTGGAGATCAGGGTAGATCAGGGGTCCTCAAACTGTTTAACCAGGGGCCGGCGCGCGGATGCAGTGGCAGGCAGCCATCTGCGGCTGCTTGGTTTCCCCCCCCCAACCCCCGGAGGGGGGGGCGGGGGGGTCTGTAAATACCAGGGGCTGGGTTGAGGACCCTGGGGGGCCATATCCAGCCCGCGGGCTGTAGTTTGAGGACCCCCTGGGGTAGATGTTTGCATATAACGAAGCTCAACAAGTCTTCCAGGGCTTA
The DNA here is from genome assembly GCF_017639655.2 of Falco naumanni. Lineage (NCBI taxonomy): Eukaryota > Metazoa > Chordata > Aves > Falconiformes > Falconidae > Falco > Falco naumanni. The sequence goes on along the minus strand of NC_054059.1, from coordinate 54,627,896 downwards.
TCCTGCAAACCTGCAGGAGCAGCACCTTGCCAGCTGTGGGCTGGCAAGGAGCCAGCACAGAAGGCAAGTCCCCCTTGGGATCTGAGCAGGTGCAGGAAGCAGGGTACATGATACCACGCAAGCAAAATGCATTTCCTCCAAGCAACTGCTGTCTCACATGTAAATGAAAAGAATCTCATTCTTTCCACCTAAAAATGAGTCTTGTATCACAAAGAAGCAATATAACGTCAGTAAGGCTTTTCACTTGTCTTTGTGAAATCTCTTTGTCTAGATCTCGTAATACAAAACTATTAGCTGATGAAAGCTATTCTCAGAACAGTCACATGCTCCGAAACAGGTCAGACATGGTTAATGATGAGCCAGAGAAACAATTAAGACCTAACCTGAATTCCTGCAGAGAAAATTATTTAAGAGTCAGTTCATGTTTACTTTTACTAAGCCAAACAGTGGTTCCATTTCTAGTCAGTGAAAGCTCTCCCTCTAGTTAGAGAACAAAAAAAAAGGGCACATCAAAAAAATAGTATCTCACATAGAAGACCTCCTTTTCTCTACCTGAGTTACAGAAGTAGTGAGATTTACAGCAGAAACACTTAAATTTTTTAACAGGTAAAAGTATTTGAGAAACATGCTCCTGCCAGATCTGCCACACATACTATTTTTCTGTAAATAAAGACGTATTTCACATATTGGATCACACACTATCTTTGCTTAACAGCTAGCTTTTAGCTGGATAGGAAATCTCCTTTCTCCTCCTCTTCCCTTGTTTTTCAGCTGGCTCTGCAAAGCTGTTCCATTATCACAGGTAAATCCAAGTTGGCGTAACTACTGGTTCTGCTCCTTGAATATGAAAATGTTAAGGATCACACAGAAAGTTTCCAACTTAAAATAAAGATACAAATAAATAAAGTAACACAATGAAGACCAAAAGGTAAACAACTTCTTACTTTTAAGAACACAGGAGCAAACAATGTTATCTCCAACTGAGAATTAGTAGTCACTGTACAGGCTATAACACCACAGTATTGTTGCAGAAAAAAAAGGTGGGGAAAAAACCCAAACAAACCCTTCAGTAAAATCCTAATGTTTGAAAGGCAAAGAACTAACTAAGAGGAGGGAAATGAAGAGCAGACTGTAGATCACCCAACTTCTCTGGCAGACACTGAGAAGTGTCCAAGCACCATGCTCATCCCTAGCATGCGACAAGGGAAACAGGATGGCTGTACTTTGGAACACTGAACAGTAACTCTAGCTACAGGACAGAAGCTTTCCCAGGTTACCTACAACCAGCCGTCTTCCTATCTCAACCTCCACTCTATTTAACCAAACTTTAAATCCTCAAGTGGCCATGACCAAGCTTGTTGCAGCTTTACAGCTGGAAAGTAAGGTGAATCAACCAGAGTTCTAAAAAGAAGGCTACAACATAGAAGTATGAAACTAGGAGTAAAAAATACATTTAATGAGTGCTGCTTATTATCCCTTTGCAACCTAGAATCTCATTTCTTACTTGGATCACACAAGACTGCATCATAGCCATGCAGCAGCAGTTTTCTTCAGTGCTACAGTCCAAGCCTGAGCCACCACATTGCCCAGTTTCATAAAGCTACAGTCTAATTGCTTCCACAGGAAATGCAGCACCCATTGGGCGTGCTTGGAAAAAACACCAGCACCAACAGGAGGAACAAACACCAAGGCATTGTACTGCAGAGGACAAGAACCAGATAAGCAGGCAGGGTGAGTACAAGGAAACCTGCCTTACAGAACCACAAGGCTTAGGACCTATCACAGGAAGGAGGAGCAGAACACTGTTCCAACCAGTAGCTACAGCTGTTCCTGAGTATCAACTGTAATGGTGAGGGTGTCATGTCCCCTCCACCTTTTATTTAAAAAGGGACAGATAAGGTTTAACTCACCAAATAACGTTCACAGGACTAAAACTAATAATGAGAACTTAAAGCCATTGATTTTCAGTCTTTTTCCTAGTTCCTGAGCCCAAGCAGAATAAACAGAATCAGCAAAGCATTCCTTTGTGCATACCACATGCAAATTCTGCTCCACATGAGGTTCAGGCTCAGCTATGGATTCATAAGGCAAATAAGCAGTAAATACAACACCAGGACAGTCACATTCAAAAATGCTTTGTCAAAGACCTTACGCTCGCTGCCACCTTTAGGGTAACTATGAAGAAATCTCCTTCTTGTTTCCAGCTGAACAAGTGAGTCAACAAACAGCACATCCAGTTACAGATTAAGTTGTGTAGAATCTAATAAACTTTAGAGTCACTTCAGAGCAGGTTATTGGAATAGAAGAATTATTTGTAAAAATTACATTAGTTCAAACTGTCTTGTGACAACAGACTCCCTCTATTTATCCAAATCCAATTCAACATGTTTTCTTTCTGCACTTAAACTGAGGGTACTTGACTGAAGATGGACAGATGCTGCCGAAAACATTCCTGGATCAATCTTTTATAAAACTGTTACACAAAGCAACCTAATGTAGTGGCAATAAATTCAGCAGATTAAAGTTTTCTGTATGAGCATAAGCATCTCTTTAAAGCTACTAGTGTAGTTCACACTCACTAAAACTTTAAATAAATCACAATGCCACAGCGTTGTACACCTTGCTAACCTTACTTTAATCAAAGGTGACAGTTCACTAGAGGAATCAAATCCAGGACACCAGTCAAAAGACCCCAGAAGAACTGTGGGCTTCATGACCTCACCTTCTTGCAGAAAGATAGGCATCTGACCCAAAGTATCTGAATTCCTTCTCCTATTATCCTCCATATTCAGGTTATGACTTGGGTATAGCAGATTCAAGTTCAATTGCTCAGCCTTGGAAAAGCCCACAAAATGGAATGTGGAGGACCATAATAGGTGCTTAAAACCCCTAAATAACCAGCCTTTTCCAGGTTTTACTGAAACTTCAACAGAAACAACATTAAAAATAAAAATTTATTGCAACTAGTATCTTCCCACAAAGTTAAATTCTGGTTAACAGCAGCTAATTGGAAATTTCTGACAATATCATTGTTAGAAGTCTCAACAAGATCTACTTTAAGCCTATTTGCTTTAAAACCACACATGTACAAAACCACATTTTAAATATAGACAAAACAGAACTTTGTTTTCATACAGGCTCAGATTTCAACAGTTTGGCAATTTCATTTGCTTTTCACCTGTCCATCTGTATCCTTCTGTAGCTAAAGGATAATCATGCAAATTTGTTGGTGCTACATAGTGGCAGATAGTTTTTCATTAATGTTTCAGCATGTTTTAGCTACCTACTGGGCTTAAACCACAAATAAAAGGCATATATCAGGGTTCTGTTATTCTTCAGGGTCTTATGATAAGTGAATCTATGCTTATGATTTTCTACAATTACATAAAGTGAAAGGGAAAATTGTACGATTGATGTAATTAAACTCCCATTTTAGTAACATTCAGCAAAAATACTGGCTTACAGAAAATCTGGAACGCAACAGAAACTGGGTAAACTTGTGTCACAGAAGAGACATCACATGACAGAGGGATCTCTGCTGGTTGAAGCTGACTTTCTGGGAATGTGCTCTATATGAATTGATGGTTGCACTACCTTAACAAACAGGAAAAAAAGTCAGCAGAAGGCAAGAGTCCTTATGAGAAAGTATCTCTCAAAGCCAGGCAGACTCCCTCCAGCCATATGTGGATTGCAGCTACTGAATTTTATTTTAATTGTCTTGCAGTATGCACAGGATACGTTTCTCCAGCTGGGCTGATTTTCACTGTGCATGAACAAGTCAAATACCCTATCACTGACCTTGCCAATAGTGAGCAAGGGTAGATAATGCCATTCTTACTGACTTTGGAACTACTACTGCACAAAATCCAGCCACGACCTTTATAAACTGGTGGAGTGGGGAAGAGAGAGGTAAAGAGAGAATATGAATGCCTCACTTCATTTAGCATAGGTTCTGTAGCTGATTACAGTTTGCAAACCAGAAATTTTCTAAAACTCAAAGACTGGGTGTACTTTATCAATGCCAGGCTTCGTTCTGTGTTCCCAAGCAAAAGGCAGCATACTAGAACTGCTTCTAAACCAACAGTTCCCAAAGCCTCACCTAAGATGCCAGTAGAGACGTGGTAAGTTTTCATCTAGCCTGTAGTGTTGTTGCTTTTTTTCAGGAATTGCACTGAATGATGTATTTGGTAGCTATGAAGAAAATATTAGGAGCAAAGCAAAACAAAGGCATAGAAGTCTGCTTCCTCAATGACCCATACATGGGAGAGACACTCAAGAACAAGAAGTATGTGGGGAGAGGAAAAACCACAGCTGGTTACTACTTCTTGCACAGTTCTTGTCAGAGACATGAGTCAAATCTTTCCAGCTGAGCAGAAGAGCCCCCTATTCTAGGCATATTCTTCCTACTCGTGTAAGTGTGGAGTTATCCCCGTAGCCGAATGCAAATCCCATTTTGCTCCCTCTTGGGAATATCTTTTTAAACAAAATACTTTCCCTCATTTTACTACATACAGAGAATCAATTCTTTAAAAAGCAGAAAACCATTAGATTTCAAAGAACTGCTCCCCCTCATCTTCACGGTTTAAGAAGTTTGAACATATTTAAAGCTTTCAAATTTGGCTTTTTGTTTTACTTATTCTACTTTCATTTTTCTGTTTGTTGGAAGATCAGATTTCTTCTTGTACAATTTGCTACATGCTCTTCAAGAGAGGAAGAGGGAAAAAAAATTTAAGAAAAAAACTCACAGTATGGACTCAAGGCTCTCATCCTACTAGGCATATCGTTAGTATGGTAAATGAACATGTCTCGTAGAAATACAGATTTTTAAGCAGGCAGGACATGTTTTGACACAAAGATATTTTTTGTTAGCTCATTTTGTTTCTGTGCATCGCACTCATTCCTTGTCTATCCAGTTGCTGTAAATGAGTGACCAACAGGAAATATTTAAAGGAAATATTGAAGGAAGGCATTGAGATTTCTCTGAAGTTGGCAGCAGCTGCCATTAAGCTGCCACGTAAGTGAGAGTGTAACCTATGAAACCCAGTTCTGGAACTACCGCTCCTTCAGCAAACACTGATTAAAACACCTTGATTATAGGTTCTCCATCTGCAAGGCCCAGACACGTTGGAACTCTATACCTTGCATCGTTCCTTATGTGCTCCATATTCAGAAAGTTAGGGACAAATCTCAACCACCTTTAAATGCATATATTTCAGAATTCCAACACAATATGTGTCACCTAGATTTTATAAACAGATATAAGATAGGCCTGGAATAAGAAATACAGTTACTTTGGACCAGATTCTGAACAGACAGACTTTCAAACCTTAATCGTAAGTCATGTTCTAGTAAGACAGAAATGTAGCAGCTGCCTAACAGGTGCCAAAGCTCATTATACACTTATTTGGTTTTATTGTTTAATTCTGAAGTTTCCTTAGCTGTTCACAGATCTGCTTCTCATCGCTGTTAACACAGAACCAAAACCAAACCACTGAGACATAGCCTGCAGGCATCACTAACCTCGCTGAGGTTCAGCACACAAGACTGCAGCTCGTTCAAGCACAGGTAATTCAGGCTCCTCACATATTAGAGCACTGCTCAGACTCACATGGATTCTCCAAAACGAGAGCCTAACCCTCCCTCTCTCCTGCCCGAGACCTGCTGCTCTACATCAGATGTCAACAAGAACCTTAAGTTTTGCAATTCCAGCCACTCAGTGAAACAGTTTTAACAAAAGGCATGGAGAACTGCTTGGCAGACTAGTTCCCTAAATCTCTCAGCTTGGAGATGTCACTGATAAAACATGAGTTTCAGGATTAGGAGAGTAGACTTTGTTCCCTAGATGTTGCTAAGTGGTGTTATAATCACTTATTTCTGCAGAAATGCTGGAGACACAAAACAGGTCCTTGTTTAAAGAACAGCTGAAAGAACCTTCTTTTCATAGAATGCTCTGGGGTTTGGGATCCCAAACGTATATTGTTTGCCCTGCTGACTTAAGTTTCCAAGAGAGCTCAGAGTGCAGACAGCAGTGTATGCTGCCTTCCATTAGCTAGCTCAATTATATCTTCAAGGTCCTAAAAATGATCCACCAACACCCTCCCCTCCAAAGAAACTCAAACAGCCCACTACAGACAGCATTTACTGTAGTGGTTCACCAGGGTTCAGGCAAGGCAGAAGCAATTTACAACTCTTCACATCTTTAACACAACAATCAACTGCATGATTGGATCAACAAATCAAAAAACCTGTTCTTTCCAGTTGAAAGTGTGCCAAATTAACCCAGCTGTTACCTGAAACAAATAAAGGTTCTCTCCATTAACACAGAACCCAAACCAAAAAGCATACTTTCTTGCAATTCAATTATTGGTGTGCTAAACCAGCACAGAGATGAGCTTTGATTGCCAATCAGTAACAGTGGGCTACATGAACATGATGGAAGGTAAGGATCACAAGTACTGATACAACAGCAGCCTGATGTGGATGCATTATGAAATTTGAGGTATTTAATATATGTATTTTACTTGTATACATATTAAAAATGTATGGCATATTAAAAACAGTTAATCAAGAACCATCAAATTTATTACTTAGAGGAGGTATTTGTAATAATTCAACCCTGAAGAAACGTTACAGTAAAAACTTGTTCTGACCAATGTTACTTCCTATAAAACCCTGGTGTATTATGAAATCTCGGCAGGAGAATGTTGTCTAATATAGGAAGTGCTTTTGTGTTTCTCTCACAAGTTAAAGGGCCAGCTTCCTTCCAACTGATCTGTATCTCATCTATATCTCTGTAGTAGTATTCACTGCTTACATGTTAGTACAAGTGTAAATTAGTATTGATGGACCTCCGGAAATGGTTCGGTAATTTGAAACAACTCTCTCACTCTATTAATCTCACTCTGAAAACCAGAATAACTACACAAGTCCAGGTTAACTAAGATTTCAAACGTGTTGACACATCTCACAAATGCTAAGCATTTCTGGACAGAAGTGCAAAATCAAGTCAACTGCTTAGAAGGAAATACATGGATTTAGGGTCAAGATTTCTATTTCTGTCCCTCTCCCTCCCTAACCAAGATCGCAAATTGCAGTTTATGAGACAACTGCTCAGCAGCTGTCTAGCACTATAGGTCCCTAAGCTTGCAGGTTTCTCCCCATTTGACCTGGAAGTTCCTGCAGCTCACACCTTCGAACAGAAACCTAGACACATACTACACATGGAAACAAAACAGCTAAAAAAAGTGTACATAAGCCCTTACAGAGCTCAGTCCAGAAAACATGTTCAGCGCGCCCATGGAATCCAGATCCTCGTAAAATCTACCAGAAGAGAATGGACTGTAAGAGTAACTGGGTGGCTACAGTTCAGTCAGATCCACAGAAGAATGAGGGACTGAATCCAGCTGTGTACCTACCAGTCCTTGAAAAGCGCTTGGCTGGAGCTTTTAAAGGCAAAGCTCCTGTTTCTGAAGCCAGGCAGCAGTAGGGCTAAGAAAGATTTGGGTCTGGGTCTTGGAATGGCAGAAGACCTGTCTATTACTCATATTTTAGCCATCTAAATTTCAAAAAAGGAAAGGAAAGCAGGATTGCAGGTAAGCCTCGTGGCATGTCTCTTCTAAGCCTCGGCGGCTTGCTTTCAGTATGCCTTGTTTGTCATGAAGGGAGACACAGCAGAAGCAAGAAGGGAGATGGAAGAGGCAGGATGAGACTAAGGACTCACTGCATCCAGAACAAGTTGGTTAATTACGTTCAGAGACTGCTTTCACAGTGCTCCAGTTTCAACCACTGATTTCACTTTACATTTTCACCTGACAACTGAGACTTCTTTTTTACATCTTGGACCCTCAGTATCTGTCACAATTGGCAGGCCTCTCTGGAATACCAAGTTAGAAACCATGAGACTGAGTGAGTTCACTGAGCAGATTTTAGGAAACAAAGTATAAGAGCTTTTATAGAGACAGTTTGAGAATATTAAGTTGAGGAAATACAACCCAGATGAACAGAAACTTTTCAATAAAGCAAAATGGCAATTTTTCTTCCTGTTGAGATTTAAAGAAATTCTTTCTGGAAGAAATAAAAAGTAGATGAAAAACCAGGCAAAAGCCCAGTCTGTGCCATTAATTTGTGCTATAAACACCAACTCCTAGAACTTGTCTTGAGAAACAAAGACCGAAGTTTTCATAAAAACTGACATACTTCACCAAACAAAACTGCAAATGAATTCTAATAATAAATTACCAGTTTATTCATGCACACTATGTCCTGCACAACATTAAAAACATGCATGTCAAAACCTAGCCATATGCTATTTGTGGTTAGCTCCCTTCTGATGAACAGTACACTTGGCTTAATTTGTGAGATCAAGTTCTATTTGCTTTATATATACACACACATTAAAAATATAATGGAAAACGGAGGGTAAGGGAAAAGGACTGAAAATCTTAGCAGCCTAACTTACTGCTAACACAAACACTCCTGTTAGGTGGCTAAAAAAATTAGGTGGCATTAATCTAAGCACAGGTATATTAAAACTTGCAAAATCTTATTTCATATCTAATATATACTTCCAAGGGTAAGCTGCAAGGCACAGCTTCTGTCCCTGCTAAACAATTCAAGCTCCAGGAAATATTTGACACAATCCTTGCTCAGCAAACATCTCAATCTACCATCTGCTGTGTGGGGTGCCACAAATCTGTCAAATGAGCAGATGAAGTCAAAGAATGAATCCCCATGAACGGATAATGGGGGGCACCACCATTATTAAAGTTCTACATAAAACATTCATAAATGCAACTTACAGCATTGTGTGATCTTCTGGATGTTAGAAGTTATGCGTTGGGCTAGTTGATTAGGATCCCCAAAACCTGCACTGTACGACATGGCTGAGTAGATTTGCTGTCACAGTCATCCACGATGGGAATAAGGCAGACAGTCTCCACCTGTTAAGGACACCAACCCCCACACCCCAGAAAACAGAGTTATGTCTTGGTCATTGGTTTACAAATGTCTTCGTAATCTTAAAGAATAATACATAGGAAAAGATTACAGAAAACTCCATATACTAACATTTAGCCTCTCCAAAAACACAGTACTGCAAATGCAGAATTTAAGGGAATGCTTTCTTGGAAAAGTATTAAATAAGAATATGACATCCTTTTTGAATTTCCTATAATAAATCTATTAAGATTCTTAGTAATACACATGGCTTCAGATCTGCAATTACTCTACAGCAGCTATATCACAGAAATTACATCAGTTGACAAACTTGTTATGTATTTCCCCCACTGTAAGCAAAGAAGAAGTATGCATTTTCATTAGTTGCCATTCCAGAAAAAAGCTGTACATTTTATGTCCATGCCAAGTCCTCTGATGAATTACATCCCAAGCCAATTATATGGTTATTTCCATACCACGCATCACCCATCCCACCAATATAACCTAGCATATATAAACCACTGGAAGAAAATCCAGCAGATATCACACAAGAGATCAGAACGAAGGAGGTACCTACTTCCCTTTAAACAGCAATCATTTGTTTTATCCTGTTTCAGCTGCTGTGTTTCTCAATACAAACTAATTCTTCAACAATGTGGGTACACAAATCCATTTTTAGAGGTGGGGTTTTTTTGCACCCAGAGCTATCATATCTTATCTAAACAGATCAAAATCTGACAACACAAATACACACCAATTCATTTGATCTAAAAGCCCACATATACAATCACGCAGCATGTAACTACTAGAGATGTCTTAGCCTTCTTTCCACCCATACAGACCCCATTTCACCACAAGCTCAAAGATACTCTAAATCTAAATTAACAGTACACACCTAAGGATAACATGCAGTGGCAATTTATCTGTTCTGCAGTGAGAATGCAGGCTAATCAAACACATGCACACCCAACACAATCCCTCAGTTTCACCCAGGCTGTGCTTAGTCTTAACTTTATCCCTTCCACCCTCCTGCACACCAGTTTCATGGGTTGAACATTTTAACTTCACCAGTTCCCTGCAGTTACACTGTTCAACCCAAACCACATGCCTTCCAAGCACCAGCCTCTTCTCCTGGCCTGTCGGCTTCTGGTTACAGGTACTGCCACAATTCAGTTTCAGGGAGAGAAAAAAAGTACATTCAAATGTTTAAAAAGAAAAGAAGGAAATGAAAAGGCCAACTGATTTGTCAAGTGTGATACCAGCTGTGCTACAGTTTGAAGACTCAAGTCCTTACGAACTTTTTTTTAAAACAAATAAACAGTCCCTGTTGCTAAATATATTCTTTTACCTTTGGAAATGCCTGTATTAACAGCACAACAACATCCTGATTTTTTTTAAAACATGACTGTTTTCATCTCTCTCTGATATGAAGTATCTCTAGAGAGTGAAGCTGCCAAGACATTGCACTGGTCAGGCACTTTCCACCAGAATTTCACCAGGGATGTAACTACAGAGGTCAGGCTCGTCCCTGCCGCCCTGCAGGTTATGTTACCTCTGCTGGTTGGATAAGCTGCAGCTACCATGAAGACAAACCCTGCATGATTCTGAAATGGCTGCTGCATGAGGGTCCCAAATTGTGCTTGGAGTCTTCAGGCCCTGAAGTATCCCCTAGTAATGAACAACCTGATTGCAGATGAGGCCACGGGGAGTGTATTTGCACTCTTCTACATACTTGCTGCACAATAGCGTCCAAGCCATGCTAGCTCTCTGCAGTATTGTTTCCTGTCTTCAGTCTGTGACCCAAAATAACTTGAATCTGCATGTGGTACAGACAAAGACCGTAGTCAGTCAACCAGCCTAAATCCCACTTACCTGGTCTGAGGCTGGCATAACAACCCTTGATCTTTTTTGGAAATTCTAGGTAATATTTCATTGAATTTTTATTGTAAGACCAAACCCATGCAAACTTTATAGCAAATAAATGGCTCTATGCCTTGGTGTATTCACACGTAAGGAAAACCTACAAATTTAGTGGAAAATACAATTGTAGGCATAAAATCCAAAGAAGCCACCTAAAATAAGCTAGTTTGAAAAAGAAGATTTCTCAGAACTGTTGACAGTTTCTTTTAAAGTTATAGCTATTTCTAGATATGTTAGTAGCATGCTAACTACATCACTAGCACTGGCTAAAAATGCATTTAATTAAACATTATATTTAATGTTAAATGGTAAACATTAAAATGCAGCTGTATGGGAGAAGAGACATCAAAAGACCAAATTACCTTGTGTAGAAAGCCTACAGAACTAACTGAAATCGTTCTTTACAATTGGTTTTAATTCCTTCATATTTGTATTCACCAGACAGCTGCCTGTAACACTGTCCTCAGCAACAGCATTACAATCAAGAGATAGACACAGAATATTTCATCCAAGTCTTGACAAAAGAAGTGATTGACTTTCTTTTTTTGTCTTGACAATTTCTACAGCCAAGTTTCTTTAAACTAGCTACACTGACAAATGGACAAATTGTACAATACATAAGACTTTGAGCTTTTCAACTTTCTAGCTACATAGTTGGGCAGCCAAACACAACACATAATGAGAGGATGTTCAGATGAATGACTGCAAAGTCCACAGGATATAGTTCAGCTTTTTGACTGCACGTGTAGATCTCTTTTATTGTTGATACAATTCTTTGTATCAACACACATATTTCAATTGAAATGTATAGCAAATTTGAAGGATAGCAGTGTAAATTCACAGCTGTTTCACTCCATACAAACTCATCAATCCACCAGCAATGCTATTTCTGAGCACATTAATAATACAGGTTGGTAACAAGGTAAGCTACTGGTCTGGGGAACAGACAGAAAGGTAATGGTTCAGCCATCAGCTCTCATCACCTTCCAGCCTTCACCACAAACTCCCCAAGTCAAGAAAAACAAAACTGAACTGCTCATAGAGAAGATACATTTTGTATTTGATTATTATTAAATGGGAAGTGTGAATCCTTCCCATTCTACCTCTCACAGCAACATGGGCATCTGAACCAAACTAACACCCTACTTCTACGCACGCACCCTTAGCTTGTTAGCGATGAGCTACTCAAACTCCTCTGAAAGCACAGATAGCTGAGCCCTTGGGAAGTCAACTGGAGTTTTGCTAATGACTTTGACAAGGTCAGGGTTTCAATCACAAGGAAACAAATGTGCACCAAGCATTTCCTTCCATACCAAGGTGATAGGATCATTCATTCATCAAGACTCTGAACTTCCATAGAAATTACCCCTTCTCACTTCCACAGCATTTAAGTACCTTGTCATGATATATTTTGGTATTATTGCCTGCATAACTTTTAAAATGGGCAAGTTAACAGCCTGCTGCAGTTGAGTGAAGTACACTTTGCATTCAAACTGGAACAGAGCTGCATTTGTGGTAAGTCTTCAGTTCCCCTAAAGGTTTCAGTCAGGTGTAAGCTTCTGATTGTACTTTTCATCTTCCACTCAACATCTCTGTCTTTGAATGGAAGTATACCTAGCGGCAACTGGGCTTGTCAAGCTGCTGAAGGAAGTCTGAAGAACTACTGGCACAAACAAAACAAAGAATCAGAACACTTCATCAACACTCACTGAAGCAAGACCTCTCTGTACATACCTGAAGTTTAAAGAATTCAAAGGTTTGCTATACATTTTTCCTTATTTTCTGCATTAACTGCTTCCTGCATCACACTGTCACTCTGTATCCAAGGGAAAAATGAACCTTATCATCAACATGCTTTCTAGAAAAGTTGTTTGTCAGTCATAGGAAAAGACATACTTTTCCTCTGGTATTTCCAGTCAGATCACTGTCGAACAAAGAGACAAGAATACAGGAACTCCACCACCGAGCAGCTCCCCAATGCCATTCTCAAAAGTTCCATCAGGACAAAATAATGCAATGTGAGAAGCACAGCACACATTAGATCTCAGCAGTAGCTGCCTAAATATCTTGCAGGCTCCAGTCTGCTACAGTTGATAAATACCTAATCTATTCTGTATTTTCTCATTTAGATATTTTAAGTTTTCCTTCTGTCCTATAAATCTAGCCCATATACACTACGATAAGAATCCTTAAGCAGTAATTTTAGTGTTTAAGCAATTCTTTAACATCAGTACCTAGAAACGTTTGCACGGATCCTTCACTTTCAAAGAACAAAATGTACATGCTGCATTCCATAGAAACAGTTGAAAATTTAAATCTGATCTGAACTAGGATTTAACGCCTTTAAATATCCAAAGACAAGTCATGGGACTTGTATGTGATTATTTTTTTTCCTAAATAAAAGTCACAGAAACAAAGCTTCTCCAAATAACTTCTAAATGGGACTTCCTTTGTAAACTACTGCCAGAAAGAGTGAAAACCCTTCAAACAGGGTGAAAACACAGGCAAAGATGAAACTGCTGAAAAACTTTGGCAAAAAAATATTGCAGCCAGTCACAATGTTAGCTACAGGAAATTTGTATCATGGTTACGTCCATGATTAGTACAATTTCTGCAACTTAACACTGCTTGATCTATTTCACCTCAGTAGGTTTTACCACCCGAATACTGAGATGAGACAAGGTAAATCGCTGGAGTGACTCTGGCACCTACCTAAGCCAACTCGAAACACATCACCATCTTCAGACAGCATCTCCTGTTGACCTTAGCAGCAGCTTTGCAGCAAGCAAAATTAACCTTAACCACCCCCACCCCACCCCCCAGCACACTTGGAATAAAGGGCAGACCCTATGCTGTAAGATAAGTACTCTGTTACAGCACCTGAGGGATTCTTATAACTGACTCATACCAACTGACTTTGCAATATACAGGTGAGCATTAAATCTGTCACTATTTCCTCTAGTGGGGATGGCTGAGGTGAAGTTTTTTCTGAATTTAACTATTTTTTTCCTCTTACATTTAGGCTGAAATATTTAAAGATAGAGATTGCATTTCCTGCTTGGTGTTTTTACAACTTCTAATGTGCTGGAATCCTGGCCCACAAAGGCAGGCTGGAGACTTCCATAATACAAAACCAACCATGGAGTATAATAAACAAGCAAACAAAATAGCAGTAAATTAAATCCTTCCTTTTGCTGAAAGAAAAAAAAAAAGTTTCCAGATTTTCTTTTATCATCAAGTTTCAGGCAGAAGTCAAACTTGAAACCATACAGGGTAGGGAAAAGCAAGCAAAGTTCATTTTATTTAAAACTGTCTTTGCTCTACTGCAGCAACGCTAACATAAAAGATGACAAAGGGCAATTTTTGTTCCATTCTGCCCAGTTCTCTTAGCCTTGCCACATTAGTCATCCTGAAACACACCAAAGTCAAGCTTACATCGTGTAATGGCTAGAAGTTGGGGGTTTTTTTAGAAAGAAAAAAAAAATTATTAGGTTGTGCCACTGGTTAGTTTTAGTCATTTTCCCTACAAACAAAGATGTAATTTAACACAGTGGCATTTAGAACTGCCCAATGTGCAAAACTAAATTACAGAAGCCTAAAATACTATCAAGTGTAACGTATCACCAACACTTAGCATATACAGCTAAAAAAATTATGCTTGTCTAATTCATCCACGCCGATATTTATAAGGAACTAGGTGAAGGAAGCACATAGCTTTCAGAAGCATAACATAACATATCAGTTCTTGAGGAAATGCCTTGAGTAAGGGAATTACATTCCCTAGGAGTGCACAGAGTGTTTAGAGGCCTGACAGTAGACAGGAAAACAAGCACTGGGCACTGGAACTACTGTGGAGGGGAGGGAACAGGAGGGCTGAAAACGGACCCAAGACGACAGTTTCTTGTACTGTTAGTAGACAAACAACATGTTATGGGAAAACGAAGCAGGACCAGAACCACAAGATGTCCAGCAGTTCCTAACAGCAGCTTGTTCACTTTGAACCAAATGCTCAGATAAAGAACATTGAGGCAGAAGGTATCTTCGCACAAAATCTGACTGTGCTGGATGTCTAGTCTCTCTGAGGTCAACCAGGATGCCAACGACTACATATAGCTCATGGTCTCCTTTTTTTCCTCTCCTCCCCCAAACAGTTTCACTTCAATGTATGCCACCAAAAAGAGCGTTACTTAATATTCAGATACAAGATCACAAGAGATGTCTTCGTGACGGGAACACAAATACAGTTTGTAACAATGCCACCATTTAGCATCACTTTCTTCTAATTTTAACATATAGCATATAACTTTTTTTCTTCTTTTCTATTAACAGCACTTGAACAAAACCTCAAGCTCCAAGCAGAAGGGCTGTGCTGCCAGCAAAGCACACACCTGGATGACGATCGGCCAGGAGGGCTCTGCTCGCCCTGCTGGCACGTCATGCTGCCTTTGCACACCTTGTTCATCAGTGGAGAGGCTCGCAACACGTGAGCACATCACTCCTGGAAAAGTATCCTGGGATTTTATAAATGAGCTTCAGTCAAGACACAGAACCTTGCATTCCATGCAAAGCAGGATGAAACCCTTCACTTCCTTCTACAGTTTCAAGAAGTGCCCGTTTCTGATGCAGCGGTAGGTGGTTCACCAGGCAAGCAGACATAACATCGGGCCTGGGGCCTGATGTACCAGGCCCAGGCTCGCTGTTTACACAGGTGGTTTTTATATCTGCCTTCCTCCTACTGATGTGCTTTGCTCACCTCGGATCTGGAACAGCACGGAGAGCATTTCAACACAGCAAAGGTGGCCATCCCGCCTTACGGTTCGACATTAGCTGCTGTAAAACCCCGGCTGTAGGCCCCGAGTCTCTCCTTGGAGCATCAGGGTCAAGGCCAAGCCCAAGGCCACGACACCGGGGGCTGTCACGGCGATGGGTGCGGGGGAAAGGGTGGCGGTGACACAACCGACCGCAGCCCCGGCCCTGCCCGCCTCACAGACCGGTCACCGCCGCTCGCCCACAGTCGCCCCTCTCGCCCCAGGCCAGGCGGCACCGCCGGGCCGTCCCGGCCCGGGGGAGGGGGCGGCGGCCCCGACCCTAGCGAGGGCCGCGGGGCTCCGCGGCCTTGCCCGCCGCCCTCTGACAGGCTCCCCCGGGCCGGCCGCCCCTTCCCGGCCAGCCGGACACCGCCCTGAGCGCCCCCTCCTCCCGGCGGGCGGCGAACACCCCCAGCACCCAGCCGGTACTCCCTGCTCTTACCCGGCCCTGACGAACCTGCTCCCACCGGGCGCGGCGGGCGGCGGCGGCGGCAGGGCGGGGAGGGGCGGCCAGGCCCCGGCCCGTTCCCGCCCCGGCCGGCCGTGACGGCGGAGGCGTGGGGAGGCGGGGCCGTGCCGCTGCACCGCCCGGCGGGCTGGGCGGGCGGGGCCGGGGGGCCGGGCCGGCGGGTCTCCCGGCTGCGGCGCCTGAGGGGCGGCGCCGCTCGGGCCTGCGGCTGCTGACAGGGCCCGGCGGCTCCCTCCGGGAACGGGCAGACCCTGCCCCGCGCAGGCTCCTCCGGGAGCCGCAGCCCTGTGCGGGTGGCAAAAGTGGAGCGGGGGAGAGTGTAACGTAAGGGAAAGGTTCTGTTGTGCCGGGGGTTAAGGGGAAAACCTGAGTAAGAAAACAACATTACAGTGAAAAATACAGTGGTAGTACATTAATACCCCGCTTTGAAGCGCTGCCTTCAGTTTGGTCTCTTTGTCTTTAAATTGGAATGGACACTTAGTAAAAGGTGAGCGAAAAAGTACATTTAAAGGTGCCACTAGATGAAGAGATTTATATTTAGCTGAGCGAGGGGCCAAGCGATGCCAGAACAATGACAGATGAGGGGTGCGCCGACACGGTGCCCAGCGCTGGGCTGGGCTGGGCAGGCCAGGCCGCGGCAGCAGGCCCCAGGGCGGCGGCAGCTGTGGCTCCTGGGAGCGACGGGAGCAGGGACACAGGGAAACTGCCCTCTGCCTGAGCCAGCTGCCTGGCAAGAAGCGACAGGTGAGCCTTGAGGCCGCCTGTGGAGCAGCTGGGGTGCTTCTGTATCCTCCCCAGTTCCTCAGAGGGAAAGTTACAGGACCAGGTGCTCCCCAGAGCCCCAGGGTTAGGCTGCTTCATCTGCAGCGTACCCCCAAGCGCATTAAATACCGCAGACAAACCAGCACATGGCACCTGATTTCTGGGAACACCGTCTCCCCCACAAAGCCCAACCTTGCCTAGGGAAGAGCTGCAGATGCTGGAAAGTGCAAGTCTATTTCTGCCACATCACAGATCTTGGTCATTGCTAGGATTTAGAAATAACTAGAGAAGTGGAAATGTTAATAACATCTTAACCAAATAACACTTAACAGAAAAGACCAATAAACTGCTAGCGCAATAGAGTGAAGTTTGAGGCCTGAAGTAGACAAGGCTACCCTTTACATAGGTGGTTCCTGATGTGTCTCAAAGCATGCTGAGAGACAACATAGCTTCTGAGACTTATATGTCTGTATTTAGTTCCTATGTTAACTGGTGCTTAGAAATGTCTTTCTCACTTCCATAAATTACAGTTACTAAGGAAAAAAACATTCTGATACTTCTGTTTGCTGCAGGAATCTTGTATACATCTTCGTTCTAGTTTTAATAGGTTATTTTGATTAGCAGTAATCTTAATGCTGCTACATGCACAGGGGTTTGCCCCCATGCTGTTGACATACTGAAGCTGATAAAAAATGATCTCACTAGATGGTTCACTAATGAGAGTATAATGAACATCCCTCCTGAATTAAGGCCTAACCTTGATTTTTATCTCCAAATGCTTGTCTATATATATAAACTCCATTGATTGAGCCCAGTCACTCTTGCTTTATAAACCTTCAGATAAAATCACTGTCAGTTTTTCTCCACAAAACAATAAATCTTTTGCTATCTGATTTCAAATATGCATTTCCCATTAAAAGAAGTGACTCTTCATTACTGAGAATACTTCATCTGCAATGACTACTTGGGTATATTTTTTGAAGCATCACAGTCATCACTGATCAATGTTCATTCTCATGCTATGGAAAAAGGGTGTCCAAATGCTTTCTACTGATGCTGGATATTTTATGAACAAAATGCGTTCACCTGCTGTTAGCTCACTTACCATCATCATCCACCTTTTATTGTTAAATAATGAAAAATATTTGTGATATGATTCTTTAACTTAACCGGTTCCAGCAAAGATGTTACAGCCTGGGAGGAAAATCTGGATTCTAAAGCAAACTTTTCATTAAAATGTTGTCCGTACTATGAAAATATTTAAATAGCCTCTTTAATATTATCATATGGAATGATTATGAAGATACAGTTACTAGACCAGCCAGAAAGTCCTATTTATAGATCAGATACTGCTAAGAGCATGTTATATCCTTGGAAGATTTCTGTTTACTCCTGTAGAGAAGCCATTCACTTGGAGAACGTGCACTGTTTTGCCCTTTTATATAAAACAAGAAGATTCCTTCAGTTTCCTCTGCTAGCAATGGTGCACGGAGAGGAGTTGTAAAGAAGCCATCTCTAAATGTTACTGTCAGAGATGCTGAAATGAAGTGCTGCTATACAATTCTATCTCTAAACTGATTTCATCAGCTTCTTTCTAGAGCTTCCAACAGCATTGCCTGGGGATTGAGTTCAGAATCATGTATTCATTTACTTTTACTGTTACTTTTGGAGTGTGATCAGATATCAATTGTTTCAAAGAAACAGGGAAAGCTCTGGGGAAAGAAAGGGGAAAATGTTGAGACTCTGCTATGCATAGGCACGGCATACCATGAAGAATGCTCTGGATATTCACTGACCAAAGATCAGAGTATTTGCTAGTTATATTCCTGCTATTGTGTGTAAAACTGAACTAAAAGGGATGTCACTTCAAACACATGCTGTTTAAGAATCCACACTCAGTATGATATCTGATGTTTGAAAGAGTTGGAAGTTAAACCACACCAGCACAGTTCAATTTTGAAAGAGCACACCTTCTTCCTAGCCCAGTATCCAAATCTGTCCCATGTTCCTGAATCTGTATTTCTGCCTCCCCTCTCCTACTTCTGCCCTGACACCTAACCAGTACATACGTGGGCCCAGCAGTGTGGGTGGCACAAGCACTGAGGCTGCTGGTGACACAGGAGCGAAGCACTCATTTCCATGCAGCTCCCCATGCCTGCACAACGCATGATGAAATGAAGGGGAAGCAGCCCAGCCCTGGCCTCGTATTCCTGATGAGTGTTCTCCTTCCAGGGCGTGGTGTGTAATTTAACTTATGGGGAAATCTCATCCTCTGCTATCGTATTTTACTTGAGTGCCTCTACCTTTAGGTATTAAGAGCAATGCTGCCAGTATTTGGTACCGACGGCGAACTGCTGAGCAGGGCTCTCCAGGTAGTTCTTACTGATGCATTCCACCATCAGGAAGAATTCCTCTTGTTGTCGTCATCATCTCCATTTGCTAATTTAATTAAAATATCTGCTACAGAACCTGAAATGAGATTAAGTTCCTATTACACCTGATGCTGTCAAAATTATGATGGTTGACAGTTGCCAGCCTGAACAAGCTTATGGGTTAATTATATTACAGAATGGCCTGTAAACCAAATTTGTTTAAAAAAAACTGTATTGACCATTTGCATGCTTTTTAGGCTGGTACTTGGTCTCCAGCAGCAGTAATTAACACTGTAGCATATGTTTTAAATAAACAGAGAAAAAATCTGTTCCCAATATTAATGTTTCCTAACAAAAAAAAAAAAAAAAAGAAAAAAGTTTACTATCAACTTATTTTCAAATCTTCCTTTGTCTTACTTTGCCTTTCTGTTTAATTTTCGAAGACCATATTATATGCATTTCATCTGCACTAATGAAATGAGCTGACATTATAATTTCAAAGCCCAATCTTTAATTAAGTAGAACCTGCAAATACATAATCTTTTTAACTTAAGCCAGACCATTTAGAAATGATAAAGAGTTATAAAGGGCATAAAATTAAATGGCAATATTTTATTCAGATAAATAAATACAAAATTACAGAAGGAAAAATATAAAAATATTAAAAATAAGAAAATATAGGGACTTTGAGGCCAGCAACTAGCTCTGATAGAATCCAATAGATTTTAATTTGGAAAATTTGAGGTCATTGTTGAGCAATCAATCTTCATCATTTGATGAAGCAACTCCTCATTTTACAATTCTTAATTACCTTCATTGCTTTTCGAAACGTGGAGAAGAAAAAAAACCACACAAAGGCATTCTGACAGAGTTTGGCTAGGTAAACCAAACAGACACCAAAAGCAGGGGGACAGAGGTGGATAATTATTAAACTGTTATTTAATGATAGTTGCAAAATGTGGTGTCAGAAAATCGAGAAAGCAGTTCTGGTTACCCCAGCTTTTCCTTCTCACTTGTTTGCTCTGCCATTGTCACTTTATATATCAGTATTCCAGGTTCTGTTTTTCCCTCTCTCCATTGTTCCAGCCTTGTTTGTTGTTTAGCCAAAAAGGAGATCTGTCAACAATTGGATGATGTTATGGCATAGTCCTTACATGGCAGCATAGGCGGCGTTAACCCACCAAAGAAATAGGCTCATCCACTTCCACAGAATAAAAGACAGATTATGCAATGGGGCTAAAAAAAGGAGTGGCTGATTAAATGCATTTATGGCATATACCCTCTGTAATCTGTTGAGGACTGGTAGAAAATGTCTCAAAAAACAACCAGAAACTCAGTGGAAGCTCCCTTTGTTGCTTTTTCTGCAGTGAGTTCAGAGCAAAAGGTGTCAATGAAAGATGTTAAGATGACCCTAAGACATGACTGGGTTTGAGACCTGCAAATTTCTACGTAGTTGAATATCTAAACTTCTATTATATGCCTTGCTTAAGCTTGGTTCCCCACAGATGGGTATCTAACACCATTTTAGATGTCCAGATCTGTTCTACCCGACTCTTAGGTGCTGCTTGATTGGTGCTGGATGCTAGCCCCATGTAGACAGCTCAGGTTCCCTAAGGCATCTTAGGTGTCACTAGACAAACTATTCATAGCCTCTAAATATCCACGGACTACAGCCTGAGCTTAAACAGCCATTCTGGTTGTAGCTGTAATCAGTGCTTAGACATTTACCATTAATATAAACACCTACCCATACACATTGCATTTGCCTTAGTGTCAAAATTTGTCCCACAGTCTAGGTCTTTCAAGGTGTACTACAGCTTTCCTATATACTTCTATGGTAATTTGACACCTGTTTTTTTCTAAGAATCTGATTCTGCCTTTCACTCTTTAGCCTGGGTTTGGTACCCTTATTATAGAAAATCTACAGCTGTATGCAGTGGGGGTCAGGATTTTACCTTCTGCTACAGCATGAATAGGCAGAGGAACAGTAGAAGAAGCCTTAGCTTCCGTCCTAAGAAACAGTGGAGACTAATATAGCAGACTGGGGCGATATTAGACACTGGGAGAATGAGGTAAGATGGAATGACACTGCAACTCTAAGCACAAGGCTTCATAAATGTCTCATTTTAAAAACACTAATATTTTGTGGTCACACTCTATTCAGGTCATCCCTGAAAATAACACAAAAGCCCTCTTTCTCCTCTCCTTCCTCCAGACATATGCTTTAGCTTTATGTATTTTGAATACCGGTATTTTTTCTGACCAGGGTCTTAAGATTATGGATGAAACTGAGAAGAATTTGAGATGAACAGATGTCAGAACAGATTACAACATCCCAAAGATGTAGCTCATTTGTACCAGTAGATAAAATTGTTCTTGCCATGCAAAAAACATACCAAGAAGATAAAAAAGAGGGGAAAAAAGTTTTATTATTTAGTTTATTGCATATATTAAAATATGCAGCTGCTACAACAATCACTGTATTGCCATGATTTCCTATAGAATATCTGATGTGCAATTTCTTTCTTTTGTTCTCACACATGTAAGGCCTGATTCAATTGCCTGCTGCATGTAGTGAAAAATTGACCGCTCTTCTCAGTCGGCTATGGGCATCTGCTGCTCTTTTACTGTTAGTTGCGTGCTTTCTGTAGCTGTTTGTTCTTTTAACATTTGTGACTCAGAAAATATGCAGCTGACTATAGGACAGAATGAC
Organism: Falco naumanni; assembly: GCF_017639655.2. Taxonomy (NCBI): domain Eukaryota; kingdom Metazoa; phylum Chordata; class Aves; order Falconiformes; family Falconidae; genus Falco; species Falco naumanni. The sequence goes on along the minus strand of NC_054059.1, from coordinate 54,605,918 downwards.
TTTTTTTAGAAGGCACTAAAAATCTGAACAACTTTCAAACCCAATAATAGTTTTACATACAACTAACAGAAAAAGAATACAAAATCAATGGAGTTGTTATTTGGCTGCTTGTTAATTTTCTATAGAAGAGACTGCTTACTACAATGTAATTTTTTTCTGACAAAATGTTCATAATAGTGAGGTAGAAAATTACTCCCTTATGAATAGTACAAAATTTAACCATGCAGCTTGCTGCTGAACAGAGATCTCAACTCATCAGCACCTACAGTTTTAAAAATGGCCTCATGAAAGCACATAAACATAGCCGAAGAAAACTGAGAACCTATGCTGACATATTTTGCTCAGCCCAAATATGTAAGCATGAGTTATGTCTGTAAGCTGGCCTGCTCATGTGTTTGGAAACAAACACACAAAAGAGCATGTGGAATCTCAGGTTTGTCAGGGGAAAGAAAATAAAAGAACAAAACATAAAACATTGTAACATCTATTGATACCTGGAGTTGGAGTACCCCGTGCAGTTCTTGTCCATCTTCCCCTTCCTTCTAACTCCCTTTATGCAGTAGGAGTAGAAAACATACAGAACAATGCAAAAAGGGTGTCCAAAGGTATGGAGTAGCCCTCTTGCACACACAGATCAAACAAAGATTCCATGGGTTTCAAGGTCAATACTGAGGAATTCAGGATAGTATCTTCCCTTGGCTTAGGGGCATGTCCCTGTGGGCTAGAAAAATAATGTAAAAAATAATGGTATAACCTTGCTCTCTCGTCTACTGTTGACCACTAGCTTAAGTAGACATTTTGTCTCACCTGTAGTTGCATCCTTATGCCTTTTTGTATTTAAAAAACAACATATGCCCCATGTAACTTTGTAAATCAGCACCACCTGCTTTTTGTAAAAATTAGACATTTGCCTGTGAAGGAAGTCTCTTCAGAAACAGGCAGCAACTCTTTCCGGAAAAGTACGGACAGGGTCCTCTTTGGAGCTGATTACAGTCAATTTTCAAATGTTTGTTGGCATCGCACAACAAATGCAAGACTTTGATAAGAGTGTGCTGGGACAAACGTTGTGGAAGGTGATGGCATGTCTATTTAAACTGGGATCTGCCCAAGCCAGCTGTTTAAAAAAAAAAAAGAAAATAAGAAAATAAGTACTAGCTAAGTGGATGTTGGCATATATTAACGAGAAGTGCTATGATGATACAGCCTACAATATTTTCTACAGAGTACAGGAAGGCTCTGGTCATTCCTGCTGTAGATGTCCTAGATGTCCTAGAACAAAAGATCCAGTGAGTTAAGACTAGTTTCACAGCTTTCCTGAATCAACAATAGGAAAATTCCTAGGCCAAGGGATTGCAGGCACAACTGAAGCAAACCAAATGAACATGCCAAACATAACTGGGTGGGTAATGAAATCTAGAAGAATGTCTACCATGGTGTCAATGGTAAGGGGCAACCAGCTCCTACAGCTATCCCAAGAGTTTGCTGCTTTCCTTTTCCTCTTGAACGCTCCTACATGTAGCTGAGACCCAATAATCCCACTCATTGTTTTTATCAGCCTGGCTTCCTTGTTAGCCACAGTAAATATTTTTACTTACAAAACTATCTTTATAAGGCAAGGGAAGAATAGTGGGAAGTTCAACCACTCCCAGATCTTGTTGAACAGGAGGTAACAGCTATCAACAGCGCGTGTCTTCCAAAAAATGGCCCAGTCCTTCTGCTATTACTATAGCATAGAGGACAGAGGTATAAGCCATAAGCACTGCCCACTCCATCCCAATGTAAATGCAGGGCACTCTTATGGCGAACTTGACAGTGCTTTGCTGATTGACTGGATAACAAGCAAAACTGAATTCCAAATCAAATATAAGAATAAATGCAGTTTATTATAATACAATATAATAAAGGAAAATAGCATGCCATATGATAAAAGGAAACAGTACTTGTTATTATGCACAATATGATAAAAGAGCAATAGGAGGGAAGCATCAAATCATTACTGCAAAGCGTTACAGAGACTAAGAAAAGGACACATCACCAATTACCAGCTTAACATCATCCAGGTCCACACTCTGGCTGCGAAGCCCCACTGCAGCTGGTGCCAGGAGTCTCTTGGTAACTGGGAAAATTCCTACATGTTGCGTCCACCCGTAGGTGAGGCTTCTGCCCAGTCCCAGACCTTGCTCGCCTTTATCCTCAGTGAAAAACAAAAATAGTTTACACACCTAGTGTATGTAAACTTGTAAGTTTAGGCTAAGTGCAGGCATGCAGTATCTCATGATTCATAAGGTTCACACATGCCAGGGACATTGGCAGACACCCAAGCGTGGTGGAGTTACTGTCATGACACAGCCGCACACAATATTTATGTGTGGATGGTCCTGCTCATATCTTGCTTGTTCAGGGGGCTCAGGACAAACACCACCTGCTCGTTAAAGTTGTCCTTGAGCTTCCTGAGCTCACCGTCCAAGTTAAATGATTCCTAATTGAAGACAAAGACTTTTTCATAAGCAGTAATCAATTTAATAATTTTCAACACAGGTAGGGTAGAGCAAAGGGTCACAGATGGCACAGTGCCAATTGATGAAAATGAAACACAGATGAAATATGGAGGTCAAGCAAAAGAGTGTGTCCAGAAAGGTGTGTAGCCTACAGAAGTCACCTCCAAAATACCAGCAGCTCTTCCTGGACAGGATGGTGCTGAAGGGCAGCACAGTCAGCCCCAGGAGGACATCAGCAGGGTCGAGGGAGAGGAGCGGAAGATTGGTGGGGCTGTGCAGGGCTTTGCAATGGGAAACCGTGATGATGACAGGCAGGCTCCCCAGCACCATGATCAGTGTGCTCAAGGCACAGGTCAGATACATGGCCAGCTGAACCCCAAAGGGGTTTAAGGTCCTGTACCAGGAGCCATTTGCTTCGTAGAACAAGGTGACGAGCATCCCTTCCTCAGCACTGGGACCCTGGACTGAGCTCATGACAGTCTGCCCAGGTCCCACCGCCTCCGCTGACTCTTCCACAAGCCTAGAAAAGGATTCACCTTCTAGCAGAAGTGCCAAATGGCTAACCTGAAATAAAGGTAATAAAAAGGCAGGTTAGAAGAAGAAATATCTTTTAATCAAATAACTTTTTTTAAAGCAACTGGACAGTTTCTGTATTTCAAGTGAAAAAATGAGTCTGATTTATCTGTTGTATATGTCTATTGAAATAAAGCATCTCCAGATCAGTGTATTCAATTTTTGTGATATCATTTTTTATATTATATTTTGGTTTTCTTTCAGCCAATACCACATGTAGTCCAGGAAATGCAGCAAATCCAGAGGTGTGTGGGCAAGCAGAAAGTAAAGAGAAGGTCTGCCTTCGAAGGGAAATCATTGCTGAGTAACTGGCATTGCAACACAAAGCTCCTTAAGAGATTTGAAAGCTGACTCTCGTATAATGGGACACTGGTTCTTCTGAATTTCCTTGGAAATGAAGTTTCAGTTTAGTTATGATTCTTTTTATTAAGTAGAAGCTGTGAAGTGATTATTCCAAACCATGTAACTTCTGATTGCAAAGGAAAACCCCTCAGGGCAAGCTGCTCATTTTATAGTGTTCTGGCTATGGGGATATATATAGGTATCCATTGTGTTGATGACATAAATATTCAGCAAGACAAACAGAAATATTGTTATGTGCCCTAAAGATCGCCCCTACTTTTTACTTAAGAAATTGCTATTTAAGTTTGAAGTTATTTAATTTTTAATTTGAACTGTAAGAAATATAAGGTATTAATAGATTATAATGGATTGTTCCAGCAGTCTTTTTAATAAATCAGATAACTGAATGATATAATTTTTAACAGTAAGACAACTACAGTTCAATACATGATATTTTTCAATATGTATTTTTGCTCTTGAAATGACTGGTGTAATAGCTGGTATAATATTCCCACCTTCCCTGTCTTTCCCAGCAGCAGCAAAACATGGTAGCCAATCTCTCTTATTTCCATAAACTTTTAAATCAGGAATATTTGCGGTAAAATATCTCTTTTCATACAATGTGAGCTGTACTGCAGTGCACTGAAATCCTTTTCTAAGTACATGTCTACTGCCTGAGTGGAAAGTGTGAGATGTTATATAAACCAGATGGAGAAAGAGTCCCTATAGGTGACTAATATACCTCAGGGGCATAGAAAGACTAGGGTGTATTTGGCAAAAATTGCCATTTTCTAGAAAGAAATTGAAATGCACATGTACTGAGCTGCTGTTGAATCTCTGAAGATTTATAGCAGAGGTTGCTGTGAATTTTCTTTCTTTGGGTCTTCCTGCAAGAAGATGCAGCTAATGCCAGCTCATCCTGGAGCATCGGTGACCCTCACCCCATGGAGGCCTCCCTTGCCTGCTCCTGAGCCTCAGTCTCCCCAAAATCATGTCTTTCACTTCAGAAGGAGGTACATCAGGTACCTCTGGATTTTCCTTGTTTCCTCCATAGCAGTCCTCATTTCTATCCACAGTATAAGCTGGGTGAAGATGTGGATACACCAGCCTTCATTCCTGGATGACTTTGTGATATTTCTTTGACGCAGTGGAACGGCCTGTCTTAACATGGACATTACAGAGACAGCTATCAGACGGGAAAGTCCTCGATTTTTCATCTTAGTCAGGATACAGGGGTTTAGAACAAGCTTCTCACTTATTGGTGAAAGTTTTCCCGGTGCTCAGATCCTCCACTTGTCGCCTGCTCAGTCAGGGTAAGTTCATACCAGCACCTTAAGGGACTCCGATGGGACACCTCTCAGGGCTTGTCTTCTTCCTTGCTCTGCAATTAGTTTTTTACAAGCTCTCCAATATGACCACTGTCCCTTCATCTTCCTTACTGTGAGTTTCTTTGGTTAAGTTGCCTGCTGCCCAGCTCCCCTCCCCTCACTCTTGACATTTTTGAGTCACTCTCTGCCAAAGGCAGCTGACACCCAGCAGAGAGACTGTTAGAATAAGGCTGAGGCAATTGTTTAGACTGAATTTTTAATATGAGAAAGAGTGAAAGTCAGCATCAGTTTCCGTATAATTCTGTTTTGTGCCAGGACACAAATAGCAGCTATTACTACAAGGATTTGAAAACTCCTACAAGAGCAAGAATTTTTTATTTTTTCAGTTTTGCTTCAACAACAATTTAAGGTGACATTTCCACACTACTAAAAAACCCAGTGAAAAAAGGTATAAATTTGGCATAGTACTCCTATGTGCTGAGCTGGAGATATGCTGTAAAACTTCCAAGAGATTTGTTTCTCCTTTTCCTATTTCCACATTTTAACAAGTGATCATTTACTTTAAGATTGTCAGAGGCTTTTGGACAGCTTTTGATATTAACAATAGGAGTTTTGTCCTTAGTGCTCTGACATTTTCATTAGTTTTCATTCTTATATTTTACATGCAATAAAGTATTATTCTCATCCAATTACTTTGTCATTCAAATTCCAAGTAAAATCACATCCTTGTCAAAATACTTACCCTTTCGAGCTAGCTAGCTGTTGTGGTGCCTCTAAAGTGATTGTAACCACCCCTAATGGGAACAACATGCAACAAAACACTCTCAGCTCGCCCTTCCTGCATACATTACTTGTTGGAATTGCTTTGTGGTTTTTCCCCTCTTTTCTCATCTGGTCATGGGAAAAGAGATCCATTCATGATTAAGAGAAGGCTCAAATAGTGACAATGTAGGTCTTTTAAACTGTATCAACTTCAAAAGTAAGAACATTGTCATAAAATAAAAAATGCCAGTCATACTCAAGATTTTCTTTTTTTTTTTTTGCCCTTTCTTCTTTGGGCAAAATCGCTGCGTGTGGTCTCAAACTGAACTTTTATTGAATGTACTATGCAGCCTAGTAATCCACAGGAAAACGCACACACACAAAAAGAAGGGTAAATGTGCTATCTGATATGGCTTGATCTGCAGTGAAGACATGCATAGCCAATATATTTTTTATTGAAACTACTGCACATAACCTCTAAGATCTTCCAAGTCTTCTAAGTAACCTTTGAGTCTAAGTTCCTTAAAATAGAACAAGACATTTTCAAAGGATTATAGACTTCCTAAGAGGGCCATCATCAGTGCCCCTTTGCTGTGAAATTTTTCCTCACATCTTCCAAAAGAGTTAGTCTGGGATCCCTAAATAGAATATAACAGTATGAGAAGGCTATGGGCTTCCCAAGATGACCTACATTGAGCTAGCAAACCTAAACCTCAAATCTTCTGTCACATGTTATTACAGCCATATAGCCTATAGTGCAGCCTTTTGCTCTCCCTTGGAGTAGTAAGAAGTGATCCTTTCCGAAGAAGTCAGCATATTGTATATGAGTGTTTTATCATTACTGCAAAGTGATGGAAATGTCTGTAGACTACTGACCCAGGCCATTTATTGTTTATTTAAAATTTAAAATTCTACTAGGTGTAGTGCACCCCACCTCTGTGCAGACAGGGGATCTCCACAGGCTGTGGTTTGTGTTTTTTCTTCATATTTTTTACACAGAGAGCAGCACTTGACCTTCAGTTTTGTAACTATGGAAAATTCCTGTCCGTAGCACTTACAAGAAATTGTTGCACCTGCTGCGTCCTGTTTTTATGTAACTTTTGCTTTATGTTTTCCTGGTCTTGCTTACACTGGTCTGTGTTCTGTCCATTCAAGCGCTCATACAGGACATATCTATATGAGCAGTTTCAGAAGCAGTACCTCTGTAAGTTAACTGTGGCAGATTAAACCGTGTTAGAAGTGGAAGTGAACATGGAGAGAGAACTTGTCACTGGCATTGTCCCCATCTGTAGCATCTTTGTCCAAATTCCAACTGAAGGATTAAAACTGAGGAGATTGTAGATTAGAGAAGGAGTAGAAAAAAAGATCATTTAGTTCAGGAAGTTAATAAAAAGATTTAATCGGTTCAAATATATTATGTGTTATCTTTGAAATTAACAACCCACATACTTGTTTCAGTCTAGGGTTGTCTTAACTCAAAATAAAATGGTTTTCTTTCAGTTTATTGATCTTGTTATGCTGTTATTTCTCCTTTTTTTCCCATTTATGTCAAATTTGAAATTATTAATATCATAATAAAATGAAATCCCAATAGATCATCATCTTCACAACATTCTCTCTCGTAATTTTTTTCTGTACAAGCTTTTTTCTAAATGTGACCCCAAAGTCTAGTTTTTAGTGAGCTAAGTGTTTAGTGATGCAGCAGAGGAATTGCAAAAGGTATGAGAGAAAAAGTGAAAATACACACAGAAAAAAGTTGAATATGATATATTCTGGTTCAAGAGTTCTCTGCAGAAGAATAATTCATTAATTTCACATGTTAAAGGTAATCCCAAAACTGCAAAAGAGGTCTGCGGGTACAACCGATATAGCCCCTCCCCAGAGCTCCCGATTCCCTTTGCCGTTGTTTGCAGCAAGCAAAACACATGTCAGCTGGGAATAATCTAACCCAAAGAAGCAATATTTTAATAGGGCTTTTTAGTTCACATTTCAGAAGAAAAACACTTTGAGCTGGTGAAAAAGGAAGTGAGAGGGAGAAGTAAGGTGTACTGCACAACACTGGCAGAACAAAATGCAAAAAAGAGTTAATACAGCAATACAAGCCCCCAAGTATTCCAGCCTGTGACAAGCATCAAATCAAACTTCATGGCCTTCAACCACCTGGATGTGGCCTATGCAAAGCTGCCTTTTTACACTGGGCAATTTTTTAGTGGCACAAAATGGGCAGAGGTGGCCAAACTCTGAGCAAGGAGAGGGAGAGCACGTGGCAGGTGAAAGCAGTGACCCCCCATGCCCCATCATCCATCTTCTGCCAGCTCAAGGCACCTGCTCAGCACTGACCTGCAGCCAAACCACTGACTCCAGCTATCACTCAGTCCCTGCAATTTCCACCAAAGGAAGCAGAAATGGCCAATATAATTGCCCACAATTTCTTCATTGTTTGGCTGGTGTGAGTGCTGCAAGACTAGAGGGAATATTCTGGTCCAAGGCTACTCCGTGAGCATCAAACATCACTTTGAAACCCTGCAGATGTACATTTGCTTCCTGGCTGACCTGGCAGTGTTTCACTGTTGGTAGCATTACTCGAATGAGATATCGATTTCTAAATTGTCACAATGAGGAATAAAAATCAATTTTCTGCCCATAATAACATTAGAAAAGCCAAATGTACTGGAATGTTCTGCATTACTAAATAGGAGCACAATGCTTTTGTATACACACAACAGAGCAGCTGCATGGAAGCACCCGACTGTCACTTTGCTGTCCTGATTCTGGGGAAGGGGCAGTAACCTTCTGGGAAGACAGAACTGAAGCTTTGCCCATGAAACCTTTGGTGAACATGACAGAGATTTTTTATTTAGGTTTTATTTATTCCCTTTAAAAAAATCTAACCTTTAATTCCTGTGAGGGAATATACCCACCTTCATAGATGACAATTTATTTTCATAAGCAGTGCAGTGCAGCAGATGGAGAGAAAGGCAGTTATTCAGAGGCTAGAGCTTCATACCCTAAATTAACCACATTTAAAATATTTTTCAGTTACAGAATGAAAAACTACATTTATAAAAGCAGGCTGAGGTTGATTTACCAGCACTTGTAAGACTGTGTCTGGAGTCCTGTGAGTAGATAAAGATGATGGAGTGTTTTCAGCTGGAAAAAGTGTTTTGGTGCCATTCCGCTCCCCTGGTTCTTTTGGAAAGTTTGGCAAATAGATTGGGATTACTAGGGTGCCAATTTTCAGACAATAACATCTAAATAATTACCTCATGTGGCTTAAACGTGAGAGTTCGCTCTGGCCCTTGGACACAATGGTTCTTCAGTGTTGTGGCCACGTAGTTTGTGTCTCTGTGTGCACAGCAGAGAATCTGGATAATGTATCCTGTACATGTTGTCAGTGTGCTGGGTCCTTTCCTAGCATCCGGACACAACATTTCTAGGATATTGTATTATCTTGCTGAACGTAAGTCCAGCCATAGGTTACCTATTATTTTATATAACAGTATATGCAAATACTGTAAAGATAAAAGAACCCATATAAATATTTGCAAAGTTTTCTGAAAATAATTCCAGGAGCTGCTAATTCATTTTTAAAGAATGTGGCAAGTTAACCAAGTTTTTACAGGAAGTCAGTAAAGTATACTGAAATTCACAGTCTGAGTATTGCACCTGCAATGACCATTTTCAAAGCTTTTTTGAAACAAATGATGAAACAAACCATAAACGATAGGGGTGCAGGCAGAGCTGAAGTAATCCAGCCAGAAGGGGGCTTTGCACAGACCCTTAGGTTCTAAGAAATTGATAAAAAGATCAACTATTGTGAGAAAGGCAGCCAAGAACAACAACAAAACCAACCAGCCAACCAACCAATCAATCAAAAAAACCCATAGATTTCCATGATTACACATGGTGTTTCTGTTACTTTGTTCTGTTTTTGAAGGAATTCTGATGTTTTCTTACTGCAGAAAATATGTGGACTTGTATCTCTACCATCACTGTGCCTGGAAAAGAGAAAGCAAAGGGAGATGTCAACACTCCTCAGCATTTATTAAGTATGAGAGAAAACCAGAAAATGCTGCAGGCAATAGCTGCCATATATTCTCCAATAATGTCAGTATTTAACCCTGAGAAAACCGTGCTAAAGGTGAACAAGAATAAAATTGACTAGTTAATTCTGTCATAGGGATGGTCATTTTGGTGATGTAATGCAATGGGTCAAAGATGGCATAATTACAGGCAAGAGAGAGGAATCAGACAAGAAGGCAAGGTTACATACAACTGCGTCACAGGGTGTGTAGAGTTTGCAGGAGAGAGCCCCGAGGTGCCATCATGATTCAATAGAGCTGGCTGTGCTGTGGGGCATAACATGACACTAAGGAAAAGTCCGTTTTGACGATGGATAAGGCCAGGAACTTGGTGGGAGAGTGGATTGCTGGAGATGACAGATGGAAGCAGTCACAGACGTATTTTCCCCCATTTTAGACAGGACAGTTCCACCCATGTACATGTGCGTAGCACAGGGGCAAAGCCCATACTTTGCATTTTTAGGCCCTAGATTGTTAACTGTGTCTTGCATTTCTAGGCCCCAAAATCTTAACTAAGTCAAAGCAATACTACACCAGCTGTAAGCTCCAGAGGCTGGGTGAAATCATGATTTGGCAGCATGAAGTATTCACCAAAGCATTGCAACACAGCCAGTCCTGGGGAAGAAAACCAGATTAAACAAAATTGCTTAAACACTGAAGGACAAGATCTGTAGGGGAAAATTTTTTTAGGAAAAAGTTGTTCTTGAGCACATAAATCCATCTTTGTGTCAAAACTTGGCTCTCCTGCTTTATTTAAAACATTATATCTTCAGAAGTATCTTTAAACCACCATGATTATAGTGTTACATCAGGTCTAGAGACAAAAGTGACAGTCACAAGTGCTCTGACTGTCACTTCTGTCACTTCTGTCACTTATGTCACTTGGCATCTGAACTGAAGGACAAGGGGACAAAATCTGGCTTTTAGCTCTGCTGATGCCAGGCACCTGCAGTGTCAGCGCACTGCGGTCACAGGCAGGCTCCGAAGTTAAGGTGTCTGAGGGCAGGATCCCAAGCGCAGGATGGAGCTCAGATGTCCCTAGCTACCTGGTGTGAAATTGCTGATGGGGACCAGTGGCACAGTTCCCTCTCCCAGCTGGCCTCGCCTGCAACCTGCTGCAGCCTCTGCCTGCAAGCACAGCACAAGAGAAGGCTGCTCCCGATCAGAGTCAAACCAATATTTGCCTGGTTTCTTCTCCCCTCCTGCCTCAGAAGGCTCCCTTCTTCCGCCTCTCCATCTTGCTCTGTTCTACATGCCACAGCACTGCCAGATTAATTATTTTTGGTGTTTAAGTATCCTTTCTCTTATTGAAATCCAAAGCTGCTTTAAATGCTCTTCTTCTCCATCCTGCACTTTGGTGGAAATGTGTAATTAAAAATACAAGTTAAAGCACCTCTCTTTTCTTATAAGAAAAACTAGAACGATCATGGCATATATACAGCTAAAAAGATTCATGGCTCTCTCTTGAGAAACTGCACATCCATTTCTATGTCAGTTTTCTTTGTAATGCTTCATCGATGTTTTGTTGCTGTTGCAGCTGTGAAGACTGACACACAACTGATCCAGTGGGAAGATTATTTGGTTAGGTTATACAAATGGAATAATAAATAAATTATTTTAATATGTTACAGTTACAGTTGCATATGCACTTTTGTTCAGGAGTTTCTTGGAAGAGTTATTATCATTTAGTTGATTTTTACTAAAGCTGATTAAAATGTGAGGGTTTTTTGTCAAAAAATCATTATAACTGAAAACCGAACACTAACTATTGAGCATTAATTTATCTGACTTCTTTGGCATATTTTCATTTTGAATAGAAAAGTTAATACCTGTAAACCAAAACCTTTAACTTGAATCTTGAAGAATTTATTTTGGAAACTGCAGTGTCTCCAGTGAATTGCCGTTAGGATGTTTTGTAATTGCTGACTTTCTTCACCTCCATAACACGCCTGCCTCCAGAGCCATAGTGTATCAACGACTTCATGCTAAATATTTGTTAAGTGCTCTGCAGTGTGAAGGTATAAAATACAAATCAACACAGAGCTTGCAAAAATAAATCAATCTGTTTCTCAAAAGGTTTTCAGCTGGTGTTTTTGCAGACCAAGTATTTAACCTTTTTTTTTTTATTTATTTTACCACTGTTAGTATAAGATGTCGACCTTGTTCTTTAAAGCTGCTTTTGCCCGTGGGCTCCACGAGGGGGCAGGAAATCCTGTTTTGCTAGGAACGGCGCGCGCCTCGCGCCGCCCCAGCTCAGGCCGTGACTCGCCAGCTCCTTGCTGTCTCGAGTGTGTCAGGGTTGGGGTGAAACTGGGATTCTTCACATCCAAAGCAGAACGTGTTCATGTTATCACAGATCCATCAGTGGAACCATCAGCAAAGAAAATGAGCAGCTCTCACTGCTATGCCATACTGATCACATGTCATATTTGTCACAGAAAAGCCAAGAAATGAATAAATGTGGGTGGCTTTTTGGTAGTCACACTTTAATAAGGGTGGAGCACACACCGTACACGTACCACGAAAGGCAAGTCAGAGGTACAGTTCACAATGAAAAGACTGCAGTAGCTGTATTCAGTAATGACAATTCAGCCAACCTTACTTCAAGCGTGCAGCTGGCGAACCCTGGCAGTGACTCCTACCGGCTTCGGAGGGAGCTCAGCATGGCCAGGACCTCAATTAGACACTCCAGTTCAGTGTGAAATTGTGGTGGGGTGAATATGGGGTGGGCTGTCAGCAAGCATATTTTATAACCTCTGGAGCCTGATGTCTAAACAAAGAAAGGAGCAGCACGTACCTGAGTGTGAGCAGTGCTCTTGTTCCCCAGTACTCCTCCCCGGGTATGAAGCACACAGAGATAAGGGCTGAAAACCCGATTCTGTGTTTTCAGGGGAAAAGATCAACTTCAAGCCAAAATTACGCTCAGACTCTATTTGTTTTGGAATAACAGCAGACTCCATACAACTGCTAATGTCCCAGTCACAAAAGATTGACAAAGACTGCCACCATATTAGCCTGGGGCATTTCCAGTTTAGGAGATTATCGGTGATGAACCTCAGGAAAGATTAGCTGCATGTATACAAGATTAAGTGAAATATGAGGTTTATGGACTGTATTATGTATGTATGCAAATACTTTCTGAAATAAAAAACATCAATGCATTAAGAGATTCTAGAAAGACTTAAACTTCTGAAACCCTATCAAGGCATTAAGAGTGAACACAAGTAGTAAATAAATATATAAAGTGAGTCTGATTTTATTAAAAGAAATATTTGATGACACAATTATACAGGACTGACTCACAAAATTCATGTTGTGCATTTCAGGCTTTTACTGAACCATGAAAATCCAGTAATGCACTGTTTCTTCTTTATTTCTAGAGCTGCTGTCAGTAATAGAATTCATTATGGTGACTGATCTTCAGATGAAAGTTTTATTGTACGAAACTGTGGGCTAAATATTTTGCCTTTTAAAATGTATTTAAATGTTCTCCGAAACCACGGATAGAAAAAGCCATATATTAGTGGATTGCAGAAAGAATTTAAATACCCAAGCCAGTTTAGAGCATCAAACAAAGGTAAAGGAGTAGAGAAATTTAAAAATGGATCAATTAAGAGTGCAAAAAAACAAGGAAGGAAACCAGCATATTAAGAAACCCATCATAACTATACTCAAAGTCTTGGCAGCTTTCCTGTCTTTATTCTTAGAAAGCTCATTTTTCTTATCACTTTTTGTGTGCCTGTGTGCTTGGCTCAATTTACATGTGTGCCTTCGGGAGACCATAAAAATTTTTACATAAATCCCTATCATAATACAAGCAGGAGCAAATAAACCAACTGTAAATAGAACAGCTCCCCACAGTTTGTTGAACATAATAGGGCACAAGCTCGAGCATTTAACCAGCATTTCATAGCCCTCAATTCCAGAAGCATAATCTTCTGAGAAAACCACACCAAAAGCAAAAGCAGTGGGCACTGACCAACACACTGCTATGATTTGTTTTATGGCCGTGACAGTCATGGTGCTGGTGTAATGCAGAGGGTGGCAGATTGCATAAAACCGGTCCACGGCAATGGAACAAAGATGGAAAATGGAAGCTAAGCAGAGCATCAGGTCAAAACTGTAATGAACTTTGCAGAATGTCATCCCAAAATACCAGCAGTTCTCCACAGACCTCACCATGCTGTAGGGCATAATGGCAAAGCCCAGCAGGAAATCTGTGATGGCCATGGATAGGATTAGGAAATTGGTCGGAGAATGAAGCTGCTTGAAATACGAGATGGAAGCTATTATGACCAGATTCCCTAAGATGGTGAAAATGAAGGCTACTGTTATGAATAGATACATTACCCCTCGTACTCCTGCTGACCTAAAGCTCTCAGGACAGGATCTATTTCCAAACTCAGAGCAATCCATCAAATCCTTCGAGATATTCGGAGAAAGCATAATCAATCCGTTTTTAGACTTCTATTGGAGATGCAGTTCCATAAGCAGATTTATTTTTCACATGTTTCCAAAAGATTCCAAATCCTATTATGAGAATACAAGATAAAGTAAGTCAAGAGCATTAACTCAATTACTAAGTGAAATGCAGTAATTCAGAGGCAAACTTTCTCTTGGCTTAAAGAGAGACCAACTGCAACCAATTATTTTTCTGAAATGGGGCATGAAATCTGATAACTGGAATCTAGTACAAAATTAATTGCAAGTAATATTAAAAAAAACAGCTGAAAGTAAACTTACCTCTTAACTAAATTATATAGTAAAATCAATTTTATTTTGTGCATTCTATCATATTTTGTAAATTATGGGTCTTGTATTTTACATACTTGACAATATTAGCAATTTTAAAGTATTAGAAGAAAAAGATGCATAGAGGAAGAAACCCCTTAAGTCATTCATTTCACTCTGTAAATACTATATAGGAATTATTTGCCTCTTCAATCTTACAGTTTCTAAATGAGAAATATTATGCGAGCTGACATACCTCAGCTTTCTTGGACATTTCAGTTAGTGGACTACTCACGTAAATGCTCATCTCAAAGAGTCACATATCAGCTGCCAAAACCCCCTTTTCCAAATTATTGATGATGCTAAACTCACCTGGGTCAATTTTGAAGCACTAGCAATGAACACATCTGATGGAAATCGGTTGTAAAATTAGTATGATAAGAAATGTTCTTTTCTTTCCCTACATATGCACCTGCTTTCTATCATTATAATTCTGCTAACTAAGAGGGAGTGGAGCTAGACTGAGTCTTGTCTCCTGTAACAGACCGTGGTCCAGCTGCAGTAGTTATAAATGAATACACTAGTGAATATTTTCAAGGGGCAAAAAATTCCCTTCATTTATCTAGGGAGAACCAAACCCATTTCTTCCACCTCTTTTCCTGATAACTTGTTTTAGGCTAAAAGCAAATTTAGAGATACAAGCAGAAAGAGATACTGTTCTCCACAGCAATTTAACCCACTTAGAAGGAATTTGGGAAGAAGCTCAGTCCACTGGCTTTTCCAATAAGTATCACCCTGGAATGAAAAAAATACAGAAACAGAGCATCAAAGGATTAAGAAGAGTTCTTGGCAGTCAGTTTTATAGGCTAATCCTACCTGCATCTTTTTAATAAAACCATTGATAGATTCTTTATGTAGACATTTTACTGGGTTTTGTCCTGCAAAGCTGCTGAGTTGTTAAAAGGCAGATCCCCTCTGTAACTTGGCTCAGATCAAGGAAAGATGGGAATTTATTATTTTTTATTACATTACATTTAATTCCCAGGCAAGTTTGAGTTAAAAATATGTATATAATTTAGGAGTTTACAACAACAGGAGATAAACAAGCCAAGTGCCTGTATTCCCAAGACCATTATTTCTGTTTGCTCTATTAATTCATTTGCCCTCATGTGTAGCGGGGCTATTTTGGTGACTTAAGGTAGACACAAGTCATATCAAAATGGGTTTTTGAAAGCAGAAGTTGAAGGTAAAGGTGAAGGACAGTTTTTCTGTTTTACATCTATTTTAGTGGCCAATACATTCTTTCACATTTCTTAATAATTACCATTTCTAATGAAACTTAGAAATGAAATATTTAATAACCTTGAAGAAGATTATGATCTTGTAATTTAATGGGCCACAACAGCACTTTCTCTCATGCTGGTTGTATCTGCAGCTTTCACATAGCGTATAGAAAGTCTTCTCCATACATTACAGAAACACATAAAAAGAAGTGTTGGCAATCTATCATCTGTTATTGGGTAGTCGTTATTTATAAAGAAATAAAAATTAGGAAATGTAGTGTAGACAAGAAAAGACAAAATTAATTCACTATTAATGTAAGTGGTCAGAGGTGGACACTCAGACTTAATGCTGACCCTTATGCAAGCGTATTGAAGATGCGTTACAAATCAAGGGTAAATGATCACTATTCAGCAGAGGCTGGATTTTTATTGAATATGATCTGAGTATGTCACAAGAACAGGGCAGAAAATAAATATGGTTTTCAAAATGAATTAAGGGAAAAATAAGAACATTTAAAGGAGTCTGCTTATGGCAGATGCTTTAAAGACAAACAAGGAAATTTTCTGTTGGAAATAAAATCTAAATCTTTGGGATTATCTACAAAGAATCAGTTACAGACTCCACATATGGTAACATTTTGTCAGTGTGTACAGCAGAAATATTTTATCTTGGAGATCTGTCAGTATTTTTGAGACAGGCATGTCTAGTAATTTTATTTTTAAGAAATCAAGTGAGAGATACGCAAGTTTCACACAGATGATCCTTTATTAAAAGAAGTTACTAAAGGAGGAATCTATGCAGACACAATTATATCGGATTAAAACAAAGCAACCTGTGGAAAGAGACTGCACTTGAAAAAGCATTACCTTCAGAAAGCAGCCCCCCATGTGCCTCACCATTGGTTCTCCTTTCAGCATGGGACAGGGGGCAGTGGTGGGGTAATAGTTTGACACCTTACCTTTCAGAAATGAAATGTCTAAAACCTGCTAACAAGTGTACAGGAACTGAAGTCTTTTAAATGAAACTTTTAAACTGCATTAAAGTAAGACTACAAAAAAAGACCTTAAAAATTGTCATCGAGTGAGGCACTGCTGTGCTGCAAAGGCAGTGTGGAGAGAAAATTGTCATAGTCATTATTTTCACTGATAAAACAGTTTAGTTTTGTTACAACATATGAGTTTCCTTCACGTTGTACCTCATAATTTCCATGTTGTCCTTAATTATTGATTGGAGACAACTATTTAGTTACTTATTACTAACTGCTCTTATTCCTCTGGGCTCGCTTAAGTAAAGCAGAAATGACAGCAATAGAGAGCAAAATACAAGCTCAAATTTTCTTGAAGAATTGTTTTATCTTGTTGGTAACTGAGAAAGTCCGAAGCATATAGGATGCACTCTGTTTTCAGTGATCTCTCTTTAACTGACAGATCTCTTTTAGTCAGTATGCTGTGAGTACGCATTGTTTAAGGAGATTGACTTTTCCTATACTTATGGGAAATAAGAGATCAAGACATCTAGGAGTGGGTTCTGGAGTTCCCACTGCCGAAGCTACCTGTGAATTCAGTCTCTTAGCAAATGAATGCTTTACAAAAGCTATTGCATAGTCATCACATAGAAACATTTTCAATTACCGATGCAAGTTGGTTGAGTTAAAGTGGCAGCATGATGGTGAAAAGATCTCGTTAAAAAACCTATGAAGTAGGAAATCAGTTGGAAAAATCTGGTTGTGCAGGACTACATAACATTATGTGAGACTCACTAAGTATTATGGGAATTTAATTTCAAAGAACCACAGAATAGTTGAGTTTGGAAGGGAACGTTGCCCCATCATCCAGATCATTAACAGAATTGGACCCAGTATTAATCTCTAGGCTACACTAGACTAGTTGCTGGCCTCCAACTAGACTTTATGCCAATCACCACCCTCCTGGCCTGGATGTTAAGCCTGTTTTCAGTCCATTCTCTGCTCATCCAGCCCACGTTTCATTACCTTCTCTATGAAGATCTTATGGGGGACAGTGTCAAAAGCCCTGCTGAAGTCTAGGTAGACAATAACCACTGCTCTCTTCTCATCTACCAGGCCAGTCATTTCATGATAGAAGTTTTAAAAATTTAGGCTATGTCTAATGGAAACAGGCTAGTAAAAAAGTGCTTACAGATAGGCATAGTCTTTTTCTGCATTAGGTCTTTAGATGCAGTAGTGTGGAAGTAGTGTTGTACATAACTAAGATGATCAGAAAAACTACAGAAGTAAAATACTTTTGTAGAACACTAAGAATCTTATGTTTAACTGTATCTAGTGCTTTCCTCCTTACTGAATGGTTGTTTATGCATTGTAAAGGACAGAGAGTGCACAGTGTGCACAACCTAGATGAGTTAATGATTTAAGGAAAGCTATACACTTTGCAATATTTACACAGTTTGAGAGCTCAATTTTCTTGTTTGAACACTGCACTAATGTATGTTTTTATCTATCTAGTTTAAAATCTCCATTTTGGAGCAAAGCTTTCCTTGTGAGGCTTCTAGAAGGGTCCTGCTCGGACAGTGGGTGCTCCTGCTCTTCCCCTGTCCTGCTGCACCTCATGTCTGAGGGGCAGATCATGAGCCTCAGCCACAGGTGGACCACCATGCATGAGGCCGTACATAGCAGGTGGCATTGCACAGGCTGCCACACCGTGTTACAACCACCAAACCACAAGATAGAGGCACCGAGGCAGAGGGGACAGGTGGCAATCTGTGATTCTGAAATTTACTGTCAGTTTTGTACAAAGCATGAGAAGAAGGTGACATTGCAAACGGTGCTCACTGGTGGCAAAATGAACAGACGTAGGTTTACTGGTGAAACAGAGCCTTTCATCATGCTGGAGTAATTGCTTTGCACAAGTTTTCAGGGAAGTTAAAACATATGAAATCACCCACTGGAGACTCATTTGTTTTGCAAAAGCTGGCCATCTGGGAAGGTTTAATAAGGTCACTAATTAAATGTGTTGATAAGGAATTTGACAGTACCCTTTGCACTTCATTTACATGATGCTACTTTGAGATTGCAGTAAGGTACATTCTACTTCACCAGACCTAACTCATAATCTGATTGGACAATAGTATGAGGCATTTTTCTTGTGCTCTCCTAATTTATCAAAGTCTTGGGTTCAAATAGAGTCCCTGCAGCCTCATTAACACATCTCATTTGTACATCCCTCTCGCAGTGAGAAATAGCTTTGCGCTGCCTGTGATTAGAGCTAATGAGAGAAAGTAACCTGGGACTTCATTAAAGTTGCTCTGCTAGAGAAGGCACTCTGTAAACAGAAGGCAAGGACACTCTTTGAGAAAGTACCACCGTTAGGTAATAGGACACCAGAGGAAAAAGTTATTTCAGAAACTTTCTCACTGGGCTGTGGACAAAGCTGGCATAATTGTAGGTTACTAAGAACAAGGAGAACTGCCTTCTAGGTGTGCATGAAGGTCACCACCTGTCTGTGGCTGGAAGCCCCTTGTTCCTATTGCAGAGAATATATATCAGTGACATCTTGGCTAGACTAGCTTGCAGGAGAGTTGTTGGTCTATACACTGAAAATTTCTTCTACTATTTCCATTTACACTAAATAGATTGTGGTGATCTTGTGCAGCCACGACGCTGAGATGTCCTTTCTACTGGTTTTGGCTGGGATGGGGTTAATTTTCTTCATATTCACGTGTGGTGCTATGCTTTGGATGTGTGATGAAAACAGTGTTGACAACAGCCCCCTGTTTTAGCTGTTGCTGAGCAGATCTTACGTACAGCCTCAGGACCTTGTCTGTGAGTAGAATGGTGACACACAAGAGGTTGGGAGTGGGCGCAGCTGGGACAGCGGACCCCAAATGATGAAAAGGATACCGCACATCATGTGATGTGCTCAGCAATAAAACCTTGGGGCAAGCAGGGGGAAGGGGTTAAACCATGACACTCTCCAAACTTCTGTACAACATGGACGGGATGGCTGAGACTCCCCTCACCCAATGTCTCCCCTATATGCCCTCCCTGGCAGGTCATCTCCTCACAATGACCTGACAATTTTTGACCTTCTTACCTCCTGATGTTCTCCAGGGCAGGACACAGGAAACTATATCATGCCTCTGGGACTTCACAATCCACCATCCCACCATCATCTCTGAGCTGCAGCTATTCAGGCAAATCTTCAATAGTAGCTCCATGAACCACTGCCTAGATCTAAAATCTCATTTCAGGGCTCTTGCTAGTCAAGAGCTGAGAAGACATCTAACTTCTAGTTCCCAAACCCTGGCCTTTGAAGCGAGCATTTTTTGAATCCCTGGTTCATGCCAACTTTTCCATAGTGTGGGATTCACCTGTACTGAGTGATCCTCATCTCAGCTACCCAAAAATTATATCTAAAAACATGAAAACATCTATTCTAGTCACTGAAAGATCCCTCTTAGTAGGAAGAGAAAGAATATTTGCAGGAACAATTCATCTTACCTAAAAATGGTAAGACAAAACATGCTGTGAAAGCAACTGGTTTTCTACAGTGAGTATAAAGAGAACTACTAATGACTAGAGAAGATGTAATGCCTAACTTTTAGGTGTATAAATTTAGATTAGATGGCTATCAGCCTTCAAGAGTGTGGGTCTCTTTTTTTATTATTATTATTTTTATTTTTGAAGTTTTAAGTGGATTAGGTTTGCCCTACGGTTTAGGCACAGAGTGCAGAGGCTTGTGCTCTGTTTGACCTAGAGGCTATCCTGCAGGCAAGCTGGGATCATATTCATTCACAAACTCTTGCTGCAACAAGCAAATAATGCCAGAAATATGTCAGAGCAAGTTATGAAGAGAGACTGACAGGCTGGGAACTCTGGTAGAAGTGAAATTCTCTGGAAACACAGTAATGTTTCCAGATTTTCAGGGGGATAGACAGGAGATAAAGGAAAAGAAACAACTTCTCCACTCCACTGACTTCCTAAAGGACCTATGTTAATATGTACTGAACTTAGTAAATATACTTTAAAAGCCTTAGATGGGCAACATTCCTCATAGGGAAAGATCACTTTCCTTTAATCTGTAACACCACCAGAAGAAAGGAGGTATCACCTGACAGCACTTCTGAAACTGCAGTTTCAAGAGAGATCTAGATGTCCAAGTGATCATGCAGTTTCAGAAGGTAACACGGACCATGAGAAAATTAGCTACATCACGTGAGCCTCACTGGGGATGAAGGAAGATGAGAAATACCCATTAATTTATCAGAAAGATAGACTTTTTTATCTTAACTTACCTTATTTCTGTGAGATAAAGTATTAAAGTAGTCATATTGTCACTAACAAGGCTTATCTTCCACAGCATGTGTGCTGATGTAGTGTATATTTCATTCTTCCTTTTTATGTCATTTTGGAGAGTGCAAACATACAAGATGACGGTGAAACAATTTTAGATCCCGATATTTTGCTCTGCTGAAATGTAGCATCATTCAATTTTTAAGCTTTACAGCACAGAATGCTTCAGTGCTCTACAAAGCACAGAAAAGAAAGACAAAATACCCATACAACGTGCAATTATACATGCAACATGAACGGAGGACATCATCTACTGTTGAGCATAGCTCTTATTTCAGTACAGAGTCATCAGTTTCTCTCTATAGTGTCTTCTCAGGTCCTAATTCTTTTGTCTCCATTCCCAGAACTGGTCCTTCATAGTCGAACCAGGTGTCACAAGGTCAGGCCATAGGTAATATTTCCTTCTGTTTGGTGATCTGTTAACTCCAGAAAAGCCAGGTCATAAATTCAAAAACATAACAGTCTGTGGGTCTTCTTCAGATGGTGACCATGTGCTAGTTTTTTACCTACTCACCTGTCCTTCATGTCCCAGTCTGGGTGTCCTGAGAAGCTGCCCACAGATGTAACCGTGACAGCCTGCATACCCAGGTCCATTCCTATAGTCCTTCTTCTGCCACTCCTCCTGATGCTTCCACAGCCACCCTGACCCATTCACCCTCCATTCAGGCCAACCATAGCATTTCTTAACAATTTTCTATATTCTTTCCTCACCAGCTGTCACAGCATTGCCATCAGACAGAATAACAATATGACCAAAAAAAATTTCTGTGAGATGTAAATTGGCAAATATTTTACATACAAACATTCATTAGACAAGCATCATTTTCTGGCACTGTCAGGTTCAATGTTGCTTTTTGCTATTGCTTTTCATTTTGTACATCGTATTTTTCCTTGTCTTTTGACCATGTTAAACATGCTTTTGATCTCATTAAGCAGCAAAGCCTTTAAGTGACAAACTCATAGGTGACAAGCACTAGTTGAAACGGAAACGGAAGGAGCAGCATGACTTTTCTTTGTCTGATCTTCCCTCCATGGAGTTTGCTGGTATGGCTGGTTATGGGCACATCTGCACACATACTGAAGGAAAGGGACAAACTTAAAAGTTTGGGTTATTACTCAAAGATGTCTAGAAATTCAATAGGAAAAAAATTCTCCTCTTTCTAGAGGATGATAAATAAACACAAATATTGTAATATAAACACACCTTGTTCAAGAAATTGATCTGTTTTATCAGAATAATTTCTTAATGATGAAGAGCAGGGATATGAACTGCTGTAAGTTTTTTTAAACTTAACTCTTGGTCTTCTGTGCATTGCATATAAATAACTAGAACTGAAACATCACATATGAATCCCGGTCTGGTATGAAAGAAGATGTAAAGCGCAATAGTTGTTTATTTCCTTGAATCAAACTTGGTAAATGAGTAAAGAAACAGATGTTTCCTTCATTTTTAGCTCTTACATGCAGGAGTTCAGCCTCCGGGCAAAAATGCAAAGCCATGAATCCAACTATTTAAAACATGTTACTCTAAAAACAAATGAGTCCTGGAAGAGTCCCGCTGAAAAACTTTTCCAAGCAGAATTATCTTTAATGCCCTGCGAAACCACATGTAAAAAAATGCATAAACAATTGGGTTAAATGTAGAATTCAAATAACCAAACCAAACCAAAGCATCAATGAGAATAGGAGGTATCACATAATTCATAAATGGGTTGGTTGCTGTCAAGAAGAAGAATGGACTCCAGCAGATGAGAAATACTCCCATTATTATGCCTAATGTCTTGGCAGCTTTCCTTTCTCTGCAGAGTGAAATGTGTTGCTTCATTTCAAATCTCATCTTTTTTTGGCTAATTGCATTAATAGATCTTGCCTGCCTCTTGGCTATAGAGTATATTTTCCTGTAGATGTATAGCATAACAAATCCAGGGATGTAAAAAGACACTATAGAGGCCACAACACCTGAAGTCTCATTAAAAATGACAAAGCATCCTCCTGCACAATGGACATGGCTATAAATCTCTTCTGTCCCTCGCAAGTTTAGGTCTAGAAAGATCATCCCAAAAGCAAAAGCAGCAGGGACCATCCAGCTTACAAATATCATGACCAGGATAACAAAAGTATTTATCTTTGATTTGTATCTCAAAGGATCACACACAGCATAGTAACGGTCGATGGATATGAAGGAAAGATGGAAGATGGAAGCTGTGCTTAGCATAATGTCCGTGCTTGTGTGGATCTTGCAGAAGATCTCTCCAAAATACCAGCAGTGCTCAACAGAACGCACCATGCTGCAAGGCATGATGAGGAGTCCCAACAGAAAGTCTGCTGTAGCCATAGAAAGTATCAGGAAATTGGTAGGTGTATGGAGCTGCTTGAAATGTGATATTGAGATGATAACCGTCAAATTTCCAACCACTGTGGCCAGAATGATGCAAACCATGAAGATATACATGGAAACACGGATGCTGTTTGACCAGCTGCTCCTTATGCAAGAGCCATTTACAGATTCACAGCACAGTTGCATCCTTACTGAGGTCTCAAGTCCACGTAGGCATGCAGCACGGGTACTGTTTTTCCTAATGCTGAGATACATTTACAACTGTTTTTTTCCTTTCTATACAGGGAGAGCTGCAGGGAGGGAAAAAAAAGGCAATTGTAAACACCTTCACTTACTTGAATGTGTAGGGAATTCATATTTCATTATTTATGGAGGTTTAAACTATTTTGTAATTATACTTTTAACAGAATTACGCTTTTAGATTAGACTTCCCTTGAAATGTGGAAGTCATTTGATGAAACAAAGTGTATAATGGGGTGTCCTCACACAAGTAGCTTCCAGAGGACTACACTGGGCAATGTCTTGTCTAGTGGGTGGATGAGAAATCTTTTTCATTATTTCCTGTTTAAACAGTCCTAGTCTTCTTAATCAAAATTTGTTGGAGTCCTGTATCTCTGTTTGCTCTTGAAAACCAGCAATTTTAGATTCTGAAGCTCCCTCAACTTATTTTTTATTACGCAAATCTAAAAATTACAAGTATAAAACAGAAGGCTAGAGCTGAGAAGCCCATACTTGGCCTCTCCTCTAGCCCTGACCTCACAGCGATACCTGAACACACTGTGCAGCCTGGCTGCCATATTTAACTGCAGGTGGCAACTAAGTACCACGCAACCTCTGGTGGGATGGGGAGGAGAACTGGAAAAAGGTAAAAGCCATGGGTTGAGATAAGAACAGTTTAATAGCTGAAATGAAGTAAACAGCACTAGTAGTAGTGGTGGTGGTAGTAGTAGTAGTAGAAGTAGTAGTAATGCAAAGGGAGATGATAAAACAAGAGGAATAAACCCCAAGAAAAACAAGGGCTGCACAGTACAATTGTTCACCACCCACTGACACCCCACCCCAGTCCCCACCCCCCACCATCCCCACCCCCACCCCAGTTTATATACTGAGCATGACATGCTATGGTATGGAATATCCCTTTGGCTAGTTGGTGTCAGCTGCCCTGGCTCTGTTTCCTCCCGACTTCTCACGCACCTCCTCACTGGCAAAGCATGGGAAACTTGAAAAGCCTTTGACTTAGGGTAAGCGCTACTTAGCAACAACTAAACCCATCAGTGTGTTATCAACATTATTCTCATACTAAATCCAAAACAAAGCACTGTACCAGCTACTGGGAAGAAAATTAACTCTATCCCAGCTGAAATGAGGACACTGGCAAAACCAAAAAGTTTACACAAGACCTCAGTTTTTAGGCAGGTGTCACTATCTCACCAGGTTATCTTACTGTAAAATTCTTGTAGGCTTTAGCTGTAAATAGAGATATAAGGAAAAGATTTAAGAGGACAAAATAAAATTTCTGCCCTTTTGCTGCCAAAATGTAATGGAAGAGCCTGAGTAATCTGAAGTACTAGCTGCTGAATGAGCAAATATCTTTTGGGCTCTAGTTTATTTCAGTGCTAGCAGTTCAGTAATGTTATGTGCATTTATTATGTTAATACTGTTTTTACCTAAGGCACAAACATGGAGAGAAACATTTTCTGAACATTGGTTTAGTCTGCATCTTAGGACCCAAATATTGCTGTCTTTGTGTATGCAGTAGCATGTCTCTTTTGCGAGTCTCTCATTTTACAAAAGCATTTAATGAAAGTGCTTAGCCCTTGGGCAATCAGTATTCATTGTTGAAAGATATGGTTTTCCTTTAATGAACAGAAAAATAGTATTATTGTGAAAAATAAATAACATTAGCATATGCTATTCAATAGCATTATCATTATCGTATAAAATGTTTTTTGGAGTCAGACAAATACTGACATGGCAATTCAGCCAGTACTAATGTAACCCATTTGCTCTGGGACTTTGCTTCCTCTGGTTATTCCAGATAGAACAGAACAGAAAAATTAATCTTTTCCCATATTGAAACAAATGTTATTACAAGCACACCATGCCATTGGAAGCTAAATGGAAGCTGAATATAGACAATAAACTGTAGCTTGCAAAACTCTGACAGCTACCACTAATAGGCTCTGCTATACAGAGGGATTTTCAGGTAGTGTCAGGCAGTGGCACCCGAGTGCCAGGGACAAAGTGCATCCAGAGTACTCTCAGGAGCACAGGATATGTGGAATCCGAGTATATTTATTTACTGTTTGGAATGCCTTTTGCTTCCTCTTTTCTCTGCCTACTAATGTTTAACATCATCTCTGCTTTTTTTCACCTCACTTTAATTAACATTTCATATACCTTTTCCTTCACTTTTGGTCAAGTCTTTTCAGGTTTCTTTTCCTACTTGTCATTACTTCTTTCAGCACATTTACACTCAAGGTAGAGAAAGCACAGCCAGCTGGATATTTATTAACCCAAATTTGCAATTTTCATGGCAGAAATAATTAAACAGCAGTATAAGTGTATATACTGAGCACAATTGTAAAAGTTTTAAGTCTATTCAGGTTGTAAATGTGTCACAGAAATTTTGACCTTCATTTTTTCTACCTGTAAATAAATAAAACAAATATGGTAAAACAATCTATGAAGCCAACCCAAAAGAATTAAGGTGCTATCTCTAATTTTCTTTTAGATTTAAAAGATTAATAGCTTCTCTATCATTCTCCACAGAGAAACTGTATAGCCTAAAGAAATATGTTCCCCCCTGGAAACTGTTTGTCTTTTTAAAAAAACTTTATTTTCAGGGGATGTTGGTTTTTTGTTAAACAGAAAGAAGAAACTGCAACCAAAAGGTTGAGCAAACTCAGATCAAGTGTGTGGCTTTGTGTGAAACGGAAACAAAACAAATCAAAACTTATGTGGCAAACTGTTCAAATGAGCTGAACACTAAAGAAGTTTTCAACAAGAAAGCAGAATGCTTCCCTTCCACACTTAATTACAAAGTTTAAAATTCAATAAAATGGACATATGAAGAAACACACTTTTAAAAACCTGTTATCCTACCTTTCTCCCTTCATGCTCGGTAGAAGTCTGCTCTTGACACTCATTTGTTTTCTGCTGATTGAGTGGCACTCCTTTCTTTTAAAGACCATCTCAAAAGGCAGATGAGCCTCTTCACCATCATAACAGTCCAAATTTTGAGAGGACAGGCACTTGATCCACAGCCGGAGAAGCTTCCAGAAACCCCCAGCATGTTGCTGGAGGATATTGGGTGTGATGAACTGTGTTCTTGGCTCCTTGTCTCAGGAGCAGCTGTTAATGTGAATAGTAGCTCAAACTGTTAATTTTGCCACCCACTTAAGAACAAAATTGTGGCTGTGACACTCATATTTGTTTAACAGGCCTTATTTATAGGTAAATTGAACTAATATGAAGTACATGTATTTGTTTGATCAAACACTGTGGTCCCATTGTGAGTGGCCTAAGATCATCTAGACACAGAAAAAAACCCACCATGTAGTCTCTCTTCTGTAAGCTTCTAAAATATAGCAAAATACCTAAGTATAGGTACGTCACAGCAACATGTAAGATTTCCTTGAAAAGGTATATCGTGTATGGAGTGACATGATGTGTATTTACCAGCCTAGTTCCGATTACTCTACTGAACAAACAGGTTTAATCTAACAGCCTAATCAGTTAATAGCTATTTGCAAGATACACCTACTAAAACGGTGTTTAAAATAAACACCTATTATTGGCTGTATTAGAGTAACAGATGAGGACATCAATTTTTTGCTCCACAAAGGACTGTGCAGCCTTTTAAAACAGTGATACTGCTGAACATAAAAGATTGTCAATATGGTGACCATCAGCTAAAGCCCTGGATGCCTCAGGGACATATGCAACAAGGTAGGTTAAGATACTACTTCTTGCAAACTATGCTGCATAACCTGGGTTAGCTGCTTCATTACATTATGTGCACAAAAATGAAAATTAATGCAAACCACTCAGTTCCTTTATTTTTCTTGAGGCTGCACTCATAAAGGGACTGGGAGGTTGTGATGCAAGGTTCTCCTTGCTACAGAAAGGGAGTTTGTGAACTAAAAAAAGTGCAGAAACAACCATCAGGCTGAGCGAGAAGCTACTTGAGAGAGTAAAGAGGGTACATCAAGAAGAGGAGTCAGGTCCAATCGCTCAGGGTTGGGGAAATATCAAAGAAATGCTAGGCACTCAGATACTGGGCTCTGAGAGACGCCTTCTCGCTTCTGAGATTCCTGGCTGTGGGCCTTCCCTCAGAGCCAGGCACTTCTCTTAGAAAAGAGAAGGTTTAGGCCTTGGTAACTACCATCTTGACATACACATTTTGTAAGAAGGTAAAATTTAGCGGAACAAGTCCATGTTGCCTTACTCTGTACAAAACTCATACAGAAGTCTGGCAGCCAGCTCGTTATGGGAAATTAGTTAAAGGCCACCCATGCATGCACACACACTGCTCTGCCATGCCTCTCCCTTGGGTGACACGGTGGCCAAGACTCAAGGGGACGATCTGGAAAAGCAGCTCTGCTTGAGGTGTTTGTTTCAAAAGCAGCTGCCTGGCAGCAACCAGCCAAAGCCCTGGGGACCCTCTGGGTCTGGGGAGCCTTCCCCTGCCCTGAGCAGCTTTGCTCTGCTGCAGGTGGCAGGCAGCAGCCAGCTATGAAGTCTGGGTTTTTGCTCTGCTTCCCCGCACAACCACATTTTGAGTCCAGTCAGGGAGTGTTTCCCTCCAGTTTCTGGCTTGCAATAAGATGCAAAAACAACTTTCCATTCTTCTCAACATGTGATGTTTCTCCAGGAGGCAACCTGCTTCTTTTAAAACCTGTTGAGGACTTTGGAAGGGTTAGAAGTGCTCAGGGTGGTGAAATAGAATAAAGAGGAAGAGCCAAAACCCGATGATACAAACCCGTATGTTGTAGGGTTATTGTATTTATCGGAGGGCAGCATGACGGTCACATCTTGTCTGCCTGTACTGTGCCTGCACTGTGCACTTAACACTGGAATATGCTGGTGGAGGGGAAGTTCAAAGCAGCCAGCGGAGCGCAGGTCCCTGGAGCCAGCCGTGTTCGCTCCTTAGCTGGCTATCAGTAATGCCTATATGCTTTAAAAAAATTAAATCTACTTTAAGAAGAAAAAAGGTGGAGAAAGGGACCTGGTGACACTAAGGGTGAATTTTGTCCCTGATAGCAGTGTGGCTGGGCTCTCACCTTGACTTCACATCTAAAGAAGAAAAGGCTCCCCTGTGGGGCTGGCCAGCCTTCCTGCTCCTACCAAAACCTTCTTGGGGCCAGGAGCTGCAAAACACCTACCACGTACTTTGCAAAGCAAAGGGGAGAGAGTGGGCTGGGGCTGGCTGGTGAGCCTGTGGCAGGGACAGGACCAGTGTGGGGCCCAGCAGGTGCTTTTGGCAGCCCCATGGCAGCAGGAGGCTGCCCACGGCCAGAGCTGCTGGAGGGCACAACAGCATGTCTCTGCACAGGCTAGTTTTGGAGATGCCCTTCGCCCTTCTACCGCACACCAACCCACAGACACAGCACTTAGCATTCAGTACCTCTGAATGCACCAGCTTGTACTGTGAGACTCATACGCATTTGGGAAGGAATGAACCACGGACCCAGAGGAAGCTGTGAGCATGGGGAGGGTGGTATTTAATAGTATATTTACTAGATGAATGTAAAGTAGCAGTTTCTAAGTTATCAAGATAATCAAGTAATTAAACAGGCCAAATCATCAGCTAATTTAGAGCAACAAGGAACACTTTAGTAACAAGTTTACATGCTGTTGGTGCAGATGCTTCAAACAGGCATTTTCTTGTGGCTTAGTGCTGATGTGGATCGTAAAAAGTTTCTCAAACTTTCTGTTTATAATATCAAAAAGAAATACGTCAAGCTCTGGTTTTGGGAGACCTGAGAGCACTTATAAATCGTGTTCGACAGTCTTTTGAATTTGTAATGTAAAGCAGTTATACATCAAAACGCAAAGTGAAAACTTGTCTACAAAATTATTGCTGTGGCTTTCTTTTCTGCAAAATTTATGCTTCTGCAATAATAAGTTTTCAGATTTAGGAAAACCAAGAAAAAGAGATGTCATACTATCTAGCACACTTTGGGTCATTTACACTTCTTGTTTGTTTGTATTTGAAACATAAAATAATTACAATGGAAAACAGTGCAGAAGGGAATGGAAATAGCACATTTGCCAGAAATTTGCCAAAGCCATTTGCACAATGTGTTAAAAAGTGATTCTGTCCTTATTAGGCAAAACTGTGGGAGGGGCACTGGAAATGGGAAGGAAAAGAACGGGGCTCAAAAATGAGAACTGTTACCATGAAAAGAAATAGAAGGCAGGACATCATTGATTTCTACTGTGATTCTTTCAGCTTGTATTTCTATGGGTAAAGTTCGGTCATCTGGCAGAAAATATCATTTTACAATACCCATTAGACAGAGGAAAGTTTCTCATTTTCATATGGTTCATTTTAAAACCTGGATTTCTGAGAGGGGAACCATGGATTTAAAACTACCAGAGGCTTTAGTGTGGCCCCATGGTTGGAGAGTAATTTTGAAAGTATATAACTCCACTCACCATTTATGCAGTTTTCAGGAAAAAAAGTACAGCATTACAAAAAAGTATCTTCTTAAGTTCCCATTTATACGTTTGAAATCTGGGGGAAGAGACACAAATTCCCAATGAGCTATTAGCTCAAAATAAATATTTAATTATATGTTAAATGAGAAGATGTTCCAACTGCTAATCTGAATACTTTTGCTGCAAAACTGGTGCAATTCCACTGAAGGCAATCCGAATTCAGCCCAGTCTTATACCAGAGAAATTTAAAGAATATTACATAAGATGATTGACCTCTCGATCTTTCCCATGGTTTGTATCCTTGCTTTTCAGTGGAAACCATCACTTTTCCTTGCTAAGTAAAAATAGCTGTTTATACAAAGTAATGCAATGTTTGTGTTCTTTCTCCAATTGCAGTGCTTAGGATGTGGTCTGTAAATCCAAATAAAAATACAAATCTCTGAAATGCACAGAGGAATAAGAGAATCCAAGAAAATAATGTTTTTATGGCAAAGCAAACCACATCCATCCAAAGCCAAGAAACTATACCTGCGGGGGGTGGTAGGTGGTCTATGTATTTGATGGCCTGCTAAGTAATGCCATAACTCAAATCCATTGCCTCTGCTCAGCAGCAAAAGCTTCCCTGGCAGACTGCAGTGCCAGGGACCCCCGGAGGGCAGGAGCAACCCCTAACCTCTCTCCTCTGCAGGGCGAGCGAATCCTCCAGCCAACGTGCAGGTACAGAGCAGAGCCACCCATGCAGTAGGACAGGTCCCCTGTGCCTCACCAATGCTCCCCTGCACCCACCAATCCCATGGGAGTGAATTTAGGACTGTAGCTAGTTTGTAGATATTTGATGGCCTCCAAGCATCACCTCCAATACAATGGCGAACATGGAGGAGGGAGGCAGTGACCAGTAAGCAGGTACAATCCCAGCTTTGTCCTTCTGCATCCTTATGGTCCCAGAATAACTTCACAGAAAGCAGAGAGCCTTACTCTGAATTCATAGTTGTGTCTGAAAAGAGTTTTGCCCCAATAGCTACGTTTCTCTTTCAGCTATTGGGAATGAATTGCTTTTTAAATCATGCTCTCAGCCACCACCGAAACCTCATTGCTGTTGGTGCTATTGCTGTCCATTACAGAAAGAACCCAGTGATCTGTGCAGAATAACCACTATTATCTTCAGCACTACCCATAGAAGATTCATCTTTGAAACAAAATAATATCCCAGACTAGCATTTCAGACTGTGTGACACGGAGACAGTACCTGCTCAGGAGTTATTTCCTCATCACGAACCGGTGCAGCCTGTGGATACAGTGTGATACTGACTCATCCCACGCGAATCTCCCAGCTGAGTAGCTGCATACTTGGTCTGACTCTGGTTTACAGCCTGCTGGAAAAATCTCGTCATCAACTAGATGACGTAAATGTTAAATATTCAGGAAAGATAAGCAGATAATAAATCTATTCTGACACAAACTATTAACACATGCAAAAATCTGAATTAAGTTAAAGTCAGGCTCATGGAAATAAACATACAAAATAAAGACAAATGTTTATTATGGTCAAGGCACAGATGGAGCTGACAGCACTGAACTGTTTTTAAGATAGCCCAGTGTTTCTCTCTTTCCTTTCAATTTTCTGTAACGTTGACAAACTTTAGCAATTTCAATTATCTCTGAAGATTTGATTTGTGTATCCCAGACTGGATATTTAAAAAAAAATCCAACCAAAATACTTCAACAGTATCTGAAAACAAGACTGGTTAAAAAGATACTGTTTCCTCCTAATGGAAAAATTCAGCTTGTCTCTTATTTCTGATGCTCTGGTGTTTATATGCTTTGCAGCAGGGATTTAAGAGGTCTTGGTTGCCTGTTTATGTATCTTTCACTGTACCAGAGGAACTGTCCCTAAATATGGCCAAATTACAAATCAGCAGTGGCCACACTACAACTTGCTGCCTTTTAAAGCACTGCTTGTCAACCAGCTTCCACATATCCAGTCTGAGTTTTAGTATTGCTGTGGAATCCAAGGAGGAGAGTCCTTCTGGAAAGAAGTAATCCCAAGGAGGAGAACCGACCCACTTTGGGTCAGTTTGTGTGCATCAGCTGGCGGGTTATGCTAGTGGAGAGCCATGCCTTCCAGCTCCTGTCCCCTGAGATTTCTCTGAGCCCTGAGCAGAACCTGTGGAACTCAGGTTGTAACTTCTCCCTGGGGATTTGGGATTGGAGTGGTCTTGGAAGATAGGAAAGTATGGCAAGGTGGCACAGGGGACATGAGGCTGAGCAAGAGAGACAATCCTTGGTGAAATGAAGGTCTTGAAATGTCACATTCTGGTCTGAAAGTGTGGCTACTCTACTGGAAACCACCGAATCATTACAGATAGTCTCAGAAAGTCTTCAACAAAATGAATGTTTAAGCCTGTTGCTAGGTAATGATGATTGATCAAACTTAACCTTTTTTTTTTTTTTTTTTATAGCTGTAGTCCTTAAAACATGCAGCCATCTGATACTCTTGAGGTATAGCTGACATCTGTTATGAAAGGCACCACATGTGTATTTTTACCCACACCTGCCAAAAGCTTTCTGTCTTTCAGTCTAGCTACCAGGAAGTACATCACTGTCCATTAATGATCTTGTGTTTACAGCTTGTTCTTCCCTTTTATATCTCAGTGTCAGGTATATTTGATTTAGACTTAAGCAAGCATAATTCTTCTCTTGAATAATAGGTTTCCGCAAATGAATTATAATGTGTTTTCACAATTTTGATATGCTAGCTACTGCAGCCAACTCAGCGTAAGAACATCTCTAGAAAACTGGAGAAGGCAACTACTAAACAAGTAGCGGATAGGAAGAAAACAAAGGTTTGTTCATATTTGATCGATTTTTTCTACAGTTTGTCAGCTGGATGATAAACCAAGATACTGTTTTTTTTACAGGGAGAGCACACCTAACTTCTGATAGGGTAGGACCTTTACAGATTACTGTCTCTATGATCTCTCCTGGGCAGAGTTGTTAACTTCCAGCTTCAACCAAACCCTGTCAAGTGATGTGAGAGCCTCCATGCACAGCACACTATAAAAACCACAGAATACGACTGTTTGAATTCATAACTAGATGCAGAACATCTCTGTCTCTGCACATGCACAATCAGCAGATGCAAACTGATGTACCACCACTGATTTTAGCAGTAGTACAAAAAACTCACTGCCCCCATTTGACTTCATTGGACCTCAATGAAAAGAGCATTAAGTCAAGATTTCTGGCTCTCAGTGAAGATAAAATGAAAAAAGAAAAGAAGAAATTTAGGTATTAGATAGCAGCATTTAGCCAGCACAGTAATAAAGGCTATATGGAAAACTCAGAAAGGTCTCTTCACAAGTATGGGGGAGTGTATCCTAGAGTCAGTAAGTAATTTAGCAATGACATAGACATAAAGTTCATTGTACTCTCTTTGCCTAACCTTACAGAGTTGATGCTAATGCATTTAAACTGCTTGTTGCTATCATACTTTGCCTGAGATTTTCATAAATCTTGCAGATTGAGGTTTAAATTTTTCCAAAACCATTTGTAAATTTGATATGAGTTACCAAGAAAGTTGTGCCTGAAAAAACCCAATGTCTATTCCTAAAAGAACCCCAAAACTATAACTGAATAGTCCTTTTTTAGTGCACAAAACCCAGTATCAAATGGCTGGAAAACACAGCAAAGTGAGTTGTAGAATAGAAAAATAACCGTCCTATAAAAACTGACCTTAATGTTTCCATGTATTTGACTTTGATAAATTCAAGTATGTCTCATACTCCTAACACTCATTTAGAAGCAAATGTTCACAAATTTCTGTTACAGACGTCATCACTCAATCTTGAGGACTACCCCTAAGGTACTGTTGTGGGGATTTTTTGTGTGTATGAAGTTTTATGTTATTATGTTTTGCAGTTTGTGAGCTGTGCAACCGACTGTATGCAAATACTTATTCTCCTTTTTTTCTGAAAAGGGCTCTCCTAAAGATTCAGTATTTTTTCTGACATTAAAAGATATTACTGCTTCCTATGTTCCATGCTGTTCTTGCATCCTGAGACCATCACAGTTACTAGACTATGCGTTCAACAAAATTAACATTAGAAGCAGCAAATGAAGATGGATAGGTAAAGTTAAAATTATGTATTTATAATGCACTACTTACATTGTACATATTTGTAGTGGAAATTCACTGCTGCCATGAGAATATCTGAACAGACAATAGAGTATTTCACTTACAACTTTATAGTAATGAATAGCTACAAGAAACATTTTAATACTTTCACAGGGAGGCTACAAGTGCCTCTGCTAATTCATTCTTTTCTAAACTGTAAGAGAAATTAACATATTGTCAATATGCTAAATTTTGTTTCACCAAGACTGTTCATTTCTTGCTGTGCCTGACCTACAGGTAGGCAACACTAGTAATGCTGTTATGATCATCCGTGGCTTCAATAGCAGGTACCGTTTACAGCATCAAGAGATTAATTTTTAGAAGGTATGCTGGAATTATTTCTCTGTTGGGTTCCATGGCATCTCATAGTCCATCACAAGCCACTGAGAAGTATTCCTGTATTAGCTGTTGTAAGACTTACAGTAATTGCTGCTGTCTTTATTGGCCTGTGCAAGTTATTCCTCTTTTTCAGCTTTCCTGCCCTGATGGCAGACAGTGACATTGCAAACACTGTCTGGATGAGGTGGGGTTAAAATTTGGTTCTTGGTTAATTAGAAATGTATGAATTCATCAACTCAAACTCAGGTCATGGGCATTCTGCCTATCACTCACTCTATGACTGATTCAGTGTACCTAGGAACAGTGTCCCATACTGCTAGTAATTCACCTATGGTAACACAGTTTATAAACATTTAGTATTGTGTTATTGGATCTAACAGCTGCAAATCACTGACTGCACCTTGCTGTTCTACAGTATTTAATGGATAAATTGAGGTTATGATGACTAAAATATGCATACAAGGACGTGGCTGTAGTGCCCTGCTCTCTTTAAAAGAAAAACAGATTAAGATTCTGACACTGGTTTTGCTCAAGGACTGCTTGCTTTAATTCAATATGTACAATAAAGTACATTTGATTTTGTTCCGAGTTAAAGTTTACCTAAAGTTGTTACCAGTCTTAAGTCAGCTGTAAGTTTTAGATCATACCTTTCTTTCTTAACATGGTATTTTTCTATCTTCATCTGAAGCTTTGCACCAATAAAAACTATTAAGGTGTTGTTTTTCTCTCTATGTGGTCAGAAACACCGTGGACAGGTGGGTCTTGTTTGCTTTGGCCAGCATCAACGTACAAGGAAGAAATATTGATGTGTGAAGAGTAGGCTTTTCCAGCTCAGAAAAGGATGGGATATTAGGATACCATCTGGAGTAGCTTTTGAGGTGGAGTCATTGACGTGAATTACATATAAATTAATCTGATTCTTCTCCTCTGGCATATCTGTCCGAGAGTCAGTAAACACTCCTGTTCTTTCAGAAAATCAAATTCTGTCCCATAAGGAAAATGTAGAAAAGACTTCCCCTGCCTCCCTCCACCCTGCCCCCCAAAGACGAGCTAACATTCTCTCTTTTCTAACTCCCACCTAGCAGATAGGAAAGTAATTGTATAGTCTGTTACCCTTCTGTGAATTCAACAGAAACTGTTCTAGATGAATGTGATTTGCTTTATCTGACATTCATTATCGCTCTGCTTCTGTATTCTGAATATTTCTGTAATTTACATCATTTGAAATTGGCCTTTATTACAAAAACTCACATTTCCTAAAACAACTTCATCTAGTCACTGTGACCACCAAGTTCCTCTGCTGAAGATTTGATTGGTGTTTGCACTCCTTCCAGGGAACTTTTACCCCAAAGCAGGGTTCATGGCTCTTATGCATTAAAATGATGGAGCTATTATGAGATTGCTGCAACAGTCCATGTAACTTCATCCTCTGCTTTACCTTCAGAAATGAGAGAGGGATTAATGAACTCCTCAGTGGTCCGTTGTATGGCACCCTCATCACCCTCTCAGGGAGAGGCAAGTGTGCAGCAAATCTCAAAAACTACAGGTCAGCTATTCTTCAGATTTGAGTTTAGTGCAATTTTCAAGAAATCCTGCACTTCTGCACCCCCAATGGGTGAGGCTCAAGAGTCCTTTCCTGGTAGCCTATAAGCTACTTAACTAGCAATATCAATTGTATCAGACCCATTTCCAGCTCTGCTAACCTAAGACAGTCAGCTCTGCATGTATCTGGGAAGTACTCTAAACTTCAGAACTGCCAGCAAGCAACGTGTGAGAGATTTTTATGTTCAATTACTACAGCCTGAATAGTGACAAGGAAGCAGAATGTGGCACAAGATCTGCCCTTGAATAGAAGAGAAATATTTCTTTAAAATTTAGTTAGCTCCCATGGGGACCAATTTAATTAACACTAATGAACTCTTACTGACCCCTCTGCTAGAGATATTTTTGGGAAATTTAACCTGACAGGAGAAAGATTAACCTACTAACAATAAACTGTCTACAATTCCATTCAGTCCAGGTCTCCCAACTGTATTCTTCTTCAGGTCCAGAAAGGTTATTATAAATTCCACATCCATTTGGAGTACATTAAATACTCAGCATTTAGAGTACCAGCAACCTGCAAAGTATTTGTTTGTTTCCAGAGTGCCACTGATGCATCCGTGAGGTGTTTCTCTCTAAAATGTACTCAGATTCTTCTTTTTTGTGGATTAGCATGTAAAGATATTGATGCCAACCAGTGAAAAAATATTTTAATCGAGAGTTTTGACTGTTACAACAAAAACGAAGGTCAAATAGTGTTCACATGCCATTCCAGTAGCGGTTGCTTTTTTTTTTTTCCTTTTCCGTATGAGCAGTTCTAGGCCAGGTAATAAAAGCGTATTTTGCCTGAAGGGCAGCCAAGGGGGAGAAGGAGGTGAGTGGCAGGTTGCGTGAGAAGGAGGTGCGGTGCTGGCTCCATGCCCCATTTTGCAGCTCTTGCAGCACCTGCGAGGTGAGAGGGCTGCAGGAGGCAGCAGCCTTCCCCCAATGGAGCTTTCTCTTTCTTCCAGCCCTACCCGCTGGCCAAGGTCTGAGCTGTCCCAAGGAGCAAGGAAGATTGGAACAGAAAGGTATGAGAGAAGGAGCAAGGAAGACTGGAACAGAAAGGTATGAGAGGAAAGGGGTGGAGGAAAAAAGCAGGGTTCAGGGGCAACAGAGAAAAAAAATTATGTTTTCAAGTTAAAAACTGTGTTAGGGTCTTTTTCAGTAGTGGAGTTTACAAATCACGGTAGCTTTTGCCTTTCTCAGAGTATTTCCTTGAGCCCTCCCAGGGCAGACAGCTGAGTGAGCAGCACTGAGGATGGATGGGGAAGCACCACAGAGGGGGCCACCCCCAGGACAAAGCTCCTGGCTGCTCTGCTGCAGAGACACCTTCCACCGTACATGCCTGACTGCTGAACCCAGTGCAAATCAACAGACCCGCACAGTCAATGGGGGGACACTGCAGACCTTCATAACCAGCATGTTCAGTTTCGTTTGCCCTTCCCAAACCATTGCCCATTATGGACGAGGGGCTCCTGGAGGCTACTGGACTGGCTCGGGAAGCAGGCTTAGCTCTCATCCTTCAGTGTGGCCATCTGCCTCTTGAAATTCTGGACCCCATACACACAAAACAGTCACATGGAATTAGTACTGCCACAGGTTGGTCAGAAATCCTCTTGACCAAAGCCCTCTCTGATGAAAGACTAGTCTGGATTACAAGAAGTCAGGTGAGAAAAGTGAGGTGCTGGACAAGGCACCAGCAAGCACAGCCTAGAGGCCCTGCCTTTCTTGAATAACTGCTCCCACGCGGTACAGTCCCTCCCCTGCACACAAGCTCAGCTGTTTTCTTTCCAGGATGAAACATGTCCTGGAAGGAGCCTCCGAAGTTGTGTGCTGAGCAGCAGCAGCACATAGGAAAACAGAAATTATGTGATTTCAGCATCTTTTGGACAACATACATTGGGGTGGGGGTGGTGGGTGGTGGTTGTGGGGAAGCCACAGAGTGTTCCTTACATGCCACATTTAGCACAGCTCAGTGCTAAGCATGGTGCAGGCTGCAAGCCAGTGATGTGAAAGGCAGTAGACGCAAAAGTCTGTGTGACAAGCACTGAGTCAGGGACCACTCCAAAGCACATGTGGTGCAAATGAGGCCCATTTGCTGCAGAACACGATAGAAATCAGACCCAGGACTGCCAGGTTTTACATTTGCATTTATCATTATAGAAGTCCCAAATAATGCCCGTCTCACACTACATGGTAGTACATGTTTCAGGTACTACAACATTACCTATTTCCTATGTTTTCACAGTTTTGAAGACATTTTCCAAATACCCAGAAGAAAGTGTTCGCATGCTATGTTTATATGGTTAAATCTGATCTGAAATGCATTAGACACTGCATACATCTCCAATGCACAAAGTGCTGGAAGCTCAGAGAAATTACAGAACTGAAGATGCTTTATGGGGCTCAGCCAAACTCAGCGCCTGTGTGGGTTGTGGAGGGCCACCTTCTCTCTCTAAGGCTGTACCTAAAACCACTTTAAATTTGGGTTTCTCTTCATTGTACAGTCCTTTGGTCAGAATGGAGCCAAGGCCCACCGAGTATTAGGAAGGCCCTATTGATTGGTGTGTAAGGGCTAAGAAACACAGACACTTAGTGGTCCTACAGTCTGAAAAACAGGAAGGGGCAAAAGGGACAAAAGCTTCCTTGGGGAAGATTTTTTTTTCTGCAGCAAACTGGCAAACTTCACATTTCACACATTTCAGTATCAACCTTCTTTCTAGTGTTATTCTGGCAATCTACATGATATCTTTGGGGGAAACATTTATAATTAAGGATTTCATGTGACAGAGCATTCATGCAAAAAAATACTTGCAGTGGCTCAAGTGCTATTATACATCACAAGGTGAAACACATCGCTTTCCCCTAAATAAACCCAACCACCATGGCTGCTGAGCAGAAGTGCAAGATTGCAGAACAGGCATGATACAGGATAACTGCAATGGTTCATGAGGAGGTGGATCACTGCAGGAAATTCACCTCCTGTCTATGGTGGGTGTGTAACACCTAAGGAGTTACATTACTGGGAGGTTCGCAGAGGGTGTGGCAGGTCCTTTTCGTAAAGCCTTCCAAAAAGGGTCACTGTTATGAGTGGTTTCGATGTGCCATGCTTACTTTTCAAACGTCCATCACATAGCACCTAGTTGAAAAGAGAAAGAATGGCACCAATAGTCAGCTTACAGAGTTGCAATATTGCATGGTACAGAAAAGATAGGTCTTAGATGTTGAATATTTTGATGCAGCACTTTTAAAAGACAATCTTGAGAATGAAACAAACCAGAACCGTCTCTGGCTTTGCCATAGCTTTCTACATTTCCTTGGACCTGAGGGTCTTTAAAGCTTCTTCCAGCTTTATCTTTGGAAAAAAAAACCAAAACATTTTCTCAACATCATAAGAAGGTAAGAGTGAGAATAACTGATTTGTAAG
Organism: Falco naumanni; assembly: GCF_017639655.2. Taxonomy (NCBI): domain Eukaryota; kingdom Metazoa; phylum Chordata; class Aves; order Falconiformes; family Falconidae; genus Falco; species Falco naumanni. Next base: position 54,566,464 of record NC_054059.1, on the reverse strand, counting down.
GTTCTCATTAGTTACTCATGCATGTCAATGAAGGTTATATACATATCTAGGACAGTAATTTGAAAAGTTTTTTGATTTGTAGATGCCAAAAGGATTTCCAGATATAAGTAGAGAATTTCAAGCTACTGGCCATATGTTGCTTTTCTTAATTACATTCTCTAGACCAATTTGAAATCACTGTTGTTCATAGACTGTGAACACCTGCAACATTTAGGAGCCTTTGTGACAAAAAAAAGGCATGTATTTTTTTAAGAAAATATAAAACATTTTTTTTAAATTAGACCATGATCCTATTTTAGCATACCATTAAATACTTTGATCTATATGTTTTTACAGAAGTGCCATTCGAAACAAGTATGTAGGATGAGCAATGCTTTTCCATTCTCTACCTTTTAAAAAAGTCACTCTTGTTTCCCCTAAAAATTATCAAGTCTTTTTCACTGTCTTCATTGTCTCTTGTAAGTTATTAAATACCTCTTCCAAATAAATTATGATTTCATCTAGCCTCTTATCTAAATCTAAGATTTATGAATCTATAAATATGTTATAAACTAAGGTTTATGAATGAAAACATATTTTAGCAAAAATATATTATGAAGTTTCAAATAAAAAACAATAAACCCTACAAACCCTGCAAAAATCCCTTTTAACATTTTTAACTGCATAGGATCTCTGCTCATGCATGATACTCAATAGTAATTTTTCTTGCTTGGACAATTTCTCAGAGTATTTGATTTCTTTGTCTCTTAAAATGCCCATCAGCAGAGACCTGTACAAAGTAACTCCTTGAAAGCTTCTATTTATAGACTTTGGACCTGAAGTCGAAAGGCATATTTGCTAAAGAAAACATTGAAGAGATTCTTGACCTTAGCATTTATATGTTCTCATCAGTAAGGATTAATTCAGTCCATGCATTTCAATGTCCCCTTGAGTTATGGTCTGCAGAACCAAAGAATGTGGTTCTTGGATACGACTTTGCTGCTATACCAGTGTCCAGCACCACAGTCTGGAAAACCTTGTGTCAAACAGATCCAGGGTGTCCCATTACCTCAAACTCCCCGGGGGCCAGCTGCACCCCGCTGTACAAGACTTCTGGAAAGACGTAATTGGTGCCAAACGTGCCGCTGAGGGAGAACATCTCAAACTTGGTCTGAGCTGTCTCCACGGGCTGCCCGCATGTGTTCCGGTCTGTGCTCTTGCACTTGAGCAGCGTGCATATCTGCAGGGAGGATGATACAGAAAGGCAAAACACCGCTAAGCTTTCAACAGTCAAGAGCTGGATTTGATAGCAAGAAAAGTTCTCATGATGCAGTTAATGGACAAGTGCTTTGGGGTGGTTAGGATGTAGGTATATACAAACCACACACCCCTACAAAACCAATTACCTGCCAATGGTATTTTATGAGAGAACCGTGAAGCCCATCAAATGCACCCAGGACATAAACTTCATCTTTGCTCTTGTTTGACATCTGATAGACCAAATGACAGCAGAGGTCTCCTTGGCAAACTGTGTGATTTCCAGCTTTGAGCCTGAGTTCACTGAAAGTGAATATATCCCGCCGGACAGCTCCCAGAAAAGTGTCTTTTTCTTCTGGAAATTTCTTGATGCTTGTGGCGTATGAGCTCCAGTTGATGGTAGGAGGGTAGGTGGGGGAAAGACGGGGGCGTGCGCTCAGTTCTGCTAGCAGGAGACGTCCTTCCTCAGTCTCGCTGTCGTAATGGTAGGCGGCCGGTCCTTCTGGCGTGAACAGCCCACTGCCTGCCAAGGACACCCACCAGCCCTCCATCAGCTGGCACCCTGGGGCATGGCTTAGCAGGGAGGCCAGCCGCCCTCCATGCCAAACTGGAGGGCTTTGTCGGTGATGCTATTTTCAGTCACCATGTTACGGAGAATTTTGGAAGAATTTTAAAGCACAGACCCACTAAAATACCCATCAGAGTTTAAAAACATGTCCTAAACTTCACAGGTTTTATGCTTTCCTGGATCCTGAATCTGATCCTTAAATGGCAATTTGACACGTGACCATCTTTTTTTTTTTTTAGAACTTAGGTTCATTTAAATATAAATCAGAGCACTAAGAGTGGCATATTTGCCAAAGAAGGAAACCATGGGGTAATTATGTTTCATGGAAGGAAACACAGGGCTGTTGCCTAAACTCAGCTCAATCTATTTAAGGCGGGCAAAAACGTTCCTTTGCAGCCTTCACTTCGGCTTCAGGGGAGAGTTACATCAGCTACAGCAATGTGTTCTCAGTTTACAGGGGGAAAAATGGCAGTTAATATTCATATCAAACAAAAACATAAATTTTCTTTAATTCTTCAGCAGCCACAGAAACCTGAAAATGTTTTATTCAGTATAAAAGAGGAATCCTCCTTTTGGTTTTAGGTTATTAAGTGCTGTTTAAAACATTTTTTCTCCATTTGACTGTTGATTGACTTTTAAACAAAAAATGGTGCTTCTAAACAAGAGGAGGAAAATTTAGGTCAAAATTTGTCCTATTTTTGAAATAAATTTTCACTTTTAAATCATCAATATTTCATGTCATGGACTTTCTAATTTTACCTTTCCCAGTACATTCAACATTTTCTTGCCTGAAGCTGTTTGCTACATTCAATACAACATCAAGAAGATATTTTGTCTGAATGAAATACTATTTTCCAGAGACTTCACTATTTGTAAAACATTTCTATCTGCTTCTGAATTCAATACTCTGAAGACTTTCCCTTTTCCCAAATGCAACTCACCTGTCATTGCAAAGTTGGTGTTGTGAGTATTTGCTGAAAGTAAATTGACACCCATGCCCATAGCCCAGGCAGAGTGAAACTCAACCGCAGTCAGAAACGGCAGGACGTTCATCCAAGCTGTCGGGAAGAGCACGGTGTCCACCTGCAACTCACTCACCAGGACCACGGCAGGCTCACGGAAAAGGATGTCAAAGCAAGTGAAAATGCCAAACTTCCCAAAGGGGGTCTCAAAGGTGATGGCTTCTGGCTCTTTGGGGTAATTAAACTGAGTTTCTCTTCTAAACAGATTGTACTGCAGGTGAAGAAAATGGCATCTCAGAAACCAAAAATAAGGCAAGGTTATGAACAGCTACTTTTAGGCGTTAAGGCAAAGCTGGGTGTTGAGATACTTAAGCTGACCAACACAGTGGGTTTGCATCCATCCAGCCAACCCTCTCTCTCTGCGAAACAGGGTGGCTGTGCCCCAGCTGCCTCCTGGAAGTGATGTCCAGTCAATACTAACTGCTAAACCTTGCCAAGGTATCACCTGAAAATGCATTATCTGGCTTGGATAAAACTCGGCTGTACCGAGGACCAGCTAATATTTATGAGTATGGAAAATATTGTCACTGATTATTTCCCATTTACTATCATAAATGTAGCCCACAGGTGTTTGGTATCCAGCATGCGCTCTGCGGCTGCAATGCTCCTGGGATTAATGCCTGATCAAACAAACACTTGCCTGCTTTTCCTTCTAGCCATAAGAACCTTGCATTAGATCATCCTGGAATGGTTGACACTCTACAGTAATGTAAATTTATTGTATAAACCAGCTGAAATCGGTACCAGAGATAAAAAATATACTGATAATGCTGATGCTGAAGGGCCTCCTTACCTTGTGGTAACGAGCCACTAGTTTCCCCTCTGGGTCAAAGACGACATCAGTATTGTACTGATAGCGACCATCACTTGGGCAGCCAGGATCACTGGAGTTACACGGCTTCTTGTCCCCAATGTTTGCAACCACATAGATGGAGTTATTCCTGGCCATGCAGCTGAGGCGTTCCTGCACTGGTGCTGGACCATATCTAATGCATTTTTGGTGAAAGAAAAAAAAAACAAATAATTCTACAAGTTTAAGTTCAGATATTGAAGAAATGCATTCAAAATTACTATTCTGAGTGCAAATCTCGAGGTCCTGAAAAAGGGCTAGATAAAATCATAGTTTCTGTTCATTTTCTTCTCTGTTCATAGCATATTTTTTTAATTGCTGGTCTCTTTTATCTTTAAAAAATGGTCTCCCTGTGTTCCTATTTCCCATGCCCTTAACAGTGTTATGTTATTTTCTGCGTGGATGTAATACCCAGCTAAGACACATACAATGATATGGACAGCTTCAGAAAACAAGGGAGAGAATAAAATGGTATACTGGCATAAACGTAAAATAACATTAAAATATTTTTTCAGCCAGATCCAAGCCTTGTTTCCAAAAGACTATTTTAGCCTTTGTTAAGACTCGGTGCTCATAAGCCTTTAGTAAAATGTGGCCACAGCATTTACAGAACTTAAGACCCCTGAAAAGCAGCTTCACAAAGCCTCAGAAGGGAATAAAAATCCCCTTAGCTTAGACCCGAACTTGGCCCTCTTGTGTCCCCTGCTGGCAAACATTTAGAGCAGCCCTGTGTAATACAGCAGACTGTTAGTGGCTGGATTTCTAAAAGTCAGGCTTCTTTCGGTTCTAGATAAATATTCTGTGCAACTTGGTTTAGAAATGACCCAGCCAAATGAGCCGAGGGCTGAAGCACTTTGTATAATCTGTGCATCTGACATGATAATAAACTAGCTTATACTTACAGAAGATTTTCACAATTGATCTGAAATGATAAAGTTTACATGTTTTAAAAATACTGATTTTGCCCAGAATTTCCTCATTTTCCTCTTTTTGCAACTTTTAAAGTGGGACTGTCGCAATACTTTTCCCTTACATATTCCCATCCCATTTAATTAAGAGTTCTTTTTGATGCATCTCATTCTATGACACTTGGGATTTCTAATAGAATAAAAAATTTAGCAGTCCTTAGGTGTTTACTGGGAGCAGCTCATGACTGCATGAGACACTGGCTTGGAACCACATCAATCACTGCAGAAGAGATCACCTTGTGGGGTCGGTGCAAGGAATCCAGTTCACCGCTGGATCAGGGATATCCTCCAGGTAGGGGTAGATGGTTTCTCTCGTGAAAAGCCAGCCGTAAATGCCATCTTCAGGAGTCACAATGATGTGGGCGCCCTGACACAACAGGCTCCGTTAAGAATTCACCCATCAGCAGGTAACCAGGAGGGACAGTGGGAGAAGAAAACATTAGCAACGCTCACAATACACCTAGTACCTGCTGGGTGGCTTCCTTGATGGCTCCTTCCAAGACATCCATGTTCCTGTTCATCAGGGCCAAAGCTTCGTCGGGAGAAACAGGCTCATCAGTGGCATCTGGCAGGATGACCGCGTGCTCATAGACGGCTGCAATGAAGGTGTCGGAGGCAAGGGCCTGAAGGGCTGCGAGTGCAAACACTGCAGCGTGCAGGAGAGGCTGGGACGGGAGCATGGCTGGTGCCTCACAGCTCCTGGTTTGAACAGAGGGATTAAAAACCGGGTAGAAATAGGAGGAGTAAAAGCTAGTAAGTTTGCTTTGGAAATAATCTTCTGTTGAGTAATCTGTAAAGGCGCAGTATCGTTCTGCCAACAATCAGGATGTTTATTTATAGTAAGAAGTCAAAGAAACATTTCTAGGAATTGGACCTGGTTTCCAGTTTGAAATGCTGTAAATAACAGGTGAACAAAAGGCTAAGAGAGCGTGTCAGAAGCAATGCTGATCTACAAGGAGCTCTGCGAAAGAGGCGCTTCCAAACCCATCTCGAGGTGAACCCAGACTCCCCTGGTCAGGGCACACTATTCCATATAACCTTACTGCATGTGGCTGGATCAATTAAAAATTTAGCCAGTGCTGAAGGCAGATCACCTGCATGAAGTACAGCCCTCATGCCTCAGAGTGCAGCTGATCCACCTACGTGTATGAGGCATGCAGTCCTGCCGTGCCTCCTGCCTTTGGCCAATGGATTACTATAGCTGTAGCAGCTGCCCTGAGAGTGTCCTCCCTCCCAGGCTCATATCGCTGTATAAACTAACCCTTGAACTGTGCTGATCTCTTTGCCTAGGGCTAACATCCTTGCTTTTTTGTGAGAAAGAATTAAAACAACACAGTTTGGGGTTTTTTACTTTTTTTGTTACAAAAGTCACTTTATGCACAATAAGCCATTTGAAATCACTCATACCCATACGAAGCAGGTTTTTTTCTCATGGAAAGCAATTTTTGCATAGTATTTTGGAAATAGAATATACCTGATATAGTTTCAGGTGCTTCATAAAAAAACCTTTGTTAGAACTTGTGGAGTGTCTATAAGGGTGAAGGGACATAACCTGGCTAAACGTTTACCACACAGTAAGAAACCAAAGAAAATATTCTTCATCCTGACAGTATCTTCCTCTCCACTATGTACTTTCACCCAGAAGTTTTATTTTTCTCCATCATCATCAAGGCCTCCTCAGGAGAAACTGGCACTTCAGTGATGCTATGATTCTAAGACCATGCTGTACTCGTATGACGGCTGCAACGCAGCTGTCCAGGTCACAGGCTTCCAGAGCAGGCAGCACCAAAAGCACAGCAGAGGCATAGGCTTTAGGAAGACCCATGTCTGGAGCAACCAAGTCACCCAAGGAGATGTCAGGGGCAAGCAAAGATGGGGGCCTTAGAAGGGAAAGTCTTGCATGAAACCTGGGAATTCCCCAGAGTGGCAGAAAGCCAACACCTGGGGATGCAATCACCCTGCCCGAAAAGTCTCACCCTGCCCGGAAAGTCTCACCCTGCCCGGAAAGTCTCACAAGTGTCAAAGGCAAGAGAGCCGCCAGCATTGAGCAATTCTGCCTTACACCACTGGCAGAGAAGTCATGGCGAAGCCACCGCTGTGCTGCAGCTGAAGAAACACATCGCCTGCCAGATCTGCAAATAACGATTCAGGTGTGGCATGGCTGTAGTAATGCAGTTCAAGGCAAGCCCAGGTCACAGCAGGAAAACAAGCCAGAATTTGTGAAATCTCAGCACAGCCACATTCCTGCCCAAAGCCGAGGGCACGGGGTGCAGGCAGGGCTGCAGGAGGCAGGCAGCCCTTCCCCAGCTTGGTGCTGCCGCATGGGCACTGCCTGGGCCACCCCAGCCCAGCATAGCACCAGCTCAGAGTTGCAGGGCCTTTGGGGGCTGCTCCTCATTGCAGGGGGCTGCCCGGAGCAAACCTGTTCAGCACACCACACAGTAGCTGAGCTCTAAAGATCTTTTGTCCCCAAAGGTGTTCATTGGAAAAGCATCGTGAATGGGAGCCACAATTTCTAAATCTCACATATTGCAACCTGCTTTCTTATGTCTACGGATCACTCCAGCAGAAACCTTGAAACTATAGCTGCACATGCACAAAAACCACTTGTATCTAGTTGCCCAGGTTTCTTACCTTCTTTGGTTCTGAGGTCAGCTGTCAGGTAACAAAACGCTTTTTTACTGCATTTCCTTCAGAGAAGTATGAATTGTTATCGGTGGTTACACACAGGCTTGTCTTTATGCAGACTGAGTTGCTATGTGGATAATGGGTAGATTTGCACCAGATTACATTCTGTATGCTTGACTCACTTTACACAATAACACATTTCACAACGATATATGTTACACAATCTTTGTAGCAAAAAGAGTTTAGTGTCGTGATGGCTTATGCCGGTCTTCTATAGGAAAATACTCAACATGCAAATATACCTAAAGTACAATAGCCTTGAACTGAATCCTGAATTCAAGATACTCACCAGATTCAGGGCTGGGATCACATACTACTTGCACACACATTCCCTCAGCCAGAGGACTAGTATCAGCAGTGAACAAACCTGAAGGAGCCGCGCCTCAGCTCTGAGACTGGCTCTGCATTCCTGCTGGAGCCCTTCTGCATTGCAAGAGCAGACCTTCCATGCCATAGCCTCCCTTAAAGCCAGATCCTTTCCCTGAGAGAGTTGCAGTATCACCCACCAGGTTCCCAGGGAACAAGTACAGCGTCTGCACTGAGTTTGTACCCATGGGAAGAGGATCACACTGGATAATGCCTCGCCGTACTGCAGTCAGTCTGCAGTCAGACAGTAACTGACTCCAACAGTGAACAAGGTTTTAAGAACGCGTAGCTCTAGCAGCAGTGAAGTTGATCTTCCATGAGTCAGAGTACATTCTCTGGGGCTTTTGATAAATATTGTTGTGTTAGACATGATGCTAATGTCACATGTGAGTACCTATTTACATTTGAAAACAGAAAAGGTCATATGGTGACATCATGCATAATCAGTGCTGGAGTTGGGATAGTATTTGCACTCCCAGCATCTCACCAGTTCCATAACAGAGGTACATGGGACTGAGGATCTTGACAGCACCACGAGAGCACTGAGGCCAGGAATGGTGCCAGTGTGGGGAAAAGGAAAGATAAATTAAACTAATAGCAGTTTCTGACTACTCTTAAAGACACAGCCACAAACATGCACATCTTTATACACTGATATGCTGAAGGAAGGTCACTAGGGTCCAGCAGCAGCAATAAAGCACAGGTTGCTGGGGGAGAAGAGGAAGCAAAGATGTCAAGAGTGTCTTCTCACCAGGAGTAGCTGGTCTTAAGTAGAAATCTGAACCCCCTAATCCCTACAGCAAATTCATTTGCAGGGCAGCACCACCCAGCATTATCACGAAGAAGCAAAGGAAAAGCCTTATTTCACATACGTTGGTGTTATATGACCAGAAAGAAATCAAGAAGATGGGAGGAAGGAGCTGCTGTATGATACAAGGCCACTCAGTGATATCTTTACTGGCTGCAAACAGTTCAGCACTGAAAAGCATCCAGTGAGTGCGGCCAGCCGGTGTTGACAAGCTGATGTTCAGAACTGGCAAGCAAAATATTTCAGTTTGAAGTTTTGCTTCAACGGAGATTTCAATGAAATGATAATTCATGTTGGGTTCTGACCAAGAAGTGGTGGCAGGTTTTGTTTCAGGGTTGGTTCTTTGATTGGAGTCCTTGCTCAGTCTCCATGATGCACTATTTTGTGTTGCCATGTTCTGTTGAAAATTATTAAATTGATTACTGCTTATGAAAAAGTCTTTGTCTTCAATTAGGAATCATTTAACTTGGACGGTGAGCTCAGGAAGCTCAAGGACAACTTTAACGAGCAGGTGGTGTTTGTCCTGAGCCCCCTGAACAAGCAAGATATGAGCAGGACCATCCACACATAAATATTGTGTGCGGCTGTGTCATGACAGTAACTCCACCACGCTTGGGTGTCTGCCAATGTCCCTGGCATGTGTGAACCTTATGAATCATGAGATACTGCATGCCTGCACTTAGCCTAAACTTACAAGTTTACATACACTAGGTGTGTAAACTATTTTTGTTTTTCACTGAGGATAAAGGCGAGCAAGGTCTGGGACTGGGCAGAAGCCTCACCTACGGGTGGACGCAACATGTAGGAATTTTCCCAGTTACCAAGAGACTCCTGGCACCAGCTGCAGTGGGGCTTCGCAGCCAGAGTGTGGACCTGGATGACGTTAAGCTGGTAATTGGTGATGTGTCCTTTTCTTAGTCTCTGTAACGCTTTGCAGTAATGATTTGATGCTTCCCTCCTATTGCTCTTTTATCATATTGTGCATAATAACCAGTACTGTTTCCTTTTATCATATAGCATGCTATTTTCCTTTATTATATTGTATTATAATAAACTGCATTTATTCTTATATTTAATTTGGAATTCAGTTTTGCTTGCTATCCAGTCAATCGAAAAACACATGTGCCACATGACATGGAGCAATGGCATAATGGCAATAAAACCAAAGCAACACAAATAGAAAAAAATTGTATAAGTGGGGTAAAAGAGCAGACTTGCATAGGTCAGCATAAGTAGTTGTATCAGAGGCAAAGCATTACTGAGCTTTTTTGCACAGAGCTGCCACAAATCATACCTTTCACTGTTTTATTTACTGGTCTCATAATAATCTGCAATTATAAAATATGCTATTTTAATAAGAATGTATCCTCTGGCCCACAATACAGCATTTTTGAGGGCTATAAAAATAAAAATCCAGAAAACAGAGAGAGAACCACAACTGTTTTTTTGCACTAATAAAAGATTACTAATTTTATCATATAAAGATAGATACTTCTCAATAAATGGTAGCAATAAAATAATATTGCTGTGTTATTACTAAACTAAGTACATTGATAAGAAGCTTGTGAAACTGGAAATAAGAAACATAGATGGGATTGTTGTAGTAGAGGACGCTGTATCTTATTTGGATACAACATTAATAGTGTACAGCTTCAGTTACGGTAATATCATGGGGAAGGTGATGGTTGTGGGTCTTGTTTCAGATGATCTTTTTCATACCACCGTCCAAAAAGTGTCACAGTGACAACTGGTCTTGTTGGTCTTGTCTTACTTATCAAGCACCCATCATCCAATACCTAATTGAAAAAGGTAAGAGAAGGACATGATTAGAGCAGTACCCATACAAACATGCTAAGAGCTCAGAAAAATGTGATAAAACAGGAAGAAGGTACCTAGATCATATCTCTTACTGAAAACAGTCACTTCATTAGAAGGTATTTAATAGATTTGATTATTCACTATTGGCTGTTTTGAGAGAATTTATCCCATCACCTGCAGAGAACCTAGAACCTAGCATGACACAGCTCCAGGGTGTCCCATTACCTCAAACTCCCCGGGGGCCAGCTGCACCCCACTGTACAAGACTTCTGGAAAGACGTAATTGGTGCCAAACGTGCCGCTGAGGGAGAACATCTCAAACTTGGTCTGAGCCGTCTCCACGGGCTGCCCGCATGTGTTCCGGTCTGTGCTCTTGCACTTGAGCAGCGTGCATATCTGCAGGGAGGAGAAGACAACAACATATTTAGGAAGACAGAAATACTCTGGTAGGAAAGTCTTGTGTCATCAAAGTGTGTGTCAGAGCACATGACTATCACAGGATCTCTTTCATAATCTTTAAGCAACTTCTTTTTAGTTGTAGCTTATTTTTTCACCCCTTGATCTGACTGGGGGTATTCCAGACCTCCATTGCCTTAGTAGTTAGAAATAACCTGTTTCTGATGTAAAATTCTGCCAGAGCAATTTATTTCATCCCTAAAACCCAGTCCTGTCACTTCCAGTAATTCTTCCAATTGCCAGTTTTCCTGTTTGAAGGTTCCTTTCCCACATGTCTTAGTAAGAAAAGTCTGTGAATGGAAATTTTAGACACATGAAACACAGTCCTCCTCATGGGTACGTTGTTCAACTGTATTCACAGGTTCTCTCACTGGTATTTGTACACGTTGCTAACGACAATTCATTAGACAGCCTGGCAGTCCATGGGAAATCTGAATCTGATGTTCTCTATCCAAACCCTGGTGAATATATGTCTAAGTGATGAAGTTAGCATCCTTTGTTAGAGTTTCGTGTTAGTGGCTGCAGTACATAAAGGCAAGTAGGAACGGCAATGTTTTCCTTTTGTCCGTAAGAGCTTTTTTATCCTGCTGATAAATATTTATGTACATCATGAAGACATATGAAATAGGGCTAACACTCCTGTGAAGATTCAAAAGATATTGGCTGGTTTTGCTGTCAGGTGATAGAATTTTTCTATGTGTCAGGTATTGGGAGACAGAAGAAGCATATTTGCAAACATCAGAAGTATTATTCATCAGCAAGTATGGTTTTGTGTTGAAATACAAATAAGCTGAGAAATAAAGAACAAAATTCTCTCAGCACGTTCTGAGGGAATGAAAAAACTACTGAGGGAAAAAGGAAGAGTAAAAATTCCTGTCCACTCTAGAAAATTCAGTATTAGTAGAGACGATGTGCTCCTTCCACAATCACCGAAATAAATTTTTCAAGTGAGTTCACCAAGAACTGAATTTATTCAAGCTGCCTTCTTAAATGTATTGGATGAGCTGTTTTCTGGCTAAGACCTCCCCCCATATACGGGAGTCTGTACCAGCTGATAAAAAAAGGCCACGCCGACAGACAGAAGTAACTAAAAAAAGAATAATCTGGCACACATGCTGGGCACAATAACTAAATCAGGAAGGCAAAGAATGTTTTCTAATATGGCTTTAAGCAAATTCCACCAGAATGTAACTCACTGTCTTCTCAAACATTTGATTGAAAGAGAGGAAGAGTGGATTTTTCCTGTGGAAGTCATATGCAATTTCTGTAAATTACATTGTTATGATTTGGGTAATGACAAAAAGTTAACATCTCTATGACTCTAAATTATCAAAGCAACTCATAAAGATAGATAGGATAAATTGATTTTTTAACAGGAACTGTTTGATGAAGAATACAGTGATGATTCAGAACACTTACTGCAGATAATCGCAAAAGAGGACCTAAATTCAGCCAATATTGCATGCCTAAAAAGGCAGTGAGTGCACTCTGGGATCTTAAAAGAGGTTTAGATACTCTCCACTGTATTTGTTGGACTTAAAGGTAAGCAGGCTTGGAAGTTTCAGCAACTACTTCCCATCGCTAACAAATAGGACACCAGGACTCCAGCATACAAGAAAGTCACTGTCTTTTTCCCACACAGAGCTGAAGGTTTCTCCCTGTAAAGTTTCCTAAAATAAGTAATCCCCCTCCAAAGAATCATTACCTGCAAATAGTATTGTCCTTCAACAACATGAAGCCCATCAAAAGCACCCAGCACATAAACTTCATCTTCTCGTTTCCCCGCCATCTTGTAGCTCAAGTGACAGCAGAGGTCTTTCTGGCAAACGGTGAGATTCCCCTCAGGCTTAGTGAGCTCAGTGAAAGTGAACCGGTCATGGAAGATGAGTCCACTGAAATCACGGTCATTCAGTGAGAATCTTTTGACGCTCAAAGCATATGAGCTCCAGCTGACAGCAGGTGAGGAGGCAGGAGAAAGGCGAGGGTGCGAATCTAGCTCAGCAATAAGGAGGTGACCATCCCCACTTTTCATATTGTAGTAGTATGTTCTGGCTCCGTCTGGTGCATAAATACCACTCCCTGAGGAGAGTACAATAGTCAGTCCAAAAAGAATTAAAAAAATTCATATCGTGCTTTTAATTGTCCCTACTGCTAGCTTATCCACTATTTTATAAATATTACAGAAATTTTAGTCTCACCAAAGGTGATCATTAGCAATGCACTACACAGAGCTCATGTTTTGGCAAAAGATAGCATTTATTTCCCTGCGTGAGGTTTGCTCAGTATAGCCAAAGGCAGAGGATGTTATGTTATGGTTGTGTTTATGGTGTCCCCAGTTCTCTTTTCTCCTGTACACAACAGAGTCAGTCAAGAATTCCTTTCTTCTCGGCTACTCAGTGTAAAAGGACCATTTACCAATTGAGACCATCCAAAACACAACACAGGCAAGTATCACAGGACCATTCTGGTGAACACAGAAGGAGATAACAGCTCTCCAGCCCCATTTCACACTGGCTGAGGACTTGCCCCTACATAGGGAATTCACGCCTGACCAGCGCCAAGCAACAGAGGGAAATCAAAGATCTGTCATACCCATCACTGCTGAAGAGCCACATAAAATGGACAACAAGCAGTGGCCTGTCAGTCATTTTAAATGAGAAGCCCCAAGCCAATACTGTGGTTTCACAGCTCAGTGAAGATACTGGTCTAGCTGAAATATACTATACCATGAGCTAAGCTCTAGAAAATCAGTGCTATGCTCTTACAAAACTCAGGCTTCTTAGCAACGTTAGTGAAACAGGTCTGAAAATTTGGTTTTTTAACACAACTGTGTCAAATATAGCTACAACTAAGTCTTTCATTTGACTAGAATAAATGGAGACATGTATGCAATTTACAAGTATATTTACAGTGTGGCATTCAGTCACGGACTTAGAGGTGGAGAGGAAAAGAGCCTAAGTTTCAGAAGTTTCTACTCAGGTATGAGGGGTAGTAACTTACTAGTTGTTTAGAGGCATTAAAAGAAACAAAAGAAAATCCTAAGAAGCTAGAGTGAAGAAAGGAAAACACCACAAGTTTTGCTGTGCCTTGTATGGCACCAGTAGGAACAGGTTTTGTCGGGTTTAAAATTTGGTAACTAGACTCTTCACCTTGCAGATAAACACATCGTATTCCTCTGCAAAATCACGTTGCAGAACAGAGAATAAAGATTCATGGTTATTTTTCAGTTTTTTTCAGAAAATATTTTTCAGTCAGAGTAAGAATTAATTACCTGTCATTGCCAAGCTGATGTTGTGAGTATTTGCTGAAAGTAAATTGACACCCATGCCCATAGCCCAGGCAGAGTGAAACTCAACCGCAGTCAGAAACGGCAGGACGTTCATCCAAGCTGTCGGGAAGAGCACGGTGTCCACCTGCAACTCACTCACCAGGACCACGGCAGGCTCACGGAAAAGGATGTCAAAGCAAGTGAAAATGCCAAACTTCCCAAAGGGGGTCTCAAAGGTGATGGCTTCTGGCTCTTTGGGGTAATTAAACTGAGTTTCTGACATAAAGAGGTTATACTGTAGGGGAAGGAAAAAAAGAGAAACCAGTTAAAGGCACTGCAATATCCTGGAGTTACTCCCTAAAACTGTTCAGAATGACTGGAGAAGTATTTTGACCTGTGTTTGAAGCCTTCACATGTGGGAAGTCAGGCTAAAATTGTTATGATCAGCGTAGTGCCCAAAAGGTGGCTATGGGGAGACATACTGTCCTGGCATATAGCTAGGAAAGCAACCAGCTGTCTGCAGGTTTGTTAGTGACAGCCACCTGCAACCTCCATAAAAATATCATCTCCACTCTCCCCACCTAGATTATAATTCTGGTGACCTGAAAGACACACAGAAGAGAAATAATGGAAGAGGAGCACGGAGGATCTGGTGCCAAGAGACAGGATTGGCAACCTTGGTGTGGAGACGTACAGGACTGGAAGCACGAAGCACCAGCAGGAAGCACAAGACAGTACTGGGAGACTGCAAAGCAGAGAGGAAAACAAAGGCTGTGGTGATGGGGGAAAGGTAGATGATCTCAGCAAAGAGAATAATCTAAGTTTGCAACATTCTCAGCTTTCCAGCATTTTCCTTCTTCCTTCACGTTCATGTTTACTAAAAGAATTCTTTAATCTCCAGCTGGCCTGGACAATAAACATGTGCACCGAGCCAGGAAAGAGGTTCAAGTTTACTGAACTTGTAACTCAGCCCCTGGGCCATGCCAGGCTGGCACACAAGGGACCAGCCTATTAGTGTCCCCCTCACTCGGTCTGCTCACAAAGAAGTATCTTGGCATAATCTGGGAAGAACCAGGTGAAATACTGGGCCTGAAGAACATTAAATAAACAACTGACTTCAGTCTGGCCACATAGGCATGGTATCTGGCACATGACCGCCAAACAACTTTAACAAACTTTGCAGGTAGGCACATAAAACTGAAAGAAGATACTTTCATTGGGTGCAAATGTTTCAATGCTCTCATCTCTTTTTACACCTGACTTAGGTCCATGGGTTTTTTCCATGATAAATCCTGCTATGCAAAAACTGTGCTGAATCATCATCGGAAAAAAAATATAGGAAAGGGCCTGTCTTCCTTGAATCAGACTACTCACCTAAGATAAGATGCAGATGAACATTTTAAAATCCTGGAATGGGAAGGGCTAGTCTGTTGAAAACTTGGCACTGAAACCTAAAGCTGCTTAAGCAGCGGGATTTCCAGTAATAGGGTGTTAACAAGCTGAGAAAGTCAACCAAACACATAAGCCACTAAATTGGACCTGAGAAATCATTTTTCATTCTAGTCTTGTTTTGAGAAACATGACAGCAAATGCAAATTTGGAGTCAACACTTCACAGCAAGAGAGAGATTCTTTTAAATTATAAACAGAAGCAAAAATCTGCTGTGGGACAATGACTGGCACATAATTCTCTTGCCAAACTGACACAATTTAGAAGTTGTGGAAAAACAGCTCCTGACTTTCCAAGGCCACTTTACCTTGTGGTAACGAGCCACTAGTTTCCCCTCTGGGTCAAAGACGACATTGGTATTGTACTGATAGCGACCATCACTTGGGCAGCCAGGATCACTGGAGTTACACGGCTTCTTGTCCCCAATGTTTGCAACCACATAGATGGAGTTATTCCTGGCCATGCAGCTGAGGCGTTCCTGCACTGGTGCTGGACCAAATCTAATGCATTTTAGGGAAAAGAAAAAACAAACAAATAAACCCTATATCTGTATATCTGTTTATATATAAATATATGTATATATATGTAAATATCTGTACCGCCAGTGGTGTCCATCACCAGAGTGCTGAGGGCACATGGGCAGCACCTCCGATGCTGCAGTCACAGCAGGGCAGGCAGATACACAAAGTTGCTGCAGCACTCTCTCAGGTTGCTTCCTGCACCTTGGGGTAGGTCCTGGAGCCCTCCCATGGGTGTCGGAGGGCCATGCTGCCCCTGGGCTGCCCGCCAGCACCCCTCCGCACCCAGAACACGCTCTGCAGCAAGCAGATAACCCTAGGGCTGGGAAAGGGAAGGAGAGGAATTGCTGGGCAGAGGAAAAGAA
This sequence comes from Falco naumanni, assembly GCF_017639655.2. Lineage (NCBI taxonomy): Eukaryota > Metazoa > Chordata > Aves > Falconiformes > Falconidae > Falco > Falco naumanni. The sequence continues at coordinate 54,550,084 of NC_054059.1, read as the reverse complement.
TAACTTGGTGTCACACCGGAGAACACCTTAGCGTCTGGCATAACAGCACCTGAGGTATATAGCTCTGGGCTCTCGACACACCAAGCAGCGTTGAGCTGTGGAATAGTACAGCTTATGCAGTCAAGGCAATTAATTTCCTCCCACGGATGGGTGCACACAGTCCCCTAGCCATGGCATGAACAATAGTGGGATACTCAGTTCAAGAAGTGACAGGCCATGTGCCATAAACTGGCAGCACCTCTGAGGCACCCATACCAGGCCTGAAAGAGAGCAGACATACCCCTCCTGTAAGGTGGTGATGCATATGGCTTTGCGATGTGTGCATGCGCCATAGAGGAGGGCCATCATGCAAAATACACATATAGCACCAAGGAATAGGTGATCCCAGGCTGTGATGGCAGACATTATGTTCCCACAAGCCGCTAATGAAAATGCTGATTTAGAACAGTGAAGAGACACATAGATCACCTTCACAAAAACTAACTGGAATAAAGACCTGCTTAGACATGCTGCCACCCCACACCCCCCATTCACTGACTGCATATTTCAGCTGCTTATGTCTCAGTAAAAAGTTGCACATCCTGCACTTCTCCCCATTGTGAATCCTCCCCTTGGGACCGTTGAGGAATTACATCCTCGCAGATGTAGTAACATGCAGTAAGCACATCACTGTCGGGCAGGTGCAGCAAGCTGTGGTGAAAAAGGCAGATCACAGCTGTAGTGCCATGGCTGAGCACTTACTGCATGCTGTATGGATCTGAAGTCCAGCACTCAATTATAGGTTAGCTTGTCCCTGCTGGAATATGATGCTTGAATGACAGGTCATGTTCTACAGCACAGAGACTTTAGCAATTCGTACTTCATCCTATCTTAACTGTGAAAAACTAAGATTAAAAGTTTCTGGGTCTGTATCACTGAAAAGTTTGGATTTTGACTACTGACCTCATCACCTCTGTTATTAGCCACTCAGAAACTAGTTCTTGGCTGTCAACAAAAATGGTATGTGTGCTTTTGTTTGAACATTGCATTTGTAAAAACACAAACAAACCAGCAAAACAAATAAAAACTAGCATTAAAAATTTACTATCAGTTCTATTCAAAATAGAGTGAAAAAAACTGAAAGCAGAATGAGAAGAAGCATATTCTGGCACCAAAGCTTTTCCAAGTGCAAAAAAAGGTGTTTCCTCTACATTCAGTAACCCAAATTTGTATATTGTTTGAATTTCTCTTTTGAGTGTCTAATTCAAAAAACAAGTTGTTTTTATTAACAGGGTTCCCTTGTCAATTAGTCAGGGACACGTTATATATTTTAGCATGTGATTTATCTTCATATGTAACTTTAATTGAAACTTACTGTCATGTCAAAAGCATTAGCAGTCCTTAGGTGTTTACTGGGAGCAGCTCATGACTGCATGAGACACTGGCTTGGAACCACATCAATCACTGCAGAAGAAATCACCTTGTGGGGTCGGTGCAAGGAATCCAGTTCACCGCTGGATCAGGGATATCCTCCAGGTAGGGGTAGATGGTTTCTCTCGTGAAAAGCCAGCCGTAAATGCCATCTTCAGGAGTCACAATGATGTGGGCGCCCTGACACAACAGGCTCCGTTAAGAATTCACCCATCAGCAGGTAACCAGGAGGGACAGTGGGAGAAGAAAACATTAGCAACGCTCACAATACACCTAGTACCTGCTGGGTGGCTTCCTTGATGGCTCCTTCCAAGACATCCATGTTCCTGTTCATCAGGGCCAAAGCTTCGTCGGGAGAAACAGGCTCATCAGTGGCATCTGGCAGGATGACCGCGTGCTCATAGACGGCTGCAATGAAGGTGTCGGAGGCAAGGGCCTGAAGGGCTGCGAGTGCAAACACTGCAGCGTGCAGGAGAGGCTGGGACGGGAGCATGGCTGGTGCCTCACAGCTCCTAGAATGGTCTGACTCATGGACAAACAGTGCAAAAGGAGCATGCATAGAAAAGAAAAGAGGGACAAAATGTAACTTTGAAGGAGGGAGGAAGTGCTAGTCTGTTAAAACATTACCTTGGAATCAAGCATCCCTGGTGACATACGGGAAAGTGTAACAGTAAACAGTAAGGATGTCGCAACTGAACGAGGCTAAGAAACTGGGCAATGCCAAGACTAATTGCACCAATATAAAAATAAATCATTAACCACATGGCTAGAAAGAACGGTCCAATTTTTCTTCTTACACTTTTCTCCATCATTAATTGCAATAGACTTGCTATCCATGTTGTAATAGACAACTATCTATGTTGGCTCAACTGTGATACACAGGTGAAAGGTGGATATGTCACCCCTGGAGCTAGTCTTCTGTGAAGTTTGAGTGGTAAAACTGAGGGTCTTAAAAACTGCTTTGGTCTAGTGTCTTTGTATTCCCCAGTTCCTATGCAGTTCCTGTCAGTATGTGCAGCTTGCTTCCCTGGATTTCTTTAGATCAAAGTCATCACATTAGCATCTCACTGTACTTAGGTGTAATATACTGAAAATTCCAGCAACAGAACTGTCCCTTGCATTTATTCCAGTGGCTCTCCTAGTCACTTTTGTCTAGCTGTACATCACTTTCTAACAGCCTTCCACCAGAAAATATGCATCTGGAGGGAATGTTTTCCTTTGAAGTCAGGCTGGTAAGTACCTCATTGCCTGGCTGCTGCTAGCCTGAAGCAGAATAGCAGGCTAGTTCACCAGGCGCGGTGGCAAGCCTACTCCTCTTTTCACCTCCCCTGTCCCCAGGACCATGCTGTGTATTGACAGGCCTTAATTTTTAATCTTCAATTCAGTTCACATGCATTTTTTGCTATGACATTTTCCATTTTTTTTACTTTATAGCAGTTGCAGTATTCTCATTTGAAAAGGTTTTCTGAAAAGTGGGAAGCAGAACAGGCTGCATGCCTTCAGATACAGCAAAGCTGTCTCAGAGAAGACTGAAATGCAGGTGAATGCAAGGACCAGAGAGTTCCCAGCAAAAGTAGCACTGATCGAGGGTTTCAACCATTAAAAACATCAATTTGCATCTGGTGATGCTCACCTCTAATGACTTCTTTACATCCATTTCTAGATACAGCATGCTCATTCAGGACCCTTAAATACGAGCCTCTAAAAGGCTGCAATAGAGATTGCAGCAATAATTTAAGTAATGTAGCTTGGAAGCCTTCTCCCTTCCCCCCTGTTTTTCTTACCAAATGAAATATGGGCTGAGTCACATTAACCACGATCGGATGTAAGTCTGAAGGAGGAAGCAGTAAATGCTCCCTTGTTTAGCAACAGCTGGGGCAACAGTCACACCAGAAAGGTAACTACCCTGGCAGGGCTGAGTGGAAAAAGTTACAAGTGTGGGGCTGGGGTACTGCCCAGAAAAGTTCAAGTCATACTGCCAGGACGGGGGCGGGGGGGGGGGCCTGTAGTCCACAGGGATGGAGGCATCCCTGACTGCCTCTATCAGCAGGCACCACTGCTACTGCCTGCAGAGCTGGGAGTTCACTCAAGAACAAGGAACTAAAGCCGGTCAAACATGCAAACAAACCCACGGAATAAAACTTAACAAAACTACAGTGGACGAGGGCTGCAGGCAATGTAAGAGGAAGTTTATCCTAAAGCTCATGCTGCTTTCCCTTTACTTTTCATGCCTCCATCCTCCCAGTCCACTCTCCCCACCCCTGTATTTCACTCGTCCCAGTCTCTGCTGCTGCCCGATAATGGTGGCAATCTGAGGACTTACTGTTGTGAAACAGGGTGCAATCAGCTCAGCTGTAAAGGTTAGACTTTATATTGCGGTCTTGTTCCTTTCCTTGTGCTAAGAGGCTGCACGGAAGGCTGTTCCTTCAGCGAAGGGTTAGTCGCGCAATGGAGAAGCCCACGCAGGTCACATCTGCAACCAGGCAATCACTGCAAAGGGGACTGCCGGCAGGGGTGAGGAAATCAGAAGCCGCCCATTTGTAGCAACAACACATAGTACATTACTTAGCTGTAACAGGACACCATGCCCTGGGGCACAGACAAAAATGTAGAAATACTGTACTTTTTCTCCACAAATGAGCATTTTCCATTACTTCTATTATATGAATTGTAGATATTTATGATTTAATACACTTACAGTCTAAAACCTTGTTTTTCCAACATTCACTTTCTTCAAAATCAATGTATTTTGCATCCTGCAAGTCTGGTTTTTTATTATGTTGGCCAGATTAAATGTGAACAAAGTTTTTCTTTCAATACAAGCCTGCAGAACAAGCAACAGAATTAACTGCATAGAAATCTTGGCTGCGCCATGCAAAATAAACCAGTCCGCTTGCTCAGAAAGTACAGTCCGCAGGGTCTGCACCCACACACATGCCAGTGTGTTCCATCTGTTCAAGCTGTTCAGTAGCCTTTCCAAACACCTGCCTGCACAGTCCTGACTCTCCCTTGCACCAGCACAAGCAACCATTTAACAGGAAGACAGATATGCACCTGCAAAATCGCTTATTTTGAGAATTTTTGATATGGACCCACCTGACTGCTTGAAAAAGGTGATAAAGTTATCATCAATAGTTTTGTGGAAAGGAGATTTTCAGAGCCTCAAAACTGTGGCCAGAAAGATTCAAGTAGACTCCTCCAACTACAACTCGTTACATTGTGTGCTGAGATGAGTAACTGTTTTGTTTAAGCAATGGTGTTTTGAGGCTTGTTTTCTTTTTAAAAGTAAATGATAAGTAAGTGTGTGTGTGCGAGTGTGTGTCCACCAAAAATTTCTTCAAAGTATTAAAAATCAGTTGTTATTGGGCCACAACCCACTGCCATGTGCCTGAATGCTACACCACTGAAGTCAGAGGAATTTCTTTTCTATTATCTCCCAGTGTCAAGGTCAAGCCTATGACGACCAACTGTGTCATATAAAAACCCATACAGAACTGCCCAGCGGAGTAGTTCATTTTTTCTGCCAAATCAAGTCAACAAACCCATGTGCACTGATTATGCTGTTAGATAAGGCAACTTGAGAAATAGAATGCCATTATAATTATGGGTATTAACATTAATTAACAATATGATTAATTAGCATTACAGAAACAAGCAGATGAGATCTTAAAGGATCTGCAGTGAAATCATGGTGAAGCTTGCTGTGTGTGTGAAGGGTCTGTTTCATACCACCTCCCAAAGAGTGTTACACTCAAAACTGGCTTTGAAGTCCAGCTTACCAAATGTCCATCAGTTAGTGCCTCATTATGGAAAAGTAAAATAAACAGGAACATCAGCAAAGCAGTACAATTGTATGACAAACACAAAATAATATATTCATTAATGTTCACCTAGTGGAGAGATTCAGTAGCTCACTTGGAGCTACCACAAAGTCTGTGAAAAACTGCACTTCTGTTTTGAGCAAGATCTTGTTCTAGGGCACTTGTGGGAACAGGGAAGAAGAGAATCAGAAAAATGGGCCTGCTGTACGAATGAAACCAGGAATATCAGGCAGAAATAAAGCTCCCTTGAACTCAAGCCAGTTACTGAAATAGAGGACACTGGTAACTACCAAGTTGCCCTGTGTCTTGTAGTGGCTTTTGGACCATTTGTGTTACAAGTCTGACAAACAGCTCCAGGGTGTCCCATTACCTCAAACTCCCCGGGGGCCAGCTGCACCCCGCTGTACAAGACTTCTGGAAAGACGTAATTGGTGCCAAACGTGCCGCTGAGGGAGAACATCTCAAACTTGGTCTGAGCCGTCTCCACGGGCTGCCCGCATGTGTTCCGGTCTGTGCTCTTGCACTTGAGCAGCGTGCATATCTGCAGGGAGGAGGATACAGAAAGGCAAAACACCGCTAAGCTTTCAGCAATCAAGAACTAGGTCTGATTGTAAGAAAAGCTGTCACGGTGAAGAAATGATCCAATACATCTTCTCATTTATTTAGGACAAGAGGATCTGTGGGTGGCACTTGAAACTTTGCAAAAAGGCAGTTCTTTGCCAGCACTGCAGAAGACCCCTGTGTCTGTGTGTATACATGCTGTTTATGTGTGTCTTCATGTATAATGCATATGCATGTAGTCATAGATGTAGAATAGTTTGTGACCTAGGGAAGTTACTTCAGCTCTGGCTGAGTTTCCTAAAGAACTGAATCAATATTTATTTGCCTGCTCTAGTGAGAATACTCTATAAAGATATAGAGAAAAGATAAAAAGATCTAGAACATTAAAAAAAAGCCTGACAGCAAAATCTAAAAGAATAAAAAAAAACCCAAAACACTGACAAGCCATGTGGATACAAATGTTATAGAAACACATCTCGTTTCTCAATATTTTTTAGATAACTGCATGTTAGAGAATCACATCACCACAATGGTAAATACCACCGAGCAGAAAACTGCTCTCTGTTGTGACAAGAGCATCCCTAAGGACACAGGGAGAACTCTACAATCTTCCTTCCCTTTTGTACACATATATGGAAACCTCTCTGAAGTGTTATAGAACAGAGTCAATGCAAGGTCTTCACTTTCATCATTTATAACAGAGAGAGAAAAGCAGAATCAACACCCCTAATGAACTCAAAATGCATAAATGCATCATGAAGAAAACAAATGTTTTCAGAGGGGTCTAAAAAATGCCTCCTCTTAAACCCCCTCAGTCAATAATGAGACAAATGCAAATGGGCTGCAAAGAGAGTATTGCAGCCTTCCCACTGTACAAATAAGAACAGAAAACCTTTACCTACAAATAATACTTTCCCTCAACAACATGTAGCCCATCAAAGGCACCCAGAACATAAATGTCATCTTTCCACTTCTCTGCCATCTTGTAACTGAGATGGCAACAGAGGTCCTGCTGGCAAATGGCACAATTTCCCTCGGGTTCGGTGAGCTCCATGAAGGAGAAGATATCATGGTAAATGACCCCATTGAAATAGTGGTTGTTTAATGGAAGCTGTTCGATTCTGCTGGCATACAATTTCCAGTAAACATCAGCAGGATAGTCAGGAGAGAGACGTGGGTGTGAACTCGGTTCTGTCACCAAAAGGTGACCTTTTTCCATTTCTGTATTGTAATAATACGCTCTCGGACCACCTGGGGCCTAAATACCATTCCCTGCAAACATGACACCAGAAAGCTTTTAATTTGAAAGCAAGTATATGGGACAAGTAAGCAATCTTCGCTAATTAAACATGTGCCAAATTTTATTCTAATGTTTACCAGATTGTTTTAAAACTACACCTTCACAGACTACAAGCTAACTTGATGCTTTTTGAAAGCAATAGAAAGTAGACCAAACTCTGATGTTTCAACGTCTTGTCAGTGACAAGATTACTGTAATAATTATATGCCGTTATATGTGATTTAAGTAGCTGAAGTGACCAAGTTCCTCATTGGGTTTAGCTGCATTAGCAATCAGTATTTCTGATTAAAATGAATGGTAACACTGTCAAGTCAAAAAAATCTATAAGGGCAAGATATTACAAAAAGTCACATCTTTACGCAAGCTCTTTACATAAATACATAAACCTTTAAAGCCCAGATTAAAATCTATTCATAAAGAATATGGATTGTACAACACAGGGTCATCCATGACTGAGAACTAAAGGAATGGCCCATATCTGCTTTTATTCAGAAGGCAAAGTTTAGGGCTACATTTGAGCCACACCAGGAAGCTTCTCTCACTTCTGCAAGCACATGCCCAAAACACTCGTGCTTGACTTCTAGCCTCTGCTCAGGGGAAACACACAGTGGAACCAGAGCCTGCAATGAAGGCACAGGTCCCCCATCCAAAGGCGGTGTTTGCAGGGCTCGCCGCGCTCCTCAGAGTTAGGTTTCCACCTAGTGGAGAAGAAAAAGTCTGGGCCTTCACATGACCAAAACATCCATCTACAGCGGGGTCAGATTAAGGATCACATGGGTAAACTCCCAGGACCGACCATTTAACAAGTAACCTAGAGGTGTTCTAGTCAACTTAAGAACTTCTGAGTTCTTATACATCACATTTTAATTTTCTTCTTACCTGTACAAGTTCTCTCGTCCTAGTCCTGTTGACATGCATGCACGCCTAAAGCTGATGGGAATTTCTGCTCAGGTCAATTGCACTACATAGATATAAATGTTGCCCATACAAACAAGATCGATTAGAGCAATATTACATTATCTGCCATAACTAAAGTGGAGCTGAGTGTATTTGCTGAAAGAAAGTTGACGCTCATTCCCATGGGCTGAGTGAAACTGGACAGCTGACACCAGTGGAAGAGTGTTACCCCAAGCAGTTGGGAACAGCACCGAGTCAGCCTGATATCTGGCTTGCCAAGACCACAGCTGGGTCAAGACAGAATGTCAGATATCTGCACGAGTGAAAATGCCAACATAGCCAAAGGAAGTATTGATAGTTACAAATTCTGGATCCTTAGGGCAATTAAACTGTCACAAAAAGGTTGTACTGCTCATGGAAAGGAAAAAAAAAAAAAAGATTAGAAAAGAAATCAAACCATTTAAATCAGACTAATATAATACTCATTCACTTAAATACAATTAATGGAGAATATGTTTTGTGAACATGCTATATCTTAATTTTGAAAAGGACAATTGATACCCCTGCAAGAGGAGTCAAGCACAAATATCCATGGTTCTATCTACACCAGTGAAGGGGATTTGTATTTAGTTAGCAGGTTTTGGACATTCATGTTTTAAAATCTCATGTGCTGCTTCCTATTGAGAAGCAGTAAAAATAGAGGGATTATTGAGTTGTAATTAATTTAAGTGCTTGCTATTAAATTCAGAATAGCAGTAACAAAGACATCTTGAGGCAGTGGCTTTCAACTGCCCTCTGACACCTGACTCTATGTGCAAATACATTGAAGCCTGGGAAGCAGCTTGTCTCTCACATCTTTAATCACCCGAGGATCACGCGCTCCCCGAACACTGTGGGTAACAAGCCACCAGTTTCCCTTCTGAGCCAAAGACAACGTTGGTATTGTACCGGTAGTGACCATCACTCGGGCACCTTGGATCACTGGAATTACGTGGCTTCTTATCTCTCAGATTCACAACCACACAGATGGAGTTACCCCTTGCCAGACAGCTCAGTCTTACCAGCACAAGTGAGGGAGCAAACCTCAACAGCAGGGAAGGAAGAAAGGAAGTAAAACATCAAAACCAGTCAACCCATAAAGATGCCAACACTAAGACTACAGATCACAAGGATGATAGCTGTAAATTGGTCATATCTAATACAAGACTGTCACTTTCTGTTATTCAACAGAAGGCAGCGGTTTTGCGCTTCAAAGCTTCGTGTGCTGAAACCCTGGCTTCACTTCCCATTAACTGAGGAATACAGGGCTTTCCCTGCAGTGAAAGTGAATCTTTGCACCTTCAAGTCTCACTTCTGCTGCTGGCCTGTGGCACAGTGTTGATGTTACACCGACATATGGGCTAATCTCAGCTGTTCTGCTTCAGCTCTTGATTTGGCTGCTGTGCTGAGGTAGCTTAGGATTTGTTTCTTCCATGGTGCATTTTGTTATCTTTCATGAAGTATTCCAGCTTCAAAAAATGGTACAATTTATTAAGGAAAATAACAGAATAAAAAGATTAGCATTTCATGAATCAAAAAGACAGATTTGAAATTGTGCAGCATATCCTTTCAGTAGAAGCTGGTATCTTACCCACAAATATTCTTAATATTCACATATCTTATTTTTCTACAACAACGCATTACTAAGATGTGGATTCTGTTAAGTTTTTGTTTTTCTTGTAAATAAATCTCAAACTTTACAAGTATACTAACAAAAATAAAAAGAATTACAGCAAGCAAAAATGACAGAAAAAAAAGATGTCAACTGAAGCTATTTAATGGCAACTACATGATGCCTAACCTGCCTTCATTTCACAGCAGTTGTTCGAAGACATTTAAAACTATCAACCACCACTCCTAAAGGCAGCTGTCTTTCCCATCAGATTGTTCCCCCATGCACAGTAGGGACAGTATCTTCCAGGATCAGCACATGGAATCCAGTCCACCTGTGGCTCTGGGATATCCTCAAGATAAGGATATATTGTTTCCCTTGTGAAGACCTAGCCATAAATGCCATCTTCAGGAGTCACAATGATATGGGCACCCTGGTACCAACGTGCAAAGCCCAAAAATACTATTAAGAAAAGGAATAAAAGGTCAGTTTACCAAAATGAAGTCTCTAAGGAGGTCATAATACATGTCTGGCTACTTCTTTGAAGGCTGCTTCCAAAATTGCCATATTTTTCCCTATCGTCATCAAGGCCTCCTCAGGAGAAACTGGCACTTCAGTGATTCTATGATTCTAAGACCATGCTGTACTCGTATGACGGCTGCAACGCAGCTGTCCAGGTCACAGGCTTCCAGAGCAGGCAGCACCAAAAGCACAGCAGAGGCATAGGCTTTAGGAAGACCCATGTCTGGAGCAACCAAGTCACCCAAGGAGATGTCAGGGGCAAGCAAAGATGGGGGCCTTAGAAGGGAAAGTCTTGCATGAAACCTGGGAATTCCCCAGAGTGGCAGAAAGCCAACACCTGGGGATGCAATCACCCTGCCCGAAAAGTCTCACCCTGCCCGGAAAGTCTCACAAGTGTCAAAGGCAAGAGAGCCGCCAGCATTGAGCAATTCTGCCTTACACCACTGGCAGAGAAGTCATGGCGAAGCCACCGCTGTGCCACAGCTGAAGAAACACATCGCCTGCCAGATCTGCAAATAACAATTCAGGTGTGGCATGGCTGTAGTAATGCAGTTCAAGGCAAGCCCAGGTCACAGCAGGAAAACAAGCCAGAATTTGTGAAATCTCAGCACAGCCACATTCCTGCCCAAAGCCGAGGGCACGGGTGCAGGCAGGGCTGCAGGAGGCAGGCAGCCCTTCCCCAGCTTGCTGCTGCCGCGTGGGCACTGCCTGGGCCACCCCAGCTCCGGGCTGCTCCCATCTAGGTCAGTGTAGTTCATCACAGCTCCGCAGATCGTACAGCTGTGTCCGTTACAGCAGGGCGTTCAGCCCTGCCATGCAGGAGGCCAGCACAGCCCTAGCCAAGGGGTTGCTGAGTTTCCCATAGGAGTTGCCACTGCTCTGCTTTAACCGTGGTTCCAGGACCCCTGGACAATCACGGCAGGAGAACATGCTTGTGAGTCCATTTGAACAACAAACCTGGACACCAGGATTCCTCTTCAGATTTCTTTTGCCTCTATTGTGCACATGAAAGAATGAAGAGGGGAGAAGATGTGTTGCCAGAAAGCCAGAGGGTTCGTTAAGCCTGTCCAGTTTCCACTGGAGGTCTGATGAAGTTCATGCATTGCAGGACAGCTCATTAATTCCAATGACATTTATGCTCTTACTGATAAACCCAGCCACTTCAAGTCCTAACAGCACAAGTCAGGTAAGCGAACAACTCATTCCACAAAGAGAGCTAATTTAAGTCTCATGTCTACAGATCTGCATCTTGTGCATCTGCATCTACCTCCAGTCCTCTCAGCTCCTTCTCACCTGCTTCACCATCAGCACTGGCAGGGTCAGCACTTCATAACAGGCTGAGGTGTACATTCCTAGTTCCAGTCTAACACCCAATATAAAAGGAAAGGGAGGTATTGCCAGGATATTCCCAGGGGAAGCCTCTGGTGCCCTGATGCTTCACAGTTCAGCTGGCTACCAGAGCAGCTCTTGCTAGAGCCCTTTTTGGGAGAGAAAGAAAGAAGTACTTGTCATGTAAATTCCAGTAGCTATTCACAAGAGAAAATTATTGGAAATTGCTAAGACTAGACCATTTCTCTTATTTAGGGGAAAATGGATCCCACAGAGAACCCCTTCTAGGACCCAGTTCTGGCCTCAAGGACAAATGAAAAGACTTCTGCCACGGCCAAGGCTGAGAAGTGTGCCAGTCATACCCTTACCTCACTTCCCAATGTGTTTTACTGCTGAGCATCCAGAGGAGATGAGGAGATCATTTTTTTCCCCATTGTTGGAAAAGAGTAGCTCCTCATTTTATAGATTTACTGCTGCAGAGGCAATCAGTTACAAACATTCCAGCTGGCATTTATGAGTAAAACAGATCTCATACATACCAAGCCGAGTCCTCATATATAATACAAACATACATACACATGATGCAAAGTCTCCTCCAGGACCAAAGATCAGTTAATTCTGTATAGAGATGCTAACTTTTCGTTACTTTTGCCTTCTGTTTTCAGCCACTTTTGAGATAATACAAGTGCTGGTAGACACAAAGTCTTTTAGACTCTTGTTGTCTAAGAAAAATCACAAAACTTAGGAAAAAAGTTGCTTTATTGAAAACAATATTGTGCTTAATGCTTTGTAATTTCAAATTCTGTTTCAACATTTTATGTTATCAGTTTAAGTATTACAAGATACTGAACTTTCTTTAAAAAAATACAGAAAATCATGGTAGCAAAATAGTAGCTTTACCCAAGAATAATGCACAGCAGGCTCAAGTATAGAAACAAGACATTTGAAAATGTATCTCTTCACATACAGTGGTGCACTGTATATGGAACACAATTAAACAGGCTGACATCTGAGGGTTACTCATCACTTCAGCCAATCCACGGAGGACTTCCGAAAGAAAGGCAGTCAGTGTTTAGTGTTTCAAAACAGTAATGCAGCTACAACTAAACCACAACTGGTTGTTCACGAAGGGATCACGTATCCCAGCTCCAGAATAATGAAACACTCATCTCAACACTAGGTTAAACCACAATAGTAAACAGAGAATTGAAAGTATGTCTGGCTATGTTTCACTGCCCATCAGATGAGTTCTTTCTTCATTATTACCAGCAGGATTTTGCAGGCTGGAACTGGTACTGTTTGCACAAGGAAAAGAACAGGAGGGAAGAAACAGGTTTAATATTCCTCAGATACTTCTATGCAATATCAACATTACAGCAAAAAAGCCACACATTACATTGAAATAGCTACATGGATCACTGGATTTGGTTCCCCACTATTGTGCAGAACCATGTACTACTGCTTTTATGGCTATTATTTCACAGAATGGTTTGGGTTGGAAGGCACGTTTAGAAGACATCTAGTCCAACCTCCCCTGCAATAATTGGGGACATCTTCAACTAGATCAGGTTGCTCAAAACCCCATTCAACCTGACCTTAAATGTTTCCAGGGACGGGGTATCTACCACCTCTCTGAGAAACTTGTTCCAGTGTTTCACCACTCTCATAAAAAATTTCTTCCTCATGTCTAGTATGAATCTAACCTCTCTTAGTTTTAAAACCATTACTCCTTGTCCTATCACAATAGGCCCTACTAAAAAGTCTGTCCCCATCTTTCTTATAGGACCTCTTCAAGTACTGAAAGGCTGCAATAAGGTCTTCCTGGAGCCTTCTATTCTCCGGGCTAAACAATCCCAACTCTCAGCCTCTCCTCATAGAAGAGGTGCTCCATCCCTCTGATCTAGTTCTCCTCTAGACTCGCTCCAACAGGTCCATGTCTTTCCTGTGCTGAGGGTCCCAGAGCTGGATGCAGCACTCCAGGTAGGATCTCACCAGAGCAGAGGGCCAGAATCACCTCCCCTGACCCTGCTGGCCATGCTTCTTTTGATGCGGCCCAGGATATGTTTATCCTTCTGGTTTGTCAGTGCACCTTGCTGGTTTCATGTCCAGCTTTTCATCCACTGGTACCCTCCAGGTTATTCTCGGCAGGGCTGCTCTCAATCCATTCATCCCTCAGCCTCTATTGATACCGGGGGTTTCCCTGACCCAGGTGCAGGACCTTGCACTTGGCCTTGTTGAACCTCAGGAGGTTCACACAGGCCCACTTCTTCAGCTTGTCGAGGCCCCTCTGAATGGTCCCTCAGGCACGTCAATTACCACCACTCAGCTTGGTGTCGCCTGCAGATCTGATGAGGATACACTCGATCCTACTGTTGGTGGTGGTGAAGGTATTAAACAGTACCGGTCCCAATACCGACCCCTGAGGGACACCACTCATCAGTGATCTCCACCCAGAGACACTGAGTCATTGACCACTACTCTCTGGACGCAACCATCCAACCACTTCAAGATCACAGACACCCTCCTAGAGGAACCATCAGTGGAGTTTGCTCATCAATGCTACAGTCCTGTTGCTTGTGCAGAACAGGCATTGCCTGGTTTAGGTCTCTGTTCAGGTCAGTAGGGATTTAGGAAAGGATACAAAGTATTTAAGCAGTATTTTTAATGCTCATCTTGTCAATTATCAGATTGGTAGCGAGTAAAAAATGGAAGCACAGCTTTCAAAGGCTTGCTTCATATGGCTACAAGCAAAGTAAAGAATAAATATCTCAGCATACCTGCTTCTTGTTGCCTCAGTGATATAGAATATTCCAGTTGCAAGACCCTTTAAGGAAACAGTCAGTTACAATTGTAATAATAACCTTATTCAATAGCTCATAATTGCAATAGATATAAAAAGCAAAAAATGTGTAATTACTTACACTTAACAGTGCCCATCCTCCTTGGATGGCTGAGGCCCATTCAAAACCCAGCTTCTCATATAGAAATCCTCCCAAAGTAGGACCTGCAAATGCCCTGCCACAAATCAAAATGAGGTATTGGTATCCCAAACAAAAAGGATAACATTCTCAGAGAACTTTTTTATGGCATTTTGTGGCCTCCCACCATTGATTCTCTCTCCTTTGTCAACAAAAAGATTGTCTTCTACAGACCTAACTTTCCTATAATCCACAATAAGTATTAATGCTTTGTTTGCCATGGCCCCAACAAACCTGTTTAGTTACCTCCTCAGCTGGAAATAGGATCCACATCAGAAAGCTGAATGCACTCTTTTCTGTATCTGGAACACCTTAGAGGCCCCATTACGAACCATGTTCTAACAGGGCATCTACACCGATCAATTCTATCATAAAAGAAATTTAAACTCCCATCCCTTCCCTCAAAATGTAAACCTTCCAAACTTCAAGACAAAAGACTGATGGATATAGACAGGTGGGGAGACACACTGTGACAGACACAGTCACTGCAAGGTTGAGCTGTGTGTAACTGCCCTGCACCTTCATGCCTGTCTGAAGAATGCCATGAAAGGTTATGCAGCTGCTGTCACTTTATGAATGGTCTTACACGATACAGCCTCTTGCTATAGAAAGGGACAAAACTCTGTAAAACTCGAGAGACTTCCTGGAAGCAAGTCACATCATAAAGCCAAGCTTGGTAACAGCATAAAGCTGCGCTTTGGTAACTTTATACTACTTAGATCTGTACTGAACCCTATGCCAAATGAACAGCTAGAACTTCAGTTAGCTTGGAAAAAATGATGCAAATTTGTACCACTGAAACTGGCCTGCAGCCACAGAGGACTACAAGGACAAATAAAAAAAAAATCCTGAAAGTGGCTGTCAACAGGGGGACTGTCACTTCCCACTGAGTGACAACTCTGAAGAGTCACTCAGCCAGTAGCACCTTCCACTCATTTCTGTGACGAGCACTGGGTAAAACACACAGATGCACAAACACAGACTTTAAATAACGGCTGAAAGAGAAGAGGAGATTCTACCTTATGCTATTCCAGACACAAGGAGGAAATGTGGAAAATGAAAAAGGAAGAACAGAATTAGTCGGGAGCAGATACCTTCTAGCCCATCCCATGTGGATGGACTTAGCTTAGTAAAAAATTAATAGTCCACCTCTCCCTGTATTAAGCATTAAATACTTCAGTGACAACAAAAATGACCACACAGAAGTGCAAGCTAACATCCACTTAATCACTGAAGTGTTTTGATATGCAGGGCAATACATTTCAGGGAAGATAAGTTCAGAGTCCATTTCCTTTGTTGGGTAAAAAGCTTTGTTTTAATATGTCCACCAGGCATCTGTTTAGCAAGAACCTTTTGAATCAAGGTCAACACAATGACTGCAGTGCAAGACTTCTGGTTGTAACGCATCAGGCTTTCATGTGACAGTAGCATAAAACAACCAAATGCTTACAAAAAGGTGACTGTGTACCTACCCAAGGGACCACATGGCATTGAAAAGCCCAGACACCAGTCCCAGCACACTCAGACCTTCTTCAAATCCATTCTCACTGCAGAAAGACAGACCAGTTAGAGTAGTACATTATTGTGTCTCAGTCTATAGCCTTCCCTTATATAGTTTTTTCCCTCCTTTTAACTTACACACAACATAAATAGTTAACAAGCAAAAGTTTACAGTGGAATCATATCTGTTTACCCAGTACTTTCTTCTTTGCTGCCTCTCTGGAGGACTGCAGTGCCACTACTCATCTCTGATGTCTTTCAAGTAAGATTCCTAACATCACACCATCACTTAATCCCCATGTTTCATATGGCAAGTGTAAAACAGTGACGGGTCACTTTTAAGACAGAAAGACCTTGTTCCAAAAGGAACATATTAACTAGAGTAAACCAAGACCCTTCTAGGTCGTTACTGCCAAGCCACATCACAGGCTGTGCACTCTAAGCAAGTGTGACTCCTGTAGGTGCAGCTACTAAAGACAATGCAGTGACAATGCAGTCTGAAAATCCAGTGAAAACTGTTATTAATCGTCCTCAGAAGCTGAAATAAATCCTATGTATATGAAACCACGCGCAGGTCACCCCATGCTATGAGACCCAAAGTCTGATGGACTTCAGCGTGTTCACAGTACTGAGGTACACATTTAGAAAATTACATTTGGAGTATAATGACCGGGGTTCTCAGTCAAAAAACAACTAAGACAAAAGAGTAGTGGAAGCATTTAAATGTTACTGCTTTTGCCTCAAAAAGGGCGGTAATAGCCATGCCAAAATTCTACTTCATATCCACCCCTGAAAATTAGTTGCAGTTTCCTACTGTCGGTAACATGAAAGACCTGTTGGACCCAGTTACTTACTATGCACAGTGTAGTATCTCTGGAAACACTGGAATAGCGCTCATGCCAAGGGAAAAGCCAATCAAAACCAGCACTAGCACAAACATCCACAGCTGACTGAAAAAAAAAGAGGCATTTAAAAGAAGTTAGCTGCTGAAGAATCTTTTCAAGTAAGGACCCCATCTGACTGAAGGCTGTTGTATCAGCTCTCCGTGACTGACCAGAAAACTAGGTTCCTTAAAGCCAAAAAGAATTCTAATTTAACTGAAAGCTATGACTTGAAAAATACAATTCTATGCTTAAAAAAAGACTTTGTAAAATAATTTGAAAATCGTGTGCTCAAATTATTTCCTTATCACATGCAGTTAATTTTAAGAGGAACACAGAGAGAAGAGGTAGACAGATGAGCTTAACTCGGCAATACCTATGTCCAAGCTCCAGGCTTGGTTTGTTGCACAAGTGAAGGATTTTGCACCTAAAATTGTGTAGCCTAATACATTATAATGAAATAGACTTAGTTAAAGAAAATAATGATGAAGATTTTACTGATTTCTTTTTCTCACCAGCTCTAACATATTACCTCACCAGTTTCAAATGTATGATCTTCTTTAAAAATTAGAAGTCTAGAAGGAAGTTGACTAATTCTGCACATTAGCAAGCCTATCATCATCTTTAACAGAGTACATAACCTAAGATAAAAGGACTGTATAGCTGTTTTGAAAACATACTAGAGTGGTTTGCTCTGAATTAACTTGAGAGATATGGTAATGCAGTGTTCAGGTGCAACAGACGTTGTCTTTACTTAGCCAGCTGAAAACAAAGCATTAATAATCATAATGCATAATTCATGCATAATCTGGCATTTTCCTCAGTAAACTATATACAAAGAGAGGAAAAATCAATACTGCTGCACAGCCATGCAAATAAAACCCAGAGTTAAGAAATACTGATGAAACAGAGAAAATTGAAAAATAAGGCCAAAAAAAGAACTTTGTTTTGCTGCACTAGAAATGCTACAGAATTGAGAAGAAACAAAAATAAAAAGCAGCACTCTTCCCACCACTCACATTAATGTGAGCAAACACAGTAACAGTAAAAAGCAAAGGAAAAGGATCTGTTTTACAAAGCTGTAAAATTTCCATTTTCAGACGCTTCCACTGCTTTACATTTGTATTCACATGTTAGAAGTTAAAAAATTCTGTTTCATGGTCAGAGGTGCTAATTATAGATCTGTGAATATACATGATATGGTCATGACAGCTATCACAAAAAAAATCACATAAGGGGACAGGCTGAAGAAGCGGCAGTTCTGTACCTTTCAATGTGCAGTATAGGAGCAGGTCCTAACATGAAAAAGCACAGTGCTGTCATCAAACCTCCAGATACCAGCAGCCACTTCCTGAGGTACTGTGAATGAAAAGGAAGAGGTATGTATTTTAAAGACATGAATTTGTAATGTAACTATTTTGCCTTTCCTAATACCGCTCTTCTAAATCTTCATCTCCTGAAAAGTACAACTCCCGTAGAGACCATCATTACTCACAAACTGGGAATTCACAATTTCTCTGCCAGTTCTGAACACCATCAAGAAATACTGAATTCATGTTTCCTTACCACCAGTGCAATCACTGGCAGCAGCTGCTTAATACAGTGATTTCTTTAGGATACTGAGTAATGGTGCTTCCCTATTAACAACGTATTTTAGGTCTTACTCTTCCTTAGTATAAGAAATACCATGTAGCATTGCATATAATTCTCATGTACAAAGGCCACTGTTAGTTTGTGTCAGGAAAAAAATGTCAGAAAAATGGCACTGTCCTTCACACACAGCATTCAAAGTGTAGGTTTCCTTGATCAATTAATTAGTGGTGGCTGTCAACCAGGCCATTTGAAGTGTATTACTGTTAAAGTCTCTCTGAGGTGCATTTAAGAGCTAAAGAACCACAGACAGTGTGCTGTTCTAATTTGGATGTTACATTTTTAAAGAAACAAAGCCAATATATCTAACTAGAACATCTTTACTCCTCTTCTCAAAAGCTGATAACGTTAGATGTGGTCAATAGCACGTGTAACTGGGATGCATTTTCCCACTCTGTATTCCATATTGGCTGGAAATAGCTTGGGCTTAGTCCACTGGAAAAGCTCAACACATTTCAACTACATGACACTTGTCCAATATCCTTTACTATTTTGGACATTCTTGTATTACCTGGACCTTGCAAAAAGAGACCTTCAAGTTGACAGTGTTCGGTGTATGTGCAAGGACCTGAACGACAGATCTCCTTACAGTACCAGGCCTATATCCACCACTTCAATATGGGAAATCATTCAGTTTTAACCAAATGCACAGACTGCTTTACTAACCCTGTACAAACAGTAGGGTAGTACTCACTGGCAGTTTGTCACTTAGGAGTCCAAGGAGGGGAGAAGACAGGGAGTACGAGAGTGCTAAACCAAGGAATACCAAGCCCACATAACCAGCTGGGAGTTTGAACTATGGAAAGACAGACAACAAAAACCAAAACATCAAACCATATATGCTATGTCCGTTAAAGGACAATCCAAGAATCATATTTTAGGTCAAAATACTGAAATACATGATTTTAAGTATTTTACTTATACCATACAGAGGCTATTTAAGTATTCATCAGCAGAACTCCAGTTTACTTCCACTTCTAAGCATGGAGTGAAAACTCTGGGCACAACTGTACTCAGATAAAGCCTAAATAATCTCAGGAGGAAACACTATGGGATGTCCCTACACCAGCACACTGGATTCTACCATTAGTATCTGGCACATTTGAAACAGATACTTCAGACACTGAAATTTAGATGGATTTAGTCTTTACCTCTCCAATCTTCAATTTTATTTCCATTTAAAAAAGCATAAATACTGTAGTCATCCACTGCTAATCAGTGCATCTTAAAAGTAAGTAGTGCCACAAAACACAATGCTAGCTTTTCAACAAAAGGAGGATTTTTATGAGAATGAATAAGAGGCTTTTTGCAGATAAGCTGAGGTCTACATTTTCCTAAGGCAGAGTCAAATTTCTGTATTGAAACAAAACGTGTAATGAACCAAAAGCATACCAGTTTCTCAAATGAGTGCCTTAACTATCAGGCAGAAGGTATTCCAAGATGTTCCATGTGGCACAGACTACATAAATATTCACTATTTCCTTGCCATATGCCATACACTGCCTAGGAGGCTACAGCCCTTCAACAGCAAGTATCTGTTAGCACAGAGCAGAGGGAAAGCAGAAGAGCCACCTAAGTGCACAATATTCTACACTGGGATAATTACAGATCCCTCCTGGGTGACGGACGGTGTGCGTTCACACCTCCAATGATGGAAGACATCAGCACTAAGCCTCCTTCACCCTGGATGAGTGCTTTAAGTACTGGACTAAACAGACAAAAAGTAGGAGCACAACCACCTGTGAAATGCTATTCCCTGGAAAAACAATTAATAAACAAACAACTCAAAAAGCATTGCTTAATTACACACAGTAATAAAATCTTAATCTGTTTACTTCAAAATCATTACCTTAAACACCATGAGGAAAATAAAATTAGGTAGGAAACAAATCAATAAATATTAAAATATGTAAAAAATAAATAAATGAAATGGCATTTGCCTTTTTAATGAGTGAAGAAGTCAGTTAAATTAAAACTACTAAATTTAAACTACATTTTGGCATTGTTGTAGGAGAACGTGGAGCTGTGACATCACGTCCACGAAAACAATGTCCGTATCAAGAGATACAACGCTGTCAGTGACTGTTGCAGTTTTACAGAATTTGCTTTCAGAAAGGAGGAAAGAGTCCCTTGTTCACAAAACCAGCTGCCATGCCCTGTGTGGAGAAGGTACTCTGCAGCTGAAAGCCAATTAAGTGGAAAAAGCGCATTTTTAAAGGCCTTACATTTCCTCAAAGTTACTAAGACCCAGTGACAACAGATGGTGTCTATGGAAACTGTAGTTTGTCAGTACTGTGAAAAAAAATGTCATTTGGAAACCAGTTAATGAAAGCGGTGTGATTGGATAAGGCTTAATTTTGTTTAGGATATTTAAACCACATCTATAACCAGTTATTTACTATTTAGCAAGTAAAGACTTCCCTGCTTGTTAACAGGACTTACCTTTTTTAGGATAAATAGAGACATCGTGGGATCCAAAAAGCCCAAGCATGCACTTAGAGAAAATATAATAAGACAGAGCAGTAAGACTTTCGGCAGAAGAATGAGTTTCCAGAAGGAGTCCTTGCTAGGGACTGAATCTGTTTTAAGAGAAGGGGGGCAGGGAGGAAGTGCATTATTTTCAGCAGCATAAGCTCATGATTGAAATTCTGCTTTAGAAATCACTATTACTTGCTTTTTCTAGTCCAATTACTCTTGTTATTGAACAAATGAAAGTCAATAGTAGACTATTATGCACTATATTATTTTTGTTAAAAAAACCAAATTTGATAGGTGAATAAAAGAAGAAAAGTACACAATTTAGATTACAACATTGCAAATCCCCAACCTGAAAGAAACAAAAGCATGTACTATTCCAATTATCTGAAAAAACAGTTATTTCTCCACTAGCCTTTATACAATGAAAATCTCATGGATCTGTCTCAACTTAAAACATGCACACACGCATGAACTGCTCATATCCAGAGAAGCATGTTTTGGAAGTAAAATAAAAAGATCACTATTTATCAGTTGAGATCTGTCTGAATTTTTAAGCAACTAGTCATTCAGGTTTCCTACACATTCAATTTGTACTCCAGACAGGAAGCTTCTTTCAGGTGTCATGGTTAGGTGTCATTTCTAAGTCAGGCTCCCCTCCTGATGCTGTTGGTACCTTAATAGTAGAATGTGGTCTCAAAGTATACATAGAACTAAAAGTTCATTCATTAGCATCCACCAGCTCAGAGCTAATATTTATTCAATGTAGTCTCAAAATCGGCTAGGAACATCATGACTCCAGACAATTTCAAAGCTTGGGGAGGTGGAGGGGAAGCCAGCAGTAGCAGCACATGGTTAACCACTGGAAGTTTCTTCTAAAAGCTACTATATATGATGTTACTCTCCAAGGGTTTCATATTTAAGAGGAAAAAAGGTTTTTGAAAATAAGTTACTAGGGTTTTTTTCTAGAAAAGACTAACATAACTGTAACCTTGCAAATATGATCTTGTGTGAAGATTTATCTTTAAGCTAGCTTTCCCTCCAAGCAGGTCCATCTAAAATTTTATCAAATTTATTTGACCGCCAGTACTTCAGTTAAACCCCTCATTTATTAACTTTAATGCTGTTTCCTCTCAATCAGAACCTGCATTATTCAGTACAAAAAACCCCAACCACCTTTTGTTCTCTCTGTAATTCTGTTTTATCCTTCAGATACGTCAAGTTCTCTTGTTTTAGGCAAAACCTATCTCCAGCTTTTTTTCAACTAGCTGCAATGACAAACTGATACTAAGCAGACACAACTGATCCCTTTATAAGCCCTGAAGCTAACGAGACAAAAGAAAACAAAAATATATCTCAGTTCAATTCCACACAGAGTTCTTAGTATTTGCAGAGATGGGCATGAGGTGTTGGATTCATTTCAGGCCATCTGCACACATTAATTTAGAGTAACATTAAAACATGGGACTGATCAAGATCACAAGTTAATTCAGCTGGAGCTTTGCCCTCCAAGTTGGACCAGACTCCAGAAGCTGGTATTTTTTTAAAGGACAGTTAAATATATGCGAAATTAAGGTGACTTAAGGAGACAGGAGGAAGGATGCTTACCATATTTTGATAATATGCACATATTCACAGGCACCAAGACCAACACTACGCATCCCAGTGTAATGAAAGGAACCTCATAACCAAACGATTGATACAAAAAGCCACCTAAAGGCGGACCCAGCACCAGTCCAAGTCCTGTAAAAATTTCAAGGCTGCCCTAAAGGATTAAAAAGAAAATGAAAAGATAAAGAGCTGGGAAACTCCAACATAACAATAAAAAGCAAGCCATTTTCTGAGGTGCAGCACAGCATAGGCTAGTGAAAAGAAAAAAAGCACTGTATCACTACAGGGGATAACTGCTGGTAGTGACCTTCACGAAGTGGGATAGCAAAAGGAATTTCAGTTGCCTGCATGAACAACCATCACTTCTTTTGCTTCACTTCAGGCAACCACCTGTACTGCAGCGTTAGCCACTCTGCTGTCACCTAACAGATCTCAGTCCTAAGGCAAGACATGCTAGGAAAGTATTTGTTGGACAACTCAAGCTGAAGTGATCATCTCTGCCACCTGCTGTTACACTTTAGCCTGAGGGGGAGGACCCAAACAAGCCTGCCTGGGTGGGTCATCATCGGATGCAAAGAGCTGCATGTGCCAAGTTAAAGCTTTCTCTCCATAACTGACAAATGCTAGGGAATGACAGGGAACTTGCAAAGAGAATATTAAATTATAGCCAAAGTAATCTGAGTTAATTATATCAATTTAATAAATTTAAACACTTAAATCTTGTGTTACAACACTATAATCACCACTGTTAACATCTGCCCCAACACTTGATTAATCAACACTCAAACCACCACTAACAGCTGATGGTAATAATTGCTTACAATTAACATTTTGCTAACTTCTGGGATGCAGATATAGTATAGGGATTCATTCCCATCTTTAGTTTTACTGATACAAGTCACAGTGGCCAAGTGGCCCAAAAGCAGGCACAGTCAGCAATAGCCAAGTTCTTCACTCTAGGTCAGCCCAGGGTCACAGCCCTTCCTTTCCTAGCAAAGGAAATAACTAGTAGTAACATATGACTAGCAAGTCTTCAAAATTTCTGGATAGATTTGAGACATTTTGGTAAACTTCAGCACATGGAACGCCCATGAGTTAACCGCATCCAAATAATGCTTTTACTTGTGTTGCTCATCAAACATACATTAAAAATATTTATGATTGGTGAGACTTCAATTCAAATCAGGCTGTACATCATTTAGCCCTTCTAAGTGAATGAACTATTGGGGGGCAGGGGGAGGCTGTGTCATTGCATTATTACAGATCGAGAAGAACAAGGCAAACCTGATACTGTAAGAAAAGTAATATCGCTTGTGTTCTGAAGTCCATACCTCCTCCAACAGCGGGATGGATCACGTTGACAAATGCTGAATTCCCCTCTCCAACAAGGCTGATTATGTCTACATTTAATAACTTCCCCATACATTCTCTAGGGTACCCAAAGGGTAAAAGGTGGGCCAAAAACTGGTACCAAAAGGGTAAGGAGAGGGAAAGTGCTTTTCAGTATCTAGCACTATTAAGATGGGCAATGGAAAGCAAGGCTAAAAACACCTCTTCCATTCCTTCAGGCCATATGATTTTACCCTAAGATGCACCTTGCTTCCACTAATCAGCTCTGTCTTCTGCCTCCTGCCTCTGCAGCCACCATGAGCAGAGCTCACAGTAACAAGAACTCTCCATCATGTCTATTTAAGGACAGTAAGTCTACATGAATGAATTTGAAGAGGTTTTACTCTCATGCAGAACAAGATATTAGTATAAAATATAGCAAACAGATCAACATTTAAAAGAGATCTGTCTTCTGACAGACCCTTTCTAGATTTTAAACATAGGTAGCTGCCAAACCATAGCTGTGTAGCATTTCTGATGGTGGTCTTGAGGTGATCTTCATTATCACATACCATTTTCAACTATGCATCGTGTTTATTGTGCTGCCACCACAGAATTTCATTTATTTTAAAGTCTGATTATAAGACAGATAACTAAGTGCCTTTAAGTCAGAATTACTTGACGGACTGATTTAAATTACATCTTTAAATTTACAAACAGGAAACTTTAACTTTATTGACTGAATAAATCCAAAACACCCTTAACAATATGTAACCTGCTTTCCAAAGAAACTGCCAGCTCCTCACTGTTCATACAATTTACTAGTTTTTGCTAGTTATGAGGTCATATTCTTATAGGCATTTATTTATACAGTAACTATACAGCTTAACAACAATATTAATAAAAGCATCAACCTTTCTGATTTTATTAAATGTTCTGAAGGGCGTTCTAACATTTGTTCACTCATTAAAATTTAAACCAGTTATTTCTGTCAGTCTGTATTTGAATTGAAACTATAATTTATTGAAAAAGAGAAACAGAAAGCAGCATTTTATTAAATACAAAACTTTTTTCCCTGGCACCACAAAAACTGACTAAATAAGGATATCTCCGGTTGAAATTAATCATTGATGACCAGGAACAGTGCCCTCCAGATTTCCAGAAGTTCTAGCTCTCCACTATGTCTCCTCTATGTATTTCTCATAGAGAAATGCATCACTTTTATCAATAGATTAAAAAAATGAAATCAAAATTGTTTCCAGTTTTGCATCTTTCAGTCATTTAAATCAATACTATTTGAATGAATTAATCAAATTTCTTGAATATATCCACATCGATTCTTAAAATCCATGTAGAAGTAGTCACTAAAAGCTGTATTAGTGTTTTGATAGTCTGATTTCAATTGAAGAGGTAACTACTGCCGTCAATGGTCAGCTGTCTTCAAAACATAAGCAACTAATACACACTGCTTGCTTTATAGTTCTAAATTTGTTATAGGATTGTGATTCTAGACTACAAACATTACATCACAATTTCAAATACGCCTGCGCAAGACAGCAGGTTTTCTCCTCCCAGTTTTAGGCTGCCTACTGGCAATTTATCATTTTGTGGGTATTCAGCTTTAACACAAGTTTTTGCACTTACCAGGACAGTAGCTATATTATTGGGAAATGCTTTTGCAAGGATTGAAAATGATGCTGTCATTGCTGCTGCAAAACCTACTGCATCCATAGCTCTTACTAAAAAGCACAAACCAATGAATATAGGTCCACTTGGCACCTTGTCCAGCATTCTGAAAAAAAAGAATCATGCTCAGTAAATGGAGATCTCTCAAGATGCAACAAGTCATCTATTAAAGGCCCTGGAGCATCACTTCTTACTCATTAAAGGACACAGTTACAAGACACTCAATGCTTTCTATTGCCACATCTTTTTGAATCTTACCAGTGAAGTCACTCAAACTTTACCAAAATATTTCTGGCAGCTTTCTCCTTTTCCCCTTTCTTTGGTGGTGAAAAAAGTATGAAAAACCTAACCTGTAAAAAACTCCATTGCCATCTTCTGTGCTATTTCATAGCTTTCCCAAGCAACTGTGCAAGGAGACAGATGCAATGAGTTACAACTACCTATTAAGAGCTTCCTTCACTGTTAATAAAACTTTTATTTTACTAAGATTAGTGTCTTGGCCTCTCTGCCTGCCAGGCAAAGCTTCTCATTTGCACTCAATATTTTTAAGAAAAGAATAATTAAAACATCATGCATAAATAGTTCCCTTATTGCTGCACTTAGACTTCTTGCTGTTCATGAACTATAGTAGTTACTTAAATACATAGAACCTTCCTCCTTTGCTCTCAAAGTAATAAACAGGCTTTGAAACCTTCTGAAAGACAGAAGTGTTCATTCTGCTTTACAAAGGATAGATAAAAAAGATGCAAAAAGTTAGGTGACCTAACCAACGCCCAGAAGATGCCCAAGAGTTTCCAGTTTTGTTTTGTGTCCACCTTTGCACATGAATGAAAATGATAAGACGACATACGCAACAAACCCAACAAAAACTACTCACCCAAACAGAATGGTCACACATCCTGAAACAAACATCCCTGCCACAAACATGAATTTTGCTCCAATATGTGTAAGCTGTAAATTAAACACCATTTTTACATGTCATTATTTCAAGTCTAGATCAAAAATCTTTCAAAGTAAGTTACTGTTAAGAAATCAAAACGTTATGGGCAGTTCATAGCATATGTAACTAAAAGATCTGGAGACACTGCTCCTGCCAGTGTGCCTTCATGCAATACTGAACCTAAAAATATTCTGAACGGTTAAGTGACTTAACCCAGTTCAGTAAGACAATGGTGCAGTTAACTATTTCACAGCAGTGCGCTGCAGCTTCTGCAGAGCAGCAGGTTACAGCAGCATTCCTCATTATAAACAAACAGAAAATAATACGTTCCACCTCCAGCACTGTCAGTGACACCAAGTCAGCAATACCTGTCACATATATGGCTAAGGAGAGTCATTGGAAGCTGATTTTAAAGCAAATTTATCACAACCTTTAATAGCACAAAGGTTTAGCATAGGAAGGACAGTAGCTTCAGGCTTCCCCATTCCTTACCAGGGAAAGGACCCCCCCTTCCTTCATTTCAGACTCCACCACCAGGGTGAAGGACAAGAGGCACTGCCATAAAGCTAACTCAATCCCATAACAAAGTACATCTGAGCTTCCAGTTCCATGCTGTAACTTCCCCTAAGGACAGCGGGTATTTCAGATTCTTTTCTTGTTCGGGCCTGGACAAAGTCCCTGCATTTCAGCCATTATTACTAAAGCCCATATTTTGGCAAGTTCCACTGAAATCCTCAGGATTTCTGATTGCTGGACTGTCCACCTCTATTGGTGATCACTTCACCTGTCTGCAGTGAGGACGGAGTGCACACCCTCTGCCCTCCAAAGTACTTGGTGAGGGTTGCGACATAGGTAAATGCCGATACAGGCACTGAGATAGAACTTACTGATGGCACTGGTGTGACACCTTTAAGAGCCACACAGCACCAAAGAAAATCATTCACCATGGAGTCAGCAAAGAGACTGCCCAGCCAAAGAAAGAGCAGACCATGACACTGAAGCAGCCCCAACTCAGGGTATGATCCTGAGCAGCTGTAGCCAAAAATGCACAGACAGCTGTGCTCCAGCATATAAACAAACTGCTATATAATTTATTTGCAATTCCTCCAGCATAAGAAAAATCCTGGACCTGTGGGAAAACTGAAGTCGCAAGAACTGGAGACATTTATGTCATATTGCTGTATAATGAAATATAAGGGGAAACCAAATTAAGCAGCAGAGAGTCATAACAGGAGGAAATGTTAAGGAAAAAAGACAACATACCAGAAACGTAGGAGTGCAGCTAACTGGAAAAAAACCAAAACCAAACCAAAACACATTAAGAACATTGCCAAAGACAAACAGAATATGTAAGTGCAATAAATAAAATGGGGGGTGGGGGAAAGGAGGTAATAGGTGAAGTGATCAGCAGATTACTCTCAAGCAAACAGAACAATTAACCAGAGAAACAAAACATCTGCATGTCCGCCACCCTATGTTACCCTCAAGAACTGTAGAAGAGTAATTTTTAAGTCGTACTGACAAGACTTAGATCAGCTTCAGACTGGCTGGCCAGGCTGCAGTTACTGTAGACACAAGCCTGCAGGACTGCTACTGAAGAGACATCTCTTTTCTCAGCCTTAGAGAACTATTTTCACGTACCAACCTGCATCATCACAGAAATAAGTTACAGCTTCTATTCAACTTACATAATTTCCCAAGATTAAAGAAGTCCAGAAATTGACCAAAGCAAAGCATCCAAAAATCAGGCCAACAATGGTGTTACTGGCACCTTTTTTTTCTGCCTGTAAAAAAGATCACAGCTATGTAAAGACAGAGGCAAATCTGTGAGATGAGTAACACTCATGTCTTGTACATTTGAATTTTTTTAATTCTCTGTTAGTGCAGTTAGAAAGCAATTTCCTTTCTCAAAGGTATTAGGGGCTCATAAAGTAACAACACAGCAATTTAAAGACATGTTGCACTTCTATTTAAGCTATATGTAATCAAGGGAAAAGCAACATTCATTCCTCAATGAATGGAAACACTGTGCTGTTTGCTGAACTACTGAACAGGTAACCAGACTTTATACAGGTGGCTTCAGCTGGTGTGCAATGGAGCTAACAGAGCTTTGATCTCTGCCATGTGAGAGGGCAGTGAACAGAGGTATCCGTTATCTTCACTGTATCACGCCTCCCTCTAACAAGCACCAGGCAAATTTTCCACTTAAGCAATTGGCAAAGTACACTTACTAGGTACAAGCAGTATATAGAAATATTCAGAGTACAAATAATTTTAACATTTCTTTGTTAATACTTGGGAACAACTTGGTCATGAGAGAAATGGACTTCTGCTGCAAAGATGGCATGACCATTTTTTTCACCCTATGTTTAAACATTGTATTCACTCAGCATAAGCAGAGATTATTTTTTTTCCCGTCCAGTTGCTAAGTCAGGAAGTTTAAGTCAGTGAACGATGGCCCAGTATGAATTAACAGAGAGGTAGCCACAAATAAAAAGTCCTTGAGTGGCTACAGCACTGAAATGCAAGTCAGGACTTGGACAGAGTTTTAATCTCAGCTCTACTACCAAACTGCTATGCAACACTGGGCAAAAAACTTTCACTTCTCCAAGCATCCATTTCAATTTCTATCTTTTATCATTAGTTTGCTGTCTCCTCCACAGCCACAGGGAAGATGAAATTAGTCCATGGGCAGAAGCCAGGTCACCTTTATATACACTCTAATCTATCTTAGCCAGCATCAGGCTACCACTACGAATTCCGACAAATGAAACATCTAACTCAGAGCTTACAGCCAGCCATATAGGTCCCATGGTGTTCAAGATCTTTTTAGAAGTTTCAACATGCAAAATACACTAAAGAATAGCTGGCTAAATTGTTTGTTTACCTCTGCAGGGAAAAAGGGTCCAAGGATTGAATAGCATATCATTGAACTGAAGTTTATAGAAGCAGTTGCAACCATTGTAAACAGCTGTTCCCTGGTAAACCTTCTTGATTCCTCGGCAAGTGCTTCTGGCACGTCACCTTCTTCAGATACAAAAGAAAAAGGGGGAAAAAATATACGCTGATAGAGGGAAACACAGTTTGCAGATCGGGTTTGAAAACTACGATCCGCACACAGTTGTACCTCCCGGCTCCGGGGAATTCAGCGCCGCGTGCCACTCGCTTTCCCCACGCAGGAGCGCAGGCTCCGCCGTACCGGCAGCACCCCCCTCCCCGGGCGGCGCAGCCCGCAGCCGCCCCTCGGCCCCCCCCGCAGGCACGGGCTGTGGCGGGGCTGCCCCGGCCCCGCGCCCGCCGGCGGTGCGAGCCGCAGCTCTCGGGGCCGCCGCGCTGGGCACGGCGGGGCTCAGCCCGCGCAGGACCGAGCCCGACGCCCGCACGCCGCTCCCTGCCCCAGCGCGGGCTCCCGGCGCTGCGGAGCGGCCCGGCCCGGGCAGGCAGAGCCTGCGGCGCCGCAGCCGCCCCCCGGCCCCGGCCGTGCCGCCGGCGGAGAAACGCGGGGCGCCCCTCGCTTCCCACCTGGGGGCTGCGCGCTCCCCGCGCCGTCCGCCGCCCGGCTGCCCATGGGGAAGGAGCGGAGCGGTGCGGTGCGGTGCCTCCCCGGCGCCGCGTCTGGCAGCGGCCGCGGGCTCGCAGCGCCCTGGGGCCAACGCCAGCCCCGGCGCCCCGGCCGCCGCCACAGAGCATGCTCGGGCCGCGGGCGCGGCCTGCTGCGCCCCACGCCCCGCCGGGAGCCGGGGGCAGCCGCCGCGGGGTGCCCGGGCCGCGGCCGGGGGCGCTGCGAGGCGCTCGGCGGGTGCCGGTCGGGGCGGGGACAAACCCTGGGCGCCAGCGGGCGCCGGACAGCCTGGTGGCACCCTGCGGGCTCCCCGGTCTGGCTCGGGGCAGTCGTGAGGGCTTCCCTGGGACTGGCAGACCAAGCAAAACGGCTGATCACCTACACAGCCCCTAGCGAGTTGCAGGATCCATTAAAATTAACAGAAGAGCTGAACGACAACGTTACCACAAGAATTAACAGCTACAAACTGGCCAGGAGTGATTTAATCCTGGAGATGAGCAAGTGGTGATGGAGTCTGATAGAAAGCTTAGAAATAACTAGATTAATTGGATATGGAAAACTGAGAGTAATTAAAACTCTCATTGTATGTACAAAGAGGAGCTTCACAGGATGACTTTGCAAATTAGGCCCTTAGTACTGATAAGGTGGACCTGGGATGCTCTGTGTGCTGATAAGAAGACACTGGTATGCGAACATCTGTGCCTTGAGATTGGAAAACTGGATCTGTCCTGGCTTTTGGTTTGGAAGAAACTCCAGACATGACTGAGTCTGTGGAAAGAGTGAAGGTGAAAAGTTCAGACTGAGGGAGACTACTAAGCCTTCGTCCTCAAGGACCCCCACCAGGAGACAGTGCGCAAGCGCAAATGGGAGGAGACTTAGGTTAATGACTTCTAGGTAGACTAATTATCCTAACCCAACCTATTCTCGGGCATCTATTGAATATGTATTAATGTATACTTTAAATCACATGTGCACAAAGAAGTCAGGGCAGCAGGTGCTTTTGGAATTATCCACCCTGATGCCCACCGATGAATTAGACATACCTGCTTTATAACCTATCCTGAGTTATAAAGTTTAATTCCGCACGTCAAATCAATGCATTTTGCATGAGTTCGCATCTGGAAGAAAGTGAGGAAGGAGATGAGGAATGAGCTGGGGAATCTCTTCCAAATGTAATAAAGGACAGACCACCTGTTGCTTGAAAGGAAAACCCAGTAATTACTTCTTTAAAAGCACTATTTTAACTAGGCCATCAGTATTCCATCTAGTCACAAGTTATAGTATTAAGATGCATAATGAGGACATTTCAGAGCAAATGTTGCCGTGTACCTAACTTCAGATTCCCACACTCCATGTGACAGGAAAATGCAGAATTACCGTCTCATCACAAGATTAGGAAACTTTAAAACTAGTTAGCAGCCACAAGGAACAAGAGCCACACGTTCCTTTGCTGAAGCCTACTTTGACAATGTATTGTTGTGGCACATATTATCACAGAATGGTGAGGGTTGGAAGGCACCTCTGAGACCATCTGGTCCAACCCCCTGCTACAGCAGATTGCACAGAGCCACATCCAGGTGGGTTTTGAATGTCTCCAGAAAAGGATACTCCACAACCTCTCTGGGCAGCCTGTTCCAGGGCTCTGTCACCTTCAGGGTGAAGAAGTTTTTCCTCCTCTTTAGGTGGAACTTCCTGCACTGCTGTTTGTGCCCGTTGCCCCTTGTCCTGTCGCTGGGCACCGCTGAAAAGAGCCCAGCCCTGTCCTCTTGACACTTGCCCTTAAGATATTGGTATGCATTGATAAGGTCCCCTCTCGGTCTTCTCTTCCCCAGGCTAAACAGGCCCAGCTCTCTCATCATAAGGGACATGTTCCAGTCCCCTCACCATCTTTGTGGCCCTCCGCTGGACCCTCTCCAGTCTCTCTTGAACTGGGGACCCCAGAACTGGATACAGTACTCCAGTATTATTGCTGTGAAGTTGAAAAATCCCTAAGAACTACTTTTATTGTTTCCTGTCTGCCACCAGAAAAAGACATAAACATAAAGCCTTTTCATAGATACTGCCCCTTGAGCAGCCTTAACCCCCTCTCCCCAAAAAGAGGAAGGGTACTTGCAAGTCATCCTGACTTCGCAAAAGGGTAATAAGAAAAAGGTGATATATACAAAGCATGGCACACAAATAGAGCAAATAAGAAACTTTTAGAGAGAGATTAAAATTGTGAGAGAATAAAGCTTTCATTTGGTGGCTAGGTGAAATAGTTTTCACTCCAAGTACTTGCTCTTCTCAGTGTAGACACCCCCTCAACAGATTCCAACTACTTTCAAAACCCAGTCCTCCTCTCATTACATACGAGTAATGAGTAATTCAATAAAGCTTATGGAGTCGGATTTCCACAAAGTCAGTGTGTGCAGTAGAAGGCTGAAGCATGGAAAGTAGCAGTGATGCACTGTGATCAGCATAAGCTATGGCTCAAATAATGAAACAGGGCTATGAACTCCCTATGCGTGCATACCGTTTGCTTATGCACTGCTCATTATTGCCAGAAGAAACTGGTCAAGGGAACATTTTTGTTAATTCTTCATAAGCTAGTATCATGGTTTAACCCCAGCCAGCAACTAAGCACCAGCCAGTCACTTGCTCAGTCCCTCCCAGTGGAATGGGGCAGATAATCGGGAGAGTAAAAGTGAGACAACTTATGAGTTTAACAGGTAAAGCAAAAGCCATGTGCAAAGCAAAACAAGGAATTCACTCACCACTTCCCATCGGCAGGCAGGGGTTCAGCCATCTCCAGGAAAGCAGGGTTCTACCACATGTACCAGTTACTTGGGAAGACAAATGCCATCATTCCAAACACCCTCCCTTCCTTCTTCCCTGAGCTTTATATGCTGAGCATGACATCATACGGTATGGGATACCCCCTTGGTCAGCTGGGGCCAGCTGTCCCAGCTGTGTCCCCTCCCAACTTCTTGTGCACCCCCAGTCTCCTCGGTGGTGGGGTGGGCTGAGGAGCAGAAAAGGCCCTGACTGAGTAAGCACTGCTCAGCAATAACTGAAACATCCCTGTATTATCCACGGTTTCCAGCACAAACCCAAAACACAGCCCCATACCAGCTACCATGAAGAAAATTAACTTCATCCCAGCCAAGACCAGCACAGCTATAAATATTTGTTGACCTTTGAACTGGGACTTGTTACCAGCTTCTCGCAACACTTTTTCAAGTCTAACAAAAATAATTATTTTTTAAAAGCATACAAGCCTTTCTTGTTTATTTCATGTCTTCAGCAACTTTAAAATAATGTATCTTTCCTTTCAGATCCCAAATCATATGTAGAATTCAAGCCTTAGAACACTAGTCCTCTATAAATACTACAAATAAAGTCTACATCTCTTGTTCACGTCCACAAGACAAAAATATATTAAGAACAACTGCTTTAAGAACAGCTTCCTTCGTGGACATCCAGGACATTCTGAAATGCTCAGCACATGGGGGAATACATATCCCTTATTATTGTTCTGTGTATTTGTAGAGATCTTAGAAATACTTACTCATTACAATCCAGAAATCACTTAGCCACTGCTTGTTTGCATCCTATTTGTTGGAAGAAGGGTTCGCCAGAGTCAAGAAGATGCTCAATATGAGTTATGCATCTTGCTCAACTTTATTAGTTTCTAACGCTACTTATATAGAACCGATACACATGCATATTCGTAAAGCAGAAATAAAATTGGTTAGTAGTCTCTAAAACACGCACGGTTCTCACACCCCTAATTATCATGACTAAAATAAGCATTCTATCCATGTAGCTAATTGTGTTGCTGTGCTTCAGCCTAGTAGTTTGTTACTCCCTATTTTCCCATACCGGTCCCTATCTTTCTTGGCCCTGCACCTGCTTTCCCAGCAGCTGTAGCTTGTTACAGCCACAGCCTGTTGGCACAACAGAATTACTTGGTCTCAGGATTCAAGAATAGCTCAAGGCTACCTTTCTTGTTAACTTCAGCACAGCAACTTCAGTACAATTCTGATTACAGGCCTATGCTAATACCACGCCTGGATTGTGCAGATCTTCAGAGATTCTAAGGCCATGCTTCTGCAGCCATTCTTCTACACCTATTACTATTTCTTTTGCCAGAAGGCATAGTGGCTGCACATATTTGGAAAAAGTTTAAAATGGTTCTAATGTAGCCACTTGATAACCACATCCTTTGAGACTAGTCCAGAATCTGCGGAAGGCAACAAAAACCAGCAAACTGTTTTGTTCAGTTACAATGACATCAAGGTCTTTCTTCTTTTCAAATCAGTATTGAAATGCCATAGCTTGTCCTCTTTCTGAACCCCAGAATGGTCTCACTGTAATTCCTCCAGGCGCTTGAAACTCAACAAAGATGTCGCTGGCACTCCTGAATAGCGGCATGTGGTGTGGGCTGTTCTGAACTGTTACCTGGAGGCTCTTAAAAATACACATCTCTCATCTCTGGGCTGGTAAGCAGGGCTTCTGTGGATGTCAGGCAAGAAAATCAGTAAAAATAGCCTGGTCTCCTATCTTTATGATGCAGAAACTTTTTTTGGACTGTGCGACCAGGAAATAAACAAGAAAATAGTTTTAAGAAGTGTGAAATGTGCACTGGTGTAACTTACAAGAAAGCTTCCAACTCTATATTCCACAAGACTGAGAAATCATGTCTGTTTTGCAAGGAAAAAGTGATAATTCTATCTTGTGACACTGGAAATTTAATCATATCACATGCCTGTGCTTTGTATTTCTAGAAACAAATGTCAGACGGAAATAAGTTTT
This sequence comes from Falco naumanni, assembly GCF_017639655.2. Taxonomy (NCBI): domain Eukaryota; kingdom Metazoa; phylum Chordata; class Aves; order Falconiformes; family Falconidae; genus Falco; species Falco naumanni. The sequence continues at coordinate 54,515,187 of NC_054059.1, read as the reverse complement.
GCAAGGATTGTTCAGAACTGAAATTCAGAACTGATTGTTCAGTTTAGCAGTGTCATGGACTTCTCTGGGGAGTTTCTAATACCTGGCATTTTCACTTGCTGACCTGTCTGCCTCACTGTACTGTGCCACTGTCTGAACTACTCATTTTCAGTTTCTAAGTCCCCACAGTTTACAAGTTGCCACTTAAGCTATCACTGGACTCTGGCATTTTGAAGAAAAGATCGGTGATTGTTGCCAGGGTGAGCACAGGGTGAAGGTAAAGATTACCACAGCAAGAGACAAATATAGAAATAGCGAAAGCAAAAAGGAGCAGGAAGAGGATGGTTGAGACAGAGTGAAGCATTATATCCTCACTGCAGTACCACTCTTCTGAAGAAGCCCCCAAGTGCAGTTGCTGTTTTGATCATAGAAGGAAAAAAAGAGGAAGGCTGCCACCCCAAAAGACAATCAGGGGGAGTCAAGGAAATGAATGGAGAGCACAGAGGGTAGTAGCTATAACCAAAGGATTTTTAAATACATGCAGCAAGATGGTGAGTCGAAATAGATTGCCCAAAACAGCAGGCTGGTGAGAATCCAAATTCTTGCATGTCATGTGACAGCAGCTCGTGGTTACTCTTCCTCTCCCCAAATCCACATTTATAGACAGCATGTTATGCTGTCTGTAAGCAAAACTTGAGAGGACCGAATTACTCTGCTGGGGCTGGCTGCTCAGTGAAACACCAGGCTAGTGCATGCAATGACACCACCTCAGCCGTCCCGAGCCCAGGTGTTGAAGGATAACTCAGAAAATGCAGAATGCTCTGATTGTTTTGTGCAAGGCATACTTTGTACATGTTAAGTTAACAAGTTTAGGCTGTAATCAGAAAAGTACATAGCCATTCTTTGAGCAAGGACACTCTGGAACAATTAGGCTTTGAAGAAACAGTAAATAAGGATACTTTGAGGATGCATTGCCAACTTGGCAAGAAGATTCAAGATCCATGTATCTTTAACTGAACTGCTCTCATTACAATACTAAAAATCACACCCCTAAGTCAAAAAGAGCCTTGCCCAGGTGAAGACCCCTCTCCTGAGCACTCATGATAGTAGAAATAGTTGTGCAACCATATTATTTGTCAATTACTAACCAGTCAGTGTAAAGAGGAGGGATTTGGAAACTTACTAACTCTATAAATAGATCATGAGAAGTTTCATCTGGGGGGCTTGCTTTTTGGAATACCACCTAGCCCCCAGCTTTGCGCAAACCTGAAATAAATAAGCAATGTCTCCCTGGGTGTGTGAAAACTGACTTAGTGAACACTGGGTCATGAATCTGCTTTTCGGACAAGACAGGCAGGCTCTTGCACTGCATCTGGCAGGTCCTTGTTTTCTAGCACTCTGCGTTTTACCCTGCTTACCCACCCTCAAGTGCACTAGAATTACTCTCTTAGCACAAGACTGCAGTCCTTGTGTCTGTTTTGCTGGTGTCATGCCCCGTGGCTGTATGCCAGCATTTAAACTGCAGAGTGCTCAATGGATCTAACTCCAAGAGAAAATACAGAGGTAAAGAAGCTAGCTACTCCTTGTAGGAATCTAGACAGAAAGGTGGAGCAGGTGGAGTAGTGCCAAGAGTGTGCAGAGTGCCCACATGAACAATGAGATCCCATTAACACACTGTGCAGTGGAGTCTACTTTTAAACAGGATCACACACTTCCATTAATTATTACACACAAATACATGCACATACTATGCTATACCAACATTTCAACACAGAGTTCAGTGCCAATGAAAACCTCCCCTCTACACATACATAACATATATCTTACTGTGGCTTTCTTTTCTTGCAATTGTACTAGGAAAACTATTTTTGCATATTCTAATTCTAGAATATTAGATTATAATTTCATTGTGATTACCACTTTTGCTGCAGTACAAATCTTTCAGATGTGCATACTTCCATCTCCTGGACAGAATTGCTTGTCTGGCAATACTGATGTGTCTGGCTACAGACTTCTTGTTATCCTTTGATGATCCTGAGGGAAATAATAGGTTATTGTTCCATTCAGCACAAAAGCTCCTCTATAGATTAGGTGTGTTTGGGGCTTTTTAAGGAGCACAGAAAGGTTAAGTGATAGATGAATATAGGGAAGAGCATTCTCCTTGGAGAGAGAGAGGGGGAAAGGAGATGGACATATTAATTTTTGTGTGTTGGGGTGCTTACTAGGGTCTGAGCAGTATGAAGGAGATTACATGTTCCCACCTGTTGTGGAGGAAGGAGGGAAGAAGTCATGGCCAAATGTCCCACAGGAGCTGCTAAATGAGAATACCTGTACCCAATGGGGTACTGCAGTTGGGGTTGCAGTTTAAGTTTCAAGCAATATACAGCAGTAGTTGGGAGGTGGCCATATGCACCTTGGAGGCTGTCAGTGTTAGTAACGGGCAGTGTTGTTCCCACTGTCTTTGCCCTTGGTAGCTTAGAGCGCAGCGAGAGGAGTGCCCCACGCTACACTTCCGTCTCCGTGACTGTCTTGAGAGGACTCCGGTTTGCTTCTGCCACTTCTAGACCTCTGTAATATAAAGCGTACATACCTGACGGCCTCAGAGTTGACATTAGCAGGGAGAGAGCCAGCTGGAACCTGGTGATGCTGCAGCCACAGGCCTTTCCCTGGGTGCAGGCTCAGCAAGGCTGTGCTGTGAGCTGGAGGCAGTCCTGGGCCAGCTGAGCTGCCGCCACCTTCCCTCTGTCCTCCCCTGCCCTGTCAGCCCTGATGGGTCGCTTTGGCTTTGTGCAGAGCATCTCCTCACTACCTGGCTCTAGCCTACAGCCTGCCACTTGACGCCAGGATGATCAATGAGGGACATACTTTAAAAAAGGTGACCAAAAACATTCGTAGCAAATGTGTTTGCATTAGCTACAAATCATGGCTATTTGTTACTTGTTTTTCTTATATTGTGTCACTTATGAAGATGGCAATATGTAGACCTCCTAACAGCCAATTTCCAGTCTGGAACAGGACCGACAAAGTCCCAGCCAGACTGACAGCACCAGGGCACATAACATGTTCGTAACGGGGTGACCGTGCTGCACACGCCACCAGCCGAACCACTTGGGCGCTGAAGAGGAACGGGAACATGCCATTGCACTTTTAAATAAAATTTCCAAGTTCCAGCTAAGTGCCGTAACCCCACTGAAAGACAGCAGGGATTTAACGTTCGTTCTCTATCTTCCTCTAGGCTGCCAGGTATTGAGGAACGGTGCCATTTGAAGCCAGACCACGTTAGTGGCAACAGGTGCACCCTACTGCCCTAGGGAAAATGAGGGGGACCAGCCCCAGGCGGGCCCCAGCCCCTGGCGGCCCCCAGCCGGCTGCTGCAGCTGGCTCTCCCCCGGAAGCCCCCGCACCCTGCTGCCGGGCCGGGCCTGCGCTGGCAGCGCGAGCGGAGGCGCCGCGGCGGACGAGGGGCGGATCAGGCAGCGCGGCGGACAGCCCCCACGCCCGCGCGGCTGGGGTCCTCGCTTGCTATAAGAGCGCGAGGCGGAAGACCCGCCCCCTCTTTCGCTGGCGGCTTGCGGTGGTGCCGGGGTGAGTAGCTGTGATGGCGCCGGGGCCTGCCGGCCTGAATCCCCGCGGCCTGCGGGGCATCGCGGCGGGAGCGGGCCGGGCGGGGGCCCCGGGGCGGCCGGCGCCACTCACTGGTGCGGCCTGTGTCTGTATTTGCAGCAGGAACCCGGGCGGGGACAGCACCCACCGAGAGCGCCATGGCCGAGGAAGGGTGAGCGGGGCCGGGGCCGTTGGGGGCGGCGGGCGGAGGGACCGCGCGGGCCGCGTCTCGCCAGGCCGGGCCGGGCCGCGCGCTGCCTGCGCAGGCCCCGTGGCGCGGCCGCCGCGTGCTTCCTGCAGGCGGGAGGCTGGCTGCTCGGCCTGGCTGGCAGGGTCGCTGTGTGCGTGGCTTCCTCTTCTTGGTAAGGGAGCATGGGGAGAGCAGCTGGCTGGCTCGCCAGGAGGATTCAGTCTCTTGGTTTCTGTCAAGTTCATCTTTCAAGTTCTCTTTGCCTTGTTTTTATTCTTTATTTCTTCAGCGATTGGATGCTTGCAGGTGAACGGGAAGCTTTTGCTTACAGTTGTAAGATGTTGGCACGGTCAGAGTAATCTCTGTCTTGTCTTTAGCATTACTGCTGGAGGTGTCATGGATGTTAACACCGCCCTGCAAGAAGTGCTGAAGACCGCACTTATCCATGATGGGCTAGCTCGTGGTATTCGTGAAGCAGCTAAAGCCTTGGACAAGTAAGTGGTGCTTTCTCACTTTGTCTGTGGTGAACAGCAAAACTGGGTGAGATACATTGTGATGAGGTATGTTGAACACACAGGTAATTTGTCGGCATGTATAGTTGAAAGCTTCTGCAAGATCATGTTTTTCTGCTAGTGAGTTTTGTCTTCTGTCTGTTTTGAGTGTTTAACTGTCGTCATAAAATACAGATGCTAAACTCGGAGATTCAAGAATAACAGCATCTAGTGCATTACGTTCTGTCTTTTTGTGACCCCACTGCCATCGAGTTTTCATGTGGCTTGGTTTTGTGGAGTAAATGGAATGATGCTTGCAGTGTGTAGCTTTGGAAATCTAGGGCTCAAAACATTGTTTTAAGAAGGGGAAGACTCCCCTCCAAATTTTCTAAGTTTTAATTGGGTTAATAGGTTAATATGTATGTCAGATTTAACCTGGAAGAGTTGGTTTAGTTTTTATGAAGAAAACCTGAAATTCATAGCTTGCCTTAGCTTTTTTGCTAGTTTAATCTTCTTTTTGTTGTTGTTGCAGCTGTAAATATTTGCATTGGTACAATATTAAACTTGTCATACATGAGCCAACCACAGTAATTAGTTAGGGTTTATCGGTAGGGTGAAGTATTGTATATGTACATATATATATACACATGTGCATACACACCTGTTTGTGTGTGTGTCTGTATACAGGCACATACTTTTAAAAATAGTGCTTAAGTGTAATGCTACAGGTTTGGCTGATGACTTAACAATTTGTCGGATACCCCTTCACTCGACTTATGAGTGAAAACAGTGGTCTGACAAACCTGTATGCAAAAAGCTCTTAAGACAAGGTACCAAATAATGAAAGAGAAATACAACTTAGACAAGCAACAGCTAGTTTGTAGGACTTCTTTTGAGTTCAGCTACAACTTTATATGCTGTGTGTTAAGAGGGTGATGAATGTGTAAGATCGATATACATTTGTGTGATGGTTTTTGCTTGGAAGCAAGAACCACCTGAAACTTTCCAGTGAAACCAGTGATGAAGGCCATAGAGAAAACTGACTTTTTTGCAGTGGTCACATTACATTAGATTAAACATGGAAGACCTATACAGCTCTCTCTGTTGTCAGGTATCCCTTTGGTATTCTTAACATTGTACTACAGTATACAAAGATCCTAATTAGAATTGGGGCCCTGTCATAACAGCTTCATTGAACGTAAGTAGAAAAGATTGTACTGAAGGGGTTATAACAACTTGATACAGAAATTCAAGTTTTTAATAACTACAGTTCTATTGTTAAATTATCGTAATCTGTGGTAATGAAGAAAAAGCAACTTGCTACTTGGTTGCTTTCTAATACTGATGCCAGTCCTTTATTGGCCCTGTGTTTATTCAGTCATTATATCTTTTTTTCAGAGCCTGAGAACTTAGTGGGATTTTTAGAAGCTTCTGAAACTGGAATAGAATCTGATAATAAAGCTAAGAATATCTGAGTAGACTGCTTTTATGTTTTCATATACATAACGGTAGTTCCTATCAAAAGTATATTTAATATTTAAAAAACATACAGTATCTCAAAACTAAAAATTAAACTTAGGTAGCGATTGTCTAGAACTGCACATGCAGAATTTTGTGGTTTTGATTATAAAGGAAGTTTAAGCAGTGTCTGAAGTTACATTTGTCAGGTGTTTTTTTTTTTTTAGACGCCAAGCCCATCTTTGTGTTCTGGCTTCAAACTGTGATGAACCCACGTATGTAAAATTAGTTGAAGCACTTTGTGCAGAACATCAGATCAACTTAATAAAGGTGAGTGTCAGAACATCGAGACACAAGTTTGGAACTGTTATACTGCTTGAAATATAAGCAGCTTGTTTCAGTGTATAGAGACCTGAACATCTGAAACACTGAGATTCTGTTATGGCTTATCTAAGCAGAATTTCTATTTGCAGCAGTTATTGTTTTAGTTCTTTGCAATTACCATAGAAACACTACAGAAATGAGATTTAAATGGCAAAGGATGTGTATCAGGTATTTTAGAAAGTTAAAGTGAATTTGTCCTGTATAATAAGAATTAATGCTGCAAGTGGTTGTGGAGCATGGGAGGAATCTCACTATGATTGTTTCTTCAAATTAAAATACTTGGAAGCTGTACAGTGATGATACTTTGGCTCCCTCTGCTGATACTTGTGAGGAAAGCAGCCATCCGTTACCCAATACTTCTGAGTGTACAGCAGCTTTTTTGCTGAATCCAGTTATGTTAGAAGTGGCTGGTTCTAATGGGATGCAATGTTTTACGCAGGTTGATGACAACAAGAAACTGGGTGAATGGGTAGGTCTCTGCAAGATCGACAGAGAAGGAAAACCTCGCAAAGTCGTGGGCTGCAGTTGTGTGGTTGTCAAAGTAAGATGATGCCAATTACAGCTTATTTCTTGACTTCTGAAAATGAGCAGTAAAATGAGGTTGCTTTAGATAAGGGACTATTTAATAGAGCTCCTGGATTTTTATTTTTTAAAACAGCTGCTTTCCCCTGTTCATAGTGAAAATAAACTGCTTCCCTGTTCTATGTTCCCTTTCATGTTTATTTAAAAATACTTTTGCTCGTTTCGTGAATTAACAGTTGTCTCCTTGAAGTATCTATGCCCACTTGACAGTAAGTGTTTAAAGGAAAGACCTTTTAACTGAAAGAGATGAAGTTTTGCATCAGAAAAAAAAAATGCCAGTTAAATGTGTCTGCTCAACTTGAAAATGTTTTGCAGACCATATTTTAAAATGATACTGGTAAAGTAATGCCACAGTACGAGCCTTGAAGACTTTGTCTTTGAGGTCCCAGGAGATGGCTACATCTTAGCAATAAAGGCTGATGCCTTCTGCATGTGTTTTCATACTTTGCTACTATTTCACATTACTTGGCTTTCTTTAAGCAGAAAATAAGAATTTGTTTGGATGCATACAGTGGGTGTTACAGTTGAGCGGAATAGTCCTTTATTAGAATAGTCGTCTTAGAGAATGAAGGGAAAGCATCTGGCATATTGCTTGAGGTTACTTGTATGGACAGAATTCTGGGAATATTTTGGAATGCCTTGAGAAAGTGTCAAGAGTCTCAGTTGTCCTTTTAAAAATTGGTTGTAAAATTTTGAATGGATCAGTATGTTAATAACGGGTTATCTTGTGTTGCAGGACTATGGCAAGGAATCTCAGGCCAAAGATGTCATCGAAGAGTACTTCAAGTGCAAGAAATGAATGGAAAATAAATTTTGAACCTGACTAGTGTGTGTGTGTGTGTTTTAATGTGTGGGTGTCTGGGGTAGTTCTTTGAGTTGCAGAGGATTAACATCAGAAGATAAAAGGACTTTGCAGGTCTTGGTGTAGTTTATTAGTATGTTAACTCTGTCAACTTGCCTCAACTTGCCAAAAAGATAATGGTGATCCTTGCCATTTGTATTCTAGGGTGCTTCTGTTTCCTGTTCCTTCCCCCAGAGGTTACCAACTTGGGGAACTTGGCACAGCTGTTCAGTTGCAAAAATGCTGATAGAGAATTAATACCTTTGCTTGGCAGTGCTTAGGCCTGTACTCCTGCAGGGATTCTGAATTAACTTTTTAGGGAGAGGCTGAAGTACTGCATCTGTGATGAAAATTGGCTCCCTCTGCTGAAGCAAATGAGAACAGTCTTAATGTTGCCAAACTTCTGGAATGTTGCAGGAATTTTTTTAATGCTATCTTAATTTATTCAGGGAACTTACTTGATGCAAGATGTCATGTTATCATGTCATGTATGTGTCCTCCAATTCCCAAATTGTGAGTGGAATTAGATTATTATAAGAATTGTCTTGTACTTCTAGATCTGCTTATGTAGAAGTTGAGTATCAAGGTAGCAAAGTTGTTGAGATCTTGCTGCTCAAACAAGGCAGTGTTGAACTCTGACTTGCCCAGAGTCTTGGTTTCTATAGGAGTTAGATGATGTGCAGAACTTGTGTTTTCGTCTGTTTTTGCAAACAAGGTGGGATTCAGACTGAAATACAAAATTACTTTATTCTCTCCTGCAAGTTGTTCTATGTCATTTTCTGGGGAGCAGCTGTCAAGTGGAGTCAAGGAATTGCCTCTGCTACACTGAGAAGTAGGACATGAATGTAAGTATGCGGGGCCGGGCACCTGTAGACCAAGGAAATGAGAATGTGTATGTCTTCTCAGGCTCTTCAGCTTGAATTTTCATTATAGTTTGTAACTTTTAGTTTATATCCACAATCATTCATGTAGTGTGGATGGCTCGGATGCACTTGTAGCCCTCATTAAAGTTCTTCAGTCTCTTTAAGTTTTGTCCCTGTCACAGCTTTCTAGTAGCTAGATGAGGTGGCTTGGATTTTTGACGTTCTTGTAGGAATATTTTCAGGCGTGCCTCATGGAGTCACCTGTTCCAACTCTGATTAAAAATGTGTATCTTTGTGCTGAACTTATATATGTTCAGTCTTGTCTGAAATTCTCAGTGAAAGGGTTAAAGTAGCTTTTAACAGGTTAGTTAATATCAAGCAAGTATTGCAAATAGAGGGAAGTGAAATTATGAATGTTTAAGTTTTCTATGTAGATGTTCTTGAATATAGTTGAAATTGTACAATTTCACTCCTGTAGATATGAAATAAGATCTGCAATTAAGTTTCTTTAAATTACTGGAGGTTTCTAAGTACTGAGAATAAGAATAATTTATAAGAATATTCATTTCTAAATGGATTTGAAGGACACTGCTATTGAAAAACTCCAATTGTCAGTTGAGGGTGGATAGTAATTTTGAGTATTGGACTTGTATACAGAAGCACACTTCATCTTTTGGTCTGTCTTAAAAAGCTGCATCTTCCAAGAGTTTAGCACAAAATAGTTTTATTATTTGGTCTTCATATTTTTATACGGTTGGCAGCTACATTGTAGAGAAAGAATTCTCTGAAATGGTGTTGGCAGTCTAACAGGATTTATGATTTGCTCTTCCTTGGCTGGCTGTTCTGTCAGAGTTAAATTCACAAAAGGATTTGGGATCCAAATCGGGAGTTCTACCTGTGTTTGATGGTCTGTATGTTGCTGAGTTTGAAAATTTTCTTAATTGAATATGCTTCTGTACAGGAACATTTACCTGCTAGGAGTAGTAAAATCCTCTTAATGCCTTACATATCTGGATGCAGGGTAATGAATGCGATCCAGTAAGCCCCTCCAGGCTAGTAGGTGAAGATCTTTGCAAGTCTATGGATTTAATCTTTTTTATTCTCAAACTTGAGGAAGTCTTTGCTAAGCCTGTGCAGGCAAACTGAGCTTTTTCAGATGTTTGGCTTGGTGGCTAAAACACAGCTTTCAACTTTGTTACTTTTTTAATACAAATTGACCCAGGAGAATGGGAAAGAGTATAGCCCCTAATTACAGGTAACACTTCACTAACTACAAAGTCAAGTTGTTCAGGCAAGTAAATAATGTATAGATAGTTTTTGGATATATATGATGTCGGGTTAACCTGCTTAAGGCTTTAGGGCTGTTTGATACAATTTCGGTTGCTATTGAACTTCACAGAATATTTTGCTTCATATAACATTTAAACTTTATTTTCAGTGTGAGAAAACATCAAAATGGTTTCTATGTTTCATTTATATGGTGGAATACTGGAATTGCTACTTCAGCAGTAGCTGGGTTATACGTTTCCTCTTAATTACCATCATCTATGATCAATTAACTCTTGGGAAAAGGAGTTCAAGTAAGACCTGTAGTCCAGGAGCAAGTTTGTTATGCGGTGTTTCTTTTGCAACAATGAAATGATAGCTCAATATAAGGTCAGGGCTGGGGGGGCGGTTTTAGGTTATGTCACCTTATCATTTTACACATGGTAATGAATGTTAATGTTAATACTAGGGAACTTTTTTTCATGCCAAGGTGGTGTGGTTTAACCCCAGCTGGTAACTCTGTACCATGCAGCTGCTTGCATCCCCAGGGGGATGGGGAGCAGAGGAGATAGAGGGGAGGTAAAACTTGAGGGTTGAGAAGATCAATTTAATGACTGAAATAAAATAAAACTGTAATAATGAAAGGGAGAGAGAAGGGGAGAGAGAAAGTCCAAAGGGAAGGTAATTCCTTTTATTTTTTTACAGGTATAAAACCCCTGTAAGTGATGCACAATACAGTTGCTCACCACCTGCTGACTGATGCCCAGCCAGTTGCTGAGCAGCAATCACAAGGCCCTGGCCAGTTCCACCAAGTTTATGTACTGAGCATGATGTTCTGTGGTATGGAATATCCCTTTGGCTAGTTTGGGTCAGCTGTCCTGGCTTTGCTACCTCCTGGCTTCTTGTGCCCCTCCAGCCCTCTTGCTGGCAGGGCCTGAGAAACTGAAGCCTTTGACTTAGTACAAACATTACCCAGCAACAATTAAAAATATCAGTGCGAGATCAACGTTCTCACACCAAATCAAAACCAGCACTGCACTAGCTACTAAGAAGAAAATTAACGCTTTTCTGGCTGAAACCAGGATACAAGATTTTGTTCATTGGGACTGAACCAATTCAATGTTCAAACCAATGAACTTCTGAAATACTGCCAGAAGGAATTGGGTTGGGATCTTTATTTTCTGATCTAAATGCTTGGTATCAAGTTAAGGTGTTTCCTGTAATCTTTCATTTCTTGGAAGTGACCTTACAATGTATGCAGGGTCAGTGTTAGAGAACTGTTTAAGACTCAGTTTTTTTATACTTGTACCTTTTTTTTTACTTAAATCACACACAAAGGATAGTCTTATTTTCAAAAATTTCCTGAGAACTAAATTCCACCTAAACTTTCTGGTTCACCTTCATCTTTTGTGAAAGTTAAATTTGTGGTTTTTTTTTTTTTTTTAAATTGGCCAAGGAATACAAGTGATTGCTAATCTTTCTTCATACTGGAAGACTTAGCATCTACTTCTCTGAGACCCCTGCTTTGTAGACTAAAGAGACCCGGTTTCTTAACTTTTCTTGATAGATGATATTTTTGTTTTGCCGCAGAAGATCTATTGATAATTGATGTGTCCTGCAGGATTTCAGTTAAGGTTTCAGAGGAGTAGACTTTGGATTGCTCTAAATTACAGCTGTCTGTATTAATCACCCTAAAGGAACCCATCACCTGTCCCCTGAAAGGGTGTGATTAGACAGCACTAAACATAGGACTGGGAATTGGAAAGTTCCAGGACTGACCCTGACTTGCTCTGTTGCTGATCATATTTAATTTTCCTTGCAGGTTTTCCTTGTGAAACAGGGATAATGCAGAATGGTTTGCTCAACAAACCATGTTTGACTTTTGTTTGGCAGAAGAAGCAGAATGGATTTCTTTTTCTGGACTAAAATAACCAGGTTTCAGTGGGTTTGCATGGATTGGTAGTTCTTTCCAGGCCTAAATTCTTACGTTTCCATGTGAAATAGAAAGCTTACAAAGTGCTTTGAAGAATGCTGGTAAGTCATTGTGAAGGTGCTAAGTACAGGCTTCTAGACACTATTGGAAGAACATCCTATGTGAGACTGAAAATAAAAAGGTACCTTGAGAACAGCTAAGCTCAGTTTGGTTTGGAACCACCTGTGTGTCATCCTGGCTAGCACTGCTTTTCTGTGTCTTGTGCATTTTGCGTTAAGATGGTAAAAGTTTGAGCATCTGGACAGCACCACCATGACGCATTTGCACAGTTCCCACTTTGAAGAGCTGTGGCCCTGTCTGTGGTTCCTGTAGGGTAGCTGGTTACACTTGCCCTCTGCTCTTTCCCATGACAGTGCCCGTTTTACTGTTTCAATCCCTTGGAGCCTGGGATAACAGCAGTGCTACTCCATGCTTACTGCATGCTAATTGTGGTTGAGGAGGAGGTGTGTGTGCTCATAATGTGGAGTGGGAGCCTGAGCACTCACTTGAAGGTAATTTCTTATCAGGACAACTCATTCACATCAGGATCTCCCACTGTAATGTGCTGACATGTTTTGCAGCAGCACAAACATCAGAGGATCAAGGCTTGTCAGCAGCAAATTGTCATGCTGTGCAAACACTTCTGCAGGCTCCAACCACTCCTTTGGAAAGCACTGTTTATTCTGCCTGCTTTGCTAAGAGAAAAGTCTATTTTCCACTCTTACTTAACACATGAAGTATTTTATGGACGGTGAGCACTAATCCCACATGAAGAAACAATATATTTAGTATTAAAGCATGTAGTATCCTTGACACTTTCTGTAACAAATAAGCATAAGCCCTAGTATTTGCTGAATAACGTTCCTGATTTACAATTCCCTCTACCTGTTTGTTTTTTTCCTTTGTTTATACTACAGAACCTGGATATCCCAGCTGTAAGCCAGTGCCCCTCTTGTGTCCCTTGTGTCCATGTTACTGAACCGGTGCAAACATGGTCCCTGAAACATGCTCCCTTTCCTGGAGACCTCACGAAGGGGTCTCATGCAATGATGTAGAGGAACTCAACATACATCCATTGTCAGTCCTGCCTTCTTTTGAGATGATGTGTTTGGGATGTGATGTGAAGCCTCAGTAGGATTTTTAATTTGCATTAGGCCACTGAACCAGACACTGGATGCTTGGTGAGTACAGTTGTGCCTGAAGGAAAACAGAAGTAATAGCAAATTATTTTCTCAAGGGGTTTAGACAGCAACATAAATTCACAGGAACTTTTTTGGCCATTGGTCAGCAAGCAAGTGTTTGAGAGTCTCTTCACCAAATTGAGCAGGTGGACAGTATGCTGTATATAATGATGCCACACATTCATAATTTTCTCATGCATTGTCATTAATTTTGAATGAAAGTCCTACAGAAACCCCTAAATCCACATTAACTGCTTCATGTAGCTGACCTGTTCTAAATGATGATATAACCTTTTATGGAAGTAAATCACTATACAAATATCTGAGCTTTCAGCCATTGGTAACTATGCTTTCTCCTTTTAATTCCAAAGGGGTCAGTCATGTTATGTTATATGAACTAGTAGAAATTAACTTGAAAATCACTTTGACTTAAAACAGCTTTTCCCCTCCTCTTCCAATTCAAAAGCAATTGGGGGACTATATATAGTACTTAAGCAAAAGTATTTATAATATTTTCACTGAGACCTGTGCGAGCAATACAGTATTAAACAAAATGTGGATACTTTCAATTTTGTTGATACTTTACTTTCAAGTAAAGTAACAACAACCACAATTTTTTAAAAAAATTACAATCTGATATAATAATTTTGTTTGTACCTGATTGGTTTGTTTAAAAAAAAAATCCTTTTAACAATCATCTGATACTTCATATTGTTGACAGATTATCAGACACGAAGCAGAGTTATATAAAAATGTGTCTACAAACAGAAAAATGTTTCTGTACAAATCAACCTAGCTGTTCTGCTTATCTGATCGGAAGCTCGTTACCTACAAGGTAGTCCTTTAGCTCAGTCAACGTCAGGAATTCTTTCATCTTTGCTATAGCCTGACTGAGGCTAGTGTCTGTAAGATAAGTTTTATTCTCTGAAGCAGAACAGTAGTTTGTATGTTGATACTCTACAAAAATACCAACACATAAGCAGTCAGATACTCTTTTCTAAAAGCAATGAAATAATAGGCATTTACGTCAGTGCCTGGCATGCCAAGTTCCTGCCCTGTAAAATTTTACAATCAAGTTATGAAACTGAAAAAATATATTTTATGCTGATGTGCAGAAAAATGTTTATTAAAGCAAATTTCCTGTTTTCATACTTCAAAAAATTGTAATTCCAGTATGCTTCATTTTTTCCTTTTTTTTTTTCCCCCCCTTGAATGGTTCTAAGACATTTTCCACAGTGAAAGAGTTCAAATCCCTGTTAAAATAAGCTTTGTATATTGAGGACAGAAAAAAGCCATGCCCCCTAAGTAACCTTCTATATTGATTGTATTGTTAGCAGCCAGTGTGTTGGATAACATAATACAGATGCTTAGGACAGGTTTAGGAAGGCAAATAGGAGAAAAAACCCAAAATGTTTCTAGTTTTAAGAGTATGTGTTTAAGGGAATGGAGGTCATGTTTTGTAGAACCCCTCCACAAAAAAATGAAACACCCTTAGATATCCATATATATAAAAGTGTTTTTATGTCAATACAAGCTATGGTATATATTCCCTTCTTCATCCATTTATTTGAATGGACAATATTTAAGTAACACCCTTCAGTTTTGCTTTTTTCAGGGTAACAAAATACAATGTTTGTCAGCACATGAAGAAGAAATGCCTTTATGTGCATGGAATTTAGCAAGCTACTGTACTTTAAAAAACGTATAAATTCAAGTCCCATTTCTGCAGAGACTTTCACCTTACCATTCCTTCCATTGATATATTTTTTCCCCTCATGGCTATCTAACCATCTGTTTTTAACTCAGCACAACATCTTTTAACATTTCCTTTTAAGACCAGTATGTCTCGATCCTTTTCTGATCATTGTGAACAGCTGACCCTCAAGCCTATTTACATGTCCTCTTCAAGCGGAAGTAGATTGGAATATATGTGCCTCTTCTACTTGCAATTGTGTGAAACTACTCCGAAACACTGTTTGGACATGAGCTATAAGGGATTTTGTATATATTCAGGAAAGAAGAAAAACTTTAGCCAAACTGGCCTACAGCCAAGAGAAAGGGGTAGAATTGCAGCACCCTTTGTATGGCTGTCACCATTATCTTATGATAAAATCCATCATGTTGTTATTGATGAGCTAGCATGGTTGTGAACATAGATAATGTTAGCTAGCCCTTCCCATAAGGTCCTAATCACACTGTTGAGAACTTTGCTAAGCTTATTTTCCATGGCCTGAAATTGTTCCTTGTAGAGGGTCCCTCTCAAATATTTATATTTTTTTAATGTCAGTTAAAGCAACATAGCTATTTCTGAGACTTCCATTTAGTATAAGGTATTTGATAGCAGTTTATTTACTACTACTTTTTTTTAAACCTCACCTAACGTCTTAAAATCTTTTGGGAAGTTCAACTGTTTTTGTTTAGGGACTTGAGATGTAATGGGAAAGCGGGGGGGGGAGGGGAGAAAAGGAGCACTCCCCGATGATGGATGTGGGGGGAGGACTGGATGTGTAGGAAGGAAAAGGCAGGCTGATCAACATAATTAACAGTAGGTGGGGGCAGAGCAGGAGGAGCAAGAGGCCGAGTCAGTGAGACACAGGAGAGTCCAGTGTTGAGGCTCGAGAGGCCCCTGTCTTACCATTGGTTTCTTGCTGATAATCATCCATGAAACCAGTGGCAAAGTATGTTTCTCATCGTCCTCTAGCGCTGGTCTGTAAGGAGGATGACTGTCAAGGGACAGAAAAATTTGGTGGAAGAGTGACAATACATGCACACGTACACATGCATGTGCCGTTTCAAAGGCAGATTACAAGGCTCAGGATAATATTAGGGGGGAAAAAAAAAAGGCTTTGTGTGCCACCCTGTTCAAGTCTCTTGGCACATATATATTTTTTTTAGACATACAGTCATATAGGGGTTTTTTTCTACATTCGTCTTATGTCATTCAAAAGCAAAGCAGACCAGCAGACCCTAAAAATGGTCCAGGGCTCTGGCATGAAGGCGGTTGCTGTGCATATAAAAAAACAAAACCCAACAGAGCTATGGTTTTGTGGTTAAAAACGGTGGTGTAGATTTGCCTCTGTCACTGAGCCCACGTGCAGAGGTTGGTGAGGTACGTCGAAACGTTCACGAAGGGGGTAGATAGTGCGTATTTGGGTTTTGGGTGCTCCGACGTGCCTGTGCCTCGTTCTGTGGGAGCTAGGAACGTCCACGGCTGCTGACGTTTTGGCCTAAGCGCAGGAAGCTGCCAAGCCGGCCTTTCCCTGGAGAACTGAGCTCACAGAAGTCTCACATCGGCTGGTCTACGTGGATGGGGTCCGGCAGCACGTTGATCGTAACTTCGCGACGTGTGGAATGGGGAAATAATCCCCTTTGGGAGGCGGGTGAGGGCAAGGCCGCTTCTGCCTGTCGGGCCCCTCAGCAGGGGCGCGGGCCGGGCTTTGCCCCGCGCTGTGCCCGCCTCGGGCTGGGGCCCGGCGGGGCCGCCCACAGCGGCGGGGCCCAGGCGCGGGCGGCCGGGGCAAGGGGGTAGGCTCTGCGCCGCCGGCTGCCCGCAGGCCCCGGGCTGCCGCCCCGGCTCCGCCGCCGCGCCGGTCGCGCTTCCCCGGCGGGGCAGGAGGTGGCAGCCGTGCTGCAGCTGAAGGCCGCGGGCAGACAAAGGGCGCGGGCCCGCGGAGCGCCGGGACGCCCGGGCGTCGCGGCAGCAGGTGCCGCGGTGATCCGGCGAGCTGGCGGCTTAGGAAACAAATGTGAAATCCGGCTCTTTAATGCCTTTGAATGTTGTCGATTTCGGTGCGTATTTTCCAGTGTTGTAGCGTCGTAAAATCCAAGTCAGTCAGATGTTTAGACTTTATGGTGTGTAGAAACGCGTTGCATTAACCGAAGGACTTTGTTGTACAGCTGCGACTCCTTTAATCAGTTTTTCTCGGAGCTGTACCGCATGGGACAGGCACGCTCGCCTGCTTTCTTTCACAGGGATGTTTAATGAGCAAGGTACAAACTGACAGGGGTGCGTGGGGTACGTCTGAGTAGCTGGCTGCTTGGAAGTTCACTTTGTCAGTGTGAATGGAAGTGCACTTTGTCAGCACCATCTATGAGACTGGAGAACGCCAGCAGCAAAACCATTTAGCGTTTAAAGGACAGTATAGACTGAAGAAAACAGCCAAGATAGGTGAAGGCTTTTTTCGTCATTTTCCCCCCACTGCCTCAAGTGTCTGATGTATTACAGCGTTCAAAGCATTTCAGTATGCTTATATTGTATTCACACATATGCAATGTATTTGAAACATTCCTACCAAGGAGATTGCGGTAAAAACTGTAACGTGCAGCTTGCTGGGTTTCATTGTAAAGTAATATAATCTCCACATGTGTGAAGGCCAATGCAATATTTTATTTTTTGCTTACTCCAGGGAATGCAATATTAAATTTATCAGCTGAAGTATTTGAATGAGAACTCATAAATATTTTTTGAGGTGCATCAGTGGCATACACAGGGAGGGAGAAGACGTGCAGCACTGGGTGAAGAGGAAGCAGTTCATACTTTCCATTCTCCTCTGTCACATAACAGCCATGCATTGCCCTTCAGATGGGGTACCAGTAAATTTTCTCAGTCACTGAAAACAAGTTTTAAATTGGGGAGAATTTGTTAGTCACTGATTTTTATTGACAGTTCTTAAGTCTGTAGTACACTGACTTCAGATATTCACATCGGATGCAGAGCTCTGGATGCCTCAAGGGAAGAGGAGAGGGCTCCCCAGAAAAGCGTTATCGTTCTGAGACATTTCAAATGTGCAGGAGGGACTGCTGGCCTCTCCACTTTGCCTGATGCGCTGTGATTGCAGACAACCTAGCTGGACAGGGTACTGTCCAATCTAGGAGGAGTCTGTGCACTGCGTTAATGTAGTTCTTAATGTCCCAGGACTTAAGCAAGTATCTCTGCGTGACATTATCCTGTGGTGTTGTGTGATCTGGTCTCTTGTCTGGAGCTAATTTGGGTATCCCCAGAACAACTCTGTGGTGCTTTAGAATAATGCAAGCCATGCTGAGTTTGCAGTTCTCATCGTTTGCTCACTGTGCAGCTGCAGGCAAAATTACCCGCATCAGGAATGGTACTGAGAACATTTTGCCACTGTAGAAAATCTTCATGCCTCCACATCTGCAGTATTGCATACAATAGGTCTCCACATCTCAAGAAAGGCATATTTTTTCTTGAAAAAAAAGTTATGGAAAAGAACATCTGAAGTTGTTACGAGAAAGTAATAGCAGGCTTATGGTCTCACTTCAGTTTGGAGAAGAGGCTGAGGAGGGATGAAGCTGATTTACAGCATCAAGAAGTCAGTGCAGAAGATAAGTGCTAAACTTGTTTACCAAAACCTACAATACTAGATCAGAGAACATGCATTGAAACTGATAGGATGTAATTTAAAACAGCTTTTTAAACGTGCCTTTCTTCAAAGCCTCCAACAAACTTCTACAAGTTGCTGTTGCAAGAAAGTGTGAAGTCAGAACATACCAAGTGGTTCAAAATGGATTAGACAATTAATGGATAAAAGGTACAAACCAGATAATATTGAGAATAGGCAGCAATATTCTCTCTGACATCTGAAATCTAATAGCAGGATGCAGAAGGGGCATGAGGATTGGACCTCAGACAGTGGCTCGTTTCACATGCTCTTCCTAAGCAACTTCTGCAACAGCCACAGTGGGACATTGCTCTCACCCTGCGGGGCACTTCTGATGGGAAAGGTAAGATGGGCACGCTCCCAAGAGTGCTAAAAGAGCCCGAATGGCTGCCTAAAGCTTCTTGTTTCATGGTCACAGGCTTAAAAAGGCACAAAAGGAATCGTTAGCACTTGCAGAGAAAGCAAGCCAAGAGAAGTTGCCTACTACAATTGTTTGGAAGTCAGGAAGCTAGACTTTTTCAGGAATCTGGTCATTTAGCATCCAGCTAAAAACTGAAGGCTAGCAAGACTGAAGGTGGCTCAGGGTGGTAGATTATAGAAGAAGCAGTAAGCCTTTTTCCTATCATTTAAGTTGAGAATATTAGAACTGTGAACATACGTAATCCAGTTAGCTTTCTAGGTACTTGTAGGAAATCTTATTTAAAATCTCTTGGAATTTTTTCCTTCTGAACTTGGTCCAGTTTTGCGGTGGACATACCTTCTGTGCCTTTGTCATTTTGGATATTCCATTGCTGCAATGCACTTCACTTGGAACTACTTACCGAGCCAGCTCAGAAACTGAAGTCAGTCCAGGGCTGAAGTTGGCACATGCCATCTATTGCCCTTCAAGTATATTGCCTTTGTGTACCAGGATGGGCTATTTCCAAAAGGAGTTGAAAGTTGTTTTTTTCCACTAATCACCCAGGCCTGCCCATATTAGACACTAGCTCTTCTCTCTCTGTGATACTTCATCTAGCAAAAGAGGTGAAATGGCACCTTTTTGGTATAATAGTGAGGGAGCTCCTGGCACTTCAGAAAGTGTTTGTCCCTTTGATCTAAACCAGCCCATGTGCACTGGCTTCTGTGGCACACTGCAAAGTTCACCAGTTCTCTTAAGTTTTTCTGAGAGGAACAGAATCATGAAGGTGGTGAAAGGGTGAGTGGGGGCAAGGATTTATTTGTTTTTTTCTTTCTTTTAGCTGTTGTTGGCCTGAGATCTGAGGAGTGAAGCTAAATCTGTAATTTGTAAGGACTGTATTTTAAAATATTTGCCAGTTGCTCCAGATAATAAAATAGGGATTTTGGTCCAGAGGAGAAGAAATGAAAATAAACATGGATCTTTTTCACTTGATTTATGATCTGAAAATACGCTTCCTCCTCAACCTGCATGATTAACAATCTTCATTCAAAAGTGACCATTTTGATTACATCTTCTATCAATAAAAAGACATGAAAACTTTTTTTTTTTTTATAAGAGAAATGAAATCCAACATCAGATGACTCTAGTGTAGATTGTTTTGCCATTTGTACTGGGATTTTAAACATATTACAGCCAATATATAAATTACAGTGCCTCACCTTTAACATCATGTCAGATGTATTTTAATGGAAATTGCCTTTACTCATACCAGCTTTAAACCCAGTAGAGCTGGAAAGCTTTTTTGTGTGTTTTAATGAATGCTGGTTATGATGTAGCTTTGTTTTTCAACCCTGTGGATGTATCAAGAGGGTTTAGAAAGATTTGTTTAAAATGTTGCATTTGATTATATTTTCGATGCCCAGTTGTCATCTTTTAGAAATATTTTTTAGCTTAAGTGCTTATAGAAGATAGTTGATTCCTGAAGGAGAAGGTGCAGCAGTTCTGTGTTAAGGTCTCTGTTCAGACTTATTATCCCAGCCTCAGAAATGTGTTTTCACTAACCTAAGAGTGTGATAAGCTGAAGGAGAGGGTGCACAGCTTAGGCATTTGACAGTGCTTCCACTGGTGCTGCTGTGCTGGGGTAGTGGTGGAAGTTCATGAAGTGAGGTGTTCTTTCGAGTCTATCATGTCTCAGCTACTTTACAATCTCTGGAGGGTCCTAGGCAGAGTTTCTATGAGCTGTGCCTTGGTGTTCACCAGATAGTACATGTGCTGCAGATGTTTTAGGCTGATCACCTGAAGTTTGTGATAACTACAACATGTGCTATGTTTTGGATGATCTCAGTAGTACATCTAGTATCTTATTTCTGAGGCATTTTTGCTGCATGAAGCAACAAATTTAATTCTGTCATCATTAGGCAGGTGTTTATATGTACTGCAAGACTTTAATCTCTCTCCAGGGAACAAAATACTTTAGGAGCCCATTCTACAACTTGGTGTTTGCTTTGCATCTCTGGCATGTTCTTGCTTCTCTCTATGCCAAGAGAGCAAGCATGGTTTTATGGTTCAGACACAGGTCTTGAATTGTTTCCCAGCTTTGCCAGTGATTGTTGTGAAACCTAGAGCAAATCTGTCCCTCAGCTCACCAACTGCAAAGAGTGAGGGTAGTGTGGCTTTTTATTTCTGCTGTGCGTTTCTTCTACTTAGCTTGGAAGCCCTTTAGGACATAGACTGCGTTGTGTTAGATGTATGTATCATGGATCCCAATCTTTGTACGCAAAGTTACAGTCTACTGGTAATAATAGAGCAGAAATTTAACCTACAGAATATTTGATAAAGTTGCCCAAAATACAAATGACTTGCCATCATTCTGTACTTTGATAGTCATATGATGTGCCAATGAGAGATTCATGGTTGTGACATGACTACTGTAATGTTTGGGTTTGGGATAGTGTCAGTGTCTACCAACTCTATTTTCTTAAAATAGGTTTATGTAGGTGGTGAGCTGATTTATAACTGGTCTTCAATGTCTCTCTGGTTCCTGTAGGGCAGGGGTCCTCAAACTACGACCCGCAGGGCGGATACGGCCCCCAGGGTCCTCAATCCACCCCCCGGTATTTACAGAACCCCCCTGCCCCCCCCCGCCGGGGGTTGGGGGGGGAAACCAAGCAGCCGCAGATGGCTGCCTGACACTGCATCCGCGCGCCGGCCCCCTGGTTAAACAGTTTGAGGGCCCTTGCTGTAGGAGTCCTGGTGGTCCCTCATGTTCTCTGTCTCTGAGGGGCTGGCTTATTCTGGCTGCAGTGGTTCCCAGGTCTGAAGGCAATTTGCAGCATCTGAATGGCCTGGAAGACCTGGAATCTGCTCACTGATAGTTGTTGAGCAGTTAGTGAAACTTTGTGCTGAATATTGGTGAAAATTACCTGGGTAGCCATGAGAAAATTCATAAAACAAAGAACAGAGTGGAAGGAAATGCCTTGAAGGTGCTTTGAGCAGAGAACTTAGAAGCCCACTAGCTCTTACTGTCAGAAAATGACCTCAGGGAAGGAAAGAATTGCATTTTAAAAGTTTTGGTTCCTGGGAGAAAGCTCTCAAATTCAATACAAGATAATTTTGGTATGCTATATAGACTTGAAACAGCCCAGCCATAAAGGTAAAGTTAAAACAATTATCTCAAGGAATTGTGGTCAACTGAAAAAAAATAAAAATATTTCCAAGTAAACTTCCCATACTTAGAAGATAGTATGGTAAGATAACATTAAGGCAAACAGAAAGACTATGACAAGCCCAAACAAATCCTTTCAGCTTTAAACATGAGCTAATTTGTTGTATGCATAAAGTCAAAGTCAAGACAGCAGTTACTATTTGCATCAAGCAATTTTAATATTTTCTTTTAGCTATATTTAAAAAATATATTTTATTATATATATATTTATATATATATGAAAAATATATTTATTATAAAAAATATAAAATAATATTCCATTAGATTAAGATAGTATTCTTTGTTTTACCCTTGAAAACATTTACCAGTTCATCATATTATAAAATGTATTGTAGTCTAATACTTCAGAAATCTGTGCTGATACAAAGGAGAAATTTCTGTATTGTTACTTTGCAACTTTTACTTTGTTTATTCAAGGAAAAATACACTATCTATTTCTTTTTCATAGGAAGTCTAGGAAAATAAAATTGTTTCCTTTCCTGACTCCCCCACTGCATGTATTCGCACACTTACACGTGCACATGGGCATTACATATTTCCCTCCCTGAAAGAGATAATGTACTCAAAGATAATAATGTTATCTCTACCCCTTTATTTCTTGACTTTAATAATCATGATGCCCGTTTCACACTCATTTGTACTTGAAAGTCTGAAGTCCTTAAGACTTTTAAAATGTACAATAATTTGGTATATATTTTCCTAGCAAACAGATGTCCGTTTTATTAGCTGTTTCCTGTGTTAGGGAGTTTCTGTAGTAGCAATTTTTACTGGTTTATTTTCTGAACTCATCCAGCCCTTTCAGTCTGTCTGTGTAGGCAGTGTCCCCCCACCCTGCTGAAGGTGGATCTGTGCAGCCAGGAATGCTGAAGTGTTGGGGCAAGAAGGAGAGAAAGAAGGAGAGAGAGATCCTGATTTGTAGTTCAGTGGATACAATCCTGAACTGGGAATAGGGAGAAAGAAGTTTGGTCCTTTATGTCCAAGTAATATCTTGGGTGGGACTTTGTCTGCTTTTTTTTTTTTTTTTCAGTGACTTTCTAAAGTCAAATGCAGCAGCAGTTCATGGGACAGAATACCAGGAATACCAAAACACTTTCCTCTGGTAAGGTCCCTCATGTCTCCATTGGTGTCTCTGTTTCTGATCTCAAGGCTTATTTATTAAACCTATGTATTTATAAGGTACAGTTGCCACCCCTGAATCTCCTTACTGCCAATGTAAAACAAAAATGGGGGTCACTTAATCTCATCTTAAAGTAGGTATTTAAAATGGTGAGTGAAATGAAGCACCAGCTCCTCTGGAACTGCAAAAGGAGCCTTTGATGTCTGCATGCCGCTGGTACAGGGGCCCTTGTGGTGCTGTGAACAGAGTTAACTCAGGCTGGGTCTGGGTCGGAGTCCACCATTTAAGTAATCCTGACAATATATTACAGAAAAAGCCTGAGTTGAACAACCATTAGTTTTCTTACTCCATGTTTTTTCTGCTAGAATCTGACTAGCAGCCACTAATATTTGTCTGTTCTCCAAATTGGGTGAGTAAGAATTGGGAGAATCTCCCTCCTTTAAAAAAACAACACCAACATAAAAAACCCAAAACCAAAACCAAAACAAAAACCCCAGGAATTGCCACAAAGAAGTGTATTTTGCTCTGTTAGTGAGCTGTATGTGGGGAAGGCATTGGAAGGAGATCAAAGATGGGGTCAGTGCTTAAAAATAGTGTGTACACAGTACCAAATGGCTGCTTTACCCTGACCACAACCACCTAAAAACTGTTCAAAGTTGCAGTTTTGCTCTCAGCATGCAAGCTCGATATACCCCAAAGCCCAAATCGCAGTCCGTGAGACTGCAAATCCACATGGCCAGTCAGGTATGCTGAAAGTCAGTTAAACAAATCCCAGTAAATGCAAGCACATTGTAACTGCCCCTACTTTTAAAGGAAGAACTCTCAAGTAGATGTGCACAGTTGGGCCCTTCATCCTCACTGGCTTCAGTGGAAGGTGATATGGAAACTTAAATCAGGGTTAGAGATTATTTAATCCTAGGAATAAAATTATTTGGAATGAAAACACCTAATACAACAGAAGATCCTTGCCACCTCTTCCACAGCATGTTTATTCTGGAAGGTGTATTTTGAAAAGTTAGGGTGTTTCCTCCACTCTGAAAAAATCTGTAAGACACAGAGGACACTTAGTTTCTCCCCCAGTTCATAATGAGGAATCAGAACTGTGTGCCCACCTTTTGTACAAACCTGCTGCTAGGGCTTGGAGTTGTGTCTAGCTGTAGCAATGTATAATATGGGCAAAACCACAAATGTGTTTAAACCTAGGAAAGATGCACAGTTTTGCTTGCACTGAATATAGGAAACAAAGTGCAAAATAAGGAACAAATAAGGTCTAAACTCTTTCCACTGCAGATCAGTGCTGAGATCAGTGTGGTACAGGGAAGATGCAGCTCTGATCTAATGGTGAGCCACATGAAGGGAAGAAGGAGGAAAGAGCTAAAGGGGTTTTGCTGCATGGCTGTGCCTCTTTCAGGTGATACCACCACTTAGTTGTGCTTGGCAATGCCAGCTGCAAATTGCCCAGCAACTCTGTTAGGTGTATCATGCCTGCCATAGAGTCTGAGTTACCCAATCTTAATTTTCTGCCTCCTGATCAATTTCTTCTGATTTATTTTTCTAATGCTGAGGTAAACAAATTATTAGGAGCTGTATTACAGTGGTGGTACTGTCAATAAAGGTTGGAACATTCTCAGTTCATCTGTTGCAGAGATGCTCAGACTCCTTCATCCTAGGATAAAACTAAAACTTCAAAAACAAATACCAAAAATCTCGATGGCCTTTTCTCTCACTGGCCTATAATACCAAAATTATCTCATGTTTCTGGGTCCTGGCAGAGCAGAGGGTGTGTTCTGTAACCCCTTTTATGTCATCACAAACAAGGTAACTACTAAGAGCACTTGTATGCATAGGAACAGTCCCTGAGTGCAACCCAGTGAAATTAACTGCAGGGCTGTGCCTCCCCTTAGAGCAGGAAATCGCTCACCTGACAGTATTATAAAACATTGCATAGTTATTAAGTGGTTTTCCAGTAATTTTTCAGTATTCAGCAGAAAACTTTATCATAACTGATATACACTAATTTTCTCTTGTTTATGGGTGTATATAGTGTAACTTCCATTAAAGTGCCATTACATTTACAAAAAGGGATTCTGTAAAAATGACCTGGTTGGTGGTCTTCCAAATATATTCTTTCAATGGCTCCAGATCAAATTTGCCTACTTTAAACAACATTTTAAAAAATTGACAGCATTGCAGATCCCACCTGGCATCAAGTTGTGTTCTTTCTGCGTTGCATTTATAATGAGGATGTCTTAATTAATTAGCTGACAATGTTTATTAACAATGTGCAAGAGAGAACAGAGTCTGCCCCCCCCCCCCGAGCCTTTCTTGCTTTCTCCCATCTTGCCCTCCCAGGAGTCATTGTAGTTGTAGGGTGTTAACAGAGGAAGTATCTGTGTCGGTTAGTTGATTGAAAAGGTGTATCTGGACGACAAAGACGTGTTTGGTGGGAAGGTACCACACTGAAGGTTTTCTGATCATTGTGATATTGTAAAGCTAATGAGAATTCAGTACACATGTTGATTGAAAGGACTTGGGTATCTTAAATTACTGAGAAACTAGCTTAATTGGTGGTTGTCTTCTGTTTCCTTCCACTTTGGCTCCTGAGAACTTCTGTAAGAGCAACATGCAGCCCTAAATCTGACCCCAGATTTTTGTGTTACTGTTGCCCAGGATCCGTGAGAAGGCTGCTTCCCTGCATGTCGCGGCTGTATTTCTTCAGTTCCCTCCACTCCCCATCAATGCTGGAATCATTTGCTGGCCATTGCATAGCTTCCCCAGAAGTAGTAGGTCTGTCTGTATTCAAACATCTTGCATATACAGCTTTGTCACCTAAGAGCATGGGAAGAGAAGAAACATACCACTAATTAAATTGTCAGTTCTGGTAAATGTTCTTATACCAGAAAAAAGCTCTATTGAGAGGTATAACTTATGCCATTTGGGTAGCTGGTATAAACACTGCTAGAAAAAATGTCTTGCCAGCATACTCCACATCTCCGCTCGGAGACTTTGTTGTGAAAACTATGTCTGCAAAGATCTTGTAATAGAGAGAAGGCCCTAGCCACAGGGTGGAAGTTGCATTATGAGTCGCATTATGTTGAAAGTGAGGTTTCAGCTTTTCTAGTCTAGAGTGGAGTCTGAAACTGCATGAAATTGGGCTAAATGGGCAAATGTGCCCCAGTATGTCCAAACACTTTAAATGGTAGCTTGTCCTTTAGAGCAGATGCTTTGTGAATGTTACCTCTGCCTGGAAGCTTCTCATCACCTGCAGAGCGTACAGGTGATGATCCAGAGCACGTAGGCTTCAGCAGAATAGCTTCCACCTACTCTTTGGGCAGTCTTGCCCTCTAGTTTCTTCCCCTAAATTTGCTGACTGGAGATGGTGTGAGTGCCTCTGCTCTCTCCTGGTACACCAGAGCAGGCATTTGGGAGCAGTGGCAGGGCACCCAAGGCTGGTGTGAGGGCACTGGGCAAGCAGCAGCTCGATGAAACCACCAGTGGGAAGGGCAAGTTTAGCTGCACTCTGTCCTGTGTGCCCTGTGCCTTGGCCTGCCAGGACCCATCCCAGTGATTTTTTCTGCTGGTGCTGCTTGATGTTTACTTGGTGCAAAAAGTGAAATGTGGAAATCCAGTACAGGGGTTGTTACAGGTAATAACCACTCCACAGAGCACACGGGGCAGAGCCAAACAGCAGGACCTCAGACTTAGTGCCCGCAATCTTTTGGCAGGCAGTGGTGACCATTTCCAGTGGTTTGTATAAGTAGAAAAATTCAGATCAGAAATATTTCCCTTCTGTCTGACCTAGAACATCTGGACTTTGCTGAAGTCATTAGTGCAGTTATTTCACCGTGAACTAAATGGCAATTAGTGGAGTGAGGCCACACTAGAAACAGGATGCATGACTGAAGTTTTTAAAACCCATGGTGATCCAGACAAACCGGGAGTAAAGTGCAGAAGAATGAAAGCTCCTGTTCACACAGATTTCATAGCTTTACTTGCAGACAAGAGGGAAATGTGTCTTGACATAAGCTTCATTCTGAGGGAAATGCACACATGGATTGGTCAATCTATTAATTATAATCAAATTCAAGGATAATGTTATTTATATTTTAAACAATCCCTAGCAGTGCCACTACTATCACTGTTAGTGTCTGGAAATGAAAGAAAAAAAAAAGTAAACCCACAGCTTTCACTGTTTATCTGCTTTTGTGTGTATCTGTTTAACTCAGTTTAGACTATGAAATTACTAGACTTGTCTGGTTCACTTTCCTTTATGGGCAGTGCTATGTTTTGGTTTTCATATCCTATAAAAGTAGTGATGCCACAAAATTACAAGGGAAATGCTTTGGTCTCTCAATATAGATATAATTAAATCCAACTAAAGTATTTTCTTTGTGTGAGATGAGGAATCTTAAATAAAATAAACAAGCCACTCAGGTAATAATATAAAGATAATTTTTAACACCATATTATCAGACAATTGATGAGAATTTTAAATTACATATTTAAATTTAAATCTTTTCTTTAATAAAACATGCAGTCATTATCATATGGTATAATGCCTATAACCAGCTATGCCTAACAGGACTGTAATCCTGTTGAGCTGCTGTAATGGCATGAACCACAAAAGCAAAACCCGAGTGGTTTATCAATGTCATCAAACTCCCAGATGGAATTACAGACTTATACGCACCATTTAGTTGTATGCTATTCATTATAACATATGACAAAAATTATGTTTCTATTAAAAATGCACAGATGAGAATATGTGTTGTTGAAGGGGACTTGTTTAAAGAGCAGAAAGCATCTATCGCCGCAAAGCAGAGTCATTTTTAGTGCGATACCATTTCAGGCAGGATGATGGGGACTTGGATCCAAGCTCCGGAAGAAATAACAGTGCTTCAGGCTTAGTAGAATATTTCTGGTTTTGTCTCTTCTGCTGCAAGTTTTTTGTGTTGTCTGCCTTTGGGGCAATCTAGCCACCGCCAGAGAAAGCATGAGCTAGAGCCCAGCACTGGGAATCTTTGAGAAATAAACCACAAGGTGCTGGCCAGGGAAGTCCTTTGGGAACCATCAGGGCTTAGTAACAGAATGGGGGCACTTTTTGGATGTTTTAAGGAACATTATTTTGTAATATTTCAAAATAAATCAAACAGCACAGATTCCAGAGTTTGATGTGCTGTCTGTGCAGTCATGTTTGTCATCTTTTTAGAAGAGTCCTAGTGTAAAAAAAAGTCTTTTTCCCAACATAAAATGAAATAGTGACTGGCAGCTGTGCAATGAGACAAATGTGGAGATAAATTGTACCAAGCTAAGTGTTTTCTGAGTTGGAACTAGCCTGAGAACCCCCAGTGTATTTCAAAGGATCTTCAGTGCTTCAAATGCCACGAGGTTCACCCATCTATAATTGAACTTTCAGTATTTACAGGAATAGTGGCTGCACAGGCAGAGAGAAGAGGTAAAAGCAGAAAAGGCTGAAGCTGGGGGAGTGGTTCACCATCCCTCAGGACCCCCAGGAGAGATATTAGCTCTGTGGATGACCAGCCCTCAAGAGAGATGTCAGCTCTGGGCATGACCACAGGAGTCCAGCAGTTTGCTCCAGGTAAACAGTAAGACAGGCTCTGCAGTGACAACAGTGTGCTCTTGTGGGTTTCATTCCAGTGCAATATCAGAAATAGAGTGATAACATTGTAGGATGGTGCTTTCTGTAGCTCTTAGAGTGGTTTAATTTCCCCATCTTAGAGAACTGAACGGCTTACATCTGCACAGGCTTCTCCTGGTGCACTTTGTGCAGGAACAACAGTAGTGGAAACAAACAGGATATGCATGTGGGTTAAAGAAGGAAAACACTCCTTTAAATTCCACACTGCAGCGAGGAGATTCTCAGTGCAGATTTCTGTGGTATATACTGCAAGTCTCAGTGTGGAAGTCATGTGTCTGGGGACACAGATCCTGTCTGCAGAGCCCCCATGATACATGCACCTCTCCAGCTGGCCGCTAACGTGTGACCATAAACAGAAGCAGCTGCCATCATTAGCAAAGGCAGTCGCCTTGAACTGCTCACACAGCATCAGTCTCATCATTTGCTTTATTTCTGAGCTGGACACGCATGGAGCGGTCTTTCAAACATACTGAACTGGAAGGAAAGCAGGGCATGCACTGGGTTAAATGATGGGTGACAGTAGCTGGACAGTAGCAACTGTATGTGAAGGACAAGTTCTAGTTCCTTCTAAATGGGCAGCATGGAAATTAGGGGGTTTTGGCAAAACAGCAAGGGATTTGAAGGGCAAAGACTAGGAAATTAGCTTGAGCAGGGCAGAAATATTTTCATCAGGTTAATTTTGGGATTTCTTTATTTTAGCAAAGTAGATTTCATCCCAGTGTCTTTTCACACTTAGTCCCCTAGATTCTTTTGTAAGTTTTCCTCATGTACAAATCCAAATTTAAAGTTTTGTTTTCAGAAAAAAAAAATTAGGATGAGAAAGTTTTCCTGTAAGGATTGTATTTTGTATTTTTTATTACAGTTTGTATTCTATAATTCCATGACATGTCAGTAGAAACATGTTTCAGGACAGTAGAAATACCACCATAACATGTAATAATTGCAATATTTCACATTCTGTTTTTAAAATTGAAAGGTACTGCTTTGTACTGACTGATGTATCAAATCTGCCCTTCCATAGCAAAAAAAATGTCTCCTCCTCATCTTCTAATTGAAACCACTTGATACCTTTCCATAACAGGCACACTTATGGCTAACAGAAACATGAGTAAAAATATCAAAACACAAATGAAATTTAAAATGAAATCTCAATTTGCTGAACAACACTACCTGTTTTCCAAGACAAATGCCAGAAAAGCAGAACTTTTTTAGAAATTTGTTGTGATTCAGAGTTCAGTTGGGAGAAATGAAGAGAACTTTAAGAGCTTTCTGCAAATAAGACTTTGTTATACTTAACAATTTTCTCAAGGGGACTAAAAGCAAGAATAAAACCAGGCGTGACACAATGCCCTGCCCCACTCCCAGATCCCTTCCGAAATCTCTTGGTGCTGCTCCTGTCTGCAGTTGGGTGGTGGGTAATTCCTGAGCAAGCTAGAAGTAGCAGGTGAGAGGGTTAAATAAGCTTCTTAAACAATTTCCATCCTGCCACTGCCATGTTTTAAAATCCCTGAATTACTCACCAGCAGAACTGTTTATTTCATTATTAAAATGAGGCTGCAGGGCTCTCCCTTCTCCCACCCACGCATGATGTTCACAGAACTAGTCCCACATGATTACAAGGTCTGCTATTAAGTGTGAACTTCATATTTAATTGTAATTGCTAGCAAAATATAATTTAACAGCAAAGTATGCTGAATTTGTAACAAAGTACCCCTTTTATTTGAGCAGGAATATGGATGCTGCCCAAATGTATCCGCATGGTTCCAATTAAGGGGAGGAATGTTTAATGTAAAACTCAACTTGATGAAAATAACTGAAGTTTCTGACAAACCAATAAATTGGAATCTAGAAAGCTCTGCGTATACAGTACAGTCAGGGAGGGGCAACACCCGCTGGGTCATCAATTTTGGTGCAGTCTTCCTGTTCATTTATGCTAAAATAATACTATGTAGGTAATTCAATTTCTCCACAGCTGTAAACATACAGAGGAATGCTGGATGTAGATCTGGCCAAGGATGGAGGGGGGCCTGGGCTGACTCCTTATCCCCTGTGCAATTTTCAGGCTGAAATTTCGAGAAACTTTAAACACAGGGTTGCTCTCCTCGTTCTCATTCTTGTTCCTCTTCTTCTTCTTCTTCTCCTCCTTCTCCTTGGTCTTCATCTTTGTTGTCTTCTTCATCTTCTTTGCCTTCTTCGCCTTCTTCTCTTTGTGGGTTAGCACATCATCAGTTGTCAAAAGGTCCCACAAAATATCCACTGAGATCTGTGTGTTTCTTGATGGAGATCTGAATAGGACTCCTTGCAGGAGCTACCAAGGATGCCAGGCATGCTGCAGGGGGACTTCCAGAGAGTGAAGTCTGCTCCTCTCAGCACCCGCTGTTACTGACAGGTCCTTCCTCGAGGTTTTGTTTAAGCCCAAGGTAATGCTGGAATCAAATTCTGATCTTGGATACAGCTACATAAAACTGGATGTGCTCCACCAGCTGAGCTGAGAACATGGCCCTCTACCTAATACAGTTTTGGGGTGGTTTTTTTGGTAGAATTGCTGAATTAGAAATCTAAAGCCATGGTGGTTAATGAGCTGTGTATATTAAGGGGGAAATCTGTGGTGGACTGTTTGCTTTAGCAACCTCAACTTTGTGTATAAAACATGCAGTTCTTCTCGGGAGTCCTGCCTTACAGGAAGAGGAGAAGTTCAGGGCGATAAAAGCAGCATGAATCCCCTAAGAACTGTAGCCAAGGGGTGCTGGTTGTATCCTTGCAAAGAGAGCTGTTGTGTGTGGTAAATGAAATAATTATCAGCTCTTTAGCGATCACAAATAAATGTTCCTCAAGAAGCAGGGAATATAGGCTGGGTGGGATGACGTCAAAACAAAGGCGGTAGATTATGAAATGTTTACCTTTTCACTGTTGCTGTTACCAGGCTGTCCCTCACTCTTCTCCACAGCCATGTCTGTGAGCAGCACAGGTTCAGGCTTTCAGAAGTGGTTATGTGCCCAAAGGGTTCCACCAGTAACTAGAGCAATGTCTGTAGAAAGGACTAATTCTCGAGTACCTCAGCTGAACCCATGGCATCCAAACACCATGAGAGGAGAGTGTGATGGGAAATCGCCTGTGCCGGCGTGGGTCTCCTTATCCTCCTCTGAACTACCCATCCATGGTCTATCTAATCCTCTTCTTTTAATTGCAAAATTAATCTTACACACTTATTTTCCCTCACTCTTGCTCTGTCTTGCCTACTGAAATAGTGAACTCAGCAGTGTTTTCTGTGCCTACGAGGATAGTGCCTGATCTAAGCCAGGCCATAACACACTCCCCTGATATGCATGAAACAATTAGCTCAGTTAACATAATTGTGCTGTAATTCTGCTCAGGGTTTGTGCATGGGCTGTTTCTCTGAATTCAGCTGGTGTCTTTTCTTACTCAGGTGTATTACTAAAGGCTCTTGTGCGAGAGATGTTTGTTTCTCCAGACCCCCTCCCCTCTACTCCCCACCTCAAAAAACAGCTTTGTAAGACAAAATAAAAGCTGGCTAATTAATTTACCCTTTCCTCTCTACCCACGGAGAGATCTGTTTACACTTTAAATGGGGTGGGCCAGGTTACTCTTGCCCTCCCAAGGCCAACGTAAAGGCAGACTTTAAAACAGCACTTTCCAAGTACCTATGTTTGCTAGAAATATTTAGCTTCTTAGTCCTGTGACCAAAGCAAATCGTTCACTTGAGCAGAACACTATGGGCTTTTATTTCCCATTATGGGAAATACAATCTGTGTGATCCTGAGAGCATCGTTTGGTAGCTGACATTCAAGGGTCAGTTCAAAGTTATTGTTAGCTGCCTCCTGCTCTTGCCCTCCATTTTCTGGCATGTCTGTTGATGAATCTGCTATAGTCAGCATTTAAGTGTACTTTTTAAGGGTAAAAAAGTTATTTTTGCCAATTTTTCTCATAACTGCAAATTTTGAATGCTGTCCCTCAGGTCATTTTGAAATATGGTGACAGAAATATGGGTTAAATAATCAGTAGCGACTCAGAGGATCTAATACGTATTTAAAACTATCAGGATATATTGTTTTATTTCCCCAGAAGCTTAATAATGAATAACCATAAACCCGGCATGCTTATATTAATCTCTGTAGGATATTGCAGTTTGCACTCAAGATCTGAAGTATTTTTTTTTCAGTGACAGCACCAGTTGGTTTATACCTTTTCCATTTCTTCTATGCTAGACAAATCAGTACATAAACCATGTGCTGTTCTCTTATTGCACAGAGACAACAGCTAGAAGGTAATGCAGAGGGAGAATTGACCATGTTTATAGCTTCTGCTGGTGAAATACTATCAACAGTTTACGTAAGATATTTCTACACTTTGGAAGGCACTTTTTGCTGATATGCCAGAACTTTAAATTGGTACTTAAGGAATAAGTTGACATATTTGTGTGTTACCTTTATCTCAAAGTATAAACTTACTCATGAAATCAGGCAAAAAGTAGCTTGATAACCAGGAGCAAGTTAAAACTTCAGGATTTAGACTGAGACACATGAATAAAGATACCAGAGAGGAATGGTTATGTCTGAGAGTTGTATTTAACTGCCTGTGGGTGTCCTCCATCATGGGTACCCAATCCAGCAGAACCTGCTGGCTGCAGGAGCCATCCATCGGCAATGGGAAGCTGCAAGGGCAGAAGTTACTTCAAGATCATGCGGTTCTTTCTCTGCAGCAGTCCCTAAGGTAGGGACTTGGGAACTTTTTTCCCTGGCAAAGTGAACAGCATCAGCAGCCGTATCTTTCCACCCAGTAAGGTAACACTGAGCTGGAAATAAGCATTTGCTTGCTTTAGCGGAGCTTCACAGCAGCTGCAGCTGCATCGCTTCTCTGGCTGCCAGCCTAGCTAGTACCTTGGTAATGCAGCCATGCAGCTTGTTCTGCAGCTAAGTGTGTGTTTTAATGTCCTCTTTATTCCCTAATATTGAAGATTAAATACCTCTTTTGTGCTTTTCTAAAGGCTTTACCTAAGTCTTTCATGCCAGTGCACACACAAAAGCAAATCCCGCTCTGCAGTCTGTGTGGCCACTCCCCAGCACAGCTCTGGTCCTGAAGGTATGTGTGGTATTCGTGGCCCTGGCGCAGCTGCAGCCATGCTGAGGGCTGATCTTAGCTGAAGTGAATCTAGCGCTTAAAATGTCAGTAGGTTTTGTGCTCTTAAAAATGATGGACTAATACTCTTTGGCTTGCAGCTGGGATAATGTAAGTTTCCCCGTGCAGTTTTGCCAAGCTTGCTCCGTGTTGGCCCATATTTCTTCTGCCATAAAGGCTTTAAACCAGACTAGACAAAGTACTGAAGAATACCCTGTAGGGAATAATCTTGCCCTGGGAATATGGTGAACAAACCAATCCAATAAAGCTTCCCCACCTTTAGTTTTTATCATTCCCTTTTCTCCAAAGCAAGTACCTGCTGGCCAGGTAGGGGATTGTGTGACAAGCAGACCAGGAGGACAATGTCAGACCCATGGTCTTGGTTTGTCAGTGGTGAAAAGCCAGGGCAGTTCCAGGATAGACCCACAGGGGACAGATTAATATTGTCATTTACATGGCCCTTGGTGTACAGATGCATTCCTGGGCATTTCCATCACTGTGACAAGTAGGCAGCGTTTTGTTCTCACCAGGATTTCCAAATGTCTGGAATACTAGAGCAGGAGAAACCGTATCTTTCTAGAGCTTATTTTTACAGAACGTTTTATGAAAAGGGGTCCTTAGGAAATAGCAAGTCACCGGAATGCTTATTAAAATGACCTTAAGGTCAGATTCTGCCACTGTTAATCACAATAGTTGTACCTTACTTTGTGAGCTTTACCATTGCATTCAGTGGGATTATTTAAAGAATTCAGGTACTACCTGGTGGGACCAAAGTGGCGGAGAGGCTGGCTCTTAATAAGCGTAGCAGCTGTAATGCAACATGCCTTCATTTTTACCTTCTATTTTAGCTAGGTAAAAATACTTCAGATGCAACTTAGTTTCTTTTGATAATCCCTTCTTTACAAAGATGAAATCTGATGTAGCAATTGTTAATATACTCTGTCATTTTTATCAAGATTTTAATATATTCATTGTTGTAATGTGAAGTCATCTTTGCCGAGAAGGTGCTTCTAGATTGGAAGCTCTCCGGTTTTTGATCTAAAAAAATTCTGCAATAGGAGAAAGAAAACAGTTTGATTCTGAAGTGTCCTTAAAATTCTGCAAGTTTCACAAAGATATTTTCCAGAGTTTGTTTGTATTTCTTTATTATTTTATTTTAAGCCACTTCTGCCAAGTAGCCTGATTAAGAAGAACAGGGCAATACTTAATTCTCTTTCTGAAATGATAAATAGTGGACAATGACTTGATTCGGTATTGTAATAGATGCATGAAACAGAATGGGGTGGCTATACAATTCTGAATTATAGATGGGGAACTCACCTATGAAGAATTGTTTGTACTTCTGCAAAATAAAGTGATGAGAACTTATTTACACACTTTTATGCACTGAGAGAAAGGGATGCAAGAATTAATTTTTTTCTTGCTGGAGAAGAAAACTAATCTGGCTTAGGTTTCACTCTACTAAATAGGTTCTTTTCAACTACAGACACAAGCCACTTCTTTGGGTGTTTGCAAGAATGTTCTTAGCTTTGAGCATTAGTTCAGGTTGTTGAACTCAAGGGCTTGAGTACTGCCAGAAGGTATTTTACTAATAAAAGCTTTCGTTTTTCAAAGTAATAAAGGGTTGGCCTTTGTTTTTTTTAAAGCTAGCATATTTAAAAATACTGAAATACAATGTAATTCTGTGATACACAGATTGCAGTGCAGAAGTCTAGCCCTTTCAGGGGCCAGTGAAGGATTTAGGCTCTGTGCTAGTCCTGTGCTCACAGACAAGCTAAACACTGACTAGTCTAATGGTGAAATTCTTCACATCAGACATCAAAACTAGGTTTTTTGAAAACAGCTTAATAATGATTTGACTGTAACCAAGTGTGCACTATGCAAAGAATCAAATCCAAAAGAATCAAATGTCAATATTCAAGTCAGAAAATACATGGTTTAATACTGCTTTTCTGTGTCCTGCTGATGTGACTGCAGTTAGTTAAATATTTCTTTTTAAATTCTCTGTGATAGAAGCAATCATGATTATAGAAAACAAAAATTAGAATTTAAAGTAAAATTAAGTCTGAGTGATGTCATGTGAAAAGGCAGGATTCTTTTGCTTCTTTTATTGAACCAAACTGTACCTTGGAAGTATGTATGTAAATGTAAGTGATTCTTTCTGAGTTTCATGGATATAAGGGTAAAAAATCTGGTGGAGTGTTTAGCTAACCAAGAATAATTATTTCTTATTTGTTTTTTTTCTAAGTGTTAAATGTTTTCCTCAAATAGAAGCAGAGCCAAAGAAATGTCTTGTTATTTTTGAACATAGATTAGTCAGTGAACCATTAACAGGCAACTTTTATCCTGAAAATACTTCTGAGCTATTTGGACAATATTTCTGAAGAATTAATACATTCAAAGGAGAGTGACATTCATATCATATTCTATGTAAAAGGAAAAAGGAGATAGCTGTTTACATGTATCAGTTCCAGAACAGGAAAATTTTGCATCATCTATTCATTTTTTTGACAGTACAAGTTTGTTTGTTACTGTGTATCTATAAATGGTTTTGTCCAATATAGTACTTAGCCTGAAAGCTGAAAGCAATCTTACTTCCCTAGAAAATTCTTTTCTACACTGATATCTCAGTCTCTTGAGAAGTATTTTTCCCGCAATTTTAGCTCTACTGTTCACCTTTCTCATCCACTGTGTAATGTGTATCTTTCTGTATAATTTCTCTTTATCAGAGACATGGCAGATCTTTTAAATATTTGTTAATTTATGTTTGCATCTGAAATAGCCAGTATCCAAGTTATGCTAATTTTGTTTTTTCTATTTCTCGCCTGCACTGGTGGTAGCAGTACTACACCTGCAGACTTTACTTCCCAGTCTTTTGATAGCATCTGGGGAGGGTGTCCACAGGTCATGGTTCTGCGGCACTAAGTGCGATGCCAACATAAACCAAGGTGCCGTAGCTGCTGTGGAAGGTTTGCAGACAGAGCACAAAATGGGGAGACAGACGCAAATGTAAGGAATACCAGAAGAGCAGGGGAAATGCTGGTCAGCCCTTAGCGCTTAAAAACAGGGCTTAGGAGAGGTCCCTCCTTGGCCAAGCCTTTAGCAGTGGTTTGCTGGATTGTCTGAGGGTGTGCTTTCCTTCAGCTGGGTCATATGATGAGTTTCTGAATAAGGGACCTAAGGAAGATTTAAACCAACGGCAAAAAGCTCTTCTTGGTGTATGGGGTTAAGCCTCAAGACATTTCCCAGGATGGAGAAATCCCTTGGCTTCCATGTGTGTATAAGTGTATTTAGTCTCTTTTTCCTCAGTCAGACAGTCCCTGAGTTTCTCGTTTCACAGTTTGTGTTGGCTGGAAGCAAGAGGAGTTTATTATATTTAAATTTATTTATGTTATACTTATGAATATTGTATTTCTTAATATTTTAAAATGTCATAAACATTTCAAGTGCTGAGGGCTGAATCATTGCAAATCACAATAAATTCCAGTGTTCAGAAAGTAAATCAAAGGGGTCTGTCCCCTCAGCCAAAAAGGAAGGGGACCAGAGGAACCTCTTTCAGGAGGAGCAGTGGAAACGGGTGAGCGGAGAGCAGGGCTCGGGTGCGTAGGCATCCTTCTAAGGTACAGCTGAATTTATAGGCTCTAGAAATGCAAGAAAATAACTAGGTGATAAGTATTTGAAAGAAATATCCCAACCATATCTGGTTTGTGGCCTTTATGGGAGAGGCAAACTGCCTTTGTTGCAAACTGGTGCAGTACCTAGAAGGGGACTTCCTGGTCCCCATGTCCTCTGTCTCCCGTGAGGTCCCTGCCCTCCGCAAGAAGTAGGAGATGGAGGTCCCACATCATCTCGCTGTCCTGGTGGGGCATGGTTGCATGGTTGCCTTTGGAGAGAGCTCTGGGCTCTCTCCTCAAACTCCCTATCCCCTTTGTACCTCCTGCTTCGGTGACTTCACACTGTCCTTTGCCTTTTTTATTTATCCTGTTATGCTGCACCCCCACATTCACCCCTTTTGCTAGAAAGTCAGGCTGAGGGCTTGTGCTGTGGCTCTAATGGGGGCCACACAGCGTCAGCCATACAGACACCTTGGTTCCTTCCAGGACCGTGAGACCCATGTTGCTGTCTGTACCCATTCACTTGTGGTCATTTAAAATGTCTCCTTTAAGAACAGGGGTACAGTCCATCTAGGGGTAACATGTTCCTCCATAGGAGAAGTTCTGAGTTACAAATACACTGGAAGGTATTGCATCTTGCTAGGCCTTTAAAATACAGAAGAAAATGATTTATTATGCTTTTTCAGCACTTCTATCACACATTCAAACCCTTGCCATCTCATTGTACATTATGTTTGCTTTTACTTTTATGGTGAATTTTTATTGCCAGCCCAATCAGGTGAACATATTTGGCTTTCTCTATCGTTTTTCCACACTTTGTAGTGTGTATTGCTTGCTGTATCTTCGTCTCGCATTTGTTATTTATGACCCTATTTCTATTTTTTTCCTCCTGTTTGCCACTGAGTCAAAAATGCATTTGTAGCCAAAGTTGTCATCCTTGGTTGTGCAATAGTGTTCTTGGGCGTTTTTCTCATAACGTAATAAATAATTTCTGAGAAGCACTTCCAGGTTTTACCATCTAATCTCCTCCTTCCAGTTTTGCTTATAGCATTCCTTGCATTTGAAAACTAGTTTTTCTGATGGACCAACTCTATTTATTTGTGAAATACAATCTGATTCTGAAACATCTTCTTATTTTTAGTCCAATAACTGATTTACCTTTATTCACCACAACATTCACAACAGAACACAACTCAAAACGGAGGTTTACACTGTTGCTGAACTTTCAGCCTGTAGAAAATCTTTAAAATAACCCTGCTGCATCACATAAAAATTAGCTTGCATGTGAAAGGAAGAAAACTTTTGCACTTAGAAAGCTTTGGGATTTCAGAACAATTCAGATGATAATAATTTTCCTTTAACTTTGCTTACTTATATACGACACTGGCAGGTTTAATGCTAATTTCTTCTCACCAGCTGGGAGAGTGATGTTTCCGAAGAGGAATTCAACCCCTAATTCATTGACATCAAACTGGCTTCAGTGGAGGTTTTCTTAAGTTTGTATTTCAAGTTGTTATGTATGAAGTTTGATGTGCTGTGCACATCATCCATCTATCACCAAAATCTGTTGTTTTGCTCGTGTTCCTTCTACCCATGGCTAGAAGAATGAAGACAGTGCTGTTATGCTCAAGTGGAATCCCAGCTGCAGATATCCTGCCTTTGGCTTCTACTCACCCTGTGTTTGATATCAACCTAATGATATGATTTTTTTTCCAGATACAATTAGTTGTACAGTATTTGACAATACAGCACTGTGGTGATTATAAATGTAATAAAGTAGAAGCAGAAAAGATTATGAATCTGTTTTTCTGTCTAGTAACTGAGTGCTTAAGCTCAAACTCAGGAAAGCATTTCTATAGAAAATCAAGCTTACAGCATGCTTAATGTCAGTCACAGATCTGTACCACATTAGGGCCCATTTCAAACAGAGAGAAACTTAAGCATGGGCATAGGTGTTTTTAAAAATGGAGACTTCAAGCATAAATGAGAGAAGGGGATTTTGCAAGAAGTCAGGACGAGATCTGTGTGCTGATGTGGGAGCGTACTCAGGGCACACTTCCCCTGTTTTTCTAGGATTTTCACTGCACAGTCCCATAGATCCCACTCAGGCAGCACTGTCGTGAGAATCTCAGCTAGCAATAAGGCAAGTGAAAGGGAAGAAAAATAAAGCAAAAGTTTTTCTGACCAGTCAGCCAGGATACGTTTGGCAGAAAGTAACACAGTTGTTCAGATAACTGGGCAGTCAAGCTAGAGATGCAGTCTGTAATACCTTATTTTCCAACAAATGTTTCCACTTTTTTTTCAGCTGAGTTGCCATTGAGAAGATTTTGATTAGTTATTCATCAAACTTATTTACAAAATTCTATGTCTGTAGTTAATTTATGAGTAGTTCTTGGCACACTTCAAACAGCTGTAATGGCTGTGCAGTATATATGGTGTATTTCTGTTTCCTGATGGATGAGGGGAATGAGATTTCCACTGCAAATATTTTTTGTAGGACTTCAAAATTTGCTTTTCCTGAGTATTTAAAAATATTTTTAATACTGTTTCCATGAGCATTCCTGTTTTTGTGAACACAAAGTCAACATGGTTGAAATGAAGAGTTTAAAATTTTAAAGGAAAAATAAAGTGTTTCTTTTTTAGTGCAGTCATCCAGCTTGACCTGAAAGTCACTTTAATCCTATTCTAAGGTTTCATAGGGAAGTACACGGCCACAGGCACGTTCACACATTACTTGTGTTCATGGAAGCATTAATTGAATTTCCAAAGTCCTGTCTCAGCACATGCTTCATGCAGTGGGAAGGATTCTTTAAAAGTCTCTCACTGTTAAATCCCAGGTCCTTGTGGCAGATGGCTTCATACAGGAGAAGGGGACTACCTAAAGTTCAGGTGGATAAAAAGTTATGGCAATGAGACCGTAGTGCAAGACTCATTTCATCGGATGAAGGGAAACAAAGTAGTGTCAGGGCTGACTACAAAATTGCAGTTTTTCTAGGTTGTAGGGAATAAGGTCATGTAGCGGTGTTCAAAAGCATTTTTTCTTCGCATTGCTGACAGAAGAAACACCTATGCCGTAAATAATGTTACCAGCAAGAGATAGCCCCTGATCATTTCTGAGTGACATACAAACAGGATCAGCAGCTTCACCTTTGGCACAGAAGTCTCATGAAAACGCCATCCTAGAGGTCTTTCATTAAAGGTATTTTTTCTTAAATGCATCCGATGCAGGTATCCCTACCCAGCTAAACCCAGACTGCCCCTGCGGCACAGTGGGATGGATGTGCTGGACAGAGATCAGGTTAGACCTCTTCTCTGTCACACCCCTGTCAGTCACCGTGCATCCCAACACCAACACCGAGGGAAACCTGGCACTGCAGCAGGGGAGTCCAGCATTTCAGCGAACTACACTAGCCTCTCCTCTCACTGCTCGCTCACAGTGGTCAAGATTGCCTTTCTCTCTGACCAGTTTATTTGGGTCTTGGCATCTATCCGAGTCTGTAAGCACTGCACAAGACCAAAAGGATCTAAAGCTCAAGCTCAGCTTGGCTAGGTTTCTAGGGATTTTACAATTGAATTTTTTCTTTTACTTGTGCAACATTTCCAAGAAATACTTTACAATATATGTTTTTTTAGCATAGCTGTCTGTCAATTTTCATGGCAAAAAAGTATTTGGAAACTGGAGAATAGTAATAGTAGAGTTGTTTTTAAAGGAATCACCCTACACCATTCTAGGCCAAAACCTTTTATTAAAGTTTTATGAAAATCCTCCCTGTTTTTTACATTCCAGTTGAGTCTATTAGCTTTGCAGGTTTTGATGATCTAGCAGGTATAAGCACTTCTCACGTTAAATGCAGTGTTGACAAAGGAAATTCACTAGCAAAGGTTTCATTAACTGGGGATTATACTGAAACCTTTTCCCAGAATTGCCAATAAATGGAGCCCTAATCCAAAATTTGGCTTTAAATTCAAGTGCAACTAATATAATTTTGTGTTTGGTTTAAAATTACCTGTGGTTATTTTCTCATTTTTGCAATATTCAGCATTATGTCATCTGGACTCTCAAACGGCATTGTTCCTATGATGAAAAAGCAAACTTAAATCACATGTATGAATGAAATGTCAGTTTAACTTACGCTTCCAATGAGTCCTGTGGAAAAAGAGCCTGCTCCTGCAAAGATAAAGAATTAACTAGTTCCCTCAAGTGATGCTGTAGGTAATGGACACACTACTCAGTCAGGACTTGGTCCTTGGGTGAAGGTCCTGAGGTGACACATCTATGGTGTATCAGCACTGCTCGGACCTGAGGACGTGCCCTCCCAGTGTCGGTCAAAATTTAAACTAAGAAGATGCAGAGATGGACCTGAGCCCTGAGGGTGCCTGTGGTGCTTGGGGGTCTGCAGTTTCCCCCAGTGCTCAGACACTCTGGCCAGGGGAAATCCGGTGCCACAGCAGGCAATGGGAGTTTTGCCGTTGATGTAAACTGTTTGATAGTCTTGCCAACCTTGGTATAAAATAATCTTAACAGCCTCTTCTGCATCTGTGTCCCAGTATTGAAGTTATCTGACAAGATCACCTGGTTTGCTCTCTCTAGGCATGTGAAGAGGCTACAACAGCTGCCAACTTCCTCAACCAAGAAAGTTTGCAAATGTACGGACTCTTTAGGTGGGTGCAGGAGTTGTATGCAATCTTTCTAAGTTTGTTTGTGCACTACAGTGGCCTTTTTCACTCTGTTTCTAGGGAAAAAAGTCACAATGACAGATTAGGGGATTGCAATTAGGGAGGCATTTGGGGCTCTGCCACGATGCTGCAGACCCTGGTACCCAGGGAGGAGATCCCTGGCCTGGAAAGGTGGTGAGAGCCTGATCCAGTTCTCCTAAACTCAATGGGAATCTCTCCAAGGATCTAACAGGTTTAGAGTTTATAACACAGTCTATTAAGATGAAGTTTTTGAAACTACCTGAGGGAGCTGAGCATAGCTTTCTATGAAAATTAATAGGAACTGGATATTTAAATTCCTTAGACATCTTTGAAAGCCTTACCTCAAAGTAGCATATAAAGATCTAATGTAACTTCCATTGCACCTAATTTACAGTTTATAGTTAAGATGATGTAAACTTTGGGGTTTGTTTCAAGATGCAGTTCATTTATTTACAGCTCCCAAAGCTAAGCCACTGTTTAGTGTTCTATGAGAAGAAACCAAATACTTCATAGTAGCAGGCACTGTGGTCACAACTGGTGTTTAGACTTGCATTTCATCTGAGTCAAGAAGATTGCAATATCTTATGAGGAGAACTGAGATGGAGTCATAAATCTGAAGTCTTTTTTGGTTATCTTTTTGTAAAAGGGTTTGAACCTGTATCGCCCCTGGCTTCCTTAATGGTTTTACATAAACAATGAAGTGCCTCAGGAAAATCACCAACAGCTCTTCTGTCAACAGATAGCTTCATTTTCTCTCCCAGATTAGGGTGGTCTGAAGCTATCAGCAACTGATCTGACAGAGTAAATCTGAAACAAATTGCTGTTGCTATAATTCTTCCTTGGCATGAGGTGCCGCAAAGGAGAGAAACCAAGTATTGTTGCATAACTGAATTGGTTTGGCTGGTGGTTCGTTAGTGTGTATTAAAAAGTGTTAGGTTCCCTGCAATTCCTATCTATCTAAATTTGTTTGGGATATATTTCTTCACCACCAGAATAATGTAGGAGAAGCCATCTCCCAGTACCTCCTGATTTTAAGGCTGATCCACAGGTGTAAAACGAAGTTCTGAGGTTCATCATCTGAAGAGATGTTTTGGGTTTTTGGGGTTTGAAAATGTGGTAAACTTTCTGTTTGTTTCTATTTTTCCCGAGACTGCTATTTTGGTTGAGCTTAAAATGCTATTGGAAACAGCTGTTAGTCATGACAGCCACTTAGTAGCACGGTAAAGTGATTCCCAGATGCTTGAAGTCCTGGAAAGGCTGTAATGGGTATAACCAGCAGAGTATTGCTAGCTTCATTGGTGCTGGTGGAGACACTTGGTTTGGTAAGCAAGAAGCAGCTCCACATTACTCCCAGACTTTGCTGGGGAGTTGCGGTTCAGATGCCTTAGCTGTGTTTATTGCCATTTCAGGGGCTGCATGTTGGAGATCGATTGGCTCCATCCCAGGAAATCTCCAAATGCTGTTTGGTTTCATTTTGCTGAACAGGTCTTAAGGAGAGCGGATGCTGCAGCGAAGAGCACCATTTCTCTGTTTGAAGAAAGCATCGCTTTGTTCTAAATGTAAGCTGCTGAGGGAAGTGCCACCAAGGTGGGTGCCAGAACCCCAGGTCAGCACCATGCTCTGGTGGGGGGCAGAAGAGGGAGCGGTGGGAGAGGTGGAGGATTTCTGCTCTCCTCACAGGAATCCTGTGTAGAGAGTGTCACCTCTGAGGGTGCTTGCCTCCTCCTCTTGGTACCTGCCCCTCTCCTCTTCCCCCTTTGGTTATTGTGTGCATGCTCATCTACATGACTGACAGGCTAGTTGAATTGGTTTGGGATTCTTTCCTTCTACTGGAGGTAATGCCACTGGTGGGAGAGAGAGCTCCCCTCTTACATCTTAGTGTAATACCAAAAGGAGCTGTGTGAATGAAAATGATTTTTCTTTCCTAGCAAAAAGAAAATCGAGCTGAAAGATTTTAAAACCTAATTGCATCAAAGGAAGGAAATTAAAAGACCCTTACAGGAATTCAGGTTGCTGAAAAACTCAGGTCCAGCTCAGACACAAATATGTTTTATATTAAAACTTAAACAACCATCCAGTATAATATTTCCTGAAGTTTCATCCATCATGCTACTGGTTTCTTCAGGGAGAGAAACATAACCTTCCCTTGCTATGTCTCAGGAAAAGTAAATAATATTGTTAAGAAGCTTGTCATATCACAAGTGCCTAATTAGGGAGACCTGGGGAGCTGGCAAGTTTGCAGACTTCATTAAACGTGTTGCAATGCCCTGAGGGATATCTGCAAATTATATAGATGCAGGCTGATCTGCAC
Organism: Falco naumanni; assembly: GCF_017639655.2. Classification (NCBI taxonomy): domain Eukaryota; kingdom Metazoa; phylum Chordata; class Aves; order Falconiformes; family Falconidae; genus Falco; species Falco naumanni. Next base: position 54,470,820 of record NC_054059.1, on the reverse strand, counting down.
CCTTGTACCACTAGACTGTAGAATGATTTCTGCAGAGGGGCAGAGAAAGTAGCACATGTCTGCATGGACTAAGGCACAGAGCTGACACGAGTGTGGTTGAAGCAGCTGAATCATGGCACCCGGTTTGCTCTCCTGCTTGCAGAAGACTGTGGAAAAGTAGGAGAATGGTTTGGCAATAACCCAACGCATTTTGAAGACAACCAGAGACCTGCTGGTTCTGGGAAACTGGAATGTTGTGTGGTGAGAGCATCCTCGCCACATGCTGGCTGAGGCTGGGACTCCACCAGGAGAGAGCATGGTGAAACGTGGTCTTTCCGAAGAGACTTTCCATCTTAAGGGCTTGGTCCCCTCTGCTCTGTGTGGAGCATGTGTCTGTCTAAGGTCCTGGCTGAGGGTATGAGCTGCTACTGGGATCTGATGACAGCAAAGGGGAGGCAGAGTCCCCTCCTTCTGGCCCTCCATCAGCAATGGAATGCATGCAAAGCCAGATTTCCCTCCACCTTGGCAATTCTTTAAATGCAGCATTCTGATGGGGATTTCGTTTAACTCTTCCCATTGAAGCTGTTGTATTTTTAACCCCATCCCAGAAATGGGATGAGGCTATCTTTAAGGTCCATGGGAAGGGGAAGAATATGGGATCTCAGCCCACATTGTCCCCTAGTGCAGATCTGAGCAGATATTTACCTTTGGATGGACAGCTGTTTATCACCTGGCTCTGCCACCTCTGTGTTTACCAACTATATTTGTGGGATTTGATTGCTATGGAACCAATATCGGGTATAATACAACCTGGGAGCCTACCTACAAAGGACCCATGTAGACCATGTGAAGGACCATGAACTGCTAGGCAGCCAGAGTTGAATGTGCCTTTACACATTGCAGGATAATAAGTTCAGTATGACCAAGGCTTCTACAGGATTACGGTTTCCATTTTCAGCTGTCTGCACGCAGACTAGGTGTCTGAATCCCAGTCTGGCCAATGGAGAACTTGTAGTAAGTCTATGGGGTCTAAAGAGACATTTGGTTGACCAGTCACTGAATTCATCTGTCCATGCAAAGGTGTCATTTAACCATACAATTTAAGATGCTCCAGGGTGTCCTGCATGACCTCCTAGCTGCCAGTCTAGGAAATCATGGGTCTCCTATGGGACATGTGTCACCTTTACCTCCCCTATGGGTGTGTTTCAGGTATCCTAGAGCATCTCAAATGGTGTGGGACACCTAAACACGATCAACCATGCCCTTGGTGTCAATTTTGGAATTGCCATTCAGACACTGTTGATGGCATTCAGTAGATCTCCATTAGCTACAATGCCAGTTTCAACACCTACATGCACATACGTGAAGTTATGTGTCTTAATGTTGCCTCACAAACGGAGTTCATTACCTGGTGCGCAGCACCAATTCACACACTGAGTTGAGGTATTTGCTTATTGCATACCTGTGCAGAGATGGGTGCTAGGTGGTAAATCCACAAAGCTAGCACACTTCATAACACATGCTAAAACACTTTATACACTTTGAACAAATGTTTACAATTACTTTTAGTCACCCTTAATTCTCACTGGTTCTTACAAGTCTCATCTCCATGTGAAGTTACAGCATTCTTTTTTTTCACTGCACATGTTGGGATGGGCTTTGTTAGTAGGGGGCTTCTTTTGCTTGGGGTGTGTGTGAGGGGTGTGTGTGTGGGGGTGGGGTGTGTACGTGGATGGATCTTTTAGTATGCTAATTAGGATAGTTCACACACACAGTTCCAGTAATTTTCTATTTGGTGTCATTAAACATTTGGTTCTCCTTCGGCTTATCTTGTTATACCCCAGCTTGACATACTTACGGTGTCTGTGCGTTCCCCCAAGGCCACGCTCCACCTACTGTCCATAACATCCTCTGCCTTTCAGACTCTCTCCTGTTCTTCATTATTGATATTAGTACATTTTGACTAAATTTCAAGTTAAGGAAGAGACTGTCCTTCTATTAAGTATCTGCAAGCTGGTCAACTACATTAATGTAAAGTTGAATCTCACCGTGGAAATGTCAGGTTGATTGAAGACAGCAGTACGGATAGGTGCTAGATCAGAGAATTTGAGCAGTTTAGCCACCACCTACATAAGGATTTTGAAGAGAGTGTAGATGCAGCCAAACTGCCCAGCCAGGGACTGGTTGTGTGCAAGAGTGAAACTGTCTAGATTTTGATTCAGAGCTGGGTGACATTTTGGCTATAACAAGACAGTTCAGAAGTCTGGCTATTAGTTAGACAAACTATTGCTTTGTAATATTTTATTTTATTAAAGTACTGGAAAGAACTACATTTTCAGCTGAAAAACATGACCTGAAACTGGGCTATTCCAGTTAACACCTATTTCACAGATATGCCACCCACCAAGAGTTTTTCTGAACAAGATCAAGAATCAGTTTATCAGTGCTCACATTAACTATAATGGCAGGTCCTTAGCAACTTTACTCTTTTTCAGTGATTGCCTAACTTTGATCAAATACTGCATACCCTGAAAAACTCAGATGTGGCTCAAGCATCTGGCACTATATTATACATTTTAAAAGGTGTATTTAAGACCTTCTGTGGCTGGAATAACACTTTTGTAGAGCTAGTGCTCTGATCTGTGTTCCAAATCCATCACATAATTTTCTTATGAGGCCAGAGCTACCATCACTAATTAGGCCTTTTATTTTGTTTTACTAGATTATCTGGTTTTTAACTTTAAGATCTCCTTGGCCAACCAACAGAACTTGGATGAAGTTATCTGAGTAAATCCATGCCAACTCTCAGACAAAACTAGCAGAGTTGATTTAAGATTGCCACTTTCCCGAAATGTCGGAAGCGAATTCTTCCTTCTTTTCCAAGCATCATGAACACCAGTTTGAGTGTTGCAAACCAGACCTCATCACAGCTGTGTTTTGCTGCTTTGCCATTTTTTTGTCCTACCGTGAAAGGAAACTGTTGAATTATGAATGTGTGATTATATGCCATTTCCAGTCTTTGCCATCGTGTTATGATGATGCGATATTACAGGGAGCACCAGGAGAACCCGATGTTAAGTTTCTTCCTTTATTACATGAGTCAAAAGGTAGATATTAATCTGAATCAATGCCTTTGCATTCTCAGCTCCCTCACATTTTAGAGAAATATATACATTACTTGGTGTACTCTGTGAAACAGCAGGCAAGTGAAGATACAAATCTAAATATGATAAGAATGAGTTAGAAAAGCACACAGAGCAGACAAAGATGATAGGGTGGAAACAAGTTGCTGTACCTAATGGGTTAGAAGGCTTTTGTTTCTATTCTGGATGTTATTAACAACAGTAGCTGAAGTTCATCACGTTTGAGAGTTGCATTTGGGTCAGCTTGTTCAGACTCCCCTGCAGTCTCCTTAAAGCGATTAAGATATTCTTTAAGTATAGCTTGCTTGTAAAATTACTTCATTACTATCATCTGCTTTGGACTGAACTGGTGGTCACCCCAGCATCCCTCCAGGATTTAGAATTTCTCCACCAAAATTTCATTTTAGAATTTCACACCAGAGGGTATGAGAGTTTCTTTGAAGAGATATCTCAAAAAACAGAAAATAACCATTAGCAATTTTTAGGTCATAACTTTATATATTCTGATATTTTGACCATTGGAAGTGCCTGCTGATGGTCACTTTCTTCCTTCCAGGGCAGGGAGCAGGATGTGGCTAAATATCCTCCACAGACCTGGTCGGGAGATGGGGCAGCCGCTGAGCTTGCCCGTTGTTCTGTCCTGGATCCTTTTATCTCTGAGGCTCTTTTGGAGGCAACAGGGAAGGTATGGATCTGGCTCTGCTCTCTGACTGTCCTGGTTTTGAGATCCCTTTTTTGCCAGCCTTTATCTTGACCTATTGTTCCCCACTGATGCTGATCCTATGGATGCTTTGCAATGACAATTTCTACAATATTTTAAAATCCTAGGCATGGATTAGAGCTGTCAACAATTTTCTTTTCTTATTTTGAGCAAAGGCAGCAATGTCTGCTTTCCTTTGGACTGTGTTTCCTGCTGTTGAAATGCAGGAGCTGTGCCCAGGGCCACCTGCCAAATAGCCAGGGTAAGGCTGAGTTGAGACCCCATCCTGCACAGATTCAGAGATGTTGCTTGCACAGGAGCTAAGCTTTCTATGTGGTCCATTGAAAAGTGCTTCTGTGCGTGCCTGAGAGCTTGAACACAGCCACCAGGCACTCTGTGTTCCAAAATGAGCTGCATGTACTGAGTGTCAGTACCACCAGACCTGGAGGGTGGTTGGAGCTGGTTGAATCATTCCCTCAGATTTTGGAGGGATTAAAGCTTTTTGGTTCTGATTTGCATACTGTAGGGAGCGGTCTGTATCTCACTCTTTACCTTTCCCTCAGACTGTACTTTGTGATTTTACAGACTGTGTGCATGGCAAAGGATTCCAAGTAGTTTCTTTGAAAGGTTTTTTTCCATGCACTGTGTAGCTGAACAGTATCAACAACTGTAGCTCAACCATCATATCACCAAGACGATGGTGTAGTTCAGATTCATTTGCAGCAGTGGTTTGACCTTCAAATTGTGGATGACCTTTGAGACATTATTTGAAATCTCCCATTTGTTACTATTGAAGCAAACAGGAGAAGAGGCAAGTCTGTGAATACCACTAGCTCTGTGCTGAGATAAAAATACTACTTTGGTAATATGCAAGATGAATTTTTCCTTCATCAGATGTATGATATTGGGGGAGGTTTGCTTTAAACAACATGATTTATTGCGCTACAGTTTTATAAAGAGCAAATTAACTCCTCTGTACAGAATAGGGTACCTCCTAGGCAATAAAGCCTTTGCCATTTCAGCTTAGCATTAAAAGAATTATCCTCTTAGATAAAAACATGTCTTTGATCAAACTTTAAATATTTTTTTTTTTTAAAAAGTTGCTTTTCCAAATTACATTTGCTTCAGCATCCAAATGTACCCTAGGGAAAGATCACTGCTCTTTCCCCGCTCCCCCCCAAAAAGAAGAAGAAAAAAAAAAAAAGAAGAAACTAAACCTCTGCCAAATACTTCTTTATTACGCAAAAAGCCTCCAAAAGAAAGACAGAGGTCAGGATGGTGCACTTGCCAGTAAGAAAGCTAAAAGACCAAACAAACTCTCAGTTATGACACAGATTTCAGCAACAAAGCTCCCTTGTATGAAGCATGGGCAAGATTTCTTTTCCATATAAACCTGTCCAGGTCTGAAGTAGCTCTATTGATTTCAGTAGTTTCCACAGACCTGTACTAGTTCTTTGTCCCATGGGAGTCATGGATTGGACCAATTATTGCTACATGTCAATGCAAAAAGTTAGAAAAGGAATAAATCAAATGGCTAAATGTGCTCCAATCAAAGTGGAACTGGTGACTGCAAGACAATTTCTGCTGAGAAGAGGGTCTGCATGCATGTCTCAGCTGAAGGCATAACTTTTAACCTATTCAGTAATTTTGCATTTCTTGGCTCTTTCTTTTAAAGTCTTTGGACCCAAACAGACTATGCCTGAAAAACTTGTAGAAGCATGTGGAAAAGGCCCCATTTCTTGCAGGGGCTCTGAGCTCCCTTCTAGGCATGGAGAGTGAGCTACTCAGAAGCTGAGGACACAAGGGGCTGAGAAGGCCCTGCATCTCATGTGAGGGCATGTCCTGCAGAAACTGCTAGCAGAAAGGAGTGATTGTGCCATAAGGTACCACTCCAAATTCCCACTGAAGCTGATGGACTCTTTGGATGCAAATCTCAAGTAAAATCTGTTTGGAACTATGTCGAAGGATTTATGTTTCTATGTCATAGGTAATTTGTGTGTTATCTTTAACATTTGTGCAATCTGTTTTTGATTTTCTAACTTAAAAATCTGACAAACATTTTAAATAAGTCTTTAAAACTTCCCTAATTTTTGTTTAGTTTCCAGGTTCTATCAGAAATCAATAAATAACTGGTGTAGTTTAAAACAAAAACCATACCCATACCTTAAGTACTACAAAACCCAGAACTAAAACCATGTAACAAATTGTAAACATAAAGCCGTGTTGAATGCAAAGTAAAAGTCCCACCAAAAATACCTATGTCATAGAAGACTGCAGTATTTTAAACAAGGATCTTTTCCTGACAATTTTTGCAATGGTGATATTCATAAGGGTTTATGTTAAGGTCCATTTGATTCTATTTCTTTCAATAGCCATAACATCTACCAAAGATATGCATGCAATGACTTTCGATTGGAAAATTTAAATCACTATATCTTACTGCTTACAGTTTTTGTAATTTTAATACACAGTTTAGAAAACATAGCAAGTCTTTGTTTCTAGAGAATATTCTATTCCAGTTGCAATGCAGCAGGCATAACCTCCCTTATTTTGGGAGTAAAATGTCCATGAATATGTTTGTTCTGCGAAGCAAAGCTTACCAAGTATGCTTTCTTCATCCCCTCCCGCATGGGTGCCTATACGTATGGGCTCCTACTGACCATTTTGTGATGAGCATCCTCAGCTGCTTTGATTTGCCTTAATTCCCTGAGATACTTCTGTCAAAAGAAATTTTTTTTTTTCATTAAAAATGCTTAATCAAAAGAAAATACTGACATTTATTTTTATAAGGAGACAGCAAAGAGAACATTCCAGCCAACTTACCTGTCTGCTCCTTCACTAACTACTTTCAGATTTACTTAAGAAGCTAAGAGGAAGGAATCAGCAGTTATACGATGACTGAGGTAGTAGTGGCACTGATTACCAGGTCTGATGAATACACTGAATACAAGAATTTCTTTACTTTGTTGTGTTATGTTGTCCCAACACCTGACACTATTGGAACTGATGGATGTTTTCCTGCAGAGGAAACAAGCCTACTTGCAAGAGAAACTCAGGGAAGACATCTGAAGCACTGTGGTCAAGCTTTTTATCCCGGTGTTACAGTTTCAACTTCATACTTCTCAATTTATAACACAGCTTTCAACAATAAAAGGGGGAAAACATCTGATGTGGTTTGGGAGTGCCAGTATATGTGGAAATTATCAGAACAGTGTCCCCTGACTGCAGGAAGTTTGAAAAGCAGAACAAGGAGAGATAACACCTCAGTGAAACATCACCAAGGGAAGAGACTAACAGGCAAGACAAGCGCAGCAAGTCTAAACTATAAATTACCGTGAAACTAATGACCTGTATGCATTAGCTTCTAACTGGACATTTTGGAGGCCTGTTTTCCTGTTCTTAGCTTTATTATTTTTATTAGCACACAAAGGAGATTCTAAGAAGTCTAGAAAGAAGCAAATGCAGTGTGATGGAAACAGTCTTATGGAAGAAGATTGTCATAGATTATTACATGCAGTGATCTTTGTCTTCTATCCTTTCCTGTTCCCTCCTTTGTCTTTCTCAGATGAGAAAATGTAATGGAGAAAAGGAGCTATTGGCTGAGCAGCATGGAAATGGGTAGATCTGAGATTCATGAGTAAAAAACCTCAACAGCTTACAGTACGGTTACTATGCACTAAGGCAGAGATTTAGCCTCTGAATAATCTGACTTCAGTCTTCACCAACATGCACCACTTCATGCTCATGGCAGAGCAATCTAAGAGCCTTGCTTCAGTGAAGAAAGAATGAACTGAACTCATAGCTGCCTTTGCAGCTAAAAATAGGGGATGTCAGTGTGCTGCCACATGACATTTTTTGGCAGGGAGCTGGAACATTTTCATTTTGCAAGGCAAGCCAGTAGCACTGGATTTGCATGGCTCACAACCACTGTGCAGGGACCACCCTCTCTCTCTCTCTCCACAGACCCCCTCCTTGCACCAGACTTTGCCAAGGGCTCTGGATTTCTTCCCCTGAGAGTCTTTGAAAGAGATTTCTCCAAGTGCCACCACTGGCCCTTCTCATCGGGATAAGCTGGCAGAAATTTTTCTGAGAGGGTGGCTTCCAACAGAGGAAGCCTTTCCAAGAAAGTAAATAGTAAACACACCAAACTGCTGCCCACTGCACCAAGGTAAGAGTCCTGTTTCAGAAGATACTGTGTTGGTAAGACTGATTTCGGCATGTCACACATGATTGCACAACATAACACAGTGCAATGACGTGAGACAACTAAATGACAAAATGCTGGCTCTCAATCAAGCATGTAAAGCACCTATTTTCAGCTCTACCATCTGCTATCAGTTTGCACAGTGTCTTTCCCAGCTGAAAACACAAGGCAGATTGGCACAAGTGGAGCATTCCTCTGGCTGGTCACAGGCTGCAAGATACAAAATTTTTCCTGCTCTTGTGACCAGCCCATCTCTCATTTCTTTACTTTTTATTTGCATAATGAGGTAGACTGTTTTGTGCAAGATGAATCATGATAAGCTATAAACCAGCCCTCTAGGAGGAATATTCTCTAGCATCCTGCCAGGCAAAGAAACTTTGTCACTTCTTTCTTCAAAGTAAGCATGCAGAAGTTAACAACTGAAGTTAATACCAAGATTGGCCAAACCTTTTTTTCCTGAAAGTTTTTCACTGGGGACCCTTTTTCAGTTGCTTCATAATCTACAAGATCATTAACTTGACTGTCATCTACCAATAAATAGGGAAAAGTTAGACAAAGTAAGACATTTTTTTAGTTGGCAAATAACTTTCTGTGAAAAACCAGACACCTTGGGATATTTAATGTGAAAAAAAAGCAAAGCAAAGCAAAAAAACCCAATAACCTCTAAGCTTTTCTTTGGAGGCAGCCACCTCCCCCCCCAACCATTTGCTGGTTGGGGGCATTGATCATTCCTTTAGAATAAACTTTTTACTCTTTTAGAGCCCTGATTTGGAGGGAGGTAGCTGATCTGAATTTTTTTCCTTTATAGTAAAGATCAAAACCACTAGGACATCTGCTGCTTTCTTTCCTCAATAAATAAGATGTTTCTGAGTTGAAGCCCTGGCTCTGTTGACTTCACTGGGGCCATGATTTCACCCCAGGAATTATTCTAAAAGCATTACTCATTTAATAAGCATACCACACTAATTCTCTACTGTTTCCGTATGAGCACCTCCCAATGCCAATGTAAACCCACTGCACAAAGCTACATTAAAGCAATATTTATGGTTTAGATCTTAACACAAAAGTCAGGAAACTCAGAGTTATGGTTCCCCCAGCCAACCATAACCAGGGGTAGCTTTAGCGTTTTGCATTACCGTGTCTGTACTCCACAATGTATGTCCAAATACCAATGACTGAGTTATAGCTGCTGTGGGAACTATAGCTTTGGACTTTGGTATATTTATGCATTTAAATTCTCAACCCAGGTCATGAACAACTGTGAAAATTATGATTGCAGCCGAGGTTAGTATCTACAGTTTGCTGTTCTTGGTTACTGCCAAGGGTGACATGGGAAGAATGGTGAGCTGTCCCTGTGGTGTGGATGATGGGAAGGCTGGGGGTCTCTTTTACCTTGACAAACAAAATATTTCGACTGCACTCATAAGTTATATAAGGATTAACTCTTCTACAAGCTTTGTACCATTCAGCAGATACTCTGGAAGAGAGCAAGGGAGCTAATAGGATTTGACAGAGGTTACTTAACATGATTCCAATTCTAATATCCAATTAACTTAGAGACAGAGAATAATAAGCTGCTTTTCCGTACATTTCATACTGTGTTAGGAAAATGCTGTACCTTCACTTCAAGGGAAATAAGACTGGTTTTATCAAGTGTCCCCAGGAACAAACTGCATGAAATGGGGAAAAGAGAAATTTTGTAGTGGGCAGTGCTGACCAGAATAACTCACAGTGGCATGAGATGCTCTGCCCTCTGCAATATTACCTCTCTAGCTCAGATCTGGGGCTGTTCTGGGGCAATTTTACCTGTAACCTGCTGGGTAGTTAGTATGCAGTTTACTTAAATAGTTATTTTAGACATGGATATTCTGCAGTAAGAACTAAAAATAGATTTGATGCATTGACAATAACTGGAATTTGATGTAGAGGTTTACAGTAACTTGCAGATAATTTTTGTAATGTAATTTCAAGGAGCATGAAATTGAACTCTGACTTTACAAGGCTAGTTGAGTCAGGAGCGGGTAATGGCTTGAGTGCCAGAGAGGAGCAGAAGAGGCTAGAAGTTCTCTCCCCTCAGCCTGTACCAGTGGCAGGCTGCAACTAACCTGTCCACCCACAAAGAGAATGGAATAGCTGAAGGTTGCTGGCATATGTCTACCATAAACACTGGAGGGGAAGAAATTACCGAGGCATGTATTTCCTTAGGTGAGAAGTTCACAAACAGAATCAAGATTGTACAACCTCCATTAATTTATCTAGGCTGTATTTCTTGGGGTGCTGTAGCCTCATCTACATTTGGACTGATCACAATTTGTAATCATTAGTAAACGTGGCCACTTTTCTAAGGCAAGTTATAATCTTGTCTGTTGGGAATAAGATCCAACCAAAGCAGAGCATGCTATGTAGAAAGAGAACTGCGAGCGCCTACTAGCAGCCACTCCAAATCATCACCTTTGTTTGCTTTCAGATGTTATCAACATCCCACCACAAGGATGAATGAAGTGATACATCTGGCTCATGGACCAAGACGTGAAGAGTATTTTCCCCTGCTCTTAACAGATGCCAGCAGCAGCACACAGCTGAACTGGCCCTTCCAAAACCTAATCCCTTTTGAACATGGCTGCCGATATGTTCATACCTCATGCTTATATGTCTTGGCTTTTAGTTTTACATATTGAATTGCTTGCATAAGGTCAATATGTACAACAACAACATTCCTACTGACTACATAAGACCAGCTGCTCCTGCCCCATATTTCAACCAGATTTTCACTCCATCTGAATATAGCAATGATATAATGGATTGCATAAGAGCAAAACTGACCATTTTAAGTCCAGGTGGTAGAAATATTTTGCTTTGTGCATATATATTTCTTCAGTGTATTTTGCAGCAATTCTAACAGGTCGCTCTATCTCAGGTAAGAATTAAATCCAAGTCACTTCAGATGGGGCTTTTGCACAACGAGGTCAGAGAGCAATATATTACTTCAGATGAGTTTGCCGTTGTTTTCCCCTGTACATGCCAATGTGGTATGTGTACAGTGCTATGTCTAAATGAGCATGCATGTGGAGAAATCTTTTGTTTGTATGTACTTAATATCTTGGAGAAGGGACAGAACTAAGCAAAGCTTATCAAAAACCCTGGGAAAAGGAAAAAAAACCTCTGAAAGTAAGCTATTTTTAGCTTTGTATAATCAACAGTTCAATTATTTTAAAATAATCTATACTGGAAACTGCTTGAAGTATAACCATATGGACATTATAGTCCTTTGCAAAAGGTTTGCCTGCGCTCTGCTGAACTGTTTGTTTATGCTGAGAAACTGTCATCTCATACTCTTAAAAATAATGAAAAAGACCTAGAATTGCTTACCAAGGTATAAATTAATCCTGCAGGACAGTATAGTTCTTGCAAACTGCTTGATCATGTACAACTTGTTATTTCATGCCTACCAGTTCACTAGAATGTTAGTTTGCAAAACCAGAATTCTAGTATGTATCACAGAACTTGTAAAGCAAGTTGGAATTCAGTGTAAACATACTTTTCAGTGTTACTTTTGCTGCTGAAAAGAGATGTTGTTGCCATTGGAGCAGGTTATCAGGCTTTTGGGTAAAACTGAATTATCTATCCCGCTGCTTATTTAGATCACAATTTTAAAGTAATTTCCTACAGATTCTTTGAATCCTGGCTGCCTTCTGATGCTAGTTGATACGAACCACTGATTTTAGTTTTGGTTTCTTTAAGGAAAAAGAACTGTTTATGTGCATACCTGTCATGAAGTAGGGCTCTGTAATGGGAACTAAAATCAGGAGTGGCATTTAGAAAGGCATGAGGCAGCTAGTACCTACAGCTTAGCTTGATGTAACCAAGAATAAGATGCAAGTCTCTGCCCCTTCATTTTCCATTATTTTCTTTTGCATGTATGAAGTGTTTTGCATACTGTGACCTCTCAATTAACGTTATTTATATCTCAGTAAACTGCCATGCTACTTTTCCAGATGTCCTAATCCTTTATGTAAATGAACTTATTAAACCCAGCCACCAACCTCAATGAAACCTGCCAAGTCCACTGTGTCTGGACTCACATGCTCTGTAGACTAAGCTTTATTTGCATAAACTTGTTCTGTAAGTGTAATCTTACTTATCATCTGCAGAGTTAAAGTTTCACTAATGTAAATCCCTGACAAATCAAGCACAGATGTAACTGTTTGCCCCTAGGCTCAGCCTGCTGGTTCACTGCCACCCTTGTATCTTCCCCCTGCTCCCCCCTCCAACACTTCTGCCATTCCCACCACCCTGCAAGTGTTTTTTAAGTACTGGTAGTCATTTCAAACTGTTTATGTAGATGCATTGCAGGTACTAAGCATGACACTGAACATTAGGCATTTGGGCTTTTTCCTTTTGATCAAACCATCTCACAAAATAATGTTGGCATGTAATTCTGTGTGTCTGCTTGTGCCACTTGGAAAAATTTGCTCTGCCAGTCCCCAGATGCCAGACAGATTGTTGCAGTTTGCCAGGCGATGTTCCAGATAAGGAGTCAAGCTCAATAAATGGTTAATGTAAGCTGGCAAATGCCTCAAAGCAGCCAAGGAAAATTCAATCAGAGGGCAGCAGAGGGTGTAAGTCTCTAAAACCACCAGAGAGAAGCGGGTGATGGGATGATTCTTGTGCTTCATGTTCCATTGTCTGTAAGAAATGAAAATTCCCTTCCAGTCATAAAAACAGTCGATTTAACACCAAAACAAAATCTGCCAGCTCTCGAATGTTTTATGAAAAAGAGGAAAATTTTACTTTTGAATTCAGAGGGTGTTGGCATACACTGGGTTTGTTTCTGATTACTTTAAGTTCTAAATATGTTTCCTTTGCTGGTACCCAGTTGCTATTTATTTGGCTTTAGTCTTTGATCTCCCTTATGCTGGCACATCATAAAAAAACATATTCCTGTTTGAGTTCTATATTATGCAGTTAATCTCTGCTTGTTATGTTCACCAGGCTGGTTGTACCTACAGAATAAGACTCTCTTTGTTTTTGATAGACTCCAGGTGTTTATCACTATAACTTACTAATGGATTTGACCACAGAATATGCATGCAAGAAGCAAACTGAAAAACTAATGGCAAAATTACTGGTTTGATAATTCAATGGTCTGTTCTACCATAACCACAGGAACCACACACATGCATGCATGCATGCACACATGCACACAGTGACTTTTGTAAAAGCAGGGATCTTTTGCTTACTGAGTTTTCCTGGGATGAATTTTCTGTTCTGAAAATTAAGTATTTCTTCAGATTTATTTGTCACTCTGAGTTTTCTTTGAAAGTGTCCCAAATTTAAGCCCTGCTCATTAAACTTCATGCAACAGTGCATTCTAGGAATGTCCCGTGTCTAGCTGAAGTACCACAGTTCCTACAACTCTGCTCTTTATTCCATGCAATTCCAAGTAATGGGAGCATTCTCATTAGCCTGCCGAGCACTGACAGCTCCAGCTAACCTGCTTAATCTGTATTGCAATAGCTTGGGGTTGCAAATATTAACTGTAGTATCTCAAGTGAGAAGCCATAGCTTCATACCACATATTAACCTGACTGCTTTGCAATAGCCAAATATGACTTCTTTTCCAATTCTAGTGAACTCAACTTTTTATAATAGGAAATTATAGAAATCCCACTTAAAACCCCCACCTTATTCCTATACATACACCCAAATGAGAATTGCCTGTTGAAGTGCAGCTATCTCATTACTTCAAACCCAGAAATAATCTATTATTGAGTTCTTAGAAGGAAGGATTTGTAGCAAAATGGCCAAACATACCTACTTGCAAAGCTGATGGTTTCCTTCGTGGATCTGCTAGAAATGCAAATGGGTTTTGTACGCTTTTGTCTTTGGCATATGATGCTTACAGGAACAGCAGCTGAACTGCGGGCTGGAGAACATGCTCTAAACGTCAAAGCAGCAGTGCCAAGACTGTCCTCTGCCACCTCTGAAGCTAACGCTGATCGTAACGCTATGTATAAAATAAATGTTGGCAGCACTCAATAAGGGTATGGTGTTGCAGATGAGGAAACTGTTGTTTGTACCTGCTGAGAACCTGGTTCACAAGCAGCTGGTTTTGTTGGAGACTTTTTCTTTTTTTTTGGAGACTTTTTTTTTTTTAAGTGAGTCCTTCAAGAAATGCAAAATTTATCTTGGTTTTGCTTGAACACATAGTTTCAAAAATGAAGCTGCACAGACTTATTCTGCATGTGCCTGGACACACACACAGGTGAAATCACATACAGGTGAACCTTGCATGAAGCTGTTTTTAAGCAAGACTTTATTAATAGTTAGAATTACAGTTAGGTCAGTAGCATGTCATTAACAAGTGATTTCATTATCAGTGCTAACCCAACCATTCCTCACAGATTAATTTTCATTTCTTAGTTCTATTGTTTGATGATTTCCATACCTTAAAAAGTAGGGATGCCTTTTATGTCTAAAAGTGATGCTGTATTTACCGGCTTCATGAAAAAATGAAACTTTTAATCCCAATGTATGTCCAGCATATGTAATTTTGCATTCAGTTTAACATAGCTGTCTAAGGACCACAGAAGTAATGAAGTTTAAAAGTGTATAGAGAAAACTGTCAGGATAGATTTATCACACCGAGGTTCAGATTTACCCCATTTATACCTGCTAAATATTGAGCACTGATGTTTCGCTATTTTTATCTTTGGCTGCAGGAGAGGTTTCTCTCAGAGGTCAAACATGCTTTCTGTGTTGGTTACTTGTGCTGTCGCCATGCTGATGCGGGGTTTTAGCTAATACCCATGGGCTTGTCAGGCTATTTCCATTAGGAGAAGAAACTGATGCAGCAGTTCAGCATATTAACAAGGAATGCATGCAAATGCTGTCTTGAGGAGTGTAAGGAAAAGAAACAGCATCAGACAGTTTCCTTGCAAATGTTTTGTAGGACTGTCTTTCCACTGGATCCCGAACATTTGACTGTCACAAAGGCTTTTCTGCCTCTCTCAAACAGCCATTTTGCCAAAAAGTAATCTCCTGGTTCCCAAATTATGATTTGATTCCAAGTCCGAGCCCAAGCTGGAGTCCAAGTCCCAACCCCCTCCTACAGTGTGGCTTTGGTTTTGGACAGGCCCTGGCGATCTTATCTCAAACACTGACAGTCATTATTTCCAGCTACTCATATAGAAAATAGGTTTAATTCCTTGGATGTGAAGGAAGTCAGACTAGCTTCTGGCTCTTCTGGTACCTGTAGATCAGGTACATCTGAAGGCAACTATTAACATTTGCAAAACAGTGGAAAAGGGAGAGCCAGGAACCAGGGCAGTGAAGGAAAAGCCAAAGAGAAGATAAAGCAGCTTTGAGGGAATGGAACAATGACAGCAGTTCTTAGGCCCATGTGATACAAGCCACAATAACATATAGAAGAAGACAGAGCTATTATGTCTATCATAGAAGCAAAGAAAAAAGGAGTGCTTACCTGTCTGATTTTATATCACTTTAAAATACTTTAAAATACTTCTTTTTTTTCTACTTGGGAAGGTAAAGTCCTACCCAGAAATGAAAAAGTAACAAAAGCAATTGATTTTATACAACATACTGCACAGCACTATCAACCCACGCTTATGTTTCTTCCTACCATGACAGTTTAATTTAAAGGAGAAAATCTAATTTCCTGTGCTGAATATATATCCAGTTAATTCCAAACACTCATGTAACATTTAAAATTGCTGGCAATTAATAAAGGACGCACAGCTCTGCTGGTATAGCTTAGACTCATTCTTATTAAATTGCTGAATAATTTAGGTTGGAGGGGACCTCCAGAGATCACCTGGTCCAGAACCCTGCCTCAAAGTAAGGCCAACTTAGATCATATTGCTCGAGACTTTGTCCAGTCAAGTTCTGATATCTCCAGGTTCAGAAACCCCACACCCTCTCTGGGGCCCTGTTTCACTGTTTGACCACCCTCATGGTAAAACTATTTTCCTAATATCTAATCAGATTTTTTTTCACATTATAACAAGTCCGGTTTGTCCCCTACCTTACTGCTGTGCACCTCTGAGGAGAGCCTGGCTCTGTTTTCCCTGCACCCTCCTATTTGATAGCTGAAGCCAGCAGTAAATGCCCCATGGCCATCTCCAGTCTGCACAAGCCCAGCTCCCTACCTCTCCTCCTGCCCCAGGAGCTCCAGCCCTGACCATCCTGCTAGCTCTTCCCTGGCCTTGCTCCAGTATGCCACTGTCTTGTACTCGGGAGCCCATGGCTGGACACAGGACTCCACTGTAGGCTATACTGGTGTGAATGTTTCTGTGGAAGGACTTTTGATGTCTGAATTTGTTGCTTGGAGCAAGGGTGAACACTCTGCTGCATGCGTACAGAGGACATAACATATCAGGCTGTGCACCAGTTCCCCCAGGAAGGAAGCTCAAGACTTACAGGTTACATGGATCTGGGTATCATTCCTGCAGGTACATAAACTGCTGGTGGTTACTATGGACAGTGATCCCTCAGATCACGGGCGCCAGCAAAGAGGTCAGTGTAGATACAGCTTCTGCTAATCAGTGGTGTGCAGACCTTATCCTCTCAACTCATAAAAAAAATCCCAACAGAATTCTTAATTTTAGACCAGGCTTCAGAAAACATAAATGTCTTTTCTTTTGGGGCATCTTTTAGAACAGGGAAGCCTAAGAGAAGGAAATATCTTTCCCATCATTTAACAGCCCAGGAAAAATTACCTTGTTCCTACACAGACAATATTGTCTGGGAAAATCAACAAAATGTGTCTCCCATGCTTATGGTCCTTAGCATCATAGCTGTGCTTAAATAATATCGTCATCTGAGTGAGTGGCATATGAAAGTACTATTGCAGTGCACTAATTGGTGTTAAATCTTGTCAGCCTATCCAAAATGTCTTACCCAATGTGATCTTCTCCAATACTAAAAGTCACATTTACTGAAGTGCTATTTATTTGCCAAATATGTGTCTGCCTTTTGAACCTCTAGTAAAACTGCAAATGCAATTAATGTCTGTTATTTGATTGCTACTGCAAATTCTGAATACCTGTGACTAAATTTTCCTTCTGGGTATGCATTTTGTAAACATCAGTGCAGACACTTTTTGAAAATGCACTGCTAAATCTCATTGAGGTAAGCACCAGCCAATCTATTAAAGACTTAGTAGGGATTTCCCTGAACCAATTACCATATTTAAAGGTGTACTTTTTCAGTCGTTCTGTTCTCTTCACTATGAGGGTGGTGAGGACAGGAACAGGTTGCCCAGAGAAGCTGTGGA
This sequence comes from Falco naumanni, assembly GCF_017639655.2. Lineage (NCBI taxonomy): Eukaryota > Metazoa > Chordata > Aves > Falconiformes > Falconidae > Falco > Falco naumanni. The sequence continues at coordinate 54,453,499 of NC_054059.1, read as the reverse complement.
TGCCCCATCCCTGGAAGTGTTCAAATGTTTGAGCAACCTGGTCTAGTGGAAGGTGTCCCTGCCCATGGCAGGGGGTTGGAACTAGACGGTCTTAAGGTCCCTTCCAACCCAAACCATTCTATGATTCTGTGATTCTTTAGAAGTAGAACAGACAGAGTGTCAGTTATTCATAGTTTCAATAACTATTTAAATAAGGTAAAAGCTTTCTGCTTAGATTGCAAGGAAGAAAAAATGCTATATATATTATCCAGTTTTGCATGTAGCAGGCATCATTTACAATGGAGCATTTACTGCTAGCTACCACATACACTTGGTTACTTCTCTAAAGCTGTGTGACCCTGGGTAATAGTTGTGTTCACAGTGGTAAGTGGTATGTGCCCTGCGAGATCTGATATGTATGGGGTTTCTGACCGTGTCAGGTATTTATCAGTCTTGTTCTTATTCCTCCTGTCATCTGGAGTGGTAGTTATGGAGACTCTGGAGGCAAATTAGAAAATAACAGCTTAACATTTACATCAATGATGCAATCTAACTGAATGATTTAGGTGTCCTGGACAAGGAGAACCCACCCATCCAACTCTCTCTGCAGCACAAACAGAAAAATGTATTTTAGTGATTAACTTTAAGACAAAGAAGTTTTTGGACAGTCTTCTCAAGAACAGAGTCTCAGGAGCTCAAGACTGTGTCAAAAGCACCATATAATCAAGCCTGTCCTATTGCTTTCTAAATTCCAGTACTCATGCAGCTTTGGCACTTACATATCTTCAGAGTCAATTCTTTAGATGTTGTTGAATATAAGACTTCAGAGAATTAAGTGCTTGTAAAAATTTTAGCTGCAAGACGTCACAGAGCAGAAATGCCATCCTTTGAATAATGGCCTTTATAAGCTCTGGTAGCCTACGTTGGCTAAACACTCACCTTTGGGCACCCTTTCGGTGCAACTTGTGCCTCTAGGCATGCACCCCTTGTTGGACACTGCAACCAGGTAGGTCAGGAGGTGAACCTGGACTTACTAGAACAACAGGCAGGATTTGCTTACCTCTCATGGAGAGGTCACCCACAGTTTGGTTTAATGTTTAGTGTTATTATATTTAGTCTTTACATTTTAAAACACTTCTAAGACTGTTGATTAGATTGCCACATGTGAGGAACTCAGCTCTTGGAGTGAAAAACAGCACCTCAGTATGACAAATAAGGTTGGTGATTGCTACATGCAAACCTGAAATACCTCAAGAAGCATAAAACCCAAGCTGGTATGGGGGAATGGTTTTGATGAACATGTGACCAGTAGACTGGGTGCTGCTCTCACATACCATGCTAGATGAAAGGGTGTGAAGTCCTCATTTCACAGAACTAGAAATTTGTGTGGTCATGGAAAGTAAACAGCAGAAAACCAAGCTATTTTTAAGAGGAGGAGGGAGCTCGTTAGTTTGTCTTTAGCCTAACCCTGGTGACCCAGACTGCCTATCCACAGCCCGGTGGCTGTCAGCCCTGTCCACCTCACTCCTTCCGAGCAGAAACTGCTGCTGGCTGCGGCATCACAGTACCCTGGGAAGTACCGTCCTTCCCCGCTGCCCACTGCTCCACTCGTGGCTGGTCAGGAGTGGGCTCAGCAGAGCCCTGGGGTCCCCAGACCCAGGAGACCCTGCTTCCCGGGTGGCCCTCAGGACTGGTGGGGGGTCCCATACTGCTGGGTGCCCCTGTGTCAAGCACATTTCAGCCTTCTGCAGTTTCTGCTCTGAAAAAAAGACACCACTGGTGTGCCAGCTGTCAAGTGTCTGCAGAGTATCCCAGCCGCTTCTGTAGGGTCTTCGGAGCAGTGAGGGCGGAGCAGTGAGAGGATGTTTGTTTTAAAAAGTGAAGGGAAAGCAATATTTGGCTGTAAGCGTATCTGGGAGTGGGCAGACTTGTAAAGTGTGCAGGTTGTATTTCTCAGAGTTGAATGGGAATAAGACAGCAGTGGAAACAAAGTGCTCTTTAAGGAAATAAAGGAAGAAGTAAAACTGAAAGAGTCCTTAGTGTAGCATTTTGAGTTTATGAGGCGTTTCCTCTTGCTGATGAACATGGATGGCTGAACTTTTCTGCACATTGTTGTTAAAAATGACTAGAGTACAACTACAAATAGCTGTCTGTTCTCCTGTCTGCAAATTCCAAACACAAAAAAGTTCAAAATTTAGCATTGGGTTCAGTGTCACATCCCCTGTGAAGCCAATGGAAATGGTGTAGTTTACATCAACATAAAATGTTAACCGCAGTCTGGATTGCTAAACCACTAGGGTAATTATTGAGAAAACTTATTTATAGACATTTCAATGACATCTAGAAACCTTGTCCTGTGGCTGTATTTCCAAGTATCTTCATTTGCTTATTGTGTGCTTTTCTGTAAATACAAGCTTAGTTGCACAAGTCTTTCAGAGGGTCAGTTTTAGCAGAGTAGTAGACACGTTTCTTTTGTGTAACAACGTATATTTTTTTACTAAGTGAAACCACAGAATCACAGAATGATCAAGGTTGGAAGGGACCTCTGGAGATCACCTAGTCCAACCCCCTGCCAAGTGAGGTTTACCTACAGCAGGTTGCACTGAATCATATCCAGGCAGGTTTTGAATGTCTCTGGAGGAGACTCCACAGCCTTTCTGAGCAGCCTGTTCCAGAGCTCTGTCACCCTCAAGGTGAAGAAGTTTTTCCTCACGTTCAGATGGAATTTCCTGTGTTGCAGTTTGTGCCTGTTACCCCTTGTCCTGCTGCTGGGCACCACTGGAAAGAGCCTGGCCCATTCTCTTGACACTCACCCTTAAGATATTTGTAGACATTGATTAAGTCCCCTCTCAGTCTTCTCCAGGCTGAAAAGGCCCAGCTCTCTCAGCCTTTCCACATAAGGGAGATGCTTATCATTGTTGTAGCCCTCTGCTGGACCCTCTCCAGTAGTTCTGTTTGTGATTTCAGGTACAAGGAAAAAAGGGTTAAGAATGGTTAAATCATCTAGTCCAAGAACTGGGGCAACACAGGGGAACTTGAGTGACCAGTTGCTCTGCTGAAACCACAAATTCATGACCATTGAATAAACCTTTGAATATGTGCCAAGAATAAATCTGATTAAATTTGTTGGCCAAGTCATTCAATACAAACTTATCACCCAAATAAGCTTGGAAATGGTAGTATGTGATCTACACAAAGTCATAATTTGAGGAGTAACTGGGTAAAATTTAGCAATACATATATTCAGGAGATTAGACAGGGTGATCCAAAAATCTGTTCTGTCTTCAGCGCTATGAATCCCTATGTAGACACTTAACATGGCACATTGGTGTATCATGGCAACCTTCTTTTTGGTGACAACAAAATTTGTTCTTTGTGTATCATATTTTTCCTATGGCTTGTTTCCTAAGTTGCTTTGGAGAGGTAGATTGCAGATCTCCGAATGAGGTCTGGCAACTTGGCTCCTGAGGAGGATCTGGGAGCCAAGCTGCAATGACGGGCTCTTCCCACCTCTGTTTGGCTCTGCTGGGTCTGGATAATCCTGTAGATACTACAGAGGAGAAGGCTCATAAACATTCCATGCTTGGATGGCTCCCCAGCCAGACTTACCTACTTTTTGAAGAGGCCTCCAGTTTAGAACTAGCCATTCAGAACTTCTTTAGATTAGGGGCAAATACTTTTAAAACTTAAAATTTATTTTAAAATGTGAGCGTGTGTTCAGAGGGCCAAGGAAGGAGGGGCAAGACCAGGCTAACACAAGCTGGAAATGTAAAATGAAGTGTGCTTTGGGCTGCACTGTTGGATCACCTGGCTTTTCAATCCCCAGTTATGGGGCAAGAAATCCCTACACAACCTGAAGGAGGGTTTGACAGGAAGAGAGACAGGAGAAAATGAATTGTTGTGTCTTGTGATATGCTGTATGCAAAAGTGAGCCAGGGGTGAAAGGGTATGATGACAAAGCTGTTGGCAATTTAAACCTTGGCTCAGGCATAAAATAAATACATTATTCCTGATGGTGAAATTGGATGGTGCTGTCACGGATTCATTTTGTCTTCCTGGTGTTATTCTAGCCCCTTCTCTTTCATCTGACCTGTGGCATTCATATCTGCATGCTGACGTGTCAAAATGCTCTTTGAATGTGTCAGGTTGTCAGTGTACTTTAATTGCAACTCAGGCTGCATGCGTTTTAGCTGAACCTCACATCCAGATCCCATTAAAATCCACAGATTTTGGAGGACATTGTATCAGGCTGTCTGCAGATGGCACTGATTGGGTCAGTTCTGGTTTGGGGCACGGTATGCTTTGAGCCCTGGCTTTTATGTGGCTTGGGTGTGTGAAGGGCTCATCAGACCGGAGGAGGGTGGTATGGGCTTTTCACACAGACAGAGACAGGGTCCTTAAAATTCATGAGAGGTAACGTGCAGCTCATAGAAGTAAAATTAAAAGCAATCCCAGAAATATCATGGCAGTAGCTGCCAAAGTGTGGGTGTGTTGGGAATGTTACCTGTTTGTGTCACCTATATTACGTATATTTTACACTTTCATGTTTGGTTTTGTTTTGTTTGTTGTTTTTGTTTTTTTTTTTTTCATGCTGTCTGCTTTCTCTCCTCTTTCCTCTATAGTTTTTACAACTTCTAAAACTGACACCTTTTGTCATGCTGTAGATATTAGCGCAGGGAGTCTCTGACTGCCAGCCTGGCTGCTCCCGGGGGTGCCGGAGATGGGGATTTCCTCTGGTTGCCGGAGAGGTAACCTCTGTTTGCGCGCGACTCTGCTCGCGCCTAACCTCCCTGCTCCTTTCAAGACGTTTGTTTCCTTTTCAGTTTGCACCAGAGGCTGAGGGTAGAATAAAGGGAGCAGGTTGATATTTTCATTTGGATAACCCCCCCACCCCCCTCCATTTGCTTATCTAAGGCTTATCTGAAACTTCACGGGCTGGAAGATAGGCTGGAAAATCACAAAATCAGGCATTCTTGGGAGTGCTTTACTGTTTTCTGGGCTTGGTGTGGCTGGACATACCACAGGCACAGCTTGTCACGCAGTGTTTTGGTAGCTCCAGCTCCTTACAGCCGTCTAGTGCCTGGCTACATATGAAAAATTAAATGCATGAAATATTGGTGGAATTTGGTAAGCACTCTGGAGCAGCCAGCACTGCCTTCAGCTTGCTCCCAGAACACTGCAGCGTTAACGCAGCACTGCCCGAGGCAGCCGTGGGCCCTCGCTGCTGCTGGGACCTGGCTCTGGGGCAGCCATTTTGAAGCCCAGGCGTAAACCAGTCTCAACTCTGCTCACCACCACCACCACCCCTCCTTTATATTTAAATTCCGTATAAAATATTTGTTGCCAAGAGGTTATTGTGGCTGTGTCTTGGTTTCTTATGGATCTTAATGGAGGGGAAAAAAACCTTTCAGCCATTTTACTAAAAATATGTGGAATAGGATTAGCCTGCACCTTGTAAAATTTTAATTTAAGAAACTAAGGCCCTGATCCAATCACAATGAGGTCAGTGGGACGCTTTCCACTGATTCAGTGGGCCTTGGATATGGCCCTAAGACATTATTTTCAGTAACAAGGACTGTGAGAAATGTACCTAATATTAGAAATTTATTGTTTATATTCTTTCTATAATTAAAAAGGCCAGCTGCTGTAAAAAGGTTTCCTCTGAGCTGAATGTCTGCATGCTAAATTTGAGCCTGGAGCAAAATTAAAGATGTTGGCTCTTGGCAACAAAGGCTTTCTGCACAGTGATCCAAGCAGGATGGTTTCTCAGCTATCCTATTCCACAAGGCACTGCTGTGAGACATTTGTCCAAGCCCTCCATGCCCTCCTCCACAAATGTGACAGAAGACGACTGCAGCCCATGAGTAGATTTGGATAAGCTGTTTGCATATGACAACACCATGACAGGGATGTATGTGACTGATCTGATCCATGCCCCATTTATGTTGTTCTTGGACAGACACAACTGAGCCTGCCCTGAAAGTAGTTTCTACTTCTTTGCGGTCCTAATGGCCTGAAACCTTGAAAGACCAAGGCGCTTGCTGTCGACACCAGGTGTACAGTCAGCCCAGGCCTCCAGACGGATGGAGACTTGCTGGGGAAGCGGCTCTTTGCCAATATCTTTAGTAAATAAAAGGAACTGCGTGGATAGTAGACTGGGGACATTTTTATGCAGGCAACTGACTGAGGTAACTTTTCCTTTTACAGCTGCTAAATAATGGGGCAAAATTACCATCTGTGTCTGCCATCCATGTCGCTCGTGCCTGGGGTGCTGCTCATGCATGGGGTGAAGGGTGACTCTTGGCAGGATGCAGCTTGTGGGAGTGAGGTACAAGATCCAGAGTGGAAGGCATAGAAGAAACGGAAAAGGAGGGAAAAAGGAATTGGTGAGGGATAAGGGTCCTCTGAGAGTGCTGAGGTTCATCTATTCCTCTGCAGGGAGCCAAAGCACTCCCAGGGCAGCTCTCAGAGATGGTCAACATGGCTGGACATCCAAACACACCCAAATGCTGAGCAGCCACAACAGGGGATGTTGGCTGACTCACCTCAGAGGCGTTTGGGCAGGGCACAGCACCATCCTTGATGCAGGCTGCTGTGTGCTGCCCTGAGGTGCTGAGCAGGGTTTCTGTCCCTAGCCTTGGCCACCCAACACTGCCTTTAGTCTGGACATCAGCAGGGGCAAGAAAAGCCTGTGACAGTGACTGCACCAACCAGCCATGGGAGCACTGAACCAAGAGGTGCCCAGGAAGTCGTGTCTCCCCTACTGCTGCTGAGCATTCACCCCTTCCAAGCTGCTATTTTATTGTGTTCCTCACCTCCCCTTTCTCTCCTGTAAAGTCAAATCTGTGTAAACCCCTCTGTTTAAACCCCTGCGCCTGCCTGATGAGGCACTGCTCATTCCCCAGTGCTCCCAGAGAGTTATGTAGCTTCCCGAGTTTCTGCATGGGAGGCCTTGGCAAGCACTATTTAAGCAATTTTCACAGGAATACCTGGAAGCTGAATCAGTTCTTCTTGCTGCCCAAGAGGGAAGAAACACTGCAAACACCAATCATTCTAAAAAATTTAATTTCAATCCATCTCAGAGCAATCTGGATAATGTTGGGCAGGAATTGTATGTGCTTTATTTCCTTTGTTCATACTTTTGTTACATCTCTCACTAACATTTTCACTGAAGCCAAATTCTGATCTCACTCCAGCATCACACCTGAACGACTTGCACCTACTGCACACCTACAGACTTGCAGATTTACTGAAAGGTATGGGATCTATTGGACACACGTTGATATCGGTGAGCAGTTACACACATATAACCAGTCCTATTGGATTAAGTAATGGCTTACAGATTTGAATGAACTTCAACAGTTGGCCATTAAGCATCAATTTAACCTCTTTATCTTTCGAACACATGTCAATTAAGTCATGCTTTAGATATTCTAGAGACATGGCTTCAGTTTTCATAGATTTCCATATAAAATGGGACATTTTCTATACTTGCTTTTTCTCGATCACATTGTATAGTAAATACTTGGTATCCAGAGATCTTTAAAAACTGGATGATTAAGATGATTTTATTTTTATCATTATTTTTATTACTTTTATATTATCATCATCATCATCATCATCATTATTATTACAGTGGCATCCAAAGCTTGCTTAGTGCTCCACCAGTACCCAAAAAGACACAGTGACAGGGAAATAGACTCCCTGGTAACTATGTCTATTTTACTCATATAAAATCAAGAAATGCAAAAATTGACACTAAAGATGAGAAAAATCTTATCTGATGTCACCAAAGTAGTCTTTCACAATAGATATGCTCAGCAACGTTGCACATAGCTGATGCAACAACACAGACGGCAATAAGCAGGAATGTCTCTCCACTCAGGTTTTCCTTTATTTGTCATGCATCAGTGTGCATAGTTATATGCTATATATTGGAACAGTTTGGCATGCTGTATACAGTCTCAGAGAAATAGATCTTCCCTTCTGATGGAAACGTTTGTTGTTGACATTTGAGAAATGGGGATGGAATGCTTAAACTTAAAAGGGATTTTTAAAGAAAAGGATCTTCATTATGTCCAATGAAGACATACAGAGTGTTTAATCACCACTTGTCTTGGAACAGTTCTGGAGTGAGACTGATACCAACACCCTTAGATTCAGGTCAAAGTTGTATGTTTGCTTCAGCTGGTGGTGTGTGGGGCTGTGATAAAATCCCCGGCTCCTCCTCTCTGTTGTTCATCCAGTATCCCCATCCTTTCCTTGTGCTCACATTATTGCTCATCCAACTGTGCAGTGCTGGAGGAGCAAGGCACAATGAAGTGCTTGGTGAGGAAAAGCTGAATTTCAGCTGGATCAGTTCCCTGATCCAGCTCCCTGCAGAACCAAACAAATTATGCACATCCACAAAGGTGCAAGTAACTTTGGGTAGACAAAGAAGGTGAGGAAGGGACCACCCCTCCCACTGCCTTTCAACACAGCTCAGACTTTTGAATAAAATAATAATGGAACTTCAGCCACAGTCAAGCAAGCAGAATTACCTGCTGAGGCTTGGTTTGTGGGGGAAGAGAAACAAGAAAAGTTGAAAGGAAGCTATAGGGTTTGATGAGGTTTGTCTGTGTTTGGCAAAGACTTTTTCCTTTCTTAGAGTTTCTTGGAAATGTCTTCAAAACATTCCAGGCTTGGTTTTGCTCCTTAAATACTCTTCAGCATTTTATATAAACAGTGAAGAGCCAAATTCTTCCCTCAGATATGCATGCAAAAACTCCCACATTAATCAGAAGAATTGTCTGCACATAACCTGAGCGCAGGAGGTTTCTTTTTTGGAATGAGCTTTGTTTCCTAGGGAGAAGTAAGTTCTGAGCTCAAGCTTCCTCCTATTCACACACAGGAGAACAAAATTTTGCTTGCTTCCAGCGTGCTGGTGACCAATTGCTCTCACTCTACAGAAAGAACTAACTCATTTCATAAGAAGCCCCAGTGGCTACATAAAGACTGCCCACAGAGTGCAGGGTTTGTCAGGACAATTGAAATTTTGTTTCAAATGGTTTATGAGACATGATGAAGAGGTAGGAAGAACTGCATGTAAGAATGGGATAACACACCAATTCACAGAAGAGAAATTGGTACATCAGATTTGATTTAAAATGCAGGGACTAAAACATTAATGCAGGTCTTTAACCTCCTTGATAAAACGCTAGTGGACTTAAAAATAGGTTTTAAAAACTGAGCTGCTGTTTTGATTTGTAAAACAAGTTAAACCAAACCTGACAATAAGGCATGTGCTTTAGATTTCCCTGGTTTGAGGCACTGTTTACTCTGGCAGATATATCCTTAAGTGAAGTTTTTTTTCCCCCCTCAAAGCTGTTACATGGTAGACTGATGTTGGCTGACCCTGAAGCAAAAATTTGAAAACAGCACATTTATTTTCCTGCTAATGCTAAACAGACATGCCATGCAGCATTTTTTGGTCTAGCTGGAAAATCTTCAAATCTGGACTATTTGTCCCTTTTACCCTGACTTTAATGTTTTCATGAATATAAAAATAACCTAACGAACTTGGGGGACAGGAGCATGTGTGTTTTACAGCGGGAGCACAGCCTGTAATTTGCAGGCTGCAGACTGGAACAGGCAGATGGGAAGAGCTGATGGGTCACTCCGATCCCACATCGTGCCGGTGACAACAGGCTTTCCCACATGCCTCAGCACCCAGTAAAGCTCCCAGAGAGCCACTGGCCAACTGGGGGAAATGTCAGCAGACCTGTAAATTTGATTCTATTATCTTCCTTATAACACAGTCATAGAAAAACCATTAAACCTTCCAGCACTCAACTGTGTGATGTGGCAGGAGGAACCAGATGACTTACCATCCTTTTCTTCAGTTAGCAGCAAATGTTTAGCCTGTGGCAGAATAGTAGGTTGATGCTCATCTTTGCTACTACTTGAAAAATCTCTTGGGGAAAAAAAAAAAGAACACTGGCAGATCACTGCCTGCAGTATTGATGGTATTTAAGGACAGCTCTGAAGGAGGATTACTTTTGGGGTTGAAGGTATTGCTGTGTTAGTTTAGACCCTAACCTACACAGGTTTTTAGAGGCCATATGCAACTGCCTCTTTTTTAACAGCTTTCATATAGATATAAATAAAGCCAGCATACCTGTAGAGCCATGGTCAGCCTCAGAGACACTTATTTCTCTCTCACTGGAAGCCAATTTACAAGGACGCCTCAGTGTTCCAGAAATCAGCTGAGGGTGTCAGGGTGGGTTACCAAAAGAAGGAGCAACATGAGCTCGTTGGCTGAAGTTGCTGTTCTTACTCTTCTTGCTAAGAGAGCAGTGGTTTGAGTAAAACACTGAAGGTCTGTTCCATGCAGTTCTTGAATGGATTTGACTGAATTGGACTTCAGCTAAATGGATTAAATTGTTAAACCAATTTAAGAACATCCATGTTCAGAGATGAAAAAAGTTGCTTAAATCGGTGCCAATAGTCACATCAGTAAAGAGGGAAAAAAGATTTAAGAAAGAAGGACTTATAAGAGATCATTCTTCTTGATGGAGTTTCTAACTCTTTGCCAATGCTAACTGAAAGGAATGAAAAAAAAAATCCTCTGGAGAGCTTTTAGCAATTAGTTCCTGTTTGCGAAGAATCTGGGCCTGTGCCGCACTAGGGCGCACGGCCCAACCATTTTTTATTTTTTTTCATAAACTGGACTGCATCTCATTAGAGATGCCCAGCTGTATTTTTCTCTCTCTTTCACAGCCATACACATCACTTTTCATCCTGTCCTTTTCATCACCTACTGCTTCTACAGCAAATAAAGCAAGTGAAAATGTAGCACAAAGAAATGTCTTACGTATTTATCAGATTTCTACTGCTGTTTAGCAGCTGGAAACCCAGAGGTTAAAGCAGCACCTTGAGAGGCAATGCTGTGACCATCACCCTTGCAGATATTCTTCAGCCATCAGTGGTGCATAGACTGTAGTTCGAGCACTGTTACATGGTACCCAGGGACCATGAATATGGCACATGCGATTTATTACTGTATTGTAGAGGGCCAAGCTGTCTTAGCCTCCCTCCGAGCTGGCATATAAACTGGTTCTAGCCTAGAAATTATATGGCTGCCTAATTGCAAGCAGCAAAAATAAAAGGAATCATGATCTACTATGTTGCTACAGCTTCTAGATTAAGTCAGTGCTACCGTGTTAGAGCGAGATCTGCTAGTCCACATCTATGTAAACTTACTTCCAGTAGGTTATGGGTGAAACCTGGAAAAACCCTGTAGATTGTTGTAGCTTTGAATAGTGTGCAAACTAAAAGCTATGGGGCCAGTTGCGTAACCATTCTGCAAGGACTGTAGCTGAGGGATGTCCACACATTACTGTTAAAACTATGGGTGTCTCATGTTTTACTCCTATGCGGCTGGCTAATAGAGTTGCTGATAGGCTAGGTGTGCATTTCTCATCCCCCTTGGAAGAGCTAATAGGAGGTTTGCAACCCGCTGTGTCAACCATTCTGTAGGAGTGAACCACTGCAGAAGTGCTCTGAGGAAATGAAAGGGGTGAGACCAGTGTAACAGGACACATTGGCAGCCTGTGTATGAAATAAACCATGGCAAAAGACACTTGCAGTTTTCCACCTTTACATTTTTCAAGGAAAAGATTATGTTGTAGTCAATATACATTATAGATTATGAATAAAACCTTGTTTATTTTCTTTGAGTTGGGTTTTTTTGTTTGTTTGTTTATTTGTGGGGCTTATTTTCTTTCTTTCTTTTTTTCTTAAAAAGCAAAATTCCCGCTGCTGGGCCAGAATTTCAATGGCTTCAGTAAAAGACTTGCTCTGAAAAGCAACAGCTAAACCAGTATGTGCTGGTGTCCTTGAATGCAGAGATGCTGTCTCTGAAAACAAGATGTGCATAACAGTACCCTTCTGTTCTGTAGCTTAGCAACTTGGGATGTAAATGGATACTCTTCAAAAGAAGATTTCCCATTTAATTGGCAAGAACAGAGATCCATGTTAGAAAGTAGATTAAGTGTTCAGAGCAGTCCAGTGTATATGCAATTATATTTGTACTGAAGTACATCTGTTAAGGTTCAGTAAGAATTCAATGTTGTCTACAGTTTTATATATTTCTACTGTCACATACATATATATATATACACATATATGCCTTCATGTATGTGTGTGTATACATACGAAAGAAACGTTGCTATGTAAACATCCTTTTATATTTTGCTATATTATGGGGAGAATTTCCACACTGAATTTAACTCCTGTCCAAATAAAATAGCTTGCTTATTTTTAATATTGAGCTTTGTTTTTCATTCACTACATTTACAAATCAAATGTGCCGTACTAAAGATTTTTTACATCCGTATAATCAAAATGGAGCCACTGTGTTTCATTTGCTGCCAATATATAATGAGCTATTGGCTTATAATTATTGCCTAGTTGACTGATCTCTACACAGCAAAAGAACAATCCTACTGGCTCATGTTCTTAATAACTCTCCAAGTGAGACCAAATCAAAAGACAAATTTAAAATTAAAATTTAAAACTCTTTACTACTGTCACTTTCTAGTTATTAGGTACAAAGTCACGATGCCTGGAAACAACCACCAAAATAAAATTTCCAATTTGGTACTGGCTTTTCCAACTATGAGAGGAGCAGAGGAGCCTGGAGAAGAGGAGGAGTCTGGAGAGCATGGTGCTTCGTGGGCTGGTTAGAGAACATGGGTGAACTGACCTACTGTGAGGTGAGTCGCACTATGCATGACTCAGCAGCTACCTCCATAAACAATTCCTTGGGTCTTCTGGGACACACTAAGCACACTGCCATTAGTTGTTTGTAGCAGATGTGCAACAGATACAGCTTGGATAATTATGTTTGTGCTTGATGGTACCTGTCTGAAGAGATCATCTCACAACATCTTTGGAGCTGCTGCTGTCTTGAGCAGGCTCTGCTTTTGTTAACAATAAGCTCTTTACCAGAAAAGGATGCTTCAGTCACTCCATCACCATTAATCTGAGTTTGCTAAACAGTTTTTTTCAAAGAACTTATTTGGTATTCACCTTCATGGTACCGATGTCTGAAGAGGTGGTGATTTTTGGGCTGTTTTCCCTCAGCTATGGAGAGCTCCACCACCCTGCATCTATACACTCAGGGAGGTGGGGTGGGAGAAGCTGGTTCCCATTCCCTCAGTGAAGGGCTTCCACCTTTTTCCCTTGGGATCCTCTTTCTGAGAGTTTTCAACCTCACCTGTAAATTTTCCTTATACAGTCTAGTTTGGAAGCTGCTGCCTTCATCTCTGTGCTATTAAGCAAAATAATTGCATGTTTATGCGTGGTGCCAAAATGTTGCTCTTTATTTCAGTTGCCCTGTTTCTGTTCAAAAGACCTAAACTGGAATGGAAATATTTTGGGTTTTTCAGCCTAGCAAAAACCTTCCAGAAAATAATTTCATTTAGAGCAAAATATTGCCCTTTCTCACTCTCTTCCTCTTTTCAATAGTCTTTCATTTAGGACTTCAGACAAACAAAAATTCAGTTATTCATTCAGCTCTGTTGAATACCAGAGGACCTCTTCTACCAAGTGGCACAGCTTTCTGTTGGTCCTTTGGCTGGTTAGCTAAGGTAATTGTCACTGTATTACCAATATTTCATGTTTAGTGCTTGTGTTGCAAATTTTATTCCAAAGGATTTTCCTTTCCAAAGTAAATGACCAATTTTTAGTTACACTAAAAATCAGTGCATCACTGTAGAGCTCAATCTGGCTCTGCGGTGGAGCCTGGCAGCCCCTTAAGGATCAAGACCAGCACAGCAGTTTAGGAGGAAAGAAAAATTGTATGGAGAGGCTGCAGGGGGGACTGGACTGAAAACACCCTAAGGAGTTTAACAGCTCATGGGGCCAAACCTCCATTTCCATGTATTGTCCTATCTTGTACTGATTTGTAGCCATGGGAGATTGATGGATCCAAGAGACAACTTAATTCAGATTTTGAGTCTGCTATTTATACTACTCCTTCTGTCAGAAACTTATATCAATACATCACCTCTGTTACACATGATAATGGGAAATGCAGCAAGCCTGCATCTCAAGTGCTCTCTGCACTGGATGCTACTTGTCAGAGGGACGTTGGCTGCAGCTCATCAGGAAAGACACCTTGCCACAGCCTGGCAATTCCTACATTAGGCTTGGCACAGGCTTCCCCCAGGCTCCTGGCAGCCCTGAGCACCCATCACTGTTTAGCAGCCTCAACAGGGAGACTGTCTTCTTCCTTCCCAAGAGAGATGAAGGGATAGTGTGCATGCATGTGCACATGTACATGTGTGTCTGATGAGCCAGTGCCAGCTTTGTCCTTACCTATCTGAGATTGGTTTTGACAATGATGATCCCCCATAGCGACTCCAATTTTTCAGGCAGATTATGGACTTGGAAAGATTTTAGCCACATCTTTCCTGCTGCTGTTATTAAAGGTGGATCGACCTAAACCATCCTCTTTTATGCTCCTTCTCTACACAAAGAGGAGTGATCCAGCCTTGTTTGCTAAGGAGTTTATTTGCAGGTGACTGGGCCATTTCTTTCCCTCCTCCTGCCTGAGAGTGGTTCACTTATTTACTGTGTTCTTTATAGCAAGTTCCTGGCTTCTACCTTCCTTCTACTGTTAAAAGCTCCTTAAAACACTGTGCTAAAACCTTGCACGTCATACATCTTAGCAAGTCATAATCACATCTGGTTTAGAGTCATGGCTGGAATCAGCTATTCTTACTGACTTTAGAAGCTAAATATTGTTCAGGGATTAAGACACTGTGAAGTAGAGCCCAGACTGAATGGCACCTCTCTAGCACCTGGTAATTTCAAGATACCTTCTTGACACAGGTGCGATAGGGACTGGGACACAACAGCATCTTGACTGCTTTATACTCCAGTGGGCTAACAAGAGTCATTGCATATCTTTGAAGTGTAAAGTAGGGGACATTTAAGGACAACTGAATGAGGACTGATTCCACCTTCTCAAAAGCAGAAAAAGCCTTGGTAATAAGAAGTACATCTAGAATTAAAGAACCTTATTCTTATTTTTTCAGGAGAGTAATGGATTCATCCAATAGTGAGAATGCTTACATCCCCTGTAAACTAAAACAATGACGATATTCACTGATTTATTTATAGGAATAACTCCTTAATCAATGTGTAATTATAAAACATTATTCTTGACTGTTAAAGTATATTTTTCTGGAATGGATAAGAGAAAAAGGAGATTTCTGCAAAATTACTTAGCACTCCATTTTTGGGGAAAAAAGCCTGAGCCATGAAGGCTTGATCTATCCAAACTTCCCAAGCGGGTGTTGTTCAGTGGTTTTGATTCAGTCAAGGGAACAGCTTCTAAGTTCAGACCTTAGTTCCCTAATAATCAAGGAAAGGGGAAATAGGTCAGCCCTTGTGTCCAGCTTCGTTTCTAGTATTAATTCACAGAAGACAATTGTTTATGAGGTAGGAGGTTTGCATGCAGCTTCTTTGGTAGTGAAGTTAAATTTGAAGATTATCATTTGGAGACTACCATCAGAGGTTATGACAGACCTCAGCAGATCAATCTTACCTTGGTCGGCTAATGAAACTTTTGTGGAACCATACTGGAGTTTAGATTATTTCTGCAAGCTGGGTTAAAATAATGCAAAACTATGAAGCAAAATAAGGGAGTGACTTTTTCTTCTTGTTGTCCAGTTTTTCCACAGCTGGTCGAGTCATTTCATCTCTGCTGCACAATAAGAGCTCACAGAGAATCAATTGCCATTTTCAGCGGTGTTTTGTGCTGCAGCAATACAACTACCTTGGATCATTAGCCCTCTTTACAGCTTCAGTCATAGCAGGTTAAGGTAATATCAGAAGTCCAGTTTTACTGTAGACAAATCCTTGGTCTGCTGCATGCAAAATAAAACCCATTTAGTAGGAAAATTTGTTGAATTCTGTTAGGATAAATTAACATGACAATATTTGTCTTTTATTTACCGACAGTTTGTGTTAGTCTCTTCTGAAAAAAAAGCAGTTTGATATGTCCCAGCAGAGAACTTGTGTGCTGGAGATTTCCTTTGTCTGTTCCACCATTTGCATCAGTTAAAAATTAAGTGAAACATGACAAACTGACAGTGAAACCAGCAGACAGAAATTCGGCTGGGCCTTCAGTTACACTTGAATTTCTGCTAAGCATGCAACGAAATGTGGCAGCTGGGGAGATTAGTAAAATAAAAATAAAAATAAAACCAAAAAAATAAAAAACTCAGAGAATTAAAGCTTCTCAGTTCTGATTTCATCAGGAAAGTAGAGCTGCTAACAGTATTTTATTTTTATCAGTATGTTGATTTACCTTTGACTTTTTCTACTGAATAGCACATTAAAACGCTGTTTATATGTTCTTGGTGTGAATGTTTGATTTTTTATTTTACCTTGCTTTACATGAGATCATAACGATCAATCTCCTTACTACAGTACTGGTTACTGTGACACCAACCTGTCACAGCACTCTCCAAACTAGCCAGCTGCAACAAGGTCTTTTACCATCTCATACCAACATACTCTTCATGCCTGTCCCTCCACTGCCTTCTCCTAGTCTCTCCTCACCCAGGGCGTACACATGCTCTCTGCTCCTTCCTCCTCTCTTCCTCAGCTGCTCCCTCTCCATTGGCTCTCAACCTCTTCACAGAACCAGCCACAGCTGCACCTTGTCTACATCAGCCAACCCACCGCCCCTGATGCCAGCCCACAGCTGTATATTATCAATGTTAACTAACCCAGCTTCATTCCTCTACAATTCCCCCCCCCTTTTTTTTAACATTTCATGTCTCATGTTTTTAACAATCATCACAACCTTTTTACAAAAAAAAATAAATTAATACAGTCCTCTGTATTTCCTCTACACCAACCTTAAACATATTTGACTGTAAATAACTGAGTTCAGTGGACTTATTGGCATGTGCCAAGTTCCTCACAAGCTTGTGGTGGTGAACCCACCACCCTTCTGCCTATTGAGCCCTCCCAAATCTTCCCTTTCTCTGTTGTCTGCTCTGCTTTGGTCACGATCCTAAGGCTGCTCAAGAATAAACGTATTAGCTCTAATCCTACACTAGTATGTTACACAATAGATGCCTGTAGCAGTATGGCCTATCAGCTCTGCAGCATTGTGCCCTAGTCAAAGCCCACCAGCTATTTTCCCAGCAAACCACCCTGTTTGGATGTGGCCTTGCCACTGAGAGCTGAAAGTCCCCCTGGAATGCATTTGAAAGGCGTGCGGTTACATTTTGTTTGACATTATGAGAAATTCCAGCTGCACAGCTAGCTGTAGAATTGCACTGAAGGTAGAGACTTTCCTGGTCTCTGACTTTGCAAGGCTACTGAGGAGCGCTATAGTGACATAATTCTATTTTACTCCATGTTTTTCCCATATTTAAAAATAAAAAATGAAAAATTGCCCTTCCCACATATATAAGGACTTCTGAACTCCTGCTGTGCTCAGGATAATCGTTCTCAACTTGGAATCAATTTTAAAGTTTGCTGCTTCTATTTCAGACCAAAAAGGGGCTTGTCAGCCCTTTCCAATTACAGTAGTTTGCCTAAGACAGACATATTTCTGCTTACAAACCTTGTTTTACCTGTGTGTCTGTAGCCATCCAAGCACACATTGGGCTGAGAACAAGCAGACAATGACACTGTTAAGATATTTTAAAAATGCAGTGCATTTTGCTGAGGTAAGCCAATACATGAACTTACAAGTGGTTTTACAAGCCATGTGCCTTGAAAGGTCTATGCTTTCCAGGCAACTCACTCTCATGGTAAGGAGGGCATGGCTGGCAGGAGCACAGGTCAGCTTGTTACTTGCATGCTGCACCAGCTCTGCCCGGGCCCTTCTAGTCCTTCAAGCAGCACTGGCTGCCTGTGGGTGTGCCGGGGCTGAGCCCTGCCAGCTGCACAGCACCCGCTGCCTGCCTGGGTGTGCTTGGGATGCTCTGGAGCATCTTGATGGGAAGAGGCTACGTCCAAATGAATCCAGCGTAGAAACAAGAGGTGATTTTCAAAGGAGGTGGAGATAGACCACTGAAACAAGCTGTTAAGGGAAAGATGATTTTGCTATCTTGCCAGTATTAGATTACTGAGTTCAAGTCAGGTGTAGGCAGTAAAATTTTCAGTCTTTCCTTAGGCAAGAAGTCAAGTAGATAGCTAATGACCCCTATTAGTCTTAAACTCAAGAGATCTATAAGGAAACATCGGAGTGCTTGGACTGAAACTGCAAAAGCTTTACTGTGTGTGGGAAAAGCTGACACATGCTAAGGAGAGAGGCTCTGATTCTCTAGCTCAGTTTTTAAGCACGGGTGTCCATCTCTGGAATGGACTTACTACCTCTGCTTAGCTCAGGGAGTCACTAAAAGAAATAACCAGAGGATCAGGGTTGTTGGATAGTGTGTTTTACTATAAGAAATCAGCATTTAATAAAGCCCTGCTCTTTTCATGGGGTCTTTGCAAAATTGAAAATACACCCCTACACGTAAGACTCGTTAAGTCTTATAAGCTGGCTGGCTTCTCCCAGGCCATTTTTTCCCTCTTCTCTCACTGAGCTTCAGTTTTGCTTTTGCTACTAACTTACAGTTCTAAGATGTGGTGAGGAATGAGAGGGGCTGCCAGTGGGGACGTTTAAAGTGATTTTCATCTATAAAGCAAAGCTCCTGGTGAGTCACTTTGGGCCACAGCCAACTCTTTGTTCACCTGCGCAGACATGAATGGGCTGCAATGTACACAGCTCACCACCACCACTGCTTTCTCTTGATCCTGGGCTTCTTTGGAGGTCCTGTCATAGCTGAAAGAGCCAAGAGGCCTCACTGGGCTGTGACATAATCTGCAGCACTGCCCTAAATCTCTGTCCTGCTGTGAGACCCCCATTCTGTGCCTGACACCCTTCGCTGTAGGCACATGCTGTGCCGCACAAGCTGGGCAGGCTGCGGGGAGTGGCTGGGCACAACAACACATCTAGGCATGCTGCACGACATGCTTCAGCCATACTCCATCAGAAGCAAGGCTAGGTTTTGTTTTAGAAAACAACAACTCTGAATACTGCCAAGTAGTTGATGATTTTCCAGGTCTGCCTATGGGTGTCTGGATGGAAAACGCTGCTTTTTGGGCTCCTGTATGGGAGGGGGGGAGCCTGCCTTACAATAAAAACGTTTGTTCAAGCAGTGCTTTCACTGGTAGATTACATCTCAGCGGAGCCGTGAGGACTGATTCTGGCTGCATGAAGGCCTCCCTTGTAGCAATATATCTATTCTGAGCACACACAAGTCTCATTAGCATTAATAAATTGGCACTGAGGGGATTTTATAACATCTCTATGGCTGGCTGTCTCAGTTCCTTATGGCCGGTTCAACTTCAGACAGAGCTTTGCGAGTAGTTTTTAAAGGGGCAGATTAGGAAAGCAAGATGAGCCAAAGGAGAAGCAGGGCTTAATGTAGGCATGACAGGGAAAGGCAGGGTGTCTTTTTGCTGTCTCAGCCCCATTTTCCACTTATTGGATAAATATGTGACTCTTTCTGAATCGCGATTACCCTGCCCCTCTCTAGCTATTTGCATGAGTGGTGTGAAGGGGAAAGATCTGCTGGCACTGCCCAATACCCTGCTTGTATCCCCCTCACTTTCTTTTCATCTAACCTAGAGCTGTCCCCTGCCCATAGCACACACCTGACTGCTAGACTATGTAACTCTCTGCTCCTGCTCCCCATCTCCATTGCATGCAGCTTCCTTTACTCCCCGAGCTCGGTCTGGTTCCTCTCCCAAGGGCTCACAGGCTCTTTCCATAAGGTTCTTTTGTTTTCCCAGCAGCAGCAGAGAATTACGTGTTTCACCTCTTCCCAGTGTGGCTGTGATCTTCTCACATTACCCCTCCATTGCTCTTTTTCTCCACCGTGCAAACACGCCTAGCACTTCCCCTTAAATGCCCAAGATCCTAAACCCCAGCAACTCATTATTCTCATTACACAACAGGGCAATCCCTCCCAAACTCTGGTTTAGGGACTTGAAAAGCAAATCTTGTCTATGCGATAAAGAGATAGCCTTATGCTTTAAGGCAAACTAATATGGAACAGTGTCTCTCTGACAGTCATTTCTTAACACAGAGTGAGCTATGAAAATTAGGTGGGTGGTGCACCCTTTTCCAGGTCAGAAGAGAGAAGATGTAGTTACATCCATGTGAGCACTTCTGACTTGACCTTCAGTGTTTGGAGTTGCATCTGACCCCAAATGCAATACTCATACTGGGTGGGAAAAGGAAAATAAATCCTGCAATTTCTCAAGTTTACTCTAGCTAGTGATATTATAATGTCTTATACTGCTGCTGGTAGTAGACAGCTGCAGGACAGTGTTCTGGCAAGTTCCTGTTGTTTTCCTTCACAGAAGCATTCAAGCACCTTGGCAACAGCCAGTCTAACAAAGTCTACTTTGAGGCTTAGCACAGAGACTAGCACAGAGGCAGTATAACACAGTAAAGAATAAACCTCACCAAGATCTGCATTTGGAGTGGAAAACTGCTTAGGCTAACAAGCACGAAATGTCAGGCAGTGGGTCTTGGGAACTAAGTGCATTTCTCCACTCAGTTTACATGGAAAGGAGCCTTCTTGTGTAATTAACACCAAAACACCTCCTTTCTCACAGAAAGAACGGAGATACAGCAGATGGGCAACTGTTTCACAAAAGAACATCATGGTAAAGGCAAATGGCATCTTGGCTTCTGGAGACTGGATTTGAGTCCAGGTCCTCCAAATGCCAGGAGAGCAGTCCAGCAGTTGGCCATGACTCACATGCCAGTGGGGGTACCTCCTCACAGTTTTTTTTCAATAAGACATTGTATAAGCCAGTTGGGCTGCAGAAAACATTAGGATGACATTGGTCCCTAGTGATGAAGGGCAGAGCATGTGTCTGCCAGTAGTAGTGTCGGCACCAAAGAGTTTCAGATTTGAGCCTCATCCTTCCATCATAAGAAGGCAGCTTAATGTGACTTAGAAGCACTCCACAATGTAGAAAGATTCTACATAAGAAATAAGATTTCTAGAGTTAATGGGAACATCCAGTTCAAATAGAAAATCTCAATGAAGAGCTTTGGAAGCTTTATAAATGCTCTGAAGTTTTACCTATGCAGCCAAACTCCAGGAACCGGAGTAAATTTCTCCATTAGGAGGGCCACCCTACAGATGCCCACCCAAGCTGGTACTCGTTAGTACCAAGGGAGAGACAGGAGACAGGATTTCCTGATCTCATCCAGTCTGGCTGAATTGCTTTGTAGCAATTCAAAAAACACCAAAAAGGTAATATATTTTCTGCCATTCTTTTCCTCTGTCTAAAGTAGAAACCAACTAGGAAAATACGTTTAACATCAGACATACTTTTTCCCTGTATATGAAGAAATCCAGAAGATGAGTGTTTCATTATAAAAATATTTCATACTTAAGAGATACTGTCTGTATGTCCTTGGTTGGGTAGCAGATTAAACAGTTGTATAAAAGTGAAAGGATTTAAGATGTGTTAAAAGGGAGTTCATTTTAGCTGCACTGTAACTACAATAACATACCGATATTTTATTCTTAGCCATGCCAATCTTGTATGAACACTCTCCCTTCCTGTTGCTCTTTCACATTGCCTGGATAGGAAATCAAATGCAACAGAGATGGGTGAGACCAAAAAAGTTTCAGATTTTATTGAACTTTGAGGTTTTTGGAGCTAGTGGCTTGCAGAGGTGTCACTCTGTGGTGGATTTCATCTGTAGCTCTGTGACTACCAACTGAAGGATGGACCGTGTGAACAGACATGAACGAAGAAGAACTACGTTTGGCCCCAGTTTTGTCTGTTGTAACACAGGAATAATGTGCTGCTTGAACCATGTTTGTTTGACCTGTGTGTAGAGAACATGGCGTTTTTTGAAAGAAACGCAGCTCTGCTGACTCCTGTGTTTGGAAATTACCTTTTCAGTTACTCAAACAGGAAAGGATAAACACTGGAAACATTATTAATAAAACATTAAAAACCCCCAAAACCCCAGCTCCTAATTCAGCAGAGGTCAGACAATAAAGTTTACAATCACGCACTCCACGCTGCTCGGCACTCAGAGCCAGCACACCAGTGACTGGCCAGATTAGTTAATCTTCCTCAGTTTCGTCTTGGGCCCTATAACTACTGTGGCAGGTCATTAACCAGCTGGTGAAGCCCCAGCACATCGTACATTTATTCCCAAACCTTAGCAGCCGTTGCTGAGTCCAGGAGCCTTAAAGAGGTATTTCTGATGTTAGCTGACAGAACGGTAATTTATGCTTGCTGTAATTCAAAGGGATTCCAAGGCAACTGTAAACTAATGAAACCTGAATAGCTTTCCCGGAGAAGGTTCCTTGTTTAATCAGTTGAACTAAAATGGAAATATGTAAAATGGGCACTCATCCTTTTTTTAAAAAAAATACAGTTTTTTTGTGAAAAGGGACATAAATGAGATCATGTTGTGTTAAAGGAAAGAAATGTAGATTAATGTGTGATTAATGCAAAATGTTTATTCCCCCCGCATTTCTTGATTTTTTAAACTTTTCTGTCCATCACTGACAAAAGTAAAAAGTGAAGAACACAATCCTAGTAAGTTTGGTAACCTAGTAGAGGTATTGATTTCAGCCAGAATTTTCTTTTTCTTTTTGTCTCCCCCCCACCCCCCCTTTTTTTTAAAAAAAAATCTCAAATGAAAGGCTCTCTTTAATCAGATAATTGACCTGCTGGTAATTTTAGCCTTTTGTGACACACCAGTTGGCAGGTACAGTGGTACAAAACCATAGCCTTTTCCTACAGCTTTCCCTCCCTCTGGGACGCTCACAGACGTGTCTCTGTCTTTATCAGTCCCAGGGGACTGTTCCCAAACATTTTACATTGACAATGCAAAGGAGGGGCCTTCTCCCTCCTGCAAAGGGCCAGCTGTCAGAGGCAATGACTGCCGGCGGACGCACAGATGGCACTAGAGGTGCTCCCTCATCCCACCACGCACCTGAAGAAAGGTGGTGTCCATTGCACAGCTGTTCCCGTAGGGGCCACATTCTTGTCCCCATCCTAGGGCTCAGGGTCCTTGCCAGGTTGGGGTGTGGTCTCGATGGTGGTGGACATGGACATCCCCAGAGCCTGCCACGCTGGCGAAGAAGACACGGCCCCGAGAGAGCGTCGTTTGCAGTTACTGCCTGCTCCTTGCTCTTCCCCTCCTCTGCTCATCGCTTTCAGCGGTGGCCAGAAGCAGAACGTAACTCGCTGCGTGACTGACAGCCCTTCAAGCTCCTCAGCAAACCTCAGGCCTTAGTTTGAAAGGCCCCTGAAAGAAAAAGGATTGTGTGCTCTCTGAATGCAAGGCTGCTGAACCGCTGCCAACCCCAGGCTGCTCCATTCAAAGGGCTGAGTGAATAAATGAGAATAACATCCTTAGGGACCTCGGGGATCAGTTTACTCTAAAAATCCTCAGCCTTACAAAGGGTCAGAGTCACAAGGTAAATGAAAATGGCTGGGAGGGGACTTTGATGGCCGAAACACTGTAACTGTAGAGGACTTGAAAGAAAACTGTATTTTTAAAAAAGTGAGAGAAGGGAGAGAGCAAACAGGGGGAGAGGTGGCAGGGAGGGGGACTTCAGCCTGCAGCCTCAGCACAAGGGAGAATGGGGAATGGGAAGAGAAGAAAAAGAAACTTCTCCGCTCTCTTAATCTGCAACAATCTTTAAAATACTGCTGTTTAGGGTATGGGCAGTAGCTGTAGTGAGAGAGAGACTCTCCCCTGCCTGCTGCCTCAGCGCGACCAAGGCATTTCTTCTGGGTAAGCAGCAGCTCTCTGGGCACAGAGGGCTGAGCAAATGGCACTAGAGGCATTACTGCACTGTGCCCTGAGAAGCTGAAAAGAACAGCACACAAATAATAAAATGGTTCGGGCATCTCAGTTAAAAAGTGTCCACACAAGTTAATGAGGAGACATTCAAGAACAACATTTTGGAAATAGCTTTGCCCTGGTAGGGAAGGCAAATGGTGTGAATGTGTGCACTTGCCTTGGGTCTGTTTAAGAGTTGCTGTGTAAATGTTGTTAAGTCATATGTACAGCCAGATTTGAAACAACATGGAGACCAGTGGGAATTAGACACCTAAACACCTCAGTCTTGAAACCACTGGCTCTCGCTGGTCTCATCTCTTTACCTTTAGTTCTCTGAGCAGCCCCGCTAATACTGACAGTAGTAAGGTTAAACATCATCCTAAACATTTGCAGGATCAGGTTGTAAGTGACTCAGAGCAGCTGCAGTTTCTTATTAGATGTTTGTATAGTGCCTGGCATCTGGGCCACATCTCAGTTGGAGTTACTGTAATTCAAGCCCTAGTAATTTCAAAAATAGGTTAAATACTGAATTATAAGTTTTCTGTCAGATTCTCTTATGCTAATTAAATATTTTTTCAAGTCCTTTAAGTCAAGGCGCCCAGCTGACAAGTGCGTAGTTTTGGTTCAGAGTGTGCTGCTTTCTAAACGATGTACCTTAACTAAGGGAAAAGCTGTGTATGCAGCTGAACTCATCTTCACTCTCACATGGTAAAGATGATACCTGTAGGCTACTGAGGGAGTTAGAGGCATTTCTCCCCACGCTGCTGTTAGTAAAAACTCTGCTATCTCTAGGTAGTTTCCTTTTACTTTTTTTTCTGTAATGGAGAACGGGAAAAAGAGTATCCTATTGAAAACTAAGAGAAATTCAAGCTTGCTGCATTTAGGCATTCAGACAAAGCTCCCTACTCCGTGAAAGAGTCTTGCCTTTAGCTTTCACTGGACTTCATGTCATCATATAGACTCCATGCCTCATAACTGAGTTAAATTTTGTTATTTATGACACACTTGTGGGGCTAGGAATGTTAGTACCCCATAGTGGTGCACAAAATAATGGTGGGCAGAGAACATGCAGGATCCTATTTCATGTTTCCTACACACCAGCTGCAATATTGCTCCTCTGAACAAGTCTCCTGCCTTGATATCCAAGTGGGGAAGGACTTGTCAGTCCCAGAGAGCATCATAGGCTCTTGTGCGTTTCTGCTGGTGTTTTTTAGGGTGAAAGCAAGAGGGTTTAGCTCACCAGTAGTAGGCCAGTGAGTAGCTAGACCCATAATCTGAAAGTAGTATTTCAGACTTTGGTTTTGTGTAGCGTGGGTTGCTAATAGAGTTGATGGAACCACAGAGGAGGTAAAATGGCATCCCCGTGGGCAAATGATAACAGCAGATTTTTGTAAACCAGAAAACTCTGAGGCTTTTGTAAAGCTCCCCACCCCCCCACCCCCCCCCACCCCATCAGGTTCAGAAAACAGCATTTATGCCTAATTCCTTGTACTAGGCAGGATAGAGACATCACTGGCTTGTGATCCAGTTCCTGTGTCAACCAGTAGAAGCTTCAGGGGGACTCATTTAATCTCTCTGTGCCTCCTCTTCATAGTGCAGAAACAGAAGCACTAGTTTAATCCTATATACTGTGCAAAAGAGGTACCAGTAAACTGCAGAAATGTTGTTTTGGCAGATAAAATAATGCAGGAAGAAATGACTTTGTTACAGAGCACAGCAGTGAAGAAGGTGTTTGACTGTTTATTTTTAAACAAAAGCAGGTAGTTCACAAAACTCAAGCCAAATTTTCTATTAAGACTGGGCTCCCTCATGGATTCTCTGAAGGCTAATAAAGGAACAAGATTATGCTGTGGCATATCCAGGGTGTGGGCATTAATGGGATTTCCTTCTAGCCTGCCACCTCTTTTCCCATGCCAGTGGGAGCTTTGCTTTCTTTGAGATCTCTACCACCTTTGTAAAATTTAGCTGAAATAGGCCATAAGTTTCAGAAGTTACTGGAGTATCTCATGTTGGTATAAGACTAATTTCCTTAGGAAATCAGGCTGAGAAAGCAGTTTGGTTCAGAGTACACTTACAGCTATAATATGGTGTAATTTACTGTAGCTGTGAGCATCACTGTATAAATGAACACACATGCACACACATTTCCTAATGCCTAGCGGAAGCAATAAGCAGAACCAATCATGTATATGTAATTGTGTTTATTTTTCACAAATGTCTTTTTAAAAAGGATGCTCTTAAACCAAACATTTGAGAAATGACCCAAATAAGGATTTATCTCAATTATGTGTGTGGAAAATTATATGATAGACATTTTTTTCCAAGAGAAAAAACTGAAATGTCACATGGAGTTCATTAAAATCGAGCTAATGGTTTCAATCACATTTCTAATAGTGTAGAATAGCTAGCCAGCAATGAGGACTGCGATTAAATCTGTGTGATACCTACTGAGACACGTGCTTTTGTTTTCCCTCAACTTGATGGGCGAACTGTTTGTTGCTGAAATGCTTTATTTTTACAAATGCGGATAAGGAGAAACATGAATGAAGAAAAATATGAATGAGCACAAGGAGTAAACATGACTAGCCTATAGAAAATCTTGCTATAGATTGATTCAGATAGATAGTGACAGAGGCCCGTATCTGCTGTAGGGTGGGCAGTTCATGGTTCTCTGCAATGCAGTCATATATAAGGACAGTGTCAGGGCAATATATATTTCTTTTATAAAGTGCCAACCTGTTCCTAGCCTCAAGCAGAAGAAGAGCAAAACAGCCCAGCATAACCTACTAATGCAGTTTGTGCCAACACTTGCTTATTCTCCCAGTTCCCACAATCATTTTTTAAAAAGTAGATGTCAGACAGCGTTCGACATTTAGGTTGTCGTTGGCACTGCAAGGTTTTTGTTAATGTGGGGGCAGGGAGCAGCTGACCCGCACACAGCCCGCTTCAGGCTGCCTTTTTTTGCTCGATAACCTTTGCAAATGCGGCTTTCCCCTTTATTTCGCTTCCCCGGTGCTCCCCAGCAGCCAGACTTGGGAGTACCGTCCAAATGATGTGCTCGGGAGCCAGAGAAGCGCTTTCCACCCCGCGCTGTGGATTTAGGTTCAGCCTTCAGAGGGCAGCGCAGGGCCGCAGACGGGCCGGGCGGCGGGGGGGCACCCGGGGCCGGGGCCGCCGCTCCCCGGCTGCCGCTGCCCGCCCAGAGCCGGGGCAGCCGGTGCAAGCAGCACCGAAACCTCCCCTTGGGTGAGGTCTGCGCTCTCCTGGCGTATTTTCTTCTAAGCCCTTTCCCAGACGGCATTATTGATTCATGGCGTTGCTCCCCACATGGTGTGCCGATGCAAGGCGATACTGAGCGCGGCTCTCTGCGTGTGGACCAAAAGCACAAGGTGATGGCTGTGGATCTGCCAGACAGGCTGTTGTGGGCGATCTGTAGGAGAGAGAAAGGAAGCACCTTTGCCTTGTGATGTTTCTGTGAACGGAAATTTTACTCTGTAACCACGCTTTTATTTTCAGAAGGAGAAAACTGCAAATGATCCCAAGAAAGACCCTCTTGCTTATTCAAGTTTTAATTGTGATTAGTTCTGCTGGTATGGAGTTCAGTGTGCCTTCCCCAGAACAAAACGTGACTTGTTTAATTTCATTCTAAAATCCAATAAAAGTAGTTTAGATGCATGTTGAAAGACCCATCGGCTTCCGCTGGGCACACCACATAAGCAGTTGGCGTCCTATCTACTTCCCTCATCTTGCCTTTAATTCTCTCTTTTCCCTTACTTTCTAATATCAACTTTCACATAACTCTGTATTGCCTCAGGCCTACATGTTCCATAGATCAAATCACTTTTAATAAGAAAAAGTGAGTTGATTTATAAGGGAAATATTTCCTTGATGGGCACTGGGAAGGGGGAGGGGGGGGAAAGCCCAAAGAATTTTCTTGATGATCCATTTCATTTCCTAGTTAGTGTGCCTACAAGATAACCTTCCCCCAAATTCCTTACAAAAATGCCCCTCTAACCTAGCTCAGGAATGTCAGTTCCGGTTGAAAAGGTGCCCTTCCTCCTACTCAGTCTCTCTTGCTGCAGTTTAGAGTGATCTCGGGGCTTGCTTCTGCTGGAAAACCTCATCATTTGGGCTTCTGAGCTGGCCAGCTGTGGCACTCAGTGTGGAGAAAATGCTGGAATGAAAAGATGCTTTTATATCACTGTTTTCCTTCTGTATTATGAAAGCACTACAGCGCCAGGAGGGAAAAGGAAGGTTTTACAGTTGGAGGAGCGCAGTTTGGGGAAGAAAACCAAGTGTCCTTGAAAATATCTCCTGGGTTGTATCACATGTGCTCATGGATGCCAGCAACTGGGAATGGAACAGCACCAGGGAAACAGGATGGATTTCAAAATATAAAAATGCCAAAGTGCTGTAGTACTATGCCAGGGAAGCAGGCTAAAAATGCCTAACAGCACACCTAGCTGTAGCAGAGAAGAATGTAGACAAACCCATAAAGTCTGGACAATTCTCTGAGAAACAGAGGAACTGCCTTCCTGGAACAGGCTTGCACTACTCTCCAGATGCTCCAGAAGGCGGCAAAAAAAACCCTCTGAAAAACAAAAATCTCAGGGAAGACGTCAAATGAATAGTTTGCCAATAAAGGAGAATTCTTCATGATTGCCTTCAGTTAGTTGCTGTCTTACCCTCAGAGCAGGAAAGCTTAATTCATTTCTAAAACTCTTTTAATATGCAAGACACACCAGGATCATGAATTCTGTAAGATAATTGCTCATGCACATGTATAAAAAGCATGCATTGCACTTAAAAGTTGCATACCTTTAAGAGTGGCTACAGCATTGTGTGTGAAACAGAGAAAAGCTTAAATGAGTAACAGTGTGTTGCCCTCATATTTTACACTGATTTCCATTCCCATCTTGCTCTCTTACTCTCCACTTGATATCCTTTGCCACTTTTTAGCCTGCAGTCATGTCCCTGCAGAGACGGGTATCTGTGTCATACTTCCCGCAGTAGGACAATTATTGGTGGACTAAGATTACAGCATTAAATGTGTTCACAATTCCTTCTCCGCATGACAGTCCAACTCCATCCTTGGTGTGCGATGCCGATGCTGCTGCGCTGCAATTAGCCTGCCGGGCTGCTTGAGGGGCCAGCCCCGCACACGCCTGGCCACTGGGAGCAAGACAGAAGCACAGGAGAAAACTCTTTGCTACATACACGTCTGCAATACATTTTGTCTACTTTGCTGGCAGGGAGGCCAAATGATACCTTTCCTTTTAGAACAGCAAAATGAATCATACTTTCTGTCTTAAGAGTAACGTTTATGTGTCTGCGGGAATGTGATCCTTATTCTCTCTGTTACAGACACGAGCCAGATGCTTTCCTGTAGTTCAGATCTATGCAAGATACATTCATTTCCCTTTTTCTTTCTTTACCTTCCCCTCTCCCTCCTCCTTTCTTCCTTTTTCTTTCCCCTTCTCACGTTTTCTCTTTTTCTCTTGGGCTATGTGTATATGCGGTCCTTCCCAAACAAAAGGAGTTTGCTCCTTTTTGTAGAAGAGTAGGGAAAGTTTTTGTATGAGTGTAAAATTCTGCAGTTCATTCTAAAGCTCTTCATTCTACAGTTCTGAGTGGGGATAGCTTCCACACTAGTGTCTCAAAATGACCTTTAAGTTCCATTGCACTCCCGAGAGAATGCCTTATGTATTGGGAACTACAAAAAGAGCTACCTGGAAAGAGATCTGGCTTGCAGGGAGTCGTAGGCACCTAGTGCCTGGGAAGCAACTACAAGTTGGATACAGTAAATAATTTAACTAATTTTGAGCTAATTTCTGCTTAAGCCTGGGGAGAAGCAGGGGCACCTTTGACTGGCTTTGCCACCAAGGCAAGACTGTGGCATAAAGTCCAACAACAGAGTGAAGGACTGCAGGAGAAAGCTGCTGCAGAGGGAGTACAAGCTCTGTCAGCTAGAGTAGAGGTCTTGGTCCATCAGAAGACTCCCTGGTTTCTTTCCTGAGCATAAGTGCAAAGGAGTTTTAAGAAAAGATCTAAAACCCATCTGACTTTGTGGATGTTTACAGCAAACTCTTCCCAACACCAGGAGTCACACAGACACGGTTGCTTACAAATGTAAAAATTCAACACAGATGGATTAGGAGGGGAGTCAAGCTCTCGGTGCTGACTCCGAGACAAGAGTGGGCTGCAAAATAGAGCCTGCTAGCTTATGTTTGACGAGGCAGAGATGAGGCAAGGAAAGTGAGCTGTAACATGATCAAAACACTGAGGTTGGGAAATGATCTTTGGAGCAGCATTCTCAATCATTCTGAGCAGGGAAAACTGTATTTTTCAGGAAGAGAGGAAAGGCTGTGGCTTCCGTGGTCCACTGTGCTTTGTTCAGACCAGGACTGAACAAGCCTTTTAATCTATGCGGTGCTTGCTTTACTAGACAGATTTATATATTGTATACGTGTTAGAGAAAGGTTCCTGAGCCAGTATTTGTTCTAAATCCTTCCCTTTTCATTTCATTTTTACTGTTCTCACAAACGCCTATTAAAATCAGGATCTCATAGGTCTAGTGGATACCCAAATATTACTGCCACCTTGTTACAGCTACAGAGTCTGTGGGGGACCAGCAGACTCCTCATTCAGTTGAGTTCCCATTAGCTGGTTCCTGTTGCAGCTCAGTGCTAAGGACATGCTGGCAGGGAAAGGTGTTCCAGTGCTCAATTCCTTCAGCTGCCTGTGTTAGGAGCTCCCTTTGTGCTGTCTCCAGAGACTGAGCAGTCTTTGAGTAAGCCAGGGTAGACCGATGGACCTGAACCTTTTGTAAGCAGCCATTCATGATGTGGTTGCATGGGCATAAGAGCAGAGGTGGGAAAAAATGATGGAAGGATGGGGTTATCCCTTTTTTCAGCAGCTTGATCTGTGTTGAGTGGCTTTTCTTCACGCTTATGTTTATCTACTTCTGCTTTAAACATCTCTGATAGTTGTAAATAATAACTCTGAGATCCCAGGAGGGTTTTTGTGGTGGATCACAGTGTCATTCAGAGTGAGACATACTCTGAAGTGACAGAAGGAATTTGGAAATCTCACTGACAGTGCTGGAAAAGCCCTTGATGGGATAGAAAATATAACTTAGAAAAATCAAATTATTTGCAGAATAGCATCCTGTCTCTCATATTTCAGCTGCTCACTCTGCCTCCATCAGGTAGCCACTCCCACATTACTGATGCTAGGGCAACCCAACACTCCTGCATTCCTCAGCTTCCCTTCTAGCTGTCTCTAAACTGTTTGTTTGTTTTCTGATTACTTTGGCATTTTTGTGGTATTAAAATACTAACAAATGAACAGTTGCCTAAGTTGAGCCTAATGGTAACTGTACACGAGACTTTGTAGCTCTGTGTTTTTGTAACCATGCAAATTATGGGTCCTTGCTTTTTTTTAATTTTGCACTGTATCACCACGTAAACTGTTATCTAATTTGCTCTCTGCCAGCACTGCATAAGCGTCATTGCTTTTCAAGGCTACTTTTACCTGTTGTTAAATAGCCATTCCTACTGATACTTCTACTTTTTTGCACATGGGTTAGAAATCTTTACAGAAACGTATTTTTTACAATATTGATGTGTCTGCTAGTAAAATAACATTCAAGAAAGACATTCATGCCCTTGCTGAAAAACAGGTACAAAGACATGTCCAGAGATCACCACCGTGCCTGATCTATGTAATATTTTTATTAATGTTATAAAATGAGTTATACATAAGACTGGCTAACAGTACTGAATAACTCTCTCTAAGGTGAAAGAAATAGCCTAAAATACTTAAGAAAGTTACAAAGAAACACTGGATGGTAATAATTTAATATACAAGACAGAAAAAATGAAGTCTGCCTTTGCATAATCTGCATCTCAGATGTTCAATGACAGAGATGGAGGTTAAAAAGTGTAATACCAATTTAGAAAAATTAGTTATGTCTTTCAGTCCTTGTAATACAGGACTTGTCATATAGGAGAGGATATTGATTTGGGATGATCAGCACCTTGGCTTAGAACCCCAGTCCTTCTAAAGAAGAGCCAAGGACTATTCAGGCGGGAGTCAATTCATTCTTGCTTTAGACAGCAAGCGTTACAGTCCCCTTCTCTACCTGTCTGAACAGGACACAAGTTGTTGGAGGCTTCACTTGAGTCCTCAGGTTGATCTTTACTAGGTCTTCTTTTCAAGTCTGGAAAAGCCCATCTGATCCGTTCTGGATGTGACTCTTAGCAAAAATAAAACAGTTAAACAAGTATGCAGGATAAAGGAATTAAAAGAATGCATTTATTCTGTGGCATTACCTGCATTTTTGAGAAATAGTCACTCAGTGGTTAGATGAGAAAAAGTGCGTTTAAAATTTTATGTTCCTTAAGATAGAGCTGGTAAACACACATGCTGTGGAGTGTCCCTGCTGTCTGGAGCTCACCGGCCCCTTATTACGCTCATTTGTTCTGCATGGCAAGGGCTGAGTTCCACAGTTTGCTGTTGGCAGCTGAGAGCTATTATTGGGCTGCAACATCTGTTTCAACAACAGTGGGTCCCTGGTCAGCAAAACTAATTAAAAAAGAAGTCCAGAGTCAAATACCATGACCTATCTAGTGTGTCTATGTGTAAACATGGTAACTACTGGAATAATGAAAACTTTACAATGCTTAGGATCATTTACAAAAATATGACAAGTGATGAAAAGTCTTCAGAACTGTTCTTTATATCAGACACTTATGAACAGCACACACAAAGATCAAGATTCCTGCAAACGCTTAAGCACATAGGGAACTTTTTATGCACATGGGCATTGGTAGTAAACTCACTGAGGCCACTCAGCTGTGCAGCCCTTCTCACGTGGATGAATATTTTCAGAATTGTATCGCAAGTTTCCTCAATACTCTGCCAGGGTTTTGTTAATTGGTAATAGTAGCTAGGAGGTTGCTCGGGTGTGTGTTTAATGGCTCCAAACATTCACAGGATTCCTCAGTTCCTCTCTTCTGTCAAAATTTCAGTTGTCAAGACGGAAGCAACCGGGGCTGGTAAGTTCCAGCACGTTAAATACAATCCTCTGACCTAGTGAGAAGAGGAGTCATGTTTATATTGGGCTGATGAAATGAGATGACTTGTTTGAGGAAAAGGCAGTAGACAAAATACCCAGAACAGGAGGGGCTGGTAGGAAGCTGTCAGAGCAGGCACTGTTTTGTCAGCAAAATGATGACTGAGTTAACTCCCAAGCATCCTAATTTTCGTTTTCCCCAGGTTTGCTGATGAATTCAAAACTTTTTAAAACTGAACTGAGGCTAAAAAGTGATGAAAAACTCCCTACTGTATACACACAGATAAAAAAGTTGTCTGTTTTCTTTTCTAAATATGGCTAGATTGTGCTAAATGTTGTCCTTAAAGGAAGCCTCTTCATAGTCCCTCCATGAGCTATATGGGAGGTGGGTCCAGACAAGTGAGTAGAGGCAGGAGTGCAGTAGATCGTGCGTTATGAAGCTGCTGCTTTCCAACACAGCGAATGGGCAGGACATGACAGAGCTTCAGAGCTTCCTTCCCCATCCCATCTTCATAATATGGACTATAAGTAGGTTAACTGTGAGGACCTTTTCCCAGCAAACAGAAAACACACAGAAGGAACTGTAATTCTCAAGGTCACTATTTCCTATCCATACAGCTCCTAATGCTACGCTATATATCTTCTTTCCAGGTACGTGGTGCAGCTGCAGTCAAACCCATCATGACTATTAAATGAAGATACCAATGATTAGTAGTATCCCTGAGTAAGTCTGTCTATTCACAGTTCTTTTCTTTTTCAAATGTGTTTTGAACATTTCCAGCCAACAGGAAAATTGCTAATGGATTCTTGTGTCTGGTTTTAAAATGCAAAAAAATTGTTTTCGTTTAGCTCTTTCCTGACCAAACCTATGCTTGTCTATGATTTCCCGTATTGCAAAATAACAGAACCCTTTCTTTTCAGGGGCAACAGAGAGACTGAAATGTGTACTGAAGACAATATACCTGTGTAGCCAGTCATTTTCTACAATCCATTCTTTCTTTAGAAATGATGGGAAATCAATGTTTCCCTAGAGATTTTTACTGCCAGTCTGTTTATCTGCCAGAACCTCTTCAATATCCATCTTAGATGGCTGAAAATTATCTTTACAGGGTGTTGAGATGAATGGTTTGTCAGACCTTCTGCCTGATGATTTTTACATCCTTTTCTAATCTCTCCATTGAATAGTAAGTTAGCAAAATGTAAAATACATACAATATGCCATTTTGAACTACCAGACTTGCTGCAAATCTTAATTCAGTTATGAGACTGTGCCCTTAAAGCAGTGGGAAAATTGCCATTCATTTTAATGTCTTATGCGTCAAAATAATGACCAGATTATGTCTTTGTGACATTCTAATTATTTGTCCATAAGTGTATCTTCCCCACAGGCTGACACTATTTTTGGTGCGAAAGAACAATATTCCCATGGATGGTTTTCTTAATATCGCTGGCAAAATTTGGATTATCCACTCCCAAATCTGTTTTTTTAAACTGAAAATCCTGGTCTTTCTAACTAGTTTAACTTGCCATCGTGCCAAGTAGTGTGTTAGATGACAAGGTGATTGATCCACTGTTCCACATGTCCTTGGGCTTTTCCAGATTTTTTCATCAACTTGTGCAAATTCGTCTTAATGTTTTTGGTTGTGTTTCAGATATAGCACTATTATTTGAGAAATGAGTAATTGCGTTATTTCCCTTTTTAAAATTTTGCCAGAAAATGCATCAATCAAAACTATATACTAGGAATTTGTATGGATTCTTGAAAGAATTTAAAGACCTCAGGAAAGAGACAAAAGAATAGAGAAAACATCAGCATTTATTTTGCTAGAAAAAAGTAAGAAATTGAGACCTTGTTTGTAAGGTTGGGAGCCTGTTTCACCATTGTGCCTCAGTTCTAAAGAAAGCACAGGAAAAAAAAAACCAAAACATGTATCAAGTTGAAGTTGTTAATTTTAAACTTAGGACCTTCCCCCACTTCCAGCAGATGTGGACCTCGGGGTTTTGCCCATCCGTAATATAAAGGCTGCTACTGAATGAAAGAAGAGGTGCTTTCAAGTCAGGTAATCCTGTGTGGTGACCATATGTTCCCATTCCTGTTTCACGCTGTGCTGTTTTCATTTCATGCCACTAAGCTTTTGGGGCACAATGTGGGTAATTGCCCCTGCACAAAGAGCAGTGAGGATGCCGGTGCTGGCAGGCACAGCTCTGAGCCGCCCAAGGGTGTTTGGAGAGATGGTGGGGCAAGGAGGGCAGGGCTTCCTGGGCGAGATGTAGGGGCTCCTTTGGCAGGGAAGGATGCTGGTGCTTTGCCAACAGAGGACAGGTTCATGTCACACCTAGTATGCAATAGGATAAAAGCACCCATAGGTGTGGTGTTAATGTTTTCCCAGTATGCTATTCTGGCTGGTGCTGGGCCACATGCAGTGGGGGTGATAGCTTGGAGGGGCTGTCCAGGCTCACACAACCTCCCCCAAGCATCTGCCTGCCTGGGGCTGGCACGGGGCGAGGGTGTGGGAGCAGCTACCACCGGCCAGAGGACAGGACAGTCACTTCCAAAACAGCCCTGCCCCTTCCCCTTTATTCCCCTGATTCCTGCAGGGCCAGCAGGAAGCGCAACTCCCCACATTTCTCCATCTTAAACATGCCTTTCTCCTACTGTCTTTCTGTTGGCAGAAGGAGCCTGTCCCTGGACCCTCATCCACGGGAGAGTGACATCCAATTTCTTCTACACTGCTGAAAAACTTGGAGCCAGTCATGACTATGTTGATCTACTTAGTTTTACTGGATGAAAACTGTAATTATAATAGCAGTGACGCAGTGCAGAGCAAGACTTTCAGCTGTTGCAATCGTCACAGTTCTGCCAGCTTCGAAGGAAATAATCTGTTCATGCCAGTCCAGAATCTGGCCACCTTCTAAAGAAATCAAGTAATGATGAAATCACCAGAGTCCCTATTGAACAACATTTTATTAACATAGTTACCTTTTCTTGCAAGAATAGCTTGCACCTTTTAGCCCAAATCTGAGTAAAATTCTGACTGCAAATATATTGTTGGGTTTTTTTTGGGGGGGGGAGGTGGGTGGGGTGCCTTGCAGTAAGTTGTATAAAGAAATGTAATTGTCTTTCCAGTATTTTATTCCCATTGCTTGGGTTATGCTATGCAAAGTTCTGAACAGCTGATGAGTTCAAATTCTTCCACACACTGATTGCAAAGCTAATCAGGTAGGTGAAATAGGACTGAAATACTGCTATTTGCTCTAATTTCTAGGAATATAAATAGTGACACAGCTTTAGTTCTTGAGCTGAAATATTCACAGGATGCCTGCCTACATTCACCCGACAGCCAGCGGGCATCTGGCTGCAAGACTTCATAGACTTGCTTCTAAAAACTAGAAACAAAGCAGAGAGGACAAGAACAATGCAGCCCTACAGGATCTCTCCTAAATTAGAGCTTTCACCATGGGAGAGTGAGCAGCTCAGGGGAATTGGTAATGGGAAATTGGAGCCATGCACCTCGAGGCTGCCAATCTGTATCTGATCCAGGCTAGTACTGGCTGGAAGCCTTTAGCATCCAACCGCTCTTTTCTTGTCTTTGTGAAGCTGTTAGCAGCCTCAGCCTGGTTCCTGGTGGAACTATATCCACAGCACAAGGCAACCTTCACAGCTGGCATGAAGCTGCAGCCTCGCTTACATTCACAGCAGAGAGGTGAGGTTAGGAGGAGGTGGAGACATAGCTCCTTCCTACCCTTAGGAGAGTCCCCCATGGCCAGGGAGAGGCATGTAGGCAAAAGGGTGTGTGGAAGACACTGTTGCTGGTTAATGTGCACTCAGGAGAGGAGTATGGCTCAGAGAGACCCTGGGCTAGAGGGGTACATGGGGAGAGGTGGCAAAAGATTGGTTGGAAGTCAAGGGGTGGGGCAGGGTTGAGCAAGAAGTGCCCTAGCAAGGAAGCCGTCTGCATACAGTGCATGTCAACAGCCGTCATCTTCTCTCCCTATACAGCATTTCTTATGTGAGGATGGAATGCAAGAGGAGTGTGTTTCTGATACACAACTGCCTAATTTCTGTGAAATCAATGGGAAGGCAGGGGCTGAGCATTTTGAGTACCTTTGAAAAATCCTAGCATCCACCTGAAAAGTGCACACTCTGCTACTTGTGCCCATGGTTTCTCAGGGTGAAGAATTGCTCAGCCCTCAGTATACATATTGGTCTTCCCCAGATATCAAAATAAAATAAAATAATAATAATAATTTTTAAAAAAAAAAAAAAAAGTGCAGCAATACCAAAATCATCACAGCATAGACTGTTTGGGGGCTAGAAGTACTGAAGAAGCAGAACAGCACGATGGAGTTCTCATACAGAGGCAGGAGGAGAAATAACTCATTGCAGCAGAGCCAGATTTCCCAGAACAAACTGACACATTCTATTAAGCCCTCACTCGCTACCTGGGGATGAGCTTTAACTGAACCTTGGGGCTGGCCATCCAAACACAGGCAGGTAATCAGGTAACGTGAGCCACTTTATACCTACCTGGAAAAAAAAAAAGTACAGGTTGGGTGTGCAGTACCTAAACTAATTACTCCAAAATGATTGCCTGGATTTGAGCCAGGCATTATCTCATTTGTCCTCAGCGCTACTGCAATGGCATGAGGGGAACAGAAAATGCAGTAACTTGAGAGGGAGATAAGAACAAGAGGGAGGGAGAATTGAGAATGCTTTTTAGCTGTGAAGGAGATGTTCTGTCTCTGCACCATTCTTTTGTCCAACCTCAACAACAGTGAAGCAGCCTTTGTATCTTGTCTCCTTCTTTTAAAATGGATTGGTAGCCAGAAAGAAGCATTACCCACATATACATAGTCTAAACACTGAATTAACCTGTTTTTTTTCTCCTTGCTCTCCTTAGAGCTACACTCATCCTACTGAAGAAGAAAATGTCAAGATCTGATTGTAATTTTTAGAAAAAACCTGTCATCTCCATTTTCTACACAGATTATTGGTTATATAGTGAACATAATTTTGACTCATGCTGAGTAGAACAGAGAAGTTCTGATCCCAAGGATTATTGGTCTTAATGAAAAGAGTTCCCTTTGATATGTTTAAAGCAGAGCTGCAGAGAATGGTTATTGGTTATTTTATTGCTGGTAGAGAAAATTAGTCATTTAGTTTCTGATATAATATAGTATACAGGACTTGCCTAGGAATTTAGGAGAAACAAATAAAGTAAAAGTCAGCATTACAGAACAAAAAAAAAAACACCAAACCAAAAAACCCAGACTAAAACCCAGCAGCACAACATCTTTTGTCTTTTATATACTGTCATACGGAGAAAATAATATTTTTCATGTAGAAGCTGACAATTCCTGCACTGTGTTTAAAGTGTTCCTGGAAAGTGTGGGCTTGGGAACTACCACAGATGTATGTATGGGGAAGGAAGGCACCTGAGACTTATCTTGCTAATGGCTGTGTTTCGCATTATTCAACTGATGTGGAACTTACTGTGTGAAACCCATGACAGACATCAAGAAGGAGGAAGGAGGTGAAACAATATTGAAAAGCTGTAACTTTACTTTCCATTTTCTGTTCCATTTTCAGTGACACTTACTTAATATATGTGAATATAATAAATAATTTACTAATAAATAAAACATAAGGAAAGAATAGGCAAGAATGTGAAATCAATAAGCTTAGTTTTGACAAGAAAGGACAAGTAAGAGTCTCATTAAGTCCATCCAATAATCCGTCCCTGATTCACTTAGTCAGTGCTTAGAAAGTCAGTAAATGTTCATTTTCAGCTCTTGCTCATTCAACTCAATGTAGATTTGTTTAAACTTGCAGAAGAGTACAGATCTGGGGAATAGTGCCGCTTTGCTGCATTAGAACATGCAAGCCACACTTAGCTGAAGAACAGATAAACCGTGACCATTTATGTGTAGCTGCCTGGTCTTCTGCGTTGGTTGGGTGTGAACTGGGCATGTCAGTGTTTGCCTTTGTTCCCTGTTCAGGATGACAGGGGAGGTTCAGCTTCAACCAGGAGAGCACAGCTGAAGGTTAGAGGACAGGACAGATTCTGTCTTTGAACTTCAGTTTGGCGCTACCTAGGAGCTGTAGCTGACATTAATGCTAACTTAGAAGATCATGTTGCTTGATCGATTTCTTTAATTCCCTTTCCCCTTCTTTTCCTTTTCTTCATCCTCTTTTTCCTTTTTCTTCTTCTTTTTGCTTTTCCTTTTTCTTTTTATCTTTTCTTTTTCTATTTCTATTCCTTTTCTTTTTCTTCTTTTTCTCTCTCCCTCTCCTCTCCTCTCCTCTCCTCTCCTCTCCTCTCCTCTCCTCTCCTCTCCTCTCCTCTCCTCTCCTCTCCTCTCCTCTCCTCTCCTCTCCTCTCCTCTCCTCTCCTCTCCTCTCCTCTCCTCTCCTCTCCTCTCCTCTCCTCTCCTCTCCTCTCCTCTCCTCTCCTCTCCTCTCCTCTCCTCTCCTCTCCTCTCCTCTCCTCTCCTCTCCTCTCCTCTCCTCTCCTCTCCTCTCCTCTCCTCTCCTCTCCTCTCCTCTCCTCTCCTCCTCTTTTTTTTTTTTTTTTCCCTCCTCTATCATCTTTGGTGGTCAACTGTATTTATAGACAAAGGGCCACAATGTACATGCCTGATTCTTTCAAGTTAGATGCCTGCCTCTTTCAAGGGAGCCTGTAGCCAAAATTACCTGTGACCTTTCCCAGGAGCATGGGTAGAAACTTCTTCTTGAGTGAGATAAAGAAATTAGAACTTCATTCTTCCGTGGTTTACTCCTAGGAATGCATTTTGGCAAGATGCTAAGAATAAACCAGTTCTTGAAAGGGGGATCTGGGAAGTTGACAAGCATGGCTAAGCCCAGCAGGGAAATTTGATGAGGAAATAAGATGCTTTGTAGATCAGTGTGTAGTGATTAGTCTTTTGAATGCTGGGATTATTATATAAGCAAAAAAGGAGGGGGGCACTTTTTGTATCTGACAGCTACCACTTATACAGGTATTCTTCAGACTAATGAGAAACATAATGGTGTATTTGTTTATAAATCTTGAGTGAGACTCCTGCATTTTCCACCGACCAATTAAATGTGATGGAAAAGTAAAGACAACTTTTCTTTTTCTTCTCTCCCAAATTAGAATCAGTACAGAAAGAACAGGTAAAAAAACCCCAGTTAATATCCTGCCCTGTCACTGAAATGCTGCTTTCAATCTTGGAGTCTATGTTCATCTTCAAACAAAAAGTGTATTATATATTTGAAACTCAGACTCCACATTTTGTACACTGTAAACATGTACTGAGAATAATGACGGATCCAGAAATCATTGCACACTGGTATGACAGATATTAGTTGCCATCATGCTGTACAAAACCAGACAGGTTAGGAAAAGCACGTAGTACAAAAATCATCAAATGAATGTCTGAAACCACAAAGAAATTAAAAATTCTAAAATGTCCTATAAAAACAATAGGTAAGCTGAGACTTAATTAACAGTTCTGTCCATTTTTTTCCTTTTTCATAAGCAACTAATTCTTGTTCTTAAAACTATGGTCTCCATCTGTTTTAAAAATTGAACCATCATCCATAAATGTTATTTTCCCCTCTCTCCCCAGTCATCATATACACATACAAACAAAAGTAACTTGTTAAGCTTACTTAGAATTTTGCACATAGATTCTACTAGTAAGCATTATGGCTCTGTGTGTATGTGTCTGAAAAGAGAGAAAAAGTGAGGCAACATATTAAACCTCAGATAAAATGTTGGAATATTTTACGGAAGTTCTTCTTCACACATAACACAGAAAATGCTTAGGGAAACAGAGAGAGTCATTTACAAACTTCTCTGAACAGCCTGTACGTCTGAGTCAAAATAACCTATTTGCAATGTTATTTGATTATCCCGGACATTATTACGCATTTTTGTTTAGTTTTCTGCACCGTAGCTAATAAGTTGGCTAAGACCACCTGGAGCTAGCTGGAGATCAGAGTGTTTCCAGTCCTGTCTGCAGTGCCCTTTCCCTTACAGACAGACTAATTTGTGTGCAAGCAAGATTTACCATGAGCATATGCCTTTCTCTCTCACTGGGACATTATCTTAGGAAGTGTTATTCTAAGTAGTAATTCCCCAGTTCAAGTGAAAACACTTAGGGAGTCAGCTTATTGAACGGAAATCTGAAGTATATTTATGAATGTTTACACATAACATATGCACATACTTGTACATGCTATGGGATATAGCACCATCTGGACTGAGGCCAGATCTCACTGTTTATATGCACAAATGTATGGCCTCATTTTGTTCAACTTTTTCTGAATTGCAGGGGTAAGCTAAGTGTAAATGAGTCTCTGCCTGAGTTACAGCATTATTGAATTAGTTACAGGAGCAAGTATTTAGTTATGATAACATTTTATAGGTGGAACTTCCAACCAGAAAAGAAAGGAGACTTTTTCCAAAAATTCACTGTTGTATTCATACATAAAGTACACTGTGTGGTTCCAGTAAACCCCTTTTTGAAGACTATCTTCAGTGCTACGTGCTGCTAGTGACCCTGCTATTGCTCCTTAAACTGTAGTTGGCTGCCTACACCTGGGGAAGTCCTTGAGTTTTGGACTCACATGAATCTTTATCCTAGGGCTAGCTTAGTCCTGGTAGCAGCGCTTTACATATTTTTACTTTGCACAGCAATAAATTACGTAAGTTTTAAGAGCATGGAGAACCTGTTGCCCATCTATGCAGAATCTGCATGGATGCCCAGTTTTTCCATTTCTTCTGCAATTTCCTTTCATCTTTAGTCTACTGTAAGCTTAGCAGAAACAGTCTTGTATAAATTTTCATGTATATTGTGTTTTCTTCAAACAAGTGCCCCTACCTTGTTAGAGGGTTAGAATACCATAGAGATATGGTATTCTAGACATTACTGTCATCTTGGACACCTTATTTGTTGTTCCTATCTGCACAAATTTTTTTGGTCTTTTTGATTATAGTTGAGGAGTGAGTATCTAATAGAGGACTTGAGAAAATGTCTACAATTTATACTCAGTATTTTGGCTGGTGCAAAGTGTAAAGTGTGTCTTTGAATTGGATTCTATCATAATTTTAAAGCTGTTGTTTTTCTTGTCTTACAGTCACTGCTGGAAAACCTGGAGGTTGTCTAGATCCAAGACTTTTCCTAAACATCTTTTGATATGAATCTTTTATGACTGTTCTCCATTTTTCTGTGTTATATTGAATAGTGAATGCAAAGACAGTCTCTTCAGATAG
Organism: Falco naumanni; assembly: GCF_017639655.2. Classification (NCBI taxonomy): domain Eukaryota; kingdom Metazoa; phylum Chordata; class Aves; order Falconiformes; family Falconidae; genus Falco; species Falco naumanni. The sequence continues at coordinate 54,411,285 of NC_054059.1, read as the reverse complement.
TGACTCAGAGGAATGCAACATGCAATCTACACAAAGGAAAGTTAATACTCTAGCAGCTAATTAAAAAAGCATTACCTTCCACCAGTGCTGACCTCAAGCCATGCAGAGGATAAAGATGGTTGTCTGTCAATCAAGTTTACCTAACAAACCCTGGCACAATATTATGATGAATGGACAGATCTAAAAAAGGGTGATATTGCTCAGAACTCCAAGGTACTCTTAATACCACATTTAAAGAAGCAGAAGGCCTCATCAGTCATTTGAAACCTCAGCCTGCATGCTAGGGATATACCAGTGCTAAATTTGCTGAGTACTACAGATACTAGACATGCAATATGTAGAAGGACCATTATAGGCTTCCGTGGGGATTTTGATATCCTCAGCACTAGGGTGTTCAAACCACAACAGTACCTACAGACATCCTAAAGTCTGCGTGCTCATATTTCACCGTCTTTCATCATTCCAACAGCAGAATAAACACTGAATTTTAAGTCTTTTTGTGTTCCAAAGAAATTTTATTGTATGTTTAGGAACTTTGCAACTGCTGATGCTGGCTCACTCTCCACTTCTACTTTACCATTAATTAAGAGAAATTCACCTGCCATGTTCTCTGTAGAAATAGTGTAGAAATAGCATTCACCCACACTGCAATTGCAATGCATTTAATTCCTCTATCCCCCTGCCCATGTATTTCTTCATCTGGATTTTTATCATACAACCTGTTGCCCCAGTTCTGTGACAACACAGCCACAGAGCCCTTTGTTAGAGTGAGAAATGGCTTTTAAAAAATGTACCTTTTGTTTTCCTTGAACCAGCTAAGAGGTGAGAGGTTAAGCTCCTAGTCATTTATATCAATTCTATAGTACTTATCTGAATAGCCATGTAAGAGTCTGGGCTAAAATGTGGTTTAACCATGCTTTAGTGAAAATATGAGGAGCAATCACCTGAATTCTGTTCCCATAAGACTTCTTTTCTCTGCACAAATGCATTCACTTTATATGCGGGATAGCATAAAGGGATCCCACTGTAAGTGAACTCAAAAGAGCCAGGCATCTTGGGATGGCTCATCACCTTGTTTCCAGATTTCCTCTCCTGAGGTCCCTTTTACATTGCTCGGTTCAGACTGGAAGAATAAGCCCCCACAAATCAGAACAATTGTCTTTATGCTATTAGGATACTGAAATATTTGAGTCATACAGACCTAGAAGTGTGTGTGTGTTTTTAGGCAAGAACTATAGTAGGGGGAGAGAGGGGAGCTGGGGAGCAGGATCTCTCTACCATGCCTCCTTGGTCAGCCACAGCCAACATCTATAAAACTTCTCTTGGAAAAGTAGCAAAGTCCACTCTGTCCTTTCCTCTTTCCTCCCACTGAGCAGGGAGTCCATTTCAGTCTGTTCATGCTCATGGGGAGGCCTCTGCAACTGTTTTGTATGTCCTACCCTGTGGGATGGATACCTGCAGCATGAAATGAACAGCTGTAGCTGCTGCTTGTGAAGTCAAATGCAGTTTATTATTAAGATAGAGAAAGAAACAGTCTCAATGGGAAACTGATCATATCCTATGAGGGAGAGGGCAATGGGATCCATATTACTATTTCAATGAAAATTAGTACATCTTTCGAGCATATCCCTGTGTTTTAAAGAATCAATGTATAGATCTTTGGGGAGCGTTTTATTCCCTGTAATTAAGATAATTTTAACCCTCTTAAAAGGTAGTGCTTGGTTCAACAAAGCTAAGTGCCACATCCTCCACTTGGGTCACAACAACGCCACGTTAACACTACAGGCGTGGGGAAGAGTGGTTGGAAAGCTGCCTGGCAGAAAAGGACCTGCGGGTGCTGGCCGACAGCCGGCTGAACATGAGCCAGCAGTGTGCCCAGGTGGCCAAGAAGGCCAACAGCATCCTGGCTTGTATCAGAAAAGTGTGGCCAGCAGGACTAGGAAATTGCTTGTCCCCCTGTACTTGGCACTGGTGAGGCTGCACCTCACTGTGTTCAGTTTTGGGTCCCTCACTACAAGACAGACACTGAGGTGCTGGAGCATGTCCAGAGAAGGGCAACAAAGCTGGTGAATGGTCTGGAGCACAAGTCTTATGAGGAGTGGATGAGGGAACTGGGGCTGTTTAGTCTGGAGAAAAGGAGGCTCAGGGGAGACCTTATTGCTCTTTACGGCTGCCTGAAAGGAGGTTGGAGCGAGATGGGTGTTGGTCTCTTCTTCCAAGTAACAAGCGACAGGGCAGGTGGAAATGGCCTCAAGTTGTGCCAGAGGTTTAGATTGGATATTAGGAAAACTTTCTTCACCAAAACAGTTGTCAAGCATTGGAACAGGCTGCTCAGGGAGGTAGTTGAGTCACCATCCCTGGAGGTATTTAAAAGGTGTGTAGATGTGGTGCTTAGGAACGTGTTTTAGTGGTGGACTTGGCAGTGTTAGGTTTGTGGTTGGACTCTGTGATCTTAATGTTCTTTTCCAACATAAAGGATTCTATAATTCTATGATCCTATGATTCTATGATTCCATCACTATTGATCTGTGTGGTCAGGATCAAATAATGTTAGACCTCTGCTTTAGAGGATGATGAATAGAGAAACATGGCATGATGAACTGAGAGGAAGGATGATGAAAAATGTAATTTCCATGAATGTAAAGCCTGACAAAAGCTGACTTGCTGTGATACTTGGTTCATTACCCGAAGAGGGAAGGGATTACACGCCGGGGTAACATGCTATCACCATTGAGGTTCTTGGCCTCCAGGACATGGTGGAAGCAACCACCTCTGGAAGCTAATGGTCAACGGCAGCTCAAGCAGCAGGGTGCTGAGCCAGTGGTAAGCATAAACTGCAGCAGACAAGGCGTGTGGCATCTGAAACCTGAAAGCAAGCAGATGGGCCACCGCTTCTCTCTCCAGTCATGCAACTTCCTGTTGCCTAAACTGAATTGTTCTAGACGAAATTTTCCATGTAAAAGCTGACATCAGGATGAGTGTTCCTGGGAAGCAGCAGTAAAAACAGTTCATTTTTTCTTCAGCTATTCTTCAGGGAAAATACACTCGCATATATTTTCATGGCCTTCTCTTTGACCAGTATATTGGCCCATGCTTTGGAACAAGGCTTTGAAACATGGCACAGATAAGGTTCTTTGTCTCAGCAGCATGCTGCTTTTTGGCCTCCTCATGAAAATCTCCCCAGGTGTTGCCAACTTGCAGACCTTTGACTTGCTGCACTTTGCACATGCTCAGCTATGATTTTCCCAGTTACATTTCCAGAATATTCCAGTTGCTCTGCGCATGCTCCAGGACTCTCTCTGCAATTGCAGCTGTGGGTTCCTGTCTAAGGATACAGTTTCATGATCAGCGTAATTTGATCTAACTGTGGGCTGCTGCCCAAAAAGGATGGCCCCATTTTCTCTGGGATCCCCAACTGCATTTGCTGAACTCCCCTTTTGCATCAGATCTATCAACCGTACAATTATGGAACAGCTCATGAGGATGACAAAAAAATCTTCCTAGTTTTTTTCTTTCCTCTGTTTTTCAAGGTCAGTGCCAGTTCCAAGTACACAGACCAAGGGCAATGTGCCTGACCCAGGTTTCCTCTCATTGCCTTGCTTGGGTATGCACTGCATGGGAGGAAGGAGCTGCTCACTGGGATGTAGCAAGGGCACAGGCCAGAGCTGTGGAGCAGGCAGTCCTATAATATACATTAATGAAATAATACATGCAAAAACTTGTGCTAAGTAAATGAGAGCAGTAAACAATGTCCAGGGTATTGGACTGCAGATGCTTGTCTACTATATAAGCCATTTGAGTACAGTACACAGTATTGTACTTGCCTATATGCAAGCATCTTGGTGGACAGCAGTAGATAGCAGGAATTCAAAATTACTATTATTAGTTCACCAGCGCATACTGGAAGAACACCAGCTACTTTACCAATATCTCAGACAAGCAGGCCTTCCACTACGAGCTCACCTATTCAGTGTAGTAAGCATGGGCACTGTGTCTGCTGTGCCGTGCAGGGTAAGAGGAACACAGCCCATGGTGCTGAAGGACTCACTCTTTCTCTGGGGTAGTGTTCTAGAGGTTAGCTAGGTTTTTTGCCTTTAGTGTTTGTCATCTAGCCAAACGAAATAATTTATCTGAAACTGCAGCAAGGTGCATCAATGGTCTGCGTGTTCGTACGTATGCCGTGCTTCTTGTGCTGCCCTCTGCTCAGTGGCTCAGAGCAGCTGGAGGCTGGTGGCTGTCAGTAGCATCTTTTCCCATGGGAAAGGAGAGATATCCTAAAGCTTTGATTTAACATGGAGCTCTCAGTGGGTAAAGCAGTGCGTGCTCTGCCTGCCGATTGCTTACTCAGTGCTGTTGGTTGCATTAGAATAAAAGGGTACCTAATAACTCCTCCATAATACTCTTGGATTTTTACACATAAATTCATCTGTTCATCACAAGCTTCTATAGCAAATGACTCACAGGAGATGACTTTGATTTCTAGGAAAATAACTGGGAGAAGCAGCTTTTAATTGTTTTCTGCATATACAAAACCACAGTCATAAGGAAATAATGCATACATATGCACAAAATGCAAAGGTGCTACCAGAAATACGGCCTTCAATGTATTACCTAATCCAGTTCAGAGGAACTCTCTGAGTGCAAAGGCTGGGTTGCTGTGATATGATTTGAGCATATGGATATAAAGAAATGCTAAAAGAAATGGAATTAGGTAGCTTATTTATGTTCTCCTCTACCCAGTGCACGGCATCATTATCATTTTATCAGGATCCCCTGACACTCCTGATGAAGTGTGAGCAGATTGACTCACCAAAGCCACAGCCCAAATGAGCCTTTACTCTGATATTCAAGGATAGCTTGTGAAACTTTCCAGCTGATGCTGAGTTATCCTCTGGGAATACTACAAGGATTTCAGGAAACCCTTTTTTACTTTCTTTCTTCCTTTTCCTCTTTCTTTACCATGATGTCTTATTTTATAGCGGAAGGACTAAATCTCGCTATGGGAAATATGAACTTGTGATAAAAGCAAGGGTTAAAACCAAAAAAACCCAACTTCCAGAATTTTTCCATATCTGATCCATCATTAACAGCAGTGAATTTGGGATCATTCAAATTCCACGCTGATTTTTGGGAAGGGGGAGATGAGACAATTCAAAGAGTTAAATCCTTTGTCACAACACAGCGTGCCTCCAATTTGCACTGTTATAAATGAGACCTACTTCAGTGTTATTTGATGGCTCAGCAAGATCAACAAGGTATTTGTCGGTATTAATCAGATGGTTGTACCCTTTGGATTAGTTCTTAGTATCTGCTAATGGTGAGTCACTTATTGAATTTCAGTAGTACTGAGGAAAAGAAAAAAGTTTTTAAAAAGGTGGTACATAGAGTTTTAGCTTTACCTTCAGGCTGTCAGTTCAGTATCTCACTATCGCTCCGTCAAAAACTAACTCCTACTGAAAACAACTACAAAAATACACCACCAGCACCAAATATTGTCAGAGCTAAAAGGAATACCCACACTGTAGGCTTGTTTCACCAAAAAATTGCACAGCATCTAGCGCATGAGCCAAACCTGTTTGGCCTTTAAAAAAGCATACCTGGGTATGTTAATGAGGCTTCTATCGCCATAGTATGAATAAGGCATAATAAAGTTCAGCATTTTGCTGTAACAAAGACTTCAACCAAAGCCTCAAAGCTACAGCCAAGTTAGCTTTAGTCCATGCTACAGTACACAGCCACATTTAAAAAGTTATGAAAAAAAAAAAAAGGAACCAGATCACCCAATGTTGTTGGCTTTTCTGTCATTCTTTTTTTCAATGCAGATGAGTCCTAGAGGACAAAAGTACTTGATGAAGACTGAAGCAAGGTTGGTATATAGCAGCAGAGAGAAAAGCCACTTTCTTTCTAAAGAAACGTAAACACTTATCAGACTTGAAGTTGAAGGCATCTTTTTTCCTCCCACTAAGTACCAGGGTGACTTAATTTGCCAGCTGTTTATTTCCATCAGTGATTCATGAGCAAAAGCAAAGAAAACAGTTTTTAGGAATGCTTTTCTGCCCAAATAATAAGTCATTATTTTAACTCAGAAGGCTTTCAGGAAGGACAGGGAAAATAAGCCCCTAAGTCTGTGAAATGCTGCACAATGTTCAAATAATTAATGTCATTTCTCGCATCCAAGATGTGCTGAGGTTGTGGTGAAAGATTGGAAAGTGGTTTTTAGTCTGATGAGGCCCAAAACCTTGTTTATGGATTCCTTCTGTAGTTATGGATATTATACCTAGCTAGGAAGTGTAGGCAGTTTTCATTCCTCTTCTGTTTCTGGTGCAAATGATTTTTTAAAGGGAAACCAAAACTAATGTGTCTTGCCCACCATACCCTCTTTCCAAACAAAATACTTACTTTTAGGTCTTTGTCAAAAAAGCAAGTGACAAAATATTTGTCAATACTTTGTGGATTATTTTTTTTTTAAGTCGTATAACTCCAGCAGCTAACAGAAACTGAAGACCAGATAAACCATTTATTAAACCAACCAGATGACCTATTGGGGAGTGCTATTATCTGTCCTTTGAAGGGTTACATTCCTTATCCCTTTTACTTCAACCTTTTAAACAGCTGAATTGTGAATCATTTCTGTGTACTAAGCCTGCTCTCCACAGAGACCAGGAGGACATCTGGCCCTCTCTGGGATGAGGGTTGGGAACTGGGGAGGAGAAGAGGAGTGATGGTCCTGCAGGCTGGTACTGGATCCTTGCTACCCACCTGAGACCAGAGTCTGTGACATGACTCCCACCACCCCAGCCAACCAGCCTCAGCAGCCTCTGTGCCTCCTCCTGTGGGAGATGTGATTTGAGCTGGAGCTAATCCTCCCCCACTGTTTTATTCAGTTAGGTTGCTGCATGTTTTGGGGCACATAAAACACTCCTGAGCTGCATCAGATTTCTAGTCTTAGCTATAGCATTTTGCCTTACAATTCAGGGAGTCTTAGCCTGGAGGACACAGGTGGAGTTCATGTGCCAGCACAGAGCTGCTGGGAAGCCCAAGTCTTTCATGCTCCCAGTCCCTTGGTGACAGTAAATCTGAGCATTCAGCATTTCCTTCTGTGGAAGAGCAGATTTCCACTGCTCATTCACAAAAATGCTGTGAGTCCTGCTAGTATGAGTGAAGCCACCTTCGTTTGGCATCTGGCATCCTGGACTGGCGGCGGGTTGGTATCGTACTTGCAAGGAAGGCTGTAAGAGAAGTTCATCTGCTGCACCTGTTAGAAAAAAGTCCTGAAGGCAAGCAAAGATTTTGGAACGATCCCTCGTGTCACAGGCAGTGGCACTTCAGGAATGATTTCATATGCCAGCCAGACTCCAGCTTCCCTGATTCCTCAGAGTCTTGTCATGGCTTGCATACACCATGTGGCACTGAACATGAAAAACTGGAGACCACTGATCAACCTGCTCTAGAGAGCAGATTTAGGGCATTGTGCATTAACTTGTTTTTTCCTTTGGTAGCCTTCTTGGCTTGCTTATTTGCTTGTTTATTTGCAGCTTGTTCCAATTCCATCCTTCGTCCTTTTCTACACCTTCACTATGTTTTCAGGCAGCTTGACAGAGTTTGTGACATCCTGAAAATACTAATTAATTTATGATGACTACTGTCTTTATTGTATGGGGGGAAAGGACAACACATAGCTTGAAGTTACATATATATTACATAAAGAAAAAAACAAGGCACCAAGTGGCTCCAGGGCTTCCTGAAGCTACAGAGGCTGGACATCTGTAAGCCTGAGCAGCAGATCTTTTCCCACTCTCCTGTTATGAATCCTTGCCTCTGCCTACCCTAGAGGAAGGAGGAGCAGCCTGCCAGGGTTGCTAGTGATTCATATGGTGGTTTAGGCAGCTTGTGCAGGCAAGGGAGGGAGCTCTGAGAAACCCTTACTCCAGCTAAGGCGTTGTGAATAATTTTTTTCCCTAGTTAGCCTACAATCTGACTCGCATACATTTTATGCTAGTGAAATCCAGCCCTCCATCTTTCTCTTTAACACCTTTTTGTCAGCTGTGCTAGAGTCATAGCTCTAACTTATGTGTATTGGCATAAACCACATCATCTCATCTTGGGGTAAATCCTTTCCTCCATGTCCTTTGCCCGGAGCAATTGCCGTGCCCTGCACAGATCCTTGTGGCTCACTTTCAGGGCAAAGGGTTGCACATTTTTAACCTCTTACCACTTCAGTGCCTGGAAGTTAAACTATCTGGAAAACACAAAAGTGAGACTTGGGGTTAGGATACCAAAGGCTTCTCATAATGGGTTACACTAGGTTACTGACTGCTTAAAAATATTCAGCACTGAGGGCCGTTTGATCACAAGCCACCTTTTCCTGAGTCCCTGTGAAGCAATGGTAAGATGGTGTTCACCCTGAGAGACTAATATGAAGATGTACTAGCTCAGCCATCAAATATCCATGCTGAATGTGCTGAAATTCAGCCAGATTCAAGTTCTATAGGTAACTCAGACTAAGAACAGATGGAGTGATGTAAGTCCAAGACAATGGCAGTGTAGCAGTAGGCTTCTGGGAAACTTAGCAAGGCCAGAGGCTTGAGGACATAACAAGTGGTTCAACTGGCAGCTGCTCCATGTGGTGGGCTAAGAGGAAGCAAAGCATGTGAACAACAGAGAGGCCCAACTGGAAAGCATCTGACAGGTGAAGGCAGCAGCAAACATGAAGCAAATCCCAACCAAAGTAATCTCTCCAAAGAGCAGGAGAGATTTGCCCAAAGAGCAGAACATGTGATGATCCTAAGATTAACAGGCCATGCCAGGACAACAGTAAAAACATACCCTTGTAAAGAACTATGGCCTAATAGCCTCTTACTGCCCTGCAAGTCAGCATATGTTGGCTCAGAAGACAAAACAACAAGGAAAACTGATAGCACCAAAGATGTAAGAACTTGCATGAGATTTCAAAGGAGAAGTGTGAACTACCAGAAGGAAGAGTCTGAAAGAGGTAGGAAGAAGCTGGTCTGAACACGCACATCCAAAGTCCCAGCAGCACACGCATACTATCTCTGCAAATAATCCTCCTAATAAGAAGAGAGTTTATTTTTAGAAACTAGGAGCCTTCTTACTTTGTTAACCGGAATTTAGTTACTAAAGGAGGATCATATATTGTATACACAAAGCCTGCTTTGACACACCCTTGTTACTTGACTGGCTACATGTGTGTTATCTGTGACAAAAAGTTAACATTTCATAATTAGAACATATCCCCTCCAGGCATCATTTGTGTCATCCACTTACATGACAGCTGCAAAGGATTTTCATTGCAGTGACAGCCACAAAGGAAGGATGTGCAGAAGGGTTTGACACAACTACATTCATTTCTAAGCATGTTGGCTGCTTGCTGATTTGTGAGTAATGCAAATGTTTTACTTAGTGGGCTGAGCTCATCAAGAAAATAACTGGGTTTCCTAGTGGACATGGAATTTTTTGGCTTTGAATCCTGGTGCTGCATCTCTTCTGTAGCACAGAATTTTATAGTTTAGACAAGAGTATTTCTGGGTCAGGAAGAAAGCAGATTTTATGTGTTTGCAATGGAAATTACACCAACCGAAGATGAATTAGTATTTCTACCCAGATAAAAGTAGGCATAGCTTTAGAAAACTCCAGATAACATCTATATACTAGTGATGACTGCAAAGACGCATTACCACCACAGTAATGACAAAGTATCAACATACTATCACATCTAGTACTCAGACCCTCTACAAAACTGAAGTTTTGTACATAAAAAATTGCCATACACTGGAGACTTTGGGTCGATAATTAGCAACTTTTTACAAACTCTTGTATTTTATTGCCTTATAATTTCTGTACCACCTCATCTCTTAGTGAGAAGTAATGCATCCAGAGTAACTGCAAGAGTGAAATGAGAAACAAGTTAGACCATAAACAACAAAATAACTGTTAGAGCAATCAGTAGAGGATGCAGCCCTAGTATGAAGGGAAGAGACTGTGTGACTTTGATCCAGCACATTACCCCCACGCTGTTGGCAGAAGGGAGGAAATGCTAAAGCAGTCAATCCACATTTGGCATTGTTGCCTTCCCTTGCAGGAGATTGCCATGGTGCATCAGAAAGCTGGAGAATGTGATGCATGGAGAATGTAATTCTGGAGAGTGTGATGTAAAAAGTAGTGCACACTAACCATCTTTGTCTGGTCTAAAGCCATATGCACCCATTTACCAAACAGAAATAGAAATCACTATAATGATACCCACTTCTGCTGACCAAATCACCTCTTCCTTGAGTTACCCCATTCTCCATGGCAGGCGGCATGCTTAACAAGTCTTCACAAAAAAGAAGGTAGTGAGGAGTTCTGCATTTTGCCCATGTCCCATGAAGTCATGGAAAGATCTTGAACACACTCTGTCCAGGAACTGGTTAAAACTCCAACCTAAACAAGCCCCGCTCTTTCCTGCTGGTACCTGCAAGGCTGGCCTAGAACTGGTTGCTCTAGAAATGCCAGTAAGATGGAGTTTTACCTTCTGGAGCTGGTGATCAAGACCATTGCTGCTAAAGTTCTGTCTTTCAGCTATTCGTATGTCACAAGTGCTATAGTGTAATTCAGGCTTCATTATTTAGACCACCTCTGGGCTCAGCAATGCAGAGCTTACCTCCTGGTCCCTCGTCAGCTTTGTCCTTAGCACATGTCCCATAGGCACTAACAAACAGGGTCTGAGGAGCATCTGCAGGATTTAAGAGTGTAGAGAATTGAAAATTCTCCCTTGAACCATTCGGTACAGACCCTCTGGTTTCCTGAAGTAATTAATTCCCCTTTGTGTTTCTGTCCACATATTAAAAGAAACAGAAACACACAAATGCTCTCTTTGAGAAGGTAACCATAGCAGTCTGAGGGTGGGAATCAAGGACTGAGTCCTGAGGTCCCTGAAAAAGATGTCCACGTTACCTTCTGACTCATTTTCCCCCTTGCTAGGCCTGTCTGTCCCCTGGTTTTGAAGGATTATGTTAATGATTGCAAAATACTTCACAGTATGCTTTAAGTGTTAATAATTAAGTATAACTGAATGGGCTGCATGAGGCTAATCAGAGCGGGTGCTCTATTCAACAGGTGGTAATTCTGGTATTTTAGAAACAATCTTAAAAAGTAGACTGTAAATTGTGTAGCTATCGACATGGTCATCAGCATTGGTTAAAGATTCATTTCCCATGGATCTTCCAGGCTTTGAAAATTATCTGCTTAATGAACAGAGTACTAACCGCACAGATGGATACTGGATGGTGGGTTTTAATCCCCTCAGAGTTCCATCCTTGGCCAAACTTGCCTATTTCTGTCAGAGGGGAAAGAATACAACTGTGCTTTTATTTCTTCGTACTCTTTACATCTGAAATTAACTCAAAATTTCTCCCTCACATTTTTACTTCTGTTCTAAAGTGGTCTTGGATGGGCCACAGAACTGTGTTGTGTAAGAAAAGCAGAATCCCCTGAGATGGTGAAGCGAGAGGTGTGGAGGATGAGGAGGTATCTGGATCAAGCCTTCCTCCATTGTTCTGCTCTTCCTCACAGGCTTTCTTGAGAGGCATCTTTTCATGTTCTGCCCCCAGGTAGCTTTTCAGCACATCAGCTCTCCTGTGCTGGGAGTGCTTCCTAACATCTGTTTCAGATTTGTTGCTCCTTTGTTTCCATTTATGTCCCTTCTCAATCGTTATTGCTTTTAGGCCAAAAATATTAAATTGTATAGAAAATGTCCAGATAGGCTAAGACTGGTATATGTGTGAGATAAATTTTATTTTAATTGTTGTTTTCTATCATATTAAGCACAGAAGGTTCAGCTGCTTTGCTGACAGGAGACAGAAGATTTTTATCTGTCTCCATTTAACAAAGCAAAACCTGTAGAGAGGCTCCGTCTTTTATGGACCAGCCATTACAGCCAGAAAAACGCAACAAGGTTTTGAGCTCAAAGCCCTCATCACATCACACTTCTACCATCAAATCAGCACTACTATGGCAAAATGAACTGATTTAGAAATGAAGCAATTTCTTATTGTAATGAGTCTCTTGTTTACTGCAGTCCTTACGGGATGTGTCATGAGAATGGCACCTTAAGAAGGTCCTGGTATGCATCTTTGGGTCTGGTTTTTAGATTATACCAGGGCTCCCGTTAGTGCAGGGCTGATCAATAAGTACCTGGATGCCGAATGAAAACACCGGAATTTTTTTTGGCTCATGATTACTGAACAACAGAACTATATTGCATGGTGTTAAAAAGATAAGACGGGAATAGAACTGCTTAGTTGTTACAGTTTACAGAAGCAATTCAGCCAGTGCAAAATGGGACCTTAATATTGACCCAGTATGGTAAACAATTAAAAAGTAAATATTTAGACACTGTACCTAACAGATAAACATTGTACAAAATCACTGTATAGTGACAACAAAATAAATGCATGTGTACAGCTAACAGATCTCTTCACTTTCTGTTTATGTTCAGCCTTTATGGCTGGTGATAATTTATTTTTTCTTTTCCCATTCTCTAACATTCATGTACCCGTTTCTAGCTCAGTCACCTATACCTGCTGAGATGAAAGGTAGGTGGCAGAAGTTAAAAGTGACATGGATTTCTTGCTGTTCCCCAGTCCAAAACATTTAATGTACCCTAAGATGGTGCATGAAAATTGAGTATGTGGCTTATGGTTTGGGGAGCAGAGGTCATCTGGCAACCAAGAGGAGTGAGCACCTCCCTGTTTGCAAGATCGTACTGTTTTTTTCCAGTGTAGCATGTCTAGTATTTAAGGTTTGCACTGATTCCATACATTGCTCCAAGCCACATCCCGTTCAATGGAGTTAGCAGAGCCTCTGTGTAACTTCTCTGTGGGGCCATTTTTATGTTCCACGCTGGTAGGACATCAATACCTCTGTACCACAGATGTGGTTTTGGCTGGGGTATGGAGTTCAGAGGCAGCCTCCAAAGCAACTGGCTGCATTCTTTGGCAGTCAAACTACAGAAGCATATGGCACTGAGTTACTTACTGGATAATATTAAAAATAGTATAAGGCTCTGCATTTTAACTGAGCAACTATATTGCTGCTCATTAAACACTTCAGAAATGTCCATCTTCATAAATATAAAATATAGAATTACATATGCCAAAGAAAGGCATTATTACAGTCCCTTAAAATGAAATCTTCCAGGTTTTAAAATGCTTAGTAATACTGGCCCGCTGACATCCTTCTTGTGACCTTAAAACAATTTTTTGTTGTTTCCTTTAAATAATTTAGTGAGTGATTGCTCAGTGATGATGTTTAAATAAAAACACAATGTGATAGTTAATCTGCGAGACAGATGCTATTAATATTGGATGGATGTAGTTTCAGAAGTATTCTGCCTGAATCTGAAGTACTAAGCTGGATATAAATAGTGGTGGATTTCCCTTATGTGGAAAATGTAATAGCCCCGTTAAGCATGTCTTCACGGCAGAGTCAGGCAGTATATTGGCCCTCAGCTTTGAGTACAAGCTTGAGCTGAGATGAGGTGCAAGGAGCCAGGCTGCCAAGCTACACCGAGCTAATGAATCCTCATTAGCTCACTGCTCCCCTAGATATTTCTGTTGGCCTTCACAGGGCATCTCCCCTAATCCTCTCTCACTGCAATAAGTGGAGTTGTTCCAGACCTAACCCTCTGGGGGAATGGTGTCTTTTGGGCACGAGGAGGGAAGTGGGAGGCAGGGGGTGACCTTTGAATAGCTGAGGTTTGTACCCTAACTGTAAACACTTCAAATGAAGTAATCTGGAGCTGCAGCAGCAAATAGCGGGCAGTGACATTCATGGTGTGGCCTTGGAGAGGGGTTCTCTGGCCGAAGGTCACTAACTAGCGGCCAAGGAACAAGCGTGATGCCTTCATGAGCTCTAGCTGTTTCCAAAAAGCCACTGTGCCTGTGAGCTAGGTCTTCACCAGTAAACTGGGGAAATGAGAAAGCTGAATGAAGGTGAAAAGCTGCCTCTGACTTCTCTTTTCAACCTCATCATCCCACAGAGACTGACAGGATCAGAGTTTGCGTGTGGGCATGATGAATGGAGCAAAATGCAGAGCTGAAATAAGAGTCAAAAAGTAATTCCACTCTGAAGACATACAGTTACAGGGGGCGGTTCTATGGCTAGGTCACTGTCCCCAAACGCCCAAAATTTCAACATAAGACAGAAAGGAAGAGATGCTTCTGTGTATGTATGTGCCAACAAAACGCTGGCAGGTACATACTGCCTTCCTTCCAGCCCACCCTTTCTGCCCTGGAGAGAAGAAATGTAACTGCTGCTACCTTACATTGTAGGCAATACCTGCAGCTACACATTCAATTATTTTTAAAAAGTTCCAGTTACAATTCCTGTAATGGGATCAATTTTCCCTTTTGTCCTTTGTTTTTTTGACTTTTACTAACAAAATAAAAGATAGATCAGCTAAGGATCTTTGTTTAAATATTATTGGCATACAGTAAATTTAGTAATGCTAGAGTTAGTCCTGGAAGCTTGTTAATAAGATTACTCATATTACCTGTGCACTTAATAAATTTTTGCTGGCTACTGCTGGTTGCTGTGTAGCTCTAGAAACTTATACTTTAAGTTCGGCAGGTTACCAGCTCAGTACTGGGGGGAGGGCTGGTCCAGCCATCAGTTACTGCCTCAAGTTTGGGTGATGCAGCTGCAGTTTCCTTGCTTTACCAGAGACATCTTTGCACAAAGCATATGGGCTAAAGTCTCACACAGGCTTTAGCAGAGGTTTTTCCATGCTAAAGATGTCCAGGGCTGCCACCAAAAGCTGCAGTGCAGTCCACAGAGGTGCTACAGGGGGACCCAGGGCAGGGCACGCATGTGTGGGAACTGTGCCAGACATTTCCCCCTCCACAAAAGAAGAAAATATTTAATTTTTAACACAGGCAGGTCTCTGTTTTAGGATTTGATTGGTGGTGGCACAAATGCTTCTGCTGGCACACAGGGAAGGGCAACGCTGGGGTGGGATGAGAGGCAGAATGACTATGCTTTTCCATTGGTGACAGGTTTGTGAACCAGGAGCCACCGCCCCACTCTGCCCCACCACCTCATCTGTAAAATGGGGCAGTAATACTCCTCTTCCCTACAGGACATTTGAGGACCGACACATTCCTGCTGCTGAGGCACTCAGGTGTAAGAGATATATACAAGTATAAGCTAGATCAGGCCTCCGTCAGGGGCCTGAGAAATATATTTCAACTGTCTCACATGACTCAAATCAGAAACATTTTAAGTTTTCTTCACCCCCCTGCTTTATAATTTTCAGGATAATTTAATCTTTTTTCTTCTTCTTGCAGTTCCTTGTAAATATTTGGACAAATCTGAAAATAAAAATACTATGCAGAAGGAAACTTTTCAGTACTTTAACATAATCTATTTTCCCCAATATTTTGGCCAAAAGTAGTCTCATAAATTGATATTAATCTTCTCGTTGTACAAAAAAAGTGCCATATTTTACTGAATTTATTATTTAATAAAAAATATTCTCTGAGTCATGTAGGATGGAGGCCAATCTGAAAATCTCTGTTTAAAGACTTCAGTTTTTTATCATTGTGAATAGTGATGGTGGTATTTATGATAGGTATTTACACTACTGAAAGTTGGGACAAGGCAAGTGTTTTTGGAAGCCAAGTTCAGAGTTAAGACCTGAAACATTTTTTCTTGGTGAAAGAAGCTGGGAGTATTCCTACAGTGAGAAACTCTGGACTCTCCTAAACCAGCTACCAGTGTGTAGCATGTCTAGGTGATGATTAACACGGGGTTATGATAACCCATTGCAAATGCTGGAAAAGTGATAATACTAAAGAAAGTGGGGATACCGTGATGGTAGAAGAGGGAACAATCAGAAGGAATAAGATGAAACTAAAAGTATAATTAAATTTGTAAGGAAATTATCTTTGAGGTGTATTACCTGGAAGAAAAGTCTCCAGTGTTCTGTGGTGAAACTATCCATCTTGAGTTTCTAAAATTAATCTCATATTTTCGATGATAAAAAAGCACTATGATCTGGATAATTTTCTGTCTTACTGATACAGAAATAATAATCTTACTGTTTTCTGGTGCTTGGATCTTTTCTCAAAATCTTTTAATACAGAACAGCACAGTGAAATTCTTCTGCCGTTATATTTTCTTTTCTTAGACACCTTTTACAGTCTCCCAAATCCTGGTTTGAAAATCACTGCTGTAGGGAAACAGGCTGCATAAACCCACACATTTCTATTGGAAAAGCTGGAGATTAAAATGAGTGAATTACATTTAGTAATTTGACAAAGAAAACTGAATGACAAATGTGTTATAAAATTTCATTTTTCCCCAGACTACAACTCATTGCTATATATAAATATTAATAATATATGGTAAAATTGAACATGTACATGGTACAGCTGGTTGAATGATTCTTTGCAAAGAATCCCTACAAATGTAACCCATCTTTCTGCCAGTAAGTCAGCCTAATGTCTACAAATACATTTCTTGTTTATAATGTTTACCAAAGAGTTTCCAGCGATTGATTCTACATGGTATTTGCAAACTATTTGGTATGACTAATGCCTCACATTTTATTATCATTCTTTCATTGCTGCCCAAATGGAGGACCTGAAATTTCTAACATGTTAATGTAGGTAAAGAATTTGGCATTTCTTTTTCTGCTGTAGCTTTTGTAGCTAAAGGTCATTAATATGGCAAAAATGTTCATTCGTTGTTTATGCCCTTTCTAAACTGAATAATTTGATAACACATTTTTCTTACTAAAAGTTTTAGTTTTTCATGCACACACAGCCTTCTACCTCCATTTTGTAGCAGAAATAATAATAACAACAACAATTTTTTAAAAAGTATGTACTTCTTGTAAAGATTTGTATTTGTTTGTATTGTGTCACTCCTAACAAAAAATTCAGATTCATGGTTGTTTTTTTTTTCATAATGTTGCCAAAATGTACCAGACTAAAATAAGCAACAGGTCAGTCTCTTGAAATGCTTTTTTCACTCTTATGATACATTTCAAAGCCATTAGAAGCTAATCTGACAACATTTTTATGTGACATGGTTGTCAGTAGGAAAAAAAGAAAGGCATGGGAAAGCAGTGGAAAAAAACTGAAAATAAGATACTTCAATATATTTGGGAACAGCTGCTAGTGAGATACGTCTGTGTGCAGGAAATACACTTTCCTAAAGGATCAGGATTTTGACAGAGGTTGGATAACACTTTGAGGTATACTGTACAGTGTCTTTACTGTTACTGCCGTTACAATGAGAAAGGCAGAAGACAGCAGCTTGATGAAGCAGACTGCAAATGAAAGGCAAATGTCAACCTTCTCAAAGCAAGTTAAATTAGGAGTCCATCAGCAATTAAGTACTTAAAGCCTGGTTTCAAGAGGGTAATTAAGGGCATAACTAACACCACCCATTCTGAAGCAATGGTTAAGGTGTAGCAAAACCACATTACAAAGTCTTACACAGAACTCTGAAAAGTCATCTTGAAGTTTCAGCACTCCCTTTGAGTGCTTCCCTTGGTGAAAGCTAATGACTGACATTGTATGATGAGCCAGTGACAAAGTTAAACACAAGATCACAAAAGCATTTCCAGTTCTGGCCTAATTAATATATCTGCTATCTATTTTTACTTCTAATTTTCACTTTACTCTCCACTCTGATATAATTATTACTACACTGAATTATTTAGTAGTATGAAGGAATTTTCTTAGTTTAGTTACATGGTCTTTGTATGATTATTCAAAACACTTGGTTTGCAAATGCATCGCATATTGTCATATATTTTGGGTGAGCTAGCAGCAAGATGTTGGCTGTTTATTTCACAGTATTAGTGTTGCAAAAGTAGTACAGGCTTCTGAATAGTCTGTAGATAGTGTTTAACGTGACAGGAAAAGCTCTGACAATTTCTGTACCAGGACTTAGTTACTTACAAAATTGAGACTCCATAACTTTCTACAAAAAAAAAAAATATATATTTTTTTAAATAAAAAGGCTGAATTAAGAAGGTTGCTTCTGTTTTAGTACTACACGGTGCATTTTGAAAATCCACTGAAGGAATTTAGTTGCTCCACTCTCCGATGTTGATGACAGCACACACCTCTTTGAAAAATCACCCTCTGTGCTTGGCATATGTTAGAGTCCTCCAGCTCCATAATCTGCCAGAGTGTATTGTTATTGCATTTTTGACAGCTGGTTCACATACCAATAGTGATGTAACCCAGCTGACCTTATATCCTTTGCAGGTCATGCATGATTCTTGTATTCACAGTTTAATAAAGCTAGGAAACAAGACTTGCAGAGGAATACATCCTTCCTTGGGCAAAGCAGCTTGCAGCAGCTCTAAATTGTTTTAATGATACAATGGAAACAGCAAAGTATCTATCTGTGTCAAATTATATTTTTTATGATGGCAAGCCACCATGTGGATTTTGGTTTCTTTTCAGAAGAGAATATCTAGGGAGTCACAATGGACGTGGCAGGTAGAAAGTGAGTCTTTCTCATTTCAACACTTGCTCACTTATTTTTACATCTTTTTAAGCACATGATTTTGTCGTTTCTTTTGTTTCCTGTCTCCCAAAACACAGTAACTCTCCAAATCTAAAAATTACTGTACAGAATCATTTTTTCTGCTGTTAAATTACTTGAGTGACCAAAAATTATTTTAGATAACTTTCCTCTTAATCTTGTTTGTTTGTTTGTTTTATTCTTGGTGCTCTGTTTTCTCAGGTTGGCCGTTTCTCAAAATTTCATGTGTTAATGTTAATTAGGTCCTTAGAATGCTTGCACAGAGGATTACGTGAAGTCATGTGCAAATGTGTTGCCTTACTTTGCTCTAAATAAAAAAGAGAGATTTAAGATTGTGTTGATAGGGATAGTTTCAGTTGTGCCTTTGTGCATTACGACATATCATAGGAGGCTACACCTGCTCTAGACCATATTTTGACTAAATGAGAGTTAAGGACAGTATGCAAGTGCCTTGTCCCTTTCAGATGCACTTTTTCCAGCCTTAAGAACTGTTATTGTTCCACGTTTTTCCCTTACCTCTTTCTGCTGTATGATCTTGTTTTTATTCATCCACTTCAATGCCTGGGATGACAGAAGATGTTAAACCTCTCAGCAGTATGGCTGGAGTCTGTGAAAGAGTCTTTACCTTGAGTTGCCCTGACCATCAGAGGGGAAGGGAAGTTGGAAGACACAAAAGAACAGTGACAAAGAAAAACAGAGAGGAACAAGAGCCACCAGACAACTTCTGACAGCTCAGTGCATTGCACTGACATGAGATGCTGATGACTTCTTCACTAAGTGTCTTCCAAGTGGAACTGATACGCTTGCACTCTCGGTGCAGGAAAGTAGTTTAAATGCCAAAATAATTAATCAGGCTCTACCCACTTTATTTTTCATTAACTATCTAGTTGTGAAGGTGTGAATACTGTAACTCCAAAGGGATTTTAGGTATCATTAGTGGCGTAAAAGGCTGAAGACATGAGTGACGCTTGGCCACAAGGCTGTGACAGATTGGTAGCCACAAAAGTGGTTTTCAACTACAGAAAAGGAGTGAGATCATGGTCATTAGGAAGGAAAAGAAAGATGGAAACAAGACAACCTTTTCCAGGGTTTTTTTCATTGTATCTTTGCCTTCAGCTTGTGTTGCTGGAAGAAAGTTTTAAAAGTTAAAGAAAATCACAATGTCCACAATAAAATTAAAAAAACCCCAAAGACTAGAAAGATTGACGTGGCCACGGGTAACACAGTGAAACTTCACTAACCTTCAGTTAATTTGTTCTTATGTTCCTATTAGTGGAGCCAAAAAGATGTTTTTTCAGCAGTATTTATTTCACTAAACTTATAAAGAAAGTATAAATGAGAGCAGGATGGAGAAAATAGCTAGTAGTTGACTTCTAGAAATAATTTCCGGTCACAACACAGTCACTTTATGAACTGTTTTTTTAAAAAAAGCCTCCTACTAAAATCACAGTATATAAAACACTTGTCTATGTGCTGAAAAAATCCTCACTTTACATTTCATTCTGCAGGGTAAGCTGCTTAAGTCCAACTTTAACCTTCAGAGCATGACAAACAGCTGTCCTTCTAAAAAAAAATTAAAACACTCTAAAGTAGGAACAAGGAAGAAAGAAATAACTTCCTCTATTTATGAAACAAGAAAAAAAGAGGGAGTGGGGGAGCAAGTTAAGGCTTTTGAGGCCATATAAGGCTTTTTTAAATTGGTTTGCTCTATCTACAGGTTCATTTGCTCTGTTTTCATACATTCCACTGGTGAAACTTTGCAGGAAAAAAAAAATGAGGAAAAAAAAAAAAAGAAGTCTTCTAATAAAAAAATTGAAGGGACTCAAAACAATGCAGATGAAGCCTACAAGTCACTTATTGACCCCCTCAAAGTCAAGCTTCTGTGTTTTGTCCTCCCCTGCTTAACTGGTTCCAGAACTGGGAAGGCAGCAACACCAGCCGTAGAGCAGGTAGCGAAAGGATTATGGAGACACAGACAACGGGAAAGATGTTTTATGCAGCTAAGACCTTACGTTTTTTGAAGAGGAAATTATGGGATCTTTTGTCATGCAATGGAAAGCTGAGATGAGAGTGTATTTGGATGAGAAAATGGCTTTTATTTTTGACTTCAGGCGTTGTCCAGAACTTCAAAATGAAAGTGCAGAATTGTAAACCATTCTAGAATTTACTAACTAAATCCATAACTGTTCTGAATTAGAGCAGGACGGTGTCCCCTTTATGTCTTTGTCTTGTAATTTAATTAAACTGGCCTCATTTGGAAGTACTCATTAGGTCATGGCATAAGTTATTTACTGGGTCCATTTGCCATAGCACATGGAGGTGATAACACAACTCCAGAGACTTGGGAGAATAAAGAAAGTGGCAATATCAGCTGAACTTTCTAATTCTTTTCTTTTCCAGTTTGATTCATTGAACTTATTGGAAATCATCAGCAAGATGATCACCAAGAGCTCCCTACTGTTCAAGGGAGCAAAGAGACACCACTAGCATGTGGATGCATGTCTGGGCATATAAGTAGGGGAGGAAATACCAGCTTCACAATGTGCGTGCCTTTCCTCCAGCCCTGCCAAATTATCTTTAACCTACCTGAAAGGGTCTGGAAAGCCAAGAGGGGAGAATACCTATTGCCACCTTTTCAGGCTAGAAGCAGGTACTTAAGGCACCATGCCTGTATGTCAGTGCAGACTGTCGTGTCTCCTTTGCCTTCTGCATGACACTGGTGTGACACTGGTGATGTGACTGATCCCCTTGGCTGTGTGCAGAGTTGTTTCACGTGATGGCACTGGGGAAACATTCAGAGCAATTTAAAAAAATGTTAGCATAGATGAGATTGAGGCCAATGATCACTAAATTGCATATCAGCTTCACCCCTCCAACTGATGTGTATTTGGGTTGGTTGTCCCCCCTGAAACCCCACTTATAAAAATGAGCCACAAAGACATCTCTGCATAGCCATCACCTTTGCACAATTCCTTGCCTAAGCTTCGTAACACTGGCAAGCCAAGGATGCTCATCCCAGGGAGCTGGGTTGTCAGAAAGGACTAAACTTCAGTCCTTGCTGAGTCATGCCCTGATGAAAGGAAGCCTTCTAGCAATAAATTGCATTATTGCCTTAGATGACTGTTGGCACAGGTCTTCCCCAAAGCCAATCTCAAGCATAACATAAGGTCTCACTGTAATAAAATAAAAGTACTACATACTTCATTATTTTCTAGTCAGCTAACGACTTTGTAACTTCTCTGGCCAATAATAAAAAAAGGATTAAATGTCTTTTCAACCTGACTGTGATTTTATCTCATATAGAAGAAGCCAAGTTAATGACATGCAAAGCAACAGGTAATTAATACTGAGTGCAGGGTAAAGGAAAAGGCTGTATATCAAGGGGAAGGCCACACTAAAGCAGCAGAAATCTACCATCTTTGGGAGCTGTCTTGGCCAAAAACCCCAAACATACAAATAACAAATGAATACTGCAGGTGGGACTGCTGATGCTCTGGCATCATAAAGTTTTGTCATGTCCAGAACTGCCACTGTCAGCACCTACAGTGACGAGATAGATTTATGTCCAGTGAATGCACTAGCAACCTAATAATAACAATATGTTTTCCAAATAGGTCACTCTGGAAAACCTGGCTGTATTATAATTATATAGGCTTGGTGGACCTACTAACATCTTGAATCATGGGATCACAGGCTGTACTGTCATAAATCATGTTGTATTGCTGATTTTATACATATATTGTGGTTGTAATTTATGTGTCAATTTATATTTATTCCCCCACTTGACATTATTCTTCAGTTTAAGAATGATTTATGTGTTTTTTCCAGTGTTATTTTGACCTTAATAAAGATTGTCTTACTACAAAGTGAATTATTAGTATATGGACCTCTTGGGCAAAGGTTGGTGCTCAGAGTAATATAATGCATATTTTCCAGGCGCTCCCATCTTTTGGGTTCTTTGTTTTCTGAGTTCAGCATGGAGGGTAAACTAAACAGCTCAGGTCTCTTGTCTAAAGTGGTGGCAGGAAAGATGCCTTTGAGAAATTTTAATCTTTGGGGAATTGCTGTCCCCAGAAATGCAGGGCACAGCCCTTTTTGGATTTTTCCTCTAGACCAAATAGTGTCTACTCCAGCCTTGCTCCCACAAACCTGTATACCTGCCATTTTCTTTGTTTCTGATGGGGTTTTCAGCAATCAGCTGTACAGCTCCTGACAGAAATCCTTCACTCTCTGGTATCCTGGGGTGTCAGGACCTCTTTTACTGCTTCTGCCGCTGAAGGGAATTGAGAAACTAGGTCACCAATAATGATTCTTTTCATTAACTTAATCCATTTTAAAAGTCTCCATTTTTATAAAGGGAGTTTGCATGCCTGACTGTTTAATTCAGGCAAGATACCCAGAGCCTGCATTTTGGAGCTGTTGACTGCTGCAACCTAAAGTCAGCGGGAAGTTTCGCAAGGTCAACTCATTTGAACGAAGCCTATGAAAATTGGCTTTAACTGTCCCACAGCAGGCTGAAAATATAGATAAACATATCTGAAAAAGTGAGTATGTTTTGGGTTTGAATTTAATTCTAACGGGGATTCAATAAATTCCACAGGTTCATTATTCAAGAAGAATTTCTAATTTCTCTCTGATCTCAGCAAACAAATGTGCATTCAGCCATTTACAGAAAAAAACCCTCTGCTGATATCCTTAAGGCTTAAATAAAAACTATGAAAATGAATGCTTATTTTGGTGTATTTTGTGTTTTAAATGGATTTGTATATTTTAATTTTAATCGCCTTTACTACATAGCTCACAAAAATCAGTTTATTCATATATATTTTTCTTGCAAGGAAATCTAAAAAAGTCAAAAAATATCTAAAAGTATTACAGTAGGCCTTCCAATGACATAACATTATTCAGTTATGTTGTGAACTTTTTAATACAAATTTTTTTAGTTACCCCTTTTTCAGCTTTCTCTGTACTTTATCATTCCCTTCTGGATTATAGTAGATTGCAATTCTTCTGTATGGTGTCTTGATGTTGCCTATTTAACGTGTGAAACATCTTTTTAAAATTAATAATAATTTTATTATATAATATAATAATTAATAAATAATTAAAAATACTGTGTACTATTCTCTATTATGTCTTTAAGGTCAATCTCCTCTTAAAGCTTGAGTATTCAGAATAATTCCTCAATATTGTTCTGGAATCTAAATGCAGTAGCTGAAGTGGAAGTTTGGACCTATAAATATTCTTGCATATTAATCATTATAAGAGATTGCATCTAATATCTCAGACCTTTCTTTTGTCTTGAAATCACCTAGATAGATGTAAACATCAGTTTTCCAGTGGGTCAGTATTTTTCCCCAGTTATGCCAATAAAGCAAGTCCATTGACTTCAGAGAATTTAATCCAGATTTATGTAATAATTATTGAGAGCGTTGGAACTTGACCCCATAAGCCTTCGTGTTGAGAGATTTCCATCTTTACAATGTGAGGGGTTTTTTTAGCTTTTATTAAGACTCCAGCTTTCTTTTTCTAAAGCTTGTTATTTAATATGTATATATTTCTTCATAGAAATACCACACTGTAAATCTGCATTCCATAGAGGCTTAATTCCTAGTACTATGCATATTCTGTCTATAACCTCTGCTTAGAGTTGTTTTATTCTGTCAGATTTAGACCTTTCAATTCAATATGACTACCTATATAGGATAGAGAGCCAAAACCTGTTGATCCAGAATAAGAATAGCAAGCTACCAAGTTGTTGAATGCAGAAATTGAGGCTAGGTCTTGAAAACAGGAACTTAAATCAATCTTGTGCTTTATTTTGGACTTTTTATGCAACAGTGGTCAGCAGAGTCATAAAACAGGAGGTTCATCTCCACTCCAAAAGTGTGGAAGGACTTAGGATACATAATACTAATTCCATTTTGATAGACATGAATCTATCTCTGGCCAAAATTTTCATATATGTTCTGCCAAGATAATTAGCACATAGTTTATCTCCAGAAACAAACATGAGCCTGCTGCTGCAGAGGCTTTCTCCATCAATAGCCCCATGATGGCTGTTTAATGTGGATGAGCTCCTTCATTGTGCTTAGCAAGATATATAACAGTCTCATCAGTATGCTCTGAAGTTAAAAAAATATGTCTATTGACTCCATTCAGCTTTGGATCAAGCCTTAATAGGAAAATGACATGTTCTTTAGCAAGCTACACAAGCCTGAGCTAGAAGCACCGGGTAGCTCCAGCCATGTTGCTCAGGAAATGCAGCCATCTACTACTGGTCCCTGCTTCTCATTCCCTGTTCTTGACTGTTAAAAGAAAAAAATGCATCTAGCCAGTAATGCAGTGATTTTTTCAGCTTTAGTGGCATGTGTTAAACATCTGAGGAAAACTGACAGGCATAATGTGTTAGACGTCTCATCTGAGTGCCCCACAGCCAAGATGCAACTGGTCAGATTCAGACTTCATTCACGTAAATCAGCCTAACATTATTAACTGTGCTATTTGCTCTGCTGATTTAAACCACATGAAGATCATGACATAGATCTGCCTTAGAAGTTGCATGAGAATGATTTTTTTCTTTTGTCTTCCCTGAAATATGCTGTCTGCAGGTAGATTTTGCTTTGTGAAGTACTGCTATAATGGATGACCCTTCATACAGAAAACAGATGCTGTCTCTGCCCTTCATGCAAGGGCATGGCTGCAGGGAACATGGACCCTGCTTTTCACACCCCACACAAGCTGCATGACCCTCTGATGCATCAGGATTCTCCTTGTCCTCCCACCTGCAATGCAATTCTTTTACACTGATCTATGTCAAATATATACTGGAGATATGCCAGCAAATCTTCGTGCTTCCCCAGAAGACTGGTCTTGCTCTTTATTCTGCCAAAGGTACGTGCTGACAACTGCTGCTTCCCCCTGGCTTTTGAGATGTTCCTGCCAGCCCAAAGCATGAACCTTGAAGGAGAAACTGGTGTGTTTTTCACCAAACCAATGTTTAATTCAAGTTAAGTGAATCGTTGTCGAATTCAGCTAACTCCTATGGCAAGAAAAGGCACACAAGACAGTGCGACACACATGGTTAGTGTGTGTGTTCACAGCCTGGTCTAAAGTAGCAGGAAAGGAAGCACACCCTAGGGTTTGTACCACTCCCTCATTCTACTTGTGTTGAGCCACACTCAGTTTGATAGGTAGCAGGAGACTAGGAGGATCATTCCATTATTTGTAATATTCTGTTTAATAAACTTTCACCAAATGGATAGACAAGACCCAACACAGGGAGCAGAGAACTATGCTTAACTTACATTTGGGGTGGTATAGCTGGAAGCTGAAGAGCTTACCCAGAAACAATGCACAAGATGACAATCTGTGAATGTGACCATAGAACATAAAACAGAGGAAAAAATGAAGACAGTTGCTCATTTGCAGCAGCTAAATTCTTCAAGAAGAGCCAGGCTGACCTGAAATATTAGCCTGTGAGCAATGTGGACTTTGGCCTCAAGAAATAATCCGCTGCAGCTGTAAGCGAGAGTTACAGAACTACTGCAAGGTGAGAAATGCAGCAGTTTCACATTAGGAAATGTCAGCTCCTCAGTACAAGCCTAATGGCTGTCCTGATTACTTCATGTTACCTTCTTAGTTGTGATCTGACAAGCACAAGTCCCCTGTTCAAGGCAGTGTCAAGGAAGTTCAACTTTAAACTGGGAAGTGGTACCAAAGATACAAGCCTGAGCAGTCAATGTGCTGAAAACTTCTCCTGATTTGAGTTCTACAATCTTACAATTTGCATAAATTACCCATGTTTATGCATTTTATGGATATTTTATCATGTTCACTTTGGTACCTGTAATTATGTTGATTCATTTTTAAGTTGTAGCATTTGTAACAATCCCAGTACAACTAAAATGTGAGAGATTTCCTAGCTGTAAAGGAAAGTTTCACAGCTTTCAGAGATAGAGATATAAGTTTAAGCCTTTGAAAGAGTTAGACAAATACCTTCCATGTACCTGGTCCCAGATTTTGCATTTGGGCCTAGATCTCTGGATGAAGCTGAGGAAAAGTGTAAGAAAATACTTTTTTTAAAAATTCTACATTGCAGAAGTACTTGTGGGAACCGCAACAGCTCGCTGGAGTAAATCTGATCTCAAAAGTGGCATAGATGTTTAGAAAGATGGAAATATTTCTTTCTAATGGGGATTCCAGCATTATTACTCATTAAGTTTTCTGAGGTAAATATACTTACAGATGAGAATAAGAGGAGTTGGATACAAGAGTTTTTATAAACTCTGCAAACTGTCTATAGACTAGAAACTGTATATGAGTCTGAAAATGTGTATGTTTTTATTGGTATGGCATCATCCAGTGAAATACTTACCTGTAAATACTGAGTAGTTAATATGACCACTTCTTAGTGTTAGCTGGATAAAATTGAAGCAGTATCCTTCAGAAAACCAGCATGTTTTTACCCTAGCCTCTTCCCCAGAACCTTCACTCCCTCCCCAGAGTACCCTCCCAACTAACTAGACAGCTTCAGGGAAGCCACATAAAAAGTCTAAAATCAATTAAAAAAAAAAAACAAACACAAACAAACAAAGATTTTGATACAGAATAAAATTGATCATCCCTCCCTACTCCAAAAAAGAAAGAGTTGCCATCCCACCCGAACCTTGTTGCCACGTAAGTAAAACTCAGCAAGGAAGAAGTGGCATAGAAGCATTGCAGGTCACCACGAGCAGGAGCACTGTGTGCTTATCACCCTTTGGCTCTCTGTGGGATTTAGCACCTTGTTGTGCTGGAAAAAAGCCATAGGGTGGATGTTGGCTGAAAAGAAAAAAAGTCCTTATTCTTCTTACAAGTAAAAGCATCATGAAGGAAAGAGGAAAAATGGAATTGCCATAGTTTGGTGGCCTGCAGCTCAGTGGTTTCCTGTCCAAGGCATTGAACTTGCCCCTCCAAACAGCTGCACACAAAGGTTTGTGGGCAACCTTTGACCACGTGCTGCCATGTAAGTGCAGGTATGGAGCAGAGGAAGAGCAGGAAAAAAACCTGTTTGACTGTCTTCTGTGAACATGTGCGTCGGTAGGCTGTAGATGGACTGCAAAGGAAGGCAGGCAGAGGAGCAGAGCATGGGGAAGGGCCTGCTGAAAGCTGTTTGATCTGTGAGCAGAGATTTTGTGCAGACTGCACTGATCTTCACAGCTTTAGGAATAGCAGTGAAGCATAGCTATTGCCTTTTATTATATTTAAATTATTGAATTTTATTAAATAGCATTACCTTTTCCCCTGTCCCATGGGAAAATATACGCTTGTTATACTGCTTGGTGTTCTTCAAACCTATCTGGTTTAGGATGTCCTTCCCTGACCCTGAGTGTGAGCTCTTCTGGCCTCCACTCACCTGAGCTGTGATGGACTCACATTCACAGACTTGGGTCTTGTAACTGCAATTCAGAGTTGGAGGAGACCAGATCAAGGCATCATCTCTCTGGATTCCTGAAATAATATGGTTTCCATGAGAGATCTGACTGTAAATACTTTATCAGCTGGAGTAAGCACAGAAGTGGTACACTATAATCTACTTTATGGCCCAACCTACTAACAGTGTTTAATCAGGAACTACATCTTACTTTATGGTCAATCATCAATGCTTATGCTAAAATGTTAGACCTGATAGCCAACCTCAGGGCTCACCTGAGGTTCCTTCCCTGAGAGTGCAACCTAATTTATGTGAATACCAACACCACAGCTCAAAGATGCAGGGAAGGTGAATCCTTTCTTCTTTCATCCAGGGTAGGCTGCAATCTTAGCAATGTGTTGTGAATCTACCACTAAGCAGATGAGAAGAGGCACACTTGAAATAAGGGTCAAAAAAGTTAAATAACTAGACGATAGAATGAATTCTAAGCTTTTGCAGCCAAAACACATAGGAAAGTTATTTGGCAGTAACATTTTGCCTTGCCTTATATTAGTTATTACGTACATTTTCCATTGGAATTTTTTCACTAATATCCCACTGGTTTGCACATATAGTAGGATGTGTAGGGCTGAGAATGATAAAGCAAAGATCTGGGGGATATTTTTCTGGGGAGGAGGGGGAGGGAGAGGACCTGTTCACGCACTGGCTGTAACCAATCAAGTTTTGCATGATGCCAAAAAATTAAACATAGTAAAGCCAGACCCTGTCAGCAATGAGTTGATTGCTTTAAATAAGGGAGATTTCCTGAATGTTTAAATTGAAACTTCTACTATGATTAAAGCAAAGAGAAGTACCAGGATGCTTCCTAACTGTTTAGTTCCTAAAATTCCTGTGAGGTCTGGAGATGACAAATTCAATCCTGATGTGCTGTGTTTTACACTCTGCAGGCTGTAGTAAAAGGTAAAACTAATCAAGCTTGGGTTTCCCATGGGCTGTGCTTTAAGATGTTTTCTTATTTAAAGTCATGGAAATATGTTAAAACCCATGTAGACTGGGAGAAGTTTATACAAGGCAAAATGTATTCGACCATACTTTTGCACAGTGTGTGTATTTTGACTTTTCATTATTTTTTGTTTGTTTAATCCTTCGTCCGGCTTAAAACTGCATTCTGACCACATTTGCAGACTGAAGATGGTGAAGAACAGTTTATAACTCTTTCAAAATGTTGCTTTACACTGTTTAGAGCAGAGGATACCTTGGTAGTGAATTGAATTTCTTCTATAAGATGTTAAATGCAGCAGGAGAGAGAAGAGGCCCATACTCAACAGTAAACTTTTAATTACAGGGGGTGAAATATTCATACTGCTTATCCCCAAGCCTATATTTTAGGGGAAAGTTTAAGCTCACCTAAAGCAATCCTTCCTCACTGTTTCAAGCTCCACAAAATTAATAGTTTGATGGAATGTGCCTAATTAATCATCATATGCACACACTCAACATTTTACATAGCAGGGAAAATGATTGAAATGGGCCTTTTCAGAAGATCTGTCTCTATCAGAAATTACTTCTGACCTGACTATGAATGTAGTCCTTAAACATATATTTTTGAAATGATCATTTTTAAGTTTCCTGAATGAAAATTATGTTTTCCATTGTGAATAAATCAAGCAGTTTCTGTTGAACAGCATAGTTCACTGTATAAAATGATCTCATCAAGATTTCTGTATCCCACCAGAAGAAATATTTGTCTTAAGATCTTCTGCATCTCAGACGTTTTAAGGCTGGTTTGAATTCCTATATTGTTTATATTTCCAAAGTTTAGCACCTTTCATTATGGTTATTCATTGTGGAGGTACTCTTTTCAGATGATAATTAAAATCTCCACATGCAATTCCTCTGATATGGTTTCCAAGTTTAAGTTGGAGAGAAAGAAAGGAGAAATATATTTTGAAGATTTATTATAGCATAAGTTCTGCAGTGGTCCTTTATCAAATGAATGACAGATGGATGATAAGTATTATTTAACTGCCTGTGTCATCATTTTGTATTCTGCTCGAAAGCCTAAAGTATGTTTATAACAAATCAAAAATACAGACATAGAAAAATCACATTTAGAAAATGTTTGGCTTTTGTAGTCCCAGAGGAACTCTTGCTGTTATTAGCAGGTATCTATCTGAAAATGAAAGGAACATTTTAGATGCAAAAAATGCTATCTTTTGCAAATACCACAGTTTGAACACAGGAGTACAGATGCATTTGGGCCTCAGGTCTACATTTTCTCATTCCAGCCAGCTTTCACCAAGTGATGTTGCAATTGCTGAGAAACTGTGTCACTTTATTATTGCAGCCTACATGTTGGTTTTAAATAACATTTTCCATAAACAAGATTGTTTTCATTGGTACACCCTAAAGAACACCTGTTGACAAGTGGGCTTTGGAATCCCTTTAAATTACACTCCAATTAGTCCATAAACTAATTGACAGTGGGGTGCTGCTGCTAGCTTCTCCTTCACAGATCCACCCTAAACAGCCAAGTGGAGGAGCTGAGATCACACACTCGCTTGATGGTCTTTATATTTTTATGCATTTAGGATTAGGGTAGTTTTCAGGCTTAATTCCACATAATCAGACTGTGCCCCTGTGGAAGCAAATGATGAAAACCCCTTCTCTCCAAAACAAACAGATACACATGGTTAAAGAGGGAGCAAGTGGGTTTAAGTCTCCTTCATGTGAGCTCTGCTTGGCTACATGGAAATTAAATTTTTCATAACCTGCTAAAGACAGCCATCAGTATTGATGGCAAAATGCAAGCCGGTGTTGAAGGAGGAGCTGACAGAGGAAGGGTTAAAGCCCACCGTGCTGCCTGGTTTGCACATGATGGTGAGAAAACATCAGATAAGTGGCTGGTTAGAAATCCTCTTGTGCCTCTCTGCACATGGTCAGGGCATTTCAAGGTAAGAGCCCAGCAGACCAGCTGACCCGACAATATCACAGATTTTGATGGGGATCTGTATAGTGAAGGTACCTTCACCACGGCCATGCACACCTAAGCTGGCTGTGCGGCCGGCAGCAGCAAGTTGGGCTAGCCGGGGGTGGGTGGCCCCAGCCGCCCAGGCTTGCTGCCCACTGCCAGGCCATACGGAAACACCAGCGACCATCAGCACGACAGGAAACCCGGGTTTGCCTCTGCGGACCCGCTGCGGCTCTACCTTCAGAGCTACCCAAGACGAGTGAGGAAGCAGAAGCCGCAGCTGCAGACAATTACCGCCTTCACCCAGACTAAACAAAGGGTGACCGCGCAGCCCCATGGAGCCCGGAGATCGGCAGCTCTGGCCAACAGGACGGGTGGGGAGACTTGCCCCTTCGGCCTGGGCCGCTTGCCTGGGCAGGCACTTTGCACAGCTGAGAGCACGAAGCCGGCAAGTCTCGAGTAATTGTGAGTGACAGGTAAAGGCGAGGAAAGGGGAAAGAGGAAGTTTAGCTTTGTAAAGGCATAAAAGCGTCTCCCTTGTACACCATTGTTTTATTCCGCCCCCAGAGGCAGGCCTGACTCCAGCCGCGTGGATTTCAGGCGCTCCTTTTGGGGAGAAGAAAGGCTTTTCTGTGCTCTTTGAAGCTGGTATATGCTGGTCAGACAGGAAGCCGGAGCTTCTGTCAGTCAACAGCACATGCAAAATTTATCAGTATATTACTTGACAGAGGTTACTCTGTCATTACTAGCTAACAGGGCTCTGCCAGAGAATTTTTTTTATGGAAGCATGTGCTGTCAAAGGCAAAGTGTCCATTGATTGATTGCCACAGCTGACCTAAACATACAGGGATCACTATGTAATAACCCCTTTATCATATATAAACCACCAAATGCTAAGTTTAATAACACTAATGGTCTCACTTAAAGCCCCGAAGCCAGGCAAATTCAAAGAGGGGAAAAATGTCATTCTTTCTGTAATCACCAGCGTGCAGTGGGGCTGCCACCCGGCATGGAGATGTGAGACTTCAGAGCGGGAGCACTGAGCCCTGCAGCGGGCTCAAGCTGAAATACCATCCAGCCCTTGGGCTGAGCTTTCCATGACAAAAAATACATGTATACATATGTATTTCTTAGTTCTTTATTTTCTGCTTAACAATGTGCCATGGTTATTACGGAAATACCGTGCAACAGTCATGTCAGTAGCTCTTAAGCCTGAAAACTGCTGGAACTTTCTCAGAAAATGGTAGGCCCCTTCTTCTTGAAGGTGATTCCTAGTGCTTAAAGCTCCTTTAAAACAAAACAGAAAGAAAGTAGCATTTACAAAAGAGGAAGGAGAAAGCTTTCTGAAGCTACAAGCCAAGCTTTAAGATCTCTATTAGCTGTTTAAATGCATCATTATCATTTCCTTCCAAGACAGAAATATGGCTAGAGAAAACAAGGCATGAATATTACTTGTGTTACGGTTTTCTTAGGGATGGCAAAAAAGGCCTGAATGAGGGAGGGGAAGAGAACTGGATATAAAGTTTGCTTTGTGGGGTATCACAATACTAAGAGTTTGAGAAATACAAGGTTTGAGGGGGAGGAAATACTGCTATTTGAAATTTGGAAATGTCTGAAAACAGCTCAGATACCGTTATGCTAAAAGTGAGCAAAGGCTGAATTTTAATGTTACTGTTCTCAAGAAAAGAAATTACAAATTTAAATATTACTATGAATTCTCCCTTCAATTGTTCCACGTTTGTTAAAGCTTTCTGCCTAGCTGTAAATGCAGCAGCTATTTAGACAGAGATCAGGGGTAATTTCAATAGCCAGGAGCCAAGCCCTTGTCCCCCTGAGGTCAATGTCATAGCTTACTATAATAAACACATGGCATCAGGCTGAGAGTCATTTGTGGTGAGGAGCTCTAAGGTCGTGCGGGTCCTTCTGTCATGGTGTTTCCTGGAAGGCTAGGATAGAACTACAGCTGGGGATGCACAGAAAGATCCTGCGTGAAGGAGGAGCCCTGTGAACAATTTCTGCCAGAAAGTACATGGCATTGGAGCTAGGTTTATGTATAGATTTTTTTTTTTTTTTTTTGGGGGGGGGGGGGAGGAGGGGGTGGAGGGGGGCATTCAGCAGCCAAGCCAAAATGTTGCTTTGGTTCTGCTCAAGCAGAGTATTTGTGTAACCTGAAACAAATAGTTCCAGCCCCTCTCAGTATGTGCACAGGACTAGAGCACCCTCAGCATATTACAAATCATCTTTTGGAAATCAAGTGAAAAAACCAACAACACTCTAATGTTATTAGTAAGTACTTTATAATAACTGAAAAACCCAGCAGAAAAAATCTAGGACAGATGCCCTCTTGCTGTTGCACCTGTTGCTCTCTTGCCTGTTTAAGGGAAGCGCAGAGTAAGCACTGAGAGAAGAGCCATGGAGCAGGAGCAGAGTGATCTCTAGGGATACTCTTAGCTCGGAGGCTGAAATCGGCAGGGCACTTTATTTCAGGAGCAACTTACACCCATATAATGGTAGTGGGGAACAGCACAGCTTTGCAGCTGAGCCCTTGGGAGAACACTCTGCTTCAGTGGGAGCCATAGGGCATGAACAGGATGTCCAGAAGACCTAAGCCAAGCTTTCCACCAGGGGTAAACACTGTCACAGCTGTAAATTTGGGTTAACATCACCTGGGCAAAATCTCCGATGGACTGGAAAGAATCTTCTGCTTCTGGTGGAAAATGTTTACAAATAGATTTCCATGAAAACAGTTCTCTAGAGTTTCAAGTTGAAACCAAAATTTAGTCAATGGGTTCAGATAAGAATTTCTTTGGAGCATGAGATTCATTTGAACACAAATTGAAATGCAATATTTGAAGAGATAGATATAGTTTTACTAAACCTTCTCTAGTCAGCCCATACTCTCTCAATTCCCCAGTGTGTTCTGCTACTTAGTACCAAGAGAAGACATTACCCACCTCACCTTGCCCTGCGTGTAACTTCTCTGCCAGTTGTTGTTGCTAGTCACCAAAAATAGATTCAAACATCTAGGGTTTCTTCTAAAAATCTTCACTTCCTAGATCCACTCACCCATGGAAAAAGTGAATCTTACCTGAGCCTCTTGCCATTAAAAGGCAATCCCTTCTCTCTCACATGCAGACTCAAAGTATAAAACAGCAAGATACATTATTAGGGGATGCAGTGACAGATCATCAGTAACTCAGTGATATGCAGATGAACATAGTACAAGTAATAAGCCAGTCACTCATAGCACAGTGACTTCAGCTACAATGAAGCACAATCACTCTAACACAATGACATTAACTTAGAATATTCACATGCAGAAATGCTTCAGTGGGACCTGCATAAAAGGCCAATGTTACTGGGATATTTTTGAAACACTGGAGGACATTCTTTCTTCCTTATAAAAGTAACAAAATTAAGGTCCTCTTGGTCAGATCTATGGGAATTTTCATGTGCTTTGCATGTCCCATATCCTGTTTGCAGCCAAAGTAGTTAATATACTGTGCCATTTATGCTTGTCTGTTTTCATTCACCAGTGTCTTACAGGATGTTTTCTCTTACAACCTTAAAAGAAGAGCTCAAATTGAAATCAGCTTCAGAGCCCCCCTTCTCAAAATAGCCAGCAATTTCATTCCTGCTGCAAGTGTCTTACAGTACCTGGAAGGGAGGAAAATAGAGTGGCCTGTGATAACCAGCTCACACCTGTCACCTTTGTTAAAAATAACTGGAGTCAGCCTTTCTTATGGTTTCCCCCTGGTGCTCAGTGACATTGTAAATAAACAGTGAGTGATTCTGATGATGCCCTGCAAATTCCTACAATATCTATTGAGAATCCCATCCATCCGGTCATGGTGATTGATGCTCTCCTCTTCCCATTTATTACATGTCATATCAATTTTTATATTCAAGCAACAAATTGTTAAGAGGATGTAGTGCTACATTCATGCATGGTCCTAGTTCCTCCATAACGGTGATACCTACAGAACATGTATTGGAGACTCCTTGCATGGGTACTTGCCCAGAACTCCACTAGGAAGCAGATTAATGCATTGTACAGCATGACTGAGATTTGATGAGATACAGAGATGTACTAAGTGACTCAACCTGTCATTTCCTTCCTCTCTCCTGTCCCTTTTTGTGAGTGTGCTTTGCAAGAGATCCAGTCTCTTGTGATTGGCCTCTTACCACCAGAAAAAGATGCAATGAAGACCCTTCCATATATCTTTTCCCACTGGGTCCTTCGCTGCATTCAGAGACATCTCAAGCCCAGTGGTGTCAAACCAACTGCAAGAATTTGAAAGAAGGTATAAGCAATCTTCCACGTGTAGGGAGAGAGCCCTGGTGGGAAGGATGCTTGACACACACTTGGAAAAGAGTCAACCAGTTGGAGTCAGTGAGCAGCCAAGGGGATGATGAAGGAGGCCTACATTTGGAAGCAGAATGGTGTTTCAGGATCCAAAGTGCTGTGCATCAACATCATCACAGTAAAGCAAAAGGCGGAAGGGAAGCCGTAGAGAGGTAATAAACAAATGAAAATCTGGCTCACAGAGGTACCTGGCTCTGCTGCAGGTATTATAGTCAATTTGCACATCTTCTCTCTGAAGAGAGCTTTCTAAAAACATCTCTTTGAGAGATGGGCTTGCCAAAAATAACATTTTATCAGCAGCACAGCTTGTCAAAACCAGCATTTTAGCTAGGGCAAGCACTCAGTGTGCAAATAATGTTTTTCCAGCAGCAAAGCTTCCCATATTGGAAAGTAGAAGCTGTTAGCGCACCACTTTCACTAAATCCATCCCTCCCCCCTTCTTTTTGATAAAATGTTGTTTTCATCCATCTCCTCCCCCTAAAAAAACATTATTTTTGGAAAATTCCTGCCCTTCATGAAACACTATTTTCCTCAAGTAAAACTCCTGATAAAACTCCACTTTCAGCAAGCCTTTCTCCTTAAATTGCCATGGTCCTCACTCCTGATAAAAAGACATTTTCTGTTAAGTCTCTACTTCTGATAAAATGTTACTTTTTCCAAACTTCTGCTCCTGATAAAACATTCATTTTGCCAAGATTGGCTCCTGAGAAAATGTTATGCTTGGCAAGGTCTGTTCCTGATAAAACATTTATTTTTGCCAAACTTCTACTTCTATTAATTTTTCCCCCTCAAAATTATTATTATTTCCCCTAAAACCTCCTTAATGTAAGATATTGGATATGACACAACAGTGGGTGACAGAGTATCACTTGCCAACCAGTCTTTTATCCACAGCCATGATCATTAACGGTGAACCCCCCAAAACACTGATGTTAAATGCCTCTTGCACAGTGTGGTTCTTCTGGAAGCCTTGGGAGGAACAATGAAAAAGATATTTGCACCCTTGTGCTAAAAATGAGATTAGTTATCATATTAGCTCCTCATATAAGGCAAACTTGGTCTTATTTAAAAGTGAATAAAATCAGACCCACCAAGAGGTTAAAGGTGAAACAGTTATGGGGATGTTCAGGATTTTCCAGTGTTCTAATATTTAGTGTTCCAGTTAGGTTAACTGAGGTTATAGACAGCAGATCAAGAGATCCTTGCTTGTTCACAGCAAAACTTTAGACTGCCAGCACTTTGGTGTCTGTTTTGTGTCATCCTGCCCAAATTCACATTGGCAACTGTCCTACTGTACCACGTATTTCTCAAAAAAGGCTTCTTCCATTTGTGAGGTGCTTTAGGAAGGGGTGACAAAGGCAGAGGGCCCAGGTGTCATGCTGGCACAAGACAAGAGAACTTGGGGTAACATATTCTGGAGCACTCCTTTTACGTTGCCACATGTCCCTCTGTCTGGCAATGTTCAACCTGAATCCAAGGCTCTTTGTCTGTTCTGTGTCAAGTTTCATTCAAGAGCTAGTAATGAACGACTTGGTGTTTTTCACGTTTGCACAAAGTGTAGCTGATCACTTATATGTGTGGTTAGGGGGCTGTGGCACACAATGTGTGAGGAAAGGGTGAGGACCTCAGTCTGCCTACCTTGGAGAATCCTTAGGTCTCTAGATGGTGCCTGCAGCTACCTAAAGGGCACTATACAGAAGAAGAATTCAGACTTTTCTCGGAAGAGCACCTCTGCAAGGTCAAGAGGCAACAGGCAC
Organism: Falco naumanni; assembly: GCF_017639655.2. Lineage (NCBI taxonomy): Eukaryota > Metazoa > Chordata > Aves > Falconiformes > Falconidae > Falco > Falco naumanni. The sequence continues at coordinate 54,374,212 of NC_054059.1, read as the reverse complement.
AAGTTGCAGCAAGGGATATTCCACTCAGACGAAAGGAAGAATAAATATCACCATGAAAGTGGCCAGGCACTGGGACAGGTGCCCAGAGAATCTGTGGAGTCTGTGTTCTTGGAAGTACTCAGAACAGAGCTGGACACAGCTGTGAGCAATCCAACTTTTAAGACAACCCTGCTTTTAGAAGGAGGTTAGACCAGATGAGCAGAGGTCACTTCCAACCTGAATATATGGTTTTCAGTGGATAGCAATTTACACACTGAATCTGGAACCCAGACAACAGAGAGCATTTTCTTCATAGTGAATAAAAAATTTCCCTTGAGCTGAGTTGAATACTAGACTGTAGTTGGTGTGTTTTGTTTAGTCTTACTAGTTAATATCTCATTTGAGTTATACCTTCAATATATTAACCTTCTGAAGGTTAGATGGAAGACAGCAGGTAATTCATGGGAAGTGCTAAAATTAGTAATTTTGATTAAATATCTAGTTTATGAGGCTTCAAAGACAGGAATGGGAGTAAGAGATGTCAAATCTCAGTGTAGCCTCAGAGAGGATGTAGTAAACCTGAAGACGGCCTTGTATGGAGGCTGTGGAAATATATGGGCAGAGGCAGTCAAAATGGCAGTAGCACCCTCTCCAGCAGCAAAACACACTCTGATCAGTTTAAGTCAGTTGAGAAACTGCATTTTCAGGAAATGCCCACTGGGTCTGATCTGAAGTTTTGGTAGCGATGTGGGTTGCTCTTTTTTGCCTCTGTACCTCTGCTTCTAAGTGAAATAACTCTTCTGTTTTGGGTTTTTTTCGGCTTGCAATATATAGACTCATCCACCTCAGTGCTTGTGCTGTGAGAGCTGATTTGGGGCGATGCTGGCAAGCCACAAGCATCACATTCCCTTTCTGGACCATCCTTGCAGTTCCCATTCCCAGGTTTAGGAGCACCCAAGCCCTACAGCCAGTGCTGTGCAATTGTGTGACAATCTCCTCATCACACAGCTTAGTTTAGGCACTAACAACCCAAGAGTCCAGCTGGGAGTGTTGCCAGCAGTGCTGAGGACAAGACAGCACATCTTTCACAAACAGCAGAGCAGTGGGCAGCACACTGCATCCCAAGAGTGCCTTTGAATTGTAAACCTCTGCATCAGAAAGGCCCGGTGTATATCCTGGACAGCAAAGCTGAAGACTAGCGTATGAGCAAGCACCCGTGAGCTGGCCTTGAACTCATCTCAGTTTACCAGCCACTGGGCTCAGTGACTGGTTAGCCCCAGTAGTAATGAGTAATGTAACAAGGAGACCATTGGCCTAATATATTTCATGGCTCCCTTCTCACCAGAGTGAGGACCCCTTTGTCCTTACAGTTTAGCAAAAGGCAGTAACTTTGCTTTAAATTTTTAAATAAAAAGTTAAAATCAAAGGCATGTCTTACTACCAAGAAGCTGAAGTAATTAATGAGCTCTCTCTTGGTTTCTTGCACTCTGATTTTAAAAAGTGACAGTGGACAAGATGTAGTGACATGCAAATCCTTAAGTCGTTAAGCTGCAAAACATGACAGCCCTACCTTTATTGCATAAAAGAGACTGGAAAATCAGTGTTGATCCTTTCCCTCTCTCCACACCTCAGCAGATGCAGGTGGTGTTCTGAAAATGAAGTAAAAACCTGCCCCTTTTTAGAACTAGTCCAGAGTACAACATTAATCTCTCACTTCAGATTAGCAAATGTAATGATCCTTGTCTGGTTTCATTTGTGTTATCTTTTCATCCCAGAATGGGAGCGTTTTCTTGCCAAGAGACAAAAAAAATCTAAAATGTTTTCCAGGTTATGTCATAATAATAAACCTTATATCCACTGCAGCAGAAGTTGTATGAGAGAAATGTTAACAAGTCAGTAATAACGACGAACAGAACTACGATCTAACAGCCCCTACACTGCAATAAATTTTTTCAAAGAAGAATAAGAACGATATTCAAATGCAGCTGCTCGTTTGGGTTGCCACATGCTGTGATGCCGAACTTTAGGTACAAAGTAATGCTCTGATGATACCCCAGACCAGTGGTCCCTTCTGAAAATGTCAGCCACAGATTTTACTACACTGACATTCAAGCTAAGGCCATGCTTACCTCAGAGCAAGTTGCCCCTTGCATCTTATTCATACTAGGCTTTTAGGGGAGTCATTATATTCTTATTAGGCTTTTGCAAATATTTTTTGTTTTTCTTCTGTAAGACCTGGCCGCTAGACAGGCAGCTCCCTGCTATGTTCTTGCAATATTTCCAAAATATAAACATGTGCTTAAGGACATTTTTCAGGTTCCTCAAATTATTTTTTTTTAGTGTCCACACTTCCACACAAAACAAAACTGTTCAGATATAGCATAGTTTCTTTGTCTGTTCAGAATTTGTCCTCCAAAACATGAGGCACATAAATCAATACAACATGCTTTACTGTATCTACACAAGGTATTTTCATATACTCTGATAAAGCACAGCAATCTAAAAAGTGCAAAACCACTGACAGTCCATTCCACTGATTTCTTCCAATGCTCACCACCTTGCTGTTTTCTGGATTCAGCCTTGGGACCCTACAAAGTTTTCTACCTCACTGCCTAACAGTAGGAGTTAGAGTTTCCCTGAAATCTCTTTATGGCTCATGTTGATCTATTTTAAGAAAGCCATCCCATTTCCAAAATTCAGTCACTTCTGACATCCCCTGCCATGTTCACCTGCCACTCCTGGCTGCTCTTCAGCAGCTAATTTGTGTACCATGTAAACATTTAAAATTTACAGTTAAACTAGGAATAAAATCAGTAATAGGCATAGTTGATGACCTTTCTGTTAATGACACAGACAGATTAAGAGGTATTCTTTTAAAAAGAGGACACCACCCCAACACCAACAAGACAGTCTACTGCATTTGCTTGCTGGAGTCATGCATCAGGCCCTGACTCATTTGCTATTCTAAATGGCTGAACTCACAATTATGTTATGCTTAAAATATTAGCACCATAAATAAACCCATTAATGCTTATGTGGGTTTCTAGGAAAGCTTTACTAAGACATTTCATTTTTCTATCAATCCCTGTAGTAGACACAAGTCTAGAGGCACCCAATCTCTGTCTAGACGCTGCCCCCTTAATATCATATACATAGAGTTTGTATTGCATTTCTCTCCAATAATATAACTAGTCCCCAAACAACATTGCACTAGTAAGAAGATATGAAATATCTAGCTCCCCACCTCAGGTCAAATCTTTTCAATTCGGCAGAAAGATGAAGAAAAGGACATTAATTAAGATGAACTAGCTTGGTTTGAGAAAGTAAGAAAGAATGAGAACCTATTGATTTTTTCTGTAGTAAATAACCATGCACGAGGTAATGTTGGAAGTGTTTCTGAACTCTTAGGGCACGGTTTGATTGCAATGTGTAGGCTGTGAGTTCTCCACCCAATGAAACCAGTTAAGTAATTTTTCATGCTGGGAGGAAACGTAATGTTGACACATAAAAACAATGCTCTGTCACCTCTCCTACACTTTTAATGAAGGGACAAGGTAACAAGAATTTGAACTGATGCAGATTTGCTGGTGCTATTTGAGAAATGAGAATTGTTCAGTTTGCCAGAAAGAAGTATTTCTTTCCTTCCTTTGGAAAGCTGGGGAAAAAGACTTTGTCCCTGGACACACAAGTGATGAGCAGAGGGAACCAATGACTGGATTAACCACAAAGCATGAATATCAGTGCAGATGCTTGAGGGTCTGTGGGCTTGGCCATAGCCCCTGTGTCAGGTCACTTTGCTGGCAGCACAGCTGGTTGCCTCCATGCCCTCAGGTCAGCTTGGCTCCAAGCTTCCTGCAGCACAAATTTCCAAGACTTACAAGCTGTGGGGTTAGGAAAGACTTATGATCATATGGGTCAACAGCACTATATTTTGATTGTTCCCTGCAACTGTTAATTGCTATGAAATTTGAAGCATTGGAAAGGGCTCCCAGAACACAGAACAGCTGCTTGCAGCAAATACATTTTAACAAAGTCAAAAATACATCCCCAAACCAAAGTGAGTATTAGGTTGCTTTAGGAAATTCTGAGTTTAATTTCTTAATGCTTCTTATAGTTTGCAGTATACCATATGCAGGTTGTAACCATTTTATTTTTAGTTAGCGGTAACCATCAAAACAAGTTCTAGACCAAGGGAGGAAGAAGATAAGGTGCAGTGTCAGAAAGGAAAAGTGTCCTAGAGCTGCAATAGTGCACAGATACCAATAATGTGTATTAGTATCTTTTCATTGCAACAGAACTATGGCTGGAAAAGGATACCCCTGATAGCTATCCTGGTAAGATGCTGGCTATATTCCTTGCTGAAGCTTGAACCCACTTACTTATCTTATAGGAATAGCTACAGAGACTGGTCTGTAGGGCAATAGAGGAGACAGTGTTACTGCCGTAAGTATTCCCCTGGTAAAATACAAAGCAGGGAAGTCCACTGTTGCCATGTTTGGTAGGCACGCTGTCAGAGAATTAACTTGAAAACTAGCTCTGGTAAAAAACACCAGTGGGTTATAGCAATAACACAGATGGTTAGCTGAAAGCTCCTGTTAACCTAAAGGACTAGAAATCACAGGGACCTTGCTCTGACTAGAAATGCTGAGGTAAATTCCCTCATAGTTTAAAGGCTCTCAGATGGGATTGACTGGAATGTGCATTGGTAAACATTAATAAAACCTTGCACTAACTGATGCCAGCACTGAAACAGTCACACAAAGCACAGGAGAGCTGTTGAGTAGATCCAGAAAAAGGAAGGGCAAAAAAAGGAAAGGGTCTTTTCCAAGTAGCACGATGCTGGCAGGTGGGCCAGTGTGGTCAGGGAGAAGTGGTTCCCTTTCTTGTGTCTCATTATGTTGAGGAGCTCTCTCAGAGTAAATCTGGAGATGCTGAAAAAAACATTTATTTTTTTTCCTCCCCCTTCATTCCTTTGAAAGTCCTTTCACCTGTGCTAATTTTTGTTGGGGTTACTTTATTTACTAAATAAATAAAATTATTTATTCATGGTGGCTCGTCTGCACCTTCTCATTCTGCCACTCATCTGAACCTTTTAAACCAGCCCTGTTTACCACCAAACCTCCCTGGGCAATGTGAAGAAGGTGTCTGCAGCCTTCACGAAGTCCTTTATTCGTGTTGCACCTGCAACGGTCACAAAAGGAAATAATGAGCAATTTGTTCACATGATTTTCTACAAAAATGCAGTCCATCAGTGTGCTTCTAAGAGAGCAGACATTTCTAACAGCTTTAATTGCACAGTATAAAGAATTTACTGCAAAGAAAAAGGGACTCTCAGAAGGTTATTTTTTCACCACAGAGCATTCAAGTTCTTCTGAAGACCACATATGACTTACTAAAATGCTTAGCAATATTTTATTGTTTTCTTTTCAGAAGTGTAAAAAAATACTTTAAAGTACATATATGGACTGACCACAGATTTACTGCCACTGGCTCTTTGTAAGGCAGTCGGAATGAGGCTGCTCATGTACATAAATGAGTCCAGCTGGTACATTTACTGGCAGCTTTATAAGAACACCTCCAGAACTGCTGAACGCTTGTGAAAGGTAGGGTATCAAACAAACTGGACGGGACATGTGGGCCAGTTGATGGGCAAGGCACTATAAACCTATCTATAACTAGTGCAGCTGTGACTATAAAACTTCTCAGCCCCCCCCCCCCCAAAAAAAAAAAAATCAGACACACAAACATTTAATGAATTTCAAATGAAAAACCTGGAATGCTTAGAGGGACCATGTAATGATTTGGGGGAGTCCATTACAGGTCATACTTAAAACAAGAAGTGAGGTTTAGTAGTCAATATATTTTGTTTCTTCCTTTAATCAACCTCAATTAAAATTTCCCAGCAACAATTAACTTACTTTCTATTTTTAAAATCACATTTCAGAGTGCAGCCTGGTATTAATATCCAACAAAACAAGGGGACTTCTTTAATATTGCTGCCAAGAAAGTGGTAGCATTGTGGTACAAAGGCAGGCTTTGCGTATTTGTGTTAAACAGAGAAAGTAAAGCCCTTTGCCTCATGTGTAATAAAAGCCTATCTAAAATTTATTCTTCCTCTAGCAGTGAAGTGCCTACATCTGGCCACTGCAGTGCCCCTCAATGAAAGTTTATGTCCTCAGGATCAATTCTTTCATTTATTTACTTATTTTTTTTTAGCAAGTATCAGCACTTGGTAGTCAAATCCTGAAAACTGGTTGCAATACATTGTTATCTGAGCTCTTTCCTTCACATAGACAGGTACATGGGGACTCATTGATTTATAGACATAGTGAGGTATTTGTAGAGATGCCTGTTGTTAGTGTACAGTAATAGTAAGTCTTCAAGTTCTGAAATATTTCAGTATAGTAGCAGTGGACAAAGCAGGACTTTGTAGCAGTTTGTGCACTCAGGGTTTATTTCTAGCACAGTCCTTGGGCAATGGTTCTGAAGAATATCACCCTGATTACAACCTGCACAAACACCCCTGCTTAGCTCTATACACCTTCTTTAGGACGGAGAATGTTCCCATCCTCTTTTGGATCCATGGGGTGCTAAATGCTCCAGACAAGCCACTGCGGCCCCACGCAGGGACGTCTCTGGGACCATCACATCCCTGATCATGAGATCCAGTCCTCTGTATGCAGTCTATCTGAGCCGTGAAAATCACTGATTGTGCAGCCAGAGATATGTTATGTTTACAGCTCTTTGGAAAACTGCCAGATACCATGTTTCTGAGGGACTCGTGGCCTAAGCCTCCACAAAATTTGGAAGCTCCTTCACAATTCCTGAGGCAATACTGTGGAGACAGCTGAAGTTACTCTGTGGACTGTCATTAAGATAAAAAAACCTCCACAAATGGAACCTGGCTAAAGCAGCCAGGCCAAGCCTCTATGAAAAAGGGAGATAAAACTGTTTTGGGGAATCTTTCTGACTGGGTCACATTATGGGAAATGGCTATGCTCCATACTTATCTGGACTGTTCTCTTCAAACAGCCTCAGGCACATCTGTGTGTGGAGGACAGAGAGAAAGCATGTCCATCAGCTGTGCACTGGCATTCAGGCATCATGCAGAGCATCTTCTCCATGAGCAGTTCAGCTGACCACACCTATTACAAGGCAGATAATTTTCACATGATAAATCTGTTCAGAAACAAAACCATTAAGACTATCAAATAATATTAAGAATATCTTCTTCAGCAAGAACCAAGTGCTCACTTTTGATTGCACTGACACATTACAATCATCAGCTTCCTAAACAGTGTAGTGAAGCCAGGGGATTAAAAGTAAAAAATGGCTGCAGGATTTCTACTCTATGCAGATTCAGTGGAATGAGTGGAATATAGAACAGTTGTCAGGCTGTTTTGTAAAGAAACCCATTGATAAATCATTCCTCAAAATACACAACCAGATAAATTAATCCCATACTGCAAATTCTCAACTACTTAAACCTGACCTGCAGGGCTTCTGCTGTACTAGCAAGTACTGAGAAAATACACAAATTTCGTATGCAACACTCTCTATTTGCCTGGCCTTTTTAATTTTAATTTCTTCTATTCCTGGCAATCAGGAGTCTCTATTTTTATTCATCTCCTATTCTTGCTGGACTGGATCAGCAGCAGAGCAAAGCAATGCAACTCTGAGGGAACTACGTTGGTTTATGGTGGCTGTGGGGTTGGTCTCAAAGTGTACAAATGTGGAGATATTTGACTCAGTAATAAATATTACTGGTAAAACCCTTCTCTTCCCTCAGGGTTCTGTACTCTGGCAGAAAGAAGCAAAAGAAAGGGAGGAAAGTGCATTGTTTACCTCAAAATTCAGGCCACACTTCAAATGTTCATTTCCTGCTGCTGAAGCATAAATAGTGGAGAAAGAGTAGTTTAGGTTTGGAAAGGCTGTCTCCAGTAGAACTCCTGCTCAGACACTGTCAAAGTCAGGCCATGTCAGTTACCTCCCTTCAGCATTTTGAGTTTGTATTACATTTTCTTCTGCTCCAGCTGATAGACCATCTCAAAGTCCCATGCTGTATTAGTAGTGATAATCCTTCCTTCTTTGGCTGAAGTCCACAATAGCAGAAACACAGCCAGTCTCTTATCTCACACAGTCCTTAATTCACCCTCAACACAGACAACCATTTATTTGCTCTCAAAACCAGGATTCAAAAGCTGTGACTGATCTGAAATACAAGAGATGCTTATTGGGAACTTTAAATGATCTGTACAGTTTTGAAAGCTGTGTATAAACTAGATTACATGGCCTCAGATGTACTGGCATTGTATCTTGCTTATTCAACCAGGTAACTTATCGGCTTCCAATATCCACCTGTGATTTTTCTTCCAAACATTTCTTCCAGCAATGGTTTTGTCTCCTCCTGTGAAACTTTGGTTCACACAGCTGACACTGAAAGTAGCAACCCCCTGATACACTAGCCTTCTGACTATTGGATAATTTGTGACTTGGTCAGGATAAGCTCTCTGATATTTTTGATAAACTTGTGTCTTAAAATGTTCTCATACAATTACAAAGCACTCTGAAACTAGCATATAATGCCTCTGCTCCACTCCCTCCTGCTGTCTTCTCACTGCCTTAAGATGGTTGATATGAAATGCTGCTGCTTGGGTTGACATAAACTGTAATAAAAGTAGCAGTATTATTTTGGAAGATATGTGCTCCTTCAGTAAGTATCTTTCTTTGCACTCTAGGTATGCTGGCCTCAAGGAAAATTTACGCCCTCCAGTTTGCCACCATTATATTTAATTGTGGGTCCAGAAAGGCCTTCAGTCTGCACTCGTGCTGATTGCTTACTTCTGTAGATATGTAAGGATACAATAAAGATACTGTACTGTGGGCAATGGGAACTGCGGTGTGAAGAACTAACAGCAATTCTGTGTGGCAATGCTTCCTGATGAATGCCAAATCCCAATGCTTCCCAGTTGCTGAGTTGACCGTGTAGTGATGTGGACTGTGGTCAAACTTCAAAGCAGTTTGGTTACATACTGTGAAGTCTGCTAGGGCTTTCACCAGTCTCTGCATCTTACACCATTTCTGTGAAGCTACACACTCGAAGAAGATCCTTTTCCCTATCCATCCTCTGTCCATTACTGGCACCAGAATACACCTATAGCACATTGCTAACTGTTTTTTCTTCAAGTGTAATTTTAGAGCTTACTGGGCTGGCCATTCTTAGACGCTGGTCTAAGAATCTGTCCCAAGATATATTTCCAAGTTACATATACTTTGCACACACTAAAAATTTAGATGCACAGTATATTCATAGCACCCTGTAACAACAGCAACTTGCTTAAGACTGTCATTGATTTTGTTGGTATCATAAATATCTCAGCAAAATGACATTGCAAGCCACACTATTATAATGTGGTTTGCTAATCCAGCAGTGTATTTTTCTAACTTTGTGATTTATGTCAAGGCTATATCAATCAAGGATTTTAAATGTATAAATCTAATTGTTTTTGTGATTCGCTTTTGTAGAGTGCACTGCATACTAGCTGCAATAGCACTCCAGGCTATGCATTTCCAGAGGATTACTGAACTTATTACTCTTCTTGGGTGGTTAAAGTCAGTCAGTCAGCCAAATACCTTTATAACACTACACACAGAGGGCCATATTTTTATGGTATAGTATATGAAAGAGATAATTTCAATGGATAACGGTCTCCCACCACTTCATAAATGCTAAGGCAAACCCAAGACTTTATTGTAAAAGGAAATTGATCTCAAGACAATGTTCTGTTGCAGTTGCTGAAGATCACAGCTATTTTATTACAATAGCTGCAGCCTACTATACTGCAGATGAAGGGGAGTTAGTTATTGTGGGCTTGAACCTGCAGAAAGAAGCCTGGAAGACTGTATGTGAAAGTGAAACAAAACTGCTTAGCGTGCACAAGCAGATAAAGGGCACTGGTTCTGTGTTAATAAATATTCTACCATGGGGCTACTGCACTACTCCTGTGTGCAGCTGTCGGAGGAACGGCTAACAGAGCACTCGAGCAGGATAGGCAGTATGGAGATAACGGATAAGGTCTGGGATGTGGTGAAGCAATGGGAGTTTTCCTCTTGGATCTTACAACCTTTGCTAGTTTCAATTCCTGAAGATGCCTTTTCATGCCATTTCTCAAGACGTAATGACTGCACATCAGGAAAACACAAATGGCTGTTTACGCTCCTTGCCCACGTCCCCACCCGGGCACATGTAGGTGGGCAGCACAGCTCGGACCAAGGCTTTGCATGTCCAGCAGCAGCACTCCTGCACTGGGGCTGCAGAAACTGGGCACAGTTACTTTTGCTAACATATTGTCTTCAGCTGGGGCTGCATGCTGTCCAATTAGGGGCCAATCTGTCTTAGAAATACATATTTGATGACATCCTGCCACTTGAGTAAGAGAAGGGAATATAGCAATTGCTGTACTGGGTCTGTAGGGTGGATCTGACCATGACCCCCACCAGGTGCTCAGCAGATGCTGGCGTACCACAGTTGGCAGATGTGGGATAATCTCCACTCCACATGCATTAGGCCTCATCCTGATTTCAGGCTTAAACTCTGAATCAAGAGGTTTAATGGCTGGATGGATTCCAATGGGCCAGTTTTATTTATGGACTGAATCGGGGATTGTCCACACAGCAATGTAAAAGTGGGGGGGCAGCATGTTTTGGCAGCACTAGGTTAGCACAGGGGCTACAGGCCAGGTCAAGAGAGTGGCCTCTTTATACCAAGGGCACTGGATGGCCAAGTTGGGCCCTGATCCTGCAAAATAATGTATTTAAAATAGCCCCACAAAGTTTCCCCAAGGAACTGGAGGATGTCCATGATATTTCCAGTGAGTTTTAACATTCCAGCCACCTCAGACCATAATGCATGCAAACAAGGGGACAAGCCCTTCCAGCGGCTGGTGCCAGGCACCTCCCTGGCCCTGCACCCCTGCCTCCCTGATGCTGTGGAGGGCAGGATGGCAGCTGTGCCCCCAAAGCCTCATGCCCTCTGGTGCCCTTCCCTCTTGATCCAGCTTGTAGGGAGGGACGGGAACTGACAGCTTTCCTTGATTCAAAAGCCCATGTCTGAAGTATGCGGGGTCTCTAGCACAGGTTTTGGAACAGGTTCAGACTGACCTGGTGATGCATATGGTGATGGGGCTTAAGAGATTGTTTTGCCAGATTTAGGTGATAAATCATCTTGCTTGGAGAAGTCCAGCAGGTACAGTAATACCAGACAGGTGTTTATTAATATTACAACCATATTTTCTCCCAGCGTTTGATCTTGCCAGCTCCTGATGTTGCCTCCTTAGCGGAGACAATTGTCAGCTGACACCTGATCCATCCTTTGCTTGGCACATGAATATCTTGTATTTTGCCTCCCCCCTCCCTGGTGCTAAAATAAAAACAGAAAGGGAGAAGTGGGGTTTACAAGGCTGTCGATGCTGAGCAGTGGGAAAGCTTGTCAAGGTTGGTCTGGTTCTCCATGCCAAGTGCACAGGGGCATAGACAGGGTGGGTACCTGGAGCTGGCAGACACGAGGGGGGACACAGGTGAGGGGACCCCTGACTTCAGAATGCCATAGTAGGATTGCAGCCCATGGAGGCTCCTTTTCAACCACTTGTTTCAGTTGATATAAGTGTCTTTTGCCCATGGAAAGAGATTAAAGCTATTAGATATGGGGTGGAGCAGGAAGTGTAGTTATTTACAGCTCAGTCTGGTAAAGATTTATCTGTGTGTTTGATTTTACACACTTGATCCAGAGTCTGGGGAGAGGTTGGTTTTAGAGGACTCCACGTCAGATGCACAAATGTTTCAATAACCCAAATGTGACAGGCATGGAGCTATAAATAAATGCCTTCATTATTTATTTTTTTTTTTCAGAACTGGGTACAAGCAAATTCAATTCTCACTCCTGTATCTATTTTACCTAAAGAACCCTTTATGAATATTTTTTGTAACCTTTTCCTAGCAATGTCTGTCCTGCTATCAGTATGTATTCAAATATAATTCTTTTCAGACTACCCAAATTGGTTTTTATTTTTGAAAAATACCCCAGTGTTAAGATGTAATTCTTAACATGCACGCTATATGTTAAACATATGGATCAATGAGGAATTTGCCCTTATGTCTTCCTTCCTGTCTATTTGAGGTACTAATGAATGTTTACAGCCCATCCTTGTTGCTATAATTAACTGGAATTTGGGATAAGCCCTCATGGTTGTTAACAGTAGAAGTAGATGTTTTGGCAATACAAAGGGAACTATTGGAATAAGTTTTTTTCATCATGGCATTCAGTTCTGCAACATTTAAAAGTTGTTTCCAGAGCGATGGAATGGGGGGAGGAGCAGAAGTGTGCTTGTGCCTTTAAGGGAAAAAACTAATTTTATTCATAATGTAGTAGCTTGATGAAACTCCATCATAGCTTCAAGTTTGTGGAGAGGTCAGCATTCTCTGAAAGGATAAACAAAGCCTAGGCAGTGTGCGTCCTGGGGCACTGCTGAAGGCATCTCATCGCTCTCAGCACCTCATTGCCGATGCAAAGCCTACCCAGGCTTGGTGAAGCCAGAGGTTTCACTATGGGATAGTTATTTGGTGTGTGGCATTAAATGACCTTCAGCAATGCTGGTTCCTTGCAGTAGCTAGATGAGTCACCAAATCCATGCCTGTTATCAACATGTTTGGTAAAGGCCTGAATCCTATGGGTTCCAGACTAGACCATAATGGATGGAGCAACTGAGCCTCTCCTCCTCCAAATAGCAACAGCATGTGAGTTACCAGCAGTGTAAGACAGGTGGGAAGTGAAGTAAAAAAAAGATCACTGTAACTGCATTAATCCACTCATTGAGTCACTTACTACAAGACTGATCCTGAGTGCACAGCCATATACCCACAGGAGGTTGTACAACGGAAGTCCTTCTTTTCAAGTGCCTATTCCACAGCCTTCAAGAGGATACTACCGCTGTAACCTAGAAGTCTGCAGCCATGAACCTATTCTGCAAACCTTAGGAAAAGGATGTATATCTTCCCCCTTCACTAGCTGCAAATAGAGCATTCATTTGTGTCTCTGTGTAAAAACTCTCTTGGAACTATTTATCTATGCAATGCAAAACATAAGCATGCACTACTGTCAGGACCTTACATGGTATATTTTTCCAGGAACAGCACATGTTTCAAAAATCACTGTTTCAGATGTCATCACAAAGTCACTGAATTACTGTAATTTTTCTTTTTCAGTATTAGTGATCTATAGACTATCAAAGAATAAACATATGTTTTTCTTTTAATACAGACTTAACAGTTGTGGAATGCTACGCTGTTATTACCCTAATTGGGTAAGATATCATTTTGGTGAGAGCTATAACCCTCTCCCTTTGAGAGGAACACTCTGCTATTTAATGTAGTTTGATAATGTAACTTTTTTAGCTTCTAGAGCCACAAAAGTGAAAGGAAATCATGCACAGGAGCTTTAAGGGCAAGAATGGCTGGCATTGCAGTTTACAAGAGTCTGTATATACTTCTTATTCTACTATTAAGACATGCCCAAGAAAAGACATGAAAATTATAAGTATAATCATCTGTTCTTCTGTTGTTATTGTTCTCATTTCTTTCAGATCTCACCTCAGAAATGGTATCTGATTCACTGACTTGATACTAGCCACAGTATTTGATGAACTGGCTACTTGCTAATATTTTTTCCCTTGTAAATCTCATACAAAGAAACTCCATCATAGTATTAAAAAAAATGTTTTAAACACTTTCAGTGACACAGGAAAATTCCACAAGACCTTTTATAAACAGGGAGAGAAATTAGCTGTAATTTTTAATTATGGGTTCTGTGTGGGATCACTTTTTTCTGACTTCTTTCTGACACTGCTTCTAAGGTTGCTCATTTGTCATTAACCAGGTAGAAGTACTCTTTTTTGTGTGTGATTTTAAAATGATGTATTTATAGACATAAATAATTTCAGGAGCCAAAAAAATGCCGGGGAAATTATTACTTCCAGTGCTAGTGTTGAAACAGTGCCAAGCCCAAAGTTTTGTAAATTAGGCTGTAAGTGTGAAATCCCTCCAGCTGTTAAAAGTATTCCATATCTAATTATATTCACAGTTTTTCAGACTACTCTCCCCATTTGGAGAATCCTGAAACTACATACTATGTGCCTGGAAGTGAGGGCCACATGCGTTCTGTGAAAACTTCCAAAATATAAAGAAAGCAAATAGTCAAAATAGATAAGCCACATATTTGTATGGTTTTGTCAGTGTTTTCCTATGTGGCTTGCTTTGTTTTCACAACATTTCTTTCTAAACAGAATTTACTGTAATGTGCCCACCCTGTCATTCCAGATGCCGTGAACAGTTACATGTAAGGAAGTATCTATTTTTTAAACTTATTTGTGCAGGAGGCTAAAACAACAGCTGCATGAGAGCAATGAACCTCAAAAAGGAGGAAAAGCTTGTTTGTAGTCACTGTTCCAGCCTTCAGAAACCAACTGTAAAAGCTCTTTGTGAGCACCAGAAAGTATTGTCAGAAAGTGAGGAGGTGCCCATTTTGGGGAATAACATAATGCCAGACTGATGGGAATTGCATTTTTTAAAATCTGCTAATAAACTTCCTGACTGTATCTGATCCTCTACATGTTCACACTGCAATAAAACTGATGAGTTAGCATCCCTTTCTCTTGTTAATAAAGATATTCAACACAGATATTCTTCTGAATGGGAGCCTAGCAATGTAAGCGTTAAACAAAAACAGTCCTACACCGTAAGAGCAGCAAAATGTCAGCAAGAGTGGGAAGATGTGAAAACCATTTGCCATCAAAAACATTTGCCATCATACTTTCCTTGTTCTCCTCCAGCTGAATTACAATTCTATATATTCCCTATGTAGAAACTTATATGGTGATACATATATATCAATATATATACATACAAATATCTGTATTTGTATATATGTTCCTTTGTTGTGCATCTAAAACTTTATGAAATCAACCGGTGTTCTCCAAGATCAAGGTTCCTGTTAAAGACTGTTCATTTGTAACTTTTGGTCTGAACATACCTACATTATTACATTGCATAAATACTTCAGTCATTTAAACTGGAAAAACAAACAAAAAAAGTCAGTCATTTACCTTATCTATTGTCCCATATCACAAATATAATTTTCCACTCAAAGGTCCTTTGAACAATTACCCTGCAGTACTTAATGACACATAAAGCTGGCAGCCTAGACAGTCTCACTCATTTTACAATCTAAATGGCTCAGTAGTTAAATGCGTTGAAACCAAAATATTGAAGAAAGACCGATTAGGTCACCCAAGTAGATTTGTGCTGCCTTGCCTTATCACAAGTAAACTACTTTATCACAAGTATATTATAACTAGCAGAGATGGCACCCCACCATCAAACACATGGAAAATCTACCATGTATTATCAGCAGAGATAGCTTTTTCCTCCTTTTTCCAGCCTCTTTTTCTCCAGGAGAGAGTGAATGTCCATCCCTGGCAAGGACATGTTCCACTGCTGTTTCCTTCTGTGCCCTGGGGTATGCCCTCTCCAGACCACTCATGGACCTGGAGCTGAGGTACCCCAGTGGGATCAAGCTGCTGATGGGTTCCAGCTCTGTAGTTCCCCAAGGCAGCCCAAGCCTCTGCTGCTCTTTGTTCTGCCTGGTGGGGGAAAGTGAGGAAGGAGAGCAGAGGCAGATGCTGGCAAGGAAAAACCAGTGTATAGAGAATGAGCACATGGGAGAGTCAGCCTGTGGTGTCAGTGGGGACCGGAGGAGGCACAAGGGCAGAATGTATGCTTTGGGGAATGTACCTGAGAATACAGGAGTGCTGCATTTCTTATTTTATGGAATAAATGTATATAAATGCACATATATAAAAGTTTGAAAAGACTTTGAAAACCAATGCAGACAGTAAGAAGAAATTATGAGAATTTTAAGTTGCTACCAGAAAGTGCCCTGCAGAGCAGAGAGCACATCTTCTTCCCATACCATGGTCCGGTGTGGAGTCACTGTGCTGTTCCCACGGGCCGTTGCTCTCCCCTCGCTGGTGTATGCACTGCCCGTGGCCGTGCCAGACAAACCTGAGGATAGTCTGAAGCTCAGTGAAAAGTGCGGTGGCTATCTACGCTCCTCATATGCATTAATCAGAGCTGAAAAATGCTTAATAATACATTTTGAGTTTTTCAGAACTTTCTGCCTCTGGCAAGGCCTGGAAATGTTGTGACTAATATTCTTTGGAAATCTCTGATCTGCAAAGGCTCACCACAACCAGGAAGCAGAGCAGTGTTAACAGCCATAGGAGCAGAAAATACTTTTACAACCTTCCATGACACATCTATGTGTTTTCACATAGCCAAGAACATAGCTAAGTCAGCGTTACTGATCTGCCTAAAGTTGGGCACAAGTGGAAAAGTTCTGAAGGTTGAAATGCTTCGAAGTAAAAATGTTCGGCACATTGACCCAAGTGTCCTTTTATTATTCAGTTGTTTCTATTCCACTGAGTGTGATACTCATTTGAAAATAAAATTCTAAGTAATGTGTTCCATCCCAATTCTGATTTTATTTTACGCTGGACTATAGTAACTTCTGAACAATCCTGTTGATAAGTCATTTTAACAGTGAAATTAGCAGAACACAGAAATTACCAGTTTTCATGGTAATTAACACATTTTTGTGAAGGATCTCTGATAAATCATTTTCAGGTAGAAAATATTCAGGCAGTCAATTAAGAGAACTGGAGGTAGAAAGGTTGTTCTTATTTTAATGATCTTATTCTATTTTAGAATCTCCCAGCCGTGTTTTTACATTCAAACTCACAATATTTATTTTGCTTTCCATGAGTCCCATTCATTTATAAAAAAAAAAAATCCCCAAACCACCACCAACATATACATCTGGACTACAAAACCACAGCATTCCAGGCAAAGCCGAGCGACTGTGCCGGCAGTGCACCCAGTCAAGCTGGCAGCATAGTCCTGCCGAAGGGCCGCAGGAGTGCACGCATACACTGCGCAGTCAACATAAAAGCACTACAAAGTTCATGCAAATTAAGTCTGCTTGATTGTTGATGATCAGCTCAATCTAACACATGGTATATTTGGTAGTTTTGGTTACTTATTTATGAATAAGATCGTTGGAAGGCTTTTGGTTTTTATTTTTTTCTTAATTCTAAAATGCACAGCTTCACTGCTGCTGCTGTGGTTAATCATTGTCAGACTGGGATTGCCTTGATTGGTTTGCATGTATTACATTTCAGTTTTCTAAAAGGGTATATTATTTATTTGCTTGCCACAAACTATAAACACCCATTGAAAGTGTAGATAAGGACAACTGTACAAGGCAATAACCTGCTATAAAACATTTTATAAATAAAAGTACTTGAAATAAAGGTACCTAGAGATGCTGCACCTAGTAAACTAGACTGATGCCCTAAGGTTTCAAGGACAGTAGCTGGGGCAGTTAGGTGAATTAACGATGCTCAAGCTCCTGTCCAAAAGCTCTGTGCTCAAACCCTGGACAAGATGAGGCAGGAAGTTTTCCCCAGGAACAGGCATCAGGCCTCCAGCTTTGAAATGTGCCTGCCATTTACAGCATCCCATGCCAATGACAGTTCTCCAGAAGACCTGAAAAACAGGGATGTCCACAGGAGCAGGACGCATATGAAGACTTCTAGCTAGGCTGAGCAGCAGGGAAGTTTGAAACCAGTAAGCTCTTTCTTCATCCATTCACATCTATGAATGGGAATTAAAAGTTATTACTTGGCATTTCCTTGGATTTATTTACGTATCCCTTTATTTTGAACCTTGGGAAGGCATGGATCTTTAGAAGAGAGTGAAGAGCAAAACGTGACATGCTAAGCATTGCAGGGCAGTCCCTCTCTGATGAAGGCCACAGTTTCTGATTTCACAAACATTTTCTAGATTCAGTTTGTTTTCCAGTCTTGTTTGCTGAGCTCTGCAGAAGCTGAAATCCATGCTATGAGCTAAAGAGGCAAATTATCATTTCCAAAAGTGTAAAAGAGATCTAGAATGCATTTCAGTAGCTTGCAGTGAAAATCTGATGACCTTCGGGAAGTACTCTGCAAGCTGGTTCTTGCCACAGGAGCATGGTGGGGACATGCCCATGCTCTAAATCCAGTCCTCTGAGAGTGCAACCTCCTTCCAGCTGATGCCATGTCCTGTAAGACTTCTTCATAGCTTAACCAAGCTCCCTCTCGCATGCTGGTGCTTCTTTGGCTTCAAATGTTCCCAGTCATCACCAGATCTGCCCAATGGAGTTGCAGATGAGCTGAAATCATGGCATTAATACACCCTACAGGAGTACAGCTTGTCAAGGATCTTCCCTGTCTTTTCTTGTCTATATTTATCTGTGCTGTCAAAACCAGGGAGATTTTTATTGTCAGAGGCAAATATTGTGAACAAACTCACAAATCTCTGTATTTAAAAAGGAACATTTTCACAAAGGAACAAATGAATTCAATATGGATTTTGGAGCTTGAGTGCTTTCATTCATTTCATTTATTTGTGAACCATTCTTTCTCAGGCCAGAAAGCATAATGTCAAGGTGCATGAAAACTGTACTGTTAGCCCAAGAGGTTAAGCTACTACATCTCACTGTCCTTCCTGACAATGATCCTCCTTCTGCTTGGACAAAATGACACATTGTGTTGGCAACACCAACACAGTTCCTGTTAGGGCAAGAGTAATTCGCCTTTCTGCTTTTCACTCTGAGTGTCCAAAGGTGAAAGGATCATCTACTTCTCAGTGCTCAGCATCCTAGATTAAATGAGATGGAGACCAAAGTATGAAAGAAAGCATTTTAACAGGAAAGTATTAAAACTGCAAGAGATCTAGTGGCAATATGAACATGAAGAATTTAGTTTTTCAAGCATGTAAATACAGTCCCAGGTACAATGCATAATTTAATAATTAGGCCACTTCATCATATCTGATATTAAGTTTGTGAACTGGAACAATAGTACCATAGGCAATTTAAAAGTGCATGTCATAGAAGATACCCTCCCATAAGAGAGAAGAAAGTATAATTGTCATGTATGCTACTTTTTGCAGCCAGAAAACAAAATGCTACCACCTAGGCCAATGCTCTCTTAATTTGCTTCTTGACCACCATCACCTGGGGATGAAGAAAAGACACTATTAAAACAGAAGTGCTTCAATGCCTGGGTAACTGAACCTGTCAGAATTAAAATCTGCAACATTTGGATATAATGAAATAAATTTTGATTGAAGTCAGAATGAAAATAAAAACATAGTCTGTAAATCAAGCTGTTAAAAATGTCTTTAGGTTATGGAAACTAGATTTCAATTCCTTTTAGTTCAGATGTTAATCTTTACATTCCAATATATAAAGTATAAAATCAAAGATGTATTTTTATGGTAAAACTCAAAAGCACATGTATCTTGTCATTCACGTTGGAAACAAAATGTTTTTAAAATTAACACATTCCTCACAAACTTTTGTTCTTGACAGAGCAGCATATGTATTAAAAAAATTTATAGCTAGAACTGGTATGTAGCTACGCATAGCCAGAATACAAATTCACATGACTTTGCCTTTTGCCATGTATGTAGATATTTCTCCTTTCTGTAACATATGTTTATGCCACTTTCTTTAAATTTGCAAGTGTTACATCCCAGTCCTGCCACTTGTTCTGTATGAACGGGTTATTGCACCTATGTATCCTTTGAAGTCATGCCTGCTTAATAGATTAGTCAAGCATATGTGACAAATAGATTTTCTTTATGAAATACATTATCTAATAAATCTTTCATAGATGACAAAATCATTGGTGTATTTCTAGTTGGCGTCAGTCTTCCTCTGAGATCAGAAAATGAATGTTTTGATAAAATAATCAATCAAATAGATCATAACTTTTTCTGTTAAAGTTTAGTGTGTGTATTAACCCTTACTAGCGTAAGGGATAACAAAAAATCTTTTCCTGGATTTTAAAAAATACTTTCAGCACCAAAGAACTGCATCCATTTGAAACCTTACAAGGCCATTTTTCATGGGCAATGAAAGTGTAATTGCTTCAACATTTACATATTTGGCAACTGCTATGGTGAGTTCTTAGAGCTTTGGAAAATGGGTAATGTAGAAGTTCTCAAACAGAACATAACAAGTCATAGGATAAATTAAACTATAAAACTACTCTCAATTTGAAACATAGCAGTTAACTTTAAAGGAAAAAGAAGAGAGGAATTTTATTCCGTATGTTATGATGATATTCATGTAGAATAGGTTCTATATAGCTTCTATTAAATAGGCTCTATTGATGCAGATAGGTTTTATATGTCCTTAATTAGATAAAATGTTTGCTTCTTTGAGAACTTTTTTTCTGTGCTGAGTAAAATGTAAAGACCTGTAAAGAACATGGAGAAATGCAGTACTCCCTCTGAGGTTTACAGTGATTAAGTTTGCAGGAGGCATCAGAAATGGGCAGATCCTTTACAATGCTAGAAACTGGGAAGCGCTTTCCTGTTCCCAGATGTAGTAAGTTCTACAAATCCTGCCCAAAGCTGGGGCACAGTTGTGCATGGGGTCCCAGGATGAGACCCTGTGCACAGGTTCCCCTGAGAGTCACGTCCCCTCCTGCCATGTAAAGCTGCAGCATCATTCCTTCTGCCATATGCAAGTGGTCTGCAGCTGGTCCCTCACTTACTGCTCAGTGTATATAGAATTGTACACGTGGGATGGGGATTGACTGTCTTCACTCAGAACACCAAAGTGCACTGTGTATGTCTAAGCTGGTTGTGCTTTCTGTTTATCTTGTCCTGGGATAGCTTTCTCAGGTAAGGAAGATGATTTGCCTCTGCTTATTTATTTGTACTGCCCATAAAGGAGGCTTGATGTGGCTAGGCAAGAGCTGGGCTGTGCCAGCATTAGCAGATATGTCAATGCAATAGGAACAGACCAGGAGACCAGTTTTGGTGCTCAGGCTCCAGCACAGCACTGCATGCAGTTCAGGGGGGGTCGCTTCAGCTCATGCTTGTAGTTCAGAGTTGTCGAAAGGACCAGTCTGGGGTTAGCATCCTTGTGTCCCCACTAGGGGTTGGAAAGCATTTTGGTCCTGGAAGTAGAGCTTCTGGTCTCGTTTTCCTCTAGAGAAATCCAGCTCCAACCTACAGAAACTGCTCTGCAAACCAAACCAACGTGCAATAAGGGGCAATAGTCAGAGGATTCACTTCAAAACCATGCTGCTGCCTGCAGCCAAAATGCTGATGTAAGCACAGCCTTAGCCAACCAACTTTCACATGTCTAAAGCTATGTGAGGTAAATCTTGCCCAACGAAGGTAAGTTTGAACCTTACCTAAACATCTGTCTTCTCATGGATGCATTCTGAGACAACCCAAACTAAAGTGAAAGAGCACCACCTTTTTTTAGGTTTAGCTTCTCCAGCTGCTGCAGCCTGTCCTTGCCATGATCAGCTGAGGGGATCTAGAAGCCAGACACTTTTGGGAGGACCTTCAGGATAAGCAATATTCCTGACAGTGAAAGAAAAGCAATGAGGAATTGAACAGACCATGCAAAGATAAGGATCGATTATAAATGTCCCATTATACTTTAAAGTACCTGTTCTCACAAATCATCTGAGGGGAGGGAGAAATTTACATTTATAAATATGTATGGGACACAGGCACTTAATTTAAGGCACGGAGGACTCTCTGTGTAAAACATGGATTTGAGCTGAAGTTACATAAAATCTTAAGTAGCAGTTTTAATTTCTCACTCATCCTTCCTCCACCAAATAAAACATCTTAATGTAATTACAGCGAAGCGATGAAAATAACTTGTTGGAAGAGATAGACAGCTAAGGCGGTGATCTGCAGCCTTTATCTCGCCAAACTGTACTTTCTAAGCCTATACTACCAGAGACTTTCTTGGAAACTGCATACATTTGTGTGTACACATGCATAGCTGTGTGTAACAGAGCCCTGGATATTAGATTACATCAGCATATTCTTATCTATCTGCTATGGTCTCTGCATCTTTAGAATAGGAAGATGTATTCTTGTATCTCCTTCTAGGATAATTTGCAAGGGTGCTTAGGCATAGGAAAAGGACTTTAGTTCCATTTGAATCATAATTTTTAAATTTGAAATCTCTGAGCATGATTTCATCTTCTCTAGTAGGCAGATCAGCTATTTATACACACACAATTGCATTTTCCTTTATCTAAGAAATATGCCATGTTGTGGTCTCTGGCTGCATGGCCCAGCCCAAGATTCTCTGAAGCCAAGAAAAAGTAATTCTTTTATTTGGCAGCAGCAGGATCAGGCTCAGACATAAAAAGTAATGAAAAAAAAAAGTCTTTCCTGTAGAATTGCTGGTCTCGCCTAAAGAAAGTAGCACTAAATATTTCACAAGAAAGCCTGATGCGGCAATCTAATTTTAGACATGATGTAATAGGACCGTGCTAAACAACAGGAGAGAAGGAGGGGAATTAAGGACAGGAATAAAAGTAATAAGAGCATGCATTTCTCCAATCTTGTTATTTGTGCATAGTGGTAGCTCTGCTGACTGTGAGGATGTAGTTATTAATTTATTTATTTATTTAGCATTTATTTTGTCATATGTACTAATAACCCATAGAGGCTATGTATGACTACTGTTGCGAAACTTACTTTCTCCTCCTTTCCTAAAGGACAGTTTCTTTACAGGTATAATGAAGTAGATAGATACGATACATAAGGTTTGCTGGACATTGGTGTGGACTTTCTCTGCCAGGTTGTGTTCAGTGCCCACTATCCAACAACATCTGCTACATGTACACGGCAGACGGAAAGCAGGAAGCAGAGTGGGGCCAAGCCTTTAGGAAAGCCTTATCCTCCTCTCATTTGCGAGGTTACAAAGCGCAGCCTTCAGCTTAGTCCTGGAGATGGGTACGAGGAGCAGTGGTTGCAGAGGACCTCACAATGGGCTTGGCCATCATGGACAGCTGGCCAGGAAGCGGACAGGGAGTGGAGGCTGCAGGCATGTGGGATGCAATGTGGAACAGCACTAGTACCCTATAGACCAGTAAAAGCACTACTATCATGGCAGCTACAAATCTCTGTTTCCATTCCTGGGGGTGAATAATGCCAGTTTCCACTTGCAAAATAAACCAGTCTGTTCTTCAAATGAGCCTGTGTTCCCTGCCTGCATCTACAGCAAGCGTGCACACTGGATTAAAGGCTCAGTGTGGCTCTCACAATGTGGGAGATGATGCTTTGCACAGAAATACATGAAACAGCATTCTTTCTTCAAGTGGATTTTGCAGTTCTCTGCAAGCCAGATCAAACATTAATAACGTTCTATCAACATTTCCATATGTAGATGTTTTTATCAAACCACATTCTCTTTCATTGTTATTTTTCAGTAATGCTTTAGTCTCTCACACGTATACATATTGAGCAAAGTAAATAGCAGTGCAGCTTTATGAAATGTTACTTAACATTTATGAGTGTTTTTTAAAGTTTCTGATTTTGTGACTCTTGCCAGTACCAGTAAATGTGTTTGAAGTCCTTCACATGTTGCTTTGTTTATAGTAGAAACACCAGATTTTGCTGAGGAGCACATCTCCCTATTAAAAAATGTTTTGTTAAATAGTATATTAATAGGGAGTACATCTCCCTATTAAAAAAAAAAAAAAAAAAAAAGTTTTATGAAATAAAAACCTTCAGAAGAGTCAGTTGCTCCACAACAGTTGTGTGCAAGAAAAAAAAACGTTCGTGTCCATTTTCGCTAATGACCTCATGAGTTTTGCTAGTTAAAACTGAAAGCAAAGAAACCAGGACTGATGCTTAACTGGCAAGAAGCCAGTACAATGAAATTAATAACATATGTTGAAGAACCCATTTGTAACAATTTTTCCATTAAAAAAAAAAAAAAAAGTGGCAGCTTAAAACCACTGACAGGACTGTCTTTTCTTTTTTCCTCTCTTTCTCTTCTTCCCTCCCCCCTTCTCCTTTACTACATGGGACACTTTGGCTTATGTCCAACTGTGTGGTACCAAACTTGTCTCAGAGTTCAGATTAATGTTTTATGCAATTTTAAGTGATCCTCTTGCAGCTGCTGCTCAGGGGAATATTGTAGCGAATGTGTTTGCTCTGAGGACCTGGTGGCAAAACCACAGATGCAGCAGCCTCCCCTTGGCAAATAACAGATGTGGCATATGCTGGGCTCAGCCCATCCTCAGCACTTACCTTACCCCTGAGCAATGTGTGGGGCACTGCCCCAGCATGCTGCCATCCAAACACAAATTCAGCTGTAAAAGTCTGGACTTGTGAGGGTTTTGGCTGGATTGTTCTCTGGTGAATTCATTCTGCAAGTGAATCTTATTTATTGATACCTGCAGTTCAGGTGGAGAAGTGAGGACCTTGGACCGGGGGAGGTTGCCTCTGTCATTACTCTCTGGAATAGGTCACCTCCCTGTATTTTGATCTTCCTTCTCAGCCACTGTCTTGTTTTCATTGTTGTTGGGTTTGACTTTTTTCCCATTCCCTCTAGAGACTGTATGGTATGTCCTTTGGGGCAAAGCACTTTCTTTTGCTAAGTTCACTGTCAGATTTTCTGTGTGATTTTCTGTGTGAAACTCCAGGCACGCTGGGGCTTCCTGGCACTGCTGGGATTCTCCCACTAAGAAGGTTGGGCATCTACAACGGGATGCACAAGCCAGAAATGGTTTTGGTTGTTAGAGCCAACAGAAGGGGAGCATCGTGTTTTGAGAGATTGCTGCTTGGGATACAGGAGACACCTTGGGTTTTCAGAGTGGCTATTGAGTTGGAGAGGTGCTTTAAGGATATCCTCGTAGTTTTTAGTTGGGCACAGGGAATGACAGGAGAGGAGGATTCCCAGCTGTGAGAGTGCAGCTAGATGCCAGGTGGGGAGACACTGCCTGGAGGTAACTAGATTATGTATGGGGCAGTGATGAGTGAGCTGATAAGGGAAGGGAATGAATGAAGCCATGGGTGTCCAACAGGTTGGAGGTACTGAATGGCACTGAAGATGATCCAGGAAGGGAACCAGCACTGCACAGTGGGTGGAGACAGCAAACAGGCAAAATAAGGAAAAAGAGTTAAAGTTGCCAGATACTACTAAGAACTGAAAGTTTTCTAGGCAATTAGTGCTCATAGTGAGCTGGGAAAACAAGTTAAAGCCTTTGTAGGAGTAGACTGAATTACTCTTTGTGTAATCTTACTGACTTCAGTGGATTGTACAGGGTGGTACTGTGCTGCATTTGGCCCAAAAAATCAAAATACAGTTAAGTGCAGCTATCATGCTGTGCCCTGACTTGGAAAGAAATTGCAGGGATTGCGGCTAGGAAAATCTTCAGTCATCAGTTCATTGTATGACTTCAGTAGAAAAGGAAAACAGGTGGAGCAGAGTGGGGACAGAAGACTGAGTATATGAATGAGGAGAGAAATCCAAATTAGTTCCAGTGTTTGGAGACTGTATGAGGTGCTAGATCCATTTCCTCCACAAAACTGGACACTTTGGGTCTCCTCACAGAAGGTATACCATTGCTCTGGAGATGGGACAGTGCTCAGGAAACATTTGAGAGACTAAAGCTGTTTTCCACTGGAGAAGGAAAAACAAGATAACAATGTGCAGGATTTTTATAGCTGGTGACCTGCACAGCCTTGGTTGACACCTACAAATATAATTTCTGATAGAAGGTAATAGGCACAGCAGGTGTTTAAAAATATACTTAGCACCAAGAAGAATGGAAACTTTTTAAAAAGTTTGGCTGGTAAGAAGGTGTCTAGATCACAGGTTAATCACAGCAATAGCTAACCTAGCCATCTAATATTGTTTTATATTTGCATTGCATCCTGGCCAAGGTGCCAGTCAGTTACAGAAATGCCGCTGCACTGAACCCCGCGCACAGACTTACAGAATGTGACTGTATAGGCTGTACACTACATTTTATTAAGAGGTGGTTGAAAATTAGGTGCAAAAATGACAATACAGAAAAAAAAAAGTACTTACAGAAATGTTTAAAGCACAAAGTGGGTGCAGGGTTGAGGACGTTTTGAAAAGGTGTTGCTTTTCAAAAGGGGTATGTAAGCAAACTCTGGGGGTTAGGTATGATATATTTACAGAGGCACATGCTATAGTGTCTAGGCATACAAGTCCACTTTCTCTTCACTTGTGACTTATTGTGCATATTCAGGTTTAAGCCACATATCTGTTAATTTTGAACCTGCTTCTTATTGTTATTTCCTGGGTTTATTACTGAATATCTGATATTCTGTCTTAGTCAGAATGGGTATCTTATGGGTAAAAAGCTGGCTGGATGGCCAAGCCCAGAGAGTGGTAGCAAATGGAGTTACATCCAGCTGGTGGCCGGTCACAAGTGGTGTTCCCCAGGGCTCAGTGCTGGGGCCAGTTCTATTTAATATCTGCACCAACAGTCTGGACAAGGGGATCAAGTGCACCCTCAGTAAATTTCCAAATGACACCAAGTTGGGTGGGAGTGTTGATCTGTGGAGGGCAGGAAGGCTCTGCAGAGAGATCTGGACAGGCTGGACTGATGGGCCAAGGCCAATTGTGTAAGGCTCAACAAGAAGAAGTGCTGGGTCCTGCACTTGGGTCACAACAACCCCACGCAGCGCTACAGGCTTGGGGAAGAGTGTCTGGAAAGCTGTTTGGTGGAAAAGGACCTGGGGGTGCTGGCTGACAGCCGGCTGAACATGAGCCAGCAGTGTGCCCAGGTGGCCAACAGTGTCCAGAATTGTATGAGAAATAGTGGGTTTTTTTCTGTATTGTCATTTTTGCACCTAATTTTCAACCACCTCTTAATAAAATGTAGTGTACAGCCTATACAGTCACATTCTGTAAGTCTGTGCGCGGGGTTCAGTGCAGCGGCATTTCTGTAACTGACTGGCACCTTGGCCAGGATGCAATGCAAATATAAAAGAATATTAGATGGCTAGGTTAGCTATTGCTGTGATTAACCTGTGATCTAGACACCTTCTTACCAGCCAAACTTTTTAAAAAGTTTCCATTCTTCTTGGTGCTAAGTATATTTTTAAACACCTGCTGTGCCTATTACCTTCTATCAGAAATTATATTTGTGCCCAGGTGGCCAAGAAGGCCAACAGTGTCCAGAATTGTATGAGAAACAGTGTGGTCAGCAGGACAAGGGAAGGCATCATCCCTCTGTACTTGGCACTAGTGAGGCTGCACCTCAAATACTGTGTTCAATTTTGGTCCCCTCACTGCAGGAGGGACATTGAGGCGCTGGAGCATGACCAGAGAAGGGCAATGAAGCTGGTGAGGGGTCTGTAGCACAAGTGTTATGAGGAGTGGATGAGGGAACTGGGGCTGTTTAGTCTGGGGAGGAGACACAGGAGGAACCTTATCGGTCTCTACAACTCTCTGAAAAGAGGTTGTAGGCAGGTGGGTGTTGTTCTGTTCTTCCAGGTAACAAGCAACAGGAGAAGAGAAAACAGCCTCAAGTTATGCCAGAGGAGGTTTAGATTAGATATTAGAAAAAATTTCTTCACCAGAAGGGTTGTCAAGCATTGGAACAGGCTGCCCAGGGAGATGGTGGAATCGTCAGCCCTGGAGGTGTTCAAAAAACATGTAGATGTGGTGCTTAGGGACATGGTTTAGTGATGGACTTGGCAGTCCTGGGTTAATGGTTGGACTTGATGATCTCAAAGGTCTTTTCCAACCTAAATGATTCTGTGGTTCTATGATTCTAACCAAATGTCTGGCTTCAGGAGTCAGTTTTTGCAATTTTCAGCAGGAAGGTGAAAAAATTTATTTCTAGGTGCATATGCGTTATCATATATGAGTTATATGAAGCTCTGTGAAAAATGGGCTTCCCAGTTTTGCCATCAAAAAGTGAAGGAGGTTGCTACTTTGTGTCAAACTGAAACAGAAATTTTGGGCAAAATGATAAACAAGGAAATGAAATAAATGATCGTTTGTCTAAATACAAAGATTTAACAAAACACAGTGAAACACCTTCAGATGGATAAGCCCATTATTTTATTTCAGCTTAGCCTTCATTATGGGCAGAAAAAAACTGGTCTCTGAAGCAAATCCAGTGCTTTACAATTTTTTAACAAATTCCTATTTTGCAGCCAAAATTATTGATGGAATTAAATCTTGATGATTTGCAAATAAACTCAGCTCCCCAAAACTTCATTTTTTTTCCTGACAATTACTCAGATTCCTTTTCTCTCAAATTTAATTTAGAGTTTTTAAGATAAACATAATTGAAAACTTGACCTCATTCACGTCAACTGCCAAATGCCATTGACTGCAACATGGTCAACATTTTGTGTATGTGGTGAATGACTCATTACAGAGAGCTCTGCTCAGTCATTGTCTGTCCTCATCTCCTTCAGCTGGTCATGGAAAGTACAGGCGCAGCACTTGATTCCTAGTACTCAACTTCCAAAGTTAAATTAATCCAACTTGTAAAAGGAACTCTGTAGAACAGCCTTTTCATTTTCAAAGTAGTTAATTGGATGAAAATGAAACTGAGACTCCATTATTCTGCGTTTTACTTTGGCAATTTTAGCCCCCTTTTTTTTTCCCTTTACTTGAAAAATGAATAACATTAACTTACATTCACAGATTTGCAAATCTCTCTTTTATATAACCATTAAAACAGTTTTTCTTAGACTTCTGCACATTACATAAAACTGTTTTTATAACAGTAATTTATTAGGTTAAGTTGGAGAGCTTTTACTACTCTTTATATAAAAAGACTGGGCTGATTTTGGTTCTCTTTAATGTGGCCCTTTAGATGTAGTAGCTCTGACATTCAAACTTGCTTGGAATGTATGCCCAGTAGCTTGGTAATGTGCAAAATATGCCAGAAAAGCACCATTCCTTTCAGAAAAAAGGGCATTGTGCTCTCTACTTTTTGCACTATGCATAGCCCAAGGATTCAAAATGCCATGTGAGTGTCCATGGAAGAAGGGTGTGATGCCTCAAAAGATAGTTTTTGTGGCCTTCTGTGCTGATACAAATCTGCAGGCCACAGTAAAAAGGCTGGGTCAAACAGGGAAGTGATCTGCTAAGAAGAAAGGCTGAATTATATTACGTGCTTGAAAAGGTGAAGATGCAAAAAGGTAGTCAGCTGTTAAGAGTTCTGGCGGCAAGAGAAAAGTTCATGTAAATGCATTTTGCCACCCTCCCATAGGAATCCCCTATGCAAAGTCATGTCCTTTCCACCTTACCTATAGGACAGCCTGCAAGAGACAGCTCTGTGTCTGTCAACAAGTAATTGATCTCACTAGACCTGTAAGAAATTACACAGTGATCAAGTTAGGAATATAATTTAGGTCTATCAAGTAATTGGCAAGCACTCTGCAATGATCCAGTCTTCCTTTCTTTGCATACATAATTTTAAGGACAGAATATTCTCTTTGACTCAAATAATTTAGCCTGGCTCCATAATGACTTTGTAAATCCAGAATGAGGAGACATTTCCAAATAGGATTTTATTATTATTGCTATTGCTAATTGAAGAAAAACAGGAGTGCAACATGGAATTTTTTTAATTTTTTTCCCATGGCCAAGTCTGAAACGAAACATTGAGGTGAAAAAACATAATTATGTGCAATTATCCAAGACAGCAAAAGTTTTTGTGCCTTCAGGCTTTTAAGATATTCTTTCCTTTCTTCATTTCCTTTCTTTCAGGATGGGAGAGCACAGAGAAGACTGTTACTCATTCAGCATCTCTGTGGTGAAGTCCAGCACAAGACTGTCACAGGAATCAGAGGCCATCCTGGGGCTGAATGAAAATCCTAGTATGATCAGAGCTGACTACATTCCCTTTAGTGGTGAAGCTGGCATAAAACTTTTGCCCTTCAAGAATTTCTACAGTTTTGCAGTTTCCAACTTTCCTTGTGTTCTTTCAGTTGTTTGTGGGGTTGTACTTTAAAGTTGGATCAGTGAGGTGATAATAGTTAAAAAGAAGCCCTTAATTTTAATGTTTACTGAGCAGTACTTGACTCTAATCATCACCTACTCTTCCATTTTTGGGGCATCTGTTTGACCTGGACATCAAAGACACAATGTGCCATCACCTCCTGTGGTAGAAAACCATTTCAGAGCTAAAATTGTGCAGGGAGCTGGAAAACACAAACTTGTAGCCATGTTTTCAGCTTTTGATATTGTGTGTTGAACGATTTAATGAGATGTTTGTGGGTTACTTTAACTGGGGCTGAATTCTGGCTCGCACTTCTTTGTGGTCTGTGTTGTAAATATGGAACCAAGCTCTCCAGAAGCAGAAGTCAGTGCTGCACAGCATGCATGATCTAACATTAGGTTTAAGTCATTTTAACTTTTGCTGAACTCTGTTAACTAGCCATTTTAGGGCAAATCTGCTATAAATAATACAATTTGCAAGATGTAAATCAAAGTTGCAAATACTCACTTTAACCATTCAGCCTAACAAGGAATCAACACTGCATACTGTAGCTGAGATGAATATCTAAATTAATAGGAATGCCCCTACAGTTCAGCCTTACAGATCAAATTGCCTGGCAGCAACTGTAAAGCAAAGTGAAAGATTGAGATAAAATATAAGTATATTCATTCTCTCTGGCTTTTGAAATTGCTGAAAATATGAAAAGTGATAATGAACTTTATAAGCACTTCCCACAGTATTTCACAGTCTGTATTTCATTTTTGTGCTATAGTAAGTCTTTTCAGTACCAAATACTTGATTGGTTTTGTGGGTGATTTATTTGTTTTTAACGTGAAATTCAGGACTTGACTAATACACCTCACCACATTGTTCTAAAGTGAGCTACCCTTTAAAGGAGCACAGCAAGATTTATCATAGAAGTTGTGAGTTCTATTGCTTTTTAAAAGCGAAGACATGGGGTGAGGGTTTCTTTACTAGACTGAAATTAAATAAATGCTGCATAAAGATACAGATACTAAAATGGAAAAAAACCACAACACATACTGAAAAGCAAGGCCTGTTTCATTTAAATTTTTTTAGGTCAAGAAGTCCTTCCATTAAATATAATTTTGCAACCTCTGAATTCAGTTTGAACTGAAACAGTGAAGAACCAACCAGTGTGAATGAGGATGTTATAATATTACTGCTTTAGTGCTTGAAATGCTATCTACTGTTTTTGATGGAAGCATCCTGTACAAGCATGGCGTCAATTTTATTTAATTCAGTCCCTTACAGTTTACACTAATAAAAGCTGTAGCTTTGTTAATATCATGTTCAAGTAGGTAGGCAGAGCTAATCATGCCTCCTAAAGCAATGTCTTGCCTCCCAGAAGCTGAGTCTTTTTCCACCGTCACAGAAATGGCCTATCCATACAACCCTCCAGTGTACCTGCAATGACTTCTGCGGATTCATCTAGAACTCAGACTTGTCCTTACATCCTTGAGCAGGAAAACAGTCCAGGAAAAGGCAGTGCCATTTGGCAGCTCTGTTGTGCAGTACACATGGATTTACATGGGGGGATGTCGGGGGGTGTGGGATTGTAACCAAAAGTATAGCTTCTGAACTCAAAACTACGAAAAAACCAAATGTAAGGGATTTTCTCATTTGCACCTTTGATGACTTACAAAGACTTGTGGCACCATTTCCACAAAGCACTTTGGCATGCGGCCAGTTATAAGAGAGCAAGTCCCCCTCTACTCAGCAAAGCACTTGAGCGCATGCTTAACTTCAACCATGTTAAATGGCTACACTGAAGTCAAATGAATGTAAAATGATTTAGAGTGAGACTTAAAGTTAAATCCATGTTTCATAGATTGATAGCATTTAAGGCCAGGAAGAATGACAATAACCATGTAGCGTGACCTCCTTCATAACACAGGACCAAAGAATTTTGCCAAGTGTTCCCAACATGAAATCCACTGCTGCTGCCTGAACTGTAACTGCACATTCAGAAAGACAGCCAGTTTTGATTTAGAGACTTCACAGCAGAGAGAAACCATTGTATTCCTAGGTAAGATTTTTTTTCAGCAGTTAAGATCTTTCATTGAAAAGAGCTGTGTGCTTGAATGCTAATTTGAATTTGCTGAGATTCAGCTTCCATCCCTAACGACCTTTTCTGTTAACCTAAAAAGTCAGATTCTCTAGTTTTCTTTCTAGAGAAGTATTCTTAAGCCATCATTATATCACTTCTTATTCTCCACTTTTCAGTGACTAAATTAAGGTGTTTTTTTCCTCTCACTTCTGTTACTGAAGTTGTGTTTGTAGCTTTTTTCTGAACATTTTCCTTATTATCAACGCTCTACTTAAATGCATACATCAGAAGTGGACAGAGACATCCTAGTAATGATCTTACTAGTTGTCCGTAATCTGTTGTAGTAAAAGTCCTTTGTTTCTATCTGGTAGTCTTCTCCCCTACACACATCCAGGACTGCATTTGCTAGTTCAGCCTCTGTGTTGCCCTGGGAGCTCTTGCTCATCTGTTTGCACAGCAAAACTACTAAATCCTTTTCTGAGTCACTTTATGCCTAAAGGCTGCTGACCGTTCTGTAAATCTAATCCATAATTTTCATTCTTAATTAAAGATCTTGATTAACCATCTCATGTGGCATTTAGCAGTGATACAGGTGAGCCCAGTTCACTAATCAACCCAGATTTCTGTGCGGTACTGGTATGTCATCATCTTTACTCATAACTACCAATTTTGGTATCCTTTGCAATGATTTTGCATCTTCTTCTATACCCTTTTAAAGACCTGAATCTTTAAACAACAAATCCATGCTAGAAGCATGTCTATTTAATCATTATTTATTATGTGTATTCACTTTTTTGAGATGCATTGCCCACCAGAGGGGAGAAATAGAAAGTAATGTATGCTATGCTGTTTTGCATAAAAATAAAGTTGACTAGTCCCCAGTGTAAAAGAATGAGCCAATAAAATACACAATGAAAAGCAAAATAGACCATAAAAACTCTTTCTTATTAATTAATAGTGTTGTTGGCAGATTTTTCATCCTGATGTTAGTTATTCATGTGACCTGCCTTAACAGTAACTATTTCCTACAGCTTTCATCACATGGCTTTCCATGAGAAAGTGAATTGTGTGATTGTGTGAGTTTTCCAGATTTAGGGGCTTCAGTTAACATTATGGAAAAGGGCTTTTAAGAATATGTGGAGATTTAAGAATCAACTGATTTCACTGCAGATCGCTGGCTGAAAAGGGACAATGTGCCAACGTCACAAGTGGTTAGTTTTTAATTGTCTTTCTTAAATGTGATTATTACCCAGCTGGCTGCTTTGCCCTTTCACTTTCTTTCTAAATTAGAATTATTGACACAAGAAACGAAATGGACTTTCACATCATATGTGAAAAACAGGCTCAATCCTAACTGACTCAAGCCTATTTATGCAATCTTTCTTTAACTGCTGAGTCTCATCGACTTCGATATATGAACAGTAAAAGCTCATTACTGGGTGAGAGTTAGAGCGCCTCCTAAATACAGCCCTGACACTTGAGGAAAAGGGAGTTTTATAGCTGCCCAAGTCACTTGCCTCCTTGCACAGTTTGCTTTTCCTCCTTGTGTCTGAGTTTTCAATTTATAAAACAATAATAATAATCTTACCTTTTATAAAATACTTTGAGCTCTGTCATGGAAAAGTGCTTTGTCTGAAGCAGAGTTATTATGCAGACCCTCTACAGCTTCAGTCTTCTCAGAAGGTGGGTTTACTTTGGGTAAGAACACCTATGTGGAGACAGGCCATTCTGTCCCCTATCAGGCAACTTTTGGATGCTCCTGTGCACGTACCTC
This sequence comes from Falco naumanni, assembly GCF_017639655.2. NCBI lineage: Eukaryota > Metazoa > Chordata > Aves > Falconiformes > Falconidae > Falco > Falco naumanni. The sequence continues at coordinate 54,340,458 of NC_054059.1, read as the reverse complement.
AGCCTTGCAGAGGAAAGCTGATCTAGGAGACTGGCAGACCAGTCTGTAACCTAAAAGATGAATTCAAACAGAGAAACAGCCATTTATTTCCCTTTCCAGAAGGTCCAAAGGTGAGTGCAAGGGACTATGACATGCTTGGCTTAGTTTTTGTACAAACCCCCCTCCACCACTAAGCAGCTCTGTTTCCAAATAGCAATTATTGTTCATTGGGGGGAAAGGAAGGGGTGTGTGAAGTAGATGAACACTGGAGACTCACACAGTGTCCAGAGAACTTCTATTGCTGGAGGAGTGCAGGGTGGAAAGCAACAGAGAGAGAAATCCTCAACTCTTACACAAACTAATTTACCAAGCGATAGCTTCATCATAACCATGTAAACCTGAACTCCCCCCCTGCTTCCTGCTGTTCCTACAGCTTCCAGGGTTTCGATGTGCTCCTGGCTTTCTTTTTTTTCTTTCTTTCTTTTTTTTTTTTTTTTTTTTTTTTAAGCAACATATATCATAATGTGTTTTCTTTCTTTTTTTAATAAAAATATCAAAGGAATACTTATCAATGACTGAGGAGGGAGAGTTGTGGTACAGCCTATTTTTTAACTGGAACATGCACCATGCTGTGACACTCTCATCCAGGAGCAGGAGAAGATTGATGGCTAGACATGTGGAGAGAACTGCCACTGATTGAAATCAGACAACTGCAAGCTGTGACGGAGATCCAGGGGAAACCATTTTAACCACAGTAGTCCAGTCTTAGCACACTTGGACAGGGTCTTTTCTCTGTCTGAAGTCTGCACTGCGGGACACAAAGAAACTAGGCAGTACAGTGAGGCCAAAGGCAAAATATAAAACTATGACAACTTGGAAGATATATGTGTACGTCTCTATCTATCTCACCTCTGTAAATTATTTCCTTCAGTAACAGATAATAGATCAGAAATTTCATTCCTCAAGTACCAGTCATCTTCTTACACCCTTCAGATTCTTTCGCAAAGACCAGAAGAAAGAAAAAAAAAAAAAAAGCTTTCAAGTAGAAAAAAAAAAAGGACTGGAACAGTACTAGAAACCTGATTTTCAGAAGTGCTGAGCACCTGGAGTGTCAATTACAGTTACTGGGAGCTGGAGCTGTTCACCATGTTCTGCAGCACAAAATCGTGAAGTATTTGCTTAATCCCATTTTGGAAATGTATTTCTTATTTGCTGCAAAACAGGGAGAAGCACAAAAAAGTGATGTGGAAGGGTGTGCTCCCCAGCACCCATCACTGGGGCTGCCGAGGTGGGTGTCGGTAGCAATTGCGCAGCCATGCACTTGCACCGAGACATTTTTATTTCATTACGGGTGTCAGTTTACAGCCATTAGCTGAGCAGATTGGCCTGGACCAGAATGCCTCCTTTTTGTGTGCTGCATGCGTCTTATCGCTAGATCTTGCTTCCATTATTCAAGTTCTTAAAAAAAAAAAAAAAAAAAAAAAAGGAAGGAAGGGGAAAAACAGGAAAGAAAAGATGAGAAAAGAAAGGCTTTACGTGCATTATGTATTGTGGCTTGTCTCTGTCCTCTAGCCAGAACAGTCTGAAATAGGTTTTATTGGAAATCATTACTTAAATTCCAGCGCTGAGGAGATTATTGATCTCTTGTGCGTAATGGTTACCAGACTGTGGAAAGTAGCAGAGAGGGCTCCAAGTGGGCCGACACAATGTCAGTGACAATTCATTTTTTTTACCGGTTAGGATGCTGGTTTAATATCCTGCAAGAGGCACTTAATGCCAGCCCTTTCCTAGCATCTGTCCGGCCCTGCAGAGGCAGTGGGGGCTGCTCCTGGGGCGGTGGGCTGGCAGGCCTGTTGGAGACCCGTTTGGCCAGAGGCTGCTGGCGGAGCCCCAGCATTCCCCACCCCCCCTCCTACCACCCCCCCCCTCCGCCACCACCCCCCACCCCACCCCCAGGCCCGACACCCCGCACACGCTCACCAGCTGTCCCAACTTTCCAAGGCGCTCCTCAATTTTCTAAATATGTGCCACATAAAAATAAAATTTCGGACAGCGATGCACTGAGGAGGCCCATGCCTGCAGTGCATAGTTCATTCATAGTGTCCGTAGCCCATTATTCCCACATTCCTCCCACAGGGATATCAATTTCATCTATGTCCAAACTGGAATCTGAATCTCAGGAGCGCAGTGAAGTGGCAGTGATGTGGGTACGCCGCTTTCCTTCCCCGCTCCCCGCCTTTCTTGACTGTCCTTTTATTTTTTTCCCACCCTGTGAGAAACATTATGTTCATTTTGTGTTCACTGGCATGAGCCGCCTGGAAAGAGCCACATGAGTAACTCCAGATTCCCAGATTTGGTAGATTTCAGGGGAATAAAAATTTGCAACTGTCCGTTAGATGTTGAACCAGAGAAAACTGTGATCATCTTCCTAAAATAAAACTGCCCTGGTTGTTCAATGCACCTCTCCCCCACCAGCTCTCACGGGAAAACATGGGAAATCAGTGTTTTGCTAATGAGATTTCTGCTCGTCTCATAAAATGCATGATGATTTCTGAAAGTTTCCCTGTGTTTTTCATTTCAGTAACCAGAGGCAGCACTAAACTTTCCACAGATATCAGTGGCATTTAATTAACACAGCGACTTGGACACCTGCCCCAGTGCTGCAATAAGCTGTGGAGAATGGTTTGTGCTGCATTTAATGAAGCCAGCAGCCAGCACCCTGTGAGCGCACTCAGAAGGGTAGCCACAAACTGCAGCAGAAATTTGGCTCAAATCTCCTAGCTCTTTTTTCCCCTCTGAGCCATTTTGAAACTATCCTCAAAAAACTGTCACAGAAAGGCTAATCCATTGCACTGCAACAACAAAACAACAAAAGGCTGCCCATTTGAAGGAAATTGTGACAGATAAAGAGACCTTTTAAGGACTAATGAAGGACCTGGCAAAGTAATGTCATTATGGACTTCAAGTCTGTTATCTATATCAAGATCTATTATCTGCTTGCTATGTTTAGCAAATAAAACCCCCCCCCCCCCCCCCCCCCCGCACCCCCCCCCCCCCCCCCCCGCACCCCCCCAAAACAAAAAAGAGCAAGTTTTTGTAGCTTGCTTTTTTTTTTTTGTTGTTTTTTTTTTTGTTTTTTTTTAAATAAAAAGTCTTGGGAACTTAAATATTAAGTGAACAATTGTGTTTAACCAGTAATAGGAAAATCAATAGCAATGTTTCTCAGATATTCAAAGCCCATCTGGACACAGTCCTGGGCAACCAGCTGTAGGTGGCCCTGCTTGAGCAGGGGAGTTGGATCAGATGACCTCCACAGGTGTCTTCCAACCTCAACATAGGCAGAATTGTATGATTCGGCCATTCTGATGAAAGATACTTAAAATTTTATTTGATTAGTATTAATGTGGTTGTACAGAATTGCACATTTCTAACACAGAAGCAACTTAAAGGTCAGCGTTGAATGCTAAAAAATTGAGACAAACAAAAGGTTATTCTTATTCCTATTTTACAGTGTGAGAAGCATGTAGATACCCAGTGTTAGAATTCATCACACTTAATATTAGCTACCTCAAAGTTAGGCATTTAGTCTAAGACAGAGTTCTAGGCTCTTCTGTAATCACATCTCTACAAAAATAGCAGAAGTTGCTGGTGTGGCCCCTACCTCTTGTTTGGAGCGGATCCTGAGACAAAGCTCCCTCTTCATTCATGCTCAGGGTTTGTCTTGGAAGAAGCTGGGGAGAAAATTAACACCTGTGCAGAACAGACTATCAGAGACATACGGCTAGAAGAGATTTAGTCCATGCAGAATATAGAAGGGGGAGCAAAATGTCTTCTAGCTGTAGCATGATGAAATATAGAGCCTAAGCAACTAGCTTAGAGCAGAAATTCCCCTTCTAGATGGTAAAGTTAGGTGAGATGGATCTGGGTTCTGATGGCTTGCTTAAGAAAGTCATTCGCATACAAAGTCCAGAGCAGAAATAGAAATAGAACTGTGTTTTCCAAATTCTAGTCTGGCAAGACAGACTTCTGCTAACAATGATCCTCCACTATGAATATCTATAGGTTCTTGCTTATCCTTTTCCAAAGCAGAAAGTCAGCAATGTAACACAACCTTTCCTGGTTTTCCCTGGATTTTCTAAATTTTCTTTCTGAAATTGAGACGTGTACAGAACATGTGAGTGATACAGCAATCTTGTAAGAATTCATATGCAGTTTCCAGGAATGGATATGCTACAGAAACGTTACACTATTCGAGTCTATCTGTAGTCCTCTAAAAATCATTACAGCTTTTAAAGAATTCTAATTAGGCATGTCTGAACTGCCAAATCCAGGTGGATTTTCACCCACTTCCAATAATATGGCTGCTCTGAGCCCTCACTGAAATAGATCATATCTCTGGAATCTAGCTGTAACAGAGATCAAGTTCTGACTTATCCCATAACCTCCCAAAATAAAGTTAAGTTGCTCTGATGCAGCCTTTTTTAAAGCTCTGTGGGGCTTACAGCTGTGTGCCTGTTAACATACCCTCCAGTCACTTTCATTTAGTAGTTACAAAACAGCGTTAAAGCAGAGGAGAATGATGAGATGGGTCATTCTTCTCCTCTGTTTCCCCTGTGACTATTTTTTTTAAGACTTTCTGGGTTTGTTTTGTACCAATATGGTACATTCCTGCACAAACCTATGGAATAACACTGTATCATCAGCATCTGCTTCTCACCTGATGCAGAACGGGACCTCAACACTAAGGGGAAAAAACCCCACCATTTCTATCAATAACTATGAACACATAGTCATTCTTTTCTTTCTTACCAAGATATATATTCTAAGGTGAACAATGTGTCATTTCCATAAAAAGGCCCTGTCATCAATTTATGCAGTACCTGAATCTACATTATATCACCAAATCTCTGCTACTATTAAATCTTTCTGATGAGCTAAACTAATCTATACATATCACTTCAACATGGGCAGGGTAAAATGAATTCAATGAAACAAGCTCATTGGTTTTGTCTTTCGTACAGATCACATCTCTGCACTCAATGTAAAGAATAAAAGATTTGGTAGAAATACATAATATAATATAGCTGCACCAACTTTAAACTTTCAAATTTATACCCCTGCTCTCTAGTTTCAAGAATGGACTGCATGTTTATAGTAGCCTTAAATGACTTAATGGGAAGAATACAAGGGGCTTGTTTCACAGGCGGTTTGTATAAGGGCTCATTGTATTGTATAGATCCATGTTAATGTATATCACCTACATAATAATCTGAGAAGGCTCAAATTCTACTTAGAAAGTGGTAGATAAAAAGCCAAATAACACTGAAGTCAATGAGCTCTCTGGGACTGCGATTTCACACAATTTATTCCTGATCCTCCCAATTCAATAGATTTCAAAGACAGTAGGACAGTGTTATAGCTGAAGTCATTCCTTCTTTTTTTTTTTTTTTTAAGCTTGAAAAAATTCAAAATCAAAATTGCTGCTTATGGGCTTAAAGGTAGGCAAATTCTAAATACCTTGCCTGTCAGTCACAGTCTGTAATGTTAAGCATGCCCTCATTTAAAAAATTCTATAAGTACAAATGGAGTCAATCAAGACTCAGTTAGAAAGATTATTATTATTACTAAGGCAAAACAATGTTAAATCTGTGAAGTTTTGGGTTCTGCAACCAACCACATCTTTATACAGAAGACCTCTCAGGTAGACAAGATGACATAGGTGATTTTTTTTAGATCATTGTCTGATCTGGTTCTGCCGTTGCCTTCCCACAAGAGAAACTGGATGTAAGCAGAAACAACTTCAGTTTGTCAGTTCACCAAGGATTTTGCAGTTTAGAAGAAGCTGTAGTGGTTCTTCCAGACCCCTTCCCAAATCCTTTTCCTAGATTTAGAAGACACACATTTTTAAAGACCACATGTATTAAAACTGTAAATCTGCAAAGTTATTCTCAAAAAGACAATGAAAATTCATAGATTATTCATAGATACACTATGAACATGCTCATCATTTCTTAATAAAAGCAAATAGAAATCCCTCTCCCCAAAAAATTATTAGTTCCAAATAGTTTTGGTCAGGCCATATAACCACAAATATGACCATGCCTTGGTTTTTTTTGGTTTTTTTTTGGTTTTTTTTTTTTTTTTTTATATATGAACAATGCATTACATTGATATATGACAGTCACTGGAGGTGAATCTTAAAAATGTAATCTTCACTGATGAAATCATTCAGAGGAATGAGAGCTTATAAAAATTTTCTTGTCATAGCAGAACTGCTTACAAAGTGGCAATGGCTGCATGACTGTTCACATGTGCCGTTCACAGTGCTTTAATGAGGAACTATGAGTGTTCAGAGGCTGCCAAAACACTTGTTTGTGGGTCAGGTCAGGAATAGACTGGCCAGTCTGGAGACACATGAAACTTTCCCAAAAAGTTCTTGCATGACAAAGGACAGTATAGGGATATATGTCCGTTCTAACACTTACTGAGATATTAAACTGTAGGAAGAAAAACAAACCATGGAACTCATACCCATCTGTATGCTCTTAAAATGGCCCTGTAATATATACAGCTTAGCCAGGGATACATACTGAATCATACCAAGTTTGATTTTTGGAAAAATGTTGTTATGATTAAAGGCAATAACAATGATGACGTTCATCACCAGATTGTCATATGCTAATTCCTTGTTTCTGTATTGTACAAGAGATACATTTTGAGCTAACCCCTGGTGCAGAGAGGACGAATGCTCTCATTTAGAGGGGGCTTCCACTGCTGTGGAAACAGCCTATCTCACCTGAGGAGCTGAAATATATTCCATGCATCCCTGTGCAAACCAAGATTGGAAATAATTTCAGGGCTACGCATTATGCTGGTGTCCATGCTACAACCATTCTATCAGGCTAAACTACACAGCCTGCAGGACTTCACAGTATGTGGGCCACAGTTTTAGTGACCAGGCTACTAAAATCCAAAACCTGGTAGGAATGGCAGTAATTGCAACAGGAGAAAGAGTTCCCCAGTGATTCTACTAAAAAGAAAGTCTATGTAAAGGCAAGTTAATTAACATTTCCTGAAGATAAGGCTCAAGGAGTGAGAAAAAGATAGCTTCCACAGGGTAAGTGCTTGAATAGGTAGAAAAAAAGCCTGGTGACATATGACCTGTCTTTTTTTTCAACTGAAATCGTAATGACTGTTAGGGCTGTAATGTCGTAATTCTGCATTGCTCCAAATACTATTAACCATTTGATAGCAAAATGTCAAAGCAGCTGATAAAACAAGATTTTTGGTGTCTCTTAATATCCAGCTTTATCATTGCTTGTTTTTTCCATGTGGCAACCATTAGCTGAACCTGCAGCATTGTATGTATGAACCTTATGAGCAGAGCACCTCAGATTCCCTTTGCTGGGTATAAATTTGGCTTAGCAATTTTTAGAAGATCCATTGGACAGGATCAGACTGTTGGATTTTGCTAATGAAGACTATCAGGATGCAATAACTATTGGACTTGCTGTGGTTTAAAAGTGTTACCCAGTGAACTGTGCTGACATGGCAGCTCAGTGTGGGAATTTTGCAGCATTTTTTTAACAGTTTTGTAAGCTAATGAAAAAGGGTATTGATGAAGGTCATGTTGATTGGCATTTGTACATGCCCACATCCTGGTTTCCTCTTTATACTTCAGAACCTTTAAATCCAAAAGGAAAAAAGAATTAGTGATGAGAGGTTAAAAATTATACGGTTATGAAATTAATATATGAAGGAAATGTTATCTTTTTTGAGTCTTCCTAGGTGCTGTTCCTTCAGTGTTAAGCACCTTAATGCCTATCTTGACTTGTGTGTTTCCAGTGGCTTTTTAAAATATACTGTACTTCATAAAGCGCAGTGATAGCTCAACAGTGTGAAAGGAATGTTAGTATTATAACTCTATTAAGTTATGTGATTAGTGTTCAAATTCCTACTTCTGATACAATTTCAAGGATTATAATAAGTAATTATCATCATCATCAAGGGCCTTATTTTCAAAAAATAGCTTCTAAATTTGAACCAATATAGCACATGCAATCAACCAGTTCCTTGTCTCTGAAACAGTAAATCCCAGATCTTGGAAAGCCATTCCACCCACCCGAGCTCCTCTTTGGGGGCACACCTCCAACTAACTCCTGCGTCCTCCCATGTGTGCAAGCTTCCATTCATACAAATCTCATTGCAGTTTGGACTTTGTCCTGCCAGAACAGCACAGAGTGCTGTGCAGAATGACCTGCTCTTTGGAGACCTTTTTGATGGGGAAAAAACAACTGAGAAAGAGCCCCTGAACAAAATTCTTGTTGGTCAGTCAGAGAGCTCAGCACAGAGAACTGCTAAAGATGACAGAGAGGAATCCACCCTAAGTTAGGACTCAGTATGTGTCAGCGCTAAGAGTTTGGATGTATTCTTCATCTCCCCATACAGAAAGAATGAGGGCCAGCCTGGCAAGGACAATCAGCCATCGCTATGCAACTCACTGTCCTTTCATCACCATGACACACAGGAGAGAGAATGTGACAGAAAAGTGCCATGAGAGGAATTTATTTTTGAAATTGCTTTTAAAACATAACTCTTCTGCTTGATTTCCTTCAGAGTCCTAGGTCTGAACAGATGCAATAAAATGCTTATTTCTTTCCCAAAATTGATGTAGGCTTTTGCATGTCATACTTGACAAATACAATAAAATCCAAAGGATGTCATACAAGTATTGGATCCATTTCCAATATGCCTTCATTATGTCACACCATGAGGGAAAAGGTATCATGGCCAATACCATCAATCTGTTGTGTCCAAATACTGCTTGTACAACAGCTTTTGGACCTCACTGACAATTGTATATAGGCTATAGAAATCAGCTGCCCCATTCTGTTCCTTGTGCACCAGCTGTATCACTGAGCTCTTATATTCAGGACAAGGAAGAAGATTCCTCGAAAGAAAGCGTTTACAAGGTGTTATACTGCCATTGGGCTAATAAGATACAAAGGCCTGTAATACTCTGCCACTAACACATTGCCCTAAGTATGCTTCCCATCGCAACACTTTTGGCTATGCTTTTAATACATGACACTTTTACCAGCTTGTGAGACAACACAGAAGGAAACTGTTGCCCAGATAAACCTTTTTGACCTTTGGCACAGTCATTAAACTCCTAAAATCTTTTAAGCAATCATGGTCAGTGCTTGGCATACCACTTCAAAAAGGATCTAACAACAGACAGACAATGGTTATAAATGGCAAGCAAAGATAAGTACAGATACGGAAACTGTTTTGCATAACAAGAGACTAAAAGTGTCTGCTAAAAGACTGCTTGAGAGGAATCACACTAAAGATTTACAATGTAATGAATACAGAAGAGAGGTTAATCAGAAAAACCTATATATCTATTCTTAAAGTGGTACAACACAAGGAGACATGCTGTGAAATTAAAAGGTGTCAAAGGAGAAAGGGGCTGATACTTCCAGCACTAAAAAGTGTTTTATCATTCTGTTCCGTGGGAGTAGAGCTGGTGCTCTATTTCCCTGCTGCTCTGAGGGATACCTCATAAAACATTACTGTGCTTATGGTAAAAGATCATGTGGTGAAACACAGTGTCTTGGCTTCTAGCACTTCTTTCACTGAGTAGAACCAAATGAAGAAATGACAAAGCAGCAACTTTCAGATATTTTGCTTTACAGTCTTTGCTTCTTAGAGAAAATTGGATTAATATATTTTAAAAGATTGAATTTTCCACAAACGAAAAACTGGGATAAACCCGTGAAAATAGTGTTTTATCCTCAAAAACTGTCACAAAAAGAATTTTGTGGGAACAAAAGTATTAAGTGTGTTATCTTTGAAATGAAGACCTGAATGAAAAAAAAAAAGTTAAGCAAAATGGTTTTGACTAGAACAAATAAAAATGGAATAGGCTTCAAAAGAGAAATACACAGTTAAGCGAGAAGAATACATTTAGTTCACAGAGTGACATTTGATGAGATAAAACTTTTACAAAGGGGAAATCCTTTACACTCCCAGGTATAACATGGGTACTAGTTTCTGCTCAAAGTTAGGGAGAAGTATCTCCGCTGCATGGCTTATTTTACAGTTAGTACTGCAAGATGCCTATATCTTTCTTCCTCTGAAGGTTAGGGTCACATTTCTTGAGCATTTGAGTCAGAAATGCAAGGTGGTGTGACCTAGTTATGGGCAGTCTCAAATCCCATTGGAATTGATCATTTGTGATGTGTTCAGGATTGCGTATATATCCCAAAGCAGCTGGTCAGGTTCCAGTCGCAATGTTTGGAAACCACTGTGTCAATTACTGCTTAATACTGCTGGAGACTAAATTCTGTTTGAATAAAAGAACAATCCTGATGTTTCTCCCATTGTTTCACATACTGCTATTTCTAGTTAGGAAACTGGCCTACCTGGAAACTCCTTATGAAATTGATCTGTTTTGTATTTTGAATGCAGAAAACAGATTCAGTAACTAAAAAGTAGTCCTAAATAAATCTCTGTTCTGCTTTCCTGTCTCGCTTTTTCTCTCCATATGTATATAAAGACATGTATATCCATATATACACGTATACATACATGTATTTAAATAGATATATAGAGAGACCTGTGTTGCAGGAATAGATATTAGGTGAGCACCAGCTATGTCTTCTGAAATCCTGCAAATTTTTGTAATTCCTCCCACAAACAGATAAATGAAGAGAGTGTCAAAGGCTACACACACGCCCCACCCCCCTAGAAGAGCAGGGCACGTACCCTGCTTGTAAACATCTATAGGCTGATGTAAATTTTAAGGTTGGCTTTTTTTCTTTTGCAGATTTCCAGTACCTTGAACTTGAGATAACAAGTCCAGCTTCTGCTTATATGGATGGAGTTTTAAGGTTGTCCAGCACAGTTCTCATCACTGTTTGGCCATCTTTTTATAAGAAATCCTTATGGGCTACTTCTCATAGGCTCAACCACAAGCACTACAGCAGCTTCAAGTAAAGCTCCATGTTCTCCCAGTTTATGTTGCTGCCTCTGCATTATTAACTCTTTTATAGTATTTAATGGGGAGAAATAAGCCAAGATCTATATTTACAAGTCTTGTGAATGGTAGAATTGTATTTATTGTACAGAAGTTCTAACTCAAAACCATCTTGTTTGAGGAGTTTAATCTATTTGACAAACAACCATTTGACAAACATTATTTTTTCTTCCCCCAAATGGTTTATTCTGCAAGGAATGACAAAAAAGTAAGTTGGAAATTATTACATCAATTACACAGCCTTGAAGCTAACATGAGTGCTTGATACAGATTCAAAAAACCAACACCAATGAGTACAATCAATCTTAAAAATCATGTTCTGGGCTACTTAAACAGTCATCAAAGTGACAAAAAGGAAACAAGTCCTGTCCCAAATTAACTTTTGATGCAAAATTTCTTAAGGATTTGTGTAAGTCATTACTTTTCTTCTTCCTGTCTACTGGTGGGCCAAATAGGAAAATGTGAGCTGTCACCAAAGCTGGAGATGTGCAGAGGAACCAAACATGGGCATGTTATCTAGCACCGTGAGATTAACAAGTCAGATCAAGATTTTGACCAACCATAAAAACACGCATGGATGAAAGGACCCTTTCTATCCAGTGAACAGGCTGATATCCTGAAATCCACCTGGCTTCAACAGGCTTGCGAGCATGTTCTCATGAGCTTCCTAAGACATTGCCTTACAAAGCCTGTCTTGCAGGTGACACTCTTAAGGGAAAGATACTAAGAGATTTAATCAGCAACAGTTTTCATCAGATCTCCTAGTTGCCAAAACATTCTTGTGTGTCAATTGGAATATGAAGGATTACAGTTTGAAGAACTCTCATTGACATCCTTGTCTACTTCACTAAAAACTATGTACTTCCTATCATGTGGGCTCTCAGGAGAGCAAATCACAGGCCTTGGCAGCAGCATCACATGGAAAGCCTCTTATGAAATGTGAATTGAACACAACCAGTGAGTACTCTCAGGAATAAGATAGTACATGACAGATATTTCTCATTTCCTTGCTCTTAAAATAAGTCAGAATATTTTAGTTTGCCTTTAAGATGTATATTGTCTTCAAGTCAGAAAAAAACACATCAGTTTCTAGCAGTGCCTTTCTAGTGTTTTTTAATCATATGGATTGAAAACGTCTTTTTTGTTGTTTTTAAATGGAATTAAAAGGACTACATTTGGAAGAGATTTTTTTAGACATCTGAATTGACATGCAAATCAAAAAATAGCTCTGTTTTTAAATGGGCTACATGTTGGAGAAAGTAGTCCATTGCCTGCCTATGAACAGAGCAGTGAAAGAATAAACATAAAGTGCTTTCTGGCTCAGCTTTGTAAGCCAAATCTTGGGTGTCTCTCTTGCACACAGCACTGCAGCAGAAGAAAGAACAGAGTGTTTCTGTGTATTAGAAAGCATTTTTCATCTCATACATCACTGTGATTCCAGAAAGTCAGCTGATCTTCTTCTACATTCACATCAACACAGATAATTTAAAATAATAATTTGAGGTGCTGGGTTTTTTTATAATTTTTCTCCGCTACAACTCCTTCTGCCTCTCCTTCCCTCCATAATAGATGGATAAAGCAGATGTGTCAGTAGTGAGCATTTTTAGCCAAATACCTTACTGAGTTTGGTTCAGGTGCCTGCCTAACAATGAGCAGAGCATTCCTTGTAGTGGCCTTGGTGTATTAGAAAAGGATTTACTGTCACCGCTTTCCAAGCTGCATAACAAATCCTTATAGAATATTACAGCAAATAATAAAGGGACTGTCTTGTACACACCTCAGCTCAAAAGCAGCCTTACAAAAGTAAGCAGAATAGCTGAAAAGGGAAGTGCCTCTTCAGAGAATAATATTGTCTGTGATTTTTTTAAAACACCAACTAGTGTCCTCTTGTCACTGGCCATGCACAAACTGCTTCTTGTGGATGTCGCCACAAGAAGAAAGTTAAAATGAGAGCTGCTGACGAGAATAGCAGAGAAACAACTGGTGGCTATAGAAACTTGCTTAGGACTGGAACCAAAAGGCTAGCATCTATCAGATCCATGTAGTCAAGAGAGCAAAGAGAAAAGGATGGTTCTGTGCGGATGGGGAAAGAGGAACTGAAGAGGAACAATAGGGAAGAGTATTGCTGAGTAGTTTAGGGCTGAGAGGGGAGCTGTATGCTTAGGGGTATGAGTAGCATCAGGTTCGGCAGGCAAGCAAAGACAAACCTGGATGCTTGTAAGCAGAAGGCTAATAGATTATGAATCAGTGATCTCAACAGGAGAGGTTTAGGCAGCGAAGAACTGAAGGAAATGACAGAGGGATTCAGCAGTTTTGACAGGGGCAAATTTTTATCTGTGAAGACTGTGGGAAGATAAAACAAAGGGGTTTCAGATCAGGCACTCAGTGGAATTATAGGAAGATGGGAAAAAAAGCATGAGTGGACTCCAAGTAGACTCCTCTGAGCTATTTAATGCCTAAACAATAGCATCTGATTTCCAGAACCCTGGTGTGTACTGCTTTGAAAACTGCAGGCATTTCTAAATGTCACAAGTTAAAAACTTGTAAAGGTGCAGCTAATTTGAACTTTTCAGGTAAGGGGGACAAAGGAAATAGGGATAAAGGGCTGCACCTTTGGAGATGCTGAGGTCCCATCACTGCTGTCCTAAAAGACACAGCATCTTTCAGAGTTAGCTTTCTGTCCCCACTGATGCAGCACAGTGTGGCCCTTTTGTACTCCAGAGCATGACAGGACTCCATTGCATTTCTAATGCAGGGACACCTCGTTCAGTCTGTGGCAGCATGAACTGACACCATGATGATTAGTGAGGTTCATATTATTGAACGCCCTCAAGTGCACACTGTGGACTGCAGGGGATATGGGGTGTTTGGACTGCACACATCTGTCGATGTGATCAGAACGACCAATCCACTTTTATGACATTCTTTTAAAAGAAAAAATGATCTTTGTTAGACCCTGGGGGGCCCTTACCAGCAGCGTGAAGAGTACTTATTAACCATAAAACCATGTTTAAACTGATTATATTCAATACTCCTGCAGGGGAATGAAAATCACCAGGCTTGCTTGGGTAAAGGTAACTCTGTGATGCATGACCAACAGACACACACTGTCTGTGGCCCCAGACTTTCTAGACATGACCGCTACTCCTATTTTGTTAGACCGGCTGCATCAGAAGTGGCTTACCCATGGAGTCAAAGCTAAACTTGGGTTCTGAAGAATCAGTCAGTTTATTCCCTGAATTCATGCCTGCAGAACTTTACTAGAGGCACAGCTGATTTCAAATTCACTTCCATATTTCTATGCAGCCGCCACACTGGTAATTACAATTGTGTTGTACCACTAGGGCTGGCCATCTTAAATTGGCTCCTCTGTGTAAGAGGGGAAGAGGTTTGTTTGGTCCTCTTAAACAATTTTTTTCTCCCTTTTTTTTAATGGTATCAGCATTAAAACCAAGGACTGAGACATTTTTGAAAGTTACACAAAAAATCCAGGCTTTCCTTTGGGACACCACTCCCTTTGTTTCCATGCGATCAGAATATTCATTTTTAGCTTAGAAAGGAATGGTCTTCCAGAGTGGGGTGGGACATCAGGGAGAATATGGATAAGAAATGTTGCATTAAGAGAAAAATGCAACCACCCCGTCATAAAAGGAAGCCAGAAAGGAAATAGGGAACAGAAAGTCAGATGGATTGATTTCTGAAACCTTTCTAAATGCATATGTCTTTATGTCATGCCAGCATCCGTGTGTGTTGACACCACCATCAGAATTATCTCTCTGGAACTCAATATTTCACAAGGTGCTTAGGCTAGAAATGCTGCAGAGGAGACACTTGTGTCTTTCTCACTCTGCATTTCCTTAGAAGAGTGATATGAACATGAATGTGTAAACCTGAGTTGAGTTTAGAGGGAAGGAAGGTGCAGCAAGGTGTAAAAAATTATTTCACTCATCCCACTTGATTTCTGATTATCAGGACTCTTATACCTCCAGTTCTTGCTCTGGAGGGAGTCTCATTTTAGTGCTACTCAATACAAGTAGTCCCTGGAAGGGATTAAGGACCAGACTCCGTGAGAAGCACATGATTTATCTGTATAAATAGGAACTAGAGAGAAGCCTCAGTAGCTGTTCTCCACAAATCTGCATGCAAAATGGTATAACTCTTCTTTTTCATAAGCTCAGA
Organism: Falco naumanni; assembly: GCF_017639655.2. Lineage (NCBI taxonomy): Eukaryota > Metazoa > Chordata > Aves > Falconiformes > Falconidae > Falco > Falco naumanni. The sequence goes on along the minus strand of NC_054059.1, from coordinate 54,325,259 downwards.
ATCAGAAGCATCATGATATCATTTTACAGCATCTGGGAAAGTTTTGTTATAGGCAGATCTGTATAAAATGAATCCATTTAATCTGAACCAAACTTCACTGGTGGGTTGGCAGTCCCATAGTATATTTCTCCAGGAGTCTGAGTTGACTCTGACATTTTGAACTGTCTTTCTTCACTGAGGTCACATGAAGGTAGGCAGGAGATAACACCTACAAAATCCCAGCGGAGGAAGGGAAATGATAGTGAAACTTTCCTTATTGTATAACACTAGCACTGAAGAAGTATAAATGCTTGGATATCTGCGAGTCCTCCCTGACAAATAAAGTATTAAATCTGTACCACAATAACTAGCAGCTTGCTTTTCTGTGAGACCACAATACCTGTCATAGTCATAGTCATAGTCATAGTCAGAGTCAGAGTCAGAGTCAGAGGAGGCATGTACAGGTTTCATAGCTTATCTGCAGAGTTTAAAGGACTATCAAAGATACTTAACAGCCTATGCTACATTTTAAAAAATTATAAGAATCTGAGCAGAGGTGTAGGATAAAATAAAATTGTTAATACCTAAGGCACATATTTGTGTATATGGAAGTGTATATGCAGTCAGATTATTTAAAAAATTGTAGTGACTATCAAATACAGAAGTACCTATCATCATAAAATCTGAGGTCAGGTATTGGAAGGAAACCACAACAGAGGCCAGGAGTGAGTGCCTGAATCCTAAACAGATAAGTCATTGATAGCTACAAAAAATGACTTAAATAACCCTAGGATATCTCATTTAGTTGTCTTTGTGCAACTAGGAGATATCCATTTCAATCTCTGAAATACTGGCTACTTTTTTAGCCAATTTCTGCATCAGACCTTCTTCAAAATGTGGACAATGCCTGCTATTGTGTGGTGACAACACAAAGGACACAGGAGGATGAAGGAGCACTTTTTATTTGTGTAATTGCCAAACAAAGCCAATGGCAGTGAAACAGCGTAAATGAAAGCTATGAAATACCAAGAGTGGCAAATACAAGAACTGAGACTGTGAGTGGAATCATCTATTAGTAATCACCATAATTAAAAATAGATTGGTGATATAGATTCCTCAGGGGGGCTGCTGTGGTTAAAAAAAAAAAAAAAAAAAAAGAAACCCCTTCATGCCTAGCTGTGAATGAAGTTCAGTTTGACAATGACTGAAGATTGTCATTTCATTAGCTTTTTATCATCCTAACCACATGCTTCCTCTCCTAGCTCCACCCCAAAAAATCACAACCAGGATAAGTATTAACTACCGCCTTCCTTCATTCACAGGTGCTGAAAAGAATTCAGTCTGAAAGCAGCATCCACAGTGTGCTTTCCTCAAGATGCTGGAGCTGGAAACTGGAATGCATGAATAGGAGAGGCCACCACTGTGGCATCTACTGTACTGCTCCAGGAAAGACGAAGGTCCACTAAAGATTTGTGGAATTTATTTGGAAGAGTTTAGAGGAACCCTAAACTACCCAGTGCATGGCACTGCTGGCAGAAGCTTCATCCAGCAAGTGTTGGGCTGAGCTTCATCATGCTGGAGATCTGGTTTTGGCTGTGGTGATGTAGCTGTGGTGCCCCCCATTAGTGCAAGCCCAAGAGGTGACCATGGGCCCATGTGGGTCACCTTGGCACAACACCACTCCTCATGGCTGCCATTTAGGAGGGAGGAAGGGAAATGTGCACTCCTCAGAAATAATAGAGAAGCCAAATGCACCTTCACTGATGTGTTTCTTTTGCATTTAATTTCATTTCAATGAGACAGAATTTGGGTGAGTCCCCATCAACCCTGGATACTCCTAGAATACTTTCCACAGACCTCCCCTTTCCCTCCAGAGATGGTGCCACACTGTGTCCACATGATAGAAAAATCCACCTTCCTAAGTGCAGTGCATTTTCAGACACCCATAAAGCACTTTCTCTGTTTAATGCCTGGCATTTGGGTTAAAAATAATGAGGATTAATAATTTTATTCCTAAAGCACTCCCCCTACTGATAGACTCTGAGAGATCTATACTATGCATTTAAGTATATGATAAAATGTAGGAAAATAGAATGATCACTGAACAAGCCTTGATAATCTGCAAGAGGTATAAAATAAGATGAAGAAAAGGGATTGAATTCCAAGGAAAAAAAAGAACACACACGGCAGGAAAGCATAAATACAGAATAATCCCATTAATAATTTGCTAAGAGACAGTAACTTCTCACATTCCTCAGTTAGAAGAAAAAAGGACTGGTGACTTCAGTGCAGAGCAGCTTCTGCAGCTGAGGGCCACTGTCAGCCACCAGCAAGTGGCATTCCCCAGAAAGGGAGCGCTTGGTACAGGATGCTGCATGTGAAGGGTTCAGCGTGTGCTGGGGTAATCCAACGGGTAAGAGCCTCAGTGAGGATACCTTGAATGCTGCCAGGGCTCCGGCTGTTCCCGGCTCCTAAAAGCCCTTCCCTGCCCACTCAAATCAAGCTGCTGCTTCTTAGGCAGGCCATGTAAAACAATCCCGTAACACACTAATGGCCAGAAATGAAGGCTTGAGCAAGCACGGATGTTGACAGCTCTGAAACGCAGAGAAAGGAGTGGAGAGAATGGGAGAGGTGCAGAAGGGGGCCTTACTGACAATCATGATAAATGTTTGTGGCTTTTCTTTCACACTTGGAAGTGTAACAAACACCAGACTAAGCATTCGCAGGTAGGAATTTGGGCAATCCTTATTTAATGTTAAACTCCATGTGTAATACTATTGTGTGGTTTTATTATTCCAATCTGTTCCTACCTCTCCCTCTCCTTGCCCCCACTCCCTTCAACTCCCAGCACAGTATGACACTGAAACCACGGATGCCCTATTTCTACTGAAACCCTTCTCTCAAATCTTTAGAAACAATTGTGCATTTTTAAAGGGTTGTAAAAGTAGTCCTGGTAGTGTTGCTGAAAAATCTATCCAGCTTTTATTTTCATAGGAACTATTTTTCATGATGTCCAACAGTCCTTCCTGTTGGTAGCCTTTCCAAAAGATGGAAAGTGTCATGATGGTAAGCCAACAGAAAAAAACCCCACAAACAAACAAACAAACAAACAAACAAAACAACCCAGAAAGCTTTTCCAGGGCATTACCCAGATAATCCAGCTCACACATAGATCTGCACATGAGCAAGCAATCCCATGGACTGGAGCAGGTCTACACATGTGTAAATTGAGGCAGAATCATTTTGTTTGCAAGATCTGAGCTCTCCTTCAATTCTGAAACAGAGTATGATTCACATGGTTGTGATTCACGTTGAATTTGAGCCTCAAATTTGAACATGCCAGCTTGTCATCAAGCTAGCTGCCTTTATTTTATTTTTGGCTTTTCCTTTGTCAGTGCAAGCTTCTTATATTTCAGACATATATATATTTTGCGAGGCACCTCAGCCTGCTGAGCCAGGATCTTTCATCAAGGAAAGAAAAGTGCATTGCTTGATTCTTACAGAAAGAAGAAAACATTGCTTGCTTTTTGGATTACATCCAAACTGTCTGTGACACCTTTAAATACCATGCAAGTAGTGCAATTGGTCATAAATTAAGCTATAAATGGGCTTTAAAATACACATAGTCTGATTAGCATGTGACCAAGTGTAGCAGCCAATAGCAGTCAATGACATATCTTTATACAATTCTAGATCTCTAGTGGTCTCTAAGGAATCTGTTCCTGAATTGTCTGTGTTTTAAAAAGTAATGGATTCACTATGTTTTACAGCATAATTCATATTTTGAGTGCAAAATCCTTCCAAATTCTTTCCTCAAAACTCCTGAAAGCCATGTTTTGATGCTTTTTCAGCTTTGTTTCTCAGATCTTTAAAGGCAACAACCCCACCACCAAACCCCAGAAAAATCTCCAACACAAAACTTTCCCATGACTGTGTCATTAAGATACTAGAAAAAGCAAACCCCAAGCAATCAATTCATATTTTCGCATAAGAAGGCCAAAAGAGTTCAAGTATTTTCATAGTAATGGGTGAGTAAAAAGAAAAGTGGTTACCCTTTCTGATTCTGCATCATTTCTACACTTAATCCTCCCGCTATGGGCCAAATGCTGTGCCAGAGTTCATCAGCTCAGGCACCGCACCATGCTCTCGTGACTGTGTGGCCTGAGGACGAGTAGGATCACATCCAGATAATCAGGATGAGAAGCTGAGAAAGTTGCTACCGTCTGTGATGGATGTGAAGATGTGGCCAGTAAAGGAAGCTGTATTTCTGCTTCTCTTATCTATGACACCCCTGTGGAACTAAGTGTCTATTAAGGGGTGTGAACATAATGTGTGGCCTTGCTATATTCCAGAGCACCAGTCTCTGCCAGGAGAGCTGGCTCAGTCCTCCAGGTGGGCTTCCCCCTCAGGACCCATGTTGATCATGAAGAATTAAACCTGGGGACCATTTCCGTGAATAGAAATCATATATTAAGATTCAAACACACATTTTTCTTTTTAAAATAACTTAAAACTTCAGTGAAGAAAACTGAAAATTCCATCATGAAGTTGCAAACTGCTTTTCTGCAGAACTGCTTCCCTTAAATTTGTCCATTTTTCACAATTACAGTAGAAATAAAGATCATGACCATTTTATTTTGTTTTATTTTATTTTACCTGAAATTTCATGAGCATTTTTCATTATCACTAGCACACAGAGAACTAAGATCTTCTTCAGGATACACTAATGCATTGATGACCATGGGAAAATTGAATAGTCAAGAGCAAAATCTGACCTCTGTGTCTCCTTGTCAACAAAAATAATACAGTAGATACACATTACAACAATGGCTAATTTAATAATACCTATGAGAAATGTCATATGTGGTCAGCATACTATGAACTATAAAATATTTTTATATGCTTAAAGGATAGAACTGTACAAGGTATTTCATGTAGCATTTTATAGACACAAATATATCTTTAATGCATGTGCCAGAGAATCAAAGAGGTCTCTTGACTTCATACTATCTGATCTTTTCATTAGATACTTTTATAATGTGGCAGTGATATTAGAACTTATCTCATTATAATATACTCTACTGTCTGGCTCTTATTCTCAACAGCTTCCTTATGGCTAGATGATGGTTTGAAAACTTGGAATTACTTCCAAAATTCATAAGCACAAGAGGGTTGTTCTAACTAAAAACAATTTTGCTAAATGAAAAAGAATGTTTCTAAAAATATATATTAACTAGTTTTCCATGGTTTATTTGTGTGTAGGTTAGTTCTGCTTGTGTGTACTGGATACTGTAGTATACTGGATGAAGTTCAGCCCCTTCATATAACTGTACTGAAATCAACACAACGGGATAATTGAGAGGAGTTTTCAGCAAATTATATTAGCTTAAATTTAATAAAAATAACACTAGGATAAATATAGCCTGAGGTTAGATAATCCAAACTTTTTCTTTTTTTGTCATTTTTCTTACTTTTTTCTTTTTTCTCACTTTTTCCTCTTTCCCTTCCCTTCCCTTCCCTTCCCTTCCCTTCCCTTCTCTTCCTCCCTTTTTCCCTGTGACTTTATGATAAATGCCTCACCAGCTCTGCCATCCTAGGAACCATGACTTTCTGTCTGCCTGGTGACACATAGCTCTGTGTAGAGGATGATGAGGAAACCTAAACAGTACTTGAGCCCTATTCAGATGAAGCACTGTCAGTTATGGATGAGTTATTTGACTACATCCAATTTAAAAGAAATAATTTTAAACAAGAGCAGGATTTGAGCAGAGGAGGAGTCAGCAAAAACACAATCACCTCACAACTTCTAACCACGGACACCAGAGAGAACAAAAACAGCACGTCTGTCCTTGGTTTGTTTTGTGTTTTGCTTTGAGAGCTTCACAGACACCAGATTTTGATTTTCCCCAGCTAGAAATATGTATATATTCTTTTTTTCAAGTGTACAGTTAGGATATTTATGGATGCCACTTCCATACCAAGCCATAAACCCACAGATCTTTCTCTGGATGAAACACTTGTCTCAGTGAAGAAATGCCAAGTAAGCCTGGCAATTTCAAAGTCAGATTTGGGAGCCCTGCCACAGGTCGAACAGCTTGGTACTCCAAATCAACAAAGTACACATTTGCACATCTGTTTAAACCACCAAAACAATTGTTTTGTCCTGTGTTTCCTTGCAGACTAAGGCTCAAGATGCAGTAAGGCTCTGTGATTGAACTCTGTCTGAAACCATAACATTTAAAGGCGTATCTGATGGTAAACTGAGGAAAGGTTTGTGGAGGTGAACAAACGGCACACCATTTTGGTCAAGCTTGTGCCTCAGGAAGCAGAAATGCACGATATACAGCCTGGCATATGGGCTTAAATTGTTGCTATTCAGTTGCAAGGTTCACAGTTTTGGCATCTGTCTTTCATTGTTCCGTACGAGTTTATAATGTATAGGCTACAGCCTTTCCTGGTAGGCTCTGGAAGCCCTTCGCTATAAGGAGGCCGTTCATCAGTGTATCTCTGGGCAGCCTGGGGTCTCCAACTTCGGTACATAGAGTTGCCCTTTGAGCAAAACAGTGCATGTGCTGTTAACTATTTAACTGTTACCCAAATGAAACTCATATATTACAGTCTTAGAGTAAAAATAATACAGAACAACACAGTTTTAATTGCTATTTCTACAATAAAATTGTGGCTTTATTTATAAGTTGGGATTTTATTACCTACTGCAATTTATACCCACTTTATCTGGAAGTTCATGGTGGGCAACAAATGACTGCTCACAATTTTTTTAGTGATTTTTCCATGAAAACATAACTGCATCTTAAAATATGGAAAAGCAATTTATAAGTAAAATGAAAAAAGCTTACACGGAAGATTACATAAAATACATCTGTCTTTTCAAACCACTGAGATATATAAACAACTCATTAAAAACTGAAAAAGCCAAAGAAAAGGACAAAAGATCTTTTAATGAGAAGACGTTTTGAACAGATATTTTTCTACTTTTAAAAAGACAGGATGTTGCTTCATTGGTAGGAAGATGATCTCGAATGAACAGGGAAAATACCAGAAATTTCAGCAAGCCCTGTCCCTGAAATGACTTATGTTAAAGCTCAAAAAAAAAAAAAAAAAAAAGAAAAAAGAAAGTGGAGATGTCATTTTAAATAGAATCCAGGCTTTTATTTTTCCGTTGCAAAGAGTTTTCTTTTATGTCAAATGAAATTTTAAGATCACCTATGAATTTGCAACTGAACCCTTTGCTGCCAAATCTGATTCCAATCCTTAAAAAATCTGTTTCTGTAATATGGCCAGCAACACACTAACTTCTAAAAGGTAGCCAGACGTATTGGCAAAAAATATATGTGGTTAATCAACTAAAACTATGTAGTAGTTTGGGAACAATCAATCAACTTCCAGAACCTTTAAGGCATGCAGTTGCTGTGAGAATATCCATGAGCAATGGTAATGCTAACAGCTAATGTACACAGATGGTTTTGGGATGGTCTTGTCTTCATTTTTTATTTTCAAGATGCTTCCATGCCAGTATAGGCTTTACTGTTAAACAAAAATAAACTCACCACAAATAAATTCCAGATAAAATACAAATATAGAGGGACAGTAGGTGTCACTTTGCACTGTCAAAAATGAGGTTTGTGTTGGGCCAGTGGTGTTGCCTTGGTCTGTGCTCATTTGCACAAGAACTTGGGGACTTAAAGAGGGGCTTAGGCAAAGATGTAGTTAAATACATGCAAAGTTGGGATTCTGAAAACTGCCTCTGAGTTGCTCCTTGAGACATGATAGCTGGTAACTTGAAAGTTGCCCAAGCACTTGAAAACATTTCTTCTGTCTATATGCAGAAAATGTCTCATTCTTAATAAGCTAAGCTGATCTGCTCACTTCTACCGTCACACTTAAGCCTGCCTAGCATCTGCTAAATTCCTGGAGTGGCTCATTGAAATACATTGCATAGTCACCCCTAACGCACAGCAGTAAGGAACAGTCACCCATAAAATGTAGCAGCACTTTCTGTACTTCTTCACAACAGTTGGAGAAGGACTCCCACCACTCTCATGTTCCCTTTACACCATAACACTGTGGTCTGAGTGCTGACTGAAGAAATCCGTGACCAAGGTTCAGTTCCTGCCTTTATCTCACAGCACTTTAACCCCCGTTTCCCACTTCCTAACTTGACTCTTTCTCCATCAAGTTGCTGGCTTCCACCCTGAGAGAGGTTTATGTATGTACATTACATTAAACTATTCTTGGATAAATTTGCAGTCTGAGCACAGGAACCAAGACAAACGGAACAGCATGATCCATGCAGAGACAGCATCTAATTCACTGCGCATTCTACTGAAAATTATGGAATTGCCTTTAATCTCCTTTAAAATGCTTTCAGAAATCTGTGATCAAAGCAGATGTAATAGCTCTGTCACATGAAATGGGAGCCCACATTTTTATACTTAAACTACCATAGTCCTGTTTAGGCCATCTGAGAATGAAAAAGTGATTGGGTTTTAGTTTTGCTGCCCCAAATGAAACTAGCTGCTTTTCAAATCTAGAATCCTGATTCTGATGGAGGCTACTTGTTCCACAGCTGACAAGAACTTCAGAAATTTTCTTGTCTTGAACTGGCAACATCTGGTTATTTTGATTTTGTTTTACTTTTATTGGGATAAATGTGTACTAGAATGTGCCTTGCAGGCAGATGAACTGAAGATGAACTAAGTATTTTTGTAAAAAATCTGTAAAGAAAGTGTGCCAAATAAACAGGTTTAATTTAGTCCATAAATGTGACATAAAAGCATCATTGCCAATATTATGATTTTTTAAAATCAGTTTAGGATTTTTCCAAAGCTATTACGATCATTTAGATCAAGGTGGGAGGTTGGGTAAGGCTTAAGCCAAGTGTATTTTGGAAACTCAAATTTCAGGAGATAGAGTCCAATTGTTCTTTTTCATGCATTTTGTTTTGCCACAGCTCCACTGGTTTCAGAAGTCACAGTCATAAATTTTAAAGATTTTCAGGTGATTTTGATTCATATTCCCTTGATAAACTTGAATAAAGCAAATCAGATTAGTCTGCCTTACGAGGCAGTTAGTTAACATTTTCTACAGCCATCTACACTCCTATTTACTTAAGGAGCAGTTCTTGTTTTCAGGTATATAAAAGCATTTTATAACCTTGAATATATTTTTCTTTTCTCTTAAACATTAACAGCAATTCTTCTGTACACAGAACATTCATGAACCCAAATCATTAACAGAATCTACGTCTAGACTAAATATTACGTTTTAAAGCACAATCTTTCGAAAAACAGCTACTCCTCAATTTACATATGCAGGCATATTTTAGGGGTTTGTTTCCACTGCAGCAGATGATGATGTCATTGACACCTAAATCAGGACAGAAAAATGCCCATTTTTAGGTGTCAGTGACATCATAACTAGTTCAGGGAGCACATTGCACCCAGGACTCCTAGGCTTGGCAAGAGAAATTTCTGATGTCAAAACACACTTGTTTAAATGTACTCATCTCTAAGATAAAAATTACCAAAGATCTTACTGTGGAGATCTAAAAAACTTTAAAAAAAAGAAGGAAGGGGGTGGGGTGGGGTGGGGGGGGGGGGGGGGGGGGAAGAGGGCAAAAGAAGATTTTGCTGTTCACACAGAAAAGAGTTGAAAATATGTGTAAAACGTATGTTTTGGTATTTTGAAGTGGTTTGTTTCTAACAATAGAACTGCACACTCATCACTGGTCATGGGATAAGTGTGGTTTGGGGATCTATGTTATGCCAAGACTCAAAGCATTTAATATGAGCTTTGTTTTGGAGCAATGGCAACAGCAAAAGGAGCTGACATGCAGACAGACGGTGGTGACTTCAGGCTTCTGAAAGTTACACGATCTTTTACATTTAGGATCTGATGCTTCCAAAAGTGCTGCATGACACAAAAACATCTGACCCGGTGTGATCCTTTCCCAGATGCTTATCAGCAGATGCCCCTTCACAAGCTCTGGAAGATACTAAATTCCCTTCCTGCAAAAGTCTTTTGCAACTCTCACTGGGCTGTGCATCATTGGTTTGTATACCAGCTGACTGGTTTATGTGTGTTACTAGCTTTGTACAGCATCTCCTGGAAGGAAAAAATTCAAGGGCTGCTGCTGCATACAATGGTTAGCTGGGATAATATGCCAAAAGGAAAACCAGCAATAACATAAAGCAAAGACACTGCTTTTTACTGCTTTTCAATTAATGCATCAGCAGGTCTCACCTTTCTTAGAATATTGCTATTTAAGATGCTTTCTGATTTGGAATCCAATTTCCTCATGTCTTAAGACTCTGAATGGTTTTAGGCACTCACTACGCATGGCCCTTGCAGCTCACCATGGCAAGATCGTATCTTCCCAGCTGGGATGTAGCATAATACTTAAAAACTAAGAATAGTAGGCAATTATTTTCCGAATGTAATTTACATTTTACACAGACTTAAATATTGCATGGTTATGGATATAAATCCAAACATTTAAGGATATATATTATATATATTATATCCATTAATAGATATATTCCCCATTTTGTGTGCCCATGCAACACTTGCAGAGCACATACATTATATGCACATGGGTGACTACTGCTTTCCCTGTTTAGTTTTAACCTGTCAGGCCCCAATTGTTATTTGTAATGGGAGATGATCTACACACAGAGCCCTCAAGAGCACTTGACATCTTCCAATCCAGCCACATCTTCCCTCTTTAAATCCCCCTGCCCTTTATGACTCACAACACTAAAATCCCAGGGTCACAGCTATAAAGGCTGGAATAGACAAAGGAGAAGAAATGTAGGGTCACCTGAGAAAATGAAATTAAGAGATCCAAGAACCTCTGAGTGGCTCTGCTACAGTCCTGTGTCACCCCTTCAATGTAAGGAAAGAAGCCAATGTTATCTGGTTTTGCATGAGACTCATATTTTGCTTTACATGAAATTCAGAAGAAAACACTAGGACTGACAAGATCAGCAAAAGCAGGTCATCAGCAGAGTCTCAACTTAGCTTGCCTTACTCAGGCAAGTAAATACCATGATGTTAACACGCACTGGAAACACATATTTCACACGCAGGAAGCATTTGCACGATTGGGTCTCCCAACAGAGACCCAAGTGCTTCACATGTAAATAGTGAGGAGAGACGGGAAGGAGAGGAGAAGTTCTGATGAAGCATGAATGGAAAAAGAGTGGCAATAACATCAGTTGTTAAAGCACCAACTATATTCATGATACAAGGTCTCATCCATCTGTCATTTCATTTAAAGGCAGGAGGTGGGTGCAGCCCCTCCATGTCCAGTCCTCTAGTCTGCATATTTCTGTAACCTTTAAAATCACTTCCGCAATTTCTTTTAACCATGGATTACTGAACTGGCAACAAACTATAAAAGTAAATGCATTTACAATACGCCTCTAGATAGCTTTACTGCCACGGAAATAGTTTTGTTGTGACCGTGGGCTGTAGAAGCATGAGGCTGGGGAAACTACATGCTTTGTAATGACAAAATCCAGCAGGTTTTAGCAGAGCATTTTGCTTCAAACCTACAGCCATTTCACCTGTGAAGCGTGCTTATTAAGTTCCTTTCATGACCACAGGACCTGCAATTTATAAATGCTGCAGGTGTGAAGGCATTGTGTGGCACTTTTAGGTTAGTGAAAGGACATTGTTATTCATGGGTGAAATATTTCATTTATTCAGTGGAAGAGGAGTAATGTGTGTGTGGGTGGAGAGTGCGAAGCTGATGATAGAAAGACATAAATAGAAACAGACATCTATGGAGCACCTCAGCCATTCCATTGTATTGCTGCTTCCAGTGTTTAAATCTCCCAGTAATGGCAGGGTGCTGGGATTTTTCCTCTAATGATGCAGGCTTATTATATCTCCTGCCACTAAACTATTTTTAAAAGTTTACCTAATCTTACTTAATTCTTACGGAGTAACAGTGATGGTGCCGGACCATACTAAACCAGTAGTTGCTTTCAGTTAAGAGACCCAAGTTCATGTCAATGTGGATCAGTCCCTGTATTATTCCAACAGCCTTTTGCTCTGGTCATCATAGATGTCTATCCCTGAAACAAATGTCTTTCAGAAGTGGGACACTGGGATTTCTTGAAGTTAAAGGCAGGGCTTAAACTATTTAGTAACTTCTTTTTTTTTAGGATTTAGAACAATTGCTGTACATTATTGTTACTGGAGAACACTATGTCTTACTTTGCCTTCATTCTCTGGACTGTTTTCCATTAGCTATCCTCATTTTGGTTTTAAGGGGCTGACAAGCAACAATTTGAACACAACTTTATTTTAACTTTATATTTTTTTAAACAGTTTGTTAATGCAAACTTCAGAATTTTGTGATAGTTAAATGTTTTTTTAAAGAATAGGCTTAGTTAATGATCTTCAGTTTGGAGAAAGTTGGATAAACAGTTGGATCTAAGCCAATGAATTAGTGTGACTATAACATTTTCTAGCTAAACCTGCCATGATCAGATAACACAGAAGTTAAGGTAACTCCGCCTGGAACTGTGATTTCATCCCATGTTCTTTGAGCAGCACCTGCAACATCATCTTTCGTCCTTGTTCCCTCCAATTACAGATGCACTGGTTTCCTTGCATTTCTATATCTTCCATAGGTTTTAGTATGATTAGACTGTCAGCTGCTGTTATTCACAAAGGAATACATCTCCAGAAATCTGTTATATGAGTGACTGACAGTAGGCTTTGTAAGTACATTATTATTTTAGAGCTAGATACTTGGAGGTTGGTGGAGGACTTTTGGTGGACAAATGTACTGTTCCTCTTTCAATGAGATACGGTCTCTCTGATGTATCAATACTAAGCTGTTCAAATAGAATATTCAAGTCATGAAATTTTTGTCAGACCAGCAAGGTAAAAAATAGATGTAGCAAAGCATGTAGACTCAGTGCTGTCAGAAACACTGGAAAATGATCTTTTAAAAATGATACTTAATCCCTCATTTTTCTATTTTCTTTTCTAATTTGGCTACTGGCACTTGGGCATCTCAATCTTTCAGTTCCAAGTGTGCTACATTTTTAAGTTATTGGGGGGAGCAGGGGGAGCAAAAGCCATCCTTGTCCCATTTGCAGCTGTAATATTTGCTGAGTTATTGGAATATTGACACACACCCTCAAAAAAACCCCAACAACCAAACCCCCCAAAACGTGCCAAAGTAGATATAGACAAACATCTAAGACATTTTTTTCTTTAAAAAGAAGTTCATAAAAGTTGTGGGTTAACAGTGAAACTGCTTATAATAACTGTAACACAGAAGATTCCCTTTCTTACATCTCTTGTACATTACTGGCAGATGCTGAGTAGACAGTAATATTGCTTTCTCATTAAGAACATTTAATGGAGAATATTTATCCACCTGAAGCTAAGAGAAACTTGAGCAACATCTGAATTCATCTAGAACTGAAACTAAAGGGTGCCTTCATTTGGCCAGAGCACCAGCATATCTTCTGCTAGATCATGAAAGCTTTACAACTGTCAGAGCCTCAACACCTCATTCAGGAGACACAGACATGATTAAGTACGGACTCAGGGAGACTCATACCTCCCATCCAGTTACCAGCACACACCCCTGCAGCGCTTGCAAGACCCTTAGCATTGGTGGGAGCAAATACTGATCAGCTTGCAAGATTTCAGCAAATCATCCATAACAGCGGTGAAGTTGGAAGCTAGTAGTTATAATAACAGCAACAACAATGGCACATAGGACTCTTTTTTAACTCTTTTCTGAGCATTTCAATATATTACAGTACACTACAAGCCTGCATCAAAAGACAAGTTGTAGTGAATTTTGAACCCATGTTTCTTTCAGACACACATTACTTCAGGCATTTGAAGAAAGTGTCGAACAGCTTCCCCACCCACTTTCTCAAAGTGGAGGAGAAATTGCTCTCAAATGTTGGTTATAAACGTGTAATCTGAACTCCAGCCACTCGGCAGGGCTGCAGAAGAATTTACGATGTGCTAAATATTTCCTTTGTTCTTCCCAGTGGTAGCCTGCTGTAGCAATTAGAAAGCAACTGGCTGCACATGTAAACTGTGGCTGTTTTCTAAAGAATTGTTGATAACTGTTAAAAGCTTTCCTAAGCAGGACTTGCTTTGCCAATACTGTAATATTTTATCTTTAAATGTATGTCTATATTAATTCTCCATATTTTTTTCCCCTCATCTTCTAATCTCAGTCGTCTTCTAGGTATCTTACTACTGGGATAGAAAGCAGACACAACCGGCGACCATTGCTGTAATTTAGCTGTTGCTAACCTTAAAATACAGCCTCCCAAATCACTCTTTCTTTATTGGGCAGCTATGTAGCTTCCATAGGAACAATGCGTTCATGTAAATGTTCCAAGCCACTGCAACAACATTTTTTTCCATTTTTGCATGAAAATAATACAAAATAAAATCCAATATTGGTTCCATTCTTCTAGCTTTCAACAAAGAAAGTAGTGTCCTAAGCCATTCTGCAGCACACTGAACAGACAAGGTATCAGATCCCACAGTGGCAAATTTGATGTAAGCCTGCTACAAAAGAAATTGCAAAGAAATGTGCCTCAGGAAGACTGCAGGTTTTACAAACGGGAAAGATGGCTTTAGGAGGTGTCCCCCCACCAACATCCATTGCCTTAACCATGGCTACAGAGAAGGCAACAGGCAGACCAAAGCAGACAAACTGGTATAGCTGCCATATGTGGGAGCACGGGCCACACCGAAGGAAGAGCCTGCTGGTGAGAGGAACGTCAATAAACAAATGCACTAAGCATGGGAATGAAAGTTCAGAGTGAAGAATATGTTAGTTACGCTGGGATCAGCTTTAGGAAGCCTTTTGTGGTCCATCACCTCCAGCCCAAGGCTCAGCATGCAGGTGCTGGCCAGGAGCCAAGGGCAGTCCAACAACCTTGTTGCCTGTGCTGCCTCTGCAAAAGAGGTTGAGAGAGGAAGCAGAGGGAAAGCTTCCTCCACATGCCAGCACCAGGATCCATGGGACCTGGCCTTGGAATTCCTATGGAGTCCTAGCCAATACATCAAAGTCAGTTCCTTGGCACTTGCATGCTATTGCTTAGCCCCCTGGCTTACCTAATCCTTGGAAGGTTATGTCATTGGTTCCCTCCAAAGACTGAGGGAAACACAGTTCCCTAGTCAAAAACCAGCCAGTGCCCACTTACATGTCAGAAAAAACACCACCTCTGCCAGGTGGCCTTCAAAGTAAGCCACTGGAAAGACAAGTTGAAAGCAAGCTTTCAGATACAGGCTTTGAGGAGAGCACGCTCTCCTCTGTGGTGGCCTTCACCCTATTGCACCACCTGGCAATGTCTGGAATGAAGTTCTTTATGGTCTATACAATAAGAGGTCAAATAAGTTGGACAGTTCAGGGTTTTGGTAATGGGATACAGAGCTTTCTGCTTTGAGCTTGCTGGGTCAGCCCCAGGCCAGGCTGGTGTTAACGAGTGGAAGTCATTGCCATCCAGCTGCTTCTCAGTGATATCTGTGAAATGGGCTTGGTTTGGGCACCTGTCCTTAGAAGGCTCTGCAGACAAACCAAGGAGGAGGGCAGACTAACTGTCTCTTTCTTCCCTAGTTTTGAGCCTCACAAGGAAGCATGGAGATACTCTACAGCCAGTGCTTTAACACCTTGCTAAGTCTTTGGTGAGAAATGTTTTCCAGAGCAGACCCAAACTGTGCTGAAGTTGGTGGAATGAATCCCAACTTGTGCTACTTCCTACTATATTACTGCATTTTAAATGTAAACATGGATGAATAGGCTCCAGAATAATATTTCCCTTCACAGCTATGTCCATCTGCTGCAAGAGAAAGTCATGGTTTTACTCTGTGCTACTGCATTGGTTCTGGCATTCAAACACAGACCTGCCATCCATTCTTTAATTTGGGACAACCACCAGTTTTCTTCTTCAATTGGCCAGCTTCCCATCACTGTTGTGAACTTGCATTTCTTTGGATTTTTAGGGCAAATGAATAACCTCTGAGACCCAAACACCTGTGCTTATGTGAATGCTGAGTATTTTTTCGTGGTTAGTCCCTCACAGGACTAAATGATTCATCATCCTGAGATTCCAGTCTCATAAGATGCCTTGAAACACAACCCATCCCCAGCTGACATGTTACATGGAGAATCTTGATGATTCCACCTTGCTAAAAAGCAGTTTTAGTAGTGAAATGACCAAGAACTCACTATTTGCCTCTTTTTGTGTCAACAACCAAATATTGGTATGTGTGTCCTGGATTGATTTTAATATTCAGCAATGTTGCTTACTTCTATATGTAAAAAGAAATATGCAGCAAGTAACATGATAGGAAGAAGTGGGAACAGAGAACAAATTTCAATGGGAGTCAAAGCAAAAGGTAGCACTTAGCCGTTACACTCACAGAGAGTGCAATCAGCACAGGCATCCAATGGGATCTACTCTGATGTTCTCAGTGTTCATTTATTACTTGTTTCTTGGAGATGTATGCTCCTGTCTCAGCTTTATATTGCAGCAGTGCTGACATCACACACATTCCCTCACTTTTTTTTTTCTTGCTTTGACCTACTGAGAGGAACACTTTTCTGCAGGCTCTGCCAGTGTAAGAGGATATCACTTGTCTCCCAGACTGTAAGTTTCCATCAGGCTGCAGCTGTAAATCTAAACACTAAATTGATTAATTTTTAGCACTATGTGTTATGGCAGAGCCAACAGGGCCAAAATAAAATTGACTCATTAGGTACCACAGACACCTTATGATAGTCCTTGCTGCAAAGTTCTTCCAATCCAAATAGATAAGACAGACCACAGATTCAAGGGAAAACAGAAGCAAGGTGAACAAAGATAACTCATCTAAATTCTAAAAGGAGCTCAGAATGAGCTCTGAGGATACATATTTATAACGAAAAATCTAAGTAAGGTCCTAGATTTGGGCTGTTTCAGCAGGACTGCAGGAGGTGTTTGAAAGACATCGAGAATAAAAGAAAATAAGAAAATAAAATCACTATATTTAATGTTATTTATTCCTTCTTATAAATGGACTGTCTACATCTTAGTATTGACATAAGCACTTTCTTACCCAAGGATTTCAAACAACTATTCTTAAATGCAGCCTCCTCCTTGTCCGATAATATGGGTAAATACTGTTCTCAATTTACAGACTGAAGCACAGAAAGTCAAGGGACTGGCTTGGCATTCTCCTAATGAATCCAAGCTGAGGCAAGACTCCAGAAGCAAAGATGTGCAATCTTGACTGTTAGCTAGGTGACATTTGCCTTGCATTCTACTGACCTATTTTGCAGTTAGACAGTGTTGGGGTCATCATGCTCGAGACTTAAGGCACATTGCTGTAGGCCCAGAGGAGCAGAAGGAGTAGATGGAGACAGGTATACGTCGTTGTCTCTCAGATAAAACAGCAGTGGAGAGATAGCAAAGACAGCACAAGTTAATACAACAGCAGTGATTTAACAGTTCGTGTGATGACAGAAACATCCTCTCCATTTGCATTTTGAGGCAGCTCTGATCAAACACAGCCATATTGTATATTTTTCCCTCACTGATCACTGCATTTAGAACATTATCAAGAAGCACTGCAACAATGAAATTAAAGTTATCGAAGTGCTGTTGAATTTCACCCACTTGTACATCAGCTAGAGTGTCAGTAACTTGTGCCATCAGTCTCTGATTATTTTTATACTTTGTTTGACAGACACTTCTGGA
Organism: Falco naumanni; assembly: GCF_017639655.2. Lineage (NCBI taxonomy): Eukaryota > Metazoa > Chordata > Aves > Falconiformes > Falconidae > Falco > Falco naumanni. Next base: position 54,307,521 of record NC_054059.1, on the reverse strand, counting down.
AATGTCTTCTTGTTTTACGTCGTCAGCAGAGCTCCCAGGCTAAGTTCCTTGCGTATCTTTCAATGCTGCTAAGCTGATTGGCATTTACTTGTACCCCCTCACTATAAGAATCACAGGCTCTGGCTTGGCAAGGATCACTTCTTTTTTTTTTCTTTTGCTTTTGAACAGAACAGCTACCCTCCAAACTTAAGCTCATCTGGTCTTATTGAAAAATGAAGGGGGAAAAATTAAAATCAGTTCTTACTAATTAGAGGAAAATTGTATGTAAACAATTGAAAGGTCTTTTCATACTTATGGCCTGACATTTCCACAAAGAGCTTAATTGCTTGCATGGGCCTAAAGGGTTATGTTCTTTTTTTAAGTTGCATATGCTCTCTGCCAAATACTAGCTTGGACATGCTGTGAGTGATTTTTGGATCACCAGCAGCTCTTACTATTTTAGGCTCTGTCACAGCTTGAAGTTGTAATTAATTTTGAGGATCCTGACAATCATAATTATGACAGTCCTAGTTTCTGATAAGGCTCACTTACCTTTTTTTTTAGCAGGGAAAACTTTGAGTTTTGTGTTAAGAAAAGAATGTCATACTACAGACTATCACACTGCAATAAATTCCCAATTTAAAGAATAAACATCTGCCTTAGAGTTGGGTGGGAAACACACTTCTTGTCCATGAAACTTGCCAAGTTTTCTTAAGTGTTCCCACCATGAAATCAAGATTCTTTGAAGCTCTATTCATAAAATCAGGTAAAGGAAAAGCCAGTCAAAAGTCATCCATCATAGCAGTATACTGTTTTGGATGCTCAAGATGCATATGAGAGACAATTTCAGTTCCTTTTATGGCATCCTCTTTATCTGAAAGTGAAGAGCCCTGAAGAATAGGCCACTACTTATTCCACAAGAAACCTTTCCTGCTGGAATCTTCTAGATTCATGTAATAAAGTAATACTAAGTGAGGCACTAACTAATACTTCAGTTGGTGCCTTTCTCTGCCCAAGTCTGTGTCTGATTAAGTTGCTCTTTGCTATTCTGGGGTTTCTGTCTCTTTCTCTTCCCATCACTTCCTTCAACTTCTCTCCCATTTTGATTAAGAAATCAAGTTTTGGACTAGAGAGATCCCCAGAATATTGTACTGAACTGGTATGTTCCTACAGAAAGCTTCCATTCCCTTGAATATTTTTCTGTGAGATAAAAGGTTTGAAAATTTCTCATTTGTTCCCTGAAACTTAAAAAACATTGAATTCTTTTATTACAGGTGGAAAAGCATGATGTTTAAAACTTCCAGTATGGCTTTGCTTGCACCTTCACATCACTGGTAACTTGTAATAGCAATAATAGCAGGAGTATTTTCCCTTTCATGTTTTTAGAGATTGAACTAAAAATTCACTGGATTTGATAGAAAGACAAATATTATATGTATAAAAAGATGTTTGCTGGACATTTGGATTCACTTCTGATGGCCCTGGGAAATAATAACGCCTCCCTCAACAGTTTTATGGCCCTTAAAGAGAGTAAAAGCATCCTGCATAAGCCTCACACCCCAAACTAAGCACATGCGTCATGCTGTGGTCACTGCTTTCTGAGATTTATCCTCCCTCTTTAGCAGCTCCCATTAATAGCAGAAGGAATTACACAGTTACAGAAAGGAGGATGTCCCTTCTGAAAGAATATTGTTGTGTGTTATTTGTAATACAACACTCAAGGCCAGCTTGTACCTTACAGGTTTTGGCTGATTTAGGGTAGCGCAGGGACTCAACATAAGTAAGGAAGCAGCTCAAGGAGTTTCCTAGGGCACATATTCCTAACCCAAGGAGCAACCCAGTTAAATAAAAGACAACACATAGCTCTGTGCCATCCCCTGCCCTGGGAATCACACTGTCGCTGTACACAGAGAAAGTGATGCCTGCCTTCTCGCCTGCTCCAGGGGGATTTTTTCCATCGCTGGGATCAGGAGAAAGCATTCTCTGTGCTTCCCCAGCACAGCAATGGCAATTTTACCTGCATTTATAGCATCCTTTTGCCTTCCCTCTAGAAAGAAGTGCCAGCCTTAACCCTTAGGAGATAAAATACAGCTTTGCATCACTATTTGAATCATATTCAGAGAGTTCTTCAAGGGACCGTAAGCCTTAAAATTATGCAAGTTCAAAAGGATCTCTTTTTTTTTTTTAAATCAATAATGTGAGCTTCTAGCTCCTCTTTCTTTGCCAAGAAGAGTCTGACAGTGTAAAGTAAGTAGGTACTAAATAATAGGGAAAAAAAACCCTCAAAAACAAAAGGGCAATGAAAAGATCCCATAACTTGTCATAATTTTTCTTAATTAAACGTTTCTAAAGGAACTTAGTGATTTTTTTGTTAGTATCCAGGTTTTTCAGTGCCCAGAACAGGTAACTTTGGTTAAACATTTATTAAATCAGAATTAACACATTTAAAGCTATCCACATTTTTTTTGGAATGGGTAGGGGAAAGCTTGGAACTTACTCCTTTTATTCAGTGAAAAACTCAGATCTAAACATGTCCAGTTTTCAGACCTAAGCATGGATGTGAGAAATTTGTAAGAGGTGCTGAAGAGCCACTTTAGAGATACAGCCACATCCATGAAGGAGTAGATGACTACCTGCACCCTCGAGGGCCTCGGTCTGCCACAGAGATTCTTAACCTCCTTCTCAGATTTTGCCTAATTCCCTTTAAATGTTTTATTTTAAAATTCCTAAACATCCAAAAATCTGCTGCTGGATATGCCCATAAACCTGTTTTTTTACAGGACTAAGCAATTTGGTAATTTACTTATTCTTGATGCTCAATAGGATTTGCAAATTAGATGTTGCCTCACTCAGCTCTTAAATGAACTTTGCTCTTGTAGCCAGTTTTTTAATACCCTTAAATATTCAAGCCCAGCATGACTATGGCCACCAAAGAGGTTAGTAGTGATTAAAATATTTATGCAACTTCAATTCTACCCTTTATCTGCCTATCTCAGATGACAAGGCTATTGGCTGTCCTGGAATATCTAATTCCCTCCTATTGAAACAGCTCCGGTCTTTCAAATGAAGTCACCACTAGCAGTCAGACTGGATCCAGGGCTGCCTTCCTTACCTCAGGTGGCCTGCCATCATGTCTGATTGTACTCACACTTTCCCTTTCTTTAGACCAGTAAATTAAAATACCTATTTTTCTCTCCTAGTATAGCCTCTGGTCTGGCTGTTGTAACATTTTCTGGAGGACGCAAAGGAAGATACTGTACCCAGAGTGGCAAGTGTTCAGACCACTGAGTGACTAATAACAAAGAAAGAATGAGATGCAGGATAGCCATCAGCTGTAAACCTCTACTTACTGAAACGCAGCTTTAGTTATTCCAGTTTATTTCACCTTTTTTTGCAGTGTTGTCCATTGTTAAGGGGCACAGTAGTGAAGTTTCATACAGGTGCTTCTGCATCAGGTTCGGGGTACTTGCTTTTTTCCCCTCTCCTTCCCCACAGCTTCCCAGGTGCACTCAGTGCAAGTGTGGTATCACCAACTCTTACTTTGCTCTGTTCTATTTTGATTTCAAACTACCCCACTTCAGAAAGCCTTAAACCACTGAGAAGTTTCTAGTGCACTAAATATCACACGTTGTGGATCTCTTGTTTTGTCAAGTTTGCAGATTCTGCTGCATGCTGCCTCTGAATGTGACTGTGCAGAGCCTTTGGGGGCACCTCGCCAGTAACAGAGGTAGATGTTAAGAAAGAAGCTCCTACACAAAACATGGCTCAGAGGGCAAACTTCTTGCTCGTTGCTCTTCCCAGTATATTGCCAGGTTTTGGGATTCCTGAAACACAGGGAGTACCGCCTTCTACGAAGTCTTCAGAAAGGATGAAACAGCCAATCCTTGGTTGCCAAAAAAGAAAAAAAAAAGGATACATAAACACCTCACTCCACGAGGTGAGACTATGAATCCTGCTGCCCTGCAGCTAGGGTAAGGCATCTGTGCCCTAGAAAGTACTGACACCTAAGATATACCATGTCCTCAGAGCTTGCCCTGGTGGCTGCTCAGCATGCTGGCTGCTGTGAATTCCTCTGGGCGCTGAGGCAGGCAGGCATGTTGCGCTTCTGGAGCGAGGTGCCTGCCTTACAGGCACTGCCATGGAAAGAATTGCAAGGCCAAAGTTTCTTTTTTGGCTTTGGCCCTAGGATGCTTGAGATGAGGCAGAGCATCGCCCAGTGTTGCCAAAGAACCCTTTGCAGGCTTAGCCTTTAGAGTACAGTTTCCCTCCAGATGTGAATGTATAACAGGCGACTTAGGAGGTAACAGCTTAATTGTTCTTTAGCTAGTAACGCTCTGTCCTGATCATTAAAAGATTTTATGTACTGTTCAGAGTTTGTACATTGTAGTAGTCATTATACTTACATAGATAAAACAAAACAGACTGATAAACTCGTTTGTTTTCCGTTAGTTTTCTTTGAGACCTCCTGTAATTGTTTGTAGTAACAGAAAGAGTAACGATAACACTGGTTAATAGGGTTGGCTTTGTAGGGTGGATTTATTTATGGCTTGGAGTGAATTCTGCTCATAGCTCACTACTGAACCCCCATCTGTCCTGGAGCAAGGCTCCTGGTGCTTCTGCTCCCCTTTTGTAAAGGGAGTACATCACTCCATTTTCTACCTATTTTATGCATGTCTTGTCCTTTGAGAGCTATTGTGTTAGGGATTAATCTTCAGGCCTGCCATGAAAATAAATCTTCCTTAGAACATTATCTGACCATTGCAAGGTCTGTTTGGGCTCAGAACTTCATTTTACACTGAAAATTCCATCAGTAATCCACAGTGGTTGCACTATGTATCCAAAACCCAGGTTGTGCAAACCCAGGCATAAAGCCTTCCCTTGTCTTTAGAAAGATTCTGCTAGGTGCATCCTACACCCAGTAATTGGTTATCATTTCTGCCTAAATTATGTTTAGGCTGCTTGCAAAGCTGTGGAGAGATGATAGATAAGTAAACAACATAAAAGCATTAAAACCAATACGTATTTATTTTATTTAAATAAAACTAAGATGAATAAGTGGTGCCTCCAATAAAACAAAACAGTCCCCAAAATCTCAGTTGTATTAAAATTTTCATTCTCACAAGAATCTAACCAGTCAGTAAACCATCACATTATTATTACCCACATTATCAAAAATGTGCAAGATTTACAGACTTTAAATCTAAAAGGGACAATAAGAGAGGATCCTAAAAGGACATAAATGATATAATTCCATGTAGTTATAATTCATAATCAAAATAATGGTTTTGACTGCAGCATCCAAACTGGTTTAGAAAGATATAAGGAGATGGTGCAGGTATCATATCCTGTGGGAATTTATTCCAGTGACAAACATCGCTTGCATTTGAAAATATGTGGGTTTCAACTTGAATGGCATTAAAGTTTACCCATTTGTTCATCCTACTTTTTTTCCTAATAGGTGCAGCAGGTATTCAGTACTTCTTGTCTCTCCCTGTAAAAGTGCCCAGGCACTGAACATTGGCAGTATGAAGCCCATCATCAGTGGTCTCCACAACTGCTAAAAACCAGTTGGGTTTTCTCCTGTGTACCTGGAAGGAGATGTTTCCAACAAATTCAGACCATGCCAAAGTCCAAGGCTCTTGCAGAAAATGCCTCGCATGCAGTCAAGGATAACAAAACAGTTCTAAGATTTGAAAAGCAAGCAATCAGGAGGGCCAAAAAGCCACAACTAAGTAGAAATTTGTATCTTGAATTTTATGAATAAGAACAAATAAAGAATAGAAAAGTATCGCAAAAGAGCCTTTGAAAACATTATTAGGCCTCATTGTCCATTTAATCCTAAAGAAATAAATGATGTCCTAATTAATTAGGATTGGTCAACTACCCTTGAATATTTGGGAAGAAAATGAAAAACTTATTCCTAACATAAAGCTGACACCAGAAGGCATCCAGTTTGTTCTGTGAAGAGGGATCAATTACCTGTTTATTTATAATTCGTGAACTGGGATTACAAAATGTGGGCCCATGACTCACATGGGCTCCCAACTTGCTGTTGGAGCATTGCGCAATGCTCACCCATAAAGCCCATGGCTGCTACACTTTCAAGGTAAGACTGCAACTCCTCCTGGGTGGCTGCCTCAAGCACTAAAGGTGTCCAAGCAAACCTGGCATAATGAAGCACTTCAACCTCTCTCATCTTCTGAGACCTAAAGGTCTAACTCAACAGTTATTTTATCTATTTAAATTAGCTTTTTTAACTGACCCTGTTTTTCTTCCATCTCCTTTAGTTTCTTGCCAATACACATTTTTCTTTTGTTGGGCCATGTAACAGTTTCTACTTTCTGAATCACCTGGATGTCATGTAGTCACAGAACAGCATGGGAGAACCCCTCTGGCTCCAAGACCCATGTTCCCGACACTCCTGGCTGGCTTTCAGCTATGATTTCCGTCCTATCTTCCTATTTGCATTTGGGGAATAGGGTCATGGAGAAGATGAAAGGCTGTGCCATAGCAGGGACACACTGCCTAAATGACATCCTGTACTAAAAGGGGTCTCGATAAAGACAAATTTCCACACAGCATCATGGGGTCTCCCTTTCATATAACTTGGTGTGACAAAAAGCACCTGAAGAAACCCCACGTGGAGTTTATTTCTCACATCATCTGATGCTACCCTACTTGGTGCCTAGGTTTTTGTCATCTCTATGGTCTTGGGACCACAGTCAGGGCTCAGCCAGCCAACATTAACCAATGGCCCTACAAAAGCTGCTGTTTTCCAGGGAGAAATAGTTTGAGGTGTCACTGAGTGTTTATAGGAACACTGTCTTGCTGAGCCACAGTTTATCTAATTGAATGAGGAACTAAATGAACTACTCGTTTACTAGTCCTCACATCATCAAAAGCCACATATTGAGAATTATGAAATATATTTAAACATGCACACAGCAGCAACTAAATATATATCATAAAAATACTACTGTTAAATATCACAGAAAGGACACCTTAAAAAAATAACTTGGAGTATGAACTTTGAATGAGCTTATGCTGTTTCCTAACCTGGGAATGAAAAAAACCCCATATAGTAATGAATGATCTTTGCATTCAGCTATGAAATCCTACACCACCATAGATGTTTTTTTAACTCCTTTAGTCAACTCGGACAATCCTTCTAGAGTGAAAAATGTGAAGGTCATAAAAAACTACATACCAAAATATTACATGTAGGTATTTAGAGCTGAATGAACGAAAGGCTTTCCCACTGGATTAATTTACTCTCCAAAGCAGCCCCTCCTAAAAGATGGGTCTGTATGATTAAAATATGGCCAGCATTTTATAGTAAGTCTTTACCACTTTACAGTAGCTAGCTCTAGGGCATATTTCAACTCCCATTCAAATGAGTTTTTCTATTGAATTTAAGGGGAGATGGACTGAGCCTTTTAACAGCAGTCTTCTGGCCTCGTGCACTAAGTGTATGTAGATGTACAAATCTACACTTAGTCTATTAGATTATTTCATGGAGTCTCTTCTAGCATAATTTTAAAGTTTCTTTTACATTAAAATAATGTAGTTTAATTCTCATTACATTTGATTTCTCAAATCTGAAATTTCTGTTATGTAGAGCCAAATTTCATTTAGAAAGTTTTTATTGGGACAATTTAGAGAATTTTAGTTCTTTATTGAAACATTATTACAGCATGAAACAGAAATTTTATTTCTTATTTGACTCTAGTGCTTATTAATATTTTGTTTTACAAATGTATAGCAACTTAATAGTCTGAGTGCCTATAAGAACATTAGATTATCTTTCAATACCCATAAATACGACTAGTAGTGCAGAATATTCAGCCTGAAGGTTATATCAAATTCAAGAAAGGTGAATGCAGCCTCGTGCTTGCTTGAATCTCATTTTTAATTTAATAGTTTGCATTATAGAGCAATATCTTTTTAAAATAATGTAGAAAGAGATTCAAAGTAATTTTTTATCTGCAAGTTGATATACTCTTAATGTGGTGTAGATGTAATAATTAATCCATTTCTTTATCTGTACGTTGATACATTTCTATCTGCTTTAATAATAATTAATGCCATTTTATTTCTTTTAAATGTCAAATTTTATTAAACAGCACAAATTGTATACATCACAGACAAGATATCAAGAAAGAGATGATTGCACCTCATGCTTTACACCTGGGGCCTGACTGTGATATCTAGGGCCCCCAGGCATAATCTGCCATCTAGGACAGTGCATGGATCTTGACTACCCAAGCAATTTAGGCAGCGCTAAGGGCAGTTTAACTATCAGCATAAACCAGACTGAGCCATTTTCAACACTATATCAAAACCCGGTGTGGCAGTGATTCTTTCCATGAAACCTCTTCCAAAATTAAACTCACGAAGTGCCACCCAGAGAGGGTCCGAGCGCCCTGCAGGAGCCAGCAAAGCCAGCCCCTCCAGAGCCCAGCCCGTGGGCGCTGCGGCAGGTGGCAGCTGGTGCCCACCTCAGGAGGTTGCTCCATGGCAGCACCCGCATGAAGCAGTGGCAGGGGACAGGGCTAAGCATCACCCAGCCATCACCTAGCACTGGCAGGCTACTTGGCATGGGTTTGACCCATCGTAGCTCACGCCTGGATTATGTCAGGGTATGTGTGGAGAGAACATCAAGGCATCCCTAAGACAGCTGCTTTCCCAGCAGCTTCACGAAAACCTGTGTTTTCAAAACCATTTAGTTGTAGCAAAATGTTTAGGAGACACAGATTAACCCGGGGAAGGGATGCCAAAGGGCTTTTACTCTTCTACTCATGTTAGCACCGGTTGCTCTGCTTTGCGACATACTTGCTGTAGTATGTCTGTACAGCCCTCCGGTCAGACCGGACCCTTGGGGTTGCTGTTCAGCATTGTTTTCCTAAACGTTTCCACTCCTATAAAAGTTGAAGAAATTTCCTGACAGGCTCTGTTTTCGGTAGTTGGAGAAAGTATTCAGAACTGATTACAGTACTTATTCTTTAAAGAAAGAGGGAAGGAGAGAGCACATGGATATTTCTTCTTACATAAGAAGTAGGCAGAACAAGTGATGGGTCCCAGCCAGGTCCTTAATAAAACGAATGATGTCTGTGTTCCCCAGAGGGCTCATGACGCCACTGCGGAGTTTGCAGTCAGCAAGAAGCAGCTCATGTTGCACACCACATGACACCGGAATATGACTAATAAACATCAGGAAGTCCCCAACGGCTGCAAATTTGGCAGCACTGTCTGAATTGGCCCGTCATGGTGTTCAAGAACCTTGTGAGCATACTTGGGCCCAGTTTCAAGTGGATAGTAGATCCCTGGGTTTTGATTTAAGGCACCTTGTTGTTTAAAAGAACCTGGCAACGTAAATAATCGAGGTGTTGCCTGTGAAGCCTGAGGTGCACAAGCTAAGCAAGAGGGAGCTGCAACTTGCACAATGCCTATCTGGTTTAAATAAGGCTATTAACATTCCTCACTAGCATTCATATACATGCATTCGTATTAAATGTCTAATAAAAATATTCAAACCACATCTGTTAACTAGTACTTTAGGTCAGTGTGGCAATTGTAAATTTTCACAGCTAAGTTCTCAACTTCTCAAAAAGAGTTTCTAATGGAAATGTTGATAGGCCATTAGCTAAGCACGGTGGTGAGAATGGCACTGCAGTAGTAAGAGTGATCACAAGTCAGTTTAACAAATAATGAAATACTAGTAAACAGATGAGGCTTTAAGCCTATTCATTAGGCTCACTTTCTGATGAGTTAAAACAGACTGCTTATTTATTGTTCATAAACACCCCCAGGCAGTGGAAATCTGTCACGGATAAGGATGGTGTGACAAAGTTTGTTTAGTTCTAGAATACAGTAGTCAGAAAAATGCAAGAAAACACACATGGTGACATAGTGCCCTTATGTTTGTAAAGTAGGAGGGAAATTTTCTGGTTAAAAATTCTGATATGTTATAATAATGTGTGTTATCCTACTAAAAATTAGATATCTGTGGGACCAGCCTAGAACAATGAGACTGCTAAGAATATCATTACTAAAAAAGTGAAACCGTTGTCTGAAACGGTCTCCGGCTGGAGGGTTGTGTTGTGGGAAAATATTTTAACAGGGTTTCCTATTAGTGTGATTGTTCTTGAGATGTAACACCGGTATTGAAATACAGTGGAACGTTTACCATGTGTGTCTCTATAATAGATGGTAAGTACTTCATGGCGATTTTATTTTTAGAAAACCTTCTTTCTGATTTTCGTTCTGTATTGCAATTCATAAATTGAAGGGCTAGTACACTTTACGCTTACATGATGCATTTACGCTAGAATGGCAAACGTTACACCACTGGATAGGCAGATCTGGGGAAGAAAGAGGAAGCCATCAGAGCTTATGATATACAGAGCCCGCAGCCGGCATGGTAGGCTCACGGGATCCAAAGCCCAGCCTGCCCCCTGCCAACAGCTCACAGCCAAAGGGCCTTATGCCGCAAGCACTGATAATTGTAACTATTGATACAGGAAAGTATTCACAGTACTACTCTGCAAGCAGGTAAACTATAGGCAAAATCTGGCAAAAGTGGGAGGTGAAAAGAAGCTAACTGGCACGTTTTTATTAGTTCCATTCTCCTGTCACTTGCCTATTGGTCTTAGTATATAAACTTGTAGCAAAAATATTCCATTAATAAGCTTATTTATACAGCAATGTGTTTAACCCCAGTTTTATATAGAGTGAATTTTTATATAGGTAGTGGATTTGTGCACAACTTAAAAAGTATATGCTATGGTTTATTAGTTTGGGTGTTAATGAATGCTAAGATATTTGCACATTACAATATTTTAATAGTCCACTACAATAAGATACCTACAATTTTACAGCCAAAGCTTTTTATCCTTTTGCATTTTTTTCCAGCCCTATGTTAAATACTTTTTCCTTGAATGGGAATGGCAAAACTCACAGTTGCCTCAGTAGAGAACTTTGGTTAAGCTGTTGCCCGCTTTTACCACTTGTTTTTCTTACAAAACCAGTTGTTATTGTGGGCTATCTGAAGTACACTTCCATGTCAGGCAAAGAGGAGGTCCTTTGTGAGAAGGAGGTCCTCCTCAAAGTGGAGACCCCCCTTGAGACAATGAAACCGAGGTGTTTCATCATCTTATCAGAGTATTGTGTTTGTAAGTGGTTCTCCTCCACTACGCCTGGCATGGAAGCAAACTTAAGATAGCCTACAGTAATGATGGGCTTCGAGTTGTCTCCCACTCTTTAGATTACAAACATGTCACTCAGATAAAAGGATGAAACTCCTCAGTTCAGCATTATGCAAACACCACATGTGTACTGCAGTTCTGCACTTCTTTGGAGAACACAGAATTTATGCTAAGCTTTGTGTGAGTATAACCTGTTTCTGTCCTACAGAAACAAATGTAGACTGCAGAAATGATTCATGCAGATGCTTTGCTACAGTTCTGGCTTTAGTTACATTTGCCTTTGATTTCACTATTCATGTAATTCATGGAAGGATCTACAACTATCTATGTTAACAAAAATATGTATTGAGTTTGCACTACACATATGCTGATGCATCAATGGCATGGCATTTTCACAAGTTTAAATTACAATGTCTTGGCCTTGCTAGCGTATAGATAATTTAGTTTTGCTTACTCAAAGCCTCTGCTGAGTGAAATAATCCAACAGAAGTCAATGGGATTTCTGCCTTTGATTTTTACGTCAGCCAGGACTTCCCATCCTGTGTTTCTAAATGCCTACACAGGTGCGGGTTTCATTTCTTTTTCCAGAGCTGCTATGTTACACTACTTCCTTTCCTCATACAATTGCTGATAAGTGTTTCTAGCTTTTGGGTTTTAATTCTTAAGTATTATGGATCATAGGTAGTGGGGAAAAAATCACTGTTGAAGGTATTGTTTTCTTCCATAAACTTATGTTTCACCAGCATTAGGGAAACAAGAAACAAGTGTTCCCTGGAACGTATCTAAGATTCCCCTTCTGTACTGGGACATCCTATTCTCCTTCTGCAAGCACATACTAATGAAATTGCCAAAAATTGTCTCTAGCATTTGTCTTCATGATTTCAGTGTTGTTTTGTAATGTGGAATCTATCTCCCCTCACTATTCATAGCAATTTCACACTGGCTTACTAGAAAGAGAGGAGAGCAATCCATCGGTGGTGAACCTTTGCAACACTAAAGATATACCTTTGAAGTTTGTCTTCACAGTCCTGTCATGGCTTGTGAAGCTTCCCTTAATATAGTTGTAATCCAATCGTGTTAACATATTCCAATAAGAAAAGAATTTTAGAATAAAGTGGAGGTTTAAAAGAAATTCTCTCCTGTGCCAGATTCTGTTATCCTTTTGTAAGACAGTCTAAGGAGATCCACTGAAATCTAGGAGACTGTTCACAGAAAAAGAGCTAACATAGCTAAAGCTATTGAACTGTCTGGCCTGGGTTTTGGTGTTACTGATCAACATCTGCCCATCTTCCAAAGACATGGTCTAGTGTTGCTTTGTAGGTCTTGAATACCTTTTCTCCAAATAGCTGCCAAAAGATGACTGGCCATCTCAGTATGGTTATCAGGGTAGTAGCTCCACCCTTCACTCCAGAAAAGGTACCAAAACTTTTCAGACCTCTTGATCTTGCCAAATCTTCTAGCAGAAATATTCCTCCTGCAGCCTGGGACCTGATGAAGGTGGTTGCTGGGGGCAGAAAGTGTAACGCCGGGCCCCATAACAACAACCACTGCAATATGAGATGAAAGTGATCTGATTTCAGGAGAGCTGAACAGCAGGAGGGCACTGCTTATGCAACATTTTTACCAAATTACTTAATGGGTGAAGACACCTAAAACAAGTTCTAGCACAGTCATGCCTTTAATCACATGCATTTGTTGTTGAAACTCAAGCTAATAAAAGGACCACTCTTTCCTACATTGCAGAAGTGTCAGAGAACTTTTAGTATCAAAGCACTTCAAGATCCACAGTATAAGGCATACTATGCATCCAAGTATTATTCTAAATAACCTCACTCCATTATTTTGCCTTGTCAAACAAATCCTTTGTCTTTGGTTTCAACTTTTTTTTCCTGAGAAATAATGGCAAAACATGAAGTTAATAGTGAGTTTATAGGTACAGATGCAATACCAGAGGCTGTTAGTTAAACAGGAGACTTAAGCTAGTATATGTGCTATAGGCTTCCACAGTTCTTTGCTGACTGCAAACTTGTAAATATTTACAGCTGTTTACACTATCAACCATGAGCAAGTAACTCTTTCAAGTTCTTAGCTGTTTAAAGATGGCATATACTTTTTACATAAAAGGGAAATGGAAGTGAGCAAAATGTTTTTTATTCATATTTAAACAATTCATGGTGACTTTACTATTTGTATTTTTTTCAATTCTCTGACTTTAAAATAAGGAAAGAGAAAGAAGAGAAGTACAAGAGTTTATAAAGATCTTTTCCAGTTAGACTTGTGACTGCATGGATGGAAATTAAACAGCTTTTTTTGTGTTGAAGGACCAAATAAAAAGATGTGTTACAGAGATGGAAACAGAAAGCAAACAAAAGGTTGAACAGCCCTAGTAGTAAAATATCTTTGCTATGTTTCACAAAAACAAAGTGAAAACTTTTATGGAGGCTGAAAAAAACCTTGGACTTTTGGTGTTCATAAAATTACAAATTATTGATTCACTACATGAAAAAATTACATTAAACCAATAACCAGGACTGTATACTTTCAAGGTTTTTTTTCCACATTAAAAATTATGTGTTGCTGGCTTTAAAAGGTTTTTTAATGAGATCGTTTAAAGCAACTTTAATGGTAGAAAGATCAGCTTCAGTAAGAAGCGTAGAAGATGTACCAAAACATTAAATATTGTACATATAGGAACCAAATATAGCCCTTCTCAGTGCAGTCTAGATTTTAAGAACTAGGATGACTGGGATACAAAATTTATTTTTAATTGGAATCAACATCAGTATTAGAATAACCAAAATAATCTGATACCAGCAATAATGGGGGAGTAGGGACAATGTAACTAAAGACTCCAGCCAAGGTTTTCAGTAGAAGCAGCTATTTAGACAAGCTTTCCAGGAGGGTGGTGAAGTTATTTTGCTGCAATTCCAGAAGTGTGAGTTTAAATTATGCTGAAGACAATCTTCCAGTTAACCAAGCCAGACAGGTACTTTGTCAATTGGGTTGAGGAGCCAATTCTGACCAGCTCCTGGAGTCTCTTGTGCACTATTGACTATGCAAGCTGCTTTGACCATTTGAGCTTCTTGGGCAAATTGGAAGTGTTTTGAAAAACTAGCAAACAAATAAACCCTAAATGTAAATTAATGCAGGGTATTCATATTTTTACTCCAACTATTTTGTTTAATTCTCTACCCTCTTTCCTCCATCATTCAAACAGAAATACAAGATGAATGGAGCCAAGTGCCTTAAGTTGTATGAGGTGTCTCTTAGATATGGACAGTTTCACATTTTACAAGCTGTGCCATCGATCTCCCCTCTGACTCAAAAGAGGTAGGTACCTCAGAGGAGGTATGTGAGAAGAATACGGAAGAGGCCTTTTACAATTTTTGGTGGGTTTTTTTAGTTATATGCTTTCAGCAGAAATGGAGATCTATTATAGGAGCAATCTACCTCTCTTAACACTGAAGTGTGCTGCAGCATGTGGCTCGAGCCATGAAGTGGTGCCCGGTTCATCTACGTAAACTACAATTTTTTTCACCTTGTGATTTGTTAAATCAGTTAATATCTATTTACACAAGCCTACAGTCGCTACTTGTAGCAACGAGGTACAAGACTGTGTTCATCCATTTTGCTTGCTAACATGATGATAGTTTATTTAACAGAGCTGCAGTGCTTATACCACAAATGGTCCTCCTTTCCTTCTACCCTAAGTGCAGTCTCATCCAGTGTATTTATGCGAGTAGTTAATGACAATTGTAACAGCAAGGAAGCCTGGAAGGCCATGACACTTCAAGAGGGAGCACAGAACAAAAGATAATTTTGCATTTGGGGGTAGGGGGTGGATCCAGCTTATTCTGTAACTCTGAAAACTAGAAAAATAACCTAATAATTTGAGAATGAAAATTCCTACTTATTATACTCTCATACTTATGGTACAGGATGTACCACAGGTACCAATATGGTTTGACAGGAGGCATGGGTTCTGTTCCAGCTACTGGTACCAAGGAATTGTTTCACCCTGGGGAATTACTTTAACTAGTTTATGTTTGTCTTCCTACACCCTTAAATTTGAAGCTCTGCAGGAAGGTTCTTTCCTTTTCATTACCCAATGTAACATAACCCAATATAACTGAGCCCCACCCTGGACTGATACGCATTTTGTTTCCCAAAGCTAGAACAAATCTGGAAGTCTCTAGTGTTTTCCCACAGCAGTGTTAATTTGAGTTGTATAAATCTCTGTGGTACATATGAAGCTTTGATATGGAAACTAGGGAGACAGCATCATGTCTAACATCATTTTAGCTGCCTCTGCACGATCATCCCATTATCCCTGTGGGGACTTTACTTGCCCACCTTTGCTTTGCTTTTTTTTTTTTTTTCTTTAAAAACCTTTCCTCAGGACTCATGTAATATGTCACATTGTTCTAATTGATGGGGGCTGACAGGATTCTTTTCAGAGCTTGTCAGCACACCTCTTTAATTAGCCAGAAAGACCACTGCTGAGTGACAGCAGTGAATTCTTCCCACAGGTTTCCCAATCCCAGGTAGTACAAGGCAGGTGAGATGGGACCTGAGGGTAGCAATCTGTTCCTGGTTTCCAGAATAACATTGTCAGATGATAAGCACCATGAGGTCATGAAGCCAGTATTACAGTTGATGGAAGGTTGGTTTTTTTAATTAGAGACTTCCAACGCTGCAAACTTGCCCTCCTTTTACAGTAATTTTAGTGTAACTATAACCAACATACAGAGTCAAACCCCTAAACCTGTAGATGTTTGAAAGATTTGTTTCATGTATATATCTGTGGTTTTCTTCTTCCCCTCTTCTTGACTTTTGGCATTTGTGTTTTTTCATATATTTACTATTTACAACTTGCCCAAGCACTAGGGCAGATACTAGCTTGGAATTCCTCTGGAGGTGGAAGAAGTATCACTGACAACATTCACCACATGCTGCTTCTGTAGTCAGAGGATTCATTTACAGCCTTAGGTACCTGGGTAAGCAAAGCTCTGGTCCTCTGCAAGGTCTGTCAAACTCAGGCTTTGTATAGTTCCTGAAAAGAATCATTCATGCTTTATTACGTTGTTTTCTGTAAAATAGCGCAAGAAATATTTATATACATTATAAGGAATAAACTTTAAATCACTGATGTATGACTAAACGCCAAGGAAATCTCAAAAAAATGTTAAGTATTCTTTTAGTAAAATGCAGCTTCTACACTGTGACAAGACTAATGGAATTATTTTACAACATGAGTAGAAGATACCAGAGTTAAAACTAAAAAAATCTGGAGAAACACAACAGAAAATGAATTGGCAGTTCTCAAGAGACTAAATTAAGACATAAATAACAGTGCCTTAATCTTAAATGAAATTCTACTAAATGTGGAGTATTATTAAGCTATCTATTAATCTTTCTAAACTGACTCAAAATTCTAATTTAACTGTAAATATATATATAATTCAGAGAATTAAAATGAGACAGACAATAAATCTCTCAAGCATTTGCATACAAACTACAGACATAGTATTTGCAATACAAATATGATACATACTAAGTCACTTCAAACAGAACATGATCACAAGGGGAAAAAATACAGGCCAAAATCAATACCTTGTTATTTCAACATTATAAATGTCACTAAACTCAGCTGTTAAGAATGTAGTTCTTCCTTCCATGGGCATTTCTTGCAGATAATAGTACAGGCTGCAACTACAGAACCCCAGAAGAATTCAGACCGAGGACCCTTTCCCACTGAACATCTCATTAGAGTCTGTTCTTCAGGCCTGTTTCTCCATCAATAAAATCTGTAAGAATTTTAATTGCCAAGCACTTCCTAGAACTGAGGTTATAGAGATTATTTTTCCTTACTTTAATTTTCATCAAAATATTAGTAATATTAGGAGAAAAAAAACCAACCACCATATTTCTACCTATACAGGCTGAGAAACTTATTTTGGTGGTTCTTTTTTCTGATGGAGGAAATCTACCTCCTCTACAGGGAACCAACAGTGCACATCCTTCCTGGCTGTCACGTGGCTCTATGTCAGGGCAATATTGCTTTGCTTTTCCAGGTTGTTCCACTTGAGAATAATTGCTGAAACAAACCCTGACTCAAACCTTTTTGGTTTTAAGAAAGTACTAATTACTTCAGCAGTACATCCCCATTCTAGAAATCCTGTTTCACATTATGATTCATTTACAGGACAAGTAAGAAGGTTCCTGTATAAAAAAAATCCACCATTATTAACAGGATACATGATGATGAAGACTACTACAAGGATTTTATTATTTGTTTGCAAAGGTTGAGTAAATTGCCTGTAAATTATGCAGTCCTCACGAGCTCTGAGCAGTAAACTGTTACTACACTTTGCACACTATGTGACTTTAATACCCAACCTGAAGTTCATTTATCAACAACCACTCTTGTGTAAACAAGCCATGGAGAAACCTGACCTGTTTTCACTTGTTATTGATGATCTTTCAAAACTCAGAAATTGCCTCCTCTTCAATTTCCTACCACTGAATTCTTAGGTAATCACCTCATCAATAGTTCTCAACAAAAATAATTGTTTCCAGAGCAAAACTCTCCCCAGACTTTAGGCCCTTTAAATTGGTCCCTCTCTGTGCTTCAAAAGTGTGAATAATAAAAATGTATACATAAAAAAACACTCAGAATGTGTATATGCTTTTATTAAGTCAGAAGTGCAGAAAAGTTTTCCCAGAACAGGATATGGGGCAGGGAAAATGAAACACAGGCTGCCACCTTTTAGGATACGTATATTTTTTTTTCTCCTGACATGAAGTTCAGTCTTCAGTCTCATTTACAGAGCAGTACACGTCATTCAAATGCTAATAAGGTACTCACATTCACAGCCAATCCCAAGTGCAGTCAACTAATGCAAAAGGTGAACAGAACTTTGTCTTTTAATGAGGAGGTATATATGCCACAGGGCCAAGTGTAGAGATTTACATTAACTGCTTTGTTCTCATCTGTGGTCCACATCCCTTGTGTCCCTTTCCTCCACCTCTCTTTTTCACTGTAATAGCAAAGATGCTCTGAAATCAGAGCTGAATTAACCACTTGTAGGTCTCAGAACTTAAAAGCTGTGGCAAAACGTACACTATTTGGGTTTAGTTCTTTAAGAAATTTTGAAGTATTTGTTACTAGGAAAAGAAGAATATAATGGGAGGAGGTGAGGAAGGATAAAGGTTAAAGAGAGCTTGTTTACCTTGATGAACCTCTGCCTCCCATTTTAACCTACTCAGGAGCGCTTTGGGGACTGTTGGCAAAAAAGTCCTTTTCCTATCCCAGAACTGCTGTTGCCCAGCTGAAAATTAATGGAGAGAAAGCTGTACATGTACCATTGCATCAATACTCAATCACATGTAGCAATCTGTCTGATTTGCTCTTCTTCCCCCAAAATGGAACTGAGAAAGCACATAATTTCTACTTGTCTGATTTGGGAAAATCAGTTGACTGCTGCCCAGGTGGTTCTCATAGCTCTTGATGTATCAATAGTGTTCAGTAAGCTGAAAAAAGGCTGTAAAGCCTTAAATAGTTCCCCATTAGCATCTTCTTATCTTGCTTATAATTTGGAGATAGTGGTTTCAGAAAGTACATCAAACAATTAGCTGGTTCTCTGCTGAAAGTCTGTTTTATCATAGATGCAGCCAGGTGTAATTACAGTAATAATGTCCACACAAAAGCTACAGATATGTACCAAGGTATGTTCCAGTTAATACTAAAACTGAAGCACTTCTTTCCATTGATTTCAACCAGTGGATGACCATGACAGAGGAAATTATATTGGTAACTTCTTTTGTGTGCTTTACATGGGGCTAACTGGTAAGATCCCTGGGCCAGGGACCGTGTCTGCCTCTGTGTTTATAGAGTGCAATAAGACCTCCAAGCAAACTGTATAAATTATTAATATATGTAATAAGCAATCAAATGTAAATACAATAACTACATTAATAACTAATATTATATTACATAAACAGGCTAGACCCACTGGAAGAATGCAGAAGCCATAAACATTAAGGACTCTTTCAGAGTACATTTATTACTTCACAGCCAGAATGGAAAAAACTTAACTCTTGCTGGATGTCTTAAGATTTCAGTGCATAAAGAATGATTTAATAAGGAGTTTGCCCTCAGGATTAACTCACATCTATGTACAAAACAGATCTCTACAACTGCTGTTTAAATGCCCTTAAAGTAACCTGAACAGTGTTTTCCTAATCGATATTTCTGAGATTCAGGATGAGATCCTCACAGAAACTAAAGAGTCTGGTCAGGAATATCCCAAGACAAGACAACACTGCAATACCTTCTGAAAATGAAGGACAATTGCTCCTAAATGCTATACTTGGCTTTCTGCCTCT
This sequence comes from Falco naumanni, assembly GCF_017639655.2. Taxonomy (NCBI): domain Eukaryota; kingdom Metazoa; phylum Chordata; class Aves; order Falconiformes; family Falconidae; genus Falco; species Falco naumanni. The sequence continues at coordinate 54,287,950 of NC_054059.1, read as the reverse complement.
TACTATACTTACAGTGCTGCAACTAAACTAGCAGCTTAAATCTATATATACTTTCGGAGCTGTAGTTTACAAGTTCAGAAATGTCTAAAGTCTTTGAATAGAATATTTTAACAGGAGAAAGGAACTTGTACTTTGAAATAAAACAGGTTTTCTGAAAACACTCTTTGACATAATTTTTTGGAATCCCTGCTTTTCATTTTATAGTTTTTCTGTGTTTCCTTCCTCTATTGCATACCACCTGCAAATAAATGAGTGAAATTGCCTGAGCTTCATTTAATCTTTTACTAGTAGGAGAATCAAATTCAATCATGCTTCTGGAGGAAACAAAGTTATTTTTAGTGTAACAGTAATACATACTGTCATTTGTGGCGTCATTTGGAAGTGACATTTTTACTTCTATAAAAGATGTGGAAAAGTTTGTGGCCAATTATTCTTTACCAAATGCGTGTTATTATATTATAATGCAATACAGCAATGCTACGAAGTTACAGTGTAGTAAAAAGTTCTTGGCATGAATCTGTATCTGAGTTTATTGCATAACAACCTCAGTCCTGCTGACGATGACACTGATGAATGCTTCACCATTGGTTTTGCTGGAAACCTCAACATGACTGATAACTGACTAATAAACACAAGTACTCCCTTACACAGACGATTTCTGATCAGTGACAGTAAAATGATTGTATCATGTCTTTCATTTATGCTATCTGTACATGCAGCCAAAACCTGTTTTCAATATGCTAGGTTTTACGGAATTTGAGGATGCTTTAAATAGATTTATAGAAATAGCATGTCAGCCATCTCAAAGTTATTCTGTTGAAGAATGGTTGTAAACGGATATAAACAAGCAGACAAAAGTCTTAAAAGATGGCTGAAATTCCTAGAAGTAATCAGAAAGTGAGGAAACTACATTTAATATGAAACTGATTAAAAATCAAATACAAGGGAATTACACTAAGCAGCAGAACTAATGTTTAATGAAACAGATTAAAATGTTCACATTTTTATAAGTCATCCACGGAATGCTCTTTATTTTATTTGTGATGAAATGAAATCTGAAACAAGGTTCTATGGCCAGAATAAACACGGATGCTGTGGGGCACACCCTCAGCCCTCCCCCAGTGACAGAGGCTCTGGAGGTGAGGTAACACCAGCCATGACATCTCTCCCACCTCCACAAAAACCTGACCCAATGTTGTCTCTGGAACAGCTCTAAGAGTGACTTTCAGGCTGCATCTGCACTAGGAAATGCTCTGGAGGTTGCTCCTCTGCCCTGAGGCCATCTGCCAGAGCAGTTTCCGTAAGGCTGAAACTCTCATTATCAGCTCTCATACTCTCCAGCATAGGATGGCTGGACCAGACAAAGCACCAGGAACAGTCCTTGGCCCATACCACACCCTAAATAACACCAGGGCGTTTTTTAGGAGAAGGCTAACTTGTGAGAGCAAAACCATGCCAAGAAGTAAGCTCACAGATCAGTCTGCTAGCCCTGATCAGTGCAGACAGTTTTTGTATCCCACAGTGAAAAGGAACACGTGGTTCATCAAAAAAAAAGTGTGGCCCAGCATTTTCTCTGGGTAGGCTCCATGTATTACTTAAATGAAACTTGATGAAACCTCCATGAAACATGAAGGTCTTGCTGGAAGCAGAGTGGGTCTCTCCCAGGAAGGAAAAAAAGAATCCTGGTATAATTGCAGGACGCAAATTAAAATTACCAAGCACACCTCATTCTGCCTGCACAGCCAGCTGAAAAATGCAGGTTTTCGTTTGCACTTAGCCAGCTGCTTTTCAAGCAAGCTTTAAAGACAAAATTTGCACCGATTTCAGTGGGGCTTTTGCCCGTGTATGGGATGCAGAACAGAGCCCTCTCCTGGTAAGCACTGAAGATAATTGAGGACACCCCTGGCACCGTATTTGGCACTATCCACAGCACATATCTATGCAATGAAGTATTGAACATAGGCACTCAAAATAAAATATTATAAAAGCTCAGCTATTTGGAGCCACGGAACCTTATGATTGAGGTCAGATTTATTTGGATTAAAAAAGTATGGAAATCTAAATAACACTGAAATGATGGTATGCTTGAAAACTGAAACATTAAAAAAAAAGTTATATAACATATTTAAAGGCACAGCTGGCATTTCATGATCACAACGACTAGCCAGTTGTAACCTGTTTTTGAACCCACAGCTGAACCCTGCATGTCGAATTACTGAAAAGGGTGGGTCACCTTCTTTTTAAACCTGAAATCTGATAACCAGGGTAAAGGAACCCTCATTCATTCTTTCTTTTTATGACTATAAAGCCATGAAGCACCAATAATAACCTTAGGTATACAGATCAACAGACTTTGCCTAATTAATACACTTTTGGATTTCATACTTGAACCTGTAAATAAGAAACCATATTTTAAAGCCCTGCTTATATTAAACAAAATTTACAACAGGTACCTAAGCTGGATGTGGCATATGGTAGGCACTTCAATAAATCATAATAAAGATACATAGCCAAAATAGTGATTGTCTGTCATTAGATTTGCACAGAACAAGTAAGTATTACAACAACAAACCTTTTTTTGTCACTGAGATGCCATGTAGAAGTATATTGGTTTAATTTCAAAATTATTTATAAAGGTTCTAAAGCCCATTTTGTTTGTAGTTACATATGCAAACATGATCATCTGGAACCGTACTACTTATGGTTGTAATCTCATTAGATTTCACAAGGTAGATACAGTTGGGTCTATAGTATTTGCATGTGAGATCTCCAAGGAAATTCCATTACCATATGAATTGTTATCTGTGCCGGGCAACATTCTTCAGCTGACTCCGTATTGAACCAGCATAAAGTATATGATCACAAATGTTGTCTTTATATAAAGAGGTAAAACAAAGGATAACAAGTACTTGCGGTCATTAAATACCCTATGGTAGTTTTTACAAGTGTAGGAGTGTCTGGCCTAATACCCATCTAGATAATTACATCCTGCCTACTTACATTCCCCTGTTCCTTTAAATGGATAAGGTATTATTCTTCTATTCTTGTGTAAAAGTGGACCCTACAGCCCTTCCTTGGGCTCTTAGGACTATTTCTAGCATGACCTTCTCCAGGCAGGACTCTATATGGTCACACAGAGTCATTTGTATGGCTCAGTATATTATACCAGATTTTGGATTTGCCACCTTCTGAAATCACTTCCACTGAGCTTACTGGAATTTACTTCAATCCAAAGACACCCATTTGACGCAAATTGTCATTTAGTTCCTACCTGTGAAAGTCGCGTTTACAATAAATCACTGTGAAAAAGTACTGTTTGGTCATGAGATCTGTTTCTGTAGGACTTCCTTCGGTACATGTGACCCAGGCCAAATGCTCATTAGACCTTGCCCACTGGCACCAAAACCAATAGCAAAATAGCAATGCTGTTCAATGACAGCAAGGCCAGGCACCTTAATGGGACACTTACCTAGGGTCCGTACCATGTAACAGCAAATCTCCCATGCCTCCTCAATGGCAATGAAACTTGTTACACTGAACAAGATCATACATAACCTTTTCAAGCCAGCTGCACCTTACATTTTAAGAGAGGGTGCAACAGATGGTACGACCTTGCTTTAAAATGACACGTCTATTAAAACAACCGATGTTACTAGGGGACTGTTCCCTATAACAGGAATTTGCTTCATTGAGGTAAAGTGGAAGGAAACCAGGCTTCAGAAAACATTCATTATTGTGTTCGTGTACCGATGTTAGACTGTTGCCGCTCACAAAAGTCCTCTCGAAAGGAAGGATTTGTTAGTACGTTCCCCTATGGAAGGAGCCTGTTAGCAAGATGGGTGCTGGCGTTAGTCACGACTGTTACTCTGCAGCAGGGTTGTCAATCGTAATTATTCCTGCAAATCTGAGTTTCCCCCCATGCTGGTTACTCTCTAAACTCTCAGTTTCAAAATGCACTTCGTATTTCTGGCTTGTCCTACACTATGTCAATTGGAAGGCTGGCTTTGGGGGGCTTTTTTAGTTTAAATGTTTTTCTAGCTGTATTTCTGTAGATCAAAAAAAGTTTTCCAAGTCTGTTCTCTTTCTGAGTGGCGACTCTCCTAAGACAGCAAATACAGGTGTTTTATAGACTTGTTTTCATGAAGATTCAGTCATTTAAAGTTTGAAATTATTTAGGAGAAAGATGACCATTTTAGTACAATTCATTGACTGCATATTATGAAATTCAAAGGTGGACACAGCTTGAGTAAAGTTTTGCTTTAAATAGTATCACTGGATGCAAAGTAAGCAAACAGAAGGTAGGTAGGAAGGAGTTTTCTGCAGTCTGTACTTCTTTTCATCATTTCATGTGACTTGCTGACCTCAAAAGCTTCTGACATTCAGTACTTCTGAAAACCAAGACTGTTCTCTCGCACCTCTCACCAGCTATAGGGTCTAACTTTTGCCTTCTCTTTTGAATTTTTGACTTACAGCCTTGGAGAGTGAAGTTAAGTTGATAGAAAGAAGGTGATGGAGCTGGTTGAGCAAGAGCCACCCAATCCACTCAGGAGATAATATGAAGTGAAGGGTAAGAATATGAAATGTGGCTCAGAAATGAGGGATTTTCTTTTACTTCCCCACACTGGGCAGCAAACAGGACCAAACACAGCTGCTGAATTTCCAGCAGAAAAGAGTGTTCCGTTTCAAAGCAGGAAAGGATTTGGTCTCCATCCACACTGACCAGCTTGAGGGGGAGACAATTGCATCCTGCAAAAGGGTACAGCGACAGGTCCTGCCATACGGTGCTTCATCGTAATTGATTACTCATATGCTCCCAGCCATCCCAAAAGGTCAGGAACGGTTTATAGGCTTGGTTTGTTGTATACGAAACAAAAGGAAAAAGTGGAGTAGTGAAGCGTGGGCTCTGCTACTCGTACTCGACGGATCAGCGTGAGTCAGCCAGGGGCTGACGCGCGACCCGTGCCCTTCGGGGCCCTCTCCGTCGCTCCCACCGCTGTTGGCGGCAGCTGCCAGGGAGCCGCGGTGGTGAAGGCGCCAGGCCCCGGCCGCGGGGCCGGGACACCTCGGAGGTGCGTGCGGGGGGCGGCGGGCCGTGCCGCCGCGGTGCCGGGCCCCAGCGGCGGCAGCGCAGGCGTGTTGAGCGGGGCGGCGGGCGGGCAGCGGGGCACCGGGCTCCCGCGCCGAGCATCGGCCGGCACCGGGCGCAGCCCCTCCCGGCACAAGTGCAAAGCTGCGCCCCGGGGCAGCGCTGGCCGCTGCGCCCCTCGCCCCCGCTCCCGGGACGACCTTTCTGGGCGGCAGGGGGTTACCTTTGCTTAGCAAAGCCCCGTCCCTTGTCAGGGAAACTTTCTCCGTGCCTCTGCGTGAGGCGCAACTAGTCGCACTCGCTGAAGTGCGGGGAGTGTTTGGCTTCTCCCGTACCAGCCTCCTCCTCCATCTATCCCCCCCGCCCTGAGGCTCCCCTCCCGTTTTCCTCCGAGTTGCGCTTTATTTGTGTGTGGAGAAAGGAGGGGGGCGACGACGGCGGGGGGGGACGGGACTTGTGGAGGGGATGTCCTGTTTTTGCCAGAGGAACAGTGCAAAAGGGGAACCTCGTCTCGGAGAAGGTACGAGAATAAATAAATAAGGAGCAGACCTAAAATAAAGGTAGCGGCATATCCCGGCAGCAAGAAGGTGAGTGTCTGAGTCCCCCGTCCCCGAGCCTCCCTCCCATCCCTTCTGCCCGGAGGTGGGGGAAGCCGCTTCCCCGCCGCATGTGCATGTGTCCGCGAGATGGGTGTGTGCGTGCGCTTGTGTTCAGGGTGTATTTAGTATTGTTCTCTTCTTGGTCCGATGACCAAAAAAACAGTTGCTGTAAAACAAACGTGATGGCAAGGAGCAGCGGAGCCGTCCGTCGCGGGGCAGAGACGGTCTTTCGCCCCGGGCCCCACGCGAGTTTAGCTGGAACCCCCCCCCCCCCCGGTCCCCGGTGCGGACGGGGTGACTTTTTGCCCGGCCAGCGGGACTTTATGGCTCTCTCCAGGTGTACGGTCGCTGCCGTTTTGCCCTCACTCCTCTTCGACTGGCTGTTGCCGTAGCTGCTGGGGTCAGCCCCGAGACAGGCGCAAGCCCTGCCGGCTGCCGTCGCATTGTTCCCCGCTTGCGCCTCCCGCCCACCCCGCAGCGGCGGAAATGGGGGGCCCGGGTGCGCCCCGCGAGCAGCCGGGGGATGCCGGCCCGCCGGGGCCAGGCGGGGGCAGGCCGGGCGGGAGGGCTCTGCCTGCCGGCGGGTTGCCGAGCCGCCCGCCCGCGCTTGTGTGGGCCGGGGCTGGAGCGGGCGCCGAGGCCGGCGGCGGCTGTACCGGACGCTGGGGGAAAACAAGTTTTCTGGCGGTGGGGAGCCCCCCCGGGCGGAGCGGCACGAATACACGCAGGGGTGGTAGCGAACCCCTTCCCGGAACACCCGTTTCTGCCAGCGAGGCAAGGGTTTGGGCAGCGCGGGCCGCCGGGCAGCTCGGCCGGGATCCGCCAGCGCAGGCGGCGGCGGCAGCGGCGGAGGAGGTCGGTTCCCCGCCCGCCCTCGGGCCCCGCTATGCCCCAGCCGGCGGCAGCGCCCGCGGTCCCCCCGGCTGCCTTCCCCGGGGCGGAGCGCCGCGGGCGGCGGCGTTTGCGGTGCCGGCGGACGGGGCAGGCTGTCTGCCGGCCGGCAGCCACCGGGGCTAGTGCAGCCGCTTTCCCGGCGGTCGAGAGGAGCGGGGATAGAGCTACCCGTTGTTTTTGTTCCTCGCCGTTTCCTCTCCCGGAGGGATCCCTCCTGCCCTTCCCCTCCCCCGCCCCGGCTTGTTTTTCTTGCGGTTTAAAGACAAAACGGTGCGTTTTCGGGTTGTCCCACCTCGCCCCCGCCCCCGCCGCGGGTCCCCGCTGCCGCCGGCGGACCGAGGCACGGGAAAGCCCCGGCGCGGGGGTCCCGGCGGCGGTGCGGGGTCTTCTGTTTTGGTTTGAAAGCGTTTCCACGTGGGGCAGCCTGTGAGTGAGTGTGTGTGTGTGTGTGTGTGTGCGCGCGTACTTGATCCGTGAGGCGGTAACAGGATTCTCCGTGTTCAAACCCAGTGGGCTGCTGGCCATTAATTTGCCTCTCCGGCTGTCATTACAGACGCTTCCAAAATCAGATACCGGCGCAGAACCGCCGGCCGGGTTTCACTGGGCTCCGGCAGTGGCGGTGCCCGAGCCGCGGGGGCCCCGCGCCGTGCCCGAGCGGCGGGGGGTGCCCCGGGGCCGCCGCCCGGCACCCACCGGCGGGGCAGCCGCGAGCAGCGGGAGCGGGATCCCGGGGCAGCGCCGCTGCCAATCGCGAGTTGGCATCTAAAGTTTCATTTACATTTATGAAAATGCCGCTAAGAGCCAAGTAGGTACGGCGCTGCCTTCCCGTTATCCCGCGGGCAGGATTTAAAGCGGAGCACACGGAGGGACACGGTTATCTCGCGAGTGGCGGTGTGAAGTAGCTGGTATTTCCAAAAATTCCGGGAGGCACGCCGTACTAGACAAGGGAGCGCCTTGGCCGATGCGGGTTTAAGCATGAAGTCATGCTGGAACAGTAAGAAACCAGTATTTTCGCTTTTCTGACTTCGGTTTTACGTGCTTCACTTGCTGAGACTAGAAAGCGGATCTAAGATTAAACTAACCGACGGTGCAGAGTTAGAGCAAAGTGTACAAAACAAGCTTTTTTTCTGTATGGTAAATATTTTTTTTTTCCTTCGGTCTGACCTCAGTGGTTATTTGAAGAGTGTGTTTTGCGTTACGGCTCAGGTTGTATCATTGTTTCATTTCCTTGACGCTCAAAAGAGAAGTGCCGTATAATTACTGTGGGTTTGACTTTTTCTCCTAGTACATCTGAAAATGCTGCCGAATAACAAATGTTTGCATACCTACAATGGGTATCATACTGCGAGTAAAGTGGAAGTGCAGATTGACATTTCTCTCTCTTCCCTGTGATTCTTCCTGTATGTTTGACATCTAACCTTAGCTGCATTACGTCTGAAACAGCTCTTCTTGCTCGCTTTTGAAAATTCTGGCATTGATGTTACCAAATGTTCTTCGATCAAAATTAATAAAAAATAAAGAGGACTATATTGACTAATGCTTTATTTATCTTTGTTCAGATAATTGGTGTGCAGTTATAAATTGTTATGTGTATATGGTTGTACTGCTAATAAATTTAGTTGAAGGTTACTCTTGCTGAATTTGTGTTTATTAGTGGCTTCACAACACATTGCAATAGAAATTTATTCTGCTCTATGGATAATGCCAATGAGATAGATAAATTCCAAACAAGGAATTTAATGAGTAGAAAACGGGTGCATTCCCAGTTCATTGCAGTTGCCAGTTAAAATGTTTCAAACAAGGCAACTAGAAATAGAGCTGTAGATAGTATCCTGTTGCATATTTTTAGCCTCTGATGCAAGCTTTTGAGATCTACTCTTTGAACTTTATGCAATTTTTACCTTTCAGTCCTAGAATTAATCAATATTAAACATTAGCATTTGGTATGGGAAAGGTACCTGTCTCTTTCCTTGATGACCTGGTGGTATTGCACGATGTTCAGTGCAATTCACCAGTGTTAAATTTTAAACTGTTTCTTCCTCTTAAATACAAAGGTTAATACAGAAAGAAGAAGGAAATTCCTGGAATTTCTGTCAAGTGCTCTAGGACACAACTACTAATTTTTTCTGTGTTATCTTTTTCTTTCTTGAAAGTAGCAATTTTATGAACTCAGGGTAAAACAGGTCTCCTTTTTTATAAGGAGAGTTTATTCAGCATACCTCTATATTGCAGCTGCTGATCATATTTCATAGAGCTGTTAAAGCACTTAAAACCTAAAATTAGGTACTGTTTGGTAGTAAATATTTCAAATCACTCCTTGAAGAAATAAATAGAGACAGGGGCTTTAAAAAAAAGATGTTTTGAAATATATCATTGAACAAAAGTAATCCTGCTTTGCTTTTACTCAAAATAATGCAATTGCAACCTAAATCACTACCACGGTGTGCTTCTTCCTTAGGTTTTCTTCATCTCTTGCACTTATATTGTGCACTTACCCTGAGTTTATTTGATATCATAACCTGGTACTTTGTTCAAGCTATGTTTACTGTGGCGACGCTTGCATTAACAGGTGGTGAATTAACTTCTAAACATACCTGTATTTCCAGTGAGTATTCTTCTGACACTAAGAACTGGAATGTTAGTTCCCTTGCTTCCTGGTGTGCATGTTTCTGTATGGCTTTTAATTGCAGAAGGTGTACGCCTGCTTTTTTCCAGATTTAAGATGAGTTAGTTTATAGATTAATATTTTTAATTTATGGGGCTTTTTGTTGTATGGTAATTTTCTGTTTGTCTTTTAGTTGAACATAGGAATAGGTTTATTTGTTCATTATCATTAATTTTTAGTATTGTCAGGGTTTGCAAGAAGTATGCGAACACAGGGGCATCAGACTAACAGACATCTGTCAAGTTGGTTGAGTATTTTTAAAGCTTTTTGAAAGTTTAGCACTAAACCAAGTCTGGTAGCAGAAACACTCAGATGTCTTTGATTTTTTACTTTGTACTTGAGAAGCCAATGTTATTTCTGCTCTCTAACGTATCTAGACTCTTGCCATTTTGTGTTAGAAACGCAGTATTTATGTTGTGCAAGTGGAAGAAGAGCATCGGTATTTGGTCATCGATTGAGAGGCTTATAAGTAAACTTAATATGTGCTATTTTTCTTTTTTTGATTTAAATATTGTGTAAACGTGTGTCCAACTTAACCTTTTCTGTCATTGAAAAATGCTAATTGATCTTGCTAGCCCTGACATAATAGTATAGTTTGATATTTGAAACCTTTCAGCTTTGGCATGGCCCTTTAATCACCCCTGAGATTTCAGGGCATGATTCTACTGAAGGCATAAACTGCTACTCTTTTAAAATGTAAACAAAAATGGTTATTAAAAATAAATTATCTTAATGGTCTTTCAAAGTCAGTAGATGTTCTACCTATCAAAGCCCCAGGCTTTACAATATACATTTAAAACTTTCTGCTTTACTTGTATGTATTAGGTGACACTTTAGAAGTTGCTGTACAGAGATCAGATTTTTATGAAATTTTTTCTTTTGGCCAAGTCCACATATCTGTGTTGCAATGTTATTAAATCTGTCATTAAATCAGAAGTGCTTAAAGGAACTTGGATGCACTTTGCAGTGTGAAAGCTCAGATAGGAAGAGTGCTTATCTGTCAAGTAAAGAATAAAATTTATTTGAAAAGGCAGTGAAATTTACATTTTTAGTTTTACACATTGCAGATTGTAATGCTGCCAGAAGGATTGCTTTTTGGATGCCTGTAATAGAGGACCTTGGTGAAAACTATGTTAAAGCAGTTTCTTCTTTTTGTCTCTAAGCCCCAGAAATGTGTCGAATAGCTGGCCTGCCTTTTGCTTTAATGTTAAACAGTAAAATCACTTTGATGATTGATTATCCTATATCAAAACGCATCACTGGGCAGTCTCACTCACAGGATTGTTTATAAGCTAGTTGTCAGACTTTTGAGCAAAATGCCAAATGCTAATGGCTGTCTGAGGAGTACTAAAGTTTAAGCATTTTATTTTCAATTTGTTTAAAATTTCTTCATGATAAGGGAAGATTATAATGAGGAGTGATAATCTTCGGAACTCTGGGGGGTCCATATACCAGTGAGACTAGTGTATATTTGGTCTTAAGCTATTAGGCTCAGGTACTAGACACTAAACTGATTTAGACTGCGATTACCATAGATTTGAAAAGAAGGATTTTGGAGGTTATCTGTGCCTAAATTCCTTTGGAGTTCTGTGTCCTTTTCCTAGAATCAAAAAAATAAATAAAATCATGTTTTTTTTCATGAAACAGCTGTCCATAGAAATACAGTGCAGTGAGTAATGTTGCAGGACTGTGTAGGACTGTTTAGTTGGATGTAATGTCTCCGAAGGACGCAGTCTGTCTGGGCTGACTGAATACTGTCTTTACCACCAGGATTGCCTCCTGTTGTGGCTGGACTATACAATTTGACTAATCTGGAGCAGTATGTTGCAAAAAGACCTCCCAAGACAACCTGCAAAAAATTCACATACAGAAGACTAATTTTCATATAGGTGATAACTTTTTGCTTACATATTTAGGTTAATATGCACTAGATTTTCTGGCAACATTAAAATTTATTACTATTGTGACATGACCCAGCATAAGTTGATGCTGTCAGCAGTGTCAAGAATAACTGCTGCCTTTTTTTTTTAATTGCGTAGATGCAGCAAGTAAGTGTTCTGCTCTTGACACATATATAATTAAACCACAAACCCCTATATTAAAATACCATGGAGGGTCTGCTTTAGACCACAAAATTAAAAGGAATACAGAGCTGAGTTTGCAACTTTTCAAATAATTCTCCTGTATGGCTATGTGTATATAACTATTGAAATCAATGCTGGTGCATGAGGTAATTGGAAACTTAACTTCATGTTTTGTGCCAGATCCTTAGGTGTTGCAAATTGGAGTGGGAATGTTGAAATTACTAGAGTGGTCTCACATTATGCCAGATTAGTATCTAGTCCTCTATTCTTAGTGCAGTCTGTTTTTCTGGGGGAGTATTGTGGTATACTTTATGTGTGTGAGATCATGTGTACAGAGGAGTGATCCTGCAATACTTAGAAAAAGCAAAGGAGTGTTAAGTATAAATGTCCAAATTAACTTTTCATATTTTCTTCCATTTTAAGACATTTTCATATTCTTGTGTTAGAACATATCTTTGTATTTTTTACAGCATTTTATAAATGGTCACAGAAACGCCTTTTACAGTAACTGTAGTCCCAAAAAGGATGCAGATAGAAATATTGTTAATTGACTGCATTCTTTTAATTCCTTTCAGGCAACTTTGTTGCTCATATAAATGAATAGTCAGTTTGCATTTACTCGGGGACATTTTGTGAATGCCAAGCCTATTCAATGAAGGGTGTAAAGTCTGTTTACCACGTTAAATGTCACCTGGATGTTCCTTTTTACTCGCTGTAGTATATTCCCAGAGAATCACAGAAAATGAAGTTCACCTTATTCCCAAGTGAGAGCAGCTAGCCCAGCCTCTGTACATGCTGATTTGTGCATCCTGATGTCACACTGTATATGAGGTCTTTCTCCCAGCTCTCCTGAGTGTCCCAGCATAGACACGGTTTCACCAAACCAGGCACAGCTTAGGCAGATTATGCACATTTTGTCTGCCAAGTTCTAGCAATACAACTCAGATTCAACCTAATGTTCCTGTTCTGGTCTTCTTAATGCAGAGAACTAGGGAGCCTGGAAACTAATAGGGCTGAATGGTACAGAGCTTTTACAAACGCAATAATTATATTCTGGGAAAGGGTCTCCAAAATAAAATTTCCACGTTACCCCAAGGTGAGATTTGGAACTGTGGTAGGTTTTCCAAGTGGAAAGATTACTTTTCCACTCAGCCACCTATTTTTATGTTTATTCTAATCTGGTGTGCTAGAAGGAGCTGGTGTAATGTTCATATTAATTTGATTTGGTTGATTGCTCCTTCAGAGAAGCAATTTTTGTGTTCAAAGCACCACCCAAGTGCTGAGCTCAATGTGCAGCAATATGGCTGGGAGTCACCTGCAGTAAGATCTTTCGGCTAAAATGGCTAGCCGGTGTGTTTGCTAGTAAGTTCTAGTAGCTAGTTAGGCATGAGTCAGATTGTTCTCCAATTTTCTGATTTAATGATAGCCTAATTTCTCCCAGGGGTAGCTGAGCAGTCAGATTTTTGACTTAAGACAAATGAAATGGAAGGAATTACTGCTTGATCGTTGTGAAACCACCCAGGTCTTTGAGGCCTTGCTTAGATCTGCATTGAAGAAAGTCCAGGCTTGGAACTGCAGCTTTAGAGTTGCTGTCAAATCAGGACTAAGCCTGCAGCAGTTTGATTGTAAGGTCTGCAAGGAAGAGGTCCATCATTTTGCTCTGTTTTTACATCGTTTGCTAGGGGTATTGGTTCACATAAGCAGTAACAGCAGTAATCTGCATGTGACTCGATGATGTGACCAACCATAACTGAAGTTCCTATGTCCATCCATTTTTTGTGGCAGAGGACGGAAGAGCGCGAGGCTACGGTTTCACGTTTGGTGGCAGTGCTTCTTAAGCAGCCCTTTACCCCTCCTCTGCCAGCCACTCGTTTAAGCTGGATCTGTTCCTTGCTGTGGTTCACAAACAGCTGTGCTGGCAATGAGGCAAAGGTCGGAATGAGTGGCAGCACTCGTGCTGCTGAGCCTGGCACTGGCGCTGCAGAAATAGCTGCGGAACCACAGTCTCCGTTACCTAATCTGCCACCTCTGTTAACTGAAGTGCAGGGTCAAGTCTGCGGGATAGGTGGAATTTTTCAGAACGAAAACCTTGTCTACAAAGATGATCCCTTGATCTTTAACCAAGAGGTTTTGTTGATGTGTTTTTTTTAACTAAAACTAAAGTGGCTCCATATAATTTGCAGATATATGCACAGAGAATAACAATAGGGAAAGTTATGGTGCCTTTGGAGGGGACAGCTATGACGTTCTGAAAGGAAGGCAGGAGTTCAGATGTGATACTACACAACAGAACTTTTCCAGGTCTGTGCACCGCTGTCCAAAAGCTGGGCTCACAGCGGGCAGGCAGAGAGCAACTGCACCAGGAGGAGCGTGCCATCGCCAGGGGCTGCAGCGCTCGTGACAGCCTGCGTTCTTTCACCACTGTTCCTGGGGAAAGAAGTGGAATGATTTCTCAAAAGTGGCCATTACTTAGCTGTCACTGTAGACAAGTGCTTAGTTTATGGCAACTATTTTTTATTAGTCTCAACTGTCACAAAGTATTAACTTACATGCTGTGACATTCCAAATGCCTTTTACATGTTGTTCCCATATAACACTGAAATACGCATGTTATACCACATCATGCATTTAGGAACACTCGAACATGCCAAACTAGTGATACTCTTTTTGATGTGAGTACAATTTCTAGATTTCTAGAGATAAGAGTAGTGTTGTAATAAAGGTCTGTAAGGGTTTGGAGTTGATGTGACTTTTTGGTTAATAAACTTGAAGGATACAAATTCAGCCTGGCACAAATGAAGTGGACTAAACAGCACATTAAAGCATAGATTTCAAAAATACTTGTTAATGAGCCTGTAAAGAGGACTATTACAAAGAGATTTTCAGGGGCTGTTCATCAAATCAAAAACTATTTATTATTTTACCTATGACACAAAGATTAGTGAGTTCTACAAGAAGTATATACCTTTGATTAGATCAATTGCTGACCTAATAAAAGAGATCTTTCTTCTTACAAACTTTCTTGTACTTCTGTTGTTAGGCTGTAATGTCCACAGTACTGCTACTACAAAGACTGAGGGAAGAGTAAATAATGAACAGAGCAGATTGCTAAGAGTAGTCTGGCTCGTTCAGCAAATGGAAAGCAAGCAAACACTATGTGCTCCACTACAAGCCTATGGTTTAATTATTTAAAAAAGCAATTGGAAGCTATAGCAAATGATCAGGATGGTATTGTGGCCAAAAAAAGGAGTAGTAATTTAAACAAAGTATAGGTAGAGTAAGAGAGGTTACATTACCTGTGTAGATAATATGGGTACAGCTACTAATGGAAAGCTGTGCCCTCTTTTAGCTTTGGAAAGGAAGCTTGAAAAATTGGAGAAGTTTCAGGTGTAAGACCAGAGGAGTAATTAAACAATTAGAAAACATGTCTTCCAGGGAATAAGCAGATTTTAGTTTACTAAAGGAGAAGGTAGCATAATTTGACCATGGCTAATAAATACCTAAATGGGGGAAAGGAGATCCGGTAAAGGCTCCATTGTTCCAGCAGTTATAATTAAAATCTGGGAATACCTGTTTTTCTCAATTTCTTCATGTTGCACACTTAGTGCTGGCTCTTAGTAAAAGACTTGCCTGTCCAATGGTGAGCTGTTCCACGGATGTCACAGCATTTCAGTTGCGTATGGGGACTGCTGATGGGCCGGGAACCAAAATGAGTGCAGAGAGCTCGTGAGGATCATCAGCATAAAAAATGTAGACTACACAGCAATTCTAATCTGGGTTTTAAAGTTTTGTTTGTGCTGGACAGATGTGGCACATAGGAATTTTGCTACTTTTAATTTGTTGTATGTTGATGGTTTCAGTTTAACTTGATGGCCGCAATGCAGCAGTGTTAGGTTTGATGAGTAATAATTGTCCTTCCATTCCATCAGAAACTGCCTGGGCTGTGTGTAAGGAACCAGCAGGAGTTCCTTATTTTGGGACAGTTTTGTGTTCACATTTTTTGTTTCCCATTGTTCAGTAATTCCTTGGGAATGGAACACTTTCTCAAATGCAACATTCAGGCGTTACTGTCAACTTTGATTAAGAAAAAGGTTGCCTTTCTCCTACCAAACCAGAACCAAAGTACCCATGTTTATTTTTGGTGGCTTTACTCTTGTATTTCTTCCTGGCGTTTCAAAGTGTTCCATTGAAGAACTGTATGTGAAACACTTGCAGTAACAGGAGTGGCAGCTGCTGGCCAGGGGTGGGCAGTGATGCTGACAGCTGAAAAGGGTGGGCAAGCTGCGAGCTTCCTCTTTCTTCAGGATGCTTCTAGGAATCTTAGTGAGTATTTGAACTTATTCAGTAACTATCATTGCATACTCATACTGATGAATGCAGTCTTCAAAATGTGACATGGCTTTTTAAACCAAACAGGATGTATAGATACTGTGCTGTCATGGCTTTCATTTTAACACTTGGTTGGATTCTTTGGCTTAATTTGTCCAGTCTTGTAAAACTGCTGTTTGCGTTTACCTGGAGGGTGTGCTCATTTTTAGATTCTCCTAAATTCTGAAATTATAAGCAGGGTTTCTGCTTTAGAAATAACCTTTGTTGCTACCTTATGCTATTATTGTGTCACAAGGTGATATATATATTTTTTTAATGTATAGAAAGTAAATTTGATATGTCTTTTGGGGAGAGGAAATAAATAATATTTTCAAGTTGACAGTGTCTCTTTAAATATGCTGGCTAACAAAGCATAGCCTTTTTCTTTCTCTTTTCAGTGGCTTGTTTATAAAGAACTGAAATGTTTTATTTGGTTTGTTTTCAGCTGTTTTCTACAAAAAGGAGAAGGAAAATGTCTCAGAAATTAACCAAAATATGCTGTGTAGTAAAAAAAAAAATCCTTCCTCCTAAAAATATTTAGTTCTTCAAACCATTGAAATGGCCTGCTAGTAGGAAAAACAAACTAAATTTTTTATAAAAATTCTAAAACAGTATGCTTCCACCTGTGGCATCTTTGCATTACTTTTTTTCCCCCCTGGGAACCATCTTTTTGGTAAGGAATGTGTGGGTTTGATCAATCATGGGTTTGAAAACACTGCATTTAATTTTTTGTGCAAATCAATTTTCCTTGATTTTTAGGGGAACACAGTGAGATTCTAGATCAGATTTATTTATAAATCCAGGCCTGGAACAGCATTTGTTTTATTTATTCCTGGTTGGAATAATCTGTAATTGATTAATCAGGAATGAGTGGGAAGAGGTCTGTGTAGCTGCATGCCTTATCTAAGTGTGAGTGAAGAGGTCTCTCACCATTGGGAAGCCCTCAAGCATCAGTGGATTCACGGCTCTGGTTTCAATCTCAGCAATTTCACGGTGTATTGTGCAATGTTAGGATAAAGGAGGAATTGCCAAGTTTATAATTGTGTACTCTGAAATTCTTAAAGCTAATCCTTCGTATTTGTTGCACAGGTATGGGTTGGGAGTGGTAGGAAGAGTAGGGATGATACTAAGACCCTGAATCTTCTGTGAATCAGAGCCTCGGGGTTATCAGTGTCCTGATGATAGAATACCAGGATTTTATTTTTAATTCCTATTTTGTTTTGTTTTGGGTTGGGTTTTTTTTTGTGCTAATAGGGTCTGACATTGCACCTTGCAACTTACTCATTTCAGAAGCTTAGTTTCTATGAGCATTAGAATGTATACTGTATACCCAGTTTAGATATACGCATGTTCTTATGCACATCCGTGCCGGATAATGTGCTGGGATGAGAATGCTGAGGGGGCCCTGAAGGGTGCCCTACACAGCTCCCTCCAAATAGCTGGTACACAGACACCCACGTATTTGATGTGAAAGCGAGGGCTGTTGTTTATAGAGGAAGCTGGCTGGGTCCGTTGGCTTTTCAGCATATTCTGGAAATTCCTCCTGTACTCCTTCCCTGCAAATGAGTGGCAGGGCAGTGCACATGGGTGCAGTGCGCAGGAAAGTCATCTGTCCTCAGAAGCCTACAAAAGTTGCACCAGTTGTATGAAATTCCACTAATTCAAAATAAGGAATAGTGTATCTTTTCTATTTAAGCAACCCACCTGCAAATGCAGGTTGCTGTGGGCAGGTGCCCCGCAGAGCACAGCACCCAGCGAAGGTCACGTCCCTCTACCAGGGGCTGCTGGAGGTGCCCAGAGCTGGAGTGGGCTGCGGGGGGTGGGCGGCGTGGCGGGCTCGCCTCAGGCCTGTGGGACCAGGGTCTGGGTAAGGAAGGAGCTTAGCGTTTTGGTGGTCACTGACAGATGGAGAAGTGGGTCCTGGATGTGCTACAAAGGGTTCCAGAAAGCTCTAAAACTTCTCTAAGAGTAAAATTCTCATCCTGAACAAGCTAAAATTGGGCTGAAACTAAACTGATCCAAAGAGAACCATATCTAACCCTCCAGAGATGAGGGCCTGAGGGGGAAAAAAAACAACTATTAGAAGAGAAAGAAGGGAAAGATGGGTATTCCATACTCCCCTTAAATCTCTAGTCTGTGGAGCAAGATTTGTTTCCATAATGCAATATGTTTTTTTCAGGAGGCTCATTTCACCTGTCTTGATATCAGGAGGTTGACCATTATCTCAGCAAAGCCTAAATATGCATGCAAGATTCCCAAGCCGCTTCTAGTTCCTGCAGAAATCATTCTGATTAAAAGGAATGAAAAAAAAAACCCCAAAAAAGTTTGAGAGCTAAAATAAATATAGCAATTTTGTGTATTTCTCTCCACCGGCCAGTTTTCCTCAGGAAAGCAGTACCTGTCCCTGACAAGGTCATACTTGACACTATGGCTTTCTTGCCTTTTTTATTATGTTTATTATGTTTATTATGTTTATTATGTTTATGTTATTTAAAATTTGTTAGTCATTTGCTCTTCCTTGAAATTAGGTAAAGATAAAGTTTCTTATTGGTTTTTCCTCTGAAGACAAATTGTTTTTATTGGGGTTGACACTCCTTTCAAGAAAACACAAAAGCCAAAGAAGCCAAAAATTGGTTAATATAAATATATATAAATTAGTTCTAAAATTAGTTAGAAATATATCTAGCAATAGCTTTTCTGAGATTATGTTGACCAGAGTTTTCTTTTTTTAACAAAGCACAGTGATCTTTAGTTTCTGCAAAGGCCTGTGATTATAATTTTTTTTTTAAAGTGTTAAATTACTATGTTTTTCTTATTGACTTGCCTGCTAATAGTTTCACTTGAGTTTTGAAGAAAGCTAGGTTATAAAGCGCATCAATCTCCTTCCTCACCTGGGGCATGGATCTTTCTTCTTTTTCAAATACGATACTGTTGGGGTCAGACAAAGCCGTATGTTTTTACTGTCCAAAATATAGTTTGGGGCTGTAGATACAGGCTAAGCTGAAAATCTAACAAATCAGCATTTTTTTTCCTTTTAATTTAGGTTATATTTTATCTTTTTCACATCAGACTGCATGTGATATGCATGCAGACAACTGGAAGAATCCGAAGTAAGAAATGACTGAATGTTGGGCGGTGCCTTTTTGTTACTGCATGTACCCGCTCTTCTGTTCCTTCAAATAAGCGAGTTTCATCAAATAACTAGCATGAAATAATCTGATTTAGTGAGACTGCAGTGCATATGCACTAGTTCCTTGCACTTGGGCCTAGAGCAATTAATTTTCTCATTACCTGCCTTGCATAACCGTTCGCAGTGCCTAAAGTGTGCTTCACTCTCCTGATGTTCTGTTGAGGCTGGGGGAGTCCTGGCCCTGGCGCCTGTCCTCATTTGTTGGCACCTTACTGCTGCACATCCTGCAAACAATCAGTTGCAGTTCCAAGCACTGAGTACTTCTTCTGTCACAGTGTTTTGAAGCAGAGCACCAGAAAATGAGAAATTGCTCTACTTGTGAACACTTCTCACTTAATGTTTTGACTCTGAACCTGTGGCTGTGATAGAAATTACTTCTCCTATGTGGCTATGATTCAATTGTGTTAACCACAGCAGCATACGTTCTGTTTATTCTCTGGGCTTCTTATGGGCACATTTCAAAATGTGAAAAACAATATCGTAAATTTGACTGGAATGCTGCAACTCCTGTACTATACTACCAGAGCATCACCATGATACAACCGCAGTAGACGTAACTGCTCTTCAGATGAGATGGAATAAAAAGAACCTGACAATGTGCTCAAGGGGCTTAGAATGAAAAAAATTGTTGTGGTGAAAACAGAGGGCCACCCTCCCATAATTTAATTTAAGAAAATGAACTCCTAGTGGACTAAAGAGAGGAATTTCTTTCTAAGTTTTTGGGTTGAAGTGAAAGGGAGGAAAATTTTTGTCTGATGGCTAAACCCTTCTTCCAGATGATGGATTATTCTTGGAGCTCCACCTCTCCATGTGGCTGATTGGAGGGCCTGAAACAGCCTCTGGAATACTCTTGGAAAACATTAAGTGCTTTAAGGCTATTTTTTACCTGTGGATCCCCAAGCTTCACATTCTGTCTTGAGATTGTGAAAGCTGCAGGACAGGATGTTATTAGTTATCCTACAGAAAGTGAAGCTGCCTCAGTAAGTTTATTTGTTCCAATCTTCATTTTCTGAAGAAATCATTGTGAGGGAAGGCATCATGTCCTTCCTGTCTTACATTTTCAGTCATTTACAAAGCAGTATGGAGCAGATCCTCAAGTAGGTTGTTGTGGGGGGTGGTTTTTTTTTGAATCTATGGGTATATCTCTGGGAGGAAACACATGTTTCTCCTCATGGCCGAGTCCTGGAAGTTGCAGTTTAAATTTGATGAAGTGTTTTATTCCCCCAGATAAAAATAAATAAATAAAACATTAGATTTAAATGCATTTGTTGATGAGGAAAGTCAGGATTCCTCCTAATTAAGACATTTCTTAGAAAGGTAAAATTTTTATCTGAGAGCATAAAACACTTCATCAGTTTTAAAGCCACATCTGTGAGGACTGGATCAAGAGCAGAAACAGGCATTTTTCTTCATTCTGGCTTGTCTGTGAGTTTAAGACTTTTAACAACAGTTTTAAAAATATTTAAACCCAGTTAGAAACACTTGCAATATAATAGGGATAAGAGTGCCCTCCCTCCCTCTGTTTTTAATCTGGTTCTCTTGATGGAATAAACTACAGGGTTGAATTGGTAACTGGATTACTGCCTCATAAAACAGCACGAGGTTACTATTATCCTTTAATTTTATATCTTTATTAGGGAGTAATGTTGGTCTTATTTAAATCACTGACTTCTCTAATGGTTTTTCTCCTCTTTTACAAATTTATAAAACTAAACCCTAAAGGATTTGGTCTAAGTGCAATTGGCATAACTACCATTATAAAAATCATTGTGTTAGCAGTTGGTTATAATCAGCTGCTTTAACTAGGCTCAAAATGTAGCAGAATTTATCTGTTGATAGGTAGAACATGGATAAAATATTAATTCTGAATTTTATTTTAAAAAGCTCCAGTAAGAGTATTCGAATTTTGAAGCAGTGTAAAGATGAACAACAGAGCCCTAGAAACTATTATAATTCATCATGCTCGTGCAAAGGATATATTTAACGCATTGCGTATTTCTGCAAAGATTAAAACAAGCTTGTCTTTGTCTTGCAATTCAGTAGAGTAAGTTTAAAAATTTGTGAAGGACCGTGTTTTTTAGAAGACGACTAATACAAGTGGCATATTTAATGATGCATTCCAGTGGATATATCCACCTGAATTTTGGGACACAACACACATATTATGGATGAGTCACAGAGAATTTTTAACAGTAAAACTTATGTTGGACTTACATGGTCAGGATGTATTTAAAATATTGATAGTCTTAAATTTTTAAGGAAAAATGTGACATCCATCTGTTGATTCCAGTGTGCATTGATTAAGATCATGATCAATATGAAAAGAAACATGAATATGGGTCTGTCTGTTACGGTGTGGCTCCGTAGTTGATTTGTAGCTGAGTTTCACACAGAAAGTGAGGGATCTGACAGATTTAGAGCACTTAATGTTTGAATGTAAGCCAGGCATTGACTTTCAGTCAGTAAACCTAGAAACTTGTCAATTTGTTCTGAATCTTGTATTTTAGTACCGAGTGCATGACCATTTCTTTCTGCAGGCAGTCTTAGTAATGCAGTAACATGCTCACACTTCAAATTCTTAATTAAATTAAAGCAGATTTTGTGTTTAAGTTATTCATGGAATATGTTAGGATCGGTTGTGAAAATTTGCCTTTGTGTTTGGAATTGCCTTCTTCAGCAGAGGCTGCCACAGGAGCTGCCATGCAGAATTGCTTTCCCTCAAAACACCCATTGTTCTTCAGAGGCTTCTCTCTGAAATTTGCCTGTAATGGGTGTTTTAAAGAAGCCTTTCAATTCACCTTTTGTCTCCATTGGACAAAAATAGCAGAAGAATTTTAAAAATACAAGCGTGTGTGCACCACATTGACCAAAAAGCCATGGGTGGTGGTTACTGGTTTGGTGAAGGCATCATGGGTGAAGATGTCAGTGTCTTGGCTCCCTCTGAAATAATAGAATCATCTAAGTTGGAAAAGACCTTTAAGATCATTGAGTCCAACTGTAAGCCAAACACTGCCAAGTCCCACTAAACTGTGTCCCTAAGCACCATGTCTACACATCTTTTAAATCAATGGGAGACTGAAACAAGAATTATTTTCAGCTTTCTGATAAGTTGAAATACATGCAACATGATTTGCTGGCATTGGTCTTTTCCTCATATAACATCATGGTAAAAATTAATGAAATGTGAATAAAAATATTTTTGAAAGTTAGAGGGAAGGAAAACAGAAGAGTATCATCCAGGTAAGAATTGGGAAAAAAGTAGACCGGGGGTGTCATTGTGCACGTGTGTATGTTCTAGGAAATACTTGGTACAAAACACAAAGAAATTTTGGGAGTTGCATTTTAGGCAGTAAATGGAGATAATGGCAAGTAAGTGGCACTTCAGACTAAGGAGGTATTCACAGGACAAGGTAGGGCGGTGGGTGGGAATGTGTGGGTGCGATGGGCTGTGGCTCCGGTTCCTTTGAGTGTTCTGCAAGTGCCCACAGAGCTACACATTGTTTAACCTCAGATAAGTGGTGGTTACCTTGGGACAGGGTAGAGGTAGCATGAAGTGTCAGTGCTTGCTGGTCAGAATTTAAAACAAAGATCCATAATGTGTTTATGTTATTGGGCATACTCCCAGGTCATGTTTATTTAGGGTGCCTTGTTGATAAACAAATCCAGGTAATATTGATAAACAAATCCAGGTTGTTTGTGTTCCTTAATTTTTGTGTTTACATACTGTTACATATTTTGTTTTCTTTTAAATGTAACATTAGCTACAAATAATAATATTATGATTATTGCATATATGAAATATCCCTGGCACTTGTTTTGTTCTAAATTATGCAAACTTATATAACTCCAAAGTGGATCTTTTCTGAGAATGGAGATTATAATATAAATGTGTGGCTTTATAGTTAAGGTTACCATAATAATTTGTATGCAGAACTATTAGAAAATGGACTTTTCTTATTGAAGATCTCAATATTTGATGAGAGTGATTCACCCTATGAGAGAAGGCATAGAGACATAGCACATAATTAGGGTAATGTCTGCCATTTAGCACTTTGTAGGGAGCTGCTTGTTATAAACCACTTTGTGTATTTTATTTAATCCTAAAGGAATTTAATGGACCTTAGAGAGGGGACTTCATGCTGATAATTGCATAGTAACCTTTTTCTGCCAGACACTTAATGACTAAGAGGTTATCATTAAATGTGTATTAAGCAGTTTTGTTCGAAGTTCCATAATTGTTTTTCAAATGTGCCCTCCCAAGGGTTATCTTGCGTTGTCTACTTAAACAGCTGCCTGTATTAAATATTCTAGCTTTTTAGCTTTTTTATTGGTTTGTTTTCATAACTATTTTTTATTGCAAGAGTTGAATAATTATTACTTAAGTGTATTCTTGTTTCTGTTGGTGTATTTTAGATAGCTTACCGAAATAATACTGGAGGTGTTGAAACATTTTATATGAAATTAGGCTCCATAGAAGTCAATGGGAACTTTGCTGCAGATTTTAGTGAAACCACAGCCTCAGTTAGGGTGTATGTTGCAGGTTTGCCTTGGAAATGGAACCACAGACTAATATGTTCATTTTTTTTCTTCTTTTTAGAGTATTGAGCTGTAAATTGGAGGGAAGAGAATTTCTGCCTGAGGGGGAAAAGAAAAGTGAATAACCTCCATGGAAGACTCTCAGGATCCAAGTGAACAGTCAGTAAGTGCAAATGTTGCTAAATTGAACTTTGTTCAAGCTGTGTTTGAAGGGATTTTGCTTCAGGTTTGAGAATTATAGTAAAAACAGGGGAAAGCTTCTGAGCTACTAGATTCAAACCTTTTCTTAGTTCATACATAAAGTGAGGGGTTTTAATCTTTTTAACCTGTTGAAAGGTAAAAGATCATAGTTGTATACCATTTTTCAGAACTAGAATTGTTGGAGGGCTGATGGATGGAATTAAGGTACACTGGAAGAATAAAATGTTAAAAACTTGCACAATGGTATGCCTTGTTCAAATAATTGTATCAAAATGTATATCCATAGTTTTGCCAAAGCGAGAGCAAGCAAATGCCAATGAGACATTTCAGATGGTCAGACTGTGGCAGACGATGTAAATTGTTTCAGGACTGTCTTGGATTTCAATGGAATTGTGAGAATTGGCAGTATGGCTCCCTGTCCCATGTCAGAGGGAGATTCCTCTTGTCATTGATGAAATAGCTGGGAAAAACAGGGTGAACATTTCTTCTCCTTTTTCCTTTCTAATTTTTCCTTTCCTTTAAGGATGTGGTCTCCAGACTTCCTTACCACCATGCTGCAGTTCTGAGGAGACAGCGTTCTCTGATCAAATTTAAAGTTGGCTGGGCTCGCCATCCAAAAGTATTGGCACTGTTTTTAACATCTTAATTTCTAGCTTCCACAGTACTGGCAGATTTTGTGAGTACCATGATCCCCACAGGTCTCAGCTTGGGTTCAGTGTACTCAAGACGAATAAAGGGATTTCATATTTTTATTTCTGACACGTTGGAAGAGGTTATCCATGTAATAAACTAGTATTAATATCTTTTTTTATAGCAGAGACTTTTATAGGTAACCCAAGTGCAAGGAACTGAGAAGAGTTGCATGTGTTTTAAAAATGTCGGTAATTTTATTTAATAAGTGCTTTGCTCCTGACTGGATAGCTCCTATCTGAGACTTTATCTTGGACTAGAGTTTTATTACTGATTTAAAATGGTACAGAACTGGAAAGTCTTGACAGTGTCTTAAGTCACTATGATGGCACTGCTTGGGACAGCTGTGCCTATGTATGTATTTAAACTGTTCCCAACCAAGACTTCAGAACATGTAAAAGCTACATGGCTCCATAATTTAATAAAGTTTTATAAAGGTCATAAAAGATTACACAGAAGTTCTTCTCTCTTAGTCTGTGGAACAATTATTCTGTGCAGTGTACATAGTATGGTTATTAATAGGAAATAGCTTAGTGCAAAATTGTGTTTTCATTGCAGTTAAAAGTTTTTGCACCACTGGATGCCTGGTAAATGCATACTTTAGTAGCCATTTTACTACTTTATTGTAGTATGCTTTCTGTAGTGTTTTTCATAGTTACTACATAGCTTGATGCTAATATGTGGGAACAACCTTGCGAATTACAAATTGAGGTGAAACCTGTGCCATGTTGCATATGGAGATAGGATTTCCTGTCCTTAATGCTATTGTTAGTGTCACAGAAAACTGTGATTCAAGACAAGCATTTATTCTTGTTACTCTTTGATGAACAGTGGCAGAACTTCAACAGAAGGGGTGGGAAGAGTCCTCTTCCATCATGCTTTTCATCCAAGTGTGCACCTGTACTAAGATCTCACCCAGGCATTGGGCACTGTCCTGGGAAAGGAATTGTAGTGTGAGGCCTGTCTGACTAAAGCAGATACTGGACTTTCATTTCTCCACTTCAAAAGCCTTTTCACTATTATTTCATGGTTAAACTCCTCTCATAGCCAGCTTTTAAAAAAGAAAATAGTGTTTCTGGCTTAGTTCTTTGAAAGTCACAAGGCAGGACTGTGAGCTAGAGATGCCAGGAGGAAGGGTGCATTCTCTAGCCAGGACTTTGGTGGTTTAAGCTCTAGGAAAGTATCAGCTGTATATCCAACAGCCCTTCTGCTTGTGCTGCCCTGGTGTTTTGTATCCGTTAATGTGTTTTGTACTAGTTAGCTCTAGGCAGTTTCTGCTCATCATGCAGGACTTCTGTTTCTTGACATGTTCAAGGAGCCTACGTACTTCATTCGGCTTCAGGATTCCTCTGTGGGAGCTGGGTACATAAGATTTAGACCATGGAAATTCAAGGAGCCAAAGGATCTAGCCGTTGCTGCGAGCGTATTAGATTGTGTGAATAAGCATGAACGCAAGACCTGTGCTCAAAATTGTGCTGGCACCTTGCCCCAAATATTCTAGTCCTTAGTTACTTGAAAGACTGCCTGTCTTTGCAACCAAGATGGGTTAGAAGGTGCTTTCTGGTTAGAAGGTTGGGTGGCATGTTTCATGGACAGTTGGGTTTTCTGAATAGAGAGATTCCTTTATTGAATTAATTTCCCTCGGCAGTCTGTTAGGAGCCTTTTGTCCTTGGGAAAGGAGGCTAGGCACAGTTGCTTTGGACAGTGAACAAGAGTAATTTTCAAGTTTCATTTTAAAGAAAATAAATTACGCTGGTTTCTGTAAGTGGGTTGTCCTCATGAAGTATGATGGACTGTAGTGCAGCTTTTATTTTGACAATCTGCTCTGTAATTCTGAGATCACTATTATTGTTCTAACTCAAGTTTTTGTTGTTTAGTCTTGTCTTCTGTTCTTTTAAAATACACTAATAAGAAATTACTAGTTCTATGATTCCTATTCTTAAACTATATTACAGTCAGGTGAAAGTCATATGATCATAGCTATGAGCAATTCCACAGCATCCCAGCTGCCGCATAAGAAATAAACTCTGCCACTTTTGTCTCAGACCAGTGACTGCAGGACTACATGCTGCTTCAGAAAGCTAAGTGCACCCCTGTTCTCTGAGCCTCTAAAGAATTGCATTTGACTGAATTGAGCAGCTGCTGTGTTTTCTGAGATGCCAGCTTGATTAGATGTAATATATACACTATTTATTGCATTATGTCAGTAATTTGTTTATTTTTCCTATTTTTATGTCCAGTAAATTCCTTGCCCCTGCTAAATTTTAAATCCTTCTGCACTGATTGACCAGAAGCCAGTGTCCTTGCCTGCCTGTCATACCACAGAGCCTCTGTACTGGGAAGCCTGTTGTGCCCACTTTCCTTCGCCTTCTCACTCCCAGTCCCATGTGGCAGAGGTGCGGGAATTGAGACTTATCTAAATCATACAGTGATAAAAAGAGTGAGAATCAGAGAGGAGTATACTTCGGGTTTCCTGTCTTTACACACAACTGCATAGGTAAATAGCTGTATCTTGAAGATCAGCAGGAAAATAATGCAGGTTACTACCTAGCACAGAGTAGAGCTGGGATTCTTCAGGTGCAGCTGAGATCCAGCAGGTTCCTCCAGCTGGCATGGAGCAGGCTGGGCTGGGGCTCATCATGGTGCTGTACTTGTGGGGCAGGTGTGTGTCCTAAAGAGCTCACAACTCTCATTTTTCTTTCCAGTTCAGATGCAGAATATACTTGTGCATCTGTGCATAAGAGGAAATCTTCTGTTCATTAATAGAAAGGTTCAATTTATAGTATTCTGAAAGAAAAAGAAGAAAATAGTAAGACAGGTATTTCACAGATAGAGGAAAATAACCAAATGGTCTTTTTTTTGTTCCTGTGTGATGTCTGTCACCAAGTGCAGGCTGCTACTTATCAAGTAAGAGAATACTTAAAGCTACACAAACTGGTTTCACGCAGACAGATGTGGCAAGGTAAAAACATAGTTTTAATAACTGTGATTGTCATAGTCTTTATATGCACAAAAGAAAAACAATGTAGAAGATAATAAAACACATTAGATTTTGCTACTGTTATTGCTATCCGTTGAAATAAATATGCTGATTTTTGCTAAATTCTAAAAAATACTTTTTTCAAAAGATGCATGTTAAAAATTCTTCTATTTATCTTCGAAGTTGGGAGAGAAGGAAACTATAGATCTTGTATTTATGAAGAGTCTAGCAACTGGGAGACAAAAGTTTTTAAGACTGGTCTTGGACATGGTTAATAAGATGATAAATGTCTAGCACCTAAATAGTCCTCTGTTGTGCTTTGGTATAGCAAACACAGGATTTTTAGAACGTCAGTTCTACACTCTTTATTTTATCTTCTTATAGCCATTATTTGCTGTTCAATCTGTAGTAGAAGAAAAATAATTTGGCAGCTAACTTGCTAGTTTAGGGTTTCAAAGGGCCTTGTTAGAAGCTGGTGTAATTTCATCCTCTGGCCCTTTTATGTAACAGTGTGCATATTTAGATTACTTCATTTTAGCCGAGAATTAAACAATAGATTGCAGTGCTGTAGGACAGGATGCTAGCAGATGTGAGGCTAAACCTGAACGAACAGGTTTTCATTTTTGTGATGTTTGGACAATCATCCTCATTGTGCCCTTGGTAAGTTATTTGTTTTTCATCAGATTATACAGACTATCATATCTGTTACTTGCATTTATGTCCTGCTTGCAGCTGGACATCCCTGGCAACCTTTTCAGACAGCGTTGTTTCCCCGTTTTTGTTTTGTTTTAACATGTGAAGGTGTCAGATCTGATCCCCTTGCAGATCGGTTTTCAGTGGTAGCTACCTCTCTGATGCATGAGCCCTGCGCCTGCAGCATTTCGTCTTCCCCGCTCCGGGGTGGGCAGCCTGCTTGCACCCTGGGAACTTTGGCTGAAGCTCATTTCAATGAAATGAAAAATAGTTTAAGCTCTTTTACTGAGTTTTAAATGTCAATCATACTTTAGAAGACTGTTCTGTATCACCGCATAGCAGGTTGTGGTTCTTATTTCTGTGATACCAGTATTTGTAGGACTTGGAATAGTACAGGCAATTCATCTTGTCAAATTAGTGATGGTTGAAAGAGACCTCTGGAAGTTATCTAGTCTAGTTTCTGGTCATGAAATGCTGTCAGTATGCACAAATATTTCACTGTTATGAAAGCAGTGAACTATGTTAAATACCAGTAAGTGAGTATCTTCTGAAGAAATTACACATTTAGCAAGCAAAATATAGTTGCCTTAATGAGTGATTATTTGCTTTTAACTAAAAGCAATCATTGAAAGAAAAATGTTGTAACTTGAAAGTCAGCTGAAGTAAACGAGAACCAGTGTGTCTTTCCAAGTTACATTTCAGAGCATTTTGGAAAGTTGCTTAGGTATTTTATTACCCCCTTTCTATAGACACAGTAATTGGCACAGAGATATAGATGGCTTGATGATCCAAAATTATTAACCACTTTGAATTATAGTAGATAAAAAATAAAGTGTAATACCATAATGCCTTGCCTGTAATCTAATAGGAATTTGAGGCAGAAACATCACCATTGTTCTCTTCCTGCTGCAATATCTTTACATACGGCATGACAACCTCTGTGAACACATAAATACTGTTTTTCTAATTTCTTTGCCCTCTACCACTTCAGCATTCTGTAATTTCTATACCATAATCCACCAGTGCTAAATCTGAAGGTAGCTTTTCCACTCTACATTAGTAGTCGTGTATGTGTTTTATTTTTCCCATTTACCAAATGGGAGAGACCAAATCAGAAGGCACTCAGAAGCAGATAATGCATTTTGACACACGGAATAAACTGAGCTGATTTGTGTTTTGTATGAATTGCATATAATAGGAATAATACATTTTGGCATTGGTCAAAGATACAAGTATTGACACATGTAATAGAATGTACATTTCTTTGTGAGTTAATTAAAATTATGATTTGAATGCTAAATACATGATCCCTTCAAAAAATATCCAAGAGAACTGGACAGAATAACATCCATAGCCTGTAACCTTGCAAGGTGGGATGAGGAGAGGGGCTGGCAAGCAAACAGAACTGTTCCTCTCACTGGCACTGTCACATCTCCTCTGGGTCGGCTCTCCACCTGTTTCCTGGAAGATGTTACTTAGTCAGTATCAGAGGTTTAAATGGAAAGGCGTTTTATGGGCCGTGTTTAATAACAACAGAAACCAATAAAAGAAATACATTCTGTTGTCACATACTGTCCTTGGAGCACTGACAAGGACTGACACGTAACTACCATATAGTTTGTTATGACTGGTATTCCTGGCTCCAGAGAGGCTCCACACTGGAATTTTAGGGATAAAACTACTTGAGAAAATTGCTACTTCCATAAGCTAGATAAACTTCCTTCAAGGTAGATACTGTCTTCTGCCCAGAGGGCTCTAGGGGTCCAGGAGCATGGAATTCTGTATTAATAATGAAGTTGTAGCTCTGATGCTATAGGGATATCAGAGGTGACTTCTATTGTATTATAACAGATAATACCACTAGAAAAAAATGGAAAAAACTTGCAGGTACAAAAACTTCTTTTCAAGGCCTGAGAAGTGGGCCAACTTAGGCCTTCTTTGGAGCCTCAACAAAGGCTTAGTCACATAAGAAAAGGTTTGTATATATGCATGTAAATATAAGATATGGAACATATGAGCCAGTCTAATAAAAATATTGCCTCTCCCTAAAAATGCTTCTTTATGTGAAATCATTGAAATCTGACAAGACACATTCCAAGCTCTGCAGATGGATTTTTCTTATAAGATAAGGTACTTGTTCAAGCATTTAAAATACCAAACTTCTAAATGCTATACTTCTAATTATTTTAATATTGTATTTTAACTTAGAATTACTCATGAAATTTCCAAGGATGTCCATATCAGTCCTATCTGTGAATGCAAAGTGAAAATATAATCATTTCCTTAGGACACTTACTGTATGTGTATCAGCTTAGGCTTCTGATTTTGGCAGGGTCCAGGTGATGTTAACATGTACAGAAATAAATACTTTATTCCTCAATAAGAAGGTGTCAGTGTTTTGTAATGCGCACAAAACGTGACAATATGACAACCAATTGATCTTCTCTAGCCTTTTCATTTTGTAAGGCTAAAAGCCTAGTGCTTTATGACTATGCCTACATTTTTAAGTGAAAAGTATGGATTACACTGAACATATGTTTGTTTTATTCTCATTTGATTATTGCAAAAAGTCCAGATGCAGCAGTGTGCTTAAGAATGTATGGGACGTAAGGGATGTGAGTAAGCCCACTGAAATAAATGGGATTTCTCATGTGCTTTAAGTTAGGCATGTGCTTAAATACTTTTCTGGAAAATACTTGGAAATACAAAATAAAAGCAATAATTTCAGAAGTATTTTATTAGCAAATACTTCTGAATGATTTGTGGCTATGGCTAATATTTATTTAGCATCATACAACAGTCATGGTTTCTTTCTTCTCCCTGTAGTAACTTTTCTTTGAGCTTTGCCTCAGTATCTGAGTGGTTGTCTTGCAAGTCAACTTGTATTAAAAAAGGGAATGACAGGGAGAAGTGTTACATTTTTAAATCATAAAATGACACTAGATGAAGAATATAATTTCATATTTTATAAAGTATGTCTTAAACACTTTGAGCACATCCAGACCCATCAAACTACAGTCACATCCTTGTCCTCTTTTGTATTAGGTTAATTCTCTAGCAACTTAAAGGAGGAAAAGTTTAAAGTGTTGAAATGTTAGGGCTACAGTCAATGGGAATAGTTTTGCCATAATATCACTTGGGGCAGAACTTGTCCCAGAGGATCCCATTGAAGAAACAATGCAAATCTTGTGTTGCTTATTTTATTAATTAATAAAATAATTTCTTTTAAGATTAGTTCATCCTCCATACTTCTGAAACCAACACCTGATGACAGGTGAGACTATTGTTGCTGTAGGGTGCTTTGCAGCATGCCAGCACTTGGACTTAAGCAGTGATCGAGCTTTAGTCCAGGAGGTCCACTGACCCAAATACAAAGCAGTGCTGCAGCTGAGAGAAAAGTTTTGCATTAGTGTTACTTTTATAAAGGCAACTTCTAGATGAGAAACAAAGTTTATTTCAGCCAAGACCAGAGCTGATTCAACAAACCTTTTCTTAATCGTGGCAACAGACCTAGTTTATCATCTCACTTTCTTTTTCAGTGTATGTTAACTTCATCCTGACACTGGTTTCATGATAGTTAGGGCAAAACCAGACCAGAATGTTGTTGAACAGAGCCACTAATAAGCTCAGCACTTGTCATTTGTCAACTAACAACAAGGCTGAGAAATACTCTGAAAAGATCTATAGTCCTGTAGTGTTTAAGAACCTGTCCCTGAAATTTAAGGTTTTTTTATGGAAAATTTGCTTACCCTAGAAAACCTAGGCCACCTATGGTAAATTTTTTGTTTCAGTGAAGAGGTTTTCCCATTTTCCAGGTTCATTGCCTAAAGCAAAAAAACCCAAACAAAAACAAACACCCCCACCACCCCCACCCCCCACCCAAAAAAAAGGAAAAGAAAAAAGAGAGAGAAAAAAAGGAAAAAGCAGTCTAGTGGTTTGCACAGGTGCCTTTGGATAAACCTGAGTCTCAAACGCAGTAGGACTTGCTGACTGTTGCAGGTGTGTTCTTTTGCTGATGCCAGTAGATGACAGAGCTGTATCTGGGCAATAGACAGAGATTTTCTTCTGTGTTTGAAACTGATATAAATTCTAATCTGAAAAGCTTAATGTGCTTTCCTGTAGTGAAAGAAAAAGCTATATACAGAGGTGTGAAAAATCTTGTGGTCAGATGTTCTTTATAACGTGAATTGTTGCTGGTATGCACTGGAAATAACAAATTTTCACAGTAAACAGCAACATTAGAATGATTTTTTTTTTTTTTTTTTAGATTTGCTTAACAGGAATAAAAATAGTTGAGTAACAACGCCGAACATATTACGGTATTATATATGTATTACCAATGTGATACTTTTAGGGCACTCAGTATGCTGTATGGCTTTCCTGACCAGTTCCTGAAAGAAGTTTACAAGATACTACTTTCCAGCGCCGGCTGACATTCTTTTTCAATGCTAATAGAGAATATGGGGGGAGGGGTACCTTTTCCCCTGTGAAAATAGCTGCTGAAGTTAGAATTTGGTAGTATCAAAAGGAAGAGAATCTGCTGTGAAACAGCCTTCAAAGTGGAGACTTAAGTGGTTATACCCTTGGGGTCCTTCAGGCACCCTGCTCAGTCTCATTGCTGAGCTCAGGTGTGTGCAGGTTGGCATTCTCATCTGTATTTTCAATATGCTCTTTGCTCTACATCCCACTAGCAGGTAAGGTACAGAGAAGGTTCTTGGAAGATCGTCTGATTCAGAGAACCTGGAAGAAAGGTGCATTTTGATCCCTAATGCTTGTTTGGTTCCTTTTCTTGCACTGCCCCTCATCCTCAGCCCCTACAGGCTCCAGTCTAGAAAATACTGGACATAGAATTTTTGAGGCATAAATGATATAATTTGATAACGTAATATGAAGCTAAAAGGTTAAATCTGGATCTTAGGTTAAATATAGATGGGTGAATGTTAACTCACCCTGATTTTTGCTTTTTAGGACTTTTTTTTTTTTTTTTAGTAGTGGAAGAAGTGACTAATGGGATTTCTGTAATGAAAAAAATCTTCTATAATGCAAACCTTTAGTTGTACCTTATTCTGTGAAGCTTTAAATTTTTTTCTTCATGTGTTTCAGTCAAAATGTTTGGCTTTAAATTTTTTGTTCATGTGATTCAGTCAAAATATACAAGGGAAGGAGCTAAACAAACTTCACTTGTTTCTATCTCATTTCAGTTAGCAACTGTTAAAAAATTAGCACAGATTTTCAAGTTTCAGTTTGTCACACAGTCACCTTCCCTGTGGGACTGCATGTGGCTTTGTAGTGAAATGCATTGGGGTGCTGCCTGAGCATATTTGGGATTTACAGGATAAACACCCATACCTTGGGAACCTCACGTTGCTGGTCACAGCAGTGTAGATACTAGTTCTTTCTTTCACAGAGTCAAACTATGATGGTAATTCAGAAACCAGCAGTGAGTAATGTGTGCTTAAACTGTTTTTAGGAATTCTTTTTACTGACTGAATAAATAGGATTTGTAGATTTATCAGCCCAGGTTGGACTAAGCATGAGAAATAACTTGTTCCCTATATGGTCATCCTCATAGAGGCTATCGGGCAATTAGCAAAACCTCTGTTGGTTCTTTTTCTACCCATTGAAAGATTCTTATTATACTGTTCAAATCCTTCCAGTAGCCTGTGCCTTGAGCGCAGCATCTTGCTTCCCAGCAGTTGAGGCATTTGCTTGAGTGGAACAGGCTGTTGTTTCTTCTTTACCTTGTTTTATTTCAGGTATGACGTAAACTTGATAGTGTTTGAAACAGTGAAATTAAAATAATTCTGCAATGAAATCTGTGGAGCATTTCTATCCTTTCAGTAGCTTTTACCATCAGAGGGAGAAATGTCTTCTATACGTAACAGAGTTCACACAGGAGTCTCTGTTCTCAGGGAAGTACAGGAGACAGCAGGAGTGAATGCTGTGTACTGTCAGGCAGTGTCCTATATGCCATGGTCTAACTGTTCAGGAACTTGAATCCAATCAGTTTCCCTTTATATACGTTTAATCAGTTTCTTGTACGCCAAGTCATACATTGAGCTACTGCTTACCATCTTCCATTACGCATCTATTATCTAATTTTCAAGTGATTTTTTTACTCAGCCTAAGCTTAAGTGCCAGTCACTGGCACATTCATTTGTTCAGTATATGCTAAATAATCTTAAGAGCTGTATTTATACAGAAAGCTCTGTATGTATCTATATTTATACAGAAAGCTGTATTTAAGAGAAAGCTCTGTATGTTCTCTTCCATGTAGTTGTGGTCTTGTAGTGGTGCTAGAGCTTTGGTGGGCTACGGACATCCAGCCATCCTGCTCTTTATCCTGTTACCTGACTGCTTGTCTGTCATCTTCTCAGATTCATTGCCCAAGTTAAATCTCTTTGATAATGAGTTTTCATTGTTTTTAGCACCACATTACAAAAGTAAGGATTAACCTTTAGCCTTTTTAATGTGGCATCTGTATCTAGAAGATTCATAAAAATGAAACTAGTTTTATCCGTTTTTCCTATATCTTTGAAGGTGCAAGGAGTTCCTTATCACTTCATTATTTCAAACGGAATGCATTTATGTATTTATTAATAAATGTAGTAAATGACAATTTAAACCATACTCTTCAGGGCATCACAAGTGAAAATCATAGGCTTCCAAGGAATTGATATCATACTCAGTTTTGTGCATGACTTGCTTTTAAGTCAAGGAATCCAGAGTTTAATTAATTGAAGGAAATTTTTACATTTTTCTTGCTAGATGCTAAACTTAATCTGGAGATAACTGCAAAATGACAGTAGCAGTAGAGGAAATAGTCTTTGCAGCACAAAGGGCACTTATGTGATGCATCATTGGTTGATCATTCATAAACTCCAGTTCTTTCTTGTTAGTCCTAGACTTCAGTAGTACTTAATGTTGACAAAAGAAAACACATACTGATAGATTGGCCTGAAAAGTCAACATTGGCCTGAATTTTCCAGATTGAAATAGTATCTATTTTTAATTTTAAAAGGTTAGATTTAGCTAACATTTTGAGAACCTTATCCTGAAATGTTTACTGAAAATCTCAAGTTCATGTAATTTAAACTGTAATTTAGAATATGCCTATGATAGCAGATGTATTACAATAATGATGGTACACTTCAGTGCTTTTCTGATGCTGTTGGATGTCTTCTGTTTTGGACTTTAACCTTATAAAGAGTTCTGTTGAAAGTCCTGGCATGATAAGACTGAATAATTGCATAACAGGACATCCTACCAAATATAACCAGGTTTGAAGAAGTGATAGGTTTGGAAAGTCTACTGACCGCCTTTATATTTTTACCTAAATGCCTGTGTACAGATAGAAGAAGACCTAGAATTATTTAGAATATTGGCATTTTACACATTCTGTAGCCATGCAACTGTAGTTAACCTGCTGAATGTTTCTTTTTTGTCTACAAAAACTGAATGCCTATATAGAGCCTTATCCCAACATAATTATTTCTGAGTCATGCAGCTGTAAAATTCACCAGTTGTTGAAAGCCTGTCAGCCTATCAAGCAGAGCTACTGTGCAAAGAGCTTATGTGAGCACTTAAAAAAGGAGAAAAAGAGGTATGTTTAGATCATAGTAATTGCTACTTTTATCTTCTGTGGTGTATGGGAAATTGTATACTTTGTCAGTCAAGGAAATCTTGATGTGGTCTACATGCTAAAATACATAATGATAAAAAGCAGACTATAATGCTTTGAACTTGTACTACATATTCTTTCATGGATGGATTAATTTCTCATGTTTATGAAGAGCCTAATGTGCATCAAAAAGACCTCTAAAATTTTTATGTCTCAATCTACTTCCGTTTATAACTGATCTTGCAGTAATAGTCAGTGCTGTGGATATGACCTGATTGTGGACCTGCAAATCATGGTGCAAAATTCACCGATTTACCTGTAAGAGTGTGGAGCTAATGAGTAACTGTAATTATCCCAGGGGCATTGCTATATTCTTTGCTGTCTGGGTTCACATAACATGACATGCATTGAAGAGGAAGGATGCCAGCTGGTTGTAAAAGGACTGCAGCATGGCTTCTTTAAAATCACCAGTTACAGAAACCCGTCTGGCATGTCCTAACAGCAGGAACTGACCTACTATTTGTCCTCTGATTTCTAGCAGTCTCAGGAGATGCTCTTGAGGTTTCATTGAATACAGGGTGCGGTGTCTAACCAGAAACGATGTAGTGTTTTGAAACATCTGACACTTTCAGCTGAGTGCTTCGCAGTGCTCAAAAATTATACTTGCTGGTAGCATAGTTTCAGAAAAGAATGAGAGAAGATATCAATATTCACAATACAGTCTAATCAAGAGTGTATTTGTAAAAACATCATCCATAATGAGTACACATAAAACTCAGGAAAAGGGGAAAAAGAAAGAAAGAAGGAAAGAAAGAAAGGAAGGAAGGAAGGAAGAAATAAAGAAAAAAAAGAAAAAAAATCCAGCAACTGATAAACCTCACTGGAAATCTCTCCTTCATTATTCTATGGAAGTGGACATTTCCCTTTTTTGGAGTTTGAAACTTTATTTCCATTAGTATTAGCCAGTATCCTTCCAGCAGTCTTTCTTTGTCTGCTTCCAGTTGTGCTATTCCGGGGGTAGTGAGAGGAAGAAGATACAGTAAAATTTATTTTTCTTCATGAGTAGTATTTTAAGCTATTGTTCAAATGAAGAGACTTAGGTTGTGAATTTTGGCTGTGCATGGCTTGCATGGTTTCTTTTCTATGTCTCTGCAGTGCTAGTTACCAGGCCCCTTGGACTGGAAGGATTTAACTGGAGCCTCACTGCTTAAGCATGGTAATTTTAAAATTCTTTCTAGGCAAGGCTGTCCTGTAACTCAGCTAAAATGGAAAACATCAACAAGGTTGTTAATTTTACTGAAACACTATGACAGCTTTGAACTGCTGTAACTTTTTCTCACCTTCTCTTCATTAGCAAGGCTGTAGTAGCAAGGCAGATGTTAACTCCTCTGAAGAGGATCGCAGCAGATAGATCAGAAACGGTGTCTGAAGTGCAGAAGAGTGACACTAGCATTGACAGTTTTATGTGGAGTATTTTTCTCAACACACAGCAGGTGTGTAAAGTGTCATCCAGACCCCTATTTTTTTAACATGTAATACTCACACCACCTGTAATAGCTAGCTCAGTTCTTTTGAAAAATTTACATGTTCACTGAGGAAATTTTTAGTTGAGAGTACACATAGGAATGTATAGGATACGGCTGATTTTCTTGCAAATTTTTAATGCTGAAAGAGAGCAAAAGATGGCATATAGCATCCATGGGAAAAAGGGTAACCAAATGTAAGTGAAGATTGTAAGGATACTCGCCCAAGTATGTGCAGTAATGTAGGAAAGTGAAGTACAGCATGGCTGCCTGTTGGGGTGAGTAATACAGACACGGCTCCGTGGCTGCTGGTTTTGCCAAGCCACTGTGTTTACTTTTCATGTTTTATACGTTTTGGTGCTGCTGCTCTAACAAATCATCAAAGTGCCATGACTGAGTACTACTTGAAAAATTAACTGTTGTCTAGGGGAGGCTTATGGAACATCCTCTGATGTTTGGAGCTAACCTGGGCTGTTCCCACTGTTCACCCATCCTTTACGACTGGTTGCTGGGTAGAGAATGGTAGAATGGTAGAATGAGAATGGTAGAATCAGTCCCTGCTATTTTGCTGCTGTGCAGTGGCAGCTTTTGAGCTTAATGCTAACAAAAATTTTATCTCAGACAATCGAACCATTATAAAAGTCTTGAAGATTGTATAGAGGCACAGACATATTAGATTGTGCAGAAAGTATCTCCAGCTGCTTTATTTTTATTTTTTTTTCCTAGCCTTCCTTTATAAGACTTTTCTCTCTCAAGAGAGTATAATAGTTTCCCTTGAAATCTGGATTTGGAAAATGGTCTTTAGCAGATGCCATACATAGTACAAATCGGGCAGCAAAGGCTTGTGTGTAAATCTGTCTGTAAGAATAAGATTTTTTATGATGCTGATGGAGATCTCTGCAGTAGTCCTGTCTGTGTTATGACTGCTGCTACAGAGATAAGGCCTTTGCATTTGGCTACATAAAAAGGTTACTGTTTTGTGAAGGCCAAAACCATGATTCTGCCATTGTTTTCCAATTTCTGGCCAGCTGGGGTGAAGGACAAAGCTGTATTCTTATCTATAAATGTTACTAATGTCACCTGGTAAGTTTACATGTGTGACTTTTCTGCTCTCCCAGAAGAAAATAGCTCCATTTAAATTAGAGAAACCCAATGAGTGAATTACGCAAGGCCAAACTAAGGTATGCTTGTGAGTTTGACATCCATGAGCTCCACTGCAGATTGGCTTCATTCCCAGGGCTTCCCATTTAACATCATAGTGTACATACTGTGAGGTTATAATGCCCTGTAAGTCGTAAATTTAATGGTGTCAGATTAAAGGGGGGAAATGGAGAAAAGATTCATCTTGGAAATAAAGAGGAACTGTAGCTGCCTTCCAAAGGGAAAGAAAATGACAGAATAAATCATTCTGTCATTTCTGGAGCTGACAAGACTATTCTGCATTAATAAAAAGTGAATATTGAAAGTGTAATAAAGTGTAATAAAGGTATTGTGCAGTGTGTAGTTTTTGGCACTATTTTCCACTGAAAGGATACATAACTGGGTGGGTGCTGTGTGGGCTTGCAACCATCCTTCAGCTTTTTTGTGCTTGATGTACTTCTCTTAGTTGCTTGAAGGAAGCTATTAGTTACACATTATTTTAATGGCAGCATGTAATAGAACACAAGAGATAACTGCTGTGCTTGCTTTACCCAGTACCCACACAAGCTACGTGTAACAAAGGAGACATGCCTTTTCAGTGCAAAGAACTGTAAATCACTGTGGCATAACTAGAGTTAAAGGGTTCTGTTGTAGATGACACAGTAAGAAATCATGGGAAATACTGTGCTCCAGCCAACTGTCTTTCCATTTCCATCTACCTTAAGAGAATAGAATAAAGTCCTGTAAGTAGAAGAAAAAAATGAATTTCTTTAGTAATGCATTTAGGCTAGTGGGGATGTTGTAGTTTTCCTTTTTTTTTTTTTTTTTTTTTTTTTTTTTTTTTCTTTTCTCCCTTCTTTCAGTACAGGCTCACTTTGCTTGAAATATATTTGAGTAAATCATTTGGGAGAAGGCAAATTTTTTTCCAAAATCTAGTTTATGATGAATAGCAGTCTAAGGTTCATTAGCAGCCTCATTGCTTGCCTGCATATACTGGATCCTGTCTCCAGTTGGTACATTTTGAAAAACATCCAACATCTGTCTTACTACTAAGAAATTTATAGCATAATTCCAGTAAATCATGGCATCCATTTTCTGCCCTCATAAAGAATTAAGCCCTTGAATTTTGACAACATTTAGATACTCTAAAGACTTACGTTTTATTCAAATGTACAATCCTTTCTTTTTATAATTATGGATGAATGACCAGAGTATTTACATGTATTGAATATGAACAAACCAAACATTTATAGTTAGCAGGAAATGTGTATTAAGTGGGAAGCATAACTTATTATGCCAGCAGAGGTCTTCTAGTTGTGACAACACTGGCCATCACTATGTATATAATTGGCCATATATTACGAACAATTTTACACTGCCTAATACGGTATAGTACATTTTAAATCATTAAATTTCTTGAATTCAAAACTGTCCTACTTCTTATGCAATATATATGATTTGAAATGATTGTGTGGTTTTAGAAAGAAATATATAAAAATTTCTACCATCAGTTAAAGACCTCCCACGTTCGTATGACACTAGACTCTTTTGAATAACTGTAGTCATCTTTATTAAAACTTTATTACTGTATGTATTGAATAGCAGACTAAGTGCCTAAGACCAGCATTACTTTTTGGCTTAAGAGTTATTGCTTCCCTGGGACTTTAGATTTGCAAACTTTCTTTAAAGGAAAGAAATCATAGATTAAAATTAGGAACACTACAGTTTTACAGCAGATCCTGCCCTTTCTTGGAGTCATCTGCTCCATTTGCATGAAACTTAACATTGTTTACTTGTACGGAAGTGAAAAGCTGGTCTGAGGATTAAAAACTCCCCATACCATATAAAGAAATATACTTTTCACACTTGCTCTTGGTGTAAATATTTTAATATATAAAATTTAGTGGAAATGGTTGGAAGATATATCTTTTTTTAATGAGTGAGTTTAAGCACTGTTACTACTAGCAAAAAACTCACTGTTTTGAACATTGACATATGTTAATATTTTAAATACTGAATTTTGATAAGCCAGTAAACGTCTGCTAATTCAGCAGAAAATTCTTGGCTCCCAAACCAACAGCAAACAAAGAAACCAAATACATGGTGACGAAAACAAACCCTGCAGACCCTCCACTCTATTATGCAGTGGGATTAGCAGGTGTGTGCACTTTATGTATCAGTGTTTTGTAGTTCATACCAGAATTTTTTGTTATTTGAGCAAATTCATTCTAAGGATGAGCAAAAACATGACAAATTTTTTGGAGATTTGGTCAAGCCTGTTTGACTTGTAACAGGGTGGGTGTGTGCGTGTGCCCAGCACGTAGCTGTAAATCCCTGCTATGTATGTATATCAATTTTAAAAAGAAATTGATACAAAGAATGAGTTGTAGAGAATCATGAGGAAAAATGAAAATGCAACCCAGGTAATTCTGTAGAGTATTCGTAATTAATATGGCTGTAGGAGACGCTAGGTTTTGAGGGCTGCAGAAAAACAACTGCCGATAAGAGTATTTCATCTTCATACTCAAAGAGGATCTCCTGCATTCTATTTGGCATTCTAAAAGCACACAGTAAAGAAACTGCTGCATAGTTGCATGGGTTTGTGATTTGATACGTGATGCTTTAGAGATCCTTCAATGATTGTCGCATGATGAAAAGTAAAGCCTTCGGAAACTGTAAGTCAGTCTATGGTAGTAATGCATTAATTGGTATGCAGAATTTGCAGCCCTCTGCTATTTCTGTCCTACTTATTTGTCATGTTGCTCTGACTCGAAAAGAACCTTGCTTCCCTGTCTGAAACACTGCTGCAGCCCTGTCAAGTGTGCTCAGGATATATACACCTTTCCACGACATAGGGTTGGGCTGACCAGCAGGTTATCAGTTTGTGAATGCTGCCTATGTGAAAACTATTCCGTTGGTTTAATTGCATGATGTTATGGTTTAGGAAGTGAAAGTAGAAAATAATATCTCATTAGACTGGCTATTTTAGCTTTCAAGATTATTTTGTAGAATTTAGCTTTCAAGATTATTTCATAGAACTACGTTTAATAACTCTGAATTATACAAACCCAGATTTTGACAGATTGGCTGACTGCAAAATATATTAGTAATGTTGTGAGAGTGTGTGTAGCTTCTGGTTTGTTAAATCCAAAGTTTAGAGTGGTTGGTACTTATTAAAGTTTCTCCTGATTTCCAGTGTTAATAAACATTGCCACAGAATGAAAGGGTAGCTTTTTATTTCATTTTCCTGTATTAAAATTATAGTCATCTTGCACTGAGGGAGATTCCAAATCTAGCTTTTACCTCTTTGATCAAAGCTCTTACGGGCAGCAGAATGATTTTAAACTTTGTGGTTCTCAATATAATGTTTTGAATGGTTATGCTACGATATACTTTTATTCAGCTTAGTATTATTTTTAAGTGATAGAAAATCAACATGAACTATGTGAAAAAAGTAACCTTTTTCAGCAAAACAGTTATTTGAAACTAAAGAAGGGGTCTGGTATTCCCACACATATGCATCATTACCATTCATAGACTTGTTTTTTTTCCAGTGCAGACCACAGGGTTTTCCTGCGGGCTGATAATCACATGCTGATATGACAGCATACCAAAACTTGTCATTTTTCAGACCTTGCCAGTGGCTCTTAATCCATCTGGCCCATGTGTGTCCTGTCAGCTTCCTGCTTTGCTCAAAGCAGCCGCTGTGCAATCTTGCTTGCTGATAGCCACCACCTTTTTCAGCTTCAGGTTTCTCAGAGAACAGCACTGAATGGAAGGAAAAATACAAATTTTTTGTGCTGCAGTGCTGCTAGTGAAAAAAAGGAATGATCTTCTTGAAGTCATCTTTCCTGTGCATGATTAACATGTACAGGGTTCTTTCCTCCCTTGCTCCGTTTTTGCACACTCTGACTACGTATGTATCAGTAGCTCCAAACCACAGAGGTGAACAGCTCTTTGGCCACCTGCCATTTATCCCCATTATGTCAATATGCCCAAAGCTGCCCATCTGCTGGAGAATAAAGTAATGCAAAAAAGGGTACTCTTCACTCTGCACCTTTTGTAGCACTTTCTACAGTGGACTAGACGTGAGATTCTGAATGGGTCCTGGGATATGGTTATACAAAAGGTCTCCTTTTGGCCCCACTGCATTTTACAGTTGAGAGTGCTTAGCTGGGCTATATTTTAAGCAGCGCATCATATCTTAAAAATATAAAAGTACATAAATGAAAGCTTACGCTATGGAGCTAAGTTCCGAGTTACTTTTAATCCTGCATTTAATGTCTGTTATACCCATTTCCTATGGTACCATGGACCTGATTCAGAAAAGTGTATAAGCATGTGCTTAATTAAGTGCTTTCCTGAATAGGTATGCTTTTCTGAATTGGAGCCCGTAAGAGTAACTGGCATGTGGGTTGTAAT
This sequence comes from Falco naumanni, assembly GCF_017639655.2. NCBI lineage: Eukaryota > Metazoa > Chordata > Aves > Falconiformes > Falconidae > Falco > Falco naumanni. The sequence continues at coordinate 54,245,258 of NC_054059.1, read as the reverse complement.
CTCCCACCTGGGATGTTCTGGGGGTGGATATTAGAAGACAAACTATTTTTTTTCGGCTATTCCTGCTTTCTGGAAGACTCCTACTGCTCTAGGTCATTTCAGTTTTTGATAAGGTGCATTCATCTGTGAGCTGAATTAGATTTTATATTTATGGTATTCATCACTAAAATCCTTTTGTTTTGAAATTGGTTGTATTGATAGAAAGTATATTTGCATTTCATGTTAGAAAGCTAGATGCCATGGCAACTGTTAAAGAAATTAAAGAAAGCCGCCTTTTCAGTCTGGAAACCACTTTGGTACCCTTTGGTTTTGATATTTAGTGGCGTTTAGGTTTTATTTTTACAACAAAATTAATTAAGTTATTTCAAAGATCATATGATCAACTGCCAAAAGTGTGTTCTTTGGCACAGACCCAGATTCCTGTTCTCTTTTGGAAGTGTTACAGCTGCAATAAATTTGATTTCACCCTTGATAATTTCTTTAAAGTATAGTAATAATGTATTGTTGATTTAGTGTTTTTACTAAGGAAAAAAAAGGTCACAAATCACAAAATCACAAATTTTATTATACTTACCACACCTAAGTAGTTGTATATACATAAAATTCAAATACGTTTCAAGACTTGTTTGGTGTCTAGTTTTGGAAGGTTACTCAAATAATATAAATTCTGCAGTTTGCATGTTATTTGTCACTTCTGAGAATTCTGATAGATGGTAGGTTCCAGTGTTTCCTTTGAGGTCTCTGTTGAGTATTTAATAGAAAAAACGTACAGAAATCAAGAAGCTTTGTCTCTGTGTCAATGGAACACAAAATATTCTTTATGCCTGGCAATGTAATAAAATATTACAAAATACATATATCAAAAAGGATCTTTGGATGAGTGGAAAAAAGTTGGCTTTTTAATTTGGTAAAGTCATTTAACTTTTTAATATATTTTTTTTGAAGCTGTTCTGTGGTCTTCTGTGGTCATGCTCATTTCATAGTTGTCCCATTTCTTCCAAACTGTCTTTCAGTTGTGTAGTTAATAGCCTTTTTAACTATTGCATTACTCAGACAGACACATCTTAACATAGTAGGCTTGTTATTTTATTTTTTCTTGACAAATGCTTAATACTTCATAAACCTTTCTAAAGTGTTTCTCTTTAAACAGAAAAGACGCTTCTGTTCTGTGTGATAACGTGGGACATTGTCTGTGAAGGCTGGTAGTACTTGCTGATTGAACATTACCATCTCTGTGCTTAGCCTCATTAAAGAATATTTTTGGCAAGTAAGATGGAGTATATCCTTCCCCTAGTTGTCAGCCATTAATGTATGGGTTTGGACACTGCTTCCCAGCCCTGTGGAAAACAGACTGTTCAAAGGGTTGACACAGTCACTGGTCTACTTGCCATGCCCATGTACCACCCCTATGTGGTTGTTGACTTTCTTTGCATATTTTAATTTATCCCTCGCTAGACACCCCCGCTTGTAACTCATGTACGTCGTACCAAAGACAGGCCTTTGAATTCCTCCCTTTTCATGGTATTTCTGCCTGCTACTTGTTTTACAGCTTTTCACGAGGAGGTATCTGTAGAGAAGATGCAGATTCCCTATACGGCCTTCACAGCATGTGATGCTGTGATGACACTAAAGCAGTAGCCTCAGTTTTGTAACCTACATCTTGAGGTGCAAGAATTACTGAATATGAAGATTATAATGAATGAAGAGAACCAGGAAAAATAATGATTTTATGTTGGGAAGAAATTTATGATGAGATGGCAACTCTGCTATTAGTATTTTACCCATTTTTTATTTTCCTACTATTTTACCTTTTTTTTATTTGCCTCCTGTGTAAGTAGAAAAATAAGGCAAAAGGCATAAAACAAAACTTTCAAGGGCATCTTTCCTTAGCTTCCCATTCAACCCTACAGGTTCTGAGAAACTAGAACTTTCCTTTGCTTCATTAGCTGCAAAGGAAGATCCTTCTTTTCTTTGTTGTTCAGAGCACATTTTAAATAATTTAACAAGCACAAGTGATTAAGGCATTAAGTATTAAAGTAGCTTTAGAATCAGACTGTGGTAATAGACAAGCATTGCCTAAGTTTCCAGCTGACCAAAAAATGGGAAAAAGCCTTACCTGTTCACCTAACTCCTGTAAAACTGGCAAGGCTTTGTTGGAAAGAACCTGACTGAAAAGCACATTTTTGCAAAAAAATACTTCCCAAAGAAGTGTAGCGGTTCTTGAATTATATTTTCATGCTTACTCCTCTTTAAGTTCATCTTTAGAAAGTGTCATATATTTTTTCAGCATATATTTTACTAAAAGGTTCTGAAATAAAAATATTCATCTTTACTTTTTAATTTTTTGGGTCATCAGTGTCAGGTACTTTCAACTCTTCATTAATAACTAAGATTTTAGATCTGTTGTTGAACACTGCTAAGTAAATAGCAGAAAGACTGTTGGTGAAAATACTGGTTTTATTGTTCAATGGATGCAAGAAAAAATGTATTTTGAGGGGAAAATATTTACATCAAAATGTAAAGGTATTATTATTTCACCTTGTATGAGGTGGATGGTGAGCTAGGTTCTGCCTGTAAGATGAAACATCGAAACTAGTAAGTATCTATGAACTTCTTGGCCTGCTGATGAATTGAGGTAATTTGTACACTTCTATGAGGATATAATTTGTCCTAAGAGAATTTCACTTATTTGCTGAATTAATAAACTTCCAGAAAGTCATTCAAAGCTAAATCAGTAAGAAGCCAGTCTATTTTTTAGTGGTGTTCCCATAACTGTATATAGTATAACATTAAATTAATTTGAGCATTCAAAAGCAATTATAATCAAAAGCAATTGTAATCAATGTCCTTATTAGATGGAAAGCTCCTAACGTAGGTGAAATAAGCTATTCTTTTCTAAATAGAGCTTTGAGAGCAAGGCAAAATTACAGCATCAAATGCATCCCCTTCCTTTTCCAGTCTTTTTGCTCTTCCCCTTCCATCTCTGTCCTTTCTAGTTCATGGATCTGGCAGTAAACTGGTGGAAAACAGTTGTATATCTCATTTCTGTAAAAGCATTGTTTGATGCCACTGGTGAGCGCTGCTCTGTTACCTCAAAGGGGGTAAGGGCAGGGAACGAGTAACAGCAAATCTATTCAGGTAAAGCAGCCTTAAGTACCAAGCATCAGCTACTGTTGTCCTCGTCCAAATGGTCCAAGAAACCACTTCGGTGTGGCATCTAAGGTGTGGAATTTAACCACTAGGATGTAGCATTTCTCCTACTTTTGATTTTTCTGTTACTAATATAAAATTGTTTCTGTGCAAGAGACAGCAGTAATTGCAGTTATCTGTTTGAAGGCAGGGTGGCTACGGACTCTCTAGACTTTCCCCTTGTGTCTTTGCATACTTTCTGCACATGTTCAGTTGCACTCATTCCTTGGTGGAGAAAAGGCTTTTACATCAAAAAAACACAAGTATAGATGGAAGCAAGAGTGAACAAGGTATGTATGGGAGAAAGCAAATTCAGCCCTTCTCCACATTAGTTTAGTGACCAGAGCATAATTTCTGATACAGTTACACTAATGATGTGCATCCATTTTGTTGCAGAGTAATATTAAAATTGACTAAATTGGTAATTGCTGCTCTCTTAAACCACCAGTACACAGTTCTAGAGATGGTAGGCAAAACCCATAATCAATATATGCAGTCTCCAATCAATGGAATTAATGCATTTTCTCTTACCTGTACAGCAATTAAGTTGTCATTAAGTACAGCATTGTTGTGTTTAAAACTCCATGGTAATGCCTCACAGTGTCTTCTCAGCTTAGTGTAAAGGTGGTGGTGTTAAATGACCACAGGGAACACTGTAATTCTTCCAGAAAATGGGAAGATGTAGCACTGAGCACCCAGCTATACGTCATATTCTAATGTCTTTTTCCTACTATACCTGGGGAAAGCCAGAGGTTGTGTAGTGTGATGAGTACAAAAGAACTTTGCTAAAGGCTTCTTTAAAAAACAGAAGTAAGAATAGCATTTAATCTGCTCACTAGTACATTATGTTAAAGGCAACAATAAGATGTAGAAAATCATTTGTCTGTGTGTTTTATATATATTTTCAACTGCTCTGTGATAGAGTTTTATTTTTATTTTCTGGGTTTGCTGTCACCGCAGATTGTCAGTTCTGTTTTGCCTTTTTCTTCCCCCATGGAATGCTATTTTGTTGGGAAGGGTTACCTCATGGAAGAAACAGGCATGCCTGCAGCATGCAGTGGTGCAAAGTAGGAGTACACGGTGATCTCTATGCTAGTTAAAAAGACTGGAAGCATGATGCTGAGCCCAGCTTGGTAAGATGCATGGAAAGATGGGAAACTGGAGACACTAACCAGCAGCTTTAACTGCCAGGTAAATGGCAGAGGAAATCCCAGAAAATGATATGTTACAAGGTTTTTTTTCTATAAAACTACTAATAAAATTGTCAATAAAAATATTGAAACCAGAACAGTCAAGAGGGATTTTTTCCCCCTCTCATTTTTTTGAGAAATAGAGCCATGGAATTCCAGAAAGTAAGAACATAGCTGAAATTTTGTCCATCTTTTTGTGAGTAGTTTTTCAGCAGAGAAATTCTAATTTTGATAATGAGGTACATGCTATACTGCTTAAAAGGTGATGGGTTACCATAGCTGTCTTGAGGGAGGATTTTAAGTGGGGAGGCTTGCTTTTTGGAAATTTTCCCTAATAGCATTAAAATAACATGTTAATTTTTAGTATATTATTTGGGTGCTGTGATTTCTGCAGAGAGCACGGATCAATATAGAAATACAATGAAAGAATGTAGCATCTATATTATGTGTGAATTTTGAATTACAGCATGACATTGTATATTTTTACCACATAGCCCACATTTCTTTTAAAAGGATATAAACCAGTTAGCTCTGTGACTATAATTTTTCAGATAATCAGCACAGATTTGTAAGTAGAACAAAGCAGTTATTGAAGGAGATGTCTTCTCTTTCCCTCATGGCCTCTCCCCTGTCTGGTGGAGAGGAGGGACTAGAAGCAGATAAGGCGTTAGGGAAAGGAAGTAAATTTCTTCCTGTAGACATGTATAACCACCACTGCTGCTAAATCACAAGAGTTTTGTGATAGACTGTGGCTTACATGCGTGGAAATACTGTTGATTCATCCCTTGAAGTGTTTGTCTGTAGAAGTGTGTGCTGTTGTAAACTCATTGCAAAATATCGTTTTTGATTATGAACTATTATATAACTTAGATATTGTAAGTGAAAATGCTTTACAATAATTAGAATGTAGCTCTTGGGAAAGAAGGTGTTACAATTGCAGTGGAACCATGGGACTGGCAAAAATAAACAGTGACACTCTTGTCTTTCACATTTCAGATAGCACTTTGTTGCTAGAAGCCTAGTCATATGGTGTTGGAAGGACTGATGTATTAATGTTGCAGATGGTAAAAGAGGGTTAGAACAGATTTATAGAACAAAGGTGTTTGTTTCTGTAGTCTTTTTAAAAGTTGTTTTTTTTAATTTCATACAGATATTCTTTGAATTAGAACATTATACATATATATTTTATATAAATATATATATTTATAAACACAGTTCCCTGAACTGCACAGTAATGTAATTTACTTTTTTTTTTTTTTAAAGAGGAGCAGTTGCATATTTTCTAGTTTCTGTAAGGAACAAAGCAGAATCTGTAATATTTGCAGAATACCAAGGATGCACCATTGCATGATGCTCCATGGAGATAAGTTTTCAGTTTTTCAGTATAAGACATTTCTGGCTTTGTGCAGAAGCAGAGATCCAATAGCAGGAAGAATTACAGCTAGTAAGCAGGGATTTTGAGGAGTGCAGGTTTAGATGATGACATCTACATGTACTGCTCCAGTCTCACTCTAGGTACATACCTCACTGTTGCAAGTTGTCCTCTGCACTGTGTTTCTACTAGTAAGTCTTACATGACTTCATGGGACATCGGGAATTAAGACATTTGGGGGATGTGTCTGTATGTGTGTCCCATCTGTGGTTTTTTTTTCCATTTCTCTGGGACAGAAGAATTAAATACCCTTTATGCTAAATTTCTTGCTGCGTATCAGACAGACTGAGAACTTAAGTATGTGTGTATCTATTGCAAGCCATTGCTTTACTCTTATTGGAGAACACCCTCCCATAATATACATATATATATATATATATTTAAATAAAAAAAGCCAGTCTTGCTTAGGAACCTAATGGGGCCAGGTGGCTCATAGCTGAGAAGCCAGGCCACAGAGTGGGGAATCACTGATCTAACCGGTAAACAGCAGGTTAACAAGCAAACCCACTTATCTGCTCAGCATTTCCCATCAGGTAGACAATTACAGCACGCTGACTTTTTTGGCACTGCCTTTCTTCCTCCATGTATTGTATGTGGAGCCCAAAAAGTAAATTAGGGCTCAAGATTCTACTTCTAAATACCTAAATCTGCTTGTAGATTTAGCCCTTGGTACCTGGTTGGTTACAGTTTTGGTAACACTGTTAGCTGTTCAGTAAGATTATCTGGTGATCAAAACAGCCACTAAGTTCATCACCTATGAGTGAGTGCTACCTTGCTTGTTACCAAACAGAAATGGGAGCAATGATGTTCCACGGAGGTCTTTGTTAACAGCACACCCGTGGCAGAGTTTGTGTGGTTTGAATGGGTCAGAGACACCTAAGGGAGGTGCAGCTTCAACATTGAAAGTATTCTGAGTGGTTCTGTATCATTTTGATCAAAAGTTATCAGTACTAAAGTATTTTCATTCTGAAGGATAACTTGTATCTTTATTTGGAGCAATCCCTGGTGTGAACAGAAGCAGGGGTTCTGTTCAAAAACAGAAGCTTTGGCTATGCCTTCTTCTATCTGTCTGATAACATTCAAAGATCATTTGATGATCATGAACTTCAATGTGTGTGGTGCTTTTCGTACACTAAACTGTGTTTTTGGAAAGCAGTAATATGCAGCAGATCAAGAGTAGACTGCTGATCATGCCTTAGGCAAATGTAGCTGCCTAAAAATAGCATCATTAGCCCACAAATGCGCATATTGGCATGGTGCACTCTTATAATTCAGCTTCATACTTTTTTTCATTTTTCTTTACACTAAGTCTTTTAGAAACATCTGTGAGGTTTTGTGGAATGTAACCCTCACTGTGAGATATAGTCCACTGGAGAAATAGTAGAGAAAATGCCTTTCCACTATTCTGAACATTTTTGTCACGGTATTTTATGTCACTATTTGGCGTCATCTCTGCTCTTTGTTTTGTTTGCTCTATGGCTTATGAAACACCCTCATTAGCTCTTTCTGGCCTGTCCTAGTAGTGCTGATTCACTAGCAGCTGATACTCCACTGTTGGTTTTTTTTTAGTTAACTACCAAGAGAAAACTTGAATAGCATTATGAAAAGTGTAGTGGGAAGTATGGGACAGCCAGGTTCATCTTCTCCTGCTACATTTCTTTTTTTCATTCGTCCGTCTTTCTGGTTCTTTTAAGTCTTGAGACACTGAATTTGGAGATTCAAGGTAATTTTCTGTAAACCTATCTGAAATATTTTTTTTTCAGCTGTCTCAGCTGCTTTGTGCTACAAGGAAGAAGCTGCTTAAAATACTGATGTGTAGGATCTGCACAAGTACTGAAGTTAGAGTTCTTTTTAACAAATTGAAGCTGACCTCATCCTTCCTCATGCCATATATAAATATACATATACCTCTGTTTATACTTGGAAGTGCCTGTCTCATCTTATCTGAATTATATTTCAGATTGTCTGCCTTGCTTGTGAAAAACTGCTATAAATCTATTAAATAATACAGCTTTTCAGGTTAGGACTAAAACCTTGTAAATCTGTGTCATCATCAGCATCTTTTAAAAGATGGCACAAATGGTGACATCTGGGAGCCAATTCATCATTTAATTAAATTATCCTGTAATGAAATCTGCCTTAATGAGATTAATTTTAATTATTAATCAGGAGCTGACATGGGCACAAGGCACCATAAATAATAAATGGAAGCTGTGTCTGCTCTGTTTCTAAGAAAGGACCTACTTTAGAAGAGCAGTGCTTTTCATGAAGCTGTGTTGGTTTTTGTGTGGTATCATGATCTCTATTTTGTTGGTTTCTATATCAAACTTTAAGGCAGAATATTAGTTCTGTTTCTGTTGGTGAGTAACTGTTGATGTTTTAATACTTCATTTGATTCAGTCGTTACATAACCAATCACCTTCATTATTCCAGAAATAAATTCTGATTTTGTTTTCATCTGTAGTAGTTAATTATCATATGGACATATTAGAGGTAAGTAATGTAGGTATAATTTATGGAGGCTGTGCCCAAAATGTGCAAGGCTTTGGGCTGGTCTGTGCTATCACACCTATGTTTATATGTATGTATGTGCTCACACTTGTGCAGCTTCTCCCACGTTCTGCTGTGATGTTCGTCTTCCTGTGGATTAAATTAGTGTTTGTATTATAAATGCCATTTTTAAGGACTTATGTTGCTTGGCCATATATAAAGTTTATCTGGGAAGCATGGCTCGTGTGGGAGAAATGATCCCTATGGGTACCAGCCGCAAATGCTCTGTGAGCCTTGTCATGGTTGTCTTACATGAAGAATGAACCCTTTTGCCTTTTCCTCCATTAACAAGCCAAACACCACTTTGCTCTCACTTGCCAAACGCAACGTGGTTCCGCAAGGCCAGAGCTGGTTATTTGCTGCTCACAGAGTGATTATTTCTTTGGCCCCGTGGGCTGTGCACGTTACCTACCATCTATATTTGTTTTGAAGGAACTGCCATTTGTTGTAGTTCCAGTGTTCCATGAATACTTGTCTCTTCTTCATTGTCTCTTGTTGAAAAATCATTTTGCTTCAGAAAGAAGAGAGCAGATGATGCTGAGGGGTGTCAGTAACAACCCACCACATTCAGGAGTTTCTGAACGAACGCAGGTTTTGTAGGCTACCATTAGCCTGCTGGCCTGATAGCACAGCACGTGTTTGAGCCTCAGAGGAGAGAATGAGTGAGCACGTGAGGAGACTTCTCCCTCTAAGCTGAGGGAATGCTGCCTTCTACAGCTGTCATGGGCTGAACGCAAGGTCTATTCAAAAGAATAGCCTGTCTTTCTTCAGCTCAGGCTAGGTGTGCTGATGAAGGAGCTTGGCAGTGTGTTGTGGGCCTTACGTGCTGCAGGGAAGACACTGGCACTGCAGGTAGGAATAAAAGTCATGGAAAACCAAAAGACCTTCAAAGCAAGATCTTACCTCTGATGAAATTGATAGGAAATTGCCATCTGTTGCAGCATAGCCCAAATATAAGTTCTATTGCCCCATCAGAGTTGTGTTTCTTGTTAAGCCCAAACGGTCTACTTCTAACCGCTATAATATTCTTCAGTGACATACGGCAGTTGTCTCCCAAGCATTTCACAGCTTTATCAGCAGTGATGACTGGAGAAGGTAGGGAATTCCAGTGCCACCTTTTCGTAACCTTTCCTTCCTACAAAACTGCAGTTACATGGTAACTACGTGGCTTTCCTAGAAGGGGTAAAGCAATTTGTATTCAAGTCCCATATGCTGCCAGTTATGTGATGGGAAGTGGCTTTGTTTCTTTGTCCCTCCCAAACACACATAAACCTGCAATTACAGGAGCAGGACCTTATAATGGCATCATATAATTTGTAACAGACAGTGATAAGGGCAGAAATACCTAGAAATCTAGACTGAAATGACTTACTGTCAGTTTTAGGACAGGTGAAAATTATTTATAATGGGAATTGTTTGTGTCACAGAGACTTTCTTGCCCCGTAGTATTCTCAGGTGCTGAGTATTTTGGAAAGGGCAGTTTTCATTCTTTGTCAACTTTACACAGATTCTTAGTGGACATTGTTTGCATAATACAGTGATGTCTGGACTCTTTGTCCCATAGAGCCTATGCTATATGGTAGAAGTAATTATAGGTATTATACAGGATAATTGTATTATGCTTTAAATAAGTACAATATGCAATATGACTCAGTAAATTTTTGTAAGATGTTAATTAAAGAAAAAAACATCTCAGCCTAAAAGTTATTTGTCTGATTTAGAAGTCCTAAAAACACTGGGGAAAAATTACCGAAGCTGAATTCTTGGTGCATTTCTTTTCTATTTTTTTACTAAAATCAGGAGATTGAAATTTGCTCTATTGTAATTTTACAGATTTCTCAGTATACGTGCCATATAGTATCTGCTTTGTTATACATATTTCAAAATCAGCTTTTCATCCAGTGAGGATCTTAGCCCCACCAAGATTCTCTTTTATGCAATGGTAAACAAGACAATAAAGGATTTGGATGCCTCATTGTTGTTTTATAACTCTCTCAAGAGACAGTGATCTGGCTGATCAGCTTTTCACGCATTTCCAAACGGCATGCAGTAGCCTTCTCTTGGAAATGCTTTTGAGGATATTCAACATGCTTGGGAGGGGAGGGTAGGCTCTCACATGGATAAAGTTCTGGTTAGAAGATAGGAAACTAGTGAAATGGTCAAAAGGGATTGGATGATGTAATGGAAAAAATTACTTCTTTTTTCTATTTTTTTTTTAAATGTCAGTTTAAAAAGTTCACTTTTAAAGATGGGGTGTTGGAGAATATTTTGGGCAAGTGTCACTATGTTATTTCCCTATTCTTACACATTTTCAACATCTGCGGATGGTGGGATATTGGTCTCAATGCATTTTTTTGTTATCTTGAACAGATCTACATATGTTCTTAAGCAAAGAGTTAACTGTAGAAAAAACTACATTAACTTGCATCACGTCTGAGAAGCTTGTTGAGGCTAGTGCAATAGTGTGATCTCCCATGCAGACTGCAGGGAGACCACATGTTCTAGGAATGCAGTGTGACCCACTCTGCTAGCACAGCGTGTATTCGTTTGGGATCTTCATATGCTTCTGAACACAATACATCATACCTCACTAAAGGGGCACATTTAACTTGGCTTTGAGCTGCTGATCTCAGTGCTATAACCTCTCCAGTACTGGCCAGTCAGCCCTCGAGTCACTGTGTTCTGTTAAAAAGCAGGATGTTCCGCTGTGTGTTAGCAGCCAGGTTTATTATTCTGCATTTGGTGGGTTCTACATACATCTCTGCATTGCAATCAAACTTCAAGTTGGCTTTGTTGTCTAAGAGCTGATCCAAAGCACACTGACAACTTGGAGGAGTCTTCCAATTAAATGTTGTAGGCTTTGGAACAAGCTATTATAAGACAGGCTGGAAACATTCAGAGTCACTGTTTCACACATGCACACACACACACTCGAATGTGTTCAAAGGATTTATTATCCAAGGACTATGGAGAATATTTTGTTCAACAGCTGCGCATAAAAATAATACTATCCAGTCAGAAAAGAGAAAACTCACTTCTGGCATGGTGACCTGGCAGATACTAGGAAATCTGTTTTTGAGGGTGGATGTGCACCCACACCCGGGTGTGTATGTGTTTGCAAAGTTGTCTGCTGAGCCAATTCATTTCTTGCTTTCAGGGAGAATTATTGCAAGATTTCAGTGATCTGTGGATGTAGTTTAAAGGTTTTAGTTTTCTGTCCAGCTTCTCCCAGATGCATTCAATAGATGACAGATTTGAGGGTAATACTGGCTAGTCTTTATATATTTAAGACTCCATTCCATTCTTTATTCAAGCACGTACTGTGATCTGGACAAATGTTTAATATCATTGTTAAGTTGCAAAATTAAACCTTGGCCAGTTGGACATGATTTATTTGGAAGAGTCCAGCTTTGTAGAACATTCTGGTAGTCTTCTTGGGCAGGACAGCCATAATACTGTGCAGTCGCCTAACTGCCTTGGCTGAAAGTCAGAACAATCCCCACAGCATTAACTTCGCCTTTCCTTAATTGCTGAGTAGTGTTTGCTCCCCACAGTTTGTATGTGGATGTAAACCCTGTGCATTTGGACTTGTCCCTATACACTTTTTTCCAAGTCCTAGTTGGCTCTTACTGAGTTTAAAATATGCCATTTGAAACCATGTTTTCATTAGGCTTATCACCCTTGCATACTGATCTGCTTTTGATCTCATTGGGTCTGTGTCTGTTCCATAATTGGTTTGTCCACATTTCCTAATGTATAAATGGATAAGGAGATTTTAGGTGAGATATCTAACTTGCCAAGAAATTGGAATTTGTAAGTTCAGCCAATCTAGATTTCCACCCACTTTCTGATGTATACATGTGAATGTAAATTGGTTTCAGTCACTGTAATTTGCATCCCAAAGAGCCAGAAGAAGGTGTAAGTTACCATAGGAGTGGATAACTAACTTATTAATGTGTGCTCCTTTTAGTTGCATTACCTATTTAGCCTTTCTCCTGACCATTCAGTGTATCACCAATACCTTTATAAGCGCAAACACTTTAATAACTTGAATTCAGAGATAATATATGCAAAGATGTAATGTACAATTTGAGAATGAATGTGGATGTGAATTTGCCTGTTTTGTGCTTCTAGATTTACTCATTTCAGTCTTAAGGCCTGTTCTGTCATCCCAAGAGTCAAGAGGCTAAAACTCATGCTAACAAGGAGAAAGATGTCCTGGACTCTTCAGAGCATTCTGGGTCTGGCCTATGAGATCCATGGTTGATTTGCTCTTGGCTTCAGTGGTGAAAATCAGACCTTCAAAATAATAGTCTCCTTGCTCTTGTTTAAGATTTCTTAGAATTAATTCAAGTCATTCTACTTCCCAGGGTTCCCTGTTTCAGTCAAAATGTTTAAAACACCAGTTATAACCATGATTTGAACAACCCATCAGAAAAAAAGGGCTTTATCTTGCTTTTTATGAGTATTTGAAAATTGGGATTTTATTAGAAATCTTGTCCCTGACAGTATAACAATGAAATGTGTTCCTGTCTTGCATGAGACCTGAAAAAAAAATATTTTATGGACTCACTCACCTTTAGAATCTGTTTATATATGTTGTTAAAAATAAGGATACCACATTTGTTAGTTTATAGAAATTTAAATTTGAACTCAACCTGCAGTTTGGATGCAAACCAGAATTCCACTGAAATGTAGAAAAACAACATCTAATTTCTTTTACTGAAATAAAGCAGTCAAACATTTTGAATACATAGCAAAAATATTTTCATGCAAATATAACAGATTTATTATACAAGAGAATTATTAATCACAGTTACTAAGTGAGCAAGTCATTACGTTGGGAGAGATTTTCAAAGCTGTCTGGATACATGAAGGTGTTGAAAAACATACAGGAGGATTTTCATACATTACAAATTAAATTAATTGCTGACATCTGAAAAAAATAAGTTTGAATTGATAATTAGGTTTCTTCCTGCTTAGACCCCTTTGAAGTTCTGTGTACCAGAACCCGTCCAAAATTCTTTTAACTAGTAAAGCTCAACTTCTATTGTTTTATTTGTTTTATGGATTGGAAAAGGAAAAAAAAAAGTCCTCCTTTTCCATATCTTAATTGAATTCCTTTATGTTAGAGGTAGAAAAACTTGACTTCCCTTGAGAAGAAAACTGAAACTTGAAGTGTCTAGGAAAACTCATTTCTGTTCAGGTGAAAACAAAATATTTGAAAAACATACAATTGCCAACATTTTATCCCCTATATATTGTAAGACAATTACATATTGGGTATAGTATGATTTTGTAGTTTGCTTTCTAATCTTGAGTTATACTTAGAAGTTTTTCTTCCTATTTATGTCTGAGATTAAAGCAAGATCTTGTTTATCTGTTTAATAAATGACTCCATAATACTATTAAAAAAAAAATTCTATTCACTCAATAATTCTAGAAAGTTTTGGTGTTAGTATATGAGTCATACAATTACAAATATAATTTAAAAATGCTTAGAATTTAATACAAATCGTTTAAATAGTAGACAATACCTGTTCTTTAAAATGTGGCTTCTCTGTTTTTACATTTGATGGACACTAGTCTCTTGGAACATTTTGGTATGTTTAATATTTTCTGCTATATTTCCAGATACTATACTAGCACTTTAAAGAAACTGGCTGTCTCTAGCAAGACAATTTTGTAGAAAGATAGCCATATTCAGCACACCTTTTCGATAGTTTGCATGAGTGATAGCAGGCCTCCTTTCCTCCTCAGCAAAATTTTCATTCTTACCCTGGTAGGCTTCCAGACCATCTTCTTAAAGTTGGAGGGGCACTGAACCCTGTGAGTCAGCTTATGAATCAGCTCTTCATACCTTGGTAACTTCCAAACCTTGTACAATTTAGACATCGAGACAAAATCTGAAAGATGCTTCTGGGTAATGGACTGTATGCCATAATGATTATCCTGATTTATGCTCAAGGTTGCTGAGTTTTAATTGTATTGTATCAAAACATTTATTATTTGGGTTTTTGAGTCACATTCTTTAGTGCTAATTCCTTCATGTAGATGAAATGAATTTTATGTCCTTGTATTTAACCTAGCAGTGACTACAAAACTTGTCTTTCAGTGATTGAAATCTCAAAAAACTGTAGGATTTAGTCCCCCAAATTCCTAAGTAAATTTAAAAAATCTTGCAGAACAAAACATTTTTGTAATATCTGTTTTCTGGATTTTTACTGTTAGCACAGCTCCTGTTTATATTAATTTTCATTTTTAATTCCCTTTCAACTGAATTGGCCATCTGAATTCGCTCTCTCATCTTCAGAAAATGGCTTCTGTTTAACTTAATTTTGCTGAAGAAGTCCTCAGCTGATTTATTGAACCTCTGAAATCTGAGAATCTGTGTAGTATTTATCATAGAGATGTAATCACAGAAATGAATTTTTTTTAATGAAAAACTCCATTTTCCATCTTCAACTTTAAGGACCCCTGATTTAATCTTTAGCTGTGTTGATGAGGTTCATGTGATAAAGATTCAGAAAAAGCATGACATAGAGTTTGTTTCATGCAGTAAGAAGCTATGTGATCTTTTCACGTAATGTCAAATGGAAGGTATTAGTGTTTTCCAAACGCTCAAGGTTAGTTGTTCATTCACACATGTTCTTCTGAAACAGTCCATCAGCTCTTTTTTGTATTTGGTTTCCTACGTTTCATTGAGATGGTAGCTGTTTCAAGCTACTTGTCCCTGCAGAATTCCTCTTTGAGCTGCTTAGTTTATTCTTAAACTTGGTGTACCTCCAGGTCCTATTTGTGTTCCTTTCCCAATAACCAACTCTAAGACAATGTGTCCCTCTGAGCTTGCAAAACTAACCTAGTAACCTGTGGTCATCACTCCTGTTTTGTCTATATGGTAAATCTTATTATAGAAACCAGAAGTTTAGATTTTATTTCACTAAAGTATCAACCTTAAGGTTCCCAGTGTTGAGTTTCTTTTTCACTAAAGCAAAATCTTTAGTTACATCACAAAACTGTTTGTTTTAATATGGTAGTAGGAGAGTTCACACATGTGCTCTAGGCATCTAACTTTACATAGATTTTTAGCTAATCAAAATTCAGGTTCATCCAACCTAATTGTAACTCCCCATTGAGGAACCCAAGCCAATGAAGAGATGTGGCCTCTTGCAGTAGTGAATCGGGTCTTGGTTTGCTGAGTCTCATGCTGGAAGAGTCTCAAGACTGAACGGAGAAGTGGGCTATTCAGAAGTGGTGGAGTTGAGTTGTATTGTAGTTCTTAATATATGAGTAGACCCCTCAGCCCTGCCACCCTTTGTCCGTCATACTATTTAGATAGGTGGTAGCGTTGATACTCTAGAGGACAGCATAAATGATCTCACACAAAATCTACAGTAAGGTTACTCAATGGTCAGTTTCTAATCTCTCTCAGTCTTACTGCGCTGTCACAGGGAAGCATGGAGGGAGGAAGGGAGGGAAATCCGCACTCTGTATTCAGTTCTGTTTGCTCAGCCTGCTGTGGATTTGGAAGAATTACAAAATTCAGATATGGGAAATGGAAATTAATAAAGATATTCAAAACCCCAACCCTCCTTTATGGACTGTGACAAATACAGTTGACAGATGAGTGCAGTAATGCATATGCAGTAATGACTAGGATAAAGACTGTAAGTCAAGTGCTGCAATTTAGGGAGTATTAAGAGAAACTGAAATATGTTTCAAACTAATAAAAAGAATATTTTTCTACCAACACATAATAAAGATTTGGAATTCACTGCCACAAGAGAACATGGATGACTGTAAGACTGAAATTATTTCGTGAAAAAGGACCATCCACAAATATTAAGCAGTTTTGCTTTGGTCAGTTAGAAATATTTCTTGCACACACCAACAAATCCATATAATATAGTGGTAAGATTGAACTCCTTGTCCTGACAGGTTGTTCCATAACTTCACTGGACAGCGGGGTGACTCTTTAGTTTAAAAACCATTATTAATGTCCACTTTCATAAATATGTCATTGTATCCTGTATAACCCAAAGATCTAATCTAGTAGTCTAATTCGTAATAGAGACTGACAGCAGGGATACCATGGTTGATATCTTCTAAATGGAGCTCTGTGCTAGCTCTGGAGTGCAGCACTCACTGGGGAAAAAGTCCTGCATTCCCTCTTCTACTGCCAGTTGTCCCTGCTCCCCTCTTCAAATAGGCACTCTTCTCAGAAGCACTTCACTTGTGACTCACTGTCTTTCTACCCTGCCCTTCCGCACAGACCCAGCTAGGCATTTATTTAATTTTTTTAAAATTCACTTGGGAAGTTGTTTGAAACTTCCTTTTATCCCTCAGTGCTTTTACCACAGTGCTCGTGTGCTTGGAGCAAGAACAGAAAACAGAACTGCAATTGCACATAAGAAACAGGGTACTAGCTAGGGTTAGGCACTGCCTCTGTACAGATGTGACGGTTCTGGGCCAAAGTAGAATAAACCTTTTGTACGTGGCTTTGGAAGTCAGTAATGCCATGCACTCTGAATATGTGATACAATTTTTCTTGTAGTGAAGTATCTGAGCTTTAGTTTTGCTAGATGTCCTAGTTACCAGCTTGCATGTTTCCTCTCTCTGCTGTGCACCTCAAGGTGTTTAAAATATTCTTTAATACTTTCTAATATTCCCTTGAATTTTTGCTAAAACTGAAGATATTTATAGTGGATTCATTTTGAATTAATGTATGTGCTTGAATTGTTTCAAGTCTCTGAAGCAGTATTTTCATGCACTATATAATTTTTTTAGTAATATCTGAAGGTGTTTGTACATCTCTAGAAATATGTGTGAGAAATCTCATTTCTAATTGCACATTTTACAGTGTGATGTCATTTTTGTCGAAAACCCTGAAGTATTACAAATCTGTAAAAGACAATAGACCTGAAATCCCTGGCAGAAACTTAACAGTACTTTTTCAGTTCAGGTTCCATTTGTGTGGTGATTTACACATACAGAATCATAGAATCATAGAATTGTTTAGGTTGGAGAAGACATTTAAGGCCATCAAGTCCAACCGTTAATCTAGCACTGCCAAGTCCTCCACTAAATCATGGCCCTAAGCACCGCATCTACAGGTCTTTTAAATACTTACAGGGGTGGTGACTCAACCGCTTCCCTGGGCAGCCTGTTCCAATGCTTGACAACTGTTATGGTGAAGAAGGTTTTCCTAACATCCAGTCTAAACCTCCCCTGGCACAGCTTGAGGCCATTTCTTCATGTCCTATCGCTTCTTACTTGGGAGAAGAGACCAACACCCATCTCGCTCCAACCTCCTTTCAGGCAGCTGTAGAGAGCAGTAAGGTCTCCCCGAGCCTCCTCCTCTCCAGGCTGAAGAACCCCAGCGCCCTCAGCCGCTCCTCATAAGACTTGTGCTCCAGACCCTTCGCCAGCTTTGTTGCCCTTCTCTGGACATGCTCCAGCACCTCAATGTCTTCTTTGTAGCGATGGGCCCCAAACTGAACACAGTGAGGTGCGGCCTCACCGGTGTCAAGCACAAGGGGACAATCACTTTCCTAGTCCTGTAGGCCACAGGATTTCTGGCAAAAGCCCAGATGCTATTGGCCTTGTTGGCCACCTGGGCACATACGCCTGTGCACAATTAAATCAACACTTACTAAAGCCAGTGAAACAATTCACGTAAAAAATAAGCACATGCATATGCTTTTTAATAGGTTATGTTGAAAACTTTCATTGGCATAGAAACCAGTATTTTGAAGGAAATACCTTAATTAAATGTGTATCTTCAAAATGCTTTCTTGTATCCTAAAAATTGTCAAAATACAGTTGTGTCTGTCTGAGAGAGAAGAAAAAGGTTTATCTGTACTCTCTTCGTAGGGCCTATGACCAGAAGCACCACACTACCTTCAAGGTTGAGAAAAATTGCTTTGGCATACTACAAGAAAATACCATTAATGTTTTGGGGTTTTTCTTTTCTTTTTTTTTTTTTTTTTTTTTTTTTTTTCTGTAATCCATTAGGGTTTGCTGCTTGGTTCCCAGTTTGGACAGAAATTTTGTTTACCTGCAGAAGTTACTAGGTTTTCTTCTTCCATTTTATGTGTATTTCAGTTCACTCCTTTCTCCACAGAAATACGTTAAAGCTTCTACATTTTATTCTCAGTTTTGAAGAGGTACTGTTTGTTTACTTTAAATTATCAAAAGCCCAATTGGAGAAGCAGAAGACAAAGTTCCGTATTTAGGCCATAATGTCAGTTTTTAGAGGTCTTTTATTAAAATAGATTTAAAGGTATACAAGAAAAAAACCTCACGGTAGGTTGCTGGGGGGTTTGTTATCATTTTTGAAGCACTGTGTAACTAATGTCTCATGACAATAACAGAAACCTGCTTTTATTAAATCTTCTGCGTCATATTACAAAATACTGATTTGTGGTATTTTATTCTTAATTTATATATGCAATCTAAGTAGCATGTACATACAACTTATCTGTATTTTTGTCCTTGTTTCCAGAAATAGAGATCATGATGTAAAGCAAATAATTCTTCCAAATGGTTGTACTGATGCTGAAAAATTGTTTATGATGATGGAGGATGTTTGCTCTCCAGCTCTAGTCACTTGAAAGATGATCCACCTTTGAAGTTGTGGTAAAAACTCTGAAACACTATATTTTTTAGTAGGGTAGTGTTGAAATCTGTATCCTGATCCAAATTTACTCTCACAACAGTGC
This sequence comes from Falco naumanni, assembly GCF_017639655.2. Classification (NCBI taxonomy): domain Eukaryota; kingdom Metazoa; phylum Chordata; class Aves; order Falconiformes; family Falconidae; genus Falco; species Falco naumanni. The sequence goes on along the minus strand of NC_054059.1, from coordinate 54,226,176 downwards.
AACCTCATTGACTGTAGCGGAATTGCAAGTGTGATGAGAATAAAACTGGATGCAGTGACTTAAAACTTTATACATAGAAAATGAGTTCTTTATACACAGAAATACTAGGTAAAGAAATACACCCAGGGCCAAATTTTGCTACTATATTATGGGTAGTTTTAAATTGACACTGCAGTAATGGAGAGCATTGTCATAAGTGGACATTAATAGCATTGTATTTCTAATTGTAAATCTGCATGTTTGAAAAGTACTGAAGTATTCTTGCATATGAAGCAGTGAAGAATTTTAAGGTCTTTCAGAAATTTAAAAAGCTTACAGAGTTCAGTAGGTGATCAGTTTAATACAATGATATTTTGGCAAAACTATCTGTGGAAGTCAAAACCCATGTTCTGCTCTTGATTATTGTGGTACATTCCACACAAAATTGATGAACGCCTCTAGAGAACAGAATATGCCCCTATGTTATTCTGTGTTGCAGAGAACTAAAAACTTAACTTCAGCTTCAGGATGCAATAGCTTAAAGCAAAGGGTGGATTTAATAAAATTACAAAGAGGGAGGATTGTATTTTAGTTAAGCTGTCACTGGAGGAAAAAGGAATAAAAAGCCTATAGTGTAGTACAGCAGAAAAAGGAGTGAGCTGCTGAAAGCTGGATAATTTGAGGATATAGAGATGTCACTTCCTCCTTTTGCCAGGCTGTGAAATTCTTTGCAATTCCCATTGGTAAAGCTGCCAACACAAACAGAGGAAAAAATGGAAACTTTTGTGCAAGTCCTCCTTTGGTGAACAGAAGAACATATACTTTCAAAGAAACAAATTTATCAGCACCATGTTTGATACAAACTTTTTTGAAGCGCTATGGAGAAAGCACAGAGATCTTACCCAAATCAAGGAAGCATATAAGAAATTTATTAATTAATTATGGTAAAAGATTGTTAGAATTATGTTTCTAAGGAATGCTTTTAGCAACAGATGCGTACATAAAACCCATGGAATACTAACTTGTCTAACAGTTACGATGTTATCTGTAACTTCAGGGAAAAGCTGGCTGTGTGATACCTGAGGATTGTTGTTAACTAGCTGTTAGTCTCTTTAGATTAAAATATTGAGAGATCAACAGTTGATATGGTTCAGCAGTACTTTCAGAGCATGAGCTCTTTATTAACACTTTGGTGACACATTGCATAAATGTCATTGTACAGAAAGAGCTATAAAAACTTGGTACCAAAAAAAGTAATTATTATTTTTAATTTATCTTTTGTTCAAAATGTTAAAGGACGCTGGTAGGACAGTGTCTCATAATTGTCTGAGAATAGTTGTTTCCAGTAAAGGCTAAATTAACTGACCCAGTTAAGCTAGGTATCTCCCTGGACTGTCCATAACTAGACATGGAGAAGAGTTTTCACCGTAATATCCTATGTAATTCACGTGTGCTTTTGGTTTTTACTTAAGGCTTCTTTTCAAGGTTTTTATACAGTGTAAACCATTTTTCCATAAAGTGGCTGACTTCCATAAATTTATGAAACATAAGCTTCATTTACTCAGAGATTTTCTTTAGTTTTTTTTAAAGTGAATTACTGTACAGGCAGTTACAAAATTACAAATCTTGAGATTTACTTCTTTTTTGGAATTTCTTATTTGTACCAGTTTATTTTTAGTGCATGTATAGAAGTAATCACTTGCACTGAAAGTTTGTATTTAAAAAAAAAAAAGATGGATATTTTCTTACATATGTATCAATCATAGTAAGGGAGGTGACCTCAGTGAAACTGCTGATTTTGTTAATCCGTTAAAGAGATAGTCTAAAAGAGATTATTTGCTAGAAGAGAGTCACATATGGATAGTCTTTTTCAGGGTGAGTCAGGCATTCCTTAATTCCCATGTCTGCCAGGTCGGAACCTAAACACCATCTTTCCCCTCATGCAAAAAGCACTTCCCCTACCAGGCTTTGCTCCAGGCACAAATAAACAGTGTGAGCCCTAACACTGTGCCCAGAAAGGTCAGGATCTGTTGCTGCTGCTCCCGTTTTGCCTGCCCCAGCACAAAAGTACAGCCTTGAAGCAGTTTGCATACCACAGTTTAGGAATCCCCACTTTGGTTGTCTCAGTCCTGATACTGCTGTAGCTTTCTGGTGAGGAGGTCCATGATAATTACGGAGGTGAGAGTCAGCTTTCAAAATAAACAGTAAGTTAAAGCAAGGAGAGAGCCCTTGTTTTATATGAAAAATCTATCATGCCATTCCTCAAACCATCATTTCTGAGTATGTAGCAATGGAGTAGCCACGTGTGTACTGAGGGAGTGGGGAAGAGGAAGGAGGGCTGGTCCTGTTGCAGAAGCGGAACAGAAGCTTAAAAAGTGCTCGGTATGAGCAGTGAGAACTATTGTACCCATCTGAAAAAATGACAGATATAAATGGACAGCATTTTGTTTACTCAAACTGGATGTTACCTAGCTTAGGAGGCTTGGCTGAGAGCAGTCAGATGCTTAAACACTCTTACTGGATGTCTTTGAATGCGTAATAATTAAAACAATTGAAAATGTGGTCTGCCGATCAGAAGTTCAAGTCAAAACTCCCAACAGTTCGATCTCCTCTTTCCCTTGCAGCTTTGAAAGTCTGCTTCAAAAATGTAAACTCCTTCCCAGCTTTCATGTAACTGTAATTGTCTCCTGTACTTTCTTAAATAAACTTTTTATTTGGTCATAAAACAAACTTGGAAGATTATACTAGAGTTGACTCTCTAGAGCCATAACTAAAACTAGATTTTAAGCTTTCAGTGTTAAGATTGTATTTGTGCCCAGCACTGATCACTGACATGTTACTAATTTTGATTGGAGCCCTAGAAAATGTGGTAATAAAACCACATAATAATTAGCAGAGGCTTGAATTAATACTTTTATGAATTATTTGTACCTTAGATGCCTGCAAAAGATAAGGTGTTACATGACAACCTCCCTTTCAAAGAAATTATATGAAAATGCTTTTCACAAAGTTTGTACCTTGAACTTGAAATGCATTTTGCAAAGTTCATTTTTTTTCTTTGTTTTCAATCAGAATTAATCTAACAGACACTTAAAGTGACAGGTGGAAATGAATTGTGAATGAGTACTTTTTGGAAGAAAATTCATTGAAACCAGTGGAAGAAATCAAGATGTTGAGGCAGAAAATACTGTTTCCAGTTACGATAATTTTTTGGTTATGGCTTTGGTGTTTCAAGTTAAAGGCTTAATATTTAAACATAAAGGCATGAAGATGCATACATGCATTTTACAGAGTTGCACATAAGACTGCAGAAATAAATTGAAAAATGTGAGTGCTAAGAAAACATAAGCAAATTAAGACAACCTCAAAACTTTTTTTAAAAAAGTGTTTTAAAGCTCTTCCAGGAATGTGATTTGTGAATATGTACAGTTTGTTGCTGTTATTAATTTATGTTTACAATGCGTAATCCTTATGTTTATAATATTTTTTGGTTACCACTGTTCGAAAATCTGATATACTTACATGTCTATTTTTTCTTTGAACTCAGAACTTAGCTAGCTTCCATCTGTTCTTCAATTTGTCTTTTGAGATCTAATCAAACAGCTTTTACATTTTGGTGGCAGTTTCGATAATGAAAAAAGTGCATGCCCTGAAATCCAGCTGGCAACCTGGTTTTACTGGTTTTACTGTTGCTGTTCTCTGTATCCAAGACGTTGCTCTCTGCAATGCTAAGGGGAATAAGGAGAGAGAAGGTGATGGGGACTGTGATGAAATCGCAGACTTTGCTCTAAGGAGCTGCAGGCTGGTGAGTGCTCAGCCGGAACATGAGAGCTTTAGTGGTGGCTGCGGAGTGTAATAAATACAGTATTATAATAGTAATTATTTTATTTGTCTCACTCGGTTTTACAGACCAGCCATAGAGCAGGTAGGAGGCACTCATAAGGTAAAATTCAAAGGACAGTTTGTCTGCCCATAAAGCCTAATGGATTGTCACAGATACAGCTCAGAGAAAACAAACAAACCAAAAGTTACAAGACAACACAGCTGTCTTAGTGGGGGTTGTAAATTTAAATTTAGTTTAAATTTCTTGGACAAGCACAGCAGTTCAGATCTGGGAATTTATTCTTTCTGACAGTTTTGCAACTAAAAAGGCAAACTAACAAAAAAAGGTGAAAGCAGTTGAGTGAGTTTTTTGGCAAAGTTGTGTTGGCTGGAGGCACCATTATACCACTGTCCATTATATGGATAAAAGTTGACACCCCCAGGGCCTGCCGTGACCCCCAGAGCCAGGCAGCCAGCCAGGGTAATGTGGAGAGGCCCCGAGGTGGGGAGAGGCAGGGGCTGGCGCAGTCCTCTTGATCAAAGCACCTTCAAACCTGCTTTGAATGCAAGATCAGAGTCCACTAAAATATTTATTTGGCATTGAATTTGATCTCCAGTTATGAAACTATTGACCAACCCAAAATTGCACAGGCAGGCCTTTCTCAAAAGGTGTCTCCGCTTCTTAAATTCACTTTTTGTGTCTGTGTGTGTGTGATTTTTATCACTGTATTGCTTGAAAAACAAATTGACTCACAATGTGGAGTGGTTGTGGTGGCTCTCAGAATGTATTAAGACAAGGTTACTCAATGGCAACAAAACATGCTGCTACTGTGTGTTTTTCCCTCTAATGTCCCTTGAGAAATACTTTGCGTCATGTGATGAAATCTGAAGGAATAGTGAAAAAACAGCAACTGTGAAAATGCATTCAAGGGAAGCATATGTTCCCATTAGTACCTTAAAAAGAGATTACAGTTTATATAAATAGAGCATTTTCCTTCTCTCCAATTTCTCTATGCAGAGGAAAAAGAAAAAAGAGGTAAATAAATCTTTCGTACCTCCACTACTATTTTATTAGGCTGCAAAGCTGTGGATGTAACAGTGATTGGAGCTTACGCGGCCCTGCATAGTTTGGTGGTTTGTGACATTACTTAAAATGTAAAAGTGTGCTGGTAAGCTTTCCTTTTTGGTTTTGTATTCTCTGTATTGCAGGCAAACTGAAAAACAGCCTATAAAGCAACTGTAGAACAGGAAAAATGCTATCTGAAGTAATTGTCACTACTGTGGCCCTAAACCAAACACTTTTGGTTGCAGAACTAATTGAGAAATTCAAAATAGCATTTCATGCTTTCGTATTTTCTCAAATGAGTACAATTTTTATTCACTAATGTCTGCTGTTTTCCTTTCTGTCACATTTGTGTCCTTATCATGCTGGTGTAAATAAAGGGCATGAAGTAACTTCTGATTTATGTGTCCACAGAAAACATCTCCTCCTTAGTAATCTCATTTTGCAAACAGAGCAGTTCATCAGTCACAGGGATGCTGGGACAGTGGTTTCCCCTGTCAGCCTGAGAAAGGAGCTCATGCTGTAGGATGTAATAAGTTTCTCTGATCACCTCTTGACTACTGCTGTGTGCACAGAATTATGACATATAATTGTTTTCTCTCTACTATGCGATAAACACCTTTAAAAGTGTATGGGACTATACTTTGCCTCCAGGCGTTCAGAACTGAGAAATGATAAAACCATCTTGTTTTACTGGGAAAAGGCGGAAGGCTGATGGTTATTTCTTTGGTCCTTGCGTTCTTGGGAGCCAGGATGTGTTAGTCCATAGCTGAAGATGGGAGGACAGAGGCGAAGTGGTGGCCAGGGGTGGCAAACAAGTCTGCTCTGGTTTGGAGCCACTGAGGAAAGACCTGCTGTGTATGGAGGTGTGCAAAAATCGTGACGGCATGCTCCTAAACTGCTTGGGGAGTCTTAAGACCAGGCTGGCTTCCCCCTGCCTGAAGCCTGATAGAAGAAAAGACACATTTTGTGCCTCATCTGCTACTAGTGAAGACTCTCTGCAGTTCATTGAGCAACGTCTAAGGATTTGAGCCTTAGAGCTTACTGCCCATGAATGTCCCATGGCTTTCAGTCTACCCCTGGCAGCATTTTCTGCAATAGCTTTTTCCTTTGTTTCCCTTTTTTTGGTAGTGAAAAAAACAGCTGCTTGCAAGCAATCTTGCATTAGCAACCATCTGACATCTTAGTTGTTTAAGCAGTTAAGAATGAGGTTATACCCAATGCTAATGTCAAAAACAACATCTGAAAGCTGATTATGCTCTCCCTAGTACTTTATATATGCTCCGGTGGGTTTTCATTGTTGAAGAGGTGGGCCTTTATTATGCCACATAATGCAGTAAAATGAGGATTACTTGGATTTCAGTGCATGAGATAATAGCAGCTGACAGGCACCTGTATAAGGAAGTATATTGGATTTCTAAGCACAAGTGTTTTACAAAAATTAAGTGAGACTTCATATGAAAAAACTTCTGTACTTAAACTTCATAAATAGGTTTAAGTACCAAAAAAAAAAAGGCATCAGGGAATCTGGATGGATATATTTATTAGTGGCCCTTACAGTCCTGACAATCCATTCTAAGAATAAAGTGTGGGACCTGTCAAATGATGGCACAAATATCCTAATCTGAACTGACACGGCTTTCTAGCCCAGTTCATCAATCATGTTTTACTAGCTTTAACAGAGCCAAGCTGCTATCTGTCAATTCGATGGCGTAGTGGTGACAAAAACTGGTGCTGAAAATGTGCTGCAGGTGTAACTTTCACTCAAAGAGCATTTCTGAGTAGCAGTCAAATTTGTGTTTGCATGGGGAGAGAGTGCCATCTTCAGTTTCACATCTCCATGTGAAACAAGCCTAAGCTTCCTAGTGCTGCCGGTGGCTAAGAAGTGGAGGGAAATGTATCAGCTGGAATTTGGAAACGGTTCTCAGGTCTTCCTTTTGTAAGACTTTGGACTTAAGAAAAAAAAAAAAGATAAACACCATTTTCTTGTCCTCGTTTTAAGATACAGTTAATTTAGATACATCTGTTGTAATGAGTAATTTGCAGTAAAGTAGATTGGGCTTTGTACTTTGGTTTGCGATGCCACATGAAGAAAACAACAATTGCCAGTTGGATTGCAACCCCCTTGTAACCAGTAGCACACTGTATGCATAAGAAAGGGGAGCTTGGAGTCTGCACACTGCTGAGTATTTACTGTGTTTTGTAAGAGCCATCAGTTCCATGTATTCTTTTAGCCCAGAATTGACTTTGTGTTTGCATTGGGGTCCTGGCACTTGACCTTTGTTTTTCTTGGCTCTGTGTCATTTTGCAGCAGAGCTCGAGGACACTCATCTCTTGTTTCCAGCATGTTAACATATTCAAGTAAATATTATCTGGCACAGACACATACATTATCCTTTTGGGGAGTATTTGTAAAAGTTTTAAAGTCCAGATCAAACAATGGCATCCATCTTCCTTCCTTCTGAATTTCCTTTATTCACAAGATTAATGTTGCTGGCAAAATTCTTTCTTTGATCTCTAAAAAGAGTTTATTTTGTCAATATTCACAGACATGGTTAGCGCTTATAAATACCTGTATCACTTGCAGAATATATATGCCCAGGTACGTCTTTTCCGTATATTTTAACACTTAATAGGACTTTGCACAATAAGGAGCAGATGTGTCATAGCGACAGCAGGCGAGCAGGGACCAGGAAGGTGGTTTCATTAAAAGAGCCTTGGGATAAATGCAGCACATTAGATACCCACTGAAAGACAGGAGCTGTTGATGGGGTGACCTCTGAATGCAAGTCATCTTACTATAAACAGAAGGGTGTGGAAAGCCATTGGACAGAGCCAAGCTTGTTTACTATCGAGATCTCCTCTTAGTTAACTTAAGTAACCGGACTGTGCTGGGCTTGGTGTGACAGTTCAAAGAAGAACAAAGTGTCTTCAGTACTTCCGAGTTCAAAAAATCCTAGCTGGCTGGTGCAAAAGCTTTTTGGTCCTGAAATTCTGTCTGCTCACCTTAGCTGTTCTACAGTGGAAGTTAATTACTGTGAAACATAACAGATACTCTCTTTTTTTTTTTTTTTTTTTTTTTTTTTTTTTTGTCCTGGAAACTGACTTTGCATATTTGGGGAATTCGTTTCTGTTCTTCAGAGACCACTGAGGTAAGGTTATGATGGATTTTAATTTGTGATATTGATGCAAATGTCGTTTAGTGATAAAATGGGAAATATAAATGGGTACTAATTCCACATTCAGATTCTATTCTGAAAAGGATATTTGGGTTTCTTTTCTGTAGTAGCAGTTTCAAACTTGTTTTTGGAACAACATATTTGTTTATAGTGGCTCTAGAGTACAGGAGTTTAGGTAGGTCACAGGACTGAATCCATCAGATTCTTTCAGGAGCAGTTTTTTCTTACAACAGGAGGTTACTTGTTAAGTACTGTAAGAACTAAAAGGCATCATTCTGTAAGATGCTGCAAATGTCACATTTTGTCAAATCTGTGTACTGTTCTTTGGTGTGTTATTCAATAACGTATTTGTAAGAGACACTTAAAGGCCAGTATGCTGAGACAGGTGTCTAGACATAAATTGAGTTCAAATTAATTAGCCCTAAATGACAAAACCTGTGGCTACAAATAAAGTGAATTTAATTTACTAATACTTCATTCGAGTCCATTTAGTCCATTTCGAAGTTGATTAGACATCAGTTTGGAACAAATAATGCTAAAGTGTAATTATGCTAAAGCATCAGTCCTGCCTTCTCAAAGTTCACTTTAACTGTCTCTGTAACGTTATCTGTCAGTTGCCGCTACGAGTTTGTATTTGAGTCTTACTTCATTGTGAATCTCTTTCAAACTTTTTAATGCATTTTGCAATTTCACAGACCATTATTTTGAGAATAAATTCTGGTTAAAACCTTACTTCTTCAGGGACTCCGTGCATGTTTGTTGCTGTTGTATTCAAATGCTTTTCTCTGCCTTGGGGTCTGCGTAGCAGCCAATTGCAGCTGTGCCGGCTGCCGTGCTGCATTCAGAGGGCCACGGTGGAGCTGGCATAACGATTACTGCTTCTTAATGTCCGTTTCATTCAGGGAAACTCAGGAGGGGTTTACTCTGGGAGTGCTGTTTTATTATCCTAGCACAGCAAAAACGAAGTCCCAGGGAAGAAAGAGCAACGCCGTTTGGCCCAGCTGTAAAGAGCCATTTACTGCTATAGAGAACTGTAATGTGTAGGGAACCTGTTTGGACGAAAGGTATGATAAATTATTACAGCCAATAAGTTCTTCGATTTTGTTCCCGGGGTCTGGTGAGCAGCAAGCATCAGGATCCAGTTACATGTTTCTTTTCTTGGATTGTTCACTATTTTCTGAAATCAGTTTCAGCAGAACAGCTTTTGACTGTCTCACTACGTTTTTTGCCATTAGAATTTCTTCTAAAGTAACTCAAATGTAAATTTGAAAAAGGTATATAGAACAAGTAATATTATAAATTCCTGGATTAAAAATACAGTTCTTGCCACAGCATTTTTCCAAGATAATTTTAGATTTCTAAAGTGCTTAGTATACCTTGTTAAATGGTACAGCAAATCAAGTAGCACCAGCCTTATATGTATGTGGATAGTATCAAGCCAAAAAACCTCAAATTTGGCTTTGGCCATATATCTCTATGTTTGTGTGATCATGTAAGCATGTATGTGTATGTTAGAGTGGGCATACAGGGAAGCTAATTCATCTGTTACAGAAATTAGAAGTCAAGGTTATTTTCTAAACTTCAGCGGCTGTGGATTGATAAAATGTCCGAGTATACTGTAAAACAGAGGAAGCAAGTGAAAAAACACACTGCATACTATCTGTCTCATTTGCATGCTTACCTAGCTTAATTTTTTTGTTTTCTATTGTTTTCTTTGCAAGTAGCTATACTTACAATTTTCCTGAAGTTACATTTACTTTGGGAGAATATAGGAAACAAATAGCACTTTACTCAGTTCTGAACTTTGAATTGAAAAATTTACAAAATATTTTTAGACGGGATTACGATTTTAACATTATATATCATTTCAGTATTTTAAATAAAAGGATAGCATGGCTGTATCACATTTATGTTTAAAAGGTATGTGAGCAGTTTGTAGAATTTAATGACTTAGTTAATATGCTACTTATTTAGTTTTTATATTTTATTTTATGAACTTTTATTTTCAATTGTGGTGCTGGAAAAAATACATTTCTGTAATATCTTAACAGAAAGTATATTATCTATGTGGTTTATTTCTCTACTTTATGCAATATTTAATCATTGCCCCGAATTAATACATGATTAAAAAGTATTCAATTATAAGTAAAGATCTGAAGAAAATGTGAAGATTTTTTTAAAAGCTAATTTTAAAATTAGTCCCATTTTAACTCCAAAAGGATGCAAGTAAAAATATATACTGAAGAAAATGGATTGATTTAAAAAGCATAATTATTTTATTTGTGTTGGATTGAACAGAAAGTGGTAAGCTGTATCGCAGACTTGTAGAATTTCCATATTATTTTAGCTAGAGTTAATCAAAGATGGGCTTCCTAAATACTGAAGCAAAGTTCCCAGTGTGTTCTCATAGCAAATCTGTAATTGTTCTTCAAAATTCATTTGAGTAATATTTAAAAGTAATTAGCTGAGCTTTACAGTTACATAACTTTGGCTGATCGTCTGATGTAACTGATAATAAAACCTTTGGAGGGTAAAATAATCGGAAGCGATTTCATGTAAACAAAGTTTCTGTATGTATTATAATATTTATTTGCACACATGTGCAAAACCATGTTCTTGTGTGTTTGCATGCATGTTTGAACAGTTCATTTTATCAAGGGTTTTCTCCTGTATAAAATGAATTATGTCATGGTGTTAGATTTTTGCTGTACTTACAGTATTTGTACTGCTGTTCCAGGTGAGCTCTGCGTTCAATTAGAGTCACAGCTAAGAACCAAATGTACATGCTGCTCTGCACATTCAGAATGTTAGCTCCACTGAAGCACAGTTTAACTTGATTGATACTTGGATTTTAAAGCAAATAAGGACTAATTTTTGCCTGTGGCAAGAAATCTTTGAAGTTTCATGCCTGTGCTGAGGCTGGATTAGTTAAGCGGTAGGACTGGGGCTGGGACTATGACCTTGTTGTGCTTGGCAGGTTGTGATAAATGGGGGAATCTTTCTTAACCTCGTGGCCAAAACATTCCAGGATCAGGTTGGGGAGACAGGAGAGGAGGGAGGGGGTCAAAAGACGCAGGAGACTTGGCATGTTAGAGCCGAAGACAAAAGACACTTGCTTGTTTTTCTGAAATAGGGGCAAATGCACAGACTCTTGTGGGAAAAAGTCCTGCAGATGCATTGCAATATATCCTCTATTGTTATTTCTGACTGTTGACTTTGGTAGATGAAATTCATCCTTCACTATGAAGCTGTCTCTTTTTGTTTTGAGTGCTTTCAGAGTTTAGAGAATCTTGGTTGTTATATTTTCCTAAACTGAAGAGGGTTTTTTTATTTGATGCCTGAGATGTGTGTATAAATCCATCCAAAATAAATTGGAAGAACTCCTTATTCCAAGTAATTGCCTGTTAGCTAAAGAATTTACTGGAGGACTGCAAATATAAAAAAAAAGTTGTATGAATATTTTTTTAATAACCCACCAGTTAATTAATTGCTACTGGAAACCTAGTTCAACTATTTTATTTATAGAACATTTTGAAAAGTAAAACATACTTTTAAGTATTATAAAATTACATATTTTAATGTACCAGTATTAATAAAAAATCTAAGAAATTATTTGGATATGTTAAAGTAGTATACTGGGGCAAACCAGTCAGATTTTCATATCTGAAAAAAGAAGCAAAATTGCCTTTTATGTGAGCTGACATACGATCTATCAAGTGGTTCTTGTGGCATTTTAAGAGCTATACTGCCTCTGATGTTGTCCCCATTGGCTAATAATGAAAAATATGTTACTAGATGGTGGTTTGACATTTGTTTACACACTTTATACTGTAAATACATCTATTTTGGCTAGTGTTGAGAACTATAGCATAAAGCAAATTAAAAAAGAAGGTATTTTTAATGCGCTTTCTAATTGTGGCTGTTGTTACTAATATACAAGCAAACATATGATGTATCCCTTTGTATAGATAAAATCAATCATTTATTGTTTTACGATTTATTTCCCTGAATGACATTTTAACACTATGATATCAATAGCATTTTTAATGTCTATTGTAAGTGTTCCTGGAGTTCACCTGTTCATTAATATTTGAATAATTAAATGTAGATCATATAAATACAAAGTAGTTTCAGTAAATACGATTCTGCTTCTGTGCTGCTTACTAGCATATAGTAACTGTGTGTACATTATGTGTATTATATTTTCCTGTGTATTTATTATAAAGTATTTTATCTGTCATTTGCCTGTGATAAATTATTTTTTTTCCTACCCTTTGAAAAAAATGCTTGTTTCTTAGAAGCATTTTCTTCACTCTTATTGAAGATTTCTACAGGCACTGAACAGTAAACTAACCAGAAACTAACTAAATTTGGTTGCGTGACGATACAAATGCATGTGAATAGGTCTTAGAGTATATCCACTTGTTTGTGAGAATTTACTGCACCATTGTATGCCATTTTAAATTTCCTCTAAGAAATTATTTTTTCATGAGTTAACATCTGGGCCATAAAGAACTGATTATTTTATTTTGACTAGCAAGTAGTTTGAGGTACAAAGAACTTTTTTGCATCCTTACTCTAATAGAAGTAAGTTGCTAAAGTTTTTGGTTATCTAATGTAGTTAATTAATGTTACAACAGCTGCTGGAAATTATCACTACAATGTTAAACAAATTAGTTTCAGTAATGAGGAAGAACAGAAATGTATGAAACTGAAGAAAAAGGACAGCTGTTCACTGTGAATGTACAGGCGATTTACTTGGTAATTTTCAAGGTGGAATGGGATGTGCAATTGCTTATTACCTTCTCCTTCTACTTCGACTTTTTTCCCAGTTTTGAACACACTTTTATTTTTAATTTGCAGTGTAGTCATTTTTATACATTTAAAGTAGGTGGGGTTAATTGCAAAAGCCTCAGTGCATTGTACAAAAAATCCTAGTGTTGTAGAATTAGCTGATGACTTCAGCTTGGGCGGTTTTCATAGAACAAATTATTTGTTCGTGTTCATATTCACAGATATAATCTGTTGAAAAGTCAGATATTTATGGTCAAATATCTTTGATCTACTACCAGGAGAAAAACTACCATGGAATAGCAGAACAGGGGGTTTTGTTGGTGGTTTCTTATTGTGGTTTGGATTTTTAAAATTTTTATTTTATATTAATACTGTTTTAACATGGTCTCCATCTCATTCCCACCTTCCACAATGCCTACAAAACTCTGCCAGCTGATAATGGGTAGGCAGGTGCTGAGTTAAAATCCTGTTTATATTACCTGCTCATATTACCTTGTTCATCCTCCCTCCAACCTGTCCTCTTGCTCTGTCCACCTGTTGCTTTTTGCCATTAATTGAGCCTCCTGTCCTACAAAGGCATATGCACATACTTACCTTCTTTATTCTGAATCCTTTCATTGGAGGTAATGGGCCTAACAGCCATGTTCCTATTTAGACTTAAGCTTACATCTTTGTAGGCTTGTCCCAAACTTGACAACTCTTTAGCCCAGGGAATGCCTTTTGCTAAAGGAATGACTACAACAGCATGTTTGCATCCCCAGAGCTTGGCACATGTACTCAACGTGGAGGTACTCTTGCCTTTCAGGGTTGTGAAGGAAAGCAGTGAATAACTGGTATCCTTTCTGACAAAAATAATCAAAATTTAGAGCAGTAATTTCCTTTTTTTCTGTCAAACGTGCTGGTGTTCAGCTGGAGCTGAGGAAGCCAACAGTCTGGAATGATCCTTGCCTGCAGCTCCCCTTTCCTGAGCCTGATCACAGCACAACTTCCCAGTGGTGAGATCATTTAATTGAAGTTGACATTTTAGACCAGGTATAGTCTGAACTCTGGTCAGGATGTGGAACTGAATTGCTTTAATGAAGAAGTCAGATAACCTTTCTTCATCTGTGAATAATGGTCATTTACATTTTCTCATTTTCTGGTACTCTTGTGTCACATACAACAGTGTCCACTGAATACAGTTGTCTCTCCTGAGAAATGAAGAAGGGTCCAAATGACACAGAAGTGATTTGAGTTCTTCTTAATAGATACACACTAAAAAATGTACTGAAAAGCTGCAGTACATCACTAGTTTTTCTCCTTTGCTGAAGGACATCTACAAGGATCAACATTTCTTCCAATTCTATGTGACATACATATGCTTGACTGGCCACACAGCATGGGTTCCACTGTCAGACACTGCAGGTAATACACTGATATCCTACCATTACATCTGGCTCATATAGCTATAGCTATAAAAAGCAGTGAAGAAAAGTTGGTTGGAAGTGTACCTGAGCAAAAGTGGTACTGGTGAACAAGTCGGTGCACTTGGAAGAGCTTGTGCCTACCATGTTATCTTGAATAACTCAGGTCTCAACCTAGGAACTTTCTTTGGGTCATCAATAACCTAAGTTGTCGTGCAGCTTAATCCACGTACAATGCTTTCAATGTACCCAAACTATTCCATCCCATTCCCTCAGACCATAAGAAGAATCAGGTATTCATTCATTCATTCTTAAATGGACCAGACTTTTATGAAGACTTTGGTGCTTGAAAGCTAATTAGTACAAAGCTCACGTTGTCAGGGTATTGTGAACACAGTAGACCTGTCTTTCTGTTCCACTAAACAACATTTTCTGAACTTTTTAAATATCATTCAAAACCATAATCTTTGTCTTTAAAGTCCCTTTAGCTCTGGGGTATACAATGCAACTGGTGAGTACACGCCTCTGAGACAGAGAGGACGGTGAAGCTGGTGGTAGTGTAGACATTTCTTACTCAGCGCTGACCCAGCATCAGTGAGTGAACTCTCAGTGTAGCTAAGAAACACAAGATTGTTGACCAAGAGTAAGGCACATTTCTGGGGGCTGATCTCCTTTAGCCTTAGCACATAGCAATATGTATATTAAAAATACAGAAGACAAACAAAAGAGTACAGGGAGAGAAAAAGGACTTCTCTGCTAAACTGGAATATTTTACGTATATGTGTTTCATCATCAGTGGCGAGGACGAGTATTTGACGGATGTGTGAACATGATGTTTACTGTACTTGGGTATCAGTATTTTCCTAGGTAGAAATCAGCATAGTGAAGAATGGAAAAGAGGAGGTGATCGACAAGGCCATTTGTTTAAATTTTCGGTAAGTGAGGGATGGAAAAAGCTTTGACAAGTGTTCTTTGATCTTAAGGGGGAAAGACAGATTATTTTCTGGTGAGGCAACCAAGTCAGGAGAGAAATTGGCCTTTGTTACTGGGGTGGTCAGTATGTGTAAGCTCTTGGGTGACCTAGGGGAAATCTAGATCCCAGTGAGGCACCAGCATCTTCAGAACGGGGAAATGCCTTGTGGCAGAGATACTTGACTTGTGGTAGAGAAATCAGCATTAGCAGTAGAAATACACTGTACTGTTGCTCATAGAAGATGGTTTCCACATGAAAAGAAAAAAGCATGTTTTATTATGCTTTATGGCACAGTACTATATGCCTTTAACAAAATAGCTTGAAGTATTTGCATGATGTATTTGCAACATGGCCAAGTTAACACAGCCATAGGAACATTAACTTTTGAACTTCCTGACTTTCATTGCTTTAAATTTCAGCTTCAAAGTTTACTTTTTTTTCTTTGCATTTGTTGGCCCTGGTTAGTTTTGAAAAGCAGGAGGAAAGAAAGTTCAGGTTTGCTGAGGGGGCACTGAACTTTATGCATATAACGAGAGACAATTTGTTATTCCTTTGAATATTAAATGATAACTCCAAAACAGTTTTGATACACCTAGTTTGCTTATGATATTTCTGTGGATCTGATGAATCACAAGATTAAACCTAGAAAGCATTGCACAGCATGGCTCTTTTCCTACATCCCAGTATGTTTTTCTCCTGAAAAAAGAGATCAATGGTATCTGGGAATGCTGAGATTTGAAAAGCAAACACATAAAACTAATAAAAACTGTGTGGTTGCAACAAATCTGGAGGACATCATAGGACCATTACTGGGGTAAAAATCAGATGCATTTTTCTGTGTCTAGATTAAGAACAGTATCTTCTAGCTCATTTACAGTTTGGCGATACTAGGGAGGCACCAAGGGTATACTTGCAGATGCAGATGCACTGAGACATACTGCTGACTTGTAAAGGTAAAAAAAGGCCACAGGCTTGTCTTTAGTGGTTTGTTGTTTTTTTTTTTTTGTAGGTTTTTTTGTTTTGTTTTGTTTTGTTTTGTTTTTTAAAAGACAGGGAGGGAGGGAGGGAAAAGGAATGTCAGAGAGAAAAAATAGAATGAGAGATTTCCAGTGCTAGTGCGTTAGTATTTCTTCCAGAATGTGACTTGGGCAATAAATGAGCTCCAGGCTGGTGGAGCTTCCCTGCTTTTGCAACTGCTGAATGGGAGCTAACTGCTTTTCTTTCTTTTTCTTTCTTTCATTCTGGGAAGGGAGCCAGGCTGAAGGCCCATCCTCCCAGCAGGACGGGGGAAAGTGTTCTGTGAGCTATGAGCTATTAGGTAACCCAGGCTGAAACAAAAAGTGCTATTGTGGTGTGGCATTTGCCCTGCCTGCCCCACCAGTTAGGTGAAGGCATATTTCCTTCTTTCATCGTACACAAACAAACAAAAAGAAAAAAAGAATGCCAGTTTTTCCCACAGTGCATGTATAAATGTATTTCAAAATGTAGAGGATAGTACTTTACAGGTTCCAGTCGCTTAAATTATGACTTGACTGTCACACCCTCTGGTATTTTTTAAAGTGCACTTGTGCCAAAGGCAATTTAATATGTGTTTTTAAAATTTTTGCAGGTATAAAAAGACTTTAAAGAAGCTTAGAGCTCTGAACCGAGTGAACCCATTAATCAGGTTGTAAAAACAAACATGCAGGAAACACTTCCACTAGCAAGAAAGTACCAGGGAAGGAAAGCTTTGTCCCCAAAGATAGCATATGAATGAGAAAGTTGAGTAGTTAAAGTTGTCTCAGATTTTATCAGTTTACGTCATAAATACACCTTAGTGACACCTACTTCTGTAAAACTTTTCAATAGAAACAGTTTTATATTGGATAAAACTTTCTAAGTAGCGCAAAGGCTTGTGCCAATGGTAAGACTGTGCAGTGTTCCTGAAAGGTGCAATCCGTATGGTCTCCCTGTAAGAATGAAAAAGGCATTTACCCGGACTGATGAAATCCCTATTTACCGTCTATGTATTGTGCATACCAGCAAGGGCTCTAGTGTGTCGCCGCTCATCATGACCGCCTGGTGAAATAAGATCATGGGGACACGCCGCGCCACTTTGCAGCTGCTTGGTCTGTCTTTAGGCTGATTCGTGTCAAAGTTTCATCCACGCTGTTCTCTGCAGAGGTTTATACAGAAAACCTAAAGCATTGTGGGAACGGTGAAGAGTTTCACTTCAAAAAGTGGAAGCATTCAGCAGATTAGTATATGTTTTGTAAGTGATAGCTCCTTCTATAAACAATTAGAGTCAATGACTGGTTCAAAGAAGCTGAGGCTCTAAAGCATGAAACTAGCAGGAGACATCTCTCCATTGCTGCAGTCAGTGTTGCAGGGAGAGCGGGTTTCGTGGAAGGTGAAATGAGGCACACAGGCTGTGTGGTGACAGTGGGCACTCCCTACCTTGCTGGCAGCTCAGTTCTATTTCCTCAGTGTTTTCCTCACTACCTGTCCTCTTCAGTAGCCAGCAGAGAGAAGCAGCTGTTATTCACAATTAATCTTGGCATAATTCCACTCTGTCTGAAATAGTTGACTACTCTGGGTCAGGTGAAATACATCTATATCTTTCTGTTAGATGTAAAGGAAGCCTGGGGTGACAAGCCTAGATAGATTTAGGTGCCTAAACTGCAGGTATTTGATACTAGATGTAAATAAAATAACCCTCTGGGTTATTTTTCATTGCAAGTTACATGTACACCGCATAGTGTTGCAGACCAGAGTTACTACTTTATTTGCCTGGGGAGGAGTGGAGGAGACCGAAGGGTAGCAATGATACATTTAATTATGAACATGTCTTACCTTAGGAAAGGTTTGCATGGAAAATAGAAAGAAGTGACAGTGGAACAGCAATGGTTTCCTCTGTTTTCATCCCTTCCTCTCACCCCTGTGCTGTGCTACACATTTGATGCCCCCACACAGTGTCCACAGTGTTCTTATTCCATTTCTAAAGATGTGGAAACATATATGATGTCTTTCAGTATGAAGTCTCATCTACTGTGCTACATAAAATACAAAGGTCAACTTAAGTAGTCTTCTTCCATACCTGAAACTTCAAAATAATTTGCATTCTACTTTCTTTTTTTTAAAAAAAAAGGTCAGCATATTCAAAGCTCTGATCTGTTTTGATTAGAGTTGTTGATTTTAGTTGATGCCATAACAATTCCATTGCTAAGAAAGTGGAAGAGACTAGTGCACAGGTAAACCTAGCTTATGTGATGAGTGAAAAACTTGTTTTACTTAGGACTAGCTCGTGTAGATTTTAATATAAAAAATACTTTAATAGTGAATTGGAAAATAAGTTGATTCATACAGCATGCTTTTCCTCATTCTTCCTTTGCGATTAGAACTGATATTTTCCAATCTGCTGAGATATGAGAAATGCACTTTAGAATGTGATTCACTTAAAATACAGCTATGTACAGTCTCTCCACTGTGAACAATTGGGGAAAAAAATTTTTCTATTGGTTCAAGGTCTTCTGCTCAACAGTAGCATCAGTGTTTGTGTTTTTAATTAAGTCAGAAACCTACGCAAAATTTGATAGTGAGTAACTATGATATTAGATTTTAATATACCTTTTAATTTCACGTTACAGTTAAATAAAAACTGGTTTTATACATTTATGTTATATAAGTATTCTTTTCAGATGTTTCTTTAGGCATCTTCAGCATTTCTGTTTGTTTTTGCAGAAGCCTCACTGAGATTTTCTCTTTGCAGGACATGCACAGCTATAGTATTATTTGAATTTAGCCGTCAAAAAAATGCTTCATTCTCAATAACACCTCGATACTTTTTAAAAATGAGTTTGAAAGCATATATATTTGCAGAATGGCTACAATTTGTTACTAAATTGTGGCACTGTATCTTTAAGCTAGCCCTGGTCCTGTTTTTGTAGGTCAAGATAATGTCATTATTTGTTTTATGGTAGCAATGAAGGATGTCATAGCAGTAAAGGAAACCTTTGTTTCAGTAGGCGTTGTACAGACAGTCTCTGCTAAGGTTTTTGTTGTTGTTTTTAAGATGGTTGTAAAACTAAATGTAAACAGTGTCAAAGTTGGCATCTACAAAACGTTTGAAAGAGAAGCTACTTTTCTTTACTATTCATTCTCATAGCAGTGCCACAGACATCCTGAGATACATTCTTCTCATGTATTTCTATCAGACCCTTCCCCCTGATTGCCCCATCCTCTCCTGGGGCCATTCGACAGACACGATCCCTTTGCTGGACAGTGAGTAGAAGCTGGTGAGCTTTCACCAGGGTAGTTTGCTGCAGGGAGGTGTCCAGGCAGTAAAAGTGCGCTTGATCTGCCCACATTGAAAACAAATCAGAAATGGCATTAGCACAGGCTAAACAAGCACGTAGGCATGCTTTAAGAGATGTCTCTGGGTCTGCAAAAAGGACTTTTGCCTCCTCATTCTTGTCTCTTTGATGCCAGAGCTTCCATAGCTCAAATATGCAGAGCTGCTTCCTCCAGTTCCAAAGCATTGCTGGCTCTATTCATGCCCTGTTGCTCACCTACCAATTTGGGAGGGGTGCTTGAGGCAATTTTTGATGAAGTAGATGAAGCTCAGCAGATTTGTTGCCAGAATAATTTACTGCTGATGTTGCAAGAATTTTCAGCAGTGCTTATTGTAAATGTTAGAAGAGATTTCTCACCTGTGTTGCATTATGAGTTTAATACCATGATTGTGTGTGCAAGAACACCTCGCAGAACAGGACCCGTTCATGGTTTAACATCTAGTGTAATGAGGCCCAATAAAATCATGTTAAAAGGATGTTAATGTTGCAAAGGAAAACATCAGAAGCAAGGAAATGCCAGAATTAATATGGCCTGTGGAAATCTAGTCTCTTATGCATTATGGTGCAGATCTTATTACATGACATACTAGGCTTTCCAGGGGATGTGTCCTTTTTTCAGTGAATGTGTAGTTAGTTTTTTCTTTTTATGTTTCTCAGTCTATATTTGTTTAACACAAAGCATCCAAAGGCCATGCTTAATCTAAAATCATTCATTATGTAGTATTTCTCATATACCTTAAGTGAAGTTCTTCAATGCTTAATAAATGCATCTCTTTCTCACACTACCCTCATAGTATCAGATACTTGTAACAGTGTTAATATTTAAAATACAATGAACCAAGGCAGAGATGAAGGCAGAAAATGTATTAAAAGTTGACTGGTTTTTCCCCAATTTGAGTCAAATTAGACCTTCATTTTTCTGGATAAACACAACGTTTATACACTGCCTTGTAATTTCAAAGTATAGTTTCCCAGCTTGGATCATTAATTAGGTCTGCAGTGCAGCTGGTGTAGCAGAACGAGCCTGTTACTCTGGGCAAACTGGTCACTAAAGACTTTACTAGTGAGTTTCACAGATACCTGATGAATGCTCAGGCTTGTGTTTGTGGTGTTAGTCCCAAATCTAATTAGAAGAGAGGAGAGCAAACTGCTGTGCTGTCCCATCCCAGCCAGCCCCTGTACTCTTCCCCATTCCACCCCTATGCCTGCCACATTTTTTTTCAACCGGCTTCTGCTCTCTGATTTTGCCCCCTGCAGATCCCATTCTTTGTTTGTCTACTGATTTCTGTTCCTTTTCTCTGTTCCTCCCTGTATTTAAGTCTACAGGGGGTTTCTGTTTCAGGGTATTGCCTGGGTACCTGCATGGTGGGAGACAGGAGTGACAGAGGAGAGAGGGACAGTTTTGCTAACGTCAGTCCCTTTCCTGATGTCAGGGGGGCTCCAGCCGCTCGGGAGAAGTAATCCTAAGTCTTATTCAGCACCAGCATCTTTTGAGATGGAGAGTATTCAATGCAGGTAGGGTCTTCAAAAATTCAGGAGCCATACTACAACAGGAGTCCACTAATGGTGTGAAAGCAGGGCTTTTAGAAGCTTATAAACTGAAACAAATTTGGGCACCATTTCACAGAGATGATGGTTCCTGGCTACTGGTACACCTTGGACTGCCCCCACTTCCAGTTTTGGGGTTCAGCCTCCAAACTTGCAGGAGCTAAATCTGCTCAGCAGCATAGTGGTGTGACTTTTAAAATGTACGCAACAGCGTGTTTTCTCAAAAATTTGCATTTAAGAATTTTTAGCTGGAAACATTTCAAACAGGCAGGGTAGGAGATTTCAGCATAGTTTGACAAAATTCAAACCCTACTGAAACTGGTAACTTCCCGCTCTTGTGAATAATTTTCGACATGCATATAACTAAAATGATGAGAAAACCTGTGTAAACAGGGGGGGTGGGGGGTGGGGGGAAGAGAAAATAGAGCAGAAGTAAAGAAAAAGTTCTTTTTATAGCATTTAACACATGAGAATGGAAATAAATGTGATGTTAGTGACAGTTAATTATTTTGAAAACAGTCAGCAAGGCAGATTAAGAGGAAAAACAGTGCAGCTGAAGACAAAGGGAACAATATTTGGTCTTTGATCAGATGTTTTCACAGTCATTTTCTGTTCACCTTCAAGGGTGGCATAATTTTATGATTAACAAAATGTGTTTTGCTACTTGAGTAGCCTTAAAGAGAAATGGTGCTCATTCCATATGGCCACTTGAAAGAAAATCACATGCCTGTTCCTCCTTTAAGAAAGAAGAATTTAATTATTGAATCTTTTCTCTCAAAGAGGGACTCTAAAGATACGCAATGAAGTTTACATTTAGTCTCAGAGGAAAAGACAAGTCTATACCATGTGCTTCTGCTGCACATTTCCTTTAGAGAATGATCACAGATGAAATGCATCATCTATATACCAAGCTAAAAAACTGAAGTACTCTTAGATTTAAAAATATTTTGTTTTCATTGCAATATTCTTGAATACAAAACACTCACTTTCCCCCCCCCCAAGTTTGTTGCATCTCACAGGAGGTGAGTCTTTTTGATGCAGCTGGTCTGTCACTTTTCTGCTACTCTGTTTTAAGGTACATCAAAATTTGTCAGTTGGTTGTGTTTTTTTTTTTTATGTTCACCACACATAATCTTTCAGCCATTTCAATGACTTTGTAATGTTGGTCAAAGCAAGATGCAGTAGTATCATGAGCAGGGGTAGGACAACGCATCTGTGAGTACCCAGCTATTTCTTAACTGGGGGAAGAAGCACTTCTCATCCCTGCCCAAGGAAACCAAGGCTCTTAATATATTGTGTATGTTAAAAGATCTCAGGTAGTGTACTGTGTGTTAGAATTTTCTTTGCGTTTCTGTGGTAACTGCCCACCACAGGCCCTGCCATCACTTTGCAAAATCAGTGTTGGGATGTGCTGGGTGACTGTCAGACTCTCCAGCAACTGGTTAAAGTCAGTGGTTGAACTTTCCTGACCTGGGGAGTGAGATCTGAGCCCAAGTGCAAGTGTGACAGACAGTGCTACTGGTGACAACCACATGAACAGCAGAGGAATGGGAAAGGAATGTATAAATGCCAGTAAATTTAACAGCAAGGAGACAGCAAAAATAGCCTGGTAGTTAATATGTGCTAAAGGGAAAAAGAAAAAGGAGCTATACTAGGAATTAAGTAAGTTAGATGCATTTATATTTTCATTAATTTTATTTTAATTATGTTATTATATTTTATATTTTTATATTTTATAATCATACTTCATACTCCTTAGCACATTATATTTTTAATTATTTTAAAGTATATTTTATATGGAAAATGAAAAGATTCTTTTCTGGCCAAGTCCCTCTGTAACTCAGTTGAGACAATCTCCTTCTGAAAGTACACACCTCCTCCGAAGGAAGGGCTGTTTCAATTTCAGTGTCTCTGAATGATTTGAAGGTTTTTGAATGGTTGGCTGTGATGTTGTCAGTACACCAATCTGAATGACTGTTTCTCTTGTTGTATGTGAAGACACACTGCAGGCATTTTTCTTGGTATTCGATCATGTGCTTATATCTCAAGTATTTTACTGTATTTCAGATCCAACATTACTTCAGTAACAATGTAGTGATCATGAAACTATAGCAATGATGTTTGTTTCTGAACGTTTATGAAATAGTACCTGTGAGTTTTGGTTTACACGAGCCTTCGCTGTCTCATGCTGAGCCACTGCACCATCACATACCTCCATGGCACTCCATTGTGACTACCAAGTCCATGGAGTAGCACAGCAGGAACAGTGAAGAAAGAATCCAAGAGGAGGAAAATTATTGGTGATGAAACTGAATAATTGGATAGGTTGAAAAAGTTTTGTAGTAAAAATCAAGCAAATCATAATTAGAAGATCCTTTGTGTTTGCTACTTGTTTAGTGTTTTGGATGACCCCTATTACAATAATACAGACAGTTTTAAGTTATCGTCATGGGGAAATTTTTATTGCTGCTACTGGAATCTGATTTCTATGAATAACCATGTATGCAGCCATATTATTTTTTCAGTGTCTAGAATACAAATGAAGAACAAAAATGACCATCTGTAGAACCATGTTTGTACTCAAACATCTGTGAGTGATGTTGCCTAGCATTCAGTTGAGGTATTTAGGGAAAATTTGCCTAATCCTTGTTCTGTTGGAATTGGTGAATATTTTGCCAATTACTTCAATAGAAATGCTATTCTATTGAACATTCACGATCTTTTCTTTCCTAAATGCTTTTAAGTAGCAAAAATGTGTAGAAGAATCTCTTGATGCAAAGGTATTCCCCAAAATTCTCATTGAACATTTGCTAGTTTTAATGGGAACGTTCTCTGTATTGTGTCAGTCACATCAAGTGAGTCTGAGTGACAGTGGTGTTTCTAGATGGCTTTAAAAATGGAGTCTTGAAACCTCCCACACAGCCCTGAATTCTGCATTAGCACAGAAGTGTGCAAATATTTTTTTTTTTTCTCTTCTGAAAGTACAAGAAATCTAAATTACCAGAAGGTACAATTAAATTTTTGCAGGAATGTGTGAAGATCCCAATGAGATACCTAGTCTGCAAGAGAACAGTTTTCTATTTTTATGTGAAAATGATGGATTTTTTTCACCTTTAATGAGCCTACAGCAATGTAATGTGAAGATTAAACCGGAAGTTGAAGTACCTTTTACGTAATTGTATGTTGCAGATATGAGTGAAAACACTGTATGTGTTCATTGATGCAATAGGAAAATACAGTTAACATACAGTTAGCAGATTCACAAAATAAAATTAACATATGAATTATTTAGCTAACGCTGTGCTTTGCCCCAGAATCTGGTGTTTATTATTGTGAACTTTAGCAGGAAACAGAATCAGTATCAATTGGGAAAACATTTCTTTACCAAGCTGAGAACAGTATGGCTTTCTCATTTCGAAGTGGGGAACCTGGTTCTTTGGTTTCTTTGTTCCTAGTTGGACTTCTCCCATGCTATTTTAGCCGAACATTTTACATACTAATGGAGCCTGGGGAAGTGCAGTTGGCAGCTGTTCATGGGATAATAATGAAACACACTGTTTAGTATTGCATACTGCTGCTGTAAAATGCGGGAAGTATTTTATAGAGATCATGGTGAGCAGAGCTGGATCCACTTTAAGCGCTGTAAGTGCGTGAACCGTGAGCAAGGAAGTTGTGTTTCAAGTGAGAGTAACTGGCACTCATTTGCTTTTGCAGGTAAAGAAACCGTGTACAGAGTCAGATGGTTCAGAGCCGCAGAATCCCAGGTACGGTACCAGAGGGCAAACGCCGACTGCCTGCAGCACGGTGGCGGGGTGCGAGGCGGAGCTGTGCTGTGGCTGCGTAGCATCAAAACATGAGAGACACGTTTTGCAAAGAATGAATGTTCGAAATCAATTTCAATGGTTTTCACTCTGGAAGGTTTTTTTTCTGTTTTCCCCAGTTAAAGATGCGGGCTAGAGTTTAGGCTGTTGAGTTTAGATGGTGCCATAACACTGAATTGTCATCCTCAATTTAAAAAACCCAAACCATTAAATAATCTGTGTAATCAAAT
Source organism: Falco naumanni (assembly GCF_017639655.2). Taxonomy (NCBI): domain Eukaryota; kingdom Metazoa; phylum Chordata; class Aves; order Falconiformes; family Falconidae; genus Falco; species Falco naumanni. The sequence goes on along the minus strand of NC_054059.1, from coordinate 54,201,033 downwards.
CTAACTCTTTTCATTTATTACTTTTCCACATACCTGAGTCTTGCAGTTTATTAATAATATAATTTATTTTTAGTGTGGGGAATTCAGTCTTTATTTGGGAAAATTCAGCTTTATCAAAACTTCTTTGTTTTCACCTATGAAGAACATGCCACTGCATTAATAATTTGGGAAGAGGCCATATGTTATTTAAAAAAAAACTTCTCAAACACAGTCTTTTCTGATTTCATGTACATGGGGAAAAGGAAATCAATTTAACTTCCATATTTATGTATGTGTGTGGCTACTTTGGAGGAGGTGAAGTAGCAAATGTTTTAGATGTGCCATTAGGCGTGCATCTTGCTGTTGATTAGTAAGCTGCTGAACTACACTGGATGATTTTCTTCAATTTTTGGTGGTCTGCAGCACTTTTTGTCTATTTGTCTGGTTTCTGTTTAGAATACCTAGCTCAGATTCACAAAAAACTCAGAAGCTTTAATTGTGAGGGGAGGGCCACAAAACAAACCTGACATCATACTAACATTGTGATTAAAAATCAGAAAAGCATAATTCAGGGTCCCATCCTTAACTATGTCTTTGTGCCACTGTTACAGCAGGATCTTCTGGGGGTCACCTGCAATATTCAAGGTCGATAGAATATCTGTGGCTTGAGCTGTGCTGTACACCATCTGAATTTCTTTGATTAGGTCATGTCAGTTATTAATACATCCTTTCATTTAGGTTGGTAAGAACTGGATGTATGTGAGGGAATACAAAATGCAATGTCCTAATATGCTTCCAGTGAATTCAGTAGCAGTTTTGCCCTGGACTTCAGTGAAGGCATGTTTTGCCCTTCAGTCCTTGCTCCGTAACTTCTTAATGAAAAATGTATCTGCTGTGCTGCTGCTTTGAATTAAAGTTTAGTATAAAGGTCAGGCTCTTTCCAAGTGCTTTGATGGTATGGAGAATCCCAGCTTAGCTAAACACTTGTGCACATGCATAGTTTTAAGCATCTTGCTTGTCCAGTTGAGACTGTTACATCTCCAGTCTTTAAAAATGATTATGAAGTCCATAGACTGATGTAGTTTCATCAGTTTGATATTGCAACAGACTTGAGGACCCAGAATATAATGTACATCAGGAAATTTCTTACGAGCTGTAGTTAAATTCTTCATACCGAGTCTGAAGAATAGGTTATTTTTTTTCTCCCAAGTGCAAAAGGGAACCCATGTTACAAGTGGTCAACCTGGAGGCTAAATCTGGTAGTTTCATTTTTCTAAGGTGTACTTTCAAACACAAATGCTTTCCATTTTGAGCTCCGCAGCCTCAGTTTGAGGATCTATCAGATACAGTTGGAATTCACGTTGCTGGCCTGCGTGTGGGCAGTGCTGCATATACAGCCTGACTTTCCGGTCAGATCTCGGTTCGCGATGTGACTTTGGTCGTGCGGGGGGCTCTGTCGGTGCTGGCTGGAGCAGTGCTAGAGGGCACCGTGTGGTGCATAGAACTGTAAAGCCTGGAGCAAGGTAATTCTTCTCTAAACAAGGCTTAAGTGAAAACATTGCACATAAAATGAAACATCAGCATAAAAATGAATGCTGGAGACACACAGCCTTACAGAATAGCTCCTGGCTTGGGACCTAAGGCCAATATCATTCATTTATTTAGCTAGCTTTATAGTCTGTTGGTTTTGGATTTGAAACTATTACAATACATGCAGATGGAAAGTGTTTTTACAGTAGGGAAATAATTAAATTGGGTGTGGGAACTTTGTCAGGAGAATTCTTGGAGTGACATGTATCAGCAGATTCTTTGTCTTGCTTGGCCTTCATTTGTCTTTCAGAAAGAAACATTCAAACTGCAGATGTGACTTGTAAATTTTTTTAAGGGAATTTACTAACCTATGCAGCATATCAAAAAATGCTTTCCAGAAGTATCCAGCTATACATGCAGTAAAAATCAACCTTGCCAGCATTTATTTATAGAAAATGGTTGTTATCTGAACAGAGAGGTAAACTGCACAGATGGAGACAGAACTGTAGTTAAGAATTGATGTTGTGGTGAATAGGCGAGGTGTAAACACAAAAGGGTTTAAACATGCATGACACTTCAGTATTGCTGTCACAAATTTTGACTCACAAATTACTTAGAAATTCTTTCAAAGTTTCTCAGTTGTTATTTTGCTAAATCCCTATCAACTGATTGTGAATACTTCCTTTTATCCCCAAATGTTTAGATATTATACCTAAATGGTGGTATTATAGCTAATCATGGCAGTATCAATATTGTGGCATTCTTTCTTCATAATTTTGTAAGAAAAATCAAATTCACCCTGCAAGTCTGGGTAGCCATCTAGTCATGCAAAATGCTTACAGCTTTCTGGAGCTGTTGGTGTGTGAGACAGAGGCAGTAAATGGTTGGTACTTGCCAACTGTCATACTACAGGTCTGGCCGACACAGGAGTAACATGCATGGGTAACAACTCCAGCACACTGGCCCTGTATCAAATTCACTAGCAAGTTTAGGAAGAGAAGTTCCTGTGTTCAGAGCCTATAAACATATATTGCTCTTCATTTTCTTATATGATGGGTCTACTTTAAAATGGTACCAGTCCTGAGTATGCTGAACAGTTCCTACATTGAAGGTAATGTTATACAAGAATTGCTGAAGTCTGGTGCAGTGCATGAAAGTTAATTTGTTTGCAGTTATTAACCAGCTTCCTCTTGACACAGGTAACCGTCTAAGTCATTTTAATTCTAATAAGGGAGCATTTTGTTGCCATAAAATTTGTAAGCCACGTTTGCAGCCTCATACACCAAGACTTTGCTGTGGAAATGAGGTAAACACTAGCATATGTGTAATTCTGAAGTCTGGTAAAATGATAAATACCAAGTCCCAGACTCCCGCTCACACTCAGTTACAGCACGTTTGGTTTGGCTGCACATCCCAAGGCAGCATCTTTCCTTGAGACAACAGACTGCCTGATGAACACATCTCTGCTACCCCCAAATCCTCTTTCCCTTCCCACCAGGCCTGCCAGAGATTCCACTATAAAAGTCACATCAGGAATTGAGAACTGACAATAAGTATTGGGTTTTCTGGGCTATAGAATGAAATAGGGAGGAGAGAAATGAGGGGAGGGAGAGGAAGTTCCTGCAGATGGAAATTTGGCAGGGTCTTCTGCTGCTTCCTCAAAGTCCACTGATTGGGGGGTGTGTGTGTGTGTGAGGGTGGAAATGATGCTTTTTTACTCTCTGCAGAAGAATGAGGAGATTTTTCTGACAGCTGAGACAGTTTGGTTTTTTTCCTGGAAGGTTAAAGGAAAATGACCATACAGTTCATATACTTTCCCTCTTTAAAACATGATTTTTATATTGTGAAGATGGTATCTATGAGGAAAAAAAGGGAAAACTTGAACATTTTGACAAGTAGTTTTGTAAGCTTAGGATGAAAGTTAGCTGGCAAATTAACTTGTGAAAATACATAGTGGTGTCAAAAAGACATTACTTGTGTATTCACAGAAGTGCAATGGAGGGCAACAGATCTGTGTAATGGTAAGTTAAAGCTAAGCCCTGTGGAGTAAGAAGCCTTCATTCTTGTTGCATAATTTTTACTACAAACTTGTGGATCCAGTATCTCAAGCTATATCCATTCATCCTGACTTGTCTTTTCCTTTAAATACTTCTTTTTTTAAAACTTCTAAAAGCAAAAGAAGGGGAGAAGAAGCCACTCTTAAGCAAATTCTCCCTTTTAAAACTTTATTAGATGCTATAAGAAGAGTGTAATCAGAGGCATTATAGCTATTGCATTAGTACCAGCTACAAAAAGTTCATTCCTATGTATTAGTGAACCACAAATTCACCAGTGTTGATCACTGGTAAATATTGAGTCATATGCGTGGACACAGTTGCCAGATACACAGGCTGTCCAAAAAAGCACAGAGGGATTTTTTTATGTGTTTAAAAAAGGTCTCCAATATTTCAATTTAATGTGGGTTTCAGTGGGTCTTTTAGCATAGATTGCAGCTGTTCATCAAATGATTGCTGTTCTGTTCTTCCACACCCACGCTACTTAAAAGTGTACCACATAGTAAGATTTAAACGATATGGATTCATGTTCCTGTTTCTTCATCTTAAAAGTCTGTCTTTAAACTTCTGAATGAGAAATAGGCTTTCACGTTTTCTCAGTGGTCTCATTTTGATACCGGCTCATGGTATTTCATTGGTCAGGATATAGGCTGCATGTACGTGTCCAGAGACAACTGCTGTCATTAATGCATTTGCAAGTAAATAGGTAGTATTGAATGTCAGTGAGAGCTACCACAGTTTTCACATTCAATTCACTGGACCAAGGTTTGTTTCCTCTGTAATTTGAGGGCGGTGTTGTGAATACGATGTTTACTATACTTACTGTATCTGAGCTACATTAATACTGCATGGGTGCATTACTGAACAGTGCTTCCGTGGCCATCCATATATTTAACAAAAATGAAATGGAAAGTAACATGTATATTCTATATCTTATTCCAGACAACCACATAATCAAAAGTGTTTCATTCTCAGCAGTTTGGACTGTGTAAAATACAAATGAGATCTCTTTTTCACTGACTAATTTCCTCAACAAGACCTTCACAGTCTTATCTCAGGAGGATGATTGATTCTTTCTGTCAGGTATTGGCTTTATTTTAATACCATGTAATTGTACGTGTTTACCAGATCTAACATTGTAACTCCTGAACACAAATCCAAACTTTACAGGCATCTGACAGATTCTGTGATGAAGCTGTCATGCTTTTCCCATGACTGATCACAGCTGACCCTTTGCATACCAGTTCCTAGGAGAGTGAGACCAGCAGTACCTTCCCATTCATTTGCAGTTCAGGAGATGAACAAATGTTTATTGTTACATGGTGAAGAGGAGCTTTACAATTGAGCTGCCAAGCAGGAAAAGCCATCAATAAAATTTAAAGTTTCAGCAATTATAATAGAAAAAATAAATAGAATTTGTTGCACAGTAAAAATGGGCAAGCTCAAACTACCGAGTTTTCATATGTGTTGTTTAGCCACATTACTTTCCCTCATTTTTTTCTCATTCATGTCTTAAAAGTTTTTTAGAAGGTAAGGGTTTGTTGTCTGTCAACCATATGTAACTTACCTTGGCTAGAGGGTAATTTAAGTGCTTTTCTGAGTCAGGGATAGTGTAGCTCCACTGTATCTCACGCTGAATAATCTGTAGATCATAGTAATCTGATAAATGGGCTTCACTTGAAGAAATGAGATAGAGAGAATTCTGTTTGATTTAGACTTTGAAGGTGAGATTCATCTCACCCTGAAGTAGATGTGTGAGGTAGGCACTTCTGAGATGCCATTTATCTGATCTTTCTATTGACCGGGAAGGCAGCTTACTGTATCCCTCTTCTTCTGAGCAACCATGCAGACTCCCACCAGCAATCACCTGTTGTACTGCTGATTTATTACAAGAAGACCAGCTAGATACACAATATGAACAAAGGCAATGAAAGCATTTATTTTGATTTTACAGATTCTGCTTTTCTGCAAAACTGTTCAGTTCCAGAAGGGAGTACATATAAAAATAAGAGTATTCTTTAGCCAGGAAAAAACACACTGTGACTAGCTGCTAGTATTTCTTGGGTTTGGGGAAGAGGAAAAGAGAGAGCAACACAAATTGCTATGAAAAGACAGAATAAATAAAGTTGAAATTGAAAGATTGCCACAAGTAATTTTGGGAACTAGAAGAAAAAGTCCAGTCAACAAGGAGGGATAGTATATGTCTGTCAGAATATAGCATTCGTGTCAGTGAGGCCACTGTAGTCATAAACACTTCACCTAAGAGAAACGTTTGGCAGGATCAAGCCCAGACTTCTCAGTCAAGACAGTGGCTGGCAAAAAAGGTATCACAATTTTCCAATTTTAAAATAACTGCGTTGTGGAATAAGATTTCTCATAAAGGCTACATTCTGAGACATGCAGATTTAGCTTGCAGTTAAGAGAATGTTTTATACAAATCTGTTACTTATTAAAGATTGGGTGCCCGTATTTAGTCTGCAGGCCACTTAAGCAGTTGGAGTCAATCAAAATAACATAGTTCATAAGATGACTATGCAGATACGTGTAACTGAATGACATATGCCATCCACGACAATTGCACGACAGTTGCTACAAAGGAGTATGTTGCCTTGCTACGTACGTTGTGTTGTCAGGCATGTAGTTTTCAGGCAGCACAGTCTTTCCTATTTTTAGAGCAGTCTGTGTGGTATCTCTCTGCCTGCTGTACACTGATGTTCTCATCCGTTAACTTTAGAAATTCAGTCTTCTGATTACCCGAGGCCTATTGAAGCTGATCACTGTCTGCCTGTCAGTTTTTGTTGGCTCTGGATCAAGCCTCAAAGAGTTCTAAAAATATGTATGATATATTTACAGAAATTACAATAATCTATTTAGAGTGCAAACACATGGTAACTGATGACATCACAGGGAAGTGTTTTAACGGTTTATATTAACAGATCCCTGTGGCTTAAACAATAAAATTAATGTATTTTTTATATTTCAGGTCTGTTACGAATTCCTGTTTTTTTGTTAAAAGTGGTCATAAAATATTTTCTGTTGTATTAGTAATAGTTTCTCTGTGTGATCCCAAGCCAGATCATGTCAGTGTTATGACTTCCATTAACCTGAATCAATGGTGGGTGAGACTTTGGAGTAAACGAAAGCAACAAAACTCAAGAAGTTTTGAACGCTTTGGGGAAATTTATATCACCTTAAAAAAAAAAAAAAAAAAAAAGATAAACCATTTTTACAGAACTGTTAGTAGAAGTAATTTGGCAATTCTGGAGTTACCCATAGGTGCAGGTAGTCTTTTTGTCCAACATCACATACTATGACATATAAGAACTTTCTAGTATGGATTTGTGCTACTGGAATACAAGAATCAACCAAACAGAAAAAATCAAATACATCTGGAAATCAGTTAAAGTTAAATCTCTGAGAAAAGGCGAAACATGCTATTCTAGCAGTTCTGAGTTTATTGTCATCTGTTGGTAGAAATATGTCCTACTTATGAGATAATGTAGGTAATACAAAATACTGTGCAAGTGCATGCTGGAATTTACTGATATAAATTTAAAGGTGGGGGTTTTTTTTTGTTTGCTGTCCCCTTAGAATAGTGCTATCATTCCTCTTTGTTAAGGTGTATTTTGAAAACAGTTAAAATCCTGTTGAATAATGGCTTGAACCACCTACTCTTAAAATATTTCTTTACTGCTTATGTTTTCCTAGTTTTCACTCAACAGGTACAAAAAGATACGTATTTACAAGTAGTTGATATTTTATATATTTATTCACTGTATATAGCCTTATGTCTTAAATATCCCGAGTAAATGCCCTAAACATTAGGCTGTTATGAAAGCCATTCCACTTGGTACAGTGTTAGATATTTCTTGGAGTGGGGATTTGAACCAGGGTGTCCTGTAACCAGCACACATAAGTCTAATCCCTTTTGCTATCCCAAACTGATCTGTGTGAAAATTTTCCATCATCTTGAGTAATTGTTAGCTTACCATTACTGTTGTATGAACAAAGGTGGTGACTCCCAGGATGTTGCTGCGTACCCATCTCTGTTTTAAACTCTTCTCATCATTCTTTTTTCCACATGTCCTTCTTCAGACAAAGGAAGTTTTCTTGCATGAATGTTTGTGGTTAGTTGTGAGGAGGACTGGAACCACCCCATATATTTGTATAATCAATAGTTTTGACATAATTGTGACCTCCAAAGTGCCTTGTGACTTTTGAGCTTGCTCAAGAGTGCAAGTTATTTGGCATGCCCTAGCCATGAAGCCACCCTCACGCATGTTGAACTACTGTTACGTATATTCTGCCATCATAGGCAGTGCGATGGTGAGTGCTCTTCAACCTAAATACATGATAGCGCTCTTTATAAGGTCTGGCAAAAGCTTGCAAAAATGAAGGTCTGGACTCAATAGTAAGTATTAATGGCAGTTCAGTACCAAGAAACCCCCCAACAACTGAAAAGGGACTACTGAAGAACTGAAAAGAACACACCAAAAATTTCCAAAATTTCATATATAAGCAGCACACTAAAACCAACTTGCTCATAGAAATGACTTTCAACTAGTAATGGCAACCTATATGCAAAAATGTACACAGACAATTTAACATGCAGCATTGCAGAACAACTTGTTAGGAGCACAGGTACAGCAGCGCACAGTGCAGTTCTTCCATCCGTATCTTCCATTCCCTTTATCATCACTTACTTTTGTATGTGGGTGCTGTTGCACAGCATAACTTGGCCAACCACAGCAGGTGATTTTACACCAGGTGGAAAAGATAACAATGTATGTTCTTCTGCCTTTACTACCAAATAAAAAGATGGCACAATGTAACATATATGCTGATTGCAGCAGTTAAATGTAATTTTGAGTCCATTTGCAGGGCTGTTGTCACATTCCCCCATCTACTTTCTCTAGCTGGAGCTACAGGTGTATGGAGGCACCAGGACCAAAGCCATCCCAGGGGCTTCACATGCATGTGTTTGATGCTCATCTGTTTTGGACACAACAGATACCAGTGTGGGTGAATGGGCCAGGGTCCTCCTCACCTGCCTGTGACACGGTTTACATGTCACAGCTCATGGTGTGGGAACTGGTAGCCCAACATACAGCCTGAGCTATAACCACTTGCATAGACAGATAGTATTTGAGTTCACTTTTACGTCCGTTCCTCATGCTGCATTATAGACTAGCCAGTGTTCGTTAACTCGCTGTGAAGTGCCTTTGGATTGCCAGCAGTTCCAAGATGTCAGCCTGGCAGTCACTGGGCTGGCTGACATTAATTGCTGTGTGAGTATATTGCTGCTTTGCAAAGCAGGTGGACAAGGTCTAAGTGATTGACCTTTAAAGGACGAGCATTTGTTATACTTCCCTTTCCCTCTCTGTTCTTCCTCCCTACATACCTACCCCCATTTAGACTAGTTTATACTGAATCTGTTGATCTGCTAAGTCATTATACTTTTTGGTACACCTAGTCTTCCTGAATTTCAAAGAGAGGGAAAAGAAGTGCATCTATTTCTATATTAATTAATGTAGCAATCAGAATTTAGTATTTTTGAACCTTCAGGAATGTCTTGGGATAGGGTAAATATTATTTTTGCATAAAAGAAGATAACCTAAGATTATACCCGCAAGTTTTTACTTAATCCAGTAGTTTCTTAGAGCCTTACCCTAAAACTGAACTGGATTTTGAGCTATAAAATGACAGTGTTTGTTTTCCAAACGCAGCACATGTAATCACAATGAGGAGTTCTGTTTCTTTCTTTCTCCCTTGGTCTATTTTTTGCTCCATCATATCACATTGCAGCAGTACACAGGAGAACTAATTCAGACTCTGTTCCAGCTTCTTTGACCTCTTGGATACTCCAAATATATTTTACCATCACTGAGTCTGAATAGTAAAAGTATTTTGTTCCACCTACTTTGCACTTCAGATCCCATTGAATAGATTCCTAGAAGAATGCAGCCATTAGAAAAACTGGTCATTTAGATCCAAATCCCCTATTCTGACATTAGTACAGGTTACTTTTTAAATTAATCACTTTTTTTCTCAGATATTTTTAAAGTGTATGTTCTTGGCTAGATATTTCGCAACCGGTTCAGACACATCTTAAATATCATCAGTCAATGTACTTAGTAAGCATTTAACTAACACCATGCAGTTAGTATGCTGTGCTAGTATTTAACATGCCAAAAATCACCTCTTTGCCATCCTGCTAGATCATGAACAGTCCTTAGAAAAAAAAATAACATAGGAAACAAAAATAGAATTAACCAAAAAAATCCATATAGAAAGAGACCACATACAAATAAACTAATTGCGAGTTTGCTTTCTCTTTTCTAACAGCTACATTTTCCACACATTACACACATGTGCATTAAAGCTGTTTTAATACTTTGGACTTGGTCTCCTCTCTGTGTTAGGGTAGCCTCATCAGAGAGTGACTCTCTGTCTCAGCTCTCTCCACACACAGCTTAGTCTGAGCAGCAGCCATCATTGTCCTCCTCTGGGAACAGAAGTCAGAGGATCCAGATGACAAGTAGAAAAAGAGACTCCTCCATAAGCAGCATCTGGCTCTTTGGCAGATTTGTCAAGCACTTCTGCTAATGGGTTTGGATTTGCCCAGGGGTCTTTTATGTGGTTACATTGCAGATGGTCTGTCTGTTCTATCTTCTTCTTCTGAATGCTTTTATTTAAAAGAAGAAAAGAAAAAAAAAAGGCAAAAAACTTTCATCTGATCCTCAGAATTTACACACTCCTTTCCAGCTGATAAGGTTCTTTATGGGTCTCCTAAGATGCCTGTGCAGGCTCCTTTCTGTTAGAAATCACAAAACTTTCCATATATCCAAATGTGTGCCTTGAGCTTTGTTGGCAATTCTGGACTTAATTCTCCAGTTTAGCTGCCAAGTGATATAATTTACTATGATCTGAGTCCTTATTATTGTAAAATTTCTTTGGGAGTTACTTTATGTCATTTGTAGAGTGGAGGTAACTTTACCTCCCCTTGAAGCATGAAATATCCTTGTCTTCCCCTAGCTGTCCACCTTTAAAAACCTAAGTTCAAATCTGGATTTGGTTAAATGTGAAAATGAGTATGATGGTCTCAGTCTAATTCATAAGGGATTCTCATCTGCCATTTAAAAGAGGCCCAGGACTGAACCAGCAAGTCTGTGGGAAGGTATGTTTGGCAGATTTGTGGAGAAAGGCATATGCAGCACCCAAATTAAATAAAGCAATTCCACAGATCAACTTTTTAGCAGAATTATTTGTTGTGTGGTGCGAGCACAGAAGAGGACAGAGAGGGAGCGCATCCTTTTTGGTGAATTTCATTGTAGTTCTGTTTCAATTTACAACTGAACCTCTGTCAATTTAATTTTTAAGTGTATACTTATACAGTGTAGAATTGGCAGTTGACTAGACATAAGATCATGTTTTATTTCTATGTTATTTCAGGCTTATGTCTTATTTTCCTTCTAATTATGTAGATTAAATTAAATAGAAAAAAAACCCTGTGCTCTCAAAGATGCAGTGCTTTTCATAACTTTCTCAAAATAGTACCAGAGAAACATATTCATTCCCCTTAGCGTTTCGTTATTACACCACATTTCACAACAGTAATATTTTAAAATTTGCTGAGAAACGAAAATAATTGAATTACAAAAAGCAATTGTTATTATTAACATCTCCTACCCTAATGTCCTGTCTCACAAACCAGGTTCTTAACCACTGGGGCACCTTTGCTAAATGCAGTCAAGTTATAGCCTTACATCTGCAGTATACATGTGTGTGAACTTAAAAACCAACACCACTGCAGGGTTTGTTTCCTCCTACCCTGCTTTTTTTCCTCAGGACTTGAACAGAATTGGATATCTAATAAAATATCTAATGATTTTTAAAGGCTAGGCGGTATGTCAGAAGTCATAGCAAGGTCAAACCATTTGGTCTAAGCTGGGCTTTTAGGAGAGGGAGGTATAAAGGACAGTTCCCACTGGACAGGCTGTGTGTGTGCAAGGGCAGCGAGGGGCTGGAGCTGTGGCTCTGCCCTTGCCCCACTCCCATGCCTCTGCCTGGCCAGCAGGTATCCCCGACCCCAGCTGGGGTGCTGGGATGCAGGCTGAGCTGGAACTGGAGGTGTTACAGATTTGTGGCTGGTACCTGCCCCTTCCTGTGGCTCAGGGGGATAATTCGGGGGAGATTGTGCCCCAGAGTCCTCAGCGACATGTATTTATTGACTCTTAGAAAAATCACCTACTTCACCCCAAATTAAAAAGGTACATAAAAGCTGTGCATATGCTTTAAGTCTCGAATTATAAAATTACTTGGGGAAATCAAACAGTGAAGTAAAATGAAACGTAATCATTTGATATCAATTGTAAAGGGCAGCCAGCATGAGTACATTTATCAGGGTATCATTCAGTCTCTTGCTCGGAATAACAGAAATTGTTTTGAATGTAATTAGTTATTGAAAGTAAATGTAATAATCTCCCTGTTCTTTCAGGTGTACAGGTAATAAGGTCTCTTGGACAAAATGGAAAGGGATGTGTGCAACATGCATCTTTGCCATCCAGAATGCCTTTTCCCAGCTAGATCTTACAGAAGTAATCAGATGCTGAAGCAGTTAAAGCATCAGGCTCTCAGAAAGTTGTATATATTTATTTTATATTCTAAACCTAGCTCATTGTTGTGACTGCGATTAGAGAAGAGAAATAATTGCTTTTGACACAAACTGTTTTGGAGCCAAACATAATGTGCTCCACATGAGGTAAACTGCAGAATATTTTTCTTGGGAGCCAAGGTTCAGATCAGGTTTAACTTTTAAAGGGAACTTCACTGTTAAAAGTGAGATGCGTTAATGTTTCCCATGTTAAGACTGCTTGCCAATAATTCTCCATGTTTTATATGTACCAAAAAACCCACCCCCAAAACTAGAGAAGACTCAGAATGTTTGCATTAAAACATGAAGTTTGAATGGGACATGAAAACTACAAGGTTTTGGCAACTCCTGTATTCTGCCTAGTCTGTCATCCTAAGTCATCCTTTCTGGAGATAGATGAAGATCTTGCAGGCCCCTGTACTGGTGGCTAAAGAAATTTTGTTAAAATGAGGTATGGTCACTCTAATAGAACACACCTGAAAGAGCTTATTTTCCAGTGGGAAATCCCTGATGAAGAAGAACTAGGTTTCAATAACTAGTTTGAAATTTAACAGACATTCCAATTCAGGGTAAGTCAGACACAACCCACTCCTGCTCTCTTGTTATGAAAATATGAGTTCATACTTAGATCATGCAGTCCAGGCTCCAATGAAGCAAAATTCCCAGCCTTTCATCCTTGATTTCCCAATTTTCAGTTTGCTTAAATATTATTTTACATCAATAAAGTTGACATTATTATATTGCAATTAATAATGTTATTACTATATTGCGATTATAATGTAGATATGTATCAGGCACCAGTATCTGGATCCAGGCATCACAGCTGTCCCATCTTCATTGGTGGTTGCATTTATGTGGCAGGTCAAGGGAAGGAAGGATGTACCACCATCTACTGCACAGACAAGCCCAGAACGAGGGGTACTTGACAGATACTTCAGATCTAAACGGAAAAGCTCCCCCATCACAAAAGCAAGTTTCGGATACTGTCCAGCCCCCTAGGAAAGGATATGGGGAATTACATCTCTTTTCCTCTGCAAAAGGTAGTTAGAAGATAAGATAGTGATGAAGTTATGCCTAGAAAATCCTCTTTCTCTTGCATGGATGAGTACCAGGGATTTGGAGGACCTTTTGTACTTTGATGCTCCTCTCCATCTCAATCTGCCATTAACATGTGGTATGGAAGAGGACATTTCCTCTCATTAAAGAGCGAAGGTGCTAGAGCATCCCCTATTAATTGCCCATAGGAAATCAGGGCCTCAAACAGCCCTTTCAAAACTCCTCTCCTTATTGCACTTAAAATCAGGCTGTCATGCCATAAGGAACAGTCTTGTGTTTTCTGTGAGATGTTTTGAAATTCTGTGCAGTAAGCTGTGTGGCTTTGAAGGCTGTGTCTTACAAAGGACAGAGTAGCAACATGCTAGTAATTGAAAGAGCTGATTATCTCCCATGTTTCTCTGTATATATGAGAAATAGTCTTTGTGGCTCAAATTAGACTTAAAGAAAACAAAGACACACTTGGTGAGATTCTCCAGCCATTGGGTTTGTTACCTGTTCCTTACCACTGACCAGGTCAGCTGTCAGAGATGCAGAAAGGACTCAGAAATTCCCATCAGGTTTTTCAGATGGGACTCCAAGCCGTTGTGCTGCAGACATGGCACAGGAGGGAAGGCCGCGGGCTTGCTGCTTGCATTGCAGCCATCTCCACAGAAGTGTTTGTTATTTGTTCATGACATAGCCCATCGTGCTGTAAGAACCACAGAATCTGCAAGTGCCGATCACATCTGGAAGTGATCAGAAATGGAAATGGGAGCTGTTGGGTGAACTGCTCTTTGAAAATGTGGCCTTGTGATCCAAAGACTTGCATTTAGGTCTTACGTATCTGTAAGCCAGTAGTCTGTATTTCATGTAAGTTGGATACCTGACAGGTCACTGTGGAACCGCAGTGTCATTATCGCTTTTGATCTATTTAAATGCTCACATAATGACCTCAAGCCTACTTTAGTCACCTTTTCTTAAGTACCAGGTGAAATGTGAGTTTAACCTTCTGTGGTACCTTCACACATTTTCTGTTCACACCAGGACTAGGAACCACATAATGCAGCCTGTGGGCTGTGGGCTGCGTGGCCAGGGTAGTGGCAGCCTGTGAAACGTGCCCCTGCCTGAGCCCGAGCTGTGGCACAGGATCATGACTGCTGCTGGGGTTGTGCTGGGCAGGGGTCTGCTGTGGGCTAACTGGTGCCCAGACACGCTCCGGTACAGCCCAGGTTCAGGAAGGGCCAGCCTTGTATGTGCACTAAGAGAAAGGAGCTCCTTACCATTCTCTCTGCTGTTCCATCAGTCCCTGGTCCACGCTGCTTACTAGTTTAGATGTTCTCTGTGTGGGTTCTGGAGTGGTTTTCTCCAACCCGCTGCCTTTTTCTTTGAGAAGATGGGAAATATCTGTTCAGACACAACATTACCTCATTCCAGATACTTCCTCCAGTGCCTGCAGCATAGACCCTGAGCTAAAATTGTATCACAACAAACCTATGGCTGTCATATTTGCATAGCCCAGAAAAGAGATCTCAGGGGCTGGAATCCAGCTGGCCAGAAGATATCGCTCTGCGTAGCTTTGCTTTTTGTGCATACATCAGTTTATTACATCACAATGTAGTAGTTTCCCATATAAAATTATAATTTGCCTTTGTCAAATCAAACCAATCCCAAACTGCAAGGTGAGGTGGAAGGGCAGCCGTATGGAGAAAGGTGAGGTGGAAGGGCAGCCATATGGAGAAAAAGGCTCTCGTTATCTACCTTCTCAGTGACAGCCTGCCCCTTTCGCTAGTGTAGGCCTGTGTTTTGTAACGGAAGAAATCTCCTGAGCATAGAGAGGATGAGCTGAAAGTTTATGCTGAGGTAAATAATTTAATATGTTTCCCTCCCAACCCCAATTTGTCTTGATTTTTATCTATTAATTTTAATACTTGTTGGCTTTGGACCAATGGACTGCACGTCCAACAGGAGAATCCAGTGATGGCTCCTAGAAATTATTCTGTTGTATCCACAAGTGTGGAAATCCAAATTAATTATGCATTGTCTTTTAATCATGTCAGGGAAATGACATTCATTCCCAATAAAAGTCAGAAAGCAGTGAGAAAACAATGTAATAGGGATTTGTAGCCAACTGAACTGCACTAGAATAGACAGTGTTCTGTGGTTTTCTGGAAACCACATTAAATGACATTAAACTGAAATAAAATGTCTCAGTTGATCAGAAAATAGGGAAACCATACAGTTACTGACTTTTAAGCAAATAATAGTTTTCAGCAATTATACAGCACAACAATCCATGCCTTCTAAGTTCGTTGCTGTGTTTAGTCATCACCAGAGCAAACCTAACCTTTTCACTTTAGTTTTATTCCTCAGGCAGAAAAAGAAAGTGTCAGTTTTTCTTTTACAGCAAGGATAAACTTGAATTTGTAAGCAATTATTTTTCACAGTATTTAGTCATATTTTCACACCAGCCCCATGAGGAAGAAAGCCGTATATCCGTCTCAGTAAAATGATATCTGCCTATTACTATAGGAATAACTGTATGCTAGATAAACAAAAGCTATGGCCTTTTGCATTCACTCATGCGGTGGGGAAAGAGGGAAGCATAGATTTAATGAAGACAAAAAATACCTGATACCCAGTTGTCAGGAAGCACAGAGAATCTCGAGGTGCACAGGATCAAAAAGGGAGGGTGATGGCAAAAGTTTAACTGGGGAAATGGGAAGGGGGGCTGGGGGAGAAGCTGCAGTGCTGTTAAAAGTGTCCTTTTTCTGTAGCTGTGAACAGCATAAGGAGGCACACTACAATGCTGGCCTTTGTCACTGAACCTGCTTGCCCACGTTCTCAGCTGAGCCCTCTGCACCAACTGCGTCCCAAGCACTGAAACTGGCTGCCTGTCAGACAGCTCCTGTAAAGTAATACTGTCTGTGCGAGGGTTTTTTCTTCTGGAATTAGAGCTTGAATAGCCAAGAGAAGGACAATAGGCATGAAAACATAACTGAGATACAATCACAACAGTGCCACTTTATGCACCAAACAATCACCTAAGGAGTCCCATCCTCTGCAAGATAAGCAGTATTGTTGAGATCAAAAAGGCTATTAAACAAAATCAGGCAGTTTTGAGTTTTCCTCAGATTATTGTCACTTTATATTAGAAGGACCCTCTCCACGGTGTGGTTATTGCAGTCCCTGGGTAAAGGTTATTTTCCTATGAGCTTGAATTCATGCACTGGGAAGCTGCATGATGATATTAACGCTTGTAATAAATCATCCATGCTCATAAGGAGTTTACCACAGCCCTTACTGTACACTTACAGTTCTACAAAGCTGAACCTCATGATACTTTTATTATTTATTACCTATGTGGCATTTTTTAACGTGGTAGAAAAACTCCAGTGTTTTAATTGTTTGTTTCACTAAGGTTCCCTCCCTTTGATACCCTCTGACATTGGCTGTAGATTGACAGAGAGGTATTTTTTTGGAATAACAATGTAGCATTAGTTTGCCTTCTTTCTTTTACTTTTTTATATGAAAGTTGACACCCTACTTACAAAACCACGAGAAATAAAAATTATACAGCTAGAACCCACCGTCCATCCCCAAATGGTTGCAAAAAGTTTAGCACTTGTTTTTTGAATTGTTTAAAAAAAAAAAGTAATAAAATAAAACTGAAGGGCATTTGCTGGTTTTATCCCTATAACATGACATTTTTTATTGCTTCTTAGCACTGTATCAGATCACTTAACAAGGTAAGAAACGAGGCCTCAAGGAGAATGGAAATGAGGTCTTGCTAGTGTCCAGCAGTATTTGTTTTTAACTCTCTGTCAAGTTTCCAGAACTCACATGATGGAGGGGCATGCTTTGTGATATTGTGTCTAGAACAGAAAAAAGATCTGCTATTTTGGCCATCTATTAAGCTTGAGCCTGGGAAAACAAGGAGAGGCACTTATCTCAATGGAGAAAATTTCTCTCATCAGTCTTCCTGTTTCTTCATTACCTTTTACAGTGGCAAAAAAATGACACAGGCTGCCATACACAGCATAAAAGCACTTGGAAAAAAACCCCAACATTATTAACCTGTATTTTAGGGTTATGATTGGAAATGTTACTCATTTGAGGAGTGTTCCTAGGCTGTGTGTTGTGTTACGCTATTTGTGGAAGCCTTTGGTGAAAAGATGTTGGAAAGTTTTTTGTTGTGTATTTATATGATTATACACGTGTATGTGTGGATATTTAGCACCAAAAAATTACTAAAAGTTTGCATGTACCTGTGTATTGGTGTACATGTATTTTATGCATGTGTATATACCCTAGAAACCTGTGCATCATCCAGAATCCTTCTCTCTCCACCTTCTTACTGCCCACTGTAGTCTTCGGGGACTGTTTAAGTGTTCGTGTAACTTATTTTTCATTGCTTTATTTACAGTTTGTGTTGGTGCAAGTAAATGCTGGTGCAAATGTTGGTGCAAGGATGAAAAAATCCTGGTCTGACTGTGAATGTCACATGTAAAGTACAGTTTTCTAAAAAAAAAAACCCTAGGAAAAAAATATCTATTGTTCTTGATTGTTTTAACATTTCTTGCAGGTTTTATGTAGATTTTACTGGGCTAATGACATTTGTGTTTGTGCATCTATTCTAATTTTTTTTTATCAGAGTGAAAGGCTTGTATGAGCTAGCTCAGACTGCATATGGAAGAGAGGTGGGCTTGCTAGTCATGTTCAGAACATGGCTGAAAGATCTGGCTAAAAAATGACTGTGGGAAATGGAAAACAACCGCACCCCACTTGTTTTCAAAACTGTGTAGTTGGTCAGAGCGCTGAGCTGACAGCAGTAGGGAACAGATTTAGCTGAGCCTGAACAGTTCTTTTACCCAACTTCCATATTGCTTTAATAGTTAATTTTAAATAGAGGGGAATTCCCTGTTTGTTTAATTTCAGAAGCTCTAAGGTAGCTGACACCTGAGAAAGTTTGGGATATGTAAGAACTGGGATTACAACAGGAGGGATATAAGAAAAGCAGGCAGGGGGAACTAACAAAAAAAAACCACCCAGATAATGTGGGTTTTTGCTACAGTGAAGTTTAGTAAAGATTCTGATGAAGAAATTTATGTAGAGAAAGTCCTATGAAAGAAATTTCAGAAGAAAAATCCTTTAAAATACTTTTTAAAGAAAATTATTCTGATTAATTTATAAACTAAATTAAATCATTCAATTTTAAATAGCCTTTAGCTAGTCCTTCTTTCAGATCACTTTTATTTTGGATTTGCTGCAAATTTTGCACAGTGAGGAATTAACATTTGTAAAATGTTTCTGAAGTACTCTGTTTTTACATTAGAATATTCATTATTTTATAAATCTTTGGCAAATGATTTCATACTGTCAATCTTGTTAGTAAAAAAAGTTACAACTATAGTAGAAGTAGATTATGTAGCAAAAGATTTACATGTTAAAACATGATCTCTTTAAAGAAGAAAATTATTTAAATATGATATACTAGTAAAATTCATGAATAATCAACAGAGTTTCTAGTGGTGGAAGGACACAGCTTTTAGTCCACATTTATAGTAGTTTATTTGGAAGTGCAAATGGATAACAGAGTTACAACAACCCAGATTTTCAGGAAAGAGAATTTAAGTCTGCTGAAGAAAAGCAGTGTACAAATGAATATGTGATTGCAATGAAAGAAAAAAAATACAGGAGTTTAAAAAACACAAGCCTAGAAGCAGGGCTTGAGCTTTTTACCTTTCAAATAATGCAAGCAAGAGCTATACAGAAATACAGTGATGCAGTTGTCAAATCGGGCAGTCATAATGAGCCGTAGTTAAACCTTCTTATGCAAGGTTGGCTTACGGTGATGGGCTGTGCACTTCGGTGGTCTGGGCTGCGTAACAAGTTCTGTTTGCCTGCCCTTGGAAAGACAGAGGCGGTTTGGGGGGTAATTTCTCTCTTTGGATGCTGTCCCTTAACCCACTTCTGAATCTAGGTTAACCCCTGAAGAGACATCATGTCAAGCTAGGGAACAAAATGTGCTGTAATGTGGAAGGCCAAGGAATCACGCACAGCTGGCTTTTTGGTACAAACCTGCTTCAGTTTGGTAGGATTGTCCACATCTGGGTTGGAGCTACCACAGGCATCTGAGAGACTGTTCTGTGAAATGGGATGTTTTAGAGACTTTTCCAGTAAGCCCCTAAAATGATCTACTAAGCATGTGCAAATACCAATTTTCAAAGTCTTAAAGCATAGCCAAAGCAGAGTAAAAGACAAATCTGGCTTGCCAGATTTCAGGTTTTCGCTCTGGAGTTTGGAATCATACTAATGTTCTTCAAACAAACAGTCAAGAGAAAATCGAAATATCTTCTTATCAAGTGAACTATTTCCTCTCAAAATGTATCTTTTGATACAATTTAGCATTTTACTTATTTGCTCTATAAAGGCGTCTGAGGGGGAGAACTAATGCTCAAACAGGTACGTGCCTGGCAGAGAAACAAAACATGGAAAATAAATCTGTACAATGTAGATTTTTAAGCAGCTTTAACAATAGACTTTATTCTATCTACACTGGAACACACTGCATTTACTACAAAACAGTCTTTAATAAATAACTGCATAAACTTAGAAGTATTAATTGGTCCTTTGGAGATCTCTCTTTTTTACTTTTTTTTTAGTGCAGGAAAACACATACTGAACCCAAACCTGCTTCTCATTAAGTCAGTGAAAGCAGGACTCTGATAAACATTTAGTTTGACAAAATTAATTCAAGATGTTGGAATTATTTCATCCATTTTATTAAGCATTTTTCCTGAATCCTCTATTCACTGAAACTGTAAGATTTTAGTAGGTCTGTTACATCTTACTGAGAATTTTTTAGGCTAAAGATAAACTAAACGCCTCTAGAAAGGTGAATTGAGTGACATCTGTTACACAGAAGGTAACGTGCACTTCAATAAATAAATCACTTA
Organism: Falco naumanni; assembly: GCF_017639655.2. Classification (NCBI taxonomy): domain Eukaryota; kingdom Metazoa; phylum Chordata; class Aves; order Falconiformes; family Falconidae; genus Falco; species Falco naumanni. The sequence continues at coordinate 54,180,826 of NC_054059.1, read as the reverse complement.
GGGATATATTAAAATAATCCCCTTACTTGTTCACATAGAGCACCCAGGATAAGTATAATGTATACACATGGTTTTGTGAAACTTTTATTGGTTTGAATATCCTTTTTATCCTTAATAGAGTATCAGTAAGTGCAAGATGTCTTTTACTCATGCAAAGAAAATGTCTATTTGTAAATACACTACTTTTAAAATAGTATTAGTTAATTAGCTTGCCACGTCTGTGGACTGAGGTGCCATTTGCTTTAGAAAAAAAATATAACGCAAACAAAATACTTTTCTGCACAGAAGGTTTCATACTGGTATGGAACAAAACCTATTCCTTTTACAAAGTTGGAACGTTTATATTCTTTGCCAAGCAAATGAAAATTGGTGGATTTAGTTTTCTAATTAAGAAAACCTGATTCGATTAAGAAAATCTGATTCATTTGCATGTGAAGAGTGCTTAAGATAGATACTTCTTAAACAAACTGAGCTAGGTATATCAGTGATTTCGCTTTTAAAATATTGCTGAAGCATTCACATCGGTGGCCTTGATATATATCTGTGTGAAAAGAAATTATTGTCATTTTCATGCTAAACAAGAAAAAAAGCACGTGAACTTTCTAAGCTAGAACTGCCCATTAGGTGTCTGTGGGCTGATAGTAGTTGAACAGGAAATCATGACACTTACATTGCTAAGTGAACACGTGGGGAGTATTACACTGTATATGCAATGAAACATATATTGTTTATTTTGTGTAGCATTCTCCTGCTCCCTTAAATATATACAAGATGGAAACTCACAGACTTTTTTTAACCTTTAGCTGCTATCCTTGTACAGAAACTACTAAATAAAACCTGAAGGACTACTAAACCACCTGAATTCATTTTATTTGATCTAACACTGATCACATTTCCAGTAGACAATGAATATAATGCACTGCTGACAGATGTGCGGAAATGTATGTACAATTAAATGAAGAAATCTGGGTCAAGGCAGTTCAAATCTTTGTTTTTGCCTTTGCATTTCCTTGAATATGGCTATAAAATTCTTGCCTGCTAATGCATACCCTCTTGCAATATCAGTTTTCCCCTGCTCATCCACACTGCTGCTGGGGAGGCTGCCCTGCCAGTGGAGTATCAATGCATCTCAGGTTTAATTTGAGTGCTTACTGGAGTAAATGGCATTCTTTCCTTCATGTACCTTTGGGTAAGGCCTTGGTGCATTTTCCCAGTTGAGATGTAGTATTTCAAACATTTCCTGGAGCATATTCAAGACATGAAAGCTCTAAATCTGTGTCTTGGGTTAAATGAAGGCAAGGAGAGGCAAGCTAGAGCATCCAGGAGGTTAGTGGAATTAGGAGCACAAAATGGGAGACATTTTCGTTCCATGGTGTTGGTTGGTGGTTTTTTTTTTTTTGTTTTCCTTATCTTGGAGTTAAAAAAATAGAATCAGACAGCAGATCCCTATCTGATGGAAAGGTGGTGGCGTTTTGTTTGTTTTGTTTTTCTCCAGAAGAAGGTGTATGGAGCACAGAAGATAGACAATGTCAAAGTGAAACTTGCAATAAATACTTGAGATGCTGGGTGTTGCCTTAACGATTTGCCATTGGTTTTCCCGGTCAGAATATATGAAGAATATGTAATTCATATAATATCTGAATATACAGGAGTAATTATTTTTATTGAATGATCCCAACTTTTCACCTCTTTCCTAGCCATTTCAGTGTTTTACAGTGTAATTTGGCTTCTATAGCTCTGTAAGACAATCTTTCTGTTTGCCTTTGTAGTATACATATGGTAGACAGTTCTCCTGTTGCAGATGGGTTGGCAACTTTGTTTTTATATAGCAAAAATGTTTCTTTGGGGAAAAAATCTGCATAATTAATTTATACATGAAGCAAGGAATAGGTAAGCACACACTGTAAATTGGATTGCAATTACCGGTCTATCAAGAAATGCTCCCTGTCTGCTTTCTCTGAGAAAGGCAGATCTGCTGTCAGGGAACGAAAGCCATCCACAGTCCCCCCAGTATAACTGTCATGCTGAAATCCATTGCCGTCTAAATCACTTGAAATTTTGCAAGTTTCCTAGAAATGACTCAGAAGAAAAAAAAAAATATCAAGTGAGCTCATAAGAATATATACATTTGTAAGAGAAGAATCTTGCAGATGTATGTGAAAGTTCTGTTCATTCACCTGTATGGTCTGTTTCTATGGTGTAGTGTGCATGCAGTGACTGCTGATTATTGGAATACAGAAAATTAGAGGCAGAAGTTCCTATTCTGACTTTTTGTGTAATGACTGACTTTTCATTTAATTTCTGTTTTCTTCTAAGACATACCTATATATACGCATTTATCCTTCCATCTGTCCATCTGTATATACACACTCCTTTGTGCACATGTTTTACAAGCTCTTTGAACAGTTTCATAATCCTGTGTCATTTATTTCGTATTACCTAAAGGAAAAGTGAAAAATACTGGTGGTGTTATTCACATCAAATTATTAGCTACTTTCCTCGGTTTGTAAAAAGCAAAGAAGACCTTAAAGGAACCTGTACTGATCTGTTAATCTGGCTTTTATTATTCAATTACAAACTCTCCATTTAAAAAGGTTGTTATAGAAAAAGCAGTTTCTTACGGACAGTATAAAAATGCATTTAAATACTGTCACCTTCTTCTTTAACAGGTCTATGGAAATGCAAGATCTAGCCAGTCCTCATAATCTTGTTGGAAGTAATGATGCACCGGGTAGTTCCAAACTGGATAAACTTAATCTCAGTAGCACATCAGTTACAACAAATGGAACAGGAGGTAAGTGTAAGACACTGCTGGCACATAGACAATTTTGGATAATTTTTAGTTATATGCATGTTTAGCATAATTTTAAGGATGACCATAAACGCGTTTATAAACCCAGCAAAAATTATGAAAAACTGGCAGTCCTACCAGTGTAAATCTACTAATTCCAACAGCACTTCTTTTCTTTGCACTGATTGAAGTAAGAGACAGAAATGTACAAAAGGTGAAACAACCAAAATCTTCCAATGGTTGGTTTGAACAGTGTTGAAGGTTATACCTGTTGGTAACATCAACGAGATTGCATTTTTTTGCCATACTTCATTGCTGAGTAATAATTTACTCTATACCCTGAGCTATGCACATCTAGGTTAGTTTATAATCTCTGTCGAAAGAAGTGCATCAAAATTAGACTTTTTTTTTTTTTTTTTACACGACAAACATGGTAATTCCATTTCTTGGCAGGTAATGATAGTTTGTCATAAAGAGATTTTTAGATTTTCTTCAAAAGTAACTGGTTATTACTGCTGTATCTATTACTGTAGGGACAGCACTACCATGCAGCTACAACACAGATGTTCCAATGCTTTCAGATAGTAGATTCTACTATAGCTGAGTTGGAGCAGTGGGATGTGGAATACCATGTTCTGAGATGGGAGTCCTATTCCCATTAGTGTCCATGAGAGTGACACCATAGACAGAAGTCAAGCTAGAGATTCAGCCCTCTTTTTTGGATTTTATACGTTGCTGTCTTTTTTTAACAGTTGGCACCAATAAAATGTTGTTAATTTTTCTTTCTGGCCACAATGTAAATCATTTTGTTCACTTATCCCTATTTAGAAAAAATAATCTGTCAATGTCAATAAAAATTGTATGTGCCTGTGAGGGTAACAGCTCTGCAGAGAAGGGCTGAATCGTTAAGGTTCAACCTATTTATATTTTTTGAATACAGTCCTTATTCTGGCATAAAGAGAAGGGAAAAACTTCAAGCATACCATTAAAGAACACAAATAACTCAATGCTTCTATATTATACTTGCATAAATAAAACAGTTAAAATAATACTCATAAAAACAATACAATGCAGTTAAAAAACTTGGCTCAGAGTGCAAAAACACTTACTTGTCTAGAAGACTATTCACATACACTGAACAGACATTGGGAGAATGAACCATTATACTATTCCTGTTCTCAGGAGACAACATGACTGTGTTAAATACTGCAGACTGGTTGCTGAGTTGCAGTACTCCCTCTTCTGCAACAAGTATGAGAGACCCTGGTACAGTGCATGTGTGTGGTGGTGTGTTTCCGTGACTGCTGTGTAACATCTCTCTTGGTTTGCTCTGCTCGTTTGTTATGTGGTTTGAACATTTTCATGGGTTTTTCTCCCACTCCTGTTTTTCCACCCCTTCTCAGAGGCCTTTCCCACAGCCAGAAAACTGGTAGGAAACTGCAATAAACAGTTACTTTGCCATACTTTGAAAGTCATTTGATGAGCAAGGAGAATTTAACCCACTTAAAATTAGCTTAACTGTCTACATGCTCTGAGAGACATGGTGATCAACATCATTGGGAACTGCCAGTAATCAGCATTGCTAGAAGCCAGACCAATGGATTTTCCACAGAATGTGCATTGCTTTTTCTTTTATTTTTAGGAACAACATTGCATGATTACCTGAGCACAAATCAAGGTTGTCATTATTGTTACTACTCCTACTACTACTTTCATTATTCATTGAATTCTAGTGTGCTACTACATGGAACTTGCCACTTCACAAACATTTGGCCAAATTTTGCAAGCTGTTGTTTTCATTAATGAGTTCCCTGTCATGTGGTATTAATTGTTATAAGTTGTAATGATTAATAATAAAGTATGTGACACTGTTGCAGTACATATGGGGTTAATGATAGGTGTAAACATGCATCACCATGACTCTACAAGCCATTACACAGGTGCTTAAGCTTTGGACAGGTGCAGGTTTGGACTAAAGATAGGCAGATCTCAAAAACTTTCCTTTTACAAAAAGTGCTCAGAATTAGCTTGCCATTTGTAAGTCACATATCCAGAGAGAATTTACAAAAAAAAAAAAAAAAAAAAAAAAGTTCAGACTTGAGCACAAAAGATTGCTTGCACTAGAATAACTGATTCCATGTGAATGCTCCTGCTCAGTTACAAGAATTTAAGGAAGGACTGAGCTAACTTAGTCTGTCACCTCAGTTAACTATTCAGCATATTCAGATAAATGTGGAACTCAATAATTTAAGTACTAATTATCTGTAGTGAGGAAATGTATTGTGAAAGTCCTTGCATTACTTGCATTAAATCTGATTCTCCATATGCAGAAGTTTAGATCTGTGCTTCTTGTTGAGTATATTCCTAGGAAGACCGTTAAGGCTTGCTAAAAGAAAGGAAAATTGTTTCTATGACAAGCTGTGTGGTTTAGTGAGCTTTTCAGTCAGACTTGCTTGCTCTAACAGCTGTTGCACTTGCTTGTCTGGTTCACGCATAATAGTGACATCTCTTGCCCCTAAAACACCACATTCATTTTCAGTCATTAACATAGAGTGGTTCTTTAGGAAAAAAAGAGGTTGGCAGAGCAGTACTCATGGTGGCCTGCTAAGTCCTTCCATCAAGTGAAGAACTTACATTGTAGAAGCTGTGGCCTGTTGTGAGCTGCATTCTGAGTTTGTCTGAGAATAATTAAGTTTGGAAGGGATCCCTGAAGGTCAGCTGGGCCAAGCCCTGCTCAGAGCAGGGCCAACTTTGTTATTAGATCGTGTTGCTGAAGGCAGCGTCTAGCTGAGTGTTGAATATCTCCAAGGTGGAGGTGCCGCAGCCTCTCTGAGCACCTGTCCCAGGGCCTGACTACTGTCATGGCAGAGAGTTTTCCTCTTACATCTGATTGGATTTTTTCCTTGCTGCAGCTTGTGTCTATTGCCTCCTGCCATTTCACCGGGTACCTTTTGAGAAGAGTGCCATTTTTCTTTGTCATCTTTGCAGCTTCCCATTAGATACCGGCAGGCAGCAGTTAGCTCTCCCCTTTCTAGGACAGCACAAGACCAGCTTCTTCTGTCTGTCCTTGTACTTCATGTGTTCCAGCCCCTGACAATCGTGGTAGCTCTACTCTGTTAGCATGTGCAGCCTTCACTGTTAGCAACAATCAAATGTGTTTCCAGCTTGAGATTGCTTTTCATTTTATTTTGACTCTTTCAATATGTCAAAAAACACCCAACACTAATCCATGCTTTAAAAAATAGATATTAAATGCATCATCTTTAAAGTATTCATCCAAAATGCTGATTCAGACTCTTAGTCTTTGCATTATGTCTAGAGCAGTTGCCATAGTAGTATCAGACCCACAGTTTATCTTGCATGTGGGAAACATAGGGCTGATTCTGTGTTTTTAATTGGAATCAGCTTTTATTTTGATTTCAGCTTTAAATGTTCCTGAGTTTTTTGATCTGATGTTAGAAATCTTTTTTTTTTTTCCTTCTTGGTTAGCTTTGTGCTTTTCCCCCTGTTGGTTTAATTACATGCAACACAAAGAAAGAAAGGTAATAGTCCAATTCTCTAGCTACACTGAGGAAAGACCTTGAGGAATTCCTTACTGTGATAAAATCTGAATGTAACAAAGTAGAACTGTTTAAAATCAAGCACGTACAAAATTACTTTCTACATGCATTTTTCAACAAAACACAGTGCCAATATGATGTTTCTTCTCAAGTTAAGTACATGAGAGAGTTTCTTTTGGTTTAGATCCTTTTCTGCTTGACAGGGAGAGAAAAAGATGGTGACTGTTGGTGCCGATGGAAGTGCACTGCAGCTGGCATTAACCAGAACTAGACACAACTCTAAAGTAAACATTTCAATTCATTACTGAAGTTTGTGTTAAATAAAAAGTTAGACACATACTGTATTGTCTTTCTGGATGCAATACTGAGCATAGATTTGTAGCTCAGTATAGGCAATAGTGGAATACCGTCTTGAATAGAAGGAGGTAAAGGTACTAAAAGTAGTTTTTTTCATGTAGGTTAATGTGTACACTTTGCAGAGAAGAGAGACATGCATCTTATAAAGTAAAATATGACCAAAGTTCTTCAGAGGTGAAAATACAGATCTTTCAAACTTAGTAGTATGATTTTTCATACTCCTATGGATGTATGTGCAGATACCTGTATATAGTAATCAGAAAACAAATTTAGTTACTGTTCATGCTTCAGGTAACAATACATGTTCTACATGACTGAGAAGCCTGAGTTTCAGTGGAGGCAATCATTCTGTGAGGAATGACCCTTAAGCTTTTTCTTGATTAATATTTTATTGATCTGATGAAAATAAAATCACACCTGTCTCATCTAAATAGAGAAATGGAAATGATTGATTATTCTTATGAATGACTGTACATTTTGTGTAATTTTTGTCACAGCTTCTTTTTTTTTTTTTTTTTTAAATGAGGAGATAACAGCCAGGAAAATGGCAAGGAGGGCACAACAGATTGAAAAAATGCTACTAAAATTCTTCCCAGATGATTTCATATTGAATTAATATCCTGATGCTTGCAGGGACGATATATGGGTGTGTCAATTTTACTGAATTGAAGCAATAACGAAAGGAAGTTTATGCTTAAAAGACACACATTCAAGTATTTTTTTTTTATCTTTCACGGTAAATAGAAAGATATAACTGTATAACTTGTGTAAGAAGGTGCTATTTGCTTTGATTAGCACCAGTGCACTGGCAACACCAAAGGGCACTCTCCCTGTCAGAGACAAATGCATTCTGATTTTTTAGATTTTCCCTACTTGATCTAAACAGACATGCCTCAAATTCAGCATAGGTCCCTCGTGCACTTGTAGACATCTGCAGCCTCTCATATGACACTGAAGAGCCATTAAGCAGCGTGACTAGAAATCAGGTGTGATACTGTAGGAGAGGCAACTCAGGCAAGACCAGTCACAGGCGGCTGTACTGGTGGCTGTGCAGTTCCTGGTGAGCTCCTCGAGCTCCCAGACACAGAGAGGAATAGAAGAATGGTTCGTGGTTCTGTAGGTGTTATGGACATTTTTCCCCATGAGAAAACCAAATCCTTTCTTCAGCTCATCCACTAGCTGTTCCGCTACAGACTGTAAGAGGCATGGTGAACGTGAGGGCAGCTCAAGCTGCGCTTGGACTGAATCGCCCTCTGGAAGTAGCTTGCTTTCTCAACTGAACAAAAAGGAAGATTAGTATGCACATTTTATATGCCTCAGTTAGGTGACTTGAATCTGAGCCATGGTTTGTAAATACATTGCTAGCTTATAATATAAAATTCCCTACACACACACACAGAGCCACCACACACATACCACACACCCCCCCCCATTATTGCCATTGATGTCAAACATGGATGCAGCCATGTTGACAGACAAGAGCTTTGGTCAGTTTACCTGGTGTCCTTGAAGGCATCAGGTAAATAGATGGCAGAAAGCGCCTTTCCTTGCCATATGTTAGACCTGCTGGAGGGGCTCTGTCAGCCCAGCTGTCACAGCAAAGACTTCTTCTCAAATCTCAGGCTGTGTCCTTGGAATTTCAATACCTGGTGTATGACCCTGGCAGTGGCCTATGCAGGTCTTCATTACCACTTTGCTCTGTGACACTGGGCAGCCACCAGTCCTGTGGTATCTATAAGAAAGTTGCTGATACATATGTGATAAATGTTCACACACCCCTAACTGACCTTCGCAAAACAATTGTGATAATATGATGAGGGTTTTCACATTTTCGAGTCAAACATCTAATAAAAGCTGCAGTGTATTCTGTACTGCTGTTTCTTACTACAACAGTTAGAAGGGCAGTTCCCAAACTGCATTACAAAAGTCTGTGCCAGACAGTCTGTTCAGGTAACATACTGAACTATAAAATCTAGACTGCCTCTGTTGTGCTTTCAGTTATAGCTTGGATGGCAAGATGCATGATGATCCGTAAGAAATAAATTGAGTTCGGAGTGAACCCAAGTGTTTGGTAACCTGAGTTAGAAGCTGACTTGTCATGGCTGTCATTTGTGTCCTACTCTAGTTCTTTTGCTTTTGCTTTTGCTTTTAAACATCTCTCTTCATTTATGGGAAATTGCTTGCTGGTGACCTAGCTCAACCCCCCCCCCCCCCCACAGACTCTGTAAAAGGGGAAGGGGAAAGGCAGAATGCTGGCACTGTGAAAGTAATTTGCTTCTATATGAGCATGAAACCATATTATTATTGTTTCACTTGTCAGGCAAAACTACTTTTGTTACATGCTACATCCCTTGACAGCTAATGTTTCCTTCCTCTCTGCTACTCTTAGGGAATTGTTAGAATCCGTTAGATTTAGGTTGAAATCTCCCCAGAAGATATTCCAGTTGCTAAAACAAATAGATAGTCGAATGCACAGATAAAAAGCTATGTAGATGCATGAACATTCCAAACAGCAAGTGTAGATTGTCTCAATACGGTGGTAGAGTGAAGGTCGAAGCTGTTGCACCGCATGCTTGTTGTAGCTGGACTACAGCTAGTGAGACTGGCATGAGGACTCCAGTGTAAATTTAGAAGTAAATTCTCATGTCTACTTATTCTTCTATGTAGTGTCTCTTCTTGCAGTCAAAACAGAACCCATGAACAGCAGTGAAACAACAACAACAACTGGAGATGGATCGCTTGACACTTTTACTGGGTCAGGTAAAGCCATAATAAGATCACGTATTGTTAGAGGCACATTAATATGGCATTTAATAACCTGCACTAATGAACATTTCACTGCATGGTAGCAATCTGTAAAAAACTAAAATAAAGTAACATTTAAATACATAGTAATAATAATAAATAATAATAGTAATAGCTTTTTCATTTTTTAATTGAAAACTTGCAATTTTCATGAGCTATGATCTTAAAGAAGCTTTAGTGATGCCTAAGATAATTACTGTATGCAAAAATTTTATTGTAAGAATGTTATTATTGTGTTGTAGATTTTTCTCAGTGTTAGTCTTGTACAATCTTAGGAAGGAAGAAATAGATTGTATTTGTTTACAGCCATTTTAATTTGTAAAATCTAAAATCTTAAGGATTTTATTTCAGTGCTAATCTTTTTATTCCAATGAGTAGTGTGTTAGATTAAACACTGACCTGATTGCCATAAGCTACTTTCTTTACATGAAAATAAAGTCTATAATTTACTTTACATAATTGTAAGTTTCTGTTACCTTCTAACAAATTCAGACAAACAGAAATTTTTAAGTAGATTCCTGTGGAAAACCGTGTGTACAGATAATCTGCCTTCTATTCATTAAAATGGATACTGATAATAATAAAAATATTAACAAGGAGAGGAGGGAGATTACATCTTGTGTCTGAAAACACTATTTCAGTGATGGCCTGACTGAAACGTCACTGACACCCAGAGTCGCCACTCCACACTGATACTACTATTACTTTAGTAGACTTAGGTTGTCAAGCCCTATTTGAAATATTTTGGAAATCATAATGTTTTTGTGTAATGAAAATGTTTTAAAAATTGAGTGTATGTTTCTGGAACTGTTTTTTAGGCATCAGTAAATGCAGATATACTCTAAAGTTGGTTATTCAGAAAAGTATTTGTAACAAATCTAGTGCCTCAAGAAAAGGTCTTTTGTGAGATGTAAAGCAAGTGTATAGTATTTCTGATTAGAAAAAATGAAAACATTGTCCTCATTATGATTATGCTGAAAGGAGCCCCATCAAGTTAAAGTCTAACAAGTTCCATAAAAGAATTAGTATTCTTGGATAAAAATTAGCTTTTCTTTTTCACTCTGTTGTTACTCTATCCTAAAATTTTATTAGTAATGATTACAGTTATATAAAATGTCCAACCCTATATATGATTTTGTCATTGTTGGTGAAGTTTTATCAGCTTCTGCCATGTATTTAGGACTGATTTGAATTCCATGTGTAAAACATGGCTAAGGCAACATTTTCATGCAGGAGCGCCAAAAATTGCAGCCTCCAGTCCAGGTTTAGACAGTGAAGTAACAGCTCGATTTCCCCAGGTGCCACTCACCCGTTAGCTTCCACTGACTTCAAAAGAAGTGTTGAGATCTCTACACTTTGGAGATTTGGAAACAATTGGTGCCTCCAAAAAAAGGCAGGAATTTGAGCCTTACACAATCATTTTTGTCTGTTAGCCACCTGCATACTCAAAAGAAATATGAACCTGATTCTCAGTTTAGGCCACAGACTCAAGCATTAAATGAGTGTGGTCATTCACAGTGGGATATCAATAGTCTGCCTGTCTGGGTGATGTGCAGTCTTCATGAGAGGCACGGAGCTGCCTTCATAACACACTGATTCTTTTATAGGGAGTAAATCCATTACTTTCACACTTGACTTTTACTGGTACTTGCAAATTGGACTGTTTGGTTGGCTCAGGTTTGTGGAAGAAGTATTTCTCTGACTTTTTAACCTAACTGGTTATTTCAGAATTTTAATGGGTTGCCAAAGACAATAAATACTGACTAGTAGAAAGATGCGATTTCAGACAAACCAGCTGCAATTGAAAACAATGCGTAACAAAGCTCAACAGTGAGCAGTTTGGTTTTTCCTAATGATCAGTTACATATGTGTGTTATTCCCAACTATGACAAAGTGATGATGCTAGTACTTCCCTGCAGCTTTCAGATCACCTGTGAGCTCGTTTTGTGAGGATGCCTAGGCATATAGGCCACTAGAAGGGATGTCACCTACCCTGTCTTAAACAAACACAGGTCAGATGGATTCAAGCATTCTTTGTTGAGTAGGGAAGGATTTAGGGATGTCATCAAATATTTTATGAAATGAGACATGGGTGAAAATACAACTCCTGGTGCTGAGAGCCATTTGAGAGTCTGCCATGCAGAAATCCTTTCCTTCAAATATTCTACCCATTAAAATTGATTTCCATGCTCCAAGGGCAGTCAAAACCTGTGGCATGTCCTGGAGCTGAGCAGAAGGCTCAAAATAAAGTAAAGTAGCCAGCTCTGTCCCTAAGGACCAGCTGTAACACAGAAAGTGATGGTCAAGCAGACTGTGCGAGGTGCCAAGCAGGAAAGACAGATTAGGCTTCACAGGTAGCTGTGAGGAACTCCAGTTTTTGATTGAAAAGTTGACAAATAAAGCACATAGATATCTCAAATTTAGAGCTACAGTCACCACAGAGGCCTTTTGGCAGGCCTCTGCTCTTATGTTGCAGCTCACGTCTTGCTCTGGTTCCTGTCCTGCAGAGTGTCCCCTGGGAGAAACTCTGCCTCTTGGAAAGGGTTAGCCAGGTGGAGAGTCATGTCATGCACCACTCTTCCTCCTCCTTTTTCTTTGAAGAATGACAGTTGGTAATTAATATCGGTACACTTGATTTGAAGCTTTATGGTCCTGCAGTAGACCCCCATTGGGGTGGGTATTCTCAGGGTGTGGAGATCTGGACAGCCTTGAACTGAGCCTTTTCATACTCTGAATTTGCTGCAGCTGCTGTACTGCGAGTGCATGCATACTTATGTTTATATTGCTTACAATACTGGATTAACTTGAGAACTATTTATCATTTTAAAGGAGCGGAGAGGCATGTGAAGTTCTCGTCATCCTTTTTACTTAGTATTTATTACACTCAAAAAGGATATAGAAAACAATTTCTGAAGGCTATTAAGGCAAAGTTAGGAAATGCCACTGCTGTGTAAGTTACATTTAGTCCCCTTGTGTGTAGACATTGTGATTTATTATTTAAATGAGATCCTTTTAATGTACCCTCTTTGCACAGAATTTTCTGGATGCATAATGAAAAAACAAAAATCCTAGCCTGTGTTAATATACAGAACTCAACACATACTATCAGAACAGTTTACGGTTATTTAAATTTTCTGCAGCCACCTTGGCCAGTTGAGCTAACAGGGTGACTGGTAAGAGCTGGCTGCCAGCTTCTTGTCTTCTCTGCGAGTCAGTGTTAGTGGGGAGTGGAATATGCCCTTCGTGCCACAGTGAGACCTGAGAAATCAAAGGTCTTATACCTGCCCTGAAGAGGGTTCCTCTGGTAAATTCACCTAGTGAAGATGTAGAAATATTTTATTTTTTCAGAGGAGAAACAGATTTTATTTTGTTGTTAATATAAGTAACGTAAAATAGTGTTTAGCCCCATTCATATAAATAGCTATATAAAGTGATGCAGTTATAAAAACCATAACAACCTGCCTCCATCATCTCTTCCATTGCCAGCAGTCCTCAGAAGCAGGGCTAGGAGGCTATCCAGCAGTGAAAGTTCTGTTAAGTTTGATAACCCTTAGAATTACCGATCTGATCTATGAGATACAGGTGTAGTCCACAGGCTCTGCTCAGTCATAACTGATATGACATGAGTCCTATTCTTAGTCATACTCAGTTCTCTTACACCCTGTTTCTCAAACATCTCACTGTCTAAAATGTAGCGCACAAATTGATGAGACAAGCTACCAGAGAGAGTGAAAGGAACAGACTTTTTAATTTGAAAAGTACACAATTCACTCTGGGGGCACTTGCCTCTTTCTCTCTCTTCCCTGTAACTGGTAGTATTTTATTTTCTTGTCTGAATTTATAAAATAAGGTATATGCAGAAAGAATAAAAAAGTAGGCAGGACATTTTTTTGCTGAAAAAATCTAGCTTTTGATAGCTCAAGTGGTTTAAATGAACAGTAATTAATTTTTTGTAGTTTACTTCAGGTGTGGTGGAATGGTAAATGTGCTTTACCCAAACTGATTAATCAAGTGAGATGTCATCCAGCAAATGATCAGACAAAAAGTGAGCAGTATGGGCAAAAAAGATCCGATGTGCTGATAATGGATCATGAAAGTTCCTCTCCCTGAGAATCACCAAGGTCACTCTTGTTAGCTGTTGCTTGTCTTTAGAAAGGTCATAGGGATACAATAGGGAAGATAAATTACCCTTCCAGCCTTAAATAACTAAGAGCATCCTTTAGAGTTCTATGGGCTGATTATGTTGATATATACAGCTATAGGTTCATCTTAACTCTGGAAATAGCTGTATGCACACATAGTGGATCAGTCTGTGGATTAAGTTTAAACCACAGAAAGGCATTCTCAGGAAAAAAGAATACCCACACAAAATTAAATTCAGCAGATTTGCATCACAGACAAGCCCTCAATATCTTTTCAATCAGCAACTTGTTTATGAAATCTGGTGGCGTATGATCCAAAAATTATTATACAGTTCTTCTCTTTTTACAAGCCATACTCAACTACAGATTTTAAAAAGAAGCTAATTGTTTTTATTCTACTGTATTTTCCTTTTAAGTCCTACATGTTCTAAATGCATTTAAACTAGCTTTCAAAATAAAAAGTTCTGCATATGTTCAAAGCAACAGATCGCAAAGACGTTAATTAGGCCTGGATGTAGAAGTATATCATGTTTTATAAAATAGTTAGGAACCTAAACCCATTTGTCACTTATATAATTCTGAAAGTTCATTTCTACAACCATTATGAACAACTCAGGAAAAGGGTACACTTTGAAGTACAACTATGATTGATTAGACTAAAGAAATTCCACTGCTTCGTTGTGTACTACTTTAATCTTTTGAAAAGTGAATGAACAGCAGATGGCTAATAAAGACACCCTGTATGTTTGCCCAGTATGTATTTGCTCTGAAGGGATTGGTTCAACACTTTAGAGTACATATATTTGGAATACATCTGTCTTAGTCAAGACAGATGGCTAAAAGAAAGAGAAACTTCCAAACACTTGGAATTAATCCAGCTTGAGAACCACTTCTGAATGAAATTTTAATGGGAGATGGCTATTGTTCTGTTAGCTTTCTTGGAAGAATGCAGCTGTGAATAGTATAGACATACACAATTTTGATGGCTACTGGACAGGAATATTTATGCTTACTTTTGAAATAAAAATACTGTTAGTGAATATGTTCTAATCAGCCTGTTGATAAGAAATAGTATTCATTTTCTAGTAGTCCATCTGTTATCTTCTATCATGTATTCTGAATAAAAATAACCACACCCATATAAACCATATTTTTCCTGTCCAGTTTTAAAATTAAACTTGTTAATGTGAAACTTTAAAAGTATGTGTATATTATTTCAATCCCATGCGATACCATATGTTAAATCATAAGATTCTTTTAACTACCAATTTTTATACAACTTGCAAATTTGAAAGATCTATGGTGTGTGGATCACAGGTGATGTATGAAATTTATGCCTCTGCAATATACTCGGAAACGTGTCAGTCAAGCTGAAAAAGCATGACACACCCATATGAACTAAAGAGTTCTGTACAACGATGAATGATATGGGAGAGTTTTAATTTCTGTATTAAGATGTTGCAGTTCAGGTGATGTCTACTTTGTTGAAAAGCTGTTCATTTCAATAAGCTTCTCTGCTAGTGTTGCTGCATATTAGTATTCAGACTGTTTGGCTGTATTGGTCTCATGATGTTTCTAACTGCTGTACTTTTGTTTTCTGTTTTGCAGTAATAACAAGTAGTGGCTACAGCCCAAGATCAGCACACCAGTACTCTCCACAAATATATCCCTCCAAGTTAGTGTCTGCACCTCTTCTAGTATTTTATAGGGAATTGACATTGGCTGTAGGCAGTTCTGTGGTTTGTTGCAAACAAGAGTTCATCAGCAGAAGAAACAGAAAAAAAATACTTAAGCCTCAGTACTGCCTCCATCATAGCTTCCTCTCCAAATTTTTTTTTCCTCACATGGCTGCGGAGTAAGATTCTGCTCTGTGCAGCATTACTGCGTAAGAAATACCCTTGAATATCTGCACGCAACAAAAGGAAAATATTGGACTGTTATGTTCTCAGACATCAGCATCTTAACTGTGCTGTCAATGTATACACATATTTTGAAGTAAACAGTTTATATTTAGAAATCACAATTGCATGTGCAAGATGCGTACTGAGTACTATCCCTGTCACAGACCCTCCCAGTGCCAGCATTGCCAAACACTTCCAGACATTCCACAGTCATGAACCACCCTTTCCTTCTCCTTGTCTGATATCATAAGATTTAAAAATCAAATAAATTGGATAAGCTTTTAATCTCATTTGTTTTATTTCTGAAGCCAATAGGCGTTGTTAGGAATAGAAAATTTCTTCCACCTTTTTTTGGAGGAAAACAGACTTTTGAGCAATCACATGAATCAAGGGTGGGAACTGTAGGAAAAAGCACTGAGGATGTTACATGAAACTCTTGAAGTTGGCAGTCTGTTAGTTTGCTTGTCTACAATCAGTGTTGTGCACAAGGATGCGTGATTCCAGCATGCCATCTATTTATTTCCATGTATTTGATTCAGCTGCCTGTGTGACTGTGATGCAGAGAAAATATTGAAACTGTAGCTGATTAGGCTTTTTATAATTTAACAAAATTGCATTCATATCATAGTAGCCAATATGTATTGATACAGAAAGTAGGTGCCTGAAATAAGAACAGTCCTCACTCCACTTAATACAGGTTTTGGCAAACTATATCAGATACTTTTGGCCAAATATGTAACAAGGTCTAATAGAATTTTTAATCTACTGTTACAGTTTATTGGCATCTAAATTAATGAGTAATCCTTTTTCTGATAGTAACTGCTGCCAGCTGTACTGAACTAATTAGAAAGAAAAAAAAATTAAAAATTATAATCTGAAATTTAGTCATGGCTTTTAATGGCCAGGTTTCAGCTAGCGTAATTCTGCAGAGTGTGTTTATTCAACTCTTGGTCCATAAAGTCTTATTTGACTTACAAAACAATCCAAGACAAATGTTTCTCTGTATGTTTTTGCAACTCTGGAGGGCAAAAATTTTAAACTTGATTTTATTCAATCTTTCTATAAAACCCCAGTATTCATAAATAAAACCCCATTTTTATTTCCATTCTATTTCCCAAGTCCATATTTTCCAAACATTTAAAGACCATCTGGTTGCCAAAGTATTGCTGTCAATATTATCCATGCCAGTCGCAATAGGCATGATCTATCTCCCGTTGAAGCCAGAAGGCTATATGTCTGTTGAAGCAGAACCATGCAGAGAGGACATAATGTAGTAGCTTTAACGTCCACCTCTATTTCCTTTATTCTTCTAGTCCAGGTTTCCCTCCCCTGGATTAAAAAAGCATGGGAGCTTTTCTAATTCAAGGGTGCTAATCTTGGCTGAAGGGGGTCATATCCATATAAAACTGTATAGTGGCGGCAGAGTCCATCTAGAGCTGGACACAGTAGCTTGTGAATTAAATTGTAGTGGTGGGACAGCACAAAGTATTCACCCTGCCATGGGGAATGTGAGCTGGAGTGGTTTTCATCTTATTTCAGTGGGGAATGGAATAAATCCCAGAAGAGAAACAGTTGGCAGAATAATGAACTGCCTTTGGACATCTTTAAACCTTTTTCTTTACTTTATTGCTTGAATCAACATACAAAGTATTTGTTGCCACAGTAATGCTATTTTTCCTGATATTTAGGCCCTATCCACACATTCTTTCTACACCAGCAGCTCAAACAATGTCTGCCTATGCCGGACAAACCCAGTATTCAGGAATGCAGCAACCAGCGGTCTATACAGCGTACTCCCAGACAGGACAGCCGTACAGCTTACCCACTTACGGTATTTGATCTCTTATTACTTCACTTTACATAGCAGTAAGAGCGATGCCGATGTGAATGTTTTTTTTCTTTCTACTTTATTTTCCCACCTGTAAGAAAATATTTTAAAGAATCAGTTGAAAATTGATTTCTTATACAGATTTGGGTGTAATGTTGCCAGGCATCAAGACGGAAAGTGGGCTCTCACAGACCCAATCACCACTGCAGAGCGGGTGCCTCAGTTACAGCCCAGGGTTTTCCACCCCACAGCCAGGCCAAACACCCTACTCTTACCAGATGCCAGGTGAGTAGCCACCATCATCAGGGCTCATCCCATCCCGTGGCTGCCGATGGCCCTCTTCCCTCATATTTATGATATATTTTCCGTTCAATTTTGTGAACTCCCGCAAGTATGCTTGTTGTTGTCAGCTACCTTTGCCTCTAAAATGTAAAGCTAAGTATTTTTTCCCAGTACTAATATGCATATATGTATTCATTTTGGTCATCTGTTAATTTAGATCTCGCCATGCAATGCAGTCCCTGTTTGCACCTTCATGTTTTTATGGGGTGAAATCACATGGCAGGACTGGAAGCATTTGTTGTATTTATTAGCATGCAGAAGTCACTTTTCATTGTTTCCGTGTTCTGAGTATGGCCTCATTTGATACTGGTTTCTTTTTTGATTGACATAATTTGTTAGAATTTCTCCTTAATTCATATTTATTCTTTCATCTGTTATTCAATTATTAATTCACTTATTACTATTTGATCATTGACAACCTGTTTTATTTGGATAAGGTTTAAGCTTCTTATAAAACAATTAATCTTTGAAATATTACAAATTACAATATTGATCATCTGACTTGTTGAAAACAAGGACATGCCTCATTACAGGTCGATTAAAAACACGTGGATCATTAAAATATTCTTTGAAAAGCTTTTTGTTTCATAAGTGAACGTATGCTAAAGTATTAGAACTTAGAAATGAAGGCAAAAGAGAAAAACAATATTTGAGTAGAGGTGAGACAATGCAATAAATTGAAAAATGCTTTCTCAGCCAGTGTAATGACTTACTGCCAATACCTTCCTTGCATGGTGTGAAAAGGAATGTATGTCTGTATGCATGGAAGTACCATTTCATTTCTTTTAAAATTTCATTGCAGTATTTTATTGTTTAAACAGAAAATAAAAGTTGTTTGCTCTTCTGATTTGTCTACATCTTAACATAGAATATTGTATTTAGAATTTTATTTTGATTCACAAGCGACTTCTTACAGTTAATTGTATTTTTTTATTTTAGGTTCTAGTTTTACACCATCATCCACTATTTATGCAAACAATTCTGTTTCAAATTCTACAAACTTCAGTAGTTCACAACAGGTATGAATATTAACATTTGTATTTGTCAATTACAAAAGGATTTATATAACTCCAATGACAGCACATTGCTTTAATTTAGATCTATTACAATGAATTAGACTCACTGTGGTTCAATGCTGTTTTCTGTGGAAAGCAATCAAAATCCCAGTGGAAGCCTAGTTACATCTTTTGGCACTTAAATACTTCAGCAACCTCCCTGTAGCCTTTTGGTAAATATCCTTACATTAAAAAATGTTAAATATCCTTAAATTTAAAAAAAAATAAAATCTACACTAAACCCCCAAAACTCTTGCAGAAGTCATATGATTGCACACTTAGAAATACTTTTTGGAAAAATCACTCATTACTCAATTAAGTACTCTGCTGCATTTGCTGTTTTAGGATTATCCATCATACACAGCTTTTGGCCAAAATCAATATGCACAGTATTACTCAGCATCAACATATGGTGCATATATGACCTCAAACAACACAGCTGATGGCACTTCATCATCATCATCAACCTACCAGTTACAGGACTCTCTCCCTGGCCTGACTAGTCAACCAGGTACAGATCTACATTCAGGTGAAAACAATTTTTGTCTTTTATTCTGTACTGGTATAAATACAAGATTTTCATGTCCATTTTGTTTGAATATTAACATTTTAAGCCTATGCCTTTCAGAAAACTTTGCCATGCAAACCAGCCATATAAGCTTTTTGTTTGTTTGTTTAGTTAGGAAACCTGTCTACTTTGTTTGTTAGTTCAGTAAAGGTCTTTGCAGACTGAGATGGTTTTCTGTGGAAGGGGTAGGCCTGAAAAAAGTTGCAACAGTTGGATAGAGATCTGTTAATACCGAAAACAACTGTACAGTAATAAACGTTTACTAAATTTTGAAATAAAAATTCAATAACCTCCCTGTTACTGATGGTGGAACATTCCTGTATCCACCTACGTGTTCTGAAGTATTGCTGTAAAGAATTTAAAACAAGATACTGTTGTACCTTTAATTATGCCCCAATCATACTAGCAAGAGTACATGGGCTTTATTCAAATATATGCAAGTCATGCTTGCTAATTCACTGATTTAAGTAATAAAGAATAGAGCAATCTGATATTGGCACAAGTCTCTTTTAAAAAAATAGCGTTGAAGTAGTTGGAGTTGCAAAAAGAACGTTCTTAGGAGACATCCATACACCTGACTTGCCTGCCCAGCTCTGCCCCCTTGTGCACATCCACCACTGCACAGTATTTTGTCACACAGTTGTGTTCCTAGTTCTACATTCCTGAACAACTCACCAATTTCTTTCCCCCCATTTGATATAAATGAGACTAAAGTAAAGAAAAGTTAAAGTTATGTATTTGAAATTATGCGTAGTGTAGTGCAGAGCTATGAAGATCTTGGTGGGCTAGTTTAGGAATTCACAGCCAGAGTCAGATGAATGTGATGTTATTACTGGGTGAACGTTAGTGAGTTCTTTTTCACATTCACTTCCCTGTGTTGTTTCTATTATATATAGGTAGTTCTGAGAGCTCTGTCTCAGTATTTTATCATATATTCATAACCTAAGTAGCCTACTAAGGCTGTGCGTAGCATGCATGCGAGAGGTTATCAGCTGCCAGCTGCCTGGCTCTGTGCTCTTAGAGCGGTCTCTGCCAGGGACACTGGCTTCACTTGGGCGGCATGGGTCGTGTCTGCCTTACCCACCGACTGTGAGCACTTCTGAAAATACTTTCAAACTGGGTTTTGGATTAGGCTGTGAAGGGGGAGGAAATGCACTTTAAGCACAAAATCACATTGGATGAATCTTCCTAATTCTCATCCTAACAACTGCACCATCTCGCTGAAAGTGTAGTAGAGAAGCATAACACATTATAACCATGAATAAAGGAAGAGTAATACTGTATAGAAAAGTGTAAGCAAGGCTTCACACTTCATATAATCTGCTTAAATTTACTAAAAGCGATGGAATTTGAATTGCATTACTTGAAATTTCTTCTAGTCAGCTGTTTTCCTCAGGCTGATTTTTGAAGCGTGTGTGTATGTATGTGTGTGTTTGTGTTATGGTATGGTATGGAATGGATATGGGGAGACACACATTCCCTTGGTTTTTGATGAAATTATAAAATGTTATTCAGTAGTCTCAGAATGCAAGTTTAGGAAGAAAAAGCTAAGAGGTAACATGAAATCAAGCGAAATTTCAACAGTTGCAGGACATCCATAACAGACACAAATCAAATGTAAAGTATTTTTAAAAGAGAGTGAAGAGTACTTACAAGTGATGTTTTGATAACTGCACATCCTGTGCACTCTCCCTTGCTGCTTTGTTATTCCTTCATGTTCATATTTGAGAAAATCAGACAGTATTTCCCATATTGTCTCTCCCTTGTGTATCTGTGTTTCCTAGAAATGTTGTATAAATTTATCATGTATTACAAACTCCCTTAATATTGAATAGCATTGGCAAAGAAAAGGAATCTTAATAGCTTGAACAGGTTGAAAAAGTATTGAAGGCTTCACATCTGTGAAACAGTAAGGATTTTTCTTGTGTATGGATTGTTTAAACATACGAATTGGTTTTCCTGTTAAGTAGGTTGTGCATCTGAACTTACAGATCTGCCCACACGCTCCTTATTTCTGTGAAGTGTTGCACTGATCATGCGACCCTTTGCTGAGAGTGAAACACCCACTTTGCAAATACGTGACATGCCTGTGTGGTTCTGTCTCACTGTAAAAATAAATTCCCGTCAGTGAGGTACAGTGTCTTGGAGATCACTTGAGATACAGTAGGTCATACTGCAGAGTTTCAGCACTCACCATGTTCACTTGCTCAGTCTAACAGCCCTTTATTGCTCAGTCCTTAAGACTTACTCCAACTAGAAAATAAAGTTGAACACAGCAAGGCATTTCGCTCTTCTGCCATCTCTGCTAGCTATTAATTCAAATAACTAATCAAAGCCTCTAGTACTCTCCACACATACAAGATTTCTTGTTTTCATGATAAAACCTCACCAGATAAACAATTAATATCAGTTACAGTTTTATTTATTGACCAAGTAAAGAAAATAAGGTGACAATTGAAATAGTCTTTACTCTTTCTGCTACTCGTTAGCAAGCAATAACACATTACGAGTCAGGAAAGAAAAGACATAAAGTTGAAGCCGTCTTCTGCCTGCTCTGTCTGTTAAGAATATGTAACAAAAGTCGAGCCATAAGGGGAGTATGAAGGGGCTCAGAAGTTCATCCATCCCACATCTGTGTAAGGCTCAGTTTCTTAACCTTCCCATGGACTTCTCTTCTGAGCTTGTTTTGTGCCTGTCCAATATTCAGATTTTTCAAAATGCACTTGTTACCACAGAGTATCTCTGAGACAAATAGGTTTCTCCAAGGGGACTTCATCTCAAATTGGAATAAGTCAGGTGAATCCTGAGACGTGGTCTCAGGAGATGAGTACATTTGAGTACATTTGATGAGTACATGAGTACATTTAATCTAGGGCAGATAAAATTCTAGCAGAGGAAATAAGCCTGAGTAAAAGCTTCATGTTTAGGCACCTCACTTACACATGTCCAGAGTTAGGTGAGGTGAATCACTTGTAGGATATTAGCTCCAGTTTGGTTACTGGGATGCAGCAGAGCTTGGTCTCTCTGAATTTGATACCCACAATGAAGTCACCATTTGCAGCTTCTCCAGGAGATGACATTAGGTCTACATGCAGGCTGTGCCCACACCTCTTTCCTCCTGCTTAAGTGGTACAACTGTCTTTTAACAGGGGAGGAGGGAATGTTTACGTCAAACTAGAGGCGGGAAAAAATGTCTGGGTATGAGAGACCCCCACCATTTGTAATGGCGGTGCTGTAACTCCCTGTCCTCTAACTGGCGCTGCTGCAAGTCTCCATGGCATGGAAGGCTTCATGCTGGACATGAACCAGTGTATGAGTATGTGTATGAACATCTGTGGTAAAGTGGTCATTCCATGTTCTGGTTTTAATGTTTTCTGCTTGCTTTATTGGATCTCTGATGCTGCTCATAGTTCCAGTGGGAGGAGGCTATGAAGTATATTTATTAGGCATGTGTTGAATGTTGGAAAAACCTAAAAAATTTCAAACATTGCAATAAAAAATTCTGTCTAATGTGAGCTGCAGTAGGAACTCTTCATGAGGGTAATGTTTTCAGTACTCCTTGGTGCTAGAATTTCTCACATTCTTTTATGTTATGTGGCTGAATTTTTAGGAAGTTTTCCTTTTATCAGAATTGACCTCTTTTCTAAAGCAAACTGAGGGTAAGAAAATGCAGTTGCCCCTTTAGCCTGCTGTTGGTGAAAAGCGAGTCAAGTAATTAAGCCTACAGTTGCTCCAAAAAACATGCACTACTGACTTCTGCAGTTCTAAAATAGATGCATACCTTGCATTCAAGTAAGAGACAGCTGCTTATTCTGATTTAGAGATTAGTGTAATGAAATAAAGTTGGCTTTAAATATCGAGAACCTACAAGGTACAGTGATTAGTTACAGTACTGATTAATGGATTATTATGCAATCATGTACTGTGTTGACCCAAGCAGAAGCCTGGGGCAACTGGTAATGGCTAATGCTAAATGAAAACTGAAGTTATTTATTTCAGTTGTTGGATACTTTTAGAGAAGATTTAGAACAGGGCTTTTCTTTATATTTTATTTTTGGTAGATTAAACACAATCATTGAGAACAGATGTTTTAATACATCACTGTAGAAGTGAGTCCTGATTTTGTTGTAAAATGTTGAAATGTTATAAATATGAAGACTTTTGTGGTAAGAATGTAAACATTCATCCTAACTTATTTAATTTTTGCCTTTTCATTGCTGGGGCTTTGGTTTGGGACATTTTTTCCACTCTGTCAGAAAAATCTGGGAAATTATTTTTTTGTACAGAACGCTCTCACACTCAGAACTTTTTGAAGCCAGTGTAGGCTTTTGCTGAATGAGGATTCTGGTTATGAAGCATCCTTTTGTACATTTGTGTATTTACCAAAGTATATTTTGCTTTTCTTCTTATGGGGAAAAGACTAAGATAATGTGACCTTATTGATCTCTCTACTGCCTGCAGTGTCCTTACTGACATCAACACCATGCTGGGAATAGGAATGATTAGTCAACAAGAACGCTCGCTCTCGCTCTCTCTCTCTCTCCATTCTGTAGGGACAAATGAAAACACCATGGGAACATTATTCATTAGATACTATTATTGATGCTTAATTGTCCCATAATTTCTTGGCAAATGAGAGTTTTAGCTGAAAGAGAAACTGCTTTAGAATGCATATGATCCTTATCCAAATCAGGACAGACCTATCTAAAATGGTATCTGGAACAAATTCTCGAATTGCAGTTTTGAAAATCTCTTGTTAGCAGCTGCCTGAAAGTTCAGCTTTGTTCTGCCCAAGCAGAGAATCATGTTGGTTTTGTGACATTGAAGTAGTCATCACCTAGTTTGAGAAAAAAGTAATAGTATGTTCTTCCAGGTGATAGCAGAATAATTTGAGTACTTTCCCAGGAAGTGAGACAGATTTTATTTCCTCCTGTTTCATGGAACCTTCATCACCTACCACTTGGGAGTACAGGGATTGGATTCTGGGCCATGAAAATATGCCTTTATACTTGGTATGTATCAGTCATTCAGTCAAATAAACAAGTGTACCCTGGAGAAGGTAGTGGAACCTAGATACATCCTTCTCCAGGTAAATGTCCTAAACAATTCACTCAGCAACTAACTTTCTTCTTATTCTCCCCTTTCCTTAAATCTTGAATTCTTTCCTTACAATGTCTAGAGCTCTCACTCAGGAATGTGACATTATGGGCTTAAATCTCATTCTTCCAAGAAATACAACGGTATTTTTCCAGTCAAGATATATAAATATATCTCCCAGTGTATTTATTTTAATAATCTTCTGTATGTGGTTCACTGTAAGGTATAAATAAATGATGGAAAAGATTAAGAATTTTAACTATTGTGTTACTTTATGCACAGACTCTTAACTGAGACTGCAGTCTGTATTTTCTTCTTAGACTCTGCTAGACCAAAACTGGTTTTTTCTTTGTTGTGGAGGGAGAATGAGATGAATAACTCAGGGAAGATCACAGAAACATGAAATCATTCATGCTAGAAGGGACCTCTGTGGGTCTTTTGTCCAGCCTGCTCATGGATGAGCCAACTTAGATTGTGTTGTTTAGGGCTGTGTCCAATGGAGTTTTGAGAATCTCCAGGGGTAGAGAATATACAGCCTCTCTGGACACCAGTCCCAGGTCTTGACCATTCTCATAGTGAAGGGGTTTTTTCCTTGTATCCAACAGGAATATCCCTTCCTGTAATTTCTGTCTGTTGGGTCTTGTCCTTTTTCTGCATACCTCTGTGAAGAGTCACTCTGCCTTTCTTCCTGCATGCTCAGCCCCTTAACTGCCTTGGTGGCCCTCACCTGGACTAACTCCAGTTTGTCAGTATCTTCCTTCTACTTGGGGACCTAAAATGATGTTTTTCTGGATATGGTTTTGCAAGTTCAGAATGGAGCAGAAAAATGACTTGATCTACTGGCCACTTAAAGATGGTCTTCAGTAAAAATGAAAAATGTTCAGATTCCAGCTCAAAATCAAATGCGTCATAGAAGATTCTTGGGAAATGTTTGTACCAAGTGTTAATCTATTCTGCAGATGTGACGTAGTGAACACTTTTAACAAATATTGCCAAAGTGGCCCTGAAATGCACAACTACACGCAGCACAAGGACTCCCTGGAATCAAACTTTGTAGTAGATGTCAGGTCAAAGTTTTACACTTTCTTTTTTTAATGGAGAAAAATCAAATCATTAATAAGATAGATGATGAAGGAGGATTTATGTTATTTAGCATTCAGGAACCTAGCCAAGCTGCGTTTACTGGTATCAGTTTTAAAGAGGCACTGAACGTACTGTGCTGTGAAGAAAAGGATAATTTCTATTTATTGAGCTGTGGCATAAAAGTAATTTGTAAAGGGAAGTTCCATGCCATCCTTCCTGGAGATACCTTCTTCAGTCTGTCTGCCTTACATAGGTACTGGTTTGTGATCACCTCTGAAGCCCTTTGTTACCAGGAGAGGCAAAGTAGATTAAATGAGTAAGTCGGGGATAGACATGAGTGTTAAGAGCAACTGTGCTGTGCCAGATCAGAGCTCCTTCCAGCACATCTCTCTGACAGCAGACAATAACTGATACTTAAAGATGACCGGAATACAAGTATGACTTCACCCTCTTTCTGGTAGTAACTGGAATATTACATTTAATATTATGAATTCCCTCTGGCAATTTATGGGCAGAGGTAAGGTGGAAAAAAAAAAAAAAAGGTGAACTCTACTAAAGAGCAGGTGACATGGGAGGAGGAGATGAAGCAGGAAGGTGACTGGCTGTTCTGGTGCGTGGATGGGTGCCAAAGGGTGTTCTGGTGAAAGTAACACAGGACTTGGGAATAAGTCTAGCTGAACTACAAACATGGGAAATGAACTACTTTAACTAAAAGGAGCTTCATGTTTTAAGAGGTCATTAGTGTGACTTGTAAAATACATCTTCCTTGGATATATCAATATTTTGCATGAGTTCATGTGTATATATATATCTGCACATGCGTATGTGTAATTTTAATCTTTCTCTTACTCTGTTAAGGTTTATAATGTTTCCTTGGTAAAGTCAAAAGTGTATGTGTCATGTGCAGATTCCATCTATGTAAGACAAATCGTGTTATCACTCATTTTATACCACTCTTTTAGGTGCATATTGTGGCTGAGTTTGCATGCAGACATGGCTAGCTTTGAGAGAAAAAAAAACCACAAACTTTATTATTTAAAAATCCAGCACTAATTTTGCCATGAATGGTTGACTTTACAGGGGAGTTTGACACGGTGCAGAGCCCCTCCACGCCAATCAAAGATCTTGATGAGAGAACATGTAGGAGTTCTGGGTCAAAGTCTCGGGGTAGAGGGCGGAAGAATAATCCATCACCCCCTCCGGACAGTGACTTGGAGGTATGCCTGCAGTAACTGATGAATGGTAATGTGGAGGTTTCTTCTGATGGAAGGTAACTTTGAAAACTACAGCTGTGGAAATAGCTTAAAGCATTTTAGAAAACATCATGGACTCAGTCTCACTAACTGAATAGAACTGATACTCGTTGCTGTTGTAACGTGTACAATGAGACATCAGTGTTCTGTATGACAAAGTTAGGCAGAAAAGTAAATGTGATTCTGCCTTGCAGTTTTTAGCCCTTAAGATTACGTGCCTTTCAGTTTCTTGCACAGTAGAACAACAAACCTGGGAGACCTCTGGATTCAAAATTCTCACAGTTTTTTTAGTGTTTTGCATAGGAAATCTTACATATATTGCTCAGCTTAATTACATGTATTTAAGAACACAGTGTAAATAAGCAGGATCATCAGACCATAACCTTTCAAATACTTAGGCACAGGTTTGTCCTTGTGCTTGTAAAGTGATGTCAGTGAATTTCAATGAGGCAGCTTGCATTAGCGAAGTTATGGCTGGACTTAAGTATGTGCAATATCAGTGCCTTAGTGAAGAAATATATCCGCCTAATACATGGGGTGACGATTTAAAACACAAGTGACCTCCTAGCAACGGAGTAATTATAGTCACATTTCTCCTGTGTTAGCAGTGTGCTGCCTTACAGTGACAGGGGGAGGAGGAGGAGGAAGCAGAGTGCCTGCGTGTGTGTGAAACACTCAGCTCTGGCATCAGGGGAACGTGCTGCCCACCAGTGCAGTGTGTCCCCTGCTGCCACCAGACCAGCACTGGCAGCAAACAGCTCTGGCCAGCCCCACTGCTCTGCCTTCATTGACCAGCTCTGGGTACAGTAGAAGTCAAGACTGTTGCTGGGACTCAGCTGGCCACACATCTGGGGTGGCAGGGTGGGCTGCAGTGCTAGGCACTGAATGTAAATACCATTGCTTTTATACAGAAACATACAAACTTTTAGCTTTTCAAAGGATTTAACTTTTCCAGTGGAAAGACTCTTAACTTCTTACATTTCAGTCTTCCTGTCTTCTTTAGAGTTTGCCAGTGAAAACGAATCCCTTATCAATATAAGGAGTTTCTTTTTTTTTTTTTTTTTGTGAGTTAATCTGGTTTATCCTACAATATTATTTAAATCCTGCATGACGTTATATGTGACCTATAGCACTTTTACCCAAGATATAATTTTAGCTATACAGTAGAAATAAAGAAGAACCTTGAATCATAAGATGTGCAGAGATGTGAAAATACTGTTTATCCTTAAGTTAACAGTTCTGTTTGACCCCCATCATTTTTCTGAAATTTGTGTTTTACAGCTTTTTTGAAAAGCTTTTTAGAGGAAAAATAAGAAATGTTTGAAGAGTTCAAAAGTTACTCTCCTGTCTTTTTATCACGCATGATATACTGTTCTTGCTGAGTTTCAGAGCAAACCTGCTCAGTTAAGTGGCTGGTTGGTTAAACTTTAGGACTCAGTTGACTTTTAGCTCCCCTGGGTGGGGTGGTGGTGGGACTTTGATGTTGATTTTTGTAATAATATTATCCCCACTTCTTTTTTCAGCGTGTATTTGTTTGGGATTTGGATGAAACAATCATAGTTTTTCATTCGCTGCTTACAGGATCCTATGCACAGAAGTATGGCAAGGTATGTGAGCTGTGAATTCTGCATTGATTCACTGTATTAGAGCTATCTGGCCTGCACATGTACGTGTTAATCACCTGTGTTCATCATGGCTTGGGAGAAGGTAGAGGGGAAGAGTACAATACCCATTTTCAGAGGGTTAGTGTGAAGAAGCCAAGGGGAGAATTGAGACACAGACCCTAAGCACAATATATGAGGCAGAGCTGAAGCAGATGCTGCAAATGGGGGAAGAGTTTATAGAGGAACAAGGATGAGGTAGCTGAGGTACATTGGAAGAGGCATTGCAGGGAGACAATAGATGTGGTGGGCAGATGGAAATAGCTGACTATCTGGATGTGCAGAGGGAAAAATAAGAAATAAACTGGAGGGACGAGGGAATTTATGGGGAAGTTGATGAATCAGCATGAGTAAGTGACTGCCCTGTTTCAGTGCCAGCTGTGGATGTTCTTGGACTCCACAGCTTTTCTGTTGTATCTTTGGTTCCCTTGGCTGGCTCTGGGGTGAGTAATGCTGGGGAGTGAATCCCTCTCCCAGGCAGGCAGTTGCATGCATCCTCACCCTTTCAATGGGATCCAAAAGGAGTTCAGGACACAGAGCAGTGAGCAGGAGAGCGGGAGGAAGAGCGAGAGAGGCAGTGGCAGCCTGCAGGAGTAGGAGCTCACCTGCTGGGTCAGCAGCGAGCCCCACGGGGCCGGTGGTGGGACCCCAGGCAATGGCTACTTAGGCAGGGGGAGAAGGGCCAGTTGGAAAGCCCAGGAGACTGCTGCGAGGCGTAGACTTAAAGGCCTGGATAAAACAAAAAACTTAGGGCAAATGTACAGAAGAAAGAAATGGACAAGGGGGAATGTTGGTATGTACATATGTGGGTTTCTAAGTGGTGTGCCATTCGAGTGAAATTAACGCAGAGGTATTTCTGTTAAAGAACATAACCACATCCATACTGTATCAGATGAAGGGCTTGTTTAGCACGTTTCCTGCTTCTTTATCCTGGCCAGATTCAGATGCTGATGAAAAGGATGTGAGAAACAGTACATTAGCGAAATGCTTTCCACACCCACCTCCCCAGCCAGTGAGTTAGGAGTGTCCAAAACCAGGACCGTGGATTATAACCACGGGTGGGCCAGTCCTCCATGGTTTGAGACAGCCTTTTGTGGTTATTAGAATAGAAAGCTAATAGGAAAACTCACAGGCCCAGACAAAAATCCAAATTTCTGGAGTGCTAAGATACGGGTAGTTATTCATGTCTTGTAAAAAACAGCCTCACTTGTTTTGCAGCTTCACAGTGCCAAATCAGCGCACATTTTAGTACTCTGTCAAAAACTCCTCTTCTGCTGTTTTGCAAACACTGTAACAACAGTGACTTTGTCAGAACCATTTCTAACATAGTTATCAAAACAAGAGAGAAGCCTAGCTGAACACAAACATTTATATCACTTGAGTGTAGCCCACAGACGGCTCCAGAATTTGCTGAATTGCCCCAGTGATGCAGTCACTCCTTTCATCCTTTTTTGATTGTGCCCTTAGGGTGTTTACATCTCATGCTCCATCTCATGTAATATATGAGTAAAGTCTAAGTCAGCCTTGATACAAAGTTTTAATAATCAGAGCACATTTTGTAGCTCACAAACATCTATGGATAACTTTGAAAGCTTAGAGACAGCAACAGAAATACAATTTCTCTTGGTTTCCCACTTCCTTATGAGTAGGGATACTTGAAAAAATCCCAGTGCCGCTGTTCTTTAAGAACACATCTGCTGCTAAAATTGACTCTCTATAGAGAGTCTCCACAGAAACAGTAATGGCATGTTAGCAGCCAGTAGTACTGACAGCAGATAGAGTTGATTTCTATAAACCAAGAGTATCTGAAGGGCAAATGAAATTAATGTAGTTATACTGCTGAGATCAGCATCAGCAAACAAATGTCATGAACAACTATGAAGCAAAAGGAGAGGAATTCATAAGTAAAATCCTTTTTTTTTTTTCCTTTTTTTTGTTGTTACTGATAGGTGGCATTCACATAATTAGGGAAGTATGTTAATTTCCAGACACTGTAAAACAGAAGTAGTACACTTTTTGCTTCCTGCATTGACTACCATGTTTATAGAGAACTTGTTGAGAAGGTAATGAGTAATTATTAGTGAAACTCAAATACATATATTGTTGATTGCAAGGGGGCTAGATCCCTAGGAAAGGGAATACAGGGAGAGCTCATCATGAGTAGGCTTTAACTTTTGCATGTCATTGAGGTGTTGCCTAAAGTTAAAGTGGGATGTGTCTGAGCCTAAGCGCCTGAGAGTTAGACATGGGAAAAGGGAAAGATAGCACAGCTGGACCTCAGTCCATCCCTGGTGCATGATGCCTTTAGCAGATGTGGCCCTTATCTTTTCTGCACGTGATTTCCATCTGTAAACAAGGCCTTAATCCAGAGTGAAGTCTGGATTGTTATGAGAATTGGGTTACTATGAGAGTAAATAGTCCATGAATTGTGAGGTTCTCAGTGGAAGTCCTGTGAGCGCATAGGTCTTTCAAAAGTGTTCAAGGAGCTTTTTATACTGGAAAGGTGGTATAAAATTTTTACTTCACAATGAAAAAAATTTCTAGGTAGTGTAAAATAATGGCGACACTAATTATTTAACTGTGGTAAGTTACTATCTGATTTTTAAAAAATAAAGGTGTGTAATGTCACACAATGCTCAGCTGTGCATACTGTGTTCTTCCATATATGTTTTGTATAACATAATCAGGTTACTCCCAAAAAAGAAATTACAAAAAAAAAAAAAAAAAAGACAAAAAGGGCCCAACCTCACAGAAAAAGCAAAGTTTTCCCCTGCCCCATATTTAAATAGCCTCAATGAGCTTAGTGAGTCTTTAATGTGAACATAGCTTTAAGGGAAGGCATCTTCTCATACCAAGTGTGCTCACTTCATACTTTCAAGGAGTGAGATGCTGGATTTAGAGGTCATGTGAATATACAGATAGGCAAGAATATTCACCTTCTGTTCTTTCCCATCTAATCCTTGGCATGTAAACGTTCATTCCCCTTTTCCATTAGCTCTTTGCTTATTTCTTGCAGTAACTGGGTGAAAACAAAACATTCAGAAATTAGTTTTTTAATCTCTCTGCTGTACTGCAATTCAGGCTGCACAGGGAATGCAGAGAGGGGAAGTGCAGCATATGAAGGTGGCCATCGCATTGTTATGGCCAGGCAGAGGGACCACTGCAGAAGTGCAGGAGCACTTGAGAGCTGCAGTGATACCAGGAGACAAACAGTTTCTCTTTCAAAAGATTCCTACAGCTTAACAAGTGGTTGGTGTAGAAGAGAAAAAGGAAAGGCATACCAACATCCCCATAAGCAATGGGGGCATTTGTTGACAGAGATTATGTAGGAAGGCCTTGATCCAGTAGGCTAATTTCAAGTTATATGTTTGTCAAGAGAACAGCAGATTTCTGATTTATGCTTGAGAATTTCTGAGGCTGAGAATGGACACTCCTTGGTATATACTTGTCCAGCATTTTGCACGGTGTGATAATTATTTGATTTCAGAATTATATAGGGCTGTTGTAATAACTATGTTTAAAAAAAACTAGTGATTTGCTGAAAGACGTAACTTGTTGGATGCAGCTGTAAGCATCTCATGTAAAACAAATTGCTGCTTGTCTGGACACCAGTAGAGTATAGCTTTAAACTCCACTGAAGTGGCAAAGTGGCAGAGATTTGGCCAGAGGTTGGTCAATGCATCACTTTGATATTTAAAATATAAAACTTACCCGGAGAAATATTCTGTGGCTTGCTGTTTTCTACCTGTGGGTGTCTCTGTCTGACTTTTAGTATAGTGATTATGTTACAGGGCTGGCCAGAGCTAACATAAAGAGAGAATAAAAATGACACTCCACCTCTTTGGTTTCAGGGAAACCATGGCACCTCCCATCAGTAAGACTACCTCTCATTGTTCAGCTTATTTGCTCATCTGCTTCGTACTTCATAAAACTAGTACATTTCTATTTTTAATTATTTACTACAGCAGCAAATTATGAACATTGGCATTTGAGCAGTTATATTATGACTTGTGTGGCTGATGATGGTTTTTGCAGCTGAGCACCAGTTGGCAGATGCAGTTTTCTACAATGTTGAGCCCTTAAGTGAGGATTTGATGATGTGACAGGACATGTGTTAGGAGATGTCATCATCTGTTAAAAGTTTATGAGGTACATTCTTATTCCCTGTGAACAGTATGTATTCTTTGTTCCATTGCATTCCAGTTATTCTTGCTGATTTAAGGCTGATTAAGTTGGGATTTTGTCTACCTCCAAGCATTTATATTTCATTCATTTCTCCCAGGTCAATCCAGAGGGCAAGGATGCCCAGATAAATGCTGTGACACAGGTGCAACTGGTTAAAAAAGAATTAAAGCCCCTCGTGACTTTAGAAGGGGGAGAATGTGATTTCCAAGTGCAAAAATCAAAATAGATCCACACTAGAGGATCAAATTTTGACATTTCTGATAGCACTGCCAATGACAGAAAGTTGTCAGAGAGGCCACATTAACCTTGTACACTTCTCTGGAAAGGGCTCAGAGGCTTTTTATTGCTCACTCTCTGCTTGTCCAGTCATTAAACAAAAAAACTTTGTCGCCATTAGCATTCCCAAATTCACTCATAAATATGCTTTTGTCTGCCTGTATTAACGTGTGTCTCTCATGACCTCCAGTTGTCCTCTCCTTTCACTCCCTTGTTGTCGTAAGACCTCTCAAGTCCATTTTCATACTGCTTTCTAGAGAGTGTGGAATAGAAACCCCCTTTGTAGTGCATAAGTCTTCCTTCATCAGCCACCAGATATGGTTATTTAGAAGAGATGTATTCTCCATTGTCACCCACATGAAGCTCTCCTGGGAACAAGTGTCCCCTATGAGAGAGGGAGACCTGAAGTTAAATCTGAGATTTCTACATAATATAGGGAAGTGTCTTTAAGCTAAAAATGTTGTACTTAACTGAAGCATTTCCACTTTTTCCAGAAGTTGATTTTGTTGTAAGTCTGTTCAGGACAGCCACCCATTAAAAATCCATTCTTACAATTTTATTCATATATTTTGTTTGTTTTCTTGCTTATTTTTAGGCTTCATGCATACAAAGCCCTGTCACCTGATACTCCTGTCACCACAAATTCCTGAATCTACCTGATAATCTATTTATCTGTTTGTTTTCTGAGGTTTTATAAAAACTAGGTTGTTTTGTTTGTACTTTTTTTCCCAAGAAATGAAATTATTTTGAACATTTTGTGCTGAAATCTGACCTTCAAAGACAATATTAAATAGATTAGCTTTTGGGGCTTTATTCCAGTCGCTTTCCTCTTGGTCAAAACGTTTAAATATTGGTCCTCCCAGCATATTTTTATCTAGTCTCCCAGGAGGCATTCCAGTAGATGGACCAGTCTAGTACAGAAGTCAACAGACAGACAGTCTGGCTCCAGTTTAGTGCCCTTCATACTAACGTAACCAAAGTAATTTGTATTTTGGTATACAGAAGTGCTGTAGCTGGTCTTGCTTCTTTTGCACGCTAATGATATCTGGCTAAAATCATGCCTCTGAGGGCCAAAGAGTTGTTCTTTATTCTGCAAATCATCTGGGAAAAGCTTCCAGGGTTGTTTCTTTTTTTAATTGTTTCCTTTTTTGTATATGCTTGTGCAGATAGCACAGAATACCATTCTGGCAGAAGTTCAGTCTGCCTCTTACTCAGTTTCTCAATTTGCTGTGCTCAAATCTGTATCAGCTGCACATGTTTCTTGCTTTCTTTTCAACACTCAGGTTTTTGTGCCACTTGAATCAGTCTGCAACTTGGGCTTCAAATTGAAAGACAGTATAATGATGATTGGGATGTTCCTCCACATTATGCAAACATAAAACCACAAGACCCTGACAAATCTGCTTCCTCTATTTTTGTATGTAAAGGAATGAACTTCACATGGCAAGAGCTGGAACATGATGTTAAATTCTTGTTAAACAGTTGCAGTGCAAGTTTTGGCCAATTTATTAAAGGAAGAATTGTTCATGTCTTAAGAATTCAATCCCAGTGACTCTTATGAGAACTTGTTATAGGGAGATCCCAGACTGATTCATGCTAAGCTGAAATGAATTCGCTTTGCTTTATTTTATTTTACATATAGTACCTAGCAATATCATTCACATGCCTTTGTCAAAACAGGAACATAGGAAATCTCATTTTAACATAGTTGGTTACAAAAACACTACTAATAAGAAAATCATAAAAGCTTTGTCACATTTATGTCTTTCAACTATACTAGGCAAGGCAGGAAATTGTGATACGTAGTTGGTAGTTTCTGTAAAAATAAATTGGATTATAATGGAATACGTTATAGCAAATTTCCGCATTTAAATCTGCTTCTACCCAGGAAGGGGAAAAAAGAGGCAGAGAATCAAAAGTCTGAGATTCCAGTCTTGGAAGCACTCCAGTGAATAACTTAACTCACATAAATAATAATGAGTTACCACCTGTGCATAAAGTTATGCACATGCCTTAATATTTGTAGAACTGAGGTAAGAAGCATATTGCAAATACTCTATTATATTATACCTAGGAAGAAAAATCTATAATTTACTGTGCACTGAAAAAACCCACGAGAGAAAGGAGAGAGAAACACATGTTTATATGTGATGACATTTTGATAAAAGCATTATGACTTGATGAGGAATCGCAGGAGTCCAGAGTATTTTGATGATTTGTGTTCTAAGTATCTTACATGAGTTTTTGCAAATCTGTTAACTTGTGTTCCTTTATCATCCCCTTGGAAAACTGACCTTGGCATTTGTGGCTGCCTTCAGCCACGTGACTTTCAGATCCACTGAACATGACTGCAGAAGACGTAGGGGATGAAGTTATGTTACTAGACACTGCATTTGCTTTTACTTCTGAAAGGTAGTCTAGACCAGTTCAAGGGTCAACATAAAAATATTTCCTTTCATTGGCAGAGAATTGGGTCTAACTTTAGATCATTACAATTTCTTGTACACTGTTCTCCCCTTCAAGTCTGACTTTTTCATGAGCAAGGGTCAAAATATGTCTATGTTTCAGATTTTACCATTAATTTTGAAATACTTGAGGGCAGAAGCCATCTTTTATTCTGTCATTACGAAGCCCTGGAGTAGCAGACGTCTGATCCTGATTGGGAAGCCTTTGATCCTAATACTAGCAAATGATCATTTAAGGTTTTTTGTGATTTTGTAGCCAGATGCTGGTAAACATTAAGAGTTTTAATCTCAAGGTATTTAAGAAGGGATTTCTAAAACTTGCTAGTGTCAGCATTTTAAATGATGAAATACAGATTTTTATTCTTATTATACTGAGAAGAGGATCACATGTATTTTAAAAGTCCATTGCCGTATGCTCCCATTTTAAGCGTAAAAAAGTTAACTGAATGCACAAGCTCAGGCAGATGATTAAGGCAATGGTAAAACTAGTTACCAGGTGTCAGTTAAGCATCAGGAACCGTCCGTGTGCATTCTCAGTAAGGTAATGCAGATTAGCTTAAACTCTTTTCTAGCAAGACTAGCAAAATTAAATTAATCATCTCACATTTACTGGACACTAAGTCCTCTCAGACAAACCGTTACTGCAGATTGGTGGATTTGTGGTATCTTGTTGAGGTAGAGTGATTTAATAGTGTGAAAGCTGACCTATGACAGATACAACATTTTGAATGAATGTCATCCAGGGACAGGAATCCTATAGTTCTTCAGAAACGAAGGGATGATCTGTAGCAAACAAGCAAACTCACATATGCTTTCCCTTTCCCATTCCCATGGACCACCTAAAGAATTGTGCCATAGATTGTAGACATGCTGAAGAACACTTAGAAGAACACTTACAGGCACTTTGTTGAATGAATACCTGCAATAAAATCATAAAGGAGAGCCCAGAAATTCATCAGAGTGCCTATATGGAAGAAGTGTAAATACTGAGACAGAGAAGGACCAAGTGCAGGGTTTGAAGATACATACTGGAGTGGCAGAAAGTGTGGAGAAGAAGTGATACAGGCCTAAGCATAGGCAAGGCAGTGGTGATTTATCCAAAGTGAAACTCAGTTTGGGGGAATGGGCATAGGTTCAGACTACCTTTTGTATTTTTATAAAGCAGAGA
Organism: Falco naumanni; assembly: GCF_017639655.2. Taxonomy (NCBI): domain Eukaryota; kingdom Metazoa; phylum Chordata; class Aves; order Falconiformes; family Falconidae; genus Falco; species Falco naumanni. Next base: position 54,144,289 of record NC_054059.1, on the reverse strand, counting down.
CATTAGAAATTAAAAAGGCCTCTGAAACCACACCTTCCTATCACGGTGTAGGATAATTGCTCACAGAGTAATAATTTGTTAGAGATAACTACCTTTCCTAGTCCTGTTTAGCATGACCTTGGTGAGAACTTCTGTGTGCCCAAAAATTAGGAAAAAGAGCCAAGAGATCAGTGGAATTGTGCAGTGGACTGGGTGTCACATGAAGTAACCTCATTCCTACCTCTGCTGCTGACTCAAGACATTCAGTCAGAAAAATCAGTTATTGCTCCATGGCTGCTTTTTTCTGCTCACAAATTGACAGGCAAGATATTCACGTATTTTTATAAAACGCTCAGGGATGAAAAAATTAGTGCATTCTTACAATAATAAATATTGAGTTTCTTATATTACATTTTGTGAGAAGATCGTTCCCTGTTTACAGCCGCCTTTATGCAGGTTTTCATACAGCCACCAGGTTTTCCCCTCAATTTAGCCAGGTTACAAATTCCTTGACTTCCAAAAAAATTGATGTTTCAACTTCCTCAGCTCCCCAGATGTTCTCACACAAGTCCAGCAGTCTCCTCTTGTAGCCTTATATTAAAATAGCTTAATACTGAAAGGATTTTAGAGAAATTTTCTTGCAGTGTTAATTTCTCAAAATATTTTGCATACAGCAGTTTTAAAAGTAATTTTGATATAACTTAAAGGTATTTAAGTAGTTAACCTTGTTTTCTCTGTTCAAAGGATCCACCAATGGCAGTGACCCTTGGATTGCGAATGGAAGAAATGATTTTTAATCTTGCTGACACACATTTATTTTTTAATGATTTAGAGGTAAGAATCAAAAGAACGTAAACACTGTTACTCCTGGGTTTTTAACACAGTGGTTTTGCTGTGCCTTAGTGTTTGTTATGTGTGACATTTTCCACCTACCTAGACTTTGGGTTTGTCATACTGTAATCAGAGAGAGGTTAGCCAGGTGACAGTGACTTCCTGTGGGACCAGAGTCCGTCCATGAAACTGGGTGAGACAGAGAATCTGCAAACTACACTTTCTTGTTTTTGTCCTATGGCTGTCTTTTCAGTTTCCATGGATTTAGAGCTGTCTGCAGTCATTTCCAGGCGGGACATATGTGCCACCTATTCATTCTCTTGAAGTTCTCTACGTTCACTTTCAGTGGGTGCTGTCATCTCACCACAAGGGACTGTGTTCTTCTCTTCACATACCTGAGTAGCCTTTTGGCCACAGGCCCCCCTTTCTTGCTCAAAGGTAGAATATTCTTCATTTTCCTCATTGAAGACTGCAGCATCAGAGAGCTGGGACTATGGCAGCTGTACACATCAGTGATGCCTCTTCCTGAGACAACCAGGTGACCACATGTTTCGTCACGATGTACCCAGGGTATGCAATTTGTCATGCAGTCAGAAAAGGGAGAGACCTCTTTCTAGAGAGTGACTATTGTGGATTGCTCACCTGTCAGGGGGACACAGGTGGAGTGCCACAGGAACAGCAGTCTGGGAATCAGGCTTATCAGCTGGGCTTCACAGACTTCTTGTTTCACTCTGAGAGTCCAAATGTGTTAATATGGAAAGTGAGTCTTACAACCATGTGTGTCAAGAGACAGGCAGTGAAAAACAGTTCTCAAATTAAACTGTAGGCTTTTCAGATCTTCCCCTAGTCTAAATCAGTTGTGTTCTTCCTCCCTAATGGCATCTGGAAGACACTGAGGGTTTTTTTTGTTTAAAATCCAATAGAAAGTTCTCTGGTGAGTGAATAGAAAAAATGAGGGTAAGTGAGATTTTTCCATTCAATGGGACATTGATTTTCCTAGTGTGCACTTCTTTTGTTCCTTTGTCGACTGTAGGCAATAAGAAAAGCTGAAGGTACCAGGCTGCGGTTGTCTTTGTCATCCCTTGCAGACCTCGTTTATTCTTAGCTCTTTTTAAGTCAACAGACTGGGATGTACTTCACCCTGTACCTGAGCTGCACTTCCTCCTTCCAGCAGCAGAAACAAAAGAAAGTAAAGCTCTGGACATGCCTTTGCCAGTCGGAGTTTTATTGCAGTCCTAGAGAATCATCACTTGACAATGCAAGTGCGTTTGGTGAATGTTCTCCTTCTGGTGCCCCATGCCAGGAATAGAGTCCAAATCAATTTTACAAAGCATTGCTTGAATTTCTTTTTAGCAGACCTTTGTCCCTGTGTGTTCAGATTTCACATGGCACCCAATGAACTTTAAGCCTTTCGGTAGCATATGCCCAGAGTTCTTCCATCTTGTGCTGAGTTCAAGTGGAAGAGTTCAGCAAAATGGAGCTTTACCCTCTTTCTATACCTCTTTATTTTTGCTTATGGCCGTTGAAGCTTCATTCCTTTCTCTTATTATTTATTTTCTTTGTAGATCTCAGGTTCAGCTTTCGTAGGTGGATCATCACATTTTGTATATTCTTCATAGAATGGTTTTAATATCCTGTCCAAGAATTCATACTCCAGCTTATTCCAGCTTGAACGGTATCCAAACAGTTTTCAGTTTTAGATAAATCAAAAAATACTACTTGGGGACTTTCTTGGAGAATCTCGTAACTCAATCAATTTGATTTGATTAAAACAAATTTCTGTATGCAGCTAAGAATCTTCTAACCAATTCATCATTGTTTCACAACCAACTTTCTTATAAGATTACCAAAATTCCAGACTTCTTGTTCTCAAATGAGCTGGATGCACACATTCTGGCATATGCAAGAAGACAACAATTTTGTATCTTCTTGGCAAATAAGATACAGTTGCATGGCATCCTGTGCCTTTAATATGCAAATGAATAAATCTGTCTGTTTAAAGATGTTTGCAGAGCACATGGCCGTTACTGAATATTACAGAGCATCTGCATGATGACTGTGTAATGAATTACAAGAATTCCCCAGTTCTGACTTGGGGTGTTTCTCATCTCCATATCTCTCTCTCGTTGTCTTCCTCTCTCCATCCTCCCCCAGGAGAGGGGAAGCGAGTGCTGAGCTGCTGATGGTCATGGCTACACAAGACACAAGACCTTCAGTTCTTACTGGAGGAAGTGAAATAGAACTTTATTCACTAGACAGATTACTTATCCTTTCATCTCACATTTTTAGTGCTGAGTCATGAACCTATATTCCTGTGATACTGGCTCCAGTCAGTACGTTCCCTAAGCTTTCTTTCCCCCCCGCCGTTTTTCTTGGTTGCAAACATGGCATACCAGGGTATAGTAATAATAACCAAGTTACTGAAGTTATCACATACAAAAATAAAGTTTTCCTTCCTCTATGCAAATCTGTCTCACTACAATGACTGCTGATGCAGAAATTCCAATCTGCTGAGACATTCCCTGCTGACCCAGTAACCCATGTTCTAATCAGCCAAGCTGCACTTTTATTTCAGGCTAGGCTGTTCTCCAGCTATTTCATTCTCAGTGTATAAATTTTAGTTAGCTTGAGAAGTATCGCTTGGGAGGGCAGTTGGTGTTTTGCCATGAAAATAGGAGTCTGGTGCTCTAGAAAGTTCATGTGCCTAAACAATGCTTAGAGATAGGACACAATTCTGTAATGATATCCAGACTAATGCATTCTTTTCTCAACCAGATAAGGGATAAAATGAAGTTTTTCTCACTATCTCAGGGTTAATTTAAAGACAGCTTTTAGAAATGTTGGTAGGGCATACTATGCATGCAAAACCTCCAATTTCTACAAAGTGCAAGCGGAAATTTGGGTATGAATCTTCCAACTCCATTATCCCCCTCCACTCTCAGGACAAACTGAATTACATTTCCATTTGAATGATAATCCTGCCATATTTTAAACAAGATTTTGTCATTGTTTTTTTCTCAGAAATAGAAATAAGAAATAAAAAATAAGAATTAGGTAAGTCTCAATTTGGGAGGCAGGTCAAACTAGTTTTAACAGAGACTGAAGCATATACATGAAAAGGGGTGTTCTGCGTACCCTGAGAAAGCATAGTGCTGAATATCCCCTCAGTAATAACATTTTTTTGTTCAGTGTGGTGAATCACTGTTTTTACTGGATAATGGAATTACTGTCCATTCCAGGAGGATAATTTGTATGGATGATTTGTTGATTCTATACTCTCAAATTTTCAGGCTCTAAAAATTGCTGCAAAGAATTGACTGCACTCAGATATAATTTAAATTAGTATTGCTTCAAGCAACAGCCAGTTACTGTACTTAGATTCCTTTCCTGTATTCTCACTAAAAGGAAATATATTTTATCTTTCTTAGTTTTGACCTTGCACTGACAGTAAGCCACTGTGATTTGAGTGTAACCAGTACTGGAGCTGATGTGAAAATTATTTCACCTTAACATTTAAAGTGACAGAGAGCTTGCTTGCTTTCCTTCCTCCCCACAACTGCTTGGTATCTTCTGCAAACCAAATACCAGATGTAGTGTTGTGCCACCAGTTTCCCATTTCCTATGAGAAAAGTAAGGAATTATCTCAAATCTGCTCAAGCCATCTGCTTTTTCTCTTTTTCTGGAAAGTTATTTTCATACCATGTAAGTGAATTTGTAAAATGTAAACTTTTTAGTTGTAGATAAGTAAACAAGAAAAAAAAAGTAAAGCAAGGAGTCATGAGCATGAGTTTGTTGTTGGTCAGCAAATGCGCATGGCGGGTGTGTTGAAGAGGTGAGTGATAGATCTGAGAGGGGAAGAGAAAGGGGGAAAGCTGGAGAGTGCTGTTGGGTTTGAGCCCTGTACAAGCTTAACAACTTCCTTGCAGGGACAGGTGGCAAGTAATCAGAAAACTGCATGTTTCCCTCATCTCCTGTTCCTGGACTCAGAGAACAGTGAGAGAAAAAAAAATAAAAGTAAACAGCTGAGCCTTTGCCACCCACTCATATTTAACTTAATAATGAAATTATCAGCAGAACAGTTATCTGGAATTTTCAAGGCTGGAACAATGTAGCTGAAAGGCTTAACAAAACCCAGACAGCAGTAGACACTCCTTCTTATCCATCAGGGCTTCTGCATGCCCTCAATTTAATTAGTACACTTTCAAATCCACAGGACTGATTTTTGAACTGTTAGAATTATCTTATGCTTTGACCAGTTCCAGGGAAATCTGTGAAGGTAGTTAGGAAGCCAGATATTGCTCAGATATTGCAAAATATAGAGTTAGAATTTGTCCCAGTGGGGCTTTTTCTCTGATTTTTGAGTTCCTGTCCTATACTGAGTGGAGTATAGCTGCATTTTTTTTCTGGAGTGTAAATAATAAATAAGGGTAAAGCAAGGAATTGTTTATTTCAGCTGCCACTTCTCCTTTTTCTTTCTCTTTTCATTCACTATTTACATCCAAAAGCAGCTTCTTTAAAGTACTCTACAGCTCAAGATAATCTCCTCAGACAGACGAAAAAATTGTGTTTCTCTGGTGGGGAGAAGAATGCTTCATTTCTGGTCCTTGAACACAGCTCTTTCATGCCTGTCTTAATGGATTAAGCTAGATGAGTAGAGTTTGGCCACTCGTTCTTTTAGTCTTGATCCAAAATTGTAAATTATGACTGCCTGTATGCTGCGAAGAAATTACGTATTTGAAAATGAAATGATATATTTATTTTATAGAAAAATGGTTTATTTTTTTTTAACAACTTGCTTCATGTGGGTAAAAATCTGTTAAGTTTTCATTCAGTGGAAAGCAAACAAAACAAAAAGAAGAAACGGTCATTCCCCAAATGCACACTTCAGGAACTTGTGTCATACACATTTGCAAATCACTCCTGTGTTCAGATTTATCCTGTCTCTGGACAACTTAGCACTGGTACGAGACTGAGACTGGAAATTTAGAACTGTGTACTCCTGTATGTCACAGAGAGTCTGAATTAAGTGCTGCCTGTCAGCAACTTTAGTTGACATAGATTAGTCGGGCAGCTTTTCAACTGAGGCACAGAAGTGGACATATTGAAAGCTCAGCCTCATTTTGTCTTAGTGGTGAGGTTAAATTATGGGAAAACATTAGTTGGGGAGTAATTTTTAAATACATCCTTTAACTTTTCCATAAATTATATTACGCTAACAACAGCTATTTTAAATATTTAAAAGTTACTTACATACAGGAAGGTAGAATGTCTGGACACCAAATGTCAAGTGCATCCTTGGGTTAATTCTAACAGCTACAGAAAACAGTAATACAATGCCTGTTAATATTTACTGTTGCGTGGTGGTTTGACATTTATTTGTGCTTCCCCCACATTTTCATACCTTTCTGCCGTAACCACTGGGCAGAAAGGGATATTTGATAGCGATCCAATTGTAAAACCAGCTTGGAGGGGAGTTCAGTTTTCCAGTGTATCTCAGTTCCCTGGAATTACTTCCATCCCTTCCAAACCCAGAAAATAATTAAGTTCTCCAGGACTGCTTGATTATCTATGATTTTCCAGCCAAAGACATTGGAGAAATCAATAAAGGAATCTGATAAACATCCAAACTCCTAGAAACTTAATAGAAATTATATGCCTGTTGAGGTCCATCATCACTAGCTTTTAGGAAGTAGGGAAACAAGGTTTAGGTGATTTTGAAACATTGGTATGCTAGGGAGACTATAAATGAGGCTTGCAATTGTTGGGGTTTTTTTTTTAGTTAAAATTATTTTAATCTAAAGTCACACTAAAATTCCATACCGCTTTTTAAAAGGCCTATTTTAACTAATACATCATACAGTGTAGGAGTTGAAGGTTGTATTATTTTGTAGGGTGATAGGAAGCTATAGGTGTACGTATTCTGCCATCTTCTGGTGCAGTTAGTGGCCTGCACCGATCTTTTCTTAACATCTATACTAGGCATATAATGAGCATACTCTCTTATAATTTATCATTTCTATTTTTTTTTCAACAGGAGTGTGATCAAGTTCATATAGATGATGTTTCTTCTGATGATAATGGACAAGATCTAAGGTAAGATACAGCATTTGTTTCATTTATTTTTTTCTTCAAAGATTAAATTGAGCACTTACAGGAATACATTGTATTTATTTTTACTGTATTTTGGGTGTTTGCAGTACCTACAGTTTTGCAACTGATGGCTTCCATGCAGCTGCAAGTAGTGCAAACCTTTGTCTGCCAACAGGTGTAAGAGGAGGGGTTGACTGGATGAGGAAGCTGGCTTTCCGTTACAGAAGAGTAAAAGAGTTGTATAATACTTACAAGAACAACATAGGAGGTGAGTTTAATTGTCAAAATCAATTTAGAATGCTGATCAGGTTAAATTGCATGGCGATGAACTCCCATCAAGGGAATGTGCCTCGGAAGCCACAGAATGAATGGGAAGTGGTGTAACTAGACTGTGGGCTATTGAAAGCTACTGACTGTAACAGCAGAGACAATACTGTGCTGTTGTGCAGAACCAGAGATGGGGAAACTGAGCAGGCTTCCATTTAGCTTCCACAGAGCCCATTTTCCTCCTTCAGACCCAGCTCAGCTATACTCACTGATTGGCTGAGTCACTTATTCTACCTAAAAGATGCTGTTATTCTAGAAAAGAGTTTGAATAGTTTCCACAGCCCAAATTAGTTGTGGCTGACCTTTTCCACCCTACATTTTCATTATTCGGTTCATAACAGCACACCGTCTGCTAAACTCCCTGCTGGGTACCTGCTAGTCTGGTTTCACCGGTGGATGCAAGAAAACTCTAGCACTGCCATGCCACTAGCCCCTTTTGTTGACCGTGTAGCTTACACAGTTAATTACATTAGCAAGAAATCTGAGTCTTATCTGGGCTGAGAGCTTTCCTGTTTTCATTCATAGACACACTCATGTCTGTGCTAGCAGGCTTGTTGGAAATCAAGCAACAGAACTGAAAGAATATGTTCTGTAGAGCCCTGTGTGACTTGCAGGGACTGGAAGAACAAGGAATATTTACAAGTCTTCAGGTATTGCTCCAGCCACAGTTGAAGATAAGATGAGGCCAACCCAACCAGGAAGGGGCCCAAGTGAAGACTTTCCCATTCTATAGCATGGGCTTTTTCAGCTCATCTGAAATTTACTTCAAAGGAACCTGAAACTTAAAGTAAACTCACCTTCAGCAAAACCAGGCAGTCTGGTGTTCTTTTAACACTTCCTGCAGTCTCTCAGACATGAGGAACAGTACAACTAATATGGACAGTGAATTATTCATTACCTTAATCATTTTCTAAATTATGTAAATCTGCAATATATGTTTTCACTCAGAGTAGTTCAGTCTTTACTTGTCATGGGAAGAAGCAGTAGGACCGAAGGCTGATAGCAGATGGTTGGCTTTCACTTGCCTTGCCTTGCCCTTCATTGGTGTCATGAATAGAGTTTTTATGTATTAATAATGCTTCAAACAGTATTATCCAAAAGTTTACTGGGTTTTCTTATGTGCCTTAATTCATCTAAGGTTCTAAAGCTGTTGCATTTCATAAAACCTTTAACCCTAGTAAGAGCTTAAGTCCAATAGCACAGCATAGGGAAACACACTAAAAGGAACATTGCAAAGGCAGAGTGCAGATATCTGGTGACTTGTATTAAGGCTTTTATTCTCTCCCACAAATACTGTTTCTGAAATATATTCCATCCTTAGCGTGCAAGTTCCTTCATTCATCCTGTACCTCTTAACTTTTATAAAAATCTTTTTATCACATATGCATGTATTCCAAAATAGCTGTGAGAAGGCAACAGAAGGCTAGATCAAACTAGCCTTTTTAAAGTATTTTTAGTTGCTTCATTTAAAATTTTTGAAGACAGTCATCACCACTGCGTGGGAACGTACGCTGTGGGACAAGAGGGATACTAAAGGTCATGAAGCTTGCTTCCTTGCTCTTCCAGGACCAAATCTAAATTCAGGTTATTTAATTCCAAAGAACTCATGTCTCAACATTCAATAGGCAGGGTATTTTTTCAAACCTGACCATGCATACCCAAAAGTGAATTTTAAGGTGCTTTTAAGGGACTAACTGAGATATGAGAATGTAAGATGTACAGCCATTACAGGGCTGTAAACGCTGTAAAAAGAGCTGTCATTACTAACTACAAGGATGTGAAGAGCAAGCCATCAGCAAGCAAATGTATTTCCATATGTGTAACCTGAAGTTCATCTGTATACAGAGTCATAAGTAGGGCAGTTTTAAACACACACAGGTACTGCAAAGGCAAGTTTATTCTGAAGTCTCTTGATTTGTGAGTGTTTCTGCCTATGTTCCCGATGGCATGGATCTACTTGTCACTGCCTCTGGTAATTAAAGAGGAAGATGTATGTGAGCAGTTGGTTTTAAAAAAAAAAAAGTGTTTCTGAAAGGTATGCTTTGAAACATAGTAATCAGACAACTAATTATTGCTATCTGCAATATTCTCTGACATTGCTTGATATAGTGGAGTGCAAATAAAAACAAAGCACCATTTACTGAGCCTTGCCTTGTAGACAATAGATTTTCTCTTTGATGTTTTTTCAGGTTCTAGTAGAATTTAAAATAGAGTCAATGACCATAAAATCTATATATTCCAGCTAATACAGAACTTAATTTGTTTGGTTTTTTCTTTTCTTGCTTTTTTACATAAAAGGACTCCTAGGTCCTGCTAAAAGAGATGCATGGTTGCAATTAAGAGCAGAGATTGAAGCTCTGACAGACTCCTGGCTAACAAATGCACTTAAATCATTATCAATTATTAGTACAAGGTATGTATTCAAGTCTACTGTAAAAAAGTTTTTAGTTTTGGGCTTGTAATGGCTATTTTTTTGACATTTTAAGTTACAATAAATTAGTGTCTTTAAAGAACAGAATAGATCTAATATGACTTCCGAAAAGGAAAAATTCCATGCAAAGTGATTACATTTTCAGTGATTCTAGTATTTACTAAAGATAGTATGAAGTGTTTTCTAAAATGTGATAAATGTCCCTGTGTACATTGAAAGGGTATTGTAGAATTCTGAGCCAGCCTTCAATTTATTATCTTCTGGGCAGCATCCTCTGAACTCCACATCTCTCTCTTCTTTCCTTCGATGTTTCTGCCTATTCACAATGCCACTTAAATACTGTATAGATCCCAGAACACAAAAACATTTTCCTTCTGTCCTTCCAGACAAATCAGTATGCTTAAGTGTCTATCTAAGTTCTCAGAAGAGCAGAAATCTGTTTTAACTGAGTTAAAAGTCTGTGTTCCCAGTAATGAGACATAAAGTGTATTGTTCCTTTGAAATAATAAAACTGTGAACACTGCTCCTACTTAGCCAGCCATGCAATATATATCTTACCAGAAATCCTCAAAAATTCTCGTTGTAAACCATAAAAAAACCCAATGTTAGCCATCTTGCCTTCTGAACATGTCTGGGAAAAGACTCGGCATCAAGTGGAAAGAATTGGAAAGATGTGAAAAAATTATTTTAAATTTAACAACTTTTGCAACATGTTTCTCTCTTACTTATTGTTTATTTAAAAGTGTCTTAAACACTTCAAGATAAAGAAAAGTTAAAAAATTGTGTAAGCCATTGTGTTTACCGCTTTCCAAATTACTAGTCTTCAAAAAGACATTTCGTAATGAAGGCCAGTTGAGCATTGGTGGATGAGTCTGGAAAACTGTTACGAGTTACTTAGGACTGTTAAATACGTCCTTTGTCTTGTCTTCAAAGAGCTGCACAGCTTTAAATCTTCAGAAGCTCCCTGTGAGGCAGCTAAACATTACCTATAAGTTACTGACAGAAAATCAAGATATATTAAAGCAGAAATAGTAGCCTAAGGTCTTGCTTGGAATTTGTGGAAGAACCGGGAGAAAAAATCACAACTGTTTTCTCTCAGCTCCATCTTAAAACCATGGTCACACTCACGTTCCAGCCTGTCAGTACCTGAAGTAGCCTGGCTCTGAGTTTTCTGTTGTGTAACTGCTAGCACAACTCCATTCAAGTTTTCATCCTCACCATTCGCTTGCTAGCATATTAACACGATTTTTTTTCTCTCTCCCTCTTCTCAGAAACGTTCTTACTCTTGAAACATTAGTGGACTTGGCAGTGCTAGGTTAATGGCTCAACTTGATGATAAAGGTCTTTTCCAACCTAAACGATGCTATAATTCTATGAAGAAAGTAATGTCATTGTGCAGAAATGTGAATTGGCTTTTTATTCCCCCTCAAGACAGGAGTAACAAATGATGGGTTTGCGTTCTCCTCATTCTTTTCTTTGGCTGGTAGCTACTGCCAATTAATTGCCAGCATGAAAACAATGCTTCCAAAGCATTCAAATGCCTATTTTCGGGGGTAGCTGATAAACTTAATGTCTGTATTTTAGTTGACTTGTCTTCAAGGACCTGTTTTTTATAAACCAGTGTAGAATATTTCCTACAAATCCTCTGTATTTCTTTAAAGGACTTTGCCAAAAGTTTTATGTACATTTTTCTGGAAGTGATGGTGCTGAGCAGCACTGCTGTGTGAGTGAAAGTAAATGTTGAGGAATCCTGAATATGCTCCTCGCAGCTGGTTCACCTCATCAGCATTTGGGTAATGGTTTTAAGCTATTTAAACTTAAACTATTTCTCTTATTTTAGGAGTAACTGTGTAAATGTGTTGGTAACAACAACCCAGCTTATCCCAGCACTTGCAAAAGTTCTACTATACAGCTTAGGAGGAGCTTTTCCTATTGAAAATATTTACAGTGCAACCAAAATAGGTAAGAAATTTATTCTTTCATCCATTCTGACTACATTGCGTTACCAATATTTTTTTCCAGTAATGGATGGATTCCAAGAAACTTCCCTGACACTTGCAGTGTTAGTTATGAGATTTAGGCATTGCATATGTTCAGATGTGTTTATATCAATAAATTCTGAATTCACCTTATTTTCAGTGATGCCTGAAAGAATAAGGTCCTCATACTGATCAAAAGCCTCAGAAACTCCTAAGTACAGTGAAAACAAGGAATGTGCAGAAAATAATGAAGAAAAATGTTGTGTGAATTAAATCTAAGCAGAACTTCTGTTAAAATAGTCTCTGCTCTGACCTTCAGTTCTGTGTAAGCTAGGCTACCACTTCACAATCTTTTTCTGGAAGCGTAGTACATCAGTGATGGCAATGTTACCAACAGAAGCTGTGTTGATGGATGCCACAAGGGCACTTCCCTGTTCTATTGATAACTGTGTACCTCTTGTGTATTACTGTTTGGAAATCTGTGTTTTCTGGAAAAGGCAACCAAAATTTTCTTGTAAACCAAGAAAAGTTATTATTGCTGTGGAATGTGACAGCCTACAATGACTGATTATTTTGGCAGATTTCATGATTCACCAATTATTAATTAAGGAATGAGTCATTTCTATAACTATGACACCTTATATAACACAAAGTGTGACACTTCATTGACAAAAGCATTACAATAGGTTTCCTAAACTAATTTTGTAAGTGAAAAAACAATGCATATTCTAAGAGTGTCAGGAAAAACTATTACCTTGGTCATTCTTTAATTAGCTGTAGCTGTCCTCTAGACAGAAGTGCCTCAAATACTTTAAAAACTTAAGTCAAGGCACAAAGTATCCCAAATACCACAGGGTACTGAGCAGCCTCTGGAATGAATGTCGTCTGTCATACAGCCTGTACATGTTGGATTCGGTCACTGAGATTGCACTCGGACCAAAGGAAGGAGCATTAAGAAATAGTGCCAGCAGCACAGAAGGGGTGGTGAAGTGGAGCACAGTCTCTGGAGGCTCTGTCGAAGTAATTCTGCACCAGGAATTCCTTCTGAGAACAGTGTGGCTGCTGTTACACCCCTGTCAGGAGCACAGCAAAATCTGGGGTACAAGATCTCTCTCTGTTTTTCATGTCAGTGATCTCTGCACTGTGCTGAGCACAGGACTATAATTGCAGCTGTTGCTTGCATGCACTGAAATCTGGTCCTCACTCAACAGTTAATAGACACGATGCTTTTTCTAATCATAAGCCCTTTTTTGTGACCAGCTGAAAAAAAACAAGAGAGCAGTGAGAATCAGAGATCTAGAAATCATGAGCTTGTAAGAAGAGACTAAAAACCTGGGGCGGGGATAGACATAATAGCAAACAAGGTAAAAAACTATTGCAGAGAGGAAAGAAATAATCGTTCTCTGCATTGATGGGAAGTATAACAATAGGTGGTGATTTCTTTGCAATAGGGCATGTGCAGGTGGCATTTCAAAGAGAAACTTCCTAATGGAAATGTTTAATTAAAAATGGATATCGCTTGTGTAAACAGTGGAAACATCATACTATGGCGGTTTTAGGATGGATAGGACAAGCATTTGTTGTTAAAACTGAACCTGCAGTACAATGAGAAGATCAGTCTGATTTTGCTTGATCTCTTTCAATCCCGTTTATTGTTGTTACTGGCTTAGCCTGCTTGCTTCCACATTTCTCAAAAAGAGCCAAATGCTTCATGAAGTTCTCCCAGGAACCTGTTGTCTAAATTTGTTTTGCTTGTCCATTGTACTTTGAATAGTTTTTCCATTGCTACATCACTCATTGTTGCAAATATGTTAGAATTAAAATTTCTGCTTTTCCTGAAAAAATATTACTGCAATAGTAGGGAAATATTTGAACTCAATTATTCATTCACTGACCTATTCATTTTTGCAGTGCTGCTAATTATTGTAGTGACTTTCCTGTAACTGTTGAGGAAGAGATTTAGTTTTACCTGGCACAGCTTGGCATCACTAAGGGAATTAAGTACTTCTTACCAGTTTTGGCTCTAAATCCCAAGGCTTGGAAATTCTAAAAAGTAGTAGTAATAATGTCTTACCCCTGCAGTAATCCTTTGTAGGACTTTACCATTACTCACTTGATAGCTTGAATAAGTAGTGCATTGTTTTTCAGGCAAAGAGAGCTGTTTTGAACGTATAGTGTCCAGATTTGGCACTAACATAACTTATGTTGTGATTGGAGATGGACGAGATGAGGAACATGCAGCTAATCAGGTAACTTCACGCTGAACTCTTATCTCATTTATCTTCCAGGAAAAGAAAGTTGCTTTGAACGAATAATGCAAAGGTTTGGCAGAAAAGTAGTATATGTTGTAATTGGGGATGGTGTAGAAGAAGAACAGGCAGCAAAAAAGGTAACCTGTCTTCTGAAATGTTGGTGTGATACATAGCTACTAATGCAAGCCTTTCTGTTTGCATTTCTGTCAGTGTTGCACAATTGCAGAATGACAAATAATTTCAGTCCACAGATGCAAGGCAACAAGAGCATGATGAGATTAAAACTTAGAGTAAATTGAACCATTTGGATTATAGCATTTGCTTCAATGCAAAATTATTTTAAAAATAAATGAGAAATGCAGAAAAAATGTCTGACTAGCTTCAAGCAAATAAAAGATAAACAGAAGAGCTAGAAAGAGCTATGACACGATGGTTGAGTGGTGGTTTTCTTTAAATGGTGAAAGAGAAGTGTTACAGAGAGTGTGGAAAAACATCCAAAGGACTGTGCAATTTTTTACTAACATAGATGAAGATCTATAGTTTCCTGGAGTGAATATGGTGAACATATAATTTGCTTCAAGAAAGACATACCTGCAAAAGGAAAATGAACACAAAATAGAGATCATGCATCAAATCTGTGTTTCTAAAAATGAACTGTTTCCTTAATTAAATTTTCTTATGATAATAATTCAAGTCTAAATTTTACCAGATAAGTTTTCAATGTTCAGAAACAGCTCAGATTAGTAATTTGCACCATACTTCCCAGTATGACCTCTGAAAGTGTGCAGAAATTGAAAATTTTTGTCTCACAATGTGTGCACAGGACAAGTCATGTAAAATAACATTGTGCTAGGAGTACCAAAATTAAGTGCCCTTTTAGTGTTGTGGCTGGAGTGAAAACAAAATGATAATAACTAAAATGCTCATTCCAAATGGTTCTTTAATATAGGTACAGTGCTGGTGATGGGTCTTTTATAGTTTGTGCTAAACAAAGGTGGTTGGATTGTGTACTTTCCAGTTCAGCATGCTTTTTTCTTAACGTTGGCTGTATTGCATGGATGGAACAGAATTCCAAGAGTTGAATGAATATAGAACATTACAAATAGATCTGAACACAACATGAAAGTATGGGGGTTTTTCTATTCCGATGAATTGCTGAAGGAGAATATTGCTTATATATGCATCTTTCACAGATACTGATGCTTTCTGCAACACAAATAATCTTTTTCATAAACCAGAAATGTGTTATTTCCTTATCCAAAGAGATCTTTTTTTCCCCCCTAGATGGAGAAAAATGTAATTCAGATGTGTTTCAAAGTGTTGTGTGGGAAGCCTCTTTTAATGAAAGTCTTCTAGCTCTTAAAATGATCATTTGGTATTTTGCAATGTCTAATAACTAATAAGTGGAGCAGAAAGGGATTTTCTGTTAATGCTCCTTCGTATGAGTTTGCATGCTAACAATAAGCAAGTAGCCCTTACTAAATAACAGGCTCTTTCCAAAGGAAGTATTAAGAAAGACTACCTAGTTATTTTAGCTTCAGTTGAACTGTTAAACTCAGATCTATTTTGGTCTGATTTTTGTCAGTACTTTACTAGCAAAAATCAATCCAGAAACATAGTGGTGTAAAAGGTGTAAAATACGTGGTGGTAGTCTGACTAGCCTCGTGTGTCACATACCACCCTGTGTCACAGTGTTCATCTTTCCTGACCTTTTCCCCCCTCTAACAAACGCAGCACAACATGCCTTTCTGGAGGATATCCAGTCATTCGGACCTCTTGGCTCTCCATCAAGCACTGGAACTAGAGTATTTGTAACTGTGTTCTAAAGTTGGCGATCCTTTTTTTTTTTTTTTATATATGTATTTCAAGTACACTGAAGTTTTATGTGTGATTCAATGCCTCTGGCTTTACACATATGAATTGTCTTAAGAAGGGAAGAAATATTTGGAATTAAAAATTCCAAATTGAAGAATTCAGATTGCTGAATGGAGTTAAAACATTAGTGCTACGTAATGAAGCTCTATGGTCTTATATATGCAACATTTTTAAATGAATTAAAACTGTGGAGGTTGCTGGTACACACCAAGTGAGCCCTGACAGGAGAGAACAAAGGACTCGAACTGGCAAAGCACCAACATGCATTTTCCAGCCAACAAGGTGGTGTTCAACAACATTCCTCAAAATGGGATATATTCTCAGCACTGAGGTTTGAACCAGACTTTAGCCTACCTAACCCAGAAAATCTGAATTGGAATGCACTCAGACTGTATAATGACAATCCTGTCTAGACCTGTAATTTGTGTAAATTATTGATGAAAATAATTTACTGTGACTTTATTAGCAGCTGATTTTGGAAGTGGATGCAATTTTTCTTTCTTTTTTTGGGGGGCAGGGGAGGGAGAGGGTTATATAATGTCTCTTTTATAAGTTTGGCAAACAGAATGTGCATAATGATGTGTTGTGCCTTAAAGAGAAGACTGTGTTCGTGTGTTATAATGTAATTTTGGTTAAGAAGTATGTAGATAAACAAAAAAACCTTTGTGATAATTTTTGACATGACCAAATTTGAAATTCAAAGAAATCAAAGAGCAGGGCTGCACCAAAGCATTTAAGTATTTGTTGCAGTAAGAAAAAACAATAAAAGGAAAGTTTGTGTTTTTATTTGGATTCTGAATAATTCCACTGGTTGTTTGAGGAAAGTTAAGAGTATGTTGGGAGGTTGATACTGGGGACCGCTACCTTGAAAGCTAGAAAAAGTGTTTAACACCTTCAGCATCATTTCTTGACTCTCTGACAAGAGAACTAAGAGCCATATTCATGAATTGCTTAGTCCACTGAAAGCCATACAGTGAGTGCGTCTGCTGTGTTTAAAATAACAAATTTCCACCCAGCAGACAAAGTGTGCAGGTGGCATTACTGGAAGGTGAAAATGTGGAGTTTAGCCCAGATGGGGAATAAAACACAAGTTTGGTAGGAATGAAAAATTACTGAAGAATCTCTCACCAGACAGATGCACAAATGATGCTACATTTAGCATATTCAGGATCAACACAAGCTGCTGAAATTGCTGGCATGATGATGTTGGCCATTTCAGGAACACAGTCCACTTCAGTAAATAGAACAGTGTTTTGGTAGCTCTTCCATTCTGTTCCACATTTATGTGTCTTCTGGTTTGGGTCAACATGATTTTCTTTCACCCATTTTTGATTGCACAACAGTTATTACACAGGAACAACCCTAAATGTTTCTGAATCAAAAATTTCAGTAGCATCTGAAGAGAGGATAAGCAGGGAATTTTTATGAAGAAATGTTGAGAAATATATTACCTTAATTTTCATCACTTCTATTAAAAATTACGGTCCATACAGTGATAATTACCTTGCAAGTTTTGAACATGCTGCCTTTCAGCTTTGGAAAATGAGTAAGGTTCGTATTGCACACAGGGACCCTAGTGCTCCACGTGCAGCTTTGAGCACTCTGAACAACAGCAAGTGGTTCGTCTCTCATGACAGAAGATGGAAACTGCTTTTTGATTTTTAACACTGTACGTGGAGACACCTGAGGTTACCTGTGCTCTGACTGCATGAAGAGGTATGTGCAAGAGAAGATGTTAAGTGTAAACTCCAGGATGCCTACACAAGCACAGTAGCCAGCACTGAGGTCAAGATCTTCCCTCTCTGTGCTGTGAAGCCACCATATGTCTAGTACCAATTCATAATTTTGTTGATTTAAACCTTGTAGGTTATATGAAGGTTAGTTGGTAGGTGAAAGCCTGGAGCCACTAAAAGTCCAAGGCAAAACTCCTCTATAAATTCATTAAAATGGTATTTCTTTGCTGTGTTGGAACTGGGTATACAAGTCATCACACAACAAACTAATGGTAACTTGTTATCACTAGGCAGTTTGAAGCCATCACATGAGACTTGCCACATACGAATTCATTATACACTAGCTATTTGGGTGGTAGATTTGTGTGTCCAAAAAGTAAAAATTGCGCATACCTTCTTTATATTTACAGTACCTGTCTAGTCAAATTTGCCTTGGAAGTAAGTTTTTCAAAAAAAAGCTGTAGTACCAGCTTTTGGTAGTTTTTCAGGTGAGGAAAAATGTGTTTCTACTGGAATAGGAAAAAAGTTCAAACAAGGCCCTCTCAAGTTCCAGCATCATAACATTGCATAGAAGTCTCAATGTAAAAGCCTTAAACCAAAAAAATTGGTATGGTGAACTAGCTTATTTTTCTTTTTTTGTTGTTTTTTGGACAAGTCATAGTGTTATTTAAATGCATGAAGCAATATTATTTCTCAAGTTATTTGTTCAGCTTTTCAGTGTTCTTTTCCTAATCAAATGTAAGAACAAAGAATAGCCCAGCAACAACTGTTGGTTCTTGTAAAGGTTTGCAGTGCCTTCATTGGAGTTGTGCTTAGCTCTCTGTGGCAGGTATGGCTCAATTAATATACTGGACTTCTGGAGAGGAGATGGAGGCAAAAGGAGGGAAGTTTTACAGAACATGACAAAGTTCTGATTTTAACTTGGATTCTGTGTGCTGCCATAGCAGAAGTTAATTATAAAAATAAATAATCCAAGAAAACGTACATCCAAAGAAAATTCAAGAATGGAACTCAAAAGCCTTCGCAATACTAAAATTCTAAAACAAAATTTCAGAGCACAAATACTGTCTTGCTAAGCAAAAATTGATACATATCTTTAAATAAAAGTGTGTAAGATGCCTGCCTTGTAGAGAAAAATTACTGCAATACATTTTCCTGCATGAACAATACAGAGGAGAAAATAACCAAGGCAGAGACACAGTCACGCCAGACTGTTCCAGATGGGCCTAAGTAGATTAAACTGAAGGCTGGTCTTTTGACACTGAGTGCATTTTCAATCAACAGCATGTTAACCAGAAACTGCCTTCCCTTCAGCCTCTCAACAACCAGAATTGAGCACAATGTCATGTTTTCAAGTGTTTTGGGCAAAAGAAGTAGAGAATTTAATGCCTTTTGCTGGTACTCTAGCAGTTCTGTCAGTACAGAACTTGAACGTTCATTAGGCATTTGAGTAGTCAGCTAGCAGAATACAAATACTGTGTGATTGCAGTCACAAGATAGTATCTTAAATAGATATAACTGTGCAGTTCAGTATATCAGTAAAAGAGGACAGGAAAACCTAAAAATTATGCTTATTTTTTCATGCCTGTGGAGATTGTGCACAAAGATATAGGTGGCAGTTAGCTCCCAGTTCTGTTTTCATTAGACTCCGGTGTGAGCAGCAGTGGCTGCATCTAAAGCAGACGCAGAGTATGTTCCAGTGCAAGCACTGACAAGGGAGACGAGGCCAAATCAAAATCCTGTATACAAGCACACTTCATCTTGGGGCAGATGAAATCCTGCAGCCAGTTGGAATTGCAGAGTTTATGGAGAACATGGACTTGACCCATGATAGGAAGACTAGTCTTGGCTGTGAGGTTGTACCCATATCTAGGGTTTCGGTTCAAAAGTCATCTCTGCTTTACAGGATTGACACCAGGCATATGCTCTAAATGAATATGGTATTTAGTATCTCTGAAGAGGAGCTGAAGTGACAAGAGCCAAAATCCCAGCAATAGCAGCATTTTGGAGATATAATTGAAGCCAAGGGTCTCTGTCATGTATTAGCAGATTATAGTTTATTAGGGCCTACATAATTTAAGAAAATGTAAATTAAAATGAAAAGCTTGTAAAATTATGTACATCTTTACTATTTCTCAATAAATACACTTGGAAATGTCATTTTCTGCACTGTATGATGTTGTAAGATGCTTGGTTTGTGGTTGAAACCCTCCGTACACAATGTCTCTAGCAGGAACTGAGTGTGACCTTGGACTCTTTTTAAGTATGTCCACACTGCCTCTGTGGTTCGTGCCTGGAGCAACCCTGTGCCCGTGTGGTCTGGTTGACCTGCGTACAGTTTGCAGGGTGCAGCATCTAGAGGGAACCTCCCTCTGGTCTCCACCGAGCTTTCCTCACCAAGAACATGAGGTGCCTTGCCCCAGACATTAGGTGCCTTGCCCCAGGTGCAGCCTGAGCAATAACACCTTTGTTGTGGTGTCCGTGGGGCAAAAAACAGAACAAACTAATTTGATGGTCTAGACACATAATGTATTTGTTTAAATTCCCTTACCAATTTACTCACTAATGTTATGCTAATATGGACATGGGATGTTAGGAAAGAAACTGGGCTACTGAAGGGCAAGCAACCACTCCAGCTGAGACTCAGCCTCATGAAACTTTGTAAATGTCTTTGGGAGCAGGGCTTCATGTCTTAGTGAGGTGCTGACCTTGGTTTGAAGGCATCAGTCCACCCACAGTCTGCTTGCACAGGCTTTGAGGCAAAAGTGGGACTGCAGGACTATCAGCCCACTTAAGTGTGATAGTAGGATCTTGGGAACATAGCGAGTGGCAGAGCCTTGGTAACCACAGTGCTTCAGCCACAAGAGACAGCTTGTAAATAGTGGGGCTTTTTTTCCCCAGTAGTTGAAAGCATGTCTGTTACAAATATATGTTCTGTATGTACATCTGTCACTACTTCAATTTTAGGAACGAAAAGGAAAATATTTCAAAAATAGAGTGGACAAAATATAAAGAAGGCCCATCTACTGAGCAAACAGACCCATAGTAAACAGTAGTTTTAACACTGTGTCTCCCAGCTGGGTTTGGATGTGACTGTAGAGAAGAGGAACCACTTAGTACCATTTCAGGAGACTGAGATAAAAGGTAGTCAGAAAATTATTTTCCTCTCCATTAAAACTGCGGGAGATTTCAGAACTTTTCCCTTGTCACATCAGAATAAAAATGAGATATTGGGGGCTTTTATCTTAAAAGCTTTTGTCTGGGTTATAGCACATGACAATTCACAGTGCTGAACTGAACAATATTAACCTGAGAGCATTTACGGGTGGAGAAATAACTCTTCCTCATTTGGGTGCAAAAATAACCTCTTCTCATTATCTATTACCTATAGAAAATCCCCAAGGAAAACCAAGCAGAAATTCGAATGGATTTATGTATCTTTTCTGTTGGTTGCCAATATATTATCTCTAGGGGGATGCATGTTTAGGGTTGACTTCTTTGATCCATTATTTTTTTCCAAACAAATAATGGATTCAGAAACATTTTGCAAATGTTTATAAATTTGGGGGAATTGTTTCAGTCGCCAAAAGCCCAGGCAGCAGGAAGAATGCTGAGAAAGTCAAAACATCTCAATAGTCTGTTTTTGCATGTTAGTTTCTCTACAAATGTCAAGGCTTGGTTTTTCAGAAACTGAATCTCTTGACTTGAAAACACTAATAACAAAATCAAGAAGGTTTGGGTTTGGGTTTTTTTTTTTTCTGTTTGGGAAGGGAGAAAGGGAGAAAACACCAGAAAGTTTCACGAATTGATTTTTAAGAGGACTAGCAAAGAAAATCCTTTGCTGCACAAAGCACCATTTCTCAAATTTGCCAAATGAATTGGTCATCAAACATACATCTAAACATAAGTTACTAGAAATTCACATATGTACTGCAATAAACAAGAAGCAAGAGAGCAGAGGAGCATGAAGGACAGGATTTAAGTGAACTATATCTCATCAAGGAGTCAGGCTGAGAATGGAGGTTAATTGGACTTGATTTTTCTGCTGTGCTCTCACTGTCTGGGGGAATGAATTGCTGCAGAGGAGCAAGAAACATAAAGTGATTCATGTTTCCTATGCTACTATACAACCTACTGTGCCCTACCAGGAAGCACACACTTTTTCATCATGACAAAAAGCAACTGAAACTATTTGGAAACTATTAGAAATTGTTGACCCATTGAAACCAAACTATGTTTTGGGACTACGCACACCATCGTCAGTGAATGGAACATATCTAGTCCTGTTTAGAGAAAGGGTGAATCAGGAGCCCACCAGATTACCCAGCAAAACAGGAATCTGGTGGCTGTGGCTCTCCGCTGGCATATCAAGCTCCTGTTCTTTGCTTTCAGTTTGTGTGGATTAGGATCTTGGTTTCTAGCTTTCTGACTCAAAAGGGTCCTAGTGAGGTCTTATAGTGAAGAGGAATGCTTCTGAAATCAGGGGGGATGGGAAGGAAATGAAAGATAAGGGATGGGAAGAAGACATGAAGAACATATTCAATATTGAACTGCCTGGTGGCCACAACAGAGGCTGTGTAGCTACCTGGCCCCCACAGCCAGTCGAGAAAGGAAAGAGCTGAACCTGCCCAGGTCCCTTCTCAAGCTGGGCACTCACCCCACTTACCTGACCCCTCTCCTTGCACACCACAACTTTGCTTGCCACCATGCCAGTGGGAAAGGGCAATACCCCAACCCTGGGGTTAGCTCCCAGGGAGCAAGAACTGCAGCTGCCAGTGCTTTAGTAAATATCTCTGAGGTTTTTTTACACCCTCCTTAGACTAAGCTGGTTCTGAGTGAAACAGGGGTCCAAGCTGGGAGGAACCTATTCAGAGAGGAAAAAAACCCAACCCCTAATTTTGGCCCTCAAGAAGCCAAGAACTGTTCAGGGTATCCAAGCACTTGCTAGTGTTTTTATTTTACCTAAATGCTCACAGTGAATTTTCTTCTTTAGTTAAACTGCAGTTCCTTAAAAGCAGTTTATTTATAATGGAAAGGCTGACTCAACCTTCACTCTAATAACCAGGAAAACACAACAGTAAAATGAAACAACAAATCATTGCTTTGACAGTAATGAGGCGCTTGCTTAGACATTTATCTGTCCTTTTACAAGGCAGTAATTTTACGGTTGAAAAGCCTTGGTTTTAAACTTCACGTCCGGCAAGAAATTGCCAAGCCCTGGCCAAAATTGCCTCGTTTAGCAGATGGCAACATTGTACATAATTAATGCATTCATTTTCATTCTTAAAAACTGGTAAATGCAGCTTATTTGAATTTCCTCCTGAAAGCTAAATTTATTAGCTACAAAACATAGAGACAGTGCCAACTGTTTCAAGGAGGTTATATCCTGTGTATTCCCCATTTTCTAACTGTTTTCCACCAATATCACCTGGGCAGCTCTTCCCCTCTCTATAGGAAACTTCAGAGCAGGTGACAGCTTTCTCCTGTCCCTTTCATTCCTCCATATGTTTTCATGATAAAAATTTCTTTCTTTCACTTCCATTTAAAACGCAGAAAGGCTCCTATTTGTTTGCTGAAAATGACTTTAAATTCATCAGCTCTCCCTGACCTAATAAAGTGACATGTTTACAATGTTAAAGGAAATCAGGTGCTTTAATGTTAAATGAAAAAAAACATATTTATGTAGTGTTATAATAATACTGTTTGCCTGGCCTTTCTCAGTCTATTCATCACACAGCAGTCTCCCCACGAGATGCTGTGGAGCCTGTGTGCTGGAATGCCATGCAATAATAAGCCCAAATTCACCATAAATAATGTATGGCAGTGGCCTCCCCCCTTGCTGCTGGCTGCCACGGCACTGGGGCACATGTAGGGAAAAAGCCGGCCCCCAGGAACGTGGCAGTGAGGATGGAGTAAAGGAAACCCGCTGGCAGGTGGGTACCACTGCTACAGGCCCCTTGTGCTGCTCAGGCAAATCCCTTTCCTGCTACTGGTCCACCGCAGAAGTGCTGCTGGTCCCTTTCATGATGGTGGTCCCACTGCAAAGAGCTGGAAGCTGAAAACCACTGGTCTCTTCTTGCTGGGCTCCTGAGTCACAGCTGCTGATGCCCTCTTCATTTTGAAGGCTGGCCTCCACTGTTGCCACGGAAGTGGGGGCAGTGTGCACCAGTGGACTGTCACATTTTTTCTGGAATTCAGCCGTGCAGTTCCCAGCTCCATGTGCACTGCTATCCATTTTGTTACCCAAGTCCACAGTGTTAAACAGCATTACTGCCCCAAGTGAGAAGTGTCCACACTGCTTGAGATCCTTCCTTCAAAAGATAGAAACCTCTCCCATCCTGGGCAGTGGTGTAGGTGATGGGAACCTCCAGTTTGATGAGTTTCTTCTTGACAAAAAGTTTCTTAATCTCCTAATCTTATTTGTAAATTCAGTGGCCAGGTGTGCACCTCTTAGCAAAAAATCAGGAAGATTCAGTCATTTCCGTTAAAGTGGGTAACAGCAGAGTCCCTTCGGCAAGTAATGCTTGCCAGGCTATGGTTTATATGTGGTTTCCCAAGCCAGCTCCTACCTCACTTGCAGCTGGGCTGAACACACTGCACCCTGGATGTAACCCTACAAGAGAAATCCATTGTTTGCCTCTAACACGTCACTTGTTCCCACACTCTGAAATACATCATCAGCCAACACCATGTTCACAGAGGCCTGACCAGGGCAAGTCTAGACCTCTCCTGGCACATTTACTTACTGCTGGGTCTCAGCATGGCTATTTTCACAAATCCCACAGAAAAAAAAGCAGAGTAGGCAGGTAGAAGCTTAGTGGTTTGTATTTAACAACAGAATTTTTCCTTTCTTTTCTTTGTTTTTGTCTTAACTTGCCCTAACAAGGAAATCCTCCATTTTCCCAACAAGCTGAAGCCCACCATGGAGGTCCCCACCAAGAGATTTGGTGCTCTACTACTAAGCAAGCCTAGGGAGAGAACTTTAGGGAGAGAGGCACAGTTTGCTTCTTCCCTGCTGACTGGAAAAGCACCGTTGTTTTGTTCTAACAAGTAGATAACTGAGGCACTAAGTGATTTACGGTGGTACAGCATGGCAGGATATGAATCACATGTCCCACACTAACCTCATCTCTCTGCCCTTACCTGTTGCTAAATCCAGTACCTCTTCTTCTCTGGCCAAGGCCCCATGTGACTTCTTTTATCCTTGTCGAACGGTTTTATTCTGCTCCTTGTGTAAAGATTGGTGTAGGTTGACAATGAAAACATGTTTTTTAAGAGGAATCACTGAAGGAGATACTGAATTTCTATCTAGTAATTTGACCGCTTTTATAGAGTTAGGTAGAATATATATCTTCAGTTGGTAGCCATTTCTTGTCCCTACTCCTGCTGAACCACCATCAGACTCCACTCTGTGGCTTTATGCTGGAAAACACCTGGAGAGCATGTGGTCCTTTACTTCCTTCAGCTGCTTGTCGGCTGAATTTCAGTCTTCCTTGCAACTCCAGTGGTAGTCCTGAGCTTAAATATCTTTTCTTTCACCTGCAGATCTCAGAGCCAGCAGCTCCTGCATTCAAGCATGCAAAGCTACAGACACTTGACACTCAAACTGCCTGCTGGCATTAATAAAGGAATCTTGTCTCTGCTCTGAAGATTCTGCAATAGTGACCTCTGCAGTGATGCCATAGCAGTGATCTCTGTGGTGATACAGTAACAGCACAGAATGAAACATCTGGCTATAGAAAGCAGCCATTGGGCCTTGTAACAGCTCCTTTTAAATGGCTTTAAGAGGATGAGGTGTGTAAAAAAGTGGACATTGTTTTGACATATTTCTGAATTAAAAGGGGCTGAACCTCTTTATCTCTGGTAACCATTGATTTCAATATTGAGATGTATTACCAGAAAAAAAAAATTCATGATAAATCATCACATTATACTCATAACCTTGTAACTGTAAGGGGGTTTTTGTTATTAAACTTAATTTTTGACTCTCACAGTGGTAAATTGACAATCTCCATGATGCTTTTTTATATGGAGAGGCAATGTTTTCAGGGTTTTTACCACTGTGGATTTCAGGACCATGCAATGAATAGAAGCCGGAACTTTTGTCATGCTGTTGGGATTTATTAGAACAATCAGGAACTAAATAAATGTGTTGATATTTCCTTTGTTAAAAACAGCAAACTGAGTAACAGAGCATGCAGGCTCTGTAATGTGATCCTTGCTGATAAGCCTGTTTCTCCACGTCTGTACTTAATCCAGAGTCCCTCAGTGGTTTTCAGCGTGCAGATTGCTACCCAATGCAGAGCTTTTCTCATGATCCAGCTTACCTTTCCATGGCTGAGCACACATCTCCCCTTTCACAGCAGTTTACTGCTCTGTAACATCAATGCTTGGTTTCAAAAAGCCACATTCAGTCATGTATGTTTGGCTTTTTCAGTGTAATAAGGCTGCCCAAAGAAAAGAAGACTGCCTTGTTTTCTAAGACGTAAGCAGATGCTTATAGCACTATCGGCAGTCCCAAACCAATAGCTGTGGGAACAGCCGCTCGTTTTGCCTGCTTGCAGACATTTCTTCAAATAAACTGATCTTGCCTGCAAAAGACTCCTTCTGTTACTGCTCTTCAAAACACAGAAATCATTACAACAATTGTCCATTGAGAAAACTGTCTCTAATAAGGGACAAAGCCTAGCAATGAGATGAGTGAAAGGCCAGTTCAGTGGCTTAGAACCCATTGCAGCAATGTTGAGAGCTGCGCTCCCTCAGCAGCTCCTTGCAGTGTGCTGTGGCCCAGATGTTCAAAGCTTGTCCCACCTTGGGGATTTTCCTGTTTTGGGGCTCTCTGGGTGCTTTCACAAGTGGAAGTCATTTGGGTCTTTCTTCCAAAGTTATTCAGCAGAAGTTAGGTAGGTGCCATGTGATTTGTAAAAAGCCGTATCAGATCTAATTAGACCTACTGTCCATCAGGTCTAGCCTGTCTCTGACAGGGACCAGCAGCAGGTATTTCAAGGAAAAAGGAAAAACTTTCAGTAAAGATGAAGAGGTCGTGACCCATCTTGAACAAATTTCTTCTAGTCTTGCAGTGGCTACTGGTTTAAGAAAGCAAGCTGGCTACTTGTGTAACTTCCTACTCGCACTGATAGAATTGATGGTATTAATATTCATCACCTAACCCTAAATTTTTCTGAAACTTGTCATGCTCCTTCCCACAAAACTTCACTTGGCAGTCAAAATTACAGGTCAGGTATAATGTTTTGAAAACATATCTCTTTCTGTTATTTATTTGTTCTCTTGATTTTATGTGGTATTGCCCACACAATATTAAAGGGGAGGAGGAATTGTGGAAAATACAGAAAGTAAAGTAGCTAATCATTGACTACTTCGATCAATTGGACATGGCATGTTGAAAAAGGGTAGTCATTCCTGGAAATGGACACTGTATTTTTCCTGGCCGCTTCTTCCTACTCCCACCTTTCCTGAAGCAAATTATCTTCTACACTGTGTAGTGCATAGCTGTGCATTCAGCAAAGATGCCTGGGGCAGCTAAAACAACATTTAGATATTTCACTCTTTCTTGCCCCTTGCTGATGGAGTATCTCCGTTCATACAGTATTCTTATCATTTATTTTGTTGCTAATCCCTAACACACTTTTTACTCCATTTTGTAACTATTGTGCATTAAAAATTATCTTTCTCCTACTTAATTGTAAACAAGAACTTCCACTATTTTAGGATTATTGTTTTCCTTTTAAAAACAATGCTAACCATGTCTTTCTATTGATGTGTGTGCTAGCTGCCTCCAGTTAATAGACAACATCGGATCCAGGGATTTAGACAGAATTCCAGCTGTCTGATGATGCCCCTTACAAAGTCTGAGGGGTACCAAGGGATAACCTTTTCACAGTGGTTAAAGTTTAGGGGTTAAAGGATTAAAAAAACATTTTGCCTTGGAATTAGCCCACCTTTGGGACTAGTCAGGCTTCTCCCTAGGATGTGGCAATAATGTTTTGGAGGCTGTTTGAAGAGAAGAGTATGCTGCACGGCCCATTTACTGAGAAGTAGCGAGTGTCTGAGAGAGTTACTTGAGAAAACTTCCTGGAATTGCTATCTCTAAAGCTGACTGTCATCCAATAAACTGAGATCACACATGTGTAACATTACCAAAGTGTCAGCTCCATAGCATGCTATCTGCAGTGAAGTTTTCTCAGAGTTGTGTAAGCAGTCTTGTGATTTGCTTGAGAGATGAGAGGAGACATGTGCACCGTAACATTTGGCCTCAGCTGTAAGATGATGACTTCAGTGATGGTAGACAATCCAATAAGTACATTTGTTGTTACAGTACGCCTCTCAGCCAGGAAAATGCTTCTGCTGTAAGCCAAATTTATGTCTCAGACGAGTCGCATAATTTATCTGCAAACCAGACCAGACCTATTGTTGCTCACAGAAGTAACAGAAAGAGCCTTCGGAGATGGCAGGAGTGTGGTCCAGAGAGTTTGTGCTGCAGCGTGTGGGGCTTTTCCAGCTCTCAGCATGTTAGAACAGGCAGAGATAAAGGGGCAGATTGGGATCTCTGTGACTTTATCACCCTGTGCTTAGCAAGGCAAGAGTTGGCCATAGTCATATTCCCAGGAGACATTCCATGAGAGCTCTGGAGCCAGGACTGGATTTTCAAAGAAGCCAGGAGAAAAAACAGTTTTTTCACTGAATGAGTTTCCTTTCTACTGAGGTCATAGCATATTGAGAGTGGGCAATTCTACTATCTACAAAATGTTCCTGCACTCCCCCTAGCTTAAAAAAAAAAAGAACCAGCATTCCCATGCTTTGTGCAAAACAAATTGTCAGCAAACTTAATCATACAATCATACAACCATAGGTTCATACAGGCTGCAAAATACCTTTAAGATCATAGAGTCCAACTGTTAACCTAGCACTGCCAAGTTCATCACTAAACCATATCCCTAAGTGCCACATCTACACATCTTTTAAATACCTCCAGGGATGGTGACTTCCCCCTGATTCTTAGCCATAAACACTCAACCCTATCACCACCATCATTAAGCTCTAGACAATCAAAACACTCCCTGACATGCAGGAATAACCCACCTCCTCCCCTTCCTTGCCTGTCCCTTCTGAAGAGTTTATAGCCATCCACTGTAGCACTTCAGTTGTGTAAATCATCCCACCATATTTCCATGATGGCAACTATGTCATGGTTTTCCTGATGTGCAATGGCTTCCAGCTCCTCCTCTTTATTGCCCATGCTGTGTGCATTGGTGTAGATGCACTTCAGCTGGGCTACTGATACACAACCTTTTTTGGGGGGGAAGCCCAGCCCTAATTCCTACATGATCTTTCTTAGGTGCTTCTGTGGTTTCTAACACATCAGTAACCCTTGTGTCTTTGCTGCTCCATGGACCTCCATCCCCTACTTCCACTAAGTCAGTAGACCGAAGGCCCTCGCTCTCACACCATCCCTCAAACTTCGGCATGCTGCCCCCAGGCTCACCTCTAGTGAACCTGGTATTATTCCTTTTGCCCCTCAAATCTAGTTTAAAGCTCTTTCAATGAGCCCTGCTAACTCCCGTGGAAAGATCCTTTTCCCCCTTTGAGACAGGTGTATCCCTTCTGTTGCCAACAGGCCTGCTATCATGTAAACGGATCCATGATCAAAAACCCCAAAATTCTGCCAGTGACACCAGGCTCAGAGCCAGGTACTGATCTGCTGGCTCTTCCTGTTTCTTTCCTCACCATTCCCTGCAACTGAAAGGACAGAGGAGGGCACTGCTTGTGCCTCTGATTCCTTAACTAGTTGTCCCAAGGTCCTGATGTCTCTCTTGATTGCCCTCGGATTTCTTGTTGCAACTTCATCACTGCCTACCTGAAAAATCAATGATAGAAATAATCTGAAGGCTTTACCAAAGCAGGAACTTCCTCTTCACATCTTTAACCCAGGCCCCAGGGAGGCAGCAGACTCCACTAAGAAGTGGATCTGGTCTGCGTATTTGGCCTTCTGTTCCCTTACGAAGGGAGTCTGCTATGACAGCAACCCGTCTCTTTTTCTTTATGGAAGTAGTTTTGACACAGGACGTAGGCTGGCTTAACCTTGGTGACACCTCCAAGCTAGATGAACCATCATCCCCGTTACTGTTCAGTTCCACTTGCAGACCCTCATACCTATTGTGCAAGGGCACCAGGGAAGGCTGGGGTAGTCACAGAGGAGGTGCACCTGCTGCACTGGGCGGGAACCTGTCACCATTGCCCCCTATTCCTTAAGTCACTGTGTTCAGCCAAGTGGCGGGAGGACGGAGAATGCTGCGTATCATGTGTCCTGTCTGCCTGTGGGGCCTGTCTCAGGGAAGGTAGGGTGCAGTTCCAGCAGTCTGATACTCCAGCACTCCCTGATACTCCTCAACCTGCTCCCCCCTCACTGCAGCTCTGTCACTAAGTGGAGGAGTTCCTCTCCCCAGGCACACCTCTGGCAGGAGTGCTCCCTGCTGCTGTCCCATACTGGCATAAGAGCAGGGCACAGCTGGCAGCCCAGCACCGGGGTGGCTATGTGTTCCCGCCAGGGCTCTCTCTGGGCAGCTGTGTCAGTCAAGTAACTAAGCGGTTAAGTAAGCTGTGTCTCTGTCTTCTTTTGGATGCCTGTTTGAGTTCACAAATTTTCTTTGTATTGATTCATTCTAGGAGAAGCAAATGAAATGGAGCTGGTGGGCCAATCTCGTAAGTATCTGACACCCTCAGATCCCCCAGACCTCGGCCGTTTAAATAGTAGGCTTAGTATAGCATTATTCACAGTAGCTGACGGTCTCCAAAAGGCTTTGCCAGTGCTATTACAACTTTCAGCATACTTCAGTTCAATTGATCAAGAGCATATGTTGGGTTGAGGAAAGATGGGATAATATTGTTTCCTGAAAAACAGGGTACTACCGAATGTCTCTCTTCTCCAAAGGTTTCTAGCTATAGTGGCTTCTCAGTCTTTTCTACTACTCAGTATTTTGGTAAAACTGGTGGAAAGAACAGCAAACCAATGTGGGCTGCAGTGTTGCAATGGCAATCCTTCCAGGGTTCCTTTAAAAAAATTCATAGGTTTTGCCATGTTTTTCCATTGCCTGTTTTATTCTGGGAACTGAATGAAACTTACTGGTAATAGCAGAAATCTAAATGTTCTGAAACATGCAAAAGAATTTGTATTTGTAGCATGTAACAAACTTTTCAACATCTGCCTCAGTGGAAGACATCCGTACGAGTTTTGGATGAATGTTTTGCAGGTCCCTAGATCCTTTGACCTCACCACTGTTCAGACACTGACACAAGTCACTGTCACACAATGGCAAGCAGATTATAGCTTTTCATTTTGGAAGTAGAACTGATCTTAATAACATAATGCTCCAGCACAAGATTTTGTGAAATGCTTCACCATCTCAGGCACCAAAAACGCACTAATGGAAGCACTGACTAATGCACGCATTCACTTTCTGGACAGACTAGTAGTCCCAGATTGACATGCTATTAAAGTTGGTCAGAAAATGCCAGTTATCTTTCTCAAAGGTGATTTGGACTACATGTGGAACAGTCCTTAAAAGTCTGGGGAGAGAAAAGGGACTGATAAAATAGACATATCCAGAGATAGATTTCCTTCCAGGTGTTAGGAAAATAACACCAGGAAGGAAGGAAAGACCTTTGCAGAAACCTTTTTTTTGTTGTTGTTGTTGTTGTTAAAACAAAGATAAACTAGAGGGACTGTACTGGCTTCACCCTGGGAGTCCCTGGGGTGGTG
The DNA here is from genome assembly GCF_017639655.2 of Falco naumanni. NCBI lineage: Eukaryota > Metazoa > Chordata > Aves > Falconiformes > Falconidae > Falco > Falco naumanni. The sequence goes on along the minus strand of NC_054059.1, from coordinate 54,113,015 downwards.
CAGGGGAGGACATGTGACATGGGACCAGCTAATGGAGGAGAGACACTAAGGGAGAAGAAGAGGTTGGGAGGCATAGCCCCTCCTCACTGCCAAATTGAATCAGCTGCACAATGAGCTTTGGGATGTAACTGGGGTAGGAGAAGCACGGAGCAGAGCTAGGACAGGGCTGAGGGCTGGTACAGATCAGGGCCTGAGATCTGTATAGTGGTTATTGCAGCAGCACTCGGTGTTTGAGCTATTCCTGAACTGCTGCGCTGCTTGAAAGCCATTGTCTCCTCTAGCAATGAGCTGGTTTTGAGATGGAGAATGACAACCTCCCTTTCTGCCTCACATTGAACACCCCCCAGAAAAAAACATGAATTACTTCTCCTGTCACTCAGCCCCTGGTAGCAGAGATGAACCATAATGGGTGACAGGTGAACAGCTATGTGATTGTCCTTGCCTAGAATAGTGAAGCCTATGAATATTTACATTACACCATCTGTCCGCATTTCCCCTTTTTTCATATAGGCTGATCCCAAGCAGATATTGCTGCGATTACTGTAACTGTGATTCTCAATACCTGAACTATGGGAAGTTTTGCATGTGAATGTGAAACTTCTGCTGCTCAAGGGTCTATAGTTTATGACCAGCTGCATTTTGCCTGCTGCAGAAGACAGGAGGTACTGCTCATGTGCTCACCTGCCTTGCACCAGCTTCTCATTTCTCTGAGCTCTGTAGCAGAGCAATTGCTGTCTTCAGCTCACCAGTTGAAGGGAGTTTCCACGGTTCTCTGCATTGGTCTGATACCCTAGGGAGACTGATGTCACAGCACAGAGCTCAGCAGAAGTCATTTCAGACTGGTTTTGGGCCTGTGTAGGTCCTGACCCAACTGGCTGGTAGTTGTAAGGAGCAGGGAGCCTGTGGCCCAGCAGCCAGCCCTTGTCCCCATCCCTCAGGCAGTGGCAGCAGGGTGGACAGGCGCCCTGAAGGCTGGAGAAGAGGGAGCAATGCTCCCTTGCCTGACAAAGCACAGACTGATCACTCCAGCTCAGCGGGTGCCACAGACTGGTCCCACTGCTGCTCCCCAGCCTCCGGCCAACAAGTTTCTCCTCCAGGGCCAGTTTATCAAGCGTGGGTTGTACAAACACACAGCTGAGTGTATTTCAAGGGAGAACAAGACTAACGCTTGCTGTGGCTGTGGCTTGTGCTGCTGTAGCCGTGTTTTCTCTGGCTGCTGGTGGATACGCCGCGCTGCGGGGCAGCCGTCAGCGGGGAGACACCGCCATCTCCCGACACCGCGTTGCTGGTGATGGAGTGCTCTGTACCCGCATCTCCTGGGATGCTGTGGGGAAAACAGCGGGCCATAATGTGCCTGGAGCTGCAAGGCTGGTTCACACTCACGTTTTGGTTGCAGGGGGGGTTCAGACACCTGGCTGCAGGCAGCCTAGCAGCCAGCGGTGGGAGGTCAAGCTCCGGGCTGGTGAGGCAGCCATGGACTGATGTAGAAGTTACCAGAGATGACACAGGGAGATAAACTGAAATGCAGCTGAGAGCTTAGGAGGCGTACTGAAGTGCTTCTAGCTGAAAACTGAGTAGGCTGTCACAGGCCATACCTGGCACCACCATTAACAGCAGGGTAGACAGGAATCAGTAAATTCTCTGTGCCTCTTCCTGCCCACACCCTCTATCCACACACCTGGACCACCTTCCTGAAGGAGGGAGGCGTTTAAAGGAGGCAGTAGCGTCATTTTCTCCTCCAAAATGATGTGCTGTAAATCAGAAGAAATCCATGCATCTTTACGTTTAGCTGCTAAAAATACCACTCCCAATCAAGCAAACCAAAGTCTGGGAGACAGAGACGCGAAAGTGCGGCTTTGCCGATGCATGCGCTGCTCCAGCACAGCCGACCAGCTGTGGGATGTCGGTGGAAGTGCGGTTTGGTGTTAAACTGAAGGCCAGTAATTCCCAGCCAAACCACCAGGGGTCATTCCACTCTTTGTCTCCACTCGAGACCAGCTTCTCAGCACAACAGCACTAGCAACACCTCTCCCCTTCCCCTCTCCCTTCCGACTGCCTACAATAAACCTACACTGCAAATAAGGTTGTGTTTAGACAGGAAAGTGGTGGGAACTTCGTCTGAGTAAAGACAGGAGGATCTGTCCCGGTGGAAAGGCTTTTGAGTGGTTTACAGTATTTGCCTGTAATTGTACACATTCCTTGAGCAAATCACATCCACTCATTTATTATCCATGCTAAACATCGCAGTAGGTCTGGTACACAGGTGTGTCACTCACCCTGCTTCAGGCTAGAGACATCAGTGATGGAATGTAATTTTTCCACCCAGAGATCAGTTATGTTAACGCAACGTCAAAGGTGGCTAGTTTGAAGAGATGGGGAGAGAAGGGAATATGGGAGGAAAAATAAGCTGAACAAAATGTTCACACAAACTTGGAATAAAATTACCGAGAACAGGTGTTTGCTTTCTTTCCTGATGTGTACAAAACAGAGATGGCTTTTTGGTTTTAATAATAACTTTTATTTAAAATTTAAGTACTTCTCTGGCTAGTGATGGTTTGATCTAAAAAGCATCGAAATCAAAGGGGACTTTCCCTGGACTTCAGATCATGCCACATGTGTCAGCTGGATTTATTTGTCATGGGAGTAATAATGAGGAATAGATTGTTTGAGGCTAGAATACCTAGGGCTTTGCTTCTGGTTAAAGCAGGTTACACATCTAATAAATGTGCGCCTCCTGTCAACTACCGTGAGTGTTTTCCACATTAATGCAAGGTGTTTGAGGCCCAGAATCCCACAGGAACAGAGGTGAAAGTGTAGGGAAAAGTAAAAGCTGCACACACACTTTTTTATGACTGTATTTCATCTCATACATGAGCAACGCAGTACACAGGATTAACCTGCTTTGGGCAAAGAACCGAGTGCTAAAGCCCAACCATACCCACCAGAAGGTTAACCCCTTCTTTCCTGGCCTTCCTCTGTACTTCACCAGGAAAGGGCAGGTCACTCTTCTTGTGTTCCTCTCCCCCACCCCCATCTCAGAAGAACGGCTAGAAAGAGAGAGATATCCTCAGTTTCCAATGTATATCAACACATTCTCACAGCCTTAACGTTTATTTGGTATAACAGGCTCTGGTGCCTTTGTCCATCTCTGTCCAGCACTTACACAGATAATGTAGCCTGAAACCTTTAATGGATGCCTAAGATTACACCATGTCGGCACTCACTCCCTGGCTTGTCTGAAAGTTTTTCATCATCTTGGCCAAGAGTTTCCATTCTCTTTAGCCCCCAGAGACACCAGGCAACCCCTGTGCAATTTATTGCAGTTTATAGTTTCTCTACATGAACATCACTTCCAAAATATTCATTAGAAAAATTAGTCATTTACAATAAATGTTACATTTTTACAAGAAAATGCAGTGATTATTCATTAAGCATCTGGATTTTTTCAGCACCACTTCCTAATGGGGATGAGCCTGAACTGGAACACCTGATCTAAACCTTCTTCTGACTTTTGGAGAATTTCATATCCAAGTTCCTGAAGGCTGGGATTGTCTTCATTTCAAGTCTTCTACAGCTCTGAGCACATTGTTGGCGCTTAACAAATAAACAATAGTAATCCAAACCTGGACCAGAAATTAATGGCTAGGGTGTATCTGTACTTTACAAAAAACGTATAGATCTTCCATGTTACCCATGACACATGAAATGCAATGCCTTCTTTCTTTTGTAACCACAAATGATCACTATTAGAAAATATAACTTGCAGCTCACAGCTCATGGGGTTGCCAGGGAAAGCCACCATCCTTCATGGTAGCTCCAGCCATAATCCACAGTTCACACCTCTTGTGAACTGGGGTGGTGAAGTGGCTTTTAGACAAGCACCACAGTGCAATGATAACATGAACTATGTCAGCACTTGCTGCAAAGCCCACCTGGGCTGGGGCCCAGCCTCTGGCCAGAAGGCATACCTAGCAGGGAAGGAGCAAGCTGCACGCGATGGTACAAGGGAAACATGAACTAGTGGCTGTGTTGCATCACAGAAACCGAACCAGCTGCCTCACTGATTCCCAGCTCTCAGAAAGGACAGAGAAGGTGGCTTTCCCAGGCTGGATTTACAGGGATATAGCTTCACATCAGCACTCTTGAGACAATGAGCACTTCATATGAGGAAAGAGCTCTTGGGGAGCTTCCCCTTGCAAAGTTATCACCTGCCAAAACCTTCCGGCTAATATCACTGCTGCTTTACATGAAGAGTGCACCAGGGGTTTAGGCCACTGTTTGGAAGTGTTCAGATTTCTAAACTAAAAAAAGAATGACAGAAAAGCATCTCACATTGTCCTCCCTCATCAAAGAGAAGTGCCCATATTTAACAGGGACAGGCCCAAATGCAGTAGTACAGTAGCGTTTATTGTAATTTGTATTACTTTGGTCCAAAAGCTATACTATTTTTTCCTTAGTGTCTGCTTTTGGGTATTTGGCCTTCTGTGTCCTTCACAGTGGAAATGAAGAAATAGTGAAAACTTCTGGCAGTTTGCAAAGAACAGAAGGAGAGAACATAGATGGAAAAGCACTCCAGCAGAGGTGGAGTAATGGCAACTGATATGCAAGGGGAAGTTGTAGGAAACAATGCAATCTAACTTGTTCCAGCTGCCTGAGCAATCACAGGGACAGTGCCAGATGTAATATAGCTCTGGTTAGCATGAGCTGAAATGTGGGATAGCCTCCAAACACAAGGACAGGGAGAAGAGAAGCAGCAGCTTGTTTGTGAACAAAAGACTAAACTATTTGGTTGCTAAAACACAAGCAAAGGAGGTATCCCCTCCTTTTGCCCCATGTGCAAATCACATCTAATCTGGGTAAAAGACAAAGGGAAAAAAATAATCCAGTTTGTGGTTGTGCTGAATTCATATGATAAACATTGGAAGTTGTGCTAAATGGGGAGGAGAGCTTTGGGTGTGTTATTTTGGTTGTGCAGCAATTGAGTCCAATGTTTTAATAAACTACTGCTGCTCTGTTTGAGAAACTGCATTTTAAAATTTTTGATCAACCAGTATGATTCACAAGAGAACAGCTCCGAAAGCCCCTCCATTAGGTGTAGGGTACATTGATGGTCTGTTCTTCCCATGATTACACCATAGGATGGAGGGCCTGAGTTACCTTGGGACCTAAGGTACAAATGGCCAAGGACTATGGTAACTGAGCCCAGCCTATGTGGCCAAGAAAGAAAACAAATACTCTTATCCTGAACTCCCTTCTACTGATATTTAATCTTTTCTATCTCAAATAACTTTATACTATGTTCAGTCACGTCTATGACTATTGATTTTACTTTCCCCCAGGCCATTTAGACAATGAAAGAAACCCAGAAGGACCACGCAGATCGAATACCTCGTCCGTCCCATCACCCCCCATTGCCTGCTTGCGCCTGTTCCCCAGCCTGTGAGAGCACAGGCAGAGCACAAAGTGGGCAGGACAGGTAGCAATTTCAGTGCTTCTCTAGAAGTGTTTTGCAAAAGACCCCTGCCATAAGGAAGGATCATTCTGCCTTGGTTTCCAGAACACATTAAAAACTACCTTTAAGATGTCTCCATTTTTAACATGCTTGTGTTGTCCTACCCATGAGGGTAGGATCCAGCTGTCCAATTTGCTCAAAGTAGCAAATCAATCTGTATAATGTGGTTTGAAGGAAAGGATGCTGGTTTGGTTCACTGAATTTCAAAGCCACTTGGCAATGATTGCCATTATTGGTTTGTATTAAAGTGACAAAGTAGCAGGAGGTAAGAAGCATTATTGTCCCTATTTTACAGAAAGAAAGGAAGACATGGGGAACCCAGACAATTTAATTACGCCAGGGTCTTGGTCCAGCTCCATCTCTGACACAGAAGTCACAGCTCTGAGGAGAGCAGCAGGCGCTCCCTGAGCCTGCCACTCATCACAGTCTCCAACTAGGAAAACAGGGCAGAACCAGATCATTCAGCTTTGCACGACAGTTTAAAAAACTCTTAAAAGCAGAGTTAATCCTTCAATGTAACAACAGAGTGGACTTCAAGACCAAAATCTCTACTCTATTCACAGTTTCTGAGCGCTGCTATGGTTGTCCTTCCTGCAAATATGATCAATTATCATATACTTGTTAACATTTATAGATGTTGCCACATAATGTAGATATGGCTGTTCCTTCCCCCACAGCCACAGTCTATTTGAGGGATAAAAGCTGTTGCCTTCTTACAATCAAAATGCCATCAGTCTTACAAGTATCAGATCTGCGTTGAGTTCTTGTCACAGAAGCACTTTACATTTATCACCTGGCATGTGCCACCTCTGTGCCCTTTTTCCCAGGGACACCACTTCTGTGAAAATATTAATAAATGACAAATTGCACTTGTGTAATCTTGTGAAATGTTTTGACTACTAAAGTTGTTCCATAACAGTTCATTAAAGGACACATAAAGTATTTAAGTTTACATTTTATAAAAAGATCAGGAATGCTTTGGCTGATAGCTTTCTTTCTATTGAGCATCTGTTTCCTATTTTTTTAACAGCTTACAGCAGTGGTTGGCCAGTTCTGAACTAATAGTTGATCTTAACTGGATCAAAACATTGTAATTTCTTAACAAAGGTTAGAGAATGTCCTTCTAACACAGCTTCCTATGGCTGCAACCAGCAATGTCTGTGCATCAACATCTGGTTTCAAAATATTAAAAATGATAAACACTTCCAGATACAATCCATCTGGCCTCCCAAAATTCTACATCTGCATAATTTTGCTTTCCTTTTAAAAACCAAACACAGACTTAGCTTGGCCCAGCTACATTGCTGAAGAATCCTCCTAAGTGCGGGGCAAAGCCTGTGGTTGAGTTTTGTTGGAAGCAGCCATCTGTATCTGGCTGACTGTTGTGTCTAACATTGGATGTATTAGTAAGTGATAAGTGGAAATTCTTTGCTTGATTAGCATACAGTATCTGATTGAATCAGAAGGGAGGCTGCAGTGAAGAAATCATGGTGAACTAAAGCAGCAGTGAGGTTTGCAATGCTGGCTGTGATCAGGATTTTGAAAGTTGTTTGTTTGTAGCCTGTCTGCATCACATCAGTCCCCTCGAAGACAGCACTGAACCTGCAGGGTTGCTGCCTGGTGCAAATGTAGTCATGGTTTGTAATTCACTGCTTCACTCCAATGTCTCAGGCTTTCTTAAGCAGCATATTCCTTGGCTCTAAAACCCTGCAGACACGTCTTCAACACTGCAAGGGTCAGGGCAGTGGAAGGGGGACCACCCCTCTCCCTTTTGGCCAGAGATACTTCCTGTGGGATGGCTGCTGCTGCTGTGACTAAACAACTTCAGACAACTTCTTCTGGCTTCTCTCCCCTTCTTTTTCATTTTCCATGCCAATTCAAGGAGCTCTGTACTGTTGAGTCCCTGACTGCTTTACCCAGATGGAAAGATGATTTCTATTTCATATGCACAGAGAAATAACAAGTCATTCTTATGCAGATAACTGTGTGCAGAGTATGAAATGTCATTGGTTTCAATTGCTTTTAATTAATGATGTTACTTAGCATTCAACATTAAGTTTATAAAGGAATGGTGAAATTAATAATAATGTATGGAAATTAATAGAGGTGTGGGAGATAAGTATTCCAGGTTCAAAGTCAGAAGTTCATCTTATCATTTTTTTTTTTGTCCCCCTCAATGGTCCAATTTGCAATGAAACAGTGTTTTTCCCTGAACTTTTGAAAAACTGAACCGGTTCCATTGAGCTCTGAAGGCAGGACATTGAACAGGCTTTTCACCCAGCTGGAATGCTCCAGCTTAATGCTGAAGAGGTAATCAAGATGGGAATTAACACTTCTTTCACTCTGCCAAGATTTTACTGGCTCTAATAAGACCATCTTTATGTTAACAACAGGAACAGACGGCCTTTTTCAGACCAGGAGAATGTCCCAGAGAAGTCACTGCAAGGATTCATATTTTGACTTGGCTATTGGTTCACAGATACCTGATACCCCATGGTCTGTTGCACAATATTTCAAATTAAAATATACTGAGGATCATGGCCATACCCTGGATGGCATGGTTGATAACATCAGCCATGAAAATGTGAACCACATAGATAACAAAACCAATTATGGATGTTCATTTCATTATGGAAAAAAATCTAGTGAGGCCAGCCAGTCTAAATGTTTCATTCCATTGTCATGCTCATGAGCTGCATATACTTCTAAATTCAGTTTGAGTCCAACTTTCCTGAGTAAACCAGAGACAGCAAACACCATCCTAACACTGTACCTAATCTCTCAAGACTGATGTGGCTGTTGCTAGCGTTTCCTGTAGTGACAATGCCTTGCCAGGTGCTGAGGAATAAAAGCACAGTCAGATCATATACTAAGCTAAGTAAAACAAAGGTCTACAGCTGCACTAGTTATATATGCTGCTGTTGTGATCTCTTAAATGTAACTGTATCCATAAATATGTGCCAGGTCCATCAGCAAGAAGATGCCCTAAAATGTATGGGAATGACAAATCAATGAGAAAACCCACAGCAAACTACAAGCAGCTGGTGTCTAACAACCCCGCATCGCCTGCAGCAGCCACTAGAAAGCCAAGGCAGAGAAGGCAACTCTTCCCTTTCTTGAACGAGATCCGTGGCAGCTCCTTTTTTCACTGTTCATGGCTAGAGCTTCCTTCCCTTTCTATCCATATTTTGAAAGAAATTCAAGCAAATCTTACCTTCATTCTGAGAGATGCTGTAGTTTAATCATGAAAATTATTTTATTTTCAATTTAAGCAGCCAAAATAGAGTTACCTCAACCCCGAAAGAACTTTGCAGGAAAATGTAGGTGTTGTCTTCAGTTTCTTAAAGATCCTGAGCTGCCAGTCACAAAAGACAACCATCCCAGTAGTATCCCTGTGCCACACTGGAGTTTAATCGATTTGATCTTTTGATAACCAAACAATTTGATAATTTGTTAGCCATACATCGTTCTTAGGGTGGCAAGTAACATCACCATATGCATCATCCCTCATTTTCACCTCCTACAATGAACACTTTTTTAATGTCAGTCTTCAAAGTCTTTCCTTCTTTCTTCCTCTTCCCTGTTTTCATCTCCCCCGAGTTTTTTGTCTTGCCTTTTCTCAGAACAATTTCCTCCATTGCAAACCCAGTAGTTTTGCTGTCATAAGGGCAAGTGATTAGACAGAGATAGTCATGACCCTTTTGTTTCTCATCATCAGCTGAGGAAAAAGAGCTCTTAAGATGTCTGGGTTAATTTATTTAAAATTGTCTGTAAAAGAAATCAGAACCAAATTATGTTCTCTGGGTTTTTTTAGGAGGAGGGAGTAGATACCTAGTATGTTCTTGAGCTGTGATGCTGCTTCTGAAGACCTGCTATCCTGCCTTATTCCCACTGCTCAGAGGTGCACAAGGTTCCACTCTCCCTGGCTTGGCTGGGCAGCCATTTCAACATAAGGGAAATTTCCTGAGCAAAACTCCTGTGGGTATGAGAAGCTAGTGAGGAGTGCAATGGCAGTTGTCAGCCCTGTCAGGGAGGGATGTTTAGAGTCCCTAAAAAGGAGATACTGAGGGCTGAAGCTGGGGATGAGGCTGTGAGATGAGTCAGGGTTCAGGATTCCAAAGTAACCAGAATTTTAAGCAGCAATTTCATTATTGGTGTGAGGCTGCAGAGCCTGTCTTCCCACATGGAAAGCAAAGGTTTCACCCTGTGATTCCTGAGAAATGCCTTTGCAGTAGTGAAGCAGTTCTTGCCCTTACTTTAAGACAGTCAGTCATTGGAAAGAAAAGATTTGGAGAAGGCATTTCAGAAATCCCAATACTTCTATAATTTTAAGACACAGGTAAAATTATTAAAAACAAAATCAATAAAATGTTAAATTGAATAATGTAGTTTTATTCCTAAAGGCTGCCTCACAGATACCTTTATCTATTCGGCATGACTTAAAAAAAATATGATTGATATGCATAGAGTGCCTGGAGTTACAGACCTACTACAATTATTTTGCTTGTGTAGACACTTAGATAAAACCAAATTTATTTGAGATTGTTTGGCCAACTTTATGGTCATGATTTTTTCTGGTGAAAAATTTTGCTACTATTCTTGTTCAATGAGAAAAGGATGCAAAGGCTATATTAGATGCTTTATTTGGTATCAGAGAATAATCAAGTACACTGCATATTTGATTGCATTGACCTTGGAAACAGGAGTCTGAGACTTACTCACTGAATCAAGACAGTGAAACTTTGGCACAACCTCTATAAGAATAAATGTTATCAACACAGCTTAAATACTTCAAAGAAGCTCTATATGAGGCATAAATAATTGCATAATTCAATGTAACAAACAAGCTAAGAAAATCAAATTGCTTCAGCAAATTTGGTTTTCCTAGGCAGCTCACAAAAGAAAAAGAACCAAATCAGAAATCATATTATTTGCTATTACTTACTCTCTAGCTCTTAAAAGGTTTTTTTCCCTTTATTAAGCAGAAATAGTTGAGTCAGAATCTGTTTTGTTTCTGTTGAGACTAATAGCAATAGCATGATTTCCATAGTAGGGAAGCAAATCCATTTTGCCAGAGCAATGCTGTAAGAACTTATCTATGCTCTCTGACATGTAGATAAAATTAGCATTTACTTTTCCTATCTGATAGAATTGGTTTAGTATGAGCTTCTTATTGCTTTGGAAGGTTTCTTGGTGTGACCTCAAGATCTCTGAAGAGTAATGGCCTAAAATTATGTCAAATAAGGCTGTCTGAAAATAAAAAAAAACAATAAGAAAATTACACTGGCTTCAAATTCTTCTGCTCAAGTGTCCAGGTTAAATTCTTCTGCTCAAGTGTCCAGGTTACCGCAAATCAATTTTAAATTGTGCAGAAGCATTTAAAAAATAACTAAATTGCCTCTGTAGTTGGAATTTCCACAGTCTGCTCTCACTCACACTTTAGTCAATAACTAAAGGCTGGAAGGCAGAATAATATGAATATATATCAGAAAAAAATTATTTCCAAGCTATACCTCAGAGGAACAGGTTACATATGCAAATCTACAATTCAGTTGCTGGGAGGTTTTATGGGTGCTCATGGGTATGAATATTCAAACCGATATTAAGAACTAAAGGTCTTAGCTGTTCAGTGATGCACTTAGTTAAGCTCTTCAGTTCCAATTTAGTAACAGATTTCTGTCCATTCCATTTGTATTACATGTTCCTTCAATTGTACAAGTTCAGTCTTATAATAAAGGAATGTATTTCCTCCTCTGGGTAAACATGTAACCTCTTAGGGATCATTTACACTTGAAAATTATCTTGGCACAGATGCAGGTGGGAAACTAAACACAGTAACTATTTTTGTGTAATTCCACATGTAGATATTGTTACTGCACATTAAAATTGTCTGCTTATGGGATTATTCAGGAATGTTGATCCAGAATTGCTGTTTTGAAAAAGTGTTTAGGTGCAATACCACATTTGAAAAAGTCCTTCTGATCTATATTCAAGTCACGTAAACCAGAAGAGAAGTCAAGACAGAGAGAAGAAATTGGGATGCCCGCATTGCCTAGGTTGGCAGAAAATCATTAACAGAGATGCCCAATGCCCAGTGAAGCCTTGATGCTTTAATTCCAAAAGATTTCACTCATTTTAGCAGATTTACTTCAGCAAGCATGTACCAGTGATGAGATCAGAACCATGATTCCTTGAAACCAGCTCCACTCTCGCCTACTTGCATGTTACCTCTCCTCAGGATAGCTAATAGAGGCAAATGAGAAAGTAAAATTACATAAATACAAATTAAAAATCATATTGACCACTATACTAAAGTAATCAAGGGCTGTGATTTAATCTCATGTTTAGAGGCAATTGCTTAGAAAGGTGAGGAGGGAATTCCCTTGCAACACTCAGCTGGTCCTGTCACTTGTCCAGAAGGTTCCTGCTCCTTCCCCGCAAGCACGGAAGATTGATCTTATCTGAGGACAGACAGCGGAATCAGATCAGCTCTCTGTGGTGTGAAAAGGGTTGCTGAGATTTCATGTTGATGAATCTCAATTGCGTGCTTGTGGTCAACCCCCGGACCAGATGAATGAATGATACCTGCTGGCCTTAACCACTGGAAAACAATGCAGCTTTCAAAATGCTCCTTTCCTACAGGGATCCTGGAGGACGGTGTGTTTCACAGTGTCTTCTTCAGCTTGTAGCCATTCCAAAATGCTAACACTGACTTTGGGCCTGTCCTGGTGACTGCATTGTCTGCAGGCATTTAGCAAACTACTGAGAAGTCCTGCAGAGTTGCAATTAAGGCTTTACAGATTATTGTTGGTCACATGTACCCTTCTTCTGCCCATTTCAGGCAGGAAGAGTAACAGGAACATTTGTGTTTGCTTGCCTAAAAACAAAAACCTCTTTGTAAAAATATAAAATATGGAAACAAGCTGACTAGTGAAGTTTTAAAATACTGGCTGCAAATCAAACACAAGAAAGGTATTGGTGAAGGCCATGCCACACACAAAGAAGAACACAGTGATATTCAGCTTTGCAACCTTCCTTGGGTTGTGGAAATAAATCAAGCTTCTTTTAGACAAAATATCTTCACAACTAGACAGAGTTCTGCTTTGGTTTTGTATCTTAAATGTAAGCATCAATGTAAAAGGGCATCGGTGAATAAATAAGCTGTACATTTGCTTTTTGTACAAAAAGACTGTATTTTCCTAAGGCCTATCCCAACCACATCACTTAACAACACCCTTTACAAATAGTGTCTCCTCTTAAAAATAAAAAAGGATCCAATAATATTTATATGGTCACTCTTGCTTAAGATGCTGCTTGCTCCTACAAAGTACAAAGTGATAGACTTACAAAACTAAGAGTTGTACAATAAATTGACCTTGACCTCTGCAGGTCAAATTCATCATTAGCTTAACTTGTCCAGAGAACGTGCTCACAGCAGCTATTGTTTTCATTGCTGAGTGCTCGCCTAGGCTGAGACTGTGGCAAATTTTAAATCTCAATGAGGTGACATTAGGATTATCACGTAGGTAAATATATGCCCAAAATGTAATCTTTACTCTCCATTAAGAAAGAGTTAAACAAAATGTTTGAATGGAAAGTTTAATAACAAAAGGCATTTATGATGTTTACTTAAATTTTCCGGACCATTAAGTCTAAATTGCATGAGTTATTGGATGCTATATCTGGCCAAAAAATCTTTTTGACCAGTCTAAGTTTTACTACATGTTGAGCTGCCAGCATCCCTATTGGGAAAAAAAAATATTTAAAAAAAATCTGTGGTCAAATCCTAGTTTTCTCAGTGAAATCTGGATTCAGAATAGCCATTCATGCCAGAAAGTACCTTTTGAAGTTTACATTAACATGGATATTTATTTATTTTCCCTCTGTAACAATGACAGTGGTTGAGATAAACTGTTTAATTCTAAATAGAAAACACATCTGCTGTTCCTGCATTGTTTGTGGTTGCTGGAGGGGTGACAATTTAAACCAAGTAGCACACATGACATTTTAAGTGAGATGTTGTATGAGGATTTGCAGCTGCTGCACTTTCCTATTTTCTTCTCGCCTGACAGTACTGTTCCATTGCAGGGCCTGTAAACCTTTCCATCCCAACACGGCTCTCAAAAGGAAAGTTTATGCAGATACTTTCATATGTGCATGCAGAAATGCATACATGTGACATTTTTGACACGATCATTTTCATTTCTTTTCACAACAAAATATGAAGTGCATTTTCTACACTGACCGGGATGTCTGCGGCCAGCACAGCCCCGAGATGATCGAATTAGGCCAGACTTTGCTAATGGCTAGGTGACAATCAGGTGTCTCAGAACTCCAAGAGCAACCATCAGCTGAATCCTGACTCGACGGCATTGAACATCATGGTCCACTTGGAGATCCAATGTGTTTGATATACCCCTGGGCTGTGATTTGTTTGGCACTGAAGAGCTGTGAGGCCAGTAATGAGCTGGCCCCGTTCTCTCCAGCAACATCTCCATTATCTCAAGGCTGCTGGACAGTGTTAAACAAACAGAAAGTGATGTAGGATTGGACTGAGCAAGGTACTTGGAGGTTAGAAAGCCTGGCCCTGCTCTAGCCAGGGAAGCTGTGAAAATGGGCACAAGCGCTGCCCCAGCTCCCCGCTAGTATCTCCTCTTGTCTTCACAGGCTTTAACGTGGGGCATTATGTATCCCCCACCCCAGGTAAATGATGGCTGAGTAACAGACTTAATTCATGCCCAAGAGGCTCAGAAGCATAAGCCCTATTCACAAAGCTGGGCACCTCTTGAATGACATTCTGCAGTGCCAGCACCTAAACTAGGATTAAATTATTTTTTTTCAGTTTCCTATAGTGATTTAGTCACAAGGACACATTGCTCCTTTCAGGTTAATTGACTTGGCCCCGAATAAATAGGGGTTACATTTCTAAATCATCTTGGCAGTTTGGAAATTTTGCCTGCTCACTAGGCCGAGACAGTGAAACTCCCTGTTTCCTTTACTCCGGTGTTTCTACACTGCTTTAGGTTTTATGAAACCCAGGGGTTTGACAGTGAAGTAGTGCAATCCACTAACCATAAAACCAGCATGGGCTGATATTTGACTCCTATATTATGGCTGGAGAAACTAAAAAGTTCCGAGCACTGTGAAAAGCTTGGGTGAGCGTCTGAAAGAAAGTTAGGGCCCATGGAGCTCCCAGTACGCAGCCTCCACTGCATTTCTGCTGATTTTTACTTTTCAGTTCAAAGGGTGTTGGTATTTGATTTTGCCATAGCTTGATGGAGAAGAGGCTTCCTCTTTCTCTTCTTGAAAAATCCTGCCTTGGATCTGAATGGAAAGTTATGACGTTTGCTTTGCCGTTTTGGGATAGTGTGGTTCCTCCTCTCTGTTGTCCCAGCAAAGCAAGAGCTTCTCTTTGGAGCTTATGAAATGCCTGGACCTAGAGCAAATTGTTTCCCTTGGGAGGGACTAGATTACAACAAACTGCAAATATTAAAGAAAAAAAAAATTCCCAGGGAGGAGCCTCAGTATTGACCTCCAGGTCACCTTCCCCTACAGCCCTCTTTGCATGGTACAAACTGAACTTTGTCCTGTGCTGCTAATGTGCCTGGTCCAGTTTTCAAAAACGAAGTATAAACACAGCAGCCAAGTGCAATCTTAATATAAATGTGCTGCCTCTTCCTCCGGTTACAGTTGTGAGAAATTGTTTGTGTTTTAAGAGGGAGGATGGGGAAATTGGTTCCCAGGTTGGGCCTCGCTACAGCCACGCAGGCGGGGAGGAGAGAGGCCAGCTCTGGCGCAGGGTGCCTGCACACACACTCGCCTCCAAGCGCTGTTTGCAAGCCACACGCTGACAGGGATGTGCGGGCCCATATGGTTTCACAGGGTCAAGGTGTGTTTGGGGTTTTTTTGCAACACTGGCCCCCACACAGCAGCCACAGAGAGCGAGGCCACAGTTTTCTGTCAGTTCAGGGGATCACTGGGCTGGCAAAGAAACCACATAACAGCTATTCAGCGGATGAATTCAAATAATGCCACAGCACTTGGGTGGCCATATTTATACTGGGCTAGCCAGGAATGTCAGGATTTCAGCATTCAGAAAAAATGCACTTCTGGCACAAACTGTCTCTGTCATTTCAGCTCCAGTCCTCAGTCTCAAATGATCCATATTGTTAGGAGAGCCTCAGTGTTTGGACTAGCATGTGTTTCCCCACTGCATAGCTTTTGGGAGTAAGGAAATCAGCCCTGCTCAGCCATCCTCTTCAGCAGTTCTTCTTTCCTCTAAGTAAGCAATGGCAAACATGAGATGGGAGAGAGATACATCTGAACTCCTGCAATCTGTCACGGCACAGCATCTCCTGAGCACAGGCTTTTTACCCTTGGATCTATCCCATCTCTGTCTGCACAGCCATATTTCAAGGATTTGTCACAGGTCACATCTGCCAGCAATCATGTGGAAGAAACATAGAGAAAGAGCCATGCGCATTTGCTCCACTCTCTTCCTCCTGCAGCCCTCCAGTGCTCTTGACAAACGAACAAACTCCCATGCTGAAGACAACCAGCCTAATCCCCACCCCACAGAAGCAACTGAGAAGCTACCATGAGATTCATCCTATGGGATCAGAAACCTGCAAAACCCACTTGCATAGGTGGAGGTGAGGCACAGCTCCCCAAAAACTTCAGCCCAGCAAGGAGGCTTTGAGCACTGCACCGTGAAAACTGTTTTAACACTCAGAAGTGATGTCTAGGAAGAGTAGTAGGGGATTTTAGACTCGTTCAAGACTCCTGGACATCTGGCAGGCCAGGGGAAGCAGATGTGCACTCCCTCCTACCTAACTGCTTCCTGCTTCCGAGCCCTGGGCCTCCTTGGCAAGGCAAGAGCAGATCAGATCAGCTGAACCAGTACTCCCCTTAACTCCAACAGCTCCCGGCAGTATCAATTTAATTGCACTCGAGCTCTACAGCTCATTTACACTTAAGCACAAAGTCTGGTATACTTTGAAAGCCTCAGATTCAGTGCACATGTGCAATCTACCTGCATATCAGACATCTCCTGGGAGAAACATGTTCTTCTGTACTTAGTTTTAGGCCAGGAAATCCCAGGTACGAATATAGGAGCCCTGATTATGGTTAAAATGGACAAGTAAAGATACCCCTGTAAACTGAAAGAGGAGTAACATCTGCCTTTCAGAAGCAAAAGTAGATGAAAGTATGGGTCTTCCAGTCTCAATGCCCTGTCCAGTTGGACTATGGTCCCAGGACTGCTTTTTCAATGTTATTCCATTTCTCTGCGCTGTCCATACAATAGCACTATGGGACAAAATGATCAAGGAAGATCTATTAAAAAAATAAAAATCTAATACCCTGCTTTAAAAGAACTACAAACTTAAATATTGGAGTACCAAAATAAAATAATTCCAAGTTAGGATTAATTTGGTCTTTGTAAGTGAAGTTCTGCTATCATATAAATACCAGCTCCATAAAATAGTACTGATGTTCCCTCTGATCATTTAGGAGCATTAAGTACATGCGGAGAAATCTCTTACTACAAAGTTTTCTAAAATATCAGAGGACTTGGTAGCATCTTTTGCTATTTGTGATCAATGAACCAACAAAAACAGCTGGTGCTGACACAAACATTATTTTGAAACCTGGAGGCCTGACACACAAAAACGTCTCTCTTCAGCCAAGGCAGTGGGCCAGGTGTTTAAGACACAGGATTTGCCAAAGTGCTTGGAGCTGAAATGGGAGCAAGACCAGTGAAACTTTCAATCTGTTTGCAGTACTTTAGTGTCTTTTTTACAGGTTTTTTGTTCTTTGATCCAGCTAATACAGCACCAAAGACAGACTTGCACAATTTCTATTGAACACCTCCCTCAAAACAAGAAAACAGTATGTTGAAGAAAGCACCAAAGCTTGTTGAAAGATTCATACCAAGGCATTTTTTTCTACTAGTGTGTTCTATAAATACACTATGAACAGGAAATATTAAACACAAATAATATACAAACAAACAAAAAATCCTCAAAATCCCAGCAATGGGAAACTGATCTCAGCTCTACTCAAGTTAGTGGAAAGTTTTCCAGACATTTCCAGGCAAATCTAGATTTCATCTGTCTCAGGAGGTGTCAGTCTTGAACTACAAAAGATAATTCACTAAACACTGTGGACATGAGGAATGACAAATGGAAATCAGGGAAACCTATACACTGTTTGGTGTCATGCTTACCGATGTTATTCTGGAAATGAGGCAAGGATAGAAAGGCTGATTCATTCAAGCCAACTATGCTCACTAAAAGCCAGGTTAGGTGTGCTCAGCAGTAACAGTGACAAGTCAGTCACCACCTGATAATTGACAGCATAATTTGTAATTTGCATTGTTTGCTCCTTTGAGGTGGCTTCTTCTAGTCAGTAACAGCATATTCAAAGAGCTGGTGGGTAGATGTTAAAAACAGAGACAGAAGCACATTGCACACATCAGGAGGTCTGACAAAAATCAATCCCTAAGACATTCAGTGGCTGTACACACTACCCAGTCTCACAGGCTTCTTCACCTGTGCGAGTCAAGTTCCTCTGAACAGAGCTGCACCACTAGTAATGCATGTGGTATGTAAAGCTGGAAAAATTTGAAACATTTGATTTGCTTTAAATATCTCATAATGTTCAGAATAAAAACTCTTTGAGGTATGAACAATACCCTTCTGTATTTATGCAGCGCCTAGGAAAACTTGGGAAGGAGTAGAGAGAAGGCTGAGGCTATGACGACTTCCCTGGGTCTATTTCAGTGAGAATTCCTGCTTCTATTTCTGTTACTCCTACATCTAATGAGGGTGACTCAGACTACGCTGAAAAAAAACCCTAGAAGCAAAACTGGTTATTCATGGTCATTTTCCATATATAGGTAGGATACTAATATGACCTAAATTTTACAAACTCCTCTGAATAAAGAGGCATCAAATAGAGTGGTTGCATGGCATCAGGAATAGCCACAGGAGCTGCCTCCACATGCTACTTTTCACAGGGCCCTGTAAATCTGGGGCTAAGCCATAAGTAGCTCTTGCCTCTCTGCACTGGATCCACAGTGCCAGTGAAACAGAGAAACCCTTGGACTTTCTTTGTGCTGCTGCTCTGGTGTAAGCAGGTTTAGTGTTGGACTGCAGTCAGTGTCCCAGGTAACTTGTCCAGGATCCAGAAAAACTTCAGATTTCACACTCAGCCTTCCTGGTTTGGTACTGTGAAAGTGGGTTGCTGCCTCATGTTACAGAGGGTGGAAAGAGTGGGTGCAATCTAGCCTTGCAAACTCCTCTGTGACTGCTGCTTATATGTCATGAACAGAGCCTTGCTGAAGGGGTGTAGCAGTCATCTGCAGCCCCAAATAAATTGGGGTTCAGAGCATGTTATGGAGCAGGCAGAGATCCTTAGCCCTCAGACTTTCAGCTTAGTACAGAGGGCTCCAAGAATTATTCCAATAAATCCAAATGTTTGCAACCTCTTCTTACCTGAGTACCTCCTCCTGCAGAGCATGTCTTCTGTGCCAGCAATATGGAAATGCACTCCTTGAATTCACATCAGTTGTTCTAGTGATTTCATAATTGTCACAGAAGTGGTAATCCCCTCTCTTCCAAATGATGAAATGTCTGCGTAGTACTATATGATTGGGAGGATTACAACATTTAAGTTTGTGAGCCTCAGATTTTCTAAAGCCCTTCAGTTTTACCTACACCTGCCTCTATCAGTTTCAGATGATAGTGCATTTCTAAGCTTGACTGGTTAAGTTACTGAGGTGGGATTTATGGACAGTTGCAGTATTGTTTGATCAGATTAATCCCAGTCCTGTCCACTTCTCCCTTGTTCTGTGTTTTGATACAGTACATTACACTACAGAGACGGTAAGAGCCAGTAAGGCTCAAAAGATACATGCAATTGTTTTAATATTATTGGCACGGATGTGTGTATACAGTTGGTTAGGTACGTGCTCCCAGATCTAGGCACTGTCGTGATGATTAACGAGGAGACAAGACTCCCAACGGTGGAGTTAGCTACCCATCCTTTATTTGCCTGATTGAATAGTATCATGGCAAAATCAAGAAAATTCCTTCACACCAAGGTATATTCTCTGGTAACTACAGTAATTTTATTCTAAATATACATTTCCAGTCAATGGAAGACATTTGCTCCTGGATGGATGCAGCTGCCAGAAAGAAACAATGATACATGAAGGTCCAGCAGAAGACTGTAAATCCTAACAGAAAATGCCCAGGAAATACCAATCAATTCATATAGTAACTGATCATCTTCACTCTTAAAATATCAAGCTAACAGCTGTGCACTGTCTCTTCTTCCAGAAATGAGTGCAGATCCCTTTTGACCTGGTGTACACTATTCAATTTCTGTTGTAGATTTTGGCAGTTTGCTTCATACTTTAATTATACCCTCTAAGCAATGAAAGTCATCCTGAATAGTTTACAGCCCTTGCCTCATCTGCAAGCTGTAACCTCTTTCTTTGGAATTAGCAACAAGTCACACAGCTTTTTATTTGAAACAACCCATTCCTTTTCTGGTGTATACTGTACTGTATTTTCTGCGAATTCCTATCCCTTCCAGCTGCAGTAGAAATCCACTCTCCATTGACCTGAACCGGATGCCGTCATTTAATTCACGGTTCCTAGATTTTTAAGGCCTGAAGAAGCAATTGCATTGTCTGGCCTTACTTCCTGTAAAATTGAGGCCATAAAATCTCATTTAGCTACTGCAATGTGAAGCCTAATACATTGCGCTAACTAGAGCATACATTCTTCTATTTTTACTAAAAGTTAATATGAAATAGAAGAGTCATAATTGCATTCCTCAGTTTCATACTCCCTATACATGCCTGTAAATGACTCTACAAGGTATTAGGCAATGAAGGATCATAACAAAATTGTCAAATGGCTGCAGTCTTTCCTGATCAGTTTTCATGTATCCCTGTGAGGTCACAACAACCCCGTGCAACACTACAGCCTTGGGAAAGAGTGGCTGGAAAGCTGCCCAGCAGAAAAGGACCTGGGGATATTGGTTCACAAACACCTGAATGTGAGCCAGCAGTGTGCCCAGGTGGCCAACAAGGCCAACAGCATCCAGGCTTGTGCCAGAAATCCTGTGGCCAACAAGACTAGGAAAGTGATTGTCCCCTTGTGCTTGGCACTGGTGAGGCCGCACCTCACTGTGTTCAGTTTGGGACCCATCGCTAGAAAAGACATTGACATGCTAGGGAGTGTCCAGAGAAGGCCAATGAAGCTGGTGAAGGGTCTGGAGAACAAGTCTTATGAGAAGCAGCTGAGGGAACTGAGGCTGTTTAGTCTTGGAGAGGAGAAGGCTCAGGGGAGACCTTATTGCTCTCTACAACCACCTGAAAGGAGGGTGTAGGCAGGTGGGGGTGGGTCTCTTCTCCCAGGTAACAAGTGATAGGACAAGAGGAAATGGCCTCAAGTTGTGCCAGGAGAGGTTTAGACTGGGTATTAGGAAAGATTTCATCACTGAAAGGGTTATCAAACATTGGAACAGACTGCCCAGGGAAGCAGTTGAGTCACCATCCCTGGAGGTATTTAAAAGACCTGTAGATGTTGTGCTTAGGAACATGGTTTAATGATGGAGTTGGCAGTGCTAGGTTTGTGGTTGGACTTGATGATCTTAAAGTTTTTTTTCCAACCTAAGTGATGCTATGACTCTATGCATATTGGTTTAATTATCTCTTGTTTCAGGTTTCAGCAATGTTTTACTGCAAACTGTATATACTTTCTGGAATAGAAAATTAAATAGTTACATGATAAATATTATTGTCATACTGTCTATGGAGCTTGGAAGGGATCTCACTAAACCTCTTTGTCAACATAAAATATTTTAGATGGGGATTATTTTTCTGATTCTTTGGTTAAACGAAGTGCTGTTTATCAATGAAAATATTCACCTTCAGATGGCAGAAAGCACATGAAAATATTCATTTACTGAGGGTGAAAAAATTTAAAAATGGTTCAAAAAGGGGGAAAAGATATATTGGAGTTGCTTCTGAGGTGGATTTTCATGTCTCTCAGATGAGACCTTGCACTGTGAATACCTTCCACAAGGGTGGCAGCTTCAAATTCTTGGGCTAACATTACAGACTTCATAAGACATTTCAGAATGGCTTTTGAAAAGTGTGAGATATCTTTTCCTAAAAATGCAGATAGTTTACGTAGAAGACAGAATTTAAGTACAAGAATGATCACTCTCTGTCCTGTATTTAGGTCACAGTTCTCAAGTATCCAGCTTGAGTGAGAGAAACAAGTCAGAGGAACACACTCAAAAGCAGGTTCTTCTAGAAGTTGGCATTTTTGCAATATTTGCTATAGAATTTAGAACACAAAATATTCTTCATCCTCTTCTAGCTCCCACTCCTCGGTTATATGTCCTACTTTTGCCTAAAAAATTGATGCTTGGATATCTGTTGAAGTTTAAGCTTGATTTTAAAAGCTGTTTCCATTTAAGTAATTTTCAATGCTTGAGAAAGTTGTCCCAGCAAGCTGGAACTTTGGAGATTACCTACAGCAGAATTTAATAAATAGAACCACAGCACAAAAAACTGCTTAAATCTGCAAGAGAAGTAAATGCACCATTCCAGCTGAGGTACCCAGAGGGCTCATTGGTATGATCAAGTAAGTATATTGTGAAATCTATTTCTATATCTGAAAGATATGCTTATCCTAATTTATTTAGGAACTTGGAGTGAGTAGGCAGCATTTTTATATAGATTGAGGCATAAAAGTCTTTACAATTGTCTATCCAAAGCTGTAGAAATCTGACACAGGAGTGGCTTAGTCAGGCAGTATTAGAACATTTTCTTCCCTGGTGGAAGCATCAAACACAACATAATCCCATATAAAGATTCTGTAAAACAACATTTGCAATCCTGTTATTTTTCTTCTTTTTTTCTAGTACTGATATGAACCAGTCCCCCCCAAATTATCATGTGATTAAAAGAGAAATGTAAAGAATTACACAGTATTAAATTATTATAGGCTGACTCTTGCCCTCTATCCTACTTGTTGTAAGCTCTGTTATGCAACTGAGTGTAGTGACATAAATAGGATATAGGCCCTCTTTATCTTTTGGAAGAAGTTATAGTGTATTCAAAAGATTTTTGGTATGTGTGTTACTTTATCTTCATTATAAAAACAACTTGGATGTGGGCTCTGGGGGAAATTTATAGTCTCTCCATGACACAATTAAATTACAAATGTCTCATTAGAGACTGCCAGTGTACCTCAGATAATGATGCTAAAGCATTCATCTCAAAGCTCATTTCCAGACTACTTTTCTTTTGAACTCATTGTACTTGAGGATTGTACTAACTTTTATGAATATGTTTTTAAGGGGCACTGGCCTTTAGGGCATGCCATAAATACTGGTGTGCTTGGAGTAAAAGTTGTTAAGAGTCCAGAGAGCAGAATAAGGAGGGAGGCTGCAGAAGGGAAGCATAAAACCAAACGAACTAGCTAAGCCCAGTTATGAAAACTTTTATCAAGCACATGATCAAAAGAAGAAGTCTTGAATACATGGATAGTTTATTCATTGCAAACTACAAATAAACCACAATTTCAGATGATGAAACAAGTACAACAAAAGAATATATTTGCTGTGGTTCACTTCACAAAGGAAGTTTGACACCAGTTATTTCTGATACTGACCAAGCTTTACAAAGTAACTCCTTTGGTGAATACTTTCTTATTTTTTGGCTTTTTGCCTTGGGCACCAATAACACACTTGATTACTGAAAAAGTAAATATTAATGAATTGAAAGTTAACTCTTTTCCCCTAACTCTGACATTATGTGAGTCTAAACATCTAACTGAATAGACTTAGATTACTTGTTGGTCTTTCTGGGTTTTAGTTTTTACAAAATACCACAAAGCTGTCTTTCATTAATTCCAAGAAATGGATAAATCTGATCAATGCATCCTTTGTATGAAAACTCAAGAAAGAATTTCTGATCCTTTTCTGTAAAATGTCCTTTTTACAAAAAAAAATAATTCTTGTTTGTAAAGAATGAACTACTGTTTAATGTTAAGTAGAGGTAACCTAATTAAATTTGGTTGTATTTAATGACTGCATTGGTGAGGGAAGACACTGGTCATCCTGTGTCTTCCTTCACGTGTCTATCCAAAGGGAACGTAACATACCATTTGTGTCAAAAGGAAGAAAGTGGTTCTAGTGTCTGTAGTTTACCTGGCAAGTGGAAGAGGCTCTTTATATCCTAGCACCTCTGCGCCCTTCTCCTGACATCAAAAGCTTAAGCCCAGTAGCAGTGTACTGCTATTAAGTCCTGGAAAGAAAACCTAGCAGTGAGCAAGCATGTAAAAGAGCCTTCTCGCTCAGTACTCCAGATGAGTGACCCCCCGTTATTGTTGTCATGTTTGCATGAGGTACAAATAGTAGAGTGTTTGGCTGTTCTCCTGCTCCTGACTTCCTCTCTTAAACTGGATGATACCATGTATATTTCCTGCCTTGGAAGAATCAGTTGTAGCACAATCTATGTCATCATTCATTTCTTGAAACAGTGATAAATGAATGTGAGAAACAGTATGTGTTAAAAAAACCCTGCCAGGGCACATACAACTGTTAAGGTTATGATGTTTCAGTTTTGTCTGAAATTTTCCCTGAGCTCATACACTCTTCAAAACTCACAGGCTAGAAATTTTATCAAAATTTTGTACTGTTAACTCCAGGTATCAGCTATTTTCTGAAGAAGGATTAACTATATCTGTGAAAGAAAACATACTGCTTTTTGCAGTGGCTTATGACCTCTATTTTTCATGCAACCTTTTTATTTCCAGGAACACAACAGGACACAAATGTTCAACCAATGTGCCAGGAGAGAGCGTCAGCATTGTTTAAACTTATCCAGAGTGCTGCATAGGTATGAAAATAGAAACTCAGAATACAGATATGTGTGAGTGGGGAAATGATTCATGAATGGCTAATATGCAAGTAGCTGTTCATTTCTGGTGCTTTCAAGCCCACATGGCTATGGAGAAAAGCTGACACACACAAACATTAAAATCTCAGAAATCAGCAAGGAAACAGAAAGTCATCTGTGAGCCTGATGCATGAATGCTAAAAGTCAGCAATACTGTATCGTTACCTCTTAACAAAAAGCTTTTACTCCACTCCCCTACATTTGGTAATTCCCAGGGAGGCTGTATGTGCTATATCAGATTGTGGCTAGTAGTGAAAAGTTGGATATAGCAGTAGGCTTTATTAGGGAACTTAGGAATGTTTAAAAGTGCTAAGTAGAAGTAGGCCAAAAAGGCATTTAAAATATCCCAAAGGCAAGCTAAGAGAAATGGCCTTTTGGATGCTTCTGAGCAGATACTCCAAACAGCTCAGTATCTAACAGCTCCTTCTTAGGCACTTAATGTCAAAGCTGGGATTTCAAGACTACTAAACTCTACAGCCCGATCACTGTGATTAGGAGCCCAGCCCAGCTGGGTGAGGGACTTTAATTTTTCAGCCCTGGATTTCTCTGCAAATCCAGTCTTGAAATCTCAGGGAAATCTTTTCCTAATTGGTTTTATTTAAAAACCTTTGCTGTGTTTCCTGGAGTCTGTCAGGTCTCACACTGTAACAGCAGAAAGCCAACATTCCTGCAGATGAAGTTTTTCACTGTGAAGTAAAACCAGGTGAGGTGATAGTTACCTGTACTACCCATGGCAGTCTGTTCACCTGAATATTGTATTTAAATATTCAAATACAAGCAAAAAACTGTCATTTAATTAAAGGAAAGATTTATACAGTTATAAGTGAAAACATTCTTCTGGAATGAATATGATCCTAAAGTTTAGAAATCCTCAGGCTATTTTCTAAACAAAGATGTGGGAAACTATTACTGTTTATATTAAATATTCCCATGTGGATCTTTTGGTCCTTGTAGAATATGAATGGCAATCTCTTGTAAAATCCCTACTGAAGCTGTCAACACTTTTTATATGAGGAATCCCAGATACAGAGGGAAGCGAAGCATGCATGTGGGTGGGACGTACCTGATTCCTTAGGAATTCCTCACCCCTCTGGTGGCAGACAGGTTTTCTGAGGCTACCTAGGTATCAGAGTAAAGTCACTAGAGTGATTTTTCATAGGGAAGGACATGATACACTCTTCCTTAATTTCAGCCTTGTGAAACAGAGCCTTCAGCAGAACTACTCCTGGTTTAGAGCAGAGGAATTTGAGACTAAAAGGATGGTCCTGTGCCACAGAGTGACTCCCCCTTCTCACAAGCCCCATCTCCTACAGTCAGTGCACACACTTCACAGACTCCACCTTGACCCTTCCTGTTTTTATCTGTTGCCTTCATGGAAACCTAATCCAGAAACCACCTTCTGCCTTGAAGCCTAAATTAATTCCTGGACTGTTTGTAACAATTTCTCCTTGTGACAATATTTTCTACCTGTTTAAACTTCTCCTTTTCCTAGTAACTCTTCATCTCTTCCTCCTTGGTGTATTTCTGGAAAGTAACCTCATCCTCTCACCAGTTTAATTGTATTGCTGAACCATGCCAAGCTCTTCTGGTCTCTTCTAAGACATGATCCCCAGTGGGCCCATTGGTAGGCCTATTCAATGAGCTCTTAATCACTCTATGAGTTCTTCTTTGCTCTTATCCCTTGTCTGTGAATCTGGTCACAGATAGTAAAAAAAAAATAAATAAAAAGATGGATTCAAAGTACAGCAGAGGATCTCCTGCCACCACCTTGAAGCAGGCCAGTCCCTACAAGAAACACTTCAACCCATAAAATGCAAGCTTGCATTCTCATGGTCAAGACCTCATTACAATTTCCACAGTATTTTTTCATTCTTCTATTATTTCCAGATGATGCAAACTGACTTTATCGCTTATAGCACTTATACAATTAAGTGAGAGGTGAATCAGACCCAGGTTGTTTGCCAAAAAAACAAGTAAAACCCAAACACTTCATGTCACTGTTTATTTTCACACTCCTCTTGAAGAAATATCTAGGTCAACTACACCAAACTTTGACTTCAGGATGCCTTGGGTAAGGCTAATGCTCAAGCTACCTTGTTTATACCTTTTTGAATTATGTCTCCAGAAGTATTTGTATATACTCCAGAAGTATATAGCCCAAAGTATACTTATCAGTGAGAATTAAAACAAAAATCAAGACTAAAAGTTCTCTGTTGTTCCTGCATATGAGGAAATGAAGCAGCAATTACTCTGTGCATATCTGGTCACTATAACTAAGACATTAACTTTACTTCACACCTATACAAAGTTATTATTTTATAGAGCTACAGTGAAATTGTTGCTCTCTTGAAATCAATAGTGAAATTCCCAGAGGTCAATGGACTAGGATTTCTTCCACAGAGTCTGATTTACTACTTTGTTGCACCAGTTGTATGCCAGGGTAACTTCACTGAAATCACTGGAATCCCTTGGCATGAAAACGGTGAAATCAGAAAAAATCTAAGTACAGAGAATTTTCATTGGGATAAAAGGATTACAACTGCGGAATAACTGCTTTGGTAAACATCAGTTAGCTGAGATGCTCTTGACTGGCTTGTTAGACAGTTGCACACTGCTACAAAAGCCAAATACAAATGCATTTCACATATTCATACCATTTTATAAAACTGGAATCTTCCATAGACAAAACAGAGAAACTGCGAAGACTTGCATCACTGCTAAATGAGTTTCTCTTTAAAAAGTACTTAATGTGTTTTAGACCAAAAGCCAAATTCTGCCCCTTGATATGCACATGCAAATTTCATTAAAGTAGCTGGAACTGCATATTCATATGTGTGGGAATGATTTGGCTGTTTAAAGGCAATTCTGGGAGCATTGACTGCTAGGGCTGCTCAAGAATTTGCCAGTGAAAATGCTTTTTTGTTTTATTTTGTTGTCAGAAACTGTTGAGTTGTCAAAACTAAACATTTCTGCACAAATATATATAGCGTGTTTGACAATGATCACATTTCTCATCAAGGAAAAAGAGAAAGCTCATGTCCACAGCACAGCCAACAAGCACTTATGCCAAAATGAGAGCTAGTGTTCATTTTTATGCTTTTCCAGACATAGCCCTTTCTCTCCCAGTCCATGATGAATCCCTTGACCAGGATAAGTCATCATCAATCTCCCTCACTGGAGCTATTTTACACAGTTCTATAAATTCAATATTAATTGGTCAAAGAGACTTCCTAATCATCACTTCCCCATCTGGTAGCTTTGTGTTCATGTCAGGAAAAGCAATTACTTGAACCCCTCCTCCTTTCCAGGGGATTGTCCTCTTAACAGACACGGTTGTTCTTGATTGAAC
The DNA here is from genome assembly GCF_017639655.2 of Falco naumanni. Taxonomy (NCBI): domain Eukaryota; kingdom Metazoa; phylum Chordata; class Aves; order Falconiformes; family Falconidae; genus Falco; species Falco naumanni. The sequence continues at coordinate 54,085,166 of NC_054059.1, read as the reverse complement.
AAGGCATTGCTTTTTCAATGCCTGCCATGAAAGGAGTAGTGGGAAAACTTTTGACTCATCAGAAATGGTCGTGAGATGGGGTATTTGTTTTCCTGTAAATTCTACTCACTCCCATAAAAATACTAGTGAAATAGTACTTAGTTTTGGTTTTACTTTGAAAATGCATAATTTTGTTTATATCAATAACTTTTGATATATTTGCTTCCCACCTCTAGTATTTCAGAAATTTAATTAATACTTCATTAATCACTTAGCTTTCAAGGTACTTGGGGATACAAACTCAGCAACAAACTTTACATGCATGCATGTAAGACCAACAGCAGGAGAGACACCACATTTCTGCTGTGCTGTTTGCCAAAGCAGCTGACAACTTAGGTGGGGGAATGAAGTTGGAAAGAGAGGAATTTAACACTAATAGTGCATATCATGGAGGGCTTATCTGGCTGGCCTTTGGAAGGTGACATGGTAGAGTAAAACACAACTTGTTCAGAAGTACAGCCCCTAGGTTGGGGTCTAAGTCCATCCCCATGTCAGGGAGTGAGGCTTAAACAATGACTACATGCCAGTCCACCTTAGTCCTTTCTGTGGGACTTTTCCAGTGTGTGAGCCCCAGGGTGGTCATTCCATGCCCCGGCAGGTGGGAATGCCTTCGAGGGAAGTGAAGTAGGGGTTGTTATGAGACATGAATATCATTGCACATTGCAAGAGTTCTTTGGAATGAGAAATACTGGTGCAAACAAACATGTCTCCTATCTACCAGTTCCAGCAGCTGAGAAAGGAAGTCTCAGACCCCATGAGCAGCTTTTGCTGTCTGGCAAACAGAGGGGACAGAGCTTACGAGAAGAACAAGCTTAGAGCTAGCTCTTCACGCAGGCTGAATTTCACTGCATGCTATTAAAGGTAGCACTTGTGACATTTGACCACCATAAACCCCTTTAGGAGTCATTCCTTGACTGTTTTTTGACAAATCCTTACTGCTTGTAAATGAAGTTCAAATTAAACATTTTTTCTTCTCTTATTTTTTTGAAAACTGTTCTCTTGAACTGGAGTGATGGAACTGCATTTTTGTATTTTGAAGTTCATTCATTCTTTCTTTTTTCTCTCTTTCTCCTGCTTGCTTGCTTTCTTTCTTTTTTTCTCTTTCTTTCTTTCTTTCTTCCTTTCTTCCTTTCTTCCTTCCTTTCTTTCTTTCTTTCTTTCTTTCTTTCTTTTCTTTCTTTCTTTCCTTTTTTACCTTCTTTCTTTCTTTCCTTATATTTCTTTATTTCTTTATGCCTTTTTAGTTTTAACAGTTTGACTTCTAACTATACTCCAGAGCCTGCAGGGAAATGTTTTCCCTTTAGCTGGGCCTCTTCATATCTTATCAAATAATATTAGCTTGCACTCCATTTATACCACATAGAGCCTTAGAAACTCTCATAGCTTTTAACCTGTCATGTAGATTAAGACCTCATTAAATTTCATACTACCTTCAGCATGATCGTGTTACCTAACGCTAAAGATTTTGGGGTAACATAATCAGTACTGACACAGAATGAAAGCAGAGGGATCTTTCATCATAGGGCTGTTTGTGGCTTCATTTGCTAGAAAGAGAATTTACTGACTGGTAAATTCAGTGCAGTCTGGTCTGCATTTCTGCACGTGCCCTGTCAGGACAAAGCATGCCTTACATTTCACCTCACAAACTGACTGCATGACCTGTGCTTCTGAATTTGAATGAATGTGCCCGTGCTCATAGATTAAACATGGATATTTGAGAATCAGTAAAGTGTGTGTGTGCGTGTACGTACACACGTATTTATTTTACAATATTTACTTTATGAATAGGTACAGGATGAATGAGAATGAATAGGTATAGAGATAATGCCCACCTACATTTTTTCTGGCACTTCTCACATGTTTGCAGAAAAAGCTGTTCGGAGAGGAGTAACTGGATCTGAAAGGGGGAATACACTCCTGCTTCAGGGTTTGCAGTGCAACAGCAGCTATAGGCTACTGTTTTCAAAGGTTGGAAATTTTTAGTGTGAGCTATGTATACACAGTGTAAAAGACCAGCCCTGTCACAGAAACTTTACAGTTGAAGGAGATTAAATAGATAAAATGATGTTACTCCAGTTTTATTGGTAAGAAACAGAAGTACCAAATGACTTGTTCTCAGTCATGTAGGAGATCAGTGATAAATTCCTATCACAGCTAATACCTCTGCTGCTAGTCCTGTCTTTGAGCTCTAGTGTCCTGGCAACATTTCTAGTTCCCTTTCACAGATATAGAAAAACCTGAGAAAGAGAGAAAAAAAGAGGCCTCAGTCTTGCAGAGCACACATCCCTCAAGAATATGAGCATCTCACAACAGTTTTGTGTTTACCCTAATAACAAGCCCCTTAACTGAGATGTAACCCACCACAGATGGGGAGCAGAGGCAGGCAAAGAGTGTGGGCAAGAGCTGCCCATGGCAGCTGAGAGAGTGAAGTTGAAGGAAAAGGTTTCCCCAGGTTTGACCTGGAGCTTTAGCATTTAGCTCACCCTTTCTCACCTGGGAGCTTAGCTAATTATCCAGAAGTCTTTATCAGGGCATTACAAGATCTCCCTACAGGACAGCATCCGTTAGCAATCACTTTAATGAATTTCTCCACTTTTTTCACTTCTAGAATTACTCTTGCTGTTCCAAAGGATTCAGCCACATAATGATATAATCATATCATTTTCCTCTCAAAAGTACACCTTGTTGAGTTCAGGGACTTGTTTTGGGGAGCAGGAAGGGTGGGACATGAATAGGCGCAACACCAGCTCTCTCCCAGTGCTCGATGCAATTCCCTTGCTGGTGGAGGCAGAGGACTGCCCTTCTTGACCTGCCCTCTCTGAACCCCATGTCCATCCCTGCTGCCTGCCTGCCCGGCACCAACAGCCTGCGGACCAGCCAGGATGAGGCCCTCCCTCTGCTGAGCCCAGATAGCCACTGGAAGGACTTCCCCATGTCATGCCTATTGTAAACTCCACCATGATTTTCCTGTGTCTGCACAACATCTCAGCTCATTAGGAAGACACGAGATAGCAGAAGGCCCGATACGGCGTGTTTCAGATCCCCCGAGCCCAGGAGATCCTCCTTCCCGTACCACACATGGGACCCTTAACTTTAACCTAGCCGTGCCTTTTGTCTGAAGGGGAGAGACTATTTATGAGGAGTCATACAAAATAAACACAAAGAGTTCACCATAAAATATGACAACCACTTTAAATAATGTTGACTTAATTAAACTTTAAACTTTATTTATATATTTTATGGCCGTAGTGTGAGCTCTTCTCGGATGTTTACTTCAGTGAAAAATCCATCATGTGAGGGCCTTGAAAGGAATTAATCCCCTTACCCCTGGCACAGAACTCAGCTCCAACAATTCAGATCTAAATATTTAGTGATGGATGATACATGTTTATAGAACAGAGGGCAGCATGACATTTAAATGGGATCCGGGGTTGCTATAGTGAGCGGACGTTGTTGAAAAGAAACTGGAAGCTGAAGCCATGCCAATTATTGGAAGCCGATAGTCAGACCCTTTTTGCCTGATCTTTCCCTTCCATCTATCCCTTCTGGGTTTTCAAAGGCTCCGTCACAGAGCGTTATGAGCGATTTTCAGAAGGAAAAGTTCTGCTGACTCTTGTACATTTGGTAGTGCATCCCATGGTTAAACTAATAGCCTTGTTGGGTGTCAGCCAAAGGTTACAGGCCTCTCAAAATATTCTTGGAAAAAAAAGAGTTTATCACTGAACTGAAGTTTCTCATTAGTAACCCTGTGTTGTCTAATCTGTGAAATTACATGATTAACTCTTTTGCAGAGACAGCTTCAGCCAGAGTTTGCAATCCCACAGGAAGTTATTAAAAGTATCACTGAGATAATTTCCCTGCTTTGTACTTGGCCCTTAGGGTAAAGGAAATACATCATTAGATGAGTACTTTATAATAAAGCTATAGATCACTAACAATTATTAAATGGCTGTCAAGAACGATTATTATTTTAAAAGTTGAGCACTGTGCAATTTGAAAAACAAATAAAAAACCTTGAAAAGAAATTACTTCCTTTGTTTTTGTATAGAAATTAGAAACATGCCTTCCCCCCCCATTCTCTTTGAAGTGATTATTGGAATATAATCTTTCTCTGTACACAGTCATCTTACCTTCAACATTTCTTTCTACAACTCTAAAAATGCTCTTACGGAAAGCAGCCGCTCCCCATTGAGAGAATATTCCTCAGTGACTCAGGTCTTTTTGCACGCGCTGAGAATGACAACTTAATGCATGAGCCCTGAATCCCTGATGCTTCAAGCCACTGAAGCAGAGGTGGTGGTCTTCACCCAGGAGCAATTCTTGCTTTTGGTGAAAGTTGAACTCAGGGCTATCTGGGACACAGAAAACCCACCCATCATGTATTTTAGCTGAAGTCACTTGCAGATGTTTTCCATGATTTGTTGCACTTGGTTTTGGCTTTCTAATGAGTTCCTCCCAGATCAATGGGCGGTTTAGTTTGCATCTTTTGGGAGGAGAGGTAACAGTTCAGATCTTTATTAACTTCCCAGCTAGTTATCAAGGCTTCTTAGGCTTCTTTCTTTTTTTTCTTTTTTTTTTTTTTTTTGGGGGGTGGGGGGGGGGGATGTTGTTTGTTTTTTTTTAAACTGTTAGTGAAAGAGAGATGAGAAGGAGACACTGGCAATGCCCATGAAGTGAGCCAGGCTGTGAGCCTCAGCTAGTGACACAGTTACGCTGCAGGGATGGCTGTGGAGCATCTGGCTGGATTGTGTAAAAGACAGATAGTTGTGAGAGGTTTGACAGAGGTGAAGCACATGGAAGCAAGAGCCGACAAGCACTCTGTGGGTCCTCAAATCATATCCAGCCAAACAATTCTGTATTATGGTGTTCAGCTATAAGCCAGCAGAAACTGAGCTGAAATTTGAAAAAATACCATCTACGCATCCAGAAAAGGAAGACTGCTACCAGACACCTGTAAGAAACCTTATTCATGTTCCTGTGAAAAAGCCAGATCTTTCAAACAAGTTGGTTTTAGGAATTAACTACACAGCCCTAAAGGCCCAGCCCTAAAGCGCACTGTAGGACCACCCTCGCAGGACACTGTCATGATTTCGTCATGTTACAGTGCCTCAATGTGACTAATGCACCCATTTGGTACAATCTAGGAGTTAAGACACTGTGCTCTGAACCAGAAGAGCTGAAATCTGGTTTCAGCTGCATAAATGTGCTAACAGGTCAAGAGATTTGCTCTTTCTAGGCTGCTTTTTTTCTTTCCCTAAAAACTTCTTTCTGACCTTAAATAAGCCATGATCTCCTAGGGGAGAAGTCAGTTGAATTTATACATGTTTGTACATTTTTAATATAAATGCAGTTTCTGAAGAAGGAAGAACTTCAAGCTACCTTGTTGCTCACTGACATTTTCCATTGTGTATCACTTGCACTGGTTACAACTGGTATCCTCCTCAAGTGTTTAGAATAAAAATCAATCCGATCTGCTCATTCTTTTCCTTGAAAAGTGATCTAAGAATGGCCTGGATTAAACCTTAATCCTCTTAATGCTTAAGCTAAGATCTACACGCCTAACTCTTCAAAAAGCTTAAAAAGGGGGGGAGAGTTTGTCTAAATTGGTGTATACATATGATAATATTCTTCTTATTCTAGTTTCTAAAAATAATATGACTGGAAGCCATTCAAAAATGCAAGATAGGATAACTCAGTCTCTGCAACCTTCCACGATCTGCAAGTGACAGAGATATATTTTTTACTGTATTTTGGAGTAAAGGAAAAGATGACTGATAAAATTTTCCCTAATGTTTGTTAACCAATTTAAAAGAGACAACCTATTCTCTTCTCAAAAACTTCAGACACAAAAGGTTCTGGTATATATTCAGATTCATGATGCTTAATAAATTCAACCTAAATCTTCTGAGATTTGTTTATTACCAGTGTAACACCTGTGTTTTAACATAAGGTCAGAAAACTCTTGAAGATCCATAGGGAAGAAGGGTACTGTGGGAACTGCAAAAGGTAGCTATGAAAAGCAAACCTATAGCCAAATAGGATAGTTTAAGTTTCTATGCAGGTACCTATATTTCCATGGGAAAACTTTCAGGAGTCCACAAACTGGAAAACATTGAAAATATTGATGCAGATGTTACACACATGCTTTCAGAATGGAAAAGCATTAAAAAACAAAAGGCACAAATGTTAATGAAAATCTCTCATTCACATCTCTTACTTTGAACTGTGATTTTATAATACAGACGTCTGAGTTTGTAGAAGATAACCAAGCATGCACTCCAGAGGTGATCAGGAAAACAGTATCAACACAATTCTCACTTGGGAGAAGAATGCAGAGTGCAGTATTTTTCCTGTAGTTTTTCATTCTCAGGAGATGTATTCTGGCTGGTGTTAATGATAAAACATTGATTCATACAACTAGAGATATGTGCAACAGTATGTGACAGAACCAACGCAACTGTTGACCAATAAAATGCCAGTTATTGCAGAGATGGGTTTGACATCATAACATGGAATGGCAAGTACCTAATTTTGCCATTAATTTCTGCTGTGCATGGTGTATCTCCAGGAGGTATATGAATGTTCATTTGGTTTTACTGTGAATTATGCCTTTGCATCTCTGGGATCAGCTGTCATTTGGTTTTCATTCAGAAACCAACTTGGCACAGAAGACAACTGAGCAATATGCTCCTTTCTGCAGTACTGACTCATTTTTCCTCTTGCACTACTGATTTTTCTTAGTTCTGTCATCCAAGAAAGAGATTACTCTTTACACACAGAAAGTATAACTTCAGCATCTGATCAAAGTCATATTTTAAATCACTACTGTTCCTTTTTCAGAAGTCTTGTATAACTTTACTTTCATGAAATAAAGTATACGGCCCTGTTAATTTTAAATTGCTTTTGTTGGTCCCCATTCTATCTATTTTGAGAGATGATGGCTCTGGCTACACTTGTCCTAAATGTAATTTTATCAGCCAGGAAAGATCATGCTCTTTATGTGTGCATGGCATTTGCAAAAAGTGATAATATCTGTTTTTTTTCTGCTGGAAAAGGAGGACGAAAGCTCTCCCCTGATGGGGGTGGACGTTTCCAAGTGTATCTCCTTTCCCTTTTGCCGAGTGGCTGTTCTGCATCACTGGAGGCAGCACGAATGCAGCTGATGCCAGCTCGGGGTCAATCTCCCATCTTCTAATTATGTTGCTTCAGGTAAAGGTGAAAATGTTGTAATGATACAAAAGGCTCATTCCCTAAAGTATTAATATCCTCACTCCCAGAGAAGTAGGAGTGGAGGGCCTTTCGCTGTAATTTGAGTGAGACATTGAAGATGAATAGTGGAGGAGGAAGATTCAAAGAAATAACAGAAACGTTGTGGAAAAGAAACCCCCTTCACTGAGTACTTCTTTTACACTTTTTGGCTTTGCAGGCTACCCATTTTTTAAAGCAAAAGTATCAGTTTATTTCTGTACTTTGTTGCCAAATCAGAAAACAGAATCACACAAAGTATTACCATTGCTTGTATTCATATTTGTAATTATTCTTACACTTCAGATGTGGGGAAAATCCATTACTCATAATACTCTGTTTTAGTTGGTAAAGCACCAGACTCACAGATGATTAGTGATAGTTGATGAAATGAACTTTCTCTAAAGTTCAGGGGTCTTATGTTATATAAAATTGAATTTCTAAAACCAGTGCCTTTGATGTCCTCCCAGTACAAATATTTTACTCACAATTAAGTACTTGGGACAAAAGTCTGGGAGAAGGGGGAGAGAGAGAGGGGAGGGGAGATGTGGTTAAAGGCAATTCTCAGCAGGACAACTTAAAAATATGACTATGATTTCTCAATAGCTGCTACTGACTTTCCGGTTTACATGAATTTGCCAAATGTATTTTCTTTGGGTCAGATCTTACTTGTATTGCTCATACAAATATTCTTATTGACTACCCCAGAGAATAAAGCAACCCAAATTTTGCTTACTTTTTCTGTTTTGCTAATTCCCTTAGGATCAGTTCAAATAAATGAGGGTCCTACGTTACTGGATCAGTTAACAGGCTGTGAAACTATACTGATGTTCACATTAGCTAATTTTTTTCAGGGGAAATACTTGTGCTATTTTCCTTGGTTCTTTCAGAACAAAACCAAAAGAAGTTTGCCTGCATTTACAGTGGAAGCCCTGCTACCCATGGGCCAGGCTAATTCGCACGCTGCGATTAGCCCAGCTCTAAACAGATGCTGCCTCTGCAGTTCCTGCCACTTTTGCTACCATAATTTTGTTTGGAGTTTAATAGATTATTTTTTCTCTTTTGTTTAGTCTTTGGCCAAATTTTTCATTTTCAGTGTAAAATCCAACAATGGTCTATCTGAAGACTAACTCTTTATGCTGACAGCCACAAAGCTGCAATAAATTGAGCTTTTGCAAATCCCAGTAATGATACATCCTCACAGTGCACCAATAGCTATCACTTCCATTTATATCTGAATCTGTATGTGTACCTGCATGCCTGCCTATACCTTTATTATCAAAGCTCTTTTTCTACCTCTGTATGCTCTGTTTTGCACATAACACCAGTCTCAGATAGTTCAGGCTATACTGCTGTATCTATCTGGGACAAAGAAAGAATTTGTAAGGACATAATGTATAGCTTTCATTGTAAAGCAAACTAGGAGCAAGCATGATGGATGAGTTGGGGTGTAAGACTGCAGAAAGCTAGGAGTCTGGTCAGGAGGGAGCTGGGTTGAGATTCCTGGCGCGTGGATGCTATTTTTAGTCCTTCTGGCAGCCTCCTTGGGGAAGCTGCGTATGTGGCTTCCCACATTGTTTTAAATCTTACTTTGCATGGAACATGGACCATCTCTTGCTCTATAAACCTAAGGTAGTACCACAAGCACCCAGCTTCCAGTGCATTTCTTAAGTGACACTATGATGTATTTTTTTCCCCTCAATATCACCATCTTCTTTCCAATGCACTAGGCAGTGTTTTCAGCCTCTGCTGATTCTTTACCAAAAATATTTGAACTTTTTCTAAAACTTGGTTGTTTTTCATGGGTTATAAAACCTCATTAGCAGGAACTTTTCCTCCTTAGGTAGATACAATGCTGAAGTGGTTAAGACATCAATTTATATTCAAGGATATTCACCACTAACTGCCATTACATCAGACCAAGGACTTTGACCTGTATTTGAATGTGCCTTGCCCTTGCCTCCTTTGGCTAGTGAGCAGGTCTGCAGACAAGTGTACATTTGGAAGAAGGTGTCTTTTCCTTGGGTGGTAGGAAGTTTTCCCCCGATGTCACATGAACAGCCACATGGACATTGTCAAAATCCCACAAAACTTGTTCTGCAGAAGAAATTAGACCGGATCCCAGTCTTTTGTCTGGGGAGCTGTTACTGAGCTCAGGGCAAAATAGCTTTCAGTCTATAATCAAAAAGTTTTGACTCATCTTAAAAAAGTTAAGACTCATCTTAGCCAACTTGTGTAAACAGATCAGTTCTTCAGAGAAGTCATGCAGGTTTCAATAGGAAACAAGGCACCCTCTGCACTTTTGGGACAGGTCCTGCCTTGCTGTCCTGCTCCCCACTGAGCAAGTGACAAAGCTCTTGAGATGCCTCCCCCTTCAGGCCACCTGATGCACAGTGAGAGGGGATTAAAAAGGGCTCCCCACCGGTGTCTCTGGACCAGTAGGCACCAGCTGACTAATGGCAGGGCAGGGGAATAGCCACAGGGTACTTGGCTTTCAGCACACTCGGAGGGAAATGGTCACAGAAGATGGAAGAGGGGGAGTACCTGTTGCCAAATGGCTGTGATTACAGCAGTGGCAAACTTCCAGGGAAATGCAGCCTCAGTTCTGTGTTATCAGGATCCTTTGTAAATTGCTATTAAGAAGTATTTTTCAACAATCTCATTTTTATTAGCCGTTTGTGCCCATTACAGTTTTCTAGTTGCTAGTTTGTTATGGCTGTAATATAAATAAAGTTCTAAAAATGTCTCATTTGAGGAATTGCAGAGCTGGGCATGCCATTTAGACACAGATAAAAGCAGACGTAAGGGGCTTTCTTTGTAATGGATCTATTCTATATTTAACAGAACTGTCATATAAACCTATGCTACCATTTAAAATGCAGTTTCTAGGCTATAAAATAAACACCATTTCTAATATTGCTGTTGGCTTTCACCTATGGGATACAGTTCATTAAAAGCTCTATAAGGCATTTATGTGGGGTTACCATACGATTTACAATCTAGGAGCCACTCCAGGTAACAGATGTGTTTCTCTCCCATCTTAGGAACCAGTTCTTCAAAAATGTTAATGATACCTGCAGGATCACCCAGCCAGGTGGGACTGGTATGAACAGTGGTGCAGTGCTGGTGGATACTAGCACACCTTCTGTGGCAGGAGCTCTGCTGGGTACAAATACCTCCTTCAAGAAGAGTAAGCCTGACAAACACTTTTGCATTTAGTTCTGTTTACTGAAGTTTCTAAGACAAGAAATGTACCCGGCTCAGGTCTCTGTGGGAGGTAAGGCAGGACTGCCTGTACTGGACTGAGAAACTAGCTTGTTTGCTTGCCTGAGTTGGGCTGAATGACCCTCTGGAGGAGCTTCTTTGGCTACAGAGATAGACATCCAAGTGAGATGGCTAAAATAAGTGGGAAAGACCTGAACACAAGTTCTGCATTACTGATCTAATGCGAAGTTCCAAGAGTGCTTAGGGACATTGCCTCTGACATGGTGCCGTTTTGTTCCAGGATGAGATGAACTTTTCCTACTGGACTTGTGATTCAGAAATCAAATCACTGAGAATCCTTAGATCCTTTTGGGCCCCAGTGTCCCTCTGAGCCAGACCAAGAGTGTGTAGTTCCTTCTCTCTGAATTTCTGCTGTTTCTTCAGGTTTTCTGGGGGAGGAAGCCTGGCGAAGAGGAGAAGCAACCTGTGTCCCCACTGCATGTGGAGTGCCCTGATTGATCCCCAATGGATTTGAGCTGGAAACACTGACAGGGTGCTGCTTGTCACTACACAGCAGCAAGCAAATATCTACACTGAGACACACCTGGAAGTTGCTGTCCCCACAGGGGACAGCCCACCTGTTTGCTGGCCTAATTATCAGAGACAAAGCTGTGCATCTCCTGAGAAAGTTCCTGGGATCTCTAACTGTCTATGGCTGCTGATAGCTTTGTCAGACTAACTGGCTGCACTGTTATTTTCCATGCCTCAGGCTGATCTTTATTTGTTAATGGAGCAAAATACTTCAGCTATTTCTGAGGCAGGCAATGGGGGAAAGAATTGATTGATTGATTGATTGATTGATTGATTGATTGATTGATTGATTGATTTGCTGGCAATCACTTCTCCAAATGCCCATGCTTTCTGGAAGGCACTTCAGACTTCATAGGGAAGGGGTCCTTTGTGCTGCTCAGATGTGCACCATTTTCTGTTTTGTCTCAAATCTAACCAGACTACAGCTTTGAAAAATCAGACTATGTGTACCAAATAAAGACTTGGCTTTGAGCAGCTAAAATTTTCTCAGAAATCCTTTTTTACTAAGTATTCTTGACCTCTTCACAGCAAAATGGTCACATACAGACCCACTGACCCATGAACCTTGCCCAGTAATACCAGGAACTTGCCCAGCAATGCTGTGTCTGCTGTGACCTGAGCCGCAGGTGGGATCCAGATCTGCAGCATGGCACTCAGTGTCTCGGGCTCTCCTGTCACAAGAAAACTGGACGAGGATCTTGGAAATCTAACTTGAGACTTAATGGACAAAAAGTCTGTTGGGGAGGTGGGAGGAGCAGGGGCTGACACAGTGCACAAAGACTATTTAAATGCAAAGAAACTGGGAAGAGAAAGGAAGGTGTGAGAGAGATCTGGACCAGGCAGGTATGCAGAATAAAACTGAGAGGAGGATGCAGGCATGTACAAGAGAGAGAGTCTAGCAGGAGCAAAGTGGCAGACAGGAGGAGAGGACTTCTTTATAATAGTAAATTAGTTACTGTACCAACAAGCAGTCACAAGGTAGAAAATGCTTGAAGTAAGGTGGTCTATGAAACTTCAGTTAGGTTCCCCTGTGCTTGTACCTTTTAACACGGCTAAATACATGGTAGTGTTTTAGCAAGGCTTTCTGGGTAAATGAGACTGGTGGGCAAGCACTATGTAGAAGTGCATATGTGCGTGCATGTGCATCTGTCTGTCTTTATGCAGGTCAATTACCTCATTAAACAGTAACTTTCCTAGTCCCTTGGCTTATTTGAGGTATATTTGACTGAGGGACAGCATCCCTGAGGTATTAGTTTCACACACGTTTTGTGGTAGCTTGTGGCTTCTGCCCTAGCATCTAGCACAGGGCTGCTTGAGAAGACACCACAGGAGTAGCTACACGTGGGCTGAGAAACTTCAGTCAGAGGCAGCTGTGCTGTGACAGAAAAAAAAATAAAGGTAAAAAAAAAAAATTAGGACTCTGGTATTGCAGACTAGGTCTTGAAGATGAGTGGAAACTCAGGAGTTTCATCCCCTGGAGCCTCAGTTCCCTATTTGTCCACTAGGTCCTGTCACAGAACAGGAGTGTTGCAAGAATAACTTTGTATTTGTGGGACAATAAACAATCAAGACAATAAACAATGAAGTTAATTCACAAAGGAAGGCAGGGGCGATTCATCATTATCTTTCTGTAGGATTATGCAGTGTATCCAGAAGTGGCAACAAATAGTTAAAAAGCCCAGTCACTTAACCTTAGACCCTTCACAGCAATGCATGTGTGAGGATCCAAGCTGATTTCAGTCCCCTTTAAAGCGGGTGATGATCTCAAGTGGCCAGTCACCCTCTGGAGATACGTTTGTCCTCCAGCTACAGAAGGAGCCTACGGTGACCAGGCACCTCTGGAGTGCCTGAAGTGGGTCAGATGAGCTCAGGATGCAGTGGCTGCTCTTCAGGCTCTTTCTAACATACTGCAGTCGTATGGGAAAAGCTTGGGCAGTGGTGCTCGCTAGCAAGTAAGAGGGAAGCAGAAAATGTTTCCAGAAGTGGTATCCTTCCTGACATAACTTTTAATCTTTTATATTGGGAAAGATCTTCCAGTGCCGCTCCTTTACAAGTGATATTTATATTACAGAAGTTCCTGAAAGCCTCCAGCTTGGTCACACCAAGCGCTGAACAGAGTTGTGAATTATCTTCTATCACAGAAGTCTGCATATAATTCTGAATCTGTATTTGGATTAAATGGTCTAATTTTTACTATATCAAGCACCATGAAGACTCAGAAAAGTTAGCTGTTGGGGATCTTTACAAAATCAGGTCACTTTCATTAACAATTGTATATGCCAGAAAAAGAAGCATGAGCCACAGTTTTGGCGTATCCTTAAGTCACACTGAAGTTAATGCACCATTAAGAGCCTTGCTAGAGTCTAACACAGGACTGCCTGGGAACCAGGGGAAATCATGCAGAGGCCAGGAGCACTCATGAAACTGGGGAGAGCTGTAATGACTTCCTTATTACCCATCTCCAAAGTGCACTGAGTGGAGCTCTGGCACAGGAGACAGCCTGGCCTATAGCATGTAAATAAATAACAAATGAGCAAGTCAAAGCGAAGGCAGAGATGAATGAAGTGGTTCACACAACACAGCTATAGTTTTATGCTGTCTCCAGGCTATGGAAGGCAAGCCATCATACTTTGGTTCAGGTTCTCAAAATCATTTTAGTGCCATAAAGGGTGACTTTTTTTTTTTTCTTTTTAATGAAAATCCATATTCTGGAACTGTCTTACGAAGATAAATAGAGCCAAGAGGGATAGCATTTTTCAACAAAAGCATTAATAAGTGACCATTATTACATGGATAAATGTAATTTGGGGATGAAAACAAAGTGTAATTCATTTTTAATTAAAAAATTAATCTTTGAATTGATTAATAAACTTCAAAACCAGCCTCCACATTGGATTTTTCTAAAACCAACATGAAAGCCCATTTTCTATCTAAGGAGATCAGGAATGCAATTGTCAGCAGGACTAAAGCAATATTTATAAAAGGGCAGTTTTTAAAGCAATTACAAATTAAGATAAGGAATTTGTTCTCATGGATTGCATTAATTGTATACCATGTTCAAAAATCAAGTTATCAGAGTAATGGACTTGGGGCATTTAAATTTTGCTTGCCAGCAATGTACAAAGTAGGTCCAGACACCTGCTGTATCCTCACTCACCAGCATGTCCAGGGAGTGGTGATGATCAAGGAATACACTTTAAAATGTTATGAGCAGGCTGAAAAAGATGGCTGGGGACAGATGGCAGACAGCTCAGCTGGCAGATGTCTGGTACCCTTCAGTGTGGAAAGAGGGAATACATCTAAGTCTAGAAAGGTGGGTGATGGGTTCCTCTGCATAAGAAAAAGTGAATTTAAGTCTCTGTTACCTCAATAAAAAACTACTGAGAGAACATGTCATGTCTTTTAGTTCTGGCTCAGAAAGCATTACGGGGATATGATGCTCAATTGAGCATCTAGAGATTTCTAATAGCCTGTGAAAAAAAGAATTGACTGAGCCTGGCTGGAAGCTTGCAAGAAAGGATCATAATGAGAGGGCCAAATGGAGGAAGTTGCGTGTCTGTACAAGAAGCTCAGCAGCAACAGCTATCAACAGCAGCAAGAAGAGCAAGCCTAGATAATTCACCTCTAGCTTTTAGGCTTTATCAAGCCCTGTGTGCTGGGACGTGCCACTGCAGGGCTAGGGATCTGGGCTCCAGCTTCTCCACTGGGGAGATCACTTTGTTGACCCTCTGGGTTGTCACCCCATGTCTCCTTATTGTGGAAAACTGGCATGCGGATGGAACACTACAAGAACAGGGCTGATCCTGCCCAGGCCTTGCCATCCCACCTGGGAAACAAACTGTTGGGGCATGGACCCAACCCTTGAACTTAGAACTGACCCAGTAACACACAAATAGCTGCATAGAACCACAGAAAGCAAAAATATGTGTCATCCAGTAGCCCAGACCCCAAATAACTGAGACACCTGAAATACCAGCAAGATATCTGGATTTTGCTGTCTGGTGGCTGGACAAGGAAGTAACTCAAAGAAAGAAAACTAGGATGGACCAGGTGACTCTGGGGACCACGCTTACAGATCTTCACCCTAGCAAGCCAAAGCTGAATAATACATTTCTAGCCTCTATCAGTTAAGGCAGCGGTGACAACTGACACCTGTATGGCAGGAATGACTGAAACATCGGGTCAGAAAGGAAATATCCTGAAAGACAGATCAGCGAGACAGTGTGTACCTGCTCAGGACACTGCCAATAAGTCTGCTGAGGAAGATGGCTAGGAGGATCTCCAGATAATGACACCCAAAAGAGACATCCCAGCTGTTCCCTAAGCACCTCCAGCCTAATGACAGCTTGGTGGCAGCGGCTGCCATAGGGGTGCCAAGGGATCACTTAGGAAGGAAGGGACCTCGGGAAGGCTCTGGTCCCACCTGCTGCTCAGAGCTGGTTTAGCCAAGAAGCAGACTGAGATGCTGGGTCTGCTTGGACCACAGAAAGGACTGTCTCCTTCTAGAGGGAGGACATGCAACTTGCTGTCACCAGGGAAGGCTGTGGATGATCTAGACAGAAGCAGAGGCACCAGTTGGCAAGGGGGTGCCAATGGCTGAACTGGTAAATCCAGGGGGGAAGGGAATTGCCTCCTGGCTTAGCAGATTGACACATCCACCGGCACATCTTCTATGTGTTTACTGAAGTATTACAATCTCCTTCCCCAGGCTGCATGGAAGTTAGAGAGTTTATATTTTCATCTAGTTCTTTTTTGAGGAAGACTAAGAGAAATTAGGAAGATACCTAAAAAGACCCTCCTCTGTGAGCTGAGGAGTGAGGATGGCCAAAAGACTGGTCTGCTTACCAGAAATAACGAGAATAATGAAGCGCTAATCTGCCTTGTTGGTTCAGATGGATTTCCAGCATAACGGAGCAATGAAACTGCACATCCCCCGCTGGGAAGCTCCTGAGCAGTGAAGTATAATTCTTGTCTGAGAGTTAAATGTCAGTATGGCTCTTTGCTGTGAAATTGCTGCACTGCTTAAAATACACACAGAGACACACATGCATTTTGACACTGGAAAAAAAGCTGTGTTGGCATTTATAAGATTGTAAGGTCAAAGTTAATTTTATCAGATTTACTAATTGTTTTCAAACTGTGTCTTTTGTTTAAACTGATTTAAAAGTAAACTCTGACTTACTGTGATTTGGTCTTAAATACTTGTTGGTATCAGTCATTCTTAATTATAAATAGCTTCATCCTTCTTCCTTCTTATCAAACTTTAACATATGCAAGATAATAAGAGGGATTTTAGAAATATTGATGCAAACCAGCCACCCCTGAATCATGTTAAGTCAATAGTCCCTAAGAATTAATGTTCAGATCACAGAGGGAGTGTGCAGTGAGGGGCTGGGGAAGGGAGAGAGACTTTTATGGATTTTGAGCCTGAACTGATTCATTACTCATTCCATTTAAAACTGTCAAAGACGATTTTGTAAGCATGAGTCCATTTCCCTTCTGTTTAGAGGGGTATATGGCACTATGACTACAAGTGAGCACAGTTAAAAGAAGACAGTCATGGCTTAGCGCATGCTCTAAGAGGATTGCTGTCATCACTAAAGCTAAACTAGAGGCACTAGGGGGAAGATGAGATTTCCTACTAATATTTGTCCACAATTGTGTTCCTGAAGGTATTTCTGTGCTTTGCTTTGTTCCTGTATATATATATATATATATATATATATAAATAATGCTTTCATTCTCTAAACAAAAAATTCCTAGACTAGATTTGCTTTCCTGCAAGAAATCTTCCAGGGACTGGATCAGGGCCTCCCTGTCTCCTCATGTCCTTGTCCCTAGAAATACTATACCAGATTAACAAGAACGGGTTGGCATAAGAGGCAGGAGAATTCCAGACTCTGATTTGGAAGTTTTCATTGTGTTTCCTCTGAAATAACTTGGCCCCGATCCTTCAATCATTAGTTATGCAACTGAATTTTGTACATGTGAGCATGATCATTGACTTCAATGGAAATGCTCCCATTGGTAAAATAGTTCACATAACTTACATGTTGGAAGGACTGAATTCTATGTAAAATGGTCGGATTTTCCACAGTTTCTTTGTCCTCTGTGTCTTTTCAAATCATGGCATGTCATTTTATTGGCATGTCAAACTTCTCCTTGGAGAACCAATAGAGCTAGGAGACAGCAAGTTGGTTCTTGTATATTGCAAAAGATGTATCTGCAGAAATGTAGTCTGCAAGACATGTAAAACAATCATCCTATCCTACCTCACCTACAGTCTCAACTGGAGTACTGTGTCCAGTTCTGGGCATCATACTTCAAGAAGGCTGTAAATCAAATAAATTAGAGAGCCCAGAGGCAAGCAAGTAGAATAATCATAAGTCCAGAATACATCCCTATGGATGCAGAGGATGTGGAGATGTCACGAAAGTACTTTGTTTAATCTAGAGAAGACAAAGGAATACATGACAACAGTCTGCAAGTTTGCAAGGGGTGATCACAAAGAGTACAGGCTTAATCTGTTCTCCATGTGAATATGACAAAAAGAGATGAGCCTCACTTGCAAAATGGGAGACTGAGGTTCCTTAATATTTTAATACTTTTCTAGTTTTAGAAACAGGACAGCAGTCAGCTTTTTTGCCTGGAGAAGAAGGATGAAGGTGGTGGAATCTTCTGCACTGAAGGCTTTCAGACAAACATCTACAGCTATGAATAGCTGATCCTGTGTACTGGCAAGGGGGTGGTTAGACCTCATGAGGTCCTCTCCAACCCTTACCTTCTGTTCACACAATCAACAAAATTCACAGATAAATTCTAAGGGCAGTCTTATTACTGGGACTAGAGAAAAGACAGAAAGGACCAAAACATTGGTTTCAGACCTCAAATGGAGCTTGTAAAGCATTGATAATGTTCTCTTTTGATTAGTGAAAGATGAAGAAACAACATGAAAAGAATAAGCACAGAACTGTAATGGGACCCTTTTGGGGAAAGGTTTTTTTCCTGCTCCAGCATACTTTTATCTTTTTTACTCATGATCTTTAGATTTTATCTCGGGCCCGGGGGGGGGAGGGGGGGGGGGGGGGGGGGGGGGGGGGGGTGGTGCGGGGCAAGGAAATGACATTACCAAGATGACACTGAAGTAGCTTCTTACTTCAAACCCTTTTTGCCAAAATTACTTAAAAACAATTATGTTTATAATGATGAAATTTATATTCTTTGCAATGTCCAAAAAACAAGTAGAAAACCTGAGAACAAGCAACACCCACTTTTGTGCTACACTAATTCGGCAGGAATAAAAACCTGCAAATTCTAGTGCAGCTTTTTCAGAAGTGAATGGAAATGGGATCTAATGACATTCAAGTCATCTGCTCAGGTTGCTGAAGCTGAGTGGAAGACAGATTTGATGGAAATCTGAGACTGAGTGCATATATAAAAATACAGAAATGAAACTGTAATTTTCCTTTGTTATCACATGAAGCAGCAGCCCCATATTGCTTATGGAGGAAGAAAGCTGTAAAAAAATTAGGGAGAGAGATTAATGCTAAAGACTATAAAGAAATGGAGCTGTCTTGCTCCTTAAAAAAAAAAAAAAAAAAAAAAAAAGTTCAGCATGGATCCATATGGTGTGAGATTTCTCTTCTGTGACATTTTTATTAAGGTTATGTATATGACCGTTCATCTTCATTCTGCTGGTGCTAATTGCTGTCTATTGGACCCTTCGCTACTGTGTACAGAGAACACATGCTTCCCCTCGACACTGCCATCGCCGCGAGTGCACTGGATTGTTCTGCTGTCCTCAGATAGGAACCTGCTGCTGCTGCCTGACCGCAACAGCTGGGAATATTCTGCTTTTAAAAGCTTATCTTGTTGATACTTGAGTTGAGCTATTACACAGTGGAACAAGCAAACAGAATGAATGGACCCTCTGCGGGCAACTTATGGTAACAAAAAAAGCTTCCATGTGCTTTTGAATGTGTCTCTTGTCTTGGAATTGACAGTGATGTTTAGCATAGATGTTTCCTGCGAAGAAAACATGATGGTATAGAGCCAGGAACAGTCTAAAAAGAAACATGTACAGAAGACATGTTCAGCACTTAAGCTTCTTTGCAACTCTAAGCAACATTTAGTGACCAATTTTGCAAAAGTTTACTCATGCAAACAGCCCCGCTGAAATGCAAAGGGCTGCTTTTTTCTCTAGAAAGGCTGATTTGATTAAGAATTACTTTCATGCACAAAATGAGTACGTAAAGCATAGCCCCTCGACCTTCTATGCTTTTAAGCAATCAGCCTGAGAATAAGGTTATTTATTTATCGGTATCAGGTCCATGCACACACACATATATAGCATGTACATGCAGATCAGAGCACAGAAACACAAATATTCCCATGTTATGGATGGGACCACCCAGAGAAATACAGAAATCTATTAATTTTGCTTATCACTTAGACTCCAATTTAACAAAACATCTAATAGTGTCGTGAATTTTTCTGTCATGAAGGAAGTGTTACAATCATCTAATCTGACTTCCTACATAATGCAGACCGTAGGATTTCCCCAAGAAATTCTGACTTGCATGTCCATGCATTTTAGTTCAAACTGTAAAAGTTAGTAGCAACAATAAGAATAATTACCAGACTTAGATCCATGCAATTAATGAATCTTAAACTGTTACCTTCTTAACACATTGCCTTTTGTGAATGGTGCTGTGCTTAGCCATGCCCCGAACGACACACCAGTCTTACTACAGACTCCACATGACCTCTAGGCAGGAAAATCTCTCTTCTGAAGCCTTAATGGAGGTGTTGTCTGAGCAAGCACAGACCCTGAGTGACATGTGCATTATTCTGTGCGTGGACGAACATCTGAAAATTTGGCTCTCAGACCACACTAGATAATCTGTGAGAGTTGAACTTGACACCTAACAGCCAGACTTACTTGTAACTTTGGTCTCACAGTGATGGTGATTCTTGCTACACAACCGCTGTTTTAACCCATTAACCTTAGTTAAGTGGCCGGTTTTAGTTGGCATAGGTGACCCGTGGCTACACAGTTCCTTTCCCCACATTCCTGGTGGCAAATTTAGCTTAAGGAAAAGCTATTCTCTTCCCCTTCCCCATCACTTCTGCCTTGTGCTACTTTCTCATTTGCACTTATGCAACTGTTTATAGGGTTATGAAAAAAATGGATGAAGCTTTGAAGTAATTTATTTTCTAATTCTATTAAAGGAGTGAGAGACCTTCTTCAAGTGGCATTGATACATTCAGGAAAAAATGATAATTTGGAATCAATATGAAAGGAATTCCCATTTTCTGCTTTTATCACTATGATTAAAAAAAATTAAATAATTTGCATTTCAAAAAAATAATTTCAGTAGGTGTACAGGCTACTTTCACTCCCTGCACTATTTAAGCACTTGCTAATTACTATATTTAGTCCATGTTTTAAATAGAACTGTTTCCAAAGAAAGTGCTGAGAACAGAATTTTGAAAATAGAACATCCCAATTATCCTGCAATTTTTTTCCTTAGCTAAAAAAAAATTAGTTCAATGAAAATTTATTAATATTTTTACACTTCTTCTGAAAAGAATGTGTTTGCATCATTATTAATAATAATAATAA
Source organism: Falco naumanni (assembly GCF_017639655.2). NCBI lineage: Eukaryota > Metazoa > Chordata > Aves > Falconiformes > Falconidae > Falco > Falco naumanni. The sequence continues at coordinate 54,064,462 of NC_054059.1, read as the reverse complement.
TTTTTAATATTATTTGCTTAGATCTCATTAAGGGGAAGTAGCACCTCAGAAGGCTAGCCAACAATAACAAACACATATATTTGCACGAGTGCATGTATATAATTAGACTGGAGATGGCTTAACACGTTACTTTGAGGAGGAGCCTTTGACCACTTACTGGTCAGAGAGATAAACTTCCAAAGGATCCCAAAGTTACTAACAACTCCAGTAATCATTACTAAAACAAACAAACAAAAAAACCAAAAACCAAAAACAAAACAATAACAAAAAATAACATACTATCTATTTTAAATTAGATATAAACCTGCCTCTGGTCAAAAGACTTCCTTGTCACTTTTCTGAATGCTGCCCCAGGGCCTTGGCCACATTCCCTGTGACACGTTTTGATTTTGGGGATGTGATGCTGCCCAGATGGGGATAGATGCAGCATCTCTCACTTTTTTTTGCCAAAACCAGTTGTTTTGTGTGCTGTCAGTCTTCAGGTTTGCCCCAGAGTTGGCTGCATTTAAGATGACTGGAGGAAGTGGTTCTTGTGTTCACATTTTTATTTAACTGGACAAAATTGTTTGCTGTTTCTCTAGGACAATGCTATGTAATCTTTAAATTTTTGTGGCTACAAATGCACCTAAAAGTTAATCTTCAATAATATTTTGCTGCCCTTTTCTTCATCTTCTTCTCTTCATTCTTGTCCCTACCTTAATTCTGGCTTTTGTTCTTATTTGAACACTTCTTGCCCCACAGACTTCTGGCATGACAAGTCAAATTATTACCTTTTTGTTTCCATGTACAAGAAAACAAGGATACTGTCCTTGCTTGGGGAAGGGAGGACCAGACAACACATTTGGATAAACGCCTAACCAACTTTGAAATGTTTTATAAAATTCTGTTAATGTTTCTCTGCCACGCATGAGGGTTGCATCAAGTGCCTTTTTCAACAGCGTCACTGTAGACAACCATTTATCAGGTGTATATTGTATGGCAGCACGGTGTTTGGAAATTCCATTTGCCATATGTTATTCATGATCCTTGCTCACAGCCTTCATTTGTCAGGGGATTTAGATCTCAGCTGTGTTTAGTTTTTGGGGCTTGAGAACAAGTTGACCCACAGGCAGACACCTAATGATATAATTTGTTCAGTGCAAAAGGTTTGACTGCCCTCTATCAACCTTTATGCAGACAACTCCTTTGAATACAGTAATGGATGACAATATCAAAAGCATAAATCTCGGCAAACTTCAAGGTTTCCTGGAAAACATGACTCTTAAACTTTAGGCACATAGACGTTTGGCACAATGTCAGAAACTTTCTGGACTATTCATTTATCCAACTCTGGCCAAAAATAACCAAAGACTCTATGTGTCTGTTGATTTGTTTTGAAATTCATTCAAAACGGCAAAGAAGTTAAAAAGTAAGAGACCGGCAATTGAGAAACAAGACTTCTGAAGTATGAAAGATCCTTTTCTGTATCTTACAACATGTGGTGCTAACAAGCCAGGTCATGTCCCTCATACAAAATGCTTTCTGTGAACTTAGTGTGGTTAAATTAGCAAGTAGAAATGACATGGTTCAGGTTCCTTAAGGTTTTAGAAAGTAGTAAATAAAGGCCTTGCTGGAAGAGCTGCTTTGGAGGAGAAGAACATACTGATGACTGTGGTCTCACTCCCATGAGCAGGACAGCACAGCCAGGGCAATGGTCTTCTTAAGCCCTGTTGACCTCAAGGGTCTCAGTTTCCCTTTTTTAAAATCTGTCCCATATGTGACATCATCCTCTGGGGTTTTATTATTTCTCTTCTATGTATGCTTCTGCTTTCCCCTGCATTACCCCTTCTAGTTGGGAGAAGGAGAAATCCACCCTCCTGTTCTGTACTCAGCCTCCCCTTGTCTTTCCCCTTGGCACGCATCCTCTTTTCCTAAGCAGAGGGGGTGGTCAGGATACCTCCCAATTTGTATTGTCATTCAGGCTTTTTGTTGTTTTGCCTGAGAGGACATGTTCCTGTGCCAATGAACGTCCTCAGCTCCAGACTGGAGATGTGCCCTTGATAGCACAAAACGTGTTTGAATGGACCTCAATCCTTCCATCACTGTTGTGTCATTTTAAATTATAAGGAAATGGGAGAAAATTAATCTTGTTTTCTTTTTATTTAATTTTTTTTTTTCAGCAGTCTCTTTAAGCAACTTAGTAACAACACAGATATATGAAGTTGACTGCAATGTTCCTCATCTTTCCTGTTACGTACCCAGAATCTCTTTTAACAGCTTGAGGTTTTCTTCATTAAATCCTTCTTCACTCTCATTCATGCCAGAATGCCTACATATCCCAACAAGGGTGATCAGAAAAGAAGGGCAATTATAATTTATGAAAAAGTCATTTGCTTTGTTACTGCTTCATGCTGTTCCTCTTGTTATATAGTAGATGCAGGAACTACAGTATTTTGCATCTGCAACAGCTTTTGTTATTTTTATCTATGCAATGTCCACTAAAAAAAAAAAAAAAAGCGCCCTTATTTCTGTTTGGAGCCCTTGCATGCACTGTATAATCCCTGTAGTAGTGCCAATAGCAGTAACAACACAAAAAACCATAGAGCAGTTTTCCAAAAAACACAGCACACAGACTGCACAAGTCCTTGCAAGGGATTTGTGACAAACTGGCTGGCACAAAGAATGGCATCTTCTGAGTTTCAGCTGCTGATGCAGAACTGAAGATGCAACAAGGTCCCTCTCTGAATGCCAAGCTGCCTATGAAAGAGGCACGAAGAGAAAATACACTTTTGGATAGGAAATATTCTGTAGACGTTGGAGTGTGGCTGTTATGTACGTTAAGGGAAATCACACTTTTTTCAGTGTGACAGTTCTACGTACATGAAACAAAGGTGGACTTCAGGGAAGGCCAGCTGGCTGTGAAGAATAGGTAGTGGAGAAGAAGTAAAGACAGTAGCAGAACAGATTGGAAGGGAGCTGTAGAGTGCAGAGGGAAAGCAGACAGCATGATTTAACTTTCAGAGGACAGGGCAGTAACTCCCAGCCTGTACACAGCTTGGAGACTGCTGTGTCTGTCTCAGAAATAGGTCTTCAGCACTGATGAAGAACAGCTTCTGTGTTCAAGAGTTTTTCTGTTTTCTGCAACTATAGGAGCTTCTTTTCTAACAATCTAATGAAAAATACTTATTACCTCTCCTAAGAAAAGACGCTTAATTTTTTAAATGAGCAAAAAAGATCATTTCAATAAACATACAATGGCAATGCACATGCATAAGAGATGGTTACTCTTACTTTTCCACATCAGGTGCTTACTGCAGCTGCTACAGCTGTGTTAACAACTCATGAACATAGCTGAGCTTGTGCACAAGTGTGACATCTTCACTACAGAAAAGGTCTGGTACATTGGACCCGGAAGAAGAACTAGCCTGTTGCCAAACAAGAATGTCTGTCTTTCTGTGTGGTCTTATCAGGTAATTCACTCTTTTACCAAAACGTCAGGTTTTGAGGCGGAAAGATGGTGAACCCATCAGCCATTGTGAGGATAAATCAGTTGTCAAATTCTTTCAATACGTAGGTAGCTGATTAAGAAAAAGCATCATTGCTGCATTTTGACATTTGCAAACGGAAGATGTAGAGCTCCAGAATTTGGCACATCTGAAACTGCAGAACATGTGTGTAGTTTGGCTCTGCTCAGAGCACAAGTTATCCCAATTTTCATCTGTGAATTATTTGGCAGACCTTCTTCCCCTGCTCCCACAAAACTGTCAATTTCAATAGTAAATCTCAACTCTGAATACTCCATCCTAGTTCAGCATCCAGGCCTGATATAAATCAACTAGTTTCCTCCAGTGGACCTATCCTGGTTTCTGCCAGCTCAGCATCCAGCTTTGAGTATTTCCTCATATGCATTGCTCCTTCTGGTTTGACCAGCCCTTGCTCCCCTTTCTAACTAGGCAGTGATAAGCTGTAGTAGGCATGCTCTGATTTCCTTATTGCAATGGAAACTCCTTCTTTTCCTTTCAGATTCCCTGTATAGTCTGGCAGGACCACCCTGCCATCATTCATCTCTCTCTCACCTCAAAACCCCCACTAAGGCACAGTGTTGCCAGGCAGCTTCTTATGTTCTGGGGAATCCTTATCCCAGAAAACAGATGACTATAGTAATTGGGTTTGGATAAAACATTTCTCCCCCTGGCTGACCTGTGTCAGGGCAAAACCAAGGTACACTGAGGGGGGCCACTGAAGAGCAGTGGCCACTAGCCTGTCTTCCTGTAGAAGGCTCTGATCCCTTCAGAGAAAAGGGGAAAACTCACTGAGAAAAAAAAAATAACTTATTTGTTCTTGGAAATGGGAATGGGAAGGCTTTAAAGTGAATCAAGATGAGAACTGAAAGGCTCTTGCAGTGTCTAGTTCATGAAAGGTATTAGAAGGTCATATTCATTCAAGGTATCAAACACTGAAAGCTGCTGGAATGACAGCTGGCAGCAGAAGGGATTGTGTCTACTGCCAGTTATGGAGGTCAGGCCAGGTCCTAGCCCTGGCAGTGCTTTCTTTGAGGGTTGACTACCTCTGCCTTCAAAGGGAAATGACAGAAGTTTCCACCTGCAACCTATAAGAAGTCAAAAGAGAATCTTCCTCTGAAACAACCTTTGGGGAATCCCGCAGTGAGGGGAATGATCACAGTGGAAATGGAGGCATGACACACAAGAAGTACAGTCTTACTCAACAGTTCTGCTTTGGACTTAGTCTGACTAATAGGCCTAAAGAAACTTGGCTTGGGACCTATTTTCATTTCTAAACAAATATTTACTCAGTCTTGTCGAGTTCATTAACTCTTCATGTGTGTATCCTGTACACAGTGTACAGACAAATCATCAGAAGCTGTTGGCTGAAGACTGATAAAATGAAGAAAGAGCTCATTTTTAACATATATTTATATATGTCAGGGAAGTGTAAACTTTTAATTTTGTCTAGCTTTTATTTAACAGATTTGGCACCTTTGGACTATGGTCTTTATGTTGGCACACCAGCACTGCAGTCAATGGACCTAAGCCAAGAAGTTCTCAGTAATGCAGGTTTTGGCTGTTCACTTTCCATGTGTAGTCACCATTATAAACTCCTACGTCTACCATCGCAGTTGCACAGTACCCCACCAAGCTGTCCTTTATTCTTCAAATCTCAAAAATTGTTACTTTAGCTAAGCGTCATAACTGAGGACAAATCAATACAGTAAATCTGCATTATAAAGTAATCTAGAAAATCACAGGGGAAAAAAACCAAAAGAGCCAGAAACATACAATTTTAACACCTATATGTTGGGTGAGAATGCCTAGGAACAGACTTTTACATTGGAGCCTAATAAAAGAAATCCTCCAAAGGAAAGATTTCATAAATTATGCCCCACCTTGATGACCTGAATCTGGGAAGAAGTGAGCATCAAGAAACCTTCGCTCGGTTGCTAGCCATGAAAGGAACTCAGCACCTCACCCTATGGAAGAATTCTGTAACAGAAGAATATTTATTTTTCTATGTACTTATCTACATATGAATTCAGTTGGATGCTAACCGTGTGTGCTGTGGAAGGCTGAATATATTATGCAGCTAGTATCTACTGACCACTAGTATCTTCTGCCTTCACAAGAATCCTTAATTTCAGGTTTTCTCCCCATTCATACAAAACCAAGTAAACCTTTCCTTCAGAGGTTTGCTGCAAGGTGAGGCAAATCCTCAGGGCAGTGACACAGTAGTTTACAACCACTTTTACTAAAGCAATGAACTATGGGCAACTTAAATTTCATATCCTTCCAAGGAAAGTTTAGAGGCTATTTCACGGGGTCGAGTGAAGTTTTCTCTGTCTCTTTTGACACAGCAATCTAAGCTAGATTTTTTTTTTTTCAGTTGCTCTTCATCTTGTTTGAATTGGCTAATTCTGTTGGAAACTACAAGGATCAAACATATATATTTGCTCTAGAAGATGCTCTGTCTCCCATTGTCTCTGAAGCTGAAGAAGTAATAGGATACGTACACAGGCTGTGAATGTTTTTGGAGGGATGGCTGTAGCCACTCCAGGAATTTAGTGTGAGCTCCCTCATGAAGATGACTTTCAGTGAGACATAAAACAGCAGAGGTTTTGTGTTCAAGCTTGCTCCTTTGCCAGAGTCCCCGTCTCTCTCTCCAGATGGTACACCCTACTCCTCCTTCCCTCACTTTTAGGGGACAGTGACTGCACTTTAGAGCACAGCTCAGCAAAGTGGAGGCAGTCTTGCTGTGCAGCTCAGCGGGTACCTGTCCCACCTAAAGATACCTATGGCAGGTAAAAAGAAATATTTGGGGCTGGTGACTGTAATCCATTTACCCTTCTATTAAATCTGAGGATGAAGTATACACACACGCATAGGTATTATGTGATCAAAAACCCTCTGACAAATTCCTATGGCATTTGTAGCATCTAGTCAAGCCCATAAGAGATCTGTGGGGAAATGGGAAGGGTGTGTGGGTGATGGGACAAATGGCTGTGATTCTGAAATGGACCACTCCCCCGCACAAGGAGAGGGAATATAACCAGTGTAAAGGTGAGTAACCACAACCGTGCCATTTAATATCTTGGGCAAGGCTGATTTTTCCCTCATGGCCTTCCGTGAGCATCTGACTGCCCCCTGTATCCTCACAATCATCCCACAAGAAAGGGCAGCCACCCTGCCCTGCCAGGCAACACAAGCACCGAGGGCTCTGCCTCCTCCAGCCAGACTGAAGGGGAGGCAGCCGGGAAGATGACATGCTGATACAGGGGAAGCAAAGGAAAACAGAGGGAGAGAGATGTGAAACCTGATCCATCTAATAACAGCAGGACTGATAGTGATTTTCCACTCTATCTAGTAGGTCAAATGATCTTATAATGCAGTATTTAGAGAGAAAGAAGATGGAAATATTTTCATTTTCTCTCAGAGTCAATATTTCCCTAGTTGGAAATTAATCACTGTAAAAGAAGTTTAAGGGGAGTCTGTCAAGGTTTATTTAGGCTTCAAAATAACTTTTTAAAACACTGCCTTTTGTTGCTGTTGCAGGTTTAGAGGTCAGAGTTTCCCTCCACAGCATTCTTCTCTTGACAAATGATCTTTGCAGCAGCAAGCCAGGTATTTTTTTATTCTAAAGTGACTTCTTGTGTGTCCTGCCATAAGCAAAACTGTGCAGATACAGCGGAAAAGGTAGAACATCCACAGCCAGCTCTATTAATAACTTATGAATCAAACAAGATGTCTCACTTTTTTCTAATTTTTTTTTTTTTTAATATCATTGCAGTGAATCTTCATCTACCAACTTGACACGTGATTCTGAAGCACAATTAAATTTTGAATTTAGGTAATGCCTTATGGAGTTACTCTTACTCATTCATGGAAGCCTCCCGTAGAATGGCTGGATTAATGGCAGCTGGCCATTACCTGTGGATGTGCAGGTTACTGAAGTTTGTCATCTGGAAACTAGTTGTAAATTGCAAGCTGAGCCTGAAAGAATATATCTGAAGAAAAAGTGACAATAACTTTTCTATCTATGAAATAGTATTAATCAGTCTTTTCACTAAACAATTTTGACCCTTTCAGACACAGAAATTCAAGATGAAAAAAACGTACCAAACCCATCAGTGACATCTAAACTGGGTTACTCTGGCTAAGTTTGGGCTCCATTACATGGCTGCTTTTAGAAGCAGCCTGGATCTGGAAATGAAGAGGGTGCCTCAAGGAAGCATCAAACAGCACAATTTTCCCTCTGTTGCTTCACTCATGAAGCTGAATCAGATTCAGCCACACACACCAGAAATAGTCCTCAAAAATCTGAGCAATTCACCAGGAGGGCTGTTGAGATCAACAGCGGGAGCAAAGCTGGCAGCGCCTCCCTGTGACTTAACCACAGTGGAAGGCAGGAACCTCACTGAGGGCCTGCAACTCTGAAATGTTATTTCTTCTTATCATACATCAGAACACATCTGTAGAAGTTTTCTGGCAGAGTTGCCAGATGTTTTGGTTCCCTTTATCATCACGCATTGATTATTTCTTGTTTGTTCAAGGTTTGTTTATGGTTTTACATTTTGTTTGTTCAGTGTCTTTATAATTATTCGGTTATAGGCATTTTTTATTTTGCTAGACATTATTAATATTCTGCTGTTATACTCCAAGAGAGCTTTTAAAGTTAGTAATAAAAAAAATATTAATAGGTAAATAACGTTTTTACTCTAGCCTTTGTTGCTGCAATATTTTGGCACTCTTATTTAAGGAACAGGTTCCCTTAAGAATTTACCTAAGAACTACAGATTTTGGTCCATGCCTATTATAAATTTGGTTCACCCTAGATGTAACAATCTCTCTTTACTACTAGAAGATACTAGAACTTTCCCTGGAAGGCAACTGGAGCAGATCACTATGACATTTCTTATCTGGAGGCTCAGAATCAAACTGGGACACAACATGCCTCCCAGACTGCCAGAGCCTCGCTTGACCACAGCACTCTGTGCAGCTTCATACAGGTTGATATAAAATCTGTTTTCTGCAACTGACAGCCACTGTTTTACGCTGAGGGCTTAAAGTCTAATCTACTGAAATCCAGCTACACAAAAGGTGATTGCACAGACTTCTGTGTGCGTCTAGTTTGTTTTGTAAATATTCGTCTATCAGTGAATTATTGACACCAGGCAAGGAGGGCTCTCTGCCTCACAGACCTCAGCAGGGTATTGCCTCTGTTTGCCGAACAATCTCGGCGCGTCTAGACGATGTATATGGGTGGGCTGTTTGCCATAAAGCACCGTTACTCTATAAGGAACACGGTTTCGCCTCTCCACAGCTGGGTGTGGGCAGGGAAGGGTGAAGTGGGGAGCAGGGGAAGGGTTGAAACGGAGGACCAGGCTTTGAGTTCTCTGGAAACCAGGGATCACAAGCCATGAATCATGCAGTAAATACAGAGCCAAACGTTTGGATGAACAGAGCCCTTAACAATTAATTAATTGTTGACTTTAACTGCCTGTGCTGCAGATGTGCTATCATTTCTACAGAGCAGTCCCTCACCAGTCTCTTTAAGTTGTTTACAAAGTAATTGGTAAATGCAAAAAAGCAAAAAAGAAGTTCTTGTATGAAAGTTGCTTCCACAAATGCACGGATGCGTAGGCGTGCACACAATGAAAATAGGAGAAAGGTTGAAGGCTGCATGATGTTTGATTTTATGAGTTTATGAATGTCCCTTGGAAAAGATTTCATGTTCTATTCTCCCATGCTTCCTGGATTTTGATGTTTCCCATAAAAAAAGGCAGAATATCCCTTCATTTACAAAATGAGTTGGATTTAACTCTATAATTTGTAAATATTTATACATATTTCCAAAGAATACATGAGCTGAACTGCATTTTTTCCTGATTACTTATATGCCTCAATATATCATCTTAGCTCCCACATCTTGTACTTGCAAAACTGAACTTTCAGATGAAAAGTCTGTACGAGATGACAACAATTTGGCAGTGTTGTAAGAGGAACAATGTAAGTGGCATGCAATTCAGACCTGAACAAATGTGATATGAAGTTATTTTCCATTACAGTTTTTCAGGTTTGTGGCTGAAAAAGAGCTTCCTGATACTAGATCTGAGTCCTACAAACACTTAAGTACACACTTAACGTGTTGCACTATATTAAGAGATAAAGTTGTCCCACTGCATTCAGCAGAATTACTCTTGTGCAAAGTGCCTTTGAGATTAAAGCTCAGGTGATTTAAACCTTATAAGCAACACGGACTCCAGAACAGTTATTTCATTTTTTTAGAATGCTTTCCTTCCATTGATATTTCCTTTGCCACAACAGCATTGAGGCATAATTGCTTTTTTAACTTGTAACACCTATGCAAATGAAAAATATTAAAAACAATGGCAAGAGGAAGTTGAAACACCCAAAATTCTTTGAAAGAAAGCTGAGGCAGGTGTTCAGAATCAAAGACATCATGTATGTCTGATCCAGGATTTGCACATAAACTATTACTCAAGACAACATCTACTTACACTATTGGGTAACCTCACTGTAAGATCTTAAGGCACTTAATTACTTTTTCACTAAGTCATTCTGCAAATCCTTCTGTACAGGATAGGACATGGCAATCAAAGCGTTTACTGAAATGCAAAATCACTTGGCTTTGATTTTTACATCATCAACCTATAACCCTTCTTTCACTCCAGGTTTTCTATATCATTGTATTCATGCATTTCCCTTCACTTCTAATCATTAAAAAGGTATCAGTGTACATGTGTATAAATGTGTGTCTCTGCTAGATTACTAAGAAATGTGTAGAAATTTGAGGACTTTTTATTATTCAGCTTGAGAGGTATTCATGAGCCTGACTTAACGGAGACATGATTTAAAGAGCTCTCACAACATTTGGAAAGTCAGATCATACTTGCTAGGCAGTTTGAAGATGTTTAAAAATAGATTAGGAACCTACATTTCTAACCACTTCAGAGAACACCCATCACTATCTGCCTCCTTCTCCCCCTTGGTAAGTGTGCACAGAGGAGGAGACATCTCATGACTCACCACACTTGCTTCTCAGCTCAGAACTGCAGAAAAGTTCACTGGTGTTTATAGGATGTTTGTGGTGACCCCTGGGATACACTCTCATAATGAATTTCAGGCTGCCTACCCAAGCCTTTCAACTATCTGTCCAATCTCCCTGAATTCTTAACCTCACACTTCCTCCTACTGCACGTCCTTCTGGGAGACACTAGATACTCGGGATGAAATATTTTAAAGCCAGTGCCCACAGCCTTGTCAGTACATCCAACACAAGACCCTGTTTTGTGGTTTATCTTAGCATAAATCTCCACCCCCTTCACTTGCTCACAGGAAGGGCTTTCTCTTACACATCGTAGTGCTGCATTTGAGAGAAATCATTCTTTCTTGTTCTGGGTCTTCGTTTTTTTTCTCACCAGAAGAGAATACTGTGTAAGAACAGTTACAGATCCTGTTTCACCAGGATACAAGGAAAAGTGTACTTTTTCTGCTACTATGTTCATCCCCAGAGTCAATTATTTTAATTTAAAAAAAAATATTAATCCCTGCATCCTTACTTGTTCAGAAAGCCAGCCTTTAGTAAACTGACCTAATAGAAACTGGAAGCCCTAACCCACCCCTTGGCTGATTCATGATTTATCTATGCCAGGGTGAAGTGTTCCACATATTAGCTGGAGGAAATACACTTCTAGTTTGTAATCTTGATGAATAGTTAACTGAATTTATTTATTTATAATGCTCGTTTTAGTCATCTATCATTATTCTGAAGACCTTTTACAAATATTGCCTTGAAACTTCCGATGAGTGATGTATTTGTAAAAGGAAAACTGCACAAATGAGAAAGAAAATTCCCTCAAAGAGCTGATGCCATCCCACCAGACAAATGAACACTAGTGCTGGATGAAACAGACTGCACATAAAACACATTAAAAGTTCAGGTGGTTTGCTCTGGTCATACTTCATGTTCCATGCTTATCTTACAAGTGTCTTATGAAGGGTTAATGGTCTATGCAACACCAAGCCAGTGTAGTCCCCGGCCGCAACCAGCAGACAAGAAGGGAGTGTATGAAAAGGAAAGGCAGGTGACTCTGACTTTATGGAGAAGCACTCATGTGGAAATGATTAAATGATTTCTATACCCAGGACTATCTGGGGTTTTTTTCCCTAATGACTTGTTAATTAACATTCTTACAGCATGGACCAGCACCACCTGATTTCAGCAGAGTACTATAAGCATCATTAAACTGTGATTGACTAGCAGGTTTTCTGAACCTTTAAGATTTTGCTGTCTCACAAAGCATTGTTATTTTTCCTGTAAAGAGCACAGATTTGAATTGGCTCTACTATGCTGTTGCTTTTAAAGCAAATGGTGCAATGAGGAAGATGAAAACGCTGAATAGTCTAACCCAATATTTAGGTCTCTATCAAAAAATAAAGTTTAACCATATAAATGGTTCTATGATTCTATTACTGGATATGAAAGATAGAGTTTCTAAGCCCAGACCGGTGGAGGGGTTCTCAAGCCATTATTTTCAGGGAACACTTTGCTACCTGATATTTAAAAGGTGGTGGTAAATAACTGTAAATCATTCTTTTTCTAATCAACTGCAATAACAGGGAAAGAAGCTTAGACATTAAGAAGGACCTTTTTCTCCTGCACTGAGAATAATGAATTGGTGAAATGACCTCAGGGGCAAAGTTGTTGGGACAAGGCAGAAGGTCAGTCAAAGAGCAATTAAATGCTGTCCTGTGGGAAAACGGTAAGTGCAGTCCCAAAGAGCGAGCTAAAAAAAGAGCTAAGAGTAACAGAGGTAGAGGAGGAGAACATCCCCCTGCCAGGACCATAGTCTCATGATCTTTCAGGAAGAAGCCGCAGAACAGGAGGTCTATTAGTCCTGTAATAAATACTGAGTTATCAGAGTAAGAGGGAATTTGGTTATAAACTCCAGATGTATTTAAAGCACAAGCTCATTACTCTCACCTCTCACAAACTGTGTAATAAGCCAACACACATGAGTCCAGGACATCAGTCAGCTGTAACTGTTCAGGTCTGCATGCCACAAGCAGGTAGCTGCCTGCAGATGTTTGGTCTGTCTCAGTCCTTTCAATCTCAGTGACCTTGCCAAAGGCAGCATCCATAAATCCAGAATTAAGCAGCACAATGTAATGGCAGACACCACTTTTGCTGCAAGGGAGAGCCAAAAGCAAGTCAGCCTCATTTACACACCTGTGCAGGGTGGATGAATACCAGAGCTATACAGACAAGGTGCACGAGGACTCTGCCGTCTGTGCCCTCAATTACACAACAATACCTGTATTAGTAAACCAATACCTATGACCATTCCTGCAGACATGAGTACGGTCAGCCAAGGTCTTGTTAGAGCTGTTCCTGGCCATTTGCAAGGACCCAATCCACCTGAAGTTACCACTTTCATCTTGGGCATTACCTGGAAGTCAGTACATCAGAGAGCACTCCCAGCTACCTGGGGGGCCAACAAGGGATTTCAGCCATCCCAGCACTCCCCATTGGCCCCATTGCCAAGGAAGGGGTTTGCACACCTATGATCTACCTGCACAGCATAGTCATAGTCTCTTTATGAGATAAGGTATTATGAATCCTGGTTTGAAGGTGAGATTAACCTCAACAAGAATGGAGAGATTACTCTGTCTCATCACAGAGAGACAAAGGCAAGAGCAAGAACTCCACCTGCTCAGGAGTCTGGTGTGTTGGTTGGCTGGAAGGGGAGGGGGTAGTGGTAGTGTTTGAACCACCAGCAAATCTTTCAGACTGGTAACTTTGGTACAGGACTATCTTGGGGTGGTGTGTGTGTGTATAGAAAAATAAAGGAAAAAAAAAGCCATACACCATCACTTTAAAGCTGAGCAATAGCAGGATAGGCAACACCATAGCCCAGTACCACCACTGTACTACTTCTAGGTGGACAAGTCTAGCTCCCTCCAGCCACCAAGTCTAGTTAGATCCACAAACCAAGAATCAGGTTAAGAGAAACTTGCTGCTCAGGCAGGGCAGTGCATTCTGGTACCCTCAGTCCAGCATAGAGACACTGATCTAATAAATAGCTACAACAGCATAAATCTTGATATGAGCTGCAAAACCCACTGAGAAGAAGTGCATACACAGAAGCTGTGACTACTCCTCTTGTGATCAGCTAGCTGGATCTGAACTAACCTGCAACAAACTAGGTCAAGAGTGTCTCTATTACACTGTAGTACCGATATGCCTCAAAAGTTCTGGGTTTCATCAAACCAGTTAATACTTGGAAGAATAACTATAACTATACTTTGGATGACTAGAACTTTGACAACATATTTATTTATCCAAATGATAACTTTCTCCCCACCATCCAAACCAAAACTAAACAAACAGAAATACATAGTGCAATGTTCCTAGTAGGCTTCTTCCTTCCCATGGAAAAGGAGATGATCCAGGGATTCTTTTAATTCAACTGCTTATTAAGATTTCTCCCTAAAAATTCAGTGGTAGATGGGCTTCTGAAGAGCTAGAAGGTTACCTATGAAGTCTTAAAACCCCTGCCAGGTTCTCTGTGGTATAAGAAAGCAAGAGCTAAAACTTCCTTCCAGCACAATTCTGGAGACCTACCCTCAGTATCTTCCTTTCCCCCGCCCATCATTTTTGTAGTGAAGGCCATATCAGTTCTAAGCTACTACAGTCCTATAGGATCCTACTAGCCCACTATCACTTCCACCTATGATCCAGAAAACCCTACCTATAAAGATGTCTTAACGCTTACACACTTAACTATACATTTGTCAACACACCTTCACAACTCTAGCACTTAAAAATTTCTAGAATTTAAAAGCAATTAAAAAGAAATTAGCAGAAAGCAGCTAACAAACAAGTTCAAACTCCCTTTATTACCCAAAGTACCTACAAAAGCCTAAACGAGTCCCCCAAACAAAAATCCAGACTCTCCCTATTAGCACTCACCCCATTTTCATCTTTTTCCTTTTCCTTTTCCTCTTTTATGCCCATCAGCTGGTCCTTTTAGTGTAACATGGCCCAGCTGCATCGGCACCACTAGTATTTAACCCCTCACTGTCTGGTTCTACACTTCAGTATGAGTACATACAGCAAAGAAAACAGGAGCAAGGGCCTATTCATAGTCTTATCTGAATTGCTGTTTATTCAAAATACAGTGAAAGTATAGGCTATTTTATCTCTTTTTTTTTTAGTGTTTGCAAGGAGAAGAAACAGCAAGTATATCTGGATATAGACAAAAATCATCTTGGATCTGAGCCATCAGCATAAGATCTGGATGCCAATGTAGATGGTGTTTATTCATAGGCTGGTGATGCCCTCAAAGCCAGGGGAACTTAATCATAGATTTGGCTGCTAGATTTTTATTGTGACTTCAGTTTGTTAGTCTCAATGTGCTATTTACTTGTTTACAAACTTCTTTGTCTATGTTACAGATTTAACAAGTAGAAAATAAACGTAACCAGTCATTAGAATATATACGGACAATGGATTTTAGAGCTTTGCTTTTCTTCTGAGGATTCATTAGGAAATTTGTGTCCAGTTAGGCTCTTTCCTGGGAGCAGCAGTTTGAAGCAACCTTGGATTTAACAACTCTGAATTGTACTGTAGTCTTGCCAAACTAATGTGGAAGAAAACCTTTCACATATTGCTATACAGCATTGACCTCTTCTTATATCATTCTCACTTTGTTGTAAAAGTCTTATTAGTAATTCATCAACAGATACCATAGCAAGCACATTAGATACATCTATTTGATTAACATAACAATTGAGCAATTAGATGAGGTGAGATGTGGATTCCTGGGATATGAGTATTAAAACTGATACCAGATACTTAAGGGAAGTCTTAGGTAATTATGTAATTTGAAAATCTTTACCAGCAAGTCACTCCACACCTGAAAGTGATTCATTTTCAGGTGCAGTGTTCATGTAATCTCAGTTCAGGGAGCAAATTTTCTGGGTTTTATTATTCTTTCAGATTGTATCTTTTTTTTTTTGTATTTTGATAATGCGAGGATTCCATAGCACAGTTTAAGAAGCGTTGAACAAATCCAGAAATACAGTCCTGGCCCTGGGGTGTTAGTTTTTGCTCCTCATTCTGTAAAGATTCATTCATTTGCTTAACATGTGGGTCATGAAAGGTCATTTTTGCCCACTACAACACTTCTCCTAACTTGCAAACTAAATCCAGGTATGAATAAAATCAGGAGTCTCACAAGATAGCCAGAGTTACTGGCTGGGCTGAGCTCTAACCAAAGATTGCTGTTCAGGATTTGCACATTTTTAACTATCAGAGTACCTGAAGCCAGGCATTATTTTCACGAGATTCCAGCGCTGTTCTCAGCAATCTAAAGTGAATGTTCTCCAATTATTCTGAAAGCTAGTAAATGCAAAAGTGTGTTTCTCATGTATAGTCCTGACTTGCTGATGTCTAGGCATGTGGGTGTGATTTATTTTTTTACACGATTTTTTCCTTCTGCACTGTACAAAACCCTATATAAACAGTAAGGGAGAGCTGATCATCTTAACATGTATAATAGTGACCTTTCTATACACAAAATGCTCTCAACTGTATAATACAAAGAATTTAAGAAAGATCTTTCTTAACTATCTAAATTATACTTATCAGCATTTTTAGCTGTAAGACAAATGTCATGTTTGTTATGTTTATCTTGTGTTCTAGATAACTAAGGAGTTATACTAAAACCTTAAAATAAACTGATTTTAATCCCAATCAAAAAGTCACGCTTTGAGTCAGATGTGATGTCAACTTTGAAATAACAGTGTTTCATTATGAGGTATTGTTTATGTTTTATAGAGTTCATAGGATCTTTGTAAAAGCAAAAGTCATGAAAGCTCCTTTCCAAAAGCATTTATGTGTATTATATTTATTCTGAGCTTAGCTTTTAGTTGCTTTCCACTGCTCTTTTCATCAAAAAGAACAGCACGATCTGATTTGAACAGCAAAAATATCATGTTGCCTGAAAGGCAGGCTCTAGTTTTCCATTTGGAATGAGGAGGACAAAGTCTGTTGCAAATGTACTTGTGTACAGATTTAATCAGCTCTTTCCTAGCAAATTATGAAGAAAGATATTCTCAATAAAGCTGATATGATACAATATTAGAGTGTGATCCACCCACTCACAGCTGTCTTTTAAACCATGTTTCCTGTCTAAGAAGCTACTGTTCCACTGAGTTAGCATGACTTGATGTGAACTACCTTTTGTTATTTGCCCTTTGTGATTTGTCCTGCATTAGAAAGAAGTGGAGATAGCAGGTCAGTGGAAACCATCCCAAAGCACTCAAGGTCACAGTACTGCCACTGCCCATATGTCAAAGGCAGGGCTGGTACAGAGTTAACGTTTGCCTGAGTTTCTGAAACAACCACCTATTTAGACAAACCTGAGTGTTAGTCTGTAGAGACAGAGAGTGCCCAAACAGTTGTGTAATCTGAACAATTTAGAGCAATTTCTGAACAATAGACCTTGAAGAGAAGGTGTCCTGGAGGTTCCTATAAGCAGAATGTTATTATACACTATGCTGCATAGTGTACCAGGCTTTGGCCAAAAAATCCCACAAGAGCACAACATTTTAAGGATTTTTTTCTTGCTCCTTGTTTATTTTTCCTTCTAGAAGCAGTAAGCCAGCCACCAAGCACTGGTATTTTCTCTTCTCTGCCAAGAAATGCCCCTGATGAGGAGCACAGAAACAATAGATAACTCTGAACCTAAACAACCTAAAAAATAGTTTTTTTCACTTTAGATATTTAATGGAGGTTGTGGTTGACTGGGACTTCATTCCTCAGCTTAATTCATCCTCCTCAAGAAAAACAATGTGTTTGTTATGCTCCCTCTAACTACCACTTCCAAGAAAGTGAAAACAAAAAAAAACAGGCAACAGCATCCTCAAAGGGAGGACTATTACATATTTTTGGCACTAATCTGCTTCCAGATTGCATCTATTTTTTAAGCATTTTCAAGGTCCAAGAGTAGGGGGACTCCCAGATCCCACATTAGTTCAAAGAGTTAAAACATTCAGCAAGCTAAACTCCTTTCTTTGGCATGTCTATCAAAGTCTTTGAGCCTTTAATGTAATTGAAAACAATTGTCCCAGTGGGGAGGTCTAACAGTCTGACCAGTTGCAGTTAAACGCTTGAACTGCCTGAGAAAACTAGAGGGGTTATAAGAATTCAAGGGTAAACTCCATGACACAGTTCTGCTGATAATAATGCTCCAGAATTTATATTTATTAATATTGCTTTCTTTTGGTCAGACTCCCACAGGAAATCCTGAGGAGTACGTGTCTCTGGCATGTTTTATCTTAGATAGTCCCATCCTTGCAGTATTGCGTGCTGATAGCAGGACAGAAGACTACCTTTGAAAATCTCTGGTCTTTATAGAAGCTGCGGATGACAACAAACAGGACCTTCAACACTCTGGGAAGACAATCCATCTACTTTCCTTAGTTATCATTAAAATGTCTTTTAGACATAGGTCATAACTGGAAACCTATAAAGGATGTCTGTGTATTAGGCACTTCCCACAAAGCCTGGTCCCTTGCGATTATAATTTATCGCATTGTTCTTCTGGTTACAAATACTGCTGATATGTGTCATTACTGCAGAGCACTGCTCATAACATTTTGACTTTACTCCAAACACTTTTTTTAAATTCTGAGTTTCCCATAAAGGACCCACTCCTGAAGTTTTTAAAGACACCCATTACTTTCAAGTTTTTAAGCCTGTTTTAAAGGTTGTTAACTATTTTATTTTCCTGTTAAATGTTCACTTACACTGACAAATAGCTTGATGGAAAGCTTCACGTTCCTCTCCCTGGTCCCTGGGATGTAACAAAGAGCAATTATGGTGCATAAAATCATACAGTCTTATCAGTTTATAGGGCAGTTTATAAATACTCAATCTTCTTAAAAGCCCTGTCTTGACTAAGACTGGTGTTGCTAACATTGTATCTTAGCGGTGTTCTCTTTGAAAGACTTGCTGGTCTTGCTTTTTTTAAAATGTCAAACAACTTTTTAATTTGCATGTTTACTGGAGAGGAAACAGCATAATTATTGTTTTAGTCTAGCCTCCTTGCTAGGGTGAACTTACTTGCTGCAAGCAATGCTTAATCTCTAGCCACAGGCAGCCAAGTCCATTTTGTGCCAGTCTTTCTAGGAAGAAAAGGTTTACAGCATCACAGCAAATATTGCTTTTTCTGCGTATGTGTGTATGCATGTGAGTGTGTCTCTGCCCAAGCCCTCAACTGCTGGACACCTTGATCAGTTTTAACAAAAATTGACCCAGCAGCAGCAGCTGCCTCACAGGCAAAAAAAAAATAAAAATCATTCCAGTTCCATGGAAATAATTGATAAGGTAGAGAAAAGAAATTGTATTAATCTGTTCCTGAGGAGGAGGCTGATGCCTGACCTTGTTCCTTATGGGACATTGAAGAACCCACCTCACAGCACAAATCTTTCTCTTGGCTGCTCCTGGAGCTTCTCTATCTGCACAGCTGGAGCATGTAAAGAAGCAGCAGAGCAAATGTTGCCTTCGCCTGGTTTGCCCTGCTGGAGGCAGAGGGATGTATTTCAGTATTGTTTGCTCCATCAGTACCAATTTACTTAATCACACAAGCAGGTCACAGATTTCTACGCTTGTGCTGTGGCATTAGCATCCAGACTGCACTTCTGCACTGTGCAAAGCCCAGATCTTCACTAAGTCACCCCTGTCCTGAGCTCATAACTGAGGCATAAAATACTTGAGCAGACACTCAGGGTTGTGCATCTGGATCAGCAGGCTTTAGGAACTCTGTACCGATGTGTTTCAGGTGGGGATGCGGACAACTGACACCTTGATTCCCGGGACCCTGTCCCACAAGCCACTCTGTAAGGAGTAGCAAAGCCTGGCAATGGACAGAGGACAAAATAAGGACGGACACTGGAAGGTAACATTCATTGCAGGAGTATCAGTTTGCAGGCATGAACAAAGGAATGTTACACGTGTGAAAATCTGATGTAGAAACCAAGTAAAAAAGCCTGTATTTTGCATTCAGCCACTCAGCGCTCTCCATCTTATTCTGAGAAGCACTATAATAAATTCATTTCTTAGAAAGCTAACTTTGACACTCACCTTCTCCTATATGCTAATTTCTGTCTCATCCATCTTTTCTACTTCTGCTTCTTCTCTTCCTTTGACCAAAAGAAGTCACGCTTCCCATCAGAAAGACATCTTGTCTTCTGCAAGCTAGGGAGTAAGGGGGGAGGGGGGGAGGAAGTGAAAATGAGAGATCTCTACCCCATCTGTCTGATTCCTCTCACTAAACAATGAATTTGAGAAATGTAGGAAAAATGAAAACCAAAAGATAAAAGTTTAAAACTAAAGATAAGCCGTGCTTTCAGATATCTGAGTAGAGACAGAACTGTCTCTTCTTGCATCTTGGGATTTCGCAGCATCTTAAAACAAACAAGCAAAAAAACCCACCCTTCACCTATGCTCAGGAAATGGAGACATTCCCTCTCCTTGTTCCCAGATGGCACCACAGCAGTTTCTGTAAAAGTAGGGAAAGAAAAAAATATATCATTTTGCTGATGTGTGTATAGGCTGAAGACTGATCCAAGGAACATTAAAGTCCCTCTGGCAGGACTGCCAGTGCCTGCAGTGGGCTTTGGATCAGGCTCCGTGGGATACTCAAAAGCACTCAAAAGGAAATTATTTTCCCCTATCATGCCCTCCTCGCAGCAGTTCCCACAAAGCGCACAGCTCACTGCCTATTTTGACAGAAGCCCTGGAAACAGCATGTATAGTATTAGAAAGCCAGATGACAGAAGGCGCTGTATTTTGCCCTTTGATACATTTCCAGTAGAAATGTGTTGGTTCCTTTCCCCTAAATGTTTTTGGATCAATTTCATGCAGAACTGGGGGCCTTTACAGGGGCAAGCAGCCCCTCTCCCTTTACACCGAAGGTGCTACAGCAGGACGCTGTGCTGAGCTCTGCTGAGAAAGGTGGCGGATGGTGCCGCAGGGACAAAGGCTGTGTGATGGCAGGGGCCGGGAGGTGCAAACTGCAACTCCACCCAGGAGTTCTAGAGACTCCCAGTGACTTAGATCAGAACACGACTGCCTCAGAGAAAGAGGAAAACTAGGTGGATGTAAAGAAGAGAGGGAAACTTAGATGCAGGCTGGCTTGCATGGGGGCCCCCAGCACATGAATACAAGAATTCCACTGGCCTTGTGATGTTTTGAAAAGTAAACTATGGAAGAAAGACTAGAAACTTCAAAGAAATTCCTGATTTGGAAATTGTCTGATGTAAAAGGTGTTAGCATAGAGGAGGGTAGAGAAATAGCCTGTTCTCAAAGTCACTCTACAAGAGGTCAAATGTTGGTCTGGCTCATATGGCCATTCTTTCCAGTTGTACAGTATATTGTGTAAACTAAATATAATGTAAAGATGCAAAAGCTTCCAGAAATGTCATCTTACAGACATTTGCTTGGATGCAATCCATGATTATGTGAAAACATTTACTTTGAGATCTAAAAGCCATGGGTTACGTGGGTGTTCTGTACATTTTGCATTGGAACTTACACTATAGAGCCAGAAAAGGCTGAGAGTCTTAATTTGAAATTACTTGCATTGGTATACTGGCCTGTGCTGTACCCCAATGTAAATGCAGGTGAGTATACGTGACAAAAAAAGAGGATATTTCTTGACTTATTCGAAAGAACTGACAGAAATCTTTACATGGACCTCAGTCAAATCTCTGCTGCCAATCTCATGCTTGCAATTGCCCCCAAGAATGGGTTACTAAAAACATCTCTAAAGTAAGAAGATATGGATAGGTTTTTCAAAAAGTTTGATAGTTTTTGTCTGACTTTTGAGCTGGGTTTGCCAGTAAGTTCTCACATGACAGGGCATGCACGACATTAGGCTCAGATAAGGTCGTGCCTTTTGAAGAACAGAGGCTAGAAAATGCCTTTTTAGTGACCACAAATGAATAGCAGAGTTATTCTATTAAATCATTACCTTGCAGCTCCTGTAACAAGCACCAAAACAATCTGGGGTGCAGGCTTTGGTGTTTCTCAGTCTTGAGCATATACCTGTGATAGGCTGGACCAAGCAGCCGTGCTGCAGGGGCAGCAGGTTGCAGAGAGCGATGTACATATGTGTCAGGACTTAGTGACTCATCCGGCTGTACTCTTGAGACTATTGAATTTTTCACTTATAAAGGTATCTCACTATCCCTTTACTGTTTATAATTCACTTTATATTTAACAAAAGAGAAAAGTTAAGGAGCTATCCTCCCCATGCAGTCAATACGGAGATGTCCTAGAGCTGACTGTACTAGTTCCAGAATTGCAAACTTAATAGCCACATCTTTTAAAGCTCAGCTAAATAGATTATGCTGTCACGGTTAAACATACTCTCTGGGGACCTCACCTAGTGTGACTATACAGAGTTGTACTGTTCTAGGTAATGAAACAGTTCTCTTGTAGCCAGCTAGAGAATCTAGAGCACCAGGTGTAAAGGTGTCCTGAAACGTACTCAGTAGTCTTCAGCAACAGCCAAAAACATGTCCTTTATTCTCCCAGTGCTTTTGAATCTCAAATATTCTTACTATAATCATTTGAACAGATCATCTGTGCAAATCCTGAGAAGTCTGCTCCAATGAGTGAGAGTACAATGGGTTTGAAGCCAGTTCGCATCTCCCTGTCATCCTGAATGAACATCAGAGGCACTGGGGAAAGAGAGGTTATCTTCTAGTAAAATGTATTTCATCATTATACCCTTAGCCTGAAAACAGGCTGGATTGCTGTGAAGTCACTGTACTCAGCTGTGACGTAGAGAAGTAAGAGTTTAGGGTACTGGAAGTGTTTTGAAAGGCTTAAAATATAAATAGAATTCCCAGAACACGGATTTTGGGTGTGGAATGAGCACAATAGTAATTATTGAAAATTTAAAACAGTGAAAGAATTGAATTAATAAACACTCATAAAACCCCCAGAAATCTCATTTGGATGAGGTTTTGCAACCCTTAGTGCTGGTGCCAGTGCAGCTGCACGTGGGATAAGCTGCTACATAAATGGAACCCAGGGGCTGTGTCCTGGCCCTTGGCTATCTGCATGCACAGGGCCATGAAGTTTTAGCAAGATTCAGACTCCTCCAGGCATCTGGATACAAAACAGATTTAAAAACTGCAGTCTCAATATCCTGATAATCAAAACATGAAAGAGGTCACATTTAAGCTATTTATAGCAATAATCATCCAAAAAGGTCAGGAATAAATTTTGGCTCTCTTCTAGTCAATAGATTCTTACCATTTGTGTTAGTAGATAGGGATTCACAGAAGGAACTTACTTCAACTTAAGAAAGTCAGTCACATGGCTTGGCCAGTGTATACTCTTTTTCTTAGTACTGTTTATGCCAAAACAAGAATCAGACAGTTAGAAACAGAAATGTATGCATTTTGTTTCTTTCAACATCAGAAAACATATTTTTCAAAGCAAAACCTGAAAGCCTAAAGAATATAAAATCAATGAGTCAATATCTTTCCTGATGTCATAGCTAGAATTTATGTTAGAGGTATGGATTTAGCCAAATAGCTTTTCTCAAGCTGATGAAATAAATGAAATGGCATGTGACATAGCAGAGAACTTTACTGCATAAAAATTGATCACCTCTTCAAATAATGCTGGTTGTCAAGAATTCCTAATCATGTCTTACTTTTCCCTTAAAAAAAAAGCCACTGCATCACAGATCTCATGAAAGGCACCTCTGCACTTACTGGCAGTGCCTGTACTGTATTACAGATATCTGTCTGTGGACAAGAAGGTCAGAGTTAATTCAAACCCCAAAACCATCACTTTAATGTGTTAACCACTTATCTTTGCAACACACTGGGACTGAAGTAAAATGCACATTTTTTACTTCACATCCTCAGAAACAGGTTCTGGATTTCCACTGGAGGCTGTGTGAAGATTTAATCATAACTGTGAAAACTGGCAGTGTAGGTGTGCACTTGCATTTAGTGAATATATTTGTGACAGTGAACGGGATAAAATGGACCCTATTAGCACAAGTGAATGTTTTGATCTCCCATTATACTCAGGCATATATGGATTCGGTTTCTAGTAGAGCAGGCTAAAAGTCGTACTGAGGCCTTTGGTTTATGTTCACTTTAACATTTTGAGCCAACATTAGTTGAGGTCACCACTGAAAATAACAGTACTGTTCTACTTCTTCATGCCCCAAGAACATCTTCATATTCTATACCAAAGATGCAACAGAAATCTAAACAAAATCAAAACTTTTTGTTTGTTTGTTTATCAAGCAGTAGAGACAGGGCAGCACAGAACTGCTGGCTTCTGTGGTTGCTCTAGCTTGGTTTGGTTTGGTGTATATGCAGCCAGAGCCTCTGTTACACCAACCTGAAATCCCTTGCTGTCACAGTGCCTGCAGGGTACTCTCATTTGCTGCACATTCAGGTAATGACCCCTCCTATTTCATGAATGGATGGCTGCTTCTCAAAATGGATATTTTCTGCGGAAAAGGTTCTACTTGGGGGGTGGGGAAGGGAGAAATCACCTCTAGAAATTAAGAAATTCATGAATACCTGAAGCGTTCACTCATTCCCTGCAAGGAAAATGGGAAGCTGAGAAGTTTATCATTTGGACTGACACTAGCAACACTGCTGATAGACATAAATCTCAGATGGAAGTTGCTGCACCTCCACGTCTAGTTGGCACCACTAGTAGAAACACAGGAAACAGCAGGGGGAAATGGCTGTAATTAAATCCTTGATTAGTTGAGGGTTTGTTTAGTTTCAGTTTTCCAAAATCATGACCCACACTTAGCTCTGAAATTGCATCTGGATCTCAGTTCTGTGTAAGTTCATCGCTTCCCAATGGTGCCAACCTTGTGTTTTCACTACCTGTGTTGCAAAGCTTGGTACTGTTATCAAAACCCCAATTCTAGAGATAGCTTGCAATAAAAGCAGCTTTCATTAACTCTAACCAAAATGATACTTACAGTGGCAAAGAGTAATTTGTAAGTAAAATCTCGAAGACCTCAAAGCACAAAAGGCAATGCCATCTAGTTATCACAGCCAAATTCCCTATACAATATAACTCCCCAAATAACTACTAATGATTCCAAACTGGATTTTCTTCCTAATTTAAAAGGGGAGTAGAAAAATTACTCTTTATTTTGCAGTTTACCCTCTTAAATCCTAATAATTAGGCATTTTACTGTTTGTTTTATAGTTATGTATAAACACTACTAGCTTGTGCTTTTAATGATCTCTTTGTAGTTTCTATATTTTCATGCATTTTACAATTATAAGCTTTCATTCCTGGCATTTCCATCTGCTTCCAGACATACACTTCTAATACCAATGTTAATAAATCTTTCTTCTTCCACTGACAACGTGGAAAGAGGGCCAATCCAAGATGCATGAACCACTTCTGTTCCCTCATTTTAAGGAAGGTTTATAGGTTATGTTGTCTCACTTTCTGCCTTGTCCCTCTGCCTAACACTTAGATCCACACCTAAAACAGTGCAAAAAGGCTGCATTCGTATCAGGCAGTGCAATCCCACCTGTGTCCACACTGGCTGATGTATGTAAATGTTCCCTTTCTACGATGGCATCATTTTGCTACAGAAAACCCCACCAGGCTTCTTTCTTACTTACTCAGTTACAGATCTAGACCTATAGCTTATTGCAGGCTACTCAGCTGTGAGAGGTCTCTGAAAGAATGACTAGGCTATAAACTAAGCAACGCCTGAGAAATGAGGCTCCTGACCATCCATACTGCTTAATTGCTTGCTCAATCCGTAATTTTGGTTTTAGACTGCTCCAGCAAGCTTCCTCCTGGACTGTGCCCGGGTACAGTTGTGTCAGCTCTTCACTCCAGGGACCACTCCTAAACGCTTCAAGATGTACCATGTCTGTCCTCCCGTTCATGGTCTAAAGCACCAGGTTAGGTGGCCATCACAATACTTTGGACATCTGAAATTAAAAAGCGTATACAGAAGGACATTTGTATTTTAGGGCCATAGAGGACCCACAGAACTGTTATGTCACGGGGATGTGGTCAGTCTACTCCAGAGCAAGGAACTCTGAGCAGGGCAGACACAAGTCTGCTCATACTGCTCAGATCCCTGACCCTCTTTTACTTAGCGACATAGGTACAGCCTGCACAGCTCAGTGCTGAAGCTCTCACCTTGGATATCTGCGGCATTAAGAACTAAGATTTTTTTCTGTACCCCATAAGAAAACCTGTGGAGGTTTTTTCATTTCACTATTTTTTCCAAATAGAAAATCTCTCTATCTTTATACTTACTACTCTTCTACTCCAACCGCTTTGTTCCCATTACTCTGATGGATCATGTTTTTTTCAGCTCTTTCCTGAGTTTCTGTCTTATCTGGCTTCAGTGCAGGTCATTAGTTTCTAATGAATTTTATAGGTATTCTGGAGAATGTTTCTAATATGTTACAAAGATTCTGATAAGCTCTTTATTCATTATCCATCCCAAAGCGTGACTCTCTGGGGGTGAAACCACTTCTCAGGGTTGTTAGGTTGTTTAATGGCCATGTATTTATTTCTTAAAGGTCAATAAGAGCAAACTAGCTAGGCTGTAAAGAAGTAACATAATTGCACCCATTGTTTAAAACCTGATGCAGTAGTGAGTGTAGTCAACAGAAAGATGGAAAATGCCAGTCCTTTTTTGCTGAAGATATTCTGAGAACAATCGTGAGGACATGGAGCTTCACATAGTTACTGCTCTCTTTTCAAAGAGATTTTCACTTCCTTGTGTTACATGCAGTACAAAATGGACTGAAGCAGATAAACAATCCAAATGACAATAGGTGATTTTTCCCTGTGTATTATTTTTCCCCAGAACAATCTACATCGAAGTGGAGCAGCACCACTTTTTTTTCACCCTATCCAAGAAGATTTCTCTACGATTTTCCCCCCTCCCCCCGCCCCCCCACCCCTCACCCCCAATGTTCTGAAGCTTGGAGCTGTGAACTGGGGTAAAATATAATTGCAACAAAGAGTCTCTAACTGATCCTTGCTGGAAAAGGAAAAGTTTTTCAGAGTTCGTTCTAGTGAGACATCTAGCTGCTTTTCTGTGCTAGTATCAGTGTGAAACAAAAATAAAATGGTTGCATCCAGAGCTGAAAGATTCAGCTGCAATTAGGCATAATTATATTTTTATTTATCAGTATGAGTACACAGAATGATTACATCCCTGTTGGGGGCCCTTGTGGTCTAATACTTGCCTAAATTCAAATGCACAGGTTCTAGCAAAAATAATCAGGTTATTCTCATCCTTAAGAGTTAAGTGCTTTTCTGGAGTAGAATCTGTGTAAGAGAAAAAGGGCCAAGTCTATCCAGCTGCAAGCCTAGTGAGCTTACGCCAGGTTTGAATCTGGTCCAGGAAAGATAAATGGCTGCGTATCCATAATTTACAGGACTATAAATATCAAGAATGCTGCTGATGTCATACCAGGGTGCGCAGCCCTCCATCAGGTAACATTTCCGTTGGCTATGAGATGAGTGCCTTTCAGAAAAGGACTACAGGACTGAGCTGTCACAGCCAATTTTAAAATTTTCTCCTTCAGACCCCGTATGTCCCAGTTACTATAATTTTTTCCATTGATGGGTTTTAGTTTTTTAGCAGTGGTTTTTTTATTACATGGTGGGACTGTATCAGTTTTAGCATTGGAAAGATTAAATGCTGTCTATCGTGTTACCGACGTAAGTCTTTGCACTGGAGTCTTTATTGAGACTGCCAAGGGCTAAATTTTGGGCTGACCCATGCAGTTGTTGGGCTCAAAACAGAAGAGTGGCACCTGGAGGGGAAGAGAGACACAAGAGGGGCAAAGGGGCAAGTACTCATTCATGGTCTGAAGTTACTAAATCTTAATAGTTAACAACTGCTTTGGTTCCAGTTCTTAGCATGTTCAATCTGTGCCTCCAAAAGAGAATATAAAAGGTCAAAAACCTAGACACTGCTTCTTCATTATAAAGACGAAGTTTTAAAAAGTCCAGGGCTTTTATTCTGAAATTTATTATGCATTCTTTATTTTGGCAGGTCTGAGATAAACCAGCAAACATACTAATGAAGACAAGAACTGTCCTGAGGAAATACTTCCTATTAGTTAATAAGCAGAATAGTGGCCTGGATTAGGAAGGAACATGACAACATTGTTGAAAATGAAGATGTGTATCCTAAGTGAAGCCAATGGGTTCACAGAAGCCAGGACTGTAACCTGCTGCTGCACATCAAGATTCCGGGAGAGGAAATGAACATTAAGCATGGTAAGAACAATAATACACCAGGGTGAGATAAATTCACTTCTTAACTGCATTACATCTCAGAAATTTTAAAGTAGCATTTCTGTACTGAGAGAGACTCCAGAAGATCGGCTGTCTGATGCAATGCTGCCTTCCAAATGGAAAGATGATTGTCAGCTCTCTGGTTCACTAGCTTTTATCTTTGCTGATAAATGAATGTTAAGTGGTCAGTTGTTGACAAAAGCCCTCTTTTTAATTGGATACGTGAACTGGACCTTACATAACCTGGCAACGTCCTATCATCCCTGGACCTTATCACTCAGATAAAACCATCCTGGCTTATTCAGGAATGTGGGTGTTCAGCATCTACATTTTTTGCTATTTGGAGGGGAAGATAATAGATGTATATGCTCTGATATAAAGAGAGAAAATCTTCCGAAGTTTTGGTTCAGTAGAAATTTTCCCAAAATAGGCAATAACCAAGAGAAACCACATTTGAACCCAACTAGATAAAGTTGTTTAGCTCACGCTTTGTCCCACTGGAACTGATTTGCCCACAGGTCTGGAGGAAGATATGATCAAGCACACTGAGAGCTGTTTGTGAGAGACCAGGGAAAGGCCAAGAAGCCCCTTAGCTGAGGAACACTGCTGTCACTCCATTTCTCCATGGGCCTCCTGGGGAAAAGAAGTTCAGGATACCACTGAAGAGACTGTGCCAACAGCTGCCCAATCTTTCTTCACTCGTGGTGGGTCCACTAGTAAAAGGAACTTGCCAGCATTGTCTCTTTTTTGAACAGAGCTCCAAGATATATTCTAAGAGAATCTCAGCTGCTGTGAAAGCTCGAGTTCATGAACTGCATATTTTTTCTTCCTTTTTGTTTTGTCTTCTGGATTTCTTATTAGCTGCTGATTTATCTCTTGCTGGGAAATCTCCCAGTCTTTTTAAATACTTAAATTTTTGTTGTGGAATTGCTGCAGGTCTGTATGAGGGTCAGTCAAAGTCTCCATCATAACAGATAACACTGCAGACACTCCTCCTTCAGCCTCAGGACAGCTTCAGCTGTTCTCTACAGAGATGACAGTTCCAACCTAATCCCAAGTCCTTGCCATCACCCCACTGCTACCAGTGCTGTCCTACACAGGAGATGGCAGGCTGTCCAGTGAACTCTCCTCACCCAGAATTACACAGGACAGCCAAAATAAAATTGGTGGTTTCACATATATGTCATTGCTAATTTAGCCCATTTCATGGGAAGTGCTCACACAAGATGGGTTACCAGAAGACCTGAAAGAAGCATATCTTCGAGGAGAACGGTGATAAGCAGCTGGGGGACAGCAAGGGCAGATTCCATCTCCCTTAACATAGCTGGAACTGGAAAGGACCTTTCTCCATGGACAAATTGTCCCTCCATTTGAAACAATCCTAAGCATTCACTAGAGAATGAGCTCAGCCTGCCCCTCACTCACAACATGCTGTTGCCTTTTCATGCCTCGTCATGATGCTTTTGAGCGTCTTGGTCTTTTATCAGAAAGATAAACTTCCAATTTGAGAAGGACTGAAATAGGACCTGGTTTATGGTTTATGTTAATAGTCCATGGAACTCTGAAAAGACAGCTTCTGGGAAAGAAAAGTGACCAAATTCTGCTCATCAAGAGTGCTCTCCTGGTGTCTGTTGTGTAATACCATTGCTTGATGCGGTTCCAGATGACAAAATCATCATAACCAGAACAGAGTTCAAAGAAGAGAGACTGATAATTGGCCTGGTCTTGATTTGATAGCTGCATTGCTTAATTCCTAATTTATTTTGATGTTAGTTTTAATGGTCCAGACTGAGTGATAGTCTGGGAGATCTTTCCTGGGTGTTAATGGATTTAAGTTGCTGGGGTTTTTCTTTTTGTTCTTTTTATCTATTTTGCTATATTTCAGCTTGTTTTACAAACATAAAAAAGTTATTAATAAAGTAAATAATTTCTGTCATTGAACAAAACAGTCCAGAACCTTTAAAGAACTGAATAGATATTATCCAGCCAACTTAAAAGCTTATATTTAAATCTTACTTTGTAAACTCAATTAAATCACATGTTCTTACATGTTCTATTGCTTGAAAGTTGTTTCCTTTGAAACTTTCCTTTTTATGCTTCCATGCAGGAAATACGATAAACTTGTTTATTTCATTTGTCAGTTTTACATTTCTGAATTTCTTCATCAAATCTGTTATCTCCCTTAAGTAACCAATCCTTGCCCAAGTTAAGTACAGAGTGGGGAGTGGTTTTACTGCTGTACTTGCAGTGCCAGAAAGCAAGACAAGCAAAGAGCAAGCAGAGATGCTGGCTTCTGAGAACTACGGGAAAAAGAAGACATTAAATGAGCATTTTATTTTTGAGTCAATTCTGCAGAATGAGAAAGCCCAATATTTTTAGGATCATGGGATAATTCAGGTTGGAACAGATCTCCAGAGGTCAAATGGCTCAATTTTTCCAGTCCAGTGATGCACCACAGTCAAATAATTGCTTATCGCTTACTACTTTTCCTGGCCTTTTATTTCTTCATTAAATCTACCTTCTATCGCTTCTTAAATTGAACTGGTCTTGGCAAGTCATTAGCATTTGCATAACAGGAGTAAACTTTATTTATCGGTGAATTGGAAGCAGCTTATAAGAAACAAACAATCTGTAGGCTGGAGATCTGCTGAAATCAGCAGAAGGATTTTTTTTTAATGTGTTTGTGAAGGGGACCCTGACACGTGTGGAAGCTTCTCTTTCTTTTAGCAGTGTGGGGTTTTTCAAATTCTTCAGCATTCACAGAGGGGAAGGCAGTGGTAGGACTCGGGCAGTAACAAGTCCAGATGAAGAAGAGCAACAACAGCTTTCCACAGCTCCAGTTTGAAGGGGAGGGAAGGCTGGAAATCCCCAGGATCTCTTCAAGTAAGAAGAGTTATGTAAAGAAAAAGTAGATGATAACTGGTTGAGAAATACACAATTTCAGGATGTTTTTATCATGCCATCATTTTCTAGCAATGAATCTCTCCACTTATTACCCTGAAGAGGAGAGACGTTTTCTACTATGGAAATGCTGGTAGGGCTATCCATACCTTTTGTTCTTTGGAAAAGACGAGAAACACTATGTATAGATTCAAAAAATTTTTTTGCTAATGCCTGGTTTTCACCATGCGTAGATGTCTTTTCCAAGATCTACTTTGCTGGCATAATTTCTTCTGCTGTAATGCCTCTGGTGAGTTTTCAGAGATGAATACCAAAGTTTTCTCCATTTTCATGAAAGTAGCAGGGAGTGGGCACAACTATAGTGTAAATGAAGTTACTGAACTTATTACTGACCAATGCTAGGAAGAAACCTCCCAGAAAGTCTGTGCCCAAGCAGTCCATGAGCAGATGAAAGGTACAAGAAGTGTTCAACAACATGCACTGACCATCAACTAGTTAGTGAAGCAAGGCTGTCAAGCAAAACTGAGCAAACTGCAGCCCCATTATTTTTTTTAGTATTGTGTAGGTAAGCCTTGGTGTTTCTGTTTATGTGGCTGCCAGCCAAAAGTGTTTAAAAGGCCTTTTCAGACTGTAGCAAGGAAAGATATTTCCTTCCCTGCTTGAACTTGGGGGTCTAACAGATTCGCCCTTTCTATTTAGATGGCAGAAAAATTGGGATTAGGACTTCCCATTTCCTTAGCGCTTGCACAGTTTATATCACAAATACACACTGATTAATGCCTAGGACTCTACACACAGAACAAGTCCAAATTTCATAAAGATTGTAACAGGATTTTATCAGTCATTAACCATGAGTATTTCTTTCTACTATAAGTTTTCTTTCCCATGCAAAACATACATACATGTGCATGCATTTTTAAGGAGTTGGGAACTATTCAAAACAAAAGTTATTTTGAGGGTTAGGAAATAGCTTGTCTTGCAGCTGCCAAGTGATTTTGGAATAACTCTTTACATGATGGAGTGGAGAGAAAAATGAAGACAAAAACATCAGCCCTTCAGTTCAAGGAGACTAGATGCTTGGGGGTTGGGGGAAGAGAAGGGGGAGGGGATAGAAAAAGAAAGAGAGAGAGAGAGAGAGAGGATGAGAGGGAGAAAGCTTTTCACCTTACGCTTCTGCATCCAGATCCCCCTTTATTTTCCATTCTGAAGCTGGGCAGAGGAGCTCCAGCCCATTCTGACTGTGCCCCTTGGCAGGCTAGATGAAAAAGGCGGGCAGCCCTTCTCCTGTATCTTCCCTTCCTCCACCTTGAGCAGATTTGACAGAGAGAAGGAACATGTTCGATGATGGGCATGTGGAAATGTCATTACTCATATTTAGATGTTTATTAATGTACGAAGTAGCTCTCAGTGCCAGACATAGGGTTGAGGTGAAACATTTGAGCTTCATTCAAAACTAGGGACCTTCAGCTGGTATAAATCAGGTATAGTGATACATCCCAGCTGAGGCTGCAGTGCCAGGACTCATCTCCAGAATGTGTAAAGTTCGTGACTTATATTTAGGATATTATAAAATGTTCATAAATAGCTGCAATATGTGAGCATTGAATAACACTGAAATAAAACTCTTCCTTTGATTTATTTTTTGCTTATTTTGTATTTTAAAAGAGGAAAAAAGGATCCTTCTCTTTACATTCAGCACACTACTGTTCTTTCTCTATAGGGTGAGTAGCTATCAAATTCCTCACAGGGACAAATGAGAGATGGAAACCCTTAGAATGGGCATAGCCGTCCATGCTGAACACTTACTGTCTCCAGCCTTGCACAATGTGAATGTTGCATGCAGATATGAAAGTTTTTACAAGCCTCGATGCTGCTTTGCTATAATATCTTGGACTAAACTAGGGGATAAATCAACAAAAACAAGGCATCACTCTTCCTTTCCTTCTTCCCCTTAAAAACCAACAGGCATTTTTTAGAGGAGTAAGGATAAAACTTCTGCTTTAGTGGTGCTTACCTGAGGCCAGAACACCACACTGGAACTTCCTCAGAATAGTATTTTCATCTTACAGAACCTAAAAAAATATAAAAGATTAGACATTAATAGTTAGCAGTATTACAGTATAAAATTGTTAAAAGTCAGTGTCACTCTGTCTGTAAGTCTTCAGCTTTCCAAATATTATTATGCAAGCTGAACACAAAACCCCCTCCAAAACTTGGTGACTTTTTGTCATCTCCCAAAATTATTCTTTTCCCCAGAACATTAGATTATACTTTCTGGAGGTGGATGATACGTAATACATTTAGGATGGTTAAGCTGAGCAATCCTGTGGACGGGTTAATTTTTATGTATTTAGGCAGTCAGAGAAACTGGTTTTGAAAATACTTTCTTTTCTTTTCCTAAGCTTAGCAGGAAAATTAAGCTCTGGGATAAAGCTTATCAGTGTAAAGTTTACAGAGGAAAAAGGGAAGAGAAGGAAGGAGAAAGAGTATGGGAGTAAAAGAAAAACAAGGAATGAAGCCTTTTAAAATTGCTTGAGTATAAGGTGAATAGCCACTACTTCTTAGCCGAACAACACCAGTCATCTCTACTCCTCCTTGATATCAGGACACACAGCTTATGGTGAAAATAACTCCTTTGCTTTACCCTTAATGTGAAACATCTTACTTGGGTGTTGCTGTAGAGCCAAAAGTCAGGGAGAAGAGATATATTCTGCAAGCAGGGAGGAAGAGGCACTTAGGGCTTGTCCTCAAAAGAAATCTCACCAAGTGCCTTCACCTTGGCATTGTCAGGCCAGCAGGAGATGCTACACTGTGGGAAGCCTGCTGTGTGGCATTTCATGTTATCAAAACCAGTCCCCATGTGTGATATCTGACCTGTGACAGACAAAGCCTTGTCAAAAATGGTGGGGACAGTAAGTGTGGGGTCTTGTTCAGGCCCAGCCTGCTGCTTACACAGTGAAGCACTCCTAACCCTAGCAGCTGCAGATGATTTTCACAAATATCTGACAAGTTTCTTTGACTCCCTGCCAGTTTGAGATGTACCCAACTCTTCTTCTGTCCTTCCCCTAGCTCCACAATCCTTTCTAACTGCTGCTTAAAACTTAGACACGTACCAAATGAGGCTTCTTTCCTCCCCTCAATGTGCAGACATCCCACCCCAATTAATTAACCCACCAGTGGCTTCATCCCTACGAAGCTGTGACTTCCCACACTTTATCCCCCTCACTCAGCTTAAAGACATCAGCACATTCCTGATTTCATCGCTTGTTAACTCCCTTTTGCTAATACCCAGTGCATCCTCTCTCACTGGCCTGCTCTGATTTGATATGACTTGAACTATCGTGCAAAAAGTCTTGAAGGCTGTTTATGTGCTCGACTGCCATTATGGCATATAAAAATGTTTAAAATTATGTCTTAGCACTGCTTCTGTATGCAGAATTGAGAGGCTTTCAGACCTTCTCAGGTTGTGTTGTTATGGTGTTCATCTTGTAAGCACCTGGTAAGTAGCTGCAAAGCCTGAGAGCAAGACCTCTGCTGTTTTGTGTTTGATTACCAAAAATGAATCCTTTGGCAAAGTGCCAGAGGAATTAATGACAGTGGCAACAGCATCATTATACAAAAACATCAGGCAAAAAGTGCTCTTCAGCAGCTATTAAAATAAATAAATAAATAAAAAATCCCATGCAATGTAGCAGAACGAAGCATCTCCAAAAAGATGGTTAGCTATGCTACCAAACTCTAGAAATTATGATACTTTAACAAAAAATATGGGTTTAACTCTTTATTTAAATTTTTGAATGACAGAGAGTATTTCAAGAATCAAAGGGTTCTCCAGAGATCATCTGCAACATTCCCCTGCCTAAGTACAGATTCAGTTAAATCTGTTTCATTCCAGACACTTGCTTGTTCAACAGGTCCTTAAAAACTGTCACTGATGAGGATCCCCCGGTCTTCTTTTGACGTAAGTCTCTCCTTTTCTTGAAATAGGTTGCAAAGTGTTTGGCATTGCATTCATTAGAGAGAATTTAAGCTCTTCACTCCAAGAAGCTAGTGTAGAGGTAGACAGATAGCCGCAATAGCTGCCTAGAAAAGAAGTCTGGAGGACAGGAAGCTAGGAAACAGTAAAACCGTCAAACACTGAAAAAATCAAGGTAATAATATTCTACAAAGTGTCAGGCATACCCAGCCTGGAAATTCTCAGGAAGCAGCCAAATGTCTAGATGTTCATTTGACTTCAAACTTTTTTGATTAAAAGTACTTAGACGATCAGACAATAGCAAGCATTCCCATAAGATTTTTTTAAGCAATCTTCACATTCAACTATAATAAAAATTACTTCACCTGAAGTAATATAAACTCAAGTTCCTGGATTCAGGAATGTTTTAAGGTAAAATGAGTTCTTGATCTTTTTCACGCTATGCAAAAATATTCCAATCATTTCTTCAGCTGGTAAAATCAAACAAATTGTGCTCTGACTTAACATCTACATGATGCTATTCTGGCTGATTTTTTCACTTGTTCATAGGAAACTCTGAAGAAGTCGGTCTTTGTTTCTAAATCAATAACCTTGAGTTGTTGAGTTAGCACAGCTATCCAACCCCATAGTCATTGGTGGCCGCACTTAAACAAAATGTTTGCTTATCTCATTTTATCTTCTTACAGAACTAATTATATTCACACTTTAAAGTCACTTCAAAATCAATTGAATAAACAGCTTTTTAAAGCTGTTGCTAGACCTTATGTTTAATAGATATTTCAGTATATGATCCTTTCCTCTCCAAACCAAATGGTCCACACTACTCCAGTGCTTTTCATCACTCCCAAAGTTTAAAGGACTCTAAAGCACTCTTCATTTCATGTGACATCATTCACTGTATTTCTTGGCTCTCAATATTTATTGCAATTTTACAGGTATTTATCATATCAATGTCACCAGCCCAAGTTGGTATTGTTATTAGCCTTCTTTTCTGCTGTTGGCTTTTTAGGCTGCTTGAGGAGGAAAAAATTGACTCTGAATAGGATCACCTCAAGCCATTCCCTTTCTTTTCTTTAAGCCTTAGTTTCTGCCAAGGGCTGGATCGGAAGGAGGAAGAAATACATATGGGAAAGCTAGCAGTCCTGCCTGCTGGTTGCTAAGAAGTCAGCAGACAACTGTAAATTAGAGCAGCCTCTGCCTGTTATATTTTACAGCAATGTTCCTTTGAGCAAGCCAAAACCCGAAGATGTGAAGTTGCTGCTCACTTTGGGTTGTGAATAGAGGGGCACCACAGAGCTTTATCACAAAGATCCTAAGCAATATTTTTTTTTCTCCCTTCTTTCTCGACAAAAGAATGCCAGGACAAAGCTGTGAGAGCCAAGTGATAAATATTTACACCTTTCACTCTGAAATGCCCTCCATTTCTAGCATCTGCTGTGACCTTTCTCAGAAATGATCACACTCACACTGCCACCAGTTGTGGCTGGAACTAGGACTGCAGGAACGGGTCAGCAGCTGCCATGCAGTTTGGGGAAAGCTTTTGAAATGGAGAAGATATGTCCAGGCTGAAGTCTACATCTCATCTCCTAAACACTAGTTTTCAGATGTTGAATGTGGATCAACTTTGTTTTACACTCCAGGCAGCCAAGGCATTTATCCCTCCAGCCATTTCCCTTTTGAACTGCTGCAACAATCAATTCTGTATGAAGAAAGAGCGGTTGCTAAAATCATATTTTTCATTAAATACTGCAGAGAGCACCAGCCAGAAAGCTTTTACTGACAGGCCTTTCACATCTACAGAGTGAAAATGAAGCCTACGCCTGCAAAATACTTACTTACAGTCTAGCTAGATTTTGCCATATGAACAGTCTTTCACATTTGTATTTCCTCTTGCTTCCTTTGAAACCAACACCAAAACTTCCAACTAAATGAGGGTTGTATACTGTTCATAACTTGTTGTGTGCTCACTGTCAGAAACCATTGTACTCAACAGTAAGAAAAGCTTTCAACATACCTGTAACTGACACATTTGTTAGAAAGCAAAAGATGTGGTTGACTTCTGATGGTCAGTGTGTTGCCTCTTCATTGTAAAATATAAGTAACAATAACATAAACCAGCCCTGTTTAAACTCTTGTTTATAAAATTCAAGTAGTATTACTTCTTTTTTTTAATAGCTGTCCTAGAATAAGCATTAAAGTAGCTTTCATACAACTCATAATGCCAAAAAATAAATGCAATTCTGCACATTCTTTCCTAAGAGCATCCACAAATGACGTGCAAGGCACACACATTGGCTGGAGGCCATAAGCAAAAGCATTGTGTTAAAACTTTGTATGACATCAAGCCAAAAAACTACTTAGCATTTGTATCTCAGATCTCAATTGAAATATGAATCAAATAATCAAATCAAAACAAAAAGCATAAAGCATGCTACATCACACGACTTTGGTTACACACACACACACATGTGTAAGTGGTGTGGATCTGTGGTGACCGATACAACCTCGATGCGCGTGTGTGTGCGCACGCACACACAAATGTAGGACAGAGAAAGAGAGAAAAAGAAATATTTTGAGAATATGTTCAGAATAAAGCACATCCCTTTGCCAATATGTGGATGATATCCCAGATGGACTCCCTCTGGTGTTGAGAAGATAATATATTTCCCCATTCAACCGTATTTATTTGTGTCTATCAATAAGGGTGTTAAAAAGTGCCAAATGTAATCATGGCATTATGGTGGCAGAGTCCTTATTTTGCATAGACCCTTGTGGATGGGATAGTATAGTTTTTCTGTTATGTCTCATTCAGTGTTCATGAATACTATACATGACATATGCATACATATTTACATGTCATGTATACACACATTTATATGTATATGTAAATATGTACACTTTATTACACTCAAACAGCTTTCCGTGCATGTAGAGATCACTTCTAACCCTGAGAGACACCGAAATGTCATAATGTGAAACTTGCCACCCGTAAGTCAGCCATGTAACTATTTAGTTACAGATGAGCAATGAAATGCCCAGAGAGTGGCAGGCCTCCCAGCCGCCAGGACCTGAATCTCCATTGTGTGAAGCATTTTTATAACGCCTCTTAAGCTCAAATCATGCCAAGACTCTTGCTGAGACCTGTGCACTTGTGACAGTCCAGCCTAGGAATCATGTGTGGGACCCCAGAAAATGGGGGGATACCCAGTTATCTATTTAACTACTAGATTCTGGATTTTGGAAACCTAGGACCCACATGACTTAGGAGAATTGTGGCACAGGCAATGGGGTGGAATGGTTTTTGCCATGAACATTAACTAGGCTTTTTAACCCTGATCTTCTTCCACTTTATTTGCCACCCATTTATATTAGCTTCTGCTACACTTAAGGCAGTCGTCCTGTAGACTAATCCCCTCCTGTGCTGCACAACTACCATTCAATCTGACAGTGCATGTACCATCCTTTTCCATTATTTTCCTGATGGTAAATGCTTAACTTTGTCACCTGGATGCCCTTTTGACATAAGTCTGTTTGTTTTTCAATGCAATCCTTTCCTTGGAAAAACATCACCTCCCTTCTTGTCCCGAGATGCCAGGAGGTGGAAGCAGGGTGACCCCAGCTTGGCTGGCTGGAAAAGCGTGACCTCCTTGCAGCCACAGCACACTTCTCCCAGGCTGAAGTTTGCAGTAGAGCTGGGACACATTTTGCAGAATGAAAACAGAAGGGAGAAGGAGACAAGAAACACACATCTCCAGTGGTTCTTCACAGGTGTTACTGACAGCAGATGAGCAAGGAGATCAGCCTCAGCTCCCAGCCCAAGAGTATGTCTTCATGGTCCCAGACCTCTGATCCTGCTCCCAGTATGCCCAGCTTCCCTCTCCTCCTCCTCAGTTCCTGCAAGCCCTCCCTCTCCATTTTGTTCCTCCCTTCCAGCCCACAGCTCATTTATTGCCACCCATGCCCTGGCTCCTACCTCCATCCTCATACCCTGCACTAATATGTGCAATTATATAGATTTATATATATATTTTGATGATGATGAGATCATTATTAAAAATAAATAAATAAAAATATATTAAAAATATAGCAATACAATGCTTGGGCCAGATTCCAGGCCTGGTAAAAGCAGGAGAAAAACTCACATTCACTCTAGTGGCCTTCTTGGACCAGGTCCTGAATGCACAAAAGCAAAGCTGGTGTTAATTTTCCTTTCCCTTGGACAGTGCTGTTAGAGTTGGCACATTCTTCGACCGGTGAAATAAGAAGTGGGGGGTGGAAGCTGGGGGAGCAGGAGCAGGGGAAGAACAGAAAGTATACGTAAAAAGGAGAAATGATTGCACACATGTGCTGTGAATTCTTTAGCTCAGATTAATGTTTTCCTGTGAATTTAATTGGCTGCTTTCTGGTTTCGGCCAGATGACCAGTTACATTTCAGGACAGCTATAAAATTGAACATAAATGAAATATTTGGACAATGGGAGCCAATGTCTGTGAACTATTCCAGAAAATTATTAAATAAACAAAAAACACTGGAACTTCTAACTGCAAAGCATAATAGTTATTATTGTTCATTCACATGTTATATTAATTCCTACTGCATAAACTTGACTGACAAAAAAAGCCCCAAACCATCCCATTGTGACTTCAAAAAGTAAGTTGTCCTTGCATCCCCATCACATGGATGGCAACACAGCATTTCCAAATGAATGATCTAGCATAATTAGTTGGAACATCTAAAAGGTTGCATTGCAAATTAGCTAGATAAAAATTTGCTTGTTATTTCAATGTTCTCCTTCCCCAGCACCATGCTGCTGTCAAGTGGCACTGAAAGAAAACAGACTGTGCTAGTGGTTAGATTGGTAGGACTATATCTGAGTCCCAAAGGTGACAATAGACTTTTCACTGTTGTCTTCACTTGGATGTAGATTTAGTCCTTTTCACCGGTCTGTCTGCTCAGTTATGCAGGTGGATTAGCTCCGATATAGCCAGTTTGTCTTCATGGGATTTTCAGCATGACCCGCCTATGGGCCAGGTTCTCCCCTTCCCACCCCCCATGTGGGCTGATCTTAAATAGCTACCAAGTATTCATCATCCGCAAAGGAAAACTCCCAGCTGGCATCAGCCCAGCACAGCTCCCTCCTAGGCCAACTACTCTCCTTGCTCTGCGTGGGAGAGGACACATGGCACAGGGCATTTTCTCATGCCTTGCCAGTTCTTCACTGGCTTGTGGCACAATCCACCAGGGAAAACTTCCCTGATCCAACTCACAGTCTGTCCTGGCCTCATGAGCTAGCAGGAACACAGGAGAGTAATGCAAAACGCAGCTCTTCCTGCATGGGGACAACTATACATGGGAGTAAAGAGCTCTGAATGCCTACTCCTGTATCTGGTATGAAACATCCTACCTACCCTGCATGCTAGGTCTCCAGAGATCTAGCAACCAGGGCAAGGCAACTGATGCCTGACAGCATTTTTGTCCCCACTCTGACCCTCCAAGACTCTGGGTTTTTTTGATTAGGAAAATAGACTAGGAGAAGGGGTAGTGCCATAAAGAGTTATGGAGTTATGTTTCACCATTTAAATATTCTCACTACTGTCCTCTGAACATGTGTCTTCGATTTCCAGACCCACCTCTCCTGGTGGAAGATGCACCAGTGCCTATAGCAGAAACGAGTTCAGGGATCAAGCGCACATGCTTTGTCCTTTCTCCTGGTCTTTGACCTTTGATTCCCTCTTTTTTTCAGATTTGTCAAGATCTTCCCATTCAAAGACTCTTAAAGTACGAAGTCTGAAGAAAAACTCAGGATACTCTTCTCAGAGCCAGTTCAGTTTCTATTACAAAAATGACACACTGCAGGCTCAAAACTTTCTAGTCTTCCTTTCAACTCATCTGAAGACAGAAAGAAAGGAGACTTCCCACAGAGGTGATTAGCCAGCTCAGTCATCAGGCAGTGCAGGGCTAGATAAATCCCAGATTTCCCAGATTACAGGGAAAAACAAAAAAACTGAGTATTTGTGATCAAAGGGGACAAGGCTCAGGAGAGAAGTTATTGGTGAAAAAGATGCTGGCAGTAGCCAAATCCACAGCTGAGGAGCAGAGGCCAGGGAGCATAACAATAACTAGGCAATAAAAATATTGTCTGCAACCAGAAAATGAAAATATTATAAGTAATCAGACCAGAAAGCATCACCTGAAGTAAATGTGGTTCAATTATGGTGGATGTTCCCCTGGAAAAGGTAAAGTTACAGAATACTGTCAGAGAAAACAATTAAAAAGGCAGATTGTGGCTACTTGGCTGTGCTTTATTATTTCAGTCTAGCTCTTCATGTTCCCCTGGGTCTGGACAGTGTTTGACAGAGCATCCTCAGGAAAGTGGTCATCACATCACAGAAACATCTTGTAATACCATGAAAACACCTTTCAGAAACAGATCTTAAGTCCTTTTATCAGCTGTAATTCACAAGTTTGTAGCATCAAAAGTATGATAACTGAATTCACTTTGGCCTCTTATGCCTCTCTTTGCAAATAAAATATTTTGGTTTAAATCAGTTGACAACAATGGCATGTGTGGGTCCTCAGCAATTCTGCATAGCAAGCCACTTCTCATTTAAAAATTCGCCCAGTGACCCTTAAAAGCATCTAGTGGGAGTTACGTTTCCACAGGTATTGGAAAATCATATGCCTGTAATTCAAATGGCAGCAAACGTAAACAGTTGTATTTGGAATGATAACAAATTTTAATCTATTTCTCAGAAAACCTTTACGTGACTCTGTTCAGACTCTATTTCTGCTCAGGAGGCAAGCTGACTGAAAATATCTCTAAGTGATATATATGTGCCTAATTACTGCCCCATTCTCTGAGCTGACTCTTGATGGAAATCTAGGGTTACAAAGGCACAGCAAGGACAAGAACCAACAGCTGTGAACTGAAGCTCAGCAAACCTAAACTGAAGTACGATGGAAATTTTCTAATACATGGGGTAACTGACCATAAGAACAGCCAAGGAGAGTTGTGATGAATTCTCTCCACCACTCACAATTCTTAAATCAGGACTGGATGTTTTTCCAGTAGATAGACCAAACAAGAATTAAGTCAGAGAAAGCTAATGGCCTGGGTTGTAGCAGAGGTCAGACGAGAGGATACCAAAGGCCTCTCTCGGCCTTATAGTCTTTAAGTCTCCTAAATAAAAAGTTCAGGGTTTGCAGATCGTAGCATAAATCCTATTCTATTTCTGGCTGCTTTCAAACTTAAGCAACGAAATAAGAAGGAAAATAAACAGATGCTGCAAGACAAAATCATCCGCGTGATGAACAAAAAGCCCTATCCATGCATCAAGCGTGGCAGAACATCTTCCCAGGGGTCTGTCTTATCAGTGATCTGGTTTACTTTGGCCTATTTGTCAGTGGCAGAAAAAGAAAACAGCCCCAAATCCTGATAACTATATAGGACTGATTGTATCATGCAGTGAATTTGAATAGTTTTATTAGAAGAGCAGTGTGGCCTGAAATATTCCTCCCCTTTTCAGGGGTGGTGGCTTTTCTGGGTTGCCCCTTATCTGACAGATGGGTGTTTTTCCAGGGCACGAATACTTTAAAAACAGAGAAGTGTTGTGGGATTCCTTCCTTGCTTGATAGGGGTTACTTCCCCTATTGGTTGTGCCAAATCAATGGCTGAACTCCAAACCAGACCTGGGGAATGGTCTGATTTTTAAAAGATGCAAGAAAAGAGACATCTTTCTTCGTTGTTTTGAAAGCAGGCACTATGACAAATCTGGTTGGGAGCACAGCCACCCAAACAGTTGACTCATCACAGCGGAGCAGACCGTGAACTCCAGCGCAGCAGGGAGGAGGATGGGAAGGAGCAGCCAAGGTGAAGAGGGTGGT
The DNA here is from genome assembly GCF_017639655.2 of Falco naumanni. Lineage (NCBI taxonomy): Eukaryota > Metazoa > Chordata > Aves > Falconiformes > Falconidae > Falco > Falco naumanni. The sequence goes on along the minus strand of NC_054059.1, from coordinate 54,021,827 downwards.
GAGGATCTCTTTGAGTGGGTCCACCACCACAGGGTTCAGCACATGGAAGAACCATGTCCAGGATTGCAAAATGCACCGTTTTATAAGGGCTTCCTCGGTGGAGGGCTCATTTTCACATTTTTTGGAGCCTTAAAAGCTGATGGCTTATGGCCCATTTCATTTGTTGTTGTTTTCCTGTCATGCATTTTCTGAATGAGAAGGACTTGCTCACATATGTTACAAAGGCCAGGAGAAGATGTGGATGTTTCACCCGGCTCCCTGACATTCGCTGTTGTTCTGCCTCTTGTGTTCCCATCTCCACACCACCAGCATGCACAGCAAGGAACCGTGACATTTGTGGGGGTGTTTGGAAGGGGAGCTCTTGGAAGACAGATTTCAGAATGTCCCTTAAGTACCTGCTAGAAGATAAGAAGAAGAAAGAAGGAGACTGAATTTTACACTATTTAGAACTGCATTTTCAGAATCCTTTTCACTATTTCAATCCCCAAACATAGTGTATTCTTTGAACAGTGATGACATTCAGTAGGTTGGTGCCACAAACAGGCCGAGAGTACCTCTGAAAGTCTTGTAAAAGTCAAAATTAAATCCATTGATTGCAATGGAGAGTTTTGCATAAGTAAACCCCAAAAAAATTCAGGTTGCAAGCTGTGTCTTTGTGTCAGATATTGTATAAAATTACTGTAAAAGTCCTCATCTCGACAAGCTAAGATGGAATGGATGGGACAGAAAGACACTGGATGAATGAAAACCTATTCTTACACTCATTTTGAGGGGGGAAGCTAATGTATAATGCAGCTACGCATGATTTGTTTGTGATCGCATTGCAAATGTCCGGGCATTAGGACATGAACCTATTGTCCCTTAAGTGACAACATAGTGCCAGAACCACAGCACTCACATTCAGAAAACTTTTGAGGGATGGTAGATTGACCTCATTACATTTTCGTTGCAAAAATGACAAATTACTACCCACTATTGGCACTAAACCTTCAGACATGTCTACATGAAGTTTGAGTTCCCATCAAACATTTGAAATATAGCCATGGTCTTTGGTGGGAGTAGACACAAGCAAATAGTCTAGTACCCTGTGTCTAATGGTGTCCTGTCTCTTAGGTGTCAGAAGAAGGATTAAAACCACTTACCAAATAGCTAGCCAATTATCCAGTCTTTCCTGTGTTCCAAAGGGGGTTTATTCTATGCTGTAAAATACAAGGCTGGATTACCATTATCATGATCTTCGTTTGCATAGTTACAGATGTTGCTAATGGTAATAAAATTATCTAGCTCTTTTAAGAGGCCAGCCACAGTATATTATCTTGATGACCACTTATGGCAGTGAACTCCACAGATTAGTTAAATGTTGGGGAAAGTGGGGATTTTCTTTTATAGGGACAAAATTTACTACCTTTTAATTTTATTGGGCAGGGGTATATACCTCTCACAGTTTAGATTACATGAAAAGGTATGTCTCATTTCTCTGCTGGATCAAAAATAGTTTCAGAAACCATAAATGCAGTTTGATACTTATCAGACTAAAACCTGCATTCATTTCCCAAAGTACAAACCAGAATGAGACTTAAAGCTCCTCACATCCTGGTGGCCTCCTGGAATGGGTTTGCATCTCCAACACCACAGCCCCCCTTCCCTCTCCCCTTCACCACCCCCCGCCTTCAACCTTTTGCTTGTCAGCACTAAGCTCTGTCCAATTATTCACCTTTTCAAAAGTGATTTATTTTCAGGATAACATAATAATGGCAAAACCCACACTGTTATGCTCTATCACCCACCAGGATGGACCAGAAGGAAGGGGGCAACCATACTGATTCACTTTGCCTTGCACTTTTTACTTGACAGGCTGATGAATTGTACAGCCAACAACTTAGAAATCATTTGGTCAATTTATCGTAAACAACTCCCTTCTACTCCTTCACACTTCCTAATAACATCGCTCTACAGCAGTTGCAGGACTGTTCCCTACCTCCTGTTTCAGAGGTAATTATTTTTTTCATGCAATTCCATCTCTGCTGGTAAGGCATTATACAAGCTGGCTAACATTTTGTGCCACTGAAGCAATTAGGTGGAGTTTGTGAGATTGTTTGTTTGTCTTCCAAAGGTTTTTTTTTACAAAAATGAGAGCCCTTTTGGAAAATTCTTCTCTTTCATCTTACAAAGGACTGGTTGAGTCTCAACTGTAAGACATGCAAAGTGGGAGTTTTACTTCCTAAAGAGGTATTTCAGGAAAATCGAGGGCTTGCAGAGACATGATGCTTTCTCTGCCCCTATTTTCTTCCTTGGAAGGAATAACTTCCACCACTGGCACAATCTCTGTCCATGTGTACCACATGCATTACCTGGCTGATGTTGTCAGAACCTAACTCAAGGCTGTTTACTTCTCCTTTCTCTCTTTCTCTTTTTTTTTGGCCAGTGCCCACCCAGTTGTTGAAGGGTCAGCTGCAGCACAAATGATGCAGCTTGTGCTCCCTCTGCTCATTTCCCACTTCAAATGTGGCACATGGAGGAAACTCTCGCTCTTCCTCTGCTCATGCCTGTGATAAAACCAGGCAAGACTCTGCACAAAGATGTGTGTTGCTTTTTAAAAAAAATTAACTGCATCTGAAAGAAGGGCTGGGAAAACTTGGTAATGTTACACTCATTTATATATACAAGCAAAATCTCATGAACTCTTGTTCCCTGACTGTGTTAATTCCTCCTTTGGTGTAACAGCCAGTTCACACAGTGGCAAGAGTGTCCTTAAGGCTGCATAGATATAAAGGCTTGCAGCTCCTGGAGAACATGGAGACATCCCTGTGCTCTGTTTTAAGTAGGAGTCAGCAGATGACTTGGGATAATCTAATTTGTGCAAGGAATATATTTCATTTACATTTTGCTCTCAGAAAAAGCGAGAGCACAGTAAACAACATTTTATCTATACTCATATATTCAGCTCAATTCCATGGAGTTTTGCCATTGACTCAATTGGAACAAGATCAGTCCTTAATCATTAAAAAAACACATTTTTACTCTTGTTCTCCTGCACTTTATGCAATATATTATGTTGGAATGGAAGAGAGTTTTTTAAGAAGTGAACAAGCACTCTGGCATATTCTGCAGGATTTTGGATGACAAATTTCCAGTGCAATAAATTGCCCACTCTATAGTAAAGTCTTACATGCAGTCATTTTGTAAAAATTTATTTTATGGTTGTTTTTTTTCAGTCAGAGACAAAAGAATATTTGTATCCTGACATTCTCAGTATATTTTTTTAAAAAAAAGATTGAAAGGAGTAAAGAAATCAGCTGTTCCATTTGTTAAATTCATGAGGAAAATTTTAAAATATAAATTTTCTTAAATAAAATTTTAATTGCAATACAATTATAGGGACCCAAAATGAGACCTTCTTTTTTTAGCCTTGCACTTATCTTCATTAAACTTACACAAAAGGTAGGATTACCTATTTTATATAAGTAAATAATCTCAGCTGTTTTCTTCAATTGTCATCCTGGACATATTGCCCATGTAATGTATTATAAGTCTAAATGAGGAAATGAGCACCTAAAATGTCACTTTAAAAGAGTGTTTATTTTCAGTCCTTTCTGAAGAGCTGCTTCTCATGTATCACATATGATGATTAAGAAAGCCTATTACATTGCAATACATTAATATAATTTGCTTAATATCACATAAAGTGTATGAACAGTCAGAGAACACAAATAAAAACCAAAAGCAGAATGGGATGAAATGTCAAACCAAGAAGTTCCCAACCAAATTCCAACCACCGATCCACTCCTTATTGCCAACGTGATTCCCTAAACAAGTGATGAGGAACCATCACAAATGAAATGCTTCTGTCTTTTTGTTTGCACAGAAATGATACCAAAACCTGCTTTTTAATTAACCGTTTTACCCAGAACTGGATCCTGATGCACTCACTTACACCCTATCACTGAAAGATGCTTCTTAATTTTATTAGGCCTTTGTATTAGGTATTAGCCTATCTGAAGATGTGTCACCCATCTGATCAGCATGAACGCATTGGGTCGGGTTAAATTATTCTTTCTCTCTCTTTGCTGAACTGTGAGAAGAGGTATCTGCGCAGCAGCCTGTTAACCTAACATAAATTATCGGATGAGGCTACCACGACGGGAGGAGGAAGCTGAGGAAATGTGTGGGTTAGCAATCACCAAGCCTATTAAACTGCTCCGAAATCCCACCCTTCGTATTCACAATTTCTCATGTTTTGGCTTGACCAAAAGGCAGGTTGGTGAAGCAAGAGGATCTGGGGGGGGTGTGAAAGGGATGACCCTGGAAACAAAATATTGGTTTTACATCGCAGGGTATCCGTTACAGGAGAATTTCCTCTGGCGCCAGCAGGTATTTGAGTAGGCATCTGGATGGATCCCAAAGGGGGGAAGGAAATGGAGATGGAAGTTTTTAGAGGGGATCAAGATGTTAAGCCTTAGAATTGTTTGAATGACCCACAGTAACTAACCTGCAAGGTTTATCTGTGTGATGACTTTGGGGGAGTGGGGCGGGGGGGGGGGGGGTGGGGTAGGGTTGATTTCTTTTTTTTTTTTTTCTTTTCTTTTCTTTTTTTTTTCCTTTTTTGTGTTGGTAGGGAGTTCCAGCCAAAAGTGCAGAAGGGCACTAGTAAAGGAATGCAAAGTTCATCCCCGATCACTGATGAGGAAAATTGTCTGATCCATAGAGCCTTCCTTTTCTCTGCACTGGACACACTGATCATGCAGCTGATCCTAAGAGCTCTTTGCTGCATTCCCAGTGGTTTGTAAAACAGTTAGTGGTATTGGTAACTGCAATCACAAAATATCATCAGCGGATTGATAGAGTTTTACCCTGGAAGCAAATTTTGGCACTTATTTGTTCCCCTTGGGCTTGGGAAAGAAAATCTTCCTTGGGGGTCTGAAGGCTGATTCATTAAATCTGAGCTGTCTGCTGAAGTGCTCAGTAAAAGTGACTCTGATTTATTTGGATTTGTCACTATAAAGGTCTCTGGAGACAGCTATTTATCCTATGGGATTCTTGACAAATTGGCCGATGGTCTGGGCAGTACAGAGGGAGGATGGTCTTCTCTGACCCCTCACATGGCCAAAGAACAGGTAATCACTCCCCCGATCACAAACACGCACAGAAATCACGTCCAAGCCTTCCCTAACCACACAGAAGCTGGTTATCCATGGCTTAGACGAGGACCCAAATCTATGCTTTATCTCACCGAAAGGCAAGTCTGAGATGAAAGGGTAGTTTATAGCGATAGGAATAGGCAGGTAATGAAGAGCTCATGGGATGGATTTATGCTGATGAGGGTACGTCCTGCTGAACGTAAGGAGCCTGGCAAAATGTATTTTAACACCCTCCCAGCAATGCAGACTCATCAGGCAACCTTCTAACTACAAAAGAGATTGAGTATGGCAAAAAGAGGAGGAGGGAATCTGCTGCTGTTTTCTTACGATCCCAGCTTTTGTGGCTTTCCCTATACCATAGCGTATAAGGTGGTGTAGTGTCTAGTGTCAGTTCTTTCCTTTAATTATTCGCTAGCCTGGCTGAGAGCTGTATAAACACATTACAGTCACTTGGCAGCAACAGATACTGCAACTGCATCCATCTTTCCCTTTTAACTCTTTCTGTCTGTCCTGTCTTTTGTGCTCCTCTGAATTTTATCAAACAGTTCCGTGATGTGCACTTCAGTTCAGTGTCTTTGGACTGACAAGCTACTGATACGTTTATAGTTGCTACAGTGAAATTCCATCACACTGTGTCACAGTGAAACAATTGTCACACCTTCAAGGCATGATCAAGGCCACTGAAGATGGTTGCCTCTCAGATGTAGATGGATGCAGGATGCCATGTCCAGAAACATTGTTCCAAATGACTGGAATGGAGATGATAGGAAAAATACTACTAAAGGGAAGTGCAAGAAAAGCCTGAGAGAATGACAGCCTGCCTTGGAGTTAGCTTGCCGTTACTTAGAGATTTTCTCCTCTCACCAAACAGTTCTCCCCATTCACACCCGTGAGGTGAAGGACAGATTTGGCTGATGCCACTGTAGTAGTGCAGGCCTGAAATGTTCAAACTAGAGGAAACCAAGTTCAGTGGCAGCTGAAAGTAACTTTGGGGAGGGTTAAACACAGTACGAGGGGGAATTCTGTGGCAGTGACTGTCATTTGCAAGGGATGCACGCTGATGACCTGGTCTCAGCCTGTCTAACAGTGGAGAATTCAGACCCCAAATGAATAATTCCAGGTTGCATTCAGCATAAAAACGGTGTGAAAGTAGCTGAAGTTCATCTTATAACCTCAGGAAGAAACACCATAGACCTTTAAGAGGCACTTGGAGTGGGGGCGAGTCCTGGAAAGGTAACAGCACTGGTCTCTTTACTTGGTGGTTGGATGACTTCAACCCAGGGGTTTTGCCTGGCAATCTGTCTTGCTAAAAGTCAGGGTAAGATAAACTGTACTCTGTCTCTGATTTCTGCAAGAAAGAAAACAATTGAACGACTGGTCATTCATCACTGAGACACCCTCCCCCCTCTCCAACACCTTGTATAGGGTTGTATATCCTGGAGCTGTTTAGCTTTCCTCATCCATTTCTTAAAAAGAAAACAAAAAAATTAAATTACCCAGATATGTATTTTACAACTTTCCTGTAACAAAAATAGTTCAGAACTGGGACAGATCAATAATGAAACTACTTGGCTATTGTTACAGTTAATATATGCCGCACTTGTATCATCACATGCCACTTAGGTTAAAGTTTAGTATCAAAGGACTGCCTTTCTTAGCCCTGCCTCTACAATTGTGCTCACAAACACATTTACATCTTCATAAAAATTTGCATTCATTTTTGTGTACTAAGGAGCTCAAATTCAGCTCAGATGTAGTTTATGGACCTACAAATGTGTGTTTTTACCATTCAGCTGTGGAAAGCAGAGAATATTATTTGAGAAGTCCCTTTAGCAGTTTGAGTTAAATCAGCTACTTAAACCACTGAGAAACAACCCTGGACAGAACAAACTGCAAAAATTATAAATCTGCTGCAAGACAAGCAGACTGAAAAGTGGAAGGGTGGCATCCAAAGGTGGGAAACAAAAGTAGTCGTTATATGGCTGTAGGAAAAAGCAGTACCTTGGGTGAGAAGAAACAGCTAGGCTTGCTTGGAAGAGCTGAGTGTATGATGCTAATCTCTCAGGGAAGGAAATGAAGCTGTACTCCTAACAAATCCAGCTTCATGCTGCTTGCGGTACAAAGTACTCTGCTTTGGGTGCTGAGCCTGACTGGCTGCTTCCCACACCCTTGCAAAGAGATGCTTCAGAGCACGTTGTCCTGCAAATGGGTAAGTACTGAGGGAGTCTTACAAACCAGTGAGGTGGAGTGGAGGAAATAAAAAAGAGAACACTGAAAAGAAGATGGGTCTAAAAGACGACTTCTCTGCAGCCCCATGGCACCCTGAGAGTTTGCATTAGCTCATGATCCAAGGAATTAAGACCCTTCATGGAAGAGACAATTAGTTACAAAAAGGCATAAAGCAGTCTAGTAATGGATTTTAACTCTCCTAAGGGAATCCTGTGTTTTTACTGAGGAAGGATTACAGGAAACAAAAGTAACACTTTATTTTTCTTCACCGAGAGCTTGGGGACTTCGGAGTAATTTAGTCAGTGGTGATTTGCTACTTGTGCTATAGTGTTACCAATGATGGTACTCGTCATCTGTTTATTAAACTTTTGGCTTGTCACTCATCACTAACAGGATCAAAACTCATTGTTTTTCTTCCTATAAAAGCAACTTTTCTATCTTTCAGAATTACTATGAGGTTGAGGGATGAGTGCTTTCATCTAAAATCAAAGTCAGGCAAGTATCCATTTTGTAGAACACGTGAGCATAAAAATGTGCCAATGTAAACATCAGGTATCTGAGTGAAAAATGTTAATTGGCATTTCAAGAAATGGGGAGACATCACAAAGATATTTTAGGCTTTCAACGTATTTGTAGTATCCCAACATCAATCATTTTCTTGCAACTAACTATCAGGTTATTTATCTTAGCTACCCTTGGTATCCATTACCATAGTGCCTACACCTCTCATAATGGGGCAGGGAAGTGTTCTCATCCCCTTTTTTACCACTGAGGAACTGGAGCAGAAAGGATCCCCCTTTTGTGGCCACCTAGAAAGCCTTTAACATAGCAGAAAATCAGCTCACATACCCCAGGTTTCTGGCTACCACCTTAAAGAAAAGTCTGTCTCTTTTAAATTAGCCCAGTTTGCACTTCATTAATTTGTATCATAAATTGTACAAGCAAGGCTGTGTTGCACATATCACTGAGCCATTAGCTATAAGACTAGTTCCACCAACACTTAGAAACACAGGAACAATCCAGGGCTTGCAGCCCAAAAAGTGCTGTGGCTACATGCTGCCAAGGAGAGGTAGAAGACTACAGTGAGCCAGGGCATGGGGAGGAGAAAAAGGAAGATGATGTGGTGTATTGCTGTGGGTGCTGCACCAGGCAGTTCACAGAGACTTTCCCTGGAATTGCTTGTTCTTCAGGACAGAACACGGCTCTCCTCCTGGGAAGCCCAAGCTGGCCCCAGAAGTCCTGTGTGCATTGGCACCCTATGGAATTTTGCATTGTGACTCCCCTTGCACCAGGCCCCTGTGCTCGAACAGCTTGGCTGAGCAGCTCCTCAGTGAGGGTTTTGTATATGCAGAAACCCTTTCTGAGGAATTCATTGGCAATGTTGAGAGAAAACTTGTTGATGCTATGTCACACATATATGTCACCTTTTCCACTCCGTGGAAATTTCAGTCTACAGCGATCACACGTACATCTTTGTTCAGTCCTTACAGAGCACACATCACACCAAATTTTGCTATATGGTAAATGGCGTGGTATATGATGTCTGGTAAATTTGCTATGTAATCCAAATGGCCTGTGTGACAAAGACAGACCTGCCTTACTTTGGTGTAAAATTTGGCTAATAGAGATTTATTGTGCAGGGTAGAACAAGCTGAAATGATACAGAGGTTGAAATAATGCATCAAAATAAAAATCCTTCAGCTAGCCACAAAATCATTACTGTTTTAGTTCAGGAGGTTCTGAATAATATATCTCTCTTCACACCACCTCAGCCATCATCCCACCCGATCTTAAAACATAAGCAGATACATATCTGAGTCTCATATTATTCCTGCTGAAAAACAGGCTGCTTTAGTGGTTGGTCCCTTGGAACAGAGGCCTTATCTTGCCAGCGGTTTTTAAAAATTTGGCCTTTCTGCTTTGGATGGACTCAAAGCAGCTGTTAGGTGTTGTTTTCCATTTCCCCTCACCGAACTGCACTAGCACGCAGGGCCTGCTAGTGCTGGCTAGCAGAAGGTCTGATGGCTCGTCTGCTTTCCTCCTTTAACCAGCTTTCCTTCTGAGTTAGTCACACCCCCAGTTAAGAACAAAATATTACACAGTCTGAGCATCACCCTGGATCTGCACACACAAAGAAAAAGAGAGGATCAGGGAGGGGAAAGAGAGCAAGACTGCCTTCAGTCTTTTTCTCCCCTCACTTTTGTAGTTTCAGTTCTTTGGTCCTTTCTCAGTCTCGTGGGACTCCACTGCAACCCAGGTTTATGCTCTTCTCGTTCATTCTTGAAGCTATTTATTTCCTCCAAATCACTTAAACAGACTTTTATTATGTGCTTTTGCAATACCACTTTCTAAAACAACACCATTTTCTATATGTATCATGAACTATGATACGCACCATAAAACCAGAGGACTGCACTGTGGCAAAGTGCCATGACCCCACTTTGGGGATGTTCCAGGAGCTCTCAGAGTCACAGTTTGCGAGACATGTATAAGACCTGTCAGAGTCAAAAGAAATGCACAATGACTGTGGTCTTTCCATGTCACTTGAGTGGGATGTGTAATCTGCTTTCTCCTTTGCCTTGCCAGCTAATGTTCCCATTTAAGACTTATACACAACACATACCATCCTCAGCTAACTACTGTGTTGGGTGAATCCCTATGTGCAACCACACATATGGATAGCTGATTACCAGTTTGATGTTTTATTATATCGGTATTTTTGGCCCAAATATTTTTCCAGCTATGTACAGCCACTCCTTTTGATGTCACTGCAGTCAGGTACATGCACTTAAATGTTTAAATGGGGGCACCTAGTATAGCTGGTAAAATGCAAAGCCCCCATAACAAATGGAGTGCAGAGAGTCCAATATCACAAACAGTGGCCAACTCGATCTGTAATAACACGAAGCAGCCACAAAGAGTCTGTGTCCCAGCATGCGATGTTTCATTTGGATGGGAACAGAGGACATAGGCTGACCGACTGCATTTAATGATGGATGCTGTGGGAACCCAAAGAAGCTGTGAGCACTTTAAGTGAATAGGAATTTCAGAAAATCTGTGTCTACATGCATGTGTATCATGCCATAAACTGTACAAGTAATAAAAGCTCACCAGAATAGTTGACATTCTTCCTGCCACTCCCCTACAAAGTGTTCTTCTTTTCCAAATTTCTCTCTCAAGCAAAAATCTCCTACTTTCCAAAACTTTATCCAATGTGCTAATTATTGGAAGGCAAAAGAGAACTTATTTCTTATCGACAAATTTCATCATGTCTTAAAGCCACAAAAATGCAAAGGATTAGCCAACAAATAACCATCATGGAAAGAAATATTCAAAATAAAATAGTATGTCTGCACTTTAATCCTTCAGTGATAATTTTGCGTAAGACAGCAATAATTTTGCATAAGATATATTGGCTTTTTTGCATATTTCTCTTTTGACTACTTCATAAAAGAGTCTGCAGTTTACAATGTCAACTAACTAGTAATATTTCAGAGATGCATCCTGAAAGCAGTGGATAGTAATAGTCCCAGCAGTAGAGATGGAAGAGGATACCTCTTCTCACTGTCTGTGAGTCTCCTTTTATATAGGAATAAACATGCATTATAAAACAAACATGACTCCACCACTTAGGTTTGCTTCCTACGAGCATCCAGCAAAAGCAAATTCACTTGCATGTCTGTGAAAAATTAATTGAAAGTTTGAGCTCAGGATTAGCTGTCTTGTTTCTGCTTCAATAACTTCTACAGCTTACATGCTTCTTGTTTCTGGTGTACTCAGGTTCTAGCTGACAGATCCTTTGCAAGACATTGCGTAACACAGCAGCAGTACCAGAAACCCTCATCAGAGACCTGGCATAGAAGAAGGAAGTGAGTTACACAAGGATTTGATGCATCCTTCATGATTAGGACATAGAACTTGTGGTCAGTATTGCTCTTAGGCATTAGGATATGTAATCATGACTCTATTTCTACAGAGGCAGCTTTTACCATTCTTGTTCATATAGTGTGTCTTACTATGTGAGCAGCCCTGCTGATTTTTGTGAAGATACTCAAAGGAAAAGGTACTGGATGGCATAAATCAGTGGTAGAAATCATCCAGTTATTACATATACTGGTACTCCCTACAGCAGACAAGAGCACTATTTGTATGTGTCATAGATTTTATCATCAATGTGAAAAAAAGAATTAAAACATAAAATCTGAAACAAAATAATTTGAGTTTCATGAAAAGTTTTTTCAATATCCACTAAAAAATTTTTTGTGGAACTCCATTTCCCATTCTCAGAGTTTCAATGGTTTTGGGTTTGTGACATTTCAAGGTTTAAAAAGTCACGTGAAGGGAATTATGGCTGCTGCATAACTTTCTACATAAATTTTCTTGAAACTGCAGTTTGTTTCTTTTTAAATATTCTGATCTATAATCAGTAAGACTGATTTTTTTTTTTATTCTAGGTATCTGCAAAACTTTCAGGTGTTTGTAAATGAGAATAGAAGGAAATACTGTTAGATTTTTTCCCCACATTAAACTATTCTAGAAAGCAGTTTCTCAAAAAGCTCTAATTTTTTGGGGCTTTGAAGCAAGACACTGGGATTTCTTGGGGAGAGGTAGTGATGCTGGTATCACATACAAGTATGTACCTCTTGGGCCAGTTCTCCAGGATAGCCTTTTTACCATCTTGGCAATTACATTATTTTTTTCTCTTTGTGTATTGCTTTATGTTATGTATCACAATGTGCCTTACCTTTCAAACCCAAACTGTGACCAGAAACGGATAGACAGCACTGGAAAGGAGCCGTGGGAGGGTTTCAGTGCCCTGGCCCTTCTGAAAAGCTACACCACTCTTAAAAACAACTTGGATCCATTTCCTCAGCACTGCCTGCCCCCTACGATGGACAAGACAGAATCCTATCACAAAAATATCACAGGTTTATTATATTGTTATTAGTATTATATTATTAGTATTAGTTAGTATTAATCATATATAATAGTATATTGTTCATATTATTTCACTGAAGGTATGTAAAAGTATGCCTCTGAAGTCCCTCCACCATTTTACATAGTTTCCAGGTAGGACCAAGAATGAGCAAGAGAAACCTCAGTGCAACCAGATATTTTTTTAAAAAGTTGCAACCTGAAAACAGTAATCTGGTTGTACTTTTATTCCTGGCTATTCTCAAACCTGACTTAACTTGATTCATGATCAGGTGGCTGCATGTGGGTGACTTCCTTGGTTATTCTACAAATATAGGAAAACACCTGTGTTATACTTGGGCGAGGAATTTTAAAACCAGCTACTGACTATGTTTTCCCCAGTTGTGGGTGATCTGACATTTTTCTTGGGTGGCTGTTCAATGCACGGTGAAAATATGGTGCCTTGACAAATGACACAGAACATAAAAGAAAAACACACACACAAAAAAACCACGAAAAACAAAAACAAAAAAAAACCCACCAAGACATGCACGCAAAAACATGAGACACTTGCAGAAATCTTGGCCTCAAGTTCCAAAGCTGTTCTCAAATTACTGTGTTATTCCAGCCCAGGGGAGGGAAGGTCGGAGGCATAAAAAATGGGGCTTTTTTTTCCAGGACATCTGTAACTTGCTATAGGCCAGCACAAGCCTGTGTGTGGCATGTCCCCCATCTGACACTCTTAAGACCGGCATCCCAAATCTCTGCCCCTAGCACCCCTGGCATGTCCTAAATGGCCTCATGGCTTAATGGGTCTCAATCAGAAGTAAAAAAGAGATACACTTTCCTGTGTAGCCAAAGCAATGCAGAGGAGTCATCTACAGAGCAAAACCACAGATTCATGATGATGTTCCCCATAACAGCATTTCAACTTCATTTTTAAAATATGAATGAAGAAGTGAATGTGCTGGAAAGGCCAAAAGGACTTTAGCTCCATCTGTCTTTTCCAACTAGCTATTAACCCAGTGGCTGATCTGTTGTCCCAGTCATTTAACTGGAGAGGTGGCCACACCATCGCTGCGGTGGCTGCAGCCATCTCAGCTTTACCCTTCCCACAGGACTGGGTTGGTCTCCACCCCATCAGTCTCTACCCCAAACCAGGGCTGCAATTCAGAACAAAAGTCAGGGGGACTGGGCAAGCCAATTCAGGTTAAGGGAGAGGGATTGAAACTGGGAGCCAGATTAGGGGGACAAGCCCTGGACTTGCCAGGAGGCACACAAGGAGTAAGAAGATTGGAAAAGGAGAGGTTCAATTCCTCTGACAAACAAATAAGGAACTAAGAGTTACCCAGAGATGAGAGGATGTTTTCTAGGTCCCCCCTTTGGAGAGGGAAAAAGGGACAATTATGTTGTTAAGAGAGTGTGTAACAGTCTGTACACTACATGTATGTCAGTATATATCAAACACACACAATAGCCTCCAGAAAGTTAATATGAAAATGTGTCCTGTGTCTCCACAAACGTGTGTGGTCTGTATTAGATCAAATTTGCTGGCTCTGAGGATTCAAAAATGTATGTCGGTTAGTAAAAGCTACAAATGTATGGCGATTCTAAAGGCTCATAACACACATGCATGCATACCTTGATTTTCAGAATGCACATATAGCAGCATACTAAAGGCAATTTTAAGAAGCCAGATCATTCCTTCTGCATTTTACAACAAATTTTTTGAAATTACTGAAGTTAAAAATAAGTGATAGAAAGGATGTGAATATATATTTTTTTCTGTTGTTTTGTTCTTCTGGGAGCTTCTGATGATGAAATTTTCATGGGGTTTTGTGCTCTCTGGTCATTTGTGCTTAGAGACACATGCAACTTCAACTTGGTTTTCTATCATCCTTGATCCAGTAAGAGTCCTGTAGCTCATTTCTAACATCAATCACTTGGACTATAAATCTCTGCAATGGATATGGCCATTTAAATCTCCACCTGCACAAACAACAATCAGGTCTAGAAAATAAGGAGACTCATAAATCTCCGTGATGGTGATTAGTAATATTTTGGATCCGCAACAAGGATGTTATAAAGAAAGAAAAGAAAAAGAAAAGCTAATTCATTAATTAGGACTGATATGCTGACAATCTGTTTAGTTTATACAGAGAGAAAACACAAACAGGGCACATTTAACATAACATGAGATTAGAAGTTGGTGAATTCCCAAGAGCCCAGGACCTGGAGATATGATATCTTAACGTACTTATCCTATTGTGAGTGGGAAGGTGTTATCTTCCAGCCAAATGGTAAAGAGCTGGTTTAAAGTTTAGGCTTTCCCCTTCTCTTCTGGTTTATGTGAACCAAGATGGATCAAGAGATAGGAAAGACTTCCTTGCTAGTTATCAAAAATGACACTCTTGCCTCCTACTGAAACTTTAATCTGCAGCCAGTATGTAGCACTTGGGAGACGTACCAGTTTGGCCCTCCACAGTTTTAGGTTGGTTAGCTGTTTTTTGTTTAGTGCGTGCAGAAAACCCGATGTGATGTTCACACAGATCAGTAAGAGACTTTCCTGTGGCTCCAGTGACCTTGGATTAACTCTGAAGTCACTGTGTGCCATGGTGACATCTCAGGCTGTACATTTTTGTCCAGAGCTATCTGAATCCTCAGGTAAGCAGCTGAACAAGTGGAATTGCTCCTGCAATCAGATCAGTCACTGTGTCCAGAAAGGTCACATGTGCAGATCGTGCCCAGTTCTTCAGTCCCCTGTGTTCAAAACCCAGGCTGCCAGGGGACTGGTGAGGTTTCAGGAAGCATGTGAAGAGGCAAGGAGCTACAGGAGCATGTTCATGCTTCACTGGCCTCTGTGGGCTCCACATGTGGGTTTAGGAAAAGATTTTATATGGAGAAGAAGAGCTAGGCCAAGGTTAACCGCTTTAAAAAGTCTGCTCTGCAGAGACTGAATACACATGTGCATAAAGATCATAACTGCAGCATAGGTCTGCTCGTTCAAACTACACAGCAACCTGCACAGTCACACTAGTTGCAAAAAGATGGGGAGTGTTTGCAGTGGCTGCCGAGCACGGCCTAAAACCCCCACTCCCACCACTCCCACAGCAGGGGCCTTATCTTGCCTCTTCATTCAGGCTGAACTCCCTGACTTTTGGGCATGCACAACTCAGCAGATGAAACACTCCGCGAGTACAGCAGAACGAACCACTGACGTCTGCCCTGCAACAACACGCCAAGAAAAGGCGTTTCTTTTCTGTGCCACCTCTACCCCCCAATAACCCCCCCAGATTTTCCTTCATGTCAGCGCACACCCTCACCGCCCCATCTGCAGCTGCACGGACCCTCCCCAGCAGCACGGTGCTTTGCCTGGGCTCAGCGAGGCTCCATGGACCGCCAGGATCTCGGTTGCCTGGCACACCTGCAGGCTGGGCAGTCTATGGGATGCCTACAGTTGGAGGGACTCAAAAGAGCAAGAGGGGACTGGGACTTGTCAGAGGCCACCCCGCAAGGCTGAAAGAAGTCAGATCCTTCTGCCTCTAGCTCCTGGGCTGTGACAGCGAGGTCCACACTGCCGGCCAGACAGCAGAGCACTCCCTTCCTGGAATACACTAGTAGCTGGACAGGATACGTTTGCAAATATAATCATCCACAAATCTCCCTCAGATTAGGTTACAGGACAGCATTTCGACGGCACGCATTACAAAGCTCCCTGGAAGGCTTGGCTGGTGGATCTGCTGCTCTCTCTGTTCATGACCCATTTTGGCTTTCATCAAGAATCATGACACCAGCTGCCTGGGTCATCTAGGAGGCAGGGAGGGGGAGAGCAACCCTGGGCTGGAAAGGGAAGTGGGGAAGGAGAACAGGAGGAGGAGGAGGAGGAGGAAGGGGGAGGATAGAAAGACAGTGCGGGGGGAGAGCCAGTGAGTTGCTTTGCTCCAGTTGTGAAGATTTGAATCCCAGTTCTGAGCTCTCGGCAAAGGCTTGCTGGGATACCTCATTCCCTGTCCTGTGCAAAGGTCTGTGATTGGGGATGTGGTGTGCTCAGTGGGCAGGGCCCCTCCCCTGGGCTGGATCCGCCTCTCTTATCCCCCAGATAAATTACTAGTGTCCTCACTAAATTCCTCGGCTTTCTCTCTCTCTCCCTCTCTCTCCCTCTCTCACACACGCTCACTCCCTCCCTCAAACACGGGCAAAGCGGGGTTGGGGGGCGGGAGGGTGGGAATCCTCTCTGGACTGGTATTGCGCCTTGGTGCTGGCGGCGGGGGGAGGGGGGGGAAGGGAAGGAAAATTCTGGCACCCCTTCTCTCCTCCAACGCCTTGAAGTGATCTGAGGAGCTTCCCTTCCCCCCCCCCCCCCCCGCCCCTTCCCCCCTTCCCGCTGGTCCCTTGGCATCTTCCAGACCATGTCCACTGGGTCCCTCAGTGATGTGGAAGATCTGCAGGAGGTGGAGATGCTGGAGTGCGATGGCCTGAAAATGGATACTAACAAAGAGTTTGGGGCGTCCACCGAGAGCAACGAGGAGGGATCCAATGGCGAGAATGGCTCCCCTCAGAAAGGGAGAGGGGCCTCGGGCAAGAGGAAAAAAGCTCCCCCCAAGAAGAGCCCTTTAAATGGAGTGAGCCAGGAGGGAAAGCAGGTCCAGAGAAATGCTGCCAACGCCAGGGAGAGGGCGAGGATGAGGGTCCTTAGCAAAGCCTTCTCCAGGCTTAAGACCACCTTGCCCTGGGTGCCCCCAGACACCAAGCTTTCCAAACTGGACACCTTGAGGTTGGCCTCCAGCTACATCGCTCACCTGAGGCAGATCCTAGCCAATGACAAGTACGAAAATGGCTACATCCACCCAGTCAACCTGGTAAGTCACAGCCTGCTGGGGCCAGGCACTCTGTGTGCGTGTGCGTGGGGAGAGGCGGGCGAGGAGCTGGGATGGGGCATGTGCAGGGAGGAACCTTCGCTGTACTTCTCAGGGACAGTCTGGTGCCAGTGGGGTGGCAAGGGATACTGCATGAGGAGGGGACAGGCTCCCAGCTGTCCTCCCACCCTGTGCTCTGAGAGCTGAGCCGCCCAGGCCCCATCCGCTGCTCCTAGCAATCCCCTCCAGGAGACGGACAGGGGCCACACTGGCCACAGACAGGCAGGGACAGGCTTCACTGCCCCAGAAACGCCTGAGAAACCTCAGCAGGTCGATGATAGCTTTCTAACTGCAAGCAGGTGGGTATAGGAATTTGGGTTAGAGAAAGGTATGTTTTAAGAAGGATCCAATGAGCCAGGATTTATTCTTAACCCTCCTCTCTACGCTAACGCTTCCTGCCGTAACAGTCCTCTCGAGCCCTAGGTTTTTAAAGACAGAGCTCGCGGGGCTCTGCGCTCAGCCGCTTGGATTTGCTGGGTCCAGGACACTTCTACGCGCGTAAACTGGCAAAGGAGAAATAAGTACCAGTGCGGACTCCCCAGGGAGGGTGGCTGCCCCAGGCACGCTCTGCAAAGCCTCTCTGGGCTGTGCGGTGTTGCTGCTGCTGCTCCCACCACCCACAAAAACCTTTCCCGAACAGCCCAGGCTCTCCCCGCCATACCTGGCTGCCAGAAAGATCTAGTTTTCAGCTCTAAAAATACGTGCAACTGATGCAAAGTGGAGGTGGGCAAGATCTGCCTGGGCTCTTTTCAGAAATCCAGCCTTTACATTGCCCACACGTGCAGACCCCACCAGACCAAGAGCTCTCAGAAGGGTGATCTGGGGGGCGTTTCACCAGGGTCCGTCTCTGCCTTTTGAGTGCTGGACGCTGGGGGAAAGAACGTTACCTGCTGTTTCAGCTGATAAGGGCCTGGGAGAGATTTTTAGGGCTAAACCCAAAATCCTCAGTGCAGCAACACGGGATAAGAAACGATGAAATAAACCAAAACCAGCACCCAAGGCAGACGCAGCACGCACGGCCACCCCCGCAGGGAGGCACACCAAAACGTGCCCCCCGAGCCGCGGGAGGCCAAGGAGGGCAGCCGGGCGGCTCCTGCCCCCGGGAGCCCGGCGGCGGCGGCGGGGCGTGAGGCGGCTCCCACGGGGCAGAGCCCCCACGCCGGTCACGACCAAAGGCGGGGTGCGGCGCGGCGGCGGCGGGGTGCCCGCGGCGGCCGTGCCGGGGAACGCGGCTGTGCCGGGGCCGGCGCGGCTCCCTCCTCCCTCTCTCCCTCTCTCCTTCCTCCCTCCCGCCCGCCGCGGACCAGACGGGCTCCACCGCCCCGAGGGCGCCCGGGGGATGCCCGCCGCGGCTGGGAGGCGAAGCGGCACCAGCCTCCGGCGAAAGGCAGAAGGGTCCTCGGCGAAGGCAGCGGCGAGTGCCCCGGCCCGAGCCGCGCAGAGCGCTCCAGGAGCAGGCTCAGGCGGTGGATGCCGGGCTCGATCCCCCGGGGCGCTCCCGAGCTGGACCCGCTGGCGCAATCGGCGTTACAGTGTGCATTTTTCCGTATGTAACCCCCTTCCCACCCGTGTCTTTTCCCGGCTACAGACTTGGCCTTTTATGGTAGCCGGCAAACCCGAGAGTGACCTGAAAGAAGTGGTGAACACAAACCGCTTGTGCGGCCCGACGGCATCCTGAGCCCCGGCGGCCGGGCCAGCAGCGTCCCGGCGCGGCCGGGGAGCGGGCGGCGCGGCGGGCAGGGACACGCCGCGGCCCCGCCACTGCCCCGGGCCCCGTGCAGAGCGGCGGGGAGAGCCGCTCTCCCGGCGCAGAGGAGACCAAATGTGCCCTAGCAAAGACTCCACCCCGAGAGATCCCGACTCTATTTAACTTTATTAAATGCGTGTACAGTCGAGTGTCCTGCAACAACAGCCTTGCTGGTTCAAGCGCTACTAGAGAAAAGACAGAGATCAAACAAAACCTACCATGCGTGTATCTTTTGTCTGAGACCTGTGAAATATGTAGATGCCTAGAAAAACTGACTTTGACAGTCATCTCTATGAAGTAATTCACCCTAAAGATATATAGATATATTTTCTTCAAGCAGGTTCTGCTCTGTTTCTGTGAATAAACCTTCCTTTCCACTGAACACAGAGCGGTGTAGTGTTCGTTTCCGACTCTCGGGCTCGGCGGGGAAAGACCGCGCCTCCGCCGGCCCCCGGCGCTGCGCGCAGCGGCCGCGCTCGCCCGGCGCCCCGCGGGGAGCCCGCCCCGCCGGCCCGGCTACGGGAGCGCCGCTGCCCCGGCGCCGCAGACCTGGAGCGAACGCCCGGCGGAGGAGGCGGCCGGGCCCGCAGCCCGGCTTCGCCGCGGGAGCCCGGCCCGGCCCCGCCGCTCGAGCAGTTATCTGTGGATGAAGCACAGTCGGACGGAGGATGCCCCTCTGGCCCCGGTCCTGCGTGCCGGGAACTTCTAATTTAAACAACCGCCTCCATCGATCAGCGCGCCCGTGGGAGATGAGGCTGAGATAAACAGGGGTGCGGGGCGCTCCCCCTGCACCGGTCGCGGCCGCCGGCAGCTGATGCGCCAGATCCCACCGCGCTGTTTAATGTTTCAGGGTTATGACCGCACTGTTTACAAGACGTCTTCGGTTATTTATACTGTTATTATTAGCAGAGGGGCTTTAAATTTCCGCTTCACTTGCTCTTTCAATACCGTCCCTCGGTTCCGTTTGATACCTGGGTACTTTCTGGCCGAAAGCAGGAGTGGGGCAGCGGGGGCTGCGGGGCCGCCCCGGGGCCGGGGGGGCATCGCGGCCGCCCCCCGGACCAAGCACCACCTGTCCCGGCCGGGTTGCGGGGGGCGGCGGCGGGGGCTGGGGGACGGTCACAGGCAGCGCGGGGGCTACGGACCCCCCGGCAGCTGCCTCCTGTCGGGCAGGCACTGAGCTGCCCCGGGCATCCCTGCGGGCTGGGTGTCGTTCGTTCCTGCTCATAGCCCGCTGCCCCCCGAGATAAATGGGCGAGGAGGCAACGCGGCCTCCGGGCGACCCAAATTCACCAGTCGGGTTCATGCGTGGGCTCTGTTTAATTAAAGCAGCTCGCTGTGCGCCCGGGGCTATGCAAACATCTCGGCCCTCATTATGGAAAGGGACGGGGCCTGCTGCATCATCCTAACGGTGTGGAAGGGAAAAGCTGTTGTAACTGCACTTTCTCACAGCTTTATCTCCGTCCCGCACAATTAAAATCAGACGTCCTTGCCTGGCTGACCCACGCACAACTGCGCTGTTGTGAGTGGGGCTGTGCCGGAGGAGACACTCAATTACACACAGGGGCTCGACTGACTTCACTGCCAAAGGATCACCTTGAAAAGCCACAGGTCTTGCTGAACAGATGAGCAGTTCTGGTAAGCACAGTTGAAAGGGCTGATCTCTTCGCCACAGGCATTGGGAAATTCAGTGGGAATTGCTGTTCTCTTTAAGGGAAACAGAATAGAGCCCTCCGACCTTAGGCTAAGTGCAAAGGACTGATATATCAAATGCACAAATACCACTGAACAACTTACCTACCAAATGTAAATTAACCATTGGGTTTAACCGCTTAATCTTAAATTAACTTAAATCTATACTAACTAATGTGTGCTCAGGACTCATAGCAAGGTGCTGTTTTCCTTCTAGAAAGCATAAACTGATAGGCATCTGAGATATGCATAAAATTAAGAATTAAATTCTGAATATTCTCACACCTGCTTCTTCGCCACCTTGCTTTGCAATTCTTATTAACTGCATGTAGCACCCTTCCCTCCTTTTTGAGTTAGCCATGTTCAGTGTTCATCCACAACCTGAAACAGCATGGAGAAAGAAGGGAGAAATGCAATAGTCCTCTGTGAAATGTGAGGAACACAGCTGTAACCGTGTGCCAAAAGCTGCAATTTAAGTGGAATGGTAAGAGACACTGTTACTTCTTGTGCTGCTATTCACTTTATCTAGTGGTATAGATTGCAAGGCTCTTGGGGACTAAACTATTCCTCAAGCATCCTCCACCCTTCTCAGTCTTTGCCTCTGAACAACAGCTCAGCAACAAACAAAAAGACAAAAAGCAACAAGCAATAAACAAAAGCAATCAGCAGTACACAGGAAGGTAAATAACAGCTTTACTCTGTAAAACAATTAGCGGCTTTATCTCCATTTTGAAGACAACAAACATATTTTCCAGAGTTATTTATGTGGCTGGGAACCCTTGGTCCATTGACTTCTTGTGTAAGGGCATAGTCCTGACAGTATTGGCAGCTGGCTTCAATGGCCCAAGATTCTTTGATTGATTAACAGTCTAACTGTGTATCTCAGGAGAACAATGAATGAAATCATTCCTCCCTCCTTCTGAGTGCCATTTTACAGAAAAATATTTGCAAACAGAAAATATATGTTTGGTCTGACTGAAGCAATTGATGATTTTGAAAGGAACTTGCAATGTGCTAAGGGAAAATGGGTAACTGGTTTAAATATTGATTTCAATGATTTTAAAGAAAGTATTTTGTTTGCCTTCTTGTTTTTCTGTACAAAGTGATTCATTTTAATATTAGCCGAAATATACTTATACTTCTTCTCCATGTGGAAAAAAAGCTGACTTGATTTATCTTTCTGTATCTACATGGATGTAGATGCAGCTGTGTGAGTGTCTGTATACATTTCCTCCTAATAATGTCTGAACTCATTGCCTGATTTCAAGTGAATTTGACAGAGGTCTTAAAGATAACTAAATTGCCTTTTTTTTTTTCTGAAAACAGGCAGCTGAGTAGAGAAAAGAAAAAAAAATCTTTAAATTCTTCAACTAAAGGAAAGGTTTTAACATGAACCCAGCCCTTATCAGATACCAGAGCATACAGAGCAGGGTGCCAGCTGTAGATGAAGCCTCAAACACTGCTTCAATCACAGGATACAAATTAATAGAAAACCTGCTTATAGGCCTATGTGTTGTAAGATAAATATAATTCTATTATAAATTTATATATTATAAATAAGATAAATATAACTATCTATAACTGTAAGATAAAAACCTCCAAAAATGGTTTAGTCCCAACTGATCTTAATTTTATTTTTTTTAAAATGGAAGGAAACCCAGTTCCACCCAACTACTTCACAACCATTTTTCAGTTCAGCTAGAGATTAGAAAAATCCCTTATTTGCAGAGCTGCACTCAGTGCTCAGGCTCCCAAGTTCGCTGCTCACATTGCACTGTTTAGCAGCAGTTTTCACAGTTTTTAAGGTCTTTAGAAGCAAGCATTTTTCCATCCCTTACAGAAAATACATTTTAGGCTTATCTTATCCTCTCTCTGGGATAGAAATTTGCCATCCTGAAACATCAGCGTAGCAAGAATGCCACTTTGCAGACACCTGCACAGTGCCTTGCTGTCCTGGGCACTGACCAGGATAGCAATGCCACGGTGATGGTCGTGCCCCCAGGCTGCAAGGTGCCCAAGGAGAGCATATGCTAGACAGCTTATTCCTTGAAGTGCCTCCAAGGCTGAAATTCCCAGCTCACCTTGGAAATTAAAAGACTTAGAAAATCTGTGTCATTTCTTCTGTAGGTAAGCTGGTTTGAACCCCTGATACAATGACGGGGTCACAAGCACAGGTTTGTTTGAAGCATTTGTACTGGTAACTCCACAGCTGTGTCTGCCCGGAAAAACGTGCTTCCCTGTAAATGAACTGCATATATTTTTCAAAAGGTAGTATTTGCTGAAACCCCATTGTCATTGCGATTCATTATTATTTGTAGTAAAAAAAAAAATGCAAAAGACATTAGCTAATTGCAGGTAATAAGCTGTCTAAAAGAGAATAAAACTCAAATGTATCTGGTGTACAAGTGGAGGGTATAGTCTGATGAAAGTGCAGAGGATTTCTCATTTCTGTATGGATATCTGAATGTAGATAATCACTCATAGTCTCCCAAAAGGGACAGGTTTTCAAAAGAAATTTCAATGATATTGAAATGAAATTCAGTTTCAATGAAATTGAAATTTGTGGTGGCAAACAACAGAGCATTCTGTAACTTCCATGTATATATACACCTAGAAAACCTCCATACATAATTTCTCCCAACAGCCAGCAATTCAAATGGTCCATGTTCATTGCTGGCCCGTGTAGCACTGACAATTTCTGTATTGAGGCTGAAAGTGCTGCAAATGCAGCCCCACAGGATAAATACAGCTTTGTGCTTGTTATTCAGCTGCGCATTGCTTCATGCTTTTCAGCCCAGCATACTTTATGGATGGGAAGCGGCACAACCAGTATTAATGGCTTTTTTCCTTCCACTGCAAAGCTACAGGTGTGTCATGGCTTGGTGAATTTCTTCAACTCTGAGATGTCATAGGTCTGACCTAAAAGTTATGCTGTGGGAAGGACGGCAAAAAAGCATGCGTTACCTTTGCAAGGACGGCTGCCGGCAGACTCCAAACCCAGCAAAGTTCTGCAAGTAACTGATTTTTCTTCAGTTCACTTCAGGCACTGGTTTATCTGAGCTAGCTGTATAAAAACCACTTAAAGTAGGTTTTTATAAAAAACTACTTAAAAGTAGGCCTAGGCATAGAGTCATCACACTTCCCAAATGTGGCGTGGCCATACCCTAGGGTCACAACAGTCCTGAGATGACGCATTTTCTTGCCTTAGAGTTTTGCCCTTAAACTGAAACTTGTAAACAGATGAAATGCGTTTTCAAGCCGTTGCACATGCGTGCAAACAGCTACACCATCCTCGTCCTCGCATGGGGAGTGGAAAGATCCAAACCTCCTTGCAAGGAAAAAAAAGATCATAACAAAGACAGGAGAATAAAAACAATGCAAATCCTTCCTTCACTTTAAATTCTAAAAGGCTGCTTTCCATAAGCAAGGAGAAAAACCCCAACCCTTACTTACATCTCAGGCTGCTGTGTAAACTATAAGACTGTATCCAACTGTAAATATGGATTATCTACACACTTAAATTTTCTCTCGATTGTTTACATAGACGCTGATTAAGAAATGGGGATCAGAAACACTAGGGGAAAAAAAGGAAGGGTACAACTACACAGCAGACAGAAGGAAAGGGGGAAAAAGGCACAGAATAATTCCTCTTCCTCTGACTACTGCTCCATCCTGATGAAAGGATGGGCTGGGGAAGGCACGAACTATCAGCAGCTCCATCACAGCCCAGTGGAGCCAGACCACCGGGGAGATGGAAACCGAGAGGTTGAGAGCTGCAGCTGCCTTCTCTGGGAGGAACATCTGCAAAATCCTGCACGGCAGCAGCAGGGGAGGAGGAGCAGGCACAGGCAGCGAGCATTCCCAGGGATGTGCTCACATAGATAACTGGCCCACTGGATGGCTTCCCAGGCTGCTGCAGCAGCACTTCCCTCCCCCATCAGGAATGAGGCAAAGACCATCATGTGCAACAAGCAATCCAAGTGTCAGCACAGCCTCTTGCTTCAGCATCCTGTTTCTTGTGATGCTTTTTGATGGCTGAACTGACCACAATGGGGGCAGTTCTTCCTCACCGATAACACAGTTTTGTTCTTATGTAGGAACTTTCATACTGCTGGCACCTCAGAGTCAATGCAGAAATTAAACAGAAGATGGCAGTTACCTCGGAACATTTGCTGTCACTTCATGACCAAACGGTTTTCTATAGGAGGTCGCTATCATTGGGAAGACAAAGAGGCACAAAGCTGACAGCTGACTGGCTGAAGGTTCACACATAAGCTTGATACAGGCTTAGGGCACCAGCTCTTCTGGTGCACAAACTTATGAGCTGTTCTCCTAGGCACGCTGATATCGCCAGGGATCTTTGCTCTTTGAATTCAGTATAAAGATAGGAATAAGAAGAGTGTAGGGGAAGGATCCTCTCTTTCAGGCTATGTGTCTGCATCTACGCTTTCTAGTACAGACAAAACAGGCTATGGACCATTCTCTGGCTCCAACAGCCAGTGCTGTGGCCAGGGTCACATCCACACATACCTGCATTTTATTCCACTCTCACCAAAGGGCAAAGTCCCTGGCACACACTATTCTCAAACCGTGCTTGGATATTTTCTGGGAGGAAGTTAGTCAGACAGGCTGAAGGCATGCCAAGGACCCTATTAACAGCCAAGCACTACGAGAAATAAGCCTTGGCCCTGTTTTATTTATCTGTGTTACTGCAGCCTTAGAAGCATGAGCAGTAAAGGTACTTGATACCTTTGTCTCATCCCAGCCTCGAGCTCTTCTAACTTGTTTCCTAGATCAGCCTGCTTTCTTTTATGGGCCAAACATTCTTAGTGAGGACACTCTTTGCTATTTGTATCTTATAAGTAATATACGTTAGGACTAGAGGTCACTAGAAGCAAGGGGCCAAGTTCAAGGTGACATCATATCCTAAATTGTGACATTGAAAACCCCTGTTTGTTTGTTGCCCAACTCTACTAAGCTCTGCAGTACCTTTTCTACCTGAGCTGTGAGTTACCTGATGCCAAAATTTGACGTATGCCCTCAGTATCATTTTCTTGCCATTGCCAAGCAGCGGCATCATGTCAATCTCATGCGAAGATCTGGAACTGAGATATTCCCCTACTTAAAATCCACAGAAAGGGTTCAGACAGTCAGTGGGTGCTGTCTGTGCATGCCTAACATCTTTCTGCTGGGCCAGGATGTGAGCTGGCAGGGCGAGCTGAGGTCAGCTTCCCCAGATTGTTTGGCTACAGCTACCCGTAGCACGGCAGGGAGACTGCTGAGGAGCCAATGTTACTATCTCCCCGTAAACTTTCTCCCCAGTTTCCCTCATACTTGGTCTTCTGATTTTACCAATTTCACCGTGATTTTCCATTACTGCCAACAAAGGTTGGTATGCAGAGTCTGTAAATACCATTCAGTTGTAGAGGCTGAAACTACAGATGCATATTAAATTATTGTAAAGCTTCCTAAAGAAAAACTTTACCCTGATCATCTGACTTTTATTTTGGGGTACTTCACTACCATGTTCTTCATAGGCTTATATTTTATTAAATAGTATACCTAGCTATATCTATTACATAAAATATACATAGACACTAGGTAATATATATATACTACAGATAAATATGGCGTAAATATTTACATACTATATAGTATCTATATTTATTAATTATGTATATAAATACAAATATATAAAATAATATATTATAAAATTAAACAGAATTTTTACTATTGTGGAGCTGGTTTAAGTGCCACTTACAGAAGGGAGGTAACAGTTTAACAGTAATGGCATGGGTTACCATACTATACATCATCAGAAAAGTGTGAGAAGGCACAGCTGACTTTACAGTTTCACCTGATAAACCAAGCCCTGGAGCGAAGGATTTTCTCCCTGGCTGATCTCCTGCCATAGGTTTACGGTTGTTCCCTGCTGGCTGCCAGCTTGGGAGATGTCTCATAATTAACCTGTTGTATCATGTGCATGTAGCTGATGACCAGTCTATACAATGTCATTTCTATGGAATGTGCGAAAGACAGGTTGCTCCTTGGTACCTCCCCTTCAAATACTTCAATATAGTCTTCTGCACAGAGCCCACAGTACTCTAAGACACAGCTGCATAAAACTCTTCTCTATCTAGCCTTCTCTATGGGCTGCCTCAGAGGGCCATCCAGCTTTCTTCTCTGCCCCCTACACTACAGTTTACCTTGCACTGGACGTTATCCGATTGAAAATTAATCCTGTAAAAATAGAAAATCCAGATAACCAATCATTTGCTTCAGTTTGATGTGTGATTTTTTTTACAGAAACTTGCAGTTACAGCTGATTAACAACATAATTAAATGGCATCTTCATTCACTCTCATTGCTGTAATTACAGGGGAAAAAAATATGGGCAGTGTCCTAAAGTTCAGTTATCCTTATTTTTACTGTGCTAGTACTGGTGGTCCCAAGAAGCCCATGATTTCATGCTGCAGAATGTCCAAGCACAGGAAATAGCCTCCCTATAACTCCATCTCCTCTTTACGTCCCAAACTAGGGACTGAGAAACAAACACGTAGGAAAATGAAGTCACATGGTAAGGAAGTAACAGTGTCAGAAGTGGCCTCTGTGCCTTCCCTGTTTGATGTCAGTACAGCATCTGCTAAGTTAGAACAAGCAATAGCAAGAGGCAGATGAGGACACAGTTCGTGCAGGTGGGAAATCCTTAACATCTCAGTCATACTAGTGAAGGAAGCCACTTGAATTACACAGAGGGATGGAGACCAGGAGAGGGGGAACATAAAGACCAGATAATCAGTTATGTAACTATATAGGTGTGGAATAAAATTGCAGGCACAGCTGATAAACTTACATGTCAAATTTGGTACGTGCCCAATCCCCTTCTTTGCATTCCATGTTAATGTGATCATAACTACTTGCATGTATTTGCAGATTTTCCAAATAAATAATTAAAGATGAAATCTTCAAAACATGTTGTAGTCTAAACAGGAAAAGCTCACGCCAAAAAGCAGCCGATACTTCAAAATGGTAAAGTTCATCTCTTTATCAGTAAAAAACAATTTTCTTAATGTCCAGTGATGACTGCACATTTCTGCAGAACACCTGCTAGAAAAACTTATATCCTGAAAAGAGCAAGCGTGTGAAGACAGAAAATGGATGTGTATTTGCTAGAAGGCATTTTGTGTCAGATTTATGTAGACCTTTATGAGTATACTAAAAAACCAGAAGCTCAGTCAGAATTCAAGCAAAATCAGGGTTTATAAAGCTTTTTTCATAATTTGCCTATGCAATCAGTTATTCAGAAAAAAAAAATAATCTGCATCTGTTGTGATACAACTATATAGAACCTTGAAAGAACTGTCAGGGAGAAGACATCGTAACAGTCTAGCCCACATTGGCACTGTTAATTGTAATGACTCAGAGCCTTTAAGCTGAAGCCCACAAAGAATTAAAACAGCCTTAAGACACTCCAGGAAAATGCTGCAGATCTGTGCAGAGTTCCAACTGTTGTAACAGTTGCTCTAAATTCAGAATCCCTGTTTCAAAAAGGTCACCTCACTTGACTATCTTCACCTGAGGGTGGTAAATCCTTTTCTGTCAGATACCACAGGCTGGCAGTGGTGCTGCAGGCTGGTGCAAAGCCAGCCTGCCAGCAGGGAAGCAAAGCTGGCCTTAACAAGCAATACTGTCATTCATGTACTTGCAGCTGATTTGAAGCAAGAATCTGAAATGAATATTCTCGACAAGTGAACCTAGTAATGGATTTCAAGGATTAGATTGAATCTAGCAGAGGAGAACATCCCAACTCTGAAGACTTCAAATTTTAAATTTCATACTGTTCCCTATATCTTGAACTAAAGCTATTCTTCTATCACTTCACACATGGGAAGCACATAATTACAACCCCAAATTTCAGAAAACTGTCAATACAGTGAATACTCTGCACTACATGCATATAAACATACATATATATTTATAGAGATATATACTTTTCATATAAAGACTGATGTGTCTTTATAAATCTAAAGTCAACCTCACAACTTTATTTCATTCTTCCATCTGGGTGGTGGGTCCTTAATTGGCCACACTGCAGCCACACCCATTTGTTTCTGGCTTCCCAAGGCAAGCACACCAAACAGCTCTTCCCAGAAAAAATGTTAAAGTGTAGCTGAAAGGCAGTGCAGTATAGGCTCTGCTCCCTACAAACACCATAGGTGGGACAGTGCCCAATTTGGAGGACTGGCCTGGACAGACAGAACCAGTGCCATCCCAACCACCCCCACTGTGTCCCCATGACCCCTTCCATCTCTCTTCAAAGCATGCCCCATGCGCCCATTTTGCAAAGATTAAATAAGCTGCATATTGGAAAAGTACAGAGCAGCAGTCTTACTTTAGTCATTTTAACATTAAAATGTCAAAAAAATGCTGAGGGCCACACAGTCCTCAGGGGACTTGGGAATATTTGATTTGAGGCTTCTCAGTTGTCTTTGTTTCACTTGAGGTCAGTAATCCGCTCACACACCAAGATACTACAGTTTGCTGCTGTAGACTATCCCTTTGGTACCAAACAACATTGCTATAAATGCTTTAAATTTAAAACAGGCAGCAACCAGAACCCTGCCGCAGTGCAACATGCACATTATGCAGCAGCAGCAGCAGTAGTGGCAGCATGTTGTTGCTGAGTCTCAACTAATGATTGCTGGATCACATCAAGACCAGCACTGACCACACAGTTTGGTCAGAGAGCACACATGGAGCTGCCAAGCCAGCGATCAATGTGTGCGTAGTGAACTACAGAGGTCTGAGGGCAAGTAACCTCACAGAAATACATGCTGTGAGCATTCACACCATCTGATCTGCAAACTGGATCAGATCTGCTGGTTTGTTGGCAAAGGTGCTCAGACGATGTGGTTGGGATCAAGCCTCTATCAGCTGGCCAAAAGCTGTGTACCACAGGCCCACTGGCAGCAGGCAGGCAGTGGCTCTCAGAGCGGCCCACAGCGAGGCCTCCCGCTGCACGGCCAGAAAAGTATCTCCAGAACAATTCCCTGTCCGCTGGGCGGCCTCGGCAGCTCCCTAGGGACCGCTGAAGCCACGCGGCTGCTCAGGGGCGTCTCACGACGGGAGCCGTGGCACACACAGCTGCGGGTAAAAGCCTCCCTGCGCCAGCCTGGCCCGCTGAGGCTGCGCCGGTACCACACCAGGCGGCAGGCGCTAGCGCGCCCCAGCACCGGGGAGCGAGGACCGGCGCGGTAACTGCCCGATTAGGCCACAGCGGGGCGGCCCGGAGCCGCCCGCCCGCCTTCCCCGCCCAGGGCGGTGCCGCCGCCCTCAGCCCGCCGCGCCTCGGGGGGCGGCAGACGAAAGCGGAAGTACGCCGCTAGCGCGGCCCCGTTCCTCCCCGCCCGTTGTCGCGACTTCCGGTGGCCGCTCTAGCCGGCGCCGCGTCTATGCCCGCGGCGCTGGGGAATGTTTATTGTCGCGGGGAGTCGGCCCAGGACCCGGAACGCCGCCGGGCGCCAGCGGCGGGGCGCCTAGCAACCGGCACCCCCGCGCCGCCCCGCCCCGCCCGCCGCTGCCCGCCCGCCCGCACGGTAACGGCTGCCGCCCGCCGACGGGCCGCGCTCCTCCTCCTCCTCCTCCTCCTCCTCCTCGCCAGCGCCTCGAGGGGCCGCGGGTCGGCGGGCCCGGCCCGGCCGCAGCCCCTACCCGGGGGGACGCGGGTAGTGCCGGGGGTGGGGGGGGCCGTTGGGCCCCTGCGCGCCCCCCGCTCGCCCGCCGTCCCCTTCAGCCTGAGGTGAGGGGGGCGGCGTGGGGCCTCCCCCGCCTCGCCGCGGCCCCTCCGGCTCCTCCCGCCGCGGTACAGTTCCCCCCTGGGGCGGGCGGTGCGCTCCAGTGGCCGCCGTGCCGGGAAGGGGGACTGAGCGTCCCCGGGGGGCAGCGGCCCGTTCCCCGGCAGCTGCCGAGCCTCCCCCGGGGGGCTGCCCCGCGGCCCAGTCCCGAAGCGGCGTGCTCGTCCCCGGGAGCTTTGTACAGCCCCGTCCCTGCCGCGGCGGCCGGCGCTGCTCCAGGTACCGAAGCGCAGGCACAGCCCAGCGCTGCCGAGCGGCGGGGGAGCGGCGTGGCTGGGCCGCCGCCTTCTTGCGCTTTGTTTCTGCCGTGCTGGCCGCAGAAGTTTTCGGCTGGGGTTAAAGGGGGAGAAAAAAAGATACTTATTTGTTAACCTGAGTGGTGTGACACTGGTGCGTGTAGGGCTCTGGGTGAGATTCCCAGCAGCGGGAACAGGAGGAGCGGTGCTGTTTCCTCAGTCGAGATGCGCAGATGGTGAATGTTTGACTGGGAGGGGGACTAGAGCCTTGCCTGTTGTGTTAAAATACTTTATAACAGCAAAACAGACTTATTTTTCTTACAATGTTTATGAAGTTGTAAGGGCCACCTAACCGGTCAGTTCTGACTTCTGTCATACTTAGGACAATTTTCCATATATCATAAAGACTTAAAGGTTTGTGCTTAATGCTTGGCATTCAGCTGTTACTGGATGGTATAAGGAAAAGATGGCACAAAATTGGATGCAAGTGAATCTTGCTTTAAATATGAATGGAGCTTTTCAATGAGAAAGAGTTGAGGAAAGTGGCCTGTTATGAATTATTTAAATACACTTCCTGGTCTTGTTCTGTAAACTGTTTGGCTTTATTCCTGCAGCTGTATTTGTGTTGGAAGACCCCAGCTCCATGGGGGTGCAGTAGGTTTATGGAAGAGATTTGACAGCAGGATTGGGCATTTGTAGTCTACATGCTTATGGTATAGCTGGTCTCATCATTCTATATGTTGGTTTAATTGGACAAATCACTACCTTGACACTGCTTTTGTTCTTATTTGGAAATTTTCTTTCTCCAAAATATATTTATTTCGCTCTGTAGGAAATAGTGATGACTGTGCAAATCTTGAAGGGTGAGAGTATTAGCTACAACATGGGCTTTTTCTTTAGAGACAAACTAACTTGCCACTAGAGACAAGAAAAAGTAAAACCATGCCCCGCTAGCTCAGTGTTTTTAACTAAGTTAGTTGTTCAGACCAGAGGATTTTTCTATACAGACAAGTAGTAGCTGTGTTGCTCTCAGTTCTGGGTAGTCACCTGACACTGTGACTGTATCGTATCAGAGAATTCAAGCATATTTCAGAGGTCTGTCACTTCCAGCATTTCATATAGACCTGTTTCCTGGGGGGCTGAACACAAATCTTAAAAAAAAAAAAAAAAAAAAAAAGCACCTTCAGTGGAAGGATGCAATTGAATCTCCTCACTTGTTCCTGATGGGTTTTATTTTGTGCATTCTCTGTTCTCATATGGAGATTCCTGTTAACTTCTTCAGAAATGTATTTCAGGCATTAGTTTGACAAATTGTTTACTGGCACAGTAGTGACATACCCCTTCAGCTGGGCTGTTGGAACTGTTTGTGAGGTTGGTCAGTTGGTGAACTGTTTTGGAGCAAGGTTAAAAATAACCAGTAGAAGTTGCTTATACTTAGGCTGCTGGTGGAAAAGGTGTTTATTAAACAGTTCTGACATTAACGTAACCATTGTTAGATAACCCCCATCTACCTTCATAGTTCTTGAGTTTCTCGGATCAAAGGTAGCCAAAAGCTTAAAATAATACTTTGTTTATATACCCTGTCCCAAGTGCCTTTCTTCTCTCTTTGATGATGATGGTGTGGTTGGTTTGTTTTGGAACTTTTTGAAGATTGTAAGATTTCAGTGCAGGGTGTTTGTCTTCATAATTGTTTATATGGTATGTAAAATAGGGCTGTGGGCCTAACAGGGGATGTATGGGTAATTCTTTGTTTAAGAACTTAAGTGCTCATTCCTTCCTCCCAAGTATTTCTTATTCTGGGAATTTCTCTGTTTTCAGTGTAGAATATATTACTTTACAGTGTCAAATATCCTTGAGTTAGCTTTTGTTGGTTTTATTTTTATGTTCATTATCATGCTTTGCCTATCCACTTCCCCCACCTCTTTTTTTTTTTTTTTTTTTTTTTTTATTTCTTAGGGTAATATTCCAGATGTATCCCTGAAATCTATGTTGAAAAGAAAGAACAAACTTTTTAAGTTTTCCTTTTCAAATAAAATACAAACTTTTGCAGAGATATATTTAAGGTTTCTTTCTCTTCCGGGGTAGATTGTGTTACACTGGTGCAAGAGAATTTGAAATCAAATTCGGCTAGTTTCTTGGTGCTGGAGAAAGCTGAAAGAAGTACATAATTCAAAAGAAATGCTGCACGTATAGACAAGTAAATGATTTTATTTTCAATTTTAGCCTATTATTTAATTAGCATTAACTGGTAAAATATAATTTTAGAAATGAGATTTAAGCTGCCAGAATTCTAAGGTTCAGATGAGAGAACCTTTGGGCAAAATTAACCAACAAAACCTAAGCTGGGGTCAATAAAATCAACTTAGGCATTTGCAAATGCAGAACTGGGAAGAACCAGATGTTTGGTTTCTACTTAGTCCCTCTGTTCTGCAAGTGTAACTGCATAAATATGAAATAGTAATGGGCTTATATGTAAGGCTGTTGCTTGATCTCAAAGCATATTTGTAAAAGCATGGGAGCATTATTTTCCCCATTTTGCAGATAGGAGACAGAAATGGAGAAATTCAGTTTTTTGTGAAATAATGTAATGGGGTCAGGGCTATGCAGCAGGGATACAGTGGTGTGTATCAATAGCACAGAAGACAAGACAAAACTGGGAAAGAGGAGAATCCAAGTGTTTTTTAGGACTTCTGTGTTCCAGCTAACCATGCAACTGGAAAGATGTATAAATAACGACATCTATCTTTCTTCTTTTATATATATATATATAATTTTTTAGAGAGAATATTGTTACACTTTTTTTATAAACATGTTCTTCAGATTTTTTTTATATAGTGGATATATTACTATTTTTTAAAAATGTTTATCTTGCTTTTGTTCATATGGTTCCTATTCGGGTTTCTTCGAGACTTTCTAAAGAAAGGTAGCAGGACGTCTTTTCTCTAGATTTTCTTCTTTGTTGTCAGTACAGTGTGTGACATTCAAATGAACACTTAAGGCAGAGAGAGGTTGTAACAGGTTATGTTTACTGCTTGGACAGAAGCATCCAAGTCTAGAAACATTTTGGTTTAGCTGCTATTTCTAAACCATGCATTGGAAGAGGTTAACATATTTATACACTGAATGGGAATGGATGTATTCAGAATTGTTGACACTTGTGATTCAGGTTTTCAAAGAACACAGGTGGTATTTAACAGCAGCAAATAAAGAGTTTTCTCAATATGAATGAGAAACTTGGTGATTAATATTTGAAATGTTCGATATTTGAGTGAAAAGTTTAACATGTTTCTGTTAGATCAAGTAACATTAAAGCAGAAAAAAGGCAGTTTTCAGTATTTTTATGCTGAAGTCAGATACTACTCTATAACAAATTATGTCCCCTTTTAACTGAATGTCACAAAATAGTCTAGAATATTAGCTACAGTTCAAATGAAATTTCAGATTAAAAAGCACCTCCCTAAATTTCTGGTAATTTTCTTTCAGAAACTTTCAGAACTTTCTTGAACTTTCAGAACATGGCTAATGAAAATGGGGACATACTACTGTAATATTGTATAGTTTTTCTCCCATTAAAATCTATGTGAGTAGATTGTACCTCTAACCAGAATACACCATAATTGCTGAAAACATCCTTACTGACAGCTCCACAGCATATTAATGTTCTTTTTTCCTCTAGATCCCCCTTTAATGATAGATCTCTTCCTTTTAAATTGTATTTTTCTTCTTTCAACCACTTTTTCCTTTGTTCTGAATGAACACATGACTTTTCTCCTTAGATTTGCTTAAGACAAGCCATCAGGGTTTTATGGGGATGTTATTGTACAGTGTTATGGTTTGCTTAGAGGTTAGCAACCTTTCAAGGCCGTTATGCACGATACTGGTATTCTTTCAGAATGTAGAGATTGAGGTTCCCAGTAAACACTTGCTGATAATTGGGAGACGCTGCTGATTGGAGGTATCTTGTTTTCTTACATGGCAATCGTTCCTGGGTTCCAGTAAGTGAACTTGGCGAGAGCCAGGAGTTGGAGCCAGGGTGGAAAACATGCCTGTCTGAAGATGCCACAGCTTCCACCTCCTTGCTCTGAGCTGGCCCTGCCTGTATGCATGCCATTCAAAATCTGCATATGTGCTATCTTTGGATATGGTGCCATAAATTACTAACCCAATCTGTAGTAGTCCGTCAAAACCAGATGGGATAAGTAATTTCTAACTTTGAGGATTCATATAATTTTTGGTGTTTAAAAAAAAAAAAGATCCGGGAATGCTGATTAGTTACTGTTTGTTCTCATCATTCCCTGCTTCCCTTCCCCCCCCTCCCATCCCACACACACATCCTTTGGTTTTTCTGGTTTTCTCTTGCTGTTTCTTCATCTCTTTTCTGTGTTATCACCCATCTTGCCTTTTCTCATATTGGACAAGCCAACAACTACAGAATAAGTCTTTCAGCCATGAACAATCCGCACAGTAGAAACAGCAACCATCACAGCAGTTGACCCAGTACATCATGCACATCTGCTTTGTAGTTTATTACTTCTCTATTGTCATAAGTTGTAGTCAAATATGCACCTTGAGTGAGCTCTGGATTAGAGGCTATGGCATGATGTTTCATCACAGTTAGATGAAAATACTGGTAATGTTAATTTTGTATTTTGAAGTTTTGGCCTTACATTCTGTATCAGAAATCATATAAAGTGATATAAATGTGTTACCGTGTGTTATATATGTATATGGTAGTTCTCGATGCATGGTCTTCTGCTTCTTCCATGGCAGTGACCATGTAAAGCATTTCATATATTTGACTATTTCTTTTTGCTTTTGCTCTTTGCTTCCTGTTGTGTTCATTTTGGATGAAATACTGCTAAAATTTTAGATGAATGGATTGAGATAATATTGCCTCTATCTCAGGCTGTATTCTACTTAAGCTACTTCTGGAGTTAAATGTAAGATTTTTACATTCTTCTACAAAGAAAAATTCCGTAGTGACCTACAGTATTTTGATGTAAATCCTTTTCACTATATACCAGTGTTCTTGCTCTTTTCCCCTCTCCCCAAATGCTTCATCTGAGACTTGAAATGTCTGCTGTCTTGGCTTTGGTATGCTCCCAGAAGAGATGTCAGGGAGTTTCAGGGTGGGTTGAGCGGTAGCCCAACTCCCCCCGTCTTATGATCCTCCTCCCCCTCTTGAAGTGTGTATTAGGAATGTCACCTTCACTGTGCGCAGGCAGACTGGATGCTTCCTGGCTGCCTTAGTTTGCTGCGCGGGCATGGGATGGGCATCCTGTGCCTTCAGTTACTCATGCTTTTCCTCAGCAACACTCAGTTTTATTCTGAATGTAGAATTTGTTCGTTCTCTGCAGTTCCTGTGGGCAGTGCAGAAGGGGGTGAGAGGCCACTGCGACTCAGCCCAGGCTGTTGCTGCCACCAGGATATTCTGTATAGTTTCTGTTATGGTATTATACTGGGAGAGAGAGGCCAAGAGTGCTGGATGAAGATGGGAAAGCTGTAGTAGCAGGCTGTCTACAGGCTGCAGTTTGTGTAACCTGTGTTAGTTCGGAGTTATTCAGCAGGCTCGTCCATTCCAACGCAAATGTGAAGCTGTTCAGAATTATCAACTTCAGCAGTCAGAGAAGTGCTTTTTCCTGAGGTGTCTAATGACATCCTCAAATGAGCTGAGGAAAGATTATCCACTGGGGCTATGGAAGAAGTTTCAGTAATCTTTACTGTGTCCTAATATAGTCGGTAGAGAGTTGTAACATATTTAACTGGCATATATATTACACATATATACATATGTGCATGTGTGTATATACACTATTTCTGTTAAGTCTGGCAGCATGTCTTCAAACAAGTAACGTATTTTTTAGCATACAGGATGCAGACACTCCCCCTCCCCACACAAAGTTAACTTAAATGAGTCAGAGTGTAGTCACTTCTGCTTCTTGTCTCATTTAAGGGCCGGATGTATACAGTGGTATTAATAGGCAATTTTCTGCTGGTATGTTTAATTTTGTTATTTTTGTTTCTCAGGATGTGATCTTCATGGTGAGCTGGTGGGAAATTGAGTTGTAAATCACCCCAATGGATGCGGACAGTGATGTTGCATTGGACATTTTAATCACAAATGTAGTGTGTGTTTTTAGAACAAGATGTCATTTAAACTTGAGGAAGATCGCATTAGAAGGAGCAAATGTGATATACAAGCGTGATGTTGGGGTAAGAGATCCAACGTACCTCAAATACCTGTTTTTACAAATGTTTCTTAAGCTAGGCATCAATATCTCTGTAGGGTGGATAAAGAAAAGCATAGTTTTATTTCTGTATTTCTGTCTTGACAGGCATTTAGTCTGTCATACACTAAATGCACATTAAGGGGAGTGGGTAAATACTGTCTCAGAAGACTGTAGCTAGTGAGGTGAATATTGGGAATAAGGTATGTGTTGAGACCTCTTACACCTCAGAGTCCATTTTGCCTCTCAAAATTTGATGGTTTTGTCAAGAAAATATATCCTGATAAGGAGTCAGTAATGTGGGAGTCACTGTAATAAAAAATTAGCGCAATGCTCATGGCTTGCAGCTTTTTATTCAGAAGAAAATACCTTCATTTAATCAATTTTGTGAACACTGAATCACTAGCTGAGATATTCCATGCTTATTTTGATCTTCTTGGGAGCTAGGTTTTTTTTAATTACTGAAAGAGATGAAGGAACAATTCAAGGCTATCAAAAAGAAAGAATTAGTGTGACAGTCAGCTTGTCTATAGCAGTTGATTTTTTTTTTTTTCCCCCCAGTATGAAACTAACTAGCACTAATTCCCAATATTACACTTCTATTTCTCTTTTTAGAAAGTATTAATGAAGCTTAGGAAACCTAGGATTACGGCCACAATTTGGTCCTCAGGAAAAGTTATTTGCACAGGAGCCACAAGGTGAGTTCATGAAGAATCTTTCTCTAGCTCTAAGTTCTTGTGTATTTTAAAATACAGTGTTGTAAATTAAGATGGCAAGAGGCAGTATTTGCCACTATTAAGATTCACTCACACTGGATCACACACAGATCTTTGCCAAGCTGTGTATCTGGGAGGAAGTTTTCTCTGTGAAGTGGCTATTTCAGTCTGAGTTGAAATCTTAAGCAACATTAGCTCAGCCTTATGGGAGAGAAACAGAGAAGACTACTTTATGAAGAAAATCCTAGAGATTTCATTTGAGAGCTCTTCAAGATTTCTGTGCTTTTAGCCAGAACTTGAAACTTGGGAAGGAATGACCTTTTTTGAAGCATATCTCTTGTTCTTTCACAAAAACCCACCTGAATTTGGTCAAGTTGTGCGATGTTGAGGGAGTGGAAAGAAGCAAAAGCAGACTATCAGCTCAGGTACATCTGAGACTCACTAAACTCAACAGCTAAATTCCTTTAAGATATGTTTGTATTGTGGAGTAAGGATAAGGTACAATAGTAATTTTGCATACTTTCTGTATGGGAGATGATTGTTCAGTATGTTAAATCCAGGCTACCCATGATCATATTTGTATTGTAAGGGTATTTAGTATAATCTAATACATCTCCCTCTTCAGGTGAAGCCAAGTGCCAAGATATGCTTTAAATATCTTGATAAGATAAAGGACTCCCATTTGAATATCTAGATAGTTAAAATGTAGCATGTACAGTAGAATAAAATGAAGACTGTTCATGTGATCATGGTTCATGTACTACATGATGCAACTGTTCATTTTGTAGTCTAAGTAGCTATTGTGGTATGTGTGCACTCAGATATATGCTTCATTTCTTTTAATGCTAGATTCTTTTCTTTCTCTATAGTGAAGAAGAAGCTAAATTTGGTGCCAGACGATTAGCTCGTAGTCTACAGAAACTAGGTTTTCAGGTAATTCTAATGAAAAAGGACTTGTATGACTCAAGCAATGCTGGTAGACCACTTTTAAGAAAGAAACAAAAATGAGGGAATGTAACAATTTAGCAGTGAACATGTTTTCACTTTGTTGTGACCTGACAGACTTCCCACTCCTGTTGTGACGCAATGATAGACTTCCTGCCCACTACTCAGAGTGGGGAATCTGGTTCACCAGTTATGGGTCTGAGTGGTACAAGCAAACACTAGGACTCACAGTGTGATTAATATGATTACTTTAATAAACACCATAAACCAATGCTCACAAGCAAACCACTATCACTCAATATAATGGAGGCAGTGATCATATGTTGATCACCCTTGATAGTATTATAATAAGCAACACACAGAAAGGTAGGAAAAATAGACTACAGAGTTGATTAAAACATCATAGTAAGCTACAAGTGAAAGAAAGTAAATAAGACATATGACCTGCTCAGGGAAGGTACAGTGTGATGATGGTAGGGAATCTCAGGCCAGCTGAGGGGGAGTTCCATCAAGCGCGCTCTGAGTCAAGATTTTATACCCTTGCAGTCATGTAGGCTTTTTGTATGGATAATTTTGATAAGCAAGCCTTTTTTATCAACTTAGACACAACATGAGGTACTACAACACTGGATGTGTGCTCCCCCTGAGCTGGTAGACTGTTTTTATCTCTGGGGTTTGTTCCCTTTGAGGCGGAGGGTGCAAGCAAGGCAGTGTTATCACATATGCACACTAGAGATAAAGAGCCTCAGAAAGGAGAAACTACCCAGCTTACATCCGATTGCACTGCTCTGTTATGGCTTCAATGGCAATTTCCCTTCTTCAGTACACTTTTTTGTTTTTTCCAAACATCAGCCTGAACCTCACATGCTCGGATGCCCCTTTTGTGTCAGCATGCATTTTCCAGATGCTGGTTAAAGACAAGCAGTTTTATTTTGTGGATTTCAGTTCCATTTGGTGCCCTAGAGTAATGCTTCTTCACTGGCTAATGAACAACAACATTTGTTTAATAGATTAACCACTCACAGATGGAATAGATAGAATTGGATAGAATTTACAATATCTTGAAAGATTTATTTGGAGGGAGTGCTGAAGAATATAAGCCTGTCATTTGAACATAATTTTCCCTCATTTCTGATGAAATAACAGATACGAGCTCATCTTGTTAAGGGCAGATTTGAGGTTCTTTAATTGGAAGAGGGGAGAAAAAGCACTTCTGTGCTGTCAGGTTGCACAGCAGGAAATAAGCCAAATAAAATACTTGTGACGTGACACCCTTCTGTTTTCTGGGTTTGGGTTAACGTTACCAGTCAAAAACACCACTTGCATTTCATAGTAATGAAACAACAAAGTGAATGGCTTAAAATGACACATTTTAATAAT
This sequence comes from Falco naumanni, assembly GCF_017639655.2. Lineage (NCBI taxonomy): Eukaryota > Metazoa > Chordata > Aves > Falconiformes > Falconidae > Falco > Falco naumanni. The sequence continues at coordinate 53,981,833 of NC_054059.1, read as the reverse complement.
CTAAAACTTCCTGGTAGTCAGTTGTGCTGTTTACCCACAGACAATTAGACACAGTGGCTGTCCTTTGGCAGAGAGAGGCTCCCTTTGATTGTAGTACATAAAGGCAGTGGTGACAGACGATGTCAGTAATGCTGCATCAGACCCAAGCAGAAGTTAGACACGCTTACTGTTACAAATGCATACATTAGACCCAGCCTCTTAAAGTTGGAATGGAACATTAAATCAGTGAGGTGAACAGTGCTTCCAGGGGGAATGCACCAAGTTTTATAAGCAATTTTAAGTGCAGTGTATTTTCAAGATTAAATTGATAGTTGACTTTTTATAAGGATAAGTTGTTTCTACTGGCAAGTCCTTCTAAAAAGTATTGATTGAGGAACAGGCATTTTAAGTTTAGGCAACCTTGGTAAATGAACAAAAGTTTCTTCAGTGATGCTGGCAACACTGACTTCTCAGCAGTGCATTTGTTTGTTTAGGAATTGTCTGTTGACTATTTTATTGTCATCTAGAATGGCTGTGGTAAAAAAATAACTGAAAGCCAGTAGTTTGAGCTGGGTTTTGGAAAGTAACAGAGTAGACAAACAGCTTGCCATACTGGCCAATGGAGATTTGAAACAAAGCCATTTTCGCTTTTATTCATATGCTTCGCTTTAATAAAAATGGTGTATAATGACAAGGCATTAAAGAAGTTTTCAGGTTGTGTAAGATTTTTGTAACAATTTTAAGCTTTTTCTCTGTTTATTTTGGTGTTCAATGAGCTGCTTAATTTAGTTGATTTTCAGTTTGGAGGTGTTTAGTACAGCAATGTGAGTCGTTTCTGTGTCTCATTCTTAAACTATATTATAACCATATAATACAACAGTGAAGTACCTAGTTCAATGGTTACTGTACCATAGAAGGATAAAGCAAGAGATTGAGTCCATTAAGCATTGTTTAGATTCCTGTAAGAAATGCATCAGTCAGAAGGGGTTTTTTTTGAAATCTCATCAAAATATTCTGATTAGTATTCTTCTAAATTTATTTTTTCTACCCATATATCTGCCTTGCTGGAAACTGAATTTCTAATATCTCTTTTCCTCTCTTTTGAAAAGGTTATTTTCACAGATTTTAAAGTTGTGAATGTTTTAGCAGTGTGTAACATGCCCTTTGAGATCAGATTGCCAGAATTTACGAAGAATAACAGACCTCATGCGAGGTACGGTGGGATTTTTAAAGAATTGTTGTCTTTGTATGCTTCTTAAGCTTTTCTTTTCCAGTTTTAGATCTATCTTTTTTACCTTTTATTTTGTTTTCTAGTTATGAACCAGAACTTCATCCTGCCGTGTGTTACAGAATAAAAACTCTCAGAGCTACCTTACAGATTTTTTCCACAGGCAGTATCACAGTTACAGGTATTTTGATGTCAAAAATAAATACTTAACTTGTTGGGAATATTTAACTTCAGGGCTGGTAGGTTTAGGAAAGGAAGACATTTAAAACAGTCAGAAGATATATTGAAGGCATTTTGTTTCCCAGTGCTAGCATCTAGTTTGTTTTTTAGTGGAAGAGCCAGAAGAGTTGTAGAGGAAGTGTTACTATTGGTAGGCTCAAAAATTGCTTTGAATGTATGTAGTCTATTTTTTTTATAAAACCAGAAGTGAGATAGGACTAGAGAATGCAGGTATTATTTACCTAAATATTTTAATTTTCTTCCTTTTTTTCATCTTCATAGTGTTGTGAACTACACTGCATGTAGCATTAACATCCCTTTCATAAATACTTGCTTCCAGACTGGAGATTTATGGAAATGTATAGGATAGCGTTTTGTCATAACTGAAGTTGACCAATACTTGCAGTTCTTGAGACTTGTGTTCTCTTCTGTTAAAGCTCAACTGAGAGAGAACCACCACCTGAATCACAGGCATCAGTGATTTTTCCGATCTAATCGGAGATGTCATTGTCCTGGGTCTTGGAGACGCCATGCTATGTTTTTTCCTCTTTTGCTAGTTTTTATTTTCCATTTTTTGTTACGTTTGCTTGTGAGGTGTCCACCACAGGTTTCCAAATACGAGAAGTCAGGTTTTTGAGAGCATACTTGTTAAAATGACACAGAACTAAAACCATCACTTATGTCTTGCAGTTGTTAGAGCTCAGCTACTGATTCTGAAGTTGGGTAGGGATTTTTACTTCCAGATCTTCCTTAATTAACAAATACCTAGGTTTTATGGGGAACATTTTTCACAAAATATCAGAAGTGTTTTTTAAAGAAGACAAACTCCATGTTTGGTAATCTGAAAATATAGGGCTAAAAAGGATTTCAAGGTAACAGTAAATGTTCTGAACAGAGCAACTGGTCTAGCCAAAACTGGAAACTAAATTTAAAATACGTAAGAAGCTTGAGCATCACTGCAGTAATAAAAGGCTTTTAGTGTGTCTTGCCATCCTCCTAACAAGATTTAGCCTTCCTGTAAGATTATTATTACTCTGTAGAGGGGACAAAATCACTTTTAAATTTACAGAATTGCTCATTCTAATATTAAGGCAAATATGGTAAACATCAAAGTTTTACTTCCTTCTGATCTACTTGTTAGAGTGAATTTGAAATATCTCGGTTGGGTTTTAAGGCTTCTGTTTTGCCTAGGCCTGCCTTCTAGGGGGAAAAATGTGCACGGTCTTACCCTTCTTGTTCTAAGAATGTTTTAAATTACTTTTCAGCCTTGCTGTACTCCCTCTCAAGTGCATTCAGATGAGCTTCCTTTTGACCATTCATGTTTCTGTAGTCATAGTATTTGTCATGCCACTAACTCTTGAGATACATAATTAGAAAAGCTATTAAAAAAATCAGGAACGTGGGTTTTTTAATGGAACAAGTATAAAAATATTTAAGAGTTACATTAAAAAAAGAAAAGAAAAAGAAATGGTATGTAATAAGAAGTAGTATTAATTTTTCCTCTAAAATGAGCGATGAGAGGGTTGTTTTGGGATTTCATTTTGGTTTGGTGGGGGTTTTTTTCCTTCTCTTACCCTCCCTGCAATGACGATCCAGTTTTTACATGTCTTAAAACCTAGAGAGTAGCTTTTTTTTTTTTTTACAAGAACTGTTTGCCTACTCCTGCAGCCACTTTCTGATGGCTTCCTCTATAAATTGCATTTCTATAATAGCAAACAAATTTAAGGAAGGTGCAGTATCTGCCCAGAAGGCAGGTAACCATTCACCAGGCTTGTTTTAGGTGAGTGCTTAACTTGACAAGTTTGAAAATACAGAAAGAATCCTATTCCATTCCATTCCATTTTCTTTCTGACTGAGCATGTAAATTAAGACAGTATTTCCATAATTACTTAGATAAGTAAGTTCTGACTTGTTATTCATGATTTTGGGGAACCATTTTGAACAGTTCTCAATACTTGGAAGAAACTTTTGAAGTCTAAAACGAGGTTAAAAAACCCTGAGTTCACAATCATCAAAGCACATGAGAAATTGCTGGTTTCATTCATCAGCATCACCAGACTTCTGTCCAGAATGGATTTCTTCTGGCTGTTACTGCTTGCTTATTTGCAATTGTAATTGTTCATTGCATTATGATCTAGTACTGTTGGAAAGCATCACTAGCTCATTTTTCTTCTTTCCCCAAATGCTCATAGATCATGATAGTTAATCTTCATATGCTTCATCCTGAGACAGTAACCATTTCCTGGCTTGCAGGTTTTGACCTGAGATCAGTGGTGGGGCTGTTTGCAAAATCCAGGAAGTAATAGACCATTATTTTCAAATATAAACTTGCTTGAAACATGCGTGGGTTAAATCCAGTATTATGTAGTCGTAGTTTTTGTTGGTAGTTTTTTAAAACAAGAGATAAAAGTGGCTAGGCTTGGAGTAATACAAATTCCTAGAAGACTAGCATAAGTAAAATAATTTCTTTTACCTTTGCGGCCTTCTCTGGGCTGCTTAAGCCAGCAAATCAAAAAAGCTATTACAAAATTAAATGACAGTATTATTTGTAGTCCAGCCATTGACCATTGTAGAACATCTTGCAGATTTCATGTGAGACTCTCTTCTAAGTGAAAGCAGTCAGAGGAACACCACATTAAATTGGGAGAAATGAGGGAGAAATTATTGTTGTCTACAGTATAAGGTTGTGGTAATTAAAAATATCAAGGCTATTTTACAGATATTATAATTGTTTTAATTTCTGATTCCCTGACTTTTCTCTCCCTACTGCTTTGTTGTTTTTTTTTAAATATGTCTCAGGGCCAAACGTAAAGGCTGTTGCCAGTGCTGTGGAACAGATTTACCCATTCGTGTTTGAAAGCAGGAAATAAATTTTATAAATCACCACTTGATGGTTAGGTTCCCTAACCAAGCACCTTTAAAGACTGCTGCACATTGGACTAAAAGCAAAAAGGAAAACTGGACCAACCATAGCAGGGGAATACAGACTCTTTTACTTGCTCGTGGCCACAGTATAAACTCCAGTTCTTTTGGATTTTACTCTTAACAGTGCTGTATTGTAAAAACGGAAGTTTACAAGATATGAAATTGCTGCTTTTAAAAAGACATTCTATTTATTTTTGCAGTAATTTCTGTGTATTCATAAGCAAAGCTGTCACGATGTGCACTACCTTTAAAACATAATTTTTTTTTTTTAGTTTGAGCTTGTGTTTTATTTGTGAATAGTCTTTTACATTTTTGTATGCTGAATATTGGGCACCAAAGAAGCTGTAAAAGTTACCTTTTTCACCTGATGAATGTGCACAAATAAAAGTTTGGAAAATATTTCTCTTCATACCTGTTCTGTTATATTCCTTTCCCTTTTTCTATTACAGTTAAAATTGTATAGTTGCAAATTAATTTGAAACAATGTAAGAATAGTCTTTTGCTGATACCTTCTGTTTCTATTTGTAGTATGTGTAAAACATTGTGCGTGGGTTAGATTGAAATCTATAGTAGTTACGTATGTTTATCCGAGGATGAAATTTGGTTTGTTCCCTTAATTACATGCCAGACTTCAAGTATTTTCTTGCTGTTACATGAAGAAAAGACATTTCTAAATATAAAGTTCTACAGCAAGTGTTTTCCTGTAGATGATGGGGAAATCTTATCAACTAAAGAAGCTACTGTAGAAATACCAACTGCCTTGTCCAGCGACTGGATGCAAAAGGAAAAAAGTTACTATGTGAGCTTCGATTTTCAGGAAAGTTGTGTTGTGCTTCAACTCAAGAAGATGGTGTGGTCACGCTAATCCAGCCCCAGGCTATTGCTGAATGATTAACACAGACCTTTTCTACACTCTTCTTACTGTATAATATTTTCATGACAGGAGCTGCCAACAAGCAATGAAGCTTGATTCTGGCATGTATTGTTATTGGTGTTAATCTTGGACTTGGAAGCCAGTAGATGTTTCTCTCAATAAGTGCACATTTGAAGCAGAAGAGAGGTGAATGCTTAAAAGTAACTGCAAATGCTACTTTTTAAAAAGACACAATAAATATGTATAAATGTATGTATGTCTTTTTTCCCTATCTCACTGAAGAGAAATGTAACACTGCTGTTGTGTGCTGCAGGTAATATACAGTCTTGGTGCTACAAATAGAAAACCATGAGCTGTTACTGTACCAGAAGTCACAGCTGTGAAAGAAAGGTGGAAGAACATCCTGAAGAAGTAAATACCTAGCATAATGTATTTAATCTGGCTGAGAGGATGGTATAGAAATGGGGGCCGTCTGTAGTGACTTCCTGCAGAAATTATGGAAGGGAAGGAATAGCATGGGAAATGCTCAACCAAACCCCTCAGAACAAAAAGAAAGAAGCAATAATTTGCTTTAAGTGATAGATTCATAAAAGCCCTTTTAAGCTCAGTGTAGGCAGGAAAGAGAGGACTTGTAACTGTGAAATTACTAAGCTGAGTCCAGCAGTCATGGAGTTCATGATAAAGAGCAGGGAAGGAGATGCTTGCTATATGCAAGCTTTCCAGTTTGCATAGAAGATAACATGGACTCCAGCACTCCTGACACTAATGAGGATTTTGTGAAAAGTTATAGGGAGCAATGACCAAACCACCATTAGGGAACACTAGTGTATTACTACAATTTAAAAAAGGAAAAGCAGAAGGTATTGTAACAATGAACAACATTATAATGGGTTTTCCAGGACCAAAGTGTAGTCCTAAACTGACAGATGAGGATTTGGCCATTATAACTACAGTAGCTGTCTTAAATTAGGCTTGCCTCTTTTTCTTTTGATCAAATTGCAAAGCACTTGACTGCTACCAGTGAAATTCTGTTACTTTTATGAAGCATATGTGTCTCCTAAATTTATCTATGGAGAAAGAGGAAAGTTTTGCTTCTTTGTTAACACTGTCATGCAGTATGAAATCTGCCTGTTAGAACAAAAATGAAAGGTAATAATAGGCTGCAATGTGCTAAAATGGGAACTGTTCCTTTTGAAGTGCAGCTTAGACCCATGCTAGTGGTTTGAGGCCTTTGTAACAATCCATAAGGGAGCCAAAAAGCACGCTACTAAACTTGTGGGGTAGTACTGAGAATAATAGCAAGTAAAAGATCCCTTGAAATGTGTGCTTACCTATGCTTCTAGCTCCAACGGAGCCTCAAACTGTTTATGACAAATGTGCTCTAAAACCTGTGATGATGAAGGGCATTGGGCAGTGCGCTTACACTCGGGGATATCGTGCTATTTCCAATCGCTGCTTTAAATCAGCAGGTCCTCACCTCAGTCTGCAGTAAGTCTTGCTGCTGCTTATTTCTCCATGTGTACATACACACACCCCTTCCCCTTCTTCACGAGTTGGTCTTTATTTCCTTTGCCATATCGTGCTGCCTCCCCCTAGGCTCTCGCTATTGACTCCTGCAGTCGTACTGTGGGCCCTAGGGCAGACAGCATGGCCCAGCATGCTAGCTCTGGCCTCCAGTGTAAGCAGTGGTGCTTTGGATTAAACTTACCTGTCAATCAATCAGCTCTTCCTTAATGGCCATGTTTTATAGAGCACTGTTCATCTGTCCCTGGATTCTCCAGGTGGATCCCATTCAAAACTCCGCATGGTGCTCAGCTGTGGCACTAGCAGCACCATAAAAAGTTTATTTCACATTCCTTAGAAGGGTTGGTTCTATTTATACAACCTGCTAAGGGCTCCTTTTTGCAGCAGAATGATAACTCTGACTCATGCTAGCTTGTGAGTTGTCATAGCCACTACATCTTTTTCTGCAGTTTCTAGCTTCATTTTATCATTCTTTCACTTGCAGTTAGCATTACCAGAGAAATTTGCACTTGGGCTTTCAGAATTGTATCCTGCTTTTTTCAGACCCTTCCCCTAAATTTGCAAAGCTCTGAATTCCAGCCCAGTCCCTCCCAGTTTAGTATTGACTGCACGTTTAATCAACATATTCGGTTCTGTAATCCAGTCCATTAATGAAGATACTGAAAAATTTCAGATCTGGGACACTTTTTTTTTTTTTTTTTTGTTTTGGGTTTGTTTTTTTTTTTTTTTTGTAGAATGCTTCACAGAGTCAAGGATGTGATTTGTAGGATATGTCACTTTTTTCTCTTGTATTTTCATAGTTGGATGAGGTTGTGACTGCCAGTTCTGTGTCATCAGATGTGCAGGCTTTGTTATAAAAGACCAGTGCAATTTGGGCCACATATATAGGGCTATGTAGGGCTAAGTCTGTAGGGCTACAATTAGGACTATAGCTATAATGATTTAAAAAGCCCTTGTCTACAGCAACCTTTTGGAGGTATCTGAAGCTATTAGGGTCTCAGCAGTTACACCAGAGGTGGGACTATGCCTTCTTCAGAAAGATGGTATTTTTACTTACTTGTTCCTGCACTAAGTAGGTTGCATGGGAAAGTTTAGAAGAGCTTGCTGTGAACCAAAAACCTGTAAGGCGGGGAGACAATTTCCATGGTATTTTCTGAGTTAAATTTATTTTTGTAAGAACAGTCATAAAATTTATTACAGCAGAGGTTTGTTTGGGAAGCTGCAATGCTGAGAAAAATTTCGCAGAAGCTCCTTTCACTAAATGTGATGTAATAGAAATTGTAAACTGGTATGGGCTTGGATTGCATGTGCAAAGGTCTGCTATCCAGAGGCAACTTATCAGAAACAGTACCAACCAGAGCAAATGGGGATGCTATTGGAAATGCGGGTAACCCACTGCCTGGTAAAGTCACAGATCAGGGAATGGATGAATTTCCTGCAGTAGTCTTACTAAAAGTACATTTGACTTAGTCTCAGGCACTCCTTAGTATAAGAATGATGTTGATAAACTAACAGCATATTTGGAAGGCTGCCCAGAGTCACGTTCGTATTTCTTGTTATGAAGCTGATTTAGTAGAAAACATGATACTGATAACCATCCTCCAGCATAAACATGATGCAGGTGGAGAGATTTCAGTAGACATGAATGCTAAAACAATGAGGAAGGTACTAACATGCAGAAACCCAGAAAATGGTGAGTTCAGACTCTGTTTTTTTGACAAGATAATTTTACAAGTATTCAGAACTGATAGTGTAATTTATAGGTTTTATAAAAAGAAAATATCACTGGTGAACTAAGAAAAAAGCTTTATAGTACTAGCAGGTCCAGCCTGCAGCCCATTGGTGGCACTTGAGAAGTTCTTCTGGATCCTTTGCTTTCCTTCAGCAAATGCTTGCCAGGCTTGACACATACCCATTAGGCAACACATGGCACTGACCATGTGTCCCATATTTTATTATTCTTGCCATTTGAGTAATAGAATGTGTTGTTTTCTCTAGCAAGAAGGCACTGATATTTTTCAAAACCATTCTTTGAAAAAAAAAAAAAAAAAAAGAAAAAGAAAAAGAAATTCAGGCTGTGTATCACTACGTGAGGCAATCCCAAAAGTGCAAATATCAGGATGCTGAACAGAGCATTCCAAATAAAAAAAAAAATAAACCCCAGTATATATATAAAAAAAAATCCTGTATTCCTCACACAAGCATGAAAATGTAAGGTAATTCAGCCTTCTATGCATGAAATATCTATGCTGAAAAATTTCATGTGCCCCTTTTCCCCCAACTGCTGGAGTCAATCTCTGACTTCACCTCTCCTTGCATTTTGTGTGCCCTCCTCATCCATGGCTTCTCTCCCACTGTTCCAAATCCCGCTCCAGCTCTCCCCATTTCACACTGCTATGTTAGCTTTTACATGGCTGAGCTCTAATGCAGTTTGCATCTTCTTTCTGACTTTGCAAAAGTTACAGGAATACTCTTACCTTTGCCAATTCTTGCTGCTGCAGTGCAGAGTAAACTCACTGCTGAGGTCAGGGAAACAAGGAGGCTTTGCTATTCCAAATCCCGCTCCAGCTCTCCCCATTTCACACTGCTATGTTAGCTTTTACATGGCTGAGCTCTAATGCAGTTTGCATCTTCTTTCTGACTTTGCAAAAGTTACAGGAATACTCTTACCTTTGCCAATTCTTGCTGCTGCAGTGCAGAGTAAACTCACTGCTGAGGTCAGGGAAACAAGGAGGCTTTGCTATGGGCTGTCTCCCATGCAGGGGCAAAGGATCCTCTTCTAGCCTCCTGTGGTCGATACTGGAACTGTAGACCTCAAACAAAATCTAAGCAGATATCCCAAAGTTTTCCGTGTCTGTGGAAGCACCTGAGATCCAGGGTGGAATTTTAGCTTGGGATGGGAACCTGCCAATTCCCCATAGGGAATAAGAGCAAAAGACTGTCAAGTTTACTGCTTCTGATGGGGCCTTCAGTCTGAGTCACCCACATCTCGGGTGCACAGCCCCACTGTCCGTGTGTCCTGGGTGTGCTTTGTTGTTTATTATGTCAAAAGGGCTCGCATGGACCCTTATGAGAAGATTTTACTTAATCTTTGGTACATTGTGTACACCAAAACCCACATCTTGCTGAGCCTTATGCATACCATCTTACGCATCCCTGAAAGCAGCCCAGTCTCACTGGCACCCATGAGGTTATTTTGAGGACTGCTGGCTCTAGGATCAGGACAGAACAAATAAGGCAGCCATAAGCTGAGCAGCTAGCCAGTGGCCTAGCAATTCTGAGTTCCGCTTGGTTTAGATGACATGGGATTTGCACGGTCATGGTTAAAAATCCTGCATTATGATAACTATTTTACCTGACCTTTATAACAAAAGTCCATCAGGGTTTTGGTATTGATTCCCTTAAGTCTCACAATGCAGGAAAGCTGTGGTGTGGATTTGGCCAGTAGGTTCCCACCCTGAGGTAGCTGAATTTCCAGTAACTTCTGGCAAATCATGCCCTTGGCTTCAATAGTTTATTTTCAGGTTTTGAACACATGCTCACTGTCTGAATAGATGTGCTCCTACAAATTTACAATATCAGTATCTATTTAGAAGTGTGACCATGTGAGAATCTGATCAGAACTGGTCCGCTCTTCTCAGAAGTAAAACTTTAGCTAGATCGGTGAGTCACTGTTCCTTCAGTGCAGGACACTGTCAGGTGGTTTTAGTGATATGAGGCAGCAAATAAAGTGGGATCATGTGCTTAGTTCGAAGCAGTTATCTGCAGTCCAGCTGACAGTGTCAGTCTTGCTTCCTCAATTAAATGCTGGAAGAGCTGCTGTTGTGTGGCTGCTGAGACAGCCAGCATGTTTTTAAAGCATGTTTTTTTTCTTTAAACAAAGAGCCATTTATTTGTCTGCTAATAAATATTTATCTACTGATCATTCTAACAAAATCTATTAACCTTCTAAGAAAAAATTACTTGTGTTCTCTTATGGGAGCCATATAAATAACCCTTTGTAGAGGCTTGTTGAGTATCAGGATACACTTGCTAAGCAATAAACAAGAATTTGACGTAGTTTATTATTTGCAGTGATTATGGTTTCCTAACTCCCTTTGTGCTGCCCTGTACCACACAATTTTTGCTTTCTGAATCCAAAAGTCAAAGTCTAGTGTGCCCCATGTTGAGAAATAAAATTATTTTGGCATCAACTCTAGTACTTGCAGCTTCCAACTTTTCTGGGACAAAGAAATCCTATCTCCTCTTCTGTTAGGTCACATTCAATCTAGCATAATTGATTATGGAAATTCCACCCCTACCCCCAAACAATTTGACTAGGTTTTCTGGGGAGTAGTGCCTTTTCCTACGTCACTGAATCCTGGCCCTCCTGGGAAACTGTGTGTAAAGCTCCTCTTACAAGCTGAACATGCTCTGTGTTCTAAATAATTAAGTTTTGATAAACAAGATCCTTTTCCAAGTATTATTAAGCTGAAACCTAATTTAATTAGTAAACAGTTCATACCCAGCTGTTCTGCACTACCATTATCCTTTACACTCTAGAGTTGTCCATTTTTTCTCTCCATAGTGTTGTCTTCCCTAAGGTACTGCCCTAGTTGTTAACCCTTTTCAGTCCCTTCTTTGCTAGACTAAACAGACCTGTCTTTGGTGGGCTCCTTCTGTGAGACCCTTCTTTCTCCTTGGCACCTCAGTTGTTCCTTGGACCTCTGCCAGACTGAACTCTTGTGGAATATGGATAACTAGAATTGTGCACAATATTCCAATTTCCATTCACCTCCTGTCTGTAAGAGGTGGGTAACCTCTGGGGCGATGAGGGATGGTGGTTTGAAACAGAGAGAGCCTAGCCTTCCAGTCAGTTATAAACTACAACGATCTTTAATGTTGGCTGTAAACTGCCACTGAAAGACGTTCTACTAAGAAATGAAAAAGAGAATATCTTGTGTATAATAAAGATACCATGTGTCCCATCAGAGTGTGAGCATCACTGAACTTTTTTTCCTTTTTATCAGTCTTTTGGTGAAGGCTGCTCTGATTGCCCCGGGCCTAGTAGAGCTGCTCTTTCTCTCTCTTGGCAAGTTCCACCGGCACCAGCTTCTCTCTGCGCTGGCTCATCCAGCACAAGGGGGTCTTCGCGTATTTCCTGGAGAAGCAAAAAGCCCCGCAGCGGTTTGCCATGGCAGACAGTGCGTGCGCCTGCCGCTACGGGCCCGGGGCCCCGGCGGGACAGCTGTGCCCGGCGCTGCCCGGCCTGAGGGCGGGGGCGGCCCCGCCGCGCCCTCCTCCAGCCGCGCCCGCCGCCCGCTCCTCCCCGGGCTGCCCGCCCTGCTCCTCCGGCTGCTCCGGGCCGGCTCCCCCGCTCCGACTCGGCTGTGGCTGGCCGCCCTGCTCCTCCGGCTGCTCCGGGCCGGCTCCCCGCCGCCACCTCCGGCAGCCCCGGGCCGGCCCCGCCGCTCCGGCCCGGCGGGGTGCCGGTCTGTGGAGAGGCGGGAGCAGAGGGCGCGGGGGGCAGCGCGGGCCGGGCCAGAGGCGCGTTTCTCGGTCAGTGAAGCAGGGACAGGCCGGGGCTCCGGCAGCTCAGTTAGCTCCGGGCTTTCTGCACTGGGGTAATCGCTCATCATTAGCCCCTAAACAACCTCTTCTGAGCCTGGCCGAGTTGCAGCATATCCTTTAGAAAAAAAAAAAACAAAACTCCCTGGTAATCTAAAAAGCCCAAATACAGCATGACCCACCGCACAGGGCTGTTCACACGTTAATAACTTCCACTGTCAAAAAGTTACGTGTCTCATTTTCAGCTTGAATATTTCTACCTGTACCTTCAAGCCTCCCTCTCTGGGTGTCACCGGCTTTGCCGAGGGGCAGCGAGCTGCCAGTGGCCCTGTCACACCTGGCGGTGGGGACACTGGCCTGTACCAGCCTGCTACCAGCTGTGACAAGGCCTGCCTCTCACCCCAGGCCCTCAGCCTCACAAAAATGTCCGCTAAATTGTTTCCTCTGACATTTCTTTATCCTTTTAATCATTATGCTGGTAACTTCTGAGATTAATCCAAAAGAGCAAGTAGCTGCTGTAGAGCAGCTCTTTGAACAGATCAGGAGGGTGCTGCATTTTAAAAACCAGGGCTGCTTAGTTTTTTCTGTATTTTTTTTTATAGCTAAAAACAACTGAAAAGAATGGGAGCAGCAGCAAATTGATAATAAAAATTGCAAGTTGAATTATGGTCAACAACACCTGCATTTGGAGATTGTAAATAAACAGCATGTGTACCAGCAGGCCCTTTAATTCTGTTCTCTGAATTGATGAGCTGCTTTCATTTGAATGTATGTAATTCCAAGGGCCACTCTACTTCTGAGGGATAAGAAAAAACAGAATCAAAAGACACAAAAAATATCAGTATGAGTCATACTAAAGGAGGAGGCACATAGCATTCACATCACCAACATTCTCCCTGTTGTTGCTCTTCTACCCTTTCTATGTGGTGAGCTGGGGTCACAAAACTCATGCTGGAAGAACCTTTTTTGGGTATTAGCTCATAGAGTTTACAGAGCTACAGGACTCAGTAAATGCACAAAAAAATGCTCATCTAGAAGAGGTATCAAAACCCACATGGAGCCTTGAAGTATCTGAGATAGGGCCTTGCTCCTTCCCTTTTTCTGCATGCAAGCCAAGACATGCAGCCCTAAATTTAAGAACACAGTTGCCCTCCTCTCTGGGAACACCAGTCAGCAAAAGTGCTGGGGAGCCAGGCCCAGCTGCAGGTGTTCCTCACAGGTGCACCTCACAGGTGCTAGAAACCAACATCCCTTTAGGGCCAGTCCTTCAGCACCACTAAAACGTTTCCTTGGCCACTGAGATCAACATGTGTGAGCTCTAAACTTGAATCTGTTTTTCCAGAAAAAAACCCACAAGGTTTCCTGTTTTTTAGCATGTGGCATTGAAAGGCTTTGTCCTGCTGGTACCTAGGGGATGCAAGCACACACTCAGTACTTACTGTTTAGCTAGTTCCATAGATATCTGTTCCAAAGAGCATCCTTTTGTCTCTGGTATAAATACAATAACAAAAGCCAGGGATGCTAGGCTCATTATTGTGTAAATGAAGCACACCCAGGACAAGCCAATGAGCTCTACAAAGGAAGAAAACATGTCTTTTTTAATTTTAAAATATTACAATTTTTTTTTCTGATGCTGTTTTTTTAATAGGATACAGCCTGTAATGCACAGGAGAAGTTAGAAAGAAGCTAGGCTGTTATTCTTAGCTCACTTATTTGTGCCTGTCCATAATTTGAAAAATAAGAGTGGTTTAGCTTTTTCTCATACTACTTATGAAAGAAAATTGATGACCCCATATTGACCCATTTAGCATGAGCCTGTTGATTTATTTTGCTTGGGTCACTCTGGATGAAAATCATGAGTAGCCATTGTTCCTGGTTTGTGCAAAGGCACTGGGGGTCATGAGTACCTCAAATCTCTGCCCCTGTCTGGTTTTGTTGCACATTCTTTCATGGAGCGAACCCAAGCATTTTTCACACTGTTGCAGTTGTCTCCAGCTAATCCTCCCCACCTGTCATCTCCTAGCATTTCCACTGCAAGTCACGGGTCCTGCGCCAGAAAGGGATCCAAGTTTGAACTCCTAATGGGGCCAGTCAATAACTAGTGGTTTGCTGAGCTTACAGTCCAGGGGCCAGCAGGTCCTCAGCCTGAGGGATGCACTCTGCAATCCCTGGGAAGCAGACCACATACAAACCCAACAGGCTGCTGCAGCCCCCTTAGCCCCTTTCCCTGCTAAAACAAAACCCGACAGTTGAGACATCTGTTTGTTGTGTTGTAAGCTAAAAATTGCAGCTGAAGCTGCTAATCCAGACATTATCTTCTGCATCAGATACCTACGTGCAGGTACTGCTGGCCACCGTGACCTCCACATGTATTCATCTGAAGACAGAATTTCCAATCCCACCCTTCTGCTGTAGGCTAGGAATGCCTATTTGCTTGTAGTTACAGTTCCATAAATCCAGATTAGATCCAGCTAAACCAATGGAGTTACTGCAGCTTTACATTCATTGAAACTGAGACAAGCATTATGGCCAGCAAGTAATGCTGCATGATAGGAGGGGACCTTCAGGTGGAACAGTTGATGCTGAGGACCTGAGGTCTGCGCTATCTGGTTTTGGGGACATATCCTTAGGAATAGCTCTGATCTGATCCAAGGACTGAGCAAGTGTTGGCAGCTGGAGTGCATTCACTGTACGTTTTCTGGGTTGGTTTTGTCCAAAAGCTTACGTAGTTCAGAAGTGCAGTTCTGTAATGCAAACCTAAGTGTGGTGTATGGGGGAAACTGGGTGATTTGCTTCTGAAGAGGATTCTTCATCTACCTGAACCCTGAACTGCTAGTGTGGACACAATGAGTTTGACCTGGCATATGTTTTCCTAGTTTTAATCAAATAGTACTTGGGTGGTTTTTTTCTCTCTTTCTCTTTTTCTTCTTCTTTTTTTTTTTTTTTTTTTTTTTTAGAAAAGAAAAAACCATGTGAAACCCATTTTAGTCACAGATCACACTCATTTTCAAATCCGTCTCAAAATGCATCATGCATCTAACAGGATGAAAACCACCTCAGCTTTTTGTGGACTGGTTGCCTGCTTCCAGTGGAGAGAAATATAAAAAGAGACCTGGAATTTCTGTTCCCTTACATATTTTGATTTTCAGCACGTTTTCCCCAGAGTAAGACTGCAAACTAAAATTTGAAAAACTTCATATGAAATAAAATTAGAAAAAAATCAATTTGCCAATCAATGAATTTTGACATCAGCATTTAACCTTTTCCCTTATTTATCATCACATTACAAGTTACTATATGGTAGTCTGCTTTCTCGCATTAAAACATGAAAAAAATTCATCCTACAAAGACACCTTTTTCTAAAGGAAATTTTTCAAAGCCAGACATTCCTGTGAAAAGGAATGATTTCAATGGTATTGTTTCTAAAAATGTTTGATCAGAAAAGCTGTGGTCTGATATAGAGCAGAACTTGCACTGACCTTAGAAGATGCAGTACTAAATCCTAAATACTATGAATTTTCAACTTACTAAGGCAATGGTGTTTGTAAGAGCTGGGGTTCCCAGCCTATGGAGTTGATGTGCAAGGTGCTTTGACAGCCAGCACCGTGAGGCTGTAATTACTAGCAGAAATTTAGAAAGATGCGGTGGGAGCAATGGGGTTACGCTAACAAACAGCACCTAAATGGAGGTCAGAACTTGGCACCTGGGCCATCGCAGCTGTAATTTTGGTGATGTTGCTTGTATAGGAAAGATTCATTTTGCCCACTATGACAATATCAACTTGGAAGGACACAGAAATCTTACCAGTTACAGTCAAAAATGTCAAGGAGATGAGGAGATTTATACCCCAGTTCATGCTAGAAGTCAAAGCCATGGCTCGTCCTCTGATCCCACCAGGGAAAATTTCACTCAGGACCAGCCAGGACACTGAAATAGAAGAGAAAAAAAAAGAAAAAGATTATGTCTTTGAAAGGATGGCTTTCCTTCCTGTAAATTTAGGTCAACCATGAATTCAAGTGAGGCCACCAGGAAGAATAAGGTGATTTTCAGGGATTTCAGCTTTGTGTGGGCCCAAGCCCCAGAGGACCATCCATGCTCTGCAAGCAGCGTGCAAGCAGTCAGCATCACCCTGGGGCATCATCCCTGCTCAGTGCCAGAGCGAGTGGCGGGGGCACCAGGGCAGCACCAGTGCTCATGGAGCTGGGGAAGTGAGCTCTGGCTGCGCATCTGTGTGTGAGAGGGACCTCTGACTAAAGAGCTCTCAAGTGACATAATGCTAATGGAAGTGGAGCAACAAACCAAAGCAATCTTCAGCCTCAAAGCGGCACTGTGTGTTTATGCCACCTTATAAATCAACTTGCCGCACTGAAGCAGGTTTGCTATTCCAGCTCTCCACTCCTTATAAATGAGATTGCTGAGGTATAAATGAAAAGAAAGGGCCTGATTTTTGACTCCTTCATACCACACCGCACTACAGTGATCTAAATGCTAGTTTCCTAGCCCACAAAACCCAATTCAGATGTGAAGAGCTGGCTGTGTAACCACCTTGATAGCAAGAGAAAAAAAAAAGAAAGGAAAAAAAAAAAAAAGGCACCACATTTCTGTACCATTCCTGGTTATTAGAAAACCAAAAAGAAAAAAAAAGAAAGAAAAAAAGAAAGCCTCCACTCTCCTTTTGTTCATAAGCAAGATGCATTAGCAAGAGGCTGCTGTGTGGAGAGGTTATGGTTTGGCATTCAACCAGCACAAGAGCAAAGAGGTACACACGGATGAACTGTGTCTTCAGATCCTCGGAGACTGCCATTATAAATTGGTTCTCTGTGATGGTGTTTCTTCAAAATGATAGATGAGCGTTTCCTCAGGACACTTGCACTGTGCAGTCTGAAAGTTACATTTTTAAAATGGTCTTCTGTACATGTGAGTGTGTGTCATGCTGCACTATTGCTTTGGATGCTTGTAGGATTCGTGTGTGACAGTATTGGTAAAGTAGAAAAATAAAATAAAATAAAAAAGTTCTGTGGAAGGAGACTAGAAAGGACCAACAGAAAGGGAAAAAAGAATCCCTGAGCCTTGAGTCGACAGAGCATATTTGACCAACCTCTAGATTTATTTGTAACACAGATTTGAATTCCATATTTTCTGGAGCTGGCTCAGCTTTTTTTCTTTTTTCTTTTTTCTTTTTTTTTTTCTTTCTTTTTTTAAGGAATAATATAAAGAGCTTCATTCCCACAGTGGGAGTGACCTGACAGAGTGGTGATTTTATTCTGGAGAATCAAGACCATACTGCGTAATGGCCTAACACTGTTACACATACTCAAGTGGCACACAGTCATAACACAGCTGCCGCGTCTAACAGCAGCCGTAGAGAGGCTTTTTGTCTTTTTTTTCTGACTTGGATCACAGCAAAGTTTAATGTACTCACCACTGACAAGACAAATGTTGTTCTAAAGAAATGGCATGTCATGTGGGGTGTCTCCACTTGAGGGGGGAACAAAGAAGAAAACTGGCTTCTCAAGCAGATGTTTTTCTCTGCTGGGCCAGCTAGCCCTGTGCCTGAGCAAAACCAGGCCCTGGCAATGCATGGGTATCTTATGATTGTATTTTGCTCCTCCTCAGCATCGAGGCTGTTGAAACCAGTATCACTAGTCACAGCTGATGCGACAGTCATGACAGGGAGCGCTAGCTGAAATGCAAAGCAGCAAGAGGCCAAGGAGCCCTTTGGATCAATGTGTGCACAGCCCTTGGAGTTCATCTCCATAGGATGGCCTGGTGCCGGCAGCCCAGCTTGGCTGGAAAAATGATTGTACACTGTGACTGGCAAAGGGGATATTCATAGTCACATTAGGCAGGATTTAAATAAAGTTTGAAAGAATTCAAATATGCTTTCAGCCGGGCATAAACCAACCTCCAGGAATAAACTTTTTCTTTGGGTACTTTGA
Organism: Falco naumanni; assembly: GCF_017639655.2. NCBI lineage: Eukaryota > Metazoa > Chordata > Aves > Falconiformes > Falconidae > Falco > Falco naumanni. The sequence continues at coordinate 53,963,598 of NC_054059.1, read as the reverse complement.
GCTGTATTTGCTTCTTCTAGAATCTTCTTGTAGTCAAGCAACTTGTAGTGGCTACTCAGAGAGGCACTGAGCAATGAGCATCAAGCCTTACCAAGCTGGAGGAGCCCTGAGCTAGATAAGCTTTGGCAGCGTTACAGGCACTGGGCTGAAATGCCCATACAGGGCATTCTGCCAAAGACAGACTGGCCCTTTCAGGCTACAATTTGTCTGGAGGTTTGAAGCATACTGTTTTCCTGTTGAGAAACCAAAATACTTGAGGATCTGCATCAGCTGCAATACTGTTTAGCTGCTCTTATTTCAAGCAGTTATTTAGTTCAGACAGATCCCACCAATGCAGCAAATCTGCTCTTCATATCTGCTAATGGTAGCTGCTTCCTCTGGCATGGCCCTGACCTCTGCTTAGCTGGAGAGGAGTGGATAGGCTTATTCCCCAAGAAGAAAGTGCAGTTGTAGAAATCTGACACTTATTACAATCTGTTTATCCCTCACCCCAAGCTGAGGCAGTGATAACGATCAATTCTTTGCTTTTAGCACCTCTCTGGGATTGGTTTTACTATTTGTACCTTTGCCAAAAAGCAGCAGCTGTTGTAGGTACAGCATGGATGTGGCTTTCTCTTGGGGAGCCTGGAAGTAGGTTTGGGCTCCCACTCATAATGACTGCTGCTACCTTGTGTGTCGTGTGCATGCAGTGCTGCAGAGATTTAACCCGCCTGTTCTCAAAGTCACTGCAAAGTCATCTACACATCTATGTGTTCTGCCTTCACCAGCCTAAGCAGTAGCACTTTACAGGGCAAATCAGCTTATCCATGAAAAGAGAGACCAAATACCGGCCCCCACTGCCTGCCCCCCACCCCACCCCCCCCACCTCCATCTGCTGTGTAATCTTAGCATTATTTCAAAAGGATGCTGTGATAGTAACCACGTTGCACACACTCAATAGCTTTCACTGTCTGCTTTGGCTACCCTTGGCTGCTGTTTGTGGAACAGATGGGTAAAGAGCTGGGGCTCTCCATGTCAAGTGTGGGTCAGAGATGGGGCTAAGGGCTCAGCCTGAATCTCTCTGTTAGATTCAACAACTGCAGGATTTGTTCATGCAGTGGCTGCAGGTAATGACTCACCTTTGCTGACCTGCAGTGTGTTGTATGTTGACAGCAGTTAAGAAAAATTTTACAGTTGAATGGTCTTTTGTTATGGTTCAATCTAGAGAAAAGAACACCCACTGCAAATGCAGAAGAAAATATTGCATTGTTTCAAAAACTTAAATGTTTCATTAAATATCACAGAAACTTGATTCCTTGCCCAAGTAGGAAGAGTGGAGGATTCAGGAGTACAAACAATCCCTTGACCAGGATGGTGACATTCACCTCTAAACAAAGTCACAGGCTGTAAAGGCAGAAAACAGAATAATAATGGAAGAGTTCAGCTGCTCCCATTAAAGCTGAATAAATTGCATAATGGAGTACAGTGCTGGGGCTACATTTTAGATACCATAGATGATGGCTTCTTTTAGCACTTTGCCTGATACTTAATGAGAGGGAAAAAAAGAAAATCTTGCTTCAGTGCTAGCATGAGTAGTTCAAGATACAACTGTCACAAAGATACTTCTATTTGTTATTTCAAATTCAGTATTCTTGTAGAAATGAAAGAGCCGAGAGCCTATCACATTTTGCTTCAAAAGGAGAACAATACTAGAATAAACCTGCTTTCTATAAAGTAATTAAAAGGAAAATTAGAACAAATGCTTCAGCAGTGTTATGGAGAGTGCTTACATTACCTGATTAGAGGCTTAAAATACACATACAACCGGATAAAATAAAAAATGAATAGCTCAGCACAGATAAACAACTGAATGAAGAAAGCTGTTAGAAAGAGAAATGTACCTTCCATAAAGGTGTACACTGTGTCCAAACAAAGAAAATACAATATAATTGCTGAAAAGTTACTTGCAGTCCCATCATCAGGCAGCCAAGTATTTTGCGAGTCTGCTAGCTGAGAGGGTGAGAGACCAGAGACGGAAGAGGTGACACATGCCAGCACTGAAGAAAATGTTCCATGGGGGTGCAGGAAAGGGACACCTTGGCAGGCTTCTGTACTACGCTGCTGGCTGGTGCTAGGATAATCTCAGTTGGAATAAGGAAAGGAAAGTATTTATAGTGTCTTGAGGAAGAGCTGTCGAGTTTTTGCTGAGGAAAGCCATGTCTATTTGAAAGAGTTAAGGAACATGGGGATCAAAATGAATGAGCCACTGTGCTTTTCAGTTTCCAAGAGCTCTGGTGAAATGTCATGGGATACAAGAGAAGATATCCATGTAGATCAGTAACTGTTTATAAAAGGAAACAAAGGACAAGGCCAGTTTTAACAGTGGAAGGAGATTACTAGATCTGCTCAATATATTTCCATATCTCTCAGGAAAGGGAGGTGAATGCACGAGCAAAACTAATTGATGGTACAAATTATTCAGAGTAATAGGAATGAAGAAGGATCATAAACACAACAGGGTCTCAAAATATTGAGTACTTTGAAAAAAATGACCCATAAAATTTCTTACCACACATGCAAAGCAATATGTAGGGAGAAAACAAGCCACCAGTACCCACCTCAGCATGCCAGCACTGCTCAGGGCAGGAGTGCTAGAGCCTCCGTGGGCAGTTCGGGGACAGCATCAGCTCCTGCGAGGCAGAGGTCATGGGTGCAAACAGGCTTGGCAATTATTAGGAAGGGAACACTGTAATGTGCCAGTGAGAATGCTGTGCCTCTGTATTTGCCAACTTGCATGCAAATTTGGTCAACTCAGAACTACATGGAGAAAGGTGTGCAATGGGCGCTGCAAAGAGCAATTAAACAAACAGGGATTCTTCAGCTTAGACAACATAGAGCAGAGGGAAACAGTTGAAGTGGAGACAAGTAGAGGAGAGGTTTTCAGTACATTTTTAGACACAAACTAAGAGAATCCAAGTGAAGTTATTAGCAACAACAGTTAGGTAAAGTGGGAAGATGTGCTTTTGCAGACAATGCGTTTCAACTATGGAACTCACTTTCACAAGACACTTCAAATGTGAAAAATATTAGCGGGTTAAAATGATTAAAAGTTGGCTGTTAAAACATTATTTCTCTGTATGTGTGGAAAAAGATCCATCAAGAACTATTGTTCACAATAGTAAAAATAAATCCCTGACATTTTTCGTGAAGTTTTCTAAACTGCAGATAGGCAGAAGAACACACTGTGCCTGCTGCATGGGCCTTTTCTTATGTATTTCCCCCCAGCATCTGCTACTGGCTGTTGTTGGAGGCAGGGTAACAGATTGATTGAGTGATCCTTTTGTTTGAGCCAACATGGCCAACTTAATGAGCTTGATCTTTGGGCCATAAGCAAAGAAATGTCTCAGACCCTCCTGTGATTTCTTCCTTACTTCCTTACTTTACAGCTATGCAGTAAATAAAAAATAATTTAAAAAGCAAACAAACAAACAAACAAACAGATTTACATCAGAGAAGCAGAAAAATCTGACAATATCTGAGAAATACTGGGAGCCTGAGGGTACTCAACATTCAAGTGAGGTACATGAATGACAATTGTCCTTGTTTTGACCTTATTCCTGCCAGGCAGCAGAAGCAAATTGGAAGCTGCTCAGCAGCTCTTATTAATGAAATATTAGATTCCCTTGGTATTCATTTGCTGCTTAGCATTTTTTTCTTTCCTGTACCTGTATTGCGTGAGATCAAGTTCTTTATGGTGAGATTTAGAAAGCAGCTGTTACAATACTTGAAAGAATTCAAGTTTCTGAGGTATAAACTCTGGAAAGAGATTAAGTGGACTTACAGCTTAGTAGGGAAGTAGGCAGAAGTATGTAAGACTTTGAAAGGAAGGACTGGGTTATTAGCAACACAAGGTCCAAGGGAAGATAAGGAAGGGATTATCCCACCAGTAATGCAGGCAGACCATCTAAGAACATGTAAAAAATGATCAACACTGGGGACGGATTCAAGTAAGCCACTGCGAAGCTGCCATGAGAGGAGGGAAGTCAAAGGACATGGCTAATACCTGGCTTTGCCAAGATCAGAATTTTTTCCAGACTTATGAAACCCCACAGATTTTTGATTTACCTGGTTTCTGGCTCTGCAGAGTATTAACACAAATAGCCAGATAGCAAACTACTTCTCACAAAAGGCCAGCTTCAGCGCTGGTTTGCCTTGTTTTCAAAGGAAACACTGCAGGGGAGGGCACCAGCCTTCGTGGTGTGCATGGTGTGTACCTGTGAGGGCACACAGGTCTGGGGCAGAGTTGGGATTTGAGGTAGGGGGACCCACTACTGTAACCTGCACTGTCCCAGCACCCACGCAATGCAACTCCTGCGAAGGCTTTTGCAGCAGCCCCAGTGAAGGAGATTTGAGGGGCTGGAAAAAGTGAGGGATGCTTAAACTGGAAAGGAGAGAGGGTGAGAGGGGGTTTATCCTTTTCCAAAGCAGGTAAAAGAAGTATGATGCATGAAATGTGGCCTGAAACTCTGCCCATGGTTTTGTGCAAGAGGCCAAAACAGATGATCATGACTGGCATTAAAAATCGGTGATTCTGCTTAATGACAGCCATTTGTCTCTCTGGCTCTGCCCCATAACATGAGACTGAAGTGGCTGCTCAAAATTAATAACTAGCAAATATGGAGCTGATGAGCAGCTATATTGCTCTGGAGAGCGGTATGCTGCCAGCCTGCTAAGGGTCAAGTCTGACTTTGTGTGGACACATTAAAAGGAGTGAAATTGCTCTGTTGCTGAGAGGGGAGTCATGAGAAGCCTCAACTAATCTCATGCCTCTGGCTGCATCCTGATCTCTGGGGGGGGAAAGCAATACGTACCTCATTCTATGGCTTCCGAGGTGCTTCTCTCTGAGCAGCTTTATGACTACTGGTTGCAAGATACCTGGTACCATTGATGATCCAAAAGGAGCAAATCTTAAATTCTTTTTCTTTTCTTCTGGTGCTCTACATTTCTGTTTCTAATGGCTAATCCTTTAGGCTGACTCCTTGAAGTAACATATGCTGGGACCGGTGGGATTTAATCCTTTTATCTCTTAAGCTGTATCAGACTATATAAAAATTTTTGTCCAGTGTTTGTACTGTTTGCATCACTATCTAACAGACGGGCTGAACACTCACGTGCCTTTTTAAGGAACCTTGCAGTGGAACACGGAAATCACCCTTCACTCATGCCTGCTCCAATTTACATTAGAGCAGCAGAAGGGTTTGGGGGGAAAAGACCGTGAGACCTGTGCATTATGTCCTTCCCCTGTTTTCTGGGCCACTTGAGAAGGAAGGCAGTGAGATGTACTTCACCTATGATTTTCTCCAGCCATCCTTCCTCCCCACAGCCATCCTTCCTCCCCTAACCTTCTCACCATTGTGAACCTGCATTTTAACTCTTTTTTTTTTTTTTTTTTTTTTTTTTTTTAACTATTGGAATTTTCATCTCCATAAACTTGAAAAAAATTTAGTGTCTGGTATGCGTTTTCCTGTTTCATGCAAGCTATTCAATATATTCTTAAAGCTATTTTCAGTCCATTTTCAACTTGAAAGAATAGTCACAAACCAGAAGAGCTTTCTTATAGACAGTGATTCCCCTCTGAAGGATAACTGGGCAAGAAGTGATAGATGTATAAAGATCTAGGAATGGTAGAATTGTCTTAGTTAATGTGATTTGTGTCCCATCTTACCCAATAACACAGCTCAGCAGCAAATATATCAGTAGGATATGTCATAGCTTTACTGTAGGCAGGTATGTAATAGTCTGTACCTCTTTTCAGGTCCCTTAATAGAAGCTGATTTGAGCTGATGTATGAGATGACAATTCTGTTTGCAACTGGATTTCACAGCCACTGTCTCTCTAGTCCTTTGTTATGTAGACACTCAAACTGTCCCATCACGGTAGAACAACAAGCAGAAAGGAAAAAAAGAGAGAAAAAGAAAAAGGAAAACAAGCTTTCAAGGGAGAATGTGCTTACTATAATAAACCACATACTGCCATCCAAAAAAAGGCCTTTTAATCAAAACCTGAAATGTGTATTCCTGTTTGAAGGTGTTTATTTGTTCAGAATATTGAATCTGGGATAATCCTCTGAGGCATTTGCAGAGGAATGACTGCAGAAGCCAGAGGCTCTAATTTATGGAGAAGTTGTGCCTGTATTAGTTCAGATTATCACATATTTCATTTCTAAAAAGTATGGAGAGGAGAAATTATCCAGCTGGGTGGGGCAAATAAACCTGTTTTTCTAGTAACTCTAGTAAATTTCCAAGGGCTAATGTTCGTCCTTGAGGGGGTGCACAACAGAGGAGTGCAGGACACTGCAGTTGGGGGCAATTTAAGTCTTTGTTCTTTCAAAATAGAGACTTGTGCCTATGCTTTACAAAACTGCCAGTGGAAGGGATAAGCATCCTTTTACAATAGTGACTTATTTAGTGAGAGGCCTGCAGTGATCTGTTTCGTTAAGTCCCTCGCTGGTCACTGCTGCTCATGTTTTGCTTTGGTTGCTGCTGGAGTGAGGCAGCCAGGAGGAAGGTGTGAAGGCTCTGGGTCTGTTTGCCACAAAACATCTTTTAGTTCTCCTTTCATAAGAGTTTTCTGTGCTTAGGGTTGCTTTTCAAAGGCCATAGAAGCTTGTTGCCTTCCTGTGCCCCCTTTCCTTTGAGAAAACCTTCCTGGCTTTCCTCCCAGAGCTCAATGTGACATAGAAACTCAGATGCCATGGGGAGAAACAGTCTCCTGACTTCATACACTGACTTACCATCCAGCCACACTCTCTGCAGATTGGCTGTAGTTTACACCTTTCTCAGCAGTGGCGATAAGTGATGTGATTGCACATTTTTACCTTTTTGGCATAATTATGTTCTCATACTTTATAATGCATGTTTTAGTGTGATGATCTTTATGAGTGAAATAAAATACTGTCTTTGCACTTAAAGCTCTACTGACAGTCTAGTTTTTGTACAAAGCTGGGCAAAGATCAGTTTGCCTGTAAAAAATTCCTCCCAGCCCTCTCTGCCAAAGGAAACGGGATTTTGTAGTACTTGACATAAGCCCCATAAACTTTTTCACAGATTTCAGTATCACAATGATCTTCTCTCCTAGAACATGGTCAAGGAAATGAATGTAAAATCTTTCATTGTCTTTAATATGATTATCAAAGGCCACTGTTATTTACTGAATGCTTAAATAGAACACTCGACCTACAAAGTAAGAAGGGCAAATTTGGCTAATGATAGGCAGCCTTGATTATTGTATGAAAGCTGGCTGGAGATGGTATGCTAGACTTACTTGACAATGCACCACTTTACAGAAGACAATGTCCCTGTGGAACAATAGAACATTGTTAGGCCCAATTACTAGTTAGAATCACAGCAATACTCGTTCTCTAGATTTTTTTATAAAGTGGGTCTGGAGGTAAAATGTTCCATTTTGGCCAGTGGCTACTAACTAAGCTGAGTAGAACTTTAAAAAAATGCCTAATTTTAAACATAGGAGATCATTTCTCTTAAGCAGTGCCTTTGTGTCAGTAGATCCATTAACATACAACTATCAGTATACATATATTTATATAATGCAGGATATTGACTCAAATAACTGTTTAAATGGAGCACAGTATGGCAAGACACAGACACCTTTTCTGGGCAGTCCTTGGAGGGCCAAATTTTGTGCTCAGCAACAGCAGATTGAACCACCATCATAGCAGAGACACAGAAATATCAGCTGGGGCATGGTGTTGTCACTCCCTCTTTTCACAGTACCTCTTTTAGAAAGCAAAGCCCTTGGCCCGATCTGCCAAGACTTCCCCTCATTCGCATACTTAAAACTACGCACAGGAACACAGATGTCAGTGAAAATGATGTCCCAGATTGTGCACCTCAGTATAGTTTAAGTTCAGCCTCGGGGCTGAACAAGGCTATTCTGCTCTTTGCAAAACGGAGTCCTAAAATAATTAAGGAGAAGCTCCCACTGACATTGCCATGTGTCATTACTGCAGAAGCATTTTTTTTCTTATTATGACCTTTTTAACACCTATAAAAGCCTCCCAAACTTGTAGGTTCTATCAAGTTAGACAAGATTAACATATTTGGCTGGTATTTTAGAGAACACCTCCTGCAATTTTAAATACTGTAATTCAGCGTCCAGCTATCCAAAAATACCTTAAATTGGTTTGCACTTCACTACTACCAATCAGCCTGTGAAAAGGCAAACCAATACTTTTGTTAGCTGACATGTTAACAAGGGGCTTCAGATAAACCTTGTCTGGGACAAGGAAATAGGGAGAAGCAGGCAATTCACAATCCTTGCTTTATTTTTCAATTTGACATGCCTTGTCTTTCTACTGCAGCTTGGTGGTACACACAGTGTGAAATAAAGGCCACATGAGGTACCATTTGAATAGCACAGGAATAATGAACTAAAATACTAGGAGTGTCATATTCAAACCACATGGATGCATGCATTAAAAGATGATTCAGTACAAATGAACAGTGCTAGGAATCTTGTCATAAAATAAAGGATCCAAGATCATTTTTTAATTAACTGAAACAGGACTTTCTGTACTGATCCTCAGTGAAACATGCACATTTCCAAGGTTTATTATCCTGGTTCAGATCCAACAAAGCATTTAAGCACTTGCTAGTTTTTGAGCACTTGATTTAATCCCCACCACTACCTCCTTTTCCAGAGTAAACCACAAAACAATGTAAAACTGATGCTGCTCATTTCTGTGAAATTTAAGGCCAGGCCACAGCTGCTCTGCAAAATGTAGAAATTAAAAAATAAAACATTGCAAACAAATGCTGTGCAAGGCAATGCTGAGCATGAATGCCTGCTAACATCAAATTCAAGTGCACTATAAATTAATACAATAACCATGTTTTGTAAAAGCCTGAAATATTGCTCTAACATCAAAGTAATTGATGTGAATTCTAGACAGCCCTATCTTTTACCAGTGTTTTCCAAGCTAGCACAAGGCCATAGAGCTAATAGTATTTCAAAACACAGGAACAAACAAGTAAATCCATGGAGGGTCAGAAATTCCAAACTAATAGTTTTCTTTCCCACAAGGTTTACCAATTTCTGGTAGAGCATTTGGTGGCCAAGTTTAAGTCCAAGAGCATTTTGGGGCAGAGCAAAAGCAGTCCTATGCAATCTGGATCATAAGGGTGACAAGAGATATGACCTCTGTGATTTGAGTCCCTGGGCTGTTCAGTGTCGTATGTGAAAGCAGCTGTTTTGCAGTTTGTTACAGATGCATTTAGTGACTGAGGTGAAAGACACATAAATGGTTCTGCATTTAACTGTGCTAATGAATCATGCTTTAACTCGGGTAGCAAGTTCATCTAAGAATCACAGGAGCAAAGTCAAGAAGACTAAATTTGTCTCCATTGTAATTCTCTGGGCTTTAGGGGAGTGTTACAGCTCTTAATTTTGGCTTGCTTAATCCAATAAAATACATAAAGAAAGACCACCACAGACCAGATAAGATTACCTAAGAAGGACAGTGATGGATTGAAAGAGGGACTTACTTCCTTCCTTACCTCCATGGATTTCAATTTCCATGTGAACACTGGAGCTTTCTTCCACCCCCCTTGATCCTTCTTGCCTGATCCTTCTTCCATCTTCCCCAGTGTCCCCAACATGGGTTTAAACCTGCATTTAAATGACTTCAAGAACTCACAATAAGATGTAAACAAAGTGAGGGAGTTTTTGCATGGGGATAGAATAGAATAGAATAGAAACTAGAAACAGACATCTCTTCCTCCCAAAGTAGTCTTTCATCAGTAAAAACATGCTCCTAAGATTTGTCCTCACTAGAAGTTTGCCTTCATTGACTTTCCTGTATGGGTTTTGCTCCTCAGAGGGCTGATAGCCCACACAGCTCTTGCAGCAGAGAGATGGTGCACTGCAGCAGGGCTTTCTGGACAGCCTAGTCACTGCTCCTTCTTGGGAGGACCCAGGCTGGGGTGCACGAATCCGCAATTCCAGGTTCCTTATATGGAACAAATTTAATCAGTGTGAAACTAAGTAACCCAAGGGGGTTTGGTGGCCTGCCACCCTGCCCTGTGCTAGGATCATATGGGTGCTTAAACCTGGGGCTCAAGCATCCAGGTTAAAGCTGAATGGAAAGCAGAGACAAAAAAGTCTTTACCAACAGGTAACTCAGAAGGGAAGTAGTTTCATTTATGGGAAGACATAACCTGGCTGTAAGACCAGGTTTCCTGATGAAGAAAGTAACTGCAGTGACCACAAGGTTATTAACCTGTGGGGAGACAGGTGGGGTTTCTCCGTCCCTCTCTTGTGCCTGCCCCAACAGCTTTGAATCTGCCTGCTAACATCAGTCAGGCAGTTGTATGTGCCTCTGCACCCACACGCTGAGAGCAGGGAGATGTGAGGGGTTCCCAGATGCAGATGGCAACGGAGGGCATAATATCCCAGTCTGAGAAGGCTTCCTATGGGGGCTTAATTCCACTATTTAGCAGGTTTTAATCAATATCAACTGGAAGTCTTACAAGAACCCACTCAGGGGAGCTGTGCTTCGATGGGACTGTAACAGCTATGTGGAAAAGTGGGGTTTGCTATGAGTTCTAAATACCTCCTGCAAGACCCCGTTATGCACTTATTTATCAATCACAAATATATTAAAAATATTTTTTAGATTTTATATCTGTGTGGATGGGTATGTGTGGTATTTTTGTGCCAAGCCCTGAAACTCAGAAGACATTTCTCCAGCTGCAGACGCTGATCTGCTTTGGGTGTGTTGTGGCCACAGCTGTGGGTGTACCACGTGGGCTCTGAGCACTTGGGGCTGGGGAATCCCTGTGGCTCCAAGAAGTCCCCTGGAAGAGGAGCATGTGATAGCTTTCAAGAGAAGAGCTCTGAGAGTTTGGTCCTTGGTTTTGGAGAGCCACACAAAGCTGGCAGCTTCTCTAGGACATGAAGAACATCTTCAGTCCCAGATAGGCAGACATAAATACCTTTGGACTTTATGCATCTAAATGGTTTTGAGGATGATTCATGTCATGAAACATTCCCTTGGTCCCACTTGTAGGTGCGTTTGTTGATATGCATCCCTGAAATCAGCAGACCTGATATGATTTGCACCAGCAGATTATCCAAAGCTCACTGGCCAACTGCCTAAACACCTTTGCAGTTATACAGAAACGTGTTTAAAGGAGGAGAAAGAGATCTTTTGTACAAGGCACCAATACCATACATGCAGTCCAAATGCACACATTCAACAACTCTCTCTCAATAAAAGTGCTCCCCACTCCACAGCAAAATATCCCTGTGATGTGCATGGATTCCCTTGAACAGCACTCCCACGATATAAGGAGGTACTACCCAAGCCTTGCTTTGCTCACTTGCTTTTTGTTTCCTAGAACAAATTCAGACTGGGAAAACATATGCTGTGTTGGGTGCAGACTGAGTTTGCATTACTTGTTTCTCAGCCTAGGACTTGTTGGAGCCCCTCTCATTTTGTTGGACAAAAGAGGATTGGCTGCAGACCACGCTGCATCCCTGTGTTACTGTGTATGGTGCTACTGTCTCCTTTGGCTACTTATTGGTGAGATCACTCAGTGAGAGAGACCCCCCTCACTTACGGGATATATAGGAAAATATGGAGGGAAGTTGTCCCTATTTAGTCTTTGATCCTAAATGGTGCAAAAGGAGATGATCAGGGCAGAGAAGCAGATCTTTGGTAACGGGTGCTGCCTGACACCTGAATCTGAATTTTGTTCGTCAGGTCCGCCAGTAAAGCAGCAAGGCTCTGGGCACCCACTCCGTTTCAGAAGGGCTAGAGCTGCCCTGCAGTTGCCCTATCAAGAGAACTCTCTTGCACATGCTCCATCCAACACCAAGAGCCCCACATTCACAGCCTTATTTTGAAAAATGTCTGGCTTTCCTGGTCCCTGCATCTCAACATATTGTAATACACAACAGTGATGAGTGAAGGAGCTGACACCTCTTTATAAGAAAGGACCACTATTTTTTGCCCCTCAGGTTGTTTGAACAGAGCATCTGGCAAATGAGATGCTCTGCAACTATTTTGGTTAACTCTGTGTCATTTAGCAGGTAGGTGGTCATGCGTGGTCACGGCCCTGACTACAATGTCTCTGTGTGTCCTTCGTATTAAATCGATTTCCAGGGACACATTGAGCTTTTACCTTGGATGACAAATTGGTGGTCTACCTCCACACTGCACTCATCTCATTAGCCTGCACTCACTGCTCCCTGTGCAAGGCATAGCAGCATTTCTGCAAGGCTCCTATTTTTCCTGTCCCCCCTTCGACATACAGCAGGTTTGACTGTCTCTCTGTACAAACATGCACTGAAAACAATGAAGAGCCCCTCTTGCACTCCTCATCCTTCACATGGCAGCCAGAGAGAGGTCTCTTTTGGGCTCTTGGGCTCACCAGGGCTCATTTCCCTGGTGACAATGGTTGATCCTCATCTGACCTTTCTGATATACAGACAAAGGTAAGTCAAGACAAAGGTGACTGTCGGGTAAGTCCCCTTAGCTAATAACTGCCTTGAAATGCCTCTGCAAACACACCTGGAGAGACAGCATGTGCTGTTCTGCAATGTAATGCAACACTGATTTGTTGCACCTACAAAACGTCCTCATAATTGTGTGAAATTGAGTGTGAACAAGCAGTTGAATCACAGTTCATCAAACATAATTAATCCAAAACAGAGCAGCAGAAATACTCTTTTTATCTTGCATAAGGGTTGATGATATAAATATAAAGCACCTCAGAATCAGAAAAATTACTAAGCAGATGCTTGCTAGTCTGTGAATTCTTTTATAATGCAAAAATAGCTTTTATCTCTCGCTGTCTATTTTTGAGTACTCATCACTGTGCTGCCTGGGTGCTTTGATAAATCGCAATAAATATATTTAGCATATGTTTAGTTCATTAAAAAATCCATCTACTTCATGTAATTTGGAGACAAAAGAGAATTCATGGGAAAATACATTATTTATAAATGTCTGCTATGCAAATGTGGACTTTAGCTAGCACTTTGACCAGAACCCTAAAAAAGGCAGGGGGAAAAAAAAGGACAAAGTAATTAAAAAAAGATGATAGAGCTGAGGTTGCATGATCTGCCCAATGAAGAGTGTGCTATTTTCCTAATGGTGCTACATAGACTCTCCTTTATCCCCACAGAACATAATGCAGCATGGACTCAAAATAAAGTGGGTGAATTTGCTCCAGAAATGGCTTTGTGGAGTGGAGGGAAAAGAGCAAGATCCCTTGTTCTTTGTCCAAAAGAGGCTCATTTGATGTGTAAGTTACAAACAGACACATCGCCAGCACAGCTTTCACCTCAGCCAGCAGGACAGGAAGACAACACGCCAAGTGTGAGATGTTCACATTGAAAATATGGTGGTGTGGGGATTACAGTGCTTGTTGCTAGGTGCCTGGGCATTGCCTGGCCACAACAGCCAGCGAGTGCAGCCTCGATGCCTCCCTCCTGTTGCAGAGTATCAATGGCTAACAGTCTGGTCCAGACCACAGACCAGATTTAGAGATGAGTATCTTTTTTTTTAGAGTAGGGATAATAAACATGTTAAAACTGTTTACTTTTTATAAGCAGAGGGGCTTGTCTTTTTCTTTACACTAAGAAAGGCATACTGAGGATAAGAAAGGTAGACTTTTAAAATATATTCAAGGATTTGAACTCCAAGCAGCAGATACTGAAGGCTGAACATGTGACACAACTCATAACCTTGCCTCCCAACCCAGATTATTTAATTACAATAGGTCCTTTGCAGATTCCAGCAATCTCTTGAATCTCTGACCTTTGCATTTTCTATACATTGTCCATTTTAACTGAATAGTGTACTTTTAAAGGCACAAAAATGCTGGAGCTGAGACATGTCTGTTCTGTCACATATGCTGTTTGAGGGTATTTGTGCTCTTAGTCAAGAGTGAGGTCAGAAAACAAGCATGGGCCTCAAAGACTTCTCAGACTAGCCTGGCAAACACACGTCAGTTTCTGTAGCCCTCAAGGAAGTAGACGTTGTTATCATTAACTTCACATTAGGCCAACTCAAATGACCAGGACCCATTTACAGTGAGGTCAACAGGAAAGCAGCTTTCAACAGGAGGCCAAGCCTGAACGCATGCCCCTGCCTTGAGGGTCATTAGATGTGTGTTTGAAACACTCCAGTAAATGCTGAAGTAACATTTTCTCTTCAGGGCTGCACCCCTTGTTTTGAACCTGTGTCATCAAAAGCAGAATCCAGCCCCAAGATGGTCTGCAAGGGAGGGAATAATGCTGCAATAACACAGTGAAGTTCGCTGCCCTGGCGATGAATGCTTATCTTACGCTGCTCTTCCAGTGAGTAATGTTTAAAATAAATAAAAACTGCAGGGGAGTTGCTGTTAGTGCAATTCTTGGGTTGTATTCTTCTGGCAAGCTTTTAATCATAATGGTGCAGCAGGAGTACAGTGTGTTTGCAAGGCAAGTTTGAGCCAGGGCACAAAAGCACACCAAGTCTGTTAATAAATAATGGACTCTGTGCATGTGGGTTTTGCAGTGTGGCTTAAAAAACCAACCCCTTCAAAATACAATAATATGCAAGTGCTATTGAAGCAAAGCAAAACAAAACAGAGAGGTTTAATTGCTAGTCTCTGGGAATGGCAGACGTTCTCCTCTGGAGACAGTGGGAACCATGCAAGTGTGGTGGCAGCTGCAGCAGTACCTTGGTTGTACAGTGATGTGCCCTAGTGTTTTTCCACTTGTGCTGTCCAACAGGTAGTGGCAATGACACTATAGTTTGCTCATGAGTTATACCTTTAATATCTTTCCTATTGTCCTGGTTTCAGCTGGGACAGAGTTAATTTTCTTCTTAGGAGCTGCTGCAGTGCTGTGTTTTGGATTTGGTGTGAGAATAAGGTTGATCACACACTGATGTTTTTGGTCGTTGCTCGGTAATGTTTGTACTACGTCAAGGACTTTCCAGTTTCTCAGACCCTGCCAGCAAGAGGGCTGGAGGGGCACAAGTAATTGGGAGTTAACACAGCCAGGACAGCTGGCCCAAAATAGCTAAAGGGTTATTCCATACCATAGAACATCATGCTCAGTATATAAACTGGGGGAAGAAGGAAGGGGGGGATGTTTGGAGTGATGGTGTTTGTCTTCCCAAGTAAGCGTTGTGTGATGGAGCTCTGCTTTCCTGGAGATGGCTGAACCCATGCCTGCTGATGGGAAGTGGTGAATTAATTCCTTGTTTTGTTTGGCTTGCATGCACAGCTTTTGCTTTACCTGTTAAACTGTCTTTATCTCAACCTACAAGCTGTCTCACTTTTACCCTTCCGATTCTCTCCCTGACCCCACCAGGAGGGAGTGAGCAAGTGTCTGGGTGGGGCTTAGTTGCCAGGTGGGGTTAAACCATGATGCCTGTATCTGAAGACTATTATATAGTCAGGGGTCCAGGCCCTCAGCAGGACTCAGGCATTCTGGCATTTCATGGATTTGATGGTGTCATACCATACAGAGGTCTAGAGCTCATCATTATCTTGGGTTTATGAGTCAGCAGCAGCAAATGCCTACATTGTAACCTTCCCAATGTAAGGACACAATAGACTAGGAAGAGAAAAGATAACCAGGGCTCCCATAATTTTGCTTTACAAAGCTCACAGCAGTTCTTAACTTCACTGAAGAGGAGCAGTTAATTTCATTGAACTGAAAGGAGATCAGGCCCTTGATCTTAGCGAGCAAGACATATTCCTAAAAAGTACACCCCAGGTCACAACCAGGACAATCTGTGACAATACCAGTGCATATTAGCAGAAAACACTGCTTTGCTCAGCTTGGAAACTGCCTGTTGCCAAGCTGGGCATGTCATCCCAACACTTAATCCACTTTGTAAGTAAATCATTACAAAGAGTTAGAAAAATGAAACACTTACTTGGTCCAAGACCTATGGAAAATGCAGCAACATAAACAAGGAGGCTGGCCAGTGAGAGCCATTTCAGGACAGCAGGAACCTCCCCACTTTTCAGGTGAGACCCTGTTGTGCTTTTGCCTCCTGCCAGGGCAGTCCTGTTCAGTTCTCCTGTCCTGGCAACATCTGGGCTTCTCTGCGCATCAAATGACAATCTTTCTGGTGAAGCCATGCTAGCAAAGAGGTCCTTGAGACTCCCGTTGGTGACACCACTGAGGTTTTCTGGTCTCTGGAGAAAGAAATCCTCTGGAGATTGGCTTCTACAGACATTAGTAAAATTCACATGTATGTTATGGTTCACTAAGCCCATTGTGACCAACGACAGTGCCATAACAGAAGAGCCAATACATAGAAAAGTTTTACTTCCAACTTGATCCACAAAAAACGTGGCTGGGACTGTGCTGACCACTTTAACCACTCCAACTCCAGTAGAAGCCAAACTGGCAGCTTCATTGCTGTGGAACCCAACTGACTTCAAAACAGTCGATGCATAAAACAAAATGTTGGGTTGCCCAGTTGTTTGCACAAAAAAGACTAGAGTGAGTCCTACCAACATTCGGGCCCTCATGTTGTTTTTTGAACGAAACAGGTCCAAGAAACTATATTGATGTTCATCTTTCAGGGAAGACTTGATCACAGTAAGTTCTTTAGTAGCATCTGATGTTTCCCGTAGCCTCTCCAGTACTTTGCTTGCAGCTTCATCGTTATTTTTCATGACAAGAAACCGAGGGCTTGGAGGAAGGAAATACATGGCAATAGCCTGTAAAGCACCTAATGGAATCACAAGGCCAAACATGTACTTCCAGCCATGAGATACACTGGCAAACGCATAATTTGAAATATAGGCAAAGAGAATGCCTATCACAATCATGAGTTCATTCAATGACACGAGGAGACCTCTTCTGTGCTGCGGGGCGATCTCAGCAATATACACGCATGTTGCAATTGATGATAATGAGATGGAAATACCTATGGCAATCCGTCCCACAATAAGTATCCCATATGATTCATAGGGCAGTAAAATCAGACTTCCCAACACAAGTAAAGAAGATGCAATAATAATGGCAAGTCTCCTTCCAAATTGGTCTATCAGGAATCCACCCGTAAGGGATGCAAATAAGGCCCCAAAAAGCAGGGAACTTACAACAATTTCCTGCTCTTTGCAAGAGAGTGCTAATACGCTGCTCATCTGAAGGAGAGCTCCAGAGATAAGGCCCAACTCGTAACCCATCAGAAGTCCACTTACGGCAGCAACAGCAGAAGATAGAAAAGTAAATGTTCCACAGCCTGAAATAAGAGAAAAAACCACAAAAACTAGAAAGTGTGACTTCTGCAACATTCTGATAACTAATAATAACTTTATTTGATATGCCAGTCAAAAAAAATCTTTTTGTAACTTTTAGGCAAAGGAGTTAGGTGTGTACAAACCCAGTGGTGACATAAAAAGCTATTTTTGAAAAGAAAAAAAAATACATTTTTTAATTCATATAAATGCCTTTGAGTTCCTTGTCTTACTGATCAGAAGTCAATAAGGTTTTGATCAGGCTTTAAATAATTAAACCTTCTACTTCAGAATGTCATTGCAAAAGGCAACACTGACAATAACTACCTTTTGGTAAGAAAGCAGGTTTTGCCTTGAGATGTTCTCAGTTTTATTCCTGTATTGAACTGAGGAAGTCACGTCCACCCAGCTAGTGCCAGTAATTTCCTAGCCAAACTGCTTCAACCCTGACTTGAATAAGTAACAAGTTTTCCCTCTCCATTTCCTAATTCCGGTGCTTCACCTGATGGAAAATTACCCACTGAGCATGAGGCTGATCCAGATAGCTGGGATATTCTAGGAACACCAATCTTTGAGGTAAAAATTAATGAACTTTCTGGGCTTTGCCCATGACTAATCTCAGATACTTCAGAATATCAGGATCGAATATTTTGCATAGTTTATGATGGCAACAATGTCAGGAATAAAAAACAGATGGTGAAAACATAAACCAAATGGAGATTATATGCCTCTGAATGTCCACTTTAAAACAAACTCATTTTATCCAACTGTGATTCATTGTTTATTGTTACAAGATAGATTTGACTGATCATATTCTACTAACTGTGAAGCCTTTTGCACCCTAAACTTTGAGGAATATATCAGTTTGTTATTGTTGGTCTTGTTCTTTCTCTCGGCATGATTTTCCTCTCATCATGATGTTGGCTGCCACACAAATAGGAAAAGAGTAAATTGACTTCTGATTTTCCGGTTAGTTGGAGAGATTAGGATGTGTCTGAGGAGAGGTAGCTTTTGCAGCATAAAAGAGTCTGTATTTCAGTTAATTCTCTTGGAAAAAGTACTTTCCAGCTTGGCTGGAAAGTTGTATATGGTCTGATTGAAAATGATACATAGACTTTGTTTATTTTTCACTTATTTTTCTAAGGCATTAAGGTTCTTTGATCACGCTGACTGCCTGGAGTTCCTTGCCAATAACTTTTGAGCACACTGGTAAGGATCAGTCCTTTTTGACAGAGAATATTACATTTATGAAGCAAATTGTGAAAAGAGAGGAGGAGGGAAGCCCTAGCAGAATGTCTGCACTACTAAAATAAACAATGCCAGAACCCAAGCCTGGACCCTGGCACATGGCCATGTATTCCAATAAATTGCTGGTATGGTCCCTGGCATGGTTGTGCCCCAAGCCACCTCTTGCTCTCCTAACAATTCCTGGAGGCAGTTTGGCTCAAGGCGTGAGCCCACCATCCCACCCTGCAACCTACTCCGCAGGAGTCTGGGTTATTCTGGAAGGCAGCAGAGTTTAACTGTGTGAGTATAAGCTCTGATTCCAGGGTCAGGGGAGATGTGTAAGCCCATTAAGTCTATTAAGATAAGTATTGCCTATTAGCTCTCCTACCTGGCTCTGGGTTTGCTCCCTTTGAGCCAAGCAGAAGCCAAGCGGCAGCAGCCCCGAGTTGCTGAGTGCACCCAACACGCCTCAGCCCACTCTGCCTCTGGGCCTGGGTGGCTGGCAAACCAGAGGTAGACAAGAGATGGGCAAAACCCATGGTTTTGCTATGATGAGCCGTAAGGTCATGGAAGAAATGGGAGTACTGCAAGAAGTCTTTCAGAAGGTGGGGGTGGATGGTAGATCTGTTGTGATGAAGGTGGGGACAGCTTGGAGAAAACCTCAGAAGCAAATTTGCAAAATGTTCCAGTGATGAAACAATATTTTTTTAATATTTTTCTTGTCATCCATGTCTGTATTATGTCTAAAGCTTTTTCTTCCTTTACGTCTGCAGGATCCGAGATCATTGCACTTATTTTAAACAGAGGTTAGTGCATGGATTAGGGCAAGGTCCTGCTGTACTTCCTTCACAGGCTAAATAGCACTTCAGTGGAAGTACTACTGCCTCCAGTTAAGCTGCTTTGTGCTACATATGCTCCATCCTCCAACACATGCATGCAGTATACACTCTATCATTGCAAAACCTAATTTCTCCCTCCCCTTTATACTTGTGGCTTGCCTGCTTGGTGTATATTACTAGATCTGGGAGATATACCCCTCCAACGAATCCTGGCTGGAAATCAGGGCTGGTAACAACACGGTGTTGTGCTGAATGAATGATCTTTGGTATCGGAACCACACTGATAATTTGATCACGGTGCTCTGCCCAAACTTCTGCTCAGTGCTGATATCTGTGCTTTCTTGGATACCTCTGTATTTTATCACATTAAGCCATGTAGATTGAATCTAAGATTTTTCTTTACATATTATGAAGGCAAAACAGACCATTGTGGTCATCCAGTCTGACACTCATAAACAGCACAACATAACCCTTCAGACATGTTTAAATGATAATTTATTTGAACTAGGCTATTGAAAATATTCAGCTTTTATTTTAAAATTGCTAGTGATTGAAAGCCAATGACTTTAAGTCACAAGCTGTCCCAATGGTTCATTGCTTTCACTGTAAATTATCATAAATTATTTGCAGACTTAATTTCTGCAACTTCAGCTTCCAGCCACCAGATCCCATTCTCCATTTGCCTGCATTTAGCTGTGTTCACTAAGTACAAAATTGTATCTGTCACTGAGTCATCCCACAGACCTCTCCTTGATAAGCTACACAGCCTGTGAGTGAGGCTTTACAAGTTTACCAGTCCCTTAAGTATTCAGAGCCTGTTCTCTGAACTCTATCCAGATTATCAACTTCTTCAATAAATCCTGAGCCAGACCCAGTGTTCCTGCAGTGGCTGTACGGTGCCAGATAGGAATTTGACATAATTGTCCTGCTCCTGGTGGATATTCCCCCCTCTACTCATCTAAGGATTGTCACAGCCATGTACAGGAGCTCATCTTCTGCTGGTTATCCTCCAGGACAACCAGCTTCTTTTCTGACTGGGTTCTTGCCAAGGCATCGCCTTTACCTTTAAATATGGCCTGCCTTCTTGCATCCTAGCTAGGGATGCAAATCACTTTACGTTGTCTGTATTAAAATGCACAGGATGGGTTCAATTTACCTAACTGTGAGAGGTCTACAGCATCTCTAGATTTATTCTGTAACCACTTGTGAAAAATAGACACTTCTAGATAACTGAAGTAGGTCAGATGCCTATTTCTTTCCATCGCCTATAAAAGGAATCTGTGCGGCTTGCTCAGATGCAGATGTCTAAAGTTAGCAGAGAGGCACCCCAGACAGTACGTTAATTTGCAGTCAGCAGGCCAAGCCATCTGAATTGAATTCAGCCAGTGATATATCTCATTTATTAATCACCTGTCACCTTTATCACCTTCAAATAATCCGTTATTATCTTCCTCCAGGCTGTTGAGAGAAAATGTTAAATAACAAAGGGACAAAACCTGAGTTTAAGGCTCTCCAGCAGAAACACAACAGTGTAGGCAGTGTCTCTTATTGATACCTTGAGGTCTGTGTCCTGCTCCTGCATAGCCTTTAACTCTTTAAATGTGTGACTGTCAGTTTTGTATGGTTCCAGTTTCTGGTTCAAAATGGCAGTGCCAACTCAAATATCTTGATGGAGTCCACCGTCAACACTGTTCTTTACAATCCAGACTCTGCTCTCCTCAGCCTGTGCTCCTCAGATCAGAGCCACCGAGGTGATTATTTATTTTTAATCTGAGAGGTGTACAAGCTGGGTGTGGAGCTTGGACACCTGGGAAGTTGCGAGGGAAGTACTCGAGCCTATATATGTCTTTCTTCTCCTAGTACAGCAGCTTGACCGATGTCTTAATGTTTCTTTTTTTTTTTTTTTTTACTGGGTCAACTGGTGTCCTTGTTCATGTGTCCAGTGACAAACACCCACAGTCATGTAGAAATAGCAGAGGGCTGTAATTAAAGCAGACCCCTGAATGCAAGGCAGGTTCTGATGTGATGCAGAGGGAGACACGTTGCCTTTCTGCATTAGCAGGAGCAAACTCAGCAGTTAACTTGGTGTCTCTAGTTCCGCACAGGCCCTATTCTGCTGAGAAACATCCTTATATCACTATGAGCTTTTGTTTAACTGCTGTAACTAAGACTTGCCTGCTGAGAACTGCCTGCTGAGTTAAACCCTGAAATCTCTGCTCGGTTCTCCTTTGTGGTCTTCCTCCACACAAAATGCCTTCTGACTTCAGCATATGTTTTGCTTTAACATTTCCAGATAAAGCCTGTTGCAGTAGTTGTACTCACGATCCTTTTAAGTGTCACTTTTAATGTTGTTGCTGGCAGTTCTTAGGCATTCCTTTTCAAAAAAAAAAAAAAAAAAAAGCTTCTTTAAAATATATATTCCTTTTATTTTTATGAGATGCCTGAAAAATACATGGCAGTGTGCAGCCCAGGGGAATAAAATATTTTAATGATGACTTCCAGAGAAATTTCTCCTTCTGCCTGCAGCAAACTCCACGGCTAAGGAGTGTGTGGCTGTTATGTGACAAGTGATTGGAAAGTCTATTCTCTAGTTTCCCCACGTAAACAAAATGCTTTCTCACAACTGTTACTCAGGTCAAAAGCAGCACTACTTGGCAAACAAACTTATCTTTAAGAACATTTGCTGGAAATGTTTATGCTTCGTTACTGAAAAGGAGACCAGGCACAGTGGTAGTATAGCACAGTGTACTGCTGCTGAGACTGGATGGGGCCAAGTAGTAAGGGAGTGGCCCTTTACTATTTTCAAGCACATATTTGGGAAAAATGGTTCTTCCAAAGGCAAAATATTTGGTCTGTGCATGTATTTTATGGGCATTACAGAGAAACGATCTGTGCCAGGAAAGATCTGCAAGCAGGCTCAGCTGAGAAAAACACCATGTTTCCCCCACTTCATGTGCAGGAGAGCTACAAGGGAAGGCGCCTGGGAGCCCTTTCCAGCTCATCTTGGCAGCACCACTCTCCACATTAGTTCAGACACTGAGATTTCTGTGATGTAGTTTTTCTTTCCTTTCTCCTATGAGAACATGCATGTGCATACAGGAAACTAGTGGGATGGGTGATTACTTTATGTGACCTGTGCAAATACATGTCTTGATAGGAGGGGACTCGACAGTCTCTTCCAGCATTGACTTGGGTTTAATCTGGGCCGAGAAATGTCTCATTTTGGGAGGGAAGAAAAGTATTTTCCTGGAAGGTCAAATAGATATGTTCTTTAAATCCTTGGGGATTCTTTGTTCTATTTAGACATTTGGCAAGTGGAATCAAGCTCTGGTTCCTATTGGTTAATAAGCACAGCTTAGAAAATCACAATGAATTGAGTGCATTGCATAGGCATGAACCCACAGCATGGAATCTCCTTTTTTCAATTGAACAAGGTATCTATCCATGATAAATTTTAAAACTCCAGCATCTGTATCTGAAAATTTTAAGATATCTTTAACAACATATTTCTTCTCTAAGTGCTGTCTGACATACAAGAAGTTGGCCTTTACAGGGAAACAGCATTTACAATTCCCCAAATTGTCTTTAGAGGAGCATTTTGCTAAACTGTATAGCATGTGGATCACATGGGTTTGTACAATAAATATTTAATGGCATATTTTGGGAATTGCTGCATAATTAAGTCATGGGTTTGCTTCTCATAAAAGGTGATTATTTCATTTTCATGCCATCATGATCTCTGCTGCACTGTCACAGTTACTTTCTTTGTCTCATCCAGTTGTCTGGTATAAAGAGGTATGTGTTACCCTGTTGATCTATTCTAACGCCTAATGTTTCTTTAGATCCAGTAGCTGCTCAATAGGTGCATTTCTCCTATTAGCTAGGATACATCTGATCTAACTGTCCATCTAGAGGTCTGGCATGGGATCCAAAACAGTTACTCAACAAGACCCTACGGGATGAAACAAATGGTGTCTTTGGGCAAAGTTATGTTGCAAGCAGAGCTGGAAAATATTAAATTTACCCAAAAATAGTGTCAGGGCCATGTGGGATCATGACCATTTGACAAATGTGACTCCTCCCACCCAAGTGTGAAAAGCAAAACCAAAACAAGTATTTTTTAAATTGAACTAAAACAGAAGGCAAAAGGAAGCTAATATATTGTGCATTTTCACACATCTGAATGCCTGCAATGGTGGGAAGCATTGCATACTTTGTACAGCATAAGCCTGACAAATGTGTTCTGTGAGTAATATTCAGTTTTCATGAAAAAAAGCCCCTTGGTGCTGATGGAAAGATGGGGAGTGTAGGTCCTGGACAGACCCACCCTGGACATCTCTCCAACTCTCTTAGCGCTCTGCCATGTGTTTTCATTATGTCAGGAGGCAGCCTGCCCTTTCAATACACTAAATGGCATTTGGGTTTTGTTTTGTTATTTGCCAGTAAGAATCAACAAGTTCTTTTAATTCCTAGATAGGTAGTTATAAATTCCTCAGGTTACTGCTTTAATTTCTGAGAGTGAGGCCAAGTGTGTAATATGCAAGTACTCTTCTAACCGTAGCCCTTGTGCTGCAGTAACTTTTGTTGTCTGTTTACAGTAGCTGCTGTGCTTCCCTTTGATAATGCTATCCTGTAACCATCTGCATTGCTCCCCCCATACCCTAAGGTAATGTTAAATATGTCTGTACAACAACTGGCTTTTTGTTCTTGATTAACCTCTGCTTCCAGATATCAGTAAATGTTGCTGCAGTAATCACTATTACACCCCTACAAAGCATTTGCACCTGTGGTAACTGAACATTCGTGGGTTAGTCAGTTCACTGATTTTTAAATGAACAAAACCTGCTTGGGACATAGTAATTTCTGGCTTACAGCCATGCTTTCCTGTTTGGGTACAGCTGTCTTGTGGGTGAGAAATGTCATGATTGTGGGTCGTTTTCCCCTTGATGTTATCATCAATGAAAGAGGCTCAAGATGCAAAATCGTGCTATAACCTAGAAAAACTGGCTGGGTAGGACAGCAAAGGCGAAGAGCTACAAAGTTCAGCTTCAGTACTCAAAAATCTTTTTCAAAAGAAATTATGCAGTTGATTTTTCAGGGAATCAGCACAAAAACCTGGTTTCCTCCTGCAATGCTAGGGGAAAAACGGCAAAGGAGATTCCCTGTTCCCCTACCCTGTACTTTGGCCCTGCGTGAGTAGGTGCAATGCTTGCCTGGCCTCCCTCCACTTCAGTGAAAAAGGCTGAATTGCTCCCAAGCATGCAAGGACCGGAGCACTGTTGTTATCCTAGATGGCAGTGGATTCTCCGATTTTTCAGGTGACTGATCTTCCTAAAGGACAAGGATATACACAACAGACAGCACATGCATGAACAGTAGGACTGAGGCCTTTTGGGAAAAGTATCACATAAACCTTCATTCAAAATTCAAGCTGGCATTTCCCTTCCTTACTCGCATTTTCCCCTCTCACGCTTTTAGGAATCAAGACGGTGTGCCCTGAGAGCCCCTTGGCTTTGCAGGGCTGTTTTCCCCCAGCCCTGAGTATTAGCTACGCGGCCACTGCTGCTGGCTGCAGCTGGCATTCAGCTCCTGCCGCGTTACCTGCTGCAGCTGGGAGCTGGCGGAGGTGGTGGCGGCTGCTGCGGCGGCTGTCCTGGCTGCTCTTCTCATCCTCCCCTGCTCTCATCGTCCGGCTCTGCTGGCCGAGGTCCTCTGTGCTCTGGCCAGGTACCATTGCCACCCCCTTTGCACCTTGGGGCAGGAGCACTTCACAGGGCAGCGGTCCTTCCCTGGCCAGCGAGGAAAGCACAGGTTATTTTCTTCATGGCAACAAGTTGCTGAAGCTGGCTGAAACCAAATGCAGACCACAAAGTGGTTTGTGAACAACTTTGTTGCTATTTCAGAAGGCTTTGCCCTTTGCAGTGACACAGGCTGTTGCTATTCTTGGGAGCCTATTGCAGGCGAGGGGAGGGCCGTCTGTCGGAAGTATTGCTTTTGCTTTTTAACAAATAGTTGGAGACATCAGACGTCCACGCACAGCTCGATGCACATTCCTTACCCATTAGCTTAAAGGGTCTCTCTCTCTTTCCCCCTTTAACTTTCCTCTTTAACTCCTCTCTCTGGTGTTCACAAGCACAGGTTTTTAACTGAGAAGGCACACAGAAGGGGAGGATTTGAAGTGTTTGCTGTGTCAGCTGAAGTTAGGGCACTGACACACACACGGCATTGCTTCATTCTTGTAAATTGTGAGCAAGTTGTGGTGAGAAACAGCAGAGAGGAAAAAAAGCCATGGCAGCCCATCACAGTCTGTGACACTAGTGTCAGGAATTTTCACGGCATAGATGAACATATTTTACCAGCAAATTAAAGGCAAGCCACCCTCTCTCCATGACAATTATTTGTGGGAAAACTGAGACTGTCTGAGCTATATTGAGTCAAAAGCTTAACTTTGAGAGTTGCTAGGAGTCACTGCATCCCTACTAGCTTTCGTGGAAGCAGTGGCTATAGGCTGGACTGCAGTGGTGGGGAAAGCTACCATGGGTGAAGGCAACCTGCCTACTGGGGCTGCCTGCCACATCCTGGTCCTGGTCCTGGTCCTAGTGCAGGAGCCTCTGAGCACTCTCAGCAGACCCACGGGCCTCAGTGAGGCAAGTTGTCCAAGCTATCCCCAGTGGGAATTGCTGTTGTATAATCTGGCAATGTTGCAGGCTTCTTGTTTGTGCTCTTTTTCATTACTTGCTGTTTTATCTTGGTTGTTTTTGTTTTAATACACTAATGCCTGCAGATAGTATGGGAGCGAAGGCAGAGGTGGAAAGTTGGTAGCTTCTGCAGTATTCCCAGGAAGAATTCCTAAACATTTTTCCTTAAGTAGACTGGGCATGATACACCCTTTACTGGTGTTTGCTTAAGAAGAAACATTTGACAAACGACAGTGTAACTGACCTGGCTGACGGCTGCCTTCACTGTCAGCTTCAGATGCTGGAGCACCAGGGATGCCGTGGGGGCACAAGTTCCAGTGGGGAGTTTGGTTTTGGCAGTGCCTTTGGCGTGGAGTTAAACGAGTCAGGCTAGCTCTACTCGCATGTGTAACATACTTTCTATGTGAAATGTCCACCTGTCAGGCGGTACAGGATGCTCTAAAGGCTGTTAACAAATTCTTGTGGCATCCAGACGGGTGTTGTTTCCTCATCGGGTATGTGCAAAAAATGATGTCAACTTATAAAGAAATTATTCAGATGTTTTGTGAAAAAATGAGTGGCTGCTTAGGCTGGGGAAGGAAAAGAAATTTTTTCAAAGATTAAACTCAGCTGCTGCAAGATTCCTCTGATACAATGTAGTGTGTAACTGACCTCCTCTAACAGCCCACACCTCAGATAACCCACAGCTCTGCCCAAGTGCCTGCTCTCTGGAAATGCAGCTAACTCCATAGCTACACGCTTGTTCCCACTTCCCAAATGCCCTTCTATGTAATGGTCCTGGAGAAGTCAGTGAACTACTGAGACGCCCACAGCAGCTTGCTGGGGAGCAAAGCCAAAGCCGTGCTCCCAGACACGTGGCCCTGGGGGATGCTCCGGGGTTCACTCCTCCTGCCAAGAGCTGCTGCCTGGGAGATGCTGACCCCGAGGCAGTGACCCACTGCCTGCTAAGGAGCTGAGAGAAAAAGAGAGTTCAGTTCAGGCTTTAGCTGAATGTCAGGTTCATCTTCACAGAGAGTGGATGAGAGGTCCTCCAGGCACTCGGTGAGGTCTGGCAGAAGGAGGGTATGTTTGTAAGGGGGAATGCCTGGTAAGAAGTGAGGCATCCTGAACAGCCTGCACTGACGATGGACTTCCCCCATCCCATGCTCTCTTTGCACTGAGGCTATTCAGTTATTCTCAACTGTTAGGTTTGTACATGTG
The DNA here is from genome assembly GCF_017639655.2 of Falco naumanni. Taxonomy (NCBI): domain Eukaryota; kingdom Metazoa; phylum Chordata; class Aves; order Falconiformes; family Falconidae; genus Falco; species Falco naumanni. Next base: position 53,936,379 of record NC_054059.1, on the reverse strand, counting down.
GAGTTGCATAAGGTTCCATGTGGAAAATCTGTCTCATCCTTAGGTAATCAGATATGCAAGAATTGAAAACTTGATTTTACTATTAGCTTTTGCCACCCAGCTGACAGGAGGCCGCTTTGCTGAAATAGGGACCACTGTGTAAAATTATTGAGACAAGCTTGAAGTGCAGCATTGGTGGGACTGGAAGTATCTGTCACTCCTCCTTGCATTTGTGAAAAACGTTTACAGCTTTTATTTGTCCCCTCATTCCCCCAGTTCCACCCAAAACTGATTTTGTAAATCTTTTCAAAGACAGCCTGGGTAGGCGCCTCCGCTCTTGTCATACTTGCAGAGTGTCCTTCTTCAGCTGTGACCTGATTCGGACTCATCAGCTACAGGGTATAATTTTGATGGAAGTAAGTGATGCAATGCAACTGCAGCCCTTTCTGTTCAAAAAAACCCTAAACTAAATGTAGTCCTCCAACTAAATATACTGATTATGTATACTATATATATATATGTATACAATAAATATATGATTATGTATAGCTGCTGGCATCTATATGCTTTGGGAGAACTTAAAAGCTTGTCAGGAATGGCACCTTCCCTTGAACAAGCAGTATGCTATGCCCAGGAGTGAGTAATAAAAAGAAAAGGCTGCTTTTCATCAAGTTCCCAAATCCTGTGATTTTAAGTGATGAATTTTAAGTGAATGCAACAGTGTATTTAATTCCTTTTCTTTTAATAGGAAAAAAAGATATTTCAGACAAAGAGTAGGATTTCTTTTAACTGTGTTTAAACCTGGCATTCAGTGCTACCTATGTTCCCTTCAGAAGCCAGAGCCTAGACTGATTTTTAAATGTTTACCTACTTGTTTACTTAGAAATCCAGCAGACTAACCTTATAAAAATAAAGGCCAAATAACTCATTTTTCTCCCTAGTTCTGCCTTTATTTCACAGTATCTCTGCCAGCTGAAACAGAACAGTGGTTTAACTTTGCCCCCTGTGGTAACCTCAGGAGGTACCTGGCTTTCATGGATAGTAAAGCAACCAGTACACAGCATAAACCATAATGGCCAGACAAAAGATGAAGGAAGACATCGTCATTCGGGAACTTGTGTTTGGGCTGCCCAGAGGTCAGTGCAGTCTTGTCGTGCTGTGCTGCAGGTGCTGCAGAGGTACCAGGGGGCTTCCTGGGCTTTGACCTGCTCCCTGAGTTACATCCTATGCCAAACACACCGTATCAGGGCAATAAGGTCTTAGGGAAAAACATTCCCACTAAGTGGAAATGTGCCATATTTTATCCTGAGATCTGCTGCTTGGCCTGGCATTGGTTTGAGGGGTGTTTTGCAGCGTCATCAGTGGCCAGGTGATAGTGAAAAGCCACAGCTCAGCAGGTGCAAGAATCTGTTTCCACAATTGTGGCTGAAAAACTGAGGCATTGGTGTTATTGGTGTTAACTGGCATTAACTGGCATCCCAGAACAGGAAGGAACTGGAAAAAAGCTGGTTCCAGCCAGTGAAAGCAAACAGAGAGAGGGAAAGCAAACAGCCTGTGCTGTTTCTGCTGCCAAGGCAATCGTAAAGGGATCTTGTGAAACGCAGCAACTGTGAAAACCTTTACCTGTGGCTGGTGGCCACAGGGTCCTGGTCCCACAGCCCTGTACCCTCTCTGTTTTCCAGCAGAAATAAACAGGCAGGTAAACAAGCAAAACTCCAGTACAACAGACATGAGCAGAATAAGGAGAAAGAAAAGGGAGTGTACTTCACTGCTTTTCAGTCCTCTGTTCTTTTCCTCTTGCTGCCCTGCCGATGTATGCTGTTGAAAGAGCCTCTTGGCTCATGCTGGGCCTGAGAGAGAGAAGCATCAACGAGAGCAGGGGCACAGGGGCTGCTGGAGTTTGCAAGGTGGGAAAGGCTTGCACCCGCTCTGCCCCTCTCACTGCTGCCTGGGAAGGGAGTCAGTCCTGCTGAGCCCCGGGCTGCAGGGGGAGGCGGGGGGTGGGTGGGGGGGTGGGGGTGGGAAATGGTCCAGAAGGCAAAAAGTCCCAAATGCCGCGATAGGCAAATAGCTTCATGACGTTCCAAAGGGTATGAGCCCAAGCTCCACAACTGTGCCATGTGAGGCTGGGCAGGTCATGCACTTCAGGAGAAAGAACAGTGGAAAAGATAAAAAAGCCAAAAGCAGGAGAGGGTCAGGAGACAAGGCAGGGCTATGAGTGTAACACCGTCGTGGGATTCTCCTGTCAGTTTTGTCCACATGCAGTTGGCAAGAAATAATATTTTCTGATATTTTCTCAATTTCTTGCTTTCAAAATTGACCAAAGAGTTTATAATTAAAGGCATGATTAGGCTAGAAAAAGAAGGTAAGATATTCAATGAAGTTGCTGAATAATCTGCCTGGAAAACGTGAGGCTGAGGTGGGCATTCCTTCTAAAATCTCTTTGTTTCCAGTGATCTAATAACCCACATTTGAGCCTGTGGAGAGACAGGAAAGTTGGCATTAAGCCAACAGGAATTAATTAAGAGCTGAAGGGCTTTCTCAATAAGTTTTCTTAGGCCATTTTTATCAGAGTTGGAGTAAAGAAGGTCTTATCTCCCTGTAGATTTTATGACTCTCAAAAGAAGATAGTGGAAATCTTGCAATTAATTTTTTAAAATATGGAAATAAAGCTTTTCAGCAAAACTATGGAGAGGATTTTCTTGATGTGTCAGCTGAAGTTATGTTTCTGGCATCTATGATCCCCAAGATTTGCTCTCAGAACTAGTAGTTCACCATTTGCAGAAGAGGCTCATAAAATAGCCAGCCTGGGACGTGAGGGAGGCTGGGAGGACAAGAGAAGGAAAGAGACATGGAGAGAAAAGAAAAAAATGGAGCAGGTGGTGGTTTAACCTTGGCTGGACACCAGGTGCCCACTACGGCCACTCTGTCACTCCCCTCCTCAGCTGGACAAGGGAGAGAAAATATAATGAAAAGCTTGTGGGCCAAGATAAGGGCAGGGAGATCACTCAGCAGTTACCGTCATGGGCAAAACACGCTCAACTTGGGGAAATTAATTTAATTTATTACTATTCAAATCAGGGTGGGATGATGAGAAATAAAACCCAAATACTAAAAAACACCTTTCCTCTCACTCCTCCTTTCTTCCTGGGCTTAACTTTACTCTTGATTTCTCTCCCTCCTCCCCCCAAGATGTGCAGGGGGACGGGGAATGGGGATTGTGGTCAGTTCATCATACGTTGCCTGTGTTGCTCCTTCCTCCTCAGGGGGAGGACTCACTCCTCACCTTCTTCACCTGCTCCAGCATGGAGTCCCTCTCACAGGAGACAGTGCTCCATGAACTTCTCCAAGGTGAGTCCTTCCCACAGGCTGCAGTTCTTCACACACTGCTCCAGTGTGGGTCCCTTCCACAGGGTCATAGGTCCTGCCAGCAAACCTGATCCAGTGTGGGCTTCCCACGGGTCACAGCCTCCTTTGGGCATCCCCCTGCTCAGGTGTGGGCTCCTCCACAGGCTGCAGGTGGCTATCTGTTCCACCATCAACCTCCATGGGCCGAGGGGGACAGCCTGCCTCACCATGGCCTTCACCACAGGCTGCAGGGGCATCTCTGCTCCAGTGCCTGGAGCTCCTCCTGTGCCTCCTTCACTGACCTGGGTGTCTGCAGAGCTGTTCTTCTCACACAGTTTCACTCCTCTCTTCCGCTGCAATTTGTGCCCAAGTATATTTTTTTTTCCTTCTTAAATACATTATCCCAGAGTTGCTACCACCATCACTGATGGCCTTGGCCTTGACCAGCTGTGGGCCTGTCTTAGAGCTGGCTGGCATCAGCTTCATCGGACATAGGAGAAGCTTCTAGCAGCTTCTCATGGAAGCCACCCCTGTAGCCCTCCCCACTACCAAAACCTTGACATGCAAACCCTCTGCAGAGCAAAAACCCCAAGAAAAATGTACCATTTATTCCAGAAAAAAGTACCAATCTAAAAAAGCACAAGTAGCCTTTCCCATTAGTGTTGATGCATTGACACCCACACTCAAGGGGGGAAACGTGCCAAAATTCCAGTCACAGAGCAATGAAAACTAGATGAAAAAGACAGAACTATCTCAAGGAAGTGAAATGATCCATCCTTGAGGAACTATGAATATAGAGAAGATAATTGTTATTATTGTTGTGCAGCAAATGAATTGTAATTTAACAGTCAGCTTTGCAAAGATGCTTTTTATAAATGCAAGATAAATTTCATAAGCGCAATATTTAGGCTATGCCATTTGTGTAATTTTGCAAATGAATAAACTCTAAATACATCAATAAATGGATAATACTAAGTGAATAAATAATACGGTCTGATGTCCTATAGCAATGTCTTGACAGAACTGAGAACACAAGTTTCCTCATTTTGAGTCCTGTGGTTTCTTACTAAGTCATTCTCTTTCTGTTTTGTTCTTAGTTTTTGAGAGGCACTGATTTATACCAATGTATTTCATCTGACTTTAAAAAACTCTTTTCTTAGAAAAGTTCTTGACCCCTTCTGACAGAACAAATAATAGACACAGTCCAGAGCTCATTGCACTTCGCAACTCCCTCCAGGGTCTGAAAAACACCTGCTGACTCACTGCACAACCATTTATTCCTGCTGCTCTTCTGTTAGCATCTTCTTTAAAAGTACTCTAGGGTCAGCAACATTAATGTTTTGGCAAAAACTTAAAATCAAACTGAAGGTAAGAATTGGAGGGTGGAAAGTACAATACAAAAAGAATTGAGCTGTGAAAACAAAATAAAAACTCAATTTTACTTCAGGTATCTACTTTCGTGTCAGTGTAGCCTTTCCATCAAAGAAAAGGAAAGGTCTTCTACTCTTTGGGTAACCTGAAGGGCCACTTGTAATAGTTACTCAATAATCTGTCTGTGGTTTGCCATCACACACCGTTCTTTCCTGTTTGTTTCAGATATTTCATGTGTACCTTTTTAAAATAAACCATAGAAACAGCAGCCCCATACATTTTAAAATTGTCCGTCTGAAATAAAATCGGGAGCCAGTGATAAATGAGAGCCACAAAGTTTAGTAAAAATGCCTGTACAAATTTTACTCAGTTCATTATCTTGTGGGAAATAGCAAACTAGTTTCAAAAACTGAAGGTTTTTATGGGATTGATTTCTTTCTTACCTGCCTTTGATATAACTTTCTGGATCAGTGGAGAAAACCCAGTATGAACCAGTAAGAGGGTATCAAAACTACATTTCAAATGTCTTTATTAACACCCAGTACACTGCTTTGTGTGATTGGAGTAATTTCAACCAGCTACTTCACTGGCACAGGCTGAACTCGAGAAAGCATCTCAGGAGGATGGAGGGAGGGAACTGTTAGCGCATGGCCCTGATTTCTCACTTTGCTTCCACCATAAGTGTGCTGTCACCTATATGGTGCAGCGCCTGCCAGTGCACAGTGCCAGGGCAAGGGCTGGGCCTGGAGCAGCCAGTTAGTAATGTCACCCGCTGCCTGAGATCAGACAGTTTTTAGGAATTTCCAAACAAGGTGCCAAAAATGGAAGCCCTTTAGAGCACTGCGCAGTGGAAAAGGTTTTGCTCTTTTGTCGTGTGATGAATTGTTAAAAATGTGTAGGCTGAAATTCCTTTTGCCTGTTCCAATTAAGAAAATGGATGTACATTGCTAATAAAAATGTGAGCTGCTGAAGTGGTTTGGGTTTTTTTTTGTTGTTGCTGGGAAACATTTTCTCCCACAAGGAATATGTCAGTCACACAGGAAATGCAGTCATTCTCATGGTTTTAATTATTTCCACTGAGAAAGTGTTTTGTTTTCTCCTGAAAATTGTGTTGTTGCAAAAATAAACAACTAAATGTCATTAATGCTGTGCTTCAAATTCTTGCTGTTTTTTGACCACAGCTGGCAGCCTGAAAGCAGTTTTACATGCATTCATTAATACCAAATGTCTGGGTAAAGCTTTCCAAAGTCCATCAAAATTTTCAGATCACTGCAGGCAAGCAGCAAATGAAACCAGCCTCCAATGTGCAGGTCATTTTGTGTTCACCCAGTAGGTGTGAAAAGATAAGCAGTGTACAATTCTGCAATGCAAATGAAAACTTTAAGACATCCATTCTCAGAATTGTTACCTGGGTTCACTAACAGTCAGCAAAGACAGTCTTCAATGGACGACGTATGTCCAGAGGTGTCCAGGGGAAATTTGGTTTGACACCATCATTCCCCTTCACAGCAGGAGACACTGAAAGCTCAGCGGGTGGAGTGACAGGTCTGGTATCACTCAGGACAACACAGGAGAGGCTGTTTGGAAGAAACAAAAGATTTCTGCCCCAGAATCCTTCCCTGCCTCTGTACTTACCAAAATCCCATCTTTTGAAATACAAGCAGGGGAAATACTACACTGGCAGTGCATTGACAGGGAGGTGGCAGCAAGGTTTCCTTCCCCCACCACACCAGCCCTGCAGGGCAGGTGGGCACTTTGCTGGCAGAGAGGGGCCGGAGAGGAAACTGTTCATTTGCTTTCCACTTAAAAAACCAAAAGACATTTTCTCCCAGTCGCTATGAGGAGGGAGTGAAGGCCATTTGGCCACCAGCTTTCCAGCCCCTTGCACCATCCGATACATCTCCTGAAGGAGATCCACAGGCTGTGCCTGTGTGGGCAGTAGCCACTTTGCTATCAAACACAGACTGGTTGGGTGTGCACATGTGGAACATTCAGGACCTCCTTGTGGAGGAAACCCTCAGTGAGGTCACGGCCTCAGAGGCAATCCCTGACGAACACCCTCCAAAAACACTTGGTGCTGGTTGCAGCCCCCTGCAGTTCAGGGGCTGGCATTTGCTCTTCAGTTGTTTGCGGTTTTATTTGCTTTTTTAAAAGCCCAAGGTACATATCACCTCTGGCAGAGCTGATTTAGTGATCTCCAGGGTAGAAGCAAACCCTCTCCTGTAATTTTCTGTTTAGTGTACCAGCACGATTTTTACAAAGGACTTCCCCGAGCTGCTGAGGACTGCAGCCTGGGGGCTGGCACCGCCTCCCTCCCCTCTGCTGGCACAGGCAGACACAGCCTTGCGAGAAGGCAGCTGCCCCCCATCACCAAGATCCCTGTCATCCCAGCACAGCTGCTTGGCTGACTTCTGTGAAACAAGAGACCTTAGCATCAGGACTTGGACTTCTCCAAAGATTACAGAAGTCCTGGTGCACACATTTGGCTTCTCCATGGTGTAGACTGCCAGCCTATGAGCAACCCCATTCAGCACACACTCTCCTCTCCCCATTCTCATTCAGATTCAGACTCCATGCTGCTCAGTTTGGCTTAGACCTCTCCATTTCAGACTAATCACTGAAGGATTAGTTGTTTAAGTTCACACTGATGAAAGAGGCATCGGCAGAGGCCAAGGGGCTGTCAGCGGTACAGCACATGCTATGTGGGAGACACACCGTGCCCTGAAAAGCAACCGCACTGCCTCTGAGCAGAAATGCCCCCGAGGAAGGGGGTGTCTGAGATTGGGTTCACAGCAAGCAAGGTGCACACAGTGCTTTAGCCTTCCAATACAGCTTCTACCTTCAGCAAGTCTTGTCAAAGCAGCGTGGACAAAGCACAGTTTTGTAGTTAGCTGTTGTAAAGTTTAGCTCTTGGTAAGGACTTTTCTACTGTGGACATAGTGCACAAGAAAGTTTTGTGTGTGTGTAGAGTCACAGGTAGGAGTTACTGACTCAGCTGAAGGTTATTTTCATACCACAAAAAGTAATCAGAAACTCCAGAGTAGCACTAGGGCAGCTGCTTAGTTGCAGCTACTTTTATGAGAGCAAGGGAACTTGCTAGTTTCTTCCTGGCTCCTTTGTGAAAGTAAAAGACCCATTTTCCTTCTCCAGGATCATCACAGAAAGGTCACACCAATCTCACCAACTTTCGGGGAAGCTGGTGAGGAGTTCTGGCACTGCCTTCAACTTCTACCCCTCCAGACAGGGAACATTTCCCTTATGCTCCACCTTCTCCACATCTTACCCTCTCCTAGGCAGTGATCAATACACACTCCACCACCTAAAGAAAAGCCACTTCTTCCCCATCTGTGTTCTCTTGAATTGCACCTTGACTTTTTGCAATGGGTCTGCCCTCTCCTGAAGGACAGCTCTGAAATTTCAGTTGTACTCAGTGAACATCTTCAAAAGCCCCATCGCATACCCACTCATACTTTCTTACTTCCAGTTCTCTGACCATGACTTCTCCTCTCCCTGAGCCCACCCAAGGGGGCAGAGCAGCTTCAGCAGTGAGGAGGGAAACACAGACCTTCTGCTCCCTTCTGAAGAAAGTTGCAGTCTGCTGCAAGACATCTGACTTTGAAACTGCTCTCCCTGTAGTTTTGAGGGTTTTGTGACTAACAACATATTTAAACATATATATCCATATTTATCATTGTAGGGTTTGACTCCCTTGCCAATTCTAAAAGCAAATACACTTGAGCCAGCTCTCAAACTCTTGGACACATGCCACTGAAATCAGAGGCAACAGGTTAAAGTGCCTAATTCCTGGAGTCTTATGGTTATCATGTCTACACATCCCACCCTCTCAGTTGTAAAAACTTAAAAGCCTGGGTTAGTTGAGCTTCATTCATAGAAATTCAAGAATGACAATATGAATATAAATAACTCAGCATCTTTTATTTTTAAAAAAACATGTTTTCTAAGCCAGTCTTTTGATTTTGATTTTCTGAAAGGCATATGAAGTGTTTAACATTTCATCTTCAGCTTGAATGTACATGACGTTAAAATTGCAGAGGAGGAGCAATTTTATGGGTAGAGGAAATTTAATCCTTCAGGATTGTGACTGCAGGATGGCTAGAACAGTCCAGCCCTTGCACCATTGACATGGATGGGGCAGCAGTGGGCACATACCCTAGGGACCGTGCTCGCATGTGCATCACCTTTGCAACACCCCCCTGAAAGTTGGGGTTTCAGTTTGCCAGTGAGAAGGGAGGGCCTGAGCACAGCCTGAAACCACTTCATTCACCTGAAATCCTCCCTCCAAGTGACACCCATGCCAGTAGCAAGCTAGAGCAGTGAGGGCTGGGGGGGGACAGCTGCAATGGTGTTCCACTGAGCTGATATCCTGCTTATGTCTGTTTGGAGGTGTTGAGGCCTCAGGGCAAGAGCAGAGTCACCTTCATCAAAGTTTCAGCCTCTTCTTTGTTAGATTCTGCATCCTCCCAGGTAATAGGTGGCATGGAACAAATGGAATTTGGAGGGAGCTTCTTGGAGTAAAAGCGAAGCAGCTACACTGCACTGCGTTGTTCTGCACAGTCATTGCAGGGGGCCAGGCTTACACCCAGGGTATGGGTTCTTCAGCCTGCTGGAGCTGCACAGGCTGCCATTGCAACAGTACAGCAGTGATTTACTCTCAGATTTGGCATGGCTGCTTTCAGAGACTTCCTGCATCATTCCATCCCTCCAGCTTAGTTTCCAAGTGACTGGTGGATCAAACTGAGGTTTCATTGCTGTAGGTTGCTGTGAGTTCAGAAAGCAGAGACCTCTGGGCAGCCCACCAGGCCAGGAGCCACCTGGTTCCCTGTAACCGTGGTTCCTGCCTGGGCTGCACCACCCTGGGAAATAAGAAGGTGAGGACCAACTCACAGCTGTCTCAGGAACAGCTTGTGTTGTGCCTCTCCCCACTCTGGCCCCCTTAACTGAGCAGGGAAAGGAAACAAACAGCTTCCCCTGTTTAAGCTGAGCATCCTGATGTCTCTCATACATGTGTTCTTCATGTTTGAGTACTGTATGGGTTTATTTCATGCACAAGGGCACCTGGAAACACTATTACAAAGGACAGTTAGGTGGAAGTTGGGAAATCCCAGAAACAGACAGTATTCATACCTCTGTAACTCAGCTCTTTTGTGTACATGCACAATACATTGTTTAATATCTTTATTGTATAGTTGCTTTTGCATGCGCTCACCTTGTTCAGTACATAGAGCAGATAATGTTTAGTTAATAATCGTTAGGAGGTCTGTGTTACATCAGAGCTTGACTGCAAAACCACAGACATTGCTGCCGCCCTTTTAACCTACAGTGCTAGTCAGTATTTTGATTTTGTTTGGTTTTCTCCAGTCTAAGGTACTAACCTTGGAAGTTGAGATAATTGTCATGGAGACATGGTGAACAGTTTCTCTATAAAATGCTAGATGGTACTGTAATATATAAGATTTTCATAAGCCTGAATTAATCTACCCTCACAACATGCCAATAAGATGAGTTGGATAGCATTATCTCTGCATTACGGTTGAGGAACTGAGATGTATCATTTTAAGTCCAAAAGCTTCCCTGGAATTTGGATGCCCAATCTGAGAAACCTAGGATCTGTCCTTGTCATTTAGTATTAAACAAGTGTTAATACATATAAAGGCAGTTACCATTGACGTTCACACTTGAGAGTCTTGAACACAGCTGAAAATAAAGTGTCAGGATGTCAGATCATGCAAAGAGGAAAAAATAAGTCTGACAGCATCCTCTGTAGGCCATCTAGCCCATCTTCCTGTCCTAAGAAAAGGTCAGCTATCTCAGTCTTCCCTGGGTGTCCCTATTGCTAAATTGTTCCTGTAAAACCTGTTCTTAAAAATCCCTAAAACCAGAGATTTCACTGTCTTCTGAAACAGCTGTGTTCCATCTGCCTAAATTATGTTCATTGTTAGACTGGTGTTTAGACTAAGCCACCTGTATAACCACTAGTCCATCTTTCACTGTTTTGTCCACAGGGGACATGAAGAACTTTATATTCTTCTCTTCTTTGAAGATGTTGGATACCTGCTTCTGGCCCCTGGAGTCCTCATTGGCTTACACCTCTCTTTGGGGAACACTACCCAAAATGGGGCATGAAACACCAGCAGAGGTCTCAGGGGTGCTGAGTAAAGCAGAAAAATTTCTTCATACCTCTTATGTGCTACTTTTTCTGCTTATATGTCCGAGATGTGATCGTCAAATTTCTTCACAACAGTGTCAATGTTATTGCACATAAATAACTTGGGGCACACTATAACCCCAGTTCCTTTTCTGCAGAACTGTTAGTCAGCTTGCTAGGTTTCATTTCATAATTTTGTAATAAATTACTCTTACTTAAATGTAGACTTACTGAATGAATCATTTCCCACATTTTTTCAGTTCACTACACAAATTTGTTAGTCTTCTGCCCTCCAAAGTGCCTGCAGCTCCCCTCCCAGCTGGTGTTGTTTGTGGTCTCCCACACGAATTTAATATACACATCTGCTAATGACATGAGTGATGGAGCAGAAAGCACAAAAAAGAAGCAGACCCAGGATGGACCACTGTGGAAGCAACAGCAGATTTTCTTCCAACTTGACAATTATTAGTTAATAATTCTTAATTAATAAAAGTAGAGCTCCTACTATAATTATTTTCCACGCATTTAATAAACAAGGCATCTACAAATGAATGAATACTGAGGAAAGTCTGGTGTAAGTGACTTCCCCTGCAGCAGGTACCAACTCTGTGTCACAGGCCGGGTTGGAGCTTGACTTTAATCTGCCTCCATGATGGGGCACATTTTTTGCCCCTGTTCAGTTCAGAGCTGCCTGGGGTGTCTGGATGGCGGCAGCTCTCTCCTCCTAAGGAGAGAAAAAGGCAAGGTGTAGCCTTTTGGGTACCAGGAGCTGGGAAGGAAGGACGTGCTCACTGATGGTAGCACTTTTAAAGACTTCAGCTTTTAAGATCTAACATACCTATACATGTTCTAACTCCTGATTCAGCCAAACCTGGAGAGGTTTTTGCAGGAAGAGGAAAGCATACATTCTTGGCACAAAGGTTACCTTTGCTAAGTTTCAAGTGATTGGTATGAAGCAGAATGGGGGACTAATTACAACAGTAATGTTTTTGTAAGTAGATACATTTTTGAGCACTAGCAAAAAAACATTTTTCTCCTAGCATTGTTTGTGGAAAGAACACTGTTTGCACTGAGCTTTGCTGTAAGCAGATTTTAAATGCAGTGGACCTGCTGATCACAAAAGCTGTGACTGCAGTGAGGTTTTCAATGCCAGGGCAAAGGGGGTGTCAGTGACTGGCCAAGCTGGGTGCTGTACCAGGCTGCCTTTCTGTCCAGGAAACAGGGAAGGGACCTGTGCAGACAACCAGAGAGCCCAGGACAGGATGCTCAGCTAGAAGGAAAGATGGCAGGAATTAGTCAGTGCTCAAAGTGCCTCAAAAATCACGGCACAGTCGTACAGTTACAATCAAGAAGCATTTTTTATAGCCATGGGCAACTATGAGATTAACTCATACATTTACAAATGGAGGGAAGATGGCAATCCTTAACTCTTCTGTTAAGTATATTAACTGGGTTGGTATGTATTTTGTTGTCAAGGAGCCCTGCCTGTCACCAGCTACATGCAGCATGGGTGCTCACGACAGCTATTGATGTTCACCTCAGGACAGCTCTTCTTTTACTTTTTTTACCCCTTAATTTCAATGAAAGCTGTTGAAGTTAGTAAGATGAAAACCACGCCGAAACCATGTACCTAGCACAAAGCAGTGGGCAACTTCATAAATACCTAGTGCCACTTACTGGGTGCCCATTGAGGGTCTGTCTTTGAGAGACCAACTGTCCTCGTGTTCTCCACCCTCTGGTGACATGGAAAAACAACAGCAGACCCGGGCTGGGATTGAGAAGAGGGTGGAGGGCTCTTCCCCTTCGCTCAGACCCCAGGGTTAAATGTGCTACACTGATGTCACATACCTCCTTAACGTTAACAATGATATCACAATCTTCACGTTAACATAAATCCATTGGAGCTATGAGCTCACAGAAGTAGGTTTTGTATTGTTGATTTAGGTTTCTTGAGCACAGACAAGCTAAATAAGTTCCTGTTTTATAGGGTTCAGATTAATACAGTTTTTTTGGGGAAAAAATCCGCTACTTTTAATTTTTTGGAGCTGCCTTAAAAGAATAAAAGATGTCTATTTTCATTCCACTAGAGGTCACCAGCACGATATATTTACAGAGAAGACTGCAGGAAAGGGCAGGATAATTTCAGTTCAAGAAGATCACTTGGAATTTAACTATGTGATTAATTTAACCAGCTAATCTGGACTAATGGTTTATACCAAACTACTTTGGAAAAATTTCTCACACAGGTTTCTGCTTTTGGAGTTAAGCATTTTTTCTGGAAAAAAAAAAATCAGTTTTGTACGAGAGTGTTCCCACTATAATGGATAGCTTAGAAAAGTTTTGTCATACCAAAATAAGTACACTGAGCAGTTATTTTTTAAGTGGTTAGGCCATAATTTAAAAATGGAATATTCACTAATAAAGGAGAAAATTAAAATAAGGATTTGAAATTAGATTCTGTGTCCCTTCTTTCCTGTGGCCAGCTCAGTAAATGAGGACCAGAGAGGATACCTGGTGGCATGATGCACTAACCCAGACTTGGGACTAGCCCCATGGTTACTCTGTACCGCTTGGCAGTACTCTGGCAGATACTCCTGCTTGCTGAGTTTCTGTTGCCTCCTTGCTGCAGCCTTACAGTGCTCTAGTCTGTGCTCACAGCGACAGCTTAACTCATTAGGGACACGCTCAGTCAGGCACCCCTTTTGCTGCAGTGCTGTGTCCTTGGTTACCCTGCCTCTTCCGTGGGGCTTGGAGGCTGTGCTCAGCAAGTGGTTGTCACATCTCGATTGTGAGTGGTATTACAGCCGGCTAATATCAAAGTTGTTGTGATACGCTATGCAACATAGAGATAATCAGAGCCAGAGGTGGAAGCAGCAGTTGATAAATCGACCCCATGTCTCTCACATATCTAGTGACAGGAGTATCCCAAAGGGAGCACTGAAACTGCCTTTCCGCTGCAGCAGTTTGAGGCTTCTCACAGCTCCCCCCTTGTTTCCCCACGACAAAGTTGCAGCCCACTTTTCTTCCCGCAGAGCTGCACCATGCGGTTATATCTCTCCATGCTGTTGCAGCAATGTCAGGTTGAAGCCTTACTTAGCCCGTTATCCCAAGGTCTTAGCAAGGACTTGCCTTGACACCTCATCCTATAAAAGGGTCAGGTCATACAGCAGAGCCACAGGCTACGTATATTGGTTCAATTGCTGGAAGGTTGTATTTTTCCATGAAAAATGCAATTGCAGCCCTCAGTGTGCTTTTCCAGAGGGGAGTAGGGCCATCACACATCCTGCTGCTCCAGGAGATAAGGGCACACAATAGCCCAGAGCCATGGTGCACAGCCCCTAGCACACTGCCAGCAACTTCACCTTTGCTGACAGACCTGGTCAGGGGCCAGGCAACAGGAAACTGAAAGAGCCTCTTCCCAGAAAATCATGCATTGCTCATGAATCACCTGATATCAATGGCAAATGCAGCTGCCAAACATTGTGCAGCTCCGTGACTGATGGCTTACACAAACCATTTACTGAGTTCATATGCACCTTTGCAGATAATTTCCTCTTCATGGTCTGCCCCGAACTCTTTGCAAAGCCTTACCCCAGTTATCTCCTTGTTCTCCTGTCCACTTTTGGGTCTACCCACCTTCCTAACCTTCACCCCCTCTATGGGCATTACCCTAGCTGTGCTCCACCAAAGGAGGTCAGGAGACAAGGGGCCATCCACTTACATGAAACTTAGATCCACTGCAGCCTCTGTCAGCCATGGAGAAGTTCATCTTCCACCTGTGAGAGAGCAGGAGGTGTCAGGCAGTGGGCAATTCATGACAGCACACCACATGTGTTGGCTGTGTTGTCACTGGGCAACCTGAATGTTTGCTAAAATGCAACTAATGTCACTCCTTGCAATGCCCAGATGTGAGGGGAGCATGGCAGAGAGACAGAGAAGGTGGCTGCAAAACTTCCAAAAGTTTCTGGCAGCAAGTAGTGGTTTAGAGGTGTCACAGACAGCAAAAGCCCCACCTGCTTAGTTGGGCCACTCACATTTGGGATGGCTGGAGCAGGAGCTGAAGCAGACTCTTAACAGTGCTCCACTATGCACCACAATTTTGGAATAAATAGCTAAGCCACTGTATGTGTGAACAGTTTTATTCCTCTCAGCACTTGACAAGCCTTTAATCCATGGCAGATAGTGCCTCGTAATGAAATCTGTAGTTTAGGAAGAGCACGATGCTTCTCCAGTTCTCCTCTCGGTTCTTGCCAGCATCACTTTTGCCCTTTCTTGTTCAGGCTCAAAAACCAATGTGCATAACTTGAGTAAGACTCTGGAATGGAATAAAATTGCCCTTTCACTAAATCATGGATGTTCACCCCCATGGTAATTGCTTTTGCTCTTTTCTAGGTCACTGTCTTACAAATCAAATCACAAGTGACATGGAGAAGGCAAACAAAGACTGATCATTCATCACCCTGTTAATACAATAATTCTAGGTCCTCAAGGAGAAGAGAGATCTGGGAGAAGAGATAGTCCATGGCCATAGTCAAGCACCACTGCTGTCCTCCCACAGCAGGAACTGACAGGGCAGACATCACCTCACACTTTTCTCTTGCTTATCAGGAAAGGTGGGAAGTCTGTTGCCATCAGAAGGTGTGATGACAGGACAGGGAAATGCATTTGGTTGAAACTTATTCTGGTGAACCTGAATACAAGTGATAGTAAAGAACGTCACACATGGTTTCTGCACAGGCTCACTGCTGAAGTGATCACCGTATGTCCCCTGTGGGTCTGCTGAGCCTAGACTGAAAGCCTGGCTGTCACATCTTGCTTGCTGTTGCTGTCAGTTAACTAGGATAAGCATCGATCAAGCTAACAATGTTTCTGCAGCAGAACTGAGTGCAGATTGTCAAACCCAGCTAAGAAGCACAATATATATTTGATCAGTCAAGCTCCCTGCTAGTAGCACCCCGCATAGGGCTGGGGATGTTCACATCAGCTCTTTCAATAGAGCAGCCTAGAAGTACCTTAATGCCTGTGCATTTGTGCAGGTACACTGTGGTTTCAGGTTGTACGTGATCCCAGGGGCAGATTCAAGGTTTGGCTATGGTTTAGGAAACAGGTTTTCTTACTTCTGAGATGCAATACCATGCATGCCACCTCCTAAACTGGTAAGCATGGCAAACTGGTACTTTTGTCATGTTGTTTTGGATTAATCCAAATGGGAAGAATTTCTTGTCTCACTTACCTGGAGGGTAGAAAACCTATCCTATTGCACTCTCGATCCTGTTGAGGTAAAAAGGCTGAAGATAATTAGATAATCATCTAATTTCAAGATGCACCTGCTCTCAGTGTTTGGTTTTGTGTGTCTACAAACTCTCTTTTGTTATATTTGGAGTGTAAACTAACTTGTCATTCAAGTCATTAAGAAGACATCATTAACTTTTCATAGTCATTAGTTTATTTTCATAGAATCATAGAATCATAGAATGTTTTGGGTTGGAAAGAACCTTAAAGATCATCTAGTTCCAATCCCCTGCCATGGGCAGGGACACCTTCCACTAGAGCAGATTAGGGATGGGGCATCCACAGCTTCTCTGGGCAACCCCTTCCAGTGCCTCACCACCCTCACAGTGAATAATTTCTTCCTAATATCTAATCTAAATCTACCCTTTTTCAGTTTAAAACCATTCCCCCTTGTTCCATCACTGCATGCCCGTGTAAAAGGTCCCTCCCCAGCTTTCCTGTAGCCCCCCTTTAGGCACTGGCAGGCTGCTATAAGGTCCCCCCAGAGCCTTCTCTTCTCCAGGTTGAAGAACCCCAACTCTCTCAGCCTGTCTTCATAGGGGAGGTGCTCCAGCCCTCTGATCATCTTTGTGGCCTTCCTCTGGACTCATTCCAGCAAGTTCATGTCATTCTTATGCTGGGGGCCCCAGAGCTGAACGCAGTATGCCACATAGGGTCTCACCAGAGTGGAGTAGAAGGGGAGAATCACCTGCCTCGATCTGCTGGTCACATTTCTTTTAATGCAGCCGTGGATACAATTGGCTTTCTGGGCTGCAAATGTCCATTACCAAGTCACGCTGAGCTGTGAATGGCTTCCCTTCCCTCCAGTGTGCTGACCGCACCACACAGCTTGGTGTTGTCGGCAAACTTGCTAAGGGTGCATTCAATCCCACTCTCCATGTTGCCAACAAAGATATTAAACAGCACCAGTCCCAATACTGATCCCCAGGGAACACCACTTGTCACTGGTCTCTACTTGAACATTGAGCTGTTGACTGCAACTATTTGAGTGTGACCATCCAGCCAATTCCTTATCCACCAAGCGGTCCATCCATCAAATCCATGATTTCCCATTTTGGGAAAATCAGTACAGAATATTTAAAACAAATGGAATTAAAATGCTTTTCTGATGAAGAATTTATAGCATGAAAGATCTATAATCCTAGCTCTGGAGTATGTTGGCAAGCTGACACTATATTCAAACGAGGGAAGGGGAGTAGGTTTTGCATTTGATGTAATCAGCTAGCTTCTTAATTGACTCTTCATTTTAGTAACGGCACTTTTCCAGCTGCCTTTTCAGAGTGCAGATTTATTTATAAATAAATAAATAAAAAGGGAACATTTATAGAGAACTAAGCTTCCTGGAAATACCACATTTGAACTCACAAGCTTCTTAACATCCTTTTTATATCCTGATGGTGTAATCCATGTATTTTCATCCTTAGCCAGCAAGTAATTTGGCATTAGCACCTCACCTTATTTAGGGCTGTTGCAAAAGACTCCTGCTTTATGGCGAGTGTTAAGAGGAGAATCTAAACCTGTAAAGACAGACGGTCTAAATTTAGTAAGAGTAATGGAAAGCATTGTGCTTAGGGCTAAAAAAGAAAAGGGATAGCATCGTGGGAACAGATTACTGTCAGGCTATTCGGTTCTTTAGCAGGACTTGCCTATTTAGCAGTAATAACCATGATGACCAAATTTTGCTCTAACTATGAAAACCCATATGACTCTTTGGCTTTACTTATGCTGGCATAAATAACAGCACATTTTTTCCCCATTTTTTAAAAATTATTATTTTAAATTTTACCCTTTTTGAAAACTGGTCTGTTTAAAAAGGAATGAAACAAAGTTTGCTCTCTTTCAAATAGGAATAAATTCCTCCTTGGATTTAAAGCCTCCAGGACTAATGTGGAACCTACATACTCTGCAATGAGTATCTTGTGAGTCTACAAATTAAAAATCTCAGGTAGGATAAAAGCTGTCCTGAAAAGAAAAAGTGGACGATAGATGCAGGAAAAGCTGAGATGTACAAGCCCTTACTTTTTAGATATGATAGTGCATTGTTAGAGATGCCTACAATTTCAAAAATTTGGGATCAGTCTGTGGGGGATTGCTAGCCCATGATCAGGGCAGAAACTGAAGCAAAAGACTTGCAAATAAAGCTGTCAAAAGTGCACTTCAATGCCTTATATAGGAAACTAAGGTACCATCTATGGTGGCAAAAGAGAAGATGTGAGATTTCCTGGTCACAGAGAAAATACCCGTGTCTGAATCTGACAGGGACACAGAGACAGGGATGTGACAAAAGGCAGACAAATAGAGAGGGTTGTGGGCAACTGGGGCAATGGGTTTTCAGCTGTCATCTGTGTGAAACCAAATTGCAATTACAATTTGCTACTCAGTGATGGATAAATAGAGAGATATAATGCATCCTATTTTTAATACGTGGTTACTTAGATAGCTGCTGGATTTTAAACTGTAAGCAACATGTATTTTATCTCCACGTGTTTTTGGTTTGGGTCCTGAGTGTGCCTGTATGACTAATGCAGTATGCTAAGCGTCATCCATCAGCGAGGAGCACTGTGCCAAGAGTGCAAGAGCACTGAAGACTGAGTTCTTTAATTCTTGTCCAGGGAAGGGTATTGATCTCTGTTTTTTAAATGGCTTCTTCAAAAAGGCAATTCTGGGACCCATGCAGTGTTTAAATTTTTTTTTACTTGAAGAGGACTTACAGGATGACATAATAACATAAAGGTGCGTTTGCTGCAACAGATGGAAGACCTTAGCTGAAATGGAAGCACTGAATAGAGACCAGATACTTGGCTACACATGGGAAAAATATCCACTGTTTGGTTCATGTGCACCCATAAAATGCCAGAGGATAGATGCAATTAACCTGTTTGCAATTCCTTATACTTTGTAGATATTCACAAAGTGTATCATTTAGAACCATCATATAAAACTATCACCAAAAGCAAAAAGTTAAAGATACATTGCCAAAAATGATTTTAACTATAAAAACCTGCTGGTAATTTTAAAGTGGTTCTGGGACTAATTTTTTTTAATTGCACAGCAGAAGTTCAGACTAATTTCAGTAGAGTCAAACTTGCTGTGCCAGAATTAAACTGAGAGGTGAGAATCAAGCTCACTATTTTTCCTTACTTCACAATCAGTGATCTTTCAAAAACAGTTTTAGAAAATCATATTTATTGAATTTATCAAGTTCAAATGGGTGAACTGCATTCAGACAATATGAGCATTCCTGTATTTCTGGGGTGACTGGAGACCCGACTGCATAATGGGAAGAAGAAAAACACAGCTGTGTGAACATACTTAAGACTATCTGGATTCAGTTTATGCTTGTCTGGAAGATGGCAGTGCTCCTCTCAGAGCCTTCATGCGAACACTATAGCTGAAACATACCCGACTGCATAATGGGAAGAAGAAAAACACAGCTGTGTGAACATACTTAAGACTATCTGGATTCAGTTTATGCTTGTCTGGAAGATGGCAGTGCTCCTCTCAGAGCCTTCATGCGAACACTATAGCTGAAACATAAGACCCTTTTAAAAAGGTTACACAGTTCATGAACATTGCAAGTCCATGCCGGAACATTGTTGTTGTGGTCCATAGCCCTGGGCCCTGACACATGGGGTTATTAGACAGGCAAAACAAGAAGGAGGGTCCGGTTGCCCACAGCTAACAACCCACCTGCAGCCTCAAGTCCCCACCTATACCTTCTGGTTGCAATCACATGACTCAAAGAGATCAATTTTCCATAGCCCGGCTGAATGACTGTCAGAGGCTGTGACACATGTCTAAGAGTTCTGAGCCAAGTTAAAGACTCACTTTTACCAGCCAGGTGGGGTTCTGCTCCCCCTCACAGCTTCCCATCTCCACCTCTGTGCTGGGCCCTTACACTCTGCCAGCCCCTGGGCAGGACAGAAAGGAGGGAATTATGGGACCCTCCTGTTTTGGTTAAATCAACTGCTATTTTGGCTCACTGGTCTGTGAAAATACATCAGCACTGTTGGCCTAACCCAGCTGTGGAGTAAAACAGGTCTTATGGAGCTTAATCCTGTAGGTTTTACTTTGCAGCCTCCAGCAGGGACAGAAGGCACCACAGCTGATGGGCAACGGCTCATGAAGGCAAGGGAACTCGCAAGCTCTGTAACCAGTCTTTCTTACCAGGCTGCTCCAATCAAGGTGACATGGAATATTGTATGTTTGGCTTGCTTATTGTGACAGAAGTTGCATGGTTGGAGTGGAATGAAGGACAACACGCAGCGGTAGAGCAGGTACTCACTGGTGTTAACTTATATTCATGTAAACAGTCCCACTGAAGCCAAAGGGAGACCTGGAGTGAATACGTTGTGCATGTTGTGTGTTGGAAGGTTCTATAATCTGGTTCAGAGTTGACTAACCACAGCATTTTAGCATGAGCATCTGGAGAACTATTTTTGACCCAGATGGTAACAGGCCCTCATCAAATGTTTGGTTTGATTCATGCTAGCTGAATGACTCCACTAACGATGCTCTCATGTTTGAAAAATGGTTTACAGGTTGATATGACAGTATAACTCTGTAGATTTTGGCACCGTTTGACACAAGAAGTACTCTTCTGGAAATGATTTTCTAATGGAGTGTCCCAGTATCTTATCTATTGCAGATCTTTGCCACTTTTTGCATGATGGCAACATGCCAGGAGATGCAATGTCATGTTAATAATTGTTACTATGTCATGTATGTTTCAGGGCAGATAGCCAAAGTGATAGGTGCTTTAGAAACAATTAAACTTTTTTTTTTTTTTTTTTTGCTTTTCATATTTCTTGTTCTCCAGAACTTTTAATTTTATAGGCTGCTTGTTCTTCTCTCCTTGATCTGGGTTGCTGAAACAGTTCTTTTTAGTGACCCCAAAATAAGGCATAGTATATCACTAGTCATCTGTAAACTGTAATTTAGAAATACATGCTTTGGAGGTATGTTAATCATCAAATCTGCTAAGCCTTCCTGGCTTGCAGTGATGTTTTAAACAAATACAGATTTTCTTTGCTAAATGTTTTTAATTGCTTGCAGGGGTTATCAACATCTGCAAAGGTAAAATACTTCAACTCCCTAGCAAACCGCATGATTTCCAGTTAGTTCTACATCTTTTGATACCAATCCCATGTGCCTATGATGTGATCTGCTAAATACACGTGTTGAGCAAAATATGCACATGTTGAATGATCACCTCCAGGGTGGGGTGTGTGAAACTGTTTTAACTGACTGCATTTATCAGTCATTGAAAACTCCCTTTACAGGCAATGGAAAGAAACCATCCTGTCCAGAGGGCCCACCATCTCTGTTTAAGACAAGTGAGATCAATGGCTCTTCCTGGATACCTGTTTCTCTCTGTAAACTGTAGTCACCGTAAAGGAAGACTAGGTGGCTGGCTCAGATCTGACCCATGCTGATAAAGCGATATGGTTTAATTAACTTAGTCATAGACTGTTAACTGAAGTGTGTCTCAACATATCTCAGTGAGATGATATTCTATATTCAAGGTTGAATAAAATAGTACTCGGATAATCTTTTATTAAGCAGGAACAGTTCTTACAAGGTTTAGTCCAAGTCTGAAAATTAATCATTCAAAACACAACAGTAAATTATAACCTTATAACCAACCTGATGGCTGAAATGGCATTTACCCACACCATTGACCTGTTTCTTGAGTTTAAGGATGGCATCTAGTCCAGGCTATGAGTGTGATCCCAGCTCTGAAAACAAGTGATCCTGGAGCGCAGAAAAACTTCAGACCCAAACCTGGAAGCATAAGTCATATTCGAGACCCTCTTTACCATTAGTCAATAAAGTGTGTTCCAAAGCTTGTCATATGGTCATCACTTAAAAGAAGTGTGGGGGTTATTTTGTCCCTTCAGAAAAGCTAGGTTCCTTTATACCCACATATCATCTCTATTTCTTATTTCAGTGTAGCTCACAGCACAGTCAGTCATTAACTGCAGTTATATGGTATATATTAACTTCCGTTCAAATCCATACAAACGCTGTTTTCAGCATATATAACTGAATTGATACAGCACAGTTCTCAGCAGGAAAGTTACACATTGTACCTGGGGAGACAGTAGCTGCACAGCTGTCTTCAGAGTAGGGTGTGCATTTACCTGAACTAGCAAGTTGATTTCCCTAGGAAAAGCAAAAATCGTAACTGACTGAGTGACAATACATTTTTGAAGCCATATAGGACTCTGTACTAGACATCTACTCCACTCTCCGATATGCTATAATGGAGATCACTTCTTTACAAAAGTAAAGATAGATTTCTATAGATTTCAAAAGTGAAGATACAGATTTTCCATACTAGTTCAGAATTTCTCAATAACAAACCACTAGAGAACAGTCGTAGCGCAGAGGGAAGGATGTTTAGGAGTACTAATAAAGAAGGATAAAGTCTAAGCAGGCTTAGGTCTGATCCTATAAAACACTTGTTTATGTGCTTTCATAATTTATATGATCAATATATGTATTTATATATATAAATATATATTTTAAAATATATATTACATTCATAAAAGATGGCCTGAACTGTGGCTTGTCTGCTCTTCATCAACGTGCCAGAGACCATTTGCAGAGTGCCAAGTCCCTCACCCCCGGCCGCGCGGCAGGGAGCGGTGGCTCATGAACAGACCCTTACTGCACAGACGGGCCCAGGCTGCCGCTTTCCTGGGCAGTTACATCCTCCCGAATAAATAAGCAGCTGCTGAGGGAGCCCCGGGACGCGGTGCAACTGCCGTGGCCTGGTGCGGCCTGCCCGGGCCTGCTGCGGGGCGGCGGCGGAGGCAGCCCACGTTGTAGCAGCCAAAGATCCACGCACCAAAAACGCGATCTGGAGGAAACTCTGGTGTTAGCTGGGTGCATCACAGAGGCAGGTGGACCCGGAGGGGGATGTGACAGAGGAGACCGCATCCGGCAGAAGGGAGGGTTTGTCAGGGCTGAGGGAGGCGAAAGCAAGCTCAGCTTCAGGAAAGCAGCCCCCCTTGTCACCCAGGGGCGACGCCTCTGTGGAAGAGCCACGGGAGCTGTGAGATCGTTCCTGCCCCTCACTTAGCAGCAGCTTAAACCGCTTGCTAACGCAGGCGCGGGAGGACAGCCCTGCCCAGCCGCGCGGGGTCCCGCGCCCGCCGTTTCCGAGCTGTCGGGCCGCCCGGGGCTCCCCCCGCAGGCCGCGGCGGGGCGCGGCACCGGCCACGGGGTGTCGCCCTCGCTCCAGACGCAGAGCGGTCTCCCGGGCCGGCGGCGCGGCCGGCCTGGAGGGGAGGGCGGCCCGGCCTGGGGATCCAGGGATCTGGTGGAATCACCGTCCCTGCAAGTGTTTGAAAAGCGCGTAGATGCGGCGCTTAGGGACAGGGTGTAGTGGTGGACTGGGCGGTCCTGGGTTGATTGGTGGCCTTGGTGATCTTGAAGGTCTTTCCCAACCGAAACGACGCCACCACAGCCGAACGCGGGCGCTGCTGGTGGGGCGGCTCCAGGGCGGCCGGGGCCGGGGCCGGCGGGCCCGCACTGCCGGCCGTGCCCCCAGCGCCGCGCCGGGTCGGTGGCACCGGCACAGCGAGCGGAGAGGCCGGCTCCCCCGCCACCCCCGGCCCGGGGCGGAGGCCCTGCGGCAGCGCGGCCCAGGCCGCCCGGCTCGGCGCTCCGTGCTCCACCGCCCTGTGCCACGCACGGGGGGCTCCGCTCCGCCAGCTCCCCGCACCCCTCTTTTCTTCTACTCCAACAGATGGAGCAGGAGGCAACTCCTGAGTGAACAGGAGAGCCCTGCTCTCTCCAGGGCTTGCAAACATCCCAAGCTGGGGAACACTTAGCACAGCTGCGGGTGACCAAGCAGAAAGGTGCAGTGGTTACACAGCCTTGCTGTAGTGCCCGTCCCTGTACGGAACAGCCACAAACTGCAGAATTTCAGTCTCCCAAAGAAGAGAACTGTCATTTAGTCTTACCTGACACTAAAGCAATCTGCTGGCCTTTTGCCTCTGATTCCAAATGTAAATGTAGTACATACCTGTATTAACTGTTTAAAAGTTTTCTTTTTCAAATAGCAAACTTTGTTTTTTTAAACCCTCAGGTTTTGGCAAGTAGTTTTGGAAGCGTTTTTGCAGAAACTTTCCATAGACAGTTCCAGCCAGCATGGAAAATTTTGTCCCGATCTTTGTTTCTCGGTCTTGATAGCAGAAACTATAAATGTGGGGAGTGTCAGAAACCATCTTTGCTATAATCAATCTTACTAGCTCTACTGGCATAACCATAGCCACATGGTGTTGCATGAACATCTGTAGAGCTGGTACTGCAGTTAAATAGGGAAGTAATGTTGTAGAATATTTCATTTCACTTCTTAGAAGAGTACAGATGGGCCAGAATTCATCTTGCCTACCTTTAGGTACCCCAGATAAGATGCCCAACTAGGACCAGCCCCCCAAAGCTCTTTTCTGAGCAGTGTCCTTCATTTTTTTCAGCTATCCATAGCAATTTTTCACTGCAGGTGCAAGGCTGTACTAGAACCTTGGTTTTCTTCATTAATGCCTCCAGGCTCTTTATGAGAAGTGTGCAGAAGATGGGAATACACTGCTTTTTTAAAAGCTTTTGGGGGAGAAACAGGCATCTCCTGCTTAACTTGACCAGACTGCCTGCCAGAAGTAACCGCCTGTTGAGTATAGAGGGAGCACGAGTAACATACTGTCACTGAGAAGGTTCACTTATCTTTGTAAGGCTCATGAGACAGTACATGGCTTGTGGTACACAGAGATAAGTAATACAACAAAAACAACCACATGAAATGTCTGAATTTATGTGTTTAAATATTTCTGTATCACCAATACACTCCTTCCAAGAGGTGTATGAAAAGCCCAGGCACACTCACCATACAAAATACAATATAATTAGTGTTTTAAGGTTCATATGGTTGACCATTCTGCTAAGTAAAGGAACCCAAGATGGTGGAAGTGTCGCAGAAAATTTGGGTGATTGCTTCCATTTTACAAGTAGGTGAAATTAAACCACAGATTCAGCTCGTAGTCAAAATAACACACAGCATCTATGTCAGCTGGGATTTCAGGAGTCCTAGCCCTTTGCTTCTCACTCCAGAGACTTTTCTTTAAAGGGAATATAGACCTTTCTGTATAACAAACAAAACAACAAATAAACTCAAAAGCCAGCTGACTGCCATAGACTCCCTCCCTTCAGGCATGACTGTAATACATCAGATTTAGGGACATTAAAAACATGGAAAAAAATTTCACCTTTTCTACACTAAAAAATTGAGGTGGCATGTGCTGAATATTCATTGTTCACAGTTGCAGACTTCCGCACAAAGCAGCAGCCATATAATGGGCCTACGCAGGGCAGAACAGTTAAAATTACAACCAGACGTTGTTTTTTAAAAGTAACCCATTAAAAAATGCTCTGCATCTTGGAAAAGATGAAAGACACCCAAGGTACACCTCTGAGTCACCGAAGTTCCATACTTCTTCATATTAATGACTCCAGTGTTTTTTTACTTGAAAACAAGAGATACTATTTAACGATGTATTACCCTAGGGCTGCAGTTCTCTGCTTGCATATCTGCACATAGCACCTTGCTAATGCCTGGGAAATGTGAGACAAAGATAATGCATAAAGCAGAACTTTGTTGCTTAGCAAGTGCAGTTTCATTTTCTATAGGAGCAAATTAGCACTATATATTTAAACATCTCTAGCCTACAAGTCATCAAAAGGTGTTGTGGGCACTTTATAGGACTGGAAGACTTTGGAAGGCCTGTCAGGACACTATTCAAAGAGTTACTGAATGCATGAATTTGGGATTGTTGGGAGTTTGAAGGGGAGGTGGCTGCACCTCTTTCACATACTAACATGATCTGAAAGAAGTGTTTTATTGGTTGCTATAAATTAGCATTTTCAGCTCCGAGTGCGGTCTCCCAGACATAAGTTTATAGCTGAAGCCATACAGGTTTTTTTGTTCCTACATCTAACGGATAATAAAAGATGGAAAGTTACTGCATGCTTTTATTTTGGAAATATAATGAACAGAAATATCACCCCTATGAGAGCTTTGCTTACACTGCTGTTATCACAGTGGCCTGAGCAACAGTTGACTGTCCAGGTTTTTCTCAGCAACTGCTCATTCTGATTCTCTGAATTGCTACCACCACCAACTGCAGTAACCAGTGGGTAATGGGAGCTGTAAATAAGGTGCAGACACCCAGTCCCTCATAGAAGGAAGCCACCCATCCCTATGCAAAAGAAATTGAATGGGAACACCCGAGAAGTGGTTATCTTAACACTTAATTCTTTGTTGAAAGTCCCTCTTGTAGGCCACCCAGCAGTACTCAGTAATAAAACCCTGTATTTGACACCTCAGTTTTAGATGAATAGCCAGTTGTACATCACCCGGGTAAGCATATTATCAGTTGTTGAAGTCTACCCTCCCCGATACAGATTTAAACACACTGGTAAACTCTGGGTGCATTACACTCCCCACATCCTAGCAGCAATGTTCGATGCTCCAGGATGGACTCCCAGGTAGGGAGTTTCCATCAGCCTTACAAAAACCTGCTGTTAGCATACGCCCGCAGCATAGTGCTAAGTCTTTGTTACACAACTCACCTAAGGACTTTAATTCTTTATTGTGTAGTTATGCTTTGTCCACACCAGAGAGCAGCATCTTCACTTTCCTAGAGAAAGTAATTTTGAGGAAGTGTGAACATTTGTATCTCCTAAGAGCACCCACATTGATACACACCCACTTGAACACCCACAGTTGGAAGACCAAGTATTTTGCCAAGGTGTATCCATGACAGGACTTGTATGGGCGCAGTCTGATGCAATAAAAATCACACCCCCAAGCAAAATTACAGGGGCAGCTTAGCTGATGACAGCTCAGCCTTGCTCTTAATTTTTATTTAAAAAGCTCGCTAAATTTTTTCAGAGAAAACCTTTGTTTTAAAATAAAAAATGACAAAGTTTATGGAAGTATTTTTCAGGATTTTACTGCAAACCAATGGGTTTGGTCACAAAAAATATGATACATATAACCATGTTAATTATATTACATTACAATGATGGTATACATTACAAGTAAGTCTGTAAGTTTAAATATACATCTAGAGTTACAACTGATGTACAGATCTTTTTTACAATACATACAATCAGGAATGAAAAAAACCCAAACCCCCAAACCATAAATAATGCCCATTTTACAGATGACACCTTTTAAACTAAAAAAGACCGGAAAAAAAAAAAAAAAAAGAAAAAAGAAAAAGAAAACAACAGCTTTGACTGACTGCAGCTGGGGCATTTTGGTCCATAAAACCCCTTTCTAAAAATAGAAATCTTTTTTCATAGCAGCAATGCTTTCTTCAAGCATTTGGATACAAGTAATTGAGAGCCCATTTCAATAATTTTAGTTGACTGTATAGATTTACAAAAGAAATTTCAAAATTACATTTAATTTATCTTCCAAATATGGAAGAAACAAACAATGCCCCACATTGTGGTATCCTGCAAGTGTCACACTGATGCTTTAAACTAAGTCCATCTGTAGTACGCAGACCACACACATACCATTTGTTCACATAGTAAACCCACATAAATGAACTGAGAAACACACTCTGCAACAGGGAAAGCTTTGGAGCTCACAAGATCTCATCAGAAAAAGGCACATTTCATAAAATCCTTTTCACATTCAGACAGATCTTCAGGCAAGGCTTTTCGGCGCATGACTTCAAAACAGCTTGTTCTTACTCCTACGATCTGCTGTAGCAGTCTATGGCAGCAGTCACTCTTGTTTTTCTTTCCCAAGGAGACAGCACCACTTTGGGGGAAGAACGAATGGAAATGAAAAGCCTGTAAAGCTCATTTAGAGAGTGATGTGCTCTTCAAAAAAGCTTCCAGCAAACAGTATAGTTGAAATTAAGGCTGCAAAGCTGCCATGGTGGAAATGTGCAAATTCTTTTTCAAGATGACAGGTCAACTGGCAGTTCCACCAGAAGGCCAAACAAAAATAAAAATAATAGTTGTTATTATTATTTAAAAAAATAAAGAAAAAATGTTCACAAGAAAGAGTCCACGGGTGGGGCATACGAGAAGCCCAAAAAAGCCTCAGCGGCTTCTTTGACGCTGGCAGTGATGAGGATGCTGTCTGGGGACTGGCCAATGGAGTTGGGGACTGGCTCATCTGTAAACTCCGGATCAAAGTGTCGCAGGTCACTGGGGCCACTCTGTGGAAAGGGCAGAAAAGGAAAGACACAACATTTAGACCCAAATGTTTTGTGGGTGCACAGTTCAATTCAAAATGGGGACAAGTACTCCTATGTAGAGACTCACAGCATTATGACCTCAGGCCCACTGTTTAACAGCTATTGCCAGTTGTAGTTTGACCTTTTTTTTTTTCTCCATCTGGCTGGATATTGTCTCACTAAACCAAAGATTCAATTTAATACACTATCCTCCAACTAAGCTCATGCAACATAAGCCAAATGCAAACATGCCACTCTTCCATGTGGCAGTTTGCAGGGGAGGACTTTGATTTCTGGTGTAGTTATTAAACTCAGTTTATAAAAAGTTCAGAAAGTGAAAGAACAACCTGCACAACCAGATCCCTCTCTTTAGATGTTAGTATCTGACACACCAAATGTAACTCTGCCCTGAGGAAGCTACTTGCATTTCACACCTTACTTCCCGTTAAGTAAAACAGGGATGCCGGGGATTACTTTAAAATAGCCATGCAAATGAAGCACGTGAGAGGCCGGAAAAAAAAAAAAGAGCTAAATTTAGATTTTCCATCAGCGAAAAGTCAGCTACTGCTTATTTCTAACCTTGCCTGGAGAGCCACAGGGGAAGGAAAAGCCATGTTACCCAAATACAGCCATCCGGCCAGCTCTGCCCACCTCCTGGGCACCCCACAGGGACAAGGGGGAAAAAAGACACTCTCCATACATTCTATAATTAGAAGTGATACGTACCACATTTGGGTTAAAAGGGGGTGTAATCTTCTTATTAATGAGATCATCCCAGTTAATTGGGGAGAAGAAGATGTGATTCTTTATCTCCATCTGTTAACAGAGAAAAACAGATTAATTCAGACCCAAGCTAGTGTAAGCAGTATGGCCTAGTCATCCTCCCATGCTGCCTACAGGCACTGGCTGGTTTGCACTTACAAAGTCCTCCTTGGCGCCAAGCCTCTTTGTCCTGTCTTTCTGCAAGAGGCCTTCCAGGAGATGTCTAGCTGAGTTGGTAATATTTGGCTTCAGCTGCAAGGGTTTGTTCAAGATGTTGTCGTACATTTCCGCCGTGTTCCTGCTGTAGAAGGGTGGCTGCGGGAACGGGAGAGACCCAGGTTAATGACACTGACAGGCAAGGCAAGGGGTTTCTTGCAGGGAAAGGACAAGGAATCTAGTTTCATCAGTCATGAAGGATTCACTGCTTACCAAGCCATAAAGCATCTCATACAGGACTGCTCCCAGGCACCACCAGTCCACAGTTCGGTCATAGGGCTGCTTATGAAGAACTTCAGGAGCAAGATACTGTGTAAGAGAAGGAAGAGAGCCACGTTAGCCAAAGGCATCTTTATAGTTAGGAAAGTCTCCCCATTCTCGAATGAAAGAAGCTAACTGAATCCCAGCAATATCTGAGCTACCAGAAAGCTACAAGCTCTTTATAAACAGGGAGATGGCTCAAGAGCTGTTCTCTCCTGATCCACAAGCTCTCTGTGTCCTGCATATCCTCACTGGGAGCCTGGTATTCCTAGACCCGTAATATCCCCTGATCATCTAACCAGCCATAAATAAACACGGGAGATGTCAGTTTTCACTGATGAAGACAGCATTTGCTGCCGCTCTGAGAGTGGCGGGCTGAGAACAGGCCATACCTCTGGCGTGCCGCAGAAGGTGGAGGTTGTGCCGTTGTGCTCTATGTTTTCTTTGCAGAGTCCAAAGTCAGTCAAGACAATGTGCCCCTGCGAATCCAGCAGGATATTCTCTGGCTTCAAGTCACTGTAGGAAGAGATCAAAGACAAGTGTTCATTAGGGGACCTACAATGAGAATATTTTAGGTGCAACTGTTTACAGAACTTCACTAAGTCACAAAATAACATTAAAAGCAATTTTGAGCTCAAACTGAGATCCACTTTTCATGCTGATTCAACAAAGCACATTTTTTTCAGTCTGACAAACCAAACAAGGTCACTTACCGATAAACAATGTTCAGGGAGTGCAGGTAGCCCAGTGCACTGGCAATTTCAGCAGCGTAAAAACGGGCTCTCGGCTCCAGGAAGCAACGCTCCCTCTGGAGATGGTAGAACAACTACAGGAGACAGAAAGAACAAAGTTGCATAAATGGTGCCAAAGCCTGTTAACAATGCACTTAATTAGATTCAACATATATAGGGAGGGAGAACAATAGCAGGAAATGGCCTAACGATCCTTTGGTAGTTCAAAACTTGGCAGGCTGGAAACACTCAATCCAGTAACTTTTCCCTTATGACTTCTCCCCTTGCAACTTTTTTTTTTATTTAAAAGGAAGGGTGAAAAAGTCTACCCTACCACCGTGCACATGATAGGAAATACTACTTGATTTTCTTAGAGCTTACCTCTCCACCATTGATGTAGTCCAGGACAAAATACAATTTGTCTGCAGTTTGGAAGGAAAAGTGAAGCCCGACCAGGAATGGGTGTTTCACATTTTTCAGCAGGACATTGCGCTCTGACATAATGTGCTTCTCCTGAGAACATAAGAAATCATCAATGTTTAGTACACTCGTTTAGTAATAGCAGTGAAAATATATTTGATTGACATCGCAATGGCATCATGAAGAAGCAGCTTATTACCTCCTTCTTCTTCAGGATGGCTTTTTTCTGCAGGACTTTAACAGCATAGAACTGCTCTTCTGCCTTATGCCGTGCAAGCAGAACCTGAAAGGATAAAATCCCAGAACTGAGCAATACTGAAACAGAGAACAACCCATAAACACAACTGGAAACGAGCCTTTATGTGAACTGTAGAGCACTGCTACATCCCTCTGGTTCAATGTACAATCCCTTTGCTGGAAATGCCTAATGCTATTACCACCCTGGCAGATTTAATCTAGCTCAAAGTTTTTACTCTAGTTCCCTTCCAAAAACAAAGCACGCATTCTTCTCGGCAGCAGTGCCCCACACTCCCTGGCTCTTTTACAACTCGAACGCAGCACCCTGCTCCCTCTCCCACAGCTATGCAGGTAGCCAGGCACGGGGCAGCAGGACACGCTGTTTAAGTGACCACCATTTACCAAAGCCAGTACAAACCTGACCCTTGGGCATTACATACAAGAGCTGAAGAGTATATAAATTACAACCAGAAAAGAAATTAAATTTACCTTCCCAAAACTGCCTTTCCCAATCACTTTTAAGAAATGAAAGTCTGATGGTTTGGCATGTGGGTTGGATGATGGACCAAGATTGATCTGCTGTGAAGGACTCGGCTAGAAAAACAGACAGAAGCCACATTTATTAAAACCGTTTTGTTAGTAAAGAGTCTCAACAGTATCTCTTTTTTAAAAATGTAAATAATGACTTTGAAAATGAAGACGACTCTTTTACCACTAAGAATTTAATATTGACCTCTAGCAAATATCTTAAACTACTAGGAACTGCCTCCAATATGACTATTATAGCCCTGGCTTACTTAAGAGTTCTTGTTGAGGTCCTAGCCACATTCCATACTTCAGTAACAACTAATAAAGCTTTTTCTAAAATTTCTTCTCTATGTCGGGAAAAAGTTTCAGTTTAACTCTATTACTCTTTTTGCCAGTTACATCAGTGTGCTATGAGCTGAACTAAACAAAGTACCACTCGTTATGCTAATTTTGCTACACTTCTATTACCAGCCGATTTGCTGTTCTAAAAATGCTTCACTGAGTGAAATCTGCTTACCGGAGGGGAAGGATTAGCATTCATAAGTTCAGGCTCCTGAGGCTGGGAGATTTTCAAGATAGACTGAACTTCAGGGCTGCAAGGATAAGAGCGTGCATGATTAGAAGAGTTACCAGAAGCGTCAGGCAAATCTTTCCACCAGAGGGCAAGCATGTATCGCGAAAGAGGAGTTTTGGTTTGGGCTATTGCAGAAGGCAACTGAAACAACCTCTTTGATGCAAGGAATAAAATTAATCTAGAGAAAGTAAATTCCATCATACAAATAAATGTATTTATACTCTAAGTACAGTTCAAAATAGGGACGGGTCACTAGAAATCCCATCTGACGTATTTCTCCCAAACCCAGCTGGAGATTGCTGCCAAATGAGTAATACCTCAAGATCAATTAACTCTTCCATAACAGTCATGCCAGAGGCATTACAGTAAACATTTTTTTAACTAGATCTCACAACTGACAGTCATATTTGTGACCGAAATCCGGCCAGAATTGCCGATACTTACTGCTTGCATGCATACGAGTTGGTGGCTATCTTCTGAATGAAGTCGTTCAGTCCCATTCTTCTCTGCTTCATGAAAGCTATAAAGTAAAAGGACAGGGAAAGGAAAAAATAAAATCGTTAAGCTATCCTGCCAGAAAAATCACAGCCCCGCGAGCATCCTCAGAGAAGCCCCCGGCCGCTCACCGATGAGGATGGCCACCATTCCCCTCATCTTCGAGTAAGTCAAGGTAGGACCAGATGCCTCAGCCGCTTTCACGGTCATTTTGGAGCAAGAGATGGAGGGATAAACACCGACAGCACGCTAACACCGGCTCCCAGCACCGCACTGACTTGGCTAGGCACCCGACGGCCCTTAAGTGGCGACGGTGATGGGCGGGACCGGGGCGGGGCGGCGACGCTCGTCGGTGTGTCCGCCCGCCCACCCCCCGGACGTCCTCGCAGGCGGCCGCCGTCGCCGTCCTTGTCACCGCCCTACATGGGCCGCAGCCCCCGTGAGAGCCCCCCACAGCATCCCTATCGGGCAGAGCATCCACGAGCAAACGCTGGGACCCCCTTGGTTTTTTTGGTTGGTTTTTTTTTTGAACAGCAAACTCCAGCAGCCTCGTCTCTCTCTGCCCCCACCCCACCTTCTTTTCCCGGCCCTTCTTTTTTGCGGTTCTATGAAGCTGAAATCTGGCTCTGTCCTGGCCGAGCACCTCTGCCGGCCTACAGCCTGGGCACCCACCGCCCCGCAGCCCGCTCCTGCTCCCGGGCGAGCAGCGATAAGGGCGTCTGACATTTCCTTGAAGGAGCTGCAGTGACTCAGGAGAATAAGATTTCCTGCCCAGTTTTCAATAAAACAAACAAATGTCCCTTCTGTGCACTGCCCTGATTCCGGCTCGGACATTACTGAAAGGGGAGGGGGGAAAAAAAGTCCTTTTTAATGCCAAAAAGGGAAACAAGGGGAAAAAAAATCCCAGGTCCCTGAACTTGGAGGAGACCGCTGAGATCTGCTTCTAGAAAAGGTGGGGAGATGACCAAGAACTGCACAAGTGCAGTAAGGGAGGGAAAACCAAGCAATCAAAAAAAAACCCCAGTCCCGCTCCGCTGTTTTGCTCCCGCTGTACGCGGTCATTTGGGAACACCGTGTACCCGGGACTTCGCCGCTCAGGCGCTTCCGTGCGGGCTAACCGGGTCACGCCAGGAGCGCTGGTGCATGCACGAAGCACAAAGTGAAACGATGCGCCGTGGGGCGCAGGCGGGCACGGCGAAGGGCACCGCGGCCTCCCCCCGACCCTGCCCCTGAGGCGCAGCCCCCGCGGTGCCGGGCTCCTGCGCTACGGGCGGGTGGAACTTTCCACCCGACGGGGCGTTATTCATGCGCGTATTTCGCCTCGCTGTCTGAGCGAAGGGCGATGGACTGCTCCAGCTGCAACATGCCCCCGTCCTCCTCCTGCCCGGACCCCTTCCCACCCCACCTTTATTTTTTCCCCTGCACCCGCTGTTGCTGCCTCCCTCCGCAACCACAGCCGGCCGCTGGGCGGCATCCCCTGGCAGCTGCCCGCACCGTCTGCTCCTGGGGGGGAGGTGATAGCAAGTCCCTCAGCACAGCAGCCGTCACAGGCTGCAGCGCACCCTGAGTAGCAAGGCGGATGACCTGGAGTAGAGAGATAACCCCCGCGAGGTGGGCGCAAGTCTTAAAACGCACTGCAAAGGCTTTGCAGCAAAAGAACCAAGAGGGATGCCTGCCGGCTCCGCTCGTCTTTACACCGAGCCGCCGGCGGCCGTGCCGGAGCGGAGGGGGGCCCTGCCCGGCCCCGCCGCCACAGTGCGGGGCAGTGGAAGGCAGCCGGCGCCAGGGAAGGAAGGGGCGACGGGAGAAGAAAGGAACAGCTGTCTGCGGCTGGCTGGGCCCTAGCTTCTCCCACTTGTTGCTTTCCTCACTCTGTTGCAGAAACTGCCGCTCCCGTTAATGGAAGCGGAGACATCCCCCCGAAAAAAATCCAACAAAAAATCCTAACAGAAGTACCCGCAACAAAACCCGGGGGGGGGGAGAAGAAAAAAAAAAACACAAAAACTTGACAGTTTGGAATAGCAGCAGCCCGTTTCTTCTGCCCCTTCCGGACTGCTTTCAGAGTGCTGCTGTTACAAACTACTCGAGACTCGCAGTTTTGAGGGTCACCGCAGTTCTCGTCTCCTGCTCGCTGCTCCCCCCTGGCATCATCCTGCGGGCTCTACGACGTGGCGCCCCGCAGCCGGCCGCCGGCGCTGCCTGCCCGGCACACTCCCGCCAGCTGTGCGCAGCGGGGACCGTCTGCCAGTCGCCGGGCCGGCTCCGGCACTGCCTCCCCTGCTCTTCTGCACAACCTGCCAGGAGCTGGAACCCACCCCTCTCCTCCCCGCTCCACCGCGGGCCCCCACGCTGCCCGCCAAGTGCCCACGGCGCAGCCCGAGCGCTGCCCGCCGCTGCCCCGGCTCCAGCCGGTTTCACCGGGCCGCTCGCCCCCGCTTTGCATCGGTCTTTTCGCGAAGGGCAGCGTTGCTCCTGTCAAGTCACCTGGCCCCTTTCCGTGCCAAAGGCTGCCGCGGCTGTACCCCGCACGCACCCCCCTGCATCCTCCGGTGCCCGGCCGCTGGAGAGGTTACTTCCCCCGCGGAGCGCAGTTTCCCCGCCAGGCAGGGCAGGCTGTCCCGCAGAGCGGTGAACCCACCTTTCAGCGACGACTTCTCCTCTTTGCCCCTCATCTCGCTCCCCGCCGAGAGCCCGGGCGCGGCGCGGCAGCGCTGAGGCTGTGACTGGGCTCCCGGCCGCCGCCGTAATCCCAAATAACTCCCCTTCCTGGCCGGGCGGCCCGGAGGCAGGAGGGAGGCGGCGAGGGCGGCGAGGCCGGCCACCGCTCTCGCTGACCCGGTTATGGACGCAGTATCGCGGGCGGCTGACATGCAGGAGCGTTATAAAGTTCAGCACGGGCCGCCCCGCACACTCTGCCCCGTTGCAACATCTCCCTCAAAAATTACTGTAATCAGCGCGCACACGCACAGACGCACACCCGGGCGCACGGGCAACGCCGGGGGGGGGAGGGTGCGCGCCGGTCCCAACTGACCCGCCGGCAGCGGCCAACCCTGCCCCACGCAAGGAGGGGCTGCCCACGCTCCCCCCCGCCACCCACGGGCGGGGGTCCCGCTCCCCGCTTCCCGAAAAGCCTCCGCGCCGGTTCGGGCAGAGGCGGGGCGGGGGGCTGCCGCAGCCCGCGGGGGGCGGAGGGCTGCGGCTGCCGGCCGAGCTTCCCCGCCGGCCGGATAGCGCCGGGGCGGGACCGGCGCCCCGCTCCGAGCTGGCACCCAGCGCCTTCCGCCGGCAGCGCCCCGGCGGCGCCCCCCGCCCGCGCGGCTCCGCTCCCCCCGCCGCCCGCCACGGCCCGGCCCGGCGCCGCGCACCCCGGCCGCGCCCCGCCGCGGGAAGCCGGTGTCCCCCCCGTCCTTCCGTGCCCCCTCCGGCACCCACCTGCCGGCCCCCGCGGCCCCCTCCCCGTGCTGGCGGTGCCGCCGGGCGGGCGCTTCGCGGCGGGGACGCTTTTAACGTGGAAGGCAGGCATCGCTCCCAGCGGACGAGTTATCGTTACTTGTAATTCGCGCGGCGCTTGAGAGGCACGAACCGGGCCCTCGGGAGCCCGGGGTTCGGGTGCACAGCCTGAGTGCTAAGGCCACGTTGTTAAAATTGCTGCTACCGCAGGAGCAAGCACCTCAGCGGCTGAAACGGCCGAGAGCGCAGGCAAGTGGGCACCCAAAGATTCCCTTATTCAAAAGCCAGGTCTTACGGAAAAGCATCAGACGTTGTGAAAATCTCAATAAATTGCAAGGGTTTGCTCCAAGGATTTGTATGGTCAGTGAGTTAGGAGTGTACAGCTAAAAAGTAAATACAAGAGAAGAATCAAAAAAATTACAGTGATGTTTCACACTCGGTTTACTTTTATCAGGCAAAGACCTTGGTAAATTGTCCTGAACTTACAATTCTTTTTATTATTATTTAGAAAATCTAATAATTTTTCAAAGCGAAATGAGTAAAAATAAAGTAGAAGGTGGACACTGAAAATAAAAAGGAAGGGAGACTCCACACCAGGAATATTAAAAGTTAGAGAACTCCTTGCACCAGGATGAGTGCATGGGAATGGCCTGACAAATCAACAGGGAAGAAAAGAAAAGAAAAAAAAGACTACAAAGGTGATGTGTCTGACCTGGAAGATTCCTGGACCACACATTCCTGGGAGCCAGGGCTGTTAGGGATGCAAATGTTGCCCTCTCCCTTAGCAGCCCTCCTTACTTATCTTGCTGAGTCAAGACCTCAGGATGCAACAGGTTGAACTCTTCCTAGAATTACTTGGCTGACTCTGGAAGGAAGCTTCCCCAGATTTTGCAAGTATTTTCAGCATTATTTGGCTTTGGGTTAATTAGACAAAGATGGAATTCAAGCCTTGGACTGCAGGAATGACATAGCCCCCAAATACAAGAGGCAATGGCACTCCTAACAGCATCTGTCTTCTAAAGAAAAATCTCAAAAGGTTTTACTTTCCTCCTGTAAATCGCCAACAAACAAGATCTTGCCTCTGACCTTGTAATTAAGTTCTGTGTGCAACAGCCAAAACTTTCAGTCAAGACCTTCAAGCTGCCCTCACAAATGCTGTCTACCAGTAGTAGCAAATAGATAAGGAACTGAGTAACAGCTTTAATAACAACCCCAACAGAGATTTTAAATCAGGAGCTTTCGAATGCTATCAACAGGTCTGCTAGTTGTTGTTCTGACAGGAGTTTTATTGACTGAAGCCCATATTGATCTGGAAACATCTAATTGATTTCAGTGTCATATTATGCCAAACACAAATTTGGAACATCTTTTATTTCCCTTTTCTGTTGCTTACGGAGCAGGTTTACTGCATTGTCAATAAGAGGCTTTAGTGCCAAGGGATTACGCTCACAGGATCACAGAGTGATGCAGGGCTGTGCTGAGGAAAAAGTAATTCCCGTCCTTGTAGGAAGCAGTGGAAAATTACAGCATCCTTTAGATGCACTGACCTCTAGTTAAAATAGCTGATAAACGATGCCCTAACTTCCATTTTAATTCCAGCACACTGATTTGAGTCTAACAGAGTTGTCACTGCAACACCATGAGCAAATGTTGCAGGTATTTCAGCTCACAGCAGTCAGAAAGGGGTGACTGCAGGAGCAGCACATTTGTGTGCCTTTCTTTGAGTGTGTCGCCCCCCGCCCCCCCACGATTAGTATAAATCCTTGCAATATTGTGTAGTCTCTCGCTTAGAGTCCTCATAAAACCAGGCTGGATGACAGAGGCTTGAATTCATTATTGTTATTACGAACTTAAAATACTGTGCTGTGGCTGCACAGTTTGGTCTTATCAGAACTGTGTAGGGCTAGTATGGTACATACTAACATAAGATAGTTACGTTCTAACATAAGATAGAAAAGTGATAAAAAAGGGCTTGTGAGAAAAATGAAGATTCTTAGTGATGCTGTGAATTCAGTCTGCTGGTCTCCTTTGGTCACAAGGCAGCCTGATGTGAAGAGCTGGTACAAGCTTCAGGATGAATAGGGTTAAGCAGGCACCGTCTGCTAACTCTGGCACTCAGATTATTTTTTTTCCCAGAACTTTGGCTTTTGAAGGATAATATGAGAGTTGGATTTAGGCATTTTCTATGAAGGACACAATCTAAACAAGTTTTCATGTATCTCTTGCTTGAACATATGTGCTAAAATACAGATGATAGCTGACCTAATCTAGTTATCAGGTCATCTCTCTTTCCCTTATCTCTTCATCTAGTGTTCCTGTGAGGTGTTTGCTACCATGATATATCAGTGCCTTTTATGTGTATACAAAGCCCCTATCGTCACCATTGTAATTCATTATCTTAAAAGAGAGATCACTTTAAGCCTGTAAGCCCTCCAGCAACCTTGGATTTAAGGCACCAAACGCTGTAAATAGTGAGCAAATTAGTCAAATAAAGGAATTTTTGCTAGAGAGAGGTTCAGCTGGCTGGTAACGCAAACCAGCAACTTGGATTCTTGGAGATGAATTTGATATGAAAACAAAGGCCTGCTAAAGGGAGGCTCACACTGTCAGGTTTTAATGCTTTTCCTCTTGGTGATACCACCATGTCTCTTGCCATTATGTTGAATGCTTTAATATTCCTTATTATTTCTAAGACATTTTCTTTCAGGAATTGTAAGAGGCTTCCGGAGCAGGATGCAAAAACATGCACACTAAACAGGGCTTTACTTATAGGGATTTCTCTCTAGTCAGCTGTAATTTTAGAACATATTTGCCACAGTTATCTGGGTCCATTGCTTTCAATAGGGTTATTACAGTATTTCTGAGGGTAGACCAATTACTCTAAGCTAGAGGGCAAGGGAAGAAATATTGATTTTTCCCTGGGTAACTTGTCCAAAATGAAATAAAAGTATTTATATATTAATTCATAATATATTCATCCTTCTTAAGTTTTGGCATTTGAGTTAGGCATAGAGTCACCAAAGGCACCCTCCTTGTCAGAAGAGACCAGTAAGCACCCTGGAGGAAACTCAGTGCATCTGTGGCCTGAATCAGGCAGTGTCTAATGTTTAATTGAAGGAATTTGGGTCTGAAACCCACAGATAGATAGAAGCCTTTTTGAATTACTGGCAATATTTTTTTGCTATTTCTGAGGCTTCATATGTAAGAGGTGTGGAACTACTTTAGAAGACCATATTATCAACATAGCCTGAGAAAGCTGGTCATTTTTTTCCTAATTTATATGTATTTAGATAAAAAGATAAAATCTTAGGGTAAGTTTAAATACCATAGATGATAGGCAGAGATTCCTGACCTGGCTCAGGACCTGCAGGAAGGCTTGTAACATTGGTATAATGCTCCATAGTGCTCCTCAAGGATGAATTATACATCTTGGCTTCCAGCTAGTAGCCTTGCATGGTTTCTGTATTGTGCTGGATATACAAGACATACCAGCTTTCTTAAAATTAGTTGATGTTATCTTGCCTTGCACTGTGCCTGATACCATCTCAGAGAGATGTGGAAGTACTAGTTCTATTTTATAAAAGTGGGAATTAAACGACAGAGCAGACAATGTGTCTCATCTGAGGGAAGTCTGTGACAGAACCAGAAATTCAATGTGAAGTTAACTTTCTTCCAATCTAATAACTAGATTAAGATTACTGTACAGCAATATATATTCCATATCTGCCAGCCTCATTCACATAATTACATGTGTTGTAAACAGTCAACTTAGGATGGCAAGAGCCAGAGCAGGCACTGCAGGCATCTGCTGTAACTTGGTGGAATCCTACCTAGATATTTGGTATTACTATAGCCCTGGTTCCCTTCCCAGCAAGAGCTACCAATCACAGTGAAAAACCTGGGGCTCGGAAACACTGACACCTAAAAGGTTGTGATTCAGGAAAGGTGCTGAATCCAGATTTCTGGGAAAAGGAAGGAAGTATAACTGTGTCTACATTGAACTGGCAACTGGTTGTGTCACAAGCCACCATCCAACATGTTGGAAATGCCAGGAAAGTGTTTTTCCCACAGCTCACGATTGCTACAAAGAGTATTACCGTGAGACCGAAAAGTCTCACAGCTGTTTCACAAGCAGACACAGAAAGAAAAAGCCACAAACATCTGCAGCATTAATTTCTTTTTTTCACTTCCAGATGCTATATTCAAACCTGTTCAGTCATTCACTGCACTGTGAATCTCTTTGTTAGTATTCCAAACAGCCCAAATTTTTTTAACACCTTAAGCCCTAAAGTGAGTTGGCAACCTTTGATATAGGCTTCACTTACTTTGATAGAAACTGCCTTTACTTTTTTGTAAACACATTACGTGATTCCACAAAAAAAGAGCTTAACTTCAGGCAGCCAAGCTCAAATGTTTCAGCTACAGGTTTACCAGACTTCAAGACCAAAAGGAGCTGCTGGAACGTCCCGCCTGGCTGTCCGTGTAACACAGACTTACATTTGCTGCTATGTATATCAGGTCAAACAACTTTACTTTTGAGATTTCTTGTCCCTTCCTCTTAACTGAAGCTTGACTACCTCAAATTTTTCATCCAATTCAAGGATAAGAGTCAGGAGGTTTTGACAAGCACAGACACCCACCCATGCATAATCATGCAATAGACCACAGGCTGTGAGTATATGACCTTTCCAGCCTTCAGCAAGGGCTTCCTCACCCCAGTGTGTCTGCAGCTGCCCATCAGCACCCATAGGGTGGGTGTTACCAGCCCTTGGATCAGCCAGCAGATCTCCATGTGGGAGCCTCCACTAACTTGCATTAGTCAGCCAGGTGATGAGCACCTGGGCAGAGCTTCTTCAGCTGGAGGCAGACGTGTATCCCAGCCCACTCAGTCAGTGCGCAAGGCAAACAGTAAGTGTAGTACCACTGATATTACATGCATTGGCTGCACTGTCATTTTAACCTTGTAAAAAAAAGATACAGATTTGGAAGTGTGCCACACTCCAAGTAGTTGATGATATTTCTGTAACATTTCCCATCAGAACCTTATAACACACTGCTCTGTTTTCAGAAAATAGTTGAATACAAGAATGGTGAAGAACAGGTCTAGTATATTGGGTTACCAGTGAATGCAGTGTGACTGGTACGTAAGTCTCAGCATGACACTAATCTCTGTACCTGCAGTGAGATGAACGCAACACCTCTCTGCCTCGCTGAATATCATGCATTGATCTTTCATATGAGACAGGCTTAATAATACAGTAGAATATTTTTTTCAGGGTCAAAAAAAAAAAAATAAAAGGAGAAAGAGCATCAAACATCTCCATGTATTTTTAATAGGGCATCAGAAAAATTAACTCCTGGAACTCTGGCATGTTGCAAACATGCCTCAGTCCCACTGCTGTATAAGAACCATTGCTAAGCAGTTCATATTTTGTTGGCAGTGGAGTTCTTTAGAAATACAGATAAAGTTCCAGGTGAAGAAGCCAAAGTGCAAAGAAGTTAAGCAAAGTACTGTCCGGTGAGAGGAGAGGATTGAAAAAAAGACTTTTGGCCTTTGATGTTGTACCACTTGTGTAGACAGATGAACCACCGAGGGCAAAGGTATAGTTTAAATACAGAAAAGCTATGCACAATGTAGCTGCCAATGGCAGCTGTAGCCGCTTGCAAAGCATAGCATGGAGGGCTTCTCTACAGTTGTAGGGAACCGTGTTACTTGTGCTGATTTTCACTTAGGCTTGTTTTTATCTGGAGCTCTTTAAACCCTCACACAGGCAAGTAGCAGTGACATTTTAAAGAATGTAGAGATGGGGAAGTTGGATGACTTGGGTCATTGTCATATGATGAGCCTGAAATAGAAGAAACATTTTGTAGGGCTTGTGACTTTCAACCCCATGCTCAAATTCTTGGACATATAGCCCACCCCCTAGAAAGCAAAACGACAACAGCTTTGCTTACGTAGTGACTGACCCAGACTGATGTTTTACATCACAGGCTGTTGGACTCTGAATCAAAGTCAAATGCTGTCTTCTCCCAGGTTCCATGAGGTTTGAAAATAACACTCTAGTTTTGACCTGTTACACAATTTTAAGTTTCTTAGAGCTATTTACAGAAATGATGTATAGGCAGACAAGGAGCAGAGAAAGGAAGGGAATTTCTCAGAAAGGCAGAAAAAGCTGTTTGTGCCAGTGTTTGAGATATGAAAGCATAAAATAAACAATGAGCTGCATATGCCAGATTCAGCTGGGTAGTAACACTGTACCTGCATAATCCTTTTTTTGATTTCATTATACCTGCTTCAAAATGGATAGCACATGGTAGTGAAGTACTCTCAGCTTTGTCTGAGATAGCACTCCGAAGTATTTTTTACACACCACATTTTTGTTTTATTGTGTTATGTATACATATATATTTGTTGTTGTGATCATGTTTTTAATTTAATATATATTCATTCTATCTTGTTTAACTTTTCTAATTTGAACAGCATACACAGGACTTTTAACTCTTTCGTCTAGTCTCAGGTCACACTGATGAAGGATCTATAATCGCTCAAGCCCCAGAGCACTCACCCTGGTTATTTCAGGTATATTTGTCTTTAGGTGCTGCAACCACAACTAGTAAACTTCCAAGTCACTTCGTCTGTGTGAGCTGAGTCATGGAATAATATAAAAGGCCTTCTGTTTGTGCATTTCTGCTCACTGGAACATACTTATATGTACAGTAATGACTAATGAACTAGTGAACACGTTTCTTAAAGACAGCTTAATAGGAAAATGTGTTTTGTTCTTAGGGGTGAAGGGTGTTATGATGTTAGAAACTGTGAGAACCAACACTAATTCATTAATATAATAAATGTTTTTTCTTTATACACATTTTTATTCTCAGATGTGGTGTCTTTAAATATTGAAGAATATTATGAGCCTGAGACATCAGGTCCCACTTTGGTGTATAAGCATATTTGTGACTGCCAGGATAGGAAATAAAATTCTCTGAGTGCTTCTGAGTATCTTGTGCTATTCCCTTTAACAGTGTCCTCAAATCCTGTTAATTCAGGGATTACTTAGGTTTTGGAAAACTATCCATGGACCACCTTGTACAACACAGCTATAAGGTTTAAATTCACAATCAACTACAATGAAGGTAAGCTTTGAGTGTTCACTCACTTGCCTTTTTCAAGAATGTTTGGAGAATATTATTACTTTTATTTCTGTGTTTCTTTTGCTTGACTGATTACTTAGAAAAGAAATTGTGACTATTTTTCAGGTCATAATCTGATGTTTAAAGGACTACAGTACTACCACAGGCTGAGAAACACCTCTGTGTGGAATCTGACACTGACCATTATTGGAGATGAGATCCTGGGCCAAGCAGATCTTTGGTTGGACTACAGTGGCAATTCAAAGACTCTTAAAGCAATTTAAGAATGCTAAACTGATTAAAAACTATTTTATCAATATATTACAGCTATTGACATGTAAAAGGTCCTCTTTCATCACTCACTATCATTTTC
Organism: Falco naumanni; assembly: GCF_017639655.2. Taxonomy (NCBI): domain Eukaryota; kingdom Metazoa; phylum Chordata; class Aves; order Falconiformes; family Falconidae; genus Falco; species Falco naumanni. The sequence continues at coordinate 53,892,779 of NC_054059.1, read as the reverse complement.
CAGGAAGATCTTTAAAAAGATTTCAAAATCACATTTTGCTTCCAATTGGCTCCGCAGGAAGAAGAGCAGGCTTCCAGGCTGTATGCCATCATCCACGAGCATGGCTCAGCATCCTGACGCTGCTGCGGGGCTGGCTGACAAGAAATGTGGAACTGCTGAGATGCTGAATTCTTTTCACAACACGAAATGTTTAGACTGCTAGGAAAGAAAAAAAAAAAAAAAAAGGGAACTGCTGTTGGAGTGCTTGGGGAACTCCATCTACAAAGAGGAAGTATCGTGTGACTGATCAGGAAATGGGTACAAAGCATCTGTTTTGGTAGTATTTTCGCTTGTTTTGGGGACATTTCCATAGCAAACTGGAATCAGGCCCTGTGTGTAGGTATTACTTCAGAGTGAAAGGCAGGCACTGATTTGGAGTGAAACGCAACAGCTGTCAGCATGAGTGCATAGCAACACTGCACAACAGCTGAAGGCAGGTCTCGTGCAACACAACATCCTGCTGAAACTGCCGAGCATTGTAGAGCCATTCTGGGCTGCAAGAATTACAAAAAATGCTTTGACTTCACCAAAAAAACTGTTTTCCAGGCTGTTTTTTCTGATAGGAACCGGGTCTTTTTTGCCTACAGAATCTCTGGGATACAGTGCCATCTGTGCTACAAAACCCCCAGGGAAGTATGTAAGGCAGCAAGCTGCAAACACGATGAAAGTCCTTTCTGGTCTTGCCTAGCAAGGCACTTCTTTAGCATGCACAGATTTGAAAGGAGACAAGTTTAGCCCTCATCTTTCCATAAACGTTGGCTGGTCTGGAGCACAGTGCCAACCCTTGTGATGTCAGGGCTGTTCGCTCCTTTGGTTTTGTCACGTGATTTTTAAACATCATTTTTCCAGAAGCTGAGTCCAAAACTATGACTGATTTTCTTGCTTAAAGTGAAGCTCTGCGCATGCGTTAGCACTTGAGCAAGTTGTTGTTAGTCAGATCTTTGCGGAGTTGTGGGGAGGGTAGTGTACTGCCCTCAATGCAATGAAGTCATTTTTAGAGGAAGTCCTTGTATGGACTTATTTATTCATTATTTTGGAAGACTTCAAATAGCATTTCCAGGAGGACCAATTCAAATTCCAGATTTGGTTCTCCTTATTCGGTCATTCCTTAGTCAGCCTTAGTCTGCCTCCCAAGGCAGAGGCAAGCTTGGATATGCTGGTGCAAGTGGGCAGCAGAGAAAGATGACACAAACCCCCTGACAGAGGGTATTTTGGACCTACCCCTGCCAGACAGTTATAAAGGGACTGAAAGAAATGAGAGGTGTATTTTAAGGGCTGTCATGGTAAAGCTGCTGGGCAGCATACTTGGTGAGATGTAGAGCGAGGCAATTATTTGGAGAACTCTTTTTGCCATTGGCTTTTCCCTCTCCAGAGGAAGAAACTTGTTAGCTTAAATGATTTCAAACATGACCCATCCCCATTTGCTCAGTAGATCAAATTAGTCTACGTTTGTCCTGGATGACAGTGTAACAATAGTGACAGGGCATAATATTCTGCCTTGCTCCCTTGGGCTTCTTTTTCAGCCCTGTTTTAACTCTGTCTTCCATCCATCCTTTCCACTGCTCCTTGGAGTGATCTTTTTTCCTTAATCTGCTCCTGCATTTCAATCTTTTCTCCCTCAGGCCTTTCTTTCTTCCTGGCTGCTTTGAGTTGAAGCCAGCACTCTGAAAGCAGCACCATCAGCTACAGTCACCTTCAGAGGAATATCATGAGTTCAAAGTTATCTTCAAAATTATTTCAAGTGAAAGAGATCATTTTCTCATGTTTTTATTTCATAGGGTGGAGTCAAATAGAATACGGAAAACTGTGCACAGTTTTGGCCACCCACTTCAAGAAGGATGTCAAGAAAGTGGAGAGAGTCAGAGTGGAGGGCTACCAGGATAGTCAGTGGTCTATCTCACAGGTTCACTGAGGAGAGACTGAAGAGCTGGGCTTGTATGGTTTGATGAAGAGAAGGCCAAAGGCAGTTGAACAGCAGCCTATGACTTCATAACTAGGAGCTACAATGACACCAGAGCCAAATTCTTCTCAGTGGTAACAGAAAGTGCAAGAAGGCTCAATAGCAGCAAGATGAGCATTCAGCTTGGACATTAGGAAACAAAATGCCCACCAGGAGGCTAGTGCAGCCTGGGAACAACCTTCCTTGATAGCTGGAGGAAACTCTGTCCCTGGAGGTTTCCAAGCCTCCACCAGAGAAAGGCACACTGACCTGCTCCAGTGGTGGCCATAGTCTGGCCGCAGGGTGGGATGGGTTGCTCAAGGTGCCCCTCTAAATAACATTGTAACACTGCAAAATCGTGTACTTATCCTCTCAAACCACTTAGTGTAGAGTTTGCCATGCTGTACCTCAGTTAGCCAGTCCCTCCTGAACTGGAAGAGAAGGAATTTTTATTTATTTGTTTATTTTTAAGGCAGGATAATAATAAACCAAGCTGACCAGTTACGGTAATTCTGGAGTAAGTCAAATACTAGCAAATGCCTCTAACCCTTGCTTTAAATGTAATATATTTCATGCGGACAGTGTCCCGTCAATTTTCATAGTCTTTCAAAACTCTAGGCTCTTGAGGGTGCTGGAAGATGTGCAGGTAAAGGTCAGTGCTGAGAGCCCAGCAAACATATGCCCAGCAGAGCAGAACCTGTAGTTTCTGTGGTTAAAACTGTGTTGCAATTCTGATAGATTTGTCAGGCAACAACAGACGTTAAGAGGAAAAAGTTTGTGTGGACGGAGAAGTATCTCATTCTTGAGTCAGGCCGCTCCTGGGCTACAGTCTGATTCTAAAGTAGTCCTGCAAGACAATGTCAATTTTCATCTTAAAGGATATGTATAGACCCTAGGGCACGGTAGGCTACCCTGTATTAGAACATGTACTCTCGGTTCTACAAGCCAGTGTATTTATTTTTAGGTAGGCAAGTAACCTCCTTAATTTTAGTGGGATGATTCACATCCATGTGATGATGCATACGTGTCTTCATAGAATAAAAGTTCTTCATTTTTTGTTTCAATATTTATGACTTTTGTCTGAGTTATTCTAATGAAATCTGTGTTAAATTTTATTTCTGCCCACCTCCCCCCCACCCACCCTGACGTCAACAGACATCCAATGCTTTTTGTGGAGAGGTGTTTCTTTTACAGTTTCCAATGCCTTCTTATTTTTACTGGGATGGCTGAAATACTTTGTTTAGGACATAGGTTGTAAGCCACAGTCTTGCATTTGCTACAATTACTTTTAACATACTTACAAACTTAATATTTTGTGCAGCTATATTAAAAGCAACAGCTATTTCCCATCTGTTTTAATTTGCAGTAAATGAGTTTATGCTGCTGTGTTTTAGGCAGACAAGAGCTTGTCTTCTTCAGTAATTATCTCCAGACAATGCTGTTTGAATGAAGTGATGGGCTAAATGAAAATGATAGCGTATCTCAGGTAAACCAAGCAATTTTGTTCCAACGTATTAAAGCCTGATTATAATAAAAGGTTTTGAATTAATTTCCCTAACCACTGAGCTGATATTCACAAATTGCCTTCTGAGATGTACAGTGACAAAGTGGATATAAGCATCTTCTTGAGACTATGGAAGGTATCAAAGAATGATGGGATTGTTTACATCATTTAAAATTAATCCTTTTTCATACTGGCAGCTGGGATCACTCCCCTTACTCCCCTGGTTCCTGAGAAGTGGGAAGGTTTTTGAGTCTTTATCACAGTCATAGACTTTGGTCATTGTTACATTTTACATGGAAAAGTTTAAACTATAGTTTCTCCTCCACATGAACCGAAGCCTTCCATCTCTTGTGTAGGAGCTAGAAAAGCAGTAGGTTTCTTCCAGGGAGCTTTCACCTCATTCCTAAGGCAATCAGTCTGGGGGCAGCCACCTCTCTGCCTAGGGCCTTGAAAGGTAATTAGGGGATCACGCATAGCAAGCCTTAGTTAGCCCTTCTCTCTTCTAAAGCGTATTTACCTCAGAGCATTTGCATCAGTGTGAAAAGAATTAAATGCCTCCTTGGACAGGCAGTTCTGTTATGGGATCCATTTCTGCTGTGTGATGGTAAGGGCTGATGACTCCAGACACGGTACCCTATCTTTGTTAGGGTTCCCCCTTCCTGGACAAACCTCACCCTTTGAGAATTGTGATCACATAGATTTCTCTTGCAAAATAAATTGCAGAAAAATATAGTACAGAGAGACCTTGCACCCATTAAAAAGGAAGAAATATTGTCTTTCTTGCCTTTTTTCTTTGTAAGGAAGCAACATGAGCACATTCCCAAATTAAGGTCACTTTTAGAAACAACAGCAAAAAATACAGAAAATATAGCAACTGAGTGTTTTCCTTTTTCTGTGGGGGCATTATTCAATATGACCCCTTTAATTAGGTGTGGGGGGTTTTTATAGCCACTTCTTTAAGTTTATTTCAATGCCTATAAAATACATTAAAATAATTCTCCTTGGCCAGGAGCCAAGTGATTCAAATGAATAGGAGACTCCTGATACTAAGCTTTTCTTTTGTGCCGCATTTTCCTAGAGATTTTCTCTATTAATCTTGCAATAACCCATGCTTCTGTGTGATTTATTGCTTAGTTGCATAACTGCACAAAAGGGTTGTGGGCAATGCCCCTTGTAGTGCTCTTCAAAAATATAATACTCTCCTATAAGGCCTGGAGTTCTTTTCACTGGTGAGACTCCAGGTAAAAGGGCTTTCCATTAGGTCTTGCCAGCCAAGATGGGGATCCCTGCTGGGGAAATAGGACCTCAAACAGAATAGAGCTGCAGTTTGGAAACTGGGTGGAAAATACATGGTGGTCAAGGAAATGTTAAGGCAAGTCAAAAGGTCAGATCTGGATGTTTTTCTGGCACCTGGGAGAGCAATGGCTGTGGTGCCTCCTCGTCACTGCTGTTTTCTCTGGTGGCCTCTTTTCTATCCTCTTGCCCTCCCTTCGTCCTCTACCACTGCACCCACTTAGCAGTTCCTCTAGAAATCTCATCTGCTGCCACACTCTGGAAGAAAGCCCACCAGGGCCCTGCTTGGCTAATTTTGTGCTGGCTTCCTTCACCGTATTCTGTGGTATGTCAAGTGCCAGATCTATAACTCAACAGAACAAGAAGCAAATCTAAAGAAAAAAAAAAAAAAAAGGATTAGCTCTGTGTTATATCTGCACAGGCTCTCCAAGAAAACGGGACTCTAAGTCAGTAAAATAATGCTTGGAAAGAGGACAGAAAGGAGTACAGGGGTATTGAGGAACCCCCACCACTGAAGGTTTTTAAGAAGTTAAACCCAGATCATCTAGTCTTCCTTCATAGTCAGGGGAAAGAAAAGGACACAGACAGGAACTGATTCTTCTCCTTCTCCTCAGACGGGATTTCTCTTGTAGGCCAGAAAAATGGTGGCTGTTCCTCTCTGTTCCTTGCCACAAAACCAGAGCGACAACCCGTGACCCCACCACCCGCTTGGCAGAGGTCTGAAGTCAGGTGAGATTATGGGTTTGATTTGTATTAAAGAAAAATCCTTCAGAGCCACAAGTACTAGGAACACAATTTTTCACCAGAAATTTAGAATGGGCAGTCACCACAGGTTTTCCAAATTGCAGCATCTGAGCTGCCATGGAGCGCTGCTTGCTGCCTGACACGGCTGGTTGCAGATCAGCGTGAGGCTGTCCTGCAGGTAAATCTGGAATGACTTCACATGCCTTCAGCCCAGACTGTTACATTTCTTTTTTAGTGCAAGTTCAGTATGACACATAGAGACACATTTATATTAACTGCAATTAAGCTCTATTAGACCTTTGATCTGCTACCATGTTGTAGTGTATAAATGAATACATTAAAAGAGGAATAAAATGAGAAATAATTACCTTCTGTAAGTTGCAAAGCTGAATTTCAAGCTGTCCCTTTCGAGCAGTTTCATCACATTTTTAATTGAGCTAGGTTTTGTGTCAGGAAAAAGAGCTTTATTGGAAAAGATGAGGGAAAAGTAGAACAAAAGATGATGTTTCATTAAACAGAAATGCCATGGGCTTGAAACTGTAATCTTCAAAACTTGTGTATTAGGAAATCAAATTACCAAATTGTTAGGTTTTGGGGAGTAAAGCCTTCATTTTCTTGAAGAGACACACATTGGCAAAACCCCCAAACCTAAGTCTGATTTGGAGATCAATTTTTTAAAATATTCCATTGAAAGGACAAAATTAGCCAAGTATGATGGTCAGCTGATGTGGGAAAGTGAGAAAAAATGACCATCCTGATAATCAGTCTGAAAAATTAACTCTTACTTTCCATAGCCAGCTGAATCAGACTGATGGTTTCCTTGCAGGGAGGCATGGACTGACTTTGTTGCTCCGGACCTGATGAGAGAGGAGAGAGCAGGGCTGGGGAGAAGGGCTGGCTCAGTGGGGCGATCCTCTCTCTTGCACTCTGGTGAGGTCAGCTCATGGAGCTTTGTACGGGGGGAAAAGTTAGGCTTCTGTGTGCCAGACACAGGTACCTTCAGGAATTGTGTTTCTGCTTCCAGTCCTCACAGACAGCAAAGAGCACAGAATCTGGGGCTATGTGCTCCCAAGTGGGGGGCAGCTGTCTATTTTTCTTCAGTGTAAACTCCCCAAGTGCAAAGTAAAGCTTGCTGCCACTATCAAACAAGAATATCCATACGTGACTTCAGAGGACCGTTCTTGAGCTCAAATGTACACTGAGCTGTGAAATAGAGTTGTGCTAGTCAAGTAAGCAATCCCAGGTCTTATGGAGACTTTTTTTTTACTTCTCAAGGAGGAGAAAGGAGAAAGAATGGCTTTTACTGTCCCTTCAGGTTTTTGTACAGGCACAAAACACTTTATATGTACAGGTGTTTTTTTGCTGGGTTGTTTTTTGTTTTGTTTTGTGTTGTTTTCTACAGTCTGCTTTTTGACTGTGTAGGCTTTTTTCATTTCACTGCATATCATGGTTGGCAGTTCAGTCTGCAGAAATGGATAAAATGGAGGTGCAAGATGAGGTGCAGCACCTAGTGAAAATTTCCCACAAAAGCCCCAACTGTGACATTTCTATCTCTCTGCCTGCTGTTCCCTTGAAGCACCATATATTCTCATTGCAGAAGGAGGCAGTCCGTTAATTCCCACTGCAAAAGGAGATCTACCCATGCATATGCCTTGTAGATAAACTGTGAAAAATGGAAACTACACCTCAGTCTCCTGCACCTCTCTCTCCAGTCCGTTCAAGGGGCTTTTAACTTCAAAGTCTAGTTGAGAGCATTAAATTGCCAATATTATCAAGTGCATTAAGCCTGGAAACCCAACAGACTGATTATCTGTTGGTTTGCTTCTTGGGTAACCACTCTTATCTGCCAGAGTGAATACCGCCATAGGTGCAAAACGGTATCAAATCTCTAAGAAGCAGCAAATCTGTAGAGCTAAGCAGCAAAATATCAGGCCCAACAGGTACAAATACATCAAGAGGATTGTGACATCTCTGTCTCATAAAAATCTCCCCTTCCTTCCTTCCTTCCTTCCCTCCCTCCTTCCTTCCTTCCTTCCTTCCTTCCTTCCCTCCCTCCCTCCTTCCTTCCTTCCTTCCTTCCTTCCTTCCTTCCTCCCTTTCTTCCTTCCTTCCTTCCCTTCCTTCCTTCCTTCCTTCCTTCCTTCCTTCCTTCCTTCCTTCCTTCCTTCCTTCCTTCCTTCCTTCCTTCCTTCCTTCCTTCCTTCCTTCCTTCCTTCCTTCCTTCCTTCCTTCCTTCCTTCCTTCCTTCCTTCCTTCCTTCCTTCCTTCCTTCCTTCCTTCCTTCCTTCCTTCCTTCCTTCCTTCCTTCCTTCCTTCCTTCCTTCCTTCCTTCCTTCCTTCCTTCCTTCCTTCCTTCCTTCCTTCCTTCCTTCCTTCCTTCCTTCCTTCCTCCCTCCCTCCCTCCCTCCCTCCCTCCCTCCCTCCCTCCCTCCCTCCCTCCCTCCCTCCCTCCCTCCCTCCCTTCCTTCCTTCCTTCCTTCCTTCCATTTCTCTCTCCTCTCTTTCTTTAATTTTTACCTCTTAGTAGTGAGTTTCTAGCCTCATGGTGAAATGCGATCCAAGCAAACTCTAAAGCCTAGGTTAAAATACAAAGTCCACCTTTTTAAAGTTCAAGTGTGGGGAGGAAGACAGAGAAGTGAGAGGGCAAGTTACCTCACAAGTATTATGTCTAATGTTGAAATGCTGGTTTGAATGAGTGCTATAGAAGTAACAATGAGAAATAGTATTTGGGAAGCAGGTCAGGTTTAGAAAAATACTGTTTTGTAGACAAAATGACTGGGAAAGATCTCAAATAACTTTGTTAAAAGTGGTTGAGCAAACACTGTAGGTCTCATCAGTGATGAAAACCATTAATATAGACCTATTCATTATGAAGGTCAAAAATCACACAGAGCTGAACTCTTGAACCACAATATTTTGGGCTAGGGACAGCTGCTTTCTTCCTGGTGTGAGCCGTGTGTGGCATGATTAAGTGCTCACTGCTCAGAGTACAGTAATCCTGTGTGGGATAGGCAAGGGGCACCGCCAGATCAGTTGTGAAATGCTGTAGTGAATTGAAATGAGTAGACAGCAACAGAGGACTGAAAATGAAACGGCTATTAAAACCAACAGCGTTGCAAACCTAAAGCATTCCAAAATCACGAGTCCAGACACTGTCCCCAATTTATAAAACTTGTTTACAGACCATTTTATAAAAAAAATAATCAATGGTAAATTTATTCTTCTTGCTTTCTGGTTTCAGAGTTTCCAGGTACTTCACAATCTCACATTTTCTCTTCAGCCACAAATATTAAGTACCTAAACACCCTTCCCACTGTCCTACATCAAGCAAGTAGGGATATGTAAAGGAAACTTGAAATATCATGAGATTCATCATCAAGTGTTAAGAACTGGCAAGATTGCTGTAAGCCTGGCACTGCAGACCAGAGGCATTAAGTATCACATTTTTGAGCTTTAATTAATAAGTACTTCAGATCCAAATAATTAATTTGAGATAAATGATGTTAAAAAGTAAGAGCTGCTTCTTGCAGATGATGTATCTCTGAGCTCAATGAATGCCTGGAAAGACAAAGCGTTGTAGGGATGGTTTCCCACCTTCTGTCATTTGCCTGTTGCATTGGCACTGGTGAGGGGAGGGCATTTCCCCTCGTGGTTTAAGAGCTAGTGGAGCTTTGATGAAAGCAGAGCTGCCTCTGAAGGATGGATAGCAATGTCCTTTTTGCTATGTCACTGTTTAATGTCATGCAAAGTAATTCCAGATTATCCAGTCGTAGGACCCATAAGTGGCAGGCCTTTTTTTCTGTTCCCATTTACTTTTCAAGCCCAAGAGATATATTATGTGTGTATATATAAGATAAATAATAGGAGAATTCTATAAATGTTAGCCATGGTTTGAGTCTGTAGACAATTCACACACTTCTTTCAGAGGTCACAGGATGATTAGGACAACTGGTCCTTCATTAAGACAGACAGATCTTTGATAAACCTTTTAAAGACAATTTGGAGAAATCATTTTAAAAATTGCTTTGTCATGGTGATATCCTGCCTTTTCTTGCTCCTCATCCTCTGACCAAGGGATTATTTTGCCTGTTGCAGTCATCCCCATGGACATCCAATTTTGTCATGTAAACACAGCACAAAACAGCTGGGTCATAAGACTCACTGCAGCCCAAAGCAACCCAAGTGTTGAAGCTTTTGCTTCAAAGTGCTTTATGTCCTCTGGCACAATCAAGAGCCAGTATGTAACTAGAATTCAAACGCAGGTGCTAAACAAGATTACCTTTGATTGCTGTTGTAGAAACATGGAAAGAAACACTTCCTTAGCCTTCTAATGGCATTTTTACAGATCCTTAAGAACTGGCTACCAAGTTTGTTATGGTGAAGCAACTGGGTTTTAATTAAGTTCAGTTAACTGATATTGTGAAGTGGTTGTTAAATGCTTCTTAAGTAGAACCACTGGAAAACATTTGAAAATCCAAGGCGATTCAAGATGTTATCCTAAGTGTCCCTGCTCAGCCAGTCACTGCAATCTCACACTGAGGGAACCATTCAGGACAGTTGAGTCATGACAATAGAGACCTTAAACTTCAGCTTACCCTGAAAGCAGGTCCCATATTAGTAAAATATGAGCACTTTTTCTGCTTTAACTGAAATAGCCTAGATGCCTAATCAACCGAGGTAAAAAAAAAACCAGCACCCCCATCCCATCACCACCACCAAGAAGCGGTCCCTTGTCATGTATTTTTAACTGGGTCATTCCCTCTCCAGATCTGGTTTCACATGTAGCCAGTTCTGGACCTAGCTGAGAGGACAATAACTGCTGGTAGGGAAGAGAGGGCAGGAGCAAGCGAGAGGGACTGGCCGGTTCAGATCACTGTCCTGTTATACTTCAGGCAGAAGAAAGCATGGCTCAAATCAGATAAATCAGTGGACCTACCCTGTATGGATTCCCATATTTTAGAAAAAAGTGTATTATGGCTATAGCTAACATTGCTTAGGGATCAGCATAACCTACACTGTTCACACAGCAGAATGAGATCTCACAAAGGAGTGAGAATGTTTAGTTAATTAAATGTATTTCTAAACTTGTTTCATAAAATTTTATCATCTAGATCAGCATTTAATCTCTACACATAGAAGCCAAGATTGGTATAGGTCAGGGGAATTAACCAGGAGCATTAAGCATTCAAAATCAAAGCAAGGAAGTGAAAGATTTCCTCCTAATGGGGACAGAGGCTTCTGGGATGTTTCCCAGGGGGACAGTTGCAAAAATGGCAAAGAAAGCAGGAAGAAAATTCCCAAACCATTCAAGTGAAATCTGCCTGAGGATCTGACAGCAACTTGTCATGTTGCAAGCAGTTTATGTTTACTGGGACATTTGCACTGTGTAGCCATGGCATTTTGGGGGCTTTTTTTTTCTTCTTGGTTTAAATGCAGTTCTGACATACCATCCAATCACAGTACCAACAGTCTAAGTTAACGTGGTACATTTTTCATTTATAAATAGGATCTAATCTTATGACAAGGCAAAAAGAAGTAAAGACAAACAAGGCAGAAAAAGACCCCACATCTCTCCCAAAGCAAAACCACGAGACAGAAAAGAGCCAGAGTAAGAAGAATGTGTGAGCTCAACATATTCAGTTTACGCTGTCTACGCTAAAACTAATGAGGCTGCTGACATGCACGGCACTTGTGTCCTTGGTCCTCCTGTGCACAGACCAGGGGTCACCAAGTGGCCACTTTTGCCCTTGAATGTATTTGCAGGACTCTTGCTGGTAGCTAACGAGAGTGCTGCTCACATAGCAGATCAGTGCTGAAAGGTGGCTGACAGCTTATTAAACAGATCTTCTATGATACTTTTGTTTCTCCTTGTTATGCCATGGCATAATTCCTCAGGAGCCTTTGTGCAGCACATCGCTGTCCTGCACACAAGTGTGTTGTTGTTATTTGTTGTCCAGCAAACACTCAGTGGGCGAGAGCCTGCATCTCGCTTTGACATGAAAAACATCCTTCAATTAAGCTTGGCTTGGGGATAAAGCACTTCAGCCCTGAATAAAGGCGCGTCAGAAGCAGAGGCTCTGCCCGCTTGGCCCCACACCGCCCCAGCCCCCTGCCCGCCCTGCCGCGCGCTGCCCGTACCTGCCTCCTCGCCGCCCCAGAGGGGCCTGGGCTCGGGCTTGGGCAGCGATTCTCCTTTGCTGTGGGGCTCCTTCGTCTGAAAAACAGAGGGAACACATCAGGTCATGAGAGCTTCCTATTGTTCTGGGTTATTGCTTTACAACGCTTAAGACCAAAATTATTTTCCATCCAAAGAAAACGTGTCAGGCGGCAGTGCAAGGCCCCTCTCCAGCTGTTTCTATAATCAGGGGCAAACTTATGAGGTGCCAGGTACTGCGATCTTCCAGAACAGAAAAAGGCTCTGTGGTTCACTGTACTTTGAATTGCATTTTTCCATTCAAAGTGCGTGTGTTGATTTTACACCCATGGACCAGATGGTTAGCCCCGTTCTCCTGCCTTCATCCCGCTGAGGCAAGGGAAGGGAAAGGAAATGGCAGGCAGGGTCCCACCAGGGCCGTCTTCTGACATGGGGCTGTTTGTGGAGAGCCACTTTGCCCACTCGTTCACCCAGGGCACGGCCAGCCTTCATGGGGAGGAGATTTGGGGTAGGGGATGCACGGGTGTAATCCCTTCACATATTCTTTGGTATTGCCAATGGGGATCTACAGACCCATGTTCCCCTCCCTGATTAACACTTTGTCCTCATCCCTGCTATTACAGTGCATCTAACTGCTTCCCCCTGGACCTCTCTTACTCACACAAGAGGCTCAGATCAGAGCTGTGCAGGAATTTGTGTGACTGTGTTCTGGCCCCACTTTCATAAGGGTACCAGCCACTGGCCTCAGTGGTGCTGCTTCTGGGTGACAAACTGAGCATGAAGGTGAAGTCAGTTGTCAGGATTACTGTGGTGGTTTGACCCTGGCTGAAAGCCAGGTGCCCACCGAAACCACTCTATCACTCCCCTCCTCAACTGCGCAGGGGAGAGAAAATGTAACAAAAGGCTCATGGATTGAGATAAGGACGGGGAGATTACACAGCAGTTACCGCCACGGGCAAAACAGACTTGACTTGGGGAAATTAGTTTAATGGATTACCGTTCAAATCAGAAAAAAACCCATCTTTCCCCCAGTCCTCTCTTCTTCCTGGGCTTAACTTAATTCCTGATTTCTTTACCTCCTCCCACCAAGTGGCAGAGGGGGATGAGGAATGGGGGTTGTGGTCGATTCATCACATGTTGTCTCTGCTGCTCCTTCCTCCTCACACCCTTCCCCTGCTGCAGTGTGAGATCCCTCCCAGAGGAGACTGCTCCATGAACTTCTCCAATGTGAGTCCTTCCCATGGGCTGCAGTGTGGGTCCCTTGCACAGGGTGCAGTCCTTCAGGATCAGACTGCTCCAGCGTGGGTCCCTTGCAGGGTTACAAGTCCTGCCAGAAAACCTGCTCCAGTGTGGGCTCCCCTCTCCATGGGTCCACAGGTCCTGCCAGCAAGCCTGCTTCAGTACATGCTTCCCACAGGTCCCACATCCCCCTGCTCAGGTGTGGGGTCCTCCATGGGCTGCAGGTGGCTATCTGCTCCACCGTTAACCTCCATGGGCTGCAGGGGCACAGCCTGCCTCACCATGGTCTTCACCATGGGCTGCAGGGGCATCTCTGCTCCGGTGTCTGCGACACCTCTTGCCCTTACTTTACTGACCTGGGTGTCTGCAGGATTGTTTCTCTCACATTCTCATTTCTCTCTTCTGCTTCAATTTTGTTGCCCAGGTGGTTTTTTTTCTTTCCCTTCTTAATATGTTATCCCAGAGTTGCTACCACCATCACTGATGGGCTTGGCCTTGGCCAGTGGTGGGTCTGTCTTGAAGTTGGCTGGCATTGGCTCCATTGGATATGGGGGAAGCTTCTGACATCTCATGGAAGCCACCCCTGTAGCTCCCCCACTACCAAAACCTTGCCATGAGAAAACACTACAATTAAACATGTGCTATACCCTGTGTATCCCAAAGTACTTCTCAGGCTCTCCATCCCACTGAGACTCTGCATCCAGCATCAGGATGGGAAGTAGCAGTCAAACAGCAAATAAGGTGCTGCAGAAGAACAAGTTAAAGAATTCCTGCTAGAATCACCTCACAGGCTTTTGGTGAAAAGTTCTGGTGTCCAAAGACAGGAGAAATTTTCTTGCTAATGTCAACACTCAAATGCTTCTTCATACAAAGGCATTGTTTGCCAAGTCTGCAGTCCTGAAGGGTTAAAGAGTTTGTCAGTATGAGTCTAGGGCTCTGGTAAGTCACTCAAGTAGTTTTCAACTGTGATGTTCTTTGTGTTTTCAGTTTAAGAAATGCTTTCATTCAAAAGATTCCCAACTCAAATGGCAACTTCACCCACTATTACACACACTCTAAACAGATGTGAAGCTGGCTGGAGTATGCACAACGTTGAAAGGCATTGAAAAGGTGTCTCACTTCTGATGGCATATTTCTGACTATCTTTATTCAGTCATGATGAGTAACAAGAAAGAAACAGGCATTCAGGACAGCCAGTGTTTTAGCTACTGTAAGGTTCTGTAATTAAAGAGCCAGAGGGACTGTAGGAAAGAAGCAGCATGGGAATAGAAAGTAAGTGTGGGATGAAGGGAGGGAAGGAGAGAAAGTGCTTAGTTTGATGCATTCCAGGCAGAACTGTGATTATTCCCAGAAGAATACAAGCTCAGAAAACACAGGGAAAAGCATTTAAGGAAAAGCACACATTAGACATGGATCTGTCCCTACAGAAAAGCACATCTTTATGTATGTGGAAAACCATGTATGACAGACACACCGTGTCAAGGACAGAAGTGTAATATCCACAGTGTCCATGAGCAATAAAAGCTGAATGCTGAAAGCTGCAAACCCTGAACTATGTTCCTTAATGGAGTCCAGTAAAAAGGGAAACTGTTTGCCATCCTGCCGTGAAATAAGAGGCATTGCAGTCAAAGTTCTGCAAAGGTAAAACATCTGAGAAATTGTATAATGGGCCATGTGCAACAAGTCCCAGGGAAGAAAATTTATGCCAAACAGGTACTAAAGAGAAACAGAGCAAAAGGGAGGCTGCTGTTACTAAAAGCAATGTCTCCCAGGAGGATCACATGCATGTCCCTCCCTCACCTCAGAACACACAGTGTTCTGCCTGTGCAAGTAAAGGCAATGGAGGCTTTTATCAAGGGGCCTGAGAAACCAGCTTATCCATCAGCCAAGAGCAGCACTGGGCCAGACTGAAGCTGCACATTTGCACCCACCAACAGAGAAGGGTTTGCAGCAGAAGCCAAGGATTGTGCTGACACTGCAGCAGCATCACTCTTGTGTGTCTCATCCCGAGTTAATGCCAGCAAGTCACAGAGCTGACAACCACATTGTTGCACTCCAGCGTGCCAGTCTGCAGGACCACAGCTGGTAACGCTTCTGTATCTCACAGCAGTGGTGGGAAGGTAAAAGCCTTAAATCTGGTGAAACACAGAACGCCAGTGACAGAAGTCACACAAACAGGTAGGAAATCTAGTTTGAAATAGCTTGTGGAGCTCCTATAGCACTAAGTATGCCCACTTCAATTATGCATGATATTATTAACAAATACATCCATTCCAATAATTTTGCTTCTTCACCTTTTTCCTCCTTTAATTGCTTCACAATTATCTGTGTTTACAGTGGCACTTTAATCACACCTTCCATTTTTATGTCTATGCTGCTATGTCAATTGAGATTCTCAAAAACTGAGGCATCCTTAAGGAGACCCCACTTGCTCTTGTATGCAGGATGTTTCTTTTGTATGTTCTCCTGGATTGTTTTCACATGGTACCAATCCTACTGAATAACCCATTCTCTGAATATGGGAATTTCACATGAAGTATAGGTGGTGTTGATTCTCATGTCTTAACATGTAAGAAAAAGTACAAGGCCACCACATCTACAGAATAGAAGTGTTTTGCAGGTGCTTTTTTTTAGTTATTTTTCTACTTTATGATGGTTGCACTGAAGAAGTTTTGTTTTTCATTTGTGACAGTGAATATGCTTATCATGGTGCTGGTAAAATGCTGAATTAAGTCTGTTTCCTAGCTGACATTGCTCAAGCCTAAAGTTCAGTGAGAGGAAAGGAGACAAATAGTTCAATGCTAGTGGCCAAGTCTTTGTGCTAGTTGAGTACACTTAAGCCACAGCAGATAAGAGCTCAGCAGGTCAAATATTTGAAAACAATATCCATACAATAGTGACTTGGTATAGAAAAGAGCACATTCTTTCATCCCATGAAGCACAGCTTCTTCCTTCCCACATTTCTTGTACTCTGATAATGTGACCCCAAAAGACCAGTCACCGTGGTGAGTGGGACTGCTCCCACTAAGCCTTGCCCTAGGAAGGTCAGCTGTGGAAAACTACAGCCTCCAATTTGCAAGAGGTAAACCACATTAGAGGATCCATCTCTGGAGCAGAGGTTAAAGGCACTAAACTATGTTTTGGGATTACTCCAATCCTAGTGCCTCTGGGAAACAACAAAGGGAAGAAGTCAGAAGTCCGTATGTCAGTGCAAGCAACACTTGACTTGAAGCACTGATTTTTGCTACAGTTCAGTGCTTTATATATTTTGTGCAAACATGACGTTCATTGCATGATCCTGCTTTTTCTTGTTTTATAAATAGCAAACAGAGAGCAGACTTTACAAACACTTAATAAAGTAGCCGCTGTGTCACTTCCTTCTCTACTCCTTTTGATCAAGGCACACAGTCCTTCAGCTGCAGCACCTCTTGGTGTGTCCTCAGCCTGGAGGCTGCCCGTAAAAGAAAGATGGGAAAAGACACAAGGTATGCAGACTGGCTGCCTGTTCTTGCAAAGGCTGGTTCTTCCCTAGGCCAGGGAGTGGGAAAGGCTGTTGAGATTAAAGTATTTGATGAGATATTTTGAAAAAGCTCATCTATTGCAGCACAAACTAGTAGGCTGCAACAAAGCTTTTACCATCAGTCAGATTCCACTGCCCATGCTGTTTCTCCTTTCTCCAGAGATCAGACCACACTGCTCACCCATCCATTCCCTTCCCTCAATCCTCAGGGCTATTTAACTACTTAGCAAGAACGAGCTACAGCTGCCCATCATCCATGTCAATCAACCCACTGCCTTCGAGGCAAGGCCACAGATGCATGTTATCAATGCTAATCAGCCCACTGCCTTCATTCCTCTACACTCATCTTTCTCATGTCATCCAGCATGAGGATGGTTGAGGGCATCCAGACATTTACACAAGTGCTTCCATCCCATTGTGGGAGCCCCAGAGGAGCTGCGACCTGGGGCAACTGCTTCCTCCATTGCTGTGATGTGTGGGCTATGTTCCTCCACTGCACAGAGCAAGGTGCCATGGGAGACCCCTTCCAAAATAGGAGAAAGGAGACAGAATAAAGACCTATTATTCTTTCAATGACAATGTTAGTAAGGCAGGTAGCACTTCTGCTCTAGAATTGACCTAAGACTCTAATGCATGTGCTTTTAATGGGATTACTGCTATGTTTAACATTTAGCCAGTCCTCACCTGCTCTGCTAAACCAAGAGCCAGAGAAATGTGATCTGCTTCATTCATTGCAAAGACAATTTAAACTCTGAAGACTATTTTACACATCAACATTGTTAATTATTTCATTGCTGAACATCTTAACAGAAAGAGCTCATTAATGGTTGCATATTCTGTTCACTTGAAAGGACATCAATACCAACAGTGGAAGCAGAATACATTATCTAGACTAAATACCACAGCCGCTTTGTACTAAAAAGAAAAGACGTTCTCACAGATACCAAATGATACTCATTTATTGGTTATCTGCCTTCACTGCTGTTTTGTGGAGTTCTATAGAGGGTCTGCTTTATTCAGCAAGGCACAGCCCTGGCATCCAGCATATTTTTGCTGCTGGGATGACAAGAAATATCCTGTTTTCACTTGAGGTTCTTAATTATCCACATAAGTCATTGGATTCTTTATGACACTTAACAGATTAACATTTAAGGCTTCATCCCTGTAGACAATGTATACCAATGAAAACAATTATCAGGATGCAACAGGGCTGAACATACATTAGCTCTGTGTATTGTGTTTGTGAAAAGCTCACCTAAAGTGATGCAATTCATAAAGTTGATGACACAAAAATGTCTATAATCAGTCTTTAAAGCTAGCTATCCATTGAAATTAATGAGAGCCATCCACATTTCTCTTGGCACAACTGCTTCAGCACGGCTGAAGTCTCAGTGATATTATCTGTGCCAAGGTCCTGCCACCTGCCAAAAGAGTACCACTGTGCCTAGTGCCCAGGAAGGGCTGCCACTGCTTCTGCTGACCAGAGTCATCTGCAGCTTCTGAGAGGAAAGTAGTCTGGACAGCCCTGTGCTGGTGTTCAAAGCAGGAGCCCCAGGTGAGTCTGAACTCTGAATTTGCCTAGACCAGCACATGGCTGTTGTAGCTTCTCACTGGCAGGTTCTCCCAGGCTGGCTGTGAAAGTATATTCAGATGTTTATGCAAGTGGAGCTCGGAAAAATGTGAGGACTCCTCATATAGGAGTATGGGCTCTGCCTATGGGTGGAAAAAGCACTGATGCAGATTTCCGTAAAACAACCATGACTTGCAGTGGGTTTAATTATGATGCAATCAAGTCAGCTTGAAGGGTCATGATTAAGTGAGCTGCAAAGTTAAGGTAAGGCCGTTATCTGCATTTTGTGTGCTTCAGTACTGTTTCTTCAACATCTGTGTTTCTCCACACAGCACTCTGCATCCTTTCGCAGCATCTCTGCAAAGGACTGCATCCTTGGCACAATGGACTGCAGGATCCCATTGTTGCAAGCACAGCTGTCCAGGCTATTACTACCATAAACACAGTGCATATGCTATTTAAGATGCCTGTCTACATTTCTGTTCTTCTCTGGGCCTCAGAAGGATTCAGCCTACACAAAGTCCCATGTTTGTGTTATAAGGGTCAGAAGCTATATGCTTTTTAGACAGGCATCTCCTGGTGTCCTAGTGGAGGTCATCATCATTTCTGAATAAATTTGCAGCCAGCGTGATTCAAACCATAAGCCTCACTTGCCCCTGCACTGTTCCATGAGCATACATTTTTTTTTCCACTTCTTTTGGCCAATAATTTTAATCTTATTCCCTCCCCTCTCATTCTTCAACTTCTCTCCTGCTGCACTGCTTTGCAGATGGGTTGAACTTCCTTTTACAGGAGGTGTGATTTTTCAGGACCCTAAGATAAGACTGTGTGCACCTGTATGAAAAAGGGCTCCCTTAGTAAGATGGGAAGAATGTTGCACTACAGCAACATAAGCAGGATGTGGTTTTATTTTTCTTTCAGGAGAAGAGGACTGTGTAGCTTTACAAATGCCTTTTTTTTTTTCTCCAGAACAGCCACAATATAGATACCGCAGTGGGATCTGAAGGATTCTCTTCCGAGAAGAAGCACCAGGAATGACAAGAATAAAGTTCTTCAACTGCATTACTGATTTATTCAAATAATTTCCTATCACATCTTTGCTATATAACAGAAAAGCATTTGGCACAGGTGCTTGTTATTGGAAAAAAAAATGTCCTCCATTCATAAAAGGAATCTTTTATTCAGGCTGCAACTTTATTTTTTAATAAATATCACAGATTTGCCTTGGCAATTGTTAAATTATAAAGAGACTTTATTATTTGTGTCAATGTTTTGTTCTGCTAAGATTTGCAGGGAAGGAAGAACCAGATATTATTATTGTCCTAAAAACTCAGTTAAAACAGAGCACAAAAGGCTGGCTTTGAAACCAGTAGAATTAGTAGCTGCATAAGATCTTGTAAAACTTGCCACTGATCAGTACAGGTCCAAGCTATTTGTGAGTAGCTCCCATCTAAGGCCAAAGCATGCTGAATGGAGAGGAAATTCAGGTGTGTGTGTGAATTCGGAGTTACAGTCATGATGACTGTAGGGTCAGAAGTAGATGATACAATGATCTTGTCTGATATTCTGTATACTGTGGCTACAGAATCTTGCCATGTTTATTGCTACCTCACTCCCCTCACCTATGACATAATTTCATTATGTGGTTTTGAGTTCAGGATTTCCAGTGATGGAAAATCCACCGTTCATTATGTGAGTTATTTGTTCAACATTTTTTTCACTTTTTTCTTATTGATTGCTTCTGCTTGATCTTCCAGTCACAGGATACTTTTATGTCTTTTCTTTGAAAAGCTTTATGTTACAAGTAGCTGCTCCACCAGGGAAATATTTGTAGCCCACGGTCAAGTTGCCTCTCAAACTCATATTTGATGAAGTCATCTTAGCCCTCTCACTGAAGGTTAAACAATCTTGCATTTGGCACAAGGAGAAAACACACAAAGTTCCTACAAATAGCAAACAGAGCTATAAATCTGAGCCATTGCAGTTGCCTCACAACATGTACCTACATCCTAAATCAAGTTTAGAAAAAAAACCCAACCCACTTTAATTAACATTATCTGTCTTTTCCAAAATAAGGTAAACGGAGCTTGCATCTAGACTATCAAAAATAGGATTTATTGCTATTTATTGCCATTTTTCTCTTTTGGTGTAGATTTTAGCAGATCAATCTAAAAACTACAATTTAACTGTCACAAACCGACCAATTCATCATATTCTATAATAAAAGTAATAAACTGTGCCTAAAATAATTTTGACTGAGGAGTTTAACTCTCTTAAGCAGCACAGTGGAGTAAAAAAGTAGCTGTATACAGAGCTGACACAACACTCACAATGAATGAGGCATGTTGATTACAGAGGACAGAGCTTCCACACATTCACAGGGTGCCTTGGAGCTGTGGATATCTTCCAAGGCTCACAATATACTTCCCTTTTTTCCAGAAATCAGCCTGAAAGTGTCATGAGACTGGACTTTCTGGTCCTTGCTGGCTATAACCAGAGCAGAGTAATTCAGTTGTACATTATGCAGCTCTCACGCACAAAGAATGAGTGCAGGGAAATGAATGTTAGCTGAATTTACTTCAGGTTTGGTTTAAGATTTGGGCAAAGGTTGGGGTCAGTTCTTACTTTGCCTGAAATAGTTCTCTGCCCTGGGTGTTAAAGCCTCAGAAATAATTGCTGACCCTTGCATGCTCCCAGCTTGCTTTGAGCTGCTTCTGGCCTGGGCAAGGAGCATTTTTCCATGGATGAGCAAGTGAGATGTCTCAGCAACAAACACATACCTACAGTGACAGTTCTCTGGCTGTTCAGTCACATAGTACATAAGGCCAGCAAGAAGGTGCTACTGGATTTTGATTCAGCTACTAAGTGCACTTACTGTGTAGGTAGTTTACTGACCCACTAGACTATATCCTCACTCCATCCTAGGCACTAGTATAGAAAAGTAGTTGAAATATTGTGTTGTTCTCTATTTTTCTGTACGTAGGAAGAAATAAAAGCTGTGACCACTCATGCTGTGATGGATGCCTTCCACAAGCCAGACAACTGACAATATGTGGCATCTTGTAGTACCGAGCCTAAGGATTAACTGGATTATCATTATTTCCATTTTAGAGGTAGAAAATGTAAATAACAAAGAGTTTGAAGACTTGTTAGAACTTAAATTTCAGTTCAAAGAATCTGGAACAGACTTTAGTTCCCAGTCCTCCAATTAATTTTCATGCTGAGGTGATAACGCCTAATACATTCTTACATAAATATGACAATCAGTTTACACATACACTGGCTTTTATACCAATGGAGAAGCCCTTTTTTCTGCATATATTCTTGCTGCTCATCAAGCACTTGGGGATCCTTTTTTCAAGGCTTGTGGTTCTGCCATGTATTCAGATAGAAAGAGACAAAAGACTGAACTCAGTAAAGAGAGATAGGGGATCTCAAATCCCACCAACAGGACTAACAAACCCTCAAAACTTCATGTATATGGGGTTCGCTCAGAAACAGGGGTGTCCTGCTGCATCGAGACTTCCATTTACATTGCCTGAGATGTTCATATCCTAAGGAATCCAAACAGGCTATATGGACAGCTTCAATGTCCTACAAACTTTGAAGTGATGATATTTTCATAATACTGCAGTTCACTGTCATGAAAGCAAGGTCAAGCACATATTTTTATAGGAAAAAAATGATTTATTTTGCATGAATTAACATGCTGTACTTAGGTTGGATCCTTTTTCTCTTAATACCCGATTGTTCTTCCTTTCATTTTCCCTGCTAAGGAATCATTTGACCTGAAAATAAAAAGGAAACGAGGGTGGTTATAAGCAGAATTTGGAGATTCACTGTCTACCTGAGTTGTACTTTAAATGATATTTCCATATAATTTCTGACTGCTCAGTGACGTAGTGAGGAATCGATCCTGTTCTCTGTTTAAGACAATGGAAATCTCACTCTGTCTTCAGGGTTTACCTCTTGGGGTGAAAAATGAAAGGACATATTCTAGCTGGCACAAGCAATAGCTTCATTCACAGAGAATGTGAAAAATCAATTGACATTTTAACTGCCTGACCTCTGTTACAAACATCTGCAGGGAAAGAAAGCAAATTAGTAAAATGTGTCCTTTTTACTTAGGTTCATTGGAGGTTGCGATGTTAGTTGCATGTGTGTTCAGAGGAAGAAATGAAGCAAACCTTTATTTCTGTCATTACAGTTGAGCTGTATAGGGGATATAAACGGATGTCTACATAATGCCATCTCTGTCTGGTGTGCATGTACAAAACTTGAAATGGAATTGTATGCAACTATTGCAAGCCCATGTTATTCTACACCCACATTTTGCAAGAGGTGGTGGAGGTGGAGTGATACTGGCCTGATAAAGAGGGCAGTGATTGTTGTTTGCCATTTAGAAACAGGAAAAGAAACGGATATAACTTGCACAAATAGTCTATGGCTGTGTCAGGGGCATGATTAGCTCTTATCAGTGGGTTTCTTCTGGGTCTCATGACAAGAGCCAAAAATGGCGGTGTCACTCTTGTAGGTTAGATGAACTCTGTATGCAATTTATGTCCACTGCATCAGAGCTGGTCAAGGCATTATCCCCTACCTGCATAACAATGGCTTGGTGCCAAGGAAGCTCCCAGCACTGGGGAGCATAATGGGGTGGTGTGCTTTCAGCACCATGTCAGAAAATCTCTCATGATGTATGTGGCCACAAAAGCATTTGTGACATCCTTTGAATGACTTCAGTATGGGCTTACCCGGTGTTAGCAATACCGGGATCATTTTCCAACGCTTTCCTGAGTTTGGCTGGCCAGGCAGTGCAGGTGCCCAGCATCCTATCCTTCCCTCCACTTGCTGTCAGCCACCCTGGTTTCAACACAACACATGTTAGTATAAACGTACATGTTGGCATTAAGACATGACTTGGAGATACTGTTGGTGTAGATACTAAACTTCAAAACTTCATTCTACCCAAGAAATAAATCGATGAACTTCAGCTATGAAATTCTATACAAACATAGTTCTTATCTGGATTCATGTTGTTTGCACTGGTCAGCCATGCATCAACATCCAGTTTGACTGGAACCTTGTTTAAATCAGATTTTAATCCTATTTCTTTGCTCCAGTTTCCACCCACAAGACAGACTTTAAGAGAGGAATGAACAGGGCCTGCATGGTCCTTGCAATCTGGCTTTGTATTTGCAAAGGGTCTTATTTCTGAACTTGTCACGGTTTGATATTTGATGGTGTGATTATTAACAAGACTTGGTATTGCACAAAATGGCTGGCACATGGTGGCCAAAGTTTCAACATAAAGGTTCAGTACTGTTTAATATGCAACTACTTGCATGCCTACTTAGCATATGTGTTGGTCCTAAGCCTCTGCTGCTGTGGACTGTCTGTAGCCATGAGTTTTAAGGAGTAAGGGAAGAAAGGATATTTCATGTCTATTGCAAATCATAAAAGCACCAAAACAGGTCTTTTGGACGTGTTTATACTTTCTCGTCCAACTCACTTTATCTCTAGTCACAGCACCAAGAAAAGGGGGACTTATTAAATTGGAAAATATTTAACATGCTAATAAGCATAAACAGTCACTGCAACTCCGGAAGGCAGTTGCTCCTTTTTTCACAGTACAAGTATTCACTTGCTTTCACAGTTACCTAATCAGATATGGGAATGCTGGTTGGTTGTGTGCACTTTCACAGCTATGCACCTCTCTGACGAAAAGTTCCCAGTTGTGCTTAGAGAGTCAGGGATTCAGTTTTTCCATTCCTCCAAAAGATACGTACATCACACAGGTGGTCTTCTTTCCAGCTGTCCACAGAACTCTAAAGCAGATGTACCATAACCAATCTTCCACCATTATCACTGAGGCCATCAGGAGGATTAATTGATTTAAAAATTGTGGCTTTCATCCAAGAAAAGCCTGTTTCTCCCCCAAAGTCACTGAAACAGCATTCTTAGTGAAATGATAGAATATGATGCTAACCCACACAAATTTGGCAACAGTCAAGCTGGAGCCAAACAGATTTTGAGGTTGTGACAGAATAGAACAAGTTTGTTACCATCAGCTTCACCACACGGCTGCTGCCAAGACATAGAAGATTCAAAACTAAGAATACACAGCAGTTTTGCTGAAAGAAAAAAATATTGACAAGTGTTCTGTGAGGTCACTGGCACTTTTCCTCCCCCCTAAAGTTATTTGCAAAACTAAGAAAGGGACAGCATCTTCTAAAGATCTGCTGACAGCTGGTTAAGGAAAATATATCTACAAAAATTTCTCTAGGTCTTATTTCCACTCTTCTCGGTATTGCTGCAATGAAATGTAGGGGAGAATCAGGCTGCTAATGGGATGCATGGCACTGATACAACCTGAATTTTGCAGCAAGAGACTTGGAGAGTGTCCAAATTGCCTTTTTCCTGTGCTCCTCCACTTATAGGCTGGGGCAAGTGATAGGTTCAGCACGGTCTTCAGCGTGTGCTAATGTGGTAAAAACACAGATTCGCAGCCTACAGCAGCAACCCCTTAGCTGTGAGAGGACAAAGAGGGTAAAGATTGCAAACATTGTCACCACAGGCAAGCCTGAGAGGACAAGGAGGAGCCAGATATCTCAGTAGGGTGTCTTCTGAATTAGGTGGGAAATACTCCTCCAAATGCAGAGGCAAAGCCCTGGATTGAAACCAGGGGAGTGGGCTGTAACTAGCTCAGGAAATGGCCGATTTGCAGTTGGGTTTCATGTTCCAGTGTAACGCAGAATCCTACAAGAGGCACATTGTGAAAGAGGATTTACTTGAGCATTGCAATCATTTAATGGTGTATCCATGCCTTCCAGGGATCAATGCCCGGTTACTTATTTTCAAAGAGTCCTCCCAAAACTGTAGAGTGTGGAAAGTATTAAGTAGCGCTTATCAGGGTGGAAAGTTACCCTGCAGTTCATATGTGAAGTGATATCCTGAATGTGTCATGTGTCAACAGCCATATAACCTGTGATAAGAACTTTGCTTGCTGGGCTGTCAGCTCCATTTCCTCTGATCTGCTTGCACAAGGAGCATGCATGGGACTTCTGCTCTACAGATCACACTGATTGACACAGTATTGGCAGAAATTTCTCTATTTCCTCTTCACGACAAAACTGCATTGATTAAAGTTGAAGAATTTGAAAATCCCCACCCCACCCCCACCCTGCCCCTGAAGTTGCTGTATTATCTAAAGGAAATATGAAACAAAAGGCAACAGTAAAAAATACTTATTACTAAAGAGCTTCACTGCAGAACAGATGCCCCCTGTTCACGGTATTGCCTTGTGCGCTCCTAGAGAGGGGAATGATATAGAGAATTTCCCTTTAAAATTTGTCTTCCCTGAAGGTCACTGCCGAATAGCTTCAATTATGAGACATAATGAGCAAGAGTTCCCAGAGGCACTACCAGCTCTGAGTGTCCCAGTTTCTGAGATCCTGGCTTGAGATCTTACATAGATCCCTGGCACACGAGAGGTATTTCTTACCTTCTGCAGTGTCTTTAAAGAACAGCTTGGTACATGTGCATCCAGGAGCCAAAGTGCCTAAAATTACTAGTCACTTCTGACAACTTTGCCAGTATCAATATACACAATCAACCCAAATATTTATATACAATGTTAATTTGGTATATTAGGAATATAATAAGCATAGTTTACTGACATGCTGAATTTAAAAAAGAAAGCCACCTTCAGAGACAGCTGGAACTGAAAACCTTGTAACATTTCAGTGATGTACAGCAATATAAAAGCAAAGCTAAACAGAAAACCTCTGGACTTTCAGTTCTGACAAAAACAACTGGTGATTGAAGTAAGGTACACAGATTTCTGAAATTCTTCCAGTTATAAGTAATCGGATTTTAAAGATACTTTTCTTTTCAGATATATGATATTTATCTTGACAGAGTCTTACTCAACAGTTTCATTGTTTCATGCATTTCCCTTTGGTACTTTGAAAAGAAAGCAAGTTTGTTCTTTTCATCTGTAGCTGTTCCCTCAATAGCTGTCATTTATTATGTAGAAAAAAGGATTGTGTTGTATTTCTGTATGCATTTGGCTTTGCATGCAGCTATATTTTTCTTTCAGTAGATGTATCTTGGGGCTTGGGGAATTATTTTGATGAAAGGGCTGCTTTTTAAGCCAAAATATCTCTCAAAGAGCTTCAGTTCCTGTGAGCTAGATTACAACAACAACAACAACAAAAAAAAAACCAAAAAAAGAAAAAAAAGAAACCCTTAAGAAACAAAATGTCATCTTAATAATGCTAGCTTTTAGACATCTGTTTTCTAGGGTACAACCTGTAACTAAGTGTATAGGTACTTCTGCAGGTACCTCTTTAGGAGCGCTAGATGCTTCATAGTAAGGGTAACAACAGCCAGTACACTGACAATAGAGGGGCAGTATAAGCTAATTCATTCCTTTAAGAATAGGTTTTTTTGAAGAGCATCTCAAGGACATCAATCCCTGGTTTTATGTAAAAGCTCAGGCCTGACAATAAATGCTCTGGTTGTGACAGGTCTTAATGCCTTTCCAACCCAGAGAAATCAAATCTGCTCTGCTTTCCATGAGGCTGCCTGAAATGGAGTTGCATGCCTGATAGTAAAATCTGGTCACTTTCAAGAATCAGACCTTGGGAAGCAGACATGAGCTGTAGGTTTCCTTCTCAGCTACAACAGCGCATCATCCTGCAACTCCTTAACACACAAATAATCCTTCCAGCAGTGACTAGAGCCCAGGAATCACAACCTGGAAGGGTGTTCAGGCAGGCTACCCAGGGTCTGAGCAGGCTACCAGGTTTTGTGTGTGCTCTTACAGAGTGATGCGGCTGCAAAAGGGGGCATTCACAGTACCCTCCGCTTTCACAAGCTTATTACTGAGTAGTAGTTAGAAGATGCTTTGCAAGTGGAGAGGTGTTTGCTTTCTGCACCTACCAGATATTAAAAGATATCTAAATTGAAGTCTTTGCTCTCCTCAGACTTTCGCTTCACACTTTCAGCAATAATATGTGGGAGGTACCCACTCTTAGCAGCTCTTTCAAGGGCAGGCATTCTCTTGAAGACCATTCTTGCATGCTAATCCTTCTTCACGGTTTAAGGAAATACCTCTAGCCTCTTTTTTGCATTTTCTACGTGCTTGCTCAGCACTATTCTGGAGCACTTAAGTCTGTCTCTGCAATGTAGAAGACTTGAGTATTTCACTGTAGGCAATAGATTCTGCTTCAGAAAGCAGGTGTTGTCATCAGGTGCTGTCACACCACTTGTAAAACATTTATTGGAATTAACACATTTGGGGGGGTTGGTGGTTGTAGTTTTGGTATGGTGTTGTTTGGGTTTTTTTTAATTCTGTCTGTAAATAAATTTATCTGCAAAGATAAGAAAATACTTAGTTGCACAGGAAAGCAAAACCCCACATGGTTTCACGTGACAGCTCACTGCTAAGGATTTCTTAATTAGAAGGCTTTGGATTACTTTTCAGTTCCTTAAAACTGGTCATTTCTAATCTATAGAAGTTCCATGGGCCTGACTCCCTCTTCTTCCAGACTCAAGTGATTTTTATAGATGTCAGATAGGATGACCC
Source organism: Falco naumanni (assembly GCF_017639655.2). Classification (NCBI taxonomy): domain Eukaryota; kingdom Metazoa; phylum Chordata; class Aves; order Falconiformes; family Falconidae; genus Falco; species Falco naumanni. The sequence continues at coordinate 53,865,185 of NC_054059.1, read as the reverse complement.
TCCCCTACAGAGCTCTCTATCAGGAAAATGTGATATTTAGCTCCTCCAAAATTAATTCCTCAACTTACACAAAACTAGCAAGGGATGTTAAAACCAGTGCCTTCTTTGCCAGTAAGGCTCCAACATAATTTTGAAATAGTGTAACTGTTATGAGTCTGAACAGGATTTTTTTATTTTAATGGTAATGCCAATATGGTGTGATACAATATAGGCTGTACAAAGCAGCTGCACTGTTGCTTTGGAAATAATTATCTTTCCATTAATGCCAATGGTCAAAAAAGTTGACTTATCACGCATCTCAAATTCAAGTGCATTACAGAAACTCTTTTAGAACATCCTGTGCTGACTATTCAGAGAGGGAAAAAGATTTCAGAAAATGGAAAGGGTATAATTGAATACAGAGCAAGTACAGTGTATTAAGACAGGAGACACTGAGGAGTTCTGGGATCTGGGAATTGCATTAAATTACCTTAAATGAGCAGCATGCACTGCATTAACTAACATTATAATAGGATTTAGGGAACGCATGACTTTACTATAGAGGTCTTCGCCAATTAGAACCTCTTTGTGCAAAGAGGAAAATTCTACTTAAAAGGTTATCTGGGAGTTCTAGACAGAAAAATAGTGATACTTGTTATAAACTGCAAAGGAATGCAACAGTTGCAATGCTGAGAGGAGAACAAAATTACTCACTGTGTTACTTATACTGACCAAGACACTTGGGATGTCTTGTGATATCTGTGGCTTCTTGGGATAAACAGACTGATGCATACAGAGTAGCCAGAGGAAGAAACAAGCTTTTCTTTACAGAACATATTTTTTGGTCAGAGATACATTTCTTTAGAGAGAAATGACATACACAACTAACTCCTGCTGATCCTCAAAAGCACGGTTTAGGCAGGCCATGAAACGACCCTTGATGGGGAAGAGGCCACACAAACTGGCCAGGGGAGGAGCTGTTTAGGAGTGGGAAAGTCAAGGTGAGCTGCTGGGCTCCATGCAGCCATGCTGGTGGCATGGCCCTGCCCTGGCCAGGTGGCAGGGGTGGCCCTGCAGCTGCTCCTGCCCTCTACATCCCCCGGACTTTGTGCAGCCCTGGAGTTCCTGACCATGTTATAACATGGCTTATTGCTCCCTTGATGGATGGGCTTGAATTTGGTGTTGTCGTACTCAGCTGTTTACAGACCTGGGCTTTAGCTGTCTTTACACAGTCTTGTGTGCACACATGCAATAGATTTGCTTTATCTTCAGTGCTGTTACTCTTAAAGAGAGGAGTATTAATTGCCTGTCAGATTGTTTTTATGACCTTGTCGCACAGTGCAACAGACTCCTTTATTTATCTACTATGAAGCACTGAATTATCTTCAAAATGAACTGAGGGAATGATTACAAGATGGGCAATAACCAGATTAAAATCAAACTCCAATAGAGGAGAGCAACTCCACTTGTCCCTGTGAAATATAACCTTTGAAAACCAAATGGATCTAACGCAGCATTAGGTTGTAAAAAAATATGTTTTTTCATACAAAGTGTGTTTGACTGGTTTTGTTCACTTTATTCTTTGACATTAGGTACTAAATATTGCCAGAAGCAGGATTCTGAAGAGAGAACATCTTTGCATTCTAGTAAGCAAACCTCTTGACCTTATGTGTCTGACCACTTGCTAATCAGAAATGAGCCTTGTCTGTCCTGCGTGACAGGACAAAACCAAACAGAAATTTGGTCTACTGTGTCTGGCCCAAATTCCTCACACCCACTGTGCTGGGTATTTGCTGGTTACTACCACCGATGTAGAAATGAATACTTTTCTCTGATCCCTATGACTGTCAGCAAAGTCATTTAGAACTCTGAATGCAAAGGGTGCTAGATAAATACCGTATTAAAAATAAAAATAATTAAAAAAAAGAGAGCGAAAGAGATATCATTTCCAATCCAGGTATTATGGAAACCCTGTGGAAATAAATCATTACAATAAATCATTTTCCAGCTGCAGATGTCCTCAGGGAAAACCCTTGACAATCAGTTTCTTGAAAATAGGAGATATTTTTATTATTTTCAGTAGTGTTGAACCAGCATTCAAAAAGAAGGAGAGCATATTTTTAGGTTTTGATATTGACTTGTCCAATTAATTTACTAAATGTGTGGCACTTGAACAGACCTGTGATGGATGTACAAATGACTGACTGCCTCACTGCATATTTGTAAAGCAGATGATGTATCACATCATTTCTTTGAGTCATGGAACTGATTTATATGCTCTATGCTACACAGACATTCTCTTTGTCAGTTGGGACCATAAAAACCCCCACAGGCAATTGTCTGCTATTCAGTCTTTGCCATTCACTGAAATTACACATAATTTTAGCCTGTGCATTTGCAAACTGTGCTTTGCCATTTCCATTTGAAAACGCTTTTGTGTTAAACATTTTTTACTCGTCTAAATAAATATTATCCATAATAACCCTATATCAATCCATTACAAACCCATGAAAGTACGTACTGCATTTAGATTTAATCCTTGAAACAAAGCTTGTTCCCACCTCACTTGTGTGTTGCTTTCACAGCTGATTCTCACAGCTGCTGAGAAATCTGAGCAACACAGAAATCTAAGATTGCTTTTCATCTTGCTAAAGCTATAGAATCTTCAATAAAATCACATTTGAGTCACTGGTCTTCAGATATACGCATGACCAAATTCCTAAAGTACAGACACCTTTTGGGAGGTACGTAAATCTGTGCTTATGGGTAGAGATATGTATTCAAATGTACTCAATTTCAAATTCCATCAAAACCCCATTAGTGACACATTTATATCAATAGCTAAAAGAGCTTTAGTGCAGTCAGCTAGAAACAACTATTTAGGAAATAGCTGTAAGCTATGCTGGTGAAAATAAGTTTTCCATTTGAGACTGTCAACTTGCAGGATTAAGCTACAACTTCAACTTGTGATGATACAGAAAATACAGACCTGCAGCCAGAAGTTGCTGAATGGAGAGAAGTACAAAATATCTTCTTTACTGTTCTAATTGCTCATATTGAACCACTTGCTTCTCTAAAATTCTCTTTCATTTTCGGACAGTGCTAGAATACATTTCTGGAGCAGAATATGATGACTGGGTTTACTTGTATATAAAAAATAGTCAAAGAAGCTACGGAGTTTCAGTAGTTGTGGATTTTCAAGTTAAGTTACATGTAGTATACAAATATTTCCTTTGCTGGTTTTAACATATTTTTCCTTTGAATTATGCTGGAAGTATCCTTGTTAATACAACATGGAGCATTGAAAACAGGGTTGTCTGACAGATTCTCTCTATATACGTCACTCTTATGAGTACCAGGTATGGCTCCCAAACTCAGTGGGATAAGCCCCCATCCTCCAGTCTGAGAGGATGTAGCAAAATATACTCTGAAAGCTGGAGTAACAAAGTGTAAAGGCAAGAACATCCTACACATGAATACACTAAACTCCAGCTGTAAATAAATTTGACTCCTCTGTTTTGACAGTTCTAGATCCCTGTAACTCTTACATTTAAAGTCTGCTTATAATATTCAGTCTTTTATACCATAGAAAATTTTCTCATTGTATCTGTGCTATATGTTAGCTTTAATGGAAACCTTTAAACTGTTTTTCATTTTTGCCTTCCAGACATATTCCTACTATTTCACAGTTGCAATGGAGCAAACAAGTAAAGAGCCATAATTTTTCTCGAATGAGTTTAAGAATATGATTATTTTCCTGTTCGCAGCTTTTCCTGGTTGCAAGAAGGGACAAAAGGGAAATGAAAACTCACTGAGATGATCTTCAGAAGTGTTTCCCAAATCACTGCAGGGGGAGATTCCAGCATGCGCCAAGACGACACAGTTTCTCACACCAAATGTCAGCCTGAGCTGTAGGCTCATGGGACCACTGGCCTTTTTGTCCTTTGCTCTTTAGCAATCTCTTACCAAAGGATCCTACTTACCAGGGCCTCTACCAGCCACCTCAAAGTGGATCTCATTATATAGATTAAGGGAAAGAATATAGCTTGGCCTTTGAGGCCTTTCCCAGGCATTTGTTGCCCTGGTATTGCTGACCTGTCCTCACCCACACTATGTATATTTATTTTGCATCCTTTCCCATGTGCCTCCCTATGGGGCAGAAGTAGATTCAGTGAATGGAGGGCTCACCAAATGGGTACTGTCTGCATTGCTGGGTGTGGGATTGACCTTCTGCGCTAACCCTGAGCTGAGGTCTTCAGTGAGCTACCCTCCGTGGCACCCAGGGCTGCTTTCTAGAGTAATCACAGTTAATTTAAGGCTCTGCAGTGTGTACTGAGTAGTTCTAATTATTCCACCAAATTACTGTGTTTCTGTCTTTATCCAGTGTAATCTGCCATCAGGTTGTTAATTTGCCTAGGTTTATTAAAGCCTCTACAGTCCTCTCCAGATTTGATTTCACTGAACAATACTGTTATGTGAACTTCCCTTTTTCACCTACTTTTATTTTCCAAATCATGTTTTATTGCAGCACTTTTCACATATATTGGTTCTAGGATCAATTGTCCCATACTGGGCTTTCTGGATTTCAGTTATTTCTATTATGTATGTGCATATGTTTGTGTATTAACTAGCACTTATCAGGATGTAAGTCACATGGTGTCTCATTGCCATGCGGATCATTAAATGTAGGAGGGCTTTTTATCCAAAATGTGTGAGAAAACCATCTTTCCCTAAAAAGCCCAACCAGGTCTCTCACCAAACCCTTTCTTTACAGAGAGCTAGTCAGATATTTCTTTTTCTCATCTCCACATTTTCCTAGTCCATTAAAAGGCACGTATTTTTATGATGCCCCTTTACACAAGGTGTTTCACCTGAAACATATTCTTACCCCATTTCAAATGCAGGTTTCTAGAAGCTGTAGGTTATTTATAGGAGAGTCATAAGTAGAACTGTCTCAAATAATTGCCAACCTTTAGCTTGGGTATATTTTTTTCAGTATTCCTCATCTCTGAAGTAAGACTTGAAATACGGTAAAGTGAAATCTGACTGAAATCAAGAGCTCTCCTATAGACAGAAGCTTTGAATGGTTTTTAATAGTATAATAAATTCCTTCTGTTGTTCTAACAGTGTGATCCAAGAGTGTCTTTGAGAGTAACTTCTAACAAGATGCAAAGGAGTTGTCCAAAATGGTGGCAGCATTAAATTCCCTGCAGCTCTAAGCAAGACTTTCCTGATGCTCTTTCACAAAAGACAATAGGCATGGATGTACCATGGCAGGTGGAGGAAGACGGGCAGCTCCCTCAGCAGCCTCTCTCTCTTTTCTACTGCCAGCGCCACAGAAGTGGCAAGAGAGGGTGAAGAGACCAAAACCCTTTGCCAGACCCACCATATTGCACCTGATGTGGGGATAAATCCCTCCTGGGGCTGATGGGCTCAGCACTCTGCTCAGCACCCCGAGCCCCCAGTCACACAGTGGCGGCTGCACTGGACACACAGAGATGCTCCCAGCAACATGAACTCACATTGCTCAAATGGAGTAAACACGTTAGTTTGCTCTTCCCCTCTCATCCCTTAGCTAGGGGCAGCACATTTCTGGTGGTTGGTTTTTTTTTTTTTTTAATCTTTGGAAAGAAAAGACAGCTCCAAATATTCATGGATTCGGTCTACTAAATGGATGTGTCTGTGGTGCTTCAGGACAAATGCCAGCTAATAGATAGGGTAGCAGGAGCTTTTTTAGACAAAGAGGAAAGAACAGAACAAGCCTTAAACCTAGCTGTTGGCTCTGTTTGAGAAAAAAAGAAGATATTTTGAGCTCACCAACAAGGTCTGTTATCTTTTGCTTATTTAAAGAAAGATCTGAAACAAGGGCATAACAATACACTGTAAGCAGCATATACAGATCATGCAGATTGTGTATATGAGTATGATTTACCCCTAACAACCCAGTTTGGTAAGTACGATTCACCCCTAACAACCCACTTTGGTAAACCCTCCCTTGAGAGATATAAATCAGATCAAAATTTCACCATGTTCCCGTCTCCCTATTTAGTAGACTGCTAAGCAGGTCTAAAAGGTGGTTTGCCCTCTCTTTCAAAACCAGCTTATTTACATGGGGTGTTCATCGTACAGCACGTCAATTTATTTTGAAAGGAAATTTACCCTCCTCATCAAGGCAGTGAGCTTTATGCAACATGAAGTATATAGATAGACATGGAAAAGTGATGAATAGTTATTGTAAATCATTACCCTGGCAGTGGTCCAAAGCCCTTAGGGCTTCAGCTCTTACACTGGTACAGCAGATATAAGCTTCCATATAACTAATCTACATTGGTTGCAAAAAACAGTAATGTAACTATGTAAGTCAGTCATGTGAAAATTAGCGTGGTTTTCTGTCAATGCTTGAAAATTATCTAGTCCACCACATACAGTGCGAAAAAACATAAAAATACAGAGATAATACACTAGCATACAAACAATAGAGGAGACTTAGTAGAGGTTACATCAGTAATCATTTATAAACTCTAACAGACACACGCCTTAATAGAAAAGCCTGGGGAGGTGGAAATGGAAGCATATCATAAGAAAAAATCTCATTATTTTAAATACTTTCAGTTTCAATATAATCTTATTTACGTTAAGTGAATTTTTTAAGATTCCACTACATAATTACCATCACAGTAAACAAGCAATAATGATCTTTTTCTCTGGTTTTGTGTTGGAAATAAGAATAGGAATACAGACACGTGCTCCCTTGGGTGTTGTGGTTTAATCAGGCTGGTTTTTATAAGGCCTTTTTCAAACTGATCAGAATAGCCTGAAATGTGTCAGAGAAAGCTTGTTGCCTAGAATAAACCTTTAATAGTATTTCACAGCTGATTTCTTTTTGAATTAATTTGCCCTTGAGCAAAAAGACAGGGTCAGTAGGACCCGTGTATGTGTTGAAAAGCAGAGAAGGAAGAGTAATGGGGAAAAAGAGACAAGAATTAGCCAGGAGAGACAACTGCTGCACTCCAAGCTCCCTGCTGATTTAACAGAGACTACATTCTCTTCTCCTTGAAATATGGACTGTCTCTGTTCAAGTTCATTGGTTTAAAGTGAAGGGAGTTATTTCACATTTATGCAGCTTGTGCCATTTGTAACCCCTGAACAGAATCTCACCCACAACTCTCTTTAAACTTGGAAAAGGTCAGACACAGAGCTCCTTCAGCCTTTATTATTAAAAGCTTCCTGCCTGACTTTACTGTAGAGAAAGAGGCAGTGACCTTACATTTAATCACATCAAAGACTCTGTGCTTTAACTTACTTAAAAGACTCCTTATGCAGGGTAGCTTTATCCAAGGAGTCTTTCGCCAGACGACATTTTTAAAGCAGCGTGCAAAATATCCCTTTTGCTGCAGACTCCAGCTGCTGAGTAAGCAGCCTCTCTGCTGCCTGCAGTAAGGAGACTGAGAGAAGGCTGGGGGAATCTGCATTCAGCCAAATCTATCCCATATGCACGTAAAACCTAATGGAAATCAGTTGTGAGGCCCTACAGCTGCACAGGAGTACATGTGATTTACAGCAAGGCAAAGGATTTGCAGAATCTTCCATCTTCAGTGCTTTCATTTTTTAATGTTTCAGCCTGAGCAGAGTTAATCTTCTTAATGAAGTAAAATGGAAGAGTAATTAGCTCCTCTGCTTGCGCATATGTTTCACCAGTGCTGGATTTCTGAAGTGCACAGGACAAACCTTCTGTTTGAATTTCCCTATTTAAAAATGCAGCAGATGTAGCGTGAAAAAAAGTTTCTGCTGTGAGCTGTGTGCTAAGGCTCTGATAAATGCCTTGTCACATTTGCTCTGCTTTGTACTTGGAAAGATTCTTATTTGTTTGCTTTTATGTTTCTACACCTGTCTCCTTTTCTTGTGCACAGTTTCCAGGCAGGGATGGTTCTGTCAGGGATGATGGGCTCTGAGCAAAACTTTCTGTTCTGTCTTTGGCTTTTCTCTACGGGGATTAGGTGGAGCTGAATGATGAATGAAAGGTCCGAGGTCTGCCTCAGAAAAGCCCCTTCTTGACCATTTTCATCTCAGCCTTTACGGTTTTGCCACCTTCAGATCTGTATGCAACTGGCCAGCACTACATGCAGAACGATGCTGTCCTTTACAGCATACCGGCATGACTCAAGGCAAACCAGAGTTTCCCTCCTGCTTAAAGGTCCCACTGAATCATTCACCTCCTGCCTGGGAAAACTCCCCGAGCCAAATACTTGTTCCTAAAGAGAAAGCTAGATATGGCTTGGGACAGGGTGGGGGAAGAAGGGTCGTCTTGTAATTGTGGGGCAGAAGGGAAAAAATTAACAAGTCCTGATCCTCTTCATTATCTTGGAAGGATAATGCCACCTCTTCACAGCTCAATTTCTGTAAAACAGGGTAAAATACTACCTAGTGTTATACTAATCTGTTCAAATATTGTGTGACTACATGACAGCACTTCAGTGAAAAACCCTCTGCTTCTCCTGCTGTCTGTATCAAAGTTCAAGGTAGAAAGCAGAGCCCAGATGTGCACAGCAGCCTGGATCAGCAGAGCTTTCGGAGAGTGCCCTCTCTCTGAGGGAAGCACAATCTCCTAAGTACAGACCCGTTATCAATGTGAAACATGTAAACAAAGTTTAGGGGAGGAAAAACCGGCTTACTTTGCTGCTTCTCTGGCTCTCCCAGGAGCAGGACTCGGCCTCCTGGGGAGCGATCCCTCGCTGGAAAGGATGGTCGCTCAGGCAGGTCTGGCACAGCGGAGGCTCGAGCTCCGAATCCCCTGGAGGTAAATGCATCACAGTGGACCCTGGGTATTTGAGGCTGGCATGTGGGTGCTTTTCAACGCTGACCATGGGGCTCTTAATCCACCTTCGTACCTGCCAAAACAAAAAGAGGTGGTGGACTCTCTTCGCTCTATGGCAGCAGCTGGGATGGCGCAGCAGGGTTTCTGCTGTGGATAAAGGCACAGACTGGAGGAAAAAATCAGATACCATCTACAGTCAGGATCGGTTTTCTGTAGGAGAAAGTACTAAGCCATGTCAGGGTGCATGTGTGAACACACACCGTAGCCAGGCTCTGTATGTTGGGAATCATTTGCTGCTTTGTGCAAGTCTGCCATAAGTTTACCTACAATACAAAGTTTTCAGGCTTTGTAAAGATATTAAAATATATGGTAGACTTCTAAGAAGAGAAAGATAACTACCCAAAGCAAGTACATCCAGCCTAGAGAACTCGATTCCCCCTGTGGAGAGAAAGCAGACTGTTTTTGCAGGTATATAACAGAAATACTGTAAGCTTTCTGCCGTCCTTTTTCAACAGCAGTATCTTTGGTTTCATCTCTGACTTCACATACTATCTCAGCCTTTTCTGTGCCTCTTGTCACTACCTTCAGGAGTCAGTTTCTCATGTTGACCTGACCCAGATTTTGACCCCGACTCCTCTAACCTGCCTCCCCCTGCCTTCTCCTTGTCTCTGCAGCTCCCCAGCTAGGACCCAGTGCACTACAGCAGGAGGGATGGTATTTACAAACATAATTTGCTGCACTCGCAGGGCACGATGTCAGCCTTGTGCGCTTTGTTTGCTCTTCCTTTCACTTCTGTGACTCTCTTTACTGCCATGTGAGTCAAAAGTATTGGATTTTCTAACAAGATAAGTGAGGAGTCAGAGACTTTTCTGAGCTCTTCCTCCAAGTCCTTTTGTACTGTGAAAGCAAAGAGACCACTATATAAGCTGTGCTATATTTGCACTCACTCTGATCAAAACTCTCATTTGAATGTGAAGGATAGATAGGGGTGTATCGGGACACGTTTTACCAGCCCAGAGGGGGAAGGCTGAGACAGCCAGAGCTGACAGCCCCACCAGCCTCCTATTGACAGGAGGCAACTCTTTGCTCTGTGAGCTGCACCTCTGGTCCACTCAGGGGAGTGGGGCAGGGCTGCAGGGTTTACTCTGGGGCGTACAGTGCTTGTGTCCCCAGCGGAAGCCAGAAAAAGAACTTGGCCTCAGCACTGCCATGCTTCATTAGGAGATGATATTTGCCATTACAGGATGCTTTACATCAGGAAAATAAACATTTGTGTTACATTAGTCATGGGCATGATGCCAAGTGTTTGATTAACAGTGGAAGTCTATATCACAGCAACTGGTTGCCAGGAACACGTATGATAAACAAACAGAATGAAACATATCTAACCAGCCTTCTGATGGTGACTCCTCTGTGAGTGGAACACCTGCAATTGCCCTCCTGTGCTGACCTGCTGAAAATCTCAAGGTTAGGAAAACCTCTCTTTCCTCTCTATGGAAACCAAGCAAACAGATGTCCTTCTGTGGGCAAATGAGCCACTTCCCACTGCATTCCCCATTTGCATTTTTCAGCAACGTCAGTTTGTGTGGATGATATCAGCTCCTATTTCCATGTTCTGGAGCATCTCTACAATGTCAGCCCCACCCCACTTTTGCTCACTATAGGGTCTGGATGCCATAGCTGACAGGTGCCATGTCTGCATGCTTTTGTAACAGATTTTGCAGAACTGAAACCCAAGTGCTTAAAGTTCTGTTGGAATAATTTTTCCAGGACGTTAAAACTAATGTATATGTATGGTTTTTATTGAACTTCTCTGTTTTTATAATTCCTAAAGTCCCTACTAGTGCAGAGAGATTGTTGGCTCACCATTTTCCTGATCCAGACTTTTTTAGCTTCAGGTTGGTGGGTTGAAGTTGTAGGGGGAGGGGTTATTTTTTTTCAGATTTCATTTCAATAAACATATTTTGAAACCAATCTTTTGACCCTGGCAGATTTTAAACACATTCATTTTTGCCAAGCATAATTGATTCTATGATTGTTAAGCACATCATTAAATATATTACTCTCCCCAAGTAAATTCATGGTTGTGTGTCTTGATCAAATTCCAGAACTTGGTATGTTGAAAAGAATAATTATATTCCTGGTCAAAAAACCACGCTTGATTTTCCAGTGTAGTTTTATTATGGAAAGCATACAATGTATGTAATGTGATTCTGAGAGGACTAAATGACTGTTGATTTTGTCCTTTTTAAGTCAGACCTGGTGATCGGTTTTCTGACTATGTTCTGCCTTTCTTCCTTGACATCCTGCAGCTTCAATTATATCATTATGGGTGCACACAGTGTGCAAAAGTGTGCATGAAAGAAGAACCAAACTGACAGTAGCAATGGGCCTGGGCTGCAATAAGCTGCAGGCTCATTTTTTCTTAAAAATTCCAGGGGGACAGCCCAGTCGTCTGCTTAAGACTGTTCAATTGCATACTGTATCAACTCAGGCAGGAATTCAAATGCAAGTCTGGGTTTGAGGTCTCATTAAGACCCAATGATGTTTGGTTTTATGATTTCAAATTCAGGACATTTGCAGCAACACCATTAATCAATAATTTCTGTTGTAGCTTCACTTGTATCACTGTCTTGTGTTTCCGTTTACAGATCTCTAGCCTGCCTGTGTATTAAGAAACGTTCAAGATGTGACCTCAGTACTCCTGATACAGCAAAATCTGCCTGTATCAAATGGTCTTGTAGCTGTACCTTTTAATGGCAATGAAATATGCATTTGGCAGCATAATGATCATAAATTATAGAACACCCACAGTGTGAATGGTAACGTGAAAGAAAGTAACAGGGCGTGCATTTTATGAAGCTGCACACAACCGAGTGTAGGTGGCATCTTCCGGCTCTGACATCAGCAAGTGGTCCCTGAGTTCAGGGTGAATCCTAAACAATTTTTCTTACTATTGTTTATTCCAGGCTGACTCCTGGTTTTAACTCAGGTACACATGTTTTTCTCTGAACAACATTTTGCTACTTAAAAATGTTGGATTAAACTGATTTTTTCATGTGATGGATCTGTATTATTGACACATTACAGCCTGTACTGAGAGATGAAAAAGAAGTATGATTACAAACGATGATCTGGTCATATTGTTGTTCTGTTTAATGCAACAGGGTTTTTGGGAAACTAAGGTGGGAAAACTTCAGAGGCATCCAGCTTTGACATTGAATGGACTAGCAGGATTTAATTTTTTAATTGGTTGGAACCAGTTCAAATAGGTTAGCACACCCACAGTGCAAATGCACTGGCAGAGAAAAGTTTTAAAACAGTTCTAGTTTTCCTTCATTGGATCAGGTAAAGTTCATGTTCGTGTATGTCCAGCCATGCCTGCTCAGTCCAGGATGCTGTGCTGACTCAGCAAAATACACATAATATTTCAATAAACTGAGTCACTCTGAAAAGTAATATATAATCTACAAACGTCAATAGAAACCCAAGACCTGCATAGCTAAGCCCAGGGAAGTTGTTTTTCTTCTTTCTGAAGTCTTCGCCTCTGACCAAGGCGCCTGCACCACCTGCCTGCGCGCCCAGACCTGCCCAGCAGCCGCTCCAGGGGAGCTGAGCCTGGGCTGCTGCTTCACTGGGTGCCAACGCGCTACGCTGAGAGCTGCCGTGTTTGTTATTTTTAGAATTTGCCTACATGGATGTGTTAATGTCCACTGGCCCAAGGACAAATTAGACAAATACACAGTCAAGCCTTGTGTGGATGGCTTGGTTCAGAATGAAATGGGCTTAATTCATTCTGTACCCACTAGCTTAATTTATCTAAGTTAAAATTTCAGGTTTCATTCCGAATTGAAAGGCCCATGAGGACTTTAACAACATTCAATTAATCTCCTCTAATTTCACATCTTCAGCTAATTCAGACTAATGCCCCTCAGTATCCCTCTGCAGACAAAGCCTGTTTGCCATTTGAAATTCATAGATAACGCAGAGCAACATGCACAGAAAAGTGTAGTAACTGTTACCAATACTCTGAGTGGGAAATGAAATGATTCACTACTGACTTTCAACATGTATCCCTATCCAAAAGCATTGAAAATATTGATTTGAAACTGGAAGTATGAATTGGCAGCACCTTTGTAGCAGCAAGGCCAAGAGCAGACTTCTGAAGAAAAACAACTTTCCTGGGCTTAGCTATGCAGGTCTCAGGTTTCTATTGATGTTTGTAGATTATATATTACTTTTCAGAATGACTCAGTTAAATTTATTAAAATGTTATATATATATATATTATTATTAGTCATTGAATTGTAGGGTCTACTCTATAGGTTTTTGTCTGGCTTTAACCTTAATAGATGTCAAATTTTTTTGCATATTTAATATTTACATTTACACTAGACAAGTGCTTTAGGTCTGTTTGACTTGAGCTATCTTAAATGTCACTAAAGATTTCAAAGTGCAAAGCTTCATTTCTTTTGAATTCACTTCCACTAAAAAACCTCCCACATTGAATTGCACAGAAAAAGAAAAACAGTTTTGAAGAAATGTCTCATAGTTTCTTCCCTGACTGACAAAAACAAATTAACAAGGAACACATAATAGTTTGTCACTTAGGACATTGTGTGATGCTCAAATACCATGATGCTAGGTGCATAATTCTTCATGGCAATGTTAGGAGTATTTGATTATTCAAATACATTATCTTTTTATTCTTACCATGATATCCATCTACCAGTAAACTAGAGCTTGGTCCTCGCTGCAGGAAGCAATTCTATTCTGAACTGTTTCTGAAGATTTCCGTATTTTCTTTTCCAAAGGAAGGTTTTTTAAAGCCCCCAGACAACTTCATCTACCATTACAGAGTACAAGCAGCTGACTCGTCAAGTGTGTCTCAAATAATCTGGATAGATTATAATTGAGCAGAACAGAAAGAGCTCCCAGTTTCTTTTGCCCCATCACTACTATAGTTTCTTTATGCCTTTTTCTCATCAACAACTCTGCTAGAAACTGCTTCTGCTACATGCCTGTTGTGGAGTGCCCAACAGTTTCTGCTTAAGCTATACCTGCATTTATGAGATTCACTGTTCCCACACGAGTTCTTTCAGGGTACAACCTCTCAGGCTGTGCTGATGGACATGGGTCTGCTATGCTGGTGGTGTGAGCTGAGCAGCTTCCAGTCAGCCATAGTGCAGTAGCTGTGTGTCAGCATCCCATCACGCTCAGGGCTAGTGTCTCTTGCCATTTTCTAAGGCGGAGCAAGAGATCATCTGTGCCCATCCATGCAGACAGGCTTGAGATTTGTCAAATATTACCTTACTACTATTAGCTAGAAGTTGGTTCAAAAAGTTTCAGGGAACCCTTGCCTTGCTTGTTTGGAAAGAAAAAAATTCAAAGCAAGCAAAAGATAGTTGCCCAAAATAATCCGTGAAACATCACTGTCTTTAATGTATCTACTAACCTGAATAATTTCTGAAAAGAAAGAGTTTTGAAGATGTCAAAGCAACCCATTTAAACTTTTCCAAATACAAAAGTGTCACATTTTCAAGTTGAACGGCATTTTAATTTTTTTAGCCTTGAAATAGAGCAATTTGTTTGGAACAAATGCAATCACCTTCACGCTCACAGACCTTCATGTCTGGGAATAAACTTAAGCATATCTCTCCACCCTGTCACGTTTTAAGATTTTTTTGTACTTTTGGTTTTGTTGAACTACCAAAGGATCTTTGCAGCTAGTCAAAGTTGTTTGATATTTCTTGTATTTCTTGCAATGACCACAAAAAAAAATCGAGAAAATTTTCTCCATTCTTTCAAGATAAGTGAGTTCAAAGGAGTGTTGTACGCTACTCTAGTATGTAGCTATCTGTCACTAATGCTAAACTGAATTGAAATGTGACTGTTCTTAAAGAATAACTTTAAATACCCTTTTCCCAAGTATGACCTATAATATTATTGAAAAAGGTATGCAAGTTTTTTTTTTTAAAAAAGGGTCTTTATTTTCTGACTCTTGTTTGCTTTAGTTTCTTTGTTTGCTCAACTTTCCACAAACATGATATCCAACAGTGATAATCACTCAGACTAGAAAATTGCCAGATGTGATTAAATGAGATTTGCCAAGTTCCAGGTTTTTTTTCCACTCCTGGCTTTTCCTCTTATGTAATAGCAAACAGATACACTTTTAATTTCATATGGCTCAGTTGTCAATGGCATCAGTCAGCTCAGCACATTTTATACTTTAATCAGGTATTCATAAACCAGTCCCCATCACTGTAATCATGAGCAGTATTTTCCCTGAGAGGAACACCAGCATGTTTTCTGGGGCCGCAACAGATGCAGATGTGGCTTTTACTGGAGGAAAGTAGGTGCTGATGGCACCAGCTGCCATCCTAGGGTGTCCTCTCTGGCTTTGGAAGCCCGGTGCTTCTCATGACACTGACAAGGTTGTTTGCTGGCTTCCCAGCTGAAGGCTTGACTCTCAAGAGTGCTGAATACACTGGGAAGGAAAAAGCACCTTCTGCAGCAACCTAACATCTCTCAGGATTAGGCCCTTTGTGGATGTGAGAGTCACTTTACTGCACAAAGTCCTGTTGCAGACTACTGATTACAGTAGGATTTAGCAATACAGCATGAAGATACATATTCTGGAGCAGTAAATATTAATGTGAAAGAAGGAGGGTGTAAGTTTGTAGACAAATTTGATAGGCCATTAGTTATCTAAAATTGCAAACAATTGCTGAGGACTGAGGGTAAACTGAATGCTGGAATTGCTTAAGGGAAACTGTGGAAATCTGCCTGGAAGACCAGTATTATCAGCCAGTCCTCACTGAAACATCACACCCATCAGCACAAGAGCATCAAATTTAATCTGACGGCCTGTGCAACCATATGCTCTGTATGGCACTGTTTTCTTCCTCTGAAACTCTGGACAGGCTTTTTTCCTGGTTTTGTGGGGGACTGGAATAAACCACTCTATGTGCTACAACTCTTCTGTACTTAAAGTTTTCATCTTCATGAATGTTCCTGTTTGCATCAGTTAGTGGGGTTTTATGGCTGTCAATCAGCTCCTATTTACTCGACATGTTGCATTGCAAAGTCTCTGGATATTCATTTCCCTACCAGACAGTATCAAATGCCTTGACTGTGATCTAGGTCAGTGCATGTGCATGTGTTTTAGTTCTGCCTCCCAGTGATATCGAATGTGCTTTTCTCCTTCTCAGATTGCAGTTCATCCGATCCCTTCTTTCCCTTTCCTGGCGTTATCTAATTGCACCTCGGACCAGGATTTGAATTTTCATCCATTATGTAAACCCTAGGTGCACAAGGAGCTCTTGGAATCATCTCCCCTGCAGCCTTGAGGGCGACTGTCAGGAAACCTATTTAAATTACAATTAGGGAGATTATGGAATGAAAAACTCAATTGTTCAAACTGTATACAGTCATCTACTTAAATGGAAAGTGGTAAATGAGAGGCAGGCTGGTTAATACAGGGACTGAGACACATCACTACTCTCTAGCTGGCTTCGACATTTAATTTGTCATGTCCCATGGGAAATGCAACACAGCAAAAGGATCAGTTTGTCAAATGACCTCAAGCTATTTTTTCTCCTCTAGAGCCCTGAGACACATCATTTTGTTGATTAATAGTCACATTTTATTTTAAAAAGGAAAGTGAAGGGCAACTCACTGCATAGTCATCATTTGCTGCTTTCTCTGCAAGCTAAGAAGCTGCTCACTAAAAAGCTGGCTGAGGCCGAATAACGGAGTGCATTTTTTCCACCCACATATGGATGAACATGGCCTGGATTCATGGAGAGTTCAGCCCTCCAAGTGTGCCAGGAGAAAGGCTGCCTGCATGTGATGTAGATTTGGGAAAGGACAAATTTGCCACAGCTCAGGGTGGACGGGTGCAGGGAAGGACGATGTTCTTTACAGGAGCCCCAGCACACTTCGCTCATGGGCACTGGGTATTGCAAGACAGGGGAATGCAACTCTGGCTGCAACAGGACGCCTGCAAGCCCTAGGGAAATCTGTGCCAGTTCTCTAGGGTCCAGTTTCCTCTCTCATCCTTTTCTTCCTTTGCTGTTTCATCATATATTCTTTAGCAAATCTTTGTGAAGAGCCCCACCTTTGTGGCTGCTTGTAGATGTGGCAAATAAATATCACAAACAAGAGCACATTAAGGTATATGTGGTGGTCTTGATGCCTTTCATGATCTTCCTGGCATCCCACTAATTGCTAGAACCATAAGGGCTGGATTAGAGGATTGATCTATCCTAGTTCTGGGTTTTTTTTATTTGGAATGTGTAATAATTTTCTATCGTCTCCATCTGCCTTCAGCTAGATGAATTTATGCTGTACAGCCATCGGGCAAACTGGTCTGGTGTAAATGTCCATCACTCCACCAAGCTCAACACATAGTTCCCCTTCAGCTCATGTCTCTAGGTTTCCTTCCATGGAAACCAGTGCACAAGAAGGACAACACAGCTGTCCCAGCATGACAGGGGCTGGGGCATGTACCCGAGTCTGAGGGCTGAGAAGTGTTTGTGGGTTGCCCAGACCCAGGTACACTCCTGGTTCATGCAGAGAATTTGACCTGTTCTGTGCTACATCTCTGCTCAAGTTTGTCAATCAAATGTATCTAAGAGGAAGCATTGTAAATATTTCTGTATTTGTTGTTGTCATCAGCTGCAGTGGTAACACTTGAAGTAAATAAAGCAGATCTTTATGATCTTAAGTGTGAATGGCATGTCTCCAGGACACAGCAGCAAGTCAGTAAATGCAAGATTCTGAAAAATAATATCTCAGCATGTGACTGCAGTTGGGCACCAATCCCAAAAGATGATGGGTACCAAAATTACTTGAGAAATTTGGAATCCTCTAAGAACAGGTTTAAATATTCCTCGTGAACAGTTGCATCCATGTAAAAGCAGCAGAAATGCCAATAACGAGTGTTAACGAGCACACAGACAATCAGCCTGCCTGAACTGCCTGTTCCAGTCAATGGGAAAGCTTTTGCCCACTCCAGTGATGCAGGAGAAAGTCTGTAAAACCCGTATCTCACACTGATAGCTAAATTAGCTTTTGCTGTGCCCTCATATTGACTGGCTGTTTTGTTTGAAGTGCAGCACAAAAAACCCCTAAACAACTACGGCACCACTTGGGGTTTTCCTCTCTTCCTTCCTCCTATGTTGTCCTTGAAAACAATTGTTAGTTTCATGGGATTCTTTTCTCTGTGAAAAAATAAATAACTGATGTGTTGGAATCAGGTAAGAGCTCTTGGATCAATTGTGAGCACTGATGGCACTTGTTTCTACAGGAGATGAGACAATAGATTCATTGTCCACGCCGCTGTATAAACACCCTCTCTCTGTGTATTATGTCTAAGAGGAAAACAAAACAAAAAGGGGTTTATTGTGTATGTGCAAGTCTAATCTTTCCAGGCTACCAAGTTAAAAATGCTTTTCATCTAGATCAAATAAAAACAACATGAACAATGCAACCCAAATCCTATCTAAATAGTCCAAGGCTGCTCGTTTGTACCTTCTCTTCTCTATTCTCTATTTTATGTGAGCAAACCTAATTGCCAGTAAACCTAGGCAACGTTTATTTTAACTCCTGCACTGATAAACACCGCATCCCACACCTATCAGTCAAAGCCTCAAAGCGGTCTGCAGGGTTCTGAGTGTCTGAGACAGACAGAGGAGCCAGGGAATGCATGCTTGGATGTGGATGGGCTGCAAAGGTAGCTGAATGAAAAAAGCCCATACGAAACACAGATATCTCACGGTACTTGTTCTCCCTTCCAGTTGTCTGATGCAATAGTTATTTTGCACCCTTCAGTGCTCTGGGCTGAAATATCACAGCATTATAAAGCTTAACTGCAGTACAAGAATAATGGCTGCAGTGGCAGAGCACAACGGGTGACTGGGTACAGCACCAAGTCCCGTTCAGTAGTCATCCTCGGCTATCCTGTCAAGTGTTTCATACTGTTCATAGTGAAACACACATTGTATGGCCTGAAGTTAATAACTTTCCTATTCCTAATTTAAGCCTGATACTGCACTTCACTAATCTCCTTTTGATTTGCCAGGTGACCCTTGTAATTTGTTACATAATACTGCATACCATTGTGATCTTTTATCAATCTTTAAGGCAGCCGGGACCATTAGATGAGCTGATTTAGGGTGCCCAGTCCTCTGGCCCTGAAAGGTAGACATGCCAAAACATTCACAGGGCTGCGAGACAGACCATACACCTCAGGAAGCTGCAATGTTCCTGGAGCAGCTGCAGGTGAGAGATGACAGTGTTTTTTCAGAGATCAGCTCCTTTGCAAGGCAAGGCTGGGGTGGGACCTGGCAACAGGGACTTCGGCAGCTCAAGGGGGCTCACCTGTAGTGTGACATGGCAGTGCCATGGGGGAGGCTGGCACAGCCCCAGGCAGGAGCACCACTTGAGCACTCAGGAGCTCTGGGATGGTCCTCTCATCTAGCAGACCTCTGGGTAACACAGACAAGAGAAACACCTTTGTTCTTCCATTCCTGAGCCAAAGGAGACGTGTTTGCTCAAAGGCACATCTTTCAGCAAGATACCCACCGTTTCTCTTCCTAGCTTTTTCAGGTGGCCAATTTGCCTTTGCTGTTGAGTTGCTAAGAATACTGTTTGAGGAGAAAAAGAAAGTCCTGACACTCAAATTAACCATTTTTAAATGGCATCCCAGCTGAGATGCTGTGCATAGCAGTGTGTGAAGCACCTGTCACATTTCAGTCAGGATTTAAAAGATCATTTTATTCTGAGCCACAGAAGAATTTATGTCTTAGAACATCATTTTCACTGGGGATTTAAGATAAGAAGGTTTTATAATTCAAGTGTTTTGACCAATTAATACAGTGCCAAATGTGACCAATTCTTTTAAGATCTTTCATTAAATTTTTGTGTTAATTTTTCCCAGCAAGAATGGTAAAAATGAACTTATGGGGAGCAGCACTATTTGATACATACCCTGTCACTATAGGAAAACATATGGTCCGGAATAATTTGAAAAGAAAACGTATCTTCCTCTAGCGATTGCACAGAGTGAAAGTAAAACTCCTTAATACAAGAGACACTTATGAGGTTAACATTTATTAGTTAATGATTCACGACTTTCTGTGCAAGATACTCTTTTCAGATATATAATGAAATCTAGCTCAGTCTATCTGAAAAGTGGACTTAATGTTTATAGCATTTCCTGCTCCTGAAGCTGCAAGAAACATTTATTTATAGTCCCATGAAGAGAAAACTATTATTTTCTAGTTATGTTTCAGTCTCCTCTGAAATTTGTTTGAATTTTTACCAAGCTTCCCCTCACTCTGTGGAGACTAGATGCCTCATCCACTTGAGGAATAGTCTTAGAGTCTCCTTGGAGAGTGGGAAATGATTTAATGCTTCAAAAACAAAACAGCAAAACCATGATGAACTAACAAATGTGAAACCCCATCCCATTGCAATTTCATCACCTATAAAACTGCAGCTGTTTCAATTTGTGAAACCAAGCAATTTCTCCTGCACCTGTCAAACCTGCCTGGCATTTCAATAAATTGTTCCATGTGTTGGTTTTGCTCATGTTTTAACATAGCTTGAGAAATATGGTCTTAAAAAGAGCTAAGTACAGACAAAAAATAGAGTTAATCAGAGTAAAGCCACATTTTCAAACTGCCAGTCATAAACAGTCTTTCATATGTATAAAAGAAATAAAAGTTATTTAGTGAAAAATGTAGTAACAGATGCAAACCAGACACACTCAAAAAGTATGAAACAAGGGAGGCTTTCTTTCTGCTGTTTACATTATTTCCCGTCTTAGATTAGTATTTTTCCAGGGGCAGGCTCACACACACAAGAAACATATTGCTCAGTACTTTTACTCCTTGTGGTCTTCACTTTATTACAAGATGACGGTAATAAAGATCTTTGTTTTAGAAACACAAGCTGAAGTGTAAGTCACCAATACTGACTTATCAGCTCGAGGGTTGGAGTCTCCACATGCAGGTTGTTGGTTTGGTGAAGACAGTGACTGAAGCAGCTTGTTTTGAGTCTCTTATTCTGCCTCTTTAATTGTGTGTGGGTTTTCTTTTGCCTAATCCTTGCAAAAAAAAAAATAAAATTCTGAAGTCATTTCAGGTAAAAGCCATTGGAAGCTAACACATTTTTCCTCTTGGCAAGCCAACTTTTTTGAGGGTTCGAGGCTGATCCGGTTAAACAATAACTATGACATCAGAGAAAAGTAGTTACAGTTGAAAATACCCTGCAGGTAGGCAGATCTACATGGTTTCAATTCGGCGTGTAAATCCTTTTACAGGGGTCCTACTCATCAACGTAAATTACTGTGTCAAAGAATAAGTGAAATAGAGAAAGAGGTACCACTTGCTTAAATAATTACCTTCATTTAGAGCAAACAGAAATTGAAGAAGGGAAGTAGAAGGAGGAAATGCCCAAGACAGACAAGTGAGCCAGGTTTTTTAATGGACTGAATAGTTTTTCTAGTAATGTGACCTTAAAATAAGAGGAATCAGACCGCAGCCTAATGCTGCAGACTTGGCCAGTGACTCCTTTGCTAAAGACAGCATTTTCAAAAGCAGCAAAGGCACTGAACTCTTGGCTCCTTGCGGTCCCTGTGACTCGCTCCACTCATTGGCATGTGGAGAGCCTGGTGTGTGGCACACCTGCCTCCAATTAACCTGCAAGGGCAACGGGACTGATTTTTAGGTGGCATACCTACACCAGAGAAACCCAGCGTGGGTGCCTGGGTCCCATATTAATGCACAGATCTGCAAAGATATTTGGGTGCAGAAGCTGCTGAGGTTTTCCACAGGTCACACAAGTTCCTCCAAGAGCTTCATAAAGTGGAGTGCTAGGCTGGACTCTCTAGCAGCTTGTGAAGGAGAAGCAGAAATCTCTCCCTTCATCTCTGCATGGGGCCTATTCAGTGCACAAGGCTACAAAATGGGGAAGCTCCAGGTGGGTTGGGCCTTGGAACGAAAAAAAGGGAGAAGTATGATGAATGAAAGAAATTTGGTGAAAACAAGAAGATTTATTTATGTATTTAACTTCTGGAGGATTGCCAGCATGCTTGGAACTATACAGAAAGCCTCATCAGGCTTTTCTCATATCTAATTACAGCTCTTTCAGGCTTAGTGTATAGTGAATAACTGGGGGATGGAATGAACAATCTCAGAGTAGCTCCGACCTTTTTTCCCTTCAGCGTTTCTTAATTAATCTTAAATAGAGAAGGAAAGAATTTATTTAGTCCAGGCAAGATATCCCAGAGCAGTCACCTTCACTCCCTCAGTGCTGCACTCAGAAGTGCAGCATGAAAGAAGAGACATAAAAAATAAATAAAATTTTGAATCCGAAATGAGAGCTGTTCCTCTCACAGGGGGCTGGTGGAGAGTGTATACATGGAAACGGCAGGCTTAGGCAGGGGTGGGCACTAATGGATGCTTCTGACAATGTGGATCAAGTCTCACAGCCTCTTTATCAAAAACATAGATCTCACGTCTCTTCCAAGAGCACTGTAACTCCTGATAGTATGCACTGGGGAGACACTGTCAAACTGAAATGCAGGAGCTAAAAGAGAACTGCCAGGGCCAGGGTAATGAATAGAGACTCTAAGTCTCCTCCTGCGGACTGTGTTGCTTCTTTCCTTTCCATCTCTCCAAGGGACTTGGTGGTGTCAGAGGCCTTGAGCTAAGAGATGATTTTGTTTGACACCCTGCAAGAAATATTATACCTAAAACAACCATAAAAAAAGGGATTTAAAGAGAGGGTTATGCATCCCTTTTTCTTTTAGTCAGGCAGTGACATAGCACAGAAGTTGTCTGTCCACAGCACCTTGTGTGGGAATATGGGCTTGTTCAAATAAAGATAGGCACCCAGTATTGAAATCCTTATGGTGTTGCATCAAAAATTATCCTCTTTCATGGTGCAGGAAGATAGGTGACGATAAAACAATGTATGCCTATGTATATATACATATATACGTATATATGTACATATGCTGTATGTTGACATGCATGTACATAGATGGTTAGGTCTAGATCTTGGGTCCATTTGGAAAATTCAGTGAGCTAGTTTTTTGTCTGGAAATATTTTGGGAAGTGCAGAAAAAAACCTTTCAAGACTTATTGGGGAACTTCAGTAGAACAGCACTGAGGATGCCACTCTGTTGCCTTGATGGGACCCAAAAGATGGATCTACACCAAATCTAGCAGGCCTGTTCCCAGACTTCTCACATTGACTGAACTGTAGGTCATTGCATAAGGGCTTATAATGGGGTCTGTCCTTTTTTAAAAAATGACACATGCACAAATTCCACTTTCACTGCATGACTGTTCTAAAGTGGAGAAAACTCTTGGCCAGGGATGGATGGAGGTGCATGTACTTCTCATTCTCTATACAAACTTAGGCAAGTGATGGTCAGAGATGCTGCACCTAACATGGCCTCAATGCAGCCAAGGATTTGGTTGAACTAGTAACAGGCAGAGGAGATATCCAGGTATTGCTCTGGTGCCAAAACAGCAGGAAAGTCTTTTCTGCCCTACCACTCAAGAGATGTGTTCTGTGAAATCCATTTGCTTGAGGAACATGGTTGTTTCATTTGAAGCAGAGCCAGGAAGAATGAACCAGAACAGGAATAATGAACTTAAAGAAACTGTGGAAATGTGAAATATGGATGGATCAAAAGCCCTGCTTTTAGAGAGGCAACAGAAATACTGGCATTGTTTGGTTCTCTGAAAATGCCAAGCCTTTAAAGCAGTACGGACAATGCTGGCCCAACCACATGCCCACCATGCCTTACTCACGGTGGAAGAGAGTACAGTTACTCCATGTCAGATCTTGTAAGCCTGGCGACCAATAAACATCTCTGGTTGAAGGCTGTATCTTTAGGATGCACATCCACAGAGCTGCTGAGCATTGAGCAGCATTTATGTTCATCTATCTTTTAAGAGTTCAAGATCAGCCCTGACTATTAGTCCAAACAAAAAGGCTTGGTTATTAATTAGCTTTGTCTACTGGTTTCCTCAATGAACAAGAAATCAGGCTGAAGTCAGCCATATCACTGTGGAAAGGGACAGGGAGCAAGACGACAACATGGAGCCAGGTTGCAAACTGAACAGACAGTTTGGGGGCATGGCTTTCCATCACACCTCTAGTCTGTTGGCATAAGACAAAAAGGCCACATTACTGAGCTAAAGATTGCTTTGGTTTAGGCCCTGGTGTTGAATATGAGCTGAAATACCTGAACAGATCTCTGAAGGTACTTCTGGCAGAGGGATTAGACAAAGCCTGTTGCTTCCCGGTGCTCCACATGTGCTCTGAACTAGTTGACATTTTGGAATAATTAGTTCTGTTTCACAGCTGAGCTTGCTCACCAAAGCCAGCTCAGACCAAGATAGTTGTACCTGGGCATTTTAGGCACATTAATAGACGTCTTGCTCCTTTCCCAGTTGCTGTGGAATGGGGTGTCATCCTGGCTATACGTACAGGCAGCAAGTTTGATGTAACATGTAACAGAATGAGGGACTGTGAATTTAAAAAAGTAGGAGAATACTTCAGTATTTCTTACTGATCACAGTATGTGGGTGATAATCCCAAGCATCTGATCAGAAGTTAAAGATCCTGAGAATCTGATACATTTTTGTTGATTTCACAGACCTTTTTTCCAATACAAGATCAGACCTCATTTGAGTAAACATATATCCTTGCAGATCATGGAGATACCACTTTATTTGAGGGGCAGAGTCGATATTTTGAGCACTGTGTCCTGAATTATTATCACCATAATTGCATTTACTATTAAAATAGTCTACATAACCTTTAATTTCAAGGATTCTTACAGGGGAACAATAGAAGACAATTCTACGAGAGTTCAAACAAGAAATGAATCACAGTTTGTAATCATTAGCTGTAGGTTGTAAGTTTTTAATACTGGGCATTCTCCCAACTAAATAGCTTCAGTAGCAGCATAGCCGTTAACTTTATTATAGGTTTTATATCACAGGCTGTCCTCCTCCGACATTACTTTCCATTATCTTCTCTTCAGATGCCTTTTCTTATAGCTTTTCTTTGCATCACAGCCTAGCAGTTAGTCAGAAAGGTTTTACATAGAGGATTCCCAAAGTGATTTTGTTCCCATAGATAGAGGTTTAGCCCAACATTCCAACCAGAAAAGCTGATGTTACAATGGCTGTTTTTGTAAGGAGCGCTCCTTTAAAGTGACTTTTTAGGAAAGAGGGGTCCAAAATTTTGCATGAATCAGAATATGTCGAACAACAACAAAGATGTGCTTCAAAATTTTGCCACTTTTAAAGCAAGAAATAAATTATCATTAATCAAATTCCAACCTACTTACAGGTAAGCTGTTAAAGTTTAAAAGTCTTTCATTAGATAAATGCAGAGATCTCTTAGGAAAACAAAAAATACTGAAAGTACTATATATATTTTCACTAATCTGTAATTGCATAAAATGGAAAGAATTTCAAGCCATTCTAGTGACCTATTTTTGGGTGAAGTTTTTTCCTATACAGTTATTGCTGACCTGCAGTTCAAGCATTTGGCTTAATAACCTTTTTTACTTCTTTCTGCTATACATTTGAAGACCTTTAACAGGTCCAGTAAAAAGCATATATAGGAACTGACTGAAGCAAGGCAGTCTAGCAAATATCTAATAAAAACAGAGCAGGAAATAAAATAAAAGATATCTTTCCCTGCCTGTAGTTGCAAAACACCCCAACTCTCTCCCAAACAGCCATATAAAACCAAAATTTGATAGCAACAATAGCCAGTGATATTCACTATATTATTTGTGTTCCTGAATCCTCAGCAGAGATTTGAACCTGATTTATTTAGGCGGTGTAGAAAGTCAGTCGCTTTTTCTCTGCCCTGAAGAGCCTGCAGTCTAGCCAGTTGTCCAGAGGATGCCTGTTTGAATAGCTGAGGTGGCTTCCCAGGTCAAACATTATACCAGCTGGAGCTGCAATGAGAAGTCTGTTCTCCTGAGTACTCCTTTAGCACCCAGTCTTGGTGCAAGGCAGCCCATTAAAAATGCCACCTGAAAAGGTCCCAGCCCAGTGAGATGCTGGGAGAGTGCTGCTGTGGGTATGTGAGAGTGGAGCCTTTCCCACAGTGTGGATGGCAGGGCCATGTTCCAGCCCCATATCATGTCTGTAGGCATCTGGGAGTGGGGCAGCAGACACAGGGTTCCCCCTTCTCCTAGTAGGGTAAACTCTGCATGTTTTGAGGGAAGTCCTGATGTGTACTACCTAAGCAGCAGGCACTTTCACCATGTGAAAGGTCC
Organism: Falco naumanni; assembly: GCF_017639655.2. Lineage (NCBI taxonomy): Eukaryota > Metazoa > Chordata > Aves > Falconiformes > Falconidae > Falco > Falco naumanni. The sequence continues at coordinate 53,839,065 of NC_054059.1, read as the reverse complement.
TCCAGATCTTTACAGAAGACAACTGAACCCCAACTGTGTGCTTTGTACAGTGCACAAATCTATGTGGCCCTGAAAAGCACAAGCAAGTAGGTTGCTGGCATCTGAACAACCGTCCCCTTGGCTACTGAGCAGCAGCGTCTGACCACGTGTATGGCTCTCCCGTCACTGGAGCTGGGAAGTAAAACAGCTTAGTGTCAAATGAAGTCTGCCCATATCTACAGTAAAAAGAGGCAGCCCCTGCCCCGTGTGGGCTCACCATCTGTGCTTCTGATGTTATGCAGGGGTTGCATATTTGGGGGGTTGCCTGTGGGAGACACAAGAGCAGTGAAATAAGCACTGGGTTATAGAGTACAGCGGGCTCCAGTCTCAGGCTGTCACCTCTGCAGCCATTTCCCGATGTGCCACAGTATGGGAACAAGCTTTGGCCATGCTGGAAGACTCTTACAATACAAACATGCCCCTTGGCACTCTCAATTTGTAGGGCAGGCAGAATCTCTAATTGTCATGCTTTTTTCTTCAGCAATTTCTTAATGAGCTGAGTAGACTGGAAATAATAGCTTTTCAAGCTTAACACAGTATCTAGCATCTTCTAGTGCCACGCCACCGCCATGTAAGCAAGATTGTATCAGACACTTCTTCTGACCATTTGAGAAAAAAAGAAAAAAGGTGCCTGTGTCATTAAGCTGCTTAGAACTCCTGAAAAACCTCCAGCCACAGAAAACCTTGGCAGATGTTTGCTGCTGCTTTTTCAAGAAAAATAAGTATCTCCTTTGATTTTTTTTTTGGGGGGGGGGGGGCGGGTTTGGTGTTGCTTTGTTTTGTTTAGTGAAAGAAAGTTACAGTAAGGGTCAGGAAGAAAAGAGTAATTTCTTTCATGTATAATAACTTGTCTAACTACCTTAGTTACCTATTTTCTCTTTGTCTACTTGTCTGTGAAATGGGAATGATTTTTCTACTTCATCAGGATACTCTGAGATTTGGTTAATTGCTTGTAAACTGATTTGGAAATCTGTCAGTGCAGAGTCTTCAATAAACATTAAAATTTATTGTTCTCAGAGCTATTTGCTGTTTTCTTACTCTCAATATTTGATTGTCTTGCTGTAAAAGCAACTGTTGTAAATAAGAATCACTAACAATTATTTTGTGATCACATGTTATTTAGAAAAAACTTTCTGTGTTATTGATTTGATTTTGCAAGCCTCTTTTGTGGTTTTAGATCTTGCTTGTTTTTCCATTGTTTTAGCATCTCCATTTACATGTTTTTCTCAGAGATGGTTGCTATCCTTCTGTTTTCTCGTTCTCTACATCAGCTAATTTGTTAGGATATAAGCTTTCCCCTTCAGTTCTCTGATTCCTTTCTCCATGGGCAAAACCCTTGACTTCCCCTGAGGTTGTAACCCTTATCAAAAATGTTTCTTTAATTAGTAGATACGGTACACTGAGTTGCTCCAAATTCTTAGTCCTTCCCAGCTCCTGAAGATCATATTTATCACTTTCCCTATTTGGTGGAGGAATCACATTGATTTTTCAGCAGACACAGCTGTTTGCTTTCTCAGTATCTCAGCTTGCATCACCTCTTCCCACACAGCCAAGGGTGTCCAAAACCCTTTGCACTGTTCTTGCTGGCAGTTTCTTGCATCACGATGTTTTTCAGACAGTTTGGATGTTCAGACTGAGGGTAAATGATACTAAGGTTGCTGAGCTGAGTTATGATAGTGGTGATGACATTGTGTCTGAGGTAGGATTGCTCTAATAATTTAACTCCAGACTCGGTGGCCTTTAAAACAGTGTTAATATGCACTTGGCAGAGGACTCAGAGATCTCACAGCTGGCCCTTCCCCAAACAGAAGCCATGCTCAACTCTGAAGGCATGTAATAAAGAGAGACCAAAGCACTATTCAGGCTCAAGCAATATCTAATCTGATCTTGAAAAGAATGAGCCAGAGCAGGCTCTCAAAGGAACCTCCCCCCACCATTGCTATTTCATTAGTGATGGTGGATAACGAGGACCTGAAAGTGGTAGAACAGCTGTGAGTGGGCCTGGAAAAATCCAGTCAGTTTCTGAAATTTAAAAAGAAGAGGAAAGAAGAAGTTTGTTTCTCAGAAGGACCGAGCTGAGATAAAAAGTATATCTTAGGATAAATTCTGTGGTCTACGTTTTCTAGGAGGAGAGTGGTGTATAGCATGGGAGAAAAAGCTTTATGGGACTATATGTACAGAAACAAAACTTACCACATCTGAAGAGAGAGCAAATTTTAAAGAGTTCAATAGAAAATGAGATAAAATGCAACATGCATTTACCGATACGCCAGACTTGCCTGATGACTTCCTTTGATGAAGCAAATGCGGATAAACTAGTCCATATGGTCTTTGGTATCTCAGTAAAACAGCAATAACACATGGGAATTAATTAGTTAAAATGGAAGATAAGAGTACTCTTACAAAAATAATTGTTAGAGAAAGGAACAAGCTAAAAGGTATTGGCAAGAAGAAGGTTAGTACTGGAGGTGGCTTTGATACAGAATCTAGCCTTGTGCTCCTAAGATTCACCAGTGACACCCAGGAGACGTGCTCAGCAACAGAGGATCAGAGTGGGAGGAGAGGAGTGTGATGGAGGTTTGAAGTGTGAAGTGGAATCTATGAGGAAGCACAGTGGAAGAGAAATATACGGGTGCTTTGATAATCCCAAAGGGATCTCCAGGCCAGCAAATGTGATGGCTGCCTTTGTGTGCTAGGGTGATTGGGGGATGGAAAGTCTATCCTAAAAGTCTAAGTGAAGTTGGCTTATTTAGCCTAACCAAATACAGCTGAGAGAAGAAATGACTGCTCTCTAGAAATACACCCGCGGTTGTACATATGAGGAAAAGGCAAGAGCTATTTAAGTTTTTGCTTAAAGGAGAATAAATGGGTCATGTGTAAAATTAGGCTGTAAGTGACAGGAGGATTCCTAAATTTTCAAGCAGGGTGATTTTCCAAGAGGTGAAAGAGACCTGGGCAATTTCCAGCAGCAGCTTGACAAATTTGTGGTAGGAATTATGAGGCATGTTTAGGAAGATAACAAGCTTAAAAAGCCTGGACGTGCCTTCCAGTCTTACATTTTTATGAAAGAGGAAGGAAGAGGTTAGGAAAGGGAGAAAGGAATAAAAAGACTTTCCTCTTTCTTGTTCTTTCTTCCCTTCCCTACTCTGCCCTTCCTTGCCCGCTCCTCTCCTCTCCTCTCCTCTCCTCTCCTCTCCTCTCCTCTCCTCTCCTCTCCTCTCCTCTCCTCTCCTCTCCTCTCCTCTCCTCTCCTCTCCTCTCCTCTCCTCTCCTCTCCTCTCCTCTCCTCTCCTCTCCTCTCCTCTCCTCTCCTCTCCTCTCCTCTCCTCTCCTCTCCTCTCCTCTCCTCTCCTCTCCTCTCCTCTCCTCTCCTCTCCTCTCCTCTCCTCTCCTCTCCTCTCCTCTCCTCTCCTCTCCTCTCCTCTCCTCTCCTCTCCTCCATCCTTCCTTATGTCTTTTCTTTTTTTATTAATTTCATTCCAGGCTCTTACACAACAGTAACAATATAATTCTGTCTCCCTTGCAGTCAGTCAGACAGGTTTCCTGTCTCTGGAAACCACCCTTAAAATTTATGTACTTTTATGACATTGGCCCAAGCAGCTAAGGAAAGTGGCAGTCATCCCATATAAAGTTGGCATTTTCCTAATGTACAAGCAGCTTTGGCTTTTGCTTATTCTTGTCTAGATAAGCTCCCAATTACCCTAAAAAAAGGGTAACTCCAGGCCTGTAATGGACTTCTAGACCTGTAAAAGTGGCAAAGCAGACAGCAGCCCACCTGCAGCACAATCTACCAGAGGGAACATACTCTGTAGGAGGTCAGCTGGAAGTACTGATTTCAAGGGCTTTCTGTATCACTAAATTACTGTAATCCTAAAAATGGTATTCAGGTAATTCTGCAGTCCCCTCAACAGCTCATTGCCTTGAGTGCTAATGCAAGCTGAGCTGTCAGCTTCATGCATGATGATGTTTATGAGTTAGCCTCTACATGGAGAAAGCTGCTGGTGTGTAGTGCTGTAAAATATCAACCTAGAAAGAAGAAGGGCATGGCTTCCACAAACTATATGTGTGGAAAAACTGCATAGAAACAAAGATAGGGATTCTTTCTTCCTTCATGTGCATTTAATTTAGCTTGATCTAAATTGCTAATTAATGTAAATATTCTCAGTGAAATAGGATTACAGATATTCTTTCCCTTATCAGGTTTCAGACCAGCAAACCCCTAATCCCTGCAATAAACTTCCTAAGACATGCCCTGTTCCTTTTTTTTTTTTTTTTTCCTTTTATGGAAGACAGCTATTTCTTTTCCCATTTATCTGTCATTTATCTTCTTCATATTCTGAATAAATTCATATTTGGTCTTGGTCCAGACCTAAGAGGATAATGAATTTCCATGTTCACTGAGGTTACCATATCATCAGCCAGTGTTTAATGACGCAAGCAGTTCATCATTTGTCCTACTTTAACCATGTTAGCTTTGTTGTATCACATGGTAGTTATTTCAAGATGAGAGAGGTCATATATTGCAAAATGTTATCCAAAAGTCTTCATAAGGGAGGTAAATGCAGCAGCAGAAGGCGGTGCAAATACTGCAAGCCCCACTTTCCAAAGCCATCTGGCAGGGATGACAGTAGGTGGCAACGATACCTGCCCTGGGATATCCTGTTGGCTGAACAGCTACAGCATTTGCAGGTTTATCACATTCAATGATCTTCTGAATCAGCACGGTCTAGTTCTGTGGGTAATCCTGCACAGCTCTGAAGGGTGGGACCTGTGAGCCCCTCACAACAGAGGGATGGCACTTCTGTCAATTAACAAAACCTTTTAATTGAACTTTGGGAAAGTCAAAATGCTGCTAGTATATAAAAAAAAAGATTTCCCAGCCATTTGTAGCCAAACCAAGTCAATGGACTGTTCATATTGGTATCCAGTTCGCAACATCAGTGGACGGGGAAAAGGATGGTAACAAAACTTAAGGTAATTATGTGCTATGAGATGATAATGTCTTTTAATCTCCTAGCCTTGTCAGAAGGTGATCCTTTTGATCCATGACCTCAGATTATGTGAACAACAGTGTTTATATTTTATCTTCCTTGGAGTAACTTCAGATTCCCTCCTTGTACTTATATATGTCTCATCTTCTTCTCTCCCTTTCTTTTTTTAGATTTGTGTCTTCAGTAATTAAAAAACAGTATTTAATTATTAAAATATCATCCTGATCCTAGACACATTAGTTGTTACACCTCTTGCAAGGAAAAAAGGCAAGCATTTTAAATCGTTAGGTTTTCTTCCAAACTGCACAGGCTTCACATGGATGAAATCCCTATCTGTTTGTTCCAACCCCACCAGCAGTGAATGTTACAGGGTATTCTGCAAAACCTGCAGTTTCTATTTTCCTTTTTATTTCAATTAAGTGTGCTGCCTTTTAATTTCTGCCTTTCCTTCCTGTTCTCTGACCTCCGGATGTGATTAGCCCATACCCTGAATCATCTGACACAGCAGGCAGCATCCCAGTGGGTCAGTGCTTTGTCATCAGAGAATAAACTAGGCTTAAAAAAAATCTGGTCCTCAAATTCAAGTCAATGTTTGAATGCACTTTCAGCCTAGCCTAAATCCACAGAGCTCTGCCAGTCCTTTCTGCACTCTTGGCCAGAGCAACAGAGGATTGCAATTTACTGAAAACATAAGGCTCTATGGAAAATGAAAACAATGAAGATACATCTGGTACTTTCTGCCAAAAAAATCCGAGTTGAAAAAATGGTAGCATTTCCTGAAATTTGGGGTGTTCTAATCTAGATTGGTATGGATTTTTTAGAATTAGACTTGAAAAACACTTGTGCTAGAAATGTGAGCTTTATGAGGAGACAGACACAGCAATTTTAAACTGGAGAGATTGGAGCCCCATCCCTTGTTTCGTCATAGACCCTGTTGGTGATCTGGGAGAAGCCTATGCAGTATGCAAACAACAAATCTCCTTCTCTGGGTTTCAGTCACCTGTCGGTAAAGTGGAGATAGAAATACCTCACCCTGCAGTCAGGTCTGCTGCGCTCTGCAGGGCAAGACCTGCCTCTCACTATGAATGCAGGATTCATCTAGTAGGTTGCTGATGTTGGTTGTGGTGTGCTGGTGCTGTGGTGATGAAAACTGTCAAACAACATCACACACTAGACTCAAATCAAGATAGCTGGCAGCTATGCTTCCATATGCACAGGATTTTGGTGGTTGTTCAGCCAGAGTGTCTGGAGCATTGGTAGGGAAACAAATTGTCTCTAACCATCTTTCCCTGCCCTCCCAGTAGTTAAATGCAGTATGTCACCAATCCAGAAAATGCAAGATATATTGTTGGGAGCTGCAATGCATTATGAACATGTAGTTTTTCTTGTTTGTACACGTGACATAGGAACAATGTGGTTAATGTTTGAATGCAGAGGATTTTCTGGGAGAAAGATAATGGGTGTAAGAGAAACACCAGTGGACACATGTATCTATTGACAGAAATGTATAGGGAGGGAATTTCCTTCCTTTGTGTCTCTAAATTGGTTATACTGATTTCATCTATCCTTATCACAATAGCAAAAAGGCAACATCTGATAAAATGAAAACCCCCAGAAACTAAAAATGGCTATATGTCCTGATCCACTGTCCAGGACTGGATCACCATGACAGTTTCTTCAAATATGACGACAACTAACAATCTTTTCCAAAAACAAATTCAATGATTACCAGTATAGCTCTGAAAAAAACCCAGTTTTCCCTGCTTCTAGAACAAAATGATGTAGAGGTTTCCAGTGATAACTTGTCTTAGCTCTAGACAGAGATAGAAGACAATTGCCAATAATTAACCTCATACAGGAGCTGCAAACAATTTGGTTTCCTCTTTAAGAATACATTTGTGTTAAAACCTACAAGCAATTTTGAAAAACCTTTCTGGTGAGCTGAGTATCAAACAGACATGTACCAATTAGTAATATACTTAAATGAGAAGCTGCTTGGGATGAGAACCATTTTTATGGGCTGAGTTTACATGGTGTTTGGGCTATCTCTCTGAGGCTTCCACAAACCACCTTGGAAACAACAAACGTTAGCAAACACTGGTGACCTCTGAGTCACCCTACTAGTATTTTCCAGGTCTGCCCTTAAATCTGGCATCTTGGTGCCCAGAAAGGGTTGACCCTGATTTTCAAATTAGTAGCTGGGGTAGGCTTCACTTTCTTTGCTTGAAGGGTTAAATGGACTGACCATATTCTTGGCATAATGAAGAGAGAGAATGAATGGAGATGAATGAATGAATGAACTAACGAGTGAATGGAGCAGCTTATCTGCTCCCACTCCAGTCTGTTTAAAAAAAGGGTTGTCGTTTTAATCATTCAGGAAATCCTTTCCACAGGGAAGTCCCTGCTACCGATCTCTTTCTGATGCTCTGCTTCTCTGGGTCTACCCAGGCATACTCAGAATACCTGTCCTGCTGCCACATGGAAATTACTTTCTTGCTCAAGTTACATAGAAAATGTGCAGCACTGTCACTATAGAAGAGTCAAAGAAAGAGAAAGGACTTAACTGAAGTGATGAGGTAGAGTGTTACACTTACATTTCCTTAAGGAAATCAGCAGTCAAATATAACACATAGCAGATCTTTTCTAAATCCTGACATATCTGCCTAAGTTATAGTATATAAAAGAAAACCAAATCCAGGTGTACCTCAGTCTTATTCTTTTTTCCTGAATTAATTGTGATTACAGGCAAATTAGAAGCTGTGAAATATTTTGCTGAGATCACAAATGTTTCTTTGTTCTTTTTCCCCCACTCTGCCAGATGATGAATGGAGGTGGGTAATGCCGCACTTGAGGCAAGTGAATGAAAGGTGTGGGGGGAGTCATACCCCTCGGTGGGTGTGGAGGAGGGAGTCAGAGATCCGCTGCAACAATGCTGCACTTTGTTTTAGAGCGTATTATCCCAGTCTCAATAGCTGGTTGTATTGCATCAAGCCCTATGGTCAGCTGTGATTGAGATATACATTCCACAGCAAAGACTGCTGACGTAATGCCTTTTGGTCTCCCCATCCCCGTCCCCCATCCCCAGCTCCCCTTTGCCTCCAGTGCTATTGCCCTTGGTGTTTGGTAGAGCTACCTATGCCATGGGCTCATTACCGTAGGAGACTGGTATTAAAACACTTTCCTTCTTCAATTACTTTCTCTCTGCTGTAGCACATTAACAAACATAGCAACAATGAAAAAAGAAAGTGAAAAGAAAGAATTAAAGGAAAATCTTACCCTTTTTTTAAAAAACTGAAAGGCTGAGCACTTCTTGACTGGAAATCCATTCATGTCTTTGTTGACCATTTTCCACAGTGAAGGGTACACAGTGATAGATCCAGTGTGGCACTTGCTTAGTGCATCTGTTTTCTTCTGTATCCCTTCAGTTAATGAAGACAGAGCAGGACGGGAGACTCACCGGCACAGCTCGGGCAGCTGTCCTTTACACATTCATCCTGCTGCACCAGCTACTGCAGCAGCAGCAGCAGCAGCAAGCAGCAGCCTTTTCCAGCTTTTAGATGCAGCACACTATTAGCTTCTTAAAAACATCCCCTAAATACACACACTCCTATAAAACCCTGTGACAGCTTTCAGATCACAGGCAGCAGATCTCAGGCTAATTGAGTCTCACATAAACCCAGGTCCTTCCATCCTGTGGGTTCTACTGGTACCTCACGCTATATAAGCAGCAAGGCTACTGTGCTCAATTTGCTATTCTTCTTCTTCTTCAGGTGGTGTGATTCACTGCTGTTTCAGATGAGAGCTGGTTTTGATTGTGCAAATTCCAGTGGGAGCTGCAGTTTGGTAACAGCAGAGAGAGAGAGGAGAGAGAGAGAGAGAGAGAGAGAGAGAGAGAGAGAGAGAGAGGGATGCACAGGCAGAGCAGCTGAACACAAATAACCATACAAAGGATAGGAGGAAGGCTCAGGGAAAGAAGTGCTGAAAGGCAATATGTTTCCCTTGGGAGAGTGACAGGGATAGCTCTCATTTTATACACGGACAGTCTTTGAGTGAAACAAGAAGAGTCGCAGGTCAATTAAAAAAATGTTTTTCTTATGTTGCTTTTCTTGCAACAATTTAGACAGTGGTACTTTGGAAAAAAGCCCATCCAATGATCAATGCAACACTGCATTATGTGACAGGACATGTTGTAGACAGAGAAGCACTAGAGGTTCGTTGTGAAGTTCAATGAGCTTAAAGGAAACCAGCAGTTCCTGATAAAGTGCATTTACCACATGTGATGCAGATAAATGTAAACCAAGCAGACACAGACAAATTTGTTGATATTTCCATAGAAACATAGATATATAGCTTTTAAAACCGGAAGGGCTACTTCACTACAGAAAAACAGGGCTGAAAGGGATCTTGAAAGGACACCTTGTTTAACCTCCTTTTTATTAAATTCAATTGAGTTAAATTTCACAAAGTCCAGTGAACCCAATAATATATGTTTAACTAAAATGTGAAATATTTTAAAATTAAGCTGTATCTTCGAGCAAGGTCTGGAAAATAAAATAGAGACTTAATCACTTCCTCTTATCCTATGTTCCAGGTTAATAAAACTCAGATTCAAGAAAGGACCTTATTTCTAATATTGACCTGGCTTCTGGTTCTAGTCATATTTTTCTGACCAGCCTTTCTCTATGAGATTGGTCAGCCCTGTAGCACAAAGTACATTTGAGTATACCGATCTACTGTAAATTGATTACTTCTCAAGCATCTCTATAGTAAGGTAAATAGACTGAGCTTTTTATTTTTCAGTGGAAGCCATTTTCACTAGTTCTTGAAGGTAGTCTGTCACTCTTCCCTGTCCCTTTCATCCCGTTTTTTGAAGTTTCTTGAAAAATAAGAGCACCTATATTGTATATCCTACCCCAGCACAGGTTTCTCCTTATTGCATGTAGAGGTGAAAATATAAACTTACACATACTGCTATGGCTATTCCCCAGAGAATCCCACTGGTCTTCTCACCCTTGCACTTCATTGAGACCCCAGGTTGAGGCACTTGTAGGATACGACCTTTTTTCAAGTCAGTAACATATATTTCCCCTACTTTGTACCTCTAGCCCTCATTACTTGTTTGTAAACAATTTAATTTTCCTGCACTCATATTAGACTTGGAATTTCTTAAGGGAACTATTCTCTTGGTAAATGTCACATTATTAATTCAAAACCTCCTTTCCTTTCCTTTCCTTTCCTTTCCTTTCCTTTCCTTTCCTTTCCTTTCCTTTCCTTTCCTTTCCTTTCCTTTCCTTTCCTTTCCTTTCCTTTCCTTTCCTTTCCTTTCCTTTCCTTTCCTTTCCTTTCCTTTCCTTTCCTTTCCTTTCCTTTCCTTTCCTTTCCTTTCCTTTCCTTTCCTTTCCTTTCCTTTCCTTTCCTTTCCTTTCCTTTCCTTTCCTTTCCTTTCCTTCCCTTCCCTTCCCTTCCCTTCCCTTCCCTTCCCTTCCCTTCCCTTCCCTTCCCTTCCCTTCCCTTCCCTTCCCTTCCCTTCCCTTCCCTTCCCTTCCCTTCCCTTCCCTTCCCTTCCCTTCCCTTCCCTTCCCTTCCCTTCCCTTCCCTTCCCTTCCCTTCCCTTCCCTTCCCTTCCCTTCCCTTCCCTTCCCTTCCCTTCCCTTCCCTTCCCTTCCCTCTTTGCCTTGCCCTGCCTTGCCTTGCCTTTTGCCTATGTTTTGCCTTGTCTTCCCATCCCATCCCATCCCATCCCATCCCATCCCATCCCATCCCATCCCATCCCATCCCATCCCATCCCATCCCATCCTTGTCCTGCCTTTCTCCTTTGTCTTTAATTGCAGCAGTCGCAGTGGTTACAATAGCACTTTGATGGAGAAATATTTATTGAGCGCAGGATCAAAATTCTGGTCAAAACTGCAGAGGGAAGGTACAGCCCCACCCTGGGTCAGAAATCAGAATACTGCTTTGGGAAGCTTCACGTTCAAGGTCCAAGCAACACAAAAAGCATAATTTTGAGTTTGGGTGTCCTTACAGGACTGTCTGAAGCAGTGGATTGAAGAGCATATATCTGATCAGAAGTGTTCCATTTTGTATAACTAATTGTCACTGGAGCAAGGACAGAGGGAATTTTCCACTCTCCTCCTCTGTCTGGGACTAATGGATTTTACCAAGGAGCAATTCAGCCCAGCCTCTGGAAACTGACCAGCAATTCAGAGTGCCCAGCTAGAGGCATGCTGAAGGGATTTTTCAGAAAATCAGGAATTCTCAACATGCCTTAGCCCAGCCTCCCTGAGCATAGCACCGCCACCTCCACCCTGCAGCCTGTCCCTCAGTCTCCAGCCATTTGAGAAAAATCTCTCATTAATCCTCTCCTGCACTTTGGAGCTGTCAGAACTATATTCTGGTGCTTATAGGTAGAGAAGTAGATAATGGTGAGCATCCAATTTTTGCTGGTGGCATCTCCCAATACTCTGTTCTGAGCATCACATACTTTGTTGGCTAATCTGATATGCAAGGATACTATTGTTGAAAAATGGCTTTCACTCGGGCAAACCAGGCAGCTTGCTGTGCACATACATTTATTTTTGAGATCTTTGATCTATTCAGTCACAGCTTTGATCTGTCTCTCAGTCTCAGATATTTCTCCTGAGAGCTCGGCACTATCTCCTCTTTCACAAAAGCATTTGTGTTGCCTCGACCTCCTCCATAAGATTTCCAGACTGCTGGCTGAAACACTGTTTTCCTTCCAGCCTTCTAAGCCTGCACCGTGTGCTGCTGCTGGTGGCTGTCCCTGTGATCTATCTCATGGGTGCTGGTGCCAGGGCCTTGGCCTCCAGAACTTTTTTGCCATTTATTTTATTTGGGTGTTGGCTTCTTTGCAGCTGAACAGACTACGCACTTAATTTAAGCATATATCTATTTGAGAGAAAAAACTTCAACTGTTTTTAAAATAGCCTGATAGTTTTAAAGTACTGTAGGAGTTGGTTTTTGAGGCAGGTGCACTACTGTGAGGGGAATGAGCGAGGACACTACCCTTGTTTCACATAGCCCTCCTGGCTTCTCCAGGATATCAATATTTTGGTAAGAATTCTTCTCACCTGAAATCCTATTAGCTCTGTGACCTCAAAGGATTTTATTTCCAAACTTTTTACCACAGATACCAGCAGTGTGTCTCGATGGCTGCAGAGCTTATATCTACCACAGGAGATCAAAAGTCTTAAAGAAGCACAAAAGGGGAACACTACATATCTGTTTTCATACAAGTACACAAAGATTTCAAGCCAGAGAGATTTTCCTAAGAAAAAATGCTCCATTTCATTATGGTGCCAAAAGCACAGCTTCATAATTAAACCTGAAATAAGCGTAAAACTCCATGTTCAATGAATCTAACTGCAATCAAAAGGCATAAAAATTGAGTAGGAAAATAAGAAATTGAGCCAAGCCAACCCCCTCGGTGGTGCTCTATTGTGACTGTCATGAAACACCAAGGGCTTTTATCAACTTGGTGGCCTGCCAGATGTACCAAGTACTTTGAACAAGACCTACATGCTTTAACAACCTTTAGTAGTCTCCACTAAACTGTCATATACTCACCCAATGATAAAGTAAGTTTTTTATTAGGGCAGTGAGGAAAGAAAAGCTGCAAAATTTTGGAGAGCTGCAAAACACACAGTAGTGTTTGAATCTCTGTAAGGCAGCCCCATAGGAAAACATGGAGTTTTTTTCATCACAGACACTCTTGAAGAGGTAGTATAAACTCAGATTAGCGTAGTATGCAGAGGGCACTAAGCATGGACCAGAAGTCTTGCTCTGCCATGCCTTTTGTGAACATAGCATCCCAATAACTGGCCTTGGCTTTAAATGCTTACAAGTGCAATGCAACAGGTAACTGGTGGTAAATCAGTCCAGGATGTATCAGGGAACAAGTAAATTATACTGATGAGTTTGATCAGCTACAGCCTTAACAGCCTGAATCGTCTTTCTCTGTGCCTAAGAAGAATGTTCAATGTGAAGTCTTGAGTTTTAGTATCACAGCTCTTCATGTGGTTCCCTTTGCTGTGCTTTCAAAGCTGCCTACAGCCTACATCTCTGGTGTGGGCCAAAACCACATGTTGTAGATAATTTCTAGTATCTGGCCAGTTATGGGTACTTATGCAGCTGCTCAGTCAGTGAGTGCTCCTCCCCTCCCTTCCTTTGTGGGCAGGCAAAGGTGGATAGCTTTCGGCAACTATAGCTGATATTTTACTCTGCTATCCAACAGTGAAGAAGGACACAGCTCATTTCACAGATTACCACTGGAACAGCTCAGACGATAGTAGGAATGAAAACTGAAGAGAGAAGAATGAGCATTTGACCTTTCCAGTTCTTATTCTATCTCCAGAAATGACACTACTTGAGTCTTCATAGGGCTTTCATCTCAGCTCCGCCTTAGGGCAGTTCTTGGTTTTTCCTTGGCTGCTCCTCTGGCTATCAGCCTTGTCAGCACCTACCTTGTAATCCTGTTGTGTGGACATCCCTCTTACACCAGCCCTCATGCAGCACTTGTCCCCCAGCTCCTATTTATGCTTGCCACTGTGCTCCATTGCTACCCTTGCTCCTGACCATATGCAACTCAAGACCATATGGACTGCATGGTGCTGCTTGATGGCCAGGTTTTCCTGCAATTCTTCATCTCTGCTCACTCCTTTCTCTCCCAGTTACTGAGAGGAATGGAGAAGTGAGTGACACAGTAACAGCCCCAACATGCAATCATCACGTTCACATACCAGAAATTAAAGCTGGTGATATAATGCCTAGGAATAAAAGACTAACATACATAAAGCTGTTGTGGAGAACTAAAAGTATATTTAGCACTTTGGAAGCTTGCTCAAAACTGGTACTGTGTCCACTCTTGGTGTTTCAGCCTTCTCCTTTGAGAGGTATTTTGAGGGGCTCTTCACAGTGCTGAAAAAGACTTGTGATGGTCAAACTTGATTTTATTTATGGAAACACTAAAACATGATAGGACCCTAGGAAAGTTATGGTACTTTCCTGCAGCAGCATAACACCCACAATATTGTAAGAAGGCAGAAAGAAGAGGGTGGGGGGATTTCCTCAGCTGTGAGAGATGAAGAAAGAGTGCTGCCCAGAAATACAACATGGCCAGGGGCAGCGGGCTGGCCTCTATCAGAGCACTCCAGCCTTTCGTTTGCCTGACCCGGTTGACTACGCCAGCCTTTCACAGCCTGTGCTGGCTGAACAGAAAAAGAGATCTAGCCGCTCCCTGGCAGTTCAAACTTCTTTAAAATGGCTTACAACAGTTTTTATTCATACATAGTATCAGAAGCAATTTGAAGGTCTGATAGTCTGAAATCCTTCCAGGCCTGGAAGCAATTGTTCCATATTTCATAGATGAGCCGAAATCCCCTTCTGTGCAGCCACATGTAGTTCCCATTTCTAGCCTACAGAGAGCTGGAGATGTAAAACCTATTCCACAGGAAGAAAATATCCATCTATATCCTATAGGCCACAAAACAATCACCAGAAAATAATGAGCATTGCTTGCTGCTGACCTGAGCAGAATTCAAACTGTGAAAATTTCCATGACCAAGATCAGTCAGTTTAGCTAAAGAGCCTAAGTAGGTAGCTGGGTTTAATTTTTGCACACTTGACTTTTGCTGTTTGATTATTTCAGGTGTCTCATTTCCTTGAGTACTACTTAGAGGAGGGATGAAAATAAAACGATACATGAAACCATGAAATAAAATAAAACTGACATTCACAAAAAAGAGAGAAAAAGGAGATCTGGTTCTAAAGCAAGAAGAATTTCACTGGAATAGACAGAGATGCTTTGTTTGTGCCAGGACTCTGTTTTTCCCAGAAAATTCCAATCTAGAAAAAACAGGCTAGAGGAAGGTCATCATTATTACTGCAGGCACTTAATTAGATTTCCTAACTGTATCTTGATTGATCTGTAATGTTTTTAGAGATAGGTAGCCAAAAAGCATTAGGGGAAAAAATTGAATTTTATGGAAACCTTATCGAGATAATTTTCCCTTGCTCCTTTTTTCATCCCTTGAATCCATTCACAAAGCGAAACCTCTCTTCAGCCCCATCAGTGCCTTGACGGCTGAGCCTGCCAGAGCCAGTGCTGGGGCTGAATGCGCTCTCTGTGCCGCTCCCTGCAGCTCTGCCCGCTCACCCGCGGCGTGCGGGCCAGCACGGGCACCTGGCTCGGCACAGCGCCCGTGCCACGGCCCCGCATCAGTCGTGTTTTCCCAGCTGCCAGCCAAGCACTGCTGGGTGTGCGACCCAGGCCAACAGACAGAGCTGTCACATAGAAGGGAGGCCTGCAGGGAAGTAAAGGCCCTACAAAATACCTTTGCAAATGATAAATAAAAAAGCATTAATTTTGAAATAAAGGCCTATATTCCACTCATTCTTACTTCCCCTGCTATCCACCAGGATAGAACCATGCGATAACATTTTCAGGGAAGGGGGTTTAAGAACTATACAGCTCCTGAGCAGACAGACATTGATAAAGGTCCAAGCTGGGACAGATTTAAATGAACTAATGGTGTTTTGGGGGTGAGAGCGGGTTAGCGGCTGCCCTGTTTACTTGAGAGGACAGGAATGAAATAATGAATAATACCTAATTACCCACAGAAGACTTGGTCTCCATTTCCACCACTGATACCTCCAACATGGAATCATTACTGGTTTTAGATGACATTGAAAATAAGCATGCTCTGTGGAAAACACTGCCATTTTGTATGGGTTTGGCAGTCTAAGGTTTCTACTGCAGGTTTATTTAAATCTGTTCATTCTGTTAAAAAAAATAATCACATCTAGGACATACACTTCTCTAGGACATTTGCTAGTGCTGTAAAGGGCAGGTTTATGGGCGGGTTTATGGGCAGGTATACTCAGGCCCTAGGTGGAGATGCTGTTCATTTTCCTCAGCAGGCTCAGCATGTATGCTTGAGTTCTCATGCTGTGGAAATCTGCTCGCTCTGACTAGCAGGTGGAGAAACAAATTATAGCAACCATCCCTCTAGGCAAAAAAAAAATCTACCAATTGTTACAGTATTTAGGTTTGAGCTCTCATTGTCCTTCACTTTGGGGGGGGAATTTTTTGTCTGCACATCAGCTAGTATTATCATCTGCTCACTTCCCAGGGTGTTGTTTCAGTTGCCCAGAGAGGTGGTAGAGGCTCCATCGCTGGAAACATTCAAGATCAGGTTGGATGGAGCTCTGAGCAATCTGACCTAGTTGAAGATGTCCCTGCTCACTGTAGGGGGTTGTATTGTATATGATTGTCATTGTATATGACTTTTAAAGGTCCCTTCCAACCATAATTCTATGATTCTGATTCTATGATTCTGATTCTATGATTCAGCTCCACCACCTTTTTCACTCATACCAAAGAGCTGTTAGGCACAAAGTGTACTGGATTGCCCTAATGAAACGCAGTGTCTATCACCCTCAGCTGTTGCTGCCCCTCTCCCTAGTCAGCTGGCCCTTGACATCTCCCTCTTGATTCTTATTTACAGTGTATTCTAGGTCAGTGCTTCTACACTCCCTGTACCCTAGCAAATCTTCTGTTTATTTAAAAAAGCAATCAACTAGAATGGAAGTTTTTCAGCTGCTCCAGTCAAGTAAATAACTACATTTAAGTTGGGACCTCAAATTCTGTTGTTTCACTCTGGCTTGCCGTACAGAAACAAGGCAAACACCCAAAGTCAACAGCATGTAGCCAGTAGCATGTAGTCCATCTAAAATGTGCTTGTTTATGACTGGCACAGAGATGAGGAAAAGACTCTGATGGGATCAACAGCAACTTAGAAGTATTCCCAAGAAACCTGATTCCTTAGAAGTATCTGATGAGTCACAATTACTCATTCACTCCTTCAGTTGGTTGGGGAGGGGGACATGAAGAAATAGCTTATTAATATTTGCTCATAACATCTAAAAATTGCAACAACCCACTTGTGGTTCAGTTACAGTGGCTGCCATGTAGGTGAGACAGAGCCAAGATCCAGTCAGCCTGCATCACTTCTCTCCCAAACTTGTAACTTTGCCGATTCCCATTGCAGTCAGACCCAAGATATGAGCTGTCTGTGTAGGAGTGTTTGCAAGTGGTATTTCTCCAAGGCACAGAGTAACACTGACACACACACTTTGATAATCCATATCATCATCTAGCCCTGCAAAAGGGCAAATTGAGTGGCAATGCTGGCTGATTCTTGCATTATATGTCCAGGTCTGACAACCAGTTTTTGTCTGCTTCAAAGATCTGGGCTAAGCATCAGTGGGGTCCACATGAATATTTGACATACTGTCAGGGAGAAAGGGAGTAAGTTACCTCTCCAGAAAACTATGCTTTTCGTAGTTTAAAGGCAAAAGAGGCTTGTACCAGAAAATATTTGTCTACAGGCAATTTGAAAACATTCAGGTAATGTTACAACTGAATTACCTGACTCGATTTTCACAGTAAACTCAGCTATAGCAAACCTCCATTTATAGCAAAGCAAATTAAAGTCACTAATTGTTTCATATGTGCAATGAGGGAATTGCAGTTTCATTTATAATGAAACTTTGATTACACCATAATTGTTCTGGCAGAAAAATGACTCCATTTTCAGATGCTTCTCCTGTGCTTTCAGACTGTGTCTGTGTCTGCAGTAGTTTTTATATTCCTTGACTAGCATCATGCAATCACATCTCTTCAGGCTTTCCCAGAATAGTGATTCTTATTGCCTGATTCTCAAAATCCAGACAAACTCAACTGAAACACTCTCCTTTAGGTGGAAAAGCAAACAGAAATGCAGTTTTGGATAGCCTGATAAGCTTTGACTGTTCTGTGCAGAATCCCAGGGGAAATATCAACTCACGATTTTTACTTTGCTCAGCAGACTTCTGCATGTGGCATGTTCTTTAATGCTTTTCCTCTTACAGAAAGCCACTGTTACCTTGCAGAAGGTTCTTCTGCCACTTCCTATCAGAGCTTATCTAGTAATTGCCTACAAGGTATGAGCATGTCTGCACTGAACATCTGGAATGAAAAAACATCATTGGAAAGACCTTCATGAACCTGTTCCTAAGGTAATTAGGTGCATAAATTACACTCCTTATGACCTTCTCCCTCCTGTAACATGCTTTACTTCACACTTATCCATGAAGATCACCGCCAAGGTGATTGGGATAACTTTGAATGTTACAGTTGTTGGTATTTCTCCTATACGCTTGCACTAGTGAGACCAGTTTAGGACTCTTTTGTAGCAGGGATCTAATTTTCTTGGATTTCTATGTCCAATGTCTACAGGCCAGAGAGATTTATAGAGTAACACATATAATGCAGCTGAAGTTTATCAGCTGTGCTCCCTTTACAACTTTTCCTATGTCCTTTCCTATTACAAAGGAATACTGTAGCTATCGGGTGGTGTAGGAAAGGAGCAACTCTACACTTCTAGTTCCATAGAAACCCTAGGGTAGTTACACGTAGTACAGTGAAGGAAGAAGTATTTGTAATTGATATCAACAGATATGGGCATGATATCACTGACAACACCGTGTAATTCTGGCCCAAAGCAGGGAGACTTGCAGCTCACACTAAGGGTGTTGTTTCCATGTCACTGATACTAGGATTGAACCATGAGGTGAATATTCACATCACTGTAGTGAGAAGCATTCAGTTTCCACAAGATTGATTTTCTGTAGTCTGGAAGTGTGAGGAAAATGTGTTGCTCCACTTTCTGGGTGTCCTTTTGTGACAATGAAACAAACTTCCAAGATACGAGAAAATTAACACCCCAAATGAAGCTGTTTTGCCAGATGACTTCAGCCTTTTCATATTAAACACTCTTCCATAATAAGATTGTGTTTTTCTGAGTAACAGTTGTAGTCATCAGCAGTAATATGGTTTAGCATTTAGCTGGCATTACAAATGAATTTTTGTGTGTGACACACCTCTGCATGGAAAAACTGCCATATTCCATTGAAAAATGGAACCATTTTAACCTGGATTATTTATAAGCTTTTCCTGTGCTTACATTTTATAAAATACTAGTGACTTTTTTCAGTGCTTATGTTATAAATTGTCCATGTGACACAGACATTCACTTCTATGCTTTTGAGCACAGCACTGAACAAGATGTGTCCCTGTTGTTCTCCACCGGAGAAGCTGGTATCTCTAAAAGTCTGTTTATCCCTACATAGGACTTGCAGTCTTCTGAAAATCTCAATGATGGGACTCTGGTGCCATCAGAAAAGCTGCCTTCAATTTTCTTCTTGTGATTTGTGTTTTTCCCTCAAGGTTTTTCAGTAATTGTATGTTTATCTCTTTGATATTTCTGCATTCATAGAGGCTGAATTTATGGTAAATGGATCTGCATCTCTCAGTATGTCATAAAGTTCCAGATAGGCTAAAAAACTCCTTTGATCAGTTATAATAAATGTCTGGGTTCAGATAAAGCAAAAAATATAGAGTAACAATTAACATTAGTGCTAATGTACTATTATTATTATTATTGTTGTTGTTGTTGTTATTGGTATTACTACTACTGCTACTACTACTATCATTATTATCATTGCTATTAAGGTAATTTATTATAACAAATTGCATTCTTGGTCAAACACACAGAGATGTCTGATGTTGCTGGAAAAATCTAATTAGCGAATTTCTAACCTATCATAAATCAAACTAACATATGGAAAATGATTCAGATAATGCTTTGAGAATCTAAAGAAAATTCTTATTATGTTAGAATGTCATAAAACAGACACTGCCATGAAAGGAAAGAAAGGTAAAAACTAATTAAACAGTTTCCAGTAAAAAGCAATTTTCATTACAAAGTTCCATATGTCAAAACCGAAACTATTCACAGAAAAGGATTTGTTTTAGTAAATCTCAGGATAATTTAAATTCCAAATTTTCCAAATACATCTTTTTGGTTCTTTAAAGGAAAAGTCTTCTTTTCTGACATAAAATTCCTTTTTTCTTCAGCAATTTTCATTAATACATCAAGAAAATGGCTTAAAAAGTAAAATTCAGTTACCAGGAAAAAAAACATGTTTTGATTTAAACAATATTTTTTACTATTGACATCACACAGAATTTCTTTTTTTTTTTTTCTCTTTGTCCTGAGTAGGCTTTGAAATCTCAAAAATTCCTACAGATCAGAAACCTGCTTTGCATTCAGCTCTTGCACATCTGTCAGCATTTGATTATCTCAGCCTACCGTACCATTGGTTTTAGTTAGCAGTCATTAGACAATGTCAGGGTTGTGTAACCTATCCAAACTTCCAAATTCTTTATTTGGGGGCATATGTTTTTTCAGGTAGATGCAAGTTGTAAATGCTTAACATTTTGCAATTAGGTTTTTGTTGTTTGTTTTTCCTAGACCTTGTTAAATTGTATAAATAGCTTGCATGATGTTAGGCCTTTCTCTATCATCCAGTGATAGTTGATCCATCAGTGTGTATTTCATGTGCTAATCCTTTCATTTTCTGTTATACACTTCCATTGCTGGCTCCATGATTTTGTTATATGCAGTTCCTTTGATGTTACATAAATTAATTTGGAACCACAGGTAATTCACCAAGTTTCCTACATAAAAGCATTTAATATACTACTTTTTATCCTCTGCTTTCCCACATGCCAAGAGGAGTGTTACAACTCATACCACATTTAGCAGGACAGCAAATCTGGGCTTGGGCACATTCAAACAGAATTTAAAAAATAACAATAATGCAAGCAGCTTCTCAGCTATTCACTGCTTCCTTGAATGTCTTTAGTTAAGTTTAAGGTGTCTTCATGGCCAAAGCAAAACTGCCTCTTCAGTAACAACTCTAAAATCCAGGCAGGGGCTACATGATAAGAGCAAAACCTTAACCTTCACACAGATCCTTATCATCAGCCAAACCTAAGCATCAAAGCACTACTTCAATGTACTAAGACTTAAGACAGAGGCGGCTATTTGCTGTATCAGCTTCAATTTTGCAGGGAATTAGATGTCTGGAGCACAAAGGTAGCCTGCTCCTGAAATGACTAAAACTTTTGGTGAGTGAGGCAACACCTGTGCTGTGTGTTGAGGCAAGTTACAACCATGTTCAGGGTTATTGACCAGCAGACACATGGAGGCTCTGAGCCAGCACTGTCATCCAGTGCTACATCTTCCCTTTTTGCTCCATGAGTCCATGGCTGCTTGGTGTTTGCTTTATTCAAAGCACAGACAAAGTAATCTTCCTGTATGTTGTGCAGACCTATCCAGAGACTGCAAGGAGGGCTCGTACCCCTTTCACCACCAGCAGCCTCAAAGGTCCTCATGAGTGTAAGAGAACTGGACACTAAATGCAAGTGGCACCATCTGCACAGTGGAACTAGTGACAGTTGTCCCACCGATCCCATGATGTTATTCATGTTTTATTTAGAGGGGGGCTCAGAGAGCTACTGCTCACAGGGCAGACACTAAATCTATGCAGGCACACATTTTGGCGTGTGACATGGGTCAGAGAAGATGGACACGCAGAGCCAGAGATCATTAACATACTGATACATATCTACCACCTTTTAATGGAGTAAGACCCATATGCATGCTCAACAGAACAGCTGAGAGGACAAAATGCAGCATGACAGTGCTTTTAGGACAAACTCTGACCCTCTCAGATGTCCAACAAGGAAAGGAATAAAGGCTTCAAATCATCAGTTTTCACACTACTGAGAACCAATAAGGGTCACCTTGTCACTTGCTGACAGATCCTACCAATTGCTACACAGCTGAATTAACCTAACTCTGACTTGGAGCAAGGTCACTGTTTCTATCATCTATACTGGAAGACTCAGACTTAACCTGATAATATTCAAATCTGATTGAGTTTTTCATGGGATCTGGGCAGGCTTGAATTGGGGCTACATAGAATTTAGGCTAAAATACTGCCACCCACTAAATAACCTTCCAAATCTTCCTGCAAGTCATTTCTGAGGGACAGACCCTTGGTGCTGTAACAGTTGATGAGAATTATTAGAAAATCACTAATAGCTGACTTCCATCTTTTCTGAGTGCAGATGGACAAGCACAGGGCAGGGAAGACAGGGGATGTTGTGTAGTTGTGGGAGGATATTCATGTTCAAATTAATGCAGGTGTTGAGACTCTGCCAGCATTCAGGATAAACCAAAACCCAGTAAGTCCCTATCTTGCTTCACTTTTCTGAAAAATATATAAGAAATAACTCAACTACAATCAATAGATTGTGTAACATATACCAAAAGAAATCAAATAGCTACTTATCTGTCATTAGAAGAACAAGCATCCAGTTCATCACCTGGGACATTTTTCTGATGGCCTGTAAAGGGAACCTGAACTGTTCTGAATACCATATGGACTCTAATGGACCATATTCTCAACTTAATTTCTTAGAAAAGGAATGGCTATCTAAAAGGACTCACACTTTCAGTGTACTGCTTCCTAGAAAGAGGCACCACAACAGTTTCCTTCAGATTACAAGCATCCAGTTTTTGAGATGTTCTAATACCTTCTGCATCTCCACAATTGCTGGTTTTAATATTTCCTGTCCCACCAGTTGGGAAATAGGCAAAAAATAAAATCAAAATACATTGACATTTATCTTAATAGGTTGAAAACATGCGTAAGGAGAATATGGAGCTACAAGGGCATCTTCATGACAGAGTTAAAGATGACAATAATTTAGCAGCTCAGTCTGCAGCAACACATTAATAGCTAAATCCAAAGGCAGACGTCTTCAGCTTTGCGGGCTTACTGTAAGTAGTATGGAGGATCACCTCCAACCAGCCAGCTTGCTATTACAGGAGGCGGGATTTTGCACTCTTACACTCCAGATGCACTCAGCACAGATGCCTTTTACACCAGTTTTGGCTTGTCCTTGAGGTTATGTTACACTTAAGAAATTGACTTCAAACATAAAGCTGTATTAGAGGCTTGGCATTCACATCCATACATCAGTATCCAAGGGTATCCATCTGAAAGATGTCCAAGCAGAGAGGGTTCTGACTGGAAGCTGCCATCAGCCTCCTACATCTGAATTTCAATATGGATAGATCTGAACTTTGCTCAGTACTGTCTCCTCTGAGATACAAGGTCAAGGGGTAGGTAAGAAAGTTTGGTGTATCTCAGGTCAATGCTAGATAACCATCTAGAATTAGATGGTGCTCAGTGTTTAAAGGTCAAACCTTATCACACCAGCCTCAGGACCATGCATCTGAAATTTGGATCAAAGGAGGCCAGATCAACCTTGTAATGAAAAAGGAGGTTGCCACCTGATACAGATCCAGACGTCAGGGCAAACAGGAGCCATAAGGATCACAAAAGCAATAGCAGAAAATATCAGCAACTGCTCAGGCTTCATCCAGGATAGACATGATATGTTTATATCATATATAACATATTCTGTGATATGTTTAATAGAATCTAAATTCTATAAGTAGTTACGAGAAATATGCTGAAGTTTGGCTGCTTCCTGTCATTATGCATGAGAATTCCACCTAGTGATGAGAAATATTGAGCCTTAAACCTCTGCAGAATTCAGGAAAGATTTCTTGTTTTCAGAATGTTCTTCTGATGTTACAACAATGTGACTTGGAACTTATTACGTACGGCTGTTTCTTTTAATCTAGTGTACTTAGCTTCAATGTCAATTTTAGACACTCCCTGGAGCTACATGAAAAATGAAGTCTTGCTCATTGCCCAGTTTTATGGAAATTCAATGCAAGCAATTATGAGCTGAACCCGGAGAAGGTCACATTTGTAAGAGTGAATAAGGGAGCTTAGCGAGAGTGACTACTCTGTGAGTAGCAAAGACAAAACAAAGTGCAGATGTGCTCAGCTGCCTCTCTGGTACTTGCCAGCCTGATGCCAACCATCACCTGAACTCCAGGTTCCCCTCTCCATGTCATCGTCCAGCAAGCACTGATCCAGGTGACTGCACCTCTGCGAGTGAACTGGGAGGCAGACATATGAGGGGGCAGGGACTGGGATCACCCTGCAAGCCAGGTGCCACTCCACCCAGGAAAAAGCCTTATCCTCTCCTAGTGGCCTCTCTGTCTTTGATCTCCTTGGGCTTTTGAAAGTTTTTGGGTAGAGTTACTTTTTCTGAGGGGTCTGTGCCTGCAAGTTAAAAAAACCCCCTCATTTCAGTGCTTATGTTGTATTGAATTATTCAGGCAGGAATGGACTTAATACCTCTCTTCCTCCCATTTTCTATTGTCTTTCTCTACCACTGAGTGAAATTAAAAAATACAGGTAAAAATAAGCTTGCTTGTATTTCGTTTTCCTTTTTTATTGCATTTTATTTTTGCCTTTCTGTATCATACCTTTAAAATTCTCTAATTTTTGGAGAAGCCACCAAAAGGTAACAAGTGAAATAAGACATTGCAGTCCTGCGGAAATTGCTTCATTCCAAATGTAACAACCTTTGATATGGTATGTTTTTCAAAATAATCCTTTTTTTGGATTAAAAAAGCAGCCCTACTATTCAATTTTGCAGGCTTGAAATGAAATAGATTAATAGTTTCCTATGAGTCCTGTATGACTTCAGAAGAATTAAGATGATTTACATTTTGTTATTTTTATTTTATTTCATTTACTTCATTTACTACAGTCCTCAGGGAATATTTTAGTAACTGTCATATGTCCATAATTCACCACAATAAAGGACTGGGAATAGACAAAGGTATCATTTCCCTCTTCTAACCTGAATCAGAACTGCTAAATTATTATACCATAAAAATGCTGAGATAACTGCTAAAAATGAGTGTTAGATTTAAGTGCTAGAAACCTCACAATTTGCCTATAGACAAGCTGACTCCTGGCATCACTTACACTGAGGAGTTCTCATGTACCACAGCGAGCCGAAAGAAAATTTTGTGTGCTTATGGATTTACAGCATGAAGTTGTTTGGTTACATAAACTGAAAAGCAAATGCAATAAAGATCTTCTTAAATAATAGTTAGTGTGTATAATTCACAGGGTTTTTTTGGCTTTGTCCAGTCCTTAAAGCTTTGCATTTGGACTAAAACAGATGTAAATTGCTACTGTTGTGATCTGATAGCATTTCACATTCTAACTAGGAGAGATAAAACTAGCAAGTGTGCAGCTTATATTTGCAATGTGATTGACAAAAGTGCTGCAAAGGGTGGGACAGTATAAGTTAGGAGTTACAGCATGTTTACAAGACATGACTTTGCAAAAAATGTCATATATTTTCTTCTTATATTTCATAGAAATTCATTTCATATGCCTGCTAGCTTGCTACAGGCAGTAAATCAGCCTGTCCTTCCTCATTCTTTTGCTCTGGCACATAAAATTTCTACAGTTCATATATATTTTGGCAACCACAGGGATGATATTGAAAAACAGGAAAAAGTATTCTTCCATATTCACACTGCTTTATGCCAGGAGACTTGGCAACTAATATTAGAAAGCTGATTTCATACTTGACACAGATTAGTAGTGCCTTAGACCTAGCATCTCTCAACCCATATTTGTCCATTAAAAAACTTACTTTTTTGTAATGCAAACTAGCTGAATGACAGCTTCCCAAGTGTACAGAATTGCTCATTATGTCAGCATTGGTGTCTGGTTTGTGCTTTAGGCTGTGGCAGTAAAAGGACCTGCAACTCCCCTTTGTGCTAGCTGGGTCTTCCTTGAAGGGGGAAAAGAAAACAGAGCTGGCTTTTTTTTACTTCCTTTAGTCTTTATTTTTGTTGTCACTAAATAGTAGCTTCTACCTCCATGTAATAACAGAAAAATGCAGCTAATTAAATCCAATGATTGTAAAATATTCAGCACTGGAAAGGAAGCTGCCACAAAATCCATTTATACAGCATATTAAAAGGAAAAGAGCAAGTACATATGGAGAAATCAATAAAACCTTACCAGTGGAATCTCTTAGATAAGATTCTCAAGAAGTGCTTGAGAAATCAGCCCATGTGAACCTCATGAGGTTCAGCAAGGCCAAGTGCAAGGTCCTGCACCTGGGTCAGGGCAGCCCCCATTATCAATACAGACTGGGAGATGAACGGGTTGAAGGCAGCCCTGCTGAGAAGGACTTGGGGTACTGGTGGATGAAAAGGTGGACATGAGCCAACAACGTATGTTTGCAGCCCGGAATGCTGACTGTATCCTGGGCTGCAGTCAAAGAAGCGTGGCCAGCAGGTCAAGGGAGGTGATTCTGCTCCTCTACTCTGCTCTGGTGAGATCCCACCTGGAGTGCTGCATCCAGCTCTGGGGCTCCTGTCCCAGCAGCACAGGAAAGACATGGACCTGTTGGAGCGAGTCTAGAGGAGGGTCACAAAAATGATCAGAGGGATGGAGCACCTCTTCTATGAAGACGGGCTGAGAGAGTTGGGGTTATTTATCCCGGAGAAAAGAAGGCTCCAGGGAGACCTTATTGCAGCCTTTCAGTACTCAAAGGGGTCCTATAAGAAAGATGGGGGCAAACTTTTAGCAGGGCCTGTTGTAATAGGGCAAGGGGTAATGGCTTTAAACTGAAAGAGGGTAGATTTAGATTAGATATAAGGAAGGATTATTTTTTTTTTTACAATAAGGGTGGTGAAATGCTGGAACAGGTTGCCCAGAGAGGTGATAGATGTCCCATCCTGGAAACATTCAGGTTTAAGTTGGATGGGCCTCTGAGCAGCCTGCTCTAGTTGAAGATGTTCTTGCTCGTTGCAGAGGGGTAGGACTAGATGGCCTTCCAGCCCAAACTATTCCATGATTCTATTATTCAAAAGGCTATGGAATTTCTCTAGGCTCTGATTTATTGAACAAAGTGAACCTCTTAGGTTATAACCTGGCCCTAAACAGGTAGGATAATTAAAAACTTGATAATATATTCAGCATGGGTTCATTTAATTTGGAATAGGACTCAATCATTCATAAGCACTGTAGAAGTGAGAGCTGCTGGATGTGATTTTTTTAAGCTGGGTTGGGGAACTCAGTGTTTTTCATGTTTCTTTTCCATTGCTCAGATGTGCATCTTCCTGACTATACACTGAGGGTGCAGGATGGATTCAACCCAGATCGCACAGATGAGCAGTGGGCACCCATGAGATCTGCCTCAGTGCACACCTGCAACTGAAGACGGTGTGCCAAAGCTGCAGGCATTCAGCAGATGGCTGGGAGCATTTGGGGCATGACGGACCACATGGAGCCATTGTCAATATCTAGACACGAGACAGGTAAGAAAGATTTTTCCCTCTCACACACACAGCTAGTCTATTGGGAGAATTAAAATGCAGATTTAAGAAAAAAAGCCAACCCAAAAACATTTGGTAGAGAAAACAAGACACTGACACCAGAGATGAAACTACTACAGGAGTCTTATATTAAAGGTTACCTCCAAATAGTCACCCTCAAATAGTCAAAAGTATTTCTGAGTTGCATTAATATTTGCAGATCAGTGTTCATAGTCTTGCTGCTTCTTTTTCTTCTTTAACTTCATACAGTCACGTGCATCTGAAATGTTTTGCCTGACTTGGGAGGGAAATACACTCCTCTGCTTTTCTATGCTAGATTATCAATTATGTTAAAGACTTCTCTTGCCTACTAATGAGAGAAAGAGAGGATGAGCTTTCACTGAGAACTTTTCTTTGAAGTGAAAATCTTTAGTAGAGCCCTCTCATTTCTAAGGACACTATAATCATCTTGATGGGAGAAAAAAAAAACTATTCTGACTCTGTACCTATCTTCCTCCCACTCTGCCCCTCATCTTCCCTCTCCCCCTCCTTTATGCACACTTGCACGTATATGCACACACACAATTTCTGTGGGCTAAGGAAGTAACAACCTACAATGTATATATTTTCTGAACTGCACATTTATATCCACACAGGTGCAGTTATTTTTTCAAAATAGCCCATATCTGTAACATATGCACACCAACACACCCACCCCCCCTATACTTCAAGGACTGTACTTTTGTTCTTTCCAGTACACTTTTATGGTTTTGACCTTTATTTTCCACACACATCCTGTCAAACCTCTTGCAAATGAATTTTATAGAGACAAATATTTGCTCTAAAGGAATTTGGAATTATAAACACCCACACTCAAGGAGACTTTATTTTAAACATGAATACTTTGCTATGGAAATACTTGCATTCTTCACTCGGGGATTAAAATCTGCATCTTGTCTGACCGCTTCCAACCAGGCAGCAAAATTTGAGTTAAATTATGCACCATAATTCCCTGTGATAGAAGTTTACTGACAATAATAAATTCAAATGCATTCAGATAAATAAATTTAAAGTAAATGCATATTGCTGGAGGATGCTCAGCAAGCAGGAAAAAGAAAAGCCCAGTAGCCTAATATGTTACTTCTTGGGAATAGCTTTCTCTGCCCTTATGCTGATACTTTCTTTGGAAACACTTTAATGCAGTTCCTGTAATTAGCAAGTACTTCATAATCACCTTGTAGAGAATGAAATCTCTCTGTAACACTCAGGTGATTTTGCAGGAATTATAGTGTACATGGCTCTTGTATCAGCAGAAGGTATGTTGCAGCGCATGGTGAGGGAGGGGGCTCTAAAACATTACCAAGAGGCATCAGCCTTGGTTCCTTGCAGCAAACTGTATTTCTCTTCTTTGAGAATTACTAGTGAAATCCTGCTCTCACTGAAGCTGCTCCCCGAGCAACGCAGCTAGAGGGATGACTTCATTGACACTGTGCAGGAGTGGGAGCAGGAGGTGTGAGGTATGTGGGGACAGTCAGGTGTTCCTTTCCTTACCTGGATGAGGAGGTCACCTGTGTGCTATGTCCCAGCCTGGGGAGGCAGCAGGCAGCTCTCTCCCAGGCATTTCCCTTCTGCCCTGCACTAGCAAAGTCCCTCCGGCCACTCTTGTTCTGTTCTGCGCACCTCTCTCCTGGTCACACCCCCAGGCTATGATGTCTACAGGCAAAATGTGTTCCTTTAAATAAGATTAACTGCCTGTGATAGTATGGAGAGATTAAAGTGTGGTTTTTAACTCTTTGAGTGTCCTGGGACAAACTCCGTCTATGGGAGGCCCCCGGCCCGCAGAGTGCCGCCTCTGCTGCTTGCCAGCACGTTTTCTATTGAGTCGGCATGCCAAGCGGTGTAAACATGCCTGAGTATCAGTCTGATATATTGTCATGCTTGGCAATTAGTCTGTCAAGTGTCTTGTGAGGCGAGAAAGAGGTGGAAAGAGACATGGAAAACTGAGCAAGGACTGTTGCTCTTGTAAACATCTCTGAGCTTAATGTTCAGTAATTGCATAGCGGCAAGAAGGGCCAGTTTATAAGCTTTATTTCATTTGACTGTAAAATTGGCTTAGTAAAGGAAATGTCTAGAAAAGAAACTGTGTGAAAATTTTACTTCTGGTTCTGTTTGCCAGGTGTTTGAGAACTTAAAAAGAATAGAAAAAAAAGCCCCAAAGAGTTTTCATTTTATTGCAGTTTTCCCCGTCTCTTTCTTTTCTCTACAAACTTGAATTTGATAAGAGATGGTTGCACATTTACAAAATACATTACTTGATTACAACTCACTCCCTGGACCCCATGGATCCTTGCATGTCCCAATAAGTTCCCTATTTCTCATTCTGAATCAAAGGAGGCTTTTATGGCGTTTCATGCTAAAATGTACTTACCTGAAATAATTACTCAGAAGTGATCGACAGGATTTAGACTGCTCAGAAATACCTTGTAGGATTTAGACACCGACAGCCAAAGGATTTGGAGTATGAAAATGCAATGTGTCTCAAAAAACACAGCAAAGAACTTATAAACAAATGATTCTGTGGTAATCTGATTAGACCAATCCTGCACCTTATGTATAATATATAATGCATAATAATATAGCTTTGTAGAGTTTCTAATGTGCTCATGTCGTAATATTGTTCCAAAAGTACTGGAATACTTGAAGTGAAAAGCTGAAGACAACTGTACAAAACCTAGGCAGTATTTTTGAGAAGTTCAACCAAAATGTGGAAGGGGAGTATGTTTTTCAAGTACCTGAAAGCAGGTAGTTAATAGGTGATTTGTTCAATGTTGGGAAGGTGGGGGGAAGAGCATTTGTAAGACTAACTTTCCATGCAAGAATAAATTAGATTAATGGTTTACCAAATGTTCTGGGTAAAGTAACTCTTTTACCTGCAGGGTTTTATGTAGGCAGGCATGTGAGAAGTCTGCAGTACTGCAGGGCTGGCATGCACTGCTTATTTAGATTCATACCTGCAAAGCCAGTAGTGATTTCATGCCATCAGAATGAATTTGGAACAGATTTCTTTGCTCTTTCCAAGAGACATAATTTGTGAGAAGCCTTCCTGGGGCAGGTTAGACTTGATCTTTCTTTGACCTTCACACCTTTTGAACCATATGCTTTCGAGGAGGATGTTGAAAGACTTTGGTCAAAACATAACACCAGATTCCTAAGTCCTAGATTCTTTGCCTATATCTAGCACAGAGAACCTGTGTGGCCTGGAGCTTGCCATCTAGCTTTTTAAGTGCCTCAGATTCATTTGCCCTGAAACTTTAAAATTTGTCCATCTACCGAGTAGGTAGCTAATATTAAAACTTATTTTTATGGGACACGTAATATGGAAAAGAGGGGGCTGGGGAGCTTTACTTCATCACTCCTTGTATCACAATTTCGGATTATTAGTTCCTAAGGTGTAAATTGGGTCAGACATGGTTCTGGGAGATGTCAAGCAGCCACATATTATGCAAACCGAGGTGGCAGCAGAGGGAATTGAATGCCTCCTGGGAGAACCTAGAGAATCAGATCATATTATAGAGCAGAGCCAGTGTAGATACACATACACACATACATATATACATGTTTATGCACACACATCAGCCAATTACTTGACAAACCTAATTAATTCTATGATTCTGTAAGCCAGCTAACATTCAGCCAGAGTTGGTTTAGCTATGGGTACAAAATTACTATCTACATCTGACATTTCCCTTTCTTGCAATCCCAGTCATTGCTGGGCTTATCACCTTAAGTACAGTAGAAAGAAGAGCAACCAGCCCTTTCCCTGCCCTCCATTCCCAGGACTGCTTTTCGAGAGAGTTCTTGCCATAAGAAGCTCTGACTTTCCACCCCAGATGAAGATGACTGTGCTTTTCTTACCATCCGTTTTCTTCTTTTGCAGCTTTCAAGAGGTGCAAGGAGACCTCTCAGACTGTATGCCTTGATTGTGGCTATGATTTTCCATGTGGCCAACTACACAGGGCAGCAGCTTCTAGAAACTCTCATTCTCTCTTACTACAAAGGGCTTTAATTGCCTCTTCCACTGAGTCATAAATGTGTATTGCATGTGTGATGGGTTGAATGTAGTCTTTAGCTGTATGGAAATTGAATTGTCTTTAGATGGGAACTACCCATATATAATAAGCTGTAATATTTTCTCACATTCTGTAACAGTAAGATCTACACAAGCATCAAAAAATCATTAAAATGTACCCTAAAATACTTTACAGATTATAAATTTCTCAGACACAGGGCCTGGCCTGGCTCTCATTCAAGTTGCTGCTTTTATGTGATCTTATTTTGTTAAATAATAGCAGAAGGAATAAGAAATTTAGACACACATTCAGACCAGTTTAGTAAAGAGGGCTAGACCCTACACAGAGACTTTTTGTAAGTGTCATGGAAAAGGACCTCAGAACTATTCAGTTATGTTTAAGCATACCATGATAGGATGCCTTCTAAAGCAATTACTGCCTGCATGCTGTTTTCAAGCCAAACACCCAGGGATGAGTCTTAAGTGGTGAAAAAACTATTGAAGATCAGGATAGGAAGCCCAGCTGTCTCAGACTGTCACACCCGCACAACAAGACAACTTGTCTTGAGCACCTATTGGAGATGAGTACTAAAAAGATGTTCACTGATTTTTGTCAATAACCCTTTTGAAAAAAAATCAGAGGGTATCAGTTGTTGTTAAAGGGGAAGCCATGCAGCACTGTAGGATCAGCCCCTGTATGTATCTAGTCTTATTCATTGAACTCCACACAACTCTGTAAATGCTTCCCCATCTAACTCAGGGAAGAACATGCTCCCCGTTTCTTTTCCTGCTAGAATAATTACAGTATATTAAGACACACCAGGCAGGTCAGAGCAAAGCTTGTTTGGAGTTTGCATTTCAACTGCACATTATGCACTTGCATTGTAATATATTCAAACTGACAGCATTGTTATGGCGAATTAATCTAAATTATGTCTAGACATATATTTCCAACAAGCATTGTAGAGATTGTTTGGTGGCTGACTGCTCAGAGGAATTAAACAAGAAAATCCCAGGCTTAAACCTTACAAATAAATGACTAAATTGATAAATGAAGGAATAAATGAGTTTAGACAATGCTTCAAGAACAATATAAAAAACTTGTCCCTAGATTTTTACTAGTTTACATGTTCCTCCACCAGTTTACCATTTTAATTATCATCCCTTCTGCTGTAGGGACATAACCCTGCTCTAATGCTACTACAGGTTCAGAAGCCTGCACAGGGAGAGTATAGGGAAGTCACAGCAAGTCATAGGAAGCATTAAATGTTTTCTACTTCTGTGCAGCAAAAGTGCCTGGATATACTCACGATTTGAAATATTGTCACTCTCCTATACCTACTTTAGATCAGGTGTGTCAGGAAGCTTAGCTATCATTTTAACATTATTAAAGGTAAAGACATAAAGTTAGCATTGTCCCACTGCTAGTGGTGATGGAGGGAGGAGGAGGCTTCTGGTTCACACTGTTACTATTTATTATTTGTAAAGACAAAGGGTTTAGGAACAAGGCTGGTTGCTTTTAGCCCTTTGGACCTACAGATAATAATCTTATTACCCAGCTGTAATAAATCCACAACACTGCCACTGGATCATGTAATTAATTCTAAGTTTATAGACTGACTATATACAGTACTTCATTGTAAACTTGCTGCAAGGTAAAAGCTTGCAACTGCAGGGAAAGGGGCAGCGTATGAGATGTTGGGTATTCTGCAGCAGACGTGACATGACTCTCAGGAGAGCTCTTGGGGCAGCTGGGCACACAGGAGATCAGGTGCTGTGTCATGACAGCATTTCCCTGCACACAGGGACATCATGTTTCCAGCTCCTGGGGAAATGAAATGCTTTCTCTCCAAGGGTGGGGTTAGCAACAGGGGAGGGACTGCCTCTGCCAGCCCGTTTGGTTTTGAGAAGTCAATCTGTCTGCTGTGAGGCAATCTTTGTGCAGCCACCCAGGAGGGCTGAGCCCCAACATGGGGAGATTAGGTGCTGGACAAAAGAAATGTGAGACTGGAGACTGCTTCAGCACCAGGGCTCTGTGTCTCCCAGTGTGCTGGAAAGCACTGGTGATTTTTTCACTTGAGGAGACCCACAGCAGTAAATTCAGCTCCTTGACGTGCCTTTTTTTCTCCATGGGGAAGCAGGAAAAATCAGTATGGGCACAGCCTTCAGTAACACGTCTAAACAGCTTCCAACCTGGAGAGGGCTTTCACTCGGCTGACTCAGAGTGCAGGCAAAGCTATCATCTGTAGAGATGTGCCTGCAGATATAATGAGGTGGAAACAGAGCAGTGCAAGTATTGTACATGTCCTACAGAAACGGGGATGAGGTAAGAGTGATGACAACAGAGAAGGGTCAAATTAATTTCTTAAGATTGCCTAAGAGGCCAGTGCAAACCCAGTGTTTGAACCCTGGTACCTCCTGAATGCAGGTGAGTAACTGGGAGTGCAGTGGAGGCTTACCTCCAGGAACACTATTGCTGCTACCTTTAATAAATGCTTTAAGTGCTCTGTCAAAAGTATTTATAGTTATTTAGAAAGCAGAAGTAGAGACGGAGTGTATGGTGTTAGTTAGCCACTGCTAGAAGCTGGCTTGCATTTCTGGTCCCTGCTGGTTAAGGGAGGCTGAGGAAATACTGCAGAGGTTTCAAAGGGGAGCCACAAAGCTAGCTTGTGGGCTGCCAAGAAGACTGTAGAAAGGGAGACATAAGACCACAATTTACTGAAAAAAGAAGCCTGAGGTGATTTAGGTGTTTTGTACAATTGTTAACAAGAGGAATGGATATCTGAGAGTAGAGAGCTTTAAACTTTTACTGACAAAGGCGTGACAAGATCCAATCACTGATGAATGGCCTTTAGTGGGAGAAACTCCAAATCACAGCCTGAAATCAGTGGTGAGAACCTCACATAATTGCCTCCAGGCTATGAAAGAATTCCTTCTCTCTGCCTTCGAGATATATTTTGATTACTTCCCTACCCACCTACCCCTTTCTGAAGTATCAGACTTTGGTCACCAGTTGGAAACGAGACAATGGTGGGGGTTAGATCACTGACAGAAGGCACTGCATAGTCTCAGCTTTCTGTTTTGTGTATCTTCCTCTGATACTCAGGGTCACAACAGTGGCCAGATTTGGGGTAGGAAAAGCCTTTTACTCCAAAAGATAACCAGGCAGAGATCTTGAGAGTTTTTTCCTTTGTCTTCAGCAAGCAGTGCAGTTTGCAGGCTGGAATTCTTCATTGTCCCAGGGGCCTTCAGGGTGCAGATACCTGGTTGTCTCTTCTTTGCATCTGGTGCAGAGCTTTTTCTCCAAAGAGCCGAAACACTTAATATAATGATAGTCTTTGGGACATGTAGGAATTCAAACAATTCTCTCAGGCCAGTATAAGAACATCACTTCCCAAGTTAAATATTTAAAACAAAGTCCCAGAAAGTCCTTCTCAGCACTGGTCAATCCTGACAATGCCCAAACTCCTCATGCAAGTCTCTCAGGCTGGCCACGATGAGCAACTTGAAGCCTGTCTTATTTCTGTTCCCCATCAGGATCAATGAACTGGAACTTTTTCCCATCATGTCCTCTTAATAACTTAATCTCGCAGGTGTTCTGAGAATATCTGAAACTGACCACACTGCATTCAAAATGCAATGGCAATAATTTTTAAAACATAGCTGAAGAATAAAAAGGTCTTTATGTACATGGTAAAGGTGAAAATGCCCAGCCGAGTTATGGTCAGTTGACACAGGTTTAATTGTCCTTTCTCTGCCTGGGGGAATTTAAACCCCAGATTTCCAGAGGAAGAAATCTTTGCTTATGGCACTCCCTTGAGCACTCTGGTTAAAAGGACGTTTTACAAGCAGGTAAATACCAACATCAGTCATGGTTTTGAAGAAAACAGTAATGTCCATTCAGTGTATTTGAAGGAAAAGCACCGACATATCCTTTCTAATGTAAATTAAGGCCTGGGAATACTAAATCAAAGTGCTCTGAGACCTGCCTGCAAGGAGAAGTGGAATGCAGGAGTTTTAGCTCAATTGTCAGTTCACCCCATCAGCTTGGCTTCCCTCCTGTTTTATCCACTTTGCAGGATGCAGTGCTCCCCTGCACTGTTTGAGAAGCCTATCCCAAGACTAGCAAATAACTATGGGCTTGTTCATGGTAGTCCTTCTGTGAGTTTGAAGCTTAAAGATTTCTGAAATTTCAAGCCAGATAATTGAGAAACAAAGAAAGGCTATGTTGGAAGAAGAAATCTAAAACTAATATCAGCATATGGTCACTTCTGTAAACTGCCTATGAGAAATACCTGGGCTTTTTCAAAACCTTTTGTCACAAATGAAGTTAATCTGTGAGCAGAAGAAAAAAAAAATATCTTTGGTGTGAACCAAGAAGTATTGGTATGTTTCTTTCATCTACATTTTTAGTCTTTTTAAAAATGGAAACACACTTAAGTGATCTGTCTGTATACATAGCTCTGCTTCCCATTAGCTTTTGAACCTACTCAGTTTGAATCAAATTTGAGATAAGAATAAAACCTTCACAGGCTCTTACTGCCAGCACGTTATTCTGGAGGGGAGTTGGAATGTGAAAAAGTACAGGGGAATCTGGACAGGGGACAGAAAACCTTTATATCGGCCTGTTAGAACAGCCAAGAGACACAGCCCTGTAAGAAACCTGACTTGTACTCATTGTTTTTAGATGACTTTCTTTCTGAAGAGACTAGCCATAGTTTCTGAAGGTCTGAGCCTCACTAATAAACCCCTCCAATAGCTACCTGTTCTTGTGACCCTTGCAGGAACTTTGAAGAAACAGTGTATCTGAAGGTTGTCAAATTTGGTTCAAATCAGCCTACAAGTTCTGTGACTACTGAAGAGGAAAACATACGCAGGGTGCAGTCCTGACAGAAATAGGAAAGCTTGTCAGCCCTGCAGCCGTGAACAAACCACCTGATACCAGCCAGAGCTAATGAAAGCAGAAGGGCTTAAGCTACTTTACCCACTCCAACACATCCCCCTTAAAACAGCAGGTTGAAACACAGGCTAGTAGAAACTAGTTTATTGCTTTTAAACACTTCAATTGCTGCTTGTGATTCATCAATAGAAGAGCGGGCTACAGCATGCAGGGAGGTTTGTTTGGCCAGCTGTGAGCCTGAGCAAGTCCAGACTCATGTAACCAGTCATCACTTTCTCACTGTTAATATATCCATGCAGAGCTCTCTGTTGTTGTTCTTGGGAAGAGTGGGTGAGGATGGAGGGAACATGTGGATGAAATATATTTCCAAGACAGCAAGCATCATTTGATCAGCATGTGGAGAAGCATGGGAGAGGAACATCTGCAATGTGCTATCATATGTAGAGATCGCTGGATCTGGACTGTTTGAATATTACAGACATATTTAAGAGATTGCAAAGTGATAATTAACTTTTGTGTCCAACATTCCAGGGTGAGAATCTTGTTACTGACTTTATTCATTCATGATGGGCAATAAGCATTCATTAAAAAAGGCACATTTGTTCTTTTTATCCAACTTTTCTGTGCCCTTATGTATTTCAAAACCTCTTATTATCTTACAAAAATTAAAAATCTCATTTTCTAGTTAACACAATCAAAATAATTATAGTAATTTTGTTTTCACAAAAAATATGTTTGGTATCTTCTTCTGTGGTGTAAATATAACCCATTCTACCATGTAATAGAAATTAATTTTAAACAGTGCACAGTTACACAGCTCGTGAGGTCTCATTCTATTTTCAGTTATTAGCCATGAAAGCTACTACTGTACGAACTATCAGTTCAGTGATAACCAGTTGGTGGGTAATTGCATAACTTACGTTAGTTTGGTGCCACACATCAGCTAAGGCATGAAGTATTTCCTCAGGAATAGCTGTGTGTCTGATTGCAATATGCTGTTAGACTTCGGCTGAGGAAATTTCTGCAGGTCCTATTTGCGTTTACACTAATAGCTTTCTACACTATAAGGCAGAGAAAAAGAGTCTTAAACTGAGTACAGTTTTTTCATATTCTCTCCTCTGGACCCCTTCACACTTCCTGATCATAATCACACTTCCTGTGATTATAATCTTCATCTCTGCATATTGGTCAAGAACATCCATATGTTTTCATGCAGATGATTACACCACTGCAAGTGCACACATGCAACACATAATCCCCGCACGCACAGTAGTCATGTATATGCTGGCATGTTGGATTTACTGCTTGGGTCTGACTCACAGTAGAGCAAGTAGACAGAGCAAGTATGCAAACATAGCAGATGGATCAGTCTGCACAGATGCTTCTCAATGCTGTATTCCCGTGTGGGAAATCCCTGACCCCAGCAGAGATCCTCAGTGCTGCTGCAGTAGATTGAGTTTGGGACCAAGTATGAAGAACGGTGAGTGTATGTGGCAGTACAGCAGTTCCACAGTGATTAACTCAATTTAAATTAAAATCTATTTAACATTTCAGTCTGAGCTCCTAGAATATTACTTTTGTCACTGTGTATCAGCACTTCCCTCTGTTCTTGCAGCCAGCCTGCAGCTCCCCGTGATGTTGAATTGCCTGCATGTTTGACAGCCATGTCACCTTCCCTGATGCCTAAGTAGGCATTTCCTTCATGGTCTGACCAGCACCTTGACAAGCAGCGCAGCAAGAAGATGAAAAGGCAGTGCTTTTATGAGTAAAGGACAGACAACTGCAATAAAAGCACGAGCCTCTCTGGTAGACTCAGCTAATAATGCTGCAATGCCAAAAAGCTGGAACCCACCAGAGGTGAGGAGCCGCGCTGTGGCCCGGCTGCAGGCAGCCCAGGGGATGAATTAGTAGCTGCCCAGGCTGGCAGGGCTGCTGTGCTGCCCGGGTACTGCACGGTGGGGTGCAGCGGGGAGGGATGGGCACAAAGAAGTGGGAGTGGGAAGGGAAGCCCCCACAGAAATACCAGCACGCTCCAATAACACCCGAAACTGTGGCCCCTGGGCAGGGGGTGGTTTTTGGAGCACAAGGCATGCAGCACGCGGCAGCATGGCGGCTGAGGGAGCTGCCTGGCTCTTTACAAAGAGCTCCTTGTCGGGCTGCTGGACTTGTTGTGAAGTGCTGCAGGCCCGGCTTTGTTTTCTGCTCTTAATCACTTGACCGTTTGCCCGTGGGTTTATCCCTGCCTCCCATCACAGTGATTTTAGCTAGAATTCAACTACATCAGCTATTAAAAGGAAGCGTTTGGGCCAGGGCAGCTAACAGCAGGCCGAGGCCCATCAGGGCTGCCCTTTTCTCTGCTGGGCTTCAGAGGGCTGGGAGGCACTGCAGGTGCTCAGCAAGGCTGCAGGGTGGCATTCCACACCAGTGTGCCGGGCTGGGGAAACCCAGTAGTGGGTCTGGCCCGCTCAGTGAGCCCCCTCCTAGCTGCCCTGGCGGGGAGGGTCTTCTCCCCCCTGCCAGAGGGCCTGGCTCCCACCTCAGCCTGCCCAAAGCACCTGCACCCCACGTCGCCACAGCCTGTGCAATGGCCCACGCTATGGCTACCCAGGCCTGCACATCACAGCGTGAGTGCAAGCTGCCCTGGTGCGGGGCGCCTGCTTCCCTCAGCCTCCCCGTGGTGGGGACAGGAGAGAGCATGAGGGTTGCCAGTGATGGGGGCGGGTGGGGAGAGGAAGTGGCTGGAATCTGATAAAAAGGGCTACTGTTGTGATCCAGCGGGAGATAAGGGTGAGCTGTGAGCCCCTGCTGCTCTGCCAGGGCCTCTGCAGGGGTGGCACAGGGACAGCTGAGTGGCTGCTGGCACCTCCTCACCCCACTGCAGACACCTGCTTGGGGTCAAGTGGAGTCACCTCCTCGCGGGAGCACCCATTTCTCTCCCTTACAGACAAGGCGAGTCTGGACTGTCTCGGATACAGAGGCATGCAGGATCAGTGCACAAGGCTGCAAGAGGGATCCCAGCCCTAGGTTTCGTCTTCTAGTAGGTTGACTGAATCTTCCCAGCAAAATGATTTATGGAACCAATACCTGCATCTTACAGATGTCTTTGAGCAGTTTCTGTTTTGAGACAGACATTTACATTCATACAAAAGTGGATGGATTTGCATTAGTGCTGCGCACTTCCTGCTCCCAATGAACTCAAGACTTGACCAAGGGCAACACCCTGGGAAAGAGGTGGCTTGTAAAAAATTGCCTAGCTGTCAGCATCACATCAGGAAATGCTGTCCTGTGCATAGGTCACCTATGCAGGCATGGCTGCTCTGGATAGGCATGACAGCAGCAGCCCTTGGCCAGACCTCACATTACGTAGCAGCATACCTTTGCGTGTGGTTAATATGTGAAGCTGCTATCAGGGATGCTGGGCAAGGCAAACAGAAGACTCAAGTGTGTGTAGCAAGCTGTTCTTCTGTCCTGTCAAACTCTTTTTTTCTTGACCTCTCTGCCCCTGAATGCACAGGCTGTCCTGGTTTGCACATCCCCTGCATACCAAATTCAAAGGAAGTCACACTAGTTTTCTACTTTAAACCCACTTGCACCTGTTTATCTTTCCCAGTGAGTATATCAGCACCACACTTAACCTCATGCCTCTCGCCTCCACCACCTCAACAGGGTTTCTGTCACTGTCACTCATATCTCAGCTGAATGTAGGCTATTCTTCCTCAGATGGTTTTCGGAACCCATTTAAGAAAACATAATTTTAAAAATACTTCCTCATCTTTTTAAAGCTTTTTAAAATTTTGTTTTCAGCTTTTTTTCAAAGGGTCTTAAGGTAGACACGTCAAAATGCTTATAGTTTTAGTACCACTGAATCTCACCGGAAGCACAGGCTGGGCTGCTAAATTCCTAGACACATTTAGTACATGGGGTTCATCCCTTTGTATTTTTAAATATTTATTTATTGTTTATATATATATATTAAATTTTTTCCTATATATTGTTTCTATTTATATATTCATTGTTGTTTATATATGGCATAGGAGAAGACAGTAGCCTTGACTGCAGCTTGCTTTTGTTGGTTTTATGCTGTGCTGACCAGTGGGATGACACTGGTATGAAAGGGGAATCAGGGCATTATCACTGCCCCAAGAAGCCCAAGACTGCCCCATCCTGGAGCACCCCGAAGAAGAAAGCAGCTAGCCCCATGGCTTACCCCAGTATGGTGACTCCATGTCACATCAGGCCCAGGCAGTGGCTGGCAGATGCCACCTCCTGCAAGGTCCTAGGGACACACAGTCTCAGATGGCAAATACTCAGCTGCCAAGGCCTCTCCTACACATCCCAGCTCCCCACACTGTAGGCAGCTGGTCAGCCTCATCTGTGACCCACTGACCAGCTGCACCTGGTGGGTGGGACCACAGCAGCAGGGTGCTGCTCTGCAGGTGTTTGTGATACAGGACATTTGGGAGAAGGGAAGGGAGGGGAGGGGAAAGGGGAGAAAAGACAAAGCAACCAACATCTGCTTTCCTAGTCTGATGTTCAGCATGTGAGACATGACAGTTACTGGCAGCATGATTATATAGGGACCGAGTGTGATGATACAAGTACCACAGGAAGGCTCAAGAGAGTCATGCGTCTCCCTTTACCCTGAGCATGTGACTTGTTTCACTGAGAGCAGCTCTGGCTTTTAATGAAATCGGATGGTCAAAGCAGGCTACAGGGATTTGAAATGTGTAGTTACATTGAGCAATTCTTTCCTCTTATGTTAAAAATAGTTTTGCTATGCTGACCTAAAAGCTAGGATTTGTTCATCAGATCATTTATTCAGATCTATAGTCCACCGGATAATTAAAATTTAAGAGTTAATTAAGCCAGCAATGATCTAAGCATAAGTCTATAAAGAAGGCAGGGAATCAGATACCTTATATCTCCTCTTAGAAGTCATGACTTCTATCACGTATAATTACTTTCTCCTGTGGTGTGCATGGGAAAGACCTGTTTCTAAATGAGGACATGTTCTATTAAAAACAGCAGGAGAAAGGTTCAGACACTAAAGGTTTCATCTGTAAGGATGATTTTTGAATGAAATCAGTGTGTCTGGCAAAGCAGTGATGCAGATGTTTATTTATGAATGTATGAATAGTACTGTTGCCTTTAATGCCATCGCTTCTGTTACTGAAGTTAGGCATGCTGTTAAATGCTTTGTTCTGGCAGCCCCAGAGCACTAGCTGGAGGCTCATTCAACTAGCAGCACGCAAACCAAGCACCTAGGAATCGTGGACTTCAAAAAAGTGCCAGCAATACACATCTCCCAAGATCCTGGCACCTAGCTGTTTCTCTGGCAATGACGTGACTGGCAAGTGGACTGTGAAGGAGGTAGGACTTGGGGACATAGGGTGCAGAGCTTTGCAGGGGGTTGCGCATGCATTGAAGGGGAAATATGCTGAGGATGTGAGAGGTGTGAGAGTTGAGCTGTAGGGTTGTTCAAGGGACTGGGACAAAGTGTATTGTAGGGCTCTGTGGAAAGGTGATGGACTTATCAGAGGTGGACTGTGGACCATGCCTGGGGTTGAGAGAGAGGTGCTCTAAGGCTTGCTGGAAGTCTGTGGCACTGCAGGTGGGGTGAGTTGCAGAGCTGGCTGCAGGGAAGTAAACTGAGGACTGTATGGTAAACTCTCTGGCTAGCAATGCAACACCTGGAGATTATTTCTCTTACCATAAACATCGTCAATTTTTCTTTCTGTTCCTTGTAAGGTAAGATTCTGCACAGCTTGCAAACCGACTCGGGTCATTTCAGTAGCATGGATTAATCATGCAGGATCCAGCTGTACCTGCAGGCAGTTTCTACAGACACTTGAGTTCTGTAAATGTAGCTGACAAGGTGATTGGAGAACAAGATTGCTGTGCAAACTGCTTCAAGAAGCTCTTGAACTTCAGGTGAGGCAATGACCTAAATGTTGTTTAAGGGTACAGGGAGTGGCTTGTGCTGTAACCAAGTCCATCAATGAAACTGCACTTGAAAACAGACCTGAGGAAACAATACAGATTTTTCCTTCAGTAGTCATTGTTTGATTTTTTAAAATTAATAGATTGCATTTCCTCTTTCTTACAATTGTCAGCTTCACTTTTCCCCCAGTCCACCTGGCAGCAAGGAATGAGAGCCACTGTTTGGCTGATTCCTCATGCCTCAAGGTAGAGGATATCTTCCCTGTCTGATTCTGGATTTGAGAAAGCAAGTAAGTAGGGGGTTGAATAGGAAGATGGCTTCAGCTGAGCATCAGTTTACTACTGCTGTCTGCCCTACACATTGAAGAAGCATCTCCTTCTGCAGACAGCCTTACTATCTGGAGTCCTGGTGATTTGTCTTGCTCCTTGTTTGGTTCAGAGGATGAATGGGTAGCTTTTCCAAGCAGCTCCAAGGAAGTAGGATAATTTAAGTGTTGACTAGGTGTCATTTGTGCAAATACTGAGGAATCTAGGAAATGTATGGCAAAAGCATTAATGGGTAACAGAATGGTGAACAGAAGATAAGAATAATACTCATAGGAAAGTACTTAGTGCAAATGATTTGTTGAGCTCTGTTTGCAGTAAATACTAAGTTTAGATAGATGTATATACACACACATGTATATATCAACAACAAAGCCTACTCTTTCAAGGTGCCTTCCTATTCACATGCTGTATCAGCCTATACAGCAGGGCAGCAACAAGGATGTTGCACTGGATGAATATTTTTGAGCATATGTGATCTCTTCCTAATTTCTACCTGTAGTAGGAATGCATTTCAGAGCTCTCATTAATTCAAACACCAAGCAGAGACACGGGCTGTTAAAATAGGCTCTTTCTGGTTTTCTTTGCTCATTTAGAAGGGCAAGATTAAGTGCTACCAGGACACCCTGCTTGGGATCACTTAGCTGAAAGCAATTAGCCAGCACCATCTGAGCTTTTTCAGACCTGCTGTTTGCATGCAGGTATACTTTGCTTTCAGCCTTTGAAGAGTAGTGCAGGTAAGGCAGGCCTTCACAGTGAGGTTGGTATCTTCCTCTGGAAGGAACGGCCTGCCCATTGACTGAGGCTGGAGTTATCAGAAATCAGCTAAACTCCAGGCTTGTATGAAAAGGCACCAGAGGTGATAATGAAGTGAACCCAGATGGTTACCCTAATGACTCTTCCTTTGGTATTCATGAGACAGAATGTACTGAGCTCTGCAGGGCTCCCATTTTATGTTATTTTGTAAGTGAGCTGCTTTGCAACTACCATTGTCACTGAACTTGCTTTTTTTTTTTTCACTTTTTGTGACCTGATGGAGATTACAGAGTTAGGTGAAACCTGAGTGTGGATGTGGGGGAGAAGAAAAGCTGTGCAGTCACAAGACCGCCGCATTGTGTGACAGGGAGTACGTGTTCAAAGCAGGGAGGGACTGGTGGCAGAAAAGGGCAAGAGCCCTGATGTCTGTGTTGCAGATCTGCGTGCCTGTACCATTTGGTATCCAACAACCCCAGCTTTCCTGGGGAAAGCACCTACTTTCAAAGTAGTTGGCAATGGCCCTCATTTTCCAGCAGTGATGATTTAATCTCCCAAACAACCCTGTTGAGATACTGGAATGAATTTCTCACCAGATAGGGGTCACAAATGTTTACCTTCTTATTGAAAGGGTTTCCTACACACGCTTATGCACTTCCACACATAGGCATATACATGCAGCTACATAAAGAAACCAAGGAGTATTTTAGTTTTGTAAGAAAAAGAATTGCAGACATCTGGTGAGCAGGAAAAGAGGCCATCCAGTTATGGGGGTTGTGTCTGGACCCTCCCTGGGTCCTGCCATAGGTAGATATGTAGGCAGATAGCTTGAAGAATCATTCTCCCCTGTCTATCGTCTGCCTTTTGATTGCTCATTACAGCCTGACATTCTGGGCTAGTAAAATCGCTATGGATCTATGCACAACTAGATTGAGAGGATGGAATGGGGAGGGAGAGATAAGCACCCTTTTTTTTTGTGCCAGTTAGTTTTAGTCCATATCACCTGTGAGATCTGGTTTAGTGTGTGCTGCACAGGTGCAGGTGTGGTAGAAGGGAAGGAAGGTGGTAACAAGAAGTGGAATGAGAGGGTGGACAGGATTGCATCTTTCTTTTATGTTTCTGGCTTTAAATGACCATGAAATCTATGGCCTTTCTGTAATATATTATGCCAGGAAAATGTATCCATCTCCACTTCAGGCTCAGTTTATGGGAGGAAGTGAAAAATAAAGCTTCATATTGGAAACTAAACTCTGCAGAAATCAATTGCATCCATCCATGCATCCATCCATCCATTGCCTATCGTTACTGTACTATCTGAATACATCTTACTACTATCTAACTCACGTTTCTCAATGGATGTTAACATTTTCTTTTTTCATGCAAATGGAAAGTAGTCAGATTCTCTGATGAGTTCCAGGTAAGTAGACTAGAGAAAGGCATGGGTCTATGAAACTTTTTTTCTGAGCTGCTGTTATGTTCTTAATGTAGAAAAACAAATCTAATGACAGAAGGGGAGGAGTAAGGGATGCTGAGCCCAGCGTTTCAGCAATGTCCTTGAGTTCTTGTTTTACCTGTTCATCTG
Source organism: Falco naumanni (assembly GCF_017639655.2). Classification (NCBI taxonomy): domain Eukaryota; kingdom Metazoa; phylum Chordata; class Aves; order Falconiformes; family Falconidae; genus Falco; species Falco naumanni. Next base: position 53,794,283 of record NC_054059.1, on the reverse strand, counting down.
TAATTGTAGCTTATCAGAAGCACATCAGAAGCCTCAGGTAGAAATACAGAGAGATCACTGGGCTTGAAAAAATGAAGCCATGGGCTCCCAATGTGCACAAGGGCAGAACCAAGACTGTGCTTTCCTGAGAACATAGTGAAACGCCTTAGGCTCTCTATACAGAGATAAATCCTCAAGGCGTGAGGCAGAATGTTTTAGAAACTTTCAGCGTGCTTCTCTTCTCAGCTCAAATGCTTATTTCTGAAAGTGGAAAAGAAACTCATTCTCCGTCTGCACCCACTCCTCTGGCTTATGGCTAGAAATGCCTGCCAGGATAAACAGCTAATCCTCAGTTTTGTGAAGTTAAGCACATCAGTGCATTTGAGGATCTGGGCAGCATGAACTCAGAATATGGGGTTTCAAACAGAGTATTTGCTCAACTCAACATGGTGTTTCATAGGGGTACCCTCAAATAACTTAGTGATTTCTGATTAGGGAGGTATTTTGAGACGAACACATACACCACTGCCAATTCTTGACAGATCCAGTCATACGGTCAAAATGAACACTAGTCACTTAATAATCTATTTAATCTGGAAAAATCATGAAGAGTGTGAGTATTAGGAATTCAGGAAAATTCCCACAAAGCATTCAATGTCTCCTTTTAGAGCACAGGAAGGGAAAGTGAATGATATAGACAGCACATTTGCTAGAGGTGGCCTTTCAAAGCTGCTGCAAACCTGACATCATGTAAAACAGTGGATTTGTGTCTTCCAAACAGGTAAAATCTGCAGGAAATATGAAAACTTCTGGACCTCTCTCAAACAAGTCTCACTTCTTCATCAAATGTTTATTTATAGAGGTATTGCTCCAGGGAAACAAACAAACAAAAGAAATAATATAATGTGATGAGAAAGTAGTCTTATGACTTTTCACAGTTCCTTGATTATCTTGCAGACATTTAAAATAATAATCAGTATGTGAAAGACAAAACCTTCACATTTTGTGTGCTGTCGATTTCAACATGCTAAGAGAGTGATGGGCAGCAATATAATTCATCAAGACACTAAGAACTTGTTCCTGTGTCTTTAGTGATATGTATTATTAAAACTATGAAAGGTACGTGACTTAAGCTGGTTAATCTGAAGACAAGAGCCCATAAGACAACTTGTCTTATCAGACCAGAAATGAGAATGAATGATCCATACAAATACCACAAAACCATATAAAACACTATACAAAATTAATCCTGATTCACTCTGAACTAAGATAAAATTCTTAACCGTATCCTGAAGGTGATTCAGTTAAGAACTGTGATCTAAGCACCCACTCTTTCCATACATGTTCTCTCTCCATATCAAACTATAATATACAGGTTGGAAGCTGAGACTGAATAACTGGAAGCAGATGTCCTTTTGGAAAGGCCTGTGGCCACAGAGTAGAACATTGCCTTCCAAAATCTTAAAATTCACACAGAAAATGAGAGCTTTACAGGAATACTACTACATTGATTAGTGTTTAGAAACTTTCACATCACCATCACACTGTAACAACCTTGCTTGCAGGTTATTAGGCCGTACTTCAGTGCATCACAGTGATTTAAAGATTTTGTATGCTCATCCTCTCATTTCCAAGCTTTAAAGAAGTGCATCCCATACTTTGCTTTGCTGAGGTAGCCCAGAAAAGTGCACATTGCTATGATACTGCACACCCTATTTGGCTGCAAACTGTGAGTTTCACCAAAATGCTGTTTGTCACAGGGTATCAAAGCTCAGTTTTAAGAAAAGCAGCCTAAAGTTTCATTTTCTATCCTGCCTAGAAAGACAAAATGCATAGAATTACAAGGAATATTTAGAGACATCAGAATTGGTAGCTCCCCTTCAAGTGGCACTGCCAGGGATGGCAAATGTGGCTTTCATGGGGTCGCAGGACATGTCCTGCAGCTCCCCACCCCCTCCTTCAGACCAGTGTCTAGCCCTGCTCAAAGCTCTGATAAGCAGCAGATTATTTCCAGGCCTTTCCATGCCAGAGATATGACGGTACCTGGGTGTGGTACCATAGCACTTCATATTTAATACCATCATGACCTTGTATATGATAATTGTATATAATAAGATAGCTGGTAAGTACACACAAAGTTCAACATGTGCATGCTCAAAGAAATGCTTCCTGTGATTCCTGGTAAAAGAACAGAGGTTTGTCATTCACTCAGGTTATCTGCTTTTCCCCTCTTCTGTCCTCTGAGACTTTTAGTGCCCAGTGCTTGCAATGTGGTGGTTGCTGTGGAATTACAGTTGCTTGTAGATAATGTTATTTAAAATGAAGACCCTGAGGATGAACAAAAGGGGAAAGGCTTTTCAATTTTCCCAAATGTACACGTGTTCCTATCGTGTTTCTTTTTTTTGCTAGCTGATACTCTAATAAACTGGATGTTTTGTTATGAGCACCAAGAGTCTAATCCAATTTTCACAAAAGGCAATGGAAAAAAATCCTTTTGTTTTTCACCGGGCTCAGATTCTGCACCAATTGTGTTTTCTCTCTCTCCCTAGCAGATATATGAATAAAAAGCTGCAGATGTGGTTTTGATTGTCATTAGATGTTCTTTAGATCGCATTACTCCTCTGCTGAGCCCAGTTATATCAGTAGAACATCTGTTTATTCCAATTTTTGTCCTTTTGGATACCTTTTCATCTCCATTTTGAAATCCTGAAAATTGTTCTCCCTGAGAAAAAGGAAAAAGTTTAATTTTTAATGCTGTGGAGTTATAATATGAAAAAAAAAAAAAGAAGGAACATGGTGTCGGGGACAAAATATTTCTGCTTCTGAAGCATGGAAGAAAACTCTTTTTTCAAGACACTGCACCTCTGTTTTGTATCTAAAATTTAAATATCTAGCATCTTAACTATTATCTTTTTTTTCTGGTCTCTTAGCTAGTCTCCCTGTCCTCCCCTGTCCAATCAGTGGCAAGAAAGGAGCCCTTTCCTTTCCTGTTCTTGAGGACCCAATGCCTCTTTTAGAAGTCTATGTATGGACAAGGGGAATCAGGTTCTGGAGTTACCTGTTCCTCACCGTTAACTCCAAGGTGAGTTAAAACAACCGAATCAGATGCAGATTAGGTCAGATGTTGCTCCTCCAGGCTGTTGCCCTGTTAGAGGATAGACAAAATCTGGTCCTAAAGCAAGAGTGAAGTAAAGTTATCTCTAGAAGCAAGGTAAAAGAGATACTTCTCAGAAAAACATAAAATTATAGCAATGACAGGTTAACTCACAATGCTTATTTCTGAGAACTGGCAAACAAAAAAGCAGGAGATACTTGTCCACTTGGAAGAGACTTCTCAGTTGTGTACTTTTCACGGTGAACCTCTACAGATTTATGAGCTTCTGTAAACCCCACCAAATATTTTTGTGAGTGTCACTCATGGTTCTCTTGTCAGAGAACTAGTTTTCTTTTTGGAATAATTAGATACTCTTTTTGTTACTGTGTATGACTGAAAGATGAGTGCACTGTGCATGACCTGAGGAAGTGGTTTGTTTAGGGTTTTTTCAGTTTTATTTTTCAATTTAATGGAACCTGGATGTTATATGATAGAAGACCTATCTTAAAAAAAATTGTTACTGCCAGTGGGTAGTATGTTTTTGGTTTGTATGTTGGACTTATGTTTCCCATCATTTTACTTTTAATAATTTACTTAATTGTCAGCTGCCATTTTGAACATAAGCCTGCTGTGAAGCAGCCAAACTAACATTTTAATGTAAAGTTGAGCTCCTGAAGCTGAAAATGTGAACAGAATTATTACAAATGAATCTGTACATTATTTGTTCACTTTCTCCAACCATTTTGCACATTCACCTGTATCTTCACACTGATCTAGATACCTGTATTTCCAAAGTGGGTGGGCAGAAGTGTGTGCATACATCTGATAAGGAAGTTATATATACACCTGAAGCAACAACTATGAAAAGTCATGAGGGAAGTATGTTTGGAGCTTGGGTAGCATCAGACATTCTTTTTGTCACCTTATTTGACTCCTCTCATGCAGAGAATATTGGTAAAATATGTTAAAATACTTGCAGCAAGGCAAAACATTTTTTTTTGCTTCTGTTTGCTGTCTCTGTGTAGCAAGCACAGCAAGAGCCAAGTTCCTGCCCCAGGTCCATGTTTGGAAAGGGATGTTTGCCATAAAGCCTCCCTGATTAGACTGTGCAAGAAACCTGCAATGGATATCGTGCAGAAATGCGTTGGTGGTTGGATGATTATTGCAGTGGTTTTCTCTATGGTCTTCATCATTGCCTCTTGGTTTGTCAAAAAAAAAAAAAAAAAAAAGAAAAAGAAAAAGGTGTTTTTCATCCAAGCCTGTTTTCCCTTTGAATCCCTTACTGGTTTCCTAACGACCTACATAGCCCATTCAGACTCCTTGTACTGGCTTGAAAGACTTTCTGTAACTCTCCAGACTGCAACTTTAAGTGCCTCCTGTGCTTGTTCACAGTTATGTCACAATGACTGTGTCCTTGGTCCGAGCGTGGGTGACTTCCTCCCGTCCCTAACCTGTTCATAGTGGAAGGGATCTTGAAGTCTTACTCACAGAGCAAGTGCTATTGCTCCCCTCTCTTTCTACCACCCAGTAAAGATTGTTTCTATTGTGATGAGGTCCGAGTTTATTCAATGATATCTTTAAAATGAATAGAAGCATCAACAAAACATTGCTTGTGCCAGGCCCAAGCAGTTACCTTTTGAGGTGAAGGCTGTGGTTCTCATACTCCCTTAGTCCGTAATGACCATGTTGGTTGTTGTCGTTGTAGCAGCATGTCTAAATTTAGGTTGTAAATTCTTTGCCCATTAGATTGCCTATTTGCTGTGCCAAGTGCAGAGCACAGTTTAGGCCCTGCATAGTTTGGCTGTGGGTTAGGATTGCTTACAGCTGGGGTGGCATGCTGTTGCTGGCTTGCCGACCAGGCTTTCTTGAAGGATGCGGTCTGTGCTATACTCTCTTTTGATTTCATTCCTGGCTGTAAATTAGGGTATTGTCTCTGACCACAGCTGGAAATGTCTCCTTAAAAGTTGCCCCTTTGCATGTGTGAAACACGGAAATAGAGGAATGCTGAGATGTTTCATAGGAACCCCTAATTTTCTATGCAAAAATGTTTCTGGAGAGATAATTTCCACAGAAAGAACTCAACTCCAGAGCTCCCTTTCCTCTCACCTTGAACCAGACAATCTGCAGAATAACATAGCCAGTTCTGTTTCTTCCAGTGTTTGAGGGAAAAGGTCCAGTGTCTGAAAAGCTCAAAGTAAGTTAAGTGTGTGTGTTTTGAGGGTGGGGTAAGTAAACGTAGCTGGTGATGAACAAGGAGAATTTTCTGGATCAACTGAAGAGTTGTTCATCTGTCTAATCACCTTAAAAAAATGAACGGAAGAGCAATGTATTATGTAAAATATATGTTAAAAGGTAGCACTAAAGATAAATTCTGACTACTGTGCTTAGCACAACCACAAACTTTTCATTGCATTCCTTCATTTGTTGGCAAATACCTTTAGGCTCATATTGCATCCAGGACACTATATAACAACTTTTCAGGCTTAGTCAGTATTTAAAAAATTCATTTGAGGCCCAATGAAATTAAGGTACAGCTTAATCCAATTAATTTAAAAAATGAATCCAGGTAATTTTTTTGTTTAAAAATGTCAAAGCAAAACATTTGAACTTAAATAAACACATTCCTTTGTTTTTTTCCCTAGCTGAAACAATTTCACGAATTTTCTAGGGATTTCCATGCAATTTTGCGTGATCCAACCCCGTTCTTTTTGGAGAATAAGATACACAGACAAAAATGTTTCCAATTCTTTCCATATTTAGAAACGTGTAAGTGAACATTCGTATCTGTCTGTAGGACTGGGATCTCTTGTCTTTCCAAATGTGTGGCCTTTGGGGGCGTAACTGGGCATTTGTGCCAACAGTCACGGAAAACGTGAGATGAGCCTTACAGACACTGATAATATTTTTCTACAGTTTTGAGTAGCTGGTGCCAAGCAGCTGTTTTCTGTGATGCCTGCCCAAGGCTCTGCATTGCCTTGTCCCCTGGACTTGCCCCTGATGATTCCACTCCCCTCCCTCCTCCCTGCCCTTTTTCTCTCTCTCTTCCTCCATTGCTTTGTCTTTCTCTTTCCCTTACCGCATTCCTGTCCCTGCCCACAGTGAAACCAGTGAAAGTACCACAGTGTTTGCTGCTGTGGATTTCTGTGTTTCATCTCCTTTCCCTAGTTTTTGGCTTCTTGTCTGTTTTGACTGTAAGCAGTTCAGGGTGTGGACTGTCTCCTCTTCATCCACACAGTACCTAGGACAGTAGATCTTCATTCCTGGTTGATCCTTAACAACATGGATAATAAGTATATAAATACAATGGACAATAGAATTTTATGTACTCATCTAGATAAGTAGTGGTAAAGAAGCACAGTTCTTGCCCCAAAAACTCTTGCTATATGAAGCAAAAGAATTCTGTTCTCCTATAGTGGGCTCCTTCTGTGCCTATTTTTACTTTAACGTGTTTCGTGGTTTTATCTTCCACTGGCAGCCTTATGTGGCTCTACATAGCAATCTTTCTAGCATGATAATTCCTCATTCCTATTTTTCTTTCCTTTCTCCTGCAGACCAAATTCAAATATCTCAATCTCCATGCCCACAGTCTTCTATAAATTCTCTCTCTTCTATTCTACTCTGCAAACCTAATTAACAGCAGAGTCCTGCAAAAAGTCAGCATCCGTAAAAGCTGGGGTAGGCTCCTGCACTGCAATTTCTTTTTAAGCAGTGATGAAACCAAGTTGATTGAGGTATTCAGTGTATTCTGCAGTGTTTCCTTACCTCCCTTGAGGGTAGTCTCTCACACAGCTGCTTGCTAGCATTTCTCTGACTCACCCAGAGAAGCTGGGATTGGAAAAAATTGAAATGAACACAGTTTCCAAGATTTAGTCCTAATGTCCTACACCTAGTTTCAAACTTGCCTTTTCTAAAAGGGCTTACTTACGTTCTTTCCCCTCAATCCACAAAGTCTCTTACATAAAATGCTTTCCTAGGTCACTCAAAAATCCTTTCATGATGATTCATGATGGTCCATAATCTTTAATGAGCTTTTGGCACTGTTTGGTGACTGCTTGGAAATTTGAGGAGTGCAAGTGTAAGATGCACTGTCTACATGTATGAGGGAAAATACTTTTTCGGGGCTCATCATTTATAGCTCAGCAAAGATCAAGCATGAAAATAGTACAGTCACAATTAGCTGCTGGTCTGGATGATACTGGCAAGCTGTAAATAAAAACCGTCTGTGTTTTGCTGAACTGTGAATAGGCTGCTTTGAGCAGCCAAGGGATGGTTTGAGCTGGCTGTCAGAGGCTCAGAAAAGCCCCGGTCTGCATGACAGGCTGCTGCCCTGCTCAGCTGTTGACAGTTACCTAATAGTTTGGGGTTTGGTTTTCTTTTCCTTTTAAATTAACTTGTAATAAACATCAAGTTAACCTTAAACTGAGGTCAGGTAGGTCATATATGTGTGTGATACTAAAAACATCTAAAGGGTTTTGATTACTTTAACTCCTGTCAATCTAGTTACAGACCTTAATATAAGATAGAAACTATTCTGGTCCACAAATCTCTAGTCTTCCTAGCAATAGGGTAAGAGCAGACCCTCAGCTATTCTTTTTAGATCCTGGATATTTTTTTTTTCTTCTTAATATCAGTGATCAACACACAGTGTTCATTTCCCTCCCAAAGTGGAACCGCCAGAGCTGAATACATCACAAATGAAGCATGTTTTCTGTGGACTTAAAAGCTCCTGGGCAAGGAAACTTGCTGCCCTTAAAAAACAAAACAAAACAAACAAACAAACAAAAGAAAAGAAAAACAAGAGAAGAGGGGGGAAAAAGGATATTGTCTCACTTTCCTACATGTTTCTAAGGGGCACTTCCAAATTTAGTCTTCCACAGAAGAGCCAAATACCACCTGTAAGATCTTGGTGATGTAAGCTGCTGCAGCAAGGTCTCCAGGAGCTGTAACTGATTTTCTCAGGACTTTGTCAAAATGTCTTGTCCTAGAATTTTTTGGAGCAGAGTTGATCTGATGAGAAGTCTTCTACTGAACGTTAAAAACAAGCTGATATTGAAATCACTCATGAGCGTCTGTTGATTTAATTAAATTTCTACATTGGGAAAACATCAGGAGAATGTTTTTAAACTGCTAAAACCCGCACTTGTGTCAAAATACTTTTCTAGTTAACAAATTAGCATGGATTACAGCAAAAATGCTTTGTGTTAGAAGCAAAGTTTGTTTAAAAATTAAATTAATGAAATATTTAGATTTACCAAATCAAAACTTTTTTTCTAACCTCACAAAAAGTTGTATGTTCCACTTTTGGCTGAGAAAAGCTGTTCAAATCTAGAATATTCTTGTAGAAGCATTGAGTGTGAAATGGCTTTTTAGGTGACATCCTTTCATCTTGCAAATCTGCCAAATCTATTCTTCTCTCCCTGTGAAGTGGTCAGGTGTTAATCAACATTACCCTATTAGCTATGCAGTCCTCTGTTTTAACTGCCTGGGGATGGTATTGTTTGTACAGGTGCCTTAGCTGGGGAACTGAATTAATATCAATTTTCCTTGGCTAAAAGGCTTGTTTTTCATGTCCTGCCTGTCTTTTTGCAAACATAAATGCATAATCTCTTTTGGACTTGCATTTACAATTAGCTGTTTTCACACAACAGGCTTTCTTTCCTGCTGATGCTGCTTCGTTAGTATGTAGATACATTTTCATGCCTTCATTTAAGGGCCTGATCCTTCCCCCACTGGAATAATTATATGTCTTGACGTTAGTATTAATGGAAGCAGTGCCTGGCCCTGCATCAGTACTCCTCTTTTCCTGAAGAAGTGGCAGGCTTTCCCAAAATTAGTGATTAGACAGCAGATTGCTCTCCATTAAACACAACATCAGGTGTGCAGCTATTTCTAGTCTGTAGTTCTTGGTGTTCTGAGTCACACTGATTGTGCTCTTGACAGTACTCAGTCTGTCATAGTCCCCAGGCTTGTACTGTCCTTTTCACTGGAATTTGGATACACAAACCTGAACTGCAAATGTTTCCTGTTAGATTATCTGCCTACTTGCCAGCCAGCCGCTGCTTAATACACTAGTTCATTTATCTTTCCTATGAGCTAAGAGTTTTCAAAAACAAAACCTTTTTTTCTCCTTAGGAGTCTTTGTTTCTAGTTTGTATTTCTGTAACTTCTCATGGAAGAACAAGTCAGAGAGATAAGCTTTGTATGTAGCTCTGAAAGTAGAAAGGATGATTTGCTCTATAGGACACATCCAGACTACGACATATGCTCTCCCCAGTAAACTTAGGAGGGATTTCTAGGTGAGTTAGGTCTTTTATTAGAAAATTACACCAATTTGGCCTGACACAGAGCCCAGTTAAACCACATGTGAAGGTTCCTGGGGTTTCAGGTTTCAGTGAGATATGGCTCAAACTGTGGAAGGAGCTGTGTTCCACAAAGCAAATACCTGCTGCCTTTTCCAGGGGGTTTGGTCTTGCTTCTAAACAAAATGAAGCTTACTTAAGCTTACTGCCCGGGAATGGACACATACCCTAACCAGTTCCATGCAGGACAATATAAGCTACAATTTTTGGTGTTCATTTTTTTTTTCCTAGCAGACTTTCAGATTATTTAAAGCACTGAAGTGAAAATAACATTATGGCAATAAAGTGTCCCACTACTCTATTCAAGCACAGCCTTCCCAAAGGCACAATAAATGGCTGCTTTCTGCTGTAGCAGACAAAGATTTCATCCAAGAGCACCATGCCAATTCAGGAAGCCTTAGATAAATGAACATTTGGCATACAAAGGACTCTTCTGCCTGCGCCTGCTCGATTTTACCTACATTCAGTTTTGACTAGCTCCCTACTGTGAAGATGACAATGAAAGAGCATCTGAGAAGGGAAGAAGCTGGTAGTTTCTTATTTTATAGCACCAAGAACATCAGCCCAGAAGGACAGGCTTTGTCTGTAGCTTCTCTAGAAATCTACTTCATAATGGCAGCTGGGAGACTGGGTATTGCTTGCGGGAAAACTAGGTAGGATATGTATAAAGATGACCTTGGTCTATCCTAACCAGGCTACATATTAATGAGTGGTGAAGTCTACAAAGACTACAAAGGCAGAGTGATGATCTGATGTATTTCGCCACCTTGTTGGAGAACATTTCTGATGCTTTGCTGGAGATGCCTGAATTTTGGGAGTGAGAGAGAGGGAGGCAGGGGTGGAGGGACAGTGGCATGGAGGGGGCTTGGAACACAGCATCCAGCCTCCATCTGACTCCAGTCTCGCTGATTGCATGATTGCATGGATACCCTTGAATTAATTTTGACTCAGGTGAGATTTTCCTGCTTTAGATGTGAAGAGGACAAAATGGCTGTTCCATCTCTTTCCTGCGCCTTGGCTAAAATGGATATGAAGTGGGGGGTAGGACAGCTGGCAGCCTGGAAAGATGTGTGGTGGTTGGAGAAGCTGATTTCTGAAGGCAGAAATTAATGTAGCCAGCATTTCCTTATCTCTGATTTTTGAAAGATTTCTGAGTGTCTGCTAACTCCTTTATAAGTTGGTATTTGTAATTGCTTTTAGATGCTGCATTCAGGTGCTGTAAGTGTTTTTTGAAATTGCTTCCAAGGGGAGAGTTTTCTGAGATGCTACCAGATATAAAGTAAATGACGCAGAGCTAAATTCTTTACCTGCTTCTTTGCTGCGCCATTCCAGTGACACAAGAAGCCACAGGTATGCACAGCTCACAGGTTCTGCACCCCAGCTGGCATTCCCTCGGCACTCATCTGCTTCTTCCTCCTTCCTCTGCCCCATCCTCCATCAGCTCCATCCCTCCTTCCTCATTTTACTCCGCAAACTCTTACCTCTCAGTCATCAGACAAAGTGGTTCTTACCTCTCACCTGAACCCCATAATCATAAATCATTAATTACAAGACTTCTACACAAATAGAAGTCTGGTGAGATTGCTCATTATTTAGATGACAGAGAGAGTGTTTCCTGTTTATCTGGTTCTGCTCTTACGAAGTATCCGGCTACAAATAAGTGCTTTGGCTGAAGCCTCAGCTTTTATAGGATCACCCTGATTTTACCAAGGCGACTCTGCATCCTGGAACCTGAAATTGCACTTTAATATCCTGGAAACTATTTTCTTGCTCACAAAAACTTTATTTTGCAATGTTATGGTATAGGCATACGATGCCATCACGTATGCTGTTCTGCTGTGATGTCACTGTGTTACAAAGTGACATGCTGGCATTTGCAAAGTAAGAACTACAAATAAGAGATTTGGGAGGATTTGATTTGTTTTTAACTGGGGCTGGTGAGTAAATAATAAATCAGCAGTTTAAAACATCACAGAAGTCTTTAAACAGAATTTCAACAAAATCTTGTTCATTAGTCATTCTTCTGTTATGAAGCTGCTTCATAATTATGGCTTGTACATAGGAAGCTTGCTAATTGCTTTTATATTGAAATCTCTAATTAAATATTTGGCTTAACTAAATAGTAGATTAAAAATGGCATGAAAGGACATGGTGTGAGTAGCTGCCCTTTCTGGTAATAGGGAAGATGCCTTGAGAAAGAGGTGTGTGATAGCAAATGGTGTGCAAGGAACTGATCTATTTCAGTATAATTCCTCCCCAAAACACTGCACAGAAATAGTCTTCTATCATTGATGCAAGTTTTATTCAGCTAGTTCTTATTCTTACATTGCTTGTTTTTCAGTATACCCAAGCTGGACCACACAGTCTCCTTTTCACTCTGTCACGCCAGGTACAGACTGGGAGGGCGCTGCAGAGGGTTCCCTCTTTCACAGTGATAACTTGATTGGTTTGCTGTCAATGCAAACGGCTTTAGTTTTAAGCACTAGTTATATCAGGTCTGGGCTATTTCTAGAACCTCAACAAGCAAAGGTGAACAATTTCCTCCCTGGTAATCTAACTGACCTACTAAATCTAAGATTAACTTTCTTCCTGCTTTAAATGGTCTTAGTGTCTCTGTTTGCAAAGTCTTCTGTGTTAAAAGAATGATCTAGTGACAGCATTAATTTTGTGAATACACATCCCAGTGATTGAGTTTAAATTATTCTGTTAATCATCTTAAGGAAAACACTGCATAAACTGTTATGATTTCTTCATTTGTTCACTGTTATCCATCATAAAGATATAGCAATTTCTTCTACTTACACACAATTGTTTTAATTTAAAGATGAATATATTGCAAGATAATTATAATTGAATATGGGCTGGCACATTAAAAGGATTTCCAGTTAAAACATCTGAAACATATCAGAAGCTGGAGCCAGAGCTTCACAGCTCAGTGACCAAGCTGCTCCAAACAAATGAATTGGATCACTTCATTGATTCAGATACAGGCAGCAAGATAACATGTTTTCAGGTTTCTATTTTCAGCATTGATAAGGACTCTATTAGAGACCAAAATGCTCTATTAGCCCTACAGCTATTGAATTAATATTCCTAAAGATCACCTTGCAATGACAGTGCTTGGAAGACTTCAGCCAATATGCACAGGTCTACAGAAAGAGAGTGCTGTACTGGAAACAGCTACAAAGATTATGTAAGCTGTATCTCCAGGCCATTAATGGGTTTTGAAAGATTTGTGACACAATTGCCTTGGTGTTCGCCATTGGAGTTTGTGCACATCCCCGTAGAGATGCATTCAAATGGACTTTTCTCCTAGCAGCAGAATATTAGGGGAAGAGAAACCTCAGGGCCCAACATTGCAATGTTGTCATCACAGCTGTTTTTGCCACTGCATCAAGTGGGTGAAGGACTGATCTTGAGATCATAGACAGACACAGGCACAACAGAAACAAATACTTCAGGGAATTGGGGTTTTGCATTTTATTTTGCCCTGTGTTGCCTGGTTTTACCCTGTTGCCCCTGTCCTTTCACATGCCAACTTCCTTGCTTAATAAGGGAATATCATGACAATTAAACCCAGATAATGTCTTGTAAGCTGCTAGATTTAAATCTTTTGTAGGAAAAGTTAGAAGAAGACAATATAATTCATGGGAGAGTGAGTCAGCCTCATTTCCTGGCCAAATTCTATTTAGGGTTATTAGCTTCCTTTTGTCTGTATTCCCCCACATTTTCAGAGACACTGTAGTTTACATTCAAACCCACAGTACTCTGACGTGCTGTTAAAGGTCTGCTTCCTTCCACTGCACAGGTGACTATGCCGAGGTTGTAGGACGAGCGATTCTTGCTTGTTAAATCATGACATTCTGCAGTCTTGGGTTAGTCTTTATGTAAAAAGAGCTGTGTAAATATAGATTTCAAAGGAAATGTATTATTCTTTATCACCTTTAGTCTTTTATTTTTCTTTACTCCTATTGAGAATGAATACTCTCCAGTATTCTGTAATGTCAAATTTTTCTAATTCTTCTTCTTTAAGAACATGAACTAAACTCAGTGATCTCCAGTAGGATCTGAGCTGGCATGTGAGCTTTGATCTAAATCTAAGTATTTTAGATATTTCATGCAGTGTTGACATGACTAGTGGATAAAGTTTCTGAAGTACCTCTGAGTCACAAGCACTATAAAATCATATTGACTTGGCTGAGTAATAGCATTTATTAAGGCGATGTCATATTAGCGGTGGTAGTGTGACTTTTTATAAACGTACTCTAGAACTCCAATTAAAAGTCTGACAAACAAGAACATGCTAATCTTACAATAATAAAAATAATTATATTTAAAAAGGAAAAACCTCAACCTCTCTTTACCAATAAAGCATAAGGAGACTGTCTTCATGATCCATTGATAGACTGTCCTTGAATTCTTACATCATAAACTAAAAATGGCCACAGAGGAACCTCCAGAGGAATGAGCCTCTGCTCTGAGGTGCACTGAATATACACTAGCTATGTCTGAGTCAGTGCAGTACTTATGGAGTCTTAATACATTGCTATAATGTGCTGCAGATCTGATGTCACATGCACTAATAGCAGGGTAGAGGGCTGGAGCTAATCTCACCTTCATGCACTCAGGGCATGGTGCTCTTAGATCTTTGCTGAAATTTCCGTCCACCAAAAGGCACAAAAGGGCTGGGGGGGGGGGGGGGGTGTTATCTGAATCAGTGTCCCCAGCTGTCCCGCAGGAGCCCTCCCCTGTGGGGTGCTGCCAGGGAAGATTGTGCATGCCACTCGATCCTCTGCTGGGGTTTCCTGCCAGACTCCCCATTGCAGAAGTCAGCATGAACCCTACGTAAATTTATTTTCAGCTGTTTACAGGCTGCAGGTTGTTTTGGTAATGTGGTTAGTTCCCAGCCTGAGTCTGTCTGATTTCATTTGTGTGGTTGTATTTGTTAGCTGACCAGGATCTCTCTTTCCAGCACACTCGTTCTGCTGTTTATGTGGGACCACACTCGGGTGACTCAGGCAGACTAGGATTCTTTCAGCATCGTCATTCACAGGAGCTATGCCATTGATATGTGTTCTATTTTCCTCAGCAACACAACCAAACTAGCAAGTCCTAGAGCATGTTCCCATTCTCCCTCTCCCACAGTGAGTGGATGTTAGCCACACACCCCCTGCATGGGATGGGGAAACAATGCTGCATTTCCATAGGGCATAACTCAGCTCTGACTATGCCCTGCAGAGCCCGGCCCAGCTCCTCCGCAAACTTTGTTGTTAGATTTTCCATGTGTGGTAGAAGCCTGACTTTACTCCAGTTGCCTCAGCTGATCAATACACTGACACTAGTTATTACAGATGCAAGATCATGTGGTGAGAGATAGACAGTCTCATCAGACATGTCTGGAACAAATTAAAGAGTTTCTATTCCTTGTTTTGCTTCTCCACAGCCACCATCTTATTCAGATTTTAAGAACAACAGCAACAAAGCCAGTGGGGAGCAGACAAGAAGAACTCATCCCTTTCATTTTGAAAAAGGATCATGTCATTGTCATTTAGACTTGAGCCTTGTTGTGAACGGAAGTATTAAAGGATTAGTGAGTCATTTATACCCAGTTATACCTCCAAACATCGGGGTGGCTTTCATTGCAGCTCAAGGTCACTGCTCCCATGTGTGTGCAGACAAGAAAAGGATTGCCCAGTGTGACCGTCATACTGAGAGAGGGGTCAGCTCACAATTTACTTCCAATGAATTAACAGACTGAAGGAATCCAGTGTCTGAACAGCTTCCTAAAATAACACTGCTTACTTGTTGTGACAGTAAATCCTGGATTAATGTGTTGTTCTCCCTCCCACCATTCCTTCTATTTCTTACTCTTACGAAAAGAAAAATAGTCTTCTCCTCCTCCTCAAGTAAGATATTGAACATGACTGTCTAGAAACCCATGTTTCATCTGGGAACTCGTGACATGCAAGAGAAAGTCAAAATCCTAAAGCTCATGGAAGCTGACAGGAGTGCCTGAAAAAGAGCCATATGAGCCTTTCAGGAATTGCTCTGAAGCTAGACATGGTGTGTTTGTTTTGCAACATCAGAAGCTGAGACAGAGTAGCATCACAAACTCAGTTCTGTTGTATGCTAAACCCTTGAATGCAGTCTATTGTCAGACAGCTTAAGCTCAGTCTTTAATCTCCATTAAAAACTCCCGCTACAAAAAAAGATTTTTGTAAGTGCTTTTTTTGGGGGAAGAATTATTTTGATTGCTGAGCATCGAGGCATGGCAGACTTCCATTCCAATCCACCAGTTTCAAAAGCAGAAGCAGTGCAGGCCTTGCCACATGGCTTGTGAGCACGAGGCATCAACTGACTTCAGGCGTGGTAGGAGTCGGATGGCACTTCGTGGCTGTGAGTCCTGTTAAGATCTGATGAAGTAAAAATGCTGCTTTTGGCAAGAATCTGACTTAAATGGTCCCCTTGCATCCCTAAGTAGCTGTGTACCAAAGCCCTACTCTATAGCGTTCGTCACTGTTTTGTACATACGCCAGGTGACAGTGTGGTAACTACACTATGAGAAACTGAGCGGCCCCTGAGATAGGAGAGAACTGCACCGCCTCTCCTTCCTCACCCTCCCCTGCCCACCTGTGAATAAGCTGTGACTGCCCAGTTGCCTCCTTCCAGGCTGCTGAGGAGCGCAGTGGGGAGCTCTGGCCCCATAACCCTGTCGTGCCTGGAGGTGCCTTTAGGTGCATGATGGGTTCTGTGCCGCAGGGCACCCCAGGAGCGGCCAGGTCACTGCACTGCCAGGGAAACGTGTCACTGCAGGCTTTGCCAGCGGGAGGCTGAGCATCTCGGAGGAGCCCACCCAGGAGGAGAAGGTAAGGCTGAAAATGGAGTTAATGGATATAGCACTTGTGGCTGGTATACAGTGAGAGTCCTTGATCTTTTGACATCTCTTAAAATTGAGGTTGTACATATAGGTCTGCAAGTTATCTGTTATTATCCAGCAGCATCTTTTCTTTCAGCTGTATAATATGGCAATAAAGACTTATTTGGGGTCTGAAGGCCAGAATCCTTTGGAAGTCCAGTAAACCTTCATTTCAGTCATTTCTGGAAAAAATTCTCTCTTTATTTCTCCCACTGAGTTTCATGGTACTCTACTTCCAGGTTGCATTCACTGCACTAACAGAAGCAAGCACTGCTTCTGGCTGCACTGCACAGAAGAAATAAATAAAAAGCTATGAGACCTCCATCATGGTTTGAAGATCTGATTGGTGCAAGTTTAAGAAAACTCTGAAATTATTGCTGGGGTAGGGAGGCATCCAAGCACACTCCAGCATTTGGAGGTCTTAGTGTCCGTGATGAATTTCGCTCTTTATACTTCTGCCAATGGAGAGCAAGGTAGCATGGCCATCTTGTGCAGGAGCCTGTTTATAGCTGTCATTATCAGGAAAGTATGCTGAAACTGATGCCTAGATCCTCAGCAGGATTTTGGGGTCACAAACCTTGTGCCTATAGAAGGGTTCAAAGCCCTGCTTTATGTATCCAGACTCCCCCTGACCCTTATGGAGAAGATCAAGTAACTCAGAAAAAGATGCAGAAAGGAAGGGATACAGGCTGGGAATTTGGGGGCATGTAAGTCAGGTACATCTCAGTGTTCCCAGCTTCTCTCCCTGGCTGCCCTTCCACCTTGGTCCCTCACCCCCTGGCCAGCAGGTGATGAAGAAGGACATTTTGCTGACCTTCTGGTGATGGATTGTGGTAGAGGCTGTGTCCCACCAGGCGAGGAGAGCTCACCCCATACCTCTCAGAGGGGCAGCCAGGGACTGAACACGGCTGCCTCTGGGGTGCTCCAGCTGCACACCATGTTGCTTTCAACAGGCACGGCAGGACCTTCCTCTGAGCTCCTTTTTTAAAGGAGTTGACTCAGAAAAAGAAACGAATATGTGCTTTGGTTCAGAGAAGATTAATCTCCACCGGGGTGGAGGTTAGCAGCTGGTTGAATCAGTGCTGTATTAAATGTGCTCTAAGCAAGCAGATCAGGATGACTCCCTCAAGCGACAGAGGTGCCAGGGAAGAAAGCTGAGTGCATGCAGATCCCTTGATTCCCCAGTACAACTGTCTCACCCGCTGGACACAAGGCAAGAATGAGTGTACAGGTCCACCTGTTCAGAGGTCAGGTGGAGCCCAGGCACAATGAATCAGCTGGAATGGTTGAGAGGTGCCTTCAATGTTAAATTGCAGCAGGGGAAAACCCCTCTCCTGTCGTGTGACCAAGCATGTCAGATGCTGAATGCACAACAGGGAGGCCCGGGTGGCAGATGTACTTGGAAAAGAAAGGCAAGAGATTAATCTGCACTGGTGAGCATGGGCATCCAACCAGGAATTAAGTCCAAATTGCTTAATTGGTAGCATCAGGACTTTTGGCATTTTTTCCTTTCAAGAAGTGGAACTTCTGATACTTCAAGACCTTTAATGTTATAATGCCTCAAGTACCTTTGGATATCTTTAAGATCACAGCCATGCAGAGGTTACATCTCCAAAACTGGAATTAGGAGGGATTCAGAAATCCCCATCCCCACGTAGATATTTTATAATATTCTGAAGTTGTAACATCGCATGGAAGTAATTAAAGGTGATGCAAGAATCCAACTTGAATGCCCCGACTTTGGTGTCCTTATCAATAGAAGATCAGGAGAATACAGGTTTCATATGAATACTTCAGGGACGAAGTGCAATACTTAAAATTTGTGGCATATGAAGTCACACTGCCATTTACACTTACTTGAACTTGACAGGTCTTTTATTATTAATTTATGTCTTTTCTATTATTTTCTTTTACTTTATATTTACTTTTGTGTTATCTCATTTCATTTTTTGTATTGCTGCTGTAGCAAGTTTTGTATTCAGCATATTATTATCTGGCAGGAGGATGTGAACGAACTCTGATTCAGCAAGTCAGCAGCACTGCAAGAAGGACTTCAGGGTCAAAGCAATTGGCTGCTGTAGACATAAAAGCATTAAACTGAAATAGCATTGCAGCATCCACAGGAGACACAAAAAATCAATTTCTCTTTAGAGACCACAGAAATAATGAGGGTGTATTTTTAGTAGAAGGTAGAATGCAATTTTGTGGTGATGTCAGATCTTTTAGGTACTTGGTGATGTCATTCGCATAGGTGCTCTGGATGCAGTAAGAACAACCAGCATCACAGTTCTCATCAGTGGTAGCTGGCTTTGCAGTTTCATTTCAAATAGATGCCAATCAAGAGTACGGATTTTTAGTGGAATGTCAGTTAATCACAAGGAACACACTGACTTGAAATGTTGAAAAAAAAACCCCAACTCATATAAACTCAGTTTCTTGTGCAGTCTGCATTTTTTTGCTCCACTCTTCCTTAAGATGCAAAAAAAAGAAACCCGAAAGGAATTTGTCATTTTGGCTCAGAGTCAGAAAACACTGAGGCAGAGGAAACTGCCCAGCATGAGATTTTTGGGTTTTTTTTTTTTTTCAATGTGGCTTATTTTGAACATGAGAAATATTTCCCAATAGGTTTGACTTGACCTTGGGATGAAGGCTCCAGTCGGTTCCTCATACATCTGACCTCCTATCTTCACATCTATTCATCAGGCAATTACTGCTCAGCCCAGTGCAGTCCACCCCCAAGGGGCAGCACAGCAGTACTCACTGATGCCCTGTGGTTCAGAGTCTGCAGGAGATGCTGGGTTTGACTTTGCTGAGTGGCTTCAGCTCTGAGGATAGGGGTGAATGTGGAAAGAGACGACTCCTTTTCTCAAGAGCTTGTGCCTCTCTCCCATCTTTTTGCAGGAAAAGTAGGCCAGGATGGGCCACTGGGCTTCACATAAGCTCTCCTTTGAGAGTTGGCATGGTACTCCTGATGGCCTGTGGGCAGCAAAGTCAGCGCAGGGGTACTGCACGCTTACCAAGTTGCTCCTGGCAAGGTGTTCAGTTCAGGAGCTGGGCAAGATGTATCTCCTGCCATATTTACTTGTTTGCAGGTGAAATAAAACACAGCCAATGGGTAGGGAATATGATGCCCTAGTGCACTTTATCACTTGGCGTCTGAGTTTACATCATCAATATCATTCAATCAGCTCCTTATTACATACAGCCAGGTGCATGCTCTTTCCTTAAATCTATTTAATCATAAGACTACCTCCATAAAGTTTAGGATACAAAAGGCATTTGACCATGCAGAGAATAGAAAAGAACATTTGCATCCCAAGGTGGTATTTTAAAAGTGACTACTATAATAAACATATAAAAATCAGTACAGCTAGCGGTGTAATAAAAACTGGAAATTAAATTGAAACAATTAAAAGACCCAAAGCTTTTCCACTTTAAAACTGCCAAAGCAGATTTAGGTAACTAAAATAAAGGTCTTGTTTAGGACAAAAAAGCAAATTTGGGATATTTTTTTCTGCTTTTCCAATCTGACGAAATTCTCAGTGACTTTATAGGATGTGAAATTTCTGAATTATGAAACTTCTTAAAAATAATAGTCAAAAGTTGATGAGAATTTTTGTATAAACAGGTATTTAGTTTTACACTATCTAAGCTTTGAGATAAATCTTTACAAAAAGTAACAGGGAAGTCCCAGTTTCTTTTAGAAAGAAACTAAAAGTCTATTCTTGTTCATTGTCTTCCACTCAAGGTCAACAGAAATAGCAATTTGGTCTGTTAACCAATGGCTGTGTGGGTTTAATGATGTAGTGAAATAATATATGCATCAGTTTGTATTTGCAGTTTTTGTGAGCACTTGGTTTTGTTGCATATTTCTTTATGCAAGCAAAACCCCCACTACTATAGGAAAGATTATTTAAGCCCTGTTCAAAAATATACGCAGATGCTCTTCACTTTCCAATAAGAAGATTGTTTCATATCCTAAGTCACCATTTTAGCAACTTTCCCCCAAGCAATAAGTTACCATTAAAGATGTTTTCCAAAGAGATGGCCTGGCTGGGAAGTGGCTCCTGCCTCAGTCTGTTCCCATCAAGTGCCGGCTGCTTGGGCTGGCCTGTGTGGCTCCTGCTGACCAAAGCTGAGCTCTCCAAATGGAGTGGAAAGTCACCTCTGGCAGGGGAACAGTGACAGGAGAACAGGAGGTGTGCTGGGAGAGCTTTTCAGAGCTGTTTTCAGGCAGCTAGATCCTGCAGCTACATGTGATGCATGAAAAAAGCCTCAAAGCAACAGCAGGGAGCAGAGTGCAAGGCAGCTGTTGCATTAAGATCTTTGAGGACTCTGACCAGGTCTCCTGTGCCAGGAAGCACTGAACAGGAGATATTTTCTCTTCCACAATTTTTGTTGGCATAGATTATTACATTTCTAGATATTCCTCAGGACTTTACACATTCATGAGCACCTATTTGTGTCTAGTTACTCCTTAGGTCATAGAGACCTGCAGGCACAACTGTTCCTGGTAATCTGTTCAGCTCACAACATCTAGCAGACAGTTGGTGTCAGTGAGCTCTGTGAGTGTGGTTGCATGTTTTGGGCAAGAATATTTCCTTCTATTGGTTTTCAAATCAGACAGACTGAATTTGTGTGGGAAGGTCCAGAAATTTTTGTCACGAGTGACATTTTAGGCATTGTCCCCAGGGGATCAGGTCTGCTTGAGGGGCTGCTTCTTTTCTCCCGCCCGCATCTGAGGCAGTTCCATGCTCAAGATTTTGAACCTGGCACTTAAAAAATTACCCACCATGAAATGAAGACATCGACTGAGGAAAAGTCTTTCCTGTTTCTAATTTGATTTTGCTCCCAGCAGCCTACGTCCCAGGAGATCAAATAACTTTCAGAAGCCTGGCTCGCTCTAGATCTAGTTATCGGTGAATCAGCAAGGAAAGGTAGAGAGCAAACTGCTCAGCCCTGCCCGGTGGCCAGGCCCAGAATGCTTCGGAGAATGAAACAGCTTCCAGGCTGAATCATTGTGTGATTGTAACAGAGGCAGGTAGGGAAAGAAAGAAAGAATCCCAATAGCAGCTTATTTGAAGAACAGCTTGAGCTTCACTTGGGAGTTGGCCAGCTGGTGGCCGGGACCCTGGTGCTCCTGAGTTCTTGATGGAAAACGCAGCTGAGAGACTGTGTCCTGCCGTGTTGCCTCAGCTGGAATTTCCAAGTGGCTTGAAGGTGCAGTTCCACGTAGCTGTAATTTGACTTCAGGGTGACAAACTATGATCAGTAAACATACTAAGGCCCTAGCAGGAGACAAGGACAAAATCTGCCTGCCAAACACAGCGTACAAAGAGCTTGGCGAGTCTCTCAAGTTCATTATATTTAGTAACTTACTATTATGGATTTACTGTGCGCGGTGCAAACAAGCATTTTGAGCTCTAGGGAGTATCTTTCATAACAATCCTCTAATGCTTTCAAGGGCATGGTGTTTAGAGATCAGAATAATATATTCCAGGGTTTCCTGCCACAAACCATATAGAAACAAATAGAAAAAGCCAAACAAAATGTCTTAATTTTCTCCCAGAATGTTGTATGACTATTCAGAAGTATGAATAGTATACATGTGTTTCTCCATGTATAAAATGTGCAAAATGATAATCCTTACAAAAATAGCTAGCATATGAGTATTTTTTTTCCAAAATCTTTACAGTTGTCTTTGTTTTTATTATACAAAAAAGTTTTTGTGTATTATGAAGGATCCAAAAACGTGTAATCTGTTGACAGATTTTTAGTTCTGCCACTTAAAAATAGCCAAATGCGTTCTAAATTTTTTAAAATATCCTTCTGTCCTGAGAATATATGCTATACTTCTGTTAACAGTGTAGTTTTAAGGCCAAGATATAAATTCTCTGGCAGACCTGCCTAGCCAGCACAGCTGTGATTAGGTTTGTTCCAACCTTGGACAGACTCTCCAGCTCCGACTTGATGCTGCCTTTCCAATTACACAGCGACAAAAGGGAAAGTGGTGGAGAAGACACTGCTGCCTCATTTAGAAGCAACACAGTCAGTTTGCAGCCTGATGCTGTGTAATGGAGCTGGTCACTGGCAGCTCCATTTTTGCTTGACAGAAGAGATGACACTGCTGCACCGAGCTGAGCCCTGTAGGCTGGGGAAAGGTCTGGTTCAAACAGACAACTGTAGCAACCAGGAGCCCGAGCAGGAAGAGGTAAGGGATTATCAGAGGTGGCAAGTGTTAAAGAAAGGGAGGATACAGAAGTTCAAGGTGTGTTCATATCTAAAACTTATGTAAAAGACTGATAATCTTGTGGTCTTGCAACACTGGGACATTGTGTCTTTTCCAAAATCACTGCACAGAAAAATATTTCCGTCATGAGATTACATAAAATCTTGGCCTCAATTCTATGAGGGGATGAATATCATCCTATCTGAGGCTTGGGGATGTTTGAGAGGGGTAGGGAGAGGTTTCCTTTTCATGCAAGCTCATGGCTGTTTATTTTCTATTAATACCAGTTCCTACCCAGCTGTCAATTAAAAGCAAAAGCTCTAACATCCCATCGCATGGATTACTTTTAAGATGTCCTGCTTAATAAACAACTGCACTTTTGCTTCTTTTGTGCTATTTAACCTTTTCTGTCAGACGTCTTCCACTTAACATGAAACAACCAAATGTTCCTAAGGACAGAGAGGGCAAGAGAGACTCCACTTTGGTGGCCAGTGGAAGGAGCAGGGAGTGCAGGAATCCAGCTGCTGCATTAATGGATCTCGCATTACTTTGCACAAAATATTTGCAGGTAAAGAGACTGGATTGCAAGCCTCCGTCCCACTTATGTGTTTCCAATTCATGTTTCTTATTCATCAGACACCAAAGTGATTCCAGTAAGAAGTTCACTCTGACATGGAGCACAGAAATGTTGTATGGTAGACTTATGCAGGCCTCTGACATGATGTTTAGCTTTTTCTGTGCCAATATGCCTTTATTAAATGTGCTTCATCCCCTGTCTCCATAGGAATTCACACTCCTCGCAGGAGGAGGAATGCTTATGCTCAGGGAAGTGGCCAGCACACTGTATTTTCAGTATTCCTGCTAGATGTCATGAACATGGGGCATGAGGTGACATCTGTACAAAGGTTTAGGTTATCTCTAAGAATATAAAATGAACATTATCCACAATTCAGTAGATTCTTTATGGGTAATTTGCCACCTACACATACATTATTAAAGCTTTTGACACACCTGAGTGCTCATCTCTAAGTTACAGCAGTAATATGAAATCCCACAAAGTTATTATTACACAATTTTCTTGCAAAGATGATATTTTACTGCTGTAATCACTTCCCTCTAGGAGACTTCAGGAGAAGATTTCATCTCCATTACTAATGATTTACAGAGTCAACTTTGTGCACATATCTTGAGCTTTCCTGTGACCTGCTGAAGCACAATTAATGGAAGCTATAATAAGGAAAGTTGACTTCCCTCTTCCTACTAAAGAGGAACCTTTGCAAATAGGGTATATTTGGAAGTTTCATACAAAGTAAAATGCTAGTGTGTCCCTGCTCTGTTAGAGAAGGAAACAGGAAGGGGGAAAAGTCAATTAAAGTGAGAGGAAAATGGAGAAGAACAAGAACATATTGAAATAAGAACAGTTACAGGGAGCCTGACTACAATGGAGTAGAGAGGTGAAGAGTGAAGCATTTTAATGAAATAATAATGCATATGCTACTCAGTAAACCCATTCTGGCAAGGGATTCTTTTACACAGAGAAAACTTTTGGCTTTCTTTTTAAAAACTCATTGCCCCAGAGACCAAACAGGCTAAGACATTAATGGGAGAAAAAGCCTCAGACTTTATTCCTGCGTTGGAAACCACATGAGGCAAACCCCAGGAACAAAGGCAGCACCCTTCACATGGGAGTGGACAGCTGTCTGCACCGTTGCTCAGAGGGCCAGGGTCTAAATCTGCTTGTGCTGAGGGGTTGTTGGGCTGACATCCCTCCTGATGAGATTCAGTCTGGAAATAGCACCCTGTTTTTTAAGGTCAAGGCATATAAATTGGAATTCAATAAAAATTCCTCCTAGTGTGCTATTCTCCTTCATTTCCTCTTCCACTCTGCTTTAGTGGAGTATCGCTCCTCCCGGCTACTGACCGCAACAAAACCTGTCTGGGGACAATAAGGTTTATGTACAATGCCTGCTTGCAATAAAGCTGGCTGGGCTAAAGAAGGAAGAGTCACATAAAGCTGTTCACTTACTTTAAAGACTTGTCTTTGTTGCTTCAACCCTGTTGCAGCCGAAAGGGTTTGCATTTCTCTAATTCTGTAACATGGGAATTCTACGAAACTCACATGTGGTGTATGATGAGATTCAAAACCTTTCATCTCTAGTTTTATTATTTTTTTTAGGTGAAGTCCAGTGTTATAATTATTCACGGTAAGAAGTATGTTCTTGACAGCTGTTAAACCCTTTCTGGAACAGATTTCCTCTATGACAGTAAGCTTACCAGTTATGGACAAGGAATGCTTTCCTTTATAACCTTCAAAGCATCCTTGCTTTTCTCTTGATTAGCAGAAACAACATTTAAGGGGAATTTTTTTACTCTTCTTTGTAGCAGGTCCCAAGAGCTCTGAATTTACAGTCTTGCTTTCGTCCTTGGAAATGTATCTGTGCGTTCACACCTTCAGATTGAAGTATAAATATTTTGGCTGCTCTGCTAAAGACCTAGCTTAGGTTTCCTGCTGGGATTTTACAGCCAAAAAAGATATATCTCTGTTGTCTTTTTACTTTTGAAATATTTTGTGTACTTGAGTTGTACTGTCTTTTGTTTAGGATTTAGGTTTGTGTTGGTTTGTCTGGAAGAAGTTCAAGGACCAAGTAGGGAGGGTCAGACTGTTAGACTTTAAAGAATACATGAAACAAGCACTTGCAGAAATAAAATCCAAAGGCAAGGCAGCTTGAGGACTTGGAAAGAATGTATGATTGCATTTTGTGAGGGTGCTGAATTGCAATTATAAAAGCTGAGTGCTAATGACTAAGTAGGTGATAAATCTATATTCTGGAAAAAGTCATCAGTCTGAAGCTGAGGTTATAGTACTACTCGTAGGTTTAACTCCACACAGTCTCATTTGTATGTGCGTTAATTCCATGTGTGCATCTCTATATGAATTTGTGCTCCCACACAGCAGACTTTATTTAGATGTGTTGTACACACAGGATGTCCCATTTGTGTCTTCCACCTTTTTCTTTCCTTTTTAGTTCTGACTTGTTTCTTACACTGCTCTTAGCTTCCAAACATAATGTACAGTTATAAGCTTGTGTGAGCAGTTGCATGCTTTGGGCAGTCATGTGCTACGATTTATACTAAGAAATGGCTCACATGGCTTCGACTTCTACTATTTTCCATTAAACAGATTGCCTAGCTTTGTGTGAACACATGAATATATGTAGAGAGGGAGTTTTAAAGCTGTCATCTTGTATGGTATTACTCTGGTTGCTAATACATATTCACCTTTAACATATATCTATATATCTGTATATATCTTGATTGCTTTGCAACACTTGGATATGTATATATGTATGTGTTCTGACATCAGCACTTACAAAAATATTTATCTATGCAAACATGGATGCGTATGTTTTGCTTGTGTGATTGTTGCGAAAGAGCCAGGGAAAAATAACTGAAGCATGAGCATGTACTGTTGTCACGCTGAGTATTTTAGATAACACACTCATGTAAGTACGTGTAATGCATATGTAATGCATACAGTTCCTTAAAAATGACAAGTTTGCCCACCAGTAAGCAAAACTACAGGTCATATCTGTGTAAAATAAATGCACATAACATTGCAGTAGTAACAACTGACAACTTAATATACTGAAGGCATAAAACTTATTGAAAGACCGTTTAAATGAAAACCTTTGTCCTCTTGCACAGGGAGGTAAGTTTTCTCCAGGTCACAAATCATATCTCCTTCCCAAGAACATCACCTCCTGCCTATTACATAATTATAGCTGAGCATCCAAACGCTAAATAAAAGAGAGAGAGAAAGAGAGGGGAAGAGAATTCAGGAAGCAAAGACATTTACAAGGGAATAAATTAGTTACTGACTAAACATTTTCAGCATTTTGATAAGATGTTTCTTGTGTGCCAAGAGACATTGCTGAGTAGGTGTCAAAAGTCCAAGCAGGTTCAATCTAAAGATAACCTCAAAGAACATTCCCTGCCAGTGTTTTGTTGATTTTAGCAGTTCAATATGTTTCACAACATGAGATGAATTTTCATTACGTATTGCTGGTAGTATATCATATTGCAGAACCTGAAATGACATGACTTGAATTTTTCTCCCACTCAGGAACAATTTCGCCATTAGCCAGGCTGCATGGGGGCTGGGGGTGCAAAGTTCCTACTGCTCTGAGGCTGAAGAACATAGCAAACACGTTTGGAAGGTGAAAATTCTAAACACCATTCTAGGAAAAACAGAGCATCAGAATTAGATAGATGTAAATAGCTAGGGTCTGGTGAAATCTTAACTGGTGGCGACTGCTGGGAATGCACTTTCTCAGAGCACATGACAGAGGACACTGGATCTCGCTCCCTGTGGTGTCTCTTATTTTGCCCCAGCAGCATAAAGGAGAATACAGGTCTCTGGGTAGCACATCTTCTGGTGGAGAGTGGTACATTAATCTCTCTTTATAATGCCCTTTACTGCGTTCTAGGAAGCACTCCAATGAAAGCAGTTCATGGCTTTGGGGATTTGTCTAATTTCCAGCACGTCAGCCGCTGGCAGATCTACCTTTGAAAGGATGCATGTCCTATGCTGCTGCAAGTCCATCTCAGTCCAGCCAGATGGCATGCCCAGTCACCAGCTGGTGTCAGGTGTGCTTCCAGCCATTTGTACTCATGTGGTCACATTTGGAAGGTCCACTCATGTCTTACCAAGGTAACTTCAGACAGAAGAAACAAATGCCTTTAAGCCACCCATGCTACAGCAAAGCCCCCTGACTACGAACTTGCAATGTGAGCATCCCCAAAGGTAATCAGTCCCCAGGGGGGTGACTCTATGGGCAGAGTAAAAATTATTTTCTCAGCCAAATGTTACAGCTTGGCATGTAAAGATGTGTATGACTGAGATAATAAGACATGGCAAATGTGTTTAAGTCATGAAGAGGGGGGTACCAAGGGGAAATGAAAGGCTGACTCAGAATAGTCTTTTTTTGTGGCTGAATTGTACCCACAAATGTTTTATAACAAAGGCCATATGGCATTACAGTATGTTATATTACATAAAAGCAGACTAAGAAAATGCAATGCTTTAGTCTAATTTTCACCTAAGAGCTGCCAGTTAAAGCATGAACACTCTGTAAAATCAGTGACAATCTTTGCTAGTTCTTCATTAAAACAGCATTTTTTTTTTCAAATAGGACAAAATATCTGATGCTGGCACAGTAAAATAATGGAAACATTGTTTATATTTTGAGTTTATGCCTATCAGTCTTTGTATTAACTCAGACTTAACAAGAGAAACATGTCAAATTCGCAGAGGAGAGCACACTACCCTACCTTTTAAATCACAGGACAAAAAAGTAAAAGAAGAGCTGAGGACGTGTTCTACTTGAAAAATTTCAAAATAATGCTACATGGGTTTTTTGTCCACACAAGCACAACATGATTCAGCAGGTTTTTTGCAATGTGAAGTCTGAAATGGCCAGAAAGGATGGAAACCAATCTCAAAAATATCAGCATGCTTTTGAGCAGACTGTACAGTCAACATAAGGAATAATACATCAAAGAACTGCTCTGTGTACAGACTACAGGAAATCTTTGTGCATAACTTAATGAAATAAATCCTTAATTGTATAGGATTAAATATGAAGTGTCTGTTCCTCACTTGTATTTTGCTGTTTGGTTGGCCAAGCATTGCTGAGTTTATGTAGTATTCAACAGAACAGAGTCGTCAACCAGATGTGGGGTCTCTGGGCACTACTGGAATAATATGGAGAAGGATACTTTATTATTGCTCTTTGGAGACCTGGAATTAAGTCTTCTGTTTAGCTGTGATTGTTACATTGACAACGCAGTTTGAGGTTATGAATGTTGGTCTTATGGTTAATGGGGCTCTAGAGATCTGGGTTCAGCTCTTGACTCAAGCGCAGGCTTCAGCTTTTGAATTAATCTCCGTGTGCCTCAGTCCCTAATCTGTAAAAGGCAGATAATAACATTTTTTCCCTATCTTGTGTGGCAGACTCCACTATCTGACACTGCCACCAGAATGCTCTACGGACCCCTAGTCAAGGCAGAGATCATCACTTATTGTTAAGTATTCAATTAGAAAAGAAAATAAAAAAGCACACAGAATGCTTTCCAAGGTCATTATTATCTGCCTTGCTTGCTTTTTTTTTTTGGTAGCAGTTATGCTGTAGAGTGAATGTCCCCTCTTTCTGTACATTTTCTTCAGTGGGCAGTCAGAAACAAAACCATTTTTGAAGGAATAGCACATTCCTAAGAGAATTGCAGTATATTGACAGAGTACCAAAATGAATTTGCTTCAGACCCAGAGAGAAGACCTTGTGCTATGCCACTGAGCATGCACAAGCACTCCTCTTTGCCATGTTTTCTTAACTTCATCTGAAGAAATTTCTTCCTCATAGCAATGCAAATGGCTATAAAATTATTAAACTCCAATGATAATAAACATGTTGATGCAAAGTGGGACACAGTGTTTATAATATGTCTTTGCAGATTTTTGTTTAATTTCATTTTTTTAATCTGTGTTGCATAATGGGTAGGTGCTACACTCTGCCAGTAGAAACAAAGCAAATTCCTGATATTTATTAAAATGCTTATTCCTTCTTCTTTTTCTGTAGGTTCTTGACTACTGTGGAATCAGTTATGCATGGTAAGAAAAAAAGAAGTCCTTTACCAGTTTTGAGCTTGCTGCTTCTCCATTCATTGAATGCCTTTCTGCTTTTGCACAAGCAGTGATGTTCCCTACCTATCATCTCTCAGTCTTTCATTATCCTATAGATTTGTATTTTGTGCCGCCTTCTAGGGTCAAAAATTCCAATCTTTTCAGTTCCTTTAACATAAGAAAGTCTTTCTGAGCCTTTGCTCAGTCCCATCACCCATCTACAAACTCCTTCAGTTCTGTCATATTGTCTCAGAGATCATGTAGCTGGTACCATACACTGGATTCTGGGTAAGTCCTCAGCATTGCTTTAGAGATAGACATCCTAAAGATGTCTATATTCTTCTCTGTCCCGCTCTTCATTTAAGAATGAAGAGCCATGCTCTGCCTTTAAGATGTTTGTAGGGTGTACAAGTTTTTCTGCAATGATGCATGGCTATTTCCTAAGTTAGTGCAAAACTGGGGTGCTTATTGCTAAAGAATGTTTTGCTCCCTAGTAGACAGATTTGTTAGAGGAGGGCAACAGGACTTTGATCTGTGGTGCGCATACCTACACCAGGTGCAGTGAAGGGAAATGCTGCATAGCGTTTGAAGTGTTTACAAGCAGCTCACATGTTCTGCCTCTGTGCCCCCCCAAAAAATCATTTTGCAAACGAAGATTTGACTGCCGAGGTCTTGGCATGAGAAGCAAAAGTCAAATAAGAGAATACAAGAAAAATTCTGGACTACTTGAAAGTGTGTCATGGACTTACAATTTTTTAGGTGAAGGTGTCTCCTAAGATACTGCTCTCCACAGATAAGACTCCACAGATGATATTCTGTCTGTGGAAAGGTTTTTTCCTACTTACTTATCAGCTGCTTTTAAAAATGAACTTAGTGCTACTGAAAGATGCTAATTCAACAGCTGAGAGGACTGAAGGTCCTTCAGAGGGACACAAGGACACATATACATGCATGAGCTGTTCAAGCTCTGGTGCACTGGCAACGTGGCTCAACATTGTCCAAAGGGAACTTTCTCAGCTGGAAAGAGTTCATATTCTGTCTAGATTATATTTATATGGCCCTAATTACTGTGTTATCTAAATTATTCATAATCTAGAACTGTATCATTGTAGAAAAATGGAGCTTTTTTGCAGGCACGCATGCAGTCACATGTGCCACACTCTGGACCCACATGGCAACAGCCCTTTCCTCAGCCATGGCTGGTACTGTGGCACCTTACTGGGGAGGCCATTTGGCAATGCATGTTTTTGCTGTGGAAGACATGCAGCAGTTGTTGAGCATATGCATGGCAAGTATTGGCCCATGCTCTTCTTTTTCCTGCCCAGCTGCAGAGGTTTATCCAGGCTGCCATTTGGATTGCAGCATACTGGATATCCATCTGGCTTGTCTGCTGCACTTGCCAAGTAATGCACATTAGTTTGGTCTTTGCTGTTTTTCAGGATGTGAATGTGCTTTCTCCAAATAGGGAGAAACCATGATCTCATTTCACAAAACCCTTCAGGTTTTAAGCATTAAACTTTGCTTTAAGGATACATTGACTCATTCACCGACAGAGACTCCTTATCCTTCAGTCCACTTAATTCTCAAGACATTTTCTACTTCCCCTGAAACCTTCTAAATATTTGTTTCCTTTTCCATTTGGTTGGATGATAAAACCAGAATGAATTACCATGCTGGGAGCAAAAATCCTGCTTCCAGAGAAACAGACTGACAATCCCTGAATTTTATTTCAGTGCCCTGTTGTTCCTCCCTCTGGAGCAGCACAGATAACAAAGGTCCAAACACCCACTCGAGAAGTGTCCCTGCATCACCCTCAGCCCTCCTGCCGGAGTGCCCGGGTGGCTCAGCCCGAGCCAGGCTCTGCCCATGCTGCTTGGGGCTGCTGCGGATTGCAGCCTTTGCCCCTGGCACTGCTCGCAGGGCAGGGCAGCCAGAAACAGCAAGCCGAGCTGCCAAGCACTGAACAAGGTACGGGACATGCCAAGAAGGGGAAAGGATGACAACAGGCTTGTCCAGTCAGACATAGATATGCCAGTCTGAACAGTGTCCTGGCAGAGAAACTGCAGCTCCAGCATTTCAGGCTGCCGGGGCACACCAGGCGACAGGAAGGAATGGAGCCTGCCCAGGGCTGAGGTTCAAACGGGTGAGTGACTGAGAGCGAAAGCGCTGGTGAACTGACACGAAGTGGCCGTGCTCTAGCCACGGGTAACAACACTGTGGTGCAAACACAGCTGGATTACTGTTGCCCAGAGAGGCTCTGGTGGGATCGAGCGAGGCTCAGTCAGCCCTGAAATAAGTGACCGTCACTTCCTCCAGCTCTCTGAGCGGCTCCCCGCCTCCAGGTCACAGCAGGGATCGCAGTGGGTGACGTGCTTTCACCCTGCTAACAGTTCATAGCGCTGATGACAGTACATTTGCACCGACATGACTGACCATGCACTGCAATCGCTTGAGACGCAGGCACACTTTGTTTTCCCCACTTTTCTTCACGCCAGCTTTTGTCACCTTACATGGAGCAAACAACTGAGGGGCCAGGAATGTCTCAGAGGACTTGATTCATTGCACATGATATAATGCTCAGTCCAGCTCAAGCCAGATGCGCAGAAGAGAGAAACGAAATCAAGCAGGACATTTCCTGTTGGCCACAGGAGTCAGACTGCACAGGTTTATCCTCAGGCATCTCTTTTTAATGGTGTTCTGTGAGACTCCAGCTGCTATGCTGTGAACATCTCTCAAGAAATACTGCCAGACATCACATTCACAGCTTCATTCATTGTCGGCTCTTACATCACCTGTTCTTGGCAGACTCCATCAATGATGACTGTTTTCTGGCAATTATGCTAGCCAACCTTCTTCTTTATATAGCTGTGTTGTTCTGCTTTTGATATCAGCTGTTGTGGTTTATGGACTGTTTTCTTGAGGGCTTTCAATTGACATATTGGCTTGTATTTTCCAGTTTTAATACACCTTGACTGCAGGTGCAATTCTGTCTTTCGCATACGCACTGTTTTTTGTTTGGAATTGGCTGTCAAACAATCAAAGGAAAAGCTAAGGAGCCTCTTTGGGGAACAACAGCCAGAATCCCTCTAATATGTTCAGAAAAATATAGGAGGTTGATCCTGCAAACCTATCAGTCAGTTCCAAAATTCCCAGTGAGCGCTTGGAAGTTGAGGAGGGTTGGTTGGGAATTAGGTGGAAGCTGTTATCACAGGCTGGCTAGGTTATGCGTTTCCTTCAATTCAATCCCTACTGTGCACAGAGCAGCAATGTACCTAACAGCTGCATGTTCTTTGCTTCCCTTTTGAGTCCCGCTGTGGACAAAAAGCCTTTATCAGAGGACACATTTGGGTACCTTTGTTCATTAATGACAACTGAGATGGAATACAATTTCTTCTTCATCTCTATTGCTTCTGCCATAAGTCCCCGTGGAATAAAATCTCCTGGGACTTTGCAGCACTACAAGTAAATTGCTAAAGGGGATTTAAATAGACGATGCCTAAGTCTGGCAGCAGTAATCGGTTGGCTTTTTTTTCTTTGATGCTCACAGCCTGCAATTGCAGAAAGTCTTACTAGCTCAGCCTGAAGGAAAAGGAGTGAGTCCTCACTGCAGTTTTGTGCTCTTTTCCTGAGTATTTGCCTCCTTGTCTTTCATGTATTCCTTAAAATTACCAGTGGATCACAGCCAGTCATCGGTATGGGAGGGAGCCTGGATGCTGTTCTTGTAGGAAGTCCACATTCCCTGCAAGTCTTGTGTAACACAGACTTTCCCTCGGACTCGGTCCAGGATTGCTTCCAGCCAGACACTCTTTTCCTCTAGCAATGGGACCATATGAGGAAAAAAGAAACCTTTATTCCCTATTAGGGAAACACCTCATTCTTCCTCTTGCCCTTCAAACCTAAGATATGTTAAAACTCTCGTTATGTAAACATAAAACAGCACTCTAATGAAACTGTCAGTGTCTTTTTATGATGTCCTAATATTCTGGTTGGACAGGTTTATAAAACACATATGCTCTTTGCCAGTCTCCCTAAAGCATAACACCTTCTTTCTGCCACTAGCTAATGACGTTAATTAAGTAATCCATCTTACGGCACTGAAGGTCATGGGTTTAAATCCTGCTGATCAGTCAAAGCAAGTATCATTGCAAAAACAATGACTTGTTTTCTTACTCTTTTTCTATCCTAGAACTGCTGCTGATGAGCAGTGCCCATCCCACTGGCATGGATGCCTCAACAGGTAGGATCTGCCATGCCATTCATGTTTCAGTACTGGAAAAACAACCACTTATATAATTCTCATACTGCCAAGAATCCACACCACAGCTGAACCATCAAAATACAAGATGAATTTACTGTATGGTCAGATGAACAGTCAGAAACCAAATACTTACCTAGAAGTGCAAGAAACAAACACCCAGAGCTCACAGAGGTTAGTGACAGCAGAGTTGTCCATTGCTTTATCAAAATATGTTTCAAGCACAACTGTAATTGCCAGGGCAATATCAAAAAGATTTATTTATCTTTTGGACCATAAACTCTGAGGATGCACAGGCAACAAGACAAAAGCTAATCATATGGAGCGAAATGCCAAGCTTCTTGTTCTGTAACTGCTTACTCTTAATTTTCCTCGTTTCTGCTTGTGAACAACCATGAATCAGAACTTGTGCTCACTGGCAGTGTGAAGTAATAGGATGCTGCGCAACTTCAGGTCAGCTGAAAGCTAAAGCATTCTTCATATCACTGAATTTTCCCCAAAGATTTGCAGCATAAGCTTGTGAACATTATTTTTAGGGAACTTTCTTACTTAGGAAAGAGTGCCAGAGTGCAGTGGCTAGAGGTCTTCAGTGTTAGCAGATGCCCCATAGAACACTGGCAGATGCCTCCCACATTTCTCACTTGTTTTCCCATTTGCCTCCGGTCGCAGCCTGCCATTCTCTCTTGGCCCTGCCAGATGCCAGGGGGATAACTAACCTCTGCAGTGTTGCAACTTTTACCTTTACCACAGGACAACTCAGTTTTTCCAAGGAAAAAGCAGGGCAGTCTCCTTATACATGCTTCTTGAGATAAAGACAAAAGCCAGGAAACACAGTGGAGGAAAAACATAAAAAGAGAAGAAAGATGACCAATAACATAGCTACACGTGGTGTCTCTGCAGAAGAGAGCTGCTGTGTAAAAGAGGTTGCCTGTAATGTGTGAGGATGTTGACAAAGAAAAAACAGAGTTCTCTTCTAGAGAACACCCTAACTCATTCTCACTCTCTGACTTTCCTGGACAAAGGAGAAGGATCGCTGGGCTGGGTGGGAAAAGTATTCTCTCTGTGAAGAAGTGAGACAGCTGAAATCTGTCTGTCTGTCCTCCATATGTCTTGT
This sequence comes from Falco naumanni, assembly GCF_017639655.2. NCBI lineage: Eukaryota > Metazoa > Chordata > Aves > Falconiformes > Falconidae > Falco > Falco naumanni. Next base: position 53,759,658 of record NC_054059.1, on the reverse strand, counting down.
GAACTTAGCTCCTGGCTGTGGCTGAGGTTAGCACAGGTGAGCCCTGGAGGCAGCATAATGTGAGCCACTAAACCAAGTCCAACCGCTGAACACATTTATGCCGTGACCCAGATTTCATCAATAAATGGAAAATCCTCAAGCTGAACTCAGAAAATATTCCTCAGATTCATTAGAAAATTAGAGGCAATCAGAGGCTTGAACTCATCACTGGAAATGCACTCACATCTTGTTCCTTCAAAGGGCTGTGAAACAAAGTGAAGTGGAGTTTATTAGAAGTTAACCTGGTGGGTGCATTGTTACCTGAACGTGGCAAGCCACAAGGAAAACTTGAGTATGATTTTGACCGAGATCCTTGTTATTGAACTGATATTCTCATGACTGGAACAGGTTCAAGCAACAAGGACACATTTTTTTTCAATGTCAACTCTCATGTGGCAAAATACCAGATTTTACAAAAATTGTAGCTGCTTTTCTTTTTTTTTTTTTTTTTTTTTTGCTTTTCTCTTTTTTTAATCTATGTGCCTTTAGATGTTATGACCATAAATGCTGAGCCACAGGATAAAAGTAGCATAGGAGGAAGTGGCAAAGAAAAGAAATTACAGTAACAGAAAAATTACAGTGACAAGTTAACTGAAAGCTCATCTGATCTGGGGGGTGTGTGCTCAAAAAACTCCCAGGCAATGTCCGTGGCCTTGGCTGTTCCTTTTGATAGTCATAATTCTGGGCCTGCCTGTAAGTAACAGAAAACCATTAAAAATAGCATAGTATAGAAGAGTCAGAGCAGTGAAAAACTTATAGAGGCAGACAGGGAAAAGCTGTTGTAGGAGCAAAATGGGGAACAGAAGCCAATGTGCCTGACTGGCCCTGCAGCTGCCAGCCTGCTGATCACGGCTGATTGCCCCAAAGAACCTGCAGAGCCTGGTCAGAGCACCAACAGTAGAGGCACCCTTGCGGGCACTCCTTGGTGGCCTTGCCGGCACCCTCATGGACTTTTTTTCTAATCACTGAAAGGCTGGATTTTGTTCTATGTGGGTTTTTTATGGTAAGGTGTTTTATGACAGTGTTGTGCTTTGGCCTGTTGCTGATGGCAAAGTTTTGAGTCCACAGGACTGTGTAACGAAGCAAACTGGCCAAAGGTCAGGGTTGGGGACATGGGAGCAATGCCAGTTGTTTGCAGTATAAGCATTATCCATTGTCACTTCCTGATGTAAAAAATATTCAGATGTTGTAAATGTGAGACTTGCCATTGCGTGCCTTTTAGAAAGATGATTTTTTTTTTTTTTCCGTGAGATTTGACCAGAGGATTCAGACAACCACTGAGCTCTCTGAGAGCCAAAGGGGACTCAGTCTCTGAGAGTCAAAGGAGACTCAGCCACATCCCTGTGAGAAGAGTTGTCTGCCTGTCATTATTTAACATGTTGTCAACAGTATGTTCTGCACCATGAAGCCAAAAAAAAGAAACAGGAAGATACATTAAACCTGTCTGTTATGGTGACTGTGTTTAAAGGAACAAAGAGCATTTCATGCTACCTAGACTTAGACGCCTAGGGTGGGATTTATCTTTCCTAGCTTTATATGTCTGTCAAGTCAGTCATCTATATCTGAGCGAGGCAACTTTGTCTGCCTGCATAGTCAATTGAGGAGAACAGGAGCTTCCAGAGGGTAAATCACTCTTTATTTTAGACACCCATAGCAGTCAAAAGGAGGACCTTCAGGAGTCTGGTTCATGCAACCCAAGATGATTTGCAATATGATAGCATTCAGCATGTGGGATGACTGGGAGACCCATTTCAAAAGCACACTCTTGATGTAGGCAAAGATGCAAATATGCACACAGTTTCATCTTTATAGAAGACAAGGCTTTGGATAAGCATCAAGTACAGGTTGTATCAGACAGGACATTCTTGCTTGGTCCTTATGTATTACTGAGGATCTACTTGCTTAGCACTTGCATTGGGGAAATATTCATTACTTACTTATTAAGGAGTAGACAAGAATGGTCTTTGAGAAAAGAAGATTTCTAACCTTGCATTCAGTAAACTCTTTTTCTGTGGACATAGAGACAATCTAATAGGCACTCATGAACCTTTTGTTCCATATTTTAGTCAGCGATATTGCTGCTATAAAGTAATATTATTGCTGTTTATGCTTTGCTTACTGTAGGTGTAGCCAGAACAGGAGAATGGGAATTGTGCAGTTCCATGCACAGATTCATTCCTGATTTATTTTGATTTAGTTTCTGCCATAACTAAATAATTTTGACAGTGCTCCAGATGTACTAGATGTTGTATAATTGCAAAGGTCACTCTCTTTGCTGCACAGAGGGTCCAATACAGCAGATAGGGCAGAAGGCAGACCAACACCAAACATGGTGGAAAGCTGTTTTCACACACTTAGTTTTTCAGAATTGTTTTATACCCCCTACACATCCCCCCCCCCCCCCCCCCCCCCCCCAAAATGGTGATTGCTCTGTGACTGTTAGGGAAATTCTTTTTCCTGTTACTATGCACGGCTAATCAGGCTCAAGGTGATGAAAACCTCAGTACTGGGAGGAAAGAAAATTAGCATGGGCCTCAAGTCAATCAAAGTTCTTCCAAAGATGTCCTTCCTTTCAGAGAAGTTAATGCCAGGCTGATTTTCAGTCGTTTTGCAATTTCTCTTCCTTCACTTAGCCCAAAACTTCCCATGTGAGAATGCAGGAAGATATCTTGCAGTACTGGGTGCTGTCTGTGGCAGCAAACGAAGCTCCTATGCAGGCACGAACAAAAGTATGATTCAAATGCAGCAGGTATCAGAACAGTTCTCTGGATTTGGCATTTAAAAATGGTGATTAATCTCAGTGAAATTGAAAGGGAGACTTGAAGCATGTTGATTTGAAGCTGTGTGTTGATACCTCATTCTGAAAACTACCAGCAGGACGTTTACATGGTGCACAATGTCTCCAAGCTGTGAGTGCAGAATCACTTAATGTCACATGCCTCATGCCAGAACAGCTAGGAACCTCTTGGGAAGTCTTTTGTTCTAACATTTAAGATATGGGTTCAATAATGTCCTTAATGAGAATACCTAAAATGTACAAAGGGTCAATCACCCTGTAAAAGAACAGGAAATAGTTGCAAAATGCATAGGGAGGGGCTAGTATTAGAGAAGTCCAAGGAAATGTGTTGCCTTAAGTAACTGCTGATGTCTTCTGTGACTAATGTATTATTGTTCATAGAACAACACACGTTATACGCTTGCCCATACTATTTAATGAGGTATTGAACTAAACACTTCCGTATCTTAAAGAAAACTGCTATTTTTCTCCTGAAGCTTATGCATAAGAATGAGATTCAAGGGAAAACTTCTCATCTCTGAACTCCTGTAATGTCTGAGAAAGCAGTAAGATATGAAATAGTGAATCATAGATAAGGAAGTCTTTCATTTCAGCAGCAAATGCATATTGTCAGCGCAGGAAAGTAGAACTGACACTGTGCAATTCTGAATTTGCAACTGCGCTCTTGCACTCAAAATTGCCTGAAGGCATTTGCAATCAGAGTCAGACAGCCACAAAGACAAGAGTAGCGGTTCCAATGCAATGAAACACAAGTGTTGCGTGGAGGTGGGGTGGAATAAAAACACTTTAAAGAAGTAACTGAACAATAAAAGGAAAGAGGTTTAGTGCATGAGAAAGTGGAGGTAGCACCCACACTGAGGAAATGCATGGTAAAACACACAGGGGGGCAAAAATCCCAAGCAAGCAGTCTGCCTGAAGCCATGGGAAGACAAGAAGCAAAGCAGCTAGAAATGTAGTTGGAGAGGAAAAACATTTAGGTCTGTTGTGGATGGAAAAAGTAGCAGAATTTTTAAAATTCAAGTATTGGACAACTGTAGTAAATGTTGGCATGACAACCAGAAATAGGAGCCTGGACAGTAGGCAGAAGGTCAGAAGTAGAGAGATTTGTGAGTCGCCACTCAGGCAGCACCTGTAACTACTGGAACACATGAGGTCATGAAGAATCATACACATGGGAGCCAGTAATAAATCCTCATCCTCCTTCACCTTTCAGTTAGTTGTATTTATTCCAGTTCAAAGCCAAGGATTCTTCAAGATCCTAGTTGTCTTCTACCTACCTTCAGTACTCCTTTCTTAGATCCCCTGCTTTCACTTTTACACTATAGCCATGATGACATGACAGCACATCCAGCTCTTATACTCCAGAAAGTCCCTCAAACTACCTAACATTTGCACACAGATAAACGAGGTGTAACATCTGAAGCACCTCCTTCTCCCAGAAAGTAAGATATTGAGGTCAAAGCTCTGGCATTCCAATGGTGCTGCGTGGACATAGCAGGTACCCAGGACCAGCATGTAAGCAGGAACATCTCCTGTCACACTTCACTATGGTGAAAAGAGGACAGGTAAGCAGCAGCCACCTTTCTGCTTCTCACATGCAGGAAATTCAACTGTTAACCAATAGCACAGTTTCACAGCAACTAAATCTAGGTTTGGCAGCAATGCTTTAACTACCTTGTTATGATTTGTCACATAGTTAAAAGTCAAACTGTCAAACTCCTTTTCTAAAGTAGTCAGGATTTATGAATTTGTACATAAAAAAGTTACATACAGAAGACATGCTTAATTTTTGTGTGCCTTTGATGCAAACTCCTCTTCTGCTTGTTCTTTTTCTCTGTTCAACAATGTAGGCTGCAAAACTGGCACAATTACTTTCTCTGTATTTGTTAGTGCTAGGAACATTGCTGCTGTGATGCATATTACAGGCTACAAGAGCTTGGAAACCTAGGTAAATCCCATCCCATCCCATCCCACATTAGTTTAAAGAGAGACCCATTAGACAGTCTTTTATGGAAAAGAGGAGAAGGAAGTTCTCCCAGTCCTGTTGTTTCTTGGAATAGCTTTCAAATGCATACACAGTCTGAAAGAAAACAAATTCTACATGAGCAAGTTTATGGAAGAAGGTCATGACATTTCCACCACAAGGACATGATCTTGTTCCTGTTGAGATTACTGGTTAAATTCCCATCAGCTTTAGTCAGAGTTAAAGCAGAATGTGAACAAAATCCAGAGTGTCTCCCTAGGCTGCCTAATAAATTTTACACAGTTATTGCTGGTTTTAGGAATTTGTTTTTTTAGACAAATGATCGAGATATGGGAAGTGGAGGAGCTAGAAGAGAATCAGAGAGAACTGTTTTGTCTGGACCAAAAGAGTGTTGTTACAACATGTTCCTGAAATAATAAATTGACATTGTGAGTTGAAATGAAGTGAAAATGTTTTCCTTTCTCAATGTCACTTTGAAACAACCAATTTTTTTTGCATCTTTCTTCCCATGAAGAGGATAATTTTCATTAGAATTCAAATGTTCTTGTGCAAAAATGCTGCAATACAATACTGCGTTTTAAGCAAACAAACTTTTTCACAGAATCGACAGGCTTGCTTTGTTTACCATTTGGAATTTCCAAGCATATGTCAGGTACACCATCAAAAACCAGAAACAGCTGTTCCTGCTCTGCTGAGTATAAAGAGCAAATTTAAAGACAATGCTGCAATTCCCAAGCTGATCATAAAGTTTTTGTGGTGAGGATGGGAATAATCTCCTCAGGCTTTGGGATCTGCCTGGCAACCTCTGGAAGGCAGTGAAGATGACAGAGTACAAAGATCAAGATTTTGGTCCTTTTGTCTGGCTAGGTTTATTTATGAAAGAGCACACATACAGGATGAAGGTCAGTGAGAAGGACAATCTTACCCACATGGGACAATCACAACACAATCCAAGTGCCCAGACCTGAGGGTACTAAGGAGATAAACTCAGCTAGAACTCATGTCCAACAGCAGACCCTTCTGGAGCAGCAGTGGAATATCAAGTGGCACAGTCAAAGGTGACCTCAGACTCCTCTGTGTAGGCATTTGAATTGCTGCCGGGGCATTCTGGCTTCCTGGCTCCCCACACTGCTCTGGTGACTGCTCAGCCCTTGGGAGCAGCACTGGAGCGTGAAGCCACAGGCTGCTTTTCCGGGAAGTCATCCTCTCCTGGAGGAAAACACCTACCTGGCTACTGCAGGCTGGAGGGGCATTGAAATGCCAGCTGCGTTCAAGGGCAGGTTCTGGCTGGCCATTGCCAGAGAAGTAGTTAGGACAACGCCAAGTAAGCAGCAGCAGTTTTTACTCATGCTTTATTCTTTCATCTTTTGATTGTGGCTGCTAATGGAGGTGTTAGCATGGCTGTGGTCACATCAAACCCAACATCAGATTTGCCACTGGCTCTACTACTCACCTTGCGGTGTCCAACGGAAGCCTAAGTGCTAAATGGAGAAACCTCTTCTAAGAGGCCACAACCCTAACAAGAGAGAAAACAAGATAAAAGCTCATTATTTTTCAGGTTTAAAACACACACACAGACACACACAGACACACACAGACACAGACACACACAGACACAGACACACAGTCACACAGACACTCTCTCTCTGTCTCTCTTTCTAGGTGTTTTTTACTCCTGATCTGTTCTGTCTGAAACTGAGTTCCTCCAGCTGGGTGTTCTCAGCTCCTGCACCTTCCACTCACATCAGCTAGGCCCACCACAGAAATCTGAAAATGGCCTACAATATTTGGAGGCTCTAATAACTGGAAGTACAGCCAGATCCACAGGGCTATCTAGCTTGACCATTAAATTGTATTACATACAGACTACAAAGGGAGAAAACCAGAGGGTAAAATGGAACTATAGTATAGTACTATAGAAACTAGCTTCTGTCATATTAGATTGTGTAGTTGCAACCCTGACAAATTAGGCAATCACATGGGATTCATTTTAAGAGCTTGTTTTCAGTCCACTTCCTAGAGTGATTTAGGTCCCAGATAAATAGAAGAGGCTCTTCAGTTGTTACCCACTCATTGGGATGCACACTGTGATGACTTCACTAGCTATCTCAATTTGTTCCAACTCAGCCCCAGGGAGTAAAAATGACTGCATAATCAACTTCAGGAAGTTAGTTATTTGGATGAAAACACAAAGCATGAAGTAACATGAAGATGAAATGGATCTATTTTAAACTGATAATAAAAAATACTTATGGCTTGATTCTCTTCATCAATGTGGTTTTACTATTATTTTTCAGTGCTGTGTGGCATAAATAGCCTATTAAGACTGTCCCATTGTAAGCTGGTTTTGTTTTGGTAGGATGATCACTTCCTGTGTCTGTGACTACCTCCTGATGGATGGTGGGAACTCTCAAGGAAGTTTAGGGTCAAACACATGGGCTTTCAATTGGCTGATTAAGCAAGTTGTCATTGAGGATGACATTCCAGCCTGAGGTCCTTCCTCATACATGGCACTGAACTGTATGTAATGTTAAGAGACTTGCCATAGCTTATAAGCACAAAATGACCAGATCAGGAAACTGTGTCACACCTCCATTTTGCATAATTTACTCCTAGAGTTTCAGTGGTTGGTGACACCACCGCAGATGAAGGTATTAGAATGCAAACTTCCTTTAATTATGCAAACAAAACAACCACTGCACTGCTTCCCAAAGGATTTAACATCTAGCATTTGTGGGCAAGTCGAAAGGTCAAGGGGTTCATGCTAGCTGTGTTTGTACTGAGACAGACATTTGGGCCTTCCACACATTCCTCCTTTCCATCCATCTCTCCATCCTTCAGCCCCCTCCTCCTGGGTCCTCTTGGCTATCACATGCCACTTAGATGATTCTTAAAGCACTGAAAAGCTTTTCATGGAGTTGTTACAACAGTAAATATGGATCCAGGATACATGATCTGACATCAAACCCAGTGACTATTGGCAGGGGCTTCTCTTTACTCATCTGCCTTTTGAACTACTTTTATAGTCTTCTGATACTTTAAATCAAAGTCTTTCTGCTGGCTAGCATGCATTTCCAAGTTGGCTGCTAGGGCAAATGTGCCTTATCTGTTTTCTCCCTACGTCAGCTGGTGGGGAAAATCCCACCCATACCAAATATTTAGAACATATCATTATCTGCCTATCTTTTTATTTGCATTGAGCATCCTTTGTTTGCAACTCAGAAGAGCCGTGTGGTTCAGGAACAGGAAAAGCCGAGACAGACAGACCGGGATTACACAGAGAACTGAGGAAACTCTAAAGAAGAACAACGTGTCCTGTGTTGTATCCTGGTTTGGCTTTAGTGTAGTAAGTACTGATTTATTCTTTGAGGAACTGCATATGTGTCAGCCAACAGAGTTTGGAATATCTGGGAAGACCTGTGGATTGACTTGCTTTCTTAAATATGCTGGTTTCCAGCCATCCGGCTCCGCAAGAACTGCAGACCCTATTACAATGATTATAGTCACAGAGGGACTTTTTGGCACTGTGGGACGAATGATCTGCTTTTAATTAGAAGAACACTTTTTAATTCTATTAAATGCTTATTGGTATTTTGAAAGGAATGTAGATTTTTGTGAATGTTTACAGTACGGCTTACATTTCTACTAAACCAACTTTGTGTTGGTCCACTGGTGTAAAAGGGTTTTCAGATGATCCTGAAGTGTATTATACAGTACAGATCTACCCATGATCTTCAGAGCAGCGTGACAGTGGGTCATCTGACTCTCAACAATTACTATTAAAACTGAAGGATTTTTCTTAACACATTAAAAAAAGTGGATTGCAAGAAACTTGCTGAACTTCCAAGGAAAGTTTTAAAAATAGTAGTGACAACTACTTCATTAGTAACCAGGTAATTGCTTAAGAGTTACTTTCAAGGGGACAAAGCACACACTGTACGGGGTCAAGCTAGTAATGGCCTGCAGATATTAGTTAATGAAGCAATCCATCAGGACCGAGCACTTGGTGTTTGAGTTATGTTTATTATGATAATAGCTATTGAAGTCAATGTGAATAACTGTGACGATGGCATCATGGAATTTCAGCTTTATTTCCATATCAAATCACTTTCAGTGACAGGTGAAAGGGTGAGGCTCCTGCTTGCCAGGCACACAAAGTCACAATGGGCGATTGATGTTATGTTGATGCTTCCTTGTTAATATGTCACTTGTGATCAAGATACTGAAAGCCAGATTCTGGTTTCAGATACAAGTATGCAAATTTGTCATCTTAAAACTTTGTCCTTGTTCCTGGGAATACAGCATCACTGTGCTCAGATTGTATCTTTAGTCACACGTTGGGCAGTCTTCACAGCAGCTTGCACAAGGATAAAGAGACTTTAGTTAGGAGTTCTTTCATCCAGTTACGCATCAGATGAAGTGAAGGACATTACATCTGTAGCCAGCCTAGCTATTCTAATGTAGCTCTTTTGCTTCTCTTGTCATTATTCCCATTAGCAGCATCACAATCAGCACTCAATTCCATTTTGGCTATTTTGATAAGAGAAAAAAAGAGATCTTCTGGTTTTTACCCCAATGATTTTCCTGGCTGGAGCAATATATTCCCAAAGTAAAGCTGTGACAGAGTGATGGTGAAAATACAGCTTTAGGAAATAGGCACAGAGAGTTTCCATAGGCAGATGGAAATAATATTTGAAATGGAGGATCTGCATAAATGATTAACACAAGGCTTAGCTGAGACCTATCATTAAATATCACCTCCTGCTAGTGCAAGATTCCTTATCCCATATAAATGTACCTGCGAGTTCTGAAGACAGAAAATGTCTAATGAATGGTCTGGTCAGATGGATCACACAGGCTAATTTGCTGCTTTGTGTTGCTGGAGATTGCTTGAGCACAAGAAAACCAGATTGGGTAAGACCTGTCTAGTTTGTCTTTTGAGAATCATTCAAAGGTTTGACCAGGAACATCAAGACAGCAGGATAGTCCATTGAGTTTGGGCATCTCTTATGAGAACACTGAGTTTAGGAGAAGGTCATGTCTAGGTTGAGAGCCCGTCTGCCAAACCCCAGATTTACAAACCTAACACATAGTTAGGCACCAGGCAGTCCCCCTTACTTTGTAGGTGCCTGTTTTCATTAGTTGCCTCCCTAGCCCGATACCTGCCTTGGAACAGGTCTCCAGGCTCTTGCAGATGCTCCAAGGGATGATCTAGGAGGTGCTTTGTGAATTGTGTCCAAAGCCTCCCTCTCCCTGCCCTCCAAAATTGATCATGGTATCTGTTTCATCCACCTGCTTTCTTCCTAAGAAAATGCGAGGCCTTGGGCTCTGCAGTTGAAACTCCCTTTCCTACATCCCGAGAAGGTGCCCTAGCTGCAAGATTTCATATAGTTTAGAAGATTACATCTCCCCACCTTCCTTCTGAAGCTAGGCCATGGAAGAGCCAGGAATGCAGTGCCTCGGGGCCCAAGGTACAGCCCACGTCCCGAACTAATGGGTGTATCCACTTGGCAGACAAGGTAGCTCTGGATTACAGACCCAGCTCCCTCAGTTCCCCACATATTGGATCCTTCATGGCTGAGGAAAAACACCAATGCTAGGAAGCCTCAACATGTATGCTTCTGTGAAGCACTAAGAATGAACCCTGCACGTTAAGGATTTTCCTCCAGTCTCCTTTCTTTGCTTCTTTTTGTTATGTGTTATGGGCTGATCCAGTATCCACTAAATCAATGGGAATCTTTCCATCAGCTTGGATGGACATTAGATCAGGCACCATCTGACTGGAAAAAGTGACATCACACTTCTAATAACACAAATATTATGAATAGCTTGCCTTTATGTAGTGCTTTTTAACAGAAAGCATTGTGTAGTTTTAACCTCTGTGTGCGTGATTTGCTTTTACCAACCACCAAAAAGCCACCCCATGTGGGGAAAAATGTGAATGCAATGAGACAGTTCACAGCAGAGTTATATTATGATAGTACATCTCTCCTGTTCATGAAGCTCCAGGAAGCAGATGATACACTAACAACACAACAAAGATATGTGGTGCAAAGCCAGATGAAAATCATGATCTACATTATTTTTGAAATCTGAATTAGTTGCCCATGCTGGAATTTTAGCTAGAAAAGGTCATTAAGAATTCTTTGGGTTTTTTAACTTCTTGTCTCTTCTGCATGAACTTTCATTTCTGAGTAAGTTCAGTTTAAATTGTCCTGTTAATCTGACTGATACTTCTCATTTCATCCCCTTCTGCATTTGTAAAGGAATAGTAAATGAAATAGGTGATCAGTCTATGTGCAAATCTGTTTCATAGTGACTCATTTTTCAACAGACTATATTTGAAAAATTATTTATATTTTGCAGTCAGAGGATGAAGAAGTCTTTATAGATACCAAATTTTGAAACACATTCTGAATCATTTGCAGAGGGGATCAAAATCCAAAAACGACTATATCTGTTCTAAAGAGACTATGTCTGCCCCTTGGGATATTCTAATATTAGAACTAAAAGAAAAAAATACCTGCTCTTTTCTCCCTCTTTGTTACAGCACAGTAACACCAAACCTTTGGGTTATATGCACCTGTCAACACAGGCTTGCTTGCTTGCTTCATTCCCTTAACAATTATTACTGTCTTTCCTAGAGATGCTGTATTGTGATGAAGAGCTGCTGATTCAAACTTACTCTGACACAAACAAGGAGAAAATGAAGAGTTGTTTCCAAAATGCTAAAGCGGGACAGATAAAAGCATTGAGCGATTGTAACTGTCCAGGTCATCCACGTGTTTGGACAGCTGGGTCAAAACTCACAGGGTCTGTGTTACGAAGGGCTTGCAGCCGCAGGGTACCTATAAAGGGCACTAAGAGGCTGGAAAGAATTTCTAGGAGGGATTTTCACTTCCAGAATGAAAACAGGGGGATTTGATTTCAGAGGAAGTATTACAGAAACCTACCCTTCCCTAAACACATGTAATGCAAGTGAAATGCTCAAGCACTGGATAAAAACAAAGGCATTGGCAAGTTAAAGCACTGAGAGATAGGAGGGGTTTTGTCAGAGGTAGATTAGTTTACTGCAGGCTTCTTGCCATATGCCTCCCAATGCTGCCTCTACTGGATTGAAATCTACTTCCATAGGGCAATCAATTTATGTTATTAATTATGTTATTATGAATCTGACGTTAAGGGTCAAAGCCAGGCAGCTAGGATGTGAGTCAGCTGCAGAAACGGGGCCTGAAAGACGCCTGTCCTTAGGCAGTAATGAAAACCAGAGGAATGGCATTTTCCATCAGATTTGAGCTGAAAGCTTTGTGAAAGATGAGGCAGTACACCAACTCCATTGCTCTCCATCTTTTTCAGGATATGGACACTTGGACTGATTTTTATTTTGCATTAACTGGCTTTTAGTAGTAAATACGAACTTCTCATCCAAGCTTTCATCTCCAAGTGAACGTGACTTGGTGTCATTTAACTCTACAGTGCATCTGCCAGATGAAGTCTGTGTCAAAGTTTACCTGACCTCAGTGACAGTAAGCTTGAGGTCTTCACAAATATAATTAAAACACTTGTAACAGCAGAAGCACAGCTACACAGCAGCAATTTCAAGAGTCTGCTCCTTTGTCCCTTTGCTGTCTCAGTTGCCCATCTACTAGCCGCTAGCATTTTTAAGCCAGAGTGCAGCCTGGACTTAACGGTTGCCACAGGAGCTCATGCCATCAATTAGTATTATAAGAAACCAGATAAACTCCAGTTTCTTCCTCTCCCTCAAAGCCTTCATTTTTTGCTCTCTGTCTTCCTGCTCCCTCTTCCCCCACACCCAGCCCCAACAAAACACTCTCCTCCCCTTTTTAACAGGTCTACCCACTCTGAGAATAAACCCTCCCTTTCCCCCCTTCCTTTTGTGCTGTGGCAGCAACATAACAAATCTTGCTGTTTCCTTCACAAATTCTTCTGTGGATCTCACTCCAGCTGATTTGTTTCTTCTTCCTGTGGTCAGGGCTGTACTAGCTGATTTTCCTCAGGGATTTCCCAGTCTGTATCAAAGCACTCGTAGCAAAATCTGCCTTTCCTTTATTTTCTTTTCTACAAACCTAAGGCTACCCTTCTGTTTCCTAACAAGCCTGGTGTTAACCAAATGCTTACTTCCAGTTGACTTTATACTTACTCCTTTTCCAAGACTGCTATGCTAGACCTAGCCAAGTGTCAGTCCTAAGCTCCCTTAAAAGACCAGATCACTTGGTTACATTGGGGAAAACGGAATGGATTAAACTAGGCTGAAACGATCATCATTAGTGGTTTTTCTTTTAAAATGAGAAATGTGCATTTATAGAATGCCGAAAGAACATCACCTTCCTCAATTTTCACAAAAAGTTCAAGATATTATATGTTAATGTTAATATTTGAAGGAGTTTACATAATTTATGTGCAGTTATCATATAAGTGATTTCTGCTGTAACAGTGAAAAAAATCACTATATTTCTGGAAAATGTTATAACTTTTCTTGCTCTCTTTTCATTAAGGCAATTAAATATGAGTTGCCACAGGAACCTAAAGCTTTCCATCATTAACACGAACTTTATTTGGCTATATTCTGTACTTCTAAGAACTACTCGAAGGAAAAAATGTCACCCCCTGAATTTCCTGGTTTACATTTATTCTGCTGGAAAAGGTACAAAACCCAGTTATTTCTTCTAAGGGGTCTTACAGGACATGGCAAATAGTATCTACAGGAAAACCATGTGCCTGCTTTTGTGTATGTAGGGGTGGAGGACAGTTCAGGATGACAATTTTCAGCAAAGCCCAACAGCCAACAGCGAGAGGCACAGAGATGCTCTTTGCTGTTTAGTCCACCACCCGGCTGCTAGCCCACTACTGGAGGATCCAGTTTTGGGATAGTTTCACCTTCAAAGGTGAAGTCCTACCCTTTGGCACTGGGAAAACCATGATGTTAACCTCTCATCACATTGCTTCATACTCAGCCACTGTTACACTTTGACCGTTTTGGACAGCAGTGTCACTGTCTGCGCCAAAGCATGTTACCTTTTTGGTAGTAGTCAGAAATGAGGACTAAGCTTTTCAATGTTCTGCAATGTTGCAGATTTGCTGGCAGTCACAGCAGTCTCTAAACCGTTTCCTTTCCTATGGGTGTTCACGACGTGTTCCACAATTTTTTTGTCCTTCCCTTTAAGTCAATATTTTAAAAATAAATGCTTGGGGAAATTGGACCTTTGGGATTAGGCACAGATCAAGGGTCACTGACTGTGAACTCTGCAAATGAAAACAGCAGCTGACATTGCCGTGGTCGCCTGTTGAGCCTTTTCTGCTGATACTTACACAGCTTTAGCTCAGTCTACATCTTTCTGACTATAATCAGAATTGGGCTAAAAGATAGGCAGATGCTGTCTTAGGCCACACAGGCAAAGTTTTAATCTTTTGATGAATATGGGTATGAGCTTGTATTCATTAATTTATTTATCTTTTCTTCTCTTTTTATTTCCTTCATATTTGATGACACTGCTTTCTGGTCTGCTTGGAGATGCTAAATAAATTCAGCCTGGCTAGCAGGAATGTGATGGGTTTGAATGATGTTGTCCCAGAATATCCATGAAGTCAATCATGTGAGAGGAGATGGAATCATTGGGGTGCACTGAGAGTCATGCTTCACACATAAAAATGGAACTGTAGGTTGAATAACAACAATTATTTCTTACAGTCTTTTAAACTGTGAATAGTAGCCCAAGCAAAATGAGTGGAGAACTCTAATGTTAGGTTGTTTTAAATCAGCCTCGATTGGATAACATCTGCATTGCATGAAATGCTGTTTAGGGAACAATCTTGCATTGTTACAAGAACGGACTAAATGACCAAGCCATCTCCAGCTTCTGTGAGTCTATGTCTTGACTAGATTTTTGGTTGTACAATTCGAATAATTGTTTTGTCAGTCACTAGAAACTCCCTTTTGCTGGAGAGATTTTTCTTGGCTAACATTTCCAGGAAAGATCCACTTCTGGTGTGACAGAATTATTCAGATGAATACAGCGAGTGTGTTCACTTGTGCCATACATAGTTGTCTGTGTAACAATCTGTGTTTAGTAAATCAAGCTACCCTACTAAATATCTTCATCTTAGATCTTTTCCTTAAAAAATCAGCAAGAAAGGGGAAAAAAAATCAGCAGAAGCTGGGCAAATAAATTTCACAGGCTCCTAGAGTGCTGTACAGAGGAACTTCTGCATAAGACACTGTATGGCTCACTGTGAGTAATAAAATTTAAGTTTTTTAGCCTCGTCATTTTTTCTGCTGAAATCGAGGCTTTTCTGTGACAAACTGGTTGATGTCACAGAGAATATTCCTGGCTGACTGAAAGATGGCAATAAAAAAAAAAAAAACGTAAACCTGTTTTTTTAGCTTGTTCATATGTATTCACCGATGTTTAGAAGTTTCTAACTGGTGACCTTTAAACAAAAAAAATAATTTCAATTCAATTCTGCATTGATCATAATGAAAGTAACATGGAGGCTTTTCAGCTCTTTGCTTTCTAATTTGGCTTTCCCTTGCCATCTCAGGGAAAAGCAAGATAGGAAAAGAGTGGAGTGATATTAGAACACTAAAATGATACCTCCCAAGACAAAAATGTTCACATTGAATCAATTTTAATTGCATTTGAATGAAAACTGAAAAGTGTTCAGTGATAGGTTTTGTACAGGAAAGAAAAAGTCATACTTTACCATCAATGTATATTCAAAGAATTTTTTTACAGAAATATTATTTGCTTAAATGCGGAAATAATCATCAGAAGCATTATTTTATTAGTAACAATGACAGAAAGGCTTGAATATAAAATAATGTTTCCGTATCTTTCAAGGTATGAGTGCTTCTCTGAGTTGCATTTTAGACAATGATATAAAGGAAAACTCTTGGCTTAGTTTTAAGTACAATTGTATATAGCAATAGCTTTAGCAATAGCTTTAGCCAGTGATCATGCACCATCTGATATCTGCTTTCTGATATCGAAGTTATTACTAATGTTTCTTCTGACTGATGCAAAGTTGAGTAGTTTGCAATATACTGTTCCTGAAGGCTAACCTTCCACTGCCTCCTACAAGCTCCCTGCTACCATTTGAGATATTAGTATGTAAAAAAGCATTTATCCTAGATTCTGTGAATTGATTCTGTGAATTCTCTTAAACATAGGGAAAAATAAGCTTTCTTCAGGAGTTTCAACTATCATAAACAAAAAATTGTTGGGGATTGAATTCTGCGGAGGCATATTCAAGTTTTTCCATCTTGTGCTGGGAACAGTAATCGGCCACTCCAGTTACACCAAGGTCTGAATTGTCTAAAACCCATGAAAAATGTCTGGTGGTTGGGGCCAGCCTTAAGGGAGTGGGAACACCAGTGTGAGCAGAGAAGAGAAAGTTATAGCAGAGGGGATGCACACTGTATCTTTGTCTGCAAAAGGACTTGCTACCAGAGCCAATATAAAGTAGGGAAAAAGTTTGGTGATACAAGTACATACAAACAGATTATCATATCTGATTAACGGTGTGAAAACAAAATTTATAACAAGGGAGAGAACCAAACCTCAACTCTAATCCTCACTGCTTTCAACAGCTGAAGTAGGGGTTATTTTGAGGGAAAAATACAGAATTTTGTTACAAATTCAGTCTTCTGTCAAAAAATGGCAGCAAACATTGGCCCAAATATTTTTTGGAGCCTCGGAGTTGGAATGAGTTACATATCACAGCAGCTGCAGGGCTTTCCTTGGGAAGACCCTTCAGTGCAACATGGTAGAGAACAGTAGGCGATCTCCCCTAGGTGCAGTTACAAGGCCATGACAACAATTGACGTGAAAAGCACTAATGAGTAGTTGAAACAACTGATGACCCAAAGCCAAGACCTCAGCCAGCCTGTAGCAATGAGGAAATGTCCCTTGCCAAGGTCTGTAAAGTTATCATAGGCTTTCCTTTTTTACAGTTAGCACAGTATTTTTTCTTTTTCTATAGTTACATATCCTGGAAGTCTAAAAAATGTGTGTCTAGTACCTCATTTGATCAGAAAACTATCATTTTAACACTCTTTTTACAATCTAAGCTGAGCAGTTTTGGTTGGTTTTTTTTGTTTGTTTGTTTGTTTTGGTTTTGTTGTTGTTTGTTTGTTTTAAGGAAAAAAAGATTAGAAACTCAGCCGTGACTCCATAATGCCAATGTCAAACATCCTGCTCATTTTGATGGAGCCAGAATATCATGTAGGTATCCTCAATGTTTCTCATTTGTTTATGTCCTGCATCAGCTAAACTATCAGTTGTTTGTTGGTGGCTTTAAAATCAATTCAAATAAATCTCATTCTGTTAAGTGGGCTGGTCCTTCCTTCTTCCTGTGCTGGGTTTGCCCTTGTCATTACAGGCATACAATAAGAAGACTTCTCTGCCACAGATGTTAACAATACGGTCTGTAAATAATGGATTTCCATTGTTTACTCAAAAAAAGGGACTTTTTTTTTTATGCAGAGCTACAAGGTTTGCAGAGCTGGCGGCAGCCTCCCCACACACAGAGTCTCCTTGTTTCCGGGAAGAAGCCCGGGGCATCCTCCCCTCTTGTAAAATGTTTCTGCCAGAAGCATTTAAAAAATGCTCAACAAAGAGAAACGTGCAAAATGAAGCATTTCAAAAAAGGAGGAAAGTAGAAAAGAGGGGCAAAAAATGGAACCTTGCAGGAAAAGACTTAAATTTGTCTAGTGATATCAGTTGATAAAGTGTTTGAGCTCCAGCCTGTAAATAGTGACTCCCACACATAGAATTTATTTTTGGAAGTAGTAGACATTTATACTACGTTAAAACTGTACATTTTGAAATTCTAGTCTAGGGATTATGCTCTTCTAGTTTTGTATCAAAGTATCAAAGAGATAATTTATGTCAGAAATAAATTTACACTCTAGAAGGCATGAAAAGACAAGGGTGGTGTCTTTCCCTTTGAATTTCTTTCAGTTCTACTTCTGGGAGAGAAATTGATGCTCAGGAGCAGCTAGTTGGGATATGGGGGCTCATCATTGTTTCTTGGATTATGATGTGTTTACAGTGGCTTACCTTTATCACTGTACCTAAATGTTTGCAGTAGTTTTTATTTAATAGAAACGACAGTTTGAGATATATTGGTCAGCAGGGAAAAAAATTGTTACCACTCCCACACCTGTTTTATGGTAGCATTTGTTTCCAGAGACTATTTTTCTGCTTCTAAGAACTAAAGGGATATAGGCATGACGATACCACACACTGTCACCCTCTAATTTTGAAGATCCTGGCTATAAGAGTGGAATTCACAGCCACGTCTGAGCCACTTATTTTCCCAGTGCCACAAACAGGGACTTTAAAGGCAAGGAGACTGGACACACAACACCAGAGCCCGTAAGACAGCCAAGAGGCAAAGGCTGAAGAGTGGGATTCATCTGAAGCCCTGTCACTCTCAGGGACTTTCAGCTTTCCTGTGGCTCATCCTGAATATTATGCCAAGGTGGAAGAAGAAACTCTATATTGAAGCTGCTTCCAAAATTTAGGCACCTGAGTCACCCATTCAAGCACAGACAGTCATCTTTTCTTTTCTTACAGGCCATGCCTGCTGCTGCTGCTGGATGAGGAGATGTTGTCACTCCTATTTTTGTTGAATGCTTGTGGTTTAAGAACTTGCCTAGGAGGCAAAGACCTGTGTGTGTTCAGGTCTCTTGAGGCTGATGGGAGCAGGGTGTCACCTTCCACATCCTCAGAAGATGGTCCATGGCAGGAAAAGAAATAAGGTGACGTGTCTCCTGGTCAAGGTTAGTCACTGTCAGGCCAAGAGGCAGCCCACAAGGCTGGAGAGTGATTGCAAGCTGGAGAAGCATAACTGTATCTCAGTGAGATCTCTTGAAGTGGAGAGGTCCCTACCTTTATGGGTTTTATTCATTGACTGTTTAATGCAAAATATCCAAACACATTCCAAAAGGCTTTAAGTATCAGACAGGTACAAAGATGCTCCCTTTATTCACAATGCCTAAATCTCTAAATACCTGCTTGAATTTGGATTTAGCCTGTTATTAATTTCATATCCTATCTTGAATGCAAACACGTGAGATGCTCCCTTTCATGCTTGGGTAAGTTTATCTCTGAACTCTGCCACAACCCTAACTAGTCTCAATTTTTCCTTCTTTTAGATATTGTTGATGTCAGTGTGGTGATCTCGTATGCTCTTCCTATAATACCCTACTCCTTAACATCAAAATTAATAGTACTTCCATGGCAAAAAACCCAGCAAGCATCTTTCCTCTCTTTTTAAAACAGTTTGGCAAGCAAGAATGTACAAATGCCAAGAGACTCATCACAAGAGGTCATGCATTTAACCTTTTGTAAATCTGGTACTCCACTGCAGAGGGAGTGGAAACTCACATATCTGAATCATTTCCTAATCTCCTTTTAATACTAACTTAAACAATATGCACCTGTCCAGAAGTCTAGGCATTTTCACAAGGTTTAACATTCATGCAGCAAAGTATGCAGTGGTAATGTCCTAGAATCACTTTCCAAAATCACCTTCTTTAACCGTGTTTTATATATTTCTTCCCCAAAATCCAAGAGAATGGATAAACCTTCTGGGTTCTCCAGAAAGATAGCCAGTCTGGATGCCATCGGAGAGAAATTCTCACAGCATTCCTATTTTTTCCCTTGACACTAGGCCATAGGATTTTTTATCCATGGAAAGCATGTCCTAGTCTTTTTACTGCAACCAACTGCTGTGTCTCGAGGAAAGCAGTCTCTGGGGCAACAGAGGCCCACACTGTAAAATGCCATAGACTTAGAAGATTGTATTTTCAGCACAGAACAAAAACTAATTAGAAGAGTGTACGCTAGTGCTGAATGCTGGCCTAATACTTTTTTTTCCTGAAGCAAAGGTCTGAAGTCAGACATATTCTGCACTAATTAAAGTGGGTGAATGGTCTCAACACGTATCTTGCCACAGGAGCTCCCAAATATTTCCTTAAAATACCAGCATCGCCAACAGTGGGAAAAGGAGAAGCAGCAAAACTGCTGCTAGGTGAGGCCAGGGCATGGGGATGAGTCCCTTGGCTGAGGGGCAGTGAATCACACAGCCCTTTGAAACAGCTGGTACGTGGGCAACTTCATAGAACCACAGAATCACAGAATGGTTTGGGTTGGAATGGACCTTAAAGATCATCTAGTTTCAACCCTTCTGCCATGGGCAGGGACAACTTCCAGTAGACCAGGTTGCTCAAATCCCATCCAACCTGGCCCTGAACACTTCCAGGGATGGGGCATCCACAGCTTCTCTGGGCAACCTGTTCCTTGTCCTCACCACCTGTTCCAGTGTCTCACCACTTGGGAGCCCTTCCTTGATTTTGCAGTGTGTTGCATCAGGGAGCTGTAAAGGTCTGTCACAGAGCTCAACTGAAGGGACCCGCAGAAGACTGTTGGTCACCATCCTGCACACAGAAACAGTCACCAGAAGCTACAGGAAAAGGAACAAGTGGCTGAAGGGAAGGTAAGAACTACTGCACTAAGGAGCAGGGTAAGATACTCTATTTAGCTGAATTAGGACATCATCTGATTAGAACTAGACATAGCTTTTGGACAGAAGACAAAAAAATGCCTCTTGTCAAAAAGGTGATTTTGAAAAATTATGTTAAATTCCACTACATTTCAAAAACCAGATTTAAATGTGCTATCTTTATTTTCCCAATTATGTTTGATGCACTCAAAATATTTTAAATTCCCCTTTTAGATATATTTTCATGTTTCATTATGAAGTCAATATATCTAAATGTATCACTAAATAAAATTTAACATATTAATATGTAATATATTTAATCCATATAAATTTTATCCAACATTATACTGCAATGTTTCAGCATTACTGAAGGCAAACACTGTTACCTTAGCAAATGCTGCAGCATTATAGAAAAAAACCCCAACTTTTTCCTTCATGTAACACTAAGAATTTCAGTGACACAGAAAGTTTGAGGGTGTTGAATTTCCATTCCAGTTTGGAATGAAAACAAATGTCAAATCACTGTGAAGTCTTGTAGAATACAATGCTATCCCCCACTGGCTCTGTAGACTGTAATCATAGACTGCCCTTAAGCTGAGAATATTTTGAAGGTCAGTACAAGTAGATCTGTGGCGCAGCATAACCACTAATGATGCCCTTGATTGCAAAACCAGCAACGTAACCAGCTAGCCAACTGACAAACAGTAAACAGTTGCTTCCTGAAAGGGGAGAGAGGATTAGAGAAAAGGGACATGAGATCACCGTCTTGAAGCATCCTGAGTCAGCAACTTAGGTGAGAAAGTTTGCTGTGGTCCGGAGAACTACATCTGCCTCCAGGAGTGCTGACTGAGCTCACGCTGAGGCTTGCTCAGCACCGACTGGACACCCACATGGCTGGGGGAGTGCAGCTAGATCCCAGCACCTGGGCACCACATGCATTTTATAGTCACACTGAACCTATAATGTCTTTGCTGATGCAGGGCTTATTTAGATGAGTTGTAAAAAACTGGCAGCTGGAAAGCAGTGAGTATAGCCTGCAACAGCATCTCCCTTACCAAACTGCTCCTTCCTCAGTTACCTGCCTGCTGGTATCTGCAAATCATTCTGGTGTATAGCAGGTGCCACTGCTGGCACTGGGACAGCCAGCGATGACAGCCCTGTTAGCCAGTGCCTGCCCTCAGGGGGACCTGTCTGACCTGCAGAGAAGAGTTTGGAAGTTATGCCTTGGCGTAACAGCTAGCATAAAAATAAGTGGGTGGTTAAAATAGCAAGGTAGTGTCTTCCTAGGATCTAAATCAGAGTTTTTAATTGTGCTGGGAGTTGCAGCTGGTTTAACTGCGTGCAATGTGGCCAGACCAAACCAAGATAACTGCCTGGTGAAGAACTGTCCTGGGGTGTTGCTACAGTGAAAGTAAATCACTGCACTGTCACCAGGCATGGCCAGCCAGTGAGGGCAGGGAGCTGGGTGTTCTCTGCTCCCTTGTGAAAGCTCACAGGAGTTAGCAAAGGCTTCTTTGCTCAGAAATGATCTGTATACCAGCACACACACCCCTTGACTCCTTAATCCTAAAACTAACATTGCTTTGTTTACTATTTCTATCAAGAATGGTGGCTTATTTAGATACACAACAATTTTCTTTTCCTCTCTTTTCGTAAACATTAAAACCTTCTGATTTTGAAGGTACAGGAAAAGAGTTTTTTCATCTCAGAGGTACTGCCTTGTTTGCTCCACAGGCAAACTAAAATAGCTCTTGAACAGAAGCACAGGACACAGCTGCCCCATGTCTGTCAAAATACCCTATCCATTTCTCCTTCCCCTCTAGCTTGTGTTTGCTGTGCATGTTTAATCAAGTCATCTTAATTCTGCCACTCACAAGCTGCAGTTACACAATGTCTCACAAAGCCTCCTCTCTGAAACCAGACTACAGCGCATGAGAAAAAGCTTTTATTAGTTTTAGGGTTGGGGTTTTTTTCCTCTTTTCTTAGAGTTTGGACTACAAGTGACTCCGTTCTCCTTGTTTTGTTAGTGATAAATCTCAAGATGTTAAGAACTTCTGACCTGAATGCTTATCCTGATCTTAATGACAAACTGTAGGACCCTTTCTTCCTGTGACACAGAAACAACCTCTTTCTCAAGAAGTCCTGGCTGCTGTGGTAGCAGAAAGCTTTCTTAGGAAAGCCCAAACAGTGGTGTAGCCCCCACTCTTGAGTCACTGAGGAGGCTTATAGCTTTCCACAGTATATATTCAAGGGAAGAATCCTTTCCAACCTCACAGCCACAGCATTTCTCATCTTCTGTGCATGGTGTGGAGTGGGGATCTTACAATCAGTAAATAAAATCATAAAAAACCCAGCCTGCTTTGAGGCCGCGAGACAAGTTACAGAAAAGACTACACTGTGTCCTTGAGGCTTAGGAAAAGGGCACAAGACTGCAGCCAGCTGGGGCTCTCACTACACCTGGAAATTCATAGAAAGCTCCAGTGGCTGCGTCAAAGGGATGTGAAGGAATCCAGTAACTGTGGCTGGAGGGGGGAGGATAAAATATCATTGAAGAAGTGTTTCAGGGCCACTCCCTGTGGCCCTATTTTCTTCTCTGAGTTGCAGTAGTGGCCCATGCTGCTGGCCTGTGCTGCTCTGAGAGTTGCCATGGTAGGGTGATACTCAGAATATGTCAAGGAGAGAGCTGCTCAGCAGGTCCCAAGGGGTTTTCCAAAGAAGCCACAGAATGAGTATGTCCCTCAAGATCTATGGCAGTCCTACCAGGGAGGAACCAAGAGGCACAGAGGTGTTGGTAACATCAGAGATGTGCCACTGCAAGCAACTTTCCAGACGCCCAGCCCTATGCTTTGTCACATTGTGTAAGACTCCCTCCACCAGTCCTGTAGTTCCAACTTGTTTCTCAGTACAATACTCAAACTCTGGTTTTCAGATGCAAAACCACCGGATACTGTGTTGCAGACGACTCCAAAACAGGTCCAGAAGGTCACATTGAAATAAGAAGTGAACCTCTTCCAGAATAGGTACATTTGTCCTGGCATTTCAGATGCTTTCTTAACCCTAACCAGATGGCTTTGCTTGCCACCCAAATAAGATCACACATTTCCTCCACATTCAGTTTGCCTGGTGTGTGTCTGGCTGTCTTCGGTGCACATGTAGAGTGCTGTGGGCACGTGTATCCCTCGTTGCCAGTTGCCTTGCAGGAAGGCTCTAAGTCGCTGCCATCCCAGGTTATGCTCCCTGGCTACACTCGTCAGCTGGATGGGCTCAGAAAAGCCACCAATTGCAGTGCACCATCGTGCTGCAAACCCAGCCAAGGAGGCAAGCCAGGGCACAGGGAAATATCACTGGACCTCAGCCAGTGTTCGGGGATTTTCACTTGACTTGTAGGAATGCAAAATAACACTTGCAAAAACCAGTCAGGGTGCCAGGTCAGACCTTTTCTATCCCTTTTATATTTATAACCGTAATGCGAACTGTCATGGGGTTCATTTATATGCAACTTTTAGAAGGCAGCTTACTGTTTAGCTCTGCCATAGAAGTCCATGTTTTTGTAAGACGTTATCCTGAAGATCTATCTCCTGTCCCTCAATATAAGGCAAACAACACTATAAACCGGGCAATTTCTGTGCAGAGCCGCGTGCTCCGAGCCAGTACCATACAGCGATGGGGCCTGTTTTACCTGCTATTACCTTAATAGGAATCATTTTGTTTCTCATTTTGGGAGGCAGGAAGGGAGAGGAGAGAAGGGAGAAAAGGTATTGCCTCTGTAATTCACCTCCCCTGACGAAGATAGAAATACCTGGTTATTCCTTAGAAAATGAAAAAATAATATCTACAGGAATGAGGTAAAGACTTTATCATTTGGCTGGCTGATGTGTCTTGTTGCAGCTTTCAGTAAGCAGAAATGGAAAAACAAGTTCAGCTGCAGACTGAACAGTAAGCCTAGAGGTGGTCTGATTTATGCAGGCTGTTTGAAATACGTATTTGAAGAAGATCTGGAAAAGAGGCTGAAGCGGCAGCCCTTCTGCAAGGGATTAGTACCCAACCCTGTCCTCACCATAGCACAGCAACACTGTGTGAAGGGACCAAGGGCCAGATATTCCACTTAGGATGCTATAATCATCCTGGTTATAGAGGTATATAAATACAGGACAGTGTGCAAAGAAAGCAGCTCTGCAGACAGAGATTAAGTTATAATTAGAAGGAGGGAAAATATCAGCAAGCTATGAGGCAGCCAGTAGAAGCCAAGTGGACTTCATCAGTCCTCCAACCACATACCTACCAGTGCTCAAGTACCTTGTTTGTGAAGCACTGGCACAGGCGTTAGCTGACTCTGCATGTCCTGTCCAATACATGTTTTCAGCACTGACAACTCGCAGCCAGGAATCCTTGGGGCTTCTAAACAAACACTTCTATCTCCACTTACTCTCTAATGACCATTCATCTTCCATGCCTGGAAGTGTCTCTTCTATTACTCACCCACAACCTCATTTCACTGCTTTTTTCCATGCTCTATCTGACTTGTTCTGGAGAGGTTTCTCAGTTAACAAAAAACAGTGTGTCAGCTGCGAGTCAGTATTATATCATCATATCGTATCATATCACATCACATCATATCATTCACATAACAATATATAATATCAATTTGTTATATTAATTATATTTGTTATATTATGTTATGGTGGGCAGTGATGATTTTCATGTAGAAAGAGATAGCATATACCTCATATTACATACATATATCCAATTGTAAAGCCATTGACAGCAACAAAATGAAAAGTCAACCTATATATTGAGCACATTTTGGGTTAAATACACAGCTAGCATTATGTGAGTGAGAATAAAAAGCACCAGGTGTTTTCTTTGCTTACTGCATCCTTTGCAAAGAGGTTAGCAGCGGCATCTACTCATAAATACTGGAAAGGTTGCTTCCCACCAAGTCTGGTTTTCCAAAGGGGATAAAAAGGAATACGGGATCATGGCCTACAGCTACTGTGGATCCAGACGCCAGAAGTGAAGGAGAGCAAAGAGACAGAGACTATTAGCTGACTTTGGTTTAGATGCCTAAGTTGTGAACCAGACATTTAAGGTATGGGAAATGCAGAAATGCCCAAGTTCCTATCTCCTGTGCTGGGTCCAGAACCAGAAGTGCCAGGTCATTTACCATGTTGAAAACAAGCCCAAAAGCCATGGTCAGCCAAGTGCTGGCACAGAACATTCTCCAGTTAATGAATCCTGGTAGGTTGGGTTGCACAATGTATAGAACTTACCAGCTTGGGTCTCTTCAATACGCGAGATTTCCTGAGATGAACACACCCTCAGTAGACTGATGTAACAACTGTTGGCTCAAGGCTACATTCAAGCTTATGATGTTTTTTCTGGGCAACATCATTGGTTAATATCTCAATTAATTTTTAATTGGAAAATTGTCTGGTTTTTTGCAAAATAGCTTTATTTATTCCAGTTTCTCTCTCTTTTTTTTTTTTTTTTTTTTAATTAGCACTACAGAAAAATCCCCATACAAATACGTCTGGATCTTCTCACTTCAGTATATATATGTTTTCAGGTTTTGTGGAGTAAATATATATATCTGCTACTCCACATTCATACCACTACAGCTTGGTGCAGAACTTGGCTCTAATTTAGACTGGATCTCTAGGGTATGGATGTGTTGTAACTAGTTCTGCTGACTTTAGAGTCAGCCTTACAATTCATTATTCTGAAAGGCTTCCTGAGAAGTCCAGTAATTACTGAGAAATCTCAACTTTCATTTAAGTGAAAGCCAAGAGGTTTTAGAGACACCACTGAAAAGTCCAAAATATGTGAAACCTCAATTAATAATAAAACCAAACCAACCAAAACAAAAAAAAAAACCCCAAAACTCAGCATGGCTATTCTTTAAAATCATATGTTTTAAAATCACATAACTTAGTGGGTGTTGGGCGTGTGGTTTCAGTTCTTGGTTTGGCATTGATGCACTCTGTATTTTTCTTTGCCCAGCATTAAACATGCATTCAAACATGGTAATAAGCCGCGGAAGAGTCATAGCAGAATTTACAAACACAGTATAGCAACCCCTCTCCTCAGTGGTGCTCATCTGTCCCAGCACACCCAAAAGGCAGATGATATTAACAGGGAACTTATACAATGGTCTATAACAGAGTGAGAAGGCCAGCCGTATGTACATAGAGGGTAGGCTTGTAACAAATGGCTTACTAAAAGAGATGAATAAACAGGTGGTCTCAGGTCAGGGTTTCTCTCAGAAAAACTATCCCTCCCTTCTCAATCTTAGACAAGACGTGCCAGACTAAGTAACAGCAGTGAAAAACTTGTCTGTCTGCTGCTCTTCAAAGTGGTCCTCTCTAGTGAAGTTCATGGTATATTGATTCACAGCTGTAGTGACATCTTGCCATGCTCGCATACCTCTTTTTCTGGGTTCATGTAGAGCAGCATTTTTAAGCATGCTCAAGCCAACAGTGCGCTTAATGACTGAATTGTCTTTCAGAAAGACACAGTGCACAGTGGCTTGAGAAGTCCCCTTAGGATTTTGGTTTTATTCTTTACAGTGTCGCTTTTGGCCAAAGTCTGATCTGTATATTAATGTGTTGATTTGCATTCAGGTTTTGTGGCTACAGTTTTGCTTATAATGAGCCCAAACCAAACACTTTGGAAAAAATGTGGCTCTATAATCTGCACATTCCAGTATTTGCTCCTCTCTAGCTTGGTTTTTCTACCTACTGGAGAATTTTTTGTTTGTTTCTTTGTTTTAAAAAGCAAAAGCCATCTATCAACTTATTGCTCCCAGAAATCTCTTAAAAACTCCAAATGGCACAAGCTTATACAATAGCAAATGCCCCACTAAAGCAAATAGGAGGTGGGAATCTCTCCTGCATTACTCCAGTGGTATGCTAGCAAAAGTCTGCTTGTGCCAGTAGATTTCATGCAGTGGAAAACCGAAGCAGTATAGTGGTGTATCTGGCCTGGTGGTTTGGTTCATTTGCAAGTATGAAATACTTAGGAGTTATTTTGCAAGTTCCCACTGTGTTTCTGGGGGAAAATATTTTCCATGCACCGTTCAACATGATACACTTGCACCAAACAAAAGTTTCTTCCAATAGACACAACCTCTGAAATACCAAGTATCTGGACAAGCAGCAAGGGCTGCATTCAATTAATGTCATTTCCTTGTTTGAAATACTTTTTTCTTAGTCGTGCACATCATCTTCACATACACACAAAAAAATGTCAATATTGTACTAGAAAAGTAAGGTGGAGAGAACACTGCAATTTTATCTGGGTCATTCGAATAAGATACCTATAAATAGAAAAACACAGGAAATTGCTGCTGTTGCAGCTTTGAGCTCTGTCAGCTTTCTCAGACGTGTCCACTGAAAGATTTCCAGCATGTTCCCCTCCCTTGCCTGCCTGCCATTTACCGACAGTTTCACCATTTCCCTCTCCTCTCATTTCTCCCATTTCACTGCCCTTCTCCTTTCCCCTTTGGGATCATGTCTCTGTGGCTCTGATTGCATTTTACCCTTTCCATTGCAATCTCTACCTCTCTCCTATCGAGCCAAATGCAAATCCCATACCCCTGCCTGACCTGGCCTCTCTTCACCTTGCCGCTAGCTCTGGCTTCTCTCCAGCCTTACATTTTTCCCCTTACATGGCTTGTCCCCTTAACACCTTCATCATCTCATGCCTACTGCTCTTTGCATTGTCTCTTGAAAGCCAGCTTCATTTCTACCACCTTCTGACACCACTGAACTCAACACGACCTGCTCCCTTCAGCTGCTGGCTATGCTAAACACCTAGACCTACCTGATAGTCTTTCTGCTGCTCATTTCTTCTCTCACACTCCCCAGGCTGTAATAATCAGCTTCTCCTCTTTCATTTCTTTTCTTTCCAGTTTTCCCACTCTCCCTCCTATCTGACTCCATATCTTCCCTTCTCAGCATTTCTGTCATCCACTGACTACCCAGGTCCTTTCTCTTTGATTTGTATTTGCTTGGGAATGAGAACATTACTTCATGCTACCCTTTACATTAGGTACTTCACACTAAGAAGTTCTCTAATAAAGAATTACCAGAAACTGTTCTTCAGATTCTCATGTAATTTTTTTTTTTTTTTTTTACAGAAAACTTGACAATGGCTAAGCTGCTGATGGGCTGAGGCAATTATCCAAGGCATGTCGGTCAGTACTGTGTTACTGGGCCTATTATTCTGGATGTATCCATCTTTTGCCTCCTGATTTCCAGTTACCTTATAGCTTTTTGTAAAACACTCTTCCCCCCTCCTTTTTTCCCCTCTGTGTTATTATATTGCCTGCCACTAAGGAGACTTGATCTTTTCCTTGGGTTTTCAAACTCTGTCAATGAAAATGAGGAAGAATATAATTTCAAAATGTGACAGCAAGACACACGGCAAATAAAGAAAATGCAAAATAAACCACAACAAAACTAACCAAATCTTACACTGCAAATATTCAGAAACATGGTTCCTCTCTATCTTGGAAAATATATCTGGGAGGAAGAAATTCTAGTTTTCGAGATACATGAAAAATCATTTTCAAATGATGATACTGTACCATGTTTGGTGATTTAAAAGTAATTTAACTGTTTCTGCAGTACTTGTGCAGCCTTCCCCCAAACCAGAAATGAGATACATTTTAACAGGCCCTTTGTCCATCCTTCTAGGTGGTAGCCAGCAGCCCAGGAGAATTCCTGCAGTGCAGGCTCTTTTTCCACCATGAGGACTTCTACAGGCAGAGCGCAGAGCAGATTAGCCAGGTGGTTTTAAGAGAAACAGCTAAGGTTCTGGGAGGTATTTCATTGCCATAGTATGCAGCTCTGCTTGGTTTAATTTAACATGAGAACGGGCAATCTGCCGTGTTGATATAACCTCAGTGGCACTGTGAGAATGAAAAAGGACTCTTCTCTGATGTAATCTAACCTCAGAATCTTTCATTTTCTATTGCCAGAATAGCTCTAATGAACATATGAATGCAACTTCAGCTGCCCCAGATTTAGATAATGGCTTTAGTGTTACAGAGACTCAGGCAGGCTTCCACAACATTTGGCAACCAGCAGGAGAGACAGAGGAACAGAAACCGAGTTTCTTCTAAGACATTTACATCTTTTCTCTGTGCTCTGGACTGGAAAGGTATCTAATGCTAACAAACACCCTTTATATGTACTTCTGGTACCCCAAACTGCAACCACTTCCCTTGCTTCACTTCTACTGTTTCTGTTTTTAACAAAGCACAGATCTAGAGGTGGAACTGAAAGGACTTCAGTGTCCCCCACCTGTTTTAAGAGAGGCTGGAGAGATATAAGCTCCTTCACCATTTGGCAAAGTGCTGCGGCGTCTGTGCTCTGTCATTTGACTTGGGGTTGGATCCACCCTGGTTTCATAGATTTCGCGAAGAGCTAGCTTTTATCAGTTTGAAAAGCAAATATATAACCCTTGCCTTTGACATTTCATTCAGTAGAAATATTTCTAAATGGAAATTCCTGAGAGTGAGACAATGCAGTAAGATCAAGATCCAGCACATAAAATGTTATGGACTACAGAAGAAGTGAAGACTTTGAAAGTCCACCTCTGACACTATGCTTAGCTCAGTCATGCTAGAACAACCTAAGCCTACTGAGACAGCTCCGTATCAACCTCCTTGGAGGGTTTTCTACTCAATTAAGGTTCACCATAAGTCCTCAGAATAACATTCTAGTGCTATTAAAGCCCCCTGCAGAACCTCTGTAGGGAGGAATATTTAACAGAAGGGATTGGTTTCAGCTCCTCTAATGGCAGCCATCAAAAAATCAGGCAGCTAGCCTAGGGTCCCTAGCTGGGCAGTGATGCACTTCTAGCGAGTGATTCATCCCCTTATAGGGTTTCATAAGAGGGTCTTTGTCCCATCTTGGATTATTGTAAGAGACTACTTTCTCTTCTGTGACTATACACTACAAACTCGTCCTAACGCTGAGACTGAAGAAATAGCAATATGAACTGTTAGAACAGAAAAAAGTCCCAAGTCCCTGTGGTGCTCTTCTCCCCATTTTGCAGTTGCGGTAAGTTCTGTCAGATGTTTTGGAACTGCTGGTGAAGGAGTATACTGATAAGTAGCAATTCATTTTGACAGCCAAGCCTCAGCAAAAGAGCAGTTCCCAGTCAACATTTCAAACTTTCTGAAAGGCTCTGCTGAGACCTTCAAGAAGGCTGGGAACTAAGGCAAATCACAGATTCTGATCTTCCCCAACCCTTTTTCCTGGGAGATGTCTACTCCCAGCCAAATCCCAGTTTTGGAGAAAGGGACACCTCAGCATAATGCGCAAGGAAATCTGTGTGTTGGTCTCTCCTGTACCTTTTCTGTGGGTACACAAAGGACTAAATTTCTGGAACGTCAACCAATGACTTCTGGAAACTGCATTTACTTCATAAGCGAGGCAAACTGAAGCTCCACAGCTCAGATGCATTCAGATTCAGGACTGAATTCCAAGCACCACACAACATGATGTCTTGCAGTCCAGCTGTTTGCCTGTTATAAAGATCTGGCTGAACTCCCATGCAACTGGAATTTCAGCTCACTGCTCTCTTGTGACCAGACTCTGGTACAAAACACACATGCACGCATGCATACAGATCTGTTTGTGCTGCAAACTCAAGTGTTAAAGAAACCAGCAAATTCCAGAATTACAATTTTCTATCCTATCTGTCCTGGGTCTATGCCTTATGGCAAAGTTTTTTTGATTACGACTACAGATTACACTGGCTTTGCCTCACTCAGGGCCTGAACTATCTGATGCTAAGTTGATGAGCAGCTACTGAATGTTACAATTTTTTCTCCTCCTCTAGTGGCATTTGTTCTGCACAAGCCAAAGCCCCTTCCAAGGGCAATGCCATTTATTAGCTCATAAGCTAATAAATGAGCTCTGCAAGTCATCACCAGGAGATCTGAGAGCCTCTATGGTCACCAGTGAATTTGTTCTCGTGCTGCAAGGGGAAGAGCTGGGGAAGCTGGAAGGAAACAACACAGACTTTCATGTTTCACTGACCAGTAGCAGAAGTCTAGAACATGTATTCAAAGCACATCACATAGAGTAATACTGTGATCAATGACAAATCTTCAGTAAAAGCATTTTTCCCAGCATCACTGAGGCCACTTGACAAAAAACTGTACTCCATGTGATAGAAGTACTTATTTACTATTCCCTCCACTCACAGAGTTTATTACTCTAGATTTGAAGTTTAACTGGGGCTAACAGTCTTTTGATTCACCATTTTACAACATTTTTGAAGGACACTTCTGGAGAAAAACGGGGCAAGAAAACAAAACACAAGATTTTACGAAATAAAGTAACAAGTAACGGACTTCCATTACACCTAGTACCCCCCTTGCTTTTCATGTATATGCACCCCAAGCCCCACCCTTCCCCACGTTTATTTCCCTCCATTACTGCATTTCCAGCTCTCAATAGTTTCAGGTGATGTTTCAGGTGCTTCTGAAAAGTCTGTCTGCCCCTCTCTTGCTGCCAGTTTTGCTGATGCTGGGGAGCACAGACATGTGATGTGCTGCTGCCTCAGCTATGAATAGTTAGTAGTGTTATAGTTCAAGCCTCCAGCCAGAACTACCACCTGTGAGGGCTGGGTGACTTGGGACAGAAAGTCCTTGGCAAGAGCTAAATCTTAATGAGCTTAAAATGCGTTGAGGAGTTTGGCAAATGCAAAGCCAGGCCACAGAATAAGTAGTTGCAGAAAGTTTCCAATGCAAAATGTTTACAAGACAATTATTTACATTATCTGGATGGCTTTAATTACAGGACAGTTCAGACCAGTTGCTTAAGTTTTCCCAAGGGGTAATTAGTCACCCCGTGAATTAGCATATTTTCCATTACTGTATTGAGGCAAGTCAGATGTACTTATCAGAAGACTGACCTGGCAACCCCTCTTCTTGGCAGAATATAGTCTGAGTTCCATCATGACAGTATCTAATGTATTAACAAATGTTCCACTGTAGTGCTGCAGCAAGCAAACATTGGGGAGATCATAGGGCTCCTCATTTTATTTTAAAGAGATTTCAGACAGACACAAGGAAGGGGACATTTTTTACAGCCACTACCTATGAGAGCTGCAGCACATTTCAATGTCTTACAAATATATCAGTATTCTAGCCTCTGTCAGTGGGACAAAAGGACTTGTTCATCTTATTGGTAGTAATAAGTGCAATAATCTCATGAACTTCATACATCCACATGACTGCTATATGTTATATGTACTTTTAGTTGTGCTCGGATTTACTAAACTGAATGGAAGTAGATTCATTCCCACCACAATTCCTCAGAAGTAAATGGGTTTCATAAAGAGATATGACATGGTACATCTCAGATGGTCCATTTTATGATATTTTATCATCTGTGCTCTTTTGCTTGGTCATAGGAGGCTTGGAGATATCCACAGCTGAAATGATCAGCCAGTTTTATTTACAAATCAAACCCATCACCTACATATAAAAGTACCACATGCTGTCAATATATAAGAAATTATGTATTACCTATTCTTACAGATTTAACAGTAGAAATATTTGTTTTTCAAATGAGTTTCTAAATGGCAGTATATTTTAAGACTCTCATATTGTTTCACATTACTCACATTTTCCTCTGTTTTGAATTCTAATTTCTATTACCAGAGCAATGATTTCTTCCACTAGAGAAAAAGGTGATGACAGGCACAAATCACAGTATATTTGAATAATGACAGATATTTAATGAAATAAGTTACATTCTTTCAGAAGGACCTAAAAATTGATACTTTTCAAAGTAGAAAATTGTAAAAGGACAACTGACATTATTCAAGTGCCATCTAGCCTGGTTAGATGGGTTATACTTGAACCTACGTGTATTTGTATTATGAAGTGAAATGCAAGCTAGAAAAGGAACATTTTGGATCTTGTGTCACAGCACTCTCAAAGCTAGCCAGCTGCAACAAGGTCTTTTACTATCTCATACCAACATACTCTTTGTGCCAGTCCCTCTGCTGCCTTCTCCTAGTCTCTCCTCACCCAGGGCACACATTCTGTCTCTGCTTCTTCCTCCTCTCCCTTGGCCGCTCCCTCTCCATTGGCTCTCAACCTCTTCACAGAACCAGCCACAGCTGCACCTTGTCTACATCAGCCAACCCACCACCCCTGAAGCCAGCCCACAGCTGTATGTTATCAATAATAATTAACCCAGCTTCGTTCCTCTACAATCTTGTAAGTTATTTTTGTTACTATTGAAGTTGAAATCTCTGAATACTAAGAACAAGCAAGCCATAGGTTTTTATATATAAGGAAAAGGACAGTTAACGAGTGACAGACAGAATTTCAGATATCCTTGTTTTATGAAGCAGGTCAGAATCTGATATATAATAGGTCATGTGTATACGTATAGACACAAATTTTTATATATAAGCATAAAATATCTTCAATAAAAAATGCATGACAAGTTTAGGCAGATTGATTTCCTTTGGTTTATATGTGAAAACAAAGTAGTAAATCCACCTTTTCTTGGAATCAATGCTTTTGCTTTACCATGTAATGAAGCTAACTGTTCCAGTCAGTTAGTTTTTCCCTGATCATTTATTTAAGCCCCTGGTATCTAGAAGGTCAAATGTCACAATCAGAATAGTCTCTTTGGTCTGAAAATTAGGGAAAAGTGTTGATTCTTAGAGGACAAAAACATGACCAGATTCTCTTCTGCGGGTAGCCTCCATCAGGTAGAGGGATATCTTTAGGGAGCTGATAGGTGCTGACACCTTGGAGCAGTTACCAGCAGCCCATTTATTATGTGCAAGGGGCAGAACTGAGGTGGGGCTCGTATTGCACACACCATGTCTGTGATAAATACATCCTCTCCATAGAAGACAGTAGTAGTGAACTATTACCCTGCAAATGCCTCATGTGTTCAGTCTCTCTCCTAATGTACAGTTTCCATGAGGGAATAGGGTAGAGAGCTGGCCTGGAGCAAGAGCCACTTCTCCATACCAGTTCTGCAGGATCCAGCTGATCTTGCAGGAATTCCTTGTTGAGCCAGGTTTTGGCTACTTCAGACCATCTGAGCACTGCCAAAGCCCTGGCTCTTTGTCTGCCTGCCACATTGCCTCCCAGTGTACTTATGGAGCGTACAGCACAATGTCTCACCTGCTGTCTTTTGCCCTGCCACCCATTTAAAAGCTCATAGTGATTGATGTAAAGCAGGAGAGCTGCAAAACCTCACGAAGAACAGGAAGAAAGCTGAGGTGGTCTCATCCATCTTTCTCACTTGGGATAGAAGCATCTGGATACTCACAGCCTGCTGGACAACCAAGGGAAATAAGTTCAGTAAGCTGTGAATAAGCAGATGTGCAAATTCATTTATACATGCAGTTATTCCTTGTTTTCCAAAATATTATTCATGGTTATTTTAGACCCAAGCAATAATATACTACAAGAAGAAAGAGCTTGCAGATTTCTGGGGTTAACGTGGAAATTAATGACCTTAAAAGGGTGTTTTCTGGAGGGAGGAAGGGAGGGAGGAAGCAATTCAGTAGTAAAACTTCATCTGAATCACATTGATGCGACGCAACAGAAGAACCTTCATTGTAACAACAGCCTGGCACCAATGGCTAGGTATTTAAATTGATGGTCTAATTGTTAAATTGCATTTCTTTAAATTTTTTATAGTACCAAGTTTCCAAAAAGAGAACAATTGTCTACTGTAGATGTCCTTTTATGAATCATTAAAAGTCAGTGAAAATGTACTCACACTGCAATCCTTAAAATAATAAATTAGTAATAGGGACCTACAGACTAAAGTGCTTTGCATGTCATACCTTCTGTTCTTGTTATTTAACAGAAACATTTCATGGCTTGTGGCAAAAAATAATTTCTTCTCTTTAAAATAAAGCAAGTTGATGACTGCTTTATTTCAATGTGTTCAGCAAAACATGAGCTTTTACTGAAGGTATGAAGAATCACCCAGATTGCTTAGGAGTTTCAGTCTTTTTCCACAGGCAGCAAAGTGACCATGATTTTATTGCCTACTTTTTGCCTTCACCAGAAAACCAGACTGGCTTCTGCTACAGCTCATGGAGACTTTTGTAGGGCTGGGTAATAGCTACCAACTGTAGCTGTAGTAGTTACCTAGAGGCGTGCCTACCCTGGAGGGGTATGCTACTCTAGTGGCAACAGCGTCATCCTAGCCCAGCAGCTGCCATCCCTCATCTCAGTTCAGTCACTAGTGGTAGCATGGTCAGGAAGCTCAAGTCACCAGGCCTCTTCTCCTCTGCCTTTCTTTGTACACAGGTTGTAAATTCATTGTCTTTTTATTCTGCTTGCACAGCAGCAAACATAGTGGACATCCAGGTTTGTAAATGTGCAGTAGATACAATAAAAGCAATCAAAATAATGGTCATTGCATCCAAATAAAAGTTTAGATGTGCTGCAGGTATGTTAATGGAAGAGAAAAGAATAAGTGATGGCTCACATTAAGCTGAGATGTGATTCAATTTCCGTAAGAAATGTGAATGCTTTTTCCACAAGCCATACAGCTCTCTCCATGAACAAAATTGGTTCTAGAGGCAGTCATACTGCACACGGTTGCAGCTCACTGTTCTCTGGTGAGTGAATGCAGTGGGGATGTCTCCATCTGCACAGTACAGAAGTCCACTGGCATTTAACTCTACCCAAAACCAGCTTTTCCACATAGTGCTCAATTCTGGTTAGGAACGTCGACTTAAGAGTGGTGTTTAGCAAGCACAGGTGAGCTGCAAAGCTTTAGAAAAGAATCCTTTATATTGACAAAGCTAAATCTACCTACCACTAGGGCAGAGAAGGGCTTATGGATGTAGTTCTGTTGGTTAATCCATGCCAGTAAACAATTTGAAGCATAGCAAAAGCCTGAAGCTAAAGAGTACAGCATGTGACTGAATGCATATCCACTGAACACGATGCAAAGAATTATTCTTCCTGTCTAATGTTAACTGAATTAAAGGAGGGATATTTTGTTCCTTTATTTAAACCATGAATAAAAATAGAATAATAACAAAACTGTGCATAACCCCAGAGCTGCAAAAGGCACGTACGGTAAAGATTCTAGTGGCTGCTCCTCATTTCACTTCTTGAGTCCCTTTCACCTGCCCCAGAGCTACATCTGGAAAAAGAATAGAAGTACAGCCTCCTGAAAGAGCTTGTTTTGAAGTTGGCATGGGAGCACTGGGCACGACTTCAAACCCAGGCATCAGCTGAGGATTACGTAAGGTCGATTCTCTTCATTGTTTCTGCTGATCTTTAAGCTGTTGGTATAGAGTCAGCGTGACTTGATTCCTGTGAATGGAAAATTGTACAATGGTTTCATGATGAAAATGGTTGCACTGATTAGGAAAGTGGTTTTCTGTCACAAAAGCAAGTATGTGGCCACACTTCCATGCAGGTACAGAATGCCATGCGCTTACTTTTCCTTTTTATGCAGGCAAAACGCTACCTTCAACTCTTGCTTGCTATGCAAGCTTTTTTATGTACAATGTGAACTCAAGAGCTCTTTGAAGACTGGGGTTTTGGGAGAGTCATCAAAAGCTGTCTGGTTTTCTCTGAATTTTGCCTTGCAGGTGACTGACCTTTTACCAGAATTCTATTAATTTCTGTCTTCTCACCAACATATACAAGTAAATCATCCTTTCCTCCTAGTAGCTGAACTAGATTGAACCAGTCTTGAATTAACCAAATCTGGCCAAGGAAGCACAGTAAATGCATGTGGGTGTGTCAGTACAGGGGGAACAGGGATCCATCTCAGTTCCTGTTCTTACTAACATGCTTTCTGTCACCTATAAATCACAATAATCCATGCAAGTGGAACTCTCATGCTGTGCTGGAGGAAGAAAAGTACATTGTTTGGTGTCTTGTACCAAAAGCAGGTGAGGAGGCTGCAAAGGGTGTGTTTAGTATTGACCCTGTATGGGACCGCTTTATTGTGGCAGAAGCCATGGCAGCTCATGATGGATAGACGGTCTTATAGCTCTCATCTTCATTGCCTTATAAAATCCGTGCTGCTGCTCTAGGTGGGGTTTCAATCAAAATCATCATGGTGCTTCTTCCTCTTTTTCAACCTGTCTTCTGCTGTAATGAGCCTAAGTCTCTCAGTCATCTCCATAATTTAAAAAAGTTGCAGCCTATCTGCACCTCAGCCAAGACAACTTTAAATGAAACAGTGATCACCAAAAAATGTTGGTGGTGATTAGGCAAGGTGCACACAGTTATACAGAGCACTCGCATAAGCTTGTATTTCTCTGGGAAACCAAGCTAGGACTGAAAAATCTCAAGTGGTCCAGGCTGCTCACAACAGATTTTTCCTCATGTTTCATTGGTGTTTTTTTCTTTTCCTTTTTTTTTTTTTTTTTTTTTTTTTTTAATGAAATAGCTGACTAACCTCATTTTCTGCTATGTTGAAACACTGTGATCAATTGAAAATGAGATATTTCACTTTTTCTTTTGGGACATACTTTACCCAGTAAAATTAGATCTGTTTCAAAAACAGAAGCTGAAATTTTTGGAAAATGTAACCACGAACATGTTTCAGGGTTTTTTTGGTAATTAGCATCAGCTGATTGATTCAAATGCAAACTGTTTGTTTGCTTGAAACTATTTATTGATTTAGATCCAGCTTCACAAATAGTTTCCATTCTCCCTGAGTGCATTTTTTGGCAAAGCAATTCCTTGCAGCCCTGTTGGCTCCACTCTTTTCAATGTCTTCACTCTCAAAAGCAAAGTATATAAGGCTATAACATAAATGGTAGCTATACACAAAGAAGGAACAAAGGTGCATAAAGTTGCGGAGGTGGTAGGGGATCTTGAAGTAGTTTTGTTCTAAATTCATTCAGATTGGAAAACTTAGGAAGGGTGATTCTTACGTGCCCTCATGAGTGGGGTAATGAACAATTTATTTGAGAATTGAGACAGGCCTTTCCTCCCTGCCTTTCCCACGGTGGTATTCTGCCCAGAAGCGCCTGGCACTCAGAAACTCCCACATGCTTCATTTCTGACAGAAATCACAGAGACTTTAACTTCTCTCTCCTGGTCCCCTGCTGCAGCTGAGGAAGCTCAATGCTGCCAGCAGAGCATCGGCAGCTTCTCAATGGTTCCTCGGTCCCATGCAGCCAGTGCAGCTGGACACAGGGAAGGTTCGGCACTGCAAGCACTAAGGATGTGCTGGGGGAGGTGATCCTGCTCCCCTCCAGCCCACCACCCCAATACTTGCCAGCATATCCTGTGCTGCACTGGTATGTTGTGTTGCATCAGGAGACAATGGCCACTTCAGGGCTGAAACTCTGAAACTTTTAACTTGTAAGGAGAAAAGTACTGACATGGTAAGCAAGAGATACACTATACGCCTGTCTTTCAGGGGGAGGAATTACAGCAGCATAAGTTTTAGCTCTTTTAGTCGTGCTTGCCCAGACAGTTCAACAACGTCTCTGAGAACCTCCCAGACTCAAAGATCAGCTGAAGCATTCAAATCTTCTCCATGTGACTGTTGTTTGGCAAAACCTTTCTTAAATTCAATTATGAATTACAGTGCAGAACCAGGAAACAAAAAAAACAAACCCCAACCTATTTAGCAAGGAGCCAAGTCTGATCTTTACATAACAACGATGACTTGCTTTTGGAAAATACTTGAAAGCAAAGGCTGGACAAATCAAAGGCCCACAGAACAGCAGGAGTATGTTTTCTTTTGTGCTATTCATTGTACTACATAACTTTCTGGCCAAATATTGCTAGAACTGGCTCTTGTTGGCGTTATCATCAGGTAATTAACTGACAACGAGTATACGCACTTATGAGATGAATTTCTAATCCTTTAAAAAAGTAGCGCTATAGCCTTGCTTCCAAACAAAGGGTGAGAGAGGTTTAGAGAAAGAAAGTGCAGTGCCCTTATTAACTAACAGGATTAGAAATCCAAAGGTACAGACTAGTTTGAACAACATATTTTTCACAATATTTGGTTTGATAAGCCATGTCAACCAGAAAAACATTCTAAATCATAACCAAGCACTAGACTAAGAAAAACAATGGGATTTCCAAAGAAGTATAGGAGAAAAAGATTCAGTAAACAATGATGAAGAGTGTTTGGGAACCAAAAATAAAACTTTTTGAAATTGTTCTGGTAGGAAACTATTCTGTTAGAAAGTGATGATTTAGTGAAATCAAAATATTTCACAGGAAGGTACATAACCGTTGGACCCTTTCTCTAAAATTTCATAAACATATGTGCAAAGCATCTGATGGACTTCTGTAGAAACAAGGAGTTAAAATGAAACATTCTGACTTAAGCATTTTATAAGACCCTTTTCATATTCTGTGGCCATTTTGAAATGTCATTTTGTCCATTTTGGGCTAAAAATAAAATTTTAAATGTTCACATTTTTCATAGACTGGACATACTCCTGTGTGAACCCCTCTAACTGGAAAGATAGATGAGTATGCTTGTCAGCAGCCACTGCCACCCAAAGTACTCATTACAGACTCTGGAAAAATTGTTCCTAGAGACAGAGAGGCACTGAAGAGAAGTTCAAATTCTCAGAATTAACCAGGGGCAAATGGGGAGATATCTTCCCTATGAGGGTGGTGAGGCACTGGAACAGGTGGTGAGGGACTGAAACAGGTTGCTCAGAGAAGTTGTGGATGCTCCATCCCTGGAATTGTTCAAGGCCAAGCTGGATGGGTCTTTGTAGTGGAAAATGTCCTTGTCCATGGCAGGAGGGTTGGACCTAGGTGATCTTTAAGCTTCC
The DNA here is from genome assembly GCF_017639655.2 of Falco naumanni. Taxonomy (NCBI): domain Eukaryota; kingdom Metazoa; phylum Chordata; class Aves; order Falconiformes; family Falconidae; genus Falco; species Falco naumanni. The sequence continues at coordinate 53,719,519 of NC_054059.1, read as the reverse complement.
TTCCAACCCAAACCATTCTATGATTCTGTGATTCCATGTTTCTATGAATCTATGGTCTCCTAGTCAATTGTAAAAAGAATGCCCAGGATTATACAGCCAAGCAACCAACTAGAAACAGTATGAAATGAAGATACCATGAATTTTATAACATCACCACAACAGAACACCAGACTATACAGCCAATCTGTAAGGTAAGCTATACAATATTGTTGCCGTGGTTCCAGAAAAATTCAGTAGAGTTCTTGAAACTGGCCTGTGCTCAGACTACCACTAACTGCTCATTGCAGGGGTGTACCCTGCTCATTGCAAGGGGGTTGGACTAGATGACCTTGAAAGGTCCCTTCCAGCCCAAAATATTCTATGATTCTATGATTCTAATTTCATGTGTCTTCCTTTGCTTGCACTGTTCTAGGTCATAAGAATGGTTGGATCAAATGACGAGGCACTTGTGTTCAAATTTCTGTGTAGTATATACAGATGAGAAACTTGATCTTGAAGGTATGCAATTATCTACAACTGGACATGCAGTTATATAAAATGTAACTTGTTTTTTTTTTTTCCTGTGGCAAGTTTTCTACTATTTAATTGCACACATACAGTGAAATCTTCATGTATTGCTGCAACGTCATGTCTGCTTTCATTTCTTAGCTGTTCCCTCACAGGATCAGTTCTGCTCCATTTAGGACTGAAACCTGAGAGCATTCTCTGAATCGTACATGAGGTTGCGCTGATGGCAGAGACAGTGGCACAGTCGAAAGACTTTGGAGTGAGCTTTGCATTGAAGTTCTTTAACCTCCAAAACTATAGAAAAGCAGTCATGGTTGCACAGAGCTCAGACAGGCTGGTTTACCAGACTCCTAAACAGACTAGCCATACATCTGCAGCCTGTGTCTCTCTTTCCAGCAGTGTAGGCATAGCTTACTATGTCACAGGGAATTCAGAAATCCAAGAATAGTAAAATAGCATGAAAAAATACAAACATAAAGTCATGCTTGACATGTTACAGTTCCGTTCAGACAGTATTTATCTCAGTTGCCCACACCCTTTGCAAATAAGTTATTTTTTTAAAGCAGTGCTTAACCCATCTCCAGTCTTACATAGGTAAATGTAACACCAACGTGTGCAGGAGGGCTTTCCAGGGCGTTACAGATTGTGTCCACATCAGCATGTAATTCTGTGCAATAGGAGGTGATCAGTAAATTAAAGCTTCCTCTTTTTTTCCTAGTCCACCACAATGCAAGCCCAACTAAAGCACAGTCAGGGAAGAACTAAAGCACAGTCAGGGAAGAACCAGGGTATTCGTGCAGAAACACACTGCTACTCCAAGGAAAAACATCAGCACGACCACACTTGCCTTTCCAGAAGGCCTCAGCAATTATGTTCTTCAGGCCTTTTGCTATGAGAGAAATGATACAGAGAAGTCAGTCTTGCCACTGGCAAACCTAAGTACAGACACCCTGATGTTTTTACACACAGCAGGTAGCTTTGGTTCTCTGCCACAGCACACAACCTGTCAAGACTTCCGGATACTGGGTTTTTTAAATCATGCCATAACAACAGTTTTGTGGCAAGGGAGTGAGTGCATTTAGAGGCATCTTTCTAGTCACCTGACAAAATTTGGCCCTAAGGTTCTGAATCAAACCTTCTCTGCTCTAGAGCTCACTGAAAAGCAACAGCATGATACCAGGATGTAACGCAGCTCTTTCTGTTACAGCAGCTATAATCAAACTGTTGTTCTTCACGCTTTAATGGAGTTCCTAGAAAAGGAGATTTGAAAAAGAGGGTTAAGACTAGATTTATAAAACTTAAGTATGTACCTAATCTGTCTGGGAAAATTCTTAATGTACTTTGCATATTTTCGAAGCTGCCTCTGACCTTAATGTCAGAACAGCACGCAGAGTCTCTAAGTACGTAATTAATGGTTCGATTTATTAAAAAACACAGAAAATTTTATTTTTAAAGTTGTCTGCTTGTATATATACAAAGGGCTAGTGTATATTTGTGTGTATGTACATAAAAAGTGTACCTAGCACTGTATGTGTATAGTACTAAAACACTATTGTTAATAAGGAAGCCGCCACTTTCAGAATGCCATTGTAAAAGTTTCAAAGCCAGTCTTCGAGAGCTCTGCCTGATCTTTCTACCAAGGATATGAAGAAAAATGGGCATTGACCACTTCTACATCACCAAGAAACAAGATCCTCTTTTCAACTGACATTAAGCTCTATTAAAGAAATGGTGGAACTGTTGCAGTGTTCACCAGCTGATGCGCTGTCCTTAGTTACTTCAGCTTTACATTATTTGACCCAGCTCTTTGCAGTATCACTTTTGGCCTCCATCAGTGCTGGGAGGACCCTCAAAGATAAGATAATACTGACCACCAAGACAACCTAGGGCTGTCTGAAATAACAGGTACAGGCTACATCTGTACAGGACAGTGCCATATTGACATGTCCTTTAGGTGCTGCAATACCTAGATTTTAGGTGCCTGCCTTGCAATGCAATGTTAGACCCCTAGACTCTTTGGATAGTACAGGGGGACAAATGGCTGCTTCAAAATGACATTCAAGGTAGTCAGCAAACAAAGGAGTCTCCTAGAGTCTCCTAGGAGTTTCTTGGTGTGATTGAGATTTGCTCAATGAACTGCTACCTAGAGCCAACTAGTAGGAGAGGCTGGAAAGCAAACCACTTTGTAAAGTGCATCTCTGCTGGTCCATTGCTTGCTGGGCAAAGGTGGTGATATTAAGCTAATGTGATTAAAAGTGGACTAGGGCAGTGGTCCCCATTTGGCTGTATTTTTTAAGGAAAGCCACAACTGTTTTAGGAAGGTGTTTGTTCATCTGTCGGCGTGTGAGACACATTCTGGTAAATATTTTGCAGGCTGAATCACCAGAGGATGTTGGTGGAACAATATACACGGTGGGATTTAGCTGACTACATTGTACAGGTGGGATTCCTACATAAAATGGTGATAACTACCAAACAATTGCAGATGTTTTGTATATATAAGCCTCTTGCCTCTGGCTTTCTGTTAGGCTTGATTGTTACACTGCCTTCAACTTTTCCAAAAATCCATAGGAACAGAACTACCTTTGAGGCAAGCATGACGTGAATCGTCCCAAGGGTTTAAAAGCTCTCATGAGGAGGCAGACAGCCAGTGCAATCTCATGAACTTATTTCCTTAGAAAACCAGACTAATGAACCTGTCAGGGAGCTTAGGTACTTTCAGGATCTGACAGTTCTGAGCTTCACTTCAATATTTACCCAAGTATTTCCTTAAATAATACATACTTGAATGCTATGTAAGTCTATTCTTCAATCATATTCTTAAAATTTCTTGGCTTTTTTTTTTTTTTAACCCATTGCAATAACAAGCAAGTTCATGATGCAAAGCCATCTGTCTGGCCCACTAGTGAACAGCAGACAAGCTTCTGCCTGTTACAAAAGGACATGGCCTTTCACAAGGTACATTTTTTATCTCACCTAGCGGCTGAGCCAGGAGGGATGGAGCTAGAAGGGTGGTGGAGTGGGGCTGAGGAAACGGCTGCAGAAAGTGCAGGGGACACACAACCCCTTGCTCTTGTGCTCTCTTGGTGAGAAGAAAGCCAACTGAGAGTAGGTTTTTCTTCTTCCTCACAAGCTACAGAGTAATGACTGGTCTGGTATCTTGTACTACACCTGCTGAAGCAGAATGCCACACGTCAGAGACATCCTCTTCCCGCATTTCTTCCCTCCCCACAGTTTTTGGCTGTTTCCAACCCTCTCAGGTTTGACAGAACATTAAGGAGAGTTTCAGGACACTGTTGCCACTGATCACTACGTCATAGCAGACCTAGCGTAGGAGAATAATTCTTTCAAAGTGTGAAGTCAAATTTAGAGGTAGTCTAAGCTGAGAAAGAAGGCACTGATGTGTTGTCTGCCTTTTAGTGTTTTCAGCTATTATTTCAGTCTAATTCACCGTGTAAAGAGGAGAGACTATATTGACAAGTTATGTTCCATGCAGCTCACCATTGCAAAAATGGTCCCCAAGCAATTTCCTATTCTCAGCACATCTGGACGAGTTACAAGTGATACCAGTCATTTTGAAAAATGAATACAATTTTCAGTAACTTTGTAGTCATTTTTCAGTCATCCAGTTAGCAGAATGAGTAAAAGTAGCAGGCTTTCAGTGAACTGACTGGTCTTGTAGCCTGGTTTCATCCAGTTGTTCTGAAAGTTTCAAGCAGCTCCTGAAATGTCTGGGTTACCGTTCCCATCGCACTGTGAAAGCTGATGTTACTATAATTTTGTTGAGAAAAGTGACTCTCCTGGGCCAAAGGAGTCTCAGACTCAGTGTGACCCAGGTGCTGGCCCCTCTGGATGTGGCAGGGCTGAGCCTGGGTTCTCTGTGAGACTCTTCTCCAGCGTTTTAGTGGTGGAGAAGAGTGTTGTGTAAAATGTCACTATAAACTTGGCACACAGGAGGAGAAAACAAACAGTTGCAAATGTTCAAAAAGGAAATCGGAGTGTAACAGACGATGTCGCAGTAGTCTTAACGGGGAAAATAAGCACTGGCTCCTCTCCAATTGCCTGTCAGCATGTCTGCTTACATCTCCAACAGTTGGCCAGGGGAATGGTTTTTCCCTTTGCAGTATCTGTGCCCCATGCATGTGCTGCTTCCCACATGTGCTGGGCAAACTGTTCCTCCTCCCATGGCTTGGGAACGTGCTCCCTTTGCCTGTCTCCTCCTGATTTCTTCCTGCTAGCCCTTTTCTTTTTTCCTGCCTTTCTCAGCCTTTATAGTTGTTTCTTTCTATGTGTTTGTGGGTTTGAAATAAATAGTTTCTTTCTAGCAGGAGACCCTGTATCTTCTGGGGCAGTCTTCACACTACATGGTGCTTATGCTGGTTGAGGCCTCTCCATCCCCTTCCTCCCCTGCGCTCTGCCTTCCCCCATCTTTCCTTGCTCCCCTCAAGCTGTGGAGCCGAGAGTGTCAAATTGTATTTTTTTTTTTTCTTTCTATTGGATTTAAATTATTTGCACATCTTTCACTGGCCAGTAATTTATCTATTCATATATTAACTAAAGCTCAGTTATGACTTTTATTAGGCTGGTTTACACTCTCTAGCGTCTTCTACGTGCCCGGGTTGCCGGTGTCTGTGAGCTGTGGTAGCCAGGGGCTGGTGATGGGCACTCATACTGCATGCTTTTATTGCCTCAGGGAAGTCCTGCAGACCCCAGCCTTTCATCCGGCCACTCTGACACCTCACAGCCCTTTCCCAGTGTGACTGCTGGGGCCCAGGCAGCTCCAACAGCAGGCACAGCTCCCATATAGGGGAGATAGGAGGGGATCCCCTCTTCCCTGTGGGACAGTGCCTCCATCTGTTAACTGGTTCTGAAAGCAAGAAAAATCACTGTTGATATGAAGAAGGAGGAGCAGATCCTATTTCTAATCTGAATTCAGAAGCCTTACAGGCATGTTGCTGTGCCCAGGGAGACTGACCTGCATCAGGGGCCATGAGGGGAGGCTCTGCTCAGAGCAGCATCCACATAGCTGTGCACCATCCAGATCTTCAGGAGGGAGATGGGGACTTGGTTCAGTAGTGTGAGCTTAAATCGACAGAGGAAGAAGCAGAGAGAGGCTGACTTATGGAACAGAGACCCATGTAACTGTACACAGGCAGGAAAAATCTTGGTGGGTTCTGATCCTTTTACTTTCTGATCCCCTTTTTTTCACTATTTCTTCCATCATCGATCTCTGAATATTGCCTGCCTTGAGGGCATGAAAATGTTTGTTATTCCAGGCATAGAGTTTTTTCCTCCAAAGTAGGGTTCATACAATCTTTTGTGTTTTGGTTTATATGCTCTTAAAAAACATATTTCTCAAGATAGCAGAGAAGGTCTTATGATACTAAAAAGCTGGCTTAAGAAAGATAGCAGCTCTTTCCAAATAAGCAGCAAATTACGATGGTTGTTCTGGATAGAAAAATTTCTTTTGTATTTCATTAAACTCCACAGGACTGAATCAGCTGAGCCAACTCAAGTGGCTCTTCTCAGAAAAGATAAGTGGCCACTTACTTCCCATTGCCACATAAAGTGTTTCTCAAACATACCTGAGAGTTATAAATAAAGACAAAGGACAATGAAGTATTTTTCTTTTTATTTGCTTCAGATGGGACAAAGTTGCAGTTGCTAGTGCTATGGAACAAAGTGAACATAAGAGTCCTGTCTAACATAAAAATGCCTTTCAAGGAAAAGTTAAGTTTTTGTGCAGATTCCTACAACATGTTTCCATATGCCACGTCCAGCCAATCTGTCAAATAGTTGATATAACACAGGCTTTGTGCTTGGTCGTCTTAGAGAATGTTTCCCCATTACAGACCTTCCAATTGCTTCTCTTGTTTCTACTATTTCTAGATTTCTTTTATCCCTGTTGCCAAGGGCACCTTTCCAATCACATTCCCTCAAGAGGCAGATTCCAAAACCTTTGGTCTCACTTGGCCAGATGATGGTCTCTTGTCCCTTTAAAAAGTGTCTCCAGTACAACTGGTCCTAGTAACATCACTGGAGGTCATTTGTCATCACAGAGATTTAGGGCTATGTGCAGCGTAGTATTTTGCCCTGTTAGTAGTCTTGCTGTGTTCTATAGGTAAGTATTGCCCAGAATAACCTGTGTCTTGTAAACTGACTACAGGAATGTGCAGCCAGATCGTATAATTTCTACTCATTCTGTGGATATGGTCACAAAGCACCCAGCACAATGATCAGGTTCTTGCTTACCCGAAGATTATTCTAAGGAAGAACAACATGTTATTTACTTAATGATGTCAAAATGTTATTGTCCTTCACTCCCACTGCTACAACATTTAAAAATTAAAAACAATTCCTTTGCAGACACTGGGTAAGGTCTAGAAAGTCATGTTATACCTTCAAGGTTAATTTGGCAAGAGACTAAAGCAGAAAGCTTAGTGGAGGAGACTAAGGCAAGCTGTTTGATAAAAGCCCCTGTAGATTAGATCACTGCTCTGCTTCCACTTGTGGCGCTAATGGAAATGAATTGATTCACCCACAAGGACGTGTGCCTGTTACTAACACAGGCTCTTGTGTATTTCCTGACTCTTTCATAGGCAAAAGACGAGAGGTCAGAAGAGGTCATAATAGCTCTTTATGGGTTTTTATTCCCCATCTTTGCTTCTCCTGAGGAGGATAACAAGCAGTTTTAACAAGCCCTGAAGCTTCACAATCACTTCGATTTTCCAACACCTTAATTGCTTTCTGTGGTATATATCAGTGAGAGTACGATAAGGCTAAACTTCAATCTGAAATCCCATTTTGACAGATGTAGGAATCTGACCAGGGTGCAGGGCGCAGCTATATACTTCCCGCTGGGTTCTGCCAGCACCCTAAGCCAAACACCCTGAGTTTTGGAGAGTTCATAATCAGTCAAGATCTGCATCAAAAATGTACAGCTCAGATCCACTTTTGGTCTAAAATATGCCAGGCCGTGTGCCAGAGGACACATACCTAATTACCAGGCTGTGCTGATTATTCCTTCTTCTGTACTTTTCTCAGTAAATTTAGAATAAATTATATCTTTGGCAAATTACACAAAGAGATGATTATACATTTAATTAGATGTTTACCTCTCATTTTCTTCATGCAATAGTAACTAGTGCAGATTACAGGAACTCAGAATAATTTTTCTGTATGGCCACATTTTCCCAGGGTTAGATTAAAAAAAAAAAAAGAAAACAACAACAGAACAAAACAAAAACAGTAAAGCTTTTGGTTAGGGGAATATTTATACCATATTCAGCTTTTTTTCTTCCTTTAATATGAAAATGAATAGTATCAGGGGATAATGTCTCAGCTATTTGCAATCCATTGGAAAATGCATATTAGAAGGGAAAATACATAATTTATTAAATGTATTGCTTAAAGTGAGAAACTTGAAATTGAGTTTTGTAAGTCTGGGGATTTTGGGTTATACTTGGCATAGACTACTCAGTCTGCTGAATTATTCAGTGCTAAGCCTGCCAGTGGGAATAACAAGAAAACAGACATAGATTTTGAAATGTGTTTTCATCTGATTGGGAAGAAAAAAGTTTTAAAGTTAAATTGCCACCCTCAAAAAAAGCTTTATTTCCTCCTCATTGAACAGCTGTTGATGTAAGACTGCAGTTCTGCCTGTGAAAGGTGTACCCATTTGTGCCACTTAGTGGAACCTAAACAAGAGTGTTATAAGAGCCTGTAGTGTCCATTAAACTGCCACAAATGTTAAATATAATTAGAGATTGCTTCCCATTGCAACCATTTTTTTCCAGCTTACAAAAAAGCACGTATATGTTAGAACATAAGAACAGAAGGTGGTCAAAATGCTGATGTCTTATACCTGTTTGAGAAAACCAGCTTAAAAGGAAAACCCATCTGTTAGGAGTGCTCTTTCACCACAAAATCAGTTCCCTATGTTAGAGAAGCACTCCGATTTCCTTCAGAAATGGAAAGAATTGTGCAAATAGTGGTATTTTTCCCTCAGATTTCAATGTTGCCAGAGGAAAGTCTGCCATTGCTTTAATGGAAGTGAAACCTGGCTCTTTGTTATTCAGGTGTCACATTACCTCATGTCTGAAAGATTTCTTATGTATATAGAGAAAAACAATTTCTTGGCAATAAATATCTCCAACCACCACAAAGACAGAATTGTTTCAGGAACTGGAACAAACCCCCTTATTTTGTCAAATCCATTTTTTTTTTCATCATTAATAGCAGGTAATTCCCCTTGATAACAGCAGGCTCTTTTTCTCCTCATCACAAGGTTGGGTAAGACTTCAGGAGATAGGAGGAATCAAAGTAACCGAGAGTGCACTCCATCTTACTTATTCCAAGGTATGCCACATTCTTTAGGTGGAAACAGAAATTGCTAGCAAGGGTCAAAAACCTGCCCATCCCACTTTCCCCATACCCTACAACACTCCACCCACAGCTCTTCTGTGCCCTACAACCAACTCTTCCGTCTCAATGAGAAGGGATGAAAACAGAGTCTCTGCCCATGGTTTCAGTCTCACACCTCTGGTTTTGCACTTGCTAGGCAGCACATAATCCCCCAAAACTGAGGAAGTGAAGGTAGAAAAATGACCTCTTGGGAAAACTCCAGGAAGTCTAATGAATAGAAAAGAAAATTGCAGCAAAATTCACAGGCCCTTCAAAGTGTGAACATGATCCTCCACACTCAGAGTTCTCCATGCAAAACCACATGCAGAATGGTGCACCATGGGTGCATGGCATTAATTTATGGGGGAGAGAAGTCAAAGCCTCCACTGAAACTAATCAAACCCTGAAACACTGCAATGAAGCCGGCATGGTGGACCTGCATGTGGACCTGGATCAGTAAGCAGTTACTATGTGACTAGGTAGTAGTACAGCACCTTACAGAGTAACTAAGAAAAAGGATGTACCAGGCTGTTGAATTTTACATCTGCCCATTTCATCATACGACACCTTTCCTTATCCTTGGATAACACTAAATGGATTCACAGACATCATGATAAGACAGTACCAATGTGTTCATTTACAGAGAGCTAAGAGTTACAGCAAAGCAAAAATCTAATTTCTGGACATCAGCTTCCTTAAGCTGTAAGAAATCATTGACTTTCACAATAAGACAGTGCTGAGTTTCATGTGTGTGTGCTTTCTCTGAATTACTGTTTTTGACATTTTCTTTAATGTGTAATAGATTTGTACTACAATTGACTGGTATACACCATGATAGCAATCTTTCAACAATATACTGTTTTATCTATTCTTCATCATGCTTTGGCAAAAAGGAAAATGCTTTTTGTATTTTCTTTGATTAATTTTAACAACAAATACAGCATCTTTCAGGCCTAGAATCAGCACTTTGCAGATTAAAAAGGCTGTGGAAAATATATAGGTTTGTCCAAGGAGAGACATTCTAGGTGAGGAAGAAACCCATGGAACAATATTAAGAGAGATACAGTAATATCAGTTTTATAAACATGTACATTTCCTTTTGGAAGAAAATGCTCTGCTTTTTAAATATAAGCAAATGCAAGCTAGCATTTCTCATGTTCAGGGAGTTCACAAAACAGTGACTAACAAACATACATCTGCAAAGCTTTCTAAAGATCTTTTGATTTAGCAATATAAGGCAAATATTTCAGCTTGATGACAGTAGATGAGAAGTATGGAACAACAAATACAAATTGCATTTTTTTTCACCCTAGGACTTGAGAAATATCCCCAAGCTGACTAATAGCTCTGGTCACTTCCTCTCTGTCTCACTCTTGCCCAGTCTGTGAAGGGCTATTAAATATTTGTCAAATGCAAACAAGACATAAGAAATAGGAATTATATGGTTATGCACAGGAAAAGTGATACCTAAATTTTTTAAGGCAGGGGTGTAGGGGTGGGGGGGAAGAGAAGTATAAACGCCACACATTAGCCTGCTCCAGGAGTATTGAATTCAGCTGGAGCTTTTCCATTAGCCTCAATGACCTTTGGACCAGACCCACCACTGTTGTGATGAAGTGCAGAGTTGTCATCTCTTGCAGAAACTGTCAATTCAGTCCAAAAGCCAGTCTCTGTGCTGGAGTCCTCCCTGCCCAGCTGAGACTGAATTCAGACTGCACTTCAGCCAGGACACCTGAGCTGAAGTCCAACCTATTTAGCAAACACAATACATTGTTTATTGAAGCAGATACCCCACTTAAAATGCAAGCATCATGTGGATGGACTCTGTCCAATTCTCCTTTGAGTCTAACTGCCTGGAATCAAATTTATCCGTCTACCACTGCTCTATGACAGTATGGCAACACAAAGCCGTTGTGAACTTAAGGGACCACTGGAAACATAGTTTGCTCAGGTATAAATGATTACAAAAGGGCCTGGTCAAGGTAGAGTGATCTACACAGCACAGTCATTTTAAGGTAGGGTCATGACTTTTAAAGCTTTACTTTTCCATAGTTGACCCCCTTGCTTTGTGCAGCCCTAAGAACAAGGGACTGGACAGTGGGCAACAGCTTGCGTTTGTTACAGGAATTTTTCCAGTGTTTTTCCTACTCTGTAGAAGGTGAAAATATTTACTTGAATTTGCCCAGCTCCTTTGCAACTCTGTAAAAGGCAAAACTGGCATGGAAACAGAGTGCTTATGGGCAAGATGAAATCTAAGTGATGCACTTTTGTAGTCTTTTCCAAATATAATAAATTAGACGTGTGGTTTGGTGTTTTGTTTGGGTTTGTTGTTGTTTTTTTTTTAAAGGAATACAGCTCTTGAAAAATTCTGATAATTCAGAAATTACCTGACTCTTTCACCACTTGAAATCTTTTGGCAACTTCAAAGATGTGATCTTTTTTAGCAGGAAACTTTTGTAAGAGGAAACTGTTTTCAAGTTAGTTTTTTGATGCCTCTCTGTTGTAGCAGCAGCTTGGCACTGACTGGTACGTGACCCAGCAGAATATCGCCCTGGTCCAACACCCCACTGGTGCATCTGCATCACAGGCAAGCATCCAGCTTCTGGATTTCCCCTTTCCATTGAAAGATGCACATCAAAAGAAATGGAGAATGAGACATGCCAGGGTCTCCTCCAGATAGTCTTTCTGACAAAGTCTACCTTCTTGATCACACACCGAAGTATATCTCAAAGGTGAGTGGATTTTATAGAACGTTTTCCCTGCCAATCCACTGTGACTATAAATCTGGAGAGCTTCCTGTTATAAGCCTTTGCTTTTATCTTTAGAACCCCAGCACGCTGGTGTCTGTGAGAAAAGGACCAGCTGAGCACTACACATACAAGTGCCTACATTGCTTAAGTGTTACCTCAGTACAGTTTGGAACACTGCAACTAGATTTCTCAGCACAGTTTGAGTGACAGGTCACTCAATGGACCAGTCTCAAAAGTATTTTATGGACACTCTAGAGCTGCTTCCCCTGCCTTACATAGTCCTCCAGTAGGCTTTGTCCCCTGCAATGGTTCATGGGCTGTATCCTCAAGTCACAGTATGCATGTACTCAGTACCAGGACACAAAAACACCAGATGAGTGGGCTGCAAAGCAACCCTGTCATTATTTCAATCGCTTTGAATTGAAAAAAAACCCACAAGAAGGATAATCATTATGTCTTAAAGCCAGAGACATAACCCATGGGACCTAAAGAGAACCAGGGCCAACTACTAGAACATGTGAATGTACCAGTCTGTTCTGGAAACACTGGAATGGAGCTGCATGGATGGAGGACGTTCTACCACTTTTTCTGCTAGGAACCACTTTGTTTCGTCTGCAATATACTCACAGCCAGATAGACCCAACATTACGCTGTAGTATGTGGTTCTTATTGTGCTCTGATCATTACTAAGTCTAAAAACTGTTGCCAATAGCATTTAGAAATGAGGGAAATGAGGTGCAAAATGGGTCATGGGCTTGCTCAGAACCAAGAACAGAATTTTTGAGTTTAATGCTCATCTAAGCTGCTCTGCTTACATTGCCTAAGGTCTTGAATGAAGATAAAGGCTTTAGGAGGGGAATTGACAAAGGGGGAGATCTGCTCAAAGGGGGAGCTCTGGTATTAGATTGTGCAAGAAATAACAAATCTGTGTTATGTAAAGAGAAGGTAGTGAGGTCCAAAGTGTTGACACCGATCAAAGAAGAAGATAGGAGCTTTATGATAATTTTATGATAGAAATAAAAAAAGTTGAGAAGGTTTTCTGAGGTAAAGACAAGACCTGAATTTGATTCCGTAAGTCTTTGCACTGATTTGCATTTCTAAAAATACCCATCATTTTGGAACATAGATTTGGCCCATTGGGTGAAGTTATTAGTCAATCCTGTCTGGTATTCAGCCTGGGTAGTAACAAGCAGCACGTGGTGATAAATGGAATTACAGACAAAACTGTGCTGTCCTTACCCAATTAGGCATTGCTACACATGGAGTAGTGAAGCACTTCTCTCCAGCTCTCACTGCCGATGACTTTATGCCTTCGAATATCAGGCTGAATTAGCCTTATCTCCTGCAAAGTTATATATAGTATTTTGCTGTTGTAAAACTTGGCATTAAAGCATTTTTTTGTGCACATTAACCTTATGTGCTGCTTATGGTGGTTGGAACACCACAATATCCTAAAAATAGCACAGAAAGCCTTGACTGACCACATGGAAAGCAACAGACCATCAGAAAGTCTTGGAACAAGGTTTATCAGTTGCTTCCAGGTAAGTTATGGTGTCATGGTTGCAGCAAGTGAGCTGGGAGCAAAGCTGAGAAAATAGAGATGGTAGAATATTTATTGATCAGAGGAGAAGAATGAGTATGTGCCAGACCTCCTACACATCTTTACTGACAGATCCTGACATCTCCATTGTGTGTGGTCAAGACAGTCATTGCCCAGGTTCATGGATCAGAGCAAACTGAGTAGTCAGCTAAGAAGCAGCAAAAAAAAGCCAGCAGTTCACTTTCCCTTTCTTGTGCTGAATAGATTTCTATCATGGCAGAAAAGCTGGGCTTATGCACTCCTGAACCTGGATTTATCCTAAGGGAACGCCAATGACAAAATGTTCTTCAATATTTCTTTCCTGACAATGCAAACTGTCTGGAAATGATGTGAAGAAGTAGACTGCAAGCAGAAATGGATGGAATTAACTAAGAGGAAACACCATCTTAGTTTTTCCTTCGACCCAATGCATCTCTTTAAGATTGTTAAGGATTTTAATGCTCAAGTAGTATAAACAATCTTAGCAGATGCCAGCTGATCATGATCCCCTGTGGCAGCTAGGAAAGGGCAATTCATGCACCATCACAGCTGCTGTGTCTTTGGAAACGTGCATCTCCAAAACAAAAGGAACAACTAGGAAAGAGGTAAGTAATCAGATAAAAGAACCCCAAGAACCCCCCTCCTTTTTGTTTTTGTTTAATTACCAGACATGCTGAATGAGGAAGCTCTAATAAATATTCTTGTCATCAGTATGGCTTTGGGTGGGGAAGAAGAGGAGTACACAACCAAGAAAATTGTATCTATCATGCTGATTTAGCAAGTGGGTTTTAGCATTTTTTCTCTAGCTCTGCTAAGGACTTGTGCCATGTCTGTCTGTTTCTATTGCCAGTGTCACAGACCTTCTTAGTCTGGAACTGCCTTGAAGTCACTTTCAACTTGCAGATGAGGAACAGTGACAAAAGTACATAAATTTTCTCAGCAAGTTGCTTTTCCTGGCAGCCCTCTAGCCTGGTCCAGAAGCTATCCATACTTATCACCATCTGACTGAAGAGTTGTACTGCTCCCAAAGGAGCTCTTTCCTTTTTTGCAACAGAGCTGTCACTTCCTTAGTATCAGTAGGTCCAAAGTGAGAAGCTAATATCTTCTGGTGGTGGTTCCAGGAGGCTTCCATGATCATGTTTTTCCAGAAGAAGGGCTTGCTGCTGTGGTTAATGGTGGAGATGCCTTCCTGAAGCTCCACCCCTTCCTGAAGCTCCTTCCAGGCATGGTTGTGTTTTTTTTTTCTTAACTCTTGTTTGCTTTACTACCATCTTTGGCACCGGGGCTAAAGCTGATCATGGTCAACTAAAGGTGTCAATGCAGTCTGATGCCTAAATATGTAGATAGGTACTGACTGGGAGTCTCCAAATTGCATCACCCTGCAGCTCACAAACCAGTCGGAGTTAGGCAGTGCCAGGCGTGCAAAGTTTAGATACTTAACTTGTATCTAGCCTCTAATTTGGGGCACTTAAATACAGTCCCATAAGCCTCAAAGACTCCAACTTGCTACCACCTGTAGGAGTGAACAATGAAGTCCCCCAGGCACTGAGAGAGATCATAAAATAATAGAATATCAGGTTGGAACAGACCTCAAAGGTTACTTGGTCCAGCCTCTCTTGGGAAAAGCATGATCGAGACAAGATAACCTAGCAACCTGTCCAGCTGAATCTTAAAAGTGTCCATGTTGGGGAAGCCACCACTTCCCTGGGGAGATTGTTCCAATTGCTAATTGTTCTCATTGCAAAAAATTTTCCTTTTGTGTCCAATCAGAATCTCCCCAGAAGTAGCTTGTACCCATTACCCCTCATCTTTTCTATGTGATTCCTTTTAAAAAGGGGGTCTCCGTCTTTGGAGATGCTCAGACACAGCTGAGGGAAGTAATTTGTTCTTGCAGTTTCCCTTCCCTTGGCCTTCACATAGCTCAGTCCAGGGATATCTCGTGGCCAGACCTCTATAAAGTAGCAGCCATCATGCTAAGTATGGTGACATATTAAGCTTTTAACAGTTTTTGTCCCTTGCCATTTTTTTCCAATCCATACAAGCATTTCTCTGCTTCCAAAGGCACCCACATGCACTGTCTACAAGTGAAAGATTTATCTTCTTTTTTTTTCTAATTTGTACATTTTCACTGAAATGAAAATCCTGCTTTCAGCTACAGCTTTGCAGTGGATTATAGGATAACTTAGGAATTTTAAACAACAATACTTGTGATTAGTAGTTATGGTCCACCCTGACTACTCTGAGGAAGAACAGCTGTTCCAGCCACAGGAGTTTTCACTGTTGTATGTTGTTGGACTTCCATGGGTATCTCAAGGTGTAGCCAAACACTAGTGGGTACATCCAGAGCTACCTCGAGCCCTGCTAGATCCCTAAGTACTGAACTGACCCATCATGGCCAAAGAAAACAATACTCATTGGCACTTTTTGGGCTGCTCTGACATGCATAAGGAATTACTCACCACAAATTGGTCTGTAACATGAGAAAACAGTTATGGATTTGTTCTTTTCTCTCTTGTTAAACTGCGCCACTTCAGGCATAGTTAAGCTGTTTGTAGTCCACGCCTGTAAGTGAACTGGGGATTTCATGCAGGGATATCTTGAATTTCTCTGTGCCATGCATTTGTAATGATTTCTTTTTTGTTCATCCAGGACATCCCACTGCCATCATGTCAGCTGTTAATAATATCATTCTTTCTCCATGGGCCATATGGCATACTCCAGGAGCCACAGAGGATATATCTGCACTGATGACTGTGCTCATGTGTCACAAGTTATCTCCCCTGCCTCCACAGAAACAGCACAGCATCCTTGAGAAAGTGGTTTAAACATAATTATAGGCCAAATTCACTCTTGAACTACTAAACTAAAAAGTTAGTTCAGGCATACATTTGGCCTTATTTGTCAGCAGTTCTTTCAAAACCTCTCCTTCTGTCTGGTGGAGGCTGGTGGCAACATGCCATCAGCAGCTGACTAGCATGACACACAGTCCAGAAACAGGGCAAGTGAGGTTATCAGGAGATAACTCAGCATCATTGTCAACATTCAGTCACCATCTTCCCTGGCCTGGTTGCCATGGAGTTGTAGCATATGCTACACAAAATAACAATGTTATTTTAGGAGAACTATGCAATGAAATTCTGTCCTTAATCCACCAGGCTCCCTACATGCCAATTGTTGGGTTGTTAACTGCAGTTTGCAGTGTTGCCATTGATGGAAAACTCAAAAGTTCGTGTTTTACCAAATGATATGATACACCTCTATGGCACAGGCACAAGACATAGTTATGCATCACCAGTATTAGCTGAATGCTCTTAAGCTGTATCTGTGGAAAATTAGCATTTCCCCCTGATGTGCTTGACTGGCTTCACGTCATTCCTCTGGCAAGAGGGACAGAATTACAAAAGCTTTGTTTTTTCTTTTTTTCCATGTGCCATAGCCAACAATGTTGTACAGTATTAGCCTGTAGCACAATTTCTAAAATTGGAATTTCCATTGCTTGGAAGGCAGACTAAATGTTTTCTTTTTGGAAAGGCTCTATGTGTTTCTCTCTCTGCAGCCTTTCTTCCATACTTCTCCAAAACATATGTTTTCAATCTTTTTTCATTTATATGTAAAAAAATCACTGCTGGAAGCCATTTTTTCTTTGCCGTTTATTTCCCACTGAGCTCCTTAAAAAAAAAAAAAAAACAACACCAAAAAAAAAAAAAAAAAAAAAAAAGGAAGAGAAGCCAGAGATGGATATACTGGTATGATAGAAGAGAGAGAAGGGGGAAGAAAAGAACAAATGAATTCCTCAGTTCAAACATGAGCCTGCCAGACTGCAAATCAAAGATTTACTGGAATCCGGAAATATTCAGATCATTTTTCCTTTTCCTTTTTTGTGCTTCGAGGTGCTATCTGGCAGCCACAGTGCCAAATTATTGTGAGAAAAGTGGTTGTTCCCAGTATCTTCAGTTGGCACCGGAAGCACCAGTTCTAGGAAGTCTCCCAGGGAAGCTGCTTTTTATACCTCTGCTCTAATTTTAGAGACAAGAGGTTTGGATAACGTGAGCATGCATCCACCTTACAAGAGGCTTCTGCAAACTGAACCTGACTGGAGCCTTTCAAGGGTCATATGTGTCTTCCAGAAGCTCTAGATTTCAAATGAAGGTCTTTAAAAGCATGGTTCACTCCTGATTTCCTCATTTAAGGTGGCCATGGCAGAATCAAGCTCCAAATTGCCAACTATGGGAAAGAGTTTTTAGAAATTAATAGTGCCTGTGAGCATAAACCAAAAAGAAGGACAAGGGCATCTCAGTTTCTGAGACTTGGTCTACGAGCTGAGACTCACAACATTAAGACATTTGATTGCTCCAAACATAACTACAACCAACAAAAAGGGCTGCATTTTATGAATCAGTGTCCATGCCTGTGATTGCTATGGACTTTGTTAGCTTGGTCCCCCAGTGTAGCTCCCCTGTAGCCAGAGATCTTTGTCATGAGCCTGGCTGGCCTCCCAGCACCACCTACTTCCATCTGAACTGGATGCCATGAGATCCCACCCAGAGGAGTCAAGCCTCCCCGGGAACAATGAGTAATTCTTGGGAGACGCCACTGGAAGGCTGCTGCCGTGGCACGGGAAGGCCGATAACATCTCCCGAGCCACAGCGGCCCTTTGTGTCGGCAGACACAAGTGGGATGTTCCTTCTTAAGCTTTCCAGAGTCAGAGGAAGTGGGCCTTGAAACACAATGCTTATTGAAATCGACTTTCATCTGGGGGATCTCGCGGCATAAGTGCTGCTCGGTGATGTGCTTTCCATCTGCAGCCGAGGCCTCCTGATGCATTTCCTCTGTTTGTTCCAGAGGGATGGATGGCAGCACCTTAAAGCAGGCACACATTGTACTGGCTGGTGGGCATTATTCTGGGCTGCGGAAAACAGTAGTCCTGAGCAATAAGAGTATCCTCAGGAGCTTCTGGTGGAAGTGGATGACATGTTGAATTACCTCCTCTTTCTCCTTCCCTCTCCATATGAATAGTAGGGTCATTAATAGAAGGGTTTAAAAGCATTTTGCATCTAGCCATGGTGATGTTACATGCTCTGTTCAGTTTCTCTCAGCAAGGAAAGGCCAAGTACACTTATGGAGCTAAACAGTTTAAGCTCTGCAGAGCAAAGCTGTAAATGGGGGTAAACTATCGCTGCTAGGGGACTGCTGAGTGTTACACAACGTTGTTTCACCGTACTTGACAGAGACTGGATGATACAAAAAACAGAGTGCAGAAGGACATTGTCACTAACAGAGTCACTTCGGCCAGGAACTAAGACACTGTGGAGGCAACTCAACCCCGCAGCGCTTTTCTTGTCATATGGCTACAGACTGGTTGCCTGCTTCAGGCTGTGACTTGCGGGGCTTCTGGTTGTTCATGGAACCTTGTCATTAACCACAAGGGACATCTAAGCTGAGGGTGGTTGCAAGTACAAATGAGTACCACGTGAGTCTGCCATGTGGGCAAGCATGTAATTGAATATGGGAGTATAAGGCCAAAATGTAGTCATTTCTAAAGAGTAAATGTTCTAATCAAATCCCATGGAATAAATCCCCTTTTCTGCTATAGGGTACTGTTGAAAGAGATAGACATGCTCTACTTATTTGGCATTTCTCTACCAGAAGTATTTCAGGAAGGCTCAAACTGCAGTGAGTTGAGACTGGTAAGAAGGAACTGGACTAAACATTAGGCCTGAGCCCAGCTCATGGATCACAAGCTGGTTCTGGCAGCTGGGGATAGCTCTGCTGCTTAACCACCCTGAGAGGTTTATAAAGGGAGGAAAATCCAGACCAGAAATCTGAGTGTATGGGGGTCTGGGTGATGTGTTGTGTGGGAGGAAGATTACAAAACCCAGCATCATCCCCTCACAGTCCACTTCGGTAACAAAATGTGGTTTAAAATTTTCATATCTAGAAATATTGCTGGTGGATCCCCTCTGTGCTGCCTCTTCAGGCATTCTAAAAAAACATCCTTACTTCCATCTGCCTCCAATGAGTAAGTGCCATTCAGTCTGAAAGGGAGAAGAATGCCTTTTTTCACTCTTGATCACTTGTCTGTCTGGATTCAGACATCATGACGCTTCCTGGGAGGACTCAGAGCAGTGGGGTGAGGCCGAGCCGGGGTAGGAGACACAGCAGGCAGGGCAGGCAGGTAGGAGGGCAGGCTGCCTGCCCCACCATACTGCTGGAGAAGAGCCACTGGAATCAGAACTCAGGGCAAAGGCAGGCTGAAAGGAAAACCACACCACAGAATGTAACAAGAAAAAAAATTGAGAAAAAGGAGGAATTAAATGGTTTTTAACATCTGTAGTGTTAAAATGTTTAAGATCTGTAATTTTTTGTTTTCCTTACTAAGACAGGTCAGGGTATGCTAAATATAGGGCAGCAGGATACACATCAGAGAAATTAGGAGATTCTGGATTTATTAAAATGTTAATTTACTGTAGCAAAGGGAAGGCAACTCAGGCCAGTGACCAAGGGAAATTTTTGGTCAAATACTAGGAAAAAATATGGCCCATGAGAATTTTGTTAATAATACTGAGGACTACAATGGTGCGCAAAGCCTTCAGTCAAGTTAAGTTAGGCCTTTGCTGTGTGTAATGCTGCAGAAACATACAGTGCCTATTCAAGAACATTATATAAAAGCTACCCTAAGAGCAAGCTTTAAAGCTTCACCACAACAGTCATCTTAAATATCTGAGTGACTGCTGAACAAAGAACCATGATGGCCACTACTAGGCAGACATATGTATATGGTCATCTGCACTGTGACATCTACTCAACACATCGTTTTTTCTGTGGCTAACATTTCAGTACCATCAGGAACCATAATGCCTCACACAGGGAGGTTCAGGGTGAATTGATAGTCCTGAACTGGGACAGGATGAATTGTCATCATGATCCAAGTTGACTGAAGAAGGATCCTGGTTTAGGCTGAAGCTATTCCCATAACTTTTAGATAATTAAAGCTAGGTATAATAAATTCCAGCCTCAGCATCTTTCATCTGAACAGCAGTCATATTAGAAATGTCATTCATGTTTTGATGTATAGAATAGAATAGAAAACAAAACTTTAATTTGCCAAGCCTCTGAGAGTAAGACATCATTTTAGAAGTTTGGTGCTGCTGAAATACATTGCTCTCACACTGCAGAAATCAAGGAACCCAAATGGTAGAGTACCATACAGTTAAGAGTGTCTTAGTATGACTCTTTTCATAGCAACACATATCTTTAATACAGCACTGTTTAGAAAGCAGACATGTCACTTCCAAATGTGCCTAACTTTTCTGGGGCTTCTCAGATTCTCTGTGTTGAAAGAAAGCTCTTTGTATTGGAAGGCTGAAGATTCAGAGATACTTAATATAATATTCTTTTGATTCCTGAGTCTGTACAGAGAGTCACTGTATTTTTCATTATTCTCAATGCATCTCTGAAGAGGTATCTGCCTAAATCCCAAATCCATTCTTCTAGAAGAAGCGAGTGCCTGAAAGATTTACACTGACAGCTGAGTGTACCTGAAACAGAAGGAGGGTCAGCAGAGTAAGGTGAGATTTCCTGGCAGCGGTTTAAAAGGAGATGATGGAGGATTATAGCCTTCTAAGTCAGTTGTTGCATTATTATTTATGCAGTCTCAGCTTTAGCCATCCTCCCACAAGCTTACCAGGACTCAACAGCTGCTTCTACTTGCTTTCACTTAATGTGCTGTTTTAAAGCATGGTGGAAATTAAATCATACAATCATCACGAATGCGACCAGTTTATTAACCAAAAGTCTGAAGTGTCAAACACAGTAGTAAAAGAGTAAACATGATATCATGAGCTCTGGTACCACAGCTTTTCCTTCTTTCTTTCTTTCTCTCTCTCTTCTTTCTTTCTTTCTCTTTCTTTCTTTTTCTTTCCTTCTTTTATTTTTCTTTCCTTCCTTCCTTCTTTCCTTCCTTCCTTCTTCTTTCCTTCTTTCTTTCCATTTCTTTCTTTCTCTTTTTTTCCCCTTCTATTTCTTTCTTTCCTTTTTTTCCTTCCTTCCTTCCTTCTTTCCCCCCTTTCCCCCCCCCCCCCCCCCTTTTTCTTTCTTTTTCCACAAAGAACTGCCTTAAGAACGGTACCTTAAGGGAAGTCCTATCAGAAAGGGACTACCATCCCTTGGTCTCTTCTTTCCTTTAGCTGATACCAGTCTCAATGACTTTGTGTAAAATTCAGTGACTAAGCACCACATTTTGTCAACATGGATCTCAACGGCTTACTACAGTGCTGTATCTTTAGTAACTGGCCACAGCATCTGAGGCTGTCATGTAGCAGAAGATCTGTAAAGCACCAGGGTGGGACAGAATAGTCACAGCATCTCTTGGTTACCCTGGGTTGGGCAGGTGGTGAGTAAGCAGTGTAATACCAAACATGTGTGTCACTAGATAAAGCATGTCAGCATGACTACAGTCTAAATATTATAAATTTAAAGCAGCTTAAGTCTGTAGCTGCCTCCACAGACACAAATCCAGCATTAAAATATGAAAAACCTCAGCTTTGCTCTTGGTTAAGCCTGGAGGTGCTTAAATTCTTCATGATACTTGCATTCCTCTTTGGGGCATGAGCCGAAACACCTGGGCAGTGTTGTGGTGCACAGCAGCACCGGGCTGAGCTCTCAGGAAGAGGTAGAGACTGAGGCAGCTTATGGAGGAGCGAGGCTTGCTCTCCCCTGCAGCATTCCCAGCTAGTTAACTCTGCAGCTTTGCTGTCCCCCCTGCCTTTTCCTCCTCAGTTGCTGCACTGGTAGAAAGTGGGGGAAGGAACTTTAACCAGCATTTCAGTGTCCTCCCCCTTTCTGTCGTTCCACCTTCATCTCCGCTCAGCACTCACTGTACCTTTGGAAAGAGCTAGTTTTCCTGCCTGATTCAACAAGAATTGCAAACACCTCCCCAGTGCCCTCCTTCCAGCTGGCTGCAGTGTTTGTGATTGTCCTTTGCCCCCATCCATTCAGCGTATATCAATTTAACAAAACTGAGGGTGTGCAGTTAAACGTACAATTTCTGTTACTCTCCAGGAGACTGTTTTTGGGCTTCATTATGTTCCCCACATCCCTATCTCTGAGTCAGTAAAGTCTGAAGCTTTTCAGCACAGTATGCTTTTGTTAAGGAGCTCATCCTCAAATTGACAATGTTCCATCTAGCATTAATTTAGCATCTAACTCATCGATAAAACCTGTTACAAAAAAGGCTAGAGGGGGAATTGACATTAAAAGCACTAAAAATAAAACTTCCTTCTGGGATACCTGGGAACAAGCCTGCAGAGTCAATGAGAAACAGAAGGCCAGATCCCAGGTTCGCTGCTGAATAGCAGAGACTCTCCCCCCAAAAGTGCCTTCTAGGCTGACCCTGTGCCCTTGAGTCCTGTGTCCCTTGGGAGCTGCAGTGCAGGAACAGAACAGCCCCTATGGGTCCCTGCTTGCTCCTTCCCCGCCGGCCCATGACGCATGCACCCGGGTGTAGCAGGCAAGAGGGTGAAGTTGTGAGAGTCTGAAGAGGCCTCAGGAGCTTTGCATTACGTACAAAAAAAGGACAGAAAAAAATAGAGGCAGGGGTTTGGAGTCTCTAATCAGCAGTGATTGCTTCCTGTGCAGAAGTCAGCTGTTTCCATACAATAGTCAAGCTGTTCAGTCTCTAGGCGCCATCCCAAGGTCATCATTTCTCTATTGTTGTTCCCCACCCCCATGGAAAATTCCTGTGTTCTTTTATGTATATAAGGGTGTTTGTTTTGTTTTGTTTTGTTTTTTAGACTTGGAAAACTCACGCCTGCCTCTCGTGGTTGTGGAGGGGTTTGGCACTAGGTACTGACCTGAACTTGGCTTTTCAGGGCTTTTCGTTTGCTGTGCGTTATCAATGCCTGATGTGCCTCTTATCTCAACAACTTTTTAAGGTTTTTAAGCAAAATACTTATCTGAATTTTGTTATGTGGAGGATGTAAGCCAAATTCACAACTGACATATTTTTTCCTACTTGCTTTTCTAGGAATTCATGTGTCATTGCCCTCTGAGACAGTGAGAAATGAGGCCATGTCAGTTTCTAGATATTGTTCCCTTATGAAATATTTATTCATTCACACACATACAAACCTTGCTCTTTCAAACCTAGCTAGTGGAAATCGTGAAAGGAAGTGTTTTATCCTAAGAAGCCATTGAAGTCATCATTGTGTTGGTTTATTTTGAGACCTGCTGAACAAAATTCTAAAACCTTCAGAATTCAGAAGTCCTGTAGAAAAATATTTGTTCTGGGCAGCTTCTCTGATTTCTCAGAATTCTTCCAAATCTCTTTCACTGGGCTAGAGCAGATGCTGGGCAATACTAAGCAACTTCTTAAAAACCACTGCTTGTTATCTGTTGCTGCTGACATCAGTTGGACAAGGAGATTTAGCTCTTTGCAGGTTTGATGCTACCTATAGCTCACTCTACAGTTTTCAGAAGCTTTGACTAATTCACTGTGAATTTTTCTGGGCAGATGTAGTTTACTAAGCAGAACCGGAAAAAAAGAAATAAACGTGGATTTCGGGAAGGGCCTATTCCCTGGCATCCCATGCTGCTGAGGAATGCAAGATGGGAACAGTTTATTACCATACCAACACTAGGATCTCCACATGAGATATTGGCCTCTCAGGATATTCAGTGGTGATTGTGGCCTCACAATGTCATCTCTGGTGTCACTGCTCATGAAACAATCATGCTCCTCAGCTTGGGGCTTACACAAAATTTAGGACAACTCAATGCTTTAATGCACAACCATTGAAGGAGGCCAAGTCAGATAAAAACTGTATTTAGTTATGAAAAATGCTTTTTCCCTAATCTATCCTTTTCTTTTTTTTTCACACACACACCCCCCGCAAACAAACATGTTTTGATGGTCCCTACTGTTGCTGAAGCAAGCAAGGCTGTGTCAGCCCGCCCCCCTGCCCCCCCCCCCCCCCCCCCGCCACTTTTTTTGGTTTGCAGGGTGGGGGCATTTGTTTCAGTATACAGACTTCCTTTGAACCTGTAAGCTATCACTGCTTGTAACTCACCCTCTAATTTCTCTCTGGGTGATTTTTTGCAGTTTGTGCTTCTTAAGTTCCCTCAGGGGTACAGAAATCTGCTGCTCAGCTGCCAGCCAAGTTCATGAATATCTGTGCCTCTCCGAGTCCCCTTCAGAAGGTACGGCCAGACAGGCTTCACAGTTCTGCTGGGAGCAATCGCTGTTAAAACACTTTTGTTTGAAGGCTTCTTCCCAATTCTATGGGTTTTGATTATTTCTTTTCCAGTACATTATTCCACTGTAATAGTTTCGTTGGGGCTATTTCTAGCTGCTGAATAGATTATCATTCTATCATTAGACAAGACATCACAAAAACCCTCTCTGATAACTGCGTCATTTTGAAAATCCTGAGTGAGTTACTGTTTAATGTGAAACCTGTGTAGTATACATAGGACAAAAAGTAAATTATATGCTTTTAGCCTCTGTGAATAGTTTTTTGTACTCTTTAGGGTTATTTAGAAAAATAAAATAAAACTTTCTGGTTGTAAGCCATTGCTTTGTAGTGTTAGCAGAGTTTCAAAGTCACAGGTAGAAACTTTAGCACAAAAAACTGTAGAGATTTACATTTGGCATCTGTACACTGCCCTTTTCCCCTTTCCCTGATGACTGTCACTACTGTATTACGTCAAGTGCCAATAAGACTGTACCATTATGTTGAACGCTGTCTTTTAGTTCTACTACACACAGCTTTTAATTAAAGGCCCTTTTCCAGATTTATCTCACAAATTCAACTACAAAATCCTTTTCCTTCTCAAGGGTGATTTTTTCTGTCTAATATTTACTGCCACAGCAAGATACCCAGGAATTTTCTACTAAGTATGGTATTCTACTAAGAATGGTATTCAGCACTGAGTATCTGTGCTAGTACAGTTTACTGGTTGCTGATTTCCAGAAACTGTTAAGTCCTCAGTGGCCCACAAGAAGGCTAAATACAGATTTCTCTACAGCCCCTACAGTAATGGCTCAGAGCACTATAGCTCTTAATAACACGGTCCTAGGGTTTCAGTTAACAATGTCACAGCACAATATCACATCTGGCATTGATTCTTAATGAAAAAAGTGAATGTTACATAAATACTTTAATGCAAAGGCATAGTCAAATAATGTTTTAGAACTGTGAAAGAAAATTAGCAAAACTAAAAAAATGCTACTGCAAATTCTTTGTTTCATTTTACACATAAATAAAACCTAAAAGAAAAGGAAAATACTGCTCCTAATTTACACAAATAGCAATAATTAGGCTCTTCGATTGGATGCTTGTATATCACCAGAGTA
Organism: Falco naumanni; assembly: GCF_017639655.2. Taxonomy (NCBI): domain Eukaryota; kingdom Metazoa; phylum Chordata; class Aves; order Falconiformes; family Falconidae; genus Falco; species Falco naumanni. Next base: position 53,693,928 of record NC_054059.1, on the reverse strand, counting down.
TCACTCAGCAGACTGTCATGCAAACTGAACTGCACCTCTCTTAATGTCCTTTCCATCCCTCTCTCTCTTCTTCCTCTCCCTGGCAGAAAATGGCATGAAATTTATTGCTTAAAAACAAAACAGACAAAACCAACTACAGCAGAACAACCTTTGCTTCTCAGGACAATTGCAAATTCATTCTCAAGAAACACAGTTAATATCACCTCCACTCTATTACAATGGTTTGAATATTGTTTCTTTTTAATATTTATTTATGTTCATTTGTTTCAGGGCAATGGGTCATTTAAAGCTAATAATATGTAATACTGCAGCACCCAAATATCATGATCATGCAGGAGTTTTGCACTATTCACTGAAACGTGTAATGTACTCAAGGAAAGAGGATGAAATGGCAATGATTTGGGATGAAGCAGAAGATTAACTTGGAGTTTTATTTTGTTTAAAAATGAGGTTTGCCCTCATATGTTATTGTATACTATAACAATGTTTCTGAAAAGGATGGACAGATTGACTTCCTCACCTTTGCTGTGATATATTTCCCAGACGGGTTAATAGCTAACATTCTAACAATTTTTTTGTGTTTGTCTTCTCTTCCTAGGTCTCATTTATACCTTTGAAGAAGATGATTCCTTCCTGCTATGTTTCAATACCTAGTTTATTAAAATCTTGCCAGTTACTTAGATCATCGTTATCTTCAAAATTGCTGTTGTAAAGGTGAAGCCCTTTGGAATAATGACTATGACATGACTTCTTAAAATCTCTGAAGTAGTTAATTATATTCCTGGAGAGCTGGGCTAATAACAAGAATACTCTGAGTTGTAATAAAAATGTAAGAGGATTTTTAGAAGGATATAAATCAGTCTTTAACTACAGTCTGCTTTGAATTATCAAAGGCAATTGAGAGAGAGAGAAGGGGAACAGAAATGAGATAACTCACATGAAGCAATAGCACAGGAAATATAAACCATATGTAAGCTAGGCTATGAAAATACACCAGCATATTTACCTTCAAGACACTTGTAAACACATTTCCATGGAGAGCAGGAATAACTGTAAGCAGCAGTTGGTCACCTGGGGCCCAGCACATGTGGCTTTTGCCCCCCATGGCTGAGTCCAGGGTAGGGCATTACCCCCGCACCACCAAGGTAAGGGGAAACCGGTCATGGGTGACTGAGGGTGATGGTATTAGGAGTGCCTGGCTGGTAACCTCCCAGTAGGTTGCCCACACCTAAATGGAAGCACAGCACAGTGTCGTATGTTCTCCATATGTGTGGTACTCAGCAGCTCTGTCAGAGGCAGGCACTCTGTGGTGGGCTGGAGCTTTCCCACAGAGCATCCACCACCACACAGAAGCTGCTCATATTTGCTTCTCTCCATTGCAAGCAGGAATGAGACCTCGACAAGTCTATGTAAACACAGATTCTGTTGAGCAGCTGGCACCAGGTAATCACATATAAAAACTTCATATACATTTTAGCATTCAGTAAGTAGAGGCACGGAGCAATGGCTGGGGTTCTCAATGCTCTTAACTAAAGGCCATATGGCAGCTGGGTACTGTTTAAGAAAGGAAAATAGAGCTAAGCTTACTGGTAACATGAGCCTATGCAGGATTTTCTGTCTTCCTGCTCTATTTGACATTTCAAAAATAGCCATACCATAAAGGAGTATTCTGGGTGCTGCTCCTTACCCTCTGCTTTCTAGGAACCCCACTGCATGGATGAGTTCCTGTTGCCACTTTACACATATCATGTTTTTTCTTCCTTGGACTGTGACTCTCATACAAAAGAAGCTTCTTCTATCACTAAAAATAAAAAACACTAACAAAATGTTCTGATCAAAGTGATTCATTCATCAGCAGAATGATTTTTACATGTTGCTGCTTTGCATGTGAGAATGATTACACAAGGAGAGAGACTGTGAATAGTGTTAGTGTTTACATAGTACCAAAGTATAAGGTTGCTCCTTGTCACCAAAACAGCACTGAACCCTCATGATACACTAACATGTGCGTGGTAGCTGATGATACATCATTGCTGCCTACATTAGCACAGCAAAGATGCTTTGTTCCCTGATGTCATGAGTTTCAAATCCCAGCTGGGGATTTACTGACTAAGCCACAGTGAGCTGCTGTGAGTTCCCTCCCAAAAGGAGAAGAGGAATAAAATAAAAAGGCTTTCTCCTTCCCATTTCACTTCAGAAGTACTGCTAAGCACTAGGAGTTATTTCCCTGTTGGTACCAACATGTTACTACAGTTCTTGCTGACAAGAGCTACATACACCCACCGGTGGAGAAAAGGCTCATTAGCCACCCCAGGACAAGGCATAATAGTGATTCCTTTGAATTCAGATATATAAATCATGACAAAATCCTCATTCAAATGAAATAAAAAACTGAAGCTTCAGCATTTCTCTACAGCAGGCCACTTGTTCCCCTGTACAAATGCAGACTGAGGAATTCTAGTTTTACTGTCAGGTAGCCACTTCTTAAATTCTTGCTCTTGTGTTTCTGCAAGTCCGTGTCTTTTAGTAATGACACAACATATGTTGCGTATGGAAGAGGTTAGAACATACAAGCTTCATACAGACACTCCAACAGGAAACCATTATTTCTGCCTTCTTCACCATGAGACATGAGTAGTGCAAGTGTATTACAAGAGCTGAGGCTAGTCAGCCTCTACAGGAGGTTCTTCATGCTGAGAACTAAAACAGAATAGGGCAGAGGCCTGGACTCTTGCTGTTACTGTTGGTGTGACCTTTATGAGTGATGATCCTAAAGCACTACACAATAGCTGAGGAGTTAGCTTCACAGCATGCCTAGAAAGCAGGGATTATTACTTCATTGCTAATGAAGTGAAAACTCAGTCACAGAAAAGTTGTGACTTGTACATAGTCACACAGGAAGGAGTCAGGAAGAGGAAAAAATGTCTAACCAGTGACTTAAATTCTTCATCCTTTCCTCCTATTTATTCACTGCATGGTCTTGGGTACTTCCTATATATCTACTCATCCCAGAGAAGTGCTTTAAAACTCCATCCACACATGGACAGCATGTGGAGATATTTGAATGGAAAGAAGAACTAACAATTTCTCATTGCTGTTCTTGAGAAGCATGGGCTGAGGTCAGGTGGCACCTGAGGCAGGTAGGGTTTGCAGAAGCCTGGTGTCCCAGAGGGGTGGCAGGAGAGTGAGCACCAGCCTGGCTTTTCCTCCTGCAGCAGCAATCCACTGCAAAAATTGCTTCACAAAAACAGTGTAAAGAAGGGCAAAGTGGGTGCTGGGAGAAGAAAACAGAGTTTAAGTGATCCCAGAGCGCGAAAGCATTCACAATCATATGACTCCTGTGTGCTGCCACATCTCTTCCCCTAGAGTGAGGGCCAGGTGGGAGTCAAAAGAACTAAACCGCCATCCTGGTCCCCTGGAATGGTCAAGACTGAAAAAACTCTGAAATTAATGGAGGTTATGAAATACGGCCAGGCACTGAAATGGAGAGGAATCAGCAAGCAAGATGGACAGATCTAGGTGAAGATAAGAACCCAAGGACAGTGTGAGAGAACTAAGGGAAAATAATTAACAAGAATTAAAAAAGGATTATAATTGGTCTAGTGAGTTGCAGTTGTCCACAAAGGTCAGTCGGAAAAAGTGGGAAGTAAGACCGAAAAGTGTTTTCTTATCCCTAACTCTATAAAAAGCAATGAGAACTTATTTCTTCAGGGTGCAGGGAGAAAGAAGACTTTTGTTGTTGCAGAGGTTGCAGCACATCAGATGAAGGGGTTATAAAAGTTCAACCACATGCAAAATCTGTCAGCTGCCTAAGTAAGTGTGCACCAGGTTGGATGTACAAGCAGGGTGTTGCAGGAAAAGTAACTAATGGTTGTGTTTAAAATAGCACCGACCCTTCCTATCTTACTGGCACTGACTACAGAGCCAGGCACACACACCCAGGCCTGCTTTGTGCTTCAAATATTTGACTGGTCTGACTATTTTGATTAGAGATGTGATTTCTTTTTATTTGGAATTACTGTGGCAGTAAAAGCCCTCAGGCAGCAGCCATTGTACAGGTGTATAAATATGACCGTATTTGTAGTCATTCAACATCCCTTTCAATTTCTATATGGAATTAGGCAATGCAGTATAAAATAACGTATTTCTAAACCATACTGTTGCATAGGCTGCTGTATTATTTTAAGTATACCAGGCAGCAGTTAGGTTTTCTGGACTTATCAGCTTACCTGGGTGGAAACCTCTGTCTCACCTTCACTGAAACCAGGTTGCCTCACAGTAGCAGAGGGTATAAATTGTCCTGGCCAGACTGTTTGATCGATGTCCAAAGCTGGGCTTAACCTTGCTCGTTAAGTCGATTCAAACCTGAATGTTTCATTTGGCTGTCCTCTCCCTCTAGTGACTGTGGATCATCTCTAGATTACCCTTTTGGCAAAATAAGTCAAAACTAATGATGCCATTGCAGCGAATTTAATCAAGTTAACACCATTAATTAATAAAGATTGACCAGCCTTTATTAACGTCATCATTGCTGTGTCAAAATAGGCCTTTGTAAGACCCTTTGAGCATTGCACAAACCTTGCATGGCTCCTCACAGACACGCTGTGGGCTGAGGTGTTCCCAGCCAGACAAGCCAGCCGCAGGGGGAGCGCAGCAGTGCCAGACAAAGCCTGCTCCAGGGATCTTAAGGGCAGAAGCTCAGGCTGTGTGGCTCCTGCCACAGGAAGGGAAGGAGAGGAGAGGTGCAACACTGAAGCAGCAGGGTGCTGGGGGAGACCTAGTACTGTCGGTGCTGGTGCTGGTGTGGGAAGGAGGTGGTGGTGGCCACTCCTCTAGGAGGCCCTGCCCCTTCTGAGCTTCCTTTCTCCTCATTCCCCAAAAAGTCACCTCAGATCCCAAATACCCTCAGCCTCACTCCCCAGATATCCTGCATGGCAGGACTGGGGCCATTTGCTGGCTCCCAGCTCTTCCCAGCTGAGGAGCAGCACTGGTGGCAGCTGGCCGATGCCACAGCCTTACATGTGTCAAGCGAGTCCCAGGAAGATACAGGAGGAGGGGTACTTGGGAAGAAGGCTACCCTAGAGCAAAGGAATGGAGTCCCTCCCACACTGCCACCTGCTTGGAGCAAGAAAAGATATGGTCACGGCTGAGGGGCAGTGGAAGCAGGCATCAGGGGACCTGGTTTATTATTTTATGAGCCACTGTGCGTGGGCCGTGGATCTGGCCTTGGCAGGACTTGCAGCAGTTCGGGGAGGAGATGTGAATTGCACTGTCCTGCGTGCAGCCCTCCTGAGCATCACACACGGCAGGAAAAGGCTGTTCTCCTTCCCTCTGCTCTCTGCAGTTGCAAGCGTATCCCCAGGTGAAGGGGGTATCTCAGTGCACTGGGTCACTAAACTCAGCAGTAAGCTCATGCTTACACACTGAAATCGGCTATGTCATTCTGGTCTAAACATAGAAGAGGGAAAATCAGTCCCAACTTGAACTGCATCCTGAAAAATGTATTTATGGCCTTCTCTGCTCCACGAATCGTCCTGCAAGCTCAGCAGAACCAATTACCCGTTGCATTTATGGACAGCCAACAACAGCTCTCCCAACTCCTGCCAGTACAGGCCTTTGGGTTTTTTTCCTTTTCAGATCTTCCACCTGCAGCAGAGGCACCAGACCAGGAGCAGGGATTCAGCGACAGCCAACATCTGATCCTGTGCACAGTGCTGTCCTGCTCTGAAATCCTGTCAGCTTTCATGAGGGAGCCGCAAGCCAAGCTGCACTCGCACCCTGCCGAAGTCCTGTGGGGAGGACATCTGGAGGGGAGGGAAGGGGCGCCATGCAGAGCCAGCCTCTGCCCAGCTCTGAAGAGGAATGCTGAGAGGGTCCTTGTTCCACGTGTGCCTCCTACTTTGTCCTAGTGGCTTGGCAGGGAAAAAACAGCGCCTGAATGAAAAAAATATGTTCACATCTCTTTAATCCATTCCCAACTAAATCCCCATCATTATCTGCAGCCAGCACTACACATAATTAAAGGGTTTATTTTTGTGTTACAAAATCTTTCCATAATTATGGAGTGTTTGTGAAGTGCAGCGTTTCTGCGTGTATATTTGAAGAAGTGAGGGACCTGTCATTTTCTCCATTTCCCACCATATCACCTCGATATTCCTTTCTGTCCACACACCATTAGCTTCCTCCCCTCTACCATACAACCAGTGCCATTAGGATTTTATTTTTTTTTTTAATAAAACATCAAAGATGACACTGCTTGTGAAGTACCCTCACAGACACCAAGCCAGGTGTCTGTAAAAACAGCATTTTTGCTCTGTCATCTTTCTCATCTGGAAGACTGGGATACTTTGAAATAAAAAGTAATGATGTGAAACTGAGTTCAGAGCCAGGGGACAGCTTTCCAAAGATTTGCTATCTAATTAACACTTACACACCTCTTAATTAGAATTCCTTTATATCATTATAGATAGAGAGACAGGACTGACTGAATTTCAGGGTGATAGGAGAGTCCTACAGGTTCTCTCCCCTCCTCAGTCAGTTCCTCCTCCTCTACAGGATGATGGCAGGAGGATGAGTTCATACTGCTAAACAGAGAAATTGAAGCTGTGGGGAAAAAAAAACCAAACCAAACAACCACAAAATTTAGAATTGAAAGGACTATCACACATAAATGTCAATAGCTAGCTTGGTACTTACATAGTCCTTAAATGAAACTTGCATTAAGTCTTTTGCAAAATAGTTACTAGTGATGTTTGGTTTACATCTGCCCAATATGCTTCATAAAGCTGTCCATTAAGATTCTGGGATTATTTTATCCCATGTATTTGCAAAATGTTTAAAATGAGACATTTGGGTTTAGCTATAACAGTAGTAAAATATAAAAGTAGAAGTGGTAGCAGTTAAAAAAAAGGTAACAGCATTTGATTTCAGATAATCATTTGGTAACAATGATCTAACTGAACATCTTAAATTACAAAGAAAACCAAACTAGACAGAGATATGCACATACATATCTTTTGATCTTTACAGGTATCAGTCCTATTTTATTGCAGTCTTTCATGTGCTTACTTTCCTTTTAGACTTAACAATGAACTACAAAGTTGGTATGAAAACTGCCCATCACTGATTTTTTTGCTACTATCGACTCTAACAGGAGTTTTCAGCACATGGATCACTTCTGATTTTTTATGTAAGATGCTATTCCTGTTTCGCCCTGTATGACTTCTCACATCTTGATTCACAAATAATTTGTCTTCTTAGTGGGAAGCATGCAAAACTGTCATACCTGAGAACAGAATTCCTTTGTTTACAAAATATTCTTTAAAAGAGTAATTTCAATTTGACCTAGTAAAGTATCAAGTGTTTCTCATCTATCAGCAATGATGTTCTTCTTATCAAGTTACACAGTCATTAGGACAAGTGACAAGTGGCATGCCTCTGTGTTATCTATTATGATGATGATAATTATTATTTATTAGTATTGCATCTGTAAAATGGTCCCTGGAGGCTTCCTATAATTGAGGTTACCACTTTCAGCCGTTCAATCACTTGAAGCTCTTTTGACATGAAATGTATAATTATCTGATTAACTGGAAAGGGATGTAAGTATTTCATATTTCTTTTTGACAAAAACAATAGAAGTGTCCTTCATTTGTTATACTTTTCTGTGGAGAGAGTAAGGCAGTGGTAAAGCAGCCCCTGTAAAATCATTTAGTTCTCCAAGCATCCTCTTCACAGAAAGCCTGAATGGGGCAGGGAAACCCATTGCTGGCCCAAGGAGCACTGGTTTTGGGAACATTCCTCTGCTGCTCCTGACGTATTCTGCACGTACTTAAGCTGCAGCGAATGTCACTGCAGTCAGCTGGGACCCCAGCAAGCAGTTATAAGGCAACTATTTCCTGTGTTCATGTCATTTCTGTGACACAGCTGTAATTTCAACCCAGGAGAGTTTTCCCAGGCCCTCTTTGCTGCCTGAACAGAAAAACAAGATGAACTATGAAACTGTTGGCTGCTCTTCTGCCAGACTCTCTCTAATTTTCAGGCTCTTTGAAGGCATCTGCCCACAGGCTTTAAGAAGGCTATGTAAATGTATCAGTTACTGGTAAAATTATGGTTGGACCCAATGAACTTAAAGGTCTTTCCCAACCTAAATGATTATATGATTTTATGATTCTATGAAAATAAGTATCTATAGATGTACTTCTGATGACATGATTTTAATACAAAAGTACACTTGTGCTACACACGGTGCTCTTTTCATGCAATGCTCTTACATCATGGTTAAAAATGTGTGGAAAGCAGAAACACTTACCTAAACATAGGTTAGAAATGCTGCTCATTAACTGGGATCATCAAATAACATGATTATGGAAGCTGATCTTTCAGCTGGGATAGGAAAAAACCATGTAAGGGAATATATTTTGCCCCTTTATCTTGCCATTTCACTCATTATTTTCTCTTATGAATGCTCTGTTAGAATGGTTTTTTTCTTGGTTCTTTGAATCAGCATTTGCTTGAATGCAAAGTGGATGGAAAAAATTACATACTTAGAAAAAGGTATTTGCTGTAATGTTACTGGTGTCACAAGACACAGGATATCAGAGAATCAAGCTTTTCAGTCCTGCTTACTGGATAAGAAGAGCTTACTTTCTGTAGGAAAGCCTGTTTTACCAGCTCAACTACACTTTCTCTCCCTTCTTCCTACATTATCTCTATTTAGCTGAGTTGACTATTGAAGAGAACATGCTTGAATAAAAGAAGCAACACAAACAGGCCAACAGAGACCCTTGAATATTACTTGCATCTGAAATGAATTTAATCTGGCCAGCTGAGCATGTTTATCCAGTTAGGGAGCAGGAAAAGCACCATGTCTTACCTAGCCAAGCAAGACTAAAGAACATGGCTCACATGCAAAGGATGTGCAAAGAATCTATTCATTACTATTTTAGCAGCACTTGGAGGCATCAGTCAGGACTGGGATCCTGAGGTGCTACACAAACACTGAGCAAATGACACCTTCCACCTTTAAGAGCTTACAGCCTAATTAGACAAGAGAAGCTGTCTAATTAGAAGTTATATTTCACTCCCAGTGACTGCAGACCTGGGTGAGGAGATGCTGTAAGTGCAGGCCTTTCTCCTGGGATCCCACAGCTAAATGTAAAGCTGCAGAAAGCTTTGCTTCTGAAACACCACAGCACAACACCACAGACAGTATTATCTTCATGATGGATAGTCTATGCAGTTCTTTTTTGGATAATATTGTTCTCTCAAAACTCCAATGTGTTAAAACTCCAATGTGTTAAAGTGTGCACAAGCAAGCAACACACACCTCCCTCTACTTCAAAATTTTTTATCAGGGCTGCCATGAGCAAAAAAGTATTACAGCTGTCAATATATCTCCGCCCACATGTAGCATGAATTCTAAATTATGAGCCATGTGACTACCAGAGCTGCCTGCTATAAAAAAAACCCACAAGACTGTAACCATGTCCATTAAAAAATACGTCAATGACTTTCTGCTTACCATGAGCTCAAAGCCCTCTTGAACTCAATATATTTTTTAAAATCATCTGGTGCCTGAACATGTGAACCAAACACAGCACATCAAAGTGCCATGTTAGATCTTATGTGCCCATAGATTTCCCATCACTGAAGCAGAGGAAATTGTCTCTTGGCAATGCACATACAGGTCCTGCAGAGTTCAGGTCTTGTTTTTCTAGTAGGTCATAAGCTATGCTCTGTTTTAGATAACCTACCCATGGTATTATGAAATATCAATGTGAGCATTCATAGTCAAGAAAAAAAATCACTTCAGTTTGAGCTGTACAACAAAAGATAGTCCCCAAAGAAGCACAAGGGAAAGGATATCAGGTTCATTTGGTTACTCATCAAGGCCTTAGTGTAATTATACAAATTCATGGGTATAACAGCACCATTAAATTACAAATTATGTATATATAAATGTTTATTGTATTGCTGCTGCTTCTGTTACCAAATTCCAAACTTTGCTATCTGTTGCCTGCTTTCCTTGCTCTTTCCTTCCAGCTCTTTCTGAAAGCCTTCTACAGTGTTTCAAGTGTGCTCTTTAGGCCAAAAAAGATAAAAACTCATCCTGTCTGTGAGGTTCTGCATTTAATAGATATAAATTCTCAAAATCTGACTTCTGTTTTTTGAAGGACATGACAAATTGCTATAAAGACGCTGAGATGGCACTAAACGTGGGTGAGGCTTGCTGGGTTTCGATGGCAGTGTCACATGCTGTCAAACTGTCCCTAAACAAAATAATTCGCTCAGAAATAGCAACTGAGATATGAAAACCAGATTAGATGACTTGTTGTTTTGAGGGATTTTTCTTCTGGGAATGCATCTGAAGGTGTGATGTGAAAAAAAAGAGAAATCTGGAGAAAAATTAAAAGAAAATGTCGATGCAGTGCTTTTTTGTCTCTGAATGAGAGAGTGGAAAGAGTGGGAACCGTTTCAAATCTTCAGTACTGCAGATGAAGTACATAAAGATCAGAGCAGAAATTAAGATCAGAATATCCAGATCCAATTCTGGTTAGAGAAGATACAAGGGAAAATTTGTACTATGTAGGCATGTTAAATATTATTTTATTGCATAAAATGTTTAAATTTTATTGTATTTTGTAAACACAATACCTAATTTTGCCTCTAGCTACACCATTTTACCTATGATGATAAAGTACTATGTAGGTACCTAATGACTACTAAAAAGTCTGGCATTATACCAGTATTACCCTCAAACACTAAGACTGAGCTGAGCATACTAAAGATATATATACAGAGATATCCTTTTCCAGACATTTTTCTAGAAGTATATTTCTTCTCTGTATTGATTATAGCATTGGCTACTTACGAACACTATGGCTATAACTTTATTTTACAGTTATAAATTAACAATAATGATGCCTTCTATATGTAATACTTAAATTTTCCTGTTCAGAGATATACCAGCAAGCAAACTTACCCATAACCACCTTACATTGCAGTATATCTCTACTACTGCATGTATTTGTCTATGCAGTGGAAAAGAATTTAAACACATCTGTGTATATACCTATGGCATAAGCAGTGCTTTCCACTTTATAACTGAATTACATGTAAGACATGTCTTGATCATAAATAAATAAATAAATAAATGAAGTTTCATTTCTTTGACTAGCTATTTCATTTTTGTATCTGTAGTTATTTTTATCCCTGAGAGATTTTTTGAGAAGGGGGTTGTTTCCTTGATTTTGCACTTATTCAGGATATTCCACCTCTAAATGTCCTCAGGCAGACAATACTTAAAAAGCAGGATAGAGCTGCTAAATAGTCGCCCTTTAAAACAGCCCCATGCATCCAGCTGGGAAGGCATCTGTTCTTAGCAGAAAAAAAATTACATACAGGGAATCAAAGGACAGAAAATATATGGTGCAGCTCCTCCAAGACACTTAGTTCCCTTAAATCATTGCTCTGGGCTAAGCTAAGTCAAGCAAGGTAACTCAGCTGTTTTGATGGAGGACAGATCTTCTCAAACTAGCTCTTAGAAGGGAGACTTCTTTGCTTCCTTATTGCTACATAAAAGAGAAAGAAAGCTTATTTCTTCTATGATGCAACTTAAAAGGGGAGCTGGTGTTCTGAGCTGGCCAGAACATGGTGATCTTGTTCACAGAGATCTTGCTCTGGGATGGTGTCAGGGCACTCTCTGCCTTATGGTGTCGGTGCTCAGCTTGCAAGTTATGTATTGTGGGATTCTGTAATGCTTACTGAGGGAACGAACAAATGTGGTTGACATTGCTGTTTAAACAGGGTCACAAAATAACAGCTGAGAACCAGGATTTCCCAAATAGACAAACAAGCCAGGATGCAGCCTGGACATGTTGTGGGACAGATCTAGACAACGGATCATGTTCATGATTAGTCACCAAGATTTGGTCTGCAAGGACAAGCAATTTCTTTGGCTGTGAGGTGAGATTAAAAGCATCTGACATACTAGCAGAATTATGAAAATGAAGAACAGTCAAGAGACTTGGGTGAACAGCTCACAGAAGGCAGAGATATTAATTTCCCTCCAATTAAAAAAGATGTTAACATGGTGTCTTGTTTAGGACTGAGAAAACTGATAGTAGAAAATATGATATACAGTTTAGAAAAAAAAGAGGAGTTCAAAAGCATGACAAAAAGACTTTGTAGGGACTTCTTCATGCACCACATTAACAAAGAAAAATTATGTGCAGTACATGTCAGTGGCTGGGGACTGTGGTCCCCCTCGTCTCCTGGGACCTGCCTATTCCGTGCCACACAATGCCTGCTGCATGTATGTCCATGCCACATGAGAGGTGGATGGCCATGTCATCATGTGCACCTCTTCCAAAAAGAACAAATTTTCATCTGGACTGTCCCTGTCATAGTTTGCAAAGGCCTTTAATGGGAATATTGGCAGCTTGTCCTTCTCAAGTTACTGTCATGCCCCATTTCCTTGGGATTTTTTCAAGGCAGGGACACACTGAGGACCAGAGCTCATCCAGTCATTCTTAGTGGAATTAATCACTGGACTTTGGATAGCAGCAAACATAGCAATGCAGCTGTACATTTTTTTACAGAAAAGGGGCTCTGGTTTTAAATAGGACAATGAATGAGAGCAACAGGTAATAGGTAGTAAAACTAATGAAATGAAAGACCAGTGAAAAGTCGACAAAATAATTAAGAAACGTTAAGGTTATGTAGTGATGGAGTTACAAGTTATGTGAACATATTAAAGCATGCTTGGATTCCCTATAATCTTAGATTTCAGAGTTCAAAGGTCTACCTTCATAGGTTGAAGGGAGAAAGGATGGGGGATACACCAGAGGAAGGGAAAAAATAATCAATGTGGGACAACTCGAGGGAGAGTGACAGGAAAAAACAGAGGGAAGGAGGAAACATAAAATTACAGGAGTGATATAATAGGAGAAGGAGGGACCACCAGTGCATGTGGTCACAATAATATGGTAAGGGCAATACTTTTCACACTTGCAGGAGCATGAAATTACAGGTAACACTGTTGATGTAGGATCTTCATAAATGGTGGAGCAAAGACATTGCCTACGGAGCTATGTAGACTACTGCTGAGCTTTTTTAGAGAGATGCTCCTGTCTTTCCTCTCAAATGCTGCTCCTTGTGAACCATGGCAGGGTAACACTGTGCTGAGGGAGGCTACGCTTAGAGATGATCCTACTGATTATAAACGCCGTGAGGGAATGTGGCAGGCCAAGCTAACCCTGAAGCTCTGGTCTAGGACTGCGAGTGTAACTGCAGGTTCATGCCGGGTGAGCAGAGGGCTGGGGAACAAGATGAAGAGATTGCATCTACAGAATTATTTATTATGCTCTGAAGTTATAAACAAACATGTGAGAGCAAGCACATTCCAAACTAAAGTGCATTCATCATTATTGTTAGCAATAATGATTAAAATAATTCTTTGTGCTTCCAGTAGGAGTGCAAATCTCAGAAAAAAAATATTCCTGAAAATAGGAGAATATTATAATGACTTTAGCTTCACACAAACCCTGTGAATTAGGCACCCTTATCTGCACATTACAGAGGAGGAAACTTCGGCATGGAGAGATTGTGATTTGCCTAGGGCCAGGCAGGAAACCCAGGGAACAGCTGAACAGAGCCCCAAGCTCATGAATGCCAGCCCTCTGCTTTAGTCACAAGATCATTTTTCCTTTCCTTCATTTGATGTTTTTCAGAAGAATTAAGTTAGGCAAATCCATAGTTATGGATTCAAAAATAACCTTTATGCCATCTCCCAGGCCAGGGTGTTCAGAACTACATGGTAACAGAAGACCGGTAAAGGAGGTTTTCTCTACTTTCTACATATGCTAGAAGTGCAGATGGGTTAGGAATCCTGAGCATCAAACTGGGTAGTCTTTGTAGACACATCCAGTATCGAGACTTAGAAAGGGGTGCTGCAACAGACCCCAAACTTTTCTAGATGCATTTCAAGCCCCAAGCGTGAATCTTTTCGGTTCTGTCACTGGAGTGATACATATTTAATTATGCTGCTTTGCACAGGAGAGCCAGCGAGCTCTGCCACAGAACACATGGTCACTCTGCTTGGGGCAATTGTTTGGAGGCTGGATAAGGTCCAGGATCCTTTTCACCAAGGCAGGACTCAAACATTGCTCATCCTAATGAGTGAATGCTTTCAACATTAAGCGATTTCTTAACAGGTAGAAATACTCACTATCTTCCCTGTTTTGCCTGCAGCCTAATCTAACAGTGATTTTCAGAAAATTCCTATCAGCTCAGATCTCATGGGCAAGAAGGGGCAGGACAAATTCATCTTGCTTGTGAAAGCCTTTCAGCGTGGACCTGAGATGGGTACCCAGCTGAACAGCACTGCAAAGACCATCATCAGCTCTGCTCAGTCCCACTGCAGATACATGGGTCACATCTCCCCTGCCTGTCGTTGTTCTTGGTTGGAGCAGACAGCACGAAACGAGCTTGTGCTCTGGGAGCTGTTGCACCGCAGCCATTTGCCCTGACTATTTTGCCTGTCAGCAGCGTCAGCCCAACAAGCCTTCACAGCTTCAGGTTCCTGGGCTAGTATTTCTGCACAGCACTGCAGTGTGGCAATTACATGTGCCAAATTTATTTGAAGCTAGGCTGGAGATCTTTTAGCCATCACTGTTGCATGTAGAGTAAGCCTGGACACACAAGTGGTGTTAGTGATAGAAGCAAAAGTGCCTAGTGACTTCATGTGTTCCCAAGACCAAGAGCCACCAACAGACAAATTCTGAGGATGTAATTTTAGATTTAATGGTCAACAGTGCTGATCTGATATCTAAATCTTCTTGTGGATCTAACTTGAAGCTTTTCACAGACTACTACCAGAACCATATGAGAGGTAGAAGAAAGACTCTGTAGTGCAGCTATTTAGCTTTCTTGTACACTTCTTACCTAAATATATAATTTCATACATAATTTTTCTTCCTTTAAAACTCTGTTCCAATCGTATCTTACTTGTATGCTTCTGCACCTAATGTGTCTTGTACCAGCTTCACAATCAGCCATGACTGAATGATACCTTTGGTGGACTCGGCAGTGTTAGGTTTATGGTTGGACTCAATGATCTTAAAGGTCTTTTCCAACCTAAATGATTCTGTGATTCTATGATATTGCTTTCACAGCTTTCTAATAACCATGGAAAATGATCTTGGTAACAGTAGCATACGTTAATCTTAGGGGGACCATACTTGGTGCTAGTCCTATTCTGATATAATACCACTGCTGACTGCTTGCTGTATCCCTCCCAACAGCCAGTTTTATCATGCACCTTTTTTATGCTGTTGACAAGCAATGCTCCTTCAGTGTGTGTCTAAGCTATCAGTGTGCTGCTGTGTTCATAGCATCCCTAAAATCAAGATAAACTGCATGCTGAATTTCCTATGTCCTCCATATCTTTCACTGAAAAAGCCTCTCAAGCTGGTTTGGCAGAGACTCAAATCCAGGACATAGACCCCTTGATCTCTAAGGCCAGTGGGCTACATTTGAGGCCTAAGACATATCACTGAGACTGGTGACATCCCTCAGAGGAAGAACTTGGCACTAGAATTTTATTTTTCACACCTGGAATTAGAATTTGGTTTGGCACAAGTGGACATTTTTTTCTGCATCCAACACACATAAAGCAGAGAAGAGTGCTAAGAGGCAAAACAAAGAGGTTCCTGCGAAGAGTCACTCTGCCACACCGTAGCAACAGCAGACATGTCTCTCTGCCAGCCCCAGGCATTGCTGCAGAGTGGCCCATGTGTCAAACCAGCCCTGGAGAGCAGGCATCCACATTTACACCAAGACAAGTGGCATGCTGAAGGGACAACTCGCAGCACCCGGGGGGATGTGCTGGTATCACAAAGACAGCACACAGGGAAGCATGCAGTGCTACTGTCTCACATGAACTACAGTAGCCTCAATCAGCTGATGGCATCTCTGATCAACAGAGAGGCTATCTTTAACCTTTCCTCCTTTGGGATCATGTATTAACCACGTGAGTGTGACCCTCAGCATCCCAAGCAGGAAAACACGTCTGCAGTTGTCACTTGCCTGACTACTTGTTTCTCCATCAGTTTCACAGGGATTCTTCATGTGACATCAGAAAAAGCAGTTCCTTTCTCCTATTGCCAGTTATCCCATCTGCAGCAAGAACATCAATAATTCCTGATCTCACATCAGTGTGCATGATTTACCTTCAGCTCTTCTCAAATTATTGCCAATTTCTAGTCTAATAATTGTCTCTAGATATTTTACAGATAGCAGAAAAGAGAGCAGAAAAGTTTCAAACCCATGAAGAATATTAAGACAGAAGGCAAGACTTAAACCCCAGAGGAAGAGGACCTACCAGAAACCGCCTGTGCAGGAATAACCAAAGCCTGAAACTCTTATGAGGAGTAATGCTTTACTCTTTAAACTATTCATAGTAGCTATCAGGACTACTCACTGAATTAAACGCCTGTCATTGTAAACATATTTAGCTGGGTCCAAGGAGAACAAACCCAGGATCATTTGATCCGCTTCATGAAAGGACTGTGCTGAGTGCCTTTTGTAGCAGAGGCAATGGGGATGAATGGCTGCCCTGTCCACTGTGACTGCTTCTGGAGGGAGCATCATTCCTCATCTCCATGGCCCAGCCCCAGGGATGCATGGGGAAGCTGGGCAGGAGCTGTATCCTGCTAGCTGTAATGGATGTGAGGGCTGTGTCACTGCTGTGGCAAACGAAGCAGAGGAAGAAAAATTATCCCAAGGATAAAGCCAGTCAGCCTGCAGAAGTGTTGGCCTCACTAAGCTGAAACAAGACCAGGAAAGGCACCTTGTGTGATCAGGTCTGTGAGGACTTGTTGCCACGCTCTGTGCCCTCAGGGATTCCTTTGCTTATCCAGGTCTCTGCCATCAGCGTGCCACACTACAGCACTCGGGCATGCACTGGCTTGCCATGATTGCCTGTGCCTGAGCTGCAGAGAGGACTTCTGCCACCACTGAGGAGAGTCCTTGGCTGCCAGCAGGTTCTCCTGCACCAATGAGTCACCCATGAGTCACGTGCCCCTTCACCAGGAACAGCCAGTCTTCTCCCAGGGAATACAGCAACCTTCCTGGCCAACATAATGAGTCTAACCAAAAAGGACAGGTGAGACACCAGTGTGCATTTGTTCCCAGCAAAATCTCTCGGGTATTAAACCATCAGCACCTAGCAACAGTTTGGAGACAGGTTTAAATTAGATGTTTCTCCCTCCCCCGTTGATTTTATTTTCCTTTTTGGCTCTGATAGGAAGTTCTCAGTGGCCAAATTGTAGAGAAGTGTTAGGGGAAGATGAGAGGCAGCTGTTGTCAACTCTGAGGACTTCTGCTAACACATAAAAGTGCTCACAGCATGCAACATTAATAATGCCCTCTAGGAAGTCGCAGGGGAACAGTGATCTCCAGAATAACAAACAGATCAGCCCAAGCTTTTTGCTGGTCTCCTTCAAATGGATTTGTAAAACCTCAGATCACTCTTTGTGAACTTTCCTGCTGAAATACACATTTGCACAGGTCAGGCTTCACAAAATAAAACCCTTCCTCTTTCTCTGTTTGATGATGAATTCACTGGGATGGGCCAAAAATGTCTCTCTCATGCTTGAAGGAACTTCTGATCGATTCTGGAGTGACTGGACCAGGAAGGCATGGCTTAGAGGCAACCAGTCCAGATGAGAACATAAAGCCTCATGTTCTGCTTTCAGTAAAACTCCCCAAAATTACCCTTTAAAGATGGACCTGTTCTAAACTGACTGCAGAGAGAGGTCAGATGGGCACATTTAGGGACATTCATTCCCCCTATATTTAGGGAAAAATGGTGAGATATTCAGAATGAATCTGTTTTCCTTTTGCGTTGGCTCCTTTCTGACAGACATTTAATATGTGCCCTCACTCACACTCCAGCAGGCCTGCTTTGATTACAGGTACCCGGTATCTTTCTAACAAGAAGAAATACAGACGAAGAGTTCATCCTGGCTTCACCTCTACTTAGTGTCTAAAACTGAAGAGAATACCAAAGAAAACAGAATTTAGCAATTGCTTCAGAGGAGCTGAGAAGAGGCCATTCTTGTGCAACCAAAGGTGATGTAAAACCCAACAATCTGAGCATCTGAAAAAAGACAAGTGACGTGAGCAGCAGAACCCCACTAACATGATTTTCCTCAGATGAAGCGTTTAAGACTACGGTAAGGTCAAGAAGCCTGTGTAGGACCTTCACAGTGTCCTTCATCAGGCCAGTAGCGCTTCAGTTTTCTTCAGCCCTCACTTGGCAACTCTTAATAGACCAAAAACTGTAAAAATAAATGTTCTGATCCTTTAGCAATAGACAGGAATCGCTGCTATGACACACAGCAGAATGGGCCAAGATACCCTTTTGCACCTCCTCATCCACACAAAGGGCTACAACACCAGTAGCTGTGTGTTGCACATCAGTGAAACTGAATAACACTGGGTTTCCCTTCAGAGGTTGTTGCCTCATTTTCGGGTATGCAAACATGTTACCAATATTAGTTTGTTACTGGGAAGTCAGAAAGATTATAAACTTTATTTTGAAGGTAAGAAACAAGGACATCAGGAGCTTGTTTAACTTTCTGCATATGGTGATGAACCACAGGCAAGCACGTCACTCCAGAGCTGTGATTCCACTTCTCTGCTTTAGTTAGTAGATAATACTGTGTTTCATAGATGCCCCTACCACACTCTGTGCCCCTACCACAATTCTGGAAATCAACCTGCTTTAACACAGAGACTGCAGGAGAGCTTTCTCTGTGAAGCAATCACATCGTTAGCAGCAACATTTTCAGTACAGACACACATTTTTTGCTGCAAAGCAGAGGAAAAAAACACTACTTATTTTGTGCTCTGCATCAAGATAAAAATAATTGCAGTTTATCTTCCACCCATCTTGAGCACACTTAATGGGAGAAATGAACCTTGCTGGAACACTCAACTTGTAATCTTTTGGTATAACAGCACTGAATTTCACAATATACCTGGTCTGATTAATGCTCAGCTCTGCATTTACTCCTCATCAGGCTATAAATACAACATACTTGATGATTTTACTTAAGCTACCCAAGTGTAACAGCTCACATCACAGGGTTATTCAGGGAAGCTGTTGCTCAGACCATGATATTCAGCCTTAACTAGGTTTGTACTCATTTCTGGTCCCCTGGTAACACTAATAAAACATGTGACCACTTGTTAAACCAAACACTGTGGCATCTTTTTTTTTTTTTTTTTTTTAAAAGAAAGAAGTTAAATTTTTGTTTTAACTTGTACTGTCTACTGATAAAGGAAGATGAAAAGATAAACAGTGTGCTGGATGCTTCCCCTGTCTGGTTAGTAAGCATTCACCCCACACCCATCCAACTGGAGACATAAACATGGTGAATCATGCTTGGTTTATGAAAATGTTAAAACTGAGCCTTTGATGATGTTTCTTCATATTTTTCCCTCTGGGAAAGTTCCCTAGACTCCTTTTGCAGGAAATAATGTCCTTTCTTGTGTTTCAGTATTCAAGAGAACCTGCAATGGAGTGCTGAGACCAAAAAGGGTTAAAATACTGAGAAAATTCAAGAAGTCTGCTGCCTTCTCTAGGTAGCTCTGCAAATCTAACATATATTCTGTTGAGAAAAGAAAATGCTTGTTCCCTGAATACATGGGATTCATGGTCTTTCAGACTTTTCTGAGATGAAAGAACCGATCAAGGGGCATCGTAGAGTACATTATTAATATTTAGTAACAAGTGAATTTGCCAGATTAGAAGATTTTTTCTACTGCCTACTCATCTTGGTTTGTCAGAATATGGAAACACTGCCAGCAGCTGAACCAAGACTGTGGGTACGCTAAGATCAACTACCAGACAGGAAAAATGGTCCTTTGCAGCTCCTGCTTTCAGTCACAAAGTGAGGCACTAAAGTAGTACCCAAGATCAGCTCCTGAGGGATTATATCTCAAATATTGGCATGAAGAGAAAGCCAGGCCTAGGTGTTAGCTGCTACTCACGTGGTGAAAAAACTGAGCATTGCATGGGCTGGGAAGTGGTTTTAGCTCAGAGCCCCATCCCGTGACCTGGGTAACCCACTGCCTTGGGACCATGGCAGGGGACAGGAGCTGTTTAACACAGAATGTAAAGAAAGTTGCAAATTCTAATGTAAAAGTTTTTTCTTTGCCAATTCTTTGCCAATAATTTAAGTAATGTAGTTTTAGGCAACTCCACAATTGCCTACTAAGTGCTTTTTTGAACTGTCATGCAGTAACCTTTTGATTGCAAAATCCCCACTTCTCTCATTCCCCTGGCTCTGAGAGCGTGATGAATATGTTAGCTGATCATCCCACACTGGTTTCTTTGCTTCAGACTGGAAAGGACAACTGTCACCAGATCATGGTATTGCCATGAAAGTAGCAGCTGAATGTATACAAGCATTGGACTTGCTGCAAGTACAAACTCTGAAACGCAACAATAATAAAATTTGGAACCTTAGTGAAGGGATTTGCTTTCTCAGGCCTGTCCACTCTTTACTACTTGATCAAGCTAGAATTAGGTGTTGACAGTAATTAATTCTCCCATTTGAAACCGATTTTCTTGAAAACAACAGAATCTGATTTCCAAATAATACAGTCGAAAACTGGACACCATATTATATGGTCTCTACTGAAAAAGTATAGACACTGCTAAGTTAAATAAAGCTTTGCAGTCATGGAGACAAGGTAAAAAGCAATAGACAAAAGGTCTTATTTCTTGAACAGTAGGTTACACCTGTCAACTGAAAAAAACCAAGAAGAAAATATCTCTATAGCTATAGCTAAGCCCTGCATAAATGTGATAAAGATCACACGCAAGCCCACACGCCCTCAGATCCACACTTTTTAGGCAGGCACCTACAACAACAGATGCTGAGATTACCCATGAGGTTGCACAACCCAACAAGTGCCTAATTCCAGGTTCTGTTATCAGGCTGACACTTTCTAAAGCAAGATCCAAACTATCAGCCCTGTCCTCTGCAGCTGGAACCTACTGCTTGCTTTGCATTAGGAAATGTTTGCTTTGCATTAGCTACCAAATCCTATTCTACCTCCCAACCTCAGTGAATTCATCTCAGTTTAAGCATCATACTAGGGGGGGCAGGCTTTGTCACTCAGGCTCTTAGACCTACTTGCACCCTGCTGCACATGCACTCGGAAAACACTCTTTCACATACGGTCATGGGATCAGGATTAGCAAAATGATCATGAGGCAGAACAGCAGTTCAGAGCAGTTACCCAGGCAGAGACAGCACTCTGAAACAGATCGAAGAGTTCCCTGTAGGCTCTGTCACCCCGGTTTGGGGGCAGCAGCGGGGCTGGCCTGCCACGTTCGTCTTGTCATCTCTGTAGGCGTCCCTTCCACCCACCATTAATCTCCCTTGCTGCTCTTGAGCTTTGCCAAGCTATAAATGAGACCTACCTCAGGTGGAGGTAACCCAGGCCAAAATAGATTTCTCCAAGAAGGCTTTGCCCTAAGTGCTTCAGTGATTAAATACCTATAAATAGCTCAAAGTGATGAGACAAAGATAAGCAATGACCTCTCCTCAGGAAACATCATCCCACTAACTTGATTCTCATCTGCTGCCTATTAGGCCTGGTAATGGGGTTGGGCATATGGTCATTTTAAACTTATTATGTGATGTAGTCCACCTCTTTGGGACACCACAGCACGTGTAGAGAAGATAAGAGTCATCCCTTTAGAATTCCACACGCATAGGACAGTCTCTCTCGGCAGCACCACTAGCAATGTAGCAAACTGCTTGTCACCTCATTTTCTTAAAAAGAAAATAAAGCCATTGCCCATGAGGTGTCCTTTGAAGTGTGGGACTCCAGGCTTTTGGCCAACATCCCTTTCCTGGCCAACTGCTTTGTGCATGACTGCAGTAGCACGCTGCAGTCCCACGGGACCTGGTTATTACTCCTGAGTAAACTTTCCCCCTTCAACATGGGAAAACAGATTCACAATGATAGAAGGCTGGGGTTCTGCATAAGGCTTATAAAATTATTTTTTATCTTTTCTTTTTTTTTTCTTTCAGGCAAATGCCAAATAAAAGAATCATGTTAACCCATGATTATAAAACATGCCTTTGATGGCTTGTGTGTTTGCCTTGTAGTACCTCCAAGTCAAATATTGTTTAAATCCCCATCAGCTCTCCAAGATAGATGGAAGAAACAGGATTCAGGAGGCTGGCAGTGAGCTAACTGTGTCCGCTGCAAAATAAGCAGCTACCACAGCACCAGGACTGATGCACACAGATGAAAGGAGCTGTCAGGAGATGCAGCCTCTTCATCCCACAGGTTTCTTTTAGGCCAGCAGCCTGGCCAACGCAGCCCCTTTGGTCTGTGACTGTGGGGCCACCTGCAGCCACCTGCAGCCACCTGCCCCAGTGCCCAGCTTCAGGGTATCTCTGGCTGCCCTGTAGCAGGAGGGAAGGAGGGATGGACCTCTGGGCACTACAGAGAGGCTACATAAGGGAGCAGAAGAGAGGAGTTTAATTACTGGTTGTTGCTGGCAGAAAGATTTTGAAAGTGGCAGCATCATATTTATGACTTGAGAGAACTAATTGGTCCGACATTTGTAATGACTTCTTCTGGATGTATTTGCTGTGCTAGGTTTAAAAAATAGTTAGCCCTGGAATTCCTTCCTTACCTCCTCTGATGCAGGCAGGCAGCCTGGGAGAGATGGCAGCTCATTTTTCTCCTGGCTCTTGCACTCCTGTTTTTTTGTGAAAGCCATGACTATTCATGTACAAGTTAAATGATGCTGGCATTACACTGAAGTGGTACCACAGTAAATCAGAGACATTTTCAAACTACTCAAATTTTAAGAGGACAGAAAGAGTGGATTTAATTAAATACAAAAAATGAATAATAGATGAAAAGCAAAACCCAAAGAATCTAAAGTAAAAAAAATACCACATATTTATTCCCATTTCAATCCAGACCTCTGGCTTGCAGTCCAGACACCTTGCTGCTTACAGACAGCAACAGAAGGTAAAAGTTATAAAAGGTGTAATGTAAAGTAAAAGTCAAATATAATTTAAAGTTGTTTAACAACAGCTTAACGAGCTCTGAATCTAGAACTGCAGAAGCTAGTACTCAGGACTAGATAGGTGTACCTATCACAAACATGGGACTGTTACACAGACAAACCCCAGTATTCCCATAGTGCCACCCACTCACAGGCAATAAACATTTAGAGAAGCCCTCTGCTCTCTTGCTTCAATTTACCACAAACTGCAGAATCCTTCATACCCTGGTACAAGAAGCTTTGGAATACAATTTTAAAAATCAAAAATAAGCCAATGACAAAACCCTGCATCTCTGGTGCAATGGAAGAGAGCAGCAGGGGCTGAGGATTTCACCATTATTCTAGAGCCACACAACCACACAGGATCTATGAAGGAAAAAACTGTGTTTGTTGACCTTTTCTTTATATATGCCCACCTATGAAATAAAACCTTTACATAATAAGTTTATTAATTGTATATTATACTGTGATAAATGTTGATATGTAACACCATGTATATTATATATATCTACAATATATTTTACCTGCTCCTGATTTCACCATCCTGGAGGACTGCAACATGCACTTTGGACTGCATACACAACACAGGACCATACCCCATACAAAAGTACCTTTTTTGTATATACTGGAAGAACAAAGCACACTCACTACTGAACAAAACACGGCAATACACCTTAGGCTGTAGGTCAAAGTGGGAATCATGAAGTAAAACTTCAGTGAATTCATTAGATGAGCAAATGTAACATGCAAGGTAGGATTTCACTAGGAATCATTATTCTGATGAACACAAGAAGAAATGTATGATTCACAATGATATTTATTTAGTTTAAAAAGACCTATGACAAACAGAAGAAAAGCTAAAACACTTCAGTAGTTTGTTATAAAAGCATAAGTGAAGCGAATCCTGTAAAATCATTTGTATGTGTGCGTGTAATCTCAAATACATACATGCACTTCGTCACCCAGGTGTTCTGAACGTCATGTACTACTCTGGAATCAGAAATGTACAGTACATTCAGAGAGGATATAATAAGAAAGCTGTACAAGGTAAATAAATACTGAAATTTTTATGAGTGAACTTTTGTGAACTAATATAATATGGGAGCATGAGAGGAAGTCATAAAAGGAGGGCAAAAGCCAAAGAACAGATGAGGATGAGAAAATTATATGAGGTATGCAGCAGAGAAAGAAATTTAAAAGAACCATGCCTTTTATTTGACATGTATTCAGAAGAAAATCCATTAAAGCCATGAATCTATTTTAGGATTCAGGAAACTAAAGCTTTGCTCTTGCATTATAGTTATTCCCACTACCTGTCTCTGGAGTACAGCCTCATTAAGTTCTACTGGAATTATATTATTCTGGTATTCCAGGTATGCTTTGGAAATTCTTGGCTACAGTGTTGTATAGCTGAAACTGATTTATTTGTATGCAACACTGTAACTACTTTGCAGCCAGTACTCTGAGTTTGCACACAGCCTCTGCCTGTAAAGATCATAAACAGAGTAAAAGGATGACTGTGAGAACAGTGTCTGCAGGTAGGGCCTTGGAAAGCACTCCACAGGCACAGCTTCAGGCGAGCAAAACTAGGAGTGCAAATGAATAGAATATTACAGTTAGTTTCAAATTAAACCAGGCTTATACTAAAGAACAAAAAGTCAGATTCCCCAGTAAAAATACTCACAGGCCGCCTCTACTGGTCAAGCAGGTGTTCAAGTACAATAAAAACTATTATAATATGACAGAATATAAAGAAGGGCAGGACTCCAAAAAGTCATTTTTATCCAGAGACTGAACTAAACCACTTCTGATGTGTCCCAGCTGTTCGCAGAGCCTCCAGAGATGTCTTTCTTGGTTATTAGCTAACCTGTCTGCACTACCCCAGCACTTAACCATCTACCACAACCTTCCATAGGTGGACAAGGAAGCTTGTGCAATGTCATGCAACAGGTCTGGCAGCTACGCTGTCACCTGCAGCGGTAGGCTTCCTGGTGTTGAGCTGAACAGACGCATGTCAAAACTGTACAAGACTGCTCTATCCACTTGGAAAAAGTGGAAATCCCCCAGTGTTGGCAACCTTAACATTACATGATCATTTTATTGCATGTAAAGAACTCAGGAGCAACGATTGTTACCAATGGTGCTATTATATTTTTAAGTAATTTTCCTGTGCCCAGTATGAATTATAACTGGGTCTGAACTGATCAACTTCTAGCAAGTTTTTTAAAGATGGCTGTATCATCAAGACAATTAAAACAATGTAGGTTCCTGTTCAATATAAAATTTCAGGTCATTATAGAGCTGTATGGCATAATCACAAACTGAATCTCTGGGTAAAGCATTACTGTGCTATCACAATGTGTTAATAGCCTGTTTATTAAAGCAACAGGACTATAATTTATGCCACCTTTAACCAACCAATTTTGAAAAGGAAAGCTTCTGGAAAATAATTTTTGATATTTTTAAAATCTGGCAGTCATGCAGACTCCTTTGAAAATCAATCATGTCAGCAAGAACAGCAAGGTAAATTACGGAGATTAATGCTTTTAAGTGCCGAAATGGATGCATCCCATTTTCTTTAACCTCTCCAATAATAACAGCAATAATAGGCCCTTTGGTTGTTTTTGCAGCTTGCGAGCAGAGCTGCGCAGTACCGCTGGCCCCAGCACAAACACGCTTCAGCAGCCACCAGCTCTGATGCTGCTTCCTTCCACAGTGCCTACCAGCTGCTCCGAGTCACAGAGAGCATGTATCCATCTCCAGTTTCTTCTCGGCTACACTGAAAAGCATGGGCGTAGTTTACGGAGAGGTGTGCCAAAGACAACTCTTGTGCTACCAGACTCTTGCCATTTCTGAAAGCTCCTCTGCTCAGCCTCTGTACTGCAAAAGTTGCAGCCAGACATCTCACTATGCCTCTGGGTACCAGTAGCAGAAATATCTTCAGCCTGGCCTTCTGTGACCTTCTTTTTTTCATCTCTTTTTTGTGGGTGGAAGGCCTATCTTCCAGTATGTGGCAGGGTGGGGAGGACCTGACCTGTGGCTTTATTTCTTCTGGAGAAATCTCATGGGGACGTGGGTACCCCAGAGACCTACTGGTGTACTCCAAGTTCAAGTGTTTTTCTAAGTCTCACCTGCCAAGTACCTGCCAATAAACAGGTGTAGATCCAGGTAAAAGCCACTCTGAGCTGTGGCTCCTGGCACGCGCCATTCAGTTTGTCAGCATTTTTCTGGGCATGTATGTACAGACTTTTTAAAATAAAATAAATGGGAAATACAGGAACCCGAGCAGTGAGTGGCTATAAACAGATTGCTACCTCTCACCTCCATTTGGCAAAGAGAAAGTGTGAGGAAAAAGATCAGAGAACAAATTTCTATTTCAGGCCATAAAACAATAAGGATAGCATTTCCAAACTCAATGACCGTTCAAGAAGAAGCTGTGAGGAGGACAGAGATGTGGCAACAAGCAGAGGCAAAGCAATGTCCTCTGCAAGGAAGGGCGGGGGGAGGAGGGGTACATAAACAGAGGGTGTTGGGCTACGCCACCCTGAGCTGCTGGAATTGGCAGTTGTAGTATTGGGCAGGACTAAATGTCAGCATGGCATAGGAACGATACCATAGTGTGGCTAACCCTCTTAAAAATCAAGCTCATGGGCAATCTCTAGCAAGCCACTAGTTTTAGTCTTGTTCAGTAGTACTCAAGGCAACAGCTCTTTCTTTTTATTTTCCCCAACAAAAGCTGAGCTGAGGAGGGTCTGGCAAGTTACAAATGTAATGACCTATTCTAAGTGTTCCTGCCACAATTACTGCCCGAGTGGCTAAATCTTGGGTAAATTACCATGATACTGCAAACATGACCTTGCAGTAACCCCCAGCCCTTCAGCTCCCTGGCCACTGTGGGCTTAGGAGGTCATCCAGGCCACCCACAGTCGGAGCCAGTGACCCTGATCCGCCATGGCATCGGGACAGCTCTGCAGCGATGCCCAGCTGCCCAGTGGCTGGCCTGGCTGCCCCGGGGGGCTGCTGGTGGCATGGCTCAGCAGCGGGCAGCCTGCCTGTGCCCTGGCTGCTCTCGGGGCAGCGCCAGGCGCCTGGCACCTTGCCCTGCACAGACCTGATGCTGGCTGCTCCAGGTGAACCCCCAAACTGCATGGTGAAAAAAGTCACGCGGAGCAAGCTTGAGGCCCCACAGTACTTACAACCAGTTAATAGCAACTGACAAATACCAGTTTTGGTTGTTTTGGGCATTTTTTTTTTTTTTTGATAATTCATTGCAAATGTTAAAAGGAGGCTGTTCACAGCGTATGGCAGGTCCTGTATTACCCTGCATAACTTTGGCTCAGTGAGGACTGTAAGCTTGGATTTTTTTACAAATTATTTTCAGTCTCATGCTTTTTGTCCTGGTCTTACTCACCACTGTGACAGCAATCCACATCACTGCTGTGGGCTGCTTTTTAGGAAGTGGGCACATGCTGACACACTGGGGAAACAAAGAGCCAAAACTCGTTTGGAGAGACCTCGCTTTATTCACCATTTAGCATCACATCACGCCATCACGGTCAGCCTTTGCACTAAGAGGATGTCGGAGAGAAGGAGAAGGCGGGCACTGAAAAGGAGACCCTGGTTTCTGCATGGACGATTGAAAAACCCACTTTTTCTGATTTTATTCTGATGATCCACTTTCCTGAAGGCCACAGAAATGACCGGCCGTCAGGGAGGCCGTTCAGCAGTAACACCTCCTGACGCTCCCTCAGGCCGCCCTGCAGCACCGGGCTGTCCCCGGCCACCTGGTGTTGGTGTGATCGCGGGGCCCGCCGCCGCCCGCCGCCGCCCGGCGCCGTGCCGTGGCCGCTGCCCTCCCGCCCCCTGCCGCCCGCCGCCGCGGTGCGCGCCTACCGCCGCCCGGGGCCGGGGCCGGGGCACACCGCCTGCGCCCGGCGCCGCCACGGCAGCCGCTACGTCCTGCCCTGCTCTGACCCCGGCCACCGCGGGCACCCCTGCCTGGGGTCTGGGGGCTCCTTGGCCGCTGTGGGTGCCCAGGGAGGGCTGGCACCCTCCGCTGCTGCCGCTTATAGGGCACGGCTGTCCCACAGTGCAGCACGAGCGTTGGACGATTACTCCGAGTAAGCACGTAAGGAAAGGAAAGGAGGCAGTAGAACTGATTTCACGCATCCAGAAGGGAAATGGAGCACTACCTGTGAAGTTAAAAATAAGAGTTCAAGAAATAGAAGGGGCAATTTGCTTTGCGTGCACCCTGCAGAGAGGGAAGTCGAGGTGAGGTGGGAAGCCAGGCGCATCCATGCCCAGCCTTGCTGCGGATACAGAGAGGTTCCGCAACACCTTTTGCCACAATCTCTACAGTAATATGACAACATTAACACTTCTCAGCGGTCAAGATCAGGAAACTGTCTGGCACAGTATGACGTAATATTATTTTCCAAAATGCTCTAAAGCAAGACTAACAAGAAGGTCAGTCTCTAGGCATGGCATTCCATAACCTTCTGTGCTCTCCTCCTGAGGTTCTATTCCTGATATTCGAACGCAAACACCAGATAGAATAGAGATAAACACCTAAGAACAGTCTGTTGCAATTTTACGTTCCACTTTTTTTGAGGAATTTAAGGGGATTGTAGTTAAAATGTTCGCATTAACTGTTAAATATTAATTATTTAATCGGTAATAAACATATTCAGATTGTTATAGTGAACGGTCAAATGGAATTTTAGAAATAGAGATAAGGTAGAAAAAAGGCTTGGTACAGCATTCTTTCACTGTTTTCTGTCCAAAAGACAGATCTCTCCTAAGAGTCACCATAAATGGCAATAAATACCACAGAACATACCTTAACCTCTCTACGCTAAAAATCACCATTAAAACATTAAGAATAAATAACATCTAAGTGAGAGCCTTTTTGGAAGCTTTAACCCAAGCAACTGGAAAGCTGGTATGCGAGTTATGTGAGTTAATTTGGAAATAAATTTACAAACAAACATAGCTAAATGCTGGTGTATTTATTACTGCCACTTGCAGCAGTAGACAGCGTAGCAGCTCAGTGCGGAATATCTCTGTCCCATCATGCTAACCCTGGGTGATGTTTGGAAGACTGGCTAGGGCTAAAGAAACTTGGTCTTTTCACTTGCTTAGGACACATGTATTGAAGAACTGTTGCCTTCATGTCTAATGGCTAAATATTGGTGAGGTGCACTTAGACTCAAAATAAGCAGCTGAATGAGGGTAAACAGAATATTCAGATGATTCAAATCTTGTAGTCAGACTGTAGGCTCTAAAGAAGTAACAAATGGGAAGCTTTTTGCAAGGTGGAGTTACTGAAAGTGAACGTGTAGCTTTGACTTAAAAGCTCTAGAGTATATTCACTCAGTGATTAACTGCATCAAGTCCATGTTGGTATACTTGGACAACATACTTCATTTTCACCCCATATTATTTTTTCTGAGATGGTGAATCAGAGATAGATCTGTAACCTGCTTGCCTAATTACCAGTTATCCGTTCCCTACAACTACTGGTAAAGAATAAAACCTTGAGGCAATTGAAAAAGAAAATGCAGTAAAATATGGAAATAACTGTAGCAATTAAACAATCTTTTTTCGTAGTTTTTTGGAAAAAAAAGTCAAATACCATAGTTAATATCTTCAGCTCAGAATAATGGCAATTCAGCTTTTCGTAAGGACACTAAACTTGCTGACATTCCAGTTCCTTTCCATTTCTAGAACACAGAAAATATTTATGTGCTTAATTATTTTTCAACTATAAAAGGGGAACCCAGTGTTTTGAAAAAAGCTGATCAGTCAGTCTGGTTACATTCTTTGCAACAGCTGACCTTCAGCCTCCCCCTTGACTATTTCCACTTACCTCTTAAGAGCTTCATAGCCTGTGACACCCGCCCTGCCCTACTTCATCACTGCATCTCAGGTCTAGACTGTGTCCAAAGCCCCAGGGCTGTGCCTGTCTCCCTTGCAGTGAGGTATACTCTCAATTCAAATGGATGCTGGCATAATCCAAGAGCTGAAGCATGCTGAGATTTGAAGCTCTCTTGAAGGTTCAGCTGAAGGAGCATGATTAAGCAGATCAGTGTTAAGAATAAGATCGCGCCAGTAACCATAAGAACAAAAAAATGGAAAATGTCCAAATAAAGACAGAGGAAAGCAGAACATGCCAGTACTAGCAGGCACATTTCTAACATCAAGGATCATAAATGTTTGTCTCCTGAGGCATGCATATTAGAAGGACTTTTCTTGGTAATACTTTTGTGGGTGGATAAGAGTTGGAAAATACCTTTTGCTGTTGAAACAACATCCTCTGAAGTGATACAGTGCTACAGAGCGTGGCTCAACTAATAGAGGAGAATTAATCAAAACAAGCCTTATTTACTTGTGGAAATAAAAGCTGTGGGTTTCTACCACCCCCACCCCCCATCCTACACCTCCCACTGACACTGCCAAGTCCTTGCACTGTTCAGTCTCATCCTTAAGTCCTGTAAGTAAACTCGGGATGAAAAGTGTGCCTTTGTTCCCTGAAGTATCAAAGGAACTGTGATGTTCCTTTCTCATGCCAATCATTATACCAATCATTAAGTCAGCACAATAGGTGCAGGGTTTTCATATCCTTAGGGTTGATGGTACATGCACAAAACATTACTGTAATTGTTACTTTTACTATTTTTTAGTCATCGTTTGTTTACACTACAGCAAGCCTATGCAAATAGCAGACATTCAGTTGGTGGTCTGTCTCAGGAATCTCCCACAAAGCCCCATGTGAGACAGGTGAGGAAGAAGCACCAGGTGAGTCCCCAGCAGGAAAAAAAGCCAGACCAGTCTTGGTCCTGCTTCCATGGGGTCTGTGCTACGCTGGGGCCCTGTTGGCTTTGGCTGGATTAGAATCAAGCACGCAGGCATCATCTAGTATTTCTGTGAGCCAACACTGAAGCATACTTGGTACTAAATTCTGGAAAGGTACTAAATTCAAGGAAAAGACTTGGCAGATGTAGCTTTCTTTTAAATATATTTAGCTGTTGTTGTAATTGAAAATACTGTAAAGAAGATTACCAAAACATACTGATTCATTCTCAGGTGTTTTGTGAAAGCAGGAGCAGATTTCTTCAGGGTTCTTCCCTCGTGGCAAACCAAAAAGCTTATCTCAACCAGAATTTTATTTAATCTGATTTAATTTTTAATTGTGTTTTTACTGTTGGCATGAAGGAAATTGTAGATCTGGAACCTTCAGAGTGTTCTGGAGTGTCTTAAGTTTGATTGCTCGTATCAGCACAAAGAAATCCTAATTAACCAACGCAGAAGTAATAATAAAAATTATGGTATCAAATGCCTGTCCTGTTCTTTCAGCTTATTTTACAAATGGAGAAACTGTGAACCAAAGCAGCTAAAAGATGCCTATCATTGCAAAAGAAATCAACACGGATAGACATTACCTGCTTCAGGTTCTAGTTTGAAACACGTTTCCCCTTAAACAAAAAAAAAAATCAGCTTGTGAAAACCAAGAGGTCACAAAGTCCAAATGACTGAGCCCTAAGTTAGTAATACATACCCTCTAGTTCCCACACATACGTGATTACACTTGATACATCTAACTAGTGAGATCATTACTTTAAAGTATCTGATCACATAATTTAGTTCCCAAAAGCCTAACATTGCAAATCCTCTGTTGACATTACAGGGCATCCATTCGATGTAATCCCTGAAGGATAAAAAATAATGGAAGCAGGTATTCAAATATACTTCATGAAAATCAAGCCTCTGAGGTTAAGCAAAGGTCAATAAAAATACGAGAAAAAGCAAGACAGAGCATAGGTTTGCCCAGATATACATCACTGGAAGACCTGACTAAAGTGTCTTAAAACTTTTTTTGTAGTCCTTACTAGAGGTTTGGCACAGGCCTGAGGAATCCATCCCTGTTTTTTAAATAAACCTCAATGCTTGTTGTTACAGGAGCCCATGTGTGCGTGTGGTCATTGCCACAGATGTTTAGAAATCCAAGCAGGGTGGATGAATTGAGGAAAGTTATTTGTTCTTTATGTTCATCATTAAGTACTACCATATTCAACTGAGGTACCTAGTAGTCTGTAATAGAACATGTAATTTGACCAAGTATTTTTTCACCTCCCCATGTATGCCAGACAGTACTAGCCAGAATTTTCTACTTAAAAACATTATTTCCATACTCCACTCTATTTATATTGGTTTGGTAAGTATTCATTGGCTGAACATAACAGAACAGTGATGCCTGCCAAGCATAACCTCCTTGACTAGAAATGAAGGCAGTGCTCAGCTATCACTGACTGTTGACTTGTAAATCACTTGACATGAGTCTAGAGCACTGATGGGCAAATGCTTTTCTTCACATAGTGTAAATGATCTGCCTATGGTAAAGTAATATTGATTTAGAAAATCAAGCTAATTTACCACTGTTTCTTTAAAAAAGATCACCTGTACAGGACATGCTAAACCACAAAACTGTAACACGTGACTGGCAGCTCTTTTTGGGTGGATTGCAGAACAAAAAAAAACAATACAGGGCTTAATACTGCGAGCAGTGAAGCAGCAGCATAAGGCTTAGTTTGTTCTACAAGTCACCCATTTAGTCCATCATATACACTTATATTTTACCAGCTACTCAGGTTGATAAATACCACAGACAACATTTCATAGGCACATTTTCAGGCCAGACAAATTTCACACACTGGATGTTACGTTCTCATAATTATCTTTCCTCATGCAATTCTGTTGATTCCCCACCCTCCCGACCCCAGTTAAAAAGCAAAACCAAACCAAACAAAAATATAATGAACACAAAACCACTTTGTCAGTGTATCTCTTATTCTGATGACCTCCCACACCTGGCCATGGAGTAGGGATGAAGCCACTAAGAAAGAGAGCATTCTTGTTAGACCTTGTTATGCCTTCCTAAGAGAAATTGTAGCTTAGTGTTACCCAGTCCCCATATAACTTGACTTAGTGCTGACACACAGCAGCACAAAAGAAAATGCATTGAGCCTTAAATGTTTCAGAAAGGAGATAAACAAAGTGTTCATCACATTTTGGCTGTGGCTGACTGGAAGCAGCAGTAGGATTTAGGGCAATAGGCTTCTGATGAATGGTCACTGGTGTAATTTTTTTTT
Source organism: Falco naumanni (assembly GCF_017639655.2). Classification (NCBI taxonomy): domain Eukaryota; kingdom Metazoa; phylum Chordata; class Aves; order Falconiformes; family Falconidae; genus Falco; species Falco naumanni. The sequence goes on along the minus strand of NC_054059.1, from coordinate 53,660,667 downwards.
TAATATCAGATGACACCCAATAGACACATCTTGCATAAGGGATGGAGTAGAAATGAGTTGGCCCAGCATTTGTTCAGAGTTTGCATGTCTGGCTATTCTTTTGACAGCTTCAGGTGTATGCTCTATGCAAAGTAGCTAGTAATCATTCCAAGCAGGTACACAGAGAGCTATAGCTCACAGGGATGCTCACAGGCAGAGGCTGCTCTGGAGCTAGTTTTGGTACAGGTTGCAGACAGACAAAATATGGTCCTCTACCCATGCCTTTGTATAACCAAATCTTCTGCCTGGTCCCGGGAGGATACTCCTCATAAGCTACTTCACTCCACATAGGCAGGAACTTTTCCAGTCCAGCCTCTCTTGCTTCTTCCTGCGTCTTTCAAACCATATGAAACTGTCCAGAAAAGTCAGGATTTGTGTTTAATTTAGCCTAACTTTTCCCATTGATTGATGGAGCGGATATGCTCTTGTATCTTCAGTATCTGAGCACAGCCTCTTAAAACATGTACTCTTAGAGTGCAATGGAAGGGTGCTGCAGTCCCTACTTTGCAGGCTGCACAGAGCAACTAAAGCTCAGGTCTCCCAGGATATGGAGAAATCTAACCCTTATCAATTTCCTTTGAGTCACAGAGGAAGTTGTTGCTAAAAGAGAGGATCCAGGACCCAGGCTAGGATCTTAATCACTGTCATCTTGCAGTTAATCCAGTTATCCTTCCTGTTTATACAGTACTTTTCCGTTGATCGCATACAGTGGAATGCAATTTTGGGAGCACAGCAGCCAATTACCAGGACATATCCATATTCATGGAGACCTATCAAGCTATTAAAATGCATTTAATGAAACTGGAGACTGCCCTAGAAAAGGCTGCACTGTAATTTCCATGCACTGTCAGAGCAAATCAGTCAAGATCAGCAGTTCAAGATCCTGGCCTAACACAAGGGATGAGGGAGTAAACAGTTTTGCCTTTTCACTAATCAGCCACCCCTCCACAGGCAGCTGGCAAAGCAAGCAGGACACCTAAGGGCAATCTGCAAAAAGATTATTTACTATTAATGAAATTCAGTAGCCTTTAAGGTAAACAAGTGCTCCTCAGATGAAGACTATGGAGCCAAGCCCCTTGCTGCCATTTGGGACTCATTAAGCAAAGAAATAATCCAGTGGAAGTGGCTGCAAGAGTCTTCTCTCTCTAAGACCGATTTTGTAAGCCACACTGGTATTTTCCACAGCTTCATGTGATTTATTGCAGCATGTTGGCAGTAACCAAGGAGTTTTGATGTGGTATATGTCTGATCCAAATTCTTCTTACAGAAATAATTTTTGATCTGTCATGTCTATCTTCAAATTCAGAGGTCCTGGGGAGAATGACTTTGTTCAACACAAGTATAAATAGTGTGGAAATGAAACTCTTCCTCCCATAAACTATTTTGCAGGTTAAGAACCTCATGATTCATAGTTCTCTAGTGCCAGACCTGTTTTGGCATGCTGCTTAAGGATCACTCTTTACTAATTAGCAGTCTGTTCAATAAAAGGTACAATTTATTGGCTGACAGGTGGCATTGATTTGATGACACCATGAGACACAAAATTAAATTAGTCTCAGTGTTGCTTAAAAAAAAGAATATAGACAAATAGGCCGTGGTAGAGACAACATGCATGTGGGAGAGGTTTCCCTCAAGTTTTCTCAAGAAAAGAACCCTACAGCACTGCAGGGAGTAATCCCTGCTCTCTTTGGGCTAAATGAAATGCAAAAATAATGATGGGGGTGAAGGCTGCAATGCAGAATTTTTGTATTTTTACTGGGAGCAGTGCTTAATGGCCCAATAAAGCTGTAATAACATACAGAGACATTCATCTCCAGGCCCCTGAGACAAAAATAGTCCAGAAGCAGCCACAACAAGGTTGTTATCTGGTGAACACCCAGTAAGACAAAAGTTGGATGTGTTCCAATTACTTCCAAATGAGTGTGTAAGGCTGGTAAGTTATAAAACTATTTTCAGTTTCCATCCAGAAAGGTAAGAAGGTGAAAGAGAAGTTCAAAGATGTTACCTGTGGTCTTAGCAGACCCAGCAAGGGCTGCAGAGAAGACTGACCAGGGAAAGTGGTGAATTTGGGTTGAGAGGATATGGTAAGTATTTGTCTCAGCTCCTGCACACACAACATCATTCAAACTTTACGCTGCACAGAGGTTCAGTGCTGCTCTCTATATACAGTTTATATACAGAGTGACACACAGCCTCAGAACAAGCACAGCTGGTGCCTGGCAAGACCATGCAACGAGTTGTACAAGCAACTGCAAAACTTTTAAGAAGCTATGACAAAGAAAATACCTTCTTACAAGCCATTTATTTTGCACTTTTAACAAAAACTTAAAAAGCTGCGACAGTCGCACTCTGACATTAAAACCTGTAATCTCTGTTTCAGGCTGTTTTCTAGCAGGGACATTGTAGCTCCAACTCAGACTAGCCCAGAGGAAACACCATCAGCAGAATGCTTCTCCAACAACTATACCAAATTGTCCTGTAACAACTACACTGTACACCCTTTCCTTTGCATTGGTGCACAAATTAACACAAGCAGCCCAAGGAACTGGACGGATTTATTTTGTAGCTGTAAGGACTTGCCTCTCACATGAAGGAGATAATCTCCCAAGATTTACTCCTATGATGGCATATTCCAATCATTCCATGGATTTCAGGATTAGTCATATCTGAGGTACAATTTTTTTTTTAGCTTTTTGAAATGTAGGAGTGAGAGCTCTCAAAATTAACTGCTTGCTGGGCCAGTTCTGAAAGATTTGAACTCAGTCAATACTTTCTTATGTTGTTGTACAACAAAAAGCAATTTCATGGCCTCTTTTCCAATTTGGAAGCATCATTAGAAAAGTGGTAGGATGGGGCAAATCAACTTTGAATTTTGCAATGCATTCTAAGGCCTTACTGAACATCCACATGGAAAATCTAGTGCTTTTTTACCAGTGGCGTATGTCACGGATAACATTTTCTATTTCTTTGTCCTTCCCAAACATAAGGGCCCCTTTGTCAGAAGGTGTTGTGTACTTTGGTTTCCTGTCAGTCCATGGAGGGCTGGCTGAAAAGTCAGGATGAAGCATTTTCCTTTCACCTCCAAGAACTTTGTGTTCACATCTTGGGTATTATCTGAAGTGATAAAAGGCCTGAGTGATTTTCTATTGACATATAATATGTTCCTTGTATCAAATCAGTGAACAAAACCCACTATAATATGACTGAGCCAACAGGCCAGCTCATTTTTGTAAAGTTGCAGACAATAACCAAACCCGGTGATCCACCTGAAAGTTTGACTTAAGCTGGTCACAGACATCTAGTTAGGCATTTCACAGTAAAACATGAGAAACCAAGCACCTTGATCCTCACCTCAACAGATTTTAAAGCAAAACAGTTTCATTGTCCCCAGCCTCAAATATGATACAAACCTAACACACACGTCACCTCGTAAGTGAAGTTACATGGGGCAAGGGTGATGAAGAAAACCAGGAAAGGATCTAAATCCCTCAAAAAAGGACTCAGAACTAATGTTTTTTAATTTTGGTTTTCTTATGAATAGGTAAGTTTTAAAATGCTGCTGAAAATGTCTGGAGATATTTAATTCCTTGTCTTCAGACAAAGAACCTGTCATTATATTGACAGACTCGATCAGGAGGGTTTCCTCCTGCAACTATTTGCATAGGCAACCATGTCAAGGAGTTACCCCACGGGAGAGGTTTGATTTTGCAAAAATGTTACATGACATTACAGTGCTATGTTCTCTTTGGATGCTTCATGTTCATGGTGATGTAATTTTCATGTTTTGAAGCTTTGTGTCTTGTTTTTCCGTCTACCTGCCTCCCTTCAGGATAGTCATCAGAAAAGGACAAAGTTCCTCTAAAGGAGTACTCTGAGTTCTCAGAAAAAGGTAGTCTAATTGTTCAGGCACTGGCACAGCCCAGCCCTGTTTATAATAACCTCAGGAGCAACATCCATGCCAGAAATAGTTTATTAGGGAAACTGGAAGTGTTTAAGCCACTCTGCAATTTGCACGAGGTCAAGGTAAACATTCCACCTGGGCAAACAGCAAGGGAGAACATGCTGTTACAAACCTTGAACAAGTGACGCCAGAGCAAAAAGCTGAACACAGGACAGAACATTGTGACAGACTCCAAAGATTTCTAAAACTAAGCATTTACAAAGAAACCCTAAATTCAAGCCAGTCAGGTCTCACTGACTGAACACAACACCTACTTCTTTACACTCCACCTTGATGCTCCAGCTTTGCTTTGCTGGTACTCGTCACATAGCGCCACTGGCTCTCTCCTGCAGCAGAACCTGTGGTGCCAGGCTCGGGCCTTTTGGAGAACTGTGATCCAGGGCTGTGACAGAGAACTCCCAAGTGCATGGGGGAAGCTGCAGCGCAAGATGCAATGAAGCCAGGGGAGCAGGTCACCCTGAAGGATGTGTTCTCTGGTGTCATAGCTTTTCCCCATCTTGCCACCTTTCGCTTTAGCCTCACATCATGTTTGATGCTCTCAGAGATATCAGAACCTCAGCATTTTAGAGGGCTGGTCCATTTCATATATCCATACTATTGAAACAGCGCAATAATCCAGACCAATCCTCCGATTCTGCACAAGCACAAATTGAAAGAAATCCTCTCCAGCTATTTTCCACAAATCACATTTGCTACAAAAAGCCTATTTTCAGTCTGAAATGTGAAACGTGGGCGAGCTCATTACAAACCCTGGCTCTGATAAAAAATAAAGTTTTCAGTCGCAGTCTCTTTAGATTACTAGCAGCGATGTTGTTTTCTTATACTTTAGATCACTTAGCTTTCCCCTCTTTCTCTCTAATTTTGCCAGTGCCAATATTGCTTTGTAATGCTGTTTTGGCAGTGGTGAAATGGCATATGCTAACAAACATATTCATTCATAATTTATTCATAAGTATTCCTACCAACTTTGTGTCTTCAGCCAAGGCAAAGAAATGGACAAACACATTCAGGCTTCAGTTTTCAAGCACTTTATTCACTGCACTTGGACTCAGCTATGCTTCACTCTTCTGAAAACATTCATGCCCTCTGTTTCTGGCAGGTGCTGCACGTTTGGATTACTGCAACAAAGCATTAGAAATGATTCAATAATATCCTCAGAAAACTGGATGACACTTCTTCACTCCATGACTTCTTCTAGTTCATCTCCACCTTTGCAGATTGCATAATAAGGAAAAAGAAAATGTACTTCTTTTAGGAACAGCTGCATCTAGTCTTAACTTCATGAGCTGGCCACTCCCACATGCATGGATTTCATACCTAGGGTCTGTAGAAAGTCCTAAAAACAAAGCCAGAAGCATTGTCAAAGACATTATTTACACATCAGCCCAACTTCTCTGCACTTAGCCTTTGCCAGCTGCGTGTGCCTCTTTTACAAGCGTGTCACATGCTTCCTGCAGCAAAAGTAAGAGACCCATGTTGGACACCAAGGCTTCAAAAGGTATGTGTGCTTTCTGTCCAAGTATTGTCTATCTAACAATGGAGCTATGCCACGGAAGCAGTAAAGCAGCCACTTCTCTCCCCCCAGCCTTTGTAGAACAAAGCACCAGGCTCCTCAGGAGTCAACTTTGTTGTTCTGCTGTTGTATAACGAGCTGTCATCCGGCCACAGGCGCCAGTGGCCACAGCCCCCCTTACAGGAGCAAACAGTTCAAAAGCAGGGCTGGGTTTATGCAGTTTAATTTGATGTGTCAAGCATCTTTGTTACGAGCATTCTTGCGATGTTTGCTGTTAACACTCGGAAAAGAACATGTATCAAATCTAGCCAGGACATGGGGAGGGACAGAGGACAGATCTGGCAGCAACTCTCACTTGCTCTGACAGAACAGTAATTTTCAGGGACAGCATGCAAGCTACCAAGAAGATACTTCAGCATGCTGTAGGTCTTCCCTGAATATCAGATGGGATAACAACCAACAGCATTTGCCACCGGCAATCCGGTGTTTGCCCCTTCTCCATATCCTTGGCAGTCACTTCCAAGGAGAGAAAAAAAAATATGTTTGCAGATAAACAGTTTGTGGGCAAATTAGTCAGGCCAGATGTGATTTAAACTTAGAGTAATTATGATGGTTTTATACTCTCTTTCCAAATGACTATTTAACTCCCATTCAGACTATTGGGAACAATATGACACAACACCCCGTGCAGTAAATGCTCAGTAGAATGCCCTCTGCCAGAGAAAACATATTGCAAATATTACTGTATTCAGTTATCTCAGCATAGGAAGAGACAATGCTCGTCAACATATTCTTCAAGGAACAGGAGAAAAAAAAGTATAATCTGGAGCCACAACCAAAACCAGTTGCTGACAGTTAGACCAAACCCTTCTGGGAACCTGTCAGTGTTTTCTTCTGCTGTGTCTACTGCACAGGCACCACGGTAATAAGTGATTCAGATACATTCCTGTGTAAATTCAAGAAAGAGGACATACTTCCTAATAATGATAGGCAGACAGACAGAATGATTTAGAAACTACTCTGTTTGTTCACATTTCTCAGAACACTTGTTCACAGCTTAAACTGAGCAGCTCCAGCTAATCCTTTCAGAAATAAAATTGTCATACCAGGCAATAATAGTCTTCATATAAGTGGAAAAGCTTTTCTTTTCCATGAACCCATTGACTCATTCATCTTTCAGCTCTCCACTCCAAACACATTTCTTAGAGCAAACCCTCTGCCACTCACATTCATGCATGAACTGCCTATCATAATTACTGACAAGAAAGAAACAAAAGCAAGCTGCTTGTACAGAAGCAAGGATGGTCTTGTGGTTAAGGTACTCTGCCATGACTTCTATGTGTGTACAATTTACCTTACCTCTTGTCTTGATTGTCCTTCCCCTAAAGAGACCATTATGGTATCAGGGCTTTCAGACCACCCTGGGACAATGTAAGTCTTTGCTTCATTTTGACAGTAGAAAGCACATTCACCAGCTTTAGTTGCATACACGAGTAATTAGGTTGCCATAAAGAGTGCTATATGCAATTATCCATCTACACAAACTTTCTTAACCAAACATTCCTTAAAGTCTATATCTATGCTAAGAGTGTTGGGCAAGCAAAACACCAGCTGAGCAAGAAGACCAAGCCTTGTTATGGTAAGTAGATAGACACCACCCAAGGAAGGTAGCCCAAGGCAATGGGCAGCTGGATAGAAAACAAAGAAAATTCCTTTTTCATAAGCGAGCTCCTCCACAGCAACACACAAACATGCCTAAACTAGCTCTCTACAGCTCAAAAAAACCCCACGCTGAACTTCCACTCTTCTACCTAGCAACAGGCTCCCTTACAGGGATTACATGCTCTAACACAAGCGTATATGCCACTGTGCTGTGTGAGGATTCCTGAACTTTCCTTCGGAAAAGTAAGGCAAAAATCCCTAGCGAGCATGTAAAAATGTATATTTTGTACGTTATTATATGGCCTTCTAATAGCACATTGTTACCAGATGTCTAATCAGCTACTTAATAAAAGGTGTCCTTCCAGTTCCAAGTGGAAAACATGCACACTCTCCAATGAGCAAGCTCTTCAAATCTTTTCCAGCAAATGTGTTTTGTCCAGACTAATAACCCTCCACAAAATAGCGCAACTGTGACAAAATTGTGTGCATCAGTAGGAAAAGAGAAGGAAAAGAGGTCTGAGGTCTTTACCCCCAGTTCTTACACACTTCTCTTCAAATTGCATTGCCTGCCTTTCTGCTCATGCACTCCCCTGGCCATTAGCACCTCTATACATGATTTGGAGCACTTGACCTGACCCATTAAAAGGTACGCAAAACACTCTTCAGAGAGCTGTTCTGTCTGCTTATCACAGCACCGATCTCACCTACCATAATTTTAATCACTCTGATGTCTGCATCCATGTGCTGCATGCCCCTGGGCTCAGGAACCTTATCATATTGTTGATCTGTATAGAACCATGCACACTTTCTATCTATAAATAACAGAAGTAATTATTACTAGTAAATAATATATACTAGCTCATTTAAAATGAATCATGTTCTCCAGTCACCTTGGAGAATGAATAAAATAAGCAAAGCTACAAGGCATCACTTTAAAATACTTCTTATATAATTATTATGAAATTGCATTAGGCTATGACTCATTCCTGCAAATGCAGAGTTCATTGAGGGTAATTAAAGTAAGTCACTATCTCTTCAAGGCAGTGACTCATAGGCTGCTGCCCATAGCAGAGTGCAGTGAAGTCAGAGAGAAGCTTCTGTCTTTCCACTGAAAAAGCGATAGCAGCTTATTAAAGCAGTAGGTAGGCTCAGTTCACTCTTCCCTCTAGTCCATTTAGCCAGCCATTTAGGGTTTTTTCCCTACCCGAGAAGTTAAATCAACTACATATTAACTAAATGTCTCACTAAGACTATAGGGAAAAAGAAAGAGCTAAACACAACTGGGATATACCCAAATGACATTTCCCTAAATAATTGTTTGTAGGATTTAAAAAAAAAAAATGGTGGTGTCTGTGTGTAGCAATATAGAAGTCATCTAATTAAAAGTTGCTGACAATGAGGTGCTACACTTAGTAGGTATATATGGATCATTTCACGACAGAAGTTGCAGCTGAGATTGAACTAAGAGCACCCAATAGTTAAGAAGAAGAAACTGAATGTCATGCTCCTTTGATACTATGGCAGGAACTATAGCAAGAAAAGTGATGTCAGCCTCTGCACCCATGTATATCTGCACAATAGCTGGCAAGAGTTTATATTCTTGAATCTTTTCTAAAAATTACGCAGCTTAGATGAGTCAAGTAGGAATAATTCATATAGTCTGGGAATTTGGTCACCAAAGTACAAAGCTACTGAAAAAAAAAAAGTATGAAAGACAGGAGATTTTAGATGCACTGCTCTCCCATGCTCCAGCACTAATGACAGCTCATGAGTAGCTCTTTATCTCTACCATGGTTTTCCATGCTGTACAGTTGGTGTTCTGTGTTTCCTAGTATGTTTTGCTTTGCTAAATGCATATATTTTTGTGTAAGTATATATGTATTCATAAGTTTTTCAGATCTTTTGATGTGGGAAAAGCCAAACATCAAATACTTTCCTCATATTCTTAGCAGTTTCATATCAGAAGATTTCTGTCCACATGAAGAGAATTAACTTAGGGAAAGAGTGTGCTTTCAATATATAAATGAATCTAAAATCTACCAGTACTGGGAAATGTACTTCTTGGGAATACACAATTAAGCTGATAGCAGGTTAAAAGAATGTTTTCTCATTATAAATTGCTTTGCAATAACATAGATCATAATTGTAGGAGTCTGTGACAGTTCAATATTAACTGACTTCATTTCCTTAAAGCTTACCATCCCTCCTAAAGCTTGAAAAAAGTTGTGCAATATCAATAATAGAGGATATGAAGAGTTTAAGCTGTTTTATGAGCCTAATCAGACTGAATTTGTTAAGGAAGGTGCCATAAATACTGAAGGACTGCAGAATTCGTGATGTCCAAGTCAGGTTAACTTAAAACAGTGCTTTAAACACTTACCTTCTCTTTCAGGCTTCACAAGCATATTCCAAGTATTAAGTGGTTGCTTCACCACATTCTCTATACCAAGGGGGGAGCATTAATGTACCATCTTGACAAGCCCCATTTGAATATAAAACATGATATTGTACATTGGCCCCAGGGCCTAGAAGTCAGGGTGGAATTCATTTAGCAAGTTGTTTTTTAAAGAGGTTTAAGCACCAATTTATTCATTTTCTTGGTTGGGAATGGAGATAGTAACTGATAAAAGCAATCTGCTTTGAAATTTGCATCCATGTTTGCAAATATCCATGGTACATTATTAGGTATAAACTCGTGAAAAAAAAAAAAAAAGTGAATTTATATTTTTGGAATTGAACTGGATCTGGCTAGGATGGAATTAGCTTTACTTACAGCAGCCCATATAGAGCTGTGCTTTTCGTTTGTGGCCAGAGTGGTGTTGATAATACATCAGTGTTTTGGCTATTGCTGAGCAGTGCTTCCAGATCATCAGGGCTGTCTATCCAATTCCCCACCAAAGGCAAGTAGGCTGGAGGTGAGCAGAAGGCTGGGAGGGGACATAGCCAGGACAGCTGACCCCAACTGACCAAATGGATATTCCCTACCCTATGATGTCATGTTCAGCAATAGAAGTTGAGAGAAGAGAAGGCATTGGGGTGGGGGGGCAGGGCGTTAAGACATTTGTCTTCCAAAGCAACCACTACACATACTGAGGTCCTGCTTCTCAGATGTGGCTGGACTTCACATACTCTGATAGGAAGTAGAGAATATATGTCCTCATTTTGCTTTGTTTCTGTGTGCAGCTTTTCTCATTAAACTGTCTTCATTTCAGCCCATGAACTTGCCCATCATATTTTCTCCCACAGACCTACTGAGAAGAGGGAGTGAGAGAGCGACCTTGGGGGGGACAGGTGTCTGGATTACAGCCAAGGTCGACCCACCACAACAATATTCACTGACTTTTAACCTCCTAAGCTTTGGCATGCCAGAACTTTGAGGTCAGGTAAGAAGAACTGGAAGGTGTTTCATAAATCCTCATTGCATCTATTCTTTGTGCCTCATTCATACACTTTCTTATTCTTAGTGTCCAGGTCTTCATATGATAGAAGCTACAAGCTCACACCATTCGTTAGGTTCTGTACAAATCTATTAAGCTGCAACATCACATTATCTTTTTGCCAGACCACTTTGCACAGTGGCTGTCTTGTATAAAATGAGGTTTTCATTTCAAAGCAGTGAGTCATAGACATACAGCAGCACTCTAAAAATCAGCATCACAAATAAACAGCCCCAGTGGATAAATCCTGTGGAGTGTTTCAGCAAAGAGGTGCTAATTTTGTAACACAGAAGTCCAGAAGATCACACTAAAATCCTTAGCTGACCTGTTCTGTCGATTGTAATGATATTTATCAGTGTTCTGGCAACTCTATCCAGTGTCTCCTTCAGACAAAATTAGTCCACTCCCTTTTTTCCTCATAAATCTTGTAAGAGCGTAACTAGACAGAGCAAAGAAGCTTACTAAAACATTCTCTGTTCTGTCTCGCTTTTTGCAGGCATGTGCTCAAGCACTCTGGAAAAGAATTCAACATTTTTCACTAAAATGACTTCTAAATACAAAAAAAGCCCCCAACATACTAGGGAACATCAGTCACCTCACAAGCAGGAAACCTTTGAAATGTGTTCTGTATTTCTAAAAGAAATAGTTTGATTTCCAAATTCTTGGCCCTCCTGAAATACGCTGGACTACCCTCCTCTCATTCATGTCCATCCTAAAAATCTCCTATTGCTTTTTCTCACCAGTGGAATTTCATTAGTATGGAAAAAGAACCACCAAAACCATGCTTGCAGGACCAGGAACAAATGTATACGAATCATGTATGGTTGTGCACTAAAGAACTGTATGAGATGGGTTTTATTATAACCATTATTCTGTCTTTCCCAGTCCTCCATTCCTATTTATGTTTCTGATTTGTCTCAATATAAACTCCTAAAGTTAGAGACCCTGCCATATCTATGGTACTAGTGAATGCCATGAGAACAATGACTACAGTGCCATTGCTTATAATGCTCATCCAGAAGACCTGGAAGCAAACTAATCATAGGTACAAAATCAGTTAGGACAGACATACACAAAAAGTAAATTCTTCTTATCAATACATCACTTTTATTGAACAAAACTGGACACTCAGCTGTCTTAATTGTGTCTAATGATTGCATGTAGTGCTGTTCTTCATGTTAACTAGGGCTACACTGAATATCAGGGCATGTTGGCCAATCTATATATATCAGCTTCCAAGACAAAGCTTTTTGCTTCCAGCATCAAAAGAAGACTCAAAGTTAGATCCTGACCAAATCACTACAAATGCAGTCTGAATAGGCTGGGATTCTTCAGCTTGGGAAAGAGACAACTCATGACAACAAATGGTAGAAGTATACAATATTGCAAGTGCCTTGGAGAGAGTGAAGAAGCATCATGTTTTCACCTCCTCTCAATAAATAATCCAGGGCTCGTAAAATGAAGACAGTAGGAGCAAGTTTCATAACATTGTTCATAACAACGCTCTGGTTCTTGGTGCAGCAGATGCTAGAACTATGAAATACACTGCCCAAAGAAGTCACAAACCCAGCAGTTTAGCTGAGTTCAACTGTGTCCAGCAAACTGGACAAGTATGTGGAAAAGAAACGTTTTATTCTGGAAGTCCTATCAAATAAGTTTATCTTGTTATTGCTGCTCCCAAAGCACCTACTTATGTCCATTGTTGAAGAAAAGTCACAGGGCTAGACGAATCCTTTGATGCTTTTGTAATTGTTTTAAAGTTTTTATGCTATGTATTCTCGGGACCGGACTTCCTAGGAATAGAGGCAAAAGATCTTGTGTCACTCAACCAACTGTCAAAGTCCTTACAAAAGCTTTGGAAGCTGTTCACCAGCTTCAGCCAAGGCTGACAGCCATGATGACATTTCTGAAATAGTAAAGATGTGCAAGTGTTTGAAAATCAATGACAGGAAGAAGAAACAGATCCAAATTAATCATAGAATCACAGAATGATTGAGGGTGGAAGCGACCTCTGGAGGTCATCTTGTCCAACCACTGCTCAAGCAGGGCCACCTAGAGCCAGTTGCCCAGACCCTAGGAAAAGAGGAAAAGACTTCAGCCTTCATCCATCAGACACCAGAGAAACCGAACCAGAAGAGACACAAGAAGAAAGATTTAATAGATTTTACAGCTCACGGAACTCAGTTCTTACTGCAGAAATTTTACATTGAAATATTTTAGAGGCAGAGGTGATGGGGATTTTAATTTCAAAATTTGAATTTGACTTCATCAAGCTGGGTAGTCCTTCATATTCATATTTATCTTGTTTCCTTGGCATAATTGCACTATGCCCTATGACTAAGATGTTAAAAATAAACTCCTACTATAAATGACTCATAGCTCTCAAATATAACATACAAAATCAAATTATGAAAGTAATACATACACAATGCATTAATATTGCAGCAGCATCCAAATAATTGCTGTGCTTTGAATATATCTAAAAATACGCAGACCTGACCACAAAATCCATTCCCTTTGTAACAATGCAAAATGACATTATGAATTTCAAATAAATCTTATTGTCGGCTGCATGTGGAGCTTTTCAAACATGGCACATCTGTCTTGGCCCACAAATTATCCTTTTGCAAAGAAAGCAGAAGCCTCTCTCTCTGCTGCTGTGTCCGGGATGTTGCTGGTTACCTAATACCCACTCATATAATTTAGAATTTTACTTCAAAAAGTGCCTTGGGATATTTCAAGTATGAAGGGAATAATTTAAATCCCATTTTTATTCTCTGTCATGCCAAGGGGCAAAAGTAATAGCCTTATGCAATATTACACCACGTTGCATAGGCTGATGTGTTATTACATAACATTGGCTAAGTGCTGAAAGAAACAAATGTTTTCAAAATACACACAAAAAGCCCTAAACACAGGGGTCCTTTCAGTGCCCTGAATGAGCACAGCAATACAGACACTGTAAGGAACAAACCTGGCTTTCAGCTGAACTCATTCAGACAGACATGTAAGACCAGTGCTCCTGTTGCGTTCACTTTGCCCAGGGATGAACCAGGAAATGTTCCATTAAATCTCCCAGCCAAAGCAAGTGTATCTTGTATTGTGAAATAACGTTCCTTTTTTCAGTCAAAAATTACAATGTTGGTGACTACGCATCCTTTCATGAACATTTTAAAATAATCTATTTCTATTTTAGATACAAAACAAAAGTCAAAATTGAAATTCAATGTTTGTCTACAGTCCTGTGGAAAAGTAAGGATGTTCAAGAGACAAACTATAATCTTTAAGAATAATGGGTCAGTACTGTACCATTACCAAGCATCTGCACATTGTTGCCTGTATGTGTTTGCTCCCTGTTGATCAAACAGGACAAGCTAAGTTTCAGAGAATGACTTAACAATATGTAACCAAATTTGACCTGCTTCCTTACTCTTCTACACACATTCAGAAACAATTTTATTTTATACTTCAATAAAAAAAATCTTGTAGTACAATGAAAAGGATTTTCCTTTAATAAATAAAACCTCTGAAGAGCATAACATGCTACTTCTATTACTCCAGACACTAAGGTAGTCTTTGCTCGAGGAACGTACTGCTAATGTAGCAGGGATCCAGCTATGAGCACTGGCCTGAGAGCATCTACAAGAATAAATATCTATCTAGGAGCAATAAGAGCATGACTTTAGGTAAGATATCTCCTAAGAATTAGACTTTGGACACTGCTGAGAGAAAACATTAGAAAGCAAAATATCCAGTCAAAGGTGAGACTGTATTTTGAAGCACACATCTTCCACAAAGTATTAGCATTAACCCATTAATGACATCATGTTTTAAAAAGATGGTGACATATCGGGCTGATGTTCTCGTGGCAGGTTTGCATGCTCAGATACTGTAGCTACCAGTTCCCTCTGCATTTTACATTCTAATTGCTCTGTTACTGATAAAACAATTCTTCACTACACTAGGTGTTGTACAGTTTATACTGTTTTTAATCTTTTGAATATTCAATAATTCTGCCAGCTAACTTTTGATAACTGCATACTTTTTTCCCACACTTCAGTCTTTAGAGTTCCAACTGTAAAAACGTCTGGACATTACTGAGAAAAAACAATAACATTTTAAATCACCATTATGCTATTAAAATCAGAACATAAACTCTGTTCTTACAAAAATAATATATATACTAAACTATGAGAACACACTGGATTTTAATGTTCTAGTGAAGGATGTCATCAATCACTTATAAACCAATCGTTTCTCAATGTATTGTTTTTTCAGATGAATGATAATAAAAAGAAAGTGAAAGTAAATGGAAAGTACACATAAGAGCTACTGATAAACAAGTTATGGAATGTGAAAATATGAAGTAAAGTCTTTCTATACCTTTGCTTCCTCTTGCTTGGCACACAGGTATGCAGCAAACAGCAACAGAGCAGCAGTAAACGTCTATGAGATAAATTAACATGTTCATGTTTACCTCTGTGAGGTCTTGAGGAAGATTTTCACATTATAATTTCAAGTGTAATATTTACAGCAATAATGAGCAACCATTCTCCTGCAATATCAAACCGTGAAGGATTACCAGAGAATGAAGGTAAAAGGAAGGCTAGTTTAGAGAAATCATTAAAGAAGCTGTGAAACCTTCCATAGAGAGATTTGTTCGGGTACTCTTTGTGAAACAAACTGTCATTTTGGTGCACCAGGTTTTTACAAATCTTTCCCTTACCCTAACCATAGAGCAAGATATTCTGATGATGACAGCCGAAAGACCTTCTGAAAGCAATATGACAAGGTTTTTTTCTCTCAACTACTTTCAAAAATATTTTGTTTTGTCTCTATTCTATGATATTAGTTCAGAAACAATGGTGAAACACAGCTGATTTCTAAGACTTCTTTTTTTTTTTCAAAATAAAATTCATTAATTATTTTTTAAATTTTAGTAAAAAGTAGTTTGAGCCATACTGGAACTTTAAAACAAAATTCTCAGTTAACCACTCTAAACTAGACTAATAGAGATTATTTTCTGAGTTAGAAGGAAGTCAGACTAAAAATACATAACCAAGAGCACATTATTGTTAGAAACCTTGTCTGCTTGCACACCTAAATTCTAAGGGATGTTATAAGTACGTTACAAATAAGTGGTAAAATAAAACCTCAGTACAGGTTTATCAGTGTTCTTACAAGTAGGTGAAGTCAGATGACAGTGTCCAGTGGCTGCCACAAATGTTAGCTCAGTTAATGGCTTCACTTGTAAACCATTAAAAATCTGCTTTTACACTATTTTATATTTAAACTAAGCCAAACAAGCAGTGCCACAACAGAGTGTACCTGAGATTGATGGACTCAGTTTGATGGATGCCTCAAGGTCATCGCAATTTGCATGTAAGGTATGACCGCAGAGTTTAACTGCTGGTTAATGACAGCTTTCTCTCTCACGTCCCTATCTGGGAATTCATCTTGAACTCTGAGTCCCAGAGCAGAGAGGAGAAAGGTCATGTACAGACTCAATTAACAGAAAAACTGGTTGAAAGGAAGCTGAAGATGTCACTGGTCCTTCCTGCTTCTCAGGGCAGAGCAGGCATATGGTACATAGCTTATTCCCCAGAGCCTTTCCCTAGGGGCTTTCAGGGACCTACAGGCACTTCCAGCCATTCTCCAGCCAGTCTACTCCAGCACTTTGCTATCATTTTGAAGAAAAAAAAAAAAACAATAAAAAAAGTGAATGTATGAGTCCCCACAAAGAACAGCTATTAGTTTCACACAGCTTCATGTATCCTCAGTGTCTGCAGATAAATCACACTTACACAGTCTAAGTCGTCACGATATCTAGAAAATATAATAGCCTAAGCTAGAAAACCTAACATTTTCTTTCCAAAGAAAAGGAAAATGCTATATCCTGAGGTGTTTCTAGCATATAGGCAAAAGCTGTCTCATGGGTCACTCCCAGTCTGTCATAGAAAAGAGAAAAACAATTTCAGTAATAGTCACAGCTCACTGTCCAGAGCCAAAGACCATGTTCAAGTGATTCTGAGCTGGAGCAATTCTTATGCCCAAGAAGGAAGCTCTACCCAGTCTTTTTGTTCAGAAAAAGATGAAAGGAGCTAAGGCTGGTTAGAACAGAGGTCCTCCTCTGCAGAAAGGGAGGTTATCCATAATAAATAGCATAATCACAGAACCACAGAATGGTTGGGGTTGGAAGGCATCTCTGGAGACTACATAGCCCAACCCCTGCTAAAGCAGGTTCACCTGGAGCAGGTTGCACAGGATCATGTCCAGGCAGATTTTGAATGTCTCCGGAGAAGGAGACTCCACAGCCTCTCTGGGCAGCCTGTGCCAAGGCTCTGTCACCCTCAAGGTAAAGAAGTTCTTCCTCATATTCAGGTACAACCTCCTGTGTGGCAGTTTGTCCCTGTTGCCCTTTGTCCTGTTACTGGGCACCACTGAAAAAAGCCTGGCCCCGTCCTCTTGACACTCACCCTTAAGATATTTGTGTGCATCAGTAAGATATAAAATCTTGGAAGTGTAAGCCAAAAGAAATATTGTGAAGTGATGAGAAAAAGGATAACACAGGACAGGAGAGAGCCACTGGGATATGGCAGATCCAGTTTCACACTAACAAGGGCAACAACATCGTATAAATAAGGGTGTGAATGTACTGTGTTCCCTTTTTATTTTCCTGATTATCTTTAGTTACAGGCTGCATGAATTATGTAGGGACCCAGCTAGGCTGTGCAATTATAGCTGCAAAGATAAAAGCCAAGTCAGAAAGCTTGCTATCCTTTTTCATTTATTATTTCCATCTCACTCTCCATTTATTGTAATAAATGTGGTGATATCTGAATCCTATACAAAACAGGGCTGAAAAATCCTCAGATACCAAGGCAAGGCAAGCCCTGATCTAACAAGGCAGTTACTTATGGGCCTGGCTGTAAGTGCATAGGTAGTCCCATTGAAGCTGGAGCAACTGCTTGACTGGTGATACTACTTAGTACTAGGGTCTTCATGGGATGTGAGATGTGTCTTTGCAGTTACCAGAGGACAAAGAGTAAATCATACCCGATGCTATCCATATATGTGCTGTATAATTTCAGTGCACTGTAAACAGCTTGGCCACACACTCTGCTTGCTTATGAAGTGACATGGTCACCACTGAAGACATCAGAGGCCCAAGATGTACTGCTGCCACCCATACAAGCCAGTGACGAACAGCTTTCATCTCAGTCACATTCCATTCTGTATCTACCATAGTGAGAGCCATTCCACTGCTCCAAATGATAAAGGGACTACAGATACCGTATCACAGTAATTAAAGATTTATAGTAGTGTAAATAATTAACACTCCCTCTTTCCACAGAACACAAAAGTCATGCTTAGATGAATTTAAAAAAAAAAAAAAAAAAAAAAAAAGCAGTAAGCTCATACCAGGCAACTGAAACAAATTTATCTATGTCACATCTCAGAGGCGTTGTGTCCTCTCTCAAAAGAACATTTTTTGTTAGGTCAGGATATATTGGCTATAAAGTGGTATATTGCATATTTAGGTCATTTTTCAAAAGAATGAAAGTGTGCCCTATTTCAGAACTGCTTGATAAAACCAGTCTGGTTTGTGTTTAGGCTCAACAAAGTAATGCACTGAGCTCTTCAAGTAGTGAAGACTACCACTCCTCTAGTCCTGACACCAGCAATCTCGTTGCCATCTGGCAACTTCATGGTAGGAGATATTTTTTCTTCCTTTTGCAATTGTAGGTGCTACAGTATTAGGTATCTGATTTTTTCCAATCATTTTTTAGCATTGTTGTGTTTCTATTGTCTCTCATTTTCTTTGCATCCTAATGGGATGGCTTTAAAGCCCTTTAGATTATACAATGTGCTTTCAAAGCACTCTTCCAAAAGCACAAAGTATGCCTGAATTAAAACATTACGGTTGCAAAGACCACTACTCAGAAGGGATGAAGCAGTGCCAGCAGACAATGTGGTAAATTTAATATAGAGCCATTCCTCATAGGCATTACAGTAATGTCATTAGCTGCTTGGTCATTTACTCTTTTTTTGCAGGCTTTTTCTTTCAGTCACTGTACATAATGGAGTTGTTCTGGTATGAATGAAATGTGCAATAACAAAGGTTATTCTCTGCAGTTTCTCTGCCTCAGCTGCTGCAGAAGCTGGAGCATGAAAGGTGGTTAAACTCAAATTTTTTGTCTACTAGGGAATTTTCATGTTCTCTTTAAGGTGCTTCAAGTTACAATCAAAAAGGAGAACAGCAGCATTTCCTGCAAGATGGATATTCTGATGATGTTTTGTTCTGTAAGAAGAAAAAAGCCCAGTGTTTTGTTTCAGAAACATGTTCAGAGCTTGCAAGTTTCTTGTTCCTTAAGCAACAGAGCAACAAAAAGATTGCCTCGTAGCTTCTTGCACACCAGCACTGGGCAGTCGCCCGCAGCCTCCCTGTAAGAAGGCAGCCGTGTGGGACTGTGCAGCCCCTCAGCCACCACTGCTCCCTGCCAGGGCCAGCCCTCGGGGCTCCCCCCTCCAAGGCCCTTGGACACCCCAGTCATCAGCAGACACATTTCTGGCTCCCAAGCAAACTCCTCCTTTGGCTTGTCTGCCCAGCTCACCCCTGCTGAAATGCAACTGCCTGGCCTCCCTGACACCCCTGGTGGTTAGGAATACCTAAGGAAAGCCAAGCGATTTCTTTTAGCCTCATCCTTAGGAAAGGCTGGTTTGGATTGACACAGCCTCGTCTCCAAGGCCGTCGCTGCAAACATGTGCTGCCTTCAACAAGTGCACTAGAGTACTCGAGCTGTAAGGAGAGCTGGTGGAACTCGTGGGCAGGTGTCCCCTGCACGTTAGCAGCCTCAGGTCACGCTCTCACCGTGGCTGCAACACAAAGTTTAGTGAGAAGACATGTCCCTGCCATCCTACACTCGACTCCAGGCAAGAGGACAGGTGACTCTTTGTACCTGCATTTCTGTTAGGACAGAGAGCAGGAAAAAGACCCGTCTTCGGGGTCAAGGGGAGAACATTTGCCTGGGGCACCAGGAAGGCGCGCTGACAAGCAGGGGTTATGTGGAGGCAGCGCCTGCCGCGGGCTGGCGTTCCTTTCACGGAAGGGGTTGGGTATTCTTGTACCTGGGCCAGGATTTCTGTGCCAAAATCTGCCTAATGAATAAACCTCCAGGCCTTCCTTTTAAACCACTTTCATTCCACAATCATTTCTTACGGACAGGGAAACAATATTTTTGTGAGTCCATTTGTAATATGTCTCTTTTTTTTGTTGTTTGCCTCCTTCTCCTTCCTCCTTCTTCGCAGCTGTGTGACATGACCCTTGGTTGCTGGCAGCCACATGCCCAGCAGTGCCCAGGGGGGCCGTGCATGCACTGAACAGGTCTCAGAGTACACAGGGGTCATATTAATTTCTCTTGAGAGTTTCTTAGAGACATTTGATTCCTATGACACAAAACTAGTTACTAAATAACAAAGATTCAAAGATTAGTGTTATTGTGTCTCCCCAGGCAGCCAAGGGGAGGAGGAAGGCAATAATGTGAGCAGCAGAGGACACCGACCCTGCAAGTGCCAATGAAAGGAGTCATTATTCATCAGGATTTCGAGCTTAAAAGTTAAACTCAGCTGTTTCCTGTGGCTGATACTGGTTGTCTCTGTTGCACCACCAATGACCACACAAGGTATAACACTGGTTTGCTATCACCATTTCTCTTAAGCTTTGTCAGTGGTGATAAAAAGCCCAGATGCTAATTTTCTATAATGTAACTTTATCAGTGCTTTAATGGTAGAAGAAGACAAGGATCAAGTAAGTAATTGTTAAGGAGAGGCTTTCCCTGTTTCCCTGAGACTAGAAGAGGTGTATGTAGAGAAGAAACTGGGAGACAGCAAGGAAGATTGTGGTGAATGAGTGTGTATGCGTGTTGCATAATTTCTTGTACTAGGAACAGTGGGAACATTTGCAATCTAAATCACAGTGCTACAGAGGACTGGATATCCTGAAAAGCAGCTACAAAATGGGTCAGCTCTGCTTTTTGGAGGGTTCTGGTTTGAATATGGCCTCCCAGCCAGCCTGTTGGTCAGTGGGTGCAAGCGGTTCCCATTCCTAAATGCACAGAATGCAAAACATGTGAAACATCGGAAGAGACAGCAGAAGTTTCTCTCATTTTAATTAGAGAGTAAAAAAGAAACAACAAAAAACTCCAACAAAGCAAGCAGGTGAATCTTTTTGTTTCCCCGAAATTGAAATGTTCTTCTTTTCTTCTGTTCGCGAAACCTCTGGAGCAGTCTGCAAATTCTTTAAAGCTTTTAGTTGCATTAAAATACCCTCAGACTATGGCATGTTCTCAATAATATCCTTCTGCAAAGTGTTCAAATAGCCATATAATGAGGAAAAATGTCTCTAAGCATGTTCTTGTTAACTACAGTGGAAGTTCAGGAGCTTAAAATGCTTGTTTTTCAGACACATGTTCACTGAATATCTGCCTTTAAACACAGTGGGTGATCTCAGTACTTCTTGAAAGCATTACAAAAAGCTTTGCAAATGTACAGATTCATCACAGTTTTCCTCTAAAGTCAGGGGATGAACCTTAGGAACATTTAGAAGAAAAAAGGACTTGAGGGTTTTGCATTTTAGGCTTGTATAGTGCAAATAAAAAAGCATCTGTGCCAAGGAGCCTGGGAAACCCACTCCCAGGGTTTTGCAGAGACCCCCTGGATTCATCTGGTGCCTTCTGCCAGCCTGCAGTACCCTCTGAATCAGTTCTGACACACAGAGCCCCAGCAAAGAGCAGTAGCATGTGTGCAGCTGGTTGCTTTTTACCCACCCACTTACATTTGTGTCTCTTCAGAAATTTGTTCTCCCTCTGTGTAGTACTGCCTTTTTATTCTGTGGTTGGGACAGTGAAGAAGCAGCTTTGAAAGGGTGTGAAAACAGGAGCTACATACCCTGACTAGGAGCTCATTGTTCCTGTATGCATGCTTCATCTGAGCTGCCATAGGCTTTCCAAAATCTGAAAGCTTGTTAGGGAAAGGTATGTGATGCACAGAGGAGGGGTTTTCCCTGGAGTTTTTGCTGATTCATTTTGTATCTACCTGAAGCAGGTAGGAGGAAAAGAACCTTACAGAAATTTTAATACAAATTGTAAATAAACATATTGAGAGCCAAGAACACTTTTTTAAAATTCCCATCTCCATCTCTCAATACCAAAAAAGGAAATTTTTTACCTACATAGTATTTTCCTAGCAACTCCTAAATAGAATTAGAGGCATCAGAAATTATGCAAGAAATCCGTTGACAATTCTGAGGGTAATCATGCATGTTGAGGATGTCTGAATAACTTGAATAACTTGTGGTTTAGATTTCACATTCTGGCTGCTCGTATTGTTAACTTAAGCCAGGCTCTTTGTCTTTTACTTGACAGAGCCAACAATACCTCCAAGGTAGGCAAATACACTTTCAGAGATAAATAATTAGCTAAAAAAAAATATGCATTACTCTATAGAGGTATCATGGCTTCTCTTTCTCTTTGTCTGAGAGCTGGATAAAAAAAAAAATTAAAGCAATGGAGATATTTGAATGAAATGCTAACAGCCTAAAATCCTTCCATATGAATTACCACTATCCATAGTGCCAAGAATTCCCTCAAAGGAGCTATAAGTGCTGATGGCAAGGACTGAGAGATATCTTGCTGGTTGGAGTCAGTTTTAAATTGTCATCCATGGGTGGTTAAAGTTCCCATAATACCGGCAGTTTTCTCTGGCTCACTGATCAGGAAAACAGAACTAGCTAGCTCTTCCCCTAATGAAGGATTAGGATTTCATCCTGCAGGCACCGACCATCCTCTTCCTTCACTACCACTCATTTCACAGGTTCATTGACTTCTTAGCACTTACAGAAGAGATACAGTCAGGCAGCCCCCGTGCATCACCACTGTGTTATTTAACCCTTACTGCTGCATGATACTTCAGAGCTCTTTGAAAGAACAGAAAGGAGAGAAGCTGTTCAGAGGTTGTCACAGAGGCATATATGATTGACAGCCCCTTCCTGTCTCATTTCATGCTTTTTTGGTTTGAGAATACATTGATCCCATGTTCCCTCTTGGTTTTCAGTTAAGGACATGACACTGGTACATCTTTGCTGAGACTTACTTGCCCGCCTCTTGTGCCATCTTCATTTTCTTGAGTTTGAAAGATGCTTCCTTCCTTTTATCACCATCAAATTATCATTCCGGTTCTACGTATTCAAACTTGTTCTC
Organism: Falco naumanni; assembly: GCF_017639655.2. NCBI lineage: Eukaryota > Metazoa > Chordata > Aves > Falconiformes > Falconidae > Falco > Falco naumanni. Next base: position 53,637,798 of record NC_054059.1, on the reverse strand, counting down.
TCTCTCCTACTCCATATCACATCAGTGAGTCAGAATCTGGCTTTCTAGCAAAAGCTGTTACTGTGCACACAAAAGCACGCCCCCTCAGTGCACCTCAGCATCCCCTGTAAGATCCTGTATCATCCTCTTCTCTCTTTTCTGTCATTTCCAACCATGTATGTAAGCTACCCCAAACATAGTCCCTTAATTAAAATTAATGGCAAAGTCTTTATCTTTTATATATAAGACATAGCTCAGGGTGGATTTCACCCAACTTCAATGCTTTGCTTTGCATGTAGAAAGGATTACAGAAGAAAAGTATGCACTGTCTTATCGTGACTATGGTGGTGTGCTGAGACCAAAGCAGAGATCTGCTATATTTGAGATGCAGGGCAGGCCTTTTATGTTCAAGCTGCTGCTGTTGATACTTGGATCTGTACCAGTTGCACTGTTTCTAATTTGGAGAATAGCAAGCATAGGGGATTATTGAATGCAGCCACATGGTCTACATTTTCCCTATGACACCTTTTCCTGTGTGACCCTAGCCCCCTCCCAAGAGCCAGGCTAAGATGCTTCCATTAGATAAGGCAGAAAAAGATCTTCCAGTTTTAGTAGCCAGCATATTTCTCTTACATGAAATGGAGCCCATACCTTGGATTTGATACAAGAGTAAGTAGGTCATTAAATAACCTGGCAACCTACCCAAAGGATACAGAGGCATCTGTATGGGGAAGTTTTTACATAAACATTTCATTCCAATAGTGAACAGCTATCATTAGTCCTTTAACATGCACTTTGCATAACCATCAGATAATTCCCAGCCTTCTCTCCTATTTCATTTTTTTAGAAGTCTCCTTGTCACCTATTATCCTCTTGGTATATGTCTGCATTGCCACACAATACTATGTTGTGTAACCGCTAGGCAGATTACCTTATTTTGCCAACTGAGCTTCACTGTAAGCTAACAGGCATCTGCTAAATTAAGTTTGTAATAAAGCCATGTCCATTGCAGATCACCTTGGCTTTTAACTGTTGATGAACAGGAACTTACTTCACTGAACGCTTTGCTTTTTTCACTTTTTCCCTGTGCCAAGACACTCAGAATAGCAGCATTCATACACCAAATGTACTATAGCACTGGGACATCCTGGCCTCCACTTTATTATTTTAATCGTTGCTCTGCTTTGAATTTTTCGCTGTTTTATTCTCTATAGCATGAGATCCTAGTAGGTTCCTGTGATGAGAGGTCAAACTAAATAAAAATGGCCCTGCTGGTTCTGTCAACTAAATTCAAACATTACTGTAAAGCTTTATAGCAATAATACCTTTCGTGCTACTCTATTCAGTAAGCAATTCCAGTGGAATCCCTGTTCTGAGTGGTTTATTATAGCTCAACCATAAAAATGTGCTTTGGGCTGAAAGTGGATTTATAAGATTTTTTGCCCAGGAGCATATGCTTTGTAAAATTTAATTTAAATCAGCTTAGCTGTTTTTTTCTTTAAAGACTGAAGAATAAAAACAAAAATAGATTATTAGTCTTTTTCTTAGCAGGAAAAAAAAACCCTTTGCTTTTATTTCTATAACAAGTAGGCATTATTCTTGCCCTTCACGCATATATGTAATTCCATCAACTTTGGAGGAGACATGGGGAAGACCATGAGAGCAAAATTAGTCTTTCTTATTTTAAATTAAATATGGAGGCTGTCTGGCCAACTATTTTGACTAGGATTTTCTAGTGAATAAAGGGAAAAATAGGAACAGTGTTATTGGAAAAAAGAGGGTCTAATGCACGTTAACTGCTTTTCACAGGAGTTAACAACAAAGACTTCTATGAAATGGCAATAGGAAAAATCTTATTCAATTCAGTATGATTCAGTTTACAGACCCATTATTACTCTTGGGATTCCTGGGCACAACTTTTTTTTCTGCTCTAACAGTTGCTTTATGCAGAATTTGAGGGGGTTTTTCCCCCAGTTTTCCATTATTTTCAAACATTTGAACATACATTTTGCTGAGAACTCCCAGACAGAAATATGGCAACTGTTTCACACATGACTGGTGAGTTAACAAGATGCAGTAACTCCTTCTGCAGTTTTCAGGTGGTATTTGTAAGTTGGTATGGCATTTTGCTTCATGATAACATTTACATGAAGGATAGAAAAGCTGCGCCTTCTGGAGTAATGGAATCTGTAGCAACAAAATGGATAACCAGTAAGTCTGGCTGTCTAAAAGTTTTATCATCATCACCACATGGATTAATGTAAAACTGAAAAGCTACATTGATTTGGTTCAAAGTGACAAACTTCCATTTTGGTTTGACAAAAAACATCATGGTTTTGTTTTGAATAGTTTTACTCTGAATTTTTAAACTTTGTTTTACTTGGGTGAGATTTTCCTGACCAATATCTCCACTTTCCCACTCAGCCTTATTGAACAGCAGCGTTGACTTAAAGAATAGTACTCCATCAAACATATTGCAGTTCTTCTGACAATATTCAATCTCATGCCAGGGCATTGCTTATGAAGAACTAGAGCCCTGGCTACATTTCATCTTCAAATTTTGTTCACCTGAAGGCCGCCTTGATAACTTGCTAGAGGTCATGTAGACATTGAGCAAAGTAGATTGAATTGAGCAGCTCATCAGACAGGGCTGGACCATTTCATCTGAGTCAGCACACAAACTACTCAGCAAGTAACAAGGAGTTTGGAAATATAGGAGTGATATTGCTCATGGAAACTGAAGAAAAAGGTGTCTGATGGCAGTCTATGGGACATAGCCTAATTCAGGGGGCCCATCAGTTCAGAGGGAACATGCTTTCCATTAACATTGTTTCAATAGAGCTGAAGATGAAGCATTTTCATTTTCAGATCTCTGCTTCAGAGTAATTGTCACATACCCCATGCTCTGGGCACTCTACTTCCGAACACTTGTTTGTAGAGGCTTTTTCTTTTCCTTTCCTTTCCTTTCCTTTCCTTTCCTTTCCTTTCCTTGCCTTGCCTTGCCTTGCCTTGCCTTGCCTTGCCTTGCCTTGCCTTGCCTTGCCTTGCCTTGCCTTGCCTTGCCTTGCCTTGCCTTGCCTTGCCTTGCCTTGCCTTGCCTTCACCATAACAGACAAAGTTAATCCAAATGCAGAGAGCTGTCTACAGTGAAAAGATCAGTTAAAGCAAATGAATGAAATCCCACCTTGGGGAGGCACTGTTATCTTCACCTCTTTCAGTGGTTTAGCTGCTGATTGTCAACTTCCAGGGAAAACAGGATGAGTTATAACAAATCAGGTGGATAACAGTACAGAGAGAAAAAAGAATGTATTTAAAAAAAATTTGGAAATGAGAATAAGTAAAGAAATTATGTTAAAAGAGCCTAATGAGTTTCAGGGATACCAAGATAAGAATATCTGAAAAAGCTATTTTAATATGCAATGGATTGTTACAGTCAGCATCACATACCCAAATACACATACACACACATATACATATATATGAATGATCTTGATGCTACTTTAATCTTAAATTAATCTCAGACTTTAATACTGCCAGGTGTTCAAGATGGTTAATCAGTATACTGTATGCAGCTGATACATATCCAGGGATAGGAAGGAAGGAACCTGAAGGCACCTGCCTTCCTACAATATGCTCACAGGCTATTTAATGTATGAGGCAGTACACCACTCTGGCAAGCTGGAAACAGCTAGCCAAAGTGCCTTGGACATTTAGCAGCAGCCATTAGTGAAAAGGAGTCAATGCTGCATGTCAGAGATCCTGCAGCTGTATCATGTCAGATCCTGCAGCTGGATCCAAACATCCATCTTCTACATATATAGTGGATTTCATAATAGAAGAATAGGCAAACTCATTCATGACTTAATTTATACCAGATGCATCAAAAGCTAACATGCAGTTCTGTCATGTGGTCCAGACTGCTTTCTAAGGCACAGCTTTCCAGTCCACACAGCTAAAATCTTCCTCTAAGTTCTCACATCTCAGTACTTCTCAAATCCCACATCTCAGTAGCATCCTTAGCTCTACCATGAATAGGTATGTCTTGTTCCACTCATTTCAATTCATATAGCTTGTTCTCCTATGGCTTGTGTTCATCTGAGACGTTTCACACTTCTTCCTTTTCTCTAACATATGAGATAGAGACAGGTTCTTTTTACCTTTCTAGCTCTTCACAGAGCATCATGCCACTTCTCAGACTCTTCTCAGTAGTATTAAGTGATATGAAAAGAGGCAATGGAAACACACTGAAATACAAGAAAATCCTTTTAAACATTAGAAAACACTTTCTTATTGTGAGGGTGGTTGAACACAGGAACAGGTTGCCTGGAGAGGTTGTGGAGTCTGTATCTCTGGAGATACTCAAAACCCAACTGGACAGCGTCCTGGGCAAACTACTCTCACTGACCCTGCTTGAACAGGGGTGGTGGTATAGATGACCTCAAGAGGTCCCTTCTCACCTCAGTGATTCTGTGATTCAGTGATCTTATCTACCATCTCTCATTCATTATTGACTTGATGACTCTTCCTTCCAAAAAATATTGATAGCAGCTTATGCTATCTAGGAGTTGTATTTCCAAACTTGTCCCCATACCATTTCCATGTTGGGAAAATCTCCCTTTTGAAGTTCTGCAAAGTGCCCCTCTTCAAGACTCCCCTGAAAACTCTGTTGCAGTCTATAAAGCCTATAAAAGTAATTTGTCAAGATGTAGGTAGTTGCTGTGACTACTTATTACTCTGACTACTGTACCTCTACGACTGTTGCTTCCTTTATAATTCAGGTTGTAAAATGCCTGAGACACAAACTATGCTTGGGTTTTGTACTCCACTTACCACCACTGATTGTTGTACATAAGTAGAACTGCTAGATGCTCAATGAAAAGAATAAGTGGGTATCCCCAAAATAGTCACAATATGTTCCAGGTTGGGTCAAGATTAAAATAAAGGCCCTAACTACTATTTTAATTGTTAAGGAATTGTTTTGATTGTACAAATACACCTATGCTATTCATTTAAGTTTCAATAATTCCATGGAACTTAGCCTGAACTTTATTGGTAACTATGGTGACTAACTGTAATAAATGAAGTGATAGAGGTACCTCAGACTTTATTTACTGGGGAATAAGGTGCAGCTAGAAACAGAAACCTCTACTTTTTGCAGACAGGTCATTCAGCCATTTACGTAGGCTGCTAATATATAGATGAGTTTTGAATCACTTGTCTCCACCTGTATGAATAGATCTGTTTCTCCCCTTCTTTAATGGAAATGTGCTGAGTGCAATAAGCCAGGCAGACAAAGTTCTGAAGCATTTCTTATCAGAGGATGGAGTGTCACTACATCCTAGACAGATACATTTCCTCCAAATTACCCTGTGCACTGCAGTGTGAGCCTGTAGCCTGAGCAGGAGAAGTTGCTTTCTTATGTGTTTCTGGCTCTCACTGGCAGCGGAGATGATTCTGTATTGAATGTAACTATAATTATACATCCTGCTGTCCCATTTCTTTGATGCAACAGGGTAGGAGGGAAGACCTTAAACAGGACTGCAGTTGCGGGTGGCCAATTATCTAGCAGGGTGTTTGGGACAGAGCTTTTTGCTGTTTGCATTTCATTACCAACTGTGCAGAAAGCAATTAACACCTGGCCTCTCTTCTTTCATTTTTGATACCTGTATAAACAGCAAAAAGGATGATACAAACAGCAGAAGAAATTCAGAGATGAGAATGTTCTACTCAGTCCTGATGCACCAAAACCAGCAATGTTGTACTTGTCTCATACTATCTCCATTCAAATAAGGCAGCAGCTGGAACAGCCAGAAAAAATTGACCTCTGTCAAAATGATAACAGCAATACTGTAGCAGCTTTTAAAGTATGAAATTAGTAGCTTGATTAGAGCAATAAGATGTTCTCTTGGGGTTTCATGAGATGAGCAGGAGTGCAGAAGATTTTGCTTGCTTTTGGCTAGGTATCAGAGTGTCATGATACCTATGGTGTCAGGCAGTATGAGGTTTTGCTGTGTTTCATTCCATCTACACAAATATAAATACACGTATGTGTTATTACTGTGGTATAAAATTCACTCTGTTATGAAAATTCAACCCTTACATCACCAAAATTAACTTCCTTGCCTATGTTGGTCTCTTTTCAATACCTAAAGTCCTTAGAAACAATATACTGGCAGAGTTCTGCTGCATAGACAGAAAGAAAAGCCAAACCAACCTCTTTCCTAGTGCATTACACCCATATTCCCCAGAAACACCTCCTTGCCCAAAACACAGAAATGGTCATTTCCTCCTGTCAGCCCTGTTTTCTTAGTTTGGGAGCAGAGAGTCACAACTTGGCCAGGACAAAGTAGAAGAAGCTTTGTCATAGGCAGAGCAATTCCTGAGACTTGCATACAGAACATGAGTCATATGATTTTGAAATATAATCTGTGAAATATTCAATTAATCTAGTGCCCAGAGTTGTGGTTTGAGAAATAAAACAGCTCGAGCTTGTCATCTTGGGTGGCATTAACCCAGAGCAGAGTTATGGGCACTAAGAAGTTCACCTGAACATAGTTTGTGGCAATGCCTTCCCCTAAGAAACAAAACCATGCAGCACTGGCTTTATCTGCATTTCATGAATGGCCCAGATTTTGTCCCAGCAAGCCCCTGACTCTGCTGGTTTAGCATCCTGATAAACTGGTATCTGAGATTTTCAGCTGGGAGGCAGCAGCACCAACTTTGCTTTTGAGGAGTTAGGTGTCATCTTTGAGCTGAGACTAACAGCTGAGTACCATGCTTCTCTTCTACTCTGTTGCAGTGTGCAGTCCAGCTAGTGGTCTAAAATTACAGATTACTTTAAAACAGTGTTTAAACTCTGTGTTAGGTTTAGCCTTTGTTCAGAATACTTGATTTCACCCTAAGTCTAAAGGGGTTGGAAAAACACCTCTCCCATCTGATCTGGAAGAGCTCCCAAGTGGCCTTTGAATTATTTCATTTTTCTCTAAGGCCCCAAATAAACACAGAGCCTTATAATACACACACCTTGGGTGTAAGCAATTATTCATGATATAACAATACAAATACAAAAAATATGTCACTATAAATTCTTAAATGAGCTGTTTTCACTTTCTGATCTCAAAGTATTTTCTTTGTTTGATCTGTCATAAAGATTTCTCTTAGCTCTTTAAATATAGGATTGGCTTCTTGATGTATGTGGGAAGATAACTTATTGCAGTGGTAGAACAAATTAAAATCTCTTGTAAATGTGAGCTACTAAGTGCTGCAAAAGAGAATGGGTGCTTCAATGCAACCAGACCATAAAGTTTCAGCATTAGTTGCAGAACTGCAAAGGACAAATGTTAATGTGGCAAACTGAACAAAGTCGCTGTTGAGACTTACTCACTGGAGACTTACTTCCCTGCATCATCACTAGGACCGTTATCATCATTTACTTCAAACCAGGAAAAAAATGGTGCTGACACCTACCTTTTTTCACAGGCCTAGTGAAAGTCAGAGAATATCAATGGCATGAATAACTGTAAAATCTCCCCTGATTTCTAAAAAACCCAGCCACCATTCAATATTAACAGTATGGGCCTTGTCTTATCACAGTGGACCTAACATCTTCCTGCACTTGTCACTATGTTGATTTCTAAACTATGTAACTTTTTACAGGGACTAGAGGGAAGAGAGGAAAAGAGGATGTTTGAAATGCATTGAAATCATGCTTTGCCTTGATTAAATACGTATCAATGCCAAGCAGCAACCCTGCTATAATAAGCTACCTAGCAGTTGTAAACAAGTACCATGGAGGAAAAGTATTAAAAAAAAGACTGAGATCTCATTTTCTGATTTATACTGCAGGGTGTTTGGTTGTTTTTTTTTTTAATACTCTTGTTTAATCATGTCTACACCAACCATTATTTATGTTGCAACTAGAGAACTGAGCAGCAAGATCCTGTATTTTCTAGGCCTGCTCCTGTCCTGCTGGAACTTTTCCACAGCACAGCATGGCTGAGACATCGACACTTTGTTCATGTCCAATACCCTCAGCTCCAGACAGCCCCAGAGGTCATTGCACCCTATCCAGAGCCAAGAGAGCAGTGCCCAATGTGACAGTCTCCGTCTCCTAGCTCCCTGCTGGCCATCATCCCTGGCAGACAGCTTGGTGTCAGCAGCCCTGGACTTGCCAGATGTCCTTACCCACCTGAAGATGAGTTTTCCCAAACCCATTGCCCCTCTATTTGAGCCAGAGGTGAGGAGTGTCATGAACTACTAACCTGCCCTGGGTACCAAGGTCCTCGATGTGGCTCATATTTATATTAAAGTGCTTTTTAGGCACTACAGCTGTCTCTCTAGCATCACCGCCCTACATCTGCATTGCCTGCAGCCAGCATAGGCTCCTCTCTCCTCTCTGTCCTGGCCTTACAGCCTGGAATATTTGACTAGGTACATTACTAATGGCATTTCCTTCCTGTGAACCATGGCACCATGAACAGAAACCTGCATTTAAAGGATGTGTGATTTGCTCTGCTGTAACAAACTATTTCTTGAAGGAAGGCTGAAACAGGTTCTGACACTTTTATAATTATATAAAATACATAACAAATTTTTCTTTTAGGTCTCTAAGCTGTACACTGAAGTCAGTAGGAAACACATCACACTGTGATCAAGTGTGATCCAATGCCCTTAAAATCAGTTTTCAGAACTCATATGTTCCCATTCTCAATGCCTGGTGGGCTGTGCAGAAAAATAAACCCTCTTATACCTCTACCAGCACTCATGCACACACTCCTGGTTGCTCTGCTTCCTTTGGCAGCCCATGAAAGCCAGGCAATGATTCTTCTCCACTCTTCCTAAATAAATGCCTGATCTGCTGTGAGTGCCAGAGCTCCTTGACCTCTGCAGACTAAGGAGAAAGGACGGGCTGTGGGTCATACCCCACCTGTCATTAAAAAAAATAAATAGCATCAAGTGGGAAAACTTTTTGCTTCCTCCGTGTTTTGGCAATATGCAAGAATTGGAACAGCTGTTCTGCAGTGGTATTACAGCTAGGACTTCACTCACATTTGAAACCATCTGATAAGCTTACATATTAACCCTGCTGATTTACGTTAACACTTAGCTGTGGTGACAAGTACTCTTTGCACTTACTGCACACTGGCACTTTGTCTTGCTGCTTGCAAGGAATTCAAGTAGAGATTAGTGACGTTAATGAGGAAGAATAAGAGGGTGAATGTAAGCAAAGCTTGAGATATTGGCAGGTATCAAAAAAGTCTGCAAAGGCAGCAAGCAGAAAATACTGATTAACACTCTACACAGGTTGCCCTTTCATCAGAACACAATGCTTGACGATTCAGTTCTGTCTGGTTTTGCATGTATTCTTTAAACCGTTGTTAATCTTTTCATGGAAGGAATTCCATTTTTATTAATTTGTTACAAGTATTGGGATTTTTTTCCCTTGCTTTGTTCCAACACAGAAGTTATAAAATGCAAGCCCAGACACCACCGTTAAATAGTATAAGTCTCATAATTCAGATACTAATGCCCTCTCTGGAGATCCATCGGGCCTACCCCTTAACGGCTGGACTTGATGCTCCTAAGGGTCTGTTACAGCCTAGATGATTCTTGTGCTTTTCTCTGAAGCAGAGAAAATGCAGTTGTCATTACTTCTCAGAAGTACAATAAAACATTTTACTCTGTCTTTACTCTGTACAGGATTTTGTTACTGAAAACAGTGAGGCCTATCTGAAACAGAAATATGACTTGTCTGAACTATAGACATAGCTAAATAAATCACCAATCAAAATTCCTTTACCTGTTTGCTACACCAAAACACTAACCTGTGCACAAGTTCTTCCCTAACCACAACTGTGCACTACTTCTAAGTGAAAGAAGAATAAACTTGGCATGTGTTTCTACCAGGGCAATTAGTCCAAGGCAGCCACAATGCTACAAGCTCACACCCAAACTGAGACATACTTTGACTGTGAAGCTGGCTGACGTAAAAAGCAAAGCACATACCACATGTTCTGTTCTTGGAGAGGACATGACTGGGCTGTGGCAAAGTAAGTTCAAGGGACAGGGTGCCTCTGAGGTGCCAGGCAAAGCAGGGGACAGCAGGAGGCAGGCAGTGCCAGGGATGCAGTATGAGGGAGGCAAAGACCTGCAGGAGATTCCAAGGCTGGTGGTCCTGTAGGGTATGTGGAGAAAAAGGCAGAAACATTGAGTCCTGCAATTAACAAAAAATTAGGAACCCCTGTCTTTGTTCACACTGACCTCACCATTACACAACCATATAACTGTATCCTCAGAAGAAAGGTCAAAAGCTAGACAAAGAGATGATTCTTGTTGGATTGTCCTGTCATGGATCACTTAGGGAGCAGTCACTGATCCATTTTCCTGAACCAGGAGATCAAATCAATGTTTCCTAAAGTGTTTCTGATTAACATTTTCTGCAGAGCCAGCCTTGGCTGCGTAGCCAGGTACATTGCTCTAAAGAGCACACTGTTGCTAGAGCTAACGTTTACTTAACTGCAGGTGGGTGCTGGTGACGCCAATAGAGATGGATAGGAGGGGAGATGGAAGCCAGGCCTAAGATACCAGCAGAGATTAGACAGGCATGCAAAGGTAGCAAACAGAAAATATTGATTAGCACTTAGCATAGGACTATGCTCCCAAGTGAGAGTGCTCAGCTGACTCAAGAGGCTCTATATTTCCACTCACAACTTCACTATGTCATTTCGGTGATTTTACCCTGTTGCCTCTTTCCCCTGTGCCAAATAAGAATAATCACCTTCTTTATAATACTGCTTTCCCAAGCCGGATAAGTAATCATGGCCCTTCAATATTTTGTTCAATTAGTTTCCCCCAGTTTTGTCTCATACTATTGGTTTTATTTGCCAATGATTTTGCTGAGCTCCTCTGAGCTCCCTGACAGTTGTTTGGTTTAAAAGAGAAACATCAACACTAATGCCAGTAATCTCATCCAGACCTTCCTCAGACAGTACAGGATGGACAAACTAGACTACTACATGCAGCTCCCACTGTGGTGACACATACCCTGGTGTATGGTGTGCTAACAGTGCGCTGGTAACCCACTCAAGCAAGCACATGCCATAAACCCCATGCCGACCACTCTCCCTCAACAGCAATGCCTAGATTTCCTAGCCCTATGGGCCACTGGCCCTTTGGAGTTGATGAGGCAGAAAAGACGAAGACCGCACAGCATTTCTGACCCACCATCAAAGCATGGCTGGCAAGGGGATGGCATTCAGAGAGCGAGTGATACAACAAGAAGACAGGTGAGACTCTGGTGACCAGTTAATAACAAATACTGGCTGTCCAAGAAACTAGCAAGATAGCAAAAAGGAAATCTAATGGTCAGCCTTTGTTGCCTCAGAAATGTTTGCATTAAAGCAGAATTTTAGAACATTAGAGCAGAACTAGGGAAACCTTTTCTAATTTGTGTTGATTAGAGGACTGATGACTTCTGCAGCTAGCCTGAGACTACACAGCTTAAAACCCCTTCTCAGTCTGCTCCTCCAAATCCCAAAATGAATGCAGAATCCCTGTTCTATTCTCCATATAAGTTATATTGGCCTCATAGCTACAACATATAGATCTTTCTGGAAGGATCCTCATCCTAGAAGAATATAGACTCAGATCCTTTAATGTATGAGGGTTTCATTTACCTTATGAGGACATTTTTCACTGAAAGACCATCACAGACAAGCTGAACACATGTACTATTGGCAGTCCAGGTCATGCTGCTTTCAGCTGCCAGTGCAGCAACAGAAACAGGCTTGGATTTGTGGAGGGACGGGCAAAGTCACAGGGCTGCAGCTTGCCAGTTAGTACAAATCACTGAGTGTGTGTGTGTTAGTGTGTCTGTGCTCCTGACACAGCCCACAGGGACTTTCAGATTGGGACTGCAGTAGACACTGCTGAAATACAACCTAATTCTTTCCTGACAAAAGGGAGTCAGAGTAACAAAGGTATGCAAGAGCCAATATGTATTTAAACAATAACAACAAAAAATGTCCAGGTCATAGCAATGCTACAGAAGACAGTACAAAGGGTTCAGGAAAGTTAAAGTGAAGGCAGGCCTCCTCCAGGGCCACAGAACAGCATCACTTTTCCACAGAAGTCTGGATCAGTGTTAAATTAACTTCAAATTTCCTGGCCTCTGCATAAGTCTTTCATTTATTAAAATCTCAAATAAGGATTGCTGGGGTTAACTTCCTCGTATTTTTTTGAAGAAAATTAAAGAATTTTTCATATAAATTTCCACCAGAGAAGACTCATATTTTCCATCATCTGATCTGGAAAGTAAAGAGAGATGAAGCATGGTAAAGGAAAAAGAGATTGGGATTCTCAATAAAAGGATGAAGAAAAATAATTATGAGAAAAAAAACCACACACCAAAAAGCGAATAGTTGGAAGGGGGAAGAGACCTAAAGAACGTCCTGCTCCCTCTGGGTTGCAGCACCAGGCTTTCTTATGTTGTAAGGCCATGACAACATGAACTCCATTGTCACTGAAGTCAGCATCTACATCATCACGCCTAAGCATGAAAAACATGAGGTCAAGAGCAAGCAATAGGCATTGCATGACTGCTTTACAGAAGAAGGATGTACACTGAAGAGCAACTCATAAAAGAAACAAAGGAACTCTTGAACTGTCTTCTGTCTGCCTTTGGGTAATTAAGGATCCACAGCAGGAATGGGGTAACTGTGGCCAGGCATGTGGGATAATGTCCAGCATGGGGGAACCGGGCGTGTTAACAAAATATATGGATGAAACAATATTCCAAAGTAAATTATTTTGTTTTTTACAAGTCCCCTTCCATGTCCATGCTACCAGTAGCATCTAGGACAAAACTTTATTTCTTGTCATTTGTAATGGTACAGTAGAAATATCTGGAGACTTGAGCAATATTATCTCATACTTTGCTCAGACCTAGAACAGGGCCTCACTATTGTGGCTGTGGATGATGGATAAAAGGCCTTTTATTCCTTAGTAGCAGCCATTGAGCACACACTCCTATGTCAGAAGAAGTCAACTGCAAAGGCTGCTCAGTTATGTCAGGGTGGTATTTGCACCTCACTACCAGCAGAGTGAAAAATCTAGGTCTACAGTATACTGATGGAAAACATCTGTACCCTTATAAAGGTACAGAGGATCTGGACCAGAACATCCCGTGACCATTAAAGGCAGAAAACTAACCTTGGGAGATACTTTAAAAAGACAGTGTGAGGCTGATAGGCCCCGGTTACCAAAACCAAAAGAAACAAACAGAGTGTAACGTCACTAAGAAAATAAATACTTGGATCTCCATTGTACCTCTGAATACTACTTTAAGCATCAGTTCTTTTCAGTCAAGCTATGGCATTTTTTTTAGATTTCTCAAAGGATTTGGATGCTCTATTGTGGCCAGACTGTGATCTGGCTTCACTTCCCGCAAATCAGTATTAAATACAGAGAAGCAACCTGCTACACAGGCATTTTGCAGACTAAAATAGTGCAGAGCCTAATCAGGAATCTCGTGGCAGGAAACAGGCCTTCCTACAACAGGAAGCATAGGAAAGACTACTGGAGACAGCCGTCCAAAAGAGGCCGCTCTGCCAAAAAAGACAAAATGGCTGTATACTGGCAACTCCTGCAGCAGGAAATCGCTGAATTAAGCACTCAATCTACAGAGCAATTTAGTATGTCATCTGTTTCCTGGCAACAGATATTTGGAATCACTTCTACATTGCATTTCAGCTCTGTCTCATAATCAAGCTGAGGACAGTGTCCTCTCCAGTAAGCGAAGAGGTCAAGGTCAGAGGCTTCTCTGAATCCTACCCAGAATAAATATTTTTAACCCCTTTCCTTTCTCCATTTTCATCATTTTATCATTTCTAATTTAGGGGCCTGACATTCCTGTTTCTACTCTGATTTGGGGCCAGGGCAGACTGAGTCACTGATACGATGCCTGCCAAAGTTAACTGTGGCCTTCATGGGACTCTACAACAGAGTCTGATGGAAGATAAGTATCACATGCACAGTGAAAGAGGGAAAAGGAGATCAATGGATTCTCTGCAATTTGTTTGATGGAGGGTCAGGAAACTTCAGGAATAGAGAGGCAAAGGGAAGGAGGGAGGGAAACAAAAAGAAAGAAAGAAAGAAAGAAAGAAAGAAAGAAAAAGAAAGAAAGAAAGAAAGAAAGAAAGAAAGAAAGAAAGAAAGAAAGAAAAGAAAGAAAGAAAGAAAGAAAGAAAGAAAGAAAGAAAGAAAGAAAGAAAGAAAGAAAGAAAGAAAGAAAGAAAGAAAGAAAGAAAGAAAGAAAGAAAGAAAGAAAGAAAGAAAGAAAGAAAGAAAGAAAGAAAGAAAGAAAGAAAGAAAGAAAGAAAGAAAGAAAGAAGAGAGATAAAAAGAGAAAGGAAGAAAGGAAGGAAGGAAGGAAGGAAGGAAGGATTTTTTTCTTTGAGGCCCAAGTGTTGATGCAGACTGTTGGCAAATTAAGTTATTTTTTTTCATTATTTAACCAATATGACCACTTGCTCATGTCATTGAAGACATAAAATATTATTTCTTCATTTGTTCCTTAAGCCTTATGGAAGACAGATGTTCAGATGCCACCTCCTGTATTTCTGTTTGTGCCCATTGCTTCTTGTTCTGTCACTGGGCACCACTGAAAAGACCCTGGCTCCATCCTCATCACATCCTCCCTTCAGGTGTTTATATGCATTGATAAGCTACCCTTGGGTCTGCTCTTCTCTAGCCTGAATAGTCCCAGCTCTCAGCTTTTCCTCATAGGATTGATGCTCCATTCCCTTAACCATCTTTGCAGCACTTCACTGGACTGTCTAGCATGTCAACGTTTTTTCGGTACTGAGGAGCCCAGAACTGGATGCAGCACTCCAGGTGGGTCCTCACCAGTGTTGAGTAAAGGGGAAGGTTCACCTCCCTTGACCTGCGGGCAACAGTCCTCCTAATGCAGCTCAGGATACTGTCAGCCTCTTTTGCAGCAAAACACATCTAACACAATCACTGTGGTTTTGGCTTTGGCTTTTGAAAATATCCAAATAGTGGATAAAAAATACCACAGATGAGACAAAAAAGCAGACAACAGATAATAATAATGACAGAACACAATTTCCTTCTGTCTGTCACATAGCAATACACATACATTCATGCCTTATTTATTAAAAAATCATGTCATTGCTGACCAAAGGAGGAAGAAGGATGCCAAAAATTAATTGTGGATATTTTAAGCACAGTTATATAAAGTAACTCAGTTTGCATAAAGTGATTGATGTCAGTTAGATTTTCTGGAGTCAGTGATGTCCCTGTACACTTTTGGTCACCCCAGGAAATCCCCCTTAGGAGATTTGGAAGCTGTAAAGTGCCACCTGCTAGTGACTTTAAAAGGCCTTGCACATTCAGTGAGTCAGGAGGCGTGAAATCTATCTCAAAATGAGACTAACAGCAATAATAATCACCTCAATTCAGCTTCAACAGTTTTGATCAAAACCAGCCAATTTCTTATTTTACCCTAAGAGTTCCCATATCTGTTATAAGAGCAGGCTTTTATGACAAAAGAGACAGGCTAGCAACATTATATTTACAGCAAGAAATGGAAAATAGGTTTCTGAGGAAAGCTTGCTCTTACAAAATGAGACGTGCCAAGTTTATAAGATGCATGAGCCAATTTGATCATGAACACTTCACACTGATAGAAAGAAATGGCAAGCAAATTTTGAACTATGTCTTTGCTAACAGGGAGAATAAAGTTTGCACCAACACTTCACAGCACAGTCTGACAGTCCCTAAATTATGGTTTTGCTTCCATTTTGTGTTTTTACATCACATTTTTTGGTTTATTATTTGTCAGGTTTTTAAATGTTTCCTGTGACAGAGCAACACCTTCCTATAGCTATGAGTATTGAACACCTGGCCAAGTGTCAGTATCAGAATAGGGAACTGTACTTAAGCTAATGCTTTTGAAGCTAAGAGTTTTTTGACAACTAATATTACTGGGTAATTCTGCAGAAAGAGCTGACATATAACAGGACTTGATGAACTTCCATGTGTGCAGGTTGCTGCTGTATTTTAGCACACACAGTTGGGGCTCTGGTAGGTGAGAAAATGGGAGAGTATCAAGATGAAAGCTGAGAGATTTAAGGATGGAGTAAACACTTCTGAAGTCTAGGCTTTGTGTCAGAATACAGTTTCTTCAGTTGTTGCAGTTTCCATTGTTTCTGTTCCCTCATATTCATCTGCCTTTGCCTCAGAAATAGTTATACAAGGGCTTGTAGTTTAGTGAGACAGCTTTCCTAAGTTAACTGTGAAGGGATGACATATGTGATTTTTCTTTCACAATGCACTAGATCTACAGAAGAACCTGTCATCTCGTCTCCTCAAGAATCCTCTGGTCTTGGAGACATCTGAGCTCCACAGTGCTTCTTCCAGTTGGTTCCTATGTCTCTAGCAGTTAAATTCTCCAGATATTTAACAATCAAAGCAAGCCCAGGACTGCCTGTGTCTAAACAACCCTTTAGCTTCCTGAATTGTGGTAATAGAGCAGAAACCCAACAGGCAGTTGTTTTCAAAGTGACCCCACAAGGACCTTCCCCTTGGACAAACCCTCTGCCAGCAGCTGAGGTCCCTGATCCAGCTGAGCAGCACTTAGACTTAGGGACTTTCCTCAGCTTGAAAATACCTAAGATTGCATGCCCTCAGTGAACACTTTAAAACAGACATAAAAGGGCAGCTCTTCCTGAAGTAATTCCACTTTGCATAGACCAATTAAATATTTATTGGGCTAGAAACAGGGAGAGAACAAACCTACAGCCTAGGAGCTAGGATGGTCTCTAACACCGAGAGGTAGGTAAAATGTAAGCTCACGGTATGCAAAGGAAAGAAAAGGAGTCCAGTCTCTGCTGGCCCCTGCACACAGCCAGGCATGCCCTTACCACCGAAAACAAACGTAGCGATGATGTCACTTCTGCCTAGCTCCTATGCTGCACATTTCTGTGTGGGCTGCTACAGGCCGCAGCAGCACCAGAAGGCGTTCCGCCATGTTAAATCCAGTCAGTGCTGAAGACTCCTTTGTGGCCTCGAACAGAACATGTTTCCCTTTCCCTGGGCAGGGAGCCTTGGCCGGCTCCGCACCAGGCGTCTCACCCACTGCTATGCCATGAGCTCTTGCCGAGCACATCATCTTGCACATCTCCTCCCAACATCTGAGTGTAAAAACAGGCTGTGCTGCAAATACTGTACAAGCTCACAGTGCAACCCAGTGCTTATTTCCTACAAGACATCTGGCTGATACAGCTCCAGCTTTGGCCTCTCCCAGTATGGAGGGGGATCTCCAATAGAGAAAAGAAATGAAGGAAAACAGGGGAAACTGAAAGAAAACAAAACAAAGATAAAGGGAAAATTGGACTGAGAAGGGAAAATGAAAGATCTTTGGAAGAGGGAAATGTAGACAAGGTGTGTAAAGCCTGGTGTTACACTCCATCGCTCTAGTTCTGCCCAGACACAGGTAGGAGTTGATGGGGCATAAAAATACGGCAAGTATTTCTGAAAGGACTGACCTCTATCTGGTGCCAGAGGCATGTCTTTACCGCTTCGTCAGCACTAATGGGTGTGCAGAGCTTTCAGGGCACACAGAACGTGAATGCCCAAGGTCCTATTCCATTCAAATCATTATCAGCTCCCTTTCTGGCCCTTTCCTTCCTGGTAGACACAGAATTATACCAAAATCCCAGTATCTAATGTCCCTGAACTGCAACAAAGTTTAGATCTGATGCATAATCAGGCTCTTCAGTGTAGCATGATACTTGAATTACACACACGTGAAGTCCAGATGTTGACCCAAACCAGGATTTAGCAAGTCGGAAACACTTGAAATTCAAAAAGAAAGTTGCAAATTTCAAAAACAGCTCAAGTCTCTGTTTGTTGTGGGACAGATCTCCATTAGCACAATTTCACATGGAAACTAGGTGGGTGGGTAAAAAGTTTGAATTCAAATGCAAGGGTGGATGATGAGAGGTGAATAGGGAGCTGAGGGTGGAATGTTAGCAGCACCACCCTTGATTTCCTTTTAACCTACTGTAGCCAAGCATGTATCCACCGAGCAAAGCAGCACACAACAACCAACTCTTCCATCTGTGCAGGAAATTTTAATACATTTTCAGAGCATTTTCTTGACACTTTCTCTTTGTTCATATTTTTAACTTTCTAAGACAGCTTAAGACAATGAATGCAAACGCAATGACAAATAGTGTATTAACAAAAGTGTTAAGTATACAAATCTACAGTTTACATCTGCATTGCAAAGGTATTGTTCCTTTTTAACAGCAAAGCAACAGAAGTAATTTTAATGGCAGTGGTCAGTCTAGCCCTCCAGACATGGCCTGGTTCAAATAGGTGACTTAGAAACATGTCAGAACTACTCAGAGATGTTCAGCACCCAGCAACTCCATGCCCAGATGAGATCTTCAAAAAGAACTTGGTCGATACTAACTTGAGGCAAGAAGTCCCAAAAGTCACAAGCAGCGACTTGTGCACCACCCTGAAAAGTTCCAGCACTTCATAGCAGGGGAATACCTGCCAAATGGTGTCTTTGATAAACTTCCTCCTAGGTCACTTGTCACATGCTAGGCATGATCCAGCCCAAATGTCACTAAGCTATTACTAACATACTGGGCAAAATGCAGAAAGCACCAGAGGGATGTTAGAGTTGGAAAACTGCAGCTGAAAGTGTTACACGTCATGAAAAATCCTGCACCCAAGGAGGAATAACTCTGGGCACCAATACCTGCTGGGGGTCACCCAGCTGGAAAGCAGCTCTGCAGAGAAGGATCTTGGGGTCTTGGTGGACACAAAGTTGAACATGAGCCAGTGATGTGCCCTTGAGACAAAGAAAGCCAATTGTATCCTGAGCTGCATGAGGACGAGTGTTGTCAGCAGGTCAAGGGAGGTGATCCTTCTCTACTCAGCACTGGTGAGGCCACACCTGGATTGCTAGGTCCAGTGCTGGGCTCCTCAGTACAAGAAAAATATGGACTTGGCAGAGCAAGTCCAGTACAGGACCACAAAGACAGTTAAGGGAATGGAACACCTTTCATGTGAGGAAAGGCAGAGAGAGCTGGGACTGTTCAGCCTACAGAAGAGCAGGCTCAGGGGGATCTTGTCAATGTGTGTAAGTGTCTGAAGGGAGGATGTAATGAGGATGGGGTCAGGCTCTTTTCAGCAGTGCCCTGTGAGAGAACAAGAGGCAATGGGCACAAACTGAAGCACGTGAAATTCCATCTGAATACAAGAACACACTTCCTTACCGTGACAGTGGTCAGACACAGGAACAGGTTGGCCAGGTAGTTTGTGGCATCTCCATTCTTGGAGATATTCAAAACCCATCTGCACATGGTCCTGGTATGGCTGACTCTGGTTTGGGCAGGGGGATTGAACTAGAGAAACTTAAATAGGTCCCTTCCCCCCTTAGCAATTCTGTGATTCTGTCTCCAAAACAGAAGGGACTGGAAAAATTAAACTTGAAGTGGCCTCAAGATCAGTGGCAAAGAGTTCCATAAATCAAATAACAATGACTATTCACTCTGATTGCTACATTGACAGTTAATAAAAACATTTCACTTGGGTAGAGCAGTTTTTGCTTTTGTTTCAATGCCTGCTCTGATTGGAGTTTTTCTTCACTGTAGGGTGGGTATGCAGCATGTCCTCAGCGATACTGATGACAAATACACTGCTTCCAAGATGTGTTCATCCTGGGGAAACCAAACTTTCCCCTCAGTTTCTGTGTGTCCCCTTCTTTTCAGGAATACCAGATGAATCCTATTGACCTCAAGCAAGTATGAGGACTCAATCAAAGCAAGTCTCTCTGACACCTATTCAGAAGTTGGAGTTAGGTATGGTGGGCGTGTTTTTATGGAGCTCTCATAGCCTATGCTTTTGAAAACAGTGAGGAAGAAGTACCTTTCAACGTGAAACTCACTAGAAGATAAGAGCTGAAATAGCCACTGCCATCAGCACTGGTTCTGTGTTGCTAGGAGGAATTACATATGTGTAGTTGTAGGCCATACTTTGATGTATTGTGTCAGTCCTGCTATCCCAGACAGGAAAAGAGAAGCTGTGTTCCCTCCCATCAAGACTGCTTCTTGATTGTTTGTCTGATTTTTCCTTTTCCTTCAGAGAAGGATAAAAAGACATTTTCCTTTGTCCTGAAGACTAAGCTGTAGGTAGGCTGTGGGGGTTGCTGCCTGCTGGGCAGATCCTGTTCCAAAGGCTCTACTGGGAGAAACAAAAACTTTCCCCTACAGTTAGAAAGAAGACAGTTGTAAAAAAAGCATGTTAACTTTATTTTTTTTGTGTTTAAATAACAACTGTAGTTAGAGATCTAACAATGAAAACTTACTTCTTCCTAGGTTGATCCCACAGCCGTGAAAGATTTGGCAGCCTGAGGACAATTGTAAGGTGGAGAACCACGTTGCTTCAGAGGTTCTGACATTTCCTCTCTGAACCATAGTAAAGACATTCAGTTGTAGAAATTGCATAGTGCAGAAAGCAGCACATCATGCCCTGCTGTGAAAGAAATTAGTTTGACAGTCAAGTTGGAAATTACAATGCCACCCCACGTGAAACTGAAGTTGTTATGCAATATCTGTTAGGCCAGGTGACTTGAGGGCATGAAAGGTTTGCCTCTCCTTCACTTTGTGAGACAAAGTCTGACACAGCGTGTTACTGTAACACAGAACAGCTGCTAATTTCACTTGTTCCTTAAACCAAGTATTCGTGTCTGCACACAATACCAGAAAGTACTAAACACAGAGTTTTATGTTGTGTGTATAAACAATAATACTTATTAGTGGGGTTTGGTTGTTGGTTTGGTTTTTTGTTGTTTTTGTTTTTTTTTTTAGAAAAGCCAGAAAGGCCATTGTGAAAGCAGTTTGATTGTTACAAATGAAAACGGAAAATTAAAAAACTACAAGCATAGCAACCTATAGTAGGACTGCTAGACAAAATTCCTCAAAGGTCACAGAACTATTATCTGGTAAAAAAGTGCCAGCAGGCATCTTATTCCCAGTGACTGTTTTTTAAACACAATTCTTCTTTTATACCACATAAATAAGTCCACTAAGAAACAACCACATCCACAAATGCTTTAAGTATATGCACCTTGTCAGCATTATATCACCACTTCCAGTTCAGCAGAAAAACTATTTGTAATAAAAGTATCTTGATCTATTCTTGTTCACAACCTTCTTAACTATCACAACTGATGCAAAATCCCACTGAACTGAATCAAAAAAACCCATACTGAGATATACCTGGTAGTCCAGGAAAAGCTGGAGGTGAGGGTCCCTAACTACCTACATGTAGAGGTAGAAAGAAAAAGATCTCTACCTGCACCTGGGAGTGGTTGCATACAGAATGTTTCTCATCCACATTTCCTCTGGCAGAATAATATTTGGAGAATGACACTCTCACTTGCCTTCTGATTAATATTCCCAAACCCTGAGACCATAATCAAAACCTCAACAAAATATTGCTTACATTCTCCTTACCCTTTGGCTTCCAAAGTATTATTAATCTGATAAAACACAGTTTCCTACCCAAACACCAAACTAGTGGTATCTGGGTCTCTTAGGCGATGGCCTGAAAATTCTGGCAAGCCTCCCAGCTTTTTCTAGGCTCTTCATTTTTATAAAAAAGCACAAGGTTATTAGTTGATTTATCCAGATTTTCTCCTCCCTATTTAAAAAGCCCAGCTAAAGTGTAATAAGAATACTAAATATGCAAAAAAATAAGCACATCACTTAAAAAAAATAAGAAGTGTATGCAGTCTATCTGCATGGAGTCTTTATGGCACAACTAAATCTTTTAAGTCACATTATGCTTTTGTAGCTATTTATAGCCACGTACGTCCATCCTTTGCATCCTATAGTTTGGGGTTTCTTTTCCAGATATAAACAGAGCTTCCTCCCTCGCTTTGTTTATGTGTCTGCCTGTCAACGTAGCGCCAGCGACTGTCTCTCCACTTTGCTGGTGCTGCTCCCTCATCCTGTTTATAGGTCAGTGATGACTGCCATTGCCTCCCTGCTACCCAGCAGAACTTCCCATAGCACTTCAGGATGTTTTAGTCACATTAACCTATGCCGCCTGTCTGGAGCCAAACGTCTACCCTCTGCACTAATACTGCAGGCAGCATTCGCCTCAACAAAACTCAGCTTTTGCTTCCTGGGAGGCCCAAACGTTTTCAGCTGTCCCTTGTGTGAAAACACAGCTGGGTTCTATTCATTGTCCCATGCATTGCAAAGAGCATAAACAGATACAGAGCTGAAGAGTGAAAAAATTCTCCTACCCCTTCAGTCTCAAGCATGTGAAGCCTTGCAAGCCACCGAATGTGGAGAAAAAAACCCTTGTACCTCTTAGTTGGATGCAGGTTTTTATTTTCCTTATCTAGCAACGTCCAAGGTCATTAACACAGTAATTCTTTAGGCATTTACTTCAGCAGGACTTAGCAAGAAAAACAGGTCAGCAGCATCATGTGATGTGAACATGCACAAGACACAACAGGGGAGGAAAAGGCAGATCAGCTGTGGAGCATAGAGCCGGTTGCTGAAATGGAGCCAGTAAAGCAATGTGTCTACATCCCCACAGCACTGCGAGAGTCGTCTTCCCTCCAAGCCAGCCAGGTGAAGACGGATAAATCCAGAACCTTAGTGCTTTATGAAATCCATAGGAATAGGAGTACAGCACTTGTACAGATCACCTTTTCTGGTTACAAACACATAGTAGTAGAGAATTATTATTAAACTCAGAATGTTTTGGTCAAAGATTGTTGAAAGACATTATCATCTGTCTACATGACCCACAAACTCCTCCATATTACAGGATTATAATTCAGGGTCTATCAGCATATATCTGGTAGGAGTATGTAAATATCTCCTTTAACAACAAACTCACGCAATCTGTTTTAAAACACACATTGGTAACAGTGTTCACAATTGCTTCTGTGCTACCTTGCTGCATTTTGCTATCTATAAAGATACGCACAGTGTTTAACCTCCTCTTTAGGCTGGGAGATGTAGGGCAACAGAGAAAAATAATGATGAATGAGGCTGATCTGACCTCTGCCAGAAACTGCTGCGTGGTTTACAACCTCTGTAGAGGTTTCAAAAAACCTAAATGGCACTTACACACCTAGTTTTCACAGGTTTCACATTGGTAGTGAGGTCCTTAACTACCACTTGTGCCTTTTAAAAATTTCCTTCCTGGTCTTTAGAGTTATGTAAAAAAATGCGATGCATGAGAAAATTCAGCATCTCAAGTTAAAAGTATTTGTTATGGACAATTGAGCAAAATGAATATAACATCAGAGCACTCTTGGCATGTAGATTGAAGTTAAGCGCATGGCACAAATGCATATTCTTAGAAAAAAAAGGCTGATCTAATAATTATGTTTCTTTAGATTCTACTGCAAGCTTTTAAAAACCTCTTACTGCAACAAAAAAGTTGACGATTCTGACCTACAAGCAGCTTGCTCTACGCTCAACAGCCGTTGATCTATGTGACAAGATCACAACTTCACATGACCCAGTGTGACCAAGCTTTGCAAATGCTGTTATGAATCTCATGATGCTGTGCTTTCTGTGATAACACTAGCTCTTGGACTCATATGAACAAGTATAAATGTGTTAATGTGTTTGTATTTCTTGCTTTATAAAGCAGTGTGCTACCATCCCACAGTTTGGGAAGATGAAGCTGAAAAATCTGAAAATATTAGAAAATACACAACAAGATCTTAATATTTAAAACCTACACACACACACACACACACACGGCTTCCAGATATGCTTCTTGATGTACTCCATAGCTTTGTTACAGTTCAAGAGATTATGCCTATGTCTATCATCTTCCCACTTTACAAAACTGAAAAAATTTCACTGTACAATAAAACTGCCTCACTTCAGTAGTGCTGAAGGAGTGAATTCCATTTTGATTTAATTCTATATCTTATCAGAAGAGTAGTGCAGGAGCTTCTTTGTGGTGTTTCTCATTGGTTTGTTCTCTTGTATTGTTCCCCTCCTCATTTAGATAGATCTGTATTCATTTCACAAGCTGCTTCCCTCTGAATCTTTTGTTCAACTGTTAATTATCTTATGCACCACTTTCTTTTCCAAGGCTCCCAACACATGTAAAAAAACTGATGATCCAATTGGTGCATAACTTGATGTGTTCCAAGATTCTTGTCTGTACATTAGATTCTTATTTTCCTAAAAAATAAGGAGCACAAACCAGAAAATATCAGTATACCTGAGCATCCTCCTGTAATTACCAAGTGACTGCTGAGTAATACCAAAATATGCTAAACTTGCCTAATGTCTCTGATGAAAAAACATAATGCCAAGCTATGGAAAGGCAGAATGACATTTAACTCATTTTCCATTACTTCTCTGCCAGCTTTTGATGGTGTTCAATGATATAGCCCGCTAGTGTGCTGAATTACTCTTCTGTTTATAGCAGTTCCCTGTGCCAAGTCCTACAGATGTTCAGATTTTCCCCCACGTGGATGGGATGCTAGATACGATCTTACCTTCCCATCTAGTTCTGAGGGAAACCAGAGATGAAGCTTATAAAGCAAAACAGCAACGTCCTTTTTGAACAGCTGGGAATAAGGGATCAACAAGGGGAAGAACGAGAGAGAGTCAGACACAGGCCTAGAGCTCCTAGTCAGAAGTGATGACCTGGGAGTAAGATGATTTTTCACTGATTTTTTAGAGCCATTTCTGCACATCAAATGATGCTTGCCATTCTCATGTGGAGACTCTGGGTGAGTTAGGAGCAAAAGATCTAGGAAGCCAAATCAAGTTAAAAATATATCAGGTCAGTTCAGGGTGTGCAAAGACAAGGGGCATCCCAGTGACAGAGGGGAAAGAAGTGCAAACAAGTAAGCACTACACACCCAAGAGTTAAAATTGATCAAAATAAGAAGACTAAAAGAAAGAGACCTAGACCTGCATCAAAGTAGTAAAGTGTGGGGCTGAAGGGAGTCACTGGTCAAATATCCTCAAAGGGAAGAGGAGAGAAGAGGGAAGGGAAGGGAAGGGAAGGGAAGGGAAGGGAAGGGAAGGGAAGGGAAGGGAAGGGAAGGGAAGGGAAGGGAAGGGAAGGGAAGGGAAGGGAAGGGAAGGGAAGGGAAGGGAAGGGAAGGGAAGGGAAGGGAAGGGAAGGGAAGGGAAGGGAAGGGAAGGGAAGGGAAGGGAAGGGAAGGGAAGGGAAGGGAAGGGAAGGGAAGGGAAAAGGAAGATTCTTCTTCAACAAGGAAGGGATCAGTGTTCCTTGTTTTCAGCCTCTAGATACATCTTCCAGTGGTGTGATCTCACTGATGGATCTGTCCTGCTTTCCAGAAGTATTCAGGGTGTGTCCCAGGAGAACAGGAAGCAGAGCAGGAGGTGCTTTATCACCTGCTCTTCCAAACACATAAGTTAAGAGCAAATCTAGATTTGTCACAAGTCAAAACCAGGTGTAGCACATTTTAATTTTTTTACTGTTCTCATGATAGGTGTAAGGAAGAGTTACATTTCAGTGTATACACATATACATATACCTATGTACATGTACGTGTATACATATACATGTGCATTTGTGTATACATGTATATGTACATATTGCATTGCTGCTTGCTTCTCAAAAGCACTTCAGACAATTCAAACCAGTGCTGGTGGCCAATTTGAACTGTTTAAAACATAGCATCTGTGGATTTATTGGCAGGATTTCATACGATACAAAACCTGTTACACAACATCTGTACCTTTTGAGGTCTGCTCAGGAAAGCTGGGTTTGCCTTTGAGAAAAGCCTGTGTAATGCTCAAAGTATCAGACCAATCTGTGGAAGAAATCTTGTATGGATTAAGATCATGGCTTATTGCAACTCACATCTTTGTACCACTGTTTGTCTTAACGGACTTTTTCTTTCCCTAATTTTAAATAACTTTGTTTACCTTTGCAGAAATACAGATTAATGTGTTTGCTTACTTGTTATCAGCTTTGCTTTATTTTTGACGTAGGACCAGTTACTGCTTTATTCGGACAAAACCAACAGTTCCAACAGCGTTTACTACAGGAGTAGCTTTCCCCAGCTGCAGCCGGCGGTGTAAGAGCGCCGTCTATGCTCAGGCAGAAGAAATGCAAGGCAGGGAAGCCATCGACACCTTGTCCGCAGGTGGGCTTTAAAGTCCATCATTCTTGGGTGCAAGATGAGCTATTCTTAAACCAGAAGGAAGGGTACAAGAGCTTTCTCTCTGTTAAAGGAAATGTGTCCGGATCATCCTCAGGGTGGCAAGGATATACCTCTCATCTTTGGAGAATGATTACCAATACTGCTTACTGCAGTGTAAGCGTAGTCTCGCTGAGGAGCCTTAGCAAGGGTTCTATCAGCAATTAAATTGTAAAACAAATTTTTAAAATATTTTTTGTAACCTTCTCTGTGGTTTTTAAGGATCTATGTGGGCATTAATGTGCTGGCTTCACAGGGCAAAATGCCAAACAGGGGTTTGAAAAAGCTCTTATTCTGGAGTGTTATTTTTCTCCTGGGTCATTTCAGTGATCCAGTTTCCCAGGCAATTTCACAAATAGTTGCGGTTGCCCAACTAAAGAAGAAGCAAGCTGTGGTGGAAAAATACAAAAAGCCCTCACAACTGGACAGAAGGAAAGGACAGGAGCTACCTAAGCCAACACAATGCCAGTGTACATAAAACTAAACAAAACTTGGACCCTGATGGCCACCTTCTGGGTGACAGTCTAATTCCTAAGCTGGAAAACCATGTTATTCCTCCATGGACAGATCATCTAGTAAAGCTGTGGTCTGGCAAGGCCTCAGGAATATGCTCAGCTTCAGCCACACAAATACTTCACGTCAGTAGGACAACTTAGGTCCTTAGAGCTGAGCACATCTTGGCAGTGGGGTTTACTGTAACCCATATACAAAGGGTAAAAAGCTAATCTCATTGAAATCAACCATGCAACATTTCTACCTTGATTTCAAACCCCCTGTAATTTTTCATTTTACTCTTTCTGTACACACTGATTTTGATACAAAGACTCTCTTAATCCATACATGGTCTCCATATGAACAGAACTAACTATAGTGAGAGCGAGTTAGTTTTTCACCTCCTTTTTGTTTTTCCATCATCCCAGTACATCTGTAACTGGAACTAATACACCCAACACAGTCCTTCATGTGCCCTTATGTGCAGGAAAGGACAGCCAAACCACGCTAAGTAAAGCAAAGAGCTCCTATGACCTGTTCAGTTATATGGCTGGCATGCAAGTTGTCACAACACCTTTTCATTATATTAATATATATAACCCATCTCCCCATCCACATCCAGAAGAAAAGTCAACCTTTACTGAGAAACCAGGTGCTCTCCATTAAGCTCTTAATGGCAAGCTGGCTCAAACAAAATTAGATTGATCATGCTGTTCAATGGTTGAAAATCCCATTTTCCAAGCCAGGGAATTTACTACACTGCTGAAACATCGATATGTGAAATGAGGTAACTCGCTCACGAACAGATACGAGTCTAAAAGTGGATTATGTGGATGTGGCAAGTGATCGCATGTGCCCAGAGGAGTCAGTGACACAGCTTAACACCATGCAGTGAAATAAATACCTTGCAGAGTGCCAGAGCAGACACATAAACTAGAAGCAGTATCAGCACATCAGACCAGTCTTGTGTCCAGTAGTAAATCCTTCTGAGATACAGCTTTTATTGAGCTGAAGGCAGCACCGTGCCAATGTAGCCATAGTATTCTGCAGCCCTAATTACTCTCTACAACCTACAAGCCTTGCCTACCCTAGGGGAGTTTTACTAGTTAAACTGTCCTGGCAAACTCCCTTAGCAGAAATGAGACATATACCAGCAAAAGACTTTTACCCCCTAGAGCTTATACAAAAGCTTTCCATATTGCAAGCAGTATCAGGGCTTAGCCAGACAGTCCCCTTACTCCATCATCTGTCTTGTGGCACAGGTGTGGTTTACTTTTTTCAGAAAATTCAAAAAATTGCTTGGGAGCAGAACAGATGAGATATTAGACCAGCAAAAGCTATATTGTGAATATCACTGAATGTCATCTGAAATACCTTCTCTCACTGATTGAAAAAAAAAAAAAAAAAAAAGGTTTACTCTAATCCCTAAAGGATGTTTTCTTTACAATTAATAAAGTAATCTTGCAATCTCTGTCTCTCACACACACACAAAAGGACAGGATATAAAAGCCAGAGTAAAAGCAAAGCATACATTTTGGAGCTTAAAGTAGCCCTTTCAAAATACATCTGTCTCAAAGGGGAGGAAAGATGTGAATGGCTGAACAGTATAAAAATCTAAATTATATGTGATTTTATCCAGTCCAATCTTCATCTATGATACTAGCTTTCCTATGGACATCCTTATCTTCTTAATAATTAATAAAAGAGGTCTTTTTAAAAAATACTTTCACAGTAGGCTGCAGGCAATGGATGGTATGTGATTTGTCATCAAATACAATGGAACAGGAGGAAAGAAAACTGTTTCTATGCAATCTTGGACATATTTATTTTTCCTTACCTTTACTTTGTTTCAAGCTTACCACCTCTTAAGCAGCAGTGAAGGCATTCACCCAGGGGTGTGCTTGACAATTTAATTCTTGTTTTAAAACTATTAAGAGAGGTGGCTGTTATGTGACGTTCACAATACTCAACATCCTACCTCAGTTACTTATTTGATCCTCACAAAGCAATCCAGCCTGATTTTAAATATAGCGTATTCATCAGCATACAAGTCTGAAACAAAGAATAAAAAGCTTTTTTCCCCTTTTCTGTCACTGACCAGTTGACTTCATAATTGGGCAAGTAATGCTGCCCCTCTTTTCCTCTTCTTCTTCATCTGTCTTGCTGATTCATGCTGAAAGCCCTTTGGAGCCAGATCTGTACTGTATTTCATGTATGGGTCCCAACCAGATGAAAGATGTTCTAAGCTTCCCTGCATATTCTCAGCATCACTGTGAAATAGTAATAATTATTTCTGTTTGAAGAAGTTTTCATTTAAGAAAAACAAAGATGGCAACCAGTGATTTAACCAGCAGTTAGTTGGCTTTAAATTACTCTCTCAGTTCTCTCACAGAGTTAGTATACTCTACGACTTGAGGAGTTTTATTATCCTTGGAGTATATTACCAGAAATAATTCAAATTTAAAAGCTCTTGTGGCAGAGAGAAAGAATTGAGAAGCTGCCACACAATCAAAACAAAAAAAAAGTCACCAGTATTTTCTCAACATTTTTTCAGGTGAGCATGAAGATGGATGCTTTTAATAATTGGATGGTCTTCCATTGGAATGATCTTAATATTTAACCTTATGAGATGGTGGAATTACATTAAATGCATTGTGCTACAAAGTTTGAATTAACCTAATAACACAGATAGTGTATTCAGAAATGCATAAGTAGATTTTTCAGCTTGCAACACTATTCAACAAATCTTAGGAAATTATATAAAAAGAGAGGAGCTCAAGTTTAATATTTCAAATGAAGTTTTAGACACTGAGAAGCTTTATTTGGGTCCATGAATACTTTCCACTGATCTCAAGCACATTAGAAACCTGTCTCAAATTGAGAGAAAATGATCTAGTTTTCACAGCATTCACTTGAAACTTTGGAGATCCATAATGAACTCATTATTCTGCCACTGGGTACCATTTTATCCATTTATCTGGTAAATTTATTCAGGGTAAATCAAGAAAGCCTGGAGTTTTAGAGATAGAGTTATCTATTTCTAACTATCTAGAGACATCTCTAGAGTCATGAGTCTGCTCAGTCCTAGATTATTTCATTCAGTTTTGAAGGGTTAGTTCTTTTTTTTCTGTGTAACAGAATGTAAACCCACATCCCCTGGCACTGAGAGGAAAACATTTCTGACTTTCTACAAGAGCTCTGCAACAATGAGACACTTAAATATTCATTGAGGCAGAAACAGCAAAGGAAGAAGTTAGAATCGGTATTCTTCCAGACTCATGTGGGAAGAAGGAAATCTAGGTTTCAGTCCTTGCACCTATGACATTTTTTTGCTTTTTCCATTAGAAAATTATTGGATAAACAAGCAGAAACTGGACCACCCACTGATTTAAACACCCTCATTCCTTTGAAGTCTCAGCCATAGTATCACAAGTAATTTTTTAAAGAAAATAAAGGAATTGGTCGATTAAGCACTGCAACACTGAGGAGGCCAGTGCCTGAGCATCTTTACAAACAATGACCTTCTGTCTCTGGACCATGCCCTTAAACACACCTAGATACCTAAAGCTACCAGAAGAAAGTGTATGTTATGATTTTAATAACTTTGGAGGTCTTTGGTCTCCAGGTAGCAGCACTGCATGTACACAATGCTCTAGGTAGCACTCCATAAAAAGGATGCTCAGTTGTAAACTATCTCAAACATAGACAGAGATTCTGCTCTGGAAAGACCATACAGATTTGTGAAGGTCTTGGGATTGAATCTTTCACAGCCTCAAACTGATACTGATGTAAACACTTAAAATTATGAAATGCATAAAAATCACAGACTTGGATTCCACTGGCACAATTATGGCAAAACTGGCTTCAGACCCTATATAGTCCATAGCAGATCTATGTGGCATATGCTGGCATGGCCACAGTGGTCTTAATAACCAAATTCACAAGATGAAAGCTGTCTGTATGTCTGTTTGAAGTGCTATGGAGTGCTCGCAGACATACTTTGCATCCCTACCCCCCCCTAAGCTCCCAACTTAGATATACTCCATGTGCATGTGAAACACATGTGGCTTCACTGGGTGGGAGCCCAACTCTTTATCCCTTTTTGTCAGTCCTTGAGAATGATAAGAAAAGTGCATCACAAATTTTGGATACAAATGATACTATCTGGCAGATTTCCTGCAAAAGCTGTCAAAGACACTAATGATAAACCAGGACCTGACATTTCTAGTATAGAAAAGCAGATGAAGAAAAGATGTTCACAGAGAAGCCATAGTTCTGCCATACAACATCACCATGCAATGCCCACCTATGGCATATAGAACCACACCTTAGAAGACATAACAGACAGACATATGTACATGCATTTTACAGTTTTGACGTTTATCTTCAAAAAGCCCCTTACAAATTCCACTGTCTTAGCACATAAGTAACTTAGAAAACATTTAATTTTGCCTAGGTAGGCAATTGCACGATGGGGGTTCTTGTTTGTTTGTATTTCTTTGAATCAGTAGCATGGAATGTACCAGAATATCAGACCAAGAAACATTCCTAACATTTTTTGAAAACATGTTTTTGTACTGCTGCTGTCAAGCTCGCAGATCACCATTTCACATCTGTCCATACAGACACTCCCCCAGACAATGCAGGGAAACCCCATCTCACTGGTTATAGGTCTAATGTACCCCCACACCAGCACTGCAGGTAAATTCCACGTACATGAAATGATCTACATAAACCCAGTGCCACGCTGAAAATTAATTTTATTTTGTACAATGTGACAGGTACTTCATTTTTATAAAATTTTCTTCTTTGGCTGGACCATACACATCTATATTTGCAGAAGGGTGTGTGTGTGTGTGTGTGTACTCTATATATACAGACATACAGAAAAACAAGTCATGCAAATCTTGCATAGGTTAAATTTTATGGTAACATACTTAAATGGAACCAGATGTGGAAATTTTCAGGCTCAGGTCCATGTTTAAGATAATTAATCTGTTTCTTCAGTTGTCTTTATAAGTATATGCACCAAGAAACATCCTGACACATTCAACCTTGGTTGCATTTTTCCAAGCAATCGTGAGACAGCAGGGTATATTTGCCATACAACAACGCCAGAGCCAAGTCCCGGGACTGACATGTTCCAGAAGAGGCATTGCTTAACAGACCTCAGTCTCCACTTGGTGCAGCTGTCTGCACAACCATAACTTACTTTCAGCTTCTATCCTGTCTTCTTACATTGTCAATAAGATTAATTACCATTAATTCCAGCAATGAGGTTATTAATTACTACAAATTCCAGCAATCACTGCAGTGCTCACTATATTCATAAGAAGTAACTCACCAAATAGAAATGTCCAATAATATTTTTCTGTCATAGTTGACCTAATCTGCCTTAGAATTGTTCCTGCTTGTTGTTTTCCTACTTGAGATCACAAACTATAAGATATAGTACTAATTGGTTGCTGATTTTCAAAGTATTGTTTTACTCTAATGAATACAAACATACAGAATAAACAACAGCACCTTTATGAAATGTGAAAGGTTCTCATGTATTGTGACCTTTTAAAAAAATATATGGCAAGAGAGCTGGCTGTATCAGTCCATTAGTGTAATCAATGGAAAATAAAATGGTGAAAAATCATACTTGAAACCAGAAGCAGCACAGGTCCCCAAGACTCTCTTTTCTGTTATTGGTCAAATTAGTACCTCAAGCAATAGGAAATAATAAGTTAAGACTTCTGACTACATGATTAGATTTGATCATTCCTTTTCCATTGCTGCCAAGTAGTGAGAAAAATCCACATACTCTATTCACAAAGTTTAAGGCCTGAAGAGACAGCTAGGTTATTTCATGCTCCCTCCAATACATCACATGTGATTAAGTTTCATCCAATTGCCCCCGTACAAAACTCATGAACCTGCCAACAGAAAGTCATTGGATTTTGATCTGAAGAATTTGAAGGGCAGCAAATCCACTTCCTAGCTTGTCCTGAAGGTTTCTGCACTTCATTAGCGAGTTGTTTCTCCTTCAGATTTGTACAGGACCAGCTGCTAAGACTGCACTGTATTGCCTGCCTTGTGAGTGCCTTTCCGTAGTTGGCATGCACTTCCTATGAAGACACACTTTAATCAAATAATCTTCCAGACACTTTTCTATTTTCTCCCTCTGGGTATATTCTTCAGCCTTCAAATCACTTTTGTGCATGTCTTCTGTTGTGTCTCCAGTTTCTCATTCTTCCTGTTGCAAAACAGTCTCTACAGATGAATACCATAGCCCAGCAGCACTGTCGCAAAGGGAGAAGCTGTCTTCCTG
Source organism: Falco naumanni (assembly GCF_017639655.2). Taxonomy (NCBI): domain Eukaryota; kingdom Metazoa; phylum Chordata; class Aves; order Falconiformes; family Falconidae; genus Falco; species Falco naumanni. The sequence goes on along the minus strand of NC_054059.1, from coordinate 53,604,742 downwards.
GTCCTGCTGTTTTGCACATCCCAGCACCGCCTTAGCTGCTGCTCTCTGTGGAGGGTTGCAGCTGAAATGTCTGTACAGGCACCTCTCCAGATCTGAAGCCCATGCTCTGCAGCTGTGTCCAGTTTTCTTTGTTCCTGGATTATAAGCTTTCATTGGAAAATGTCTGAATGGTCTTGCTTATCACATGAGCGTGGCCACTCCGTCAGCTGTCTCATCCTTTCAATTTAACAGTCTGCTGATCACTACATTATCTCCCAGTTTTCTCAGTAATGAACACAGACTTGCTAAAAATAAGCACTAGTTTCAGTCTTGTGAGTGTCTTGACAATACCTTGCTTAGAGATAAAAAAAAATATAAATCTACGGGGTTCCTCACTTGCAACTGCTTGGAGGATTTTTCATTTACCTGGATTTTGACCTGTAACATTGCTCTGATACAAAACAGCACTAATATGTAAATCAGAGCACTGAGCAGTGCTGACAAAGCACCTCAAAGCCACCGATCACACTGACGCCTGTTTCAAGCACACTGGTCATCTCTTCAGCCGACTTCTCTGTGCTAGATTAGTACCAGATAACTATGCCTACTGGTTTTAAAAGATGTGCCATAGATATTTGTCATTATCCTTCTCACATAGTAAAGAATTGTAAGATTCCCCATAGGGTGCAGATGAATTCTACTTCTTTGTAGGTACACATAGTTACATTTAATGGTTGGGTTTTTTTTTTTCCTCTTCCAAATCTACAGCTAGCAATGTGCCCCCTAATTCAAGATTCCCTTTATTGCTCAGATATTTATGCTCTTTATCCTTCTTTTTCTTGGATCTAAATTTTTCTTTTGCCTATTGTTTCCCTAATCATTTTTTTGCTGTTTCATAACTTGCCCTTTTTTTGAATTACTATATATTTTATATTTTCAATTTTTATACATATATACATATATATAAAACACATTTTTTCCCCCACTTAATCTTTGAGTCATGAAGTCTTCTTTCTGACTAGTACACTACTATCTCATAGTTAGCAAACGATCTAGCTGTACAGAGGATATGGCAAGTAGTAGTGTCTTAAACAAGGGACCTGCTGTGACTGACGTGGTCTTACCACTCTTACAAAAAATAAGAAGATTAATGACTGCATGAATTTCTAATTTCCTCGTTCAGAATATAACATACACCGTTCCTTGGGATTAAAATGTGCTGGCCCACACAGATCTACAAAAAACAGCAGGAGAGGAGGCTGAAGGCCTGCCTGCCTTTTTCTTCTTGCCCCTGGAAAGGGTAGAGATGCCCTCTCCTTGCAACCTCCAAAGACCTGCTTACAAAGTCACTCACCCCTACAAAGAGTTCATTTGCACTTTTAATACTCAGGTCTTTTGGCTGCATTGAAACCGCAAGAAAATTAAAAAAGTTAAACTTTCAAAGTTTGATTTGTATTAGCGCAAACAGTGGTAGTGAAAACTGTTCAGCTTCACCAGATTCCAGCTGCAGTCACTTGGAACTAAAAAGTGAAGCAAGGTTTGCTGTGCAGAAGTACTGTGAGAAGGTCAAAAGGGACAACCACACTAGTCAAGGCTGAACGAAGTGTTTTAATGCAAGCAGATAACTTAAAAGTAAAAAAAACCCACACCTTTAAGGTTCATATATTGTGAAACTGCAGTGAAAAATAGCATGTACAGCTCAGAAGTTATTTCATAGGCAACAGAATAAAGCTTTTGCTTATGCACTGAAAGAAATCTGAAGCCCAATTTTGAAGTTGGACAACATCTAATAGAAGTTAGGACAAAGCACTGAGGAGGAGGCACTTCCATAGCAAGCAACGTTCATGCAGTCAGCAGCTAATCCATTTCTTGCCTAGTATTCAGCTTACAGAAACTTAGCCAAGTTACTTTCTTCTCTGTGCAGAAAATGTGTCCAACAAAGCAAGTTTTCGAGCACTGAATTCCATCAAGGGAAAGTGAATCTGCCCAGTGAAGGAGTAAGGAGTACCTGACAAACTTCAACTTAGAAGAAAAAAAAGTATTGGGGAGAGAATTGCAAAAGATTCATTGCAAATCTTGTAAAACTATTATTAGGTCAATTATCAGCTTATCAGTGCCTGATACTGATTTATCTGTAGAAAGCAAAAGTTAGTGATGTGAGTCATGAATATCTGACCCACTCTTCAGTTTCCTCTGCCAAACATCTCCCTTCACCTCAGATTCTATGGAGTTTTGTCTCAGAACCTAATCCATTTTTAACGTTCATTTTTCAGGATTATGGAAGAAATCTGTCACAGTGGCTTAATCATACAGGCAAATGTCGTCGTTCCATTTCGTGTTTGCCCCTGCCTTCATTATCAGGAAATGGAGTATTAAATAAGGATGATAAATTCCTCCCCAGCCTTTTTACTCTCCCACCAGGATGAACAAGCTCCATGTTCCAAACATAAAGATTTGACATGTGGGAGAGCAAGCGATAAGCTAACGGAAAGGCCAGATGCAACATTAACCCCTTGGCTACTTTTATCTTCATTCTTCATAAATGGCCAGTACTGTGGTTCAAAGAGGACCCCTTCCAGCAGCAGCATCACAAGACTCCTCTGAGAGCAGACTTTAACTTCATCATTTTTTTTTTTTTCTACTCTCTTCTTTCCTAAAGCTCTTGTATATTGTTGTGCTTTTATTTTTGCAGGCTTTAAGCAAAGATAATTTAGGTGAAGTCAGAAGGCAAAATGTCTTCATTTTGAAAGGACGAAAGTAATTACATTTCGCATTCCAAAGTGGCTGCACAGATGTGACTTTGCTGTTTGTATCTTAGCTCTAGCCAAAATTATGTCATTACAGTCCTGCCCACAAGCTCTTCCCCAAAGCAGGTGCTTTGCAGATCCCAAAGACAAATCACTGACCAGAATCTCAATGCCTAAGACACAGCCAAAATCACACCTGCATATCAAATGAAGATGTGTTAGGAGTACAGGTAGACATAATCCTACTAGCTTTAACCTCTCATTCACAGGGAACAGTAGCTGTTAAGATGTGACAGTAGGGACTTCAGAGTCAGTTGTACACTGTGCCAGGCATCCAGGAGATCAAGTTACTTTTTATCCATCCGGTAATTTTCAACATTACCCACAGTTGCTAAATTGAAGATAACAGGTCATCTAGCCTTGTTACAAATTGTACTTTTATTCAGCTTTGTAAAAATACCTAGCCTGATCATAGTCTTGTGCAAACCCACTATCTAAAAGCTAAGAGTTGTTTAAAGGGACATGTACCCTGTTGTCCCCCCCACCCCTGTTTTATTTGACATGCACTATGAAACATGCAATGCTCCTGTGCCATCGTTTTGCATCAGTCATTCTCAAAGAATTACAGGAAATGGGCACAATTGATGTGACTGGACAAAGTAACATGGCTTTGCAATTATCCCCTGGCACACACTTTCAGTCACTGGCATTACGAAATGAGAGCACATTGCATACAACTAAGCTGCTTTGGAAAAATACTCAGGAAGCACGTGGAAGAGATATTAACAAAAGCATTCCAGCTACTCACATAGTTGCCAGATGCTGAGCAGCCAGCAGAAGCAAGTGATTTTTAGGTGGCTGCTCAGCATCTTTCCTCAGATTGAGCAGATGCTCTTCTGAGAGAGGAGTAATGGCACACCAGGAGGCAGAAGGGTCATGCTCCTCCTGTAGATTCAGCTATTTTTGCCTTCCTTTCAAGTATCAAATAGTTTTTAATGAGAGTACTCTAGAGGGAGATGAGTTAGTGGATAGAAGCAAAGAAGTCAGAGACCTGTGAACATACAGTTCTCACATTTCTCATGCTGATTTCTATTCTGTGTATCCAGGATTTTTCTGCCATGTTCTTAGACCATGTGCTATATCAGATTTCAGGGCTCAGCTAACCAAAAAGTGTTCCTTTATATAGATGGATCACTCAAAAACTGTGGTTAATTTTCCACTGGATCCTGCTCTAAAGCTAATATAGAAACAAGGCATATTTTTAGATCAAATGTCAAATGAATCCCCCTCAAATGCTGTAAAACCCCCAAAGATAAACTTTTCTGGACAGACAACAGAGTGTATGACAAGCTCCTGTCAAAGGAACCATTTTAAATCCCTTGAGTTCTCATATTGAAATAATATTTATATAACATTTGAATTATATATTACCAAATGTGCTTCATATATTAAACACATACATGTATATTTGTAACACACAGTGCCCTTAAGGTCACTGTGTACTACACAGATTATCATTTTCCCTTTAAGACCAACTATGCACAGGAATATGTAGGCCTGTTTTCACTGCCATTTGATGTGCAAATACTATTATTTGTAAAAGTACTTACTCCTATGCCTAGCTTCACATTACACATAGAAGAGAGGAATGTAAGGGTCCTAGGGTGAGAAGGGGAACCAGAACATTTTGTTCTCAGTTACTGACTCAGCTTAAGGTCAGCAGCAATCCAAAGTTGTTTGCAGATGAACGGAGTTCAATAGTTCATGTGAAATAAGTCATCACTCTCAGCGGTCAGGTCCACAAAACCAATCAGTGTGTCTCTAAAAAACAACATGAGGAAAAGAGGATTGAGAAGCCCGTTCCTGTGCAGACATGTCCTGTGAAGTCCTTTGCAAGTAGCCCCTGTCCTGAGCAGCTCTTGCAGGATGGGGGGGAGGATCTATGCATTCATTCCTTTTCTTGAGCCTATTCCATTTCCCAGGCTGTGAGTATGCTCCTTTTCAGGAGCAGAAGATCTTTAAAAAATGAAGGCCTTATTTTGGAGGAATGGGAACTCGTTTACATACACCTCAGGAAGTCATTTGCAACAGCATGAAATGAGTGAAAGACACCATCTGACTTGGTGGGGTTTCACACTCGCTTGTCACAACTTTGGAGTAATGCAGGAGGTAAAAAATGCACCACCGCTTCAGGCAGTCCCACTATGCTGATCACATGTGCCTTGACCAGCCTGGGGGGAAGCTCTCTAAAACAGATTAAGCTTGACTTCGATCAGATGGTAGCTTTCAAGACGATGTTTTTCTGCCATTGAGCCACAGTCCAGGTTTGCCAATGACAACAGTCCAGTTTCATGGGTTAACATTTGTTATGAACCATCAGACCCTGAGAAGACAACGGCCAGGGAGTATTCTTTAAGGCAGCGGGTTTTAAAATCCAGGTGTTCCTACACAAGGTTCACATCTGTCCAGCTCTGAGCTTCCCCCAGTCTACAGTGGGCCCAAAACAATGAAGGAAGAGAACCAAAGAAAATGAGACATGGAGAATGAGGAGAGAGGAATTTTTAGGCAGATTTGACTGGGATAAGCGTTAGTGTTAACAAAATAAACTGAGGCCAGTTTGTTAAAACACCATACACAAACTCTGTGATTTCCATCTTCAACCACAACTGTAAGCTAGCTTAGCATCCTAACCAGTGCCCTTTTGCTCCAGAAGAGAAAATACTGACTTATGCTCTATAAGCAGCTCAGAAAATTATATCAATAGGAGGAAAATGATGAGCATATTTTGAAAACTTTTTGTACGTATTTCCTGGTAGCTTCACACATGCTTCTGGAAAAGCTCTAGATAATAAAATTTCTAATCACCTTGCTGCTATAAAATGTATCTAGGCTAGGTCATAATTCATATAGATGTGTATCAAAACAATAACTCTGTCTGATCTTACTGTCTCAAGCTTCTCCAAATTATCATTTTTTATTGTTTTGTTCAGACATTCTTATTTATAGGGGAAGGAAAAAATGTTATTGACAAACTGTTCAAGGTGTTATACAGACCTTGTATATAATGGTATACTGGTTATGTTGCATCTTTCCTTGGAGAACAAATCAACTCAGAGTGTCTTCTTGTGGCAGAAAGCTGCAGAGAAGCCCTTGTCACAGGCTGTCAAAAAGCACCAGAGCTGATTTCTTCTGGTTTGGTTTGGTATAACTGCTTTGTTTTTTTCAAAAAGGTTGTAACAATGAAAAGAGCTACCAGAGGAGGAGCTCAGAAAGGAGTGCACTGATTTCTGGGTGCTTTTAGTTCACACTGGGTTTAACAAACATAAGCTCAGCACCCTCAAATCAAGAGAGGACATATTCGATAGTGGGCATGGAATACGTCACTTGGCACTATTTCCTTATTTGATTGACTTATGTAGCTCAGAGCTAGTCAGTGCTGAGCAGTCAAATGGGGGCCCAGAAGCAGTTACATGGCTTCACTCACAAGTGTGCTGACAAGGCAATAGGTTGACAAATTTGTACAATCGAGTATAAATGACTCAGCCCAAAACTTGTAATTTGAAATTTGTAATTGCTTTGGCAATCCATTTCTCTGTCAATAGCTTCTTGAGTGACTGGTGGTATCAACTGTTATTAACAAAAGACACCTCTCGTACAACCTGTGTTGATTAAAAGCCTGGTTTAGGTACCGGAGAAAAGTTTCTTCCTCATGACTCAACTATAAGAAATACTGTTATGTGTTAAGGTACGTTACCTACGCTCCTGAACAGAGTCCCTATTGACCTATGAATGAATTCAATGTTTTTATACTTTCAAACATTTGTAATGAGTATTTGAAGGCCAAAAAAAGAAACAGGTGATGTTTCCACAAAGAAGACTAGCCCAGCAGTTCCTATGGCAGAGAATGAATGGGAAAATATCCCTAAGAATGCGGGGGGAGATGCTGACTCACAGACCTCTAGTGACTGCTGGCTGCAGTGTGGGCGGGAAGCATGTAACAGGAGCAGCACGGATAGAATCAGCTCTGGAACACTGAGAAGTCCCACCCGAATGAAATGTTGAGGTCATGAAGAAGGCAGACAGAACCACACTGGTGTCGAGTTCCTTGGGACAGGACCTGTGTCCGTGTAACATCTACCAAATTGCCCAGAGTAGTACCGGCTATGGTGCAGTAAGGACACTTTGACAGCCCCTGACGTAATGTGGTGCATTAGCACAGCACACACAGTGGAGAGGGGAAGGGTTTTGAGAGTCCTCTCTTTTTTCAGGCAGAAGATGCAACCAATAAAAAATTTACCACATGACTTGTTACTACACACAAAACTCTCCTGATCTATTTCCCAAGAAAAACCACTTCTTTGTTTCCAGTATCAGAGAGGTTCAGAACAACGTTGGGACAAGCCCTGATGATTAACAATCTATCTGTTGCCTTATTCAGAGTCCTCATCAGGTTTCTGGTTTTGGGAATTAGAACAGTTAATGAAATCTTATTTCTAGAGAGGCATTTACAGGAAATGTTCTCCAAGACTGATGCTCAAATATATAATTATTTTTTTTTATTAAGAATAATTTTTCGAAAGAAATTAAAATTCTGCAGCATTTATTCTATTTCCTTCAAAGGAAAGTAAGAAAAAAATGCATTTAGTTTTAAATCAAAACATTTTGTTTTGGATCAAACAACAAAAAGTTAATTCATTTTTCCATTTTGCTCTTTTTAATCACAGATGTTTCTTTTTCTTTTTTTTTTTTTTTTTTTTTTTTTTAATCAGCACATTTTCATCCCAAGGAATTTAGACTAAACAACATTAAATAAATGTTAATTAAAAACTTGAGTTATTTGCATACAGGATTGTTTCAAAATGAGAAATCGGTACGGAAGTTACTGGCAGTATTTAGCAAATAACTTTTTATTAAAACCATAGAAAAACTTGGGTTGGAGGGTACCTGTAGAGGTGGTCTGGTCCAATCTCTCACTCAAAGCAAGGGTCAGTTTGCTCAAGGTCTTACCAAGTCATGTTTTCAAAATCTCCAGGGATGAAGAGTCCCCATCCTCTCTGGCATGATGTTGCATCTGCCAGATACATTTGCTCCATAAGGCAGCTTGACTGGGGCTCTGCCACTGTGTGATACTACTTACACAGTTAACAAAGTGTAGTGACTGCAAATAGAATGAAGTTCAGTATCTCATGGGCTACTACGAGCAACATTTGCACAGAGATGTTGCTGTTACAGCAGACAGGACTGCATATACAGTGAGATCTACCTTCTATGAAAATAGTCTTCAGAACATTCAGAGTAGCTACTGAGGTGTGGAGTGTCATAATTATTCCAAGCTTGAAACTGTACAGGCACCCCAAATCAGTCACTTTCCAACTGTTTATTTCTGTGGATTATAAGTAAATGGGGACAACTTTTAAGAAAGCTTAGACTCTCAGTGAGTTTTCCTGCGCTACAAGCTCTCATAAATTCTTCCTTAGGAAAGCAGAAATGAACATCCTCATAAATGGCAACAGCTCATTAGCTTACCAAATCACCATTCAACATATTCTTAGAATTATAATTAAAGAACCCTAAAAGCTTTTGTCCAGCCCATTCCTGGAGTAAGATCTGAATCAGACTCTGGAGGTATCTATCTATCTTCACTGTGAACAGAGCTGCCAGTGCATGGGTAGCCTGGATTATAGCCCAGGTATGGTTAGGAGGAATCAAGGTCAATGCGTATGTCTTTTAGGAAACATATGCCCTATACTTGCATCCAACTGTTAAACAGAAACTGTGAGTTTGCCATTGTTTTCCTTCTTTTCAGCTGAAGGAGCCAAGCAGCCATAACTACAACAGCATAACAGGAAAAAACAAGAACATTTAAATCTTTGCTCTTGTTACGCATTTCCTGCTCATTCTTGGTGTGCTCATTTCCACACTATTACCAAAAAAATGTCAAAGCTTCCAACAACGCTGTCATAACAGTTCAGAAAGCAAGGTAGATCCAAGGCTGGAAGATGCCAATATAGACTCAACCCTTTGCTTCATAAGTCTCTAAAAATAAAGTCCATGACTCCCCAGATACTGATACGGCACAATGATCCATGATAAACAGCAACATATCCAAATTCTGATTATTTCTCCTGTAATCTACTGCCAACTTCTCCTCATCTGGGGTCTTCAGAGTCAAACCTTCAATGTGTTCCACATACTGACACTAAAATCCTATAGATGTAGAAATCCTGGACAGTTGTTTTCCCTTGATGTCTCCAGATCCTTCACCTGACTTCTCCTCATTACATATTTTCTTTCTGCTCATCCTCATGGTCCTCCTCATGTCCTCTGCTTTTCAACCCATTTTTTTATGTCTTCTTCCCAGCCATGTATCCCAACAAGCTACTTCACTGAGCTCTTCCCAGTACTTTTTTGCCTGGTTTTTTTCTTCGCTGTCCATAATTGTTGCTAACGTTCGTTCCTGATGAACATACTGTGATTCACTCTTGAATGTGCACCTCTCCTAAGAAGTCTACATACCATAGCTCTTCCCTTGAAAACTGCTGACTGACCAAACAAGTTAAAGAGAGAACAGATGTTCTTGGGGTTAAAACCAGGGTCAGCAGAGCACATAGATGAGCAGAAGCAGCTAGTATTCAATTCTCTCCTTTCTTTGAATATTGTGTGTGCTATCAGGTTTCTGAGTTAGTAATTTCTTTACTCTTGTAAAAGGACCTATTAATAATGGTAAAAATAATCCTAGTCATCACCCCTGTTCAGTTAATTGCAAACAGCAGTCTTACAATTTTCACCTGAAGGAAGTTGCAGCTTTTTCCAGACTGAAAACAGGCAGTGGTGTACAGGGCAGCAAACCCCCAATGCTTTGCCAGTGTTTCCTTCCTGTTCCTGCAGCAGCCATCCTGCAGACCATCTCTTCCTATCAGCCTGATGCAAGGAGAGCCAGCATCTCATGTACCATTTTAATTGGCTGGAAAGTATTTTCAAATTCTCAAGTCTTTGATTTCCAGCTTTTCCAAAGTAGTCTCCGCAGGCTCCCACCGGTTATTTCTGCATTGTTTCATTTGCAAGGCTCATTCGCTTGACAATGAATTATAACATGTGTAAGTAATTAGCTGTGGAACTCTCATCAAATGTTAAATAAATTCCTTGTGATGAAAATCATATTAGGCAAATAAATACCAAATAAATGATAAACAAAGGCTACTGCGGGAATTTGTTGTATGAAGTAAACTTAACACAAGTATTGTGTCCTCAAGAGCTTACCCAAAGAATGGAAAAGCAGCAGAGGCAGAAAGGAAGCAGTAGCAGTAAGATTAGCATGCTTTGAACAGGAAACAAATTAAAATGAGAGGACTGAGGAGGGGAGAAGAAGGTTGAATCATTCAAAGACTATTGGGCCTGGAAGTTGCCTGATCATTACTCAACCCTCTTCAAATACACGGAGAAATAGTAGGCTAGATTTTCATTTAGTGCAAAAAATACAGCTTGGCTGACCTTGTCTTCTTTAATAAGGTAGTACTGATTTACACAGGATGAGAACCTTTCCTTCTCATTAAAGACTTGTGCTTGGTACTAGCAGGGTGTTTGCTGGCTTTACAACAAGGTGTTAGAGAATATCGCTTGCCCTTTTAATCCAGATTCTGAAATAAAATCATTTGACTCCATTTATTTTTTTTTTTAATTTTCTTTACTCTCCCTGCAGGAAGTTGTTGGGTTTTGGATTGGGTTTTGTGTGTGTGTGTGTACCTTTTGCAGAAGGATGAAAAACCACTTAGTTCTTCTATATTTTGATAAGAAGAAAATGAAGTATGAAACTTAGAGGAACAAATTTTCTCATATAGAATCAAAATCCACTGGACTATGATACAGCTTTAAATTATCTCTTCAGGGATTCATAAATCTTTGGTTAATTTGAGCAAAGATCCCCTCTAGGGGGATAAATCTCCTAATGGGATTGACAAAACAAGTGGAAAATGTCTTTTCCAGTCAGATTCACGCAATTCCTCACTCAGGAGGAATGAACACGCAACTGAGAGATCAAGGAAAGCCATTCTCTTGAGGTTTCTCAAGAACTGGAAGCTGGAATAATCATCTTAGTCTTCAAAAGGTGAGCATTTAATTGGACCATCCATGTCCTGTTTTCAGAAACAGGGCATGCAATACTAACTATAAACCATATTTATTGAAGAGAGACCAGGATAGCATTCACATTTCTCTGTGTTTTACTTCTGTTGTCATTTGGAAGAATATAAGTAAAGCTCTCCTGAAATAGAAGAATTCAATGTCCAAAAGCTCTTTTCTAATTTGAATGTGGTAAAAATGTATAAATGCAGACAAATGAGGAGCAACAGGTAATAAAAAGACCTATCAGTGAAATAATTTTCTCTTATTGCACAAAGTTTTCACACTGTTCATGCAAAAATAAATGGCCATACTTTCAATACAAGGATATTTTCTCTTTGGAGAGCCCTATTCAGAAGACTTCAGCTCCATCTCTGAAGCAAGGTCTTTAGCTCTGAATCAAATAAAATAGTGCCCAATTTGTTGCTGTGATGATGTGTCAGTCCTGCAACAAAGAGCACAAGACAAAGCAGCTCAGTATCCTGAATGGTTGCTTTCCAAATCCTCTACTTCTGGGCATTAGGGAGGAGGAGCATTATAATTTTTTAGCAGAGAAAAAGAACATTCTTTTAAGATACAGAGGTGATGAACTCATTTCATGTCAGGGCCAGATAAAGTCAGCAGCTGTGCCATTCACCACACCTGTGATCTTTGCTGGGTTAATCAATATGAAAACATGACCAAAATCTTGCTATTTGGCAACATGCTCATTTTATTTGCTAATAAATCAGTCTGTACATATATAAGGCTTTTCCGGATTATCTTCAGGATTGAAGAATAAAATTCAAATTCCTTGAATTATGTCTTCGAAACAAGCAGACAAAATACATTTTGGCAGTCATACAGCCATAGGTTGTCAGCATGCTATACCTTTCCTTTTATTGGAATATGGTATTGAAAGCTACAAAGCATTTTCAAACAACACTGCATTTCAAACCAAAATCCCAGGGCAGCAAGGACATACTCAGAGTTAATATAGCCAAAGCTTTCTTGACACCACTTCATTTTTTCCAGTCTGTGCACACTGTCTGCATGCCAATAGTCTTACACAGCAAACTGTGCTTGCACTGAACAAATTGCTACGACAACCCTGAATTGTTGCAATGATCACTCAGGAACCTTTTGCTGCTAGGTCACTAATTAAACACCAGCCTCACAGTAATAATGACTAATTTTTTTTTTTTCCTACAATTGTAATACTGTGTGCAAAACAGGGCAGTGGTTTCAGCCCTGTTTCCAGCAGCCAGCAGCCACAATACAGAATGTACTTGCACAGCTGCAACCAGGTGGTTGGATTGTTTGTTGTATGGAAAGCCTCCAAAGAGAGAAGGATGGCAAGGGCTTGACGATGAAACTCCTTTGTCAGGTGTAAGCGTGGCATTTGCTAATCGTGACCGTAAGATGCTGGCAGACTAGCATGGGTGAGCTTCAGGACTGTCTTCAGCTCAGCCCCATCCTTTCCTCTTTGGGGAAGCAGAAGCTTTGCCTCCGTTTGTAGAAGCCCTGAAATGGCTGGAGAAGCTCTGACCTGCTCCTGCCCCAGCTGGATGGAGAGCTCACCCACCCCATGCTGTGAATCTGTCACACACGAGAGCACAGTCAACTCCTGTTGGCTGTCAGGCACCACCACCTGATGTCTGGCTGTAGGATGTCCTCTGTCAGTCCCTTTGCAAAGGTTTCACTGTAAGAGATCACAAAGTAATTATTCTAGGATGATAGGTTTGTGGTGCCAAATGTAACATTAAGTCTCACGTCTATATGCAACTGTAAAGGAAACTTCTGATCATGAGTGTTAATGTATTTATAAATTCAATTTTAAATCCCTTTGGCATTTCTTCTGGAATTATTTTTTTAACTAAAGATTAAATGGCTAGAAAGTTTGCTTCTGAAGACTTCACCTTGAAATAAAATTCAAACCCTTACATGTCTAAACTGAGCAGTGGAACCAGCTCCTTCCTCTGCATCTTTCTAACTCCAGCATTTCTCAGAGGACTGCAGCTGAAGATAAAGGCACCTAGTGACAGGGAGCAGTCAGACAAATGTGTACATATAGGACATTTTCTGTCTGGGGGATTTCAGCTTTTTCCTACATTCCTTTGAAGGAAATAGGGAAATGTCAAGCTTCCAAAGCAGTGTGGGCTTTCCAGGGCTCTGGGCCTCTTAAGAGATAAAGGCACTGAAGACCTGGCTTAGGAAATGGCCATTTAAAATAAACACAAGCTGTGCCCTGCAAAAACTTACCTGCTTCAAACTCCCACTTATGTAAAAGAAGAGAAATAACAGGAGCTGATTTTCAATGTCAATGGTATTAAATCACATCTCACAAGCATTTCATAAAAGAAATCCACTTGACTATATAACAGCTGTAGAAATTTACTTTGCAGGAACGCATTAAGGCATATTGAAAGCTGTGCTCACCATCCCTCCCAGGTCACATGGAACTCGGCTGCTCCTGCAGTCGCACACGTGAGGCACAAGCACTCGGCTGCTGCCTGTGGAAAGCTCACCTGTTACATGTGAGGGTGGCTCTTCCCTGATGCCAGATTCCTCCCTGGCTTTTCCTTGCTCCTGCAAATGTCAATCCTACTGTTATTCACTTCTTAAAATATTTTCATTTATTTATCACTGCTGTATTGAGCTACATAACCATTGTGAAACCCATCTCAGCACTAACATGAAGGTGTTTTTTGAAAGAAAAATCTTGGAGGAGCCAGGGTGTCCAGAACAACTGTTTTAGTGCCCAGGGAGCCTTGCAGCATAAATCCTTACAGGCTGCTTAATTAATTAATAATCTGTAAGCATTTAATTGGTACCACTGAATATTCAGAACATAGAAATGTCAGTTTGAGGAAAGAGACAGCAGGAGAAGAGGTGTGTCAAGAATGTTTTTCCAGCAACTGTTCCTATAACTCCTAGCCTGCCACTTTATCAACAGAGCTCTCCCTTCCATGCAACATCTGGAGTGCTCCTGTGGGTTACAGATGTCTCATGCTTCCTTCAGTGCATGTTGTTTGTGTTCTTGGGGCTGTAGAACAAGAAGAAACGTAATTGAACCCACCCTCGGGCCTCTTCCAGAGACACAAAGGGAAATGGAAAAGCTCCTGTTGACTTTGCCTTAGTCCACACTCAAGACGGATGAGGGAAGGTCTGTGTATGGGCTGGAGGGTCTGCTCCACAGAAGGGCGTTGGCTGCAGCAAAAAGTCTGTACTGACTAAAGGCTGTGGCAGTGCTCTTAAGAAGTCTTTTTATTACCTCAGGGTGAGCATCATCCCTGTCAAGGACTGTTTCCAAAGCATGAAGGGAGAAGGGTGAGCCCCATCAGGCACAAGGACATCCCTTTCCCCCTTTCTTCTTGCTAAATGTGTGCATGACCTGAAAGGAGTCATGTACCTTCCCAACTGAAACAAAATAAGTGACCAGCACAAATGGGCTGCCATGAGTGGAATTGGAAAGCCTTTAGGTGAACTCACATCTTTGAGTAAATGTACAAAATGTGTATTGTTTCAAAATCCTTCATTAAAGTATGGTTTTGCTTCCCCTATGAAAGAAACAGTGCCCCTGCATTGAGGTAAACTGCCAAAGGACAGAGTGTGGGAGTGTGAACGCAGCTGGACACCAGTCAGACTGGTGGATGTCTCTGGTGCTGGAGCTGAGGGCTGGCTCTCAGAGCTGTGGACTTACAGGTGGAGACCAAACTGCCACCAGGCCAGCCTGGAAGCTGTCATGGTGCCCTCCACCAGACCAGCCAGACCTATGATACTGGAATTTGAGGGTGGGAGCATTAGAACAGAAGATGCCTGCTGCCTGATATCTTCTTCAGCTCCTAGCCTCAGATGAAGTTCCTCTGTGCACAGCAGGGACAGGGCTCCTTCCCACCTCCCACGTCTCCAGAAAGGCCTGAAAGGACCCAGAGCTTTGCCCTGCCACTGTGGAAGTCTGTTGAATCCAAGACCATTTAGACAACATACTGTAGTTTCAGACATGAGATGTGTTTTGGTTGAAGTGCTTTGCCAGAAGGTTTCCAACTAGTTCTAATTATGGTGAGATCTTTAAAAACTCATCAGCCCCCAGTTTATTGAGTTGTTTTGCTAATATGCCTCACGGCCTTTCCTTCAAACTTCTGCTGGGCAATTGCATCACTAACACTGATCCCCTTTTCCTCTGCTGAACCCTCTCATTTGAAACCTTCTCTACAGTTTCCTTCTTTCCCTGTGGCCGGTATAAATAAAAAAAATTAGCCTGTGTGCTCACATTATTCAGGTTGTTCCTCTCTTGCTGTACTGCCTCAAGGTCTGTAACAGCGCTAAGCTTCTCTGATCACTGATAGCTATGATTTTCTTAAGTGTTTCTGTCCACATATAGTATTTAGCAGTAAGTTCGATATAATAATGTGTACATAAGAAAAATCATGGCAAAATCAGGGAAAAATAAGAAATATGGCACCCTTTGATCACACATTACCACCTTCTGGAAGTTATGCCTTTGGGAGTTATTATACTTACAAGGGCTTCTCACCAGGCACTCAGAACACACCTTACCTGATTTAGCTTAAGAGAAAATATTATTTTCCTCAGCAGCAGCTACTGTTCACTAAAATGTCCCCGCTATTACACCTGTTTGGCATAATTCAGCAGGTATAAGGTGATGCCCCTAAATACCTTAACCACTTCTGGTCAGCATTCAAAGGAATGTTTTTGTGTCTTACATTAACCATATATTTGCCAGATGCTTTCTGCCAATGAGACAAATTAATCCAATTTCCTAACACAAGCTGTACATAAAACCTGTAAATAAACACATATAGAGATACAGACTGTTGCCTTATGCGCTTAAAGTGGGAATTAGCTGGAAATTAGCTGAAAAGACAGCTTGAGCAAACTTGCCCTCCAACTGAACCCTGAAATTGATGATCATCACTCTTTAGAAAAGCGCGGCTCCCTTCCTGAGTGAGCCCTCTGAGCCCAGACGTGTGTGGACAAATGCCGTGATCTGGGAAGCCAGGCATTTTGTGCTCATCTAAATGACTCACACTTGAGGCAGGGAAGTGCCAACACTAGATAAGACTCCAAAAGGCCCAGCTGAAAAATGAGGCTATGAATAGAGGAGGAGGTTAGGGCATGGTGACCTAATTTTTGTGGAATTACTTAGCTGTAAGTGCATGCACTCTGTGCGCTGGCCATGGGCAAACTGACAGAATCAGCAGTCCCACCGCACCAAGCAGGCTCCTACCCTCACCCATGGCCCCCCTCCTGTGCAGGGCAGCCCCCTGCACCTGCTGCTCTGCTCACAGGCATGCAGGGAGTGGGGCTCCAGCTCGCATCTAGGGCTGCAGGTGATATGAGGTGAAACAGAGAGGATTTCATATCACCTAGAAGCTGAACTCCTCTCCAGCTCTGAGTGTAAAGGCCTTGAGTAAGAAGCTGAACAGGTAGCTGAGAGCCAGTCAATAGGTCGGAGAGCTTAGGGAGAATTGTGTTGTAGTCCCCGATCCCAGAAATTATTACATATTTCACATTAGACACTCATTAGATTATCCACTCCCACCCCCTCCCCCCAAAAGACAAATGTAAAAATCAAATCACAAAACCTACGCTGGTTTTGCCTTGATCTACTATTAGGAAACCTGTGCAACCACCTTCTGCCAGGAGAAAATTATAGACCATAAGACCACTAGTTAAATATATTTAATGGCACCATACATATCTTTCAAGCAAAAGAACACCTGATAGGTAAGCAGTTTAGAGGCAAAGTGAAAGCGTCTTTTAAGAATATTGGAGATATTTTAATATATACCCTACTTTGTCACATAATGCTGTCCTTCACAGATCTTTCTCTAACTGCATTTTAGAGCAATTTACAAAAGTTTTATCTCTGTTCACCTTTGTGTTCCATACTTCACAGGACACCATTTCTCAGCACCTGCTTAACAGTGTGGTGACAGGCTGCAGGTGCCAGGGCTCCAGCCCTCAGACCCTTGCTGAACCCCTCAGTGCAAGGGAGGCGTTAATTTAAAAACAGAAAATGGGCATATTAAAAATCATAGCAACAAAAGATCTGTGCAAGTTGTCACTGAGTAAATTTTTTCAGGCACTGCTCTTCCCTGACTTGCTCATGGCGTTTGGTACACTGATAGTTCATTTCCAGTAACAGCAGCTGCAGGGACTGTCAGATATGACTAGGTCACACATGAACAGCCTCCCCAGCCTGCCTAATTCCCTGTGTTTATCCCTTCTTCCACCCTGGATAACTCTTTTTTTTCATTGACCCAGTATTTTCTTTCTTTCTTTTTTTTTTTTTTTTAATTCAGAAAGCTGTGCACGCTTTCACTCACCTGAGGACTTACGTCAATCCTTTATCTGTGCTCAGACTCAGCCCTGCTGTGGGAATACAACACTGTACGCCCAGCTCTGCTCCTGGGTATACAAACTAGCCCAGTCCATAAAGGTTTCATTCAGCTGAAAGTTCTTTAAAATAGGCAACTCCCAAATGCTGAGACTGACTTCTTATTTCTAGAGATACAAAGCTGAGAATTTGCCAGAAACTTATTTCCCAAGATTTCAGAGTTATCTGGATTCTGGTGTCTTCAATGGGAAGGTTTCTGACATAAGTTGTACCTGCATTTTGAAGCTGACCACATTACCTGTCTCAGCTGAAGTAACAGCTCAATAAGCACATCCACTAGCCTCAGTGGTCAATGCCACCGACTTTGAAGACATAGAGGTTTACAGACACCCCTCCTGAAGCTGCGCCCCAACTTGTTCAGTTGTTGGTCCTGTGAGAAACTGCCACTTCTCCACAATCACAGCATTTCTGGGTTGCCTGCTTTCTTCACTTCTGGATCTAAAGCCTAGTAATTCTCTTCTGGCACTACAAAGTTGGTATTTGTATTATATTTAAGAGAAGCAGCTAAAGGATAATTTTAAGGGGCAAATACATGGTAGTCTGATTGATAACCTGAGTTTTATTGCATTGAAGAAGAAACAAGTTCACACTGTAAGTTTTATTCAGTCGTGTCTATCAATAGAAGTGTTGAATTCCATACTGTTGAATTTCCTGAGCTACACACTTAATGAAAAAAGGAATGAATCTGACCTCTGGCTATTACTTACAATGCTCCTGTACTTGTAACTGAGCCAGAGTCTTGGACAATGTTATCTGTCTAACATAGTCTTTTATTTACTAAAAGCTTTGCTACTGGGCCCACCATTTTTTTACAGAGATGTTCAAGAAGCCCCTGGAGCAGAGCTTATCTGTCAACAGTTATTGCAGTTCTTTGAGTATCTATTGTGAGGAATTATGCTGTTGTCTTTCAAGCATCTTTTAACAACAGGTTTTAAATTGTTTACCTAACATTATCAATTACTTTCCTAAGATCTGACTCACCTATATCGTACATCTGGTTCCGTCATTTGCTACCTAAAATAGTGTAAAGATTATGAAATATTACTGTTCTGATTGGTAACAAGACAAGAGATTAATTCTATTATTCATCCTGTTAATATGTAGTCCCCTCTGTTAACAAAAGCAAAATCACTTCAGCTAGCATAACATTCACTTACCTTAAAATTCATCTGCTGACTTCTGCTGCCCCATACATCACAGATGGAAAAGACCCACTTTGGTCCTTGAGTATGAAGTATAAGCTCACAAATTGGGGCAGAACAGTTTAAACTGGAGGCAAGCTTTTCACTGAAGTGCATAGTGAAGGGGTAATTTTCTATACCAAAGTGATTGCAGGTTTTGCAGAGCATTTTTGACCATTACCCACCTCTGAGAAGCAAAACAAGGGTACACCTACACTGCAGTCACTAACTTTGCTTCTCAAAGAGCAAATTAGAGAGCTTCGTGCTGCCTCGCCTGCCCATATCCCAACAGCCGCCTAAGCTAGCTAATGGGACTGACACGCAGCACAACCCTGGCTGACAAACTTTTTTGATGAAGTAGCATTGTTGAGGACCAACCAGACTAGCAGTATGAAAGCTTGATTTTTCCACAAAGCAATTTTTCCTTTTATTTTAGTGCTGTCTGGCTTTTAACGGTTCATTTAAATTGTGCTGAGTAACTGTAATGTTCCTTTAATCCAGGCCCAGATGGTTCCCTTGCTTGAATCCGGTGACACCCACTCACATATCGTAACCTCTTCATCCTGAGCCAGCTTCACTTCTTACCCTAATGCTCGGCAGTCGCTGTCAGCACTGTCATTCCCTGATACCAGCACTGAGACAGTTTAGTGGGCCTTGATGACTACGTAGCAGATGTCACCGCTTAATAAAGGAGAGAGATGCGTGGGAAAGACTTCCATATACTAGGAGAAAGGATGGTCAAATCAACATGCAGATAGTATGGAAATACATTTCTTCCTTTCAGAAATAACAGACAAATTATTACAGTGACCTGAGAAACTGAATTCAATTAAGAAATGTCTTCATCACCGTCCTTTGCTCTAATCCTCCTGGGTTATGATCTTCCTTGGGAGTCTGCTTTCTTAACAGAGAGCTGCGCTGGTATAAGCACTTTATATAAGCACTTTACAGAGGCATCTACTTCTGGCTTGCTATCTGGGCTGCTATAACAAAACCTTCATGAAAGAGAGTTAATGTAAGGAAAAATCAGAATAGCTTCAGCTCTCTTCTGTTCAAAAGGAAGAGTTTTTAATAATGGAAGGCAGAGGGGTATGCCTAAGGGAAAATCCATCAATTCCACTGTGTGCAGCCAGCCTTAGGAATACATGAAACCAACAGCAGCCATGAGAAATGTGGGTAGGAGGGCCACTGGTGACTAGGCTTGCATGAAACATTACAGCCATTTTTGCATAAAATTTTCTCTTTGCATTTCACTGCTAGCTTATTTCTCAGTGGTCTGTTTTCTTCTAGACAAATGCTGGATAATGCACTGCTTCTCTAGGGCCATATGCAATCAACTCTGGAATTTGAGATTATTATGTTATTTACCATAATTGCCCATCCCCTTCTAATGACTATAGATATACATGGACAAAAAGCCTTTCTTGCACTTACACAATCTGCTAGGCACATTGTAGTGTTAAGCAGGATTCAAAGTCCAATTGATTCTGATTCCACACACTAGTGATTTCTGCAGCATCTGTCCTTCAAGGATCTTGCTGAGCCTCCGTGTATGCTCATGCAAGGTACATGAACCTACCAAATACAACGACAGATAGTGTCTTACTGCCCATATGGTACTCCTTGCCTAAGGAGGCACGTCCTCTGAAGAACATCATAACCATTCTGACCGTCATTTTTCCCACCACACTGGCAGCCCCCAGAGCTACCAGGAAATTAAGAAAGAGCAGTTATATCTGAGAAGAGAGTTCTCCCAACAATGAGAGAAAAACACTTCACATCAAATGAGAAGAGATATATAAAAAAATAGCTGCTTTTCAAAATTGTGAATTAGATGTTGAACACTTTGAGAACTCCCCAGTCTCTAGGGGCAGAACTGAATTTTGGTTCCCAGCTACTTTAACTGCAACTACCAGCAGTGGTAATATAAGACTGTACATAACCTTCCTAAAAACACATCTACAACAGTCTTCTACTACAGCATTAAACTTTACACCACATGTCCTTTTGATTAGTCTTGGCTGCTGCTGGTTTTAGCTATGTTACAATGGGGGCACCTCTATTTTACTTACAGCTAGGCATGTCAGCCAAACTGTTGAATGAATGGTGGTATGTTTACACAAGCCATGTGAGAATGTAGTCTAGGAATAACTTATAATGAGTGTGAAAGTAAATAATATAACTCAGAGCAAAGTTTTAGGGCCAAAGTCTATATATAATATGTGGGATGAGCAAGCACTTCCTAGGCTGGGTCCACATGCTCCCCCCAGCTATGTCCTATCTCAATGCTAGAACGCTGGTTGTCACCCCTCTCCTTTACATCTCAGAGCCGCTCTGCAAGGCAGAAGAGAACCAGGGCATACCCCACCAAGCTTTAGCTGACAAAATACACTGGTATTGCAAATATAATTGTGAAATGCCTGGGTCTCTTCCTGGGAGCTGCCACGTCTCTCTAGCTTCTCATGAAGTCATCTGGAGTCAGAAAAAGCTGCAGCTCTCAGTGTTCAGCCTGTGCATTAGGCATGATCAATCTTCAACCTCTGGGGAAGGCACAATCCGCTAGTACTGTGTAGAGTCTCTTGAAACACAAACATGTGTCTCATCAGAAAGAAAGAGATGTAAGTTCATATGCTGGTGTTCTTGTCAATATACTATGTCATTTTATAACAAATGTCAGCTGTGACAAATGATAGGTTTCTCACATACCTATTAAGGTGGGGGAAAGGTGGGGTATGGCTGTCCAGGCACAGGCTGATGACATTTTATGATGGTCAGGCTTCTAGCTGTATGATTAAGAAGAGTTGGGGTATGATAGACTCCATTTTTTCCATCATCAGCTACAAGTCTGGGAATCCTGCCCAATGGGATTAGGTCCTACTGCATTCTTAAAGCCCAGTACAGGTATATATATGTATCATATATATCTTCCTCTCTTTATTTCTTAGAATAATACTGTTGTAAGCAGAATTTTTGTGATAATGCAGACAACAGAAAGTCTTTAAAACTCTGCCATGGAACAGCTTTCTTAGTGAGCTTGTAAAACAAAGGTGTGCAATAAAGTGTAACACTGCAGTATTTCTCTACCCATGCATTTAAAAGCCACCTCCTGAGCATACCCTGTGAGAAGAAATCCAGTCTTTGGGCTGCTTCTGATTCTTATTTTGAAATTATTATTCCAACTGCAATCCCCAGCAATGAGGTAACAGAGATATTGTTGTTTCACTGTAGGAGGCCTCACAATTAAGTATTTTGGAATATATGAAGCTGTTCTCTTGAAAATCAAACATACTTGTAGTGTTGGGTTTGTGTTTAAGACGAGTGCTAAGTGACCCCAGTCAAAAGACCAGAAACATCTCAAACCAGATTGAAAGATTTCCCGTTTCCTTGGCCCCTCCTCTTCTCCCAGTTATACCACTACAGAAGTGGTACTATTTCTTTAGTGGAAGTTCACCACCACTCTTAAAGCTCCAGCTTTTCACAGCTGTCTCTGCTGCATGAAGCATTTCCACAGGAGAAACAGAAAATTCTCCCTGAGCTCCCATTTTCACATTTCAGTGACACTGTGGTCTGGCAAATCTGAGTAGGTTGTCTGAATTTTTTAAAATATATTTTTTAAACTTAACTCAGAAAATTCATCAGTGGAAATTCCTAGCCAGCAGAATCGGCTTGTCTGTCAGTGCAGTACTTAATAGATGGTTAGGGTGCTCGTGACTGCACATCCCTGGGCCATGGGCCTTAGCTGTGCTGAGCTGAGACTCAGCTCCTTCTCCAGGCTTCTGTTGCCTCCAGAGACAAACACCTTATCCAGAGGGTGGTTCAGAGAAGGACCCTCAGCCTTCCTAACTCATCTGCTCTCTGCTGATGATCAGAGATAGAGGGGAGTTTACCCTCCCCTGGCTATGGTGAGCCTCTACAAACACTGCTGAGAATCATTTTTGTTGGTCCACTGTTTGCTGAATGTCATTCAATATTGACTTCCAAAATCATCTCACGTTCTGAATATGTTTTGCTAATCCTTTCGGAAAGGTCTGAAACAGCTTCTCACATTACAGCTGTGATTCTAAAGTTGGCTTCTAACAGAATTCTTTTCCCTAAACACAGTTTGGCATATTCCTTCTTTATCATTATTTTATGACCAAGGATATAAAAAAAATAAAATCTAAAAATTGCAGTGAAAGAAAAGCTTCCGCCCCTGCCTGGCTTTCCATAGTGGCTGAGATGTATGAAGTTTACTCCTGCAGTGTCTAATTCACAGAAGGGGAGAAATTGTCCATTCATCTTTTTTAAAGCACTTAGATAATTTGTTTGATTTTGACCATGCTTTTTCTCACAGAGAAAGAACAGACCTGAGACACTCTTTAAATTACCGTACATTTACACCACAAAACTGCTGACAGAGAATCAGTCAATGATATCCAATAGCTGATACCTTATAGACACACTCCTGTCTTTTCATATTGCATTAGTAAAAAGAAAGATAATTTAAAATAAATTTATTTTGTAATGAGAAAATAAAACTATAAAACTGCTGGTCAGTTCCAAGAAGAAAATTTCATTTAGTATAACAATAAGAGCCATTCCTTAAAAAAAATTAGCAATTTTTTTTATTGTATTCTCACACTGCTTTATCCATTTAATGTCAAACAATGGTGAAAAGGAATCTACATCTATATCAGACTTGTGATTGCAGGGATCTTCCAGAGCATTACATATTCACTGACTTGCACACATCTCACGTCAGAGTCATGCTGGAGGGATGGAGAAAGCAAAGCGATGCTCACACAACGATGCCACCCACAGCATCACTCTGCTCTGGTCACACTGATTCAAAAGCCTGCAACCAAACTAAGAGTGGTTGAATTTCTCTCAGAGGGCAACAGCCTCAGAGAAGAAGCCTTGCCAATGGAATCCTAGGATATGTACACGTGTACGTATGTTTCTGTAGGCAATGCTGTATGGGATGCTGTGCCTCTGGCTGACGGCTGACAGGCAGTGGCTGTCACAGCCGGGATCCTCCTCCCGTCAGCATCCAGTGTAGGGCTGACTTTCACCAAAGATGGTCCTTGAAAGAGATTAGGAAGCATAAGTATAGTTAACTTGATCATAAACAGGTCATTGAACTGTGTTACCATTGAACAGGTGTTACAGAAATATTTTCCTTTAGATAAAATTCCAGTTTCACAGGAACAACTGAAATTGCATGAATTCATTTTTTACATGTAATCTTTAACTGTAAGAGAGTACTGGAAAGAAAACCAGAAAGAAAAAAATATTTCCTATTATAAAATATTATTACCCAGGCACATTGTTTTAAAGAAACTTGTTTTCCTGGAACCATCTGGGAGTTTAGAAAAACAAGCTTAAGACAAAAAATCAAAATGATCAGTAAGTTCACCAGTCAAGCTAAGCAAGAAAGGAAGATTTTTGAAATCCTTCAAGTCAGATTTACAGAAATAAGGCAGTCCTCAGAGACATGAGTTAAATGTGCTCACAGAAGGTATTTTGAGGGAATCCTGATTAAACTATCAGTAAGGCATTTACACTTCTAACCTGCAGTATATACTTATTAAGCTAAAATACTTGTTATTGGTTGTACTATAAGGTGAGAACATGTTTAGACTATTAATAGTATTTGGCTTTACGTCATTATTTTCCTTGAGAAATAAAAAAAGCATTTGCAAACATGAGTGACTGAAGCCTTGCCATACTCCTGTAGCCATTATTCCCACCTCACTGCCGAAGACACCACGCTGTGCTCTGTACACCAGCACAGAGGGATAACAGGACCTTACAACAGCAGCAGAGAAACATCATCAGACTAGAAACAGGACCAGGGTAACCAGACTCCTTGGCATGTGTGTTAGGTGCAAGGCTGAATATGAGCCTTCCCTCCCCACCTAACATGAGCAGAAATAACATGAAAATGCCATGGGGCTTAAAACTATGTCCTGTACTAAATATTGTAATATATATATATATATATATATACTGTAATAGAGAATATACTAGTCTCTCAAATGGCAATACTCACCTTCTTTTCAGTCTTCAAAGCTGGTCTGGCTTTTCCTTCTCTCCCCAGCTGGAAAGAGCAAAGCTCCACTGCAGCTATATGGTGGCAGCAGGGGCACACCAGGCACAGTCTGAGCCCATTGCTGAGGATGATCTGGCTGCCCTGCAGCTCACGAGGAGAATGTGCAGAATCCTACTGGCAATTTCAGCAATCTGGCCTGCTACCAGCACATTTTGTTACCAGCAAGAGCATAGAGCTGGTTTCTACAGTCACCCAATTCAGCCACTGGCACAATGGTCATTATGATGTGGAACCTGAAATCAACGACATTTAATAGGAGAAAGCTTAAAAGTGAGTAGAAGGGCTGACAGTGAAATTCTGAGGTTAAGCTCCAGTTTTCCCAGCTACAGATACCAGTATAGGGATCTAAGACAAGCAGAGACAGACATGTAACATTATTTCATCTACCATCTCTAGATTTCTTAGCACAATTCTGTGTTTCTCAAGGCATTTTCAAAAAGAAGAATGAAGATCAACTATATGTGACAAGAAAATTTCATCTGGAAAAGAAGCATAATGTGAAAGAGCAGCGATGTGCAACTGTACATTTATTTTAGAGCAGGGAATATGGTGAAGCGAAACAACAGGAAAACTAAAACGTGCACATGTTTATCAGCATGAAATCTTCTCATTTAAATCCCATTGTTTAATTTATTCATCTCATAGCTTAAGGATACCTCGAGAGAAACAAGGAAAAATGTGCTTTATCAGAGTTCAATCAGTGTTGTGGTAAAATAAAAAGCCATCTTTATCCTTTAGGCAATCCTTAATTGTGAACACCGTCCAACAGTCTTATAAGGCTTCTTACTGCAACTTCTCAAAAATAATTACTATGGACGATGTTCACAATGATCAGTTTTAGAAAGGCCAGAGGAACTGAGATGCCAGCATGAATCCCAGCTTCTGACCTTGCAGCATCTGAACAGTGCAGCAGACCAAACCAGCCCCATCGCTGGGCAGGTTACGCTGCCTGTTGGTTGCACAGCTGATGGGCAGGCATGTCCTCCACATACCCCCTCCTGGCTCACACCCTGCTGCAGGTGCTGAGGCCAAACAGCACAACACCCCCCTGCAAGATAGCTGCCAAAACCACTGCTGCTGATGCTGGTTCCCATTAAGCTCCTTTCAAGCAGATCTCAGGGGATGCTAGAAGTTTAAATGTTTACTTTGAGTTTGGCTCCAGCCTTCCAGGGGACTGAGAGAGGTTCAGAGTGCCTCATGAGACCCTTGGTGTGCCCGAAAATCTCTCACCAGTAACACACTTCTTCTGGCAAATCCACTAGAGGTTAATGAAGAGCCTGACGTGCAGTTCTTTCTCACTCTTCCAAAGACATCAGGTTTTTCTCATCACTGCAGGCAAGGGACACTGGCTCAAGCATATGGGAAGTTCAGATACCAAAGTACTCACAGAAATTTTTAAACTCTACATATTGATGACAACTCTGCAAATCATAACAGCCCTCCAGCTTCTGCTGGTGGGCTTTAGCATGGCCAGCATCCAGATAAAGTCTGAACAATGTTGGTGAAACAGGTATGTTGTGAGGACAGTCTCTGTTGAATGCTATATGGGAGCTAGGGTACCCAGTCACCATACTTCCCCTTTCTGTCTCCAGTGCAATGAAAAGGAACTTCAGGGCAGCAGAGTAAT
Source organism: Falco naumanni (assembly GCF_017639655.2). Taxonomy (NCBI): domain Eukaryota; kingdom Metazoa; phylum Chordata; class Aves; order Falconiformes; family Falconidae; genus Falco; species Falco naumanni. Next base: position 53,578,596 of record NC_054059.1, on the reverse strand, counting down.
GTCCAAATAATTTGATTCCTCCATTTTTTATGCCTGGGAAAAGTTTTGTAAACCCTACTGTGCAAGAATAATGCTATTTTCTAGCAAAAGTGCATTGCTGCTGACAATGGCAAAGCACTGAGTATTCAACCACTGCTTTTATCCGATTCCCCTCTGTAATCTCCCGGATAAGAGCAAGCAAAGCATTTTACTTGTAGACCCTTCAGATCCCTCCTGGGAAATTAAAAGATGAAAAAATCCACTGTGGAATTGTGTGGAGTTTAAGGGAGAAATAATGAACACTTGTTAATGAGAAAGGAAAAAACCTCCAAGGAGCCTGAGGACAGCACTGTAAAGATTAAAGTCAGCAATGACTGAATGGCTCTGGAGAGTAAGGTATTAGCCAGCCTCAGTGAATAGATCATTACACGTGACCTCAAGGGACTCCACCCAGAGAGGACAGCAGAGAAAATTTCTGCAAGATAGGACAGAGACATAAAGTTTCTGATCCCTTTCTTTCAGACTCATGAGGAAAGAGGAACAACATCCCTAAGGATGGCTTCACACTGAAGTACAGCACTAGCCCATCTGGCCTGCACAAAGGCTGGGGATGAGGGTCAGACTTTTCAGCTGAACTTCATTTCAAGGAAGGAATATAATTTGAAGAGCCACACAGATTTGGCATTCCTTCATTTTTATTGTTGCAAGTTATTTGCAGTGGAAATAAAGAACGATGAAAGAGAGGATATAGACAGTTTTTGAAGGAATTGTTATTATTTATAGCTAAGGAATGAACACCATGTTTTACATTTCCTGCTTGCAGATGTCATTTGATGCCCTGTGTTAAATGTGCATGTTGCACATCACAACCCATTTGCAGCCCTAGGTGGCTGGGAAGTGCACTGTAGTATTTCCCGAGAGTTTAGGGGCTCACGGACCTGGGCATCAAGTGCTCCTGGCAGAGGCGAGCACCATCAGCCCACTCTACAGTGCCCAGTACTGACTTACTAATGAGACTGAAGGAGTAGAAAAAACAAAGGGAGTGTGTACAACAGAGGCTGAGGGAGACTGGGAAAAAGATGTTGAGACATCAGGGGCAAAATGAGGAGCTGAAGAATATCAGCTGGGAAATATCACCTCCTGTGGTACCATATTCCTTATTTTTAGTGTTACTGGTTGTTCCTAGTAGGAGTGGTGTTGTTCTAAAGCACAAACACCCCAGAACTCTTTCAGTTGAGTCTCACACCATGGGTGTTGATGTTGAACAACACTCTGATGTGTACAGTCTGAACAGGGTTTTTATTAACATCTACAGAGACAGGCCAAAAGGACAAGTTACTCCTTATATGTCTCTCTATAATGAAACGAATCTGAGAATTCAAAGAGTATGTTATTGGATAACATACAACCATTAGTGAAATACAAAAAATAAAATACAAAAAAAAAAATTAGAAATACTTTTCTAAAACGTTAGATGACAGCTTTCTAACACAACCTGAACACAGCCGGGTTTTGACCTTATTATAGCAATACGGATATAATGAGTGATTTCCCAGGTACACCACATGGGTGAATGGTTCATTTCCCTCTGTACCACTTGTCGTTGCTTCATAAGCAGGAGTCGTGACTGAATTACAGGAAATCAGAGAAAGTCCCAATCAATAGCATTTTCACTTTTGTTTCCAGAGAGCTAATTTCCCATCATTGAGGAAAATCAAGAACAAGCTGACTGATAATGATGAAATACTTCCAGTCAATTTGCAACCAAGCAGGAAGAATATTAAACAATTTTAACTGGAGAGAAATATTTTTGGATCAGTAGATCAAGATAATTCATACCAAGGTGCACCAAATGCAATGGATGAGGTGTTAGCTGTTGATAAATTTTCAGTTACAGGTGAAAATTTCAGAAGCATGTCAGTGTTGTATCAGAACTAAAACAAAAGGTGGGGTAACCTGTTTAACTAGAGCTGACATCAGTTTCAGGCAGTTATGGCAAAGCTGGAGCTGGAGTTTATGACTAAGATGCTACAAAAATGATCAGAGGGCTGGAGCACCTCTCCTATGAAGACATGTTCAGCCTGGAGAAGAGAAGGCTTAGGGGACACTTCATAGTGGTCTTTCAGCACTTAAAGGAGGCTCATAAGAAAGACATGGACAGAATTTTCAGTAGGGCCTGTAGCGATAGGACGAGGAGGAATGGTTTAAAACTGAATAAGGGTAAATTTAGATTAGCTATAAGGAAGAAATTCTTTGCTGTGAGGGTGATGAGACACTGGAACAGGTCTTCTGGAGAAGCTGTGGATGCCCCATCCCTGGAAGTGTCTAAGGCCAGGCCGGATGGGGGTTTGAGCATCCTGGTCTAGTGGATGGTGTCCCTGCCCCATGGCGGGGGGTTGGAACTAGATGATCTTTAAGATCCCTTCCAACCCAAACCATTCTGTGATTGTCAGCCAAACCTGACTCCACATTTCAGTGACATTTCACTTTTGTTTGATAAAGGTCCCGGTACTGGTGTACAAAATTCTGGCAAAAGCAAGAGAAGTAGCGGTACAAACTTGTGCTGAAGAAAATGTACCTATAGCCCTCCACCGCCACAGGCAACAGCATGTCTGTCAGAGAGGGAATGACACAGATGTGGTTTTAAATGTGCTGTAGAATTGGGTTGCAAATTCAGAGAGGCACTAAGAACCAGAGTGTCTGTGTCTGCCACCCTTGGTGGATGTGATGTGCTTTCACATAGTTGTAGGATTAAGAGTATCATGGAGTATGGAAAATGGGCTTTGCTGCCAAAGTTCAGATGGACACAAGAAGCTCTGGCAACAGCAGAAGGAAAAAAAAGGAAGAGGGAAACATGCTGAAAATCGCAAATTAACAGGTATTTATAGGACTGGGTCGGTTGATAAGTGAACTGTGTGGAAGTTTTATACACTGAAAAAATTATATTAGCTTCATAAATCCTCCCCATTTGACTAAAAATCTTGGCTAATAAGCAAAAATCCTAGAGGTGCACACACAGCCCGAAATTAGTTTTTCAATGCACAGGTGGCCAAAACCCCAGAAGGGAACAGCTCCATGTGGGACTGGGACAGAGAAGCAGGAGGACACCTGGGACATTACGGTGCTCCCTGCAGACACAAGTGTGTAAAACCCAAGCCAAAAGAGATGTGCAGCTGCTAGCTGAATCTGAAAGAGACTTACCATAGATAAGATTTGAAGTACTCCCACTTTAGCAGGGAAGAGACAGCTGACCTCGCTGCAGGCTCAGAGGGAACTTACACCACTTGTGAAGCTGAGTTCATTGCTAGATTCAGACATGCTGGCAGTATTGCAGTAATGGAGACTTTCTACATATCTCACTGGAGAATTTACTCAGATATTGAGATTTATTATTTAAAAAATTACTAAAGACAGTTTGCCTTTACAGCCAACTGTGCCAGGATGTGATTTCTACAAGTATTGATTTGTAAAATATGTATTATATATTCATATATAGATGAAATATATATAGCTACTGATCGTGAAACAAAAATGTAACCTTCAGTTTCCATTTACAGTACAAATCCGCCGCTGTAATCAATAAAGACCTGTTAAATATTAGCAAAGAGAGAACAAATGGAGAAATAGCACACTGGAAAAATCCCACTTAGATTTCAATTAGCTGCCAAAACCCCTCTCTTTTTAACCTGTGGCCTCCAGGAATTCAGCTTTCTGTTTGGCATTGGCATTTCTTTCTATTACTCAAACACTCTTCGAATGCTTGCAGCACTCTGATGGGAAACGCTAGTGAAAAAAGATATTCTGAGAAGACCTTGCCATGTTTGGAAGATCCCAATTCAATACAGCTATGTAGAAAATGTGATTCAAGAGGGCCACATACATACATGCTTACATTTTTATTTGTAATCACAAACCCAGCAGGAGAAGGAAAAAAAAAGGGGGGGTTGTTTTCCAAACAGAATTTTAGTGAAGTGGAGAAAACTGACTGAAACCAGTAAGAAGCAGCGTATCTGACCAGCATTGTCTTCTTGGTACATCGGGTTCCCTCTTCTGCCTCTATTCTTCCAGCTGCTATTCCTATATTTAACACATGCCCAGAATACAGAGCACAGCACAGCAGCGGATGCCTCCAGACTGACTTTGAGCAAGCTTCCCCAGGCAGCATGCCGAGGAGGTTGTGCTGCTCTCCATGCTCGCAGGCTGGAGAGGTACGGCTCACCAGCAACGGGCCATGACACCAGCAGCACGGCAGTTGCTCACAGCACTCCCTAACAGGAGACTGAAGCTGTCCACAGCAATGCTGATGCCCAGCAGTCTGCAGGACGTTGGTTCTGTCCTTACATGACACTAACAACGTAGACAAACTGTGTTATAGTTCTTTTAAATTTCAAGACCTTTTGAAGAATTAAAGCAGTGTTACAAGACACCTCTCTTTCTCACACAGATCTACTTTAGAGAAAGCAATCTTTAAGAGGGAATAGTCTCCATTCAGGGTACCTGGGCGATACAGCATGATATTAACATGATGGGGAGATGAAGCCCCGGAGGATGGCACAGCCACATACCGCTGCTCATTAACTACCAACAGCAACACAGGAAGCAAACCAAAGCCTTGCTGGCAGGTTTTTTAATCTGGATAATTTGACATTTAACAGCTAGGAAATGCACCCCCAGAAAAAGGAATTTAACCAGTCAGGGTGCTCAGGAGAGCAGGATATTAAAAAAGAAAAAAAAAATTCACAACTTGTAAACTGTTATAATGCCACTGAATGTAGCAGAGCCATGTTAGCTCAGGCTCTGCCTGACAGGGCCAGGCCTGTTGGGTCTCCACACCTAACCAGGGAACTGTGTTGCCCACACGCTAATTCCTGATGCTGTCCCACAGGTTGTCGCAATCTATCCACCTCTGCACAGTCCTTAGTCAGTGCAGTTTTGCAGCACAAAGATTCAAATGAAATATTGCTCACTGCTGAGAAAGGACCGAGTCATTTTTACTCGGAATGGGTGCCGTGGCACTGCTCGGTCCAAGTGGGGAAATAGGGTATGCTTCAAAGAAAAGAAAACACAGGCAGTAAATTACAGATATTAAAAACCTCCTTAAAGAGTCATCTGGACTGATTATGTGAGCCTTTGTGTTTATCCAATGCTGAGTACACACTGAAAAGCTGATTTGATTAGGAAAAACGGCTGGATCTGGCAAATCCACGTGACTAAGAAAAACATGTCCTGAGGAGGCTGTCTCTGCTGCAGCACAAGAAAGCACATTGTGAAGCCACTGTGGTGTGGGTGGGAAAAGAAAATTCCAGAATTACGGATGGTATGTGGCAGCATATTGATTACTTCCCAACAGGACTGCCTCAGCTCTGCATGGCCAGTTTGCTTGGAGGAGGCAGAAAGCAGAGAAGCAAGTTCTCCTGCAACACAGGAGAAGTTCTATTATTCTGAGCAGCCAATTCACCACCTGCATGAAATTGTCCATTGTGGTTAGAGTTGTTTAGTTTCTTCAAAAAGTCTCCATACTCCCAGGCTTTGAAACTATGGGAACAGTGAAAAGGACTTTCCAAATCATCCGTTAAACTGTAATATATTTACTTTAGCTTATTATGTATAAGAGCTCTGTTTTTATAATAATGTTGATTCTTTTGTTTTTCTAAAGCCCTATGCAAACTTTTAGCTATGTAACACTAAACTTTGGAATATTTGACCTTGTCTTCATAACAAAAACGTATTGTAGGAAGCCAGCTCTAAGATGAAAGGCCCATAGTTCAACCCTTGCACCGTATTCAGCTGTAAAAACAGTCCTCATGCTCCTCTGAAGAGCTATTGAGCAGATTTAGCAGCAGAGTGCCTTCATGGCTCACAGTGCCCACAGCCCTGTATTAGCTCATACTCGGGGAGAAACCTGAGGTGCATGCTGTTAAAAGGCCATCACACACTGGTAAGTGCAGATGGGAGCAGATTCAAGTGCAGGCATAAACTTTCTGCTCCTCATCACTGAAATTTTTGCCCACATTGCAAGCTTTCCTTGGCCCAAACCTCTCCAAGTCAGGCCACTATTCATAGCCTGAGTTGAAACACTTAAGAGGTGGCAGCATCCCCTGCCTCCTAGAAGGCAAATTGCATCTGGAAATTATTGCTGTGCCTTCTGGGAGACCTGTGGTGAGACCTAGACATGCCTCTGTTTGATCCACCGAGAGTGCCTAAACAAACAGACTCAGGTCTGCAATATGTCTTCAATATACTTGATGCTCTGTATCTCCAGAGCCTGAGATACATGTGAAGTTGTGCACAGATAGGGACTGCATCCAGGTCGTGGTCACATAGCCAGAAGTTAGCATAAACATGTTCTGCTTGTCTTGCAATGTCTTACTTTCCTGTCTGGTGGTCTTCAGAGTCCCTTGAGGTAAAGTAACAGCATTTCTAATCACTCTCCACAGATTTGCAGATAGTGACAGTAAAATATTCTTGTTAATGGACATTAGATATAGGTTTTATTGGAGTGACTGGTCTTATTGAAACATGTGCCATGAACAGTTACCAAGAACTTCAAGACCACTGGTGAAGGAGCACCCCCAGCTCAAAATAGATCTTGTCAATGCAGACTGAAATGCAGTCTTTGTCAACCTTTCCTCCAAACTCAGTGTAAAGCAGGCAGAGATACTATTCTTCTGCTTCCATTGTTGACTCAAGCAAACAAATATTAACCAAATTTCAGACATTTCATTTTGGAAAAGATAATTTTGCAAAACGACTATTCCACAACAATAAGGACCACATTTCATATCAATGTATCAGCTATATATAGGTATCCTGACACATTTTGTAAGGATGACAAATTAGGTTTGGTGATAGCTCGTTTGTGTAAGGCAATTGGACCAACTTACACAATTATCAGATGCCATTTAATATAGGCACCTCAGAAGCTGGGTGCCAAAATTAGGATATATTCACTCAAATTTCCAGACTTCAGGCACCAGGCTGTGGCAATGTGGCTTCAGACCTGTGGATAATATGAGCTCTCCACACCTCAGAAAGTACACTGACTTCTTTATGTCAACTGCACAATGAACTAGCACAAAAATATAAGTAAGGTAGTAAGAAGAGGCAGTTATGTGTTTTAAACCAGGTGATACAGCTAGGGACAAAAAATCAGACAATCTTGCAGGCACACAAGTTTTCTGCACAGAATGGAAACTCACTCTGTTTACCTGATGCTGAGCACCTGCAGGTTGAGTCACATCCCAGTGCAGAGTATCATTATACAGTGTGACTCAAGGAACTTAAAAAGTTGTTTAGTAGTTTGATGTGAGAGCTACTGATGCCCTATTGAGAAACAGAACCACAGCCTATTAACCTCCTCTCTTTGCTTTGATCACTGAATCATGCTTACTGTACTGGAACAGCTCAGTGAAGAGTAGGGGAACTGAAACACAAACACCAAATGGTAGGACACTTGCTCCAGTAGCACTTTAAAAAAGTAGAATGTGATTCCTCTGGTGATTTGACCCAGAGGAAAAAAAAATAGAGAAATACAAGCATGATACATTGCTAAAGCAGTGAGGAAATAAATGGAGACAATCAAGAACTGTGCCTGCTCAAAATGTAGTCATGACCAGGCACAAATGCCCTTATATAGGGCAGGCAAAGTTCTGCTACTGTAACGAGTATAGGACCTCACAGAGAAGCATTAACACATACTGAGATGACTTAAGTATTTCTGATGATGAGTACTGACAATTTCTATGGTCCAACTTAATTATTAGGTGCTAGATATCTTACATTATTTTACTGTAGAAAAAAAAGATTCCTCTCCTAATTAATTCCAGTGCCAGCTAAATTGTTCCAGTACTGATTTAACACATTCCTGTCTAGACTGAGCCATTCAGTACAGCTCAGTGCAATACAGATGATCTTATTATCCTGTGAAACTGCACTGTGTACACTGCTTATTACATTAAATCTTTATGTTCAGGCAATAAAACCAGTTATAGATGGTACAACATGTCCCAGAGTCTTATGGGCTTGGAGGGGATAGAAAACTGCCAGGCAGTTGTTTCCCACCCAGCGCAGCAGTACTCGGCTGCTCTGGGAAGAGACAAGTCCTGTTCAAAGATCAAAATATGCCGAGGAGAAAGCAGCTCTGTGCTGTCAAAAGTCTTACTTATGGCTTTCACTGGAGAACTCTGAGCTATAAAATATGCAGTCTAGCCATTCCTCCTTCAAATGTAATAAACACAAACGCTTTCTTGCAGAAATCAATGGCTCAAGGAGAGGTTTGTTTGTGCTCTGAGTGATTTGGGAAGGCAGAGAAGAATGCTGTTGGGGAGTTCTTGGCACAAATTTGCAGCATGAAGACAACAGCCTGCAATGGAAGTTGGGAAATATTTAGAAAATTTGAAAACAGATTGTGTTATATTGTTCCTGTCTCAAATGATGTGTGGACAGTGTTCACCTCCCTGCAGGAGGGAAGGCTGTTTGTGGCTGAGGAGGGAGACAGTGGAATTCCCACACACTGGACCCGGTGGCCTTTGCTTTGTTTTGGTATGGAGGCAGGATGGACAGTGAGGAAAGGATGCTGCTTGTATGCTTGAAAAAATGAAGAGATGTTTAAACTAACAGGAATATATTGTCTTGTATTAAAATTGTCTTGTATTATTAGCTTATGGGCAAGCGGTGTAGGGGAGGGGTGAGGTGGAAGGTACTTTTTACCCCTGAGCTAGGCAACACAAGAAAGCACATGTTTAGAGATAGCAAAATTTTTTTACTGTATTAAATTTTGTTAAAATCAGAACTTGCCCATTTTACAAAACACAGGCTGTGGCTGTTTTGACAGGAAGGAGGGAAGAGGGTGGGGTAGGGAAAAAAAGTAAAGAAGAGAGGAAGACAAAGCACATGGGAATAGACACATGTAACACTTCCCAAACAGTTCAGATTTTGATGGAAAGTGTTATTTTGACACAACTCAGTTTGGTGAACATGTTTGGAAGAGCTTGGTTTTGTTTCTGCATGGAACCAAAGAATGTTTCAAGACCTTAATAGACGCCCCAATATGGGATAGCCACTCTCTAAGAAGATTCAACTAGATCTGCTCCAGTGTGTATCTGGCAGGGCCTGAATGTGAGTAAGCTGGCACACACATAATTTACACCCTGGTTTATACCATGCAAAACCCTAAGCCATTATATAGTCGTTAAGAGAGCTCACGGACAACATACTGACCTGTACCTTCATGGTCAGCCATCTGGATACAAATAAATAGTTCCAAAACAATGCTCTTAATCATGTCTTGAAACCACTGTTTAGAGACACAGTAGAAACCCACCACCTCGAGTTCCTGTGAAGCACTGAACAGCACAAGCAGCAGCAGCTCGCTAGGGTTAGAGGACCATAGATACAATCAGAAAGATGCCTTCCACCAGCAAAGGCAGTCTCGGTCTTCTGACTGCCGAGGCAACAGGCTCTGGTAACTCTCTGGATGCAATGGATCATTTTCCCTGTTACTGATGCAGCTGTGTGCCTTTCAAGAACAGTTTTGCTCACCTGTCTGCCGGCCCTTGTGACTGGTAGGGGCCTGAGACCATACTGGTCAAGTAAGTTCTTCGCAAGACCAAATGGAGCAGAAAAGCATGCCACTTATTCCTGCAGATTTATTTCCAGTTTACAACCCACGCAAGAAGCCAGTGTGAATGATACCTAGCGGAGGCCAATCTCTACTTTAATTTAAAAAAACAATAGTCCTGCAGCATCATACATATATGTCTGTCTCAAGACTCTTATTATACAGAACATTTCTACCTCCATTGCTCAAGGTGCACTGGAAACCTTGAAAAATTCATAACATTGGTTTAAACAAATGGCTTTTTTTTTTTTCTGAACATGGTGGAAATACTCTCAAAAGTAAATCTGTATCAGCTAAATATTTCTAAAAATTTAGCTGAAATGCTATGAAGACATGTTTTCAATTCCATTTACAGAAAAAATATGCATAGACTAAGAAGAATTGTAGTACTTCAGGAAGTTTTTGTTTCGGTTGGGATCACCTGTCCGTTTAGCCAAAGCAGCTAGTCCACAGTGACCTGCAGTAAACCAGCACAGATTATCGCAACATTTACAAGAGGCCATTTTCAACACAATTGTTTACATTCCAGTTACCATCAATGTTACCTTGGTTTTATCCGGTTACCCTGATTACATCAGGTGTAAAGCACATCAAAGTCCTGGAAAAACCAAAGCTCAGCTGGCTCTATTTCTAAACAGAAATCCTGTATTTTGAGATTATTGTGGTTCAGCTGCCCAGGGCAGCTCAGCTCAAAATGCAATGGGTCAACACTGGCTGGGGAAAGGAGCTACGTTTTGCCCCTCCTCACCCACCAGTGGCTGCCGCAGTCCCAGACACACAGTGAAAAGACAACTGGAAGTGCCACACGGGGTTACAGAGCAGATTGACTCTGCGGCTTTTAGCATTAGTTCAGACCACTGCTTAAGGGGAAAGACTCCTTGGAATATCTAGGCATCTAAAATCTGAAGTCGGGGGGGTCAGATGTGACCACCAGCCTTTCACCGAGCTGTGCTATACAGAACTGCTGTAGGACCCTTCCTCTCTCATAGGCTGAGCAGGAGCAGGCATGTGCATAACTAATGCACATGCAGGTATCGATTGTGTCCTGCTCATCCAGAGGGGACCAGTGAGATTTGAGTAACTACTACTTCCAGCAGCGTGTTTCACTCCACTTACATGATCGGTGGGAGTCATTAGGGGTGGGTTTGCACAAACCAGTCTGAAAGAGAAGGACAGACAATGCTTACCTGCTGACAAACTGGACACCTTATGGAACCAGAATTCATCTGCTCTCCAAATCAGCACTATCAGATGCAAAACAGGTCAGGTCCATAACCTTCAGTTCAGTACCAGTCTACATAATGATTAGACTAGAATGGACATTCTTGCTAAATTTGATAAATTGTTTTATCATGTTTACTCTGGCATCTAATTTCCAAGTTAACCCCTTGCTTACCATAGTTAAATGATGCCTGAAATACTCATTTGACTGGATTCTGTACCCTCTGTCCCTTGTCTATCATAATGACTTGTTATTAAATATGGAAAGAGTCAGACTTAACATAGTTATGGGAATGCTTCCAGGGTATGCATCTGTTTACTGCACAATAATTGGGTCACTGATGCGCTAACAGACTCTAATGTATGTAATGTACTGACTGGTATCTTTCAATGCAAGATAGACAGTCACATTAGGTATACCTGCTATTATGCTCAGCAAGAGCTGTGCAAATGCTAGGGTGAAAAATCTGAGCATCTTTTTAAAAAGACAAGAGAAATTGTCTTCTGCTGTGTTCACATCTTGTGCACTCTTCCTGGAAACATTCAACCACCTATTTAAATTGGTTAAAAGATCTACAAAGATAGAGTTTATGCTTACACATGCAAGGTTTTTACATTTTACCTCTCTGAGTAGTCACCAGTGATCTGATTTTAATTACGCTCTTATACTTGAGTGCAAAGCAACACTTTCTTATCTGACCCAAACTTTCAGCCCTGAGCTACAGAGCCTGTGGTTTGCATTCTCAACTTTGAAAATGTAGGGTCAACAAAAGTCAGGAACAAGCTTGTGAAATCATTTTGATTGATGACGGTAAGTTTGTTCACAGTCCATTGCCTCACCGAGCAGTAGGAGGTGTTTCTACAGTTATGAGTCAGTGTCTGTAGCTGAAACTAGATGCCTAACAGCAGGTTAATACAAAATCTAACACAAAGGGATCACCAAGGACTGAAAAACACATTAGCACTTTCAACAATAAAAAGCGGCCACAGGCAAGGGGCACAGATATCTTTAAGACTGTTCTTGCCACATATCCCACAAAAATATTTATCCAGACTAGCACTGGATGTATGCAACTTTCCAAGGAACCTGTTGGCAATCAGGAATCCCAGATTTTTATTGGGGGTTGTGATTATAGGGACTCAGTTCCAGTATTCTCTGATGTGAACAAGAGCACACAGTGAGTGTCAATCACCTTGAACTCTTTCCAGGCAAACTGGCACATGGACACCAGTGGTACTCTTTGAGGTATAAAGCAAAAAGTGATGTAAGCCTACATCATCATGAGAAATTAGATGTCTAGATGTACCTCAGGGTCTGTTCCCAGTGGGTTAGTAAGCCCTTAAGGAACAAATACTACATTTACCCTCAGCCACTGTACTTCCTGAAAAAATCAGCAAAGCAAAATGATCCAGCTTACTGCTTGTGCTTCCTTACAGATCTTGCTTTCTCATGACCTGCATTTTTGGCACAGTTATCTTGGCAAAATTCAATGTTTTTAAATACTTACAACAGATGCACAGTCACAGCGTTTTCCATCATACTCACATTTAGATACAGATCTCTTTAATTTTCTCTTAAGTATGGATCGTAGGTGTTATCTTTGTTTATGGTTTAATACTTGAAAAAGTCAGGTGCAACATTTGCCTAGAGGGACTCTGCATTTGAATAAATACACAGCTTTGAATGATGCACTAGGCATTATCACACGTTTTACTTGTATATGCCTGCTCAGTTCATCCACCTTCAGCATGGAATATCCATTGGCTCGATTATCTTCAGCCCAACTTAGCAAATAATTCAGCAGGTAGAAACCTGCCCCTTTCACAGTGAAAGTCGAGAGATCCACATTAGCTGGGTGATTCCTGGAGTATCCAGCTTGAGAATGTCCTCATCTGTCCAGGTTTTGAGCTGAGATAATCAGATTAAAGATAGTACATATTGTATTTGCTCTACACCAGAGCAGTTATTCCAGTTGAAATATAATATCTAGAACACTCATCTGCTGCAAAATGATCCATCTGGAACGATGTATCATCAGTTCTAGTCTGCCAGTACCCACCCATATGAAATGTATGTGTCAACCATCCTTTGGATTTACTGAAAGTGGATTTACCACAGTTGTTTATAAAGAATCCGCTAAATGAAAAGCCCATTCATTAAAGTACAGCCTTAATTCATTTCAGGCTCTTTCATGCCCTGTCATGTTACAGATATCCCTATTTCACAACCCAAGCAAGCAAAAGAGAACAATCCATCCTTTCGTTCACCAAAACATTCACATGAGCTGATGACAAATATCCATCATGGAAGAAATAAGAGCTTTCACATGGTGTCTAAAAAAGAATTGTTCAAGTGGAGTCACATTAACAATTTAAGATATTTTGGACAAATATTTGTGCTCATCAGGAAATAAAACAACCATTTTGTTTTTCGGTTTCATTAGAAACAACAAAAAAAGAAGAACATAGGAATTCAAAAACACCACCAACTCCCTTCTTGCCTCTGATGTTTGTAAATTGTCTGCAGCAAGTGTCCCACGTACACTGAGCAAAACTGCTGATTGCTGCCAAAAATAAGACAAACGACACTACAGAGAAAAGTTTCAACTGAAGAGGAGGAGATTGACCCTTCCATCATGCATTGTCTGAAAGAGGGCTGCTGCTGATTCCTGAAGAGGCAGAACAGGACAAAGAGCAGCTTTTCCTCATTCTTGGGCAAAGGGCTTGCAGCACAGCTCGTGCTTCTACCTTTCACTCAGAATGAGTGGCCAATGTGCTGAGCTTGTCACTCCTTGCTGCTCCCAGAGCCGTGCGGCAGATTATCATCACCCCATGTCAAACAACTTAAAAATGCAATATAATAGTTAACAGAATGCTGACGAAAACCAAAGCTGGTTTTAGAGTCTTCTTAAGAAGTGTCTCCTCTCTTCATACACCTTTTCCCTTTGTTAATTTCCAGATTGAATGTTCCCTGGGCCTAACAGTTTTTGGGCTTGACTTTTCAAACGCTGCATAGGTGGTTTTAAGCTCTCCTGTCTAACTGCACTAGGTCCCTTAAGGGTTCAGCCATGAGGTTGTCACCTCAGCAGGGCAACGGTCCATATGTTGAGAGTATTACAAAACTATACAATAAAACTTCAATTTCATATACATTCCACTGCTGAGGTCCCACCATTTTCTTTAAAAATCTTGTTTCTTTCCTTTAATTTGGACCACAGTTTGCTCCTTTGTATTTAAAAGCTGTTGGCAGCAAAGGAAACTGGAGCAGAAGTACAATAAACAAATACAAGAACTGCAGAAGTGTCTTGGTACATTTTTTGGTCCTTATCTTGGAGAAGTTTTACAACATATTTTGAGGTCAGAAGAAGGCTAGTTATTAATCAGAATGGACAGTGGTAGTTAAGTAAAACAACTAATCTTATATTCATTTTTACTTTGATTCATAATAATTACTATGGAAACTTTGAAATAGACTCCTCTTGCCCTGACTCACTCTTTAAATTGACTAAAAAAACAGGGCAAGGGCCTGCTCTACCACAAAGGGATACAAAAGTCAGATAAGCCAGAGCAGAGGCAGGAAAATTACTCCCTATAATTTTTCACTTAGAGGACATGCCCAAAACACTCCCCACCACAATTGTTTCTGTTGAACTGCTTGCAGAAGATGATGCAGAGGATGCCTGTCTGACATCCTCTGACCAAACATCTGTCTCGCAACCTGGCACTTTTTACTCACCAGTCCTAAAGTTACATTAGGGGAAAGCAGCCCCACAGCATGGGAAAAGAGACTGTGTGACATAAGCATGGGGGAAAGGGTTGTCTAGCAGGCTCAGCCCCACAGGGAGAGGTGGTCTTGGTTTCTCAGCTTCATTCACCAGGGATATAAAAGGAAATTACGTCAGCCACTTCGCTGGGTCAGGATTGCATTAATGACCTCACGTGGGAAGCATCAGGCCATAGGGAGCCTAGATCTGTTGGGGGATGCAAGAGGAAAGCAGGAACTGTGTATGAGTTACACAGATGGAATGAAGTATTTATTGCAACAGCATCACTCTTTTTCTCTCAGATCCCCTGTTCTCCCTCCACTCTTTTCTCCTCACTGTTGAAGTCACCTAGAAATGGAAGCAAAGCAAGGCTTGCAGCGCTCCAGAAACCTGTGGTGCTGCTGCCAGCAATGAGGTATGAAGAAAAATGCAGTTATGTAACGTTATGAACATTTTGCTCTCACAGGAAATTTAATCAGCAAAGACATCATGTACTTTAGGACTTCCTAAAGAGCAGCATTATCTATAAAAGGAATGAATGCTATTACATTAATTCCCCTTCTGAAGGCAGAAGTACATTTCATCTCCTTCGCCTCCTTGGCATACCAATAAACCCTGTAGTATTTATGGATAATGAGCTCCAGGGCTACTGGACAGCGAGTATTTTACTTGGGCAGCTCTTAAGCTCTTCTGAGAACCATATGTTGTGTGGCTCAAGAGGTGAGTTTTAAAACCTCCAGATTCTTTCCTACCAGTGACTTCCAACCAATGGTTCTGTAGCTGTGGTAACACAGCTCCTGCCTTGCTATCTGTCTCTTAGAAATTTCATTTGACAGCTGTGATATACCCTAAAATCTTTCCCCTTTCAGAGTTACACAACTGAAAATCGCATTACAGGTCTGAACTAACAGAGTATTGTGCTCTGAACTGCAGCATCCCCAAACATTGCCCAGGACCCAGACTTCATTTGGTGCAGAGGAAAGAGAAGGCAAAGCTGTGGCCATCTGCTCCTTGGAAAAATATAGATCCAGTCAGGGTTTAAGTGCCTGCTTCATTCTCAATCTCTTAGGCACCCAGGGGAGTCACCAAGAGCAAAAAAAAAAATTTAAAAGGCTGCAATAAGCTGACTTATCCTGTATCAGATTCTTCTCTGAGGTTTTCACACAGCCAGTTTACTGGAGAGTTCCTTAGGCAGCTCCATGTCTCTGCCATGCAGGAACTAAGGAGCTTCTTAGCATGTCTGGCAGCACTCTGCAAGTCCCAGGTACTGTACTAAGGGAATTAAGATATTACGAGAAAGACTGTTTCTGTCATCTTTTTAATATTCCTTAAACTGACACTTCTTACTTCCTGCCTGGCCAGGGAAGGAAAAAACTAGAAAGAAATAATCTGATTATTAAATCCTTTGAATTGCCTTCTTTTAACAATTAAACTATACTAACAGTACCGCTAATATTGGAATGTGAACCTCTGGTACATACATACTTACAGATATATAATATGCATATAATATATATGTAGGAGTATGCAAGTCAAGCTTATTTCAGGTACATGAAATTAGTTTCAACTTTGCAAGAAAACACATATCCTGTCCATTCATTCCTGTTCCTGAGGATCCCTCACTGGCTTTACACCTCTGCTGCCCTAATTTTCAGGCCTTTCATTTCTGAGTTAATCCTGCCTGTCTGTCCTGTGATTTCTCCTCACCTGGTCCACTGTATTGTGAAGGATATTTATGCAAAGACGGATGAGACTTGTTTAGCCTCTCATGTTTTATTAACTGACAGGTTGTGAACTGTCAGTGATTATGGCTACTGCTGTGACTGGCACCCCAGCTGGCATTTATTTCCAGCGGCTCCAGAGCTAGGCGTGAGAGAGGACATCACTTCAGTTAGAAAGCAGGCACTGCGGGGGGACTGCAGCACTCTTCCGCCTGTCCGATCCAGAAAGGGCAAATACAAGATGCTCTGATCCCAGTGGGTGACAGCTGAAGTGAGGAATACAATGATGTCACAGGGGACTAGGAGTTCAGCCAGCGACCAAACGGAGAAGCAGATGAACTTGTGGGCAAAACCCATTCTGTCTTCATGCAAATGTCTGTGTAATTAAAAACAAGCAGGAAGCAACAGGAAGGACTGTGAAGACATTTGCGCAGAATCATTCAACAGGATTGCATTTAGTGGAGTCAGCAAGTCTTTCAGAACAACACTGGCATTCTTCAGGCTGTACATCAAATGGCAGAGTTCAATGTAGCCTTTTCTAGACGTTCTCCATCTTTTCATCCACTTGAGGGATGAGCTATTACTCATTCATATGTTATGTCAACAATTCAGTATGGGCCTTATTACACTTGCTGGGGAACTTCCCAACAAAACATTTTGATTTTCATTGGAGACTATTGACTGGTCAAAACCAAGAAGTTTTGGCCAAATTGCAGTGAAAGACAGGAGTTTGTCCTGAACTCGTCCTGCCACTTTTCCTTTGGGGCATTTAAAAGTAACAAAGATTCCTGCATTTCAGCTTCTGGGGCATTTTACCATAATCAGCACTAACTCACCCCCCAGGTCTCAAGCTTTCAGGGTCTTTGCCATTGATTTTGGAGCCTAAGGGAGAACCTCAGCTACCATTTCTCTATCAATTGTTCCTTCTCTGTCCATTTTCCTCTCATAGTCCTATACAAAAGTAGCCCAGATGATCAGCTCAACTGATTTCGCATTACATTTCACTTTTTCAGGTCTGCATTTTATTTTTAAGAACAACCTATGTTGCTAAAAATAACAGAGACGCTACAATACATGTAAGGCAAGAAACTTTCTATGTGGAAGCAAGTTACCTCCCGACACAGTGCAGGACAAAAATTGAGGACCATTCCCATTTTGCTTTACACCAGTGTAGTCTTTGTTGCAAATAGCTGAGGGGACAATTTCTGCTTCTCTAAATTAAAATTAAAATGCGATGGGCAATATGCTGAGCAAAATCAAACTGCACAGCTACATCGTGCACTCTTAAGGCAAACGAGCTCTGTTTGTTAGACATGCTGTTGAAAGAACCGGAATGAAAATTAGAACTGTTTGAAGACATCCCCTCAGGGTTAAAAAGAACAAGTTGAATTGAATTTGACTTGTACCATGAAAAGTCCATTACCTAGTGCGCTACCAGCAGAGAGGCAGTAAATGAAAGTCATACTATGCTTGGGCACCACAGATGAGACAGAGCAAACGTAGAGCACATAAATGACATCCATGTAACTGATCATTAACCTGAAAGAGAGGAGTAATGTTCATCATTCATCTGCTTCAACATATACCATTAAAATAAATCAACACTTTCATGATTTTGACATCTTCAGAGAAGAAAACATTGTGTTTTTAAACAGAGAAATCCCACAGACTTCAATCTGACAGATGCTAATGAGTGACAGAGAACAAAAACAAGTCTTTGAGGCCCTGAGAATTAGAATAAATAAATGTCACAAGGGGAAAATCAGGGAGGGATTCAACATTCTTAATTGCTTTTATACTACAGCGGGAAAAAAAGAGAAATTCAGATTTTTATCTTAATAACAAATTGGCAACTGTAGCCAGCTATTCACTTTGCGCTATTATTATTATAATTACAACTACTACTACTACTACTACTACTACTACTTCTTTAATTCCTGTTCCCATGTCTTGATATAAAACTGAAAGAGAAGAATAAGAAATAAAAAGTTACCATTCTGGAATCAAGAAGGGATTTAAACTGTTACTACACTTTACTACACATACAGCTATGACACAAAAATCATTTGCTTTGTAACAGCTTCACTGTATAAAAAAAGCCTCTTGGTAAAACTTCTAAGAATTGTAGTTCTCCTCACATCCGCTGTTAAGATATGAAGCTGAAAAACACAAACCAAAGCTCCTAAAGCAGCTTTTACTGATTTATCAAGTGGCATCAAATAAACAATGAACATTTCAAGTGAATTTCCTATATTATAAAGAAATATCAGTGTGGAAAAAACCCACATTAGAATTTTTTCCAAAACTTGACCAATTCTGACTTCTTTTTATTGCCTCCTCCATGCCCCCAGAAAAGAAGGATATTAAAGTTTTAAGATCCCAGCATTTGAAAACAAGTTTGCTATTAAAAAAAAAAAAAGCAGTTTTAGCTAAACAGAAATGCTTGCTTTCCAAAAACTGCAAAATTAAAATAATTTTTATAATTTCCATTATGAAGAGGTAGATGCTGTTTTCAAGATAGCATTAATATTGCTCTTCTTAAACTGGAGGAGACCTTTTGTTGTACTGCTGCCATATTATTGATCTGAACTTCTTTTAAAGCCCCCATCACACACCTCTGAGCACCACAGAATCTTTTAATCTATTTATCCTGATGGCACCCCTGAGAGACAGCAAAGCACTGTTATCCCCATCTGCCAAGTGGGCTGATGAAGGGAAGCCGGTCCCTCACTGCTCGCACCCTTTGCTGAGTTGTGCACCTGAACCCCTGGCACAGGCAGCAGGGAAAGGCTGGAGCTGGCTGCTCAGCAGCCACCTAACCCTGCATCTGCCCTTGGTATGGCTGGTGCTCACTCAAGCTTTCAGCAAACCACTGGGGCCATGGGTCTCTGGGGGTTCTTTTAAGGCACAATCCTTGCTCTGGCAGTTCCTGGCAATTACAGCAGAACTGAGCCCTGAGCAGCCAAAAGTCCAAGGGCAGAACAATATCCTCCCAGCAAAGGGACAGGGAGACATTATCCATGGCTGTGGTACCTCCCCAGGCTGAAGAAGACCTTGAGTCTCTGCTCCCAAATAAGCAAAGAACTGGATTCATCTCTCAGTCATCCTGGACATTTTCAGTGCAGCTCAGCAGCTGCTCATGCATACAGTTTGATGCCACACCTCTGCATCTGAGCATTTAACCCACTTCAGGAAAAAGTGTGGACAGGTAGGAATTCCATAAAGTATCCACCTCTGATGAGGCCCGTTAAGGTGGTGCCTAAAACTTCCCTGTGGACTGTGCTCATGGTTGCCTCTCCGCAGCTGGCTGCTGCTCCCCGCACACAGCGTAGGACACCTGCGCACTTGGAACGGTGAGGAAGGAGTCAAGTCTTCCAGTGCTGAGGAGAAAACCCGAGAGCAAGCACCTCTGAGGGCCTGGCCCTGAACAGTTTGCCAACAGTAATAGGAAAAAGGTGGGTGAAGGTGAAGCAGGGGCATAAATTCAGGCATTCCTGAATCTGCTCATAAACTCTGGTGTTCCAGCCCCTGGACTCTCCTCACTGCTGGGCTATATAGATTTTTTGAAAGGAGATAAGAAGCATTCCTGTTCTGACCAACCAAGACTGTTTTTATCCAGGATTATATTAAAAATTTCTTCTCTTGACCATCTGGCAGCAAGATGAGCACTCATGGGGTGGAAATGTTAATCCATGACACAGCTTCCTTCACCTGCTCCATCTGATACAACCTCGGAGTATACAGCATGGGAGTCAGATTTATGCAGAAAGATTAACATCACTAAACGTGTTTAGCTTGGTTGAACATCTTCTAAAATGGGAGGTGGCTGTAAGCATTAAATAATTTGAAAAGCATAAATATTGAGTAAGGAAATAAACTGGCTAGGTTAATCCAAAGGAGTGGAAATTATCCTGTATGGTAGTTAAGTACTGTTGATTTTTATACTCAGCTAACACAGAGATTAAAAATTGCAAAAAGCTCTGTTTTCACTTACAGCTACCATTGAGGCATGTATCACTAGAATAAGATAATGTTTGCCCAGTTTCAGTGTCAGCCTCACAAAGGACATAAAGGGCAAATGTATGGCAGAGGGAGGGAGGGATTCCAGTTCTGGACCAATATACTTAGTTATTAAAGACCCAAGCTACTGCCCACATCTTTTCCACCCAAAGGCAAAACGAACTGTGTTCAGTCCCGTTGCCACTTCACCACATTTCACAGAGCTACACCACAGCTCAGTTTGTGCCAACCCCAAAGATTTTTTGCATTCACATTGAAGCCAACAGCTTCATGAGCAAGTAGAAGTGCTTCTGTCTATCCCTACATGATTACAGGTTTTCTTTTCCCCTTCTGCATGCTCCTCTCTAATTTCCTGTTGTATTTCACAGAATCCCAGGATGGTTGAAGTTGGATGGGACCTCTGGAGGTCATCTTGTCCAACCCCCCTGCTCAAGCAGAGTCATCTGGAGCCAGTTGCCCAAGACTATGCCCAAATTGCTTTTGAATAAATATATTTATATTGTCTAAGACCTTTAATCACCAGTAAAGTCTAAAATAAAGTAAAGCCAGCATATACCCTAGGAGGTAAAACAGTGACATTTCTAGGCATAGTGATCATTTAAGTTACAGATGTCCTTGGAGAGTCCAGCTGTAGTATAATCCACACATAGCAACCAACTATCTAGTTCAGGCAAACTTGAATAGTGACTATTACTGACTGTCATTTAAGTTAGATTCTCTTTATATTCAGTCTAGAAAGATACAGTTGATGGAAAGACGACCTGTCCCTCTGAAAGTCACCTGTGATCTTAGGTAGTCTTGATGGATTGGACCTGAATTTTTCTGTCTCAAGGTGCTACAATATAAATAAGCAAAGCTAATGAAGATAAAAAAGGAAAGCCAAGAGCAAGAGATGTCTCTCCCATCTTTCGGGAGGACAATGGCACAAAGAGGTGAGCTTCAAGTAACTTGCTCCTAGTTCAATGCTTTGTACATGACCTGAGGTGCCTGAATCACCCAGCTTAAACTCTTTGAGACCCTCTCCCAAAACTTTTTTTCAAAGCTATTAAAAATGATGCTGCTTACGTCTAAAATATGGCTATAAATAAGCATTCAAGGCACAGACACATCTTCTTTATGAATAGTTCTATAAACACATACTGATGGAGTTTTTACAAAGATTGGTCTGAAAAATCACGTTTCCCTGCTATTTAGGCATGCTTTACCAGTGCGTCTGAAAGCTTTTGCATTGAATCTTGTGCTGAAACAGGCCACGGGTTTCAATCAGTTTTCTGCATGGCACACACTGCTTTGTTTTTAAAAGACTGATCAGAGGAGCGTGCCTCCTGAGTGTTACAAGCACATTAGCAGTAAGCTTTACATGAGGGCATAGGCAATGGCTATAAAGAGCACACTAACAAAACAGAATCAACAGGGATCTCACAATCGATTAACTGCATATTTAAATGTCCACTGATTGTTTAATTGACCCATTCTAAGCATAGCCTAAATACAAAGCATGGCGAGTTTTTCAAATGTGGATGAGACTATAGTGAACATCTAGACATTTTATTCTTGGGGTTTTCTTTCTTCAACAGAGTTGACTTTTTCAAACCAGTCTAAGTAAGTTAGATGTGCAATCACCACTGAAATTAGGAGCCAGCTACTTGGTATCTTTTAGAAACACCATTTCTCTTCAAATATTTCAGAAAAGGAAAAAAACAACTATATTGTGAAAATTGGAGAGTAGCTATCATAAAGGTTGATGTTGACAAGAAAGTGATCACTTTAAGCCACTGATTCATACACCTGTAAAAGAGTAAGTTGACTTCAGTGACAGGTTCTTTTGTGTTCCCAGTTAGTTTTAAGTGGAAGTTCATGCCTTCATGGATAAAACGGATATAATGTTATAAATCATGGGTCAAAACTGAAATACTATAGGTACCCAGTTCACATTCATGCAACTTATGTACAAACCCTTCCTCCCTTCTCTCTAACCAGGTGTATATTCTTTCTTACCATATGCAGACACTCCACAACATATACCCATCACACCTAAAACCACTGTCCTTCAGTTTTCTTGGCAGTCCCACATAACAGGTATCAAGATCTGAGGACCCCAATCCATGGTCTACGTGCCACAAGGGGTATGCAAAATTCTTCCAGGTAAATGTGTGGGGCAGGTGGCAGCAGTAGTTCTTGACAATGGCTGCATGGAGGTTTCCACAGAAGCTGCTGGATGAATTCCTCATGGTTCCCAGAGGGCAACCAGGAGTTGATACAATTAGAACCAAACACAACCATGCCTTTAATTCCAATGCAAATGACAGAAATTTGTTAGAATGAGGTAGAGAGTATTGTATTAGCATGGAAGAAAGGTTAGATCAGTTTTAGCCCCAAGGTGAAAGGAGAAGAGCAATTAAGAAGGAAGAGAGGTAGACTTGGAGGCCTTATTTTGGCAGATAGGAAAGGAAAGAGAAGAAATAGGAGCCAGGGAGTGAACTGTTGCTTGAGGGTGTGTAGAAGGAAGCAAGAACCTTAAGGTTGGGAAGGGAAGATGGGTGGGAGTGGAATTCTGGTTTGGGAAGCAAGCAGGGACATGCAAACTGCCCTGAAAGCTAGCAACTGCTTCTGAGCAGTGGTTCCCAAATGACCAAGTCTGGAAACCCCATTTCCATCAAGTTCAGCCTGGGTCAGAGTTGAAAGTGAATTTCAGAGCAAAGGGATTATGGCAGACAACTCCCTGCCCACTGTCCCCTCCCTTTTCTTTTATAGGAAGAGGAATCAAGAGAAGGGGTCAGCTTTGGAAATGTGGCTCCACTCCCAACCCATTTAGTGTCAGAACCAACACCCTAAAGTGCACCCATGGGACCTGTGGGAGCCAGAGCAGCTCTGAGGACAGGGTATCTATTCCATGACGCCTCTCAGGTATGTGGCTTACTGACATGATGCTTTTACACTGAGACTGGACTGCTGAGAAATTTCTGTGAGGTAGCTTCCAGGTCTATAAATGCAGAGCTACCATTGCAGTAAAAAGGAAATAATAATAATAAAAAAAAAAAAAACAACCAACAGATGTGTATATTGGAAATGATACCAGGGAACAGCAGTCATCAAAAATGCGTATTACTTTTTTTCCATTGACCACTAATGGACAATAAGAGGATTTGATATCATTGAAGAAAAGCTGGCCACTCATCCCACAAATACTTTGGTGTATTTTGGCCTAGTTAAGCAGTCAGTTCTTAGCCCTGACTTCAGTAGAAATCAATGCTTAAAGTTAAACTCATCCATGAGCATCTGCAGGATCAGAGACTGTGTCCCCATAGTTAGTTTTTTCCAATGCTGTTCACAACAATGCCAGAGAATCATATTTAAGACTGTACTGTAGTATATCCAAACTATTTAGCTGGTAACTCCTGCATCTCAGGATATATAATTGCCACAAACTGTTGCTGAAGATTTGATTTTCTGATCCCCAGTTGTCCTGATCATCTGCTTTCTTTTTTGGTCAAGATGTGATTCATTAAACTGAAGGGACTTTGATTTTCTTTGTTCACATCAATCATGCTTGCTTTGCTGAATTCCATATGTGTATTATTTGTGATTCACAAAATGTTTGGAAACACATGAGCAATACACTCACTAAGGATAGAAATTACCAGCTCCAAAGACAAGAAAATGATGTTCATTCCATTATCTAGCTTCACCAACAGACATCTCATTGATGAACTCTATTCTAATATGTAGCCAGATAAGCAATCTTATTACCTCATAATGAGAGCTGATTTCTCCTCATCTAAATCTCCATTACTTCTGTCATCTCATTTTTATGTAATTTCCTCCTTACAGATGCTTTTATGCTCAATTTCCCCAAGGAGACAAGAGATATTATGTTTGTTTGATATCTAACTGTAAAGCTTTTTATGTGAAATGAAAATAAGTGTAGAAAAGCTAGAGAAAGGTTTTGTATCCTCAGGTACTCCAACTATACATATTCTACACTGCATATTTCTTCTAAATGAAAACTAGACTCCTTTTTCTCAGAAGCAATCCCAATTCCAAAAGTAAGGATTAGCAAACTAAGGTGCATGCTCAAAAAACCTTTTTATCTGAAATTTTATTTTTGCTGATAATACTGGGAAAAAAGAAATCCAGAAAGGCCCTGCAGATTATCAGCTGAACCATATTCCACAGATCTGATGCAACAGTAACATCCAAGAGTTCCTTCCTACCCACAAGTAAAGATTTCTTCCTCTAACACACCTATGAACCTCACCACGTTTGTCTTGTCAAGGTGCAGGTCCTGGAGCCTATTTCCACTCAGAAAACTCTTAAAGATGGAGAGGTGACACCAAATCTGGATGAAGTACCATTTGCATTTGGCAAGCACACAACAAACTAGACTAACCTGATCATTTTTATCTGACTATGTAAAAAAAGTTACCATAACTAAGGGTGGCAATAAGCAGCACAAAGTCTAGTTGGAGGCCATTCACTAGGGTTGTGCACCAGGGGTCAATACTTGAGCCAGCACTGTTTAATGACTTCATTAATGACCTGGATGATGGGACTGAGTGTGATCCCAGCGAGTTTGCTGATGACATCAAATTGACATCAAAGAGTGACTGGTATGCCAGAGAGTCATGCTGCCATTCAGAGGGTCCTCAAACAGGCTGGGAAAACATGCCAACAGAGGAATGCAAAGCCCTGCACCTGGGGAGAAACACTGCCAGGTATCAGCACAGGCTGGGGGCTGGCCAGCTGGAAAGCAGCTTGGCAGGAAAGCAAAAAAGGCAGGAGGGCACGAAGAGGGGTGATGGTATGTTGATCATGAGCCAGCAGTGTGCCCTAGCAGCAAACATGCCTTAGGAAGTCTTGCCAGCAGCTGGAGAGAGGTGATCCTTCCCCTCTGCTCAGCCCTGGTGAGACACACCTGTAGTGCTGGGTCCAGCACTGGGCTCTCCAGTCCAAGAGAGACATGGACATACTGGAGCAAGTCCAGTGGAAGGCCACAATGATAATTAAGGGACTGAAGCATTCTTTGTGTGATGGAAGGCTGGGAGAGCTGGGGGAAAGCAAAGGAGGAGCCAGCCTCCTTTCAGTGGTGCCCAGTGACAGGGTAAGAGGCAATGGGTACAAACTGAAACACAGGGAATTCCATCTAAACTTAAGAAACTTTTTTTCATAGTGGTGTTTGAATGTTGGAAGATGTTGCCCAGAGAGGTTGCAGAGTCTCCCTCCTTGGAGATATTCAGAACCCAACAGGACAAGTCCCTGAGCACCCTGCTCTTGAGCGGGGGGGTTGAACTAGAAAAATATTCAGAGCTGCCCTCCCACCTCAGAAGCCCGGTGATCCTGTGGAAGTGCCTTGGAGCTAATTTAGCAAGGCATTTGATGCAGTACTAAACAGGAGACCAGTGGTTCAGCTGGAGAATAAAATTTCTGCATTGATAGGGAACCTGCATGTGCCAACAGACAGCACAGAAGAGATGTGTTAAATCAGAGGAAAGTTAGTAATTCAGCCCACAGTCTTTGAGCCAATCTCTCCTTACTATTTTTAGCACTGATCTTGATACCAACAAGAAAGAATATTGTAATGAAATTCACAGCTGACAAAGCTGGGAGGCACTGCTGACAATCACTGCTAATGGGGAGTAGGACCAGAATATCATCACAGAGGCTGAATGCTCTTGAAGACTGGAGAAATTGGGTAAGTAATAGAAAAAATACATACAAACTAATAACACAGTAATAATGGGGAAGCAACACTAGGAAACAACTGAGAAAATAAAAGACCTAGATGCTTTATTTAATCTCAGGGTAACCATAAAATCTATGCCAAAAACATGCAGTCCTGAGAAAAGTTATTTCCCCAAAGAAAGATAGAGATGCGCTAATGTTATTGCCACTGCACAAGGCACTGCAATGCTATATACAATTCCAGCAACATACATTAAACAAAATCTACTGTGCATCAAAAGACATGGGGGGTGGGGGACCAGGGACAGGACAACATGACATGACACTACATTAATCAAGTGAATGGAAGAACCTTCTTATTGAAAGGAGACAAGGAGAACTTAGTTTATCTTAGCCTAGAAAAGTAAAGGCTAGGAAAATTTAAATGTATTAATTGTCTTGCCAAAGAATAAAGAGCTTTGAATAAATTGGATATGGAAAACTGAAGGTATCTAACCAGCAGACCAGTAAGGTCCTGGAAAATTCAAATAACTCAGCAGAAACTAGGGAGAATAAATTTAGCCAGGTTTAAGATGAACGCTGAACAGTCTGTGAAAAGAATTACAACACAATGGTCTGTGTCAGGTCTCTACTTCACATGCTGCCCTGGACTACAGCACAGGGGCCGCCTCTGAGATGTCTGGAATTATACTTGAGACAAGATTAAGTACATAAAGGATAAAAATCACCAAGTTCCAGGTTGCTTGATTCTACACCGGGACAGTCCACGCTAGTTAAGAGGAAGTAGTGAAGTAACTGCTATTGTAAGGCAACTCTTCACTATATCTAGCTGTGTATATGGATAGCAAGTGAAGAAGAAGGCGACTGCTCCAAACTGAAAATACCAACATTGATCTCTTTACTAGCTGTTCATTGTTTTTTCTCCTTTTCCACCACTAACAATGACACGACTTAATTTAATTGAACTCAGACAGCCACAGACTGTGATGGTGAAATTTGCTGAATAAAATCAAGAGATATTTCTTCATTCGTAGTTCTAAATTTTTTAAAAAGAAAGATGCTCAATTTAGAGTAGTCAATAATATTCAGAAGGGCTAAAGCAGTACAGCCCCAGTGATGTGAATGGCTTTGCTATTGCTCCACACCCCTCCAAAATCAGCTTCTGTGTATCTCGGGTTCTGCACCCAAAGGGAATGTAAGCATTTGAAATAATGGTCATTAGCTGTCCTTAAATTAAAGAATAACTCTAATCACTGCATGGTGCTGAAGAATTAGAGAGCATGTATGACTCAAATGAGTTCACCTATGTGTTTAAAGACTCAGAAGAGAAAAGGTTTTGTGCTAACAGGTTGAAAAAACAGTATGAAGAGCACCCTGAGGGCAAATGATCTAACAATTGTGTCATGACATGTATTTTAGACAGAAATAAAGATTAATTGCCATGGTGAGCTAAGTGATCATTTAGACAATACTGTAGACAAAGGAACTAGTTCCCCACTGAGTTTTTAATGGCTTGAGAACAAAACAGTCTCCACTTAGACACCAGAAGCATTTGACCCCAACAACCTGTTCTTGCTGTGTTCACCAGGTTGTGCCCATACTGTCCTTCTGGTTCACTGTTGAAGTGAAACCTTGACTGTCCCAATTTACCACCTGACAGTTGGGATTGCAAAGTAGTTTTAGTACATTCAAACTACATGTTCTGAGGAGGAAGCTCATCCAAAATCTCTCCTTCATCCACCTATGCACAAAACTCACCCCAGCGAGAGACTGTAAGTGGCTAAATTGGTGACTTCAGGCAGCCTCAAACCATGTGTGAGCTGGGGATATCAGGGAACCAGATTAAATCTAGTCCAGAGTAAAATACCCAAACCATTAACAATCATGATATATTAGAAGGTGATCCATCTGCCCCAGTCTACTGATCTGCTCCTTTTGCACAGAACTAATTGCTTATGAAACATGGCCACAGAGACAAAACCTTTATTTCTCCAGGTGAAGGTTGAGTATTAATAGCTCCATCAGGTCTGTGATTGCCATTGGTTTGTTTGGTTTTTTTCTCAGTGGTGAATAGAAACTCACTTGTGCCTCAATGAAGTGATAATTAGTGTCTATTCTTCCTAGTACATGTACACCCAACCAAGATTCAATTCAATGGACGATTGGCTGGACATCAGTTTCCTTAGCAGACACTGGTACTAACAGAGAGCATAATGACAAGGCTGCTTCTTACTCCAACAATTTAAATAGTTGTTCAAAAGAATTTCTTTGCCTTTTATGATCTTATTGCACAATATATAGTGTTCAGAAAATATAACACCTCATGTCACAGATCAGCAGAGAGGAAAGATTCCCACCACTGAATGATCAGGACTCCTGTGGAAATGAACAGATCCTATAACAAGATTTACAGGCACCAGAGATTAGATTTAGAGTTCCCCACCCCAGTTTCCACAGGCAGATGTTCGGAAATGTAAATTGTATTTTGGCCTTGGGAATAGCCCTCAATGTCCCTATTACAAAACCCTAATGCATGCCTCCAGTTCATCTGTCTAGCACTACTATAATTTTATGGCTAAACATGTCTGGGTTTTCTCCCTCAAAAATCAGTCTAGAATTATTCTCGCAATATTGCAAAGTTGGGTCATTTCCAATTCCTGTTTCATATTGTCCATTTTAGTTGCAGCACTGAATCATGTAAACTTCAGACCATGCAATTACTTATCCACATGGAAGGCAAGTAGCCTCACAAGCCATACAATGTTGGATCCAAACAGGGTTGCCTAATGCCAAAGTACCCCTGCACCAAGGTACCAGGACACCTCTCCTTGCTGCTGCTTCTCTGTACATCCCTATCCTCAGTGAGTTCTCCCTGCATCCCAATGCACTGAAAATTAGTTTCCCTTGCAACAGAGCAGAGCCTGCACTAATTGTGCCTGTAGCTCTCCTTCCTCTCTTGCACACAACATGACAGACTCAACATCATCCTCCCTTTCCCCTAAGCACTTCCCTCAGTCTGCCTTAGCCCAGGCTCTCTTGGTCATGAGTCTGGAGCAGAGCTTGAAACAAGCTCTGCACCTGTATGGGAAAGCACTATGATGTACCTGTAATAATCACATGGATGTGAAGCATGGGTCTACGCAACACCAGCTGTCTGAACATGTAGCCTCTAATAGAACCTACAGCAGATCCAGGGGATGCTCAAGGTTTAGTTACCACCAAAAGACCTTTTCCATGATACCTCTTGGCTGCAGCACTCAGTACTGTCCTAGGAAGCATCACCTATGGGAGCTCCAGGTGAGGATAACATAGGGCACTGCAAGGGTAGACTCCTGCAGCTGCCTTCCTATCACTTTTGCGTGCCAGGCTGCACCGGTGCTTGACCTATTTACAGTTGCCATGGAGAGACTGAAGAACACAGAAGTATCGCATCCCCCAATTGCAATGAGATCTCACAGAAATAAATATCTGTTTGTGAATTCAAAGGGGAAATACAATCAAATAATTATGAAAATCTATGTCCAGTGACTGCTGGCAAACATGAATTATTTGACAAAGTTAATCTAATCTTCATTATCAGTAGGCTACAGCTCTAGCTTAACCAACTCCCTTCGTAAGAACAGAGAAGAAACTTGGCACAGAGGTGGCACCTTTTAATACTTTCACTTTCAAAACTCAAATACCTTTCATGTTAATGGTCTTGCAACACAGAAATGGATTAAAGCAGCATTAAGCCAAGAATCACATCTCCATGTGCAGTGCAATTTCTTGCAAATTTTGTAAATAGGTTGGTCTCTTTCCCAACAATGAGATTTCTGCCCTCTTTAACTGCACTGCAACTACAGCAGCTACTAACGAGAACAGCACAATGATAAGGCTGATTCTCTGAGACTGCAAAGAAGAGCTCAAACATCCACTTCTTCCAAGTGCTGCTAATTGGCAAGGTTTCTTGAAGAAAGAAACACTAGTATATTAAGGTTCATTGAGCTGATAGGAAATGACCAAAAACATTCCATTTGGGCTTCAGACCAAAGTAAACATTTTATGCATTTTAATGCTTTTTTCATCAGTTTATTCTCTTTTTCTGCCAAACCGTGATTTTATGGATCACAACTAGGTCTAGCAATGTGAAACTATTGCCATCGACTCCATAGTCATTAGGCAGCTCAATTTTGCAAGCTTGGTGGCAGAAGGTAATTTTGGTCAAGCCTCTGATTAAGGATATTTGCAGCACAGAATAACAATAATTTATCAAAACTACAGCTTGGTGAACAATATTATCTATATTCATGTGTCAGTAGATAGCTTTCAATTAGCCATTTATGTGCATGTAGCTAAGCACATGCATTTACAATTATTTTCATTTGTTTTAAGAACTTAGAAGCCTAGCTGGGGACCAGCATTCCCAAACATCACCCGCATTTAGGCAAGCTCAGTCTTAAACTAAACATCTAGTCCCACTTTTCTTCCACTGATCCTTCTGAGTCTCTTGCATTGGTGACAGCAGGGAGAGAGGCTAAAAGAGCAAAGTACAAAAATCAAAGTCATGCAAGTGTATTATTCTAGCCAGGAGGTCCCAAGGGCAAACGATTCAGGACTAACACTCCTAAAGCTAGAGAGGGAAACCGTGCTGAAGGACATTTTATTAAGACAGATACAGTTTTTTCCTCCTTCTTTTTTTCTGTTCCTGGTATAGATTGAAAGCGGCTGAAAATAAAAGAGGTAGGCAATGTCTTTCATCCATCCGAGAGGCAGAGGGATGTGGCTTGTCCTGCGGTGATGCAGTGCCATCTAGTGATTCCTTCCTTCAAAGGAAAATCCACTAAATTACATCTCCGGGTTAAAAAAAACAAAAAAAACCCACAAAAAAAAAATCCCACCAAAACTAAATCCCACCTCGGGGGAGGGGTGGGCGCCTGGCAGGCAGCCCGCTCCCACAGCACGGGGCGGGTGTGAGCATCTCCCCTGCCGCCGGCACTGGCCGCCGGGGAGGTTCGGGGCGAAAGGCACCGCCACCACCGCCTCCGCCACCCCCTGCGGGCGGGCAGCGGCTCTCCCCGCCAGCCCCACGCCGCAGCGGTTCGACGGGCCCGCGGGTGCGGCCGGGGGTCCCTTCGGCGGCGCCCCGTGCCCGCGGGGCCGAGCGAGCCTGGCGGGGAGCTGCACCGCGGTGCCGGGACCAGCACGGCAGCCCCCAAGCAGCTACGGGACCCTCCTTCCTCCCTCTGCCCTCAGGCTGCCAGCGGGGTTGGAGAGACCAGCTTCTTCCGTGAGGGGTACCCAAGCTTTTACTCGGATTTCTGGTCTCCTGGTCCCTCGGTGCTCAGTTTGTTCATGTTCGCAGGTTTTCTCTGACCAGTCATGAGAACAAGGCTGCTTATTATTATTATTATTATTATTATTATTATTATTATTATCATCATCATCATTATCATTATAATTTAAAACAGTGACTAAGACGTTACTGTATGATTCCAAACTCCCACAGAAAAAAATCAAATGTTGCCAGCTATCCTGATTTTTAACACAAGCTTCGCGACACTGGATCTTACCTGTCTCAACTACCTATAGCTAAATCCAAAAGATTTATTTCACAGGTATGAAAAACTGCAAAAATGGGATATTTTTTTTTTTTTTAAAGAAAAGTAAAACCAAAATTTCTCCACACAGAAGACTTCATGAACATACAGTGATCTCTGGATGCTGGTAGTTACTCAAAATCAGATTTATCCCCATCCTTGTAAACCAAGGTTCAGGTGTGTTTGTGTGGGTGCCTTCCAGAAGGCACACAAGCAAAGTGCCAGGCTGGGTGCTGGGAAATCCCACATATTTCTGTTTCTGCATTCACCTGGCCTGAAGAAACCCATCCCTCTTGGTTTTTTGCTGTATAGCTGCCCCCAGGACAGAAGCCAACAGCAGGCTGCACATACAGGGGCGTACTGGGGTATGGTTGCACACTGTCAGCTTTGGCACATGACCACCCCAGTGTGTGCTCCATTAGCAGGTGCTGATACAGGACCACCACCTTTTCCTCACCAGCAAATCTATGTTTTATCTTCTTTACTACTAACCAAGAGGACGATGAGTGAGAGGAAGACTGGCCAACCAGCCTGGGCTTTAGGAGTGCCAAATATAGCTCACCGTCTGCCATAAATCGTAGTGACCCTGTGTTTCCCTAGGCATGTGAGGCAAGGGGTGCTGCCTGGCTCCCACAGCGAAATGCACTCTCTGGCCATGTCCCGTCCTTGCTCTTAAGTATGACCCAGAAGTTACATCATTCCCTTCCATTTACCCTGCCTGTCTTCTTCCCCTGTTCCCCATATCCCACAAACAAAGCCCAAGGTGCCTAGGAGGGACCAGTGCAGGGGTCTACAGGGCATAAGGCTCTGCCTTTCAGACTGGGGAATTAATAATATTGTCTTATTTTGCAGATGGGGAAAATAAGGACTAAAATTAAAAGCCAGTCACTCAAGGGAATAAGATAACCAAATACCAGCCAGGACCTCGAAGTCCTAAGCCATTTTGAAGGCTGGCACACAGCTGTGCCTCCCATGGCAAATGAGTGTTTCCACTGGCAAATCCAGAGCATTTAACCTGATATGTATAATATATAGCTAACCTGATATACTAAATATACCTAATAGGTATAAGAGAATAACTTATGGTAAAGATTGTACCTTTAATCAGGGTGTTCCTACCTACTCAGAATTCAAGAAATAGCAAACTAGACCTTCCTTATGGATTTCCAGCTGTAAGTAACACAAGATGTTGAGGAGAACTGTTTCTGCCAGTCACTGCATCCCATGACAAAGATGTGCTTGGCATGCAACCTGCATGTGAAGGAGCACGCTGCTGTCCCTCAGGAATTTGAGGCTGCAACAGGGTTGGAGGCAATCAAGATCAGCACAGGACCGTTTTATTTTATTTTTGATCAGGTGTGCTCACTGCACTGTTCTAAATAGTACTGCCTCTATCACCAGTTCTCTAACAGCGCTATGAACCCAAAAACAGGTAACAGAAATTTCTTGACAACTGAACACAAACTGAAACCTCATGTTTAGAGGAATATTGTGCCAACAATTCTGTTATTCCCCCCAAAAAGGGTTAATTTTATGGAGATAAAAATTAATGGGAGAGCACTAAAATACTGAACACTGAACAACATATTCCCTTTCAAAACCACCAAGAGTACTTGAAAACACAAGCAGTACCATTCATCATCACCTCGATAGCCGTGTTTCAGGTTGAAAGTCAAAGGACTAAACTCAAGCATTAAATACAGCACCAGAGTAAAGGAAGGAGGAAGGACTCCTTAACAACTCAAAGCCTGGATTTGAGGAAAATATTCCAGCAAGGCTGATGCATTTTTTCTGTCTGTGTGAAGACTTCAGGATTAACCTAATACTGGGAAGAGAGTTTCCCACAGGGACATGATATTCTCTCTCATAACTGTAAAAAGAGTTTTGGTGAAAGGAATATATTTGTCAATGGAGTAGCAGTAACTACTTTTTTCCCATATTCTTTAAGTGCGAAATAGCAACATACCCCAGCAGAAATGAAATTCCTGATGCAGAACCAAATAGAAATGTGTGTACATTTGTGATTGGGCTAGTTTTTCCTCAGTGATGCAGAATTTACCTTTTCCCATTAATAATTTTTTTCTTCAACTGGAAATACTTTCCTGCAAACTGTAGTTTGCCTATTGGGCCATAATAACATGATGGTCACACAGAGCCTGAGAAGGTCCACTGTAAATGATGGGGAAAGAGCTTCCCAAATGGTAGAGGAGCAGGATCCTGAGGGCTCTAATAATTCAAAGTTGATCTTGGTTCAGCACTAACATGTAATTCTCAAATTACATGAGATACGGAAAGTAGCCATTTGCCCTATTCTGTCCTGGCAAGCTCCCACTTGGATACCACAGCCAGGACTGGGTGTCACCTTCAGGAAGTGTGTGAAGAAATCCAGTGGAAAGCAGTGAAAAACAAGAGAGATCCAGAAAGTGTGCCCTACAAGGAAGAACTTGCATGGGGTAAAATCATCTAGCAACATATTAAAAGCTACCGAAAGGAGAACAGAACTAGTAAGATCTTCCTGTTTATCATGGATGTGAGGAAGATGTAATGATCTTCATTTGCAGTTACGAGAATTCAGGTTAGATATTAGCAAAAGGCATTTCAGTGGTACAGGTAGCGATACTGAAATAGTGTGCCTGAGAGGCTGTGGACTTTCTACCTTCAGAGGTCTTTAAGGACAAATTTAATAAACATAGAGGTTTAAATTTTCTGGCCTGAAGCAGAAGCAAAGCCTAGACAAATACATGAGGTTCTTCTAGCCCTGTTGTTCCATGAACCTCTGATATTAAAATTCTAGCCTAGAAAACATATTTACAGAATCATAGAATCATTTAGGTTGGAAAAGACCTTTAAGATCATCATGTCTAAGCTCCCTTCCAACTGCAAACACAATCAAATTACAAGTACAGCTTGATTTCACACACACTAGTGTCAATCAGGAGGTACTTAGCTAAGGGCAGTGGACTTACGCCATTGTAAAGCCCAGAAAGATGTCATTCAAGATCGTTAAGCTAAAGGATTTTAATGTAAGACAAAGCAATTTCAAGATATTTTTTGTACCCATACTAGTTTCTTTGTTCTGTTCTATTCTGGGTTTTATAGGAATAACTATATTGTCACCTTACTACCCTGGCACCTGAGAAGTGCAGGAGGGTAGAAAAAAAAATTATCTGGGAGAAAAATCAACTGCTTTGGTGCCCCTGCACCATGTCTGATACCTACTGATGGGAGGTTTGGAGATCAGTAAATTCTTTATATAATTTCACTTAATAAACCAATTTCTCTGACTTCTGTAGTTAACAGTTTCACACAACTTTCTTTTTTGAACTGGCTAATTTTGTACATGGTAAGTACTAATTAAAAACAGAACCAAAGGGCCTAGCTAAATCTTTGATCTTCTCTGTGCCCCAGTTTCCTCTGTCTGTTACACAGAGATCGTATTTTTCTCACCCCAGATGTCTGCTGGATGATCAGTTCATTAAGCAGGGTGCTTTGCATATTCCCAAATTAAATTAGATCACAGAAGATACTCTCACCAAAATTTTAGAAATTAATTCCCCTTTACTGGCCTTTTGATGGAATTCAGTAAATGACTAGGAGATGGCTTTTTTCATCTAGAGAGACACACTGTCAACCAGCGTGGCTGCCCTTGCTGAGACCAGTTA
Source organism: Falco naumanni (assembly GCF_017639655.2). Classification (NCBI taxonomy): domain Eukaryota; kingdom Metazoa; phylum Chordata; class Aves; order Falconiformes; family Falconidae; genus Falco; species Falco naumanni. The sequence continues at coordinate 53,543,349 of NC_054059.1, read as the reverse complement.
ACAAGTCTCCCAGCAGCCTCAGTGGGAACGGGATCAACTCACACTTTCTCACTTTGTCTCCAGGACACCTGACTCCTACTGACACAATGAGCACCCCCAACAGTCCATAACTGAGAGGGTACCAAGCAAGGACAACTTCCACTCAACGCTACAGTAATGCTCTTGCTTGAGTAGGGCAATAACTTCGCTATTTCTCACATTATTTGTCAATCGTGTCCTATATTTCTGCTCTAGCAAAGCTCCTTATTTTCCACTGTTTCTAAATATAATATAATTCTGAAATAAGCAAGCATTAACTTCAGGTTATTAACTTTGAATGCCAGATTATGGTTTCCATTGTTTATTGCCACAACAGACAATTAAAGAGGCACCTCCACTCAGCTGAATTTAAGATTCTGTCTTCAGTCATAATATTATCTCTGACAGTTGCTCAACTCTAATAAGATATTTAAGCATATACTTAAATTTAAGCGTGCAAGTTGTCTTCTGAGGTCAATCAGAATTTTGTTTAAAAATAAATCTGTGGTTAACTCAGTATACAGGGGTTTTTTTTCCCCCAATACAACATAGCTGCTATGGCAACAATCAGTAGCATAGCACTTGTGGTGAAAGGCAGTATGTTTTAATTATTAAATGAAGATTCAAACCTTCAGAATTAAATTGTTTTACTAGCAGCTAATGCCCCTCCTGTTGGCTCAACAGACTGCAGCGAGTCTTTATTAGCTCTAATAAGCAGCACCAAGACAGCAATTGTACAGCATGCTCTAAAAGACCACTTAGTATTGCAGAATAAACAAGTCATTGACTCCCTGTACAACATGCCAAAGATAACACTATAGAGCAGACATTTAATCTACAAGGAAACTATCTTTGCATTGGTAAGGAAATCTTTCCATTCATCTCCTCAAAAATTAACACCTAATAGGCTCTGTTACACAAATGTTAATCACAATCAAAGCAGTTATGAGAAGAGATATCCAACCCATGATAGTCTGTATAGTTTATTCTGATGCACAATATGCGTTTGATTCCTATCAGAACTTTATAAAGCAAAGAACAAATACAGTATCAACTTGTCCACTGAAAGCATCTCTAATTAGCCAGAAGAAAAAATAGGTATGTGGGAAAAAATAAACAAACTACCAATGAAGACAGAATAGGAAGAGACAAGTTGCTGTTTGGCCTGAAGGTCACAGGCAAGTTTGTACAAATTTCTGAAACTATTTTCTGCACTGAATAACCTCAGACCTCCTAAACTGCCCACTGTTAGGAGATGCTCTCAGGGCTGGTCCTGAACAACCTTATAGGAATTTCAGGAAAACTCAGCTCCCCAACAGTGTCCTCACAACTCAGCTGAAGCACAGTTGGGCTTTTGCATCATCCAGCTGTACCCTCTGCCCTTCCAGAAACCATGCCTGGTAGAAAAATATTAGATGGTTTTCCCAGACATCACTGTAGGATAATCAAGGACCCAGTGTCTTGCTATCACTTGCCACAAGAGCAGATGGGATTTATACACAATCTGAATACAGGTTGCTACAAAAGACAACATTAACAGAAACAGTTAAAGTCCCAAGGGTGACCCAAGATTCAACATGCCCTGATGCTATGCTTCAAAAGTAAAGCACTGACAACATCCCTGAAACTCAATTCAAATACATCTCTGATAAGAGACATACACCAAGTCTCCAAGAGTATAGCTGAAAAAAAAATGATAGGTACTGTCCACAGCATATTTCTAAAGGAATTTGTACTTATTCCGACAGTTGTCATGTAAAAGAAAATATATAAGTAAAAAGGCTGAATAGTGTTCATAAGTGCTACTTCACAGTGGATCCAAAAAGCCGCTTCAACTCTGCTTAACTAAGCTCGCTCTGCAATGGGAAACACATAGGATGGAAAATTTTGGATATGCTATCTATTTTTGGACTTGTGAAAAACAGTTTCTCATAAAATCAACCATTTCACCTAGATCCTCAGCTGATAAAATGTTTATTGCTCTCCCCTGCAAACTTCTCATACTGCTGTGCTTCCTCATGTCCAGTAACAGAGCTTGCCTTACTTCAGCCAAACTGTGTTGGTAAAACCTGATGTCTACGGTTCAACCCATAATATCAGAATCAGTATTTACAGTATTTACAACTGTAAATCTCATATACCCTTCCACTTAAAAGACACCAAATTAAGTTTCAGCATAACTGGTGGAAGCTGGAAAAAGAACATCATAGAACTATACTCCGCCACCAGAGGTGCCTGAACATTTTGATAGGCACAGGTTCACATTAATTTCAGGCAAATTTCCAAAGATTTGATGTTTCAAAGTATATCACGTCTGGATCTGGTGTAATATCAACGTAAAACCTTAGAGAGAAGGGTCCCTCACAGGAGTAACTTTCCTGCTAGCTTTTCAGTGCTTTTTTAGCCTTTTGCTATTCAGTATTTCAAACTTACAGAGGCAAAGGTAAAGCAAACAGGAACAACAACACGGTAAAAAGTGGAAAATAAAGGTTTTGAATATCAGAACCAAAATCTGCTTTGAGAAGTTGGTGAGCTTCAGATAACTACTTCTTTTAAATTCTTATTTGTATTTTTAAAACATTTCCGAAGTTTTTCACTGTCTTTAATGTTGCACACAGACCCCTGTGATAAAGGTCAGTAGGCTTTGAGGTGGTAACCAGTATCTCCCCCTTGTCCAGAGAAACACTAGAGCATTACTTTCTGGGAAGTCATCCTTGACAGGCACATAGGAAAGCCTCAGGAAAATAAACCCTGGGTCTCCGGCTCAAAATTAGGGATGCCCTCCAGCAATACACCTTCCCCACTTTTAAGTGGTTATACGGGACCCAGTATGAGAACTTGATGTTCCTTTTTTTTTTTTTTTTTTGACATTAATTAGCTTTTGCAGAAGTAGCAGAACTTTCACCCACTCTCCTTCCCATTTATACAAATGTTAGATTTATATATAAGTAACTAATCATTTTGTACTTCTGAAACTTACATTACTAGAGGACTGAAATACAAATTCATAGAAGACTGAAAAAACCCTTATCAAAAGGAGGGAAAAAAACTGAGAAATTTCCTAATGTAAATGATCAGTCAGGTAAGTTTTCTACAGCTATCAACAGATTTGCTTCAAGAAGGTTTCACTTTGCAGTTCAACACTACTAAAATACCCCATTAACTTAGTCCTCCTTGCCATGTATGGCCACGGAGGCTTATAACTATCAGAATATATGCTTGTTCTAGCAAAAATCATGAACACACACAACACTGCCAATTATTTTATCGGCAAAATCCTTTGTGGTGCTTGAGAGACAAGATATAAAATGGTCTTAATTCTGCAGACTAAGTCAAACTGTTCCTCAAATCAACAGCAACCAGGCAGAAAGGCAAATTCATTGCTTGGCTCAGAAGTCTGTGAACACTGGAGAAGGGGAGAAGACCTCTGTGGGTAGGGGGAGTTCCTCCGCCTCCTCCCATCCCATCCCATCCCAATCAATCAGCACTACAGCTCTACACACCCTTCAGGGCTGGTTTATATTTAGAACTTAATAAAAAATAAAAAATAGCAAATCATACACCCACTCGGCTTTGGGGAAACAAATGTGCTAGTCAACGGAAGATATAAATAATCACACGATGACACAACGAAACGCCTCATCCGGTGGCTGCAGTGCAAACTGCTGTCCACGGGCCAGCGGAGCTGCTGGATGCACTCCATTAATCTCTTTTCCAAAGTGATGGATTCTTTTTTTGGGGACTAGCCCAGTTCACCGAGGAGTCATTTTTTTCCCTCATCAGCTGAGATCAGTCACCAGTAACTCATCGCTTTTGATCCAGCCTGTGTTCTTCACTTGGAACTGAGACTTTCCAGCAACCACACCGCAGCTGGCCTGCAGGAAACACCCCTGAACTCCCTATTCATAGCCTGGGCAGGGCAGAGGAAGGAGAGAGCAGGCTATCAGATACAGTGATAGGAAAAGTGTGACCTTCCTTTCCCTCGATAATTACACCATTTTCTCCCCTCGGCTTTAACCTTTCAAAAACATTCAGGAAGCCATATGAAAACCCACAGGCCTGTGCAATCTAGGCATAGTAACTGCAAATTTTTAGATGCAAAGCAAATTCTGTCATGCTGGGCATGCTTAAATGGGCTAGAGAAACTGAATATGAGCACTCTGCTCCAGGGAAGAGCCAGTCTGGGTTCCTACTCCCATGACTGCAGGCATTTCTGTTAAAACCTGCTTTTATGTCCCATTAGATAAATTGGACAGGCTGCCCTGGAAGCAAAAAACCAAGAGTTTTGTGTACCTAGCTCTCCTGCTCTGTCACAATTTACCTTTAGGGATTGTATGGAAAAAAAAAAGCTTTACCAGGGATTTCCCTGCCCTCTGCCATCCAGCTGCTAGCAGGGTTGGCACGAGGCAGAAGTAGTGATGCTTCTAGACACACATGTTGAAAGGATTGAGAAACCTGGCACAGTCTGATGATAAATGCAGAAAGGACAGCAGGTTTATGTGGTGGCTAAGCAGGGGCTTAGGAAATTGCAGTGTGAGAAGTCACTGAACAGCACTAAAAGTCTTCCCTTGTCCATCTAAAGCCTTTGGTGAATCTGGCTCTGTAAGTCTACTCAGCTTCACAAGTGCTTGCAGACACAAGTGGGCATGCGAGGGCATTAAAACAGGCTGCAGTGTACTTTTGTCCTGTTAAACCCCTCGTGAACTACTCCAAGGAAAAGGGTCAAACTGGTAACCAGTGCAAACCAATGAAGCTGTGCCCCAATGTATCAGCTGCGGATTGAACACCTGTCACTCCAAGAATGACTGGAGGTGTACAGGGAGAGAACAGTAAAAAAACAAAAAATGCATTTATAGGGATGCAACTGGGGTAGTTACTGCTTTCCAGGTGGCTTACGAGGAAGGAGTGCTCTTACGGCACGCTTGTGCTCTCGAGGGGCTCTGCAGTGGCGTGGAAAAAAAACTGGGGAGTTTATACATATGCTCAGTTTCTCTCTCTGACCTCTATTAGGAGCTAAAGCAGCATGAAATGAGGTCCAGGCTACTATGGAGAATTGCCAGATAATGGGATTTAAGGAAGAGTACGTGTGTGTATATACACGCCTCAGTGGCTAACCGCTGTACCAAGCAAAAGATACACTGCCATTTCAGGGCTTAAAACAGATCCATTATCAGAAGGGAGCCTACAGAGACCCCGGCACAATCCTGCTGTGCAGGAGGGTGGGTGGGTGAGCACGTACACACACCTGCTTCTCCTCACAGCAACATCTTTGTTGTGCTTTGCCCGATACTCCGAGCCAGCCATAAACTGCAGTGCCTTTTCTTAGCTGGGCTATCGGTTCAGCCTGGAACCAAGCTAGTGCCGTAGCTCAAAAGCTAGCATTACCCGATGCCTTCTTGATGACCAACAGAAAGTAAACGAGCTGGATGCAACCCTTAGCAATGACATGGCTGCTGGCACCTTTGCTGGCAGTTTCTGTGTACACGGAGAACGAGTTTCTTTTCAGTCTTAGCAGAGCAGAGCTGAGCCCTACTGCAGAAGTTATTGCCTGATCTGCCTCCATTTGTGGAGGAGCAAATTCAGGTGTCTTGGGCTGTTAATGCTACCAGCATTCCTTCATAACTTCCCCACGGTCTTCTCAGAATTAAGGGTGGTGGAGGAAACAAGTCTAAATAACACAATACAAGCATTTTACAGTAGAAGGCAAGCACCACCCTAAAAATAGCACAAAAGCCATCATTTTAAATTGCATATAGCAAAAGCAATGCTCCCTTTGAAAACTGTAATTTCAAGGTTATGGGAATGTTTGATGAGGAAAGAGTGCGTGACCCTGCCCATATTTCTTTTCCAGAACAGGTGGGGATGTGTCACGAATAGTGGTTACCATCCGCAGGCACTCCTCGGCATTCCCGCATGGCACGCTCTGCCTTACCATCAAAAGACCAAGTGCAGCCACCGCCAGGGCCACTCCATATGAGCAGCTCACAGCTCGTCTGTCACCATGAACCTGCAGCAGGGACCCGGCAGTGCCAAAAGGCAGAAATAGTAGTGCTCCTTTTATCACCCAAGGCGGAGCATGTTTTACGCCGCACAATGCGGTGCCAAAAGGTCCATGGATGGGGTGGGGAGATTCCCCTCACCTTTTCACAGGGCTCATCACTTAGTCTTGACGTTTACAAGAAGCGTAGGGAAAGGTTTCTCGTTTCCATGTGTGGCAATGTGACCCTCACCTCTCAGTTCAGGACCTGGTCTTTATAAAGATTAGGCTGCACGGGACACATCCTGAGGAAAGGGTGCAGTGCCGCTCTGCATGACCGCCGTCTGAGAGCATGAACTGCATTAACCTTCTGGAGGGCTTGTGGAGGGAAAAGGAGAAAATGAGGCAGCCACCGATCTGGGATACACAGTCACCTTGAAACAATACTTTGGTCACACAGTCTAATGACTGTCTCTTTACCTTTGCCCCATCCCACTCCAGGGGAAAATTGCAGCTCTAAGTGGAAAGTTGAGAGCTGGAGCTGTGGATTGAAACTGTGCTCGGCCAAACTTCCTATCGCAATGACCTGAAGCACAGTTACGAGAATGGGCTGAGTCCTCCCAGCTCTGCAGGACTGGTCTGAGCTCCACATCCATGCTCACCCATCCAGAGCAGAGCTGTCCCTGATGGTAGAGAGACATCCATTTATGCTGGAAGAACAAAATGCTGCATTCAACATCCTCCCTTGGACTACAGAGCACTTTCCTCATTCTCATTTAGCCATTAACAAAGTATGGATCAGAGAAATAGAAGTTACTCCCATTCCTGCTGTTTCAGATGTCAAGTGTTTTGCACAGAGAGCTGCAAGCTCAGAAATTAGACCTGTTCAAAGCATGGAAAATTATTCAGGGCCACATAGAAAAATAAAACAGATTTTTTTTAAAATGTAACTCAGAGAATAACTAAGTAGCCTGCACACATAAAGAGAAATAATGCTGTGCATTAATCACAAAAATGATCTGATGTAGCTTCAAGGAACAGAACTCTTTCAAGAGCTATCAAAATCTGACATCATCCCAATGACAGATGCATGAAGTCCAAGTCCAGCCCTTAATGGCTGTTTCCTCAAACCAAAATAAGTTAAGTTCTTACACTACTTCATGACAATAAAATCCAAATGAAAATTTAGCATTCCTCAGAATATTACTGTAGATTCATGATATTCCTGTCCTGCGCACAAGTAAGTGTCAGCAGGTGCTTTTTCTCTGTGCATATGATTTGAGTGCTCTCAAAGGCAAAAGCCAACACCATCTGTAAAAGCTTTTTTATTCTTTTATTTTCTGAGCTTTACCTGAGTCTAGTTCTCACTTAGATTCTGACTTCTTTACATTTATGAATTAACTCGTGGTATAAATACCATCTACTGTTACTTTAAGGTTTCTTTATGATTTAGAGGTATATAAATGGATTTAGAAGATTTATCTACAATGAAAAAAGAACTACGAAGTCAGACTGCCTGAATTAAAGCAGTCTGACCTCCCAGTAACACACACTGAAAGCATTCACTCTTACCTTTTCTACCTCAGCTCTGCTCCAACTCATCCTTACCAGATAACCCAGCAGCCAGAGTACACACTGGCCAACACCTCCTTCCCTGAATTCCAGCAGTGAGCATTTTCCAGGATGCTTGGAGACCACATAAACCACACTACAACCAAGGAAAGGAATAAGCAAGAAATTTCAGCCAGGAACTTTTTGCCTCCCCCCTCCAAATTGACTTTCTCCTCTGGCAAGGTTATTCAAACACTTCAGGATATGACTGCATGAAGAAAAAAACACCCTCAAATCCCTTTGAAGAAAATATCTTGCAGGTATTAAGAGTATATTCTCTCCATAAATTGTCTCAGCAGCAAAATGAAAAATGCTTCATACTTCCAGATGTAAAATGTACAAAGAGGCTTAATTAGCTAAAGTTTATATACTGCTTTGAAGATGGGAAGACCTCTGAATGAAGTGCTAAGAATAGACAACCAGAATCCATCTTTCTAGTATTAAAAAAAAAACCGCAACAAAACCCCAAAAACCCCAACATAAAAAGCAGATTGATGTTGCACAGAAAATGTATGCCAGAAAAATCATCCAATCATAGGATTATTCATCAAAGTTTTACTGGGAGCCTCAGGGATTGTTTAGAAACTGGTATTTCCGAGCTGTATTGCAGTCAAAGATTTGATTTCACAACCTACTTTTGACAGAAGAATCAAATGAGACATTAGAGTAAATATTGCTAGAACTATCACATTCAGGGCTCGCAGTTTTGATGTTTAAAATACAGGAGACTTCTAACAGCTTCCTCAAAAACTGATCTTTTTTTCTGCTCAAGTACATAGCAGCCCAACTACAAATGCTGCTTCTGAAGTCGAGTATGCCCATTAAATACCTCATATCACTGACTAACACTGGTGAGAAATGGTATCTAGGAGCAAAAAACCAAGTGAATCTGAGTTCATGAAAGCTCATTTCCAAACATGAATTAGGAAGGGAAGAAAGATTAAGCATATTTAAAAACCAGACAAAAATGCACCTCTCGCTGAATTCTGTCCTTTGACAGAACATCATCATCTTCACTTCCAAACTTCATAAACTGCAATAAGCTAGCCAAATCTCAGGAAGAATAACTGGAGAAGTTACTTCCCTTCTCCAGTAGTGAAAAGCCACATCTCCCAGGAGAAGAGCAAGGTGCTTTGGTAAACAGTGTTCTAATCCCGCTGGGGAAAAGTGGTATTGATCAGACCCTGGGAGGAAAAGGAAAAGCAAGTCCTTGGCAGGATGACAGCAAAATCAGGACCAAGCCAACAGCTGATGATCAAAAGCTGAAATTTATTTGTATCAGCTGAGAGGAACACGACCTCCCCTGGACCCTTGTTCTTAAAATAAGGGAATTTTATTATTTAGATGAGTCTGTGGTGTTAAGCGCTACAAATACACATCAGGTTGTGCTATAAAGAGCTCTGGAATCTAAAAAACTGGTTTTCTTTTATGCTGCTCATGGAAAGAAACTGAACAGGAAGGTAAGGTCTCAGACCAGAGTGAGATTTTCTTTGGAAGCACATGGATCAATAGCTCAGCTTGCCCTTCTTACTGGAGCACCACACTATGGAAACTAGAGCTCTGAACAGTTATGCACATACACACATACACATATTTATTTTTTAAACACAAAGCAAAGGTTTCAAAACATATCACCAACAGAGGAAGCAGCCTGAAGCTCCTTGCAGGGGTGAAAAGATTAGAAGAATCTCAGAGTGCTGTAGCAGCAAATTTCTCTGCAAATTGTCAATAAACTCTCGTGCATGTGGCTGTTACAGGATGCTGGTTTTCACCCCTGTCCCATGTGACTCAAAGCCACAACGTCCAGAGACACATTTGAAAGAATCATAGAATCATTTATGTTGGAAAAGACCTTGATGACCATGGACCCCAGCTGTTAACCCAACACTGCCAAGTTCATCACTAAACATGTCCCTAAACGCTACATCTACACGTCTTTTGAATACCTCTGGGGATGGTGACTCAGTCACCTCCCTGAGCAGCCTGTTCCAATCTTGATGACCCTTTCAGTGATGAAATTTTTCCTACTATCCTATCTAAACCTTCTCTGACAAACCTGTGGCTGTTTACTCTTGTCTTATTGCTTGTTATCTGGGAGAAGAGAATGATGTCCACCTGTCTATCACCTCCTTTCAGGTAGTTGTGGAGAGCAGTAAGATCTTCCCTCAGCCTCCTTTTCTCCAGGCTAAACAACTGTAGCCAGTTCCCTCAGCTGCTCGATTTGTTGAAGACGTCCCAGCTCATTGCAGGGGCGGGGGGGTAGACTTGATGACCTTTAAAGGTCCCTTCCAACCCAAACTATTCTATGATCAAAAAAACCCTCCACACTGTGCATTTGGAAAGGCAAAAGTGGCAGCTCTGAAAATATATTATTAACTGTAAAAATATAATCATGGACTACAAAAGTATTGTTTCCATCCTGAAAAATCTTACTCTAGTTTGGGGAGTAAAACAGCACAGGAAGGAGGTAATTTCCTAATAAAACTTCTGAAACAATCTTATCATAGCTACTCAATGTCCTCTACATGGAAAACTGGCTCCACTGGCTCCTTGGAAAAGGGTGACTGAAATACAGCCATGAAGCAGGACTGAAATTATCTATTTTCAGCTAACAAGTACACATGTGAAAACATGGATATTTTAGTACAAGAATCCGAAACAGAATCCCAAACTGACTTTCTGCTATTTCCACCAACACACATTTTGGCATTTCTTCTGAAGACAAAAGCTTGCATTTTTAGCAGGTAAACAGTTCATTCACTCAAGCCAAGTAAGTGTAAACAAATCAATTTTGAAAAATTAAGGCAAGATTAGGAAATGGTCTTTTTTTTTTTTTTTTTTTTTTTTTAAATCAAGCCTTGAAAATGCTATTTTACAGCTGCAGAAAATGTGATTTTTGCCTGACTTTTTTGTTGGGTCAGCCAAACTTGAGGAGAAACAAGAAAATTCTCTGTAACCGAGGGTAAACCCTCACTTTAATATGCACTGTTCCCAAAGGAGGAGAAAATTCAATTACTAAAATGGTAGCATAATCTTTTCATTGTTATTTCAGGAGCTCAGAGTTAACTGGGCCAGTTTAGCACCCTGTGAATGAGCGTGTGTCCTTACTTCTCCACAATAAATGGTCTGTAATTACTTCCATTTCTCTGAAACGAGGAAATAGCTCTTACTAGCGTTACTCTGGAAGACGACTTTTGCTCTTTTGGGGGCTTATATAAGCCCCATCATTATCATATCTGAGCACTCCACAACACCTCTCATACCCAGGGAAGTTTTCTTACTTCATCTTGCATGTAACTGCAAAGGTCCCACATGCCTACCATGAAGTTCTGGCAGCAGTTCAGCATATGTCTCTCACCCACTCATGTCCCAGAAGGCTCCTTGGACCAGCCATCCCTGCCCGTACCTGAGCCAAGCTGCAAGGTCCAGCCCATCTTCCCAGAGCCCAGGACAAAGACTGAGTGGTCACAACCAGGTGAGAAGCCTTGGCCTGATCCACCTGATGGGTCACGACTCCGCATCTCCCCCTTTCCGTAAAAAGCAAGCTTTAAAGCACAGGATGTAGCCTGTTCAGGACACTCATGCTCCCTTCTGTGGGAGCACTTGCATTTTCTCAGAAATGATTAAGGACACCTGGTGCCAGAGGGAAACACCATAAGCCAGGTTGTGCTATGGTTAACTGATCACCCAACAGAGAGAACATCTGTCAGGTGTGCTCCACCACCTCCTGTGTTTCAGAAGACAAAACTTGCTCTCGAAATACCAGCCCAGTTGTATGCATCTGCCCCTCTGGACTCAAAAATGATCCCTGTAATTGCTCTCCTGCATCTGCATACACACACATACACATACACGAGTTGTCTTAGTAAAGCAGGTGTTCCTGAAGCCAAAGGATGTTGCAACACGTGGCCCAAGGTCTAAGCCTCACAATAGAAGGCCTTTTTTTTCAAACTGGGAATAATTTTTCTCCCTCCGTATCCTTTAAAAGAGGTCAGAAATAGATGCACAATATGACAGCAACACTACATACAAAGGTACAGATTATTTGCAGTTTCAGCACAATTCTGCTTATTCTCTCTGGGATCATGCTGGCTCCCCCATTAATTACAATGATGTAGCATGAGCTCTGCTGAGTTCTACACTGTTTGGCTGAGCTGGTATTCTCATACTGATTGTGCTTTCCCTCATGATCTCTAAATCCTTTTCAACTGCTCCTTTTCAGGAGGCAGCAGCAACACACACATACAGCTTCTAGATGCATAACTAGCTTTCAGCTCCATTAAAATGCGTTCAATTTACCGGTTATAATACTGCAGGACTTCCTTCTTTTTCTCATTGTATACCAGTCTTCACCTAGAGTCCAAGCGTTACCAAGAGGGATTTAATATATTGGTAGAACAACAAAGCTGGTGCATTGAGGCCCCCAAAATACAAGCATCATCCTCCAGATACAAAAACAAATGCCTGGAAAGGAGGGGAACAGAATTCAACGAAGAAACTGGCACAGGCACCAGGATTTCCTGCAACTGTTCTGGGTCTCCTCTATTCATTACATACAGCTTTCTACAGCATACTTAACTGCTAGCTAGGGTGGAGAGTGGGACCAAGGTCTTCCTCCAGCCTAGGAAAATTTCATTCAATTTCCATTTTTCACTCTCTCAACACATAGAAAATCCAAAGGCTTAATAAGAAGCTTGAAGTCAAGTACTTGGACACTTCAGATGGCATCCCTTCTAGAGCTGAAACGGGTGTTGAGCAAACATCCTTCCAGACTGAGCAAAAACATATACCTCAGCCCTGAGAACAACCTTGACAGAAATCCTCACAGTTCTCTCAGAATCATCGCCCTGTCCTGCTGCCCCCCGCTTTTTTTTTTTCTTTCTTTCTTCTTCTTTTTTTGTTGTTGCTGTTGTCAGAGGAAAGTCTCAAGGATAAGAGATCTAACTCTATCTGTGAAGCTGAATCTTATGGTATAGCTTTCTGAAGTTCAGAAATCCAAAGCTAAGGTTTTAAAACTAGCCTAGCTTACACTCTAGTTCTGCACATTTAAGTTAGGCATGAAACTTTCTTTGACCCAAAAAATCAAATCTGTTTTCATCCCTGTGTGTTCTACGAATACTTCTTGTTCTGCCTTAAGTTAAAAACACTGTGGGAACAGGGATGTAGCTTGATTTGAATATAACCATTAGAACTGATCAGTCTTCTCTCCAAAGTACACCCAGAGTCTCCCGAAGCAAAGCTGCTTTCGAGCATTATACCATAGCTGGATACAGATATAAACATGCTGAGAAAAGAACTGAAATACAACAAAAAGAACACTATGCTAACTGAGAGCTGTTAAATATGGCAAATATATTACTACCTCCCCATGTAAAGTAATCATCTCACACCAGTGAGATAATCTGCTCGTGTTAAACGGAACTGTACTCGCTCCATCTGTAAGAATTAACAGATGGAACAACTCTTTGGGCTTTACGTAACAGTAATTAAACAAATCCTCACAACAGCCACATGATTTCATGCACAAGCCAGAGCAGTCTACGAAAAAAGCTTTTCTGCCAGGTTGGAAAATTCCAGGCCATGTAGCCCAGAGAGCTCTGCAAAAGCGGCAGCCTAATGCCTTGGGTCAGCGTGCCTTGTCCTCCAGGATATCCTCTTCGCTGTGCACTGGGACCAAGAGCAGAAAATCCAGAAACAAAGCAGCTGTAACAGGCACCTTCATCATCTGCAGGAAGAAGTTCTTGGACTACTTTATCTGTAAGATGAGAGACAGTTATCCATGCACACTGCTATACTAGGAGTCAGTCTGAATAAAGAAAATATGGGAAAGTTCACAGCACTTGATATGTAGGAGAATTCAGTGTCTCCACAGGCAGCCCCTGGTACAAGCAGATAACCTCTCTCATGTCATCTGCTTCACAGCCACGAGCACCAGCAGCTCCCCTGTGGGCCAGGACCTGATGACAGAGGTGGGCACGTGAAAGGCAAGAATTACCCATCACTACAGGCAGGAAAAGAAATCCCCCACCAGGTTACCCAGCCACCCACGTGTGTAGTTACATATGTGAATCTCTACTCATCTAAAAGGGCAAGAAATAGCAGAATAAACAAGGAGCATGACCTGCACTTTAACTGGAGAAGGAAGAAGTCCGCTACAGATGGAAAATGCAGAAATGGACAATATTTTGTACCTTCACGTAGGCTCTCCCTCCTGCCCCATAGTAAGCAGCAGCGGACCTCCCTTACCTCGCTGAGGTGCTGGACACAGGGATGACCAAATGGGGCATCCCAGGAATTCACCTCTGAGAAACCCTCAGAGCCATGCCTGACATGGAGCTGCCAACTCCATACCCTTCACTCAAGGGTCCTGCAGAGCTCTGTCCCCTCCCCACCTGCTACTCCGCCTCTGGTATCTTGGGCCAGAAACACATAGATGAGGCCTCTGTCTCCTGTACGTGAAATATATACAGAATCTCCCATCACATCTCAAGCCAAATCAGAACCAACACCTGAAAGAAAATTCAGCTCATTAAAACTGAACCTATACCAGATCCAGGTGGGGGGAGGAATCCATCAAAATCTACTAACTGTGCAATATCCCACTTGCCATTGCTGAAAACGTCTGCCCCCCAAATTAATTAAGCATTCCACAGCTTTTGGGCTCTTCTGCTCTACCAAATAGGATTTCTTAAAAAATAAAAATAAAAAATTGCCAATAGGCACTGATACAGCTATTGGTTCCCTTCCAAGCAAAATGATTGACTGGGGGACTAAAACCACCAGAGCAGGGCTCTGCTGCCACCACGCGGTCACGGGTAGACCTAGGCATTGGTCTAGAATACAACGAAATGCTTGTGCTTCAGAACACATCAGTTCACCGAGGCTATCACTTTTACGTATTTCCTTAGCTCATGCCCAGCTGGGTGTACTTGTATCAGATGACCAAGGTCCCTGCCTGCCTGGAGGGTCTGCCCTGCCACCAGGCTGGATCCAGGTTCACCACACACTTGGGCCTCAGCTCTGAGGTAAAAATTACTTTCAAAAAGTCTTCTGAGAGAGAATCAGGTTTTCAACCAACTTGGGACATATGCAGCAAATGCTTCTGGAAGTGGGGGTGGACTCATCCCCTACGCTAAGGCCTTTAAAGCAGTTTCTGGCACAACTTCGGCAAAGTGCGGACACCACCACGACTATTTACTGCAGTACTCCCCCCACCAAAGAGCACTTAGGAAAGACTGCCTTTCTGCAGCTGGAATTTAAAACACCATGTTGGCATTTTTATTTTTACTAAGCAAAGTGGAAATCCAGTGTTAGCTTGGCCAAACTCTGGAGAGAAAAAGATAAATCCATTCTGGAAAATATACTCTTGAATAGTACGCTATGCAAAAAAATCTATCTTAAATAGAAATATCAAAATAAAGGTATGGATTAGGATTCAAGACCTAGAAACTGGTATTACAGCCCTGCATGTCATAGCTCCACATTGCTAAAAATGTTATAAAGCATACAAAAAATAAAATTGTCTTTTCTATTAACCCCAGATCTCTCTATATATTTTCTTTCTGTTGTGATTAGGAGCAGCAGGGCAGTTTGCTACTCTATTCTTTCACATCTCATTAGTAATAATTTTTCATCAGGGTTTTTTTTGTATTTTAGAGGTGCCCTTTTTTCTCCAGCAGCCCTGAAAAACACATGCCAGTAACTCATAAGCTCTTCTTAGAATACAGGCATTTATGAAATTACATGGAGCTTTGTTTACTGTCAAATTCAGCTCAAAACTTGAAAAACAAGTCATGAAGGGTTACTGTAAAAATTCAATAGCAACATAGCCATCTCAGGGGGGAAACATGTATCCAACTTTATTTCTGTTTCTGCAGAATGCAAACAAGTTTGTGAGATATCGGATTAAAAAAAACCCCGTTGTAAACAAATGAGAAAAGGTCACCAGTGTTTTTACATCTTGGTGACAAACATTTCCAACAGTCAGCTCTCCTAGGAGTCACTTCCAGTCTTTAGTAATGAAGAATAACACTGTCTGATGGAGCCAAATCTTTGTGCGGGGATGTGAAAAACACCATCAGTGAGGCCTAGAAGTGACAAAAAGCGGTAATTTGAAAATAGCTAAGAGAACAAGTCTCAGGATGATTCAGCTGCATACCATAAAGCAGGTTATAATTAAAATGTTTATTGTCTCCCTGTATCATGAGAATTTCACGACCCCATGGTTTAACACCACATAGTAGATTAAAAGTACTGCCTCAGGCTTTTAGCATGCTGCAGCAGTCTGGTATCAGTGAAGTGCAATATGGATTGGTATGTGGACCATACTGTTCATAGTGGAAACAGCCTGATTCCCATTACAGTATCAGCCTCACAATGTGCTTGCCACTTTGTCCATCAAGGTAATTCACCCACTGCAGGTACAGTCATATGTCATCCTTTCTCCAATCTGCCTTAGAGGGAGAGATTTTTGAGACAGGAATACTAAAAAAGCTTTAGGATCCGTGAAAGAAGCAAGTCATCTATCTGGCTTAGGATGGGTTGATTGTGGAGTCCACACTGATCTTCCTATGCAAGATGAAAGGCTGCATTCAACATTAGCCTTGGGGATGACTCTTTTCAGCTGTCATCAGTATTACTTGACCAAAGTTCAAGAAAAAGATGGCCACAATAGCAACCTGTGTTCTAGAAAGCCACTTTTGGTAACACAAATTACTGCCATTTATTTTACTCCAGAATACTTCCATTGACATATGTCAGTGCTTTATTGTGATGGTTTTGACCTCAGTGAAGAACTCATAGGAGTCCTTTGCTCCCTCCCTTCCTATGCCTGAGGCTTTCATCCCACCAAACGGCAAGTTCAGATCTCTAATAAGCCAGCAGTTGGTCCACACCAATCCAGACTGCAGTCTTCGTGCCACCCGGTGAACGCGTCCCACGTTGCTGGACCACACAGTGGCTGCCAAGCCATATTTCACACTGTTGGCTCTTTTGATCACTTCCTCTTCTGTGTCAAATGCTACCACGCATGTCACAGGACCAAAGATCTCTTCTTGCATGCAACAAGATTCATCCTTGACTTCAGCAATAACCGTGGGCAACATGAAATAGCCTTTCTGGTTGCCAGCTGGGAGAGCCAAGGAATCCACTCCCTCTCCGCAGAGGACTCTGCCTCCTTCAGCCTGGGCTTTCTTCACATAGTTCCTTACCTGGGGAAGCAGCAGGAAAACGTCACTGCTGAAGAACACCAAATCTGAGAGTCCACCTCACAAGCCTGGACACATCATCAGGAGCCCCTGAATATCTCCAACTGGATCATGCTGCCTTTACTTCCCTCCTAACAACAGAGGGTTATTCCCTAGTTTTTCGTTACATTTCTGTAACGTAAAAGTAAGACTAGGTGTTTCTTGCTGTAAAACAACTGTTCTCTCTCTCCAAACATTTACTAGCTTAGCAGGTAACACCAGTGGCCCTCCTCACTAAATATTCGCAAAAGGGTAGAGCCCCTGATGAAAACACAAGCTGTCCCAGAGCCTCCCTCCATCCTTCCTGGAGCTTGGGCAGTTTGCCATATATTCCATGCCATGGTTCACCCATTTACTCCAAGGGATCAGTAATATCTTCCTACCTCGCAGGCAGGCTTGTTAAATGTTTACATGCCACTAGGATGATGAAGCCATCAATGCTATAGAAAATCTCATCAATAAATAATTAAAGTTGTTTCCATGGCTGCTGCTATCCTATGCTACCTTGAACAGATAGGACATGCTTTTAATCTGCTGCTGTTCTGAAACAGTTGCTTGGTTCCTCTCCCTATGGAAACATCAGGGAGATACCCACTGGGCTTCTTTCTCTTCTTTCAACCACCTTAGTAGGTTAGACTCAGAAGTTTTCTGTGGTGCCACAGACTGAGGATCTCGGGAAGTGTGTATTTCTACCACCCCACTTCATAACAGCCCTGGAGAGCCTGCTGAGGCACCAGGAAACATGACAAAGGTCTGGCTTTCTCTCTCATGCTGCGGTTTCAGTCTGATTCTTGCTTATACTGATTGTGTCAGATAGTGCTGGGGATACAAACACCTGCTCTCCTGAACTCTGCCTGACACCACAAAATTCACTTCATGTAAGCCACTAAAGCAGACTATGTCTTAGTGGTGCATCATCTCAGCTGCCCTCCACACATGCAATTCCAAATTACTGCAAGCAGTCCTAGGAAGCCGTGTCTTGCACTCTCCAGGATTTGATAGTGATATAAAAATAAATAAATAAATATCTTGTTAACTAACTTATTAGGCAAATAAGTGATCTTAGCAAATGGAATAATAAAATCTATGAAAATGTTGCTAAGCTCCAAGATTGGTTAGTATTCAGATTCATTATTTAGAATTCACCATTCTGAATTATTTCAAACAGGAAGAAATATTTTTTGTAATTTAAAATTATTTTCCCTATGGAGTTGATTTTTCCAGAGGAATCAATCACATGATCCCAGTCCACAGGCAACAGAAACCTTATCTAAAAGATACCTTATAATGGCTTTGAATTGTCGTTTCTCAAAGCTAATCTTGGAGAGGACATGGTCCTTTTCTATATACCTCTGAAATCACCCTTTATAGCCCTCTAAATGATGAGATGTGATCACATAAGGTCCACATAACTTCACCTTTTCTAGATGTTCTTTACTTATTAGTGCTCCTATGTCGACTGTAGGATCTGAGGGGTTGCCAGCCTTCCACTTCTTAGCCTCTGCCACAAACCTCTTCAAAAACTCACTGTATATGCCCCTCTGAACAAAGATCCTGGATGTACAGAGACAGATCTCACCCTACAGAAAAGAAACAAACAAGAAAAAAATTTTCGTTCATTATACTATTGATGAGTACTAGGAATCACATCCCAGAATGAGACTTGTGTCCCTGCATCCTCAGGAGTGCAAACTACATTCACCAACACTGAAAAGTAGTTTTTTTCCGAGATTAAAAAGGAAAAAGAGAAGAAAAAGACAAAACAACAGTATCAGATTGTGCAGTCACTTCCTAATGCAAGTAAATACAATTTTTCATTGATTACATGTTTTCCTCTCCAACGTTTTTCATAGGAAATGTGATTTCCAACTCTGAATGCTCTCTGTCTTCATTTCCTGGTATTCCCTTTCTGACACCAAGCTATTTTTCTGAACATTTGTCCTGATACAGTTTCCTGGCTTTGGTGATCTGTCCTGAAGGTGTTGATGAGGGAAGATCATTGGAAGAATTTGGGGGGAAGTCTCCTAACTTAATTCCAGCAAATCAGCAAGCTTCCCACCTGCTTGCAGGGTAGGATTTAAAGCAGCTGCTTCCTGGAGGGATAAGTAATATATCTATTTTGAGAGGGATAATGACATCTTGTTATCTTCTGATGGAGAATGCAAAGAGCCCTTTTTTATTTTGTTTCCCTGCTTGTGGAATAATGAAGCATTTCTCATATTTTTCTACTTAGGATTTGCTCACAACACAGAATCTTGAAACAGACCTTGACAATTTAGGATTTGGTATTAGCAGAGATATGTGCACGTGTGCACACACACTTCTCAGACATGTGCACAGCTGTTGCAAGCGGGGTTTGTACACTACAGCAGCGGGAGGCACCTGGTTGGCAAAGCTGGACCTCAGGGTTGTGGGGATGCATTGGCTCAAGTCGGCATCATTGAAGACAATCGCGGGGTTTTTGCCTCCCAGTTCCAGCGAAAGCCGTTTGCAGTGCGGAGCACTTCTCTCCATGATCCGCTGGGCCGTCAGCGTGCTTCCCGTGAAGGAGATCAGAGGCACGTCAGGGTGGCAGACAAGGGCTTCTCCTGCCTTGGCGCCCGTTCCAAATACCACATTCACCACCCCGTGAGGCACCCCTGATGGGAAGAAAGGCACACAGTTCTCCTACCCTTTCCCTTGCTCAGCTGGTTTCAGCTCACCGTGTCTTGCCCCTGAAGTTAGAACATCACCTCGGGTGACAAAGACTGACCCTTAACTTTCATAGTAGCTGAAATGCATGATCTTAAACAGCTCCACGGGCCATGAGTTAAATGATAACATTAATTCTGCTGATCAGTCAAGCTTGCCTGATACCCATCAACAGAGATTCAGTTTTCAGTCATTCAGGGAAGCAGCATTTGTCCTCCTGGTTTCTCTTAAAAACGCATCAAATGCAGCCACAACACAACCGCCGAGAGCTGATTCTCACCCTCTTATGCTCTCATGGTTCCTCTGTTGGCACCACAGACTTAGGACATCCTTAAGTGGAGTGCAGAAAGAGGAAAGAAGGCCCATGAAGACTTTTCCACTATCTTCTCATGAAAAAAATGGGCAATAGCTGGGGTGGGGAGATGGGATAGCATGAGGACAGGGAGAACTTTTTGTTCTCTGGTGCAGCCAGTCTTTGAGCACTTTCTGATATCTGCAACAAAAAATGGTGCACAGACAAGCATTTCTACCTCGTTCCCCCTCCCTAGAACACTACAGGATTTACCTGCTTTCTCCAAGAGTTTGCACATCATCCAGGCTGTGACAGATGTCATCTCACTTGGCTTGGCAACCACAGTATTTCCACATGCAATGGCAGGAGCTATTTTCCAGGTCAACAAATACAGTGGCAAATTCCAAGGACTGATTAAACCAGCTACAATACAAACCCACAAAAGACAGGAGTTTAGTTTACCAGGATATAAAATTTATTTCTCTGATCTCAAACAGTTATACACCAGTTCAGATTTATGACGGGAATCTGGCTACGGCCTTTGCTTCCTGACAACCGTACAATAAATTTGCAGCTAGAAACATTTCTCACAGACAAATAACTTTAAAAGATTTGTGCAAATGATCCTAAAAGACGATCAGCCAAAGTCTCTGAATAAGTTCTGCTACTTCTTCAGGGCAGCATCTTATATTCACAGGAAGCTTTTCAGTGTTTTCTAGAAACATTAATGCAAGGTTAGTCATAACAATTATTTACCTCAGCCAGTCTGTGATAATACTCTTTGATAGCAAACAGCAAAGTAATGTGTTAGCTGAGATCACTCTTGCTTTCTGTTGTCTTTAGAGCTTTCCCCCCCCCCCAGTTTTAATATTAAAAAGAACACACATAAAATATAGCACACATTTTCCTGATAAATTTCAGCATAAGTAATGAGTGCCAAAGTTTATCAGTGTAAAAGCTGATGTTTCCACAATTTACTGATTTTTTTCAGTAAGCACTTTTGGGAATACTTTACATATTTATAGGAAATGGTGAAAAACCGTCTGTAATCATTAGGCGTGACTGCTCAAGAAAGCCACAGGATTTCTCACTGTTTGATGGAGCAGATGCAGCAAGTGACTTTTCCTTATGACAGTTTTTACCAGAAGCACTCACGTTCTCCACTGTTCAAGAACACTTTTAAATGGGTTCTCTAGGTTAGCCAATCCTATGTTTTAAATAATTCAAGCGTGAACATAGAACATTCATATATATTTAGATCAGTCACCTAATAATGGCATCAGGACGCCATCACTCATCAGTTTAGCACAGCCACTTTATTTCTGAAGCATTAGCAGCATCTAGTGGCTTCGTTCAGCCATTTCCCAGCTCAAAGCGGTTCAGCCACTCACGTGCACTCCAGTCACAGGCTGGTATGTCAGGTTGCAAACTGCTCCTCCTTCCCCAAAGGTGAGGAGGACCCAGCTCTCCTTGCAGAAGCAGCAGCTCTGAGCATCTCACTGACCCACAGCAGTAACACATACTTGCCAACATGGACACACACGTGCATGCCCACATGGTCACCCAACGTCCAAAACACAAGACAGATTTTGAGGATAAGAGCTACCAAGTTAAAACAGATGTTTTTTAAGGCATTATTTTTACCATGAAGTAGAATAATTGATTTTAGATAAAGTTGCTCATGCTTTAGCAGACCAGTCGTGTTTAACACCTGACCCAGAAACAATAAAAGCTTTTGAAAAACGCTCTTTCTTTGTTGAGCCACTGCTGAGGCTCGAGGCCAAGCTTATCAGCATTTCAGGAGCACCATACCAACTCCCACAGGTGTCCTCGAGGTGTAATGCACACAGCCTATGGTTGACATCTCAGTGCATTCTGTCACATGATGAAGGATGGAAGAGGCAAAGAATCTGAAGTTGTACACGGCCCGAGGGATGTCCACTGTTCTAGCGAATGTAATAGTTTTTCCTGAAACAAAAACAAGCACAATGCTGTGTTATCATGGGCAGAAACAGTTGCTCTGTTTGCTCTTCTCTGAAAGCTGATTTGCATGTTTTTTGGGAAATGTCTTTTGTCCTGCACCCAAGTAATCCCGGGCACAGTGCAACCATAGCCAACAGCAGCAGTTCCCCTGTGGTATTGCATTCTGAATAACTAACAACTGAAGTCAAACTCGGCAATTCTGAAAAGCAAGAACGCTCCAGGAATCCAAAATCAGTAGCTTCTGCAAAGGTCATGCACACATCAACTCCAATTTGCTCCAACAGTTCATGCCATACTAAAAATTTAGATCATATCCACCATTTCAATATTCGGCAAGACACAGTGTATTTGAGATCAACAGTTCCAATTTTTACCCTGATCCTTTGACTCTGCTTGTGCAAATGCTTCCAGGTCATGTTCGATCAGGTCTGCCATTTTGTTCAGGATCTGAGATCTCTCCAATGGACTTTTTGAGGACCAAATTGGGAAGGCATCTTTGGCAGCTTTGACAGCAGCTTCCACCTAAAAAAGCAGAAGAGGGATGGTGAGGCTAACAATCTAGATCACACTGTTGGGAAGACTGCATCTCTTCAGAGTTTTGACTATTTTATCTTCCCAGGACACTTTCCCATAACTCAGGAGGTGTTGTTGAAATGAGTATCCAGAAAAGAAACAGTCGCTGTAAGTCTTGCTTTTCTCCAGCAACTTGTGGGCAACCCTCCAGGCCTGCAGGAAATGCCAGACCAGTCAACTAGCAGCAGCAAGCGCCCCTGGCTGAACCCATGTAGAACCTTGTTTCTCCTGGAGGAAAGTGCAAGAACCTCCCAGAGCAAACGCATCCTCAGTCGAAACATCCACAGTCCTTGCAACACAGGGCTTCAGCCACGCCGAGCAATGATGAAATTAAGGGGCTGGGGAAGGAACAGACTGCATGCCCTGCTAGCCTTAGATTTCCTCTTTCCTTTCCACCGGCTTGTGCGAGCAAGGATTAAGAATATATGTACAGAACAGACAGTCAAGCCTTACCTGATCACAGCTAGAAACTCATTAGTGCCCTCACAGAAAAAAAAAGAAGTTCCTTCCTAAACTCTTGGGGTTTAGTCTGTTCTCTCATCAGATACCTAATGAAATCCACAGATATAAAAGATAATTATATGTTTTTACATAGATGCATACCAGTCTTGTCACTATTTTGCCTGAGATGTACATAACTGCTGCATGGTCCTTCAGCCTGACCTGTCTGAATAGTGGCAGATTACCAGCATTTTCTGAAGCAGGCTGGGCCTCAAAGGATTGCAGTTCCCCAGGAAGCTTTCTCTCCCACCAGTCATTTCCTCTGGGCTGTTAAATGGAAGCTACCTGCATCTATTGATTTATAAGCAGTTTCTTCCAGATGTTTACCAGTCTCTCAGATTACTAGAGATGGTTATCAGCATCCTTCCATATTTTAATTAACTGCCCTATTTCCCAGTTTTTGCTTCCTACGTATCACATCTTTATTGCTTCCAGTGACTAACACATGCATCAAGGTGGGCTTTTAGCCAAAGCTGTCTTAACTGGTTTCCCACAATTTTTGCTCATTAATTTCTTCAGCTTTTGGAAATCTGCCAGAGTCAGTAACTAGGAGGACACTGGTCTAACATCTATCAGATGATTCTGATCTCTCTTAACATTGCCATGTTGCTGGTTCCCATGCAGTCACTGAAGGCTCCTTTCTACCAATTCCACAAAACTGAGTTCCAAATTTGTTTCTTCAGAGCGTGATGAGTGCTATAAAACCCATCACAAAATATTTTATGGACACTCCGATGATGCTTTACTAATGAAGGTACAAAAGTTGAAACGGGTGAAAAAGCCTCCCTGCCAAGCACATCAGAATTTATGGTCTTCCTAAAAATAAGGACCAGAGTTTGAGGGCCAGAACAATATTAGTACAGAGGCCAAGGCTGGAAACAAAACAAATCACCAAGATCACGTGGATCACTGGCTAAGCTCAGAAACCTAGACTCTACTCTTACAACTGTAGTTCAACAACCTACTGCTCAGATGCCAACGGTGGCAGGCTGTCAGCTACCCCACAGCTGGAGCAAGGTCAAAACAGGCCTGGGAAAGGGGAACTACAGCATCTTGAGTGAGTCAGGTGCAGATGGCACACTACCCTGAAAAGGTTCACCCTCTGTGAAACCCTACCACCTTTACTAATCAACTTGTTCTTCCACCCTCCTATCATTAGGTGCCATTGTGGTGCTGCTTTTCATCTGTCCTCTCCTCTGTGGCCTTTTCTACCGGGTGCTTTGCGTTTCAAGAGAGGGCTAATGTGAAGTTGAGGCTATCTGCATTTCTAACCCTCCAGTACATTTATAAGAAAGAAAAAAAAAGTTGCATTTTCACAGATAGCAGAAGAGAAAATTAGCAAAGGAAGGAATGAGGTGGCAGTAGATTGATTAATAAAAAGCAAGAGGGCAAAAAAGGAGAGATTTGTTCAGAAGTAAGACAGTTACTTAGTTTGACTAGCAAAAAGCAGCAAAGAAAGCTGAGCCACAAAGAAAACATGCATAAGAATTCAACTATGAACTCGTGTGTCTGAAACGCTTCCTTCTGCTTTCCTCTCCTGCACAAGACAAACACCAAGAAAGAACACACAATCAAGACCTATCATAAAAGATTGATACCAAAATACTCAAAACTGCCCTCAGGACATGATGTTTGCTTTCCAGGGGATGATGCCAGCAACAAGGTTCTTTAAAGAGAGATTTATTTATTTTTAAAGGAGATATTAACCAGGACTAATTAGACCCGTCTTTTGGAGATACAGGGCACCTGTTCAGCTTGCTTTGGTGTTGCTACTTGGAATTTAAGACATCTAGCTGGGGGACTAATTAACCCATGAATAAAAACATTCCGCAGAAACTGGCTGAAATGGCCATTGCAGCTGTTAAGTAGGTGTTAAATTCCAGGGTCAGCGACAGATTCACTGTGTCTCTCTTCTGCCTTCTCACTTTCCACTAAAACTAACCAAGAAAAAATCCAGCTGGACACTGAGCCTTGCTAGAAACCAGCATCCTGAGTTCTTGAGTTCTTCATTGAACTGGGGTCTAGATGTGTATTTTGATATCTCTAGGTATGTCTAAATAATATGTGATTGCATTTTTCCCCTGCAGCATATTCCATCAGTCACAGGCAGATACCAGCTCTGCAGAGCCCAACCTCCTTGCATAGTTCTCTAAAGGCAGGAGTAAAGCAGCCACTGACTTTACAGGTGTTTAAACTGGGTTCCTGCTGCTATACACAACCGCTAGCTAACTGGAAAGGCTGAAAAGAGAAAAGCCATTGCTCTTCAGCATATTTGACCTGTATCTCCAGAATGGCCAGCAACCTACTTTTGTTAAGATGTTCTAGCATTCTCACATCTCTTATTTTGCAAATTTTGCAAAAAGATTTGCACCTGCACATCAAAGAAGTCTCTTGAGGCATAATTAGGATTGGAATGAACCTACACAGATGTATTCTAGCAAACTCAACCTGTTACTGTTTAACTCTTGGTCATCAGCATCTAGCAAATATTTACCTAGTTGAAACTACAGTGCAAAGGTTTCTGCTGAGAAAAGCATAGAAAAAAGATGTCCACAGGACTGAAATACAAGTGAACAGCTACACACTGCAGCAGTTTATTTTAAAAAATGTTTTGAAAGTACTGTACACTACTTGTCAATATTTTCCAAGACCTTGGCATTATTCTAGGTTTTCCAGTTGTCTCTCTCTTCAATAAGCCTTAAACACTATGCTGAACACATACTTGTAGGTCCCTTACCAAGTAGCATCAATGAAACTGCAGATCCCCAGCTGAACGTCACATTGCCCATACACACCTGAGGATGTATAGGGTGCCAGGAAATATTCATCCCACTAGAGAGCACAGAACTAGGAAGCATTACATTGATGCAGAGGACAGGCTACGTTTTAAGGAAATGTACACTCATCACAGTCACTTCATCACCTCTGCTTAATATCCAACTGCTAATACCAAAAATCCTTTTAAATGACAACTGCAAATCATCAAGATACTAAGGGAAAATACATTCAGTTGTATATAGTACCTCTAAGCTTATTTACAGAAGAGATCAATAATCCTTTTTCTCTCTTACAAATATTTTATACTTACAGCCAGTCTGAGCACTATTGTTAATTTACGTACAAGACATCTCCCACATGAGCTGAAGCTGCTCCACTGAAGTTCCTGAAGCTTTGTTGAGTTACAGCAGCCCAGCATGCAGCCTATAAGTTTTTAACAGCAGAGTGCAAAAAGTAACAGTATTCACTGCTGCAGCAATAGGGTACAGGACAGCATGCTACAATACAATCAAGAACTTACTCATTTAAGCATTAAAGGCTTCAGGGTTTTTCTGTTCTCTCACCTTCAGCCTCTCCCACTCAAAATACTAACGTTGAGTGCATTTAATGTTTTCACTTATTTGTACATTTGGATAGTACTCACCTCTGCTTTGCCACTATCTGGCACCCTGCAATAGACATCTCCAGTTGATGGATTATAGGAGTCTATGTAGGAGGAACAAGGAACAAATTTGCCACCTATAAAGTTTTCCAGCACTAGGAGACTCTCTGAGTGAGCCATTGTTAGCCGCTTGCTTCATCCGTGATTTTTTTCTGCATGGCATCAGTTTAGATAAGTAGGTCTGTATATATTTGCACAGCGAGTCTGAACTCCTCCCCCTCTCTCAGCCTTCCCTGCACCGCTCGCCTGTGAGTGGGAACAAACCCCTGGTAACACCAGCAAAAAAGAGGAAAGAGGGTAAAAATTACTATTTCTGTGACACTTGGATCTTTTCTAGGAGTTGAGGCAGAGAGGCAGGATCAGCTTAGTTGTTAGAAAACAGCTCCTCTCTGCCTATAGGAAACAAAGTACTGAAGAAGGGGAGAAGAAGAATGGTTTGACAGGGAAATTTCTCCCTACAGCAGTTTTTCAAGTCTAGACAGTTCACAGTCTAAAGACATTTTGCAAAATCTACACAAAATAATTCAAGAACAAAACACCCAGCCAGGGACCTGCTCCTTACTGTCAGCAGACAGAAAGAAACTTGGACTACCATGTCTGCAGCTCGTGCTCAGCTTTGTCATAATCAGTAATTTTCCTTGTAATCCCCAAAACAATGCTGCTACCAAAACAAACGGTTTTTTAAACTTAAGAAACTTTTTTTCCCACCAATGTCCCCAAACATCAAACAATACAAGCAGCTGAGTGGGCCTTCAATTCAAAACGGCTGAGGGAGCACAAACCTACCTGGTACAATCAGTTGTATATTGTCAGAAATCCAGTTCTTAAAAAAGAAGCAAGACACCAGCTTTCACACCTTCCCTTCCATATTCCAGCAGAAACCACCTTACTATAGAGAAGCCCATTATATACAATTAGGTTTTTCTTTAACTTCCCAAGAACCCAAACTGCCCGTTAAGAGCTGCGTAAAAGACATTTTTCTCCAAGAGAGAACGCGTAGATGATCAAATTGCTCTAAGACTGCATGTCACCTCCTTGCTTTCCAGAGGTACTCAAAACACGACATACATATGGGACAGCAGTATGCTTTGTTACCAGGGGATTGTGAATATCTCAATCAGAAGTTTATAAAGCTTTTGCGCCCTAGACCATTGCCAAGCCATTGCATTTCTTATGGATTAACATGCAAACATGTTTTGATCGATAAAGGCTCCGAGTTTGCTGTTGCACAACAACAGATCATTTATACATTAGCCAGCCGGCACCTCTGGGCAAAGTTCAAATCAGGGCTGAAAGGTAGGTGCAGTCATGTTGAAACTGCGTTAGGCAATACTTTCGGCTGTCCCAAGCCACAAACTGGGAAAGCATGCCCTAGCTTTTCTGTCGTCACAGAATACCAAATCTCAAAATTTAATGTAACCACGTGTGAGAATGGTTATCATAGGTTCATCCCGTATCACACGTCCTTGTCCACAAACAGCCAGGAATTTACTTCAGTCCTAAAACTGAAGACACATTCCTCTGCCTGTAGCACTTCAGCTGTCCTCTGACTTAAAATCAACCATTTTCAAGGTTTGAAGGCAAGTTCAAGTGGAACAGGTTTAACATGGGTGCTGGGCAGTACAAATCTCTGGAATCCAATGAGTGCACTGAAACCTTCTGGCATGCTAAAACTGGTAAGTATTTAAATGCATTTCTGGACTATAAAAAGACATAACAAATAGTGATAATTCATAAGCTTCAGTTTTGGCAATAACATTTTCCAGTTATTTCAGATCCGTAAGATTTCACAGAAGCCATTTCCACATAAAGCATTGCCGATGCTTCTACAAATGTGCATGCAGTCAACAGTACAATTTGTATTGTATCTATGTGGTCAAGTGCAGGTATCTGCTGAAAATGGGGCTAAAGAATCCAAGTGCAAAAAAAAAAGTTACCTACCAAAAAAAGCACGTGGGAAGAGTAGGTACGGATCGTACAAGACTTTGAACTAAGTAATGATCCTATATGCTTTTTGTGTTTTTCACTACACAGGGCACAGAGCTTTACTGCAGTTAACCCCAGTAACTGATGCTCTGGAGCGGTACTTTAGTTCCTTCCCCACGCTACTATAGTCAAAGTAGAGTTGTCTCCACCCTGCACTTGCGTACAGGTCCTTAAATACCTGAGGTCCTGTCACACTTCCTATTGAACACAATCTTCCAAACTGTAGTAAAGCGTGTCTGTCCTGAGCTTATGCTGGAGGTGGCAGAAGGACCCTCTTTTCATTTTGGAGGTTTTTGCAGACCCAATTACTGAATAGTGGGAAGGAGTTACAGGCTTGAGCAAGAATAATCAGGCTTTACCATAGATTAAACTGCCAGCTTCTGTTCAAAGAGCACTAAGTCTGGATGAAAGACATGTATGCACAGTAAGTGCATTGAGTAATGTGAGAAAAACTGAAATTATTTCCACAGAAAGACAAGTCGCATGCCAGTTTCGCATTTTAACTCAGAAGTTTACTCTGAAACTTCTGAGCTATGGAAAGTAAAGAATGATTTAACACAATTTGAAAGTGCTTAAGAAGGAGACAAAAATTATGCTCAGACAAAGTTATTTTATTATTCTTACAGTTTAAAAAATAAAATTAGCCAATGTTGGCACAGCTTCCACTACACAGCAAAAGAAAATTTTTTTTAAATAAATTTTGGGACAGGGAAAATAATCCCAAGATAATACTACATGCCATTTTCTTGAAACCAAAGTAAATAGCTCTTATTTTTCCCCTGAATATGCATTCAACTCAAACCTAAAAATATATTAGACCAATAAAGTTACTTTAACGAATTGATGTGCAGGAAAAAAGCAAATCAAAGAAAACATGTAAACAATTTATGTCTGGAAGGAGTTTGTTTCATGATGATTCATCATCTTTTCCTCTAATTCAACTTGCTAAAATTTTTCCGTCAAGCTCTCTAAAGGCTAAATTCCACATGGAGAAACACATGAGATTCTTGAGATTGAGAAGTGCAACATTAGCAGTTCCTTGTCAGTTGGCATCTTGTTCTGCAGTGGGAGAGACTGATGAAGGGCTCCCCAGACGTCTCACACAACTTTTGTCATCATCATCATCATCTCCCCGATTAATTGCACTTGTTCCTTCAACTCTTAAACAGAAGTTTGGATATCTGATTGAATTTTGGTTGGACGGTGAAGTTCTTGCACCACTGTCATTCTTTAATCTAAAAATACAAGTAAATGGAAAAAAAAACTATGGTGAAAAATGGAGTACTAAATGTAAAACAGTCACAGCTTTTTTCAACATGATATAGTTAGCTGTGGAAAAAATAATTCCTTTTGCTCTGAAATTCTCTGGGACAATTTAACAAGTACTAAAATAGTAATTCCCAAATAACAATCAAAGAGTTTAGTCCCCAAACTCTTCTACAAACATTGGGTATCACAGACCATGGACCCCATTGAGTTCAAGTTAAATTTAATGAAAAATGGGTGCAAGTAATTGTAGATCCTATTTAAGACCAGACAGATTAAGAGCCCTGAAGTTCCGTAAAGCCCAGAGCTTCTGACAGACGTAGCATATCACTCCTATGCACACAGGGAGAAGCCAGAAATTCTCATGCTCTAGTTCCAAGTTTTGACATTAAATGACTCAGCTTTAAGTCTCAGTACCAGAAGGTGACTAACATGACTAAATGGCTCTCCCTCAAGCCTAGAATTATAATTTCAATTCTAATCCAGAAATCATAGCAAATTTTTTTTAAAGTGACAGATGGGGGACATTCATATTTTTGCTCCTAATGGAAGGCAAAACATTTATATTTAGCCTCACAGCCTTTGCTTCCTTCTCACTTACACAGGATCAGAAAATGTCTATAGGCATCAGTAAAAATCAAATGCATAATCGTCTTTAACACTAACAGAAAAAGACCTGGGACCCACTAGCCAAAATTAAAATGGCCAACATGTCTCATTTATGAACTACTTCCAGTACCGTTATATAGGCAATTAGATTTCAGAAAGACCAGTGTATGTTAAAACAGTGACAGATGAGATGGGGAAAAATGCACAAGTCAAAAATTCTAAATAGAGTCATTTTTGCTCCTAATAAACTTAACAGAACTGTGGCAAGTCTTCCTCACACCTTGTTGAAGACTGTCTCTTTTTCAGCAGAATAAATTCACTTTTTAGACCAATGGGTGTAAACCAGGTCTTAACCATAAAAACTAAATGCTACGTGAAAGTTAACACCGCTCCTTTACAGTACAGAAGGTCTGTTACAAAAATACTATACCTCCGTCACGACTCCTGCAGCAATAGTGGAACCACTGTAGCGTAACATAAACCTCCCAAGCTCTTTAAAATCTTTATACAACTCTAGAGCAACAGGTCTTTGAGTTTGTAGTTCTATTAGCGCATTCTGTCCTTTACTCAAGAACCTGCAGGCAAATAGGCAGAAAACTCTACTATAAATACATGCATCCATAAATGAAAAAAAAAAAACAACCAACCACTTAAAAGGCCAAAAGTATAATAATCAAGCTTGACTTCAAGTATAACCCAAGCCACCAGACTGAAAACTCATTTGCCTGGAGCATACCTTTTAAAATAGCGTTTGAGTTTTCTTTAAAAACTTCTAGAGGATATCCACCACGACCTTCAGCAAATTGTTTTGAAGTTAATTACCTCATTAACACCTGTTTTGTCATGTCTAGTAGAAAACAAGTCTTATTTCAAACTCAATGACTAAACAACTAATTCATTGCTCTTCAGAAGTCAAGATTTTTCTTTCCATTACTTTTCAGCAACAGTTTCAGCCACGCAATTTCTGGAAAAGGATTATTCTGATAACGTTGTATGTACCAAACAGCATTTCTATCCAAATACAGTTTTAAATAACTAGAGGGATATTCCCATAGTTTAACTTGTATGGGAAGGCTCCCTAAAAATCTCTCTTTCTCTGAACCGCTGTCTACAGCAACCCATCTCCAGAATTATAGCAACGATCCCATGCTATTGCAGGAAGACGAGATCGTTTTTTTAAAAAAAGGGGGCTCGGGGCTCGGAATAATCCTTTAAGTGCAAGCTGGTGATCTAGGATTCACTCCCAGTTCTGCAAGTGAACTTAGCCAAGTCATTTTCTTCTCAGGTGCTCCACAGACGTATCAAGTGGGCAGGAGGTTTTTCATATTGAAATATAAACATGAAACCAACTAGAACAATGAAAGCATACTCTTATAAACACGTTATAGCTATATAATAGAACCTGCTTGATATACCATATATTAAATCAAAAGTCAGCCTATTTCTTGAGCAATTATTAACTATTCAAAACACTTACTTTGGTTTTTTCTTTGTCACTTCACCAGTGCTTTTGTGCAGGACACTCAACAGTTTTCTAATAGTAGCAGGTTCACTTATGGTTTGATAGTGTAAAAGCACCTAAAAATATTTTTGTTGTTATTAAACATTCTACAATAATCAGAAATCCTAGGTGTTAATACTTAAAAGCATCAACTTCTTTTAAGACTGATTTTTTGAACAAATGCTTATAAAGCTTCCTTACAGGAGCTTCTGCCTCACATTCAGTAACTGTTCCCAGTTCCTAAACTTTGTGATCTCTACAGATATGACAAAGATCATGTATTAATTCATCAAAAATACATTTTTCATTCTTAAGTGTTTTGCTTTTGCCACTTCAATGCACTTCTGTAGCATGAACTGATATATTATTTACTTTAAAAGGTATCTTATAACTAAATGCATCATTATACTCCTAAAAGGCATGAGCTTTCTAAAGCACAGTGTAGCCTGACTGTGGTGGAACTCACGTTCTCCAAAATGGCTCAGCTGTGTGTTAAAAGCCAGTAAGAATATGCATAAGTGGCCACAGTATCCCCTTATATCCTCTTCAAGTTACAAATAAATCAGTTTCCTCTGGAGAGACAGAACCACTTCTGGACACTAAATACCTCTCATATCCAGGTGGTTGAACATGGAGAGGAAAAGCCCCAAACAGCCTGTAATGAACACAGCAACTTTCACAGAGACTTACAGGAAAACCTTTAGTGATTGGAACCTCAATATTGAAGATGAGAACCCGAGCTCTGAAACGAGTGCAAACTTTAATGGGTTCCTTGGGATCACAAAATACACAGCCAACACTACAAGAGAGGAGAACAAAAGAAACCAATATCTATCTTGGCATACAAATGTTAACCAGTGCACTGGAAAAAGATAAATATTTAAGACAAGCAAAGCAAAGACAACACTGCTTTACTATAACCTGGGGGTGGGGTGGGCGGGGGAGAGAGGAAACCAGGAACACCGTATTAAAGCCTGTAATGAAATTAATTCCTAGACAATGTCTACGGTATTTTGTGGGTATGCATGAAGAGGTCTGTCTAATTCAGTGAACAATTACGTCCATTGCTAATCAGTTTCTAAAAATGTCACTGTTTCCTGTGCGTAGGTACTTTGAAGAAATAAGACTTTCATTCAGAGATTAATTGTTCCAGATCAATAGCATAAAATACTGCAGGGTGCCCAAAACTGCAATGTTGCTCCCTGTAACAACTATTTTGTGGATAAAGGAACATCATGATCAGCACTTCCAGAACTTAAGCTCTCAGCAGCACTCGATTTCCAAAGAACACTACATGGAGTGGACAAGAAAGCTGCTGCTCGTTACAAGCCCACAAGGTAGACAAGCTTTATCACAGTGGCTGGCTTTAGCTATCTAAAATTAAAGGAAAAAACAGTCCCATGCAGAAAAACACGACTGAAGAGACCAAACAGCATGATTAAACTATATACATCAGATGTAATCAGATTTCATCAGTATCAAGAGGACTTAAAACTTCATACTTTTTCTTGAAAAATCTAATATATCTCCAAAAGATAAATGACATCAAGTTAATGAATTGACTCAAGCCTTATTCAACAAGCAGAACAAGAGTTGGTTTTTTTTCCAATCCATTTAACACAGAGAATCAAACCCCGTTATGAAACAGCAATACAGAAAAGCCTGTCCTTTTCCCTTAACAGAGCATAAATTTACAAAACTATCAATGCAAGGAGTTTTTCAAACACTAGCTTGAAAGTTTGCTGTCTGAAGTCCAACTGAAATGTAAAAAAGCTGATCAAATTATGGATCCAATTTTCTAGCCTGAACAATAACTGACACTTATTAAAAAGCTGGAGGCTAATGCTTAGCATGAAACCTATAGACTGAAATAGACACAAACAGATTTGCTGTGTCTCACTGAATGTATCGGACCCCCAAAAAAACAAGGGTCAGCAAAACAATTACCAAAACAAGTATCACAAGCAGCTAAATGTGTTGAATAAAGCCTCCGTCAATTCCACTTGTCCAGATTTACTCTGGTACGCAATGGCAGTTGTTTGGATGGGTTTTGTTAGAATAATTTATGATGCAATAAGCTCTTCAAAAGCATTTTGTTTTATTTAGCAGTAAGGATTTACTTAATTCAGTAATTAGAACGTCCAAGGACAAGTCTTAAGGAAAAAGGCTTTGAAAGTTATCAGTGTCAGCACTAGGGGAAAAGTATGAAAACTAACAGTATTCTGAGGTTGCCGTTGTACATGTAGCAGATGTTTCCAACGTTTGTACATGCAAGCCAGGTGATATGCATCACTTTGGTTTTAAATATCCTGGTAGCCACATCATTCTTCAAGTAAACCGCTGATTGTTAAGTGTAATACTTTAACAAAGCTTTTCATTAAAAACAAACCGTTACTTAGACTGAAACCCAGTTTTGCTCACTTGATTTTGATGATATCCATGCCGGTCAAAGTGAGACTAACGTGATCTCCTGCTGCAGCCCAATCAACTGGTTCATCATGCAGTGTGATTCCTGGAAATGAGTAAGAACAGAACCTGACAGTGAAGTACCT
The DNA here is from genome assembly GCF_017639655.2 of Falco naumanni. Lineage (NCBI taxonomy): Eukaryota > Metazoa > Chordata > Aves > Falconiformes > Falconidae > Falco > Falco naumanni. Next base: position 53,509,105 of record NC_054059.1, on the reverse strand, counting down.
AGGTTCTGAGCTACAAACAAACAGTTCTGTTCGGGCCATTTGTGCTTCATCAACCATTACTCATCAATTTTCAGTATGAATGGGTTGAGAGTAAAAGCTTTTTAACTGAGAAGACTGAGGAAGCTTTTTTCCCCCCGTGGTAAGGACTCACTATTCTCTCACCCCACCCTGCACAATAACATGGCTTTATTTAAGCTAGAGGAAGGGACTGGGCACTTGTCACACAGCGCAGATGACGCAGTCCTGAAAATGCTGTAGTACTAGTATCTCTGTATCGCCCCACCCTTCCTTTCAGGCACACGCACACCCTAGACCGCATCTTTCATATACTTTAATGGTATTATGTCAACTTTCATTTACCTTAAGTGGGTTTGATGACTCTTTCATAAAAAAGTGTAACTGATGCCTTTCGTTCATGACATTGCGTCTATTAGAAAGCATCTTTAAAAAAAATAATTCTGACTTTTAAGTATTTTAATCCCTTTAAAAGATAACCTGGCTGGTGGGTGAGGGCAAAATCAACTGTTCCTGACTTAACATTCTGAGGTTTCTGATAAGACACCAAGAAGAAAAGAGAAAAAACCCACTTTTTATAAATACTGCATACATTTATAGGATCTAATTCTATTTCACTAGAGATTGTATTTATTGATTTGCAAATCTGTTCCCAAAACCACTTGTCAAGAACATGCCAGAAAGCATCACTCAACTACAAGCATGTTAAGTACTGATTTTTAAGCAGTGTTGGTAATTATTTCACATACACATTTCATTCTCACGAATGAATATAACTAAGTGAGACTAAGAAAGAATAAGTGAGACGAACCTCTTGAAATGAAAAACAGGAATCCTAATGTGCATGCTATCTTCAGTAAACATTGTATGATAAATAACATTATCTCCTCTTTACATTAAACATAAATAATACATGCTTAATGAACTCATGCCTCCAGCCTTCACCTGCATTTCACCCATATGAGAGAGAGTATAGAAGAAAAACCATATAATTGCACCACTGGGGATACTCAAAATACATCTTTTTCCATGCTACTTCCTCCACTTGTGAAACAGAGAGGTGACTACAGTGGTCTGATACCCATATTCATCCGTGTTATTTTAACATTCTTGTGCATGCAGACAATGTGCATACAACCACATGAACAAGCACAGGCATACTGAGGAGCTTCCCAAATTAGCATTGAACGATCTGGTTCCGGAACAGAACAGGACAGATAAACCGACACATTGCTGAATTCAGGCTAAATAGTTAGATACAGAAACCTATTCATTTATTTTGAGGGCTTAATTTTTTATTCATTGGTCAATGTAGGAAAATCGTAATTTTATCTTTGTGTTTGCATATGAAACAAAACCAGCTCTGCAGTTTAAAGACAGCAATCAGGAAACAGCTAAACATTTAATGTCTTGACTTAGCTATTCCTCTTTTCAGAAGTCAAAGGTATTGAAATTTAAACCCAATTTTCTTCCTTTTGTAGCTGCTCAGGACAATGACATCCTGAAAGTTTGAATATTATGAAAGGATCAGTGACAAATCTCATGAACATCAAACAGCAGAGACTTAATTCTCAAGCTTTTTCACATTAATTCGTAAGATTAATTTTAAGGGTTGTTCAACATCCTCACACTTCCTAACAGAAGTAACACTCCACAGCAAAGCTGAATATTAATGATTCCTGTACTGCTTATTTTTATAGACATTGCTGGAACTCAGATGTTTTGACATTGCTTTATGAAGAACCTGTAAAAAGTCATGAGGCTGTAACATTTGGAATATCTGATACGGTAAAAGTAAAAAAAACACACATGCAAGATTTCACATACTCTTCATAGACATATTTATACAGTCACAGTCACATCTGAAGAAATTCGTTTTATGCTTTCACATTTTATGTTTGACAGTTGGTATCAATTTGACAGTCTGTTACCATTTCAGTAACTGCTTCTAGCCCAGTATTGACCTGAAAGTAAACACACTTCTGAAGACCGTACCTTTTGCAGTGCAAGTTTCATTGGGAGGCATTGCCAGAAGTCGTTCCCCAACCTGAATATAGCCTGCTTCTATTTTACCAGTCACACAAAATCCTGATCCTTGGTCTGTAATAAACACAGCAGTAATATTTCAAAAAACTTCTTAGTAAGGTCAGTTTCCCATCACAAGTTAGCCCTTCAGCAATGCATACATAAGTTTTTAATACAAATCCCCACACACAGCCAAGTAGAGCATTCAGTACTTGCAAGTTAGCCAGCTGTGCATCATAACGAAAATGAAACATTAAATTCAAAACTTCTAGATCTTATGTTTTTCAGAACTAAGGGAGATACATCCTTCTTTTCATAAATGTAGGTACATCAAGAAATATTTTTTAGTTTTTCCATATTACATTAAGCCCCTTAATTTCTAACAATTTCATTTAATTCAATACTTTCTCATTCAAACATAGATAAAAAACATACCACAGACCTCTCAAAAACTCTCATGCATACAGGTGCAAATTCCTATGCCATTTACCATTTAACTGAGTCAGAATCCTACATACTGTCTGCATATTAGTTTTAGTCCTGGAAAGTCAAGAGATTGAATCGGTCCTGTTTAATATGAGGAGCTATTGTAATTGTGGATGACTTAAGTATTTCTGAATCTAAAAGATCTGCAAAGTTTTTCTTCCTCCACGTTCTAATAGTCTCTTCATTATGTGAACAATACATCAGTTCTTTTCAATAGACACACTAAACGTGCACATTTAAGCACATACACTTTAAGAAATGTCTCATCTCCTTAGCGTGCCTGCATGTGTGTTTAAGAAGAATCTCACAAAGTGATTCTACAATGTCATTTTCAGTATCCATACAAACAACAAGTATACCTTTTGCTGAACATTAGAACTTAGTGATAAGCAAACAGTTTACTATTTTGTCTGTCACATTAGCTTAAAAGCTTAATTTAAAATTGAATTCAAAAGAGCAAACTGACCTCAAATCTTGAGGTCACATACTACCAACTTGCTCTTTTGCATTCATCGCCATTTTACTGATGAATGCTTGCATCTATCTAGCTGGGAAAGCACTGTTGCATTGCAGTATGCCTGCAAGCTGATCTTCCTCTATTCATCCCAGCAAGTGAGATGAACGTAGTCAATTAACAGATGACATCAGAAGTCAAAAGAACAGAAAACTGGTGAAGCAGCTACTTGCTCCCCAAGTCACGGTACAAACACGACCTCAATATGGTACACAACAGAACCTGAAGGTTGCAGGCAACCTTGAAGGCAACCAGAACTTGCAGGCAACCAGAGACGAGAACTGGTTCCAGGTTCCTAACCACTCCCAAGCACAATCAAGAATAATTTTTCTTTTTTTCACATCACCACCAGCTCTGGCTTGGTAAACTAGTGTGGTGTTTGAAGCTTCACCCTCTCCCATACTGATTGCTTCCTGCAAAGTGTCAAGTTCCTTCAGCTCCCCATGAAATCAACACAAGTACAAAATGGATAGTGGGGAACAGAATCGGGGGCATGAAAAATAGCTGGATTTCTGTGTATCATGGTACTCTGCTTCTGCCAGGACATGTTCTTTGTCCTCAGAATTTGGCTGCTGGACAAGGCTTTTCTGAAGTCAGGTCAAGTCATACCCTAGACAGCATTATCATATGGTAACTGGGGACTGATGCAGCAATGAAGGAATTTACAGGCATCTCTTGCATCAGGGGATAGCTTGCCTGCACAGAATATTATGAGAGCTATGAAGGACAATTGCTAAAATCAGGCTGAGGCTGATGAATCATATGTGTGGGTAACTTTAATAAAGGGGTTTTCCAAACTACGCAAGAGTACACTCAGCACTCTCACTTTTTACATACTTCTATGGACAGCTCCTCCCGAGCACACACAGCCACTGGAATAGAGCTGAGAACAACTGTTGCTTCATGTACTTGTAACCTGCAGATACTTCCTCTGCTGACATCCAATTTGAGATCACAAGCCAAGAAAAAACAGCCTAAAAAAACACCTAAAAGGCCACATTTAGTGATAAACCCTGTATATGTAAATTGAGTCCCTTCCAAAGCCATGACTTTTTTTTTGCATACTTTAGCAAAAAAAAAAAAAAAATATTTTCCACAGAACAAATTTAGTCAAAATTGCTCATTTTGTGAAACTTGGTTCAACACCAAAATGATTGATGCAACAAAAAAAGTTATGATAATACTTCAAATGATCTCAATCAACAATCCTAACACCCTTTCCCACAGCTCACAAAATTATTAAAAAAAAAAAAAAAAGAAAAGAAAACATGCAGTGACAACCTAGATGACGAAACTAGCGGTAACACTCTCATGCAAAGTTTCAATATTCAGCATTATGGCTTCAGTACATTAAGTCAACTAACCCAGGACATGTACAGCATCCAGTGTCTCCTCAAACACCCACATGAAAATTGCACAAAACTGATTTTTCCAATTTAAAAAAATCAGTATTTTGATCTGGTTTGTTTGTACTCCCCCTATAAACACCCTATATATAAAGCAAAGTTTATTTTAAAATATGAATTTTAAAATAGAAAAATATTTACAACATTTCAAATCATGCTGTCATTTAGTTTGCAACTTTTCTCAAGGGTCTTAGAGAATGTTTCAAATGGGATGAGCATTACAAACCTTATGTTTCCTAAATTACCTGTAAATGTAAATGCATTTAACTAAAAAAAAAAGTTTACCATGAAAACCTTAAGAGCTCAGGGCAGTCTATTTTCTCCAGGCAATGGAAGGAAGAACTGGTTATAGCTGCTTTCCATATCGCTATTCATGCTACGGAATAGCTAGCTGCCTTTCATTAAATCCTTGGCTGGTTATAACAGTCTGACCACCACCACCCTTTTCTTCTACCTCCCACTCCCCAAATTTTTATACAAAAATGAAGAAATGTATCATCATTTACAGCTACAACAATGAACATAAAAGGAACAAGTCAGACTCTTAAAATCTAAGAGTGAAATGTAAAAGAGACCAAAGTCACACACGTAGAAAGTTTGAGAAACATTAATTTAAGCAACAGGAACCAGTTTGGGAAAGAAACTCCCAAATTCTGTCCCACAAAACCATCAACTCATGACATAGCCAATTAGCTGGTCATGCAGATTTTCTTCCTCAATTTCTTTCCCAGTATGTTTTTCCTTCAGCAGCACTATGTAAAATTCAACAAAGAACAGTGCTTGAAACTTAATATTCCTGTTCAAGACTACTGATACACATAGAGCTCCTACTTTAAGTCTTATTTTTACATCATTTTTCAACAGCTGTGTTAAATATCAGTGAAATGATGGTGAAAAAACTATAAAAACAACCAACCTTTAAAAACATCAGCAACACACAATCTAAATGGTTTATCCACTGATCTCTGTGGTGGCTTGAAAGAATCTGCAAATAAATTGACAAGAACTTTTAGAATTTCTGTATTCAGTAACTTCTCACTTAGGGATAAAGCAACTGCATTGTATTCCAAAGGTTTTGCCCCACACTTTCCCCAAAATAAAAGTTTTGGCATACACAGGACTAAGATATATTAATTTTTAAATGAGGAAAATTACACTCACCAATTTGCTCTAACAAACATTTTCCTTTATACCACTGTGTGAGGTCACTTGACTGACCCCTTGTGACCAGATTTTCACCACCAAGGCCACTTGTTGGGATATAAGCCACATCTGATTCCTAATTAAGAAAACAAATAGAAGTTAAGCACACATTAACAACAGGATCTTCTAGCAGAAACAAGAGGTGCATTTTTAAAACGTTACGCATCTAAGCTGTAAAAGAACAATTGGCACATTCGTACTTCCCCTGGAGAAGGCAGGCTACTCGGGGGATCCATTTCCTCTCTGTTTACCTCTTGCCTGATCACAGTACTCCAACAAAGAGTTGGCGATATTTAAACGTGATGATAGCAACATTAACTACTAGAAACCAAGTTCAGGTAACAAACTCAAATTCCCTATCTGACAAGCAAAAGTTCAGTTTGAATTGCTGGATTTCAGGAAGGCCACAACCAGTCCAAATGGATAGTAGCTGGAACTGAGGAAACACAAGAACGGTCAGGAATGGCAAATGGAGAGTGTCCTTATGAGTTCATAATCCACACTGACACCTGCTCTGGTATAAAACTCTCCTGTCGATCCTGTAGTACTAAACATTAAGACATAATACTTGGTCTGTTCTGCTTTGCAGTCAACAGTTCCAAGAAACTATAAATAAGGTGAGTGCCCCGAAGATTCTACAGACCTAAACAAAGCTGATGACAGAAAGATCACTGAAGAACTGACTAACCTTAGCCAGGGCTCAGTGTACACCCTACCAGTAAGAAATGGAATATGCTAGAATATGTACACATAGTAGTAGCAGGAAAGCGACTAAAAAAAAATAAATAACCTGACTGTAAGAAAAGCTTATCCTACCCAAATGCCTGAACAAAGCAACAACCACTGAAATCTGTATTACCTTAAAGCCAGCTTGCTTAAGAAATTGGCCAAGCTTACTCGTAATTTCCTGAAATCTTTCCTGTTGCCAATTGACCTAAAATAGAAAACAGACTATAATAAAATAGCAGTTTTTTAACTATGACTCAAACATACAGCTGCATGTCATCAACTGTGTGTACACAACGTGTAGTATCAGTAGGTGTTCTCCACACACAGCACCCAATGAATTCATAAACACAAGACTTCTGGGTGGATTCAGTTGAACATATACATTAACAATTACTGATAGCAAGCAACACATTGATTAACTTGCAAGCCCCTTTAGTTTGAGCTGTCTTTGAACAGCATCCTTTTTTTTTTAAAATAAACCTACATAAAATTCAGATTTAGCAAGATTATATATAACACCGTAATAATCTAAAACACAACTAGTAATATTTAACACACCTTACAGTTTTAAGTAAAGCTCCTGAGGTCTTGAACTGAATGACCACCAAGATGCCCTTGCAGATAGCACTGGGTTAACTGCTCATGTAAGATCTTCACAAGTACAAGAGTACACATTTTAGCACCACAACTATCCTTCTGTGTACTTTGAAAATATACCATAACAAAAAAAAAAAAAAAAAAGTATTGTAAAGTCTAAACACAAGAGACAGAGCAGAGAATCAAAGAAAGAAATGATACTTTGTTATTAGTTTTACAATACTGATCTTTAAACTCAGGGTCCACAATCCTAGGTGGAAGCCCTTCAGAAAATGAAAAAAATAAGCACATACCTGGTCCATTTTATTGACTGCAACAGCTAGCTGTGTAACTCCAAGAGAACGCACTAATAATCCATGTTCTCGTGTTTGTCCACCTGTCTCAAACCCTGCTTCAAACTCTCCTCTGCTAGCATCCACAACCAAAATAGCCACATCAGCCTAGATTAAAAAAAAACCAATACAATCAAAAGTGGTTAAGAGGTTGACATATTTACCAAGATTATGTCCATCAGCAATGTTTCACAAAATAAAAAAAAATAAACATACAAATGTACTTTACACGGGAGGAATCCTCATGTGCCTTAAATGTATTTTGAGCTGCTCAGTCATGCCCACTTTGGTGAGTATTATGTCATTATGTCATCTCACATCATAAACCACCATTTTCTGTTAAACACAAGCCAACTCTTGGTTTTGGGAACCTGTCCTCTTCAAACTACCCACTATGGATGTGCTTGCACAGACCTCAACTAAACAAATGCAGCCCGTGCTCCAGAAGTTTAAGAATGGGTATGAGCACAGTGTCTATGCCTCCCTGCCTCAGTCTGAAAAACTTCATAGTGAGAAGCTGCAAAAATTACAGATAAATCACCTCACTATACACAACTGGGACAACTGGTCAACTGCATATCGGATGTGGATGCGTCACAGTCCACTCAACACACTGGAGCATGCCAAAATCACACGATGGAAAAGACCACGTAAGCCTATTTTATCTTCTAGGCAAACTCTGCCACACAGCATTAAGAGCAAAGCGGTATCAGAGACTTGACAGCACTGCACAAAAGTCAGCATGTAAGCCCAGGGAAAACCACAGATTTTGCTATTAGCCTTAAATGCCGCTAATACTTCTTTTACTTTTCCTGCTTTGGTAACAGCCAGTTAGACCACCTTCATGTACCAAGCAACAGCAACAAGATGCGAACAACAAAGATACTGCTATCAAGAGGCAGGTTTAAGAAAATTTAATAGGACTGATGAGATGGACATAACGGAAAGAGAGGAGAAAATGTGGTACTTTCTCCCTTTCCTTATATGCTTATGCTTCGGGGTGCCAGAAGAAGGAACAGAGACAGCACACTGTCCTGGCTCTGAACTCCCCTTGCCTTGTCCTAGACATGAAATCCCCACAGTTCATACAGAGATGGCCCAAGTGTGAGAACGGGAAAGGATGAGGGATGAGTTTCCCCACAGCTCTCAGCCTCAGAAGTACATGTGGTAAACTTCTCCCTCAAAAAAGGACATCCTGTATTTTCTAAATTATAAAAAAATACCTCGGGACTTACGTGAATTAACCATATGTATCAAAGGCCAGATCCTGACCCTGATAAGGCTGATTTGCATTTTGCATAACAGCAGTTGGGGATTCACCTCCTAACAGAATTCTCCATGATAAAAAGGCATCAGAGCCATTGCCACATATACCTTCCTTCCACCCACTGCTTCAGCACTGAGACTACTTTAACAGGCAACCGAAAATTGCAAAGTTTCAGTGATTCCTTAAAGAGCTTCAGACTAGAGCAGCCCCTCACCATCTCGAGAGCTGAGGGAACACAGAGATAACAAGTGCTATTTGGCCAGCCCCATCTTCTGCTGAACTGATACACTGCCGGTGTATCTGCAAGTCTTCTTTTAACACTTCTACCTGTATTAGTTTTTCCCCAAAAGACAAACCAATTCAAAATAAAGTTCTAAAGAAAATGGCATGGCTGAGTTGGTGTATTCCACTGTTCTGAAACTGAAGATCAATTTCTAATTTTAAAAATCCTGGACTTCCTACAAGATATGCTCCATAATACAGATAACTGTACAAGCTCTACACTAATTTCCAGTCTTCTGACTATTCTGCAGCCTAACCATTGGGTCACAAGGTCCAAATTCTTACTTAGGCTCTGCTTCAGAGCTAGAGCAGAATTTGGGGCAAGCTAGTCTTCTTACAGTATAGTTCTCTTTACTGTAAAATCATACTAGCAGTACCCATTCTTACTGAGATGGTAAGTTAAAATTCACATTTTACACTGTAATGACATGCACAAAGCAGAAAACTCTACACAGTAGCTTCGTTTTGGGAAAAAAATAATTTTTGATTACATCTCTACTTTGAAGAATCAAATCTAGTATTATAAAAATGGTGCCTTTAAGTGGAAAAAATGTCACACATTTTATGTAATCACATTATTCTCCCCTCCCCTTTATTATTTCCATAAATTAACTAACTAACCTATATAAGAATGGTAAGTGTCATACTGAATTAAATGGGTAGTGCCCAGTACTTTTGACTTTACCCACTGTTCCTAAAACAAGTGGCAAGTATTCTCTGCAAAAGTCCTATTGACAATACAGATGACTTCTGCATAAACTTTGTAATATGTTTTCTCATCCCACATAAAATACATTGTTAAATACAAGAATGCCTTTTGTTTGACCTCTCCAAATTGTCCTGGGTTTGGCTGGGATAGAGTTAATTTTCTTTTCAGTAGCTGGTACAATGCTGCGTTTTACATTCAGTATGAGAATAATGTTGATAACACACTGATGGGTTTAGTTGTTGTTAAGTAATGTTTATACCAAGTCAAAGACTTTCCAGTTTCTGAGGCCCTGCCTCCGAGAAGGCTGGAGGGGCACAAGAAATTGGGGCAGGACACAGCCAGGACAGCTGACCTGAACTAGCCAAAGGGATATTACATACTATAGAACGTCATGCTCAGTATATAAACTGGGGGGAGCTGGCTGGGGCCTGCTGACTGCTGCTTGGGGACTGGCTGAGCATCTGTCAGCAGGTGGTGAGCAATTGTATTGTTCTTTTTTTCCCCCCCCCTCTCCTTTTGGCTATTATTTCTCTTTCCCTCTCTCTCATTTCCATTACAATTATTATTATATTTAATTTTATTTCAATTACGGAATTCTATCTCAACCTACGAGTCTCACCTTTTTCCCTGACACTTCTCCCCATCCCACCAGGGGAGAGGTGGAGTGACTGAGCAGCTGTGTGGTGCTCAGTTGCCAGCTGGGGTTAAACCATGACACAAAGCTTTTCTCTTTAAGCTCAAAACCACTTAAAGTCTTTATCTACGGGACCACTTTCACAGAGCTTCTTGTTGAGTAGACATATGCCACATTTGAATAGCTTTCAAAGCTCAACTCTGATGTTATCAAACTGAACTTAGTATTCAAATTACTTCCCTAATAAAACTCTTCTCCAAAAAGTTAACATCCCCAAAAAAGCAAAGTAGCTGCCTTTACAGTTAAGCATTTTCTTAAGTTTAGAAAAACTCATGAAAATATCAAAGGTATCTCAGCACCATAATTCCATTTCATCTTAGATTTTAAAAGAAGAAAAACAATTTAAGTTATAAATAATAATGCCATTGGAAGAAGAGTTTTAGACCAACGCTACCTGTGCCGCTCCTGTGATCATATTTGGAATGAAGTCTTTGTGGCCTGGAGCATCCATCAGTGTAATTACTTTAGTCTTTGTCTCAAATTTGGTCATACCCACATCCATTGTCACTCCCCTTAAACAAAGCACATACACAATGCACCATTAAAACTGCTTTGAAAGCTTCAGAGAGGTATCAAGTAAGCTATTAAAAACACCATCGTGAAATTATACACTTCATAGCTTTCACTTGGTTTAGTCTGTACCAAAAGAAACCTGCGTGCTGGAAAAGCATTCCTCTAGAACTGCCTTTCAGTAACTCTAGTCATAAAGAAACAAACATGCAGAATTCACAGTAGTAACCCCATGCACCTATAGACAATGTCCCAACAAGCACAGCGAGGACATGATAATTGTACTGCATATTTGTATCATTATTAATTCTATTTTTAATACATAGCTCTTCAGAAAAAAGACATCATAAAGTAACAAAAACACAGCCAAGAATAAAAAAATTGAAGGTATGGGACTATAGCAATACAGTTATACATGCAAAAATCCACAAGCTGATTAGCTGGGATGGAAGGTAGTGCTTTGACTCAGTTCCACATCTCACTAACAACCACATGTTCTGCACGGCAAATAGGATAGGATTCATCTGCTCAAATGCAAACACCTATAACGCACATGTCTATCTGTGTTAAGTCATCCCCATCTCCCTTTATAGACAATGAAGACACACAGGCACTTTACATGGACAAAATTCTTACATGAGCACAGATACTTAAAATAGGCTACTTCCAATGACAAAAAACCCCAACAAAATAACCCCTCCCAACCCCCAAACATTTACAGATGGCTCCAGAAAGTTTTCCTTTAAAAATACAAAACTCAAAGTAAAAAGAAAACACAATCAATCTAAAATACCAATTCAGAAGATGTTTCCCTTAATAATTACAAATTATCTTCTGAAGTCATGTACCTAAATGCACAACTGTTGGATACTTAAAAAAAATAATAAAAAAATCATAAACCAAGAAATATCACTTTTAAGGCTCATGACAATTATTCCACAAATTACTTTCTGTTAACATTTTACTCTTCACGGGCTATAAATACTTGTCTCTATTTCCTGTTTCACATGTTAATTACATCCTATCAAAGGTAGCTTATATTAATAAAATAACATAATATGGTTTTATTACAGATCTGTGAAAGAAATTGATCTTCAAAGTTTGTTTGTTTTACACTGCGCTACATCTACAAGGAGAAAGAAAATTCCTTTCCATTTGCTTTTCCTCTTTTACATCCTCAAGACTGTAATGTCACAACAACACTACCACTACAATATCAACAGCCTTAATTGATGTAAGGCTACTTTCAAAGTTTATGTTTGGTCATTTCAGGATTGTTCCCCCCTCCTCGTACCTGCACCCCACCCAAGACAGACACCCCCACTCAGATGTGTATGTGCACTTCGTAAATTAAAGGACTCACACAGGCAAAAGTTTAGCTATATACAGGGACACTGCAAAAGCATATCTGCCTTTGAAAACAGTAAGTTACATGCTTGATAAGGACTGCCTTACTCCATGTTCTTCAAGCATCAGTTTACATTGTGAAGGTTATCTTCCTAACCAGAAGAGCTTATATGCTACGAAACCATGGGTGACAAATGATTGTAAAAAAATAAACACAAAAGAAAACGCCTTTTTTTGTGAACACAGAATACCATGTCCTTAGCTTCCCATACAGTGTTCTCAAAAGCTCTTACTTTTTTTTATTAGCTTCACTGCTTCCCCATTATGTACTAGTTAAATATGATAAAGTTTAATTTAAAATTTCATATTTCAATAATAAAAGACAGGTTATAAAAATATAAATTATTTATTAATTTAATTTATAGATTTTATATTTAATGTAATCTAAGTCACGTGATAAACTGACATTTCAGTGTTTAGTTTATAATTCTGCCACCCTTTCACAGAAAAATTTAAACCTAGAACTTTCCCATATAATTATATCAAACAGAGAAATGTGGCAGCAATAAATTGGTAAGGCAGCTTTAAATGAACCAACTCAGCTATGAGAAGCATTCTGCATTGTAGCCCTATGCTGCATTCCACAGCATAGAAATACGTCATGAAATGCTCAGCTTCTTGTTCACACTTCTTATAACAAAACAAGATTATTTTTTCTTTTAATAACATGTACTCATATTAGCAAATATTTTTCTTTGTAAGTATTGAGTAAGTATCTTTAAACTTAGAATATTTCTACCAAAGCATTATTAGTAGATCGATACAAATGCCGTTCTTTCAGGGAAAGCAAGGTAATTCCCATTAAAAGATATTTCTACCTTTCTCTTTCTTCACCAGTTTCATCCAAGACCCATGCATAGGCAAATGAAGCTTTGCCAGCCTTCTTAGATTCCTGTTCGTATTTATGCATAGTTCTTTTGTTCACATTTCCCAAAAGGTAGAGCAGATGACCCATTAAAGTACTTTTACCTGCATCAACATGTCCTACAGAGGGAAATGAACACTGCATCAGTTTTATTATTTTAAGGATTTTAAATACAGTACAAGAAAAACACTAAAACATTATGAAAATCATGTGCACTAATAATGCCTATGCAATCCACAGAATTTCACAATCCTGTAAGAGAGTTACAGAGAGGAAATTTATTGAAACAGAGCATGACAGTAATATAGGATGTCCAAATTCATACTAAAAAGAACACACCGCCAAGAATGAAACCAAACCAAAGTACATTTTATTATACTCTCAAAAGGAAGCTAAATCAACCCCTCTGCCCTAGTCAAGGACATCTGAATGTACTCTTCTTCCAATGAATAATGGTCAAAAAGACGCGACTGAAAACGGTATGAAATTTCCCTTCCCTAGAGAGAGGATAGATTTGCTTCGGTATTACTTCCAGATACGATCACCAGTTTTTAATCTCTATGTCTGTCAAAAATACAATTTAACAGTATTACCTATTACCACCAAATTAAGCAGTTGCTTTCCTCCTTGTCTCTTCTCCAACTCTGCTTTCACATCTATTTGCAGTTTTGTCTTGCTTGACTTTTTTACTGGAGTAGGCACCATATTTTGCTCTTCTGAAACCTGCACTACTTGGGGTAAAAGAGCAGATTTTGAGACTGCCTGAAGCACCCCAGAAGCTACGCTGGTGTCTTCAGTTAACAGTCCTTTCTGAGGTGTGTTAGCATGGCCATTTTCTTCAGCAATCACACTAGGGAAAAAAGAAAACACAAGGAATACAAATGACAAAGAAGCTGTAGAAATATAGGAGAGAAACTAAGTTTTCTTTCCACTACCCTGTAAGCCCCAGACAAAGAGTATGTGATAAACCCGTTAAGGTGGAGGCGATAAGCAGCTAGATACAAACTGCACAGATACCAGCTCTGAACATCTTGTCTGAAAAGCCCTGTGTACAAAAGCAAGATAAGAAATAATCTTGTAAAATACATGAAACAGATAAACAAAAGCTTCCCACAGCCACTTCTTTTAATGGGGAGGGAAAGGACAGTTGTGCAGAGCAACTAGAGCTGGCTGTCTCTGAACTAAGAGCCTAAGTCAACCCTGAAGCATGGATTCTAAAACAGCTTCCACATACGCTACAAGTATTACAGCGGAACGTAGCAATGTTCTATAGTGAGAACAGCAATACAGCATAAAGAACTAAGCATACCTGAGCTGCAATTTATGGTGCAATGCTTATACAGAGCCATAACAGATAAGTTATATTTATCAATACAGAGAAAATGTGTTCTATGCATAAAACAAGGCATCTGGGACTAAGGAGATTTGGGTTCCCCAACTCTCCTTCTCTAACACCCTGTTTTCCAACAGATCACCATACTAATCCTAATAATAAATAATCCTATATATATTATTATATTACACTCTCTCACTCTTTTTCTCTCCAATTTGTAAATGAGATATTTTTCTAATTTACACAAGCACTCTGAGAATATACAATATGATTCTTCACCTGTTATGGCAGAAATGACCACTAAAAACAAACGCCAAGCGACATCTTTAAGACAACAAAAGCTTTCTTTTTGCCTGACAGAGCTCCACAGCGAGGCATTAATGTAAGCAGCAAGACAGGAACAGAAGCAGTTATTACAGGAGTGACAACACTGTATCACAGCAAACTTCAATATACCGACCACTGACCATTACAGATTATTGAAAATACCTACAAAGTACTGTATTTAAAACAATACAGAAGAGGCTTCTTCCCCTGGAAAAATGGAAATCCTTTCCAATGCAGTACCACCATGCCGCGGGCTGCTTTCTATGGAACAGATTCACATAGGCTCTCAGACTCAAGTGTCTGCACATCCAGTATGAAATTTTCTCTCCATTTTCTGTTTAAGTACCACAATTGACTCCTCAGTTTTCCTCTTTTCAACTTCTACAAACAAAACTACTTATTCTGTACTTCAGAATCCCATCGTGATACCAACTGCTTTTATTTGACATTGCTTCTCATTTTCTGTCTGCGCAGGAGTATTTGCATTGTATTAGTCCCTTTCCATTACATGTATCTCAGGAAACAATACAGTCCAAGCACGTTAGTTTATTGAACAAATCAGTTCAAGGGTTACAGTCTAAAAAAATTAAACCTAGGAAACGTTCAGACTGAACAGAAAATTCGCCCCTCATTACACAGCACTATGTAACATGGGATATTTTATGCATGTCCCTTTTTCCCCTCAGTTTCAGAACCCACCTATGTAATCAGTACTGCAGCCAACTATTGACTTGACACTTTTGTCATGAGGCTCAAAGCCAAGTTTTTCTCTTGATTCTGAGACTCCAAAGCAGAAATATGAGCACTCATTTGGTGGTTGGTTGGGGTTTTTTTTATCCCCCTACAGTTCCATAACCCAAGGCCTGGTTCTTGCATCAAGGCTGGATACACAAACACATTTCTCACCTTTGCTAAGCAAAGAACTTAGTTTATGCCAGCCATGCTGGTTACAGGGGCACAGATGCTACCTGGATAGACAATTCTGTATAAAGCCTGTTCACAAGAACTCGTCCTATCAAAATATTCTAAATCACTTGAGAGAGAAGGGCAAGTCAATATCAAGCTACTGTCTTAGGTCACACAATCATGACATTTTAAACTCTACACTATGAAACCAGCTGTACAGTAGCACCAAATACAGCCTTAGACAAGTTCCAGTATATAACATTGTGTCTTGACAAGCTGAATACCCTTTACAAGAAGATACAATTGATTGCCCAAGTTCCAAAAATTAGTGGGTCATCATTGCTTTAGATGTAGCTATGAAGAAAGGTGATTACACATGAACTATTCCACAGAAAAATAGTCACTACAGTTATTTGTGCTCTTTTACTGGAAAAGATCAGTGCATTTCTCTAAGACTGAGCAGAAGGCTCTATTTTTAAAATTCCTTAAATAGTACATTAAGATCAAGCTGAAAACTCTGCTTTGGAATGGCAGAATTGTGTTCTCCAATGTCTCTTCAGGGAAATTTTACTTCATAAAAACTGACTGGAAACAGTCCAGTTGATAGGAGGCACAAAACTGTGGTGACAAAGCTTTCTATATATAACTTTTAAATAATCTGAATAACAAAGTACACCAGATCATTTTTGCCTGAATCATGCATTAAGAGATCTTCAAATATTTACAATTAATTTGCATTAGACATCCTTCATAAAGGTTGAGGCTCTCTTCCATCTTCTTCCCTTTTTTCAGGTAAACTTCAGTTCAGTGTCAGCATAATATCTAGCACTTTCACACTTAAGTACTAGGACCAATGCCAATATGCAAAGGTCACACTGTAATACAAATCAAGTATTTTACATTGGTATCAAGTTTTCTTCCTTAGAATTCTGATATTTGAAGTTCTAGAAAGAAGTATTTGTATAAGCAGTCATATCAAAGCAGCTTTTGCAGTTGGCAGTAGTTTTCTCTCCTTTTCAATGTCTGCATTTCTTCCCAAAGCAAATTTCAAAAAATGAAAAAACGTAAGAGATGAAGCTCTAAGTGATGTGACCCAAAAACATGACTCTCATGTTTTTCTGTAGCTTTCAAAAATATATTCAAAGACTGTCACAATCAAGACTATTAAAATCCAAAATGTATTTTGAAAGACAGGTTACTTGTAAGATTCTAAATTCTATTTTGTTTAGCTAGGTAATTGATTTTTATTTTTTTTTTTGTAATCCCAGATGCTCTGATCATCCTGTAGGCCAAACCCTATGTCAGTAAGGATTCCCAGAACTAGGATGGATGTCAAGTGGTAGAATTCAAACTAATTACAGTACCTGAAAGAATCACAGTTATTGCCAGATAAAATAACTACTCTCTCAATTCTAAGTAGCTTTTACTGTGACTACTACTGCTTAAAGCTGACATTTTTTTATTTTAGGTGGTGCAAAAAAAAAAAAAAACAACCCAAAAAAACCCCACTAGATACAAGTGAAATAATGAGTGAAACGTGACTCCAGGCACCATACCATTAGGCCTTGCTAATTTTTCAATGGTGCGGTACTTGAACAGTCAGTACACCGCTCCATTTAGGGTTTTGCAAGTTTCAGGTACTAACCTATTTTGGAAACTTGAAAACAACTTGTGCCATGATAAACCATGACTTGCCATTTCATAGTACAAACTTCAGAATGGGTAGAGTGAATTCAGCTTTCAGCAGATCAATGTGAGGGAAAGGAAAAGTGAGTTTATTGCTAGGTACCAAAACAGGAAGATGGGCAGATAAAATGTACAATTCCAGTCTCATGGAAGTACATAAAAAGAGATGCAGCAGTAAGACCCTGACAGCCATTCTTCATGGCAACCAGATGAGTAGTTTATTTAAAGCTCGATAACAGCTCAGAAAAATGCCAAGGAGCTTCATCTCTAACAGTCAATGAAGAAATTAGTGACATTGGAAACACTTTTCAGTAAGCCTTTTCCACTGAGATTTCTCAGAATTATTGAACTGAAAAATTCTGGCAGATGACAGAGAATATAGGATAGCATACTAGTATCTAGTATACACTGGTGCAGGCAGTTGAGGGTATAAACAAGTCAACTGCATTAGCAAGCATCTTCAGTAGCAAAGCTCCAACTTGGTCTGAGCTATTTGAGCCACCATATCACGAATTATTCACATTTGGAAGAACAGCACTTCCTAACCAACTGCTTGTAGTTATGTATGAGGACTTGATGGAACTACCAAGAGCAGCTGCATTTGCCAACATCTGTGCCTGCCTGCCACATCACCGCTAGCCAGTAACATGGAGTTTCTGATTAAACAGCTCTTGACTTCTTTTAAAGGACAGAACCATTACACACCTTGTATGCACACTGAGGTCATGTACTCAAGAAAGCCTCACAACCAGCAATTCAGGCACAAACGTCAAGAGAGCTTACCACAGCTTTTTGTTAAGACATCAGCAGACACAAAAGCCTGCCAAGGACCAACATTTAGTCAAAATTAAAACTGCCAGGCCAGAAACATCCTACGTTGTCTTGCCAAGAAGAACCATAAGAGTAAATGGACTAAAATGTTACGCTTACATCTCCTTTCTGAGGAAAACTAAGAAATACAACATATGTTGTTGTAAGACATGTTAGAAGACACTCAATCTCAACAACTGTTGAGAGGTTCACGCTACCATGCATTCAAAGAACCTGAAAGCTTATCTGCTGAAGATTAACTCTGCATAATTAAGCTCTTAAACATTATTTTCAATCTTCTGGTCTGGATGCTTAGTGAATTATTTTTATACAACCGACTCTTTCGGAGTACTTACAGTCATTACAGGAATGTCTACATTTATTTCCCCTTTCAAAATTATTAATTACACAATATTGGTCAGGCTGGTTAAAATAATCACTCTTTTTGCTCACAACTTCTGGCTTCCTTCATGACTTACCAGGAAGAAAAAGCCTGGTAAATAATTTTGCTAGAACATCAGAAAAACAGTTTGTCAGAAGTGAGCAAACCATCTTCTGTAGACAATCCCCTTAAGAATACCCCAAAAAAAGGCAATCAATGCTTAAAGCACTTCATGACTTCTAATAATCCATTCATTTTAAGTAAAATTAATTATGATGATGTCATATCGCATAACAAGACAATCATAAAGGCTGAATAGCTAGGCCACTGGCTTGAAAATATGGTTCATGCATTACAATTAAGATCCTATAAGAAGTGACAAAAAAATAGTTCATACATACTATACAATCACTTTTTAATGGTGTCTGCACCAACACAGTCTTTGGGGATGAGAGTAAGGGACGCAGTTACAGGTGTTTTAGAATCTAAACTGCTACGAGTAATTTATGACACTGTATTTTTTGTCAGTAATATAAACTATGTACTTAGAAATCTGTATAATAGTAAACCCTCTGCAGTACATTTATCAATGCAACAGTAATATAAAAAGGGCCTGAAAAGAGTCAAAATAATGAGTCTTTCTTAGGTGTTAATAAACACAAATTCATTCTGTTCCCTGAAAACTCATCCTTACACTGTCAATCCAGAAGACAACTGCAGAAGAAAAAGCTCAACTGTGATACTCATGGAGTTGAGGCAGGGGTTCATGTTTTGCTTTGTTTTTGAAATCTAGAAACAGACACATACAAAGTCATTACAAGTTTGCAAGACAATACCAATGCTTCAGCTAACCAGAACGTATTTAGCACAGGCTTTATGCAGATACTGTGGAAAGAAGCTAGTCAAGCTCCAACTGTTAGGAAAATAATCAGGAGAGCAAGTGCCACTGTCCTACAGCAGAGAAGGAAAAATGTGATGCAAATATGGTCAAGGCCTCCTCCCTCATTCTTCATGTCAAGGTCCTAGTGCCTTAGCAATGTCTCCACAGTGCCTGTAAGGCAAAAGAAGAAAGGAGGCCATGACAGACTCCTTGAAGCAGTGATCTTTTAGGCATGCAGATAACTTTACAACTTAAATTGTACTTTCTTCCGTATTTATTGACTGGCAGGGCTTCAAATCTCACACGCTTTTACAAATCGCTCCACTTACCTAATTCTTCCCACTTAAAGCTAAATGCCTAACATGCATCCAATTTCTAGAGCTGAAGAGGCTTGTTCTTGATTAGCATTTCAGCAGTACAACTAAACAAGTGAAGTGTATTTAAAACCACATCACAATATTGAGGATTTTTCTAAAGCAATTACCTGCAGGTCCTGAAGGCTTAATTTTTTTCTGTCACAAAAAATAGTATATAACAAAAAAAAAAAATGGAAGCAAGTATAACACAAACTACTTCAGGATCCCTGAAGAGAAGGCAGAGTGGCTGAGAAGCATGTTAAAGACAACCGTCTTTCCGCAGGGACTGAGTCATCACTATCCTGTCCAGGAATTACTCCAGTCTACAGACGAGAAAGCATTATTCTTACCTTCTTCTCTCCTATGGAGCAGGCACACATGCACAAGGTGTGGGAGTTGCTAAGTATCAGAGATACAAAATTCTGTATTTGCTTTTATTTATAAACAAACCTTTTATTAGTCATTATTACAGCTAAAATAATCAGTCACTACTATCCAGGTCTAACTTTTTCACTCACTTAAGATTCCTTTATTTTTATAAATTTACATCCAAATTAATTTAATCCACAGAAGTCCCACAAAAAAAGAAGTGTAGTAGAAACACCATAGATGAAGATGCTACGACGTTGATAGGAATTTCGTGATTGAGGCCAGTTGTGACACCCAGTCACCGATTAGTAGGGCAAGGAGAAAAAAAACCCAAACATTGTTCCCTTTTATATATTGCAAATCTCAAACAGCAAAGAGGATTGAAAGTCCCATAAATTTTTCATTTGGAGCTTACTGCATCTAGGTAGATGAATGAAAGTGATGTCTCTTAGCAATGATATCTAGCAGTACAAAGGGCTTAATGACATCAGCTTCACACCTTGTATTAAATGTGCTTAAGAGACTAAGTAGGTGCAACTGCTTACTTTCCACTCAGTTACCAAACATGCACAAGATACTGTAAAATAATGACCATGCTGCCCTCTTACTCCCAAAAATGCTTTCAGATCAGAACTACAAACACTGGGAGATGAGGCGGGGATGTTGCAACTGCTTATGCTTGCAAATTTTTTCCTGAGGATGAACTATGGAATTTCTTACCACAGATTAGGCGGCTATTATAAGTTGGGTTCAAAAATAGAATAAGTGCATCCAAGTAAGAAAAATCCATTAACCATTTTTAACAGAAACAGCCTAATCAAGAAAAAAATATGGTGGCGAGCCACAGAACACTACATGTAATGACATTCCACTGACTGTATGCCCAATGCACATGCCCTGTCCTTATGTATTTCTTGAAGTATTCACTGCTGGCTACTGTTGTAGGTAGACTCTGATCCAGATGTCTGTTTTCACACTCTCACAAGACATACCCCCAACTGTTCTGAGTTAGGATAAAATTAGAACTACAGCTCAACCACTCTAATTTAGCTAAAGCATAAGGAGGACCAATTTCTTCTCCACAACAGTTATACCCTGGACACCTGTTAAAGTTAATAAAAGCTGCAGAGGAAGGCAAAGTTTAGCCATAAGTGATTGCTTTCCCCAGAAATTATTCTTAAAGGTATTACTTCCTTTGAAGAACAAGCAATTACAGTTAAGATTTATTGATTTCATAATTCCACTTAGAGAACTAAATTTAAAATAAACGAACCCCAAGAAAGTTCAGTATTCTATGAAGCGGATGTTTAAATAATCTGACTAGCTGATATCTCTCTGCACTATTCATAGTGAAAGGATTTGTTAAACTCAAAACGTGAGGTACAATCTTCTGAAAGTAATTCTGAGTCAAACAAGAAGCTGAGATGGTTAGTTCTGGAGAGTGACACTAAAACTGCTGTAAAAAATAGAAAAAAAAGAAGAAGAAACTTGCTACAGGTGCATCAGTCTGAAAGAAGAGCTGCTGATGTACCTTGATACAAGAGGGCTTGGCTTACCATGGAACTTCAAATCCCATAGACTGTTTCTTTCCAGACACTGTCATTTTGGTAATTTTTGGCACAATTTCAGATTCCATTCTGGCTGACTGGGAATCTCTTGCTTTTCCTAGTAATAGACAAAAAGTAAGTTTGAACTTAAGGTTGTAACTAACAAGTGTTAAATATAAAGTTTAACAAGTACATTACTTCTCTTCAACCTAAAGATACCAGTCTGTGATAATGAATTCCCACACTTCCATGTCTCACTTGCATATGTTACATTTTTATTCAAAATAATCTACAAACAGTTATATTCATTCACATGATACCTACACCATTCAAGAACTTTACCTTGCAGCAGTTCTGCAAGATGCCAGAAGCATTTCATGCAATATGAGGATGAAATGCTTTGCAGCTGCTCACTATCTGATCAGATTCTTATTTATAGAGTTCTTTTGCCTTAACACAGTTGATCCTCAAGGCTATAGTAAGGTAAAAAAACTCATGTCTGCCTCAGGTACTGCCAGAAGCAGCACAAGCTATGTGTGGGCTACCAGGCCTTCCCTGAAACCTGGAAACAGAGTTGTCTTGCACTGAATTACACCGAAGAAGCCAAGCAATACCCAAAAGCTAGCTAATTTAAAGGATGTTCAGAAATAATTACCAGAGTTGAGTAACTTAAAGGTATCAATTTGTACTGTAAGTTAAATGAAAACATGAGCACAGTAAAGTTCATTCTTATTTTTGTGAAACTACAGTTTCACAACTAATAACACTACAGCACTATTAGTTTCTTGTCAAGCTTTAAAAAAAGTAATAAAATATTTACACTGGGGAAGGGGTGTTTAAATAAAAGTAGTAAACTAGCTCTTTCCTTTTTCCGCAATTCCCTCTTTAATATGCTTTACAGCATTAGTGATGGCAGTGATACCTTGCATTCTGAAGGACGTTATACGCACAAGAAAGCAAACCAATAACCTGAATTCAGAATTTAACTAAAAGTTTTAAACAATCTTCATCTATGTATCTGAAAACTAGAAAAATGCTGATATTCTTCCAGTAATAGACCAATTCAGATAGCCAGAGTCAAATGAATACTTATTTTGAATAACACATTAATCTTTTAAGTATTTTAGAATACTGCTAAAAGATGAATTATTGGAGTCATTTGGTCCTACTCATTTAGGTTAACTCTATTGTGTACTGAAGTATGATGGCTACACCTTTAAAACCACAGAATAATATTGCTTTGTAGGTTACATATAACGATGTGGTCAAGGCTGCTGAAGATTTCAGGCAAGAAAATAGACTACTACAGGCATGTCTATAATAGCATACCAAAAAAGCTGTTGTGCAACTTTTTCTAAACAATCACACTATAGACAGAGACATTCTTATTTAACTGGTGACTTGGTCTTCATATCCCTCATTTGTCTTATCTGCTGTAACTGATTTCATTTATATGCCACCTAGAGATCTCTGGAAGAAGTAGTCTCTGCGTATTACTAGTACTTGCATATCAACTACACTGTAAATAAGGAAAAACAATAAGAGAAATAAAGGCAACAGCACAAATCATGGTTTACAATATTCAGAAATTATTTAACTGACAAAAAAATAGTGAAGACTCAGAATATAAAATTCTCAGACAGGGACTACTAGTTAAGCACAAAGATTCTGGTTCATCTTCAAGCTCCTACACAAATCACGTACAGCATTTTTGTAATAAGTAGTTAATCACTTGAGTTACAGTAAAAATTACTTTTCTTGCCAACTTGGTATGGTTTTTTCCACTTCAATTTTGAGAAGTTTCAAGCAGCCATGCCCTTCAACTGCCAGTTAAACATGAATGCTTTATTATCATTTCAAAGATGAATTACAGTTAATTCTCAGAAAGTACCATTTTTGAAATCTGGCTGCTAGGAACTAATAATTACAAAAAAACACAGTGATACTGAATGAAATTAGTTCAAAGAAGCCAAGATAACAATTCACATAACTTGAAAATAACTTGCAATCTATTAGCAATATTTGCTATATATGATCCAAAAATCAGGTCAAAGGTTTTACAAAAAACATCTTCTATAATCAATTTAGAAATTAAGCTTCACTCTGTACAAGTACTGTTGGGGTGTTTGACACTGATCTGTAGTTAAATGTACAAGGAGACAAAATACATTCAATGAACCAAGTTTTTTACACAAACCACAAAAATTTAACACTAGAGATCAGGAAACACTAGAAGTTGAAAGAAGATATAAAAATAAAATTAAAAAGCACAAGAGAATGTAAAGTAATTGTCCATCAATAGCACTAATAGTTGGGGAAGGGGGAAGTGTAATTAGTTAGTTTTATAAAACACTACTACTTCAGCATAAGTGGAGCAAGGAAGCAGACTAGGATCATATAAAGGCAAACCAAACCATAGAAGGTAATCCTGGAATAGTGGTATACAAATACATGCAAAGACAACACAAGAATTATTAGTAACACTACTGGCTGAAGAGTCAAATATAATTTTCTGACTTCAGTATTTTTATAACCAAGTACACTAAAAATCAAGCAGCACATTTGAGATAAGGACCAAGTCTGTCTTTTATGCACTGCAGGCACCACGAAGATTAATAATTATAGGCCTCATTACAAAGGGCACAAGGCTAGGAAAGCAGTATACTTTACTATCTAATCTATAGGGCACCAGAGAAAACCGCCTGATAAATTACCTGCTTTAGCAGGCAAAGCAAAAACTATTCAGCACTTAAGGATTTGCATATGATCTGTTCTGTTAAATTGCACCTTGGAACTAAAAGGAAGTCAATGCCCAATGGTGATACAATTCTTAGAACACTTCTTAATCAACAATCAGAATATCCTATGGCAGCTGAAGTGCACTACAAACCTGGAAGAAGTGTAGGAGCAGTAATTCCAATTTGATTAGGACAAGAGCACTGGTAAGGCATATTAACCTCTAAAGGGAAAGGATACAAAGGACATATAAGCACAAAGCCTTTCTTGTCAAAAAAGGTTCTTCACACTTACTGTCATTTGAACATTCTTAAACACACACCTAAGTAAATCGATGACAATACATTTCCTAAATCAAGAGTACACATAAAATAAAAACACAGATACATCTTTCATAAACTCCTAAAGAAGCCCAAACACCTCTTTGCTACTTTTCATTACTCTAGCATTGCAAGAAGTGAAAGAGTGGATAATATGCATCTAAACGAACTGACTGGCCAATGGCGTCAAATTGCAGAGCAAGAGATTTTACTGAACGGGACGCTCCATAAAAATTCTGGCAATTCACTAACTTAACATTAGGAAAATTAAAGAAATTTACCTTCCATGAAAACAGAAAGCAGTCTGGTCACACATACTAATTTCAAGAAAGTCAAACTATGTTTTTGTAGAATTCTGTTATTTACTGCAGAACTCTAAACCTTAAAAAATGATTATTTTTTTACCTTTCATTATTGTAGTAGATATTACCTTCATACCTTTAAAAAATGTAAAGGCTTGTCAGCACCATAGTTCTCACAATTCAGAAAGTTTAACACACAAACTTCTAGCCTATTTTAAGCAAAGCTGTTTTCAGACAGGTATTTGGTATTTAGACTGTACTGACAGAGTACTTAGACTAAAGCATACTGTAGCTACGAGTCAAATACCATTACAAAACAAAACATGCATTGATACAATTTGTCTCAGTATTAAGTTAGGATAAGCCTAATACCCAAGGGTACAGACAGACCTGCACTGCCGTTACTCCAGTACAACTATGGTAGTGTGCAACAACTTGACAGCCAAAGCTCTCTTCCCTTTACTATCCTTCTGTTTGCTTTTACCTTTCCTGTAACTGCCAGTTGGCCTTCTGACTTAAAATCCTTTTGATTTAGTCAAAAATTAATACTAATGACACATGCTATAATGTAAAAATTATTAGGAGTATAACCCCAAAATCTGATGACACAATAATGTATTTGCATACTGACAAACAGGACACAGATACACACATATATATGCAGGAAGCAAGTAAAACATTGGGGCAGTCTTTAAAAATTAGAACAGTCTTTCTGGGTGTTCAAGCTGGAATAGCAAAAGTGTATGGGTATAGTCAAGCATTTTCCTTTACTGTAAGCAAGTCCCTAGATTTTGGATCTCCTTGTAAAAATGGTTGTTAAGGAGTACCCGTAAAAGATTTGAACAAACAAAAGATTATTTGGGCTTCTTTATCATACGTAACAGGCTTGAGAATTTCTTTTTTCAGTTTTTGTTCATTTATATACTTACATTGAAAGTAACGGGAAGATAAAAATTGGTCTTTAATTCTGTTGAAGATTGGGAAGTTAAGTGTCAGTACTTGGAAGAGTTGATCGTCAGTCTACTCTGTTTAGAGGTGTAGTAGTTTAGAGGTGCATAAAACCAGCAGGAACCTGTTAAACCATCATCTCAAGAAAGACACCAAGTGAAAGTTTATACCAAGTGAAACAGGGATACTGGCAGATTTGGAGAAATGCATACTAACAGTGGGTTTTTAAACCCACACTGGCTCCATTCAGATGGCCATACCTTTTCAACAAAAGAAAGAAAATGCCATTTTTGATTCCCATACACAGAGGCTTCTCCTCCCAATTTGTCTTCCCCTCATCAAATTTTATTATGGCACTGAAACTTTAAGCTGAAGGATACCATTGCACAGAAAAGCCTGCTTCTGGTAAGATGAACCAAAATTTTTAATATACCTGAATCTAGCTTGAAAAAAACAAGGAAGGAAGAATACCAACGTTAGGCATGTCCTCAGTCTGTGCTTTTTCAGATAGCAACGCCATTTAAATAAATCCATGTCTACATACAAAACAACTACTAGCAGTATATCAGTACCGGCAAAGGAATGCACCTTGAAGGTGCTAATTAACTGTGGCCAGATTGCAGTTTCTTTTTCTTTAAAGTTTTAAGTCTTTTACATGCTTTTGTAATTCCTACCTGGTTTATACTGATTCATCTGTTTTCAAAAGTGGTATGAGCACTTGAAGAAAGCTGCATACTATTTCGATTTTGAATAGGGTCTGGGAAGCCTAGATGCTATTGACACCAGAATTAATTTACTTAAGCAAGTTCTCCTAGGACTGTCTAAACCTGCATTGTCATTGAAAAATATACACATAACACCATGCCTTCATATCTAGAAGACACAGTTTGCATCCCTTACTCTGCTACAGACTTTCTATATAACCACAACCAAGCCACTTACAACTTTGTCTACCATCATACAGCAACAGCCACCAATTGCATAAAAGAAAAAAGACAGCACACTGGTTTTGTGCACCATGTCATTAGTTTGTTCCAAGTATGTCTCATGACTCACTGATTAAAAAAATAATTTTAATACATTACTGGCAGTGTAACTATTGACCGTATCAGTAGCAGCAGAGACAGAACTGTGTCTTGTCTGTCCTTGAAAAGCAGACTTAATAACTGAGGTCTCTATCAAGATAATAGTTCCCTTCCTATATGCGGTGCTATGTTTTAAAACTGATTTTAAGGCCCTACAATTGTGAAAAATATTCCAAATACAGACTACACGAGACAAGCAGATGTGGAGATGCCAGCCTGATGACACAATTTCATGCTCAGAAGCATGTATCATCTGTTTGCCCATACATGTGGGTTTATACTAACATCTAATACATCCACCCATCACTGTAATGAGCTACTTCAAAATTGTGACTGTAACCTATCCCAGCTGACAGATTTCAAACTGTTTATATGCTTCTATGCCACAAACCTCACCAGCTTCTAGCCTTTAATCTGCCTTAAAAACAGTAGCATTGCATTTTTCTCCCTTCAAATTTCACAGTACGCAGGAAAAACAGTAACATAAGGAAATAGAAAAATTCATTTAATAAAGACATACACTATTTATTTTTTTATAATTCAAGTGAATTATTTGACACTCAAATTCTACAAAATGCCATAGGACATGACAGCAATTTGCAGTACAGTTTGTCACAGAGCACGCTGGATCTTCAGTGACAATGGTACTGAGTATTAGCATTATCAACACATCACAGTGCTGGGAATATCAGAAGTTCAGGACTCAGTCATTTCCCATCAGTACATACCATGACTACTGAACTCAGAACACCTCAGATTTCCTAAATTAACACAGTTCACTAACCTTTAAAACACTATGCCTGCATACAATGTGATGTGCACTCATCCCTACAGCTCATCATTTAAATTTGGCTGGATGTAACAGATCAGTGACAGTCTGTAGCATATGTGAGAAGGAAGTTCAACACGCAGAAACTGTCTTATGGATATATATAAAGCAATACTGGACAAATGGGAAAAAATAAATTACTTAGAAAAGTCTTCCTACTCTTCTATGATCCTAGCCCTCCAAGGAGCACCTCTGATAGCAAAAACCAACCACTTAGCTCTAATAAAAATGTCACATGAAAAAATTTCAAAATAAAAGGTTTATTTAGTATTTAAAATTATACTAGTTCAAAACACCCATTTTTAGGAAAACACATGACATACTATCATGAACTGCCAATATACAAATGGATGCTACCGAACATCTATAGCACTTATAAAAGTAATGCAACAGTCCAAAGTAACAGAGAAGGCAACTTGCTAAGTCACTCCCTAGGGCTGAGGTACAGCCATTCTAAAGATATTACTGAAAACAATTCTCCAAACAAGAGCACTGAACTTTTTCTTTTTAAAAGAAGGTTATTTCCTAATAGAAACCAGTCAGGGGTTTTCCAGGTAACTTCGTCTTGTTGTTATAGCTATTCTATTCTCTGCAAAGTTTCGAATGGTGAATATGACTTTTTTTTTTTTCTTTCATGAACTTGGGAGTATGCATTTTCATTGAAAAATGCTGAAAATAAAAATGTCTACTTGCACCTGATTACAAGAATGTTTTGAAGGTTTTTGATACAGCAGGCTATTGAGTGATATGCTTGAATATCACCAACATGGGCCAGCTCTCTGTGGCCTGTAATACTCAAACAGCACAACTTGCTACCCCAAGACTGATGTTCCAGAAACAGTTTGCTTCACCACATGCAGCTGCAACAACTGGATGCGCAGTAGGCACAGTGAGATGCACTGGCAGCCTCACCTGTTAGATTTAGCTTGCACTTCTCATTGCTCAGGCTTTACTTTCAATGCTTGCAACTTTCAGCAAGTTGAACTCTTCAGTCAAAAAATAAATTTGCTCAAGTGAGGTATCTGTCTGGGGATGACTTCCCCCCCCCCCCCCCCCCCCCATTCCAGACAGGGAGAATAGGGAAACCGGAAGAGAAAATATCAGACAGAACAGTTTATTTTCAAAAATGGCACCTGAAGAAAAGACTCTCTGCATAAATTAAATACTTCAAGTGATCTTTCCACCTTCTGAAAATCCACTCAATTTGGCCTTAGAAAACAGTTTGCATATGCTCTTACAGCTTAAGTTTTAGCAATTAAATCCCCAAAATACTTCATCAACATTCAATATGTAGCTGTTGTGGCCATTTTTGAGCAGGCTAGACTCTGTTGGGTCACCTGAGAGCAAACCCTACCTCTCCCTGTGGTCTCCATAGTTTACTACCACATCAGGAAACTGGAGGCATCAACCTGGCTCAGAGAATCACAAAAACAAAAACAAAACTGGGGGGCAAGGGGCATAAAATCGAACAGTATAGTAAAGCACTGACAAGCAACAAAACGAGCTGATTATCAAGGACAGGCACAGACTACAAGAATGAAAAAGAATAAAGCAGAGTTGAAATGAGAGCTACAGTGACCACAAAAAAATTGACAGTATTCGTTAACTAACTTGGGGAAAAGCCGCATGTAAGGAGATGGAGAAAGTGCGACGTCACACACTCAGTGGCAAGTTACGTGCAGAGCTAAACATGAAACAAAGGAAGCAGAAGAGGATCAGAACTGAAAATGATCGCAAACTATCGGTGGATAAAAGTAAACATAGAAAACAATCATGGCCAACGACTGGAAAATAGGTAGGAAACTGGAAATGGCTAGACAAAGGGTTTGGAATGATAAAGTGGAAAAAATGGAACAGTAATGAAAAACTTGGAATGACATGAGGAAATTTTGTGTTTAGGGCACAAGTAGGAATTAAACAAAAAAATCTGAACCTAACTAAATAAATGGAAGGATTTAATTTCAGGACAGAGACACTGACACTAATCAGGTTGAAGTGGATGGCATGCAATGTGTTATAACAAAGCAGTAACACATTTCCTCTCCTGCCTGGAACTTCGCCAAAATTTCTGGAGTCTCACCACTTCTAGTCATCAACACTTCCTCCCTGACAGAAGCCAAATGATACAGAATATTGCAGTCAGCTACTGCTGTGTTCCCTTGCTCTTCCTCCCTGAAACAAACATCTTCCCATACAACTTTTCTGGCCATCAAGACTTATCAAATTACATGCATTCAAACACTCAAACAACATTACCTATTAAAGCTATTTTTTCTCTGTGACTCTATTGCAATCATTCCATTGAATGGTGTTCATTTACAGTATCTGATGTCCCACAAAAATCTAATGTCTCTCACAATGGTATATCTTTTAATATAAAACATTTTACAGACCTCTGTTACAACAGCGAGCATTCAGCGTTTCAGCAAATTGAATTTGTATGTCTCAAGATCTAGATGCTTAATACAACGTTCCAATCAGTAGCTATCTCTAAGAAGTTATGTTTAAGCAACACACATCAACAAAGGAATACATAGTTCAGCTCTGTATGTAGACCATTGTCATGGTCTTTCCAGAAACATGGATAATTGGTCTGCTTTACATTCACAGTTAATACATTAAGGGAAAGGCACTGTCACTGGAGTAAAACTCTCAAGATTTCCAGTTTCACTAGGCCAACGCCTCCGATGTAAAGGAATGGAGATCTGCTGTACAGAAAGGCAGACTTGGGGCGGGGTGTGTATGTGTCTGTTTTCTAGAGATTACCCTAACATCAGCTGCCTCCTTTTGATGTTTCTGATACGTAAACATGTAAGGTCCAATAGGAATTCACAACAATCAAAACAGTGACTTTCTCATCCGTCAAGTCTTTGAAAAGAATGTCCCTGCGGTATTTCTCATACCTACTGCTTATAGTTAAATGGACTAAAATCCAGTCCTTCACATAATCATATCTCAGTACAACTCATCCTGTAACTACTGAAACCTTATTTGTGGGAGGTGTATTGTTTTGCACTCTAGCAATGCCAACAATGCCCCTTTTCTCAATCCGTAACTGAAGCTACAATCTGCTGTAAAAATAATTTATTAGACATTTGCAGTTGTTCTGTAACAGCACCTTTATTCTCCCACACATACACAACTGTAAGTCGTTGGTGGTGTTTTCTAATTCAACGAATTTTTCTTAAATGACTGTGAATTGTCTTTCACTGGGATTTAGAAAAAGCTCAGTCTGGTATTTCTGAAGTGCAATTTCTTACCATAAATGGTCATGTAAAAAGCAGCGTCAGCACTATTGGCAGAATAACCCTAAAAAGATAGCCCCTTTAGCCAGTCACTTAGTTGAACAGAATACAGAGTCCATGCAAATTACCTGAATTTCTGTTAAAACCCTGGCCCAAAATGAGTATGTAAAACTGAAAGTACAATACGTACATTCTATTACAATCATATTTAATTTCCAAAAATAACACAGACAGCAACTTCAAGTTTAATTCTTAACTAGTATTATAATGCCAGAGGATGGTGCTATTTGCCTGCACATCATCCAGGTAATTCAGAAACATCATCATGCCTTTTACACACTGATGTTACCTACACAAGTACATCCCTGTTGACTGTGCTGCAGGAGTGGCAAGGCATTTTACAGAAGAAACCTTTCCTGATCCACAACTTCTATTTAGGCACCAAGATGACTTCAGTATGAAACAGATATTTAAATAGAAGAACAGTGAACAAGAAAAGCATACCAGCAAAACTGATGGTATACAAAAAGTAAAATCATCTCGTATCTGTTCAACTTTTCCACAATTGTTCTGCAAATTTCTCTAAAAACTTGACGAGATGGCCTTTTAAAGTTGAAAAACAAAAAGAAATAGTATTTACTAGTCCTGCCCCACTAAGTAGGTTGAAGCTGCAAGTATCTTCATAATGTCTAAGTTCCAGAAAGTTGTATCTTGCAAACTTTTAGTGTAGTGAGAACTTCAAGGTAAGATTAGCTGAAACCTTATTAAATTTTGTTTAGGTTTTCTGGATTCTCAACTCTCTCATTCTGCTGGTGACATTACAACCACACTAGACCTTGACTGGGCCAGATAGCTGGCATATCTGTAGGAGAATCAATCAATTTTTCTCTTACAAGTCAGTCAAATTTGCAAATTTTAACTTGTCTATTCATTCACCTGTTTCTCTGAAAAGTTAGCCCTATATAAGAAAAATATATTTACTTGATGTCTTTCCACGATTTCAGGGACGGCAGTGCCGCCTGCAATGTCACAGCATAGGACACATTTCAGACTGGAATATTTGTGGCTTCTGAAGACCAAAACAAGAACCTAATCACGTATCAAGAATTTACCAGCTATTGAAAAAAAACATTTAGGGACTTATGTACGACACTATTTCAAAGAATCAAAAATTTTCAACAGATTGAGTATGGTTTAGAGTAACAAAAAAAAAATAATAATCAAGGTCCAGCAATACAGCAATTATTGAAAACACTATGTATACATACACACCCTTACGGTAAATTGAAACACAAATGCATTTAATAACAAAAAACAGGAACTGGTCATGAGTACAAGGGAGACAGAATCACTCACTGACACTGACTTTTGCATTTCTGCCTGCAAGATTACAGTAATTAAACAGCAAATCCAGAGAGATGTCTCTTTTTAGTTGTTTTTTTTTCCCTTAGAAAGACAAAAGATAGACATACTCTACTTCCTATTTTACAAAAAGTCAGCCAAAGACTCCAGTTTTGAAAGCTTTACCTATCATGAAGACAAAAGGAAACGACAGTATGCATTATAATTTAATTAAAGGTGAAGACAGTAGGAATGGTGGTACACGATTGCCAACAGAAACGGGACTCCAAGCAATGCCTTTTACTCTGGATGAAAAAAAGCTTCCAAAGGAATAAGAATAAGCAGTGAAATAGGAACTGGCACGCTACATGTAATAGGTGCTCTCACTTTTTAAGGCAGTCTAGCAGAGCAGTATCTGCCTGCGGGCCCCCAAGACAATACGAATTTTTTGCAGAACAAGTATTTGTAGCTGTGCACATGGATGCCTTAAGTTACTAACTATCGTAAATAAAATTTTTGAAGAAAAAAAATCACAAGAACTAATAACACAGCTGATAGCTGACAAGCTCTAAATAAAGAACTTCCAGACCTAGCATCTGATACACCCCTGATCACAAAAAAGCTGTATTAGAGGACTGAAATACGATAATTTACAGCGTTTTACAAAACTGCATAGCTCAAAGGTACTGTTTACTTGAAAATCCTACCTTTTTTGCTATTCCAATGTCTCTTAATATCCAAAAATTAAGCAGCTACTGGAAATGTATAGCCTTGTAAAAATTTAAAGGATACATTAACTGAGTCTATTTCAAAAAGCTGTGAAATCTTAAACAGTTTAATACACACATTTAAAAGCCACCTGAACAATTACTTTGAAGAGAAAAAAATGTTAAATGTTCGGATTTTTGCCATTTTTAATGTATCAGAAAAAATAAATGTTAAGAAAGGACAACCTGGAAACAAAAGGCATTAAAAATGCATTGTTCTCCTTTGCACATGTAAATTCGGTAAAGTTAAACATTTCACACAATCTGTTCAAAGAAAATTTGCTGAGTGAACTTACACCTTTTATAGTACTTGTTTTACTAGGACTAAATGTAAGATAATGAAGCAAAACACATACACTTATCAAACCAAGCAAAATAATTAACAAGGTGCTGTTTTTCCTTTGGGTTTTTTTCCCCCCTCCAAATTGAGACTAATATTGACCAAGTACCCACTCTTCCCCTCCTTAACTGTTCCAAGATTTCAGAATAAGGGGGCAGAGCTTTATGCCATTAGTTCAATCTTCCATTATTCCTCAACTACAAAATATTAAGTAGCTTTAAAAAAAACCAAAAACTTAGCTGTGAGATTACAGTTCTTCAGCAGAAATTTCAGAAACACTACTTCAGAGTTTTAACACTTTTTCTTATATTCTATTCAACCTAATTAAAAAGAAATGAGATTTATAAATTATTTCTATGTAGATGGGGCAGTAAGTACTCTGTAGACATTAAACATCAATTTAAAAAAGATAACATCAGGAGAAAACACTTGGGATTTCTTCCTTCTAGCTGAATTTTGTTTTCAGTATGTTCTTACATCACGAAGCCAAAGGCTGCAGGTACACCACCAAACAAGCCATTTCTACAATATGCTCGCAACCTACCAACTCAAAGATCACATTTCACAGTGTGTCATTATTTAGCAGTGTGCTCTCTCCATTTTTTATATTAGATACCACCTAAAATCAGAACATCTTCCCATCTTACTCCTCTCCTTAATGCTATTTTCCACTCATGGTGGAACATCAGAAGAGAAACAAAAGGAAGTTAGGCTTAAAAGCCTGATCAGGTTTGCGTATCTACCAGTTTTTGGTACTCTATCCACAACAGAGGATATGAAGACGTGTTATTCAAAGTGACTGCTCCCTACTGGAAAAGACCTTGACTGGTCATAACTATTCTAGAAAACCAACATTTTTATTTTGCCTTCCTACTAGGGTTCAAAGCTCATCTTTTCTGATTATAGCTAGACATCACCAGTAGCAGCCCTTGCTGGTACACTTTCCAGATATTCCTGTGCTGTAAAGGACTTTTTGCTGTATGTACCTTCTAAACTTGAGCAACTGTCATTTGGAGACAAAGAGTGCAATCGCAGTTTTGTCCTCAGTGCTACACAGATGAAAGTTCAATAGATGCCACACAAACCTACTCAACAGCAGCTGTTTATAACAAAAGACAAATAATAACTAAATACATCTATATGAGAGGATGAGCACATTCTCAAAGCATGGCTTGAGATGCAAGCTGTTAGATAAAGCAGTTTGAAACTAC
The DNA here is from genome assembly GCF_017639655.2 of Falco naumanni. Lineage (NCBI taxonomy): Eukaryota > Metazoa > Chordata > Aves > Falconiformes > Falconidae > Falco > Falco naumanni. Next base: position 53,474,344 of record NC_054059.1, on the reverse strand, counting down.
TAAGGCATACTTTACTGCCACATAATTTTCTTCTCGTTTGTTTCTGTCAGATTTTCTGTTTGTCTTCTCTGTAGTATCAACAGGTTTCAACATCTACTTTTGCTGCTTCCTTTAATTCTAGTTGAAGGCATCCTGCTCATTTCCTAAATAAACAGAATTAGTTTGCCACACTGCTATCTTGCCTTGTTCCTACTCATTGAGGAAGGGCAAAAATGCAGAGGAAGCAATGGCTATTAAAAAAATACAAGTAACAGAGAAAGAAAAACTTTAGCATTCTTTGTGATTTAAATGTGTTTGTGGTAACACATTTACAGACAAAGAATCTTTGAAACCTAAGTGTGAAACTGCTGAAGACTTCTGAATCTAACTTGCAAAACAAACTCAAGCTATAACAATGCAGCAGGCTCATGAAGCGTACTTGATTTATCTGCAGTCAGGAAATTTTGTAGTATTAAAAACAATGTATTAGCGGCGGGGGAGCAAACAAGTTCTAACATCTATTACTACAATTTGAGAGACAAATCTTAAGCTATCTGAAAAGCCGCAAAGGAAATTTTCCTGGACCACCACTGTATACCATGCTGTTTGTACACTTAGCCTACAACAGATCATACACCAGAAAGACATCATTCCATAAGAAACACATTACGGATGCTACCAGTAACAGTGGACATTAATAGGGATTTGGTGAATCTAACATTAATTAGACAATTAAGCTGACAGTAGGGCTTTCAGTAGTTAACTGATATAAAATCATAGCTCTAACTGTATTTATCAGGGAAACCACTGCAAGGAGAAGTAGAGATACTGGCCAAGATGAAGCAAGCAAAGTAAAAGCAAGCTACCTGACATACATAGCAACATACATTTGAGAAGCAAAATTCATTTAAAAAAACCTGTTCTACATTAAAATTTAGGAAGAGATTATAAAAATTACCCCACAGTTCAGCATAAGAAATGTATTCGCTTACATTGTTTTCCCTTAAAAAGGAAACTTTGTAAACTTACCAAGGTTTCCCTTTCTAATTGCAGTATGTTTGACACTATCTGCATTACTTATCTACACTTACATTATTTATATATATATTATTACTCTGAAAATGTCTTTATTCCACATTTTCCTATGAACCCCTCTGGTTCCAGCCAAACATATCTGCATTCCAGAGATATCAGAGATGAACCTGTTTAATTAAATCTAGAAAAAATGCAGTTTGAACATGGCCATAATCTGAATAAGGGAGACCTGTATTTGGAAAATAACAACCTATGACAGATGTGACGGGAAACACAGCATTGCAAGCTCTATTCTTCATTGCCAAAATCATTTGGAGACACAAACTGATTTATAAAATGCTGTATAACTGAGTTTAGAAGAAAAAAATAATATAGTAAAATATAATCTGTAGTTTTAAATAAGCTTTGCAAGATTTAGCAGATGGAAATGAATGCCAGGAAAAGTTCATTTGACAGTCTAAAGAAGTGCATTTCACTCTATCGTAACTTTAGAGGGGAAAAATTCCATGGACTCAAGTTCATTGCTTAATGTTTTCCTTTGATGCAGTGAAAGTAATTAAGACATTTCACATTTACAGGAGTACCTGTAAGCACATAAATAGCATACACAACCTTACAATAGTTTGTATACATGTTATCAGAAAAATAGCACTGAAAACATACAATTCCAATTGCATTTTTGCCTTGAAAAATGTTTACTTAAAATCTTTAATATTTTCCTTCCTTTTTTTCAACTTAGGCACAGCACTTGGTGTATACGGAGTTTCACACTTGCTTAGTTGACAAGCAAAGTTAGTCATTTTCCTGTTTATGTGGGTCAGCAATAGGGAAAACATTAAAAATTGGAAAATGTGATTCTAAAACCACAAAAAAAATGGTAAAAAGGACTCAAACAAGGAGTACCCAAAACAACTTCAACTCATATTTTGGAATTAATTAGATATAAGATTTCCATTTACACCGAGCTTTTATATGCAGTACAAATACTGAAGAACTGAAGCAACAACCAGTCAAAGCTCTTCCATGTCTCTGTGAACTGGGCATCACAGCTTCTGCAGGAACAGGTATTTTCCATAGTGGAGTTACCTACTTTTTCAAACTTTTGGCTTTTTAACCATGAATCTCTACCAGAGATTCTGACAGTAGACTCAAGGGTTTTATGTTTAATGGCCATTTCTAGTCTCACAAGTATAACAGAAGGGAGGAACCTGGTATTTTAAGTATTTATAACTGTCCACTCTGAAGACCAAAACACTAGCTTTATGGAAGAATACAGAAGCTGAGGAGATGAAAAACACAAAATTTTGTCACCCAAGAACAAACCAGTTCAGGTGCAAATCAGGGCACATTAAGCAGTGCATGAATGGCATTTCTGTTGATATGTGGCATAATAACTAGACTACATAACTGATGTTTTATAACAATATTGATTCACACAGAATAAAAAAAAAAAAGTATGATACTGCAGAAATACATCCAGATAACAGTAGAGAGATAAAGCAGGTATTGCTAACAAATTTTACAGGGAAGGAACAACAGTGTTTGTCGTGAGAGACACAGCATAAACAGACATTGTAATTTTGTGGTCTAAGCTTGCATTTTTACACCTACCTGGCTTCCCCCCATTAACTTAATTTCTGAATTTCTACATGTGTTTCCTGTTAGCATTCAAGCTCCTTTCATCATCAGTAACTGATACATTCTAAACTGTTTCTTTTGCTCCCACAATTTTGGATTTGATATACCTATACTTCTGATGTTTAGATGTCTTAATAGTTTCTAGAGCTGAAATGCATTTGTTTGCAACTGCAAAATGCTACTGTCTTAGCATTGTCAACAGCCTTGCTTTGAGTACTCAAGTGCAAACTTCAGGTAGGACTTAAAATGTATCAATTCATATACAACAGCACTACAGCAGCAATCATTCATTCTTAAACCTAACAGGATTAAAAAAAAAAAAAGTTACTCCAACCATACCTTCCTGGCACTCCAGCAAACACATCACATCTGAGAACTTAAAATTCTGCACTTCACCTTCTAAAGACAGAAAAAAACAGCTGAAGGTTGATCTTTACCATGACCTGAAGGCACTGAGATAGAAGACCACTGTAAGAATAAGTGGAATTACTGTTCCCCCAGGATCTCTAGTTCTTCTGGAATCTCACAAGTTCTGACTTTCATAGATGATAATAGTCAATTATGAAAATATGAAAATTATTGCCTTTGTATTGGTTTATAGTTTGTCTGAAAAAAAAAAAAAGTAAAAAAAAAGTGAACCAAACTAATGTTGAAGACCCATAAAAGAAAACTGAGAAAAAGCCTGGAGTGTCACTTTTTCCAGTGTAGGTGTACAGCATGTATGAGGAGAATCTCAAAAAGTATCTCAAAGGATTTTAAAAAGCTTTTCATTGCTAGTGACACATTTTTCCCTGAAATAAGCCACTTCCTTTCTAAAACCCACACAGTACCTCAGCGTCAGATTCATAACTTCTTGAAGTCTGTGTATATATTTTTCTTACACAAAACACGGAAGTCTTAAATTCTCATTACTTTCCATGATTTAAGATATAACTATATCACCAGTTCTGTCAGATTTCAAACATTTCCATTCAGTAAAGAACACATTCTCTTTGCCACAGACTGAATACATGCCATATTCGAGTAAGCATTAAATACAATGGGCTCTCATCACTACAGCAGACATTTGAGAACCGTCATGTTACAGAAAAGTGAGCACAGCCGATCGAAGTTGGGGAGAAAAATTTCTTCTGAGCTACTCTGGTATAAATAACGGATTTTTCAAACGTGCAAAACCAAAGCATTAAGGGCCTAGTATGATAAATTGAAGTAAAACCTGAGGGACTCTAAGCTCATAAAAATATATTGTACATCACCATTAAACTGCAGAACGTTTGCTCCTCCAGGATTTCTTTGGAATTCTCCCTATAAATAAAATCCAAAAAGTATCAGTTTGTTTTTTCATCTAAGACTCCCAACTTCATTTGTCCATTAACCACAGATGTGGTTAATAAATACAGAAGAGATAATTTATCTGTTAAAGCACAGTAATCTGCATTCTGACATGTTGCACTCAGAAACAACTGCTATGAGTCCACCTGTAGCATAAAAAGACAGAAGACAATTAGGTATTTGTCCATGCACCAAGAAACACCCACCATTCTGAACCAAAAACAAACCTTGCGGCATTTGACTGAGTGAAAAGAAAAAGCTAATTATGTTAAGTCACATTGTGGTGGTGTTTGTGGAATTTTTGTTTGTTAGTGGTGTAAAGCAAAAATTAAGGAAGACAGTTATACAGGAGAGGCAAAAGAAAAGAATTCCAGAAACTTGAAAAACAAAAGAACATCAATAAAATGCAAGCTAAGCACCTACTAATTTTACTTGTGGCTTATATACTCGAAACTGCCCACGCTGTCTTAATAGCTACATCAAAAATCTGAGTACCTGCAGCATTAATAAAAAACAAATAAAAAAATAAATGCCAGTGAAGAAGCTGCTCCTCTATTAACAGCTAAAAGTGAAGTAGTATAGTCCAGTATCTAGAAAACTAGACTAAAGCTTGAGACCTGTACTCTATTCCTAGATTATCTGGCATATCATGAGTAAGGCTTTTCAGCTTCCTGTGCCTTACTTTCAACATGAACTCCTTACTCTGAAGGTTGTTTCTTATGAAGTATTTATACATACAGCCCTGTAGAGGCCCTGTTCTTAGTGCTATTCCCGAGAAATTACCATAAACCAAAACAGCTAGTGTCCCCACAAAGATAGCTCAACTATGGGAATGACTTCACCTAAAAAAAAAAATAAAATTATAGCTTCCTTGCTACTCCAATTACAGTCAAAAGACATGCTCAGTTCACAGTAGTTTGCATTTCTTGCAAGGATTGCACATTTACAGACATCTGACCTCCTTCTTGCTCGGGCATCACTGAAACAAAAAAATCTTAATGTCATAAAGTGGTTAATAATCCCATTAATGGTGCCCGAAATGGAAAAGAATCTGGCTCACTCACCAGCATCTGTATTAGTTCTACAATACTAACACAAGCAACAAGAAATTAAAAGGTAGTTTAGCCAGAAAAAGTAAGCAAGGAAAAAAAAAAAAAAAAGACAAAAAGACTCAAAATAGCCAATTGAAATATTAAAATAATGTCCATCTTCATCAGCTATTATCTCCATACATTGATGTGATGAGTAAATACTTCACAAGCAACTCTTCTCCAAAATCTCCATATTCTCATAAATTTAAAAAGAAAAAAAAAAGACAATTTTCACTGCATCTTCATAAGTCTAATTCTTAACAAACTGTTCATGAGTTCTCTTCCAAAATACATCATTTTAATCTCTGCAGACTACAACCATTTTACAGGTCATTTTATTACCAGAAAGTTGTAGAGAAGGGCAATAGGCTATTTTCTAAAAAGACCCTATGAACACTAAGCACCCAAATCAATTATTTGACCAACAAGCCACTGCCGTACCTCAAAAGTCACTGACAATTGTTTTTAATGGCCCAGTTTTAAGTATGCAATGTAACATGTCCATAAACAAACAAAAAAAGAACACCTTCATGATGACATAGACACTAGAAACCCATGAACGATTTCATAAGTGATTGTTGAGATTAAGAGTTCTTAAAATTCACTAACTGCAATTAGCTCTTACTTTGGGTAAAAATGTATACTTCAACAAACAGTCTGCATAAAGGAGCGACTGGCTGTACACTACAGCAACGCTAAAATAGAGAACCATTCCCACCAAACTGCATTAAAATAGCAATTCAGAAAGAACAAAAGAGCTTTCTTCAAGAAATAAATAAATCACCATTGGCTTTGATTTTCGTTTTCATCACATTGTTTTCTAGTGCAGAATGGACACACAAAAATTTTTTCTCTTACTTCCCCACAGAAAATCCTACAAGGTCAAAACCATTTGCACACACAGAAGTATAAATAACTTGGACTAATGACATTTCCTCATAATCTAAATAGTATTTTGGACACAGTGAATTGAACATAAAATCTACTGAAGAGTTTACCAGCTGTCTACACTTCACACAAACCAAAAAAAGGATACGTTGTCCACAAAAATTCAACTCACTTCCAAAGAAACAATACAACAGAGAAGCATCCCCTTTCAGCACTTTATAGTTTATTTTTACTGCATGAATTACAATGTATTGAAATTTTTGTTTTCCTCCCAATCACAATTCATAATCAACATTTAATACAAAAACACTTCAACAACTCTGAAAAGCTGAAAATTTTAGATTTGCAAGAGACGTGAATGATTGTGTGCATAACCCTGAACTACTGCCCTTGTATGTAGCTTATTTCAGTATTTATGCATTTCATAAAGACAACCTATATCCTATCTTCATAGAAACCTTTTGTATAGCTATTCATTATCTCCAGTAGTAGAAGTTGCTCTTTAGCTTTTTGCATAAGTGTAGATTTTCAGGAATTACTGATTACTGAAAAATGTATTTGAATGACATGATTAGAGGAAATAGGGAAAATTACAAAATTGCAAGGACTACCTCACTGCACTAGTTAAGTGTCTCAGAAGTAAGATTTTGAAATACTATTGTGCAACAGTTCCAGAAATTCAAGTAGCTTGCTGCCTCTGAAGCTTAAGACCCTGAGAACTGTCTAAACAACTCAATGAGAAATTACTCATACTGTTATTTCTGAATAGGAAGTAAAAAAACAGGTATGTGAAGTCTTAATCCCATAGGGTTTTTTTCTAATGTGAAGCTTATACTCCTAACAGTATACTCTTCTCAAAACAAAACTGCTTCCTGTTGCAATTAAAAACCAGCTAAACCTAATTACATTAAATCACATCCCAAAAGGGTACAAAGCATTAATTTTTTTTTATATCCCCATGGGGGTTATTTTCCTATACTTCACATACTGTGACTTTCAATTTGCCCTAATTTTCCAAAACAAATTCGTATAGAATCAGCTAGAAAAAGGAAACCTAAAAGAGAAAAATGGAACAGGTATTGAGACATTTTAAGAATTCAACTGTAGTAGCTCTAATTTCCACTGTAACAAAGCTTGAGAACTAACTTCAGACAGTTGATTTTTCCTTACTTCACTGATATCCTTTCCTTTTTAAGATCCAAATAAGGTTTAAAAAAATGCTATCAAAATGATCTAAAAAATAAAAATAAAATATAGAATTTACAAACCCATTTCTAACCAAACGCAAACCAGAGCCTCAATATGGTGTCTGAAGAAACACTAGCAGATGCTAGTTTTTGCCTTACTTTGGAGAAAGGAGTCTTCCATAGAAAGAACGAACTATGCCCATGCAAACCTAGACAAGAATTGGAGCCCGTTTCCACAATAGATACAATTTTTCTAGAACATGTAATCACAACTGTTTCCATCAGGTAAGTTAACAAGAAACTGTAATTAAGTCAGTCCTTTAAGAATACGTACTTTATTTAAAAGGTAGATAAAAGCAATACCCAGAAGTCGATTTTGTATTAAAAAATATTCAGCAGCCACGTTAAAATTATGTACAAAATAAATTTAATGTACAAAATACCTTAGGAGTACACAATCTGAATACTAGAAGTAGTAGGTCTATGTAGTTTAGTATTCTCTTTATGTCCATATGCAAACACAGACACAAGGTACTTTACAATGTTAATATGTGAATTCCAAAACAAGTAGCACAACCTGTATTAGACAAAGATACCCACTAGCTGAAAAATGGGGGGTGGGGAAATTTATATACATACATCAATAAAATAAGCTCACTGTGTTAAGCATAAAGTAGATTTATTAACAAGAATTCTAACATTCATTAGGCAGAAACACTTCAGCGCAAAGGCCAAAGACAGACTTGTTATACAGAAGTGCCATATACTGTAGTATCATGCAGTATTCTAAAACAATTAAACCTGTCACTAATGACACAAACCCAGTTCTCAGTAAGGAAATTATTAAAATATCTGCTTCACTTAAAAAGCAAATATAGTAACACATTCCCTTTTCCTAATAAAAACAAAACTGTAAGATTTTCCAAGCATGGAAATGAATAACCTCTACTGAAAATTCATTGGAATTTAGGTTTATCCACCACTTAGGTACCTTCTGCAGTGTTCAGCCTGCAGGTTTGTACTAATTCAACACTCACTTCGGGATTTAGGATTGCAAACTGAAGAAAAATTCCACCCCTACTTCTTATACACTAAACAGCATGTATTGCTTCTTCAAGACCACTAACAACACTGACAAAAATGCAAATGAAAAAGTATTTATACATGAAAATTTAGCTACATCACAAGATCCAAAATTGTTTACTGAGGTATCAATCCCACAGTAAGATCTACAATAAAGATGTAATGCTGATGCCCTTTGGCTTCAGTCACTTGTTTGAACTTTGATCTGCATGAAACCTATGGCAAAACTAAGCTCTGAGTACTATGCGTTGCCACCCACTACTTGTACATACTTTCCAATGGAATTCATAGCACATACATTTAGGTGTATGTCCAGTTTATGTTCCAAAATTATTAAAAAATTGTAAGAAGTGTCACGCAAAGAAAAGCAGCCAGGGGAATGAGAAAATAGACCAAAATCAAGGACAAGTTCAGCAAGAGTAAAAGGAAAGATTTCTAGAGAAAAACAAAGCTATTCAAGTGAAAATTTAAAAAAAAACACAAAACCCAAACTGCCATGTATTAGAAATCTCTACCTATATTAATTAGTGCCTCAAGAGTATTTGGAACATAAGTAAGCAAAATCACCTAAAAATATACCAGGCATGGTGATGCCAAACTTTGCACTAATACTTTACTTTTAAAAATTTGAATTTCTTTAGTAGAAGAATATACATAATTTTCGAAAAACTGAACTTTAATTATAAACTCTCCAAGTAGGACATTTTGCCTCAGTGGGAAAAAGAGACTTGAACTTTTAAGCAGCAGGAAGTTAATATTTGGAGTAACTACAGAGAAACTGATCATTGAAAAGCATTCCATACTGTTCAAAAAGCAGAATTTACTATTAAGACTAATTAATAAAACAACCAGTATACCATCAGTATCAGCCAGACTTCTGTAGGAAGTCTTCCAAGAAAGTAAATAAATTCTGGTCCTGCCCATGAACTTATCAGATCATAGCATGTACCCTGGATTGTATTATTTACACTTCAATTCTTTAAGGCACTCAAACTAAGTAAGAATACAGACAGCTAGATTAACATGCCAGCTAGAACATAAACACTGCAGCACTGTCATTACATAAAACTTTTATTAGTAAGGGTAAGAAATATTAATTTCGTTCAAGAGGTCAGAGGTCACACTGTTCATAGTTCTAAATGACAATAGCATCAACTAGACAAACAAGCAAAATATACAGAACATGAAATTTGTACCTGAGAGCACTGGAACATGTTTTATTTTTATTTAGAAACAAAACTGTAGTGCAACCTGACTTGTTTTTGTCTGCTTTTTGATTCAACATGCTCAACAGAAATTAGATTAAAATTGTATCTACTGCTCCATACTAGCTGCCGAGTTTAGCATGAATAAGCGTATGGCAGTATCTGAACAAACATTCTTCTAGTTGCAGCAGTACTTTTATTGCACTTATTGCTGTTCAGAATCTAAAATACTGACACTGACACTGGAAACATACTAAAAGTAGTAATATTTACTAAAAGAGAAGTTGAAATACACATGTAGTTACTAATTTGACTAGAAGGGGCACCAGAATCTGGTAATTATCAGCTAAAAAAATTTTTTCAGAATGTCCCAATTCTGATCGTCCATCTAAAGATTCTAAGTAACAGCGACTGGTGCAAACATTTGAAGAGAATACATTTCCATTACTAAAGAAAGCTTTCTTCAAAACAGACAAGAGGGAGACACAAACAGCACTTACGCTGCCCATTTTTTTTTCAATTGAGCAAACGCTCATGCCAATACTTTTCCAAAAAACCTGAGAATAAACCACAGAATCCTAGCTAATCTTCCAATGAAATACATGTATATGCCCACAAAATAGCGGATTCCACACTTTTGACAGCTGATGGGGTGGAGGGGAGGCACACAGTTTTAATTGCTTGCTCCCCTGAAAATTTGGTCCTATCAAAAATTACACGTCCTACCACAAGTAAAACCATCAAGACCTGAGGTTAGCGAGGCTTTTTAAAACTAAAGGTATTTCTGTTGTAATATTGTAATCAGTATAACGATAGAAGAGAATAATGACATTGACTGAAAACATCAACTACAAGACTGGCAGTTTACCAGCATACCTTATCAGAAAATCTAACTTTAAGAATATTTATTACATCAGTCATAATATAAACTGAGGTTCCTGCTCCCCAAACTATACACACCATATAGCAAAACTAAATTACAAAATAGTAACTGTGTTCTTCCCAACAAACTGTATCTTCAACACCTACAGATGTTTCAAGAAGTCTAATGCTGTTTATAGAATTTTGTGCATGCAATATCTATATAGTAAAGTTCAAGACTTTGCAAAAGTTAAAAATGTTATATTGTCAGTGAAAATTAGACAAAAATAAAGATATTCAGTGCAACAGCTTAAAAGTTCACATACAAATTTGCTACCAAACAGTGAGAATGTAACATGTCAATTAAAAAAATTAAAAAATCCAATTCTGCATTATAAATAGGTCCTACATAATTAATATTTTTCATATATCAAGACATAAACACTGTTTCTTGGAGGGGTTTGTTTGTGTGGGTTTGGTTGCTTGGCTGGTTTGGTTTTTTGCTTTTTTTTTTTTTCATTACTCTCTTGTGAAAGCTTTTTTTTGGTTAGCTTTCACAATGTCATCAGGAGATGCTGATTTGAAGTCAAATGGTGTTATGGTTATTATAGGACCAGTTTCCTTGGGTTTTACATCTTGTACTTGTCTACTGTATAGGAAAGCCTTATGTATACCAATTGTGCGCCGCTTATAACCTTTTGGAGGATAACGGAGACACAAGGTTAAAGCAAAAGCTGAAGGTCTTGCACGCAATGCCTTTATCCATGAAAGGGACAAATCCTGCCTCTTAGAAGTAAGACCTCTTTTGGGTTTTTTATCTGTTTTGGCAAAACCAGAATATTTTCCTTGTTTTTCTTTTAAATGTTTAGTTTCAGGGCTCAAGACACTTGACTGTCCTACCACATTTTGTTTTGCAGAAACATCCGCATTTTTTACAAGGACACTTAAATCAATGTTGATTCTTTTAGAGGGCCTTAGTTCAATTACATCAAGCATGGGGAAGTCTGTCTGTTGTTGAGTTTTGTCTACTTCAATAGTCTCTGCTATTAAATCCGAGAGTGATAAATTCTCAACCTCCTTTCGTGGAGAAACTTTGGACAGGACTAGAGAAGACAAAGATCCTGTTAGCTCTGGCATCCCACCTGAAGTTTGAGGTTGACTTACTAGTTGCGATAATGGTGAGATTCCCAACTTTGTATCAGTGAGACTTGCTGTTGACTGGGTATAGAGGTCAGCCAAAGAGTAACAGTGGCTAGCACTGCTTTCCTGGTGCTCCTGAAGTAAGTCAGCCAACATTGTACTTCCAGACCTTAACATTGGCAAAGCAGCCGTATCTGAAGAGGGGCTTTCTTGTTTTCTACTTTGCGCAACTGAAGAAAAATTTTCAAGTTCATTATTTCTATTTACAGTATGACTGACTTTGTTATCAAGAGCCAATTTTCCTAAAGCACTTGTTAAACACGGAGGACTGTAAAAATACGCATTACTATTACGATCAGAAGTATCTGAGGAAACAAGAGGAATGCAGTCTTCAGGACTCAGAGAATCACAAAGCACATTCTGCATCGGCAAGGATTTCAAGTCCTGTGTTTCCTTGCATTCCAACTTCTTAAAAGAAGAATATCCAGATGGGTTACTTCCTATACTAAAGTAATTATCTTCACTGTTAGAAATCAAATTTACTGCATTAGCACTTTCTGGTAGTTGATTCTCTGCCTGTTTATTCACAGGTTCACAAAACAATTCTTTACATAAATCATCACTGAAACAAGATGACAGAACAAGTGAAGAGGATTTCAATCCTTTCCTTTCAGATGAAGGTATACTGGATTTTTCAGCATTAAGGAGTATTCTGTCATTTTTAATTAGAGAGTAACAAGCTGAACCACTTTTGGCTGTCAGGTTTCCAAACCCAGGTTTGTTGGTGTTGTCAGCAACACTTTCTGCTGCACAAGAGAAACCACCTGTATCCATACACATTTCTGGACAACAAAGTAAGTCTCCTTACCTTACAATAGCCAATAATTTTCAGATGCAAATGCAGTCACAACGAAATATCCATTTTTTTTAAAGTTGACAGCAGCAACAGAAAAATCAAGGAGAAACATGAAAAGGCATTTAATTACTAAGTGTTATCCAAAGATATGCAATGTTATACAATTAAATTATGGGTATCTACTGAAATACCTAAGAAACTGTAAGAACCAGCAAAGTATGCCAGTAAGTATTACAAAGATTTAAACATAAATCAAAACAAGAAAGTTAACGTACAGATACTACCAAAAAAAGGGTGGAACTGGGAATGTGAGATTATCAGTTCACAAATAATGGAAGTGCATAAAACCTAAAGATCTTGTCCAACTTTTAGGACACATATTTATTCAATTAAGTTATATATTAGAAATCAGAAATGTACTGTGAACTGTGGATACTTGCAGTTTGAATTTAAGCTGACACTAAGGTTGTTACTTTGACTTCTAGCTCAAGAAAAGCTACTTTCCTTTAAATGTTTTTAGAACACAGAAATAGAAAAGTTGATCTTTTTTAAATTTCTAATAAATTTCTAATGTAATAACAAGCATCTTCACAGCCTGTAAAGCCAAAATTAAACTGTACTTAGAAATGAATCATCTTCAGTGTAAACAATTAAAAAGAAGTATACCTTTCGTTGTCTTTCCTACAGTCACAGTGTCCTCATTCTTGGTCTTCACATTTTGCTTACTGCCTTGAGAAAGCACAAGCTCCAAAGCCTTCTGTACATCAAATTTACTATCCAGTACTGCTTGCACCATTTTTTGCTCTGGTACAGACTCTGCCAAAACTTCTCTCATTTGATCAAGGCATGAATTAAGACGGGCTAAAAGAGACATATGACTGTTATAAGCTGCACAAAAAAAATGTCTTAAGTGGCCTAACCACTAGCACCACCCTTCTGATGAACAAAAACAGGAGAAAAATATCACAGTAAGAGATAAAACCTTTAGAAATTAATTTTAATCTCACTTACTGCCATGATAAACTCTGCCCTCAAACCCTGCAGAATATTTGAATAATTCCAGATATTGCTATAAGGAACATATCACCAACTACTATTTATTAGTCTATAAAGTCTCAATATTGAAATCCTTTGATGTTGTGAAATTAAATATCTTCACTGTTGAGAAGCACAAATAAACAACTTAAAATTATCCGAAGTAATTTAATAAGTCAACGTGGAATCCCATTGAACACCACAATTCCAGTGTTTACAGATGTTATAATTAACACCCAAAGTAAAACAGCATTTTCAGAGGCCTCAGGCCTTAACAACTGAAAACTCTGGATCAACACGCCAGGTTTTAAACTACCTGTAATCTTTACCTTTCCTAAACCTGTAATACATTTTTTGGCTGATAAAATCAATTTTCTTTGGAGCATATTTCTGCAACCAGTATAAGCCTTGACTAAGACAAGTTTCTTAAGTCTTGACTTGCCACACACCAGGAAGACTGAAAATTCACCAGGCTGCCACTCACTGGAAGTAGTGTGCTAATCAGACATACAAACACAAGAGAACAGAAGAGAATCTTCCTGTGTATCATAGGTTCTGCTAGTTCAGATTTTAGACAACAGTAAGTGAAGAACAGGAAGACTACTACAGATTATTTATTTGAACACCTTCTCAAAGATGGTGATGTTTAAAGAACTTTGCTAAGGGAATTTGACACCACAAAATTCCAACTGGTTACTCAAATCAGCAACCTCAACCTGTAATCCAAATAGCAAGGCAATGCACTCCAGATATCTGCTCTGCAGAACAAGTACTGGCACAGCCCTGCACAATGTGCCCGTTGGCCATTTTACTATCTAACACTTAACAAGGCCAATCTTACCAAACTCTCTGCAGCCAGATGGACCGCAATTAATAATTTTGTGTTAATGGCCAACACTGCACACTATACCAAACATTACAGGTCTTGTGGGACAACTGCTGTTTTTACAGCAGAAATGGTTATTTCTAGGTTTCTTTAACATCTTCTTTTAGTCCAGAATTTTACCTTCTTTCTTTCTTCAATGTCAATTCTTAACTGTTTGAGACTGTCAAAAGCATTCTGAAAAGCCAGGGTACCATACTGTATCGTCCAGATCACCTGTATCCACATACTGATTCTTTCAAACTGCCCTCTACAGCATTATTTCCTGCTGTAAAAACATGTCTATTACACCCCAATTTATCATGTTTTACCCGTGTGTCTATGCATTAGCATAGCTTCTACCAATTTACTTGACATGGAATCTAGATTGTTTCTATTCTATCCACTGTTTCTGAATTTTCTGTAACTTGTTTTAAATACCACATTTCATTCATGTATTTTATTGACTATTCATTCACCAACACACTTTACTTTGAGCTTATCAAGATTTTAAAAATAACCCTCGTTTTCCAAAACATTAAAACCTGAAATTAACTATTAATACTTGGGAAGGATACTTGCGAGTATTTCTCACAAAGCATGTCATTAAGCCATCAGGAAGCAAGTTTAAAAAACTAAAGCAAGTATTTTGCCCTCAACCACTCAGAACTCTGCTTGTAACGTGGAATTCACAGCTGAAGGACAGAATAGAAACCAAATGAATTCAAAACAGGGTAAGAAAAGATTGCAGAGGATACAGATATCTGAAGATATTGGTTACTATTTCAAGGAAACGCATGACTTTGAAAACCTCTCAAATACTGCTAATTGCCATAATTTGGAATGCAATACAAGCAAAAAAAAAAAAAATCATTCTACAACTACTCCATTTCTAATACTCTTCCCTAAGCATCCATTTGCTGTATCAAGACCTTGAGCTACATGGATGCTTGGCCTGAGCCAGTACAGTTGTTCTTATGTATGAATTTCACATCAAATCTCACTGCATCTAATAAGAAACTAAAAACATGTTTCAAAGTATGCAACCAAGTACTATACAAAAGGCAGTTACAAGCTTAAAGAATCACCACTGAAGCTATCTAATTTCATGAAGGGTGGTGTTATACAAGATTACGAAGTTGTGAGCAGCATCAGTCAAGTTACAAACATTAATTTAAAGCTATTTTACTAAGTCCTTAATTCATAAAATAGATTGTTTTGAGAATTATTTATTATCTATAATTACCTCTATCAACGTCAGTCAACTGATGATTAGATGTAAAATAATCAGCTGTATCATCTGTACCTTCATAGCCATATCCTTCTTCTTCTAATGGCTCAGCACACATTGCTGGTTTGTCTCGTCTGGAGTAGATAAACTGAGCTGCTGCATTAGGCACAAAACAAAGTATTAAAAAAAGTCAAATCTTTTTTCCTCCTTTAAAAACAAAACATATCTAAAGGGGAAAAAGTGTTAGGACGCTGCCGTTGCAGTGGTTTCAGGGGTGGGGAACACTACTGTATAATGATTACTACCTGAAGACTCTACAAAGCTTACAACAGTTCATGCTAGAATATAAGCAAGTCATCCTCACAGTGAAACCACAGGCTGGGCAATATCCTCATATCCATGTAATGCAGTAATTCTGCATTATTCAAGTTCAATATTCAAACAAAAGAACATGCCTCAGGTTCAAAAAAATAGTATTTTCTATACCAAATTACTCTCTACAGCCTAATGCCTTCAGAACCATACTCCGCAATTATTTTTTTACCTCAGTTACAAGTAAAAAAAAAAAATTATCATGAAAATACCATTGCTTTCACAGTATGGCACTGTCAAACTACTGATAATTTAATGGAGTTAAACACATTCTTCTCTTCTTGGAATTTCATTAGAAATACAGCCCATGAGTTAAAACATATTCACACAAAACTTTAAACAAGTACATAACTCCACTCTGATTTTGCAACACATTAAGACATATATAGATAAAACTTCTTGTTGAACATGAAACCCAGTCATTACCACTCTCAGAAATGTACAAAATATAATGTAAACAAATTTCCTTATATTATGTAATATGCTCTCCAGCTCTAAAACACATACGTAAAGCATTTGTATATCCAGCAGTAGTATAGCCTTACCAACTGTTTCCCAAATGCATACCATTCCAAATTCAATCACCATAACTGAAGGAAGTATTAAAATATTACTATACAATCTAGATCAGATTATTTTATAAATGAAGGTTAGGTAAAAGGAATTCTTAGGAAAATAGCTGTGCACAAGCAAGAATTAGTTTTGTAATTTAGCAGTTTATACTTGTGTAAAAAGTAAGCATGTTGCATGTTTTCATCACAAAATACAAGACTACCTTAATTCTTCTTAGAAAGTGTCTGAAAAATTCTAGCATAAAATGCAATACTTGGAAATTGAATGCAGGCAATCTGCTGGGGAATGTGACTACAAATGATAAAAATACACACCTAGATTCGCTAACCAAAATCAACAGGATGACAGAGGAACAGATTTTTAAAGACCTAATTAACTCAAGTACCTGTGGCAAGAGGACACAGACTACATCACAGTTGCAGTGGATTTAGATGTGGCATCGTTACCTGCAACACAGCTTCACATCAGCCCCAGCCATACTATTTTCAGAGCCTACTCAGCTCTAGAAACACTGCCACCAAATCTGGGAAAATCTTGCCAGAGACTCAACTGCAGAACACAATCTAATGATTCTACAGTTGGACCGAATTAATCTGGGCTGAGACACTCCAATTACATCTCACCTGAGCACACAGCATCACTGTTTTCATACATACTTTGCAACATTACAAACGCCAGAAGGCTTCTTAGCTCCATGAGATCTTGCATGAGAACACAAGCCAGTGAGGATCAGTGCTGCATCCCACAATAAGACTCCCTACCCCACATTTACCCAAAGTTGTGTAAAAGACAAATTACCAGGTGCAGAATCATAACTGTTAAGCCCAGCTATATCTTAATAACAATTCTGAAAGATACCAAACGTTTCAAGACTACCAACACATTCAGATTTTTATATTACCAAGTATATTCTGACCATCCAAGACAATACACTTGTATGACTGAAGATGTGCCCAGTTGTCTAATGTGACTTCCAAAAGTACAACAATGCCTCATGTTACCTGACTTGAAAATTATTATGGCCGCTAGGCACTCTTCAAAAGTTTCACTAGCTTTTAAAAACCGTTTTATACACAAATAAATATCAGAGTAGGCATCAATGGACAGTGCTTATAGGTAACCATTGGAACTAACCTGTTGAAGGAGAAATGCAATAATCATCTTCTACCGATTGGCCATACACATCATCATCTTCAAAATCTATGAAGCAGAAACAGTAAGATTAGTCTGCACAATTTCTAAATACTTAAAATTATAATTCAAAGTGTAGTTTTTACACAAGGTTTTAAGAAAGTATGCATATCTAATATTCCAGAAGTGCAGGTAAGTACTGTTTATTTACCTTGGTAAGAAATTCTGAGTTACAACAATGTAATTTTAATACTCTATTCATTAGGAAAGCTGAAAATTTTCAAGGGTTGCCATGCTTCACACTTCCTCCTTCAGCATCTCCTTTGGAAGGCTGTCCTCACAGTCCAAACACAGCTTTCTACAGTTCCACAGATCTTCACCCACGGCACTTCTCTTGATATTTCTGCTTGACCTCTCAACAGTCTTAACCACAAGACAGTTCAATTACAATCCCTACTCCAACAACTCAGGATTAGCACTGCTACTCCATACCTGTCTACTTCTCAGCTTTCCTCTCTAGTCCATCCTTATGGCCACACACTTTTTGAGTTCAGCAAGGCAAAAACACAACTCACAATTCCCTTTGAACATGCAAAGTTGTTTCAGCCAAAAACCGAGAACCTTATATATTTACTTAAATATAACCATACACTTTCCCCATTAAAGAGGAATCAGTTATGAGGAAACACAAAGAGAAAGCAAATCACATTCCCCTCCCCCAATATCCTAGTACCATGTAACCTTGAAAATAAATTTGTAGTTTTCACTAACTAATAAGGAAATACATGAAAAAAGATGTTACTGCATACACTTGGCAGTTTCACAAACAACATGTATTGTTTGTAATTCTAAGAGCCTGAGAAAAAAGCAGATAACAACTAAAAAAAATCTGCACTGGATATCAACTTATGGACCACAGAACTGGGACATTACAAACACTGTACACATCTATAAAAGCCTCAGAATTCGCAGCACAAAAGGTTCACTTATCTCAAACTCAACTTAACTCTGTAATTTTCAAAAAAACACGAATGAAAAGCAGTAGCTAAAAAGGCAGGCACAAGTATAAGAAAAGTTTAATGAAGGACCCAGGAAGCTACTTTGGAAGTTAAGTATCTCAGGATAAAGAAAACATATTATAAGCTTGTTTTGACTGATTGTCTTTAAAAAAAAAAAAAGTGCACTGTTATCTACTTTTTGACCACTGTCTCCTGGTTCCTTGCTAGGACCAATTAATCTATAAAAAGTCTAGAGAACAGCTATACATTTTTTTCAAGGTAAGATCCCTTCTCATAATTTGGCCAATACTTCGAGAATGTCACGGAGAACTCCAAGATGACTTGTGTGAATGGTTAATTCAGATTTAGTACTAAGTGAAATCAAGGTAAGTCTTGTCAGTGTGCATTATCTGAACTACCTGTATATCCTATACTAGTTTAATTTCTAGACTAAGAAAGACATCTCTGTGAAAATGGTTCACCTTTCATTGACCATAAAAATGATCATTAAAAAATGACAGAAATTACAGAATAGAACCAACAGAAGCATTCCACAGTATCAACAACTGTATCACCAACATACTCTCTGCTGGAATATTACCATACCTCAAAAAGAAGAGAGCAGAAATAGAATATGGTCAAATAAAGGCCACAAGATCCAAGACCTCAGAAGCCTTCCTATGAAAGGAGACCAAAAAATACTGCAAATGTTTACTTTAGAAAGGATACAAATAATTTGGCCAGACAAAGCATTACAGAATCATAAATGGCATAAGAAGAACAAATGGCATTATATGAAATAATAATAAAAAAAGATGACACAAGCGTACTTCATTTGGGATAAATTATTGTAAGCGACTACAGAAGTTGTATATGGTATAAATACAGAGACCACACATATACATACTTCTAATTAAACCTTACGTGTAATGCAATAGTAAATTTACAAATAGCACTATCAACTTAAGCCTCATATGACCGCAAATTACTATGTATGTCAGCAACCTCATTAGAAGAGATTCTAATCACAGTGTACAAACACTGAAATAAATTCTACAGAGTGGGCACCCAACTTCACAGAGACAGAGATTCAGTTGAAATCAACATTTCAACTACTGTGATGAAGAAAAATCTCTATAGAGGACGAAAGAATGACACAGTAAAATCCCCAATCCAGTCTAAAATGTTGCCTATAATGGGTAAATTTGCACTGGTAAAACCTGCAGGGTAGGCCACACAAATGTCACAGTTCACATGGATTTACATGACTTCCCCAATTCCAAGACTGTGATGCATAACCCAATCTGTGCTACTATAACACATATTGACATTGCATCTGTTCACTCAGCAGCAAAAGACCAGAGGTAGGCAGAAGTATTTCCTGCGTTTTTTTACCTATCCTGACAAAGTGAGGCAACAAAATAGCTGCTCCCATACCAATATCAACTGTGGTCCACTTTTCCACAGCCCAAGACAACACAAAGGAAGCCTCTGGAAAAAAAGTGCGCAGTTCACAGTTTGCCTAAGTTAATGGGACAGGGCACAACGCAAGCTTCAGTACTGCAGGTATGACCGAGTTCTTACACAAGAGCTCGTTCATTCCACGCACAGGGAAGTTACCTATGTCAGAAAGGTGTCTGAAAAACAGGGTCTTCCTCAGGTATTCAACTCCATCTTTAAGAACTACATTTCTTCTACAAAGAAGAGCTGCTGCCTCATGTCTATTATTATGGCTGAACATCAGCAACAATTTGCTAGAGTTAGACCGGGAACGCAAATTTTTAAGTTTTACAAGACTAAAGAAGGGCAGGTTCAATTGCACAGAGGGTCACTCCCACCCGCCTGAAAAGCGGTCAACTCCGGCAGCTTAAGGCAAGGCAGGTAAGCCCTGCCGTGGCTCGGCCTGCGCGCCAAAGCCGGGCTTTGCCCGTGTGAGAGCCCCGGGGCGACCCTGGCAGCACGATGCGGCCCCGGAGGGCAGCGGCCGCGCGGCCACGTGCGCCCCACCCGCCACTCAGGCGGGGGGGGGGGGGGGGGGGGGGGGGGGCTGGGGGCGGGGTAGGGGCGGCGAGGCCTCTCACGGAGCCTCGTCCAACCCCCGCGGAGGGAAGGGAGGGGAGGCGGCTGCTTCTCCCCTCCCACCGCCCTCGACAGCCCCCCGCACCCTCCCCTCCACCCGCGCGGGCCCCGCCACACCTTCCCGCCCGCGGACACCGCCGCGCATAGCCGCGGCGCGGAGGGCCCCGCCGGGGGAAGGCGTGCGGGCTGGAGGGGCGCGAAGGGGCCGGCGGCTGGGGCGGTTCCCGCAGCTCCGCCGCCGCCGCCTCCTGCCCGCCACTACCTTCGTCGTAGTTATAGCCTCGGACGTTCCTGTGTCGGGACATGATGGCGGCGGCCGCCTCGCTCGCCCGCGGTGGTGCTGGCGCGGCGGACCTAGGGCGCCATGTTGGTGTCCGGCGGGGCTGGCGCAGTGTCCCTGCGCAGGCGCGCCGCGCGCCCGCCCGCTCTCATCGCGCCCTCGCGCATGCGCGGCGTCTCCCGCCTCGCCCGGCCGCTCCCTGGCCGGCCCGTCGCGCGGGGCGAGGGGGGGCGGCTCCTTACGCCGCTCGCGCTCCGCCCCTGCGCCGGGCCGGTGGTGACGTCAGCGGCTGGCGCGGGCCTGCCTGGCGCGGCAGGAGGGCTGGGAGCAGGCTGGGGAGGCCGCTGCCGTAGGGCCCGTGCCGCCCGCCCGCGGGCTCCCTCGGCTTCCTCGGAGGCGCTGAGGGAAGGGCCGCTGCGGCCCCGCGCTCCGGGAAGTTTCTGCGCGCAGCTTCCTCCGGTAGCGCCGTGCTCAGCCCTGCGTAACGCGGAGCGGGCCCGGCCCCAAAAGCGGTGGGGCCTGTACGCCTCACCGGCCCCCCGGCGGGCAGACTGCCCCGGCCTCGCCCGGCAGCTATCCCACCGCTCCGCCAACATCCCACCGCAATCCCACCACCCTGCCACCGACGCTGTCATGACTGTGATCTTACAGTCGAGTGCAGTCCTGGCATTTGAAGTGTAACCCTCACTGCTACATCTTCCTCACACCTCACACTTAACATGATAAAATGGCTGCGACCGTATGTGCATGTATGTAGGCAAGTGTGTTTAAAGTTATTCAAAATGGTTGTATCATTGATGACAACGTGGGATTCTGAGTTGGCCTACGTTCACTGAAGGCAATGCACATTACAACACGCTCTCAAAACACCATTTCCACATTTGTGTACCACCACAGGAGCAGAGTTGGTAAGGCTCTGAAGTTAACTACAAGCTTTTTTCAGTTCTGGACCTGAAACAGCTCAAATTAGCTGGCTGTTGGTAACTAGTGGCCATTACAATCCAGTGACTAGTGGCTGGGATTAAATGTGCTGGCTGCAGGTAAATGCAAACCATACTAATTAGCATTTCTACTGGTAATGTTAAGCAGCAAAATGGCAAGGTATTAGGCTCTATAGCGGTCTTGATTTTACTTCATTGACACATTACTGTAGCCACCATCTAAAACAGTTTCAGCCTCCAGGTGCTGTTGGGATCAGGTAATCAAGGAACATCCCTACAGTTACTCCTTTTACTGTGTCAGGAGAGGAGGGCAAGCAGAGAAAACTGTAAGCTTCAGTGGCAAGCGGAGGAGACACATCCCAGTTCCCAGGCCCTGCCAGTGCTCCCTGCTGAGTGCCATTTCTGACAGACTCAGCTGCTTCTACATCTTCCAGCCCAGTTGTTCTCCAGATGCCTGCATTCATCTACATACTCAGGAGCTGCTAGACAGACAACCCCATGAATATTTCTCAAGTCAGATGTTTCCATCTTCAAGACCTTTAATACTTTGTTTACCGTCTTTTTAGCCAGCTTTCACAAAACCAGAAATCCAGCCTCCTCCAGCCACCTGCGTGCCCCAGGTGTCCTATATCCCACCACATAGCCTCACATCCCTACGAACACGCATACCCTGGGTTTGTAACTGCCACCTAACTTTTGTCTCATCCTGGCCCACATGCCAAAACTGCCACTATCTGCAACTCCACATCCTTCCTGGTCACAGCCGGAGGTGGAGTGTGTTAAACATAAGCCGAAGTTTGTGTTCATATACAAATTGTATGCAAATGTGCAGATTGTTTTCTTAAGTTATTTGCATATTTCTAACTAATTTGTACAGAACAGCATATGTAGCTGCACAAACTTAGGATCTATATAATATTTTTTCATATAGTGCTAAGATTAAAATAGAATTGGAAACAAAGATTTCTAATTAATGCTGGTGTCCTGTGGACCTTTAGTGACCCAAATGTTCTCTACAGCAGAGGTTTGACAGAAGTTGTCAATCTCTTGATAAAGGTCGAAGACACACAAGTGAAGAATTGCTGTCATACTTTATGATTTAATATTATATGGCCAGGATGACAAAATTCTGAATTAAAAACCTGATTCCAGCACGTGCTATCTGAGCATTTAGTGAAGTAACTTAAGACACTGTAGCACTAGAACCCACACAGCATCCTGCCAGTCTTTACTTTGGAAGCCAATGGCTTTGCTTTGGAAATGGCACTTTTTCCAGCCTCCAAAATTACTTAGATCCCATTTTTCAAATGTTAAAAACTCCAGTAAATCTTAATCATGTAAATTTAGCTTTTTTTTTTCTTTCAAATAGTGACATTTCTCATTTCACACCTAATCATCCTATTGCAAAAATGCTTCTTTTATCCTTCTTATTCATGCTTTTTACACAAATCAACAGCTGTTTGCCAAATAATAATTTCATGCTTAGTTTTACGTTCACCTCTGTTACGTTATTGCTCTTGATTTTCAGTGACCGTGACCTCCACAGATATGACCCACATTTTGTTTCTTGATAGTAAAATGTAAGATTGTTTTCAAGATTTCAAATTAGTGTTTTAAAAAAGAAAATAAATAATAGTTGTAAGAATGTAAAGATGATCTAAACCCAGTGGAAGAGATAATACACTATGTAGTCTTTCTGTGGCATTAACAGTGAACTCGGAAGGCTGCTGGTTTTCTTCATTTTAAGTGTAGTAGGTTATATCATGTGAAGACCTGAGGAAAAAATAACAACACAAGAACAACAATTTCTTACAGACTCACCATTACTTCATATTACAACAGTATTTTCAAACAGTCATAAATACACTGTGGTCATTCCTTGCCTTTCCTTAAGCCTGAGACCTGTGTCAATGTCTTTGGTAAAGGTGTTCAAGAAATAATAAGCTTTAGTCCTCAAGCCCTGACTATACCTCAGTGCTGTTTGTAAGTGAATGCAAGGTTCACGAAAGGTATTCATCTGATAGCAAAAAAGTCTATAACTAAACATTATTCCTTCAGCAGTAATTAAAGCACCATCAGAGAACCTCGTCAGTCTGGCTCCAGCAGCCCTGACAGAGGAATGACTAACCAGGTCACTTCTGGTAAACACTACAAGCATTCATTTCCTTCCTGTGCACTGGGATTATATATTACTTTAAGGCATGTGCATTAAGAAGTGAACTAAAACCACCAGTCTCAATCTAGGTGGCAGCATTACTGGTAATCCTGTTTTTTTCAGCAGTTTCCTGGGCACTTCCAGCCCCAGCACTACTAAATTTTTTTTGTAACAGTCCAAATAAATTAATAAAATATTTAATCATTACTTTTAGCTAAGCAAAAAGTCTTTCGAGTTATGTTACTACTTCTGAAAGTGAAGCTACCCAGCTTTTTAGTAGTTTTAAAGTTCTTAGTTAAAATAATATTTAGTGTGTTTCAATATTCTTAAGCAAGACCTGATCCAGGGGAAAAACCAGCATAATTCCAGATCTTATTCCACACTATGTGATGCGGGTGCTAAGTTTTGGAATAGATATATTATCAATGTCACTAAGCACTTTTCCATATGTTAAATTGTCTGACAAGATGAAAAGAACTGCAGCCAATAAATGCCTGTCTGTTTCAGGGGGGAGGTGGGGGGGGGGGGGGGGGGGGGCGGGAGGTGGTGGGGTTTTTTTAAGATGACACCATCTAGACTAGAAGCTGATTTAGGAGCCAGAAAGCGAAGAGTATTAATAAATGATAATTTTGTACATATGGTAAATAGAAAGTGTCTCAAATTTTCCACAGTATGAATGGACTTGTTAAATATATTATTATTTCTTTCAGGATGGATTAGTAAGCAGAACAACAAGTTTTGCATGTGAGTTCTTGATTTATGTTAGTCAAGACCTTATACAATTTCAACAGGATCTAGCTAAGTTATATGGCAAGTGATGTCAGATGGTAATGTAATGGCAATTTAATCTGGATACATTGCCTATCTGGATGGTTGAACATAGAATCATAGAATCATTTATGTTGGAAAAGACCTTTAAGATTATTGAGTCCAACCATACACCTAACACTGCCAAGTCCATCACATTTGTGTTCCTCACAGGTATATAAACTTACAATAAGGAATAAAATATTTCAGTGACATTAGTTATGTCTATACTGCCTGAAACACTTTAGGCTCAATCCCAAATTCCCCTGTCATCCTGCTGCCTCCCTGCTGGCTTTCAGACTGTTTCTCATCTGCAGTGACCCAAATGTCAGCCCAGAAGGGGAAGCTCAGTGTCTGCAAGGAGAGGAACTGCCTTGAACCTTGTGGATTCGAGAGCAGGGGTTCAAATTCAAGCATGGTTGCCAAGAGCATGGTAGCTACAGCCACTGTGAAGCACTCCCCGAAAACCCCGGATCAATTGTTTTTACTGCTGAATGCAAATAAAAAAATAAGATATGATTACAACAGAGAGTGGCATTCACTTCTAGTTGATCTATGAAGTGTATTGTTGATATAGAGTGAGATAAGTGATGAGAATCATCAGGGGCATGGGAAATTTCTTACATGAAGAAAGATTAAAAGGCTTAAGAATTTGTCTTGCAGAGGAGATGTATAAAATGGGACATGACCAAAGTCTATGCTAGGGAATGGCTTAGAAAAAGCCACTATTTTTTTCCCTCATAGTGAAAGAGGAAATTCCTTGAGATTGAAAAAAGGCAAATTTTAAACTGATCAAAGTAAACAATTTTCATTCAGCACAGAATTAGACTGTAAAATTCACTGCCAGAAGAAATGATCACAGCCAAAAGCTTAGCAGGATTCAAACGGCTTAGATACTTGTGTAGGTGGCAAGAATACTTAAACATGATCACAGTAAATATTTAAAATCTGTATAAAAGTTCTGCAAGGTATGAAAATCTTCATGTTAGTGATTCAGTCTTCTTTTAATTGCTGCAGGTGACTGACAGGATAAATTAATGGGAGCTACAGACATAAGGAAGAGAAAACAGAAGGCTGTAATTATGAATTGGTGGAATATGATGCACGTGTCTGTGCTAAAGCATGTTATAATGACTCACATATATATGTAGTGACAGCATTCTGTTGTATGTGATTGTACACATCAATTTAGCAAGCACTTTAAAAAGTTTGTCATGGATCCTGGCTACTACCATAAGCTCTGTCTTCACCAGTATGTCTGTTGCAAGGTATGTTTATTGAACACAGGGATGCAGACAAGCTTCCAGTAACACTAGTGGGATAATTTTCTGTTGCCTCAGTAGTAAAAAAGATCTTAGAGTCTGGAAAATATCTTTTAAAAAACATTACACAAGTACCCAGACGTGCAAATCAAAGCAGGGCGAATACAGTTTGAAAAGTCTCACTTTTCTGGTGAGATGTTCATGATATAAATCTGATGGGGACATTCCCCTACTGATCTCTTCATATAGACCTTAAATGAAAAACAAATGCTGACAGATGTATGCCTGTGGGAGGCATAATTATAGTTGGTTTGCTGGGAAGGTAGCTTGCTAAACTCTAAGTGTATCTTAGAATTATTCTGATTTTGTTTTCTGTGCTCTGCCCTTTTAAATTTTTGGGACCTGCCTTTGGCAAACCCAGCTATATATGCTGGGCAGAACAGACTGAATATGTTGTCAAGAAAACTCCAAATGCTAGCTTCTCAGAGACTTTTTTTTTTCCCCTTTCTGATTACTGACCTAAAAAAAAAAAAAAAAAAAAAAAGCTGTCCTATAGGGGAGTGGGGAGGAATTGCCTAAAACATGGGAAACCAACAAAGACTTGCAGCAGAAGAATAAATTCAGGCTTCCAGAAGACAACTAGAGGAATTGCTATTTGATATTCATGTATCAATTGAGGCTGTAACAGACTCACTGAGTATCTGTCCATTTTATTTGAAGTGCAGACTCAGATGTGGGATCTGGGCAAGTTGTGGGGTATCCTGAAAAAGAAATCTCAGCCACGTGGCGTTCATTAGGCTCATTTTGAGTACAGACATACCAGTGGTGTGTACAGTCTGCTGCCCTCTGTACCACGGAGTGTGGAGCATTGCCATGCATCCACATTGCAAGGTTGTACAGCTGTCTGTGGTCTGTAGGCAGCCTGAGATTCGGTTACCTTTATGCGATGCAGAAGGGGCAAACTCTATGGCATGGCCACTGTGTCAGGGACACCCCTATACTCACCTCTCTTGTCAATCCGCTACCTTCAGGGGTTTCCTGAATCACATTCCTTTGCACATGAGACTCAGAACTTGTCCTGTAAAATTGGGATGTCAAGCTGAAAGCAGATATACGGTATTATTGTGACAGCGAACATCATGAGATGAATAAGAAATGTGGCTTCATTCAGACTGATACTATACTTCAGTTTTTGGTTAAAGCCTTTGTTTTCTTCCCCCCAGAATTTTCATTTTAAAGGGGTAATTCTTCATGAAATTATCAAGTCCCTATTTATCTCTCAATCAATTCTCATGTACTGCAGACTGAAGAATCCCACAGCAGGTATTGCTAATTCATCCTGCAATCACAGGAAATAATGCACTTCAGTTGTTCTTTTCTTTTGCTTTTCTTGCTTTGTCATCTGTTTATATTTTGTGTATCATAGCATCAAATGTAGTCCTGGAGAATAAAGCAGTGACGCCAGCAGGGAGGGAATGGAAACTTGGCCTAATCTTGCACAATAATATCCTTTTAGTTCAGTTTTGTTTACTTTATCTGATAACCAGGAACTACTTAACAAGATGCTCATTTACTATCTACTTTGCTTCACATTTTTAAAGTATAAAATTCTATCACTCGCTATTAGCACAAATGTCCTATCTTCCATGAGCTAATCTTGTACAGCAGATGCACTGTCTTAAATGTATAAATCTATTAGAAAACCAATCTGATAAAATGTTATGCCTGCAAAATGATGATTCACTTATATCAATGTACTTGTCACTCAGACCTTCAAAAAATACATATAATACCACAGAGCTGGGTGGGTGCTGAAAATATGCAAGACCTTGATAATAGGAAAATATTAGCCACAAAGCATAAAGAAGAAACACCAATTAAAAAAAACAGTATCAGTCCTAAGTTCCCTAGTCTGTACATCATACATTATGAAAAGGAACATGGAAGCTTTCAGTCTTAGGGTGCTGCAGCAGCTGCCTCATGGGTGATGGCAAGATTTCAGTTTAACTGGAGATATCTTACTCATCTCTTCAGTTTTCATATCCACACTGTTTATATAAAAAAACATAACTTAGGCCTTATGAAACAATATTATAATACTGGTATCAAAAGCTTAACTGATTTAGCTATTCTATTTAAACATAATGCTACCTCCAAAGTATCCCCTTGTGAAAAGTTTATAGTCTCACTTTCTAAGCTTTCTCTGAGGACAGGTTAACTATATAAAATTTTGCTTAATATGCTTAAAATGATAATTGCTTTATGTGATTTTGTTGCTGATTGGTGGTGTGGTGAACTTTCATCTTTGCATTAAATTCATGTATTTCTTATTTTTATATCTATGCAATTAATTGCTTGAAAGATGTAACAATGGTGCAGTGTAAGCCAAATTCAGTTAGCATTAAAGTATTTTTTCCCAAATCATGCATGGACACAATGGCAAGAAATGGTTCTTTCTGTTCCTCTGCTGTGGATAAAATAATTTCCCACAAGGCTTCATACTGAATCAGGTGTAACTTGTACCAGTCATTCCTGCAGACAACCTCTGAAAAGGCTAACACATCTGACTTACATTAACAACTACATCATCTTTGGATGGAGTGGATCCTTGCAGCAATGAAGTCTCTCTTTGCTCTGTGCTCATGGAGATCAAGAATTAAGTTCATTTTCCTTCTACATCAGTAACCTGGATGGGATTTTTTTGCAAAATTCTATTGAAGCAAAGCTTATGGAAAAACAGTTTTCATATATTCCTTCAATCTTCATAAAATTCAGTGGTAAGAAACAAGGGGGCTCAAATTAGTGCTCCCTCAGATGGAAAAACATCTAAAATTGAACGGTTACATGTTCTGCATGTATGCAGTTTCACATTAGCCACGGTGTGGCCCTGATGGTGGTCTCACAGAGATACAGAGACAGCTCTGGTTACTGCTGTAAAGGGTAGTTGGAGAACAACAGGTACAGTGCAGAAGAATCAGGATTTCATCCCTTCACTGTTTGTGGAACAGCTTGTTTTCTTTGGCAGAAACTATTCCTGGAGTCTGAAGTATTTAATAGATATAGTCATAGTCTATCTACATTACTTAAGTTGCTGGTAGGATGTTCAGATTACTTCTGTTAGGTGTTTAATAATTGATCCTGAAGAGTGGATTAATTAAGTCAGTATAATTTATTTGGCAAGGCACGTAAAAGTGACTTCAATGAAATTTAATGAGGAATTAATTTAACCCTATAGCAATAAATTTTAGTATCTACTTAGCATTCAGAAACCTTAGGCAAAACATTAGATAGATGCATCAGTGATTTGCTGGATTTCATCCATTTGAGATCATAATTTACATCTATGATGCAACGCCAGCAGTGTGCATTGGTCTCTCAACTTTGTTAAAAGAAAGTTTAGAATGATTGGAAGTGTTACAAGCAGGATCAGTAAGAGCATTATTCACAGTAGAAACAAAAAATATTTCATTTTAATTCAGCTGTGCTTATGTGGAAATCCACATTTCATTCTCAATAAATGTTACAGCAGATTTCTACTAATACTCTCCAACTAAAAGATTCTGGTCATCTTCTTGTAGAAATTAATTTGGGTCTGGTCCAAACCTCAAGTCAATAGACGTAACTGGATTTGCTTACATAAATCAATTTGACACTAACCAGACCAACAAAACATATAAAGGAGAAGATTTTGGTAGAACAAAACTGCAAAATTGTACATCGAGTTCCAGTGGAACAAATTGTTTTAGAGAGACACACTATTACTGCTAAGAGGAACCATGAACCGAGCAACAAAAGATAATAATAGGTATAGAAAATTTCTTATCTGTGTTCTCAGGCAGTCATATCAATGGATGTTATCTATGAAAACACAAGATTGAATTAAAAAAAAAAGTGAAACATATCAAAGAGCAGGTGAATAACCAAGGCTGCCCCTTTGAGCCTCAAGAAGTAACAGAGGAGCACTGGAACTAGCTGGTCCTGAGCCATTTTTTGACCAAAAGGGAACGTATCAAGTGTGTCCTGCTAAGGATGAAGAAACTTAGCTGCATCCATTGACTCCTGGTTGGAGGGGCCCTTGGAGGCAGCTTTAGTCTGGGGAAATAACCTTGTGTTGTGCTGCTTGGTAAAGTTTGCATTTCAGGTCGTAAACTGTGCCTGAGGGAAGGGCCTTAAAGAGGCTTGGGTGCGGTACTGGATTTTTTTCCCTGGCTGGGGAGGGAGCCTGCCAGTTTACAAAATCATAGGGGCTTAGCAAATACTGTGTGCTTGTATGAGACTTCCTTCACCTCGCAATAAAGATGTGACGCTTTCCAGTTTTTTAAAACAGATTTTACATGCTATCTTTGAATGCACATCAAGAAAAATGATTGCCCTCAAAAAGAAGAGGAAAAAGAAATTGTGATCCATTGATTTGAATTTTTTAAGAAAACTTCTTGTATGTTGAAAAATTCCTTAGCCAGAAAAAAATGCTTGTCTCAGGTTATAAACTCTTTGTAAAAAGGATTGTCTTTATTTTTTCAGTATTTTTACCTTACTGAGTACAGCATGATTCTTCTCCAGGACTGGCACACAAAAGTAATAGCAGTAAAACATTGGCATCTCAAAGATGGATATAAACATATATATATTTATGACCAACCAAAAGACTGTCAATGTATTGCAAGTCCAGTTGTAATCTTACAGCAGTTATACGTTTGTATGAGTTATACGACTTCTGTAGGCTCCTGAAATATATTAACATTGTTCAAATGAGAATAATTTCTTAAATCTGCAGACGCCTTTAATGTGGCTGCAGATTTAATTTGCAGGATTTAAAACTTTCACTTCACAGCCTGGATGCAACTAACATATCTTTTCAAAGAAAAGTCTATTCAGGTATAGACCAAGAAGAACTGATTTTCCTGTCTTTCACTTCATGCGCTCATTCTGAGAAGAATCCCGAGTTATGTATGAAAGAGTAGAAAAACCAATGCAAGTTAAAGATGCCTTAATTAGTCACACTGGTTCCCAGCTTCCAAGGCACAGAATGAGCTCTTGAAATCTTTTGCAGATGTTTTTTGTATTGTAAATAACCAGGGGAAAATCAAACAAATGAGAATGGAGGGCAAAATGTAGCCACGAGAAAGATCTATACATGAAGAAATGAAAATAATAATTGAGGAAAGTCAAAATGGTTACATATATTTCCTTCAGTAAGGGTAAAATCAGTAGGACTAGTTCTACATTCAGTTTTACCTAAGCAGATTGCTAGTCTTTACGCTGTCCTGTCTCTCTGACTGGAAGCTAAAGATGTCTCTTACAGTGCTTTGTATCAGTAGCAAAAAGTAAAACAGACTTTCAATATAGTTTATATGTGATCTCTTTGCATCAGCAACATTGAGAAGGTTACGCTGTTTTAGGTGGTGAATGGATGAACATATTGCTTTGATGTAACATGTTTTATTCCATGAGAAAGTTCAAACAATCTGTTCAAGTTATAAGCAATGTGATTACTTAGTCTGAGCCTAATACAGACCTAACACACTTCACTGTGTGAACAGTAAATCCTTCGCAAAGGTGAGAAAGTGAAAAAAGTGCTGTTTGCAAGCAATGCCACATGGTGTACAGCATTTGCTGAGACTAATAATGCAACATCTCCTCCAGATCCTCACAGGATGTGTATTCTTGTTGTTTCAGGGTCTCTTCCAAATTTATTTGACATTATTGTAGGATTCACATTAAATTCAATGTATTTCGGTCCTTAGTTTGTCATGTAAAATACTGGCTCAATGCAGAGTTTATATTCAGAGAGGTGAAATAAAACCTGCCTATTCCCACACCCTGAATAAGCACTTTCACCTTGTTTAAGATCATTCCAAAAATAACAGGAAGCAGGCAGGTAATAGGTACTATCTGGCCTAACATTATAATTGCAGCCCCAGGGAAGGAGGGAATAATGGATTCTTCTATACCCATTTTCCCCATGACTGGGTCTTCAAGGAAAAAGGGACATTTGTAATAATAAAGATTCCAAATCTTTAAATAATCTCCTTTTAAAAGCCAACTGATTAAATCATTACTTAAAAATTAATCATTTCTACCAGTATTATGTAGTGCATATACAGCTGTTTACTATTTGCTCTGTTTCCCTTCTTATACTTGAGGAATAAATGTCTAATGCAAAACAAAGCATGGAGGGACTTGTATGACCACAGCTCAGCAGATGAGTAAAGAAAAGTAAGCACGTGCTTCAAAATGTAGATCTCAGTTAGAGTGTGCAAATATTAGCTTATAATTACTCTTTATTAGGCTTTCTGCTTGGTAGGAGTTAGGGGTCCTCCACAGGGGCTGGGAAAGCATGACCAGCAAGGGAAGCTAGATTGCTGTGCTTCTTCTGGGGAATGCATTGTACATCTGTCCATCCATCCATCCACCCATCCTGTGTGAGTATAACCAGCTACAGGTACGTTCCCAAATGTTGCAGAGCTCTTACATTAATGGAGTTTGTGCTGTGAGCCGGTGATTTCCTGCCATTTGTCAGTGACCTTGGCTTCACCCTTAACAACTGCAGTGAGCCCCAGCTCCATGTTACCTGTTTGAAGCTCAGCAGCCTCTCATGAACTAAACTTAACCCAGAAAACCAGGAAGTGCAGCCAGCACCCAGCCTTTCAAGTGGCGAGGTGGTTGGAGGTAGAATGACAATGTTGCCCTGACTCACTGGCAGGAGAGTCAGACGGGATCGCAGGAAGAAGCAAGGGTCAAACGCTGGCCTTCAGTCATCTTGTCTGTCAGGGAGGGGGACAGCCGTGGGTGATCTGCAGGCACCTGCGTAAGACTGTCATCTTAATGGTGCAATGATGACTTATGACAGTCCCTTCTGATACAGGATTATAGCTAAGCCACCATCAATAATAAAAAAAAAAAATTAGCTACATGCAAGAAACCTTTTTCTTGGTAGTTTGATTCATGGACATGAGAATTCACGCAACAGTATTTCTCAAAGAGTGTCCCCATTCATTAGTGTAAGTTTGTTCTACTGAGTACCGATTGGTTGGTTATGCAATTTCAGTGTGACGATTCCTGGGGGATTTGTACACCATCAACAATAAGGGCTCTGTGCTCATCAAATACATGGCCTGCAGATGATCAGAAAATATGTTTCAGCCCTCACCTCACACTGTCTTGCTAAACTTGTCTGGGCTGAGGAAACTCTCTTTTGCTCTTCCCTGTGGGCCTCCCACTAGGAAACAAAAGTGAGATGTTTTCAGTATTCCCACCTTGGCTCTCACAACCCACCTGATTCTGAAAAATCAAAATATTTCCCCTCAAAAAATCGCAAAATGAAACAGCGATCTCTGCAAAAGCAAGAAAACAACTACAAAAAGACGAATGAAACCTCTGATCTGTGTGCAAAAGAGAAAAAAAAATCTGTCAAGAATAGTACATATGATTTGTTTAACTAGAAATATTGCACTTCATTATGCTTCATTCAACAGCCAGTGAAGACTGTGAGGCTTTTCCTGGTAACACCAAGTGAGAGCTGGAAGACAATACTTTATCTCCATTTATGACACACACAGGTTCCTGCTGACTTTCTGCTTAGCTCCCACATTCAGTAATAATGGAACTACCTTTAACCTTGAGGCAGCTATCATCTTCACATGAATCAAACTTACCTGCACATGGTTTCCCTTCAAGTTTATTGTTCCTTTCTGACAAACTTTCTTTTCTGTCTTGTCAGGAATACTGATCATTTTCCAGATTAAGAAGACACTAACGTTATCACATCATCTGGCCTTCTACATAAACTATCTGGGTCATTTCTTACTTGAATTGGTGCATGGCTTTTACATCTATTGTTTTATCCAAATCTCATGAGTAAATGCTTCAAAGCCAGAAAGAAAAAGATCAAAGCTTGCATCCAAAACACCCTCACCACTCTGTTCTGCCTCCCTTTCTGCGACAGGTTCCTTGGGCTACATTTATACTTTTAAGTAAAACACGACTGGAGAGTGTGCTTTGGCCCAGAATATGCATGACATGGCTTGAATCCAGGACTGAAAATCCCCACCATCCCATCCCAAACAGGTTAATTTAATCCAGACCTCCTAATGGGCAAGGTTCATGTAACATGCTGTCCACCTAGTGACACCCACACATTTTTCAGGGTAGCAGTGCTAGCTGATGAGGGCCAAAGTGTGCTAAAACCATGAAAGTATCAGCAACTGCAGAAGGGTGCACAAGTATGAGCTGTGACCCTGGTTTATTTGCAAGTGTAAGAAAAGCTCAGTGACCTTTATCTAAGCTTGCAGTCATTCTCTTAGGTTTCTCCATCTGCAATTTGCTGTCATGCATGCAACACTCCCTTTGTACATATTCCCTTCACTCCTCCCTTCCATTTGTCTCAACTACTGTGTATCGAATAAACTTATCTAGTACACCCTGCCAGAGTCTGGGGGCCTCAGGATCTCTGAGATGTGCGCTTTTACAGTTTCAACCTGCATCACAGTTCTTGTGTATTTTGTTTCCTATTTATTCCCCCAAGTAAACATATGTGATGTGGTAGCTATCCTTACAAGCAGGCTGACAGCTGAGTTCTTAGCTTAGTATATACTGAAGAAACAGACAGGTGTCCATCCTGACTGATGGTAGGTTGGTTTTACTCCAAATGAAAACCATGTGTGAGGACAGTCAGAGCTTTGGTGCATACGGTTGAGAGATCATGGTAAGTGTAACATGACAAAGTGGCATTTTGAGAATTGAAAATCCCGAGTATTTACAGGAAGATGAATGATTCTGAAGAAAACAAAGTGGTCACAACTCTATACAGTTGTTTTTGAAGTTGTGTTAAAATCAGCCTTATTTCTGGACTGTGAAGGGGGCACACCATGATTTACTATGTAGGTGACCTTTCAGTATGAAATTGAGTATAGTGTTAATTTTTGTGGCGGTGAATTTTCTCCACAGGTTCAGGTGGACAGAGGGGACCATCCATTGTTCCCATTTATGTGAGGAGGATAATAGAAAGTATTTGAAATGTGTATTTAGTCATCCAAGCATCCTTTGGGTAATGTCAGTGTTTGTCATGGTTTGGGGGGACTTTTTGGCACTACCTTTCAAAAAGCATCATAACCTCTAGTAAAAAGTAATGACATAAGAAGACTCAACCCTTCAAGCCAAGGTACCTGAACATCGCAAAACACCTACTGATACCATCCTGGTTTTATCTGGCTTTTAGGGGAGGAAGGAGGGAGTATTTGACTGTTGCTGCCCAATCATAATTCTGTCATGATGGTGGTGAGTTTTCTCAGGTAGTCAGGAGATGTCACTTCCTTCTCCGCTCAGTATGTCTGAAGGCAGGGAACGAAGTCTTAGGAACTAAGTTATTCACAGTACTGGAATGAGGGGCAGAGCCAAACAAAAAGACCTTCTGTGGCTACAGCTGCTAACTGGGATGCCAAAGTAGGATGGGAATGTTGTACAGAGTTGGGGGCTATAGTCTCTGGCAAAGAGCTAAGGAGTCACATTCATGACATGTGAGAATATGGCTAGGGACTCAAATGACCTTAATGGAGGTAATTTACTTCAGTGCATAAAATGTGTTCCTTTTTGCTAGCTAGTAACTAACTTCGTTAAAGCCAGCTAATTTTCTTTTCAAGGTCCTAGTGGACCTCTGACACTCATATAAAGTCAGACATGATTCATGTTACTTTTCAGACTACTTCAAACATAGATGCAGGTGGCATCACGATAGTGTTGGATGTCACCCTCTGCAAATGTACCTTTCTCAAAACCACAGTCTGCCTTTGTGGTTGTTGTTTTAGAAGAAGCCCTTCAGCTGGTGTTATCACATGATGACACAAAGTGTGGGAAATGAGACAGTCAACAGGTGCTAAGAGACCTTGAATACTAGAAGCAAGAAAAAAAAAAAAAAAAAGAAAGAAAAGAAAGACTAAAGTTAGGTCAAGGAGATACAAAAGCAGTGAAAGTTTTGAAAAATATTTTCAAGGTAAAAAGAACCAAAGCCAAGAGAATTACAGGTCATTCTGGCTAGACCAGAAGAAACACTATGCAAGAACAATGTATTTATAGCACATATCTTCATGTGGTTATGGGATTACCCTACTCTATTACATCAGACTTTCTCTAGAACTAAGTAGAAAAAAACTTTATTTACTGCTCTTTGTTTGGATGGTTTTGATTGCAACAGAAAAGCCATGCAACACTGTTGTTTTAGTTGTTTTTAGTGAAAACTTAGTTTCAGGACATGGGTTCCAGGGCAATCGTAGGGTCTGGGGCAAACTCAGTCCTAGAGTCATTGAAAAGTTAGGGTAGGTACTGTAAGTCAAATGTCATAAAATTTGTTGAACAGGGGCTATTGTGGTGGAAATGGTTAAGGAGCAAAGGATTGAAATCTGTAAGAAGCCAACAATTCCTTTGCTTATGGAACTACCTATTAATTACGCATACAAAACTACTCTGCAATCAGAAATATTCAGTATGCAGTAGGCTATTTGATAAGCATATGCATGAAGAAGTACCCTAAATACATCTTTAAATACAATTAAGTATGTGTACAGAATAGCTAAGGAATATGTTGATATGTTTATGCATCAATTCTAAACATTCAAATGCTTACTTGCATATACAAATACAATGTACAATTACAGCACTTGTAATATAGGCACGCAGAAAATTTGATTATCATTTAATTTTGATTAGCATTACCAATTTTATCCAGGCTACTGACAAATCTCAAGTCCAATTAAAAAAGAATAACAGTCCCAGAAGTATTTTAATATATTGTGTATATATATACACCAAAGTAAAACTTTCAAAATAAGTACAAGACGAAAACTGAATGAAATTAATTGTAAGAATATATGTTTCAAAGCGAAGACTGATAATGAAAGGTATCTTCTGAAACAAAGTCTGAAACAAACTTTCAGTCCAAGACACTGTTTTTTCATTGCTATCACCAGTGGGGCACATGGTCCATCGTGGCTTCTCTGCCAACTCTTTTTTTTATGAGTCAGCTTGTCAAACAACAGAAAAGAGATAACACATCCATATACCACACTGTTTCATATGTGCCTCCACACTTTTATTCTAATGTGCCAGAAGAGGAGAATCAAAATGACTGCTTACTCAAGCCCAGCCACGTGCCACTCTGTGCAAGCCTTGGTGAGTCAGACAAAAGAGCAAAACTGTCTGTAAATGAGATTAGCATTAACAAGGGCAGTGGAGAGTCATCTTGGTCACTGCTGCAGATTAGCCCATGTTCCTGACTGCTTTACCCAGCAGAGACTCCTGTGGTGCCCCAGGAGCCCTTCCCCAACATGTGCTTATTCCACCTACAGCAAACCCTTGGATTTCACTCCAAGAATGCCAGGAGGGAGAAGTGTTGGGGCAACCACTGGCAAAACTGCATGACAGCTTTAATCTTACTGATTTTAAATCAAATCTGTATAAAGGATCAGGCCCTCTATGTAAAAAACTGCATTGTACTGGTGAAGAATATTTCTACCCAGATCAACAAGCCAGCAATGAATTACTCTAAAATGAAGTCATTACTTTAAAATTCAACAATGATGAATTGCTTTAAAAATATCTACAGCAGCTTTTAAAAATGCTTTTAAAAATATTTTAATTCCTAAATAAATACTCAGAGAAACTATCTGGCCCTTTTGTTATGTATGTTCACATCTTCCAGCTGTGACTGCAGATACAAGGAATAACACTGACAGATCACATTTATTAGGTACGATTCTGCACAAATAGTTAAAATAATGAAAAATTCCAAAGATAAGCATGTCGTGTACAATACAGAAAAGAAGATTAAAACCCAAACCAAATGGAAAATGATCTTTCAAATCAGCAGCAAGACTCTTCCCCAGAGACTGAGTACAGTCAAAATAAAAAATTCTACCGAATAATTAACAGGTGTTATTGAAAGTGGGGTGGAGTGGTTTTAGGCTTATATCCTGAAGGAAGTAGCATGGTACCACACTAAATCATGCATTACAGGAAAATGAAAAGCTACCCACCTAGCTGCTGTTGAACCTCTAAGAACCGCCATTGCACAGGTGGTTAATAAGACAGGAGGTCTGGAGCACAACTGCATCCTTCTACTTAAGAGTTTTAGCATTGCTCCCGCAGAGAGATAAAATCATCCTGGCAATGTTATAGGCAGTAATGTCAACAAACAACAGTGCTGCTACATTCTGCGTAAAAATCCAAAGCTTAGTGAAGTCAAACATGAGTGGGCTTCAGTGGGCACTGGATTAGGTCTGGGTTGCATGAGGCAAAGAAGCTGCACTCAGGGCCTGGGAAGGGAAGAAGCCCACACAACCCATCCTATAGCAATCAGCAAGAGAGCACTTCATGGGTGCCTACACACAGATTTCTCTCTCAAAACACTGTAATCCAAAGGTGAGTTCAGCTCTTGTTGTTTTGAGTGTTCAAGGCTTGTAATAGCTAAACTGAAAGGGGTACAGAACATAATGTTGCACATGATTAGCCAGTCTGACAGACTGAACCTTATGTGCTCGTAGTATGAAATGCTATAGAAGATTAAACACAAAGTAATATCCTGAATAGCTGAAAGAAAAAAAAGAAACACCAGAAGGTATTCTTTGAGAAAAATACCTGTTTGACATATGAAAACTCTGACCACAGTATGAGTCACTAGAAGTGACTTCTGATGAATCACTGCCATTTTTGAAAACTCTGATAACAATCTCTAGATGTTTCCAAAAACTTTTTTTTTTTTTTTTTAAAATGGCTTGGACAGCTTTTCATATCAAAAGCCTGCAATTTAGTTTTCTTCTTTTTAAGCCTCTAAACAGCTATATTAGTAGACTGTAGTTGTAGTAAATTAAGATTGCCTACATTTCTTGCTCCTTGTATACTGGAAGGCCATTTCTAGTGCAGAGCATCAAGATCTTGACTGTTTCATCTCAGACTGTAAATTACCTGTAATTCTGGTGGTGGTGATGGTCATCTCCCAGGAAGTGGACCAGGGGAAAAGAGCTTCTGCTAGTAGAGCACTGGAATGCCACCAGATTACATCTCTTGGTTCCTACCTCTGAGTAGTGACTTGTGCCTTACTTACACAGGAATGTTTAGTCGCTTGGTTACACTGGTATCATTGCTCAGATAAAAATAGCTCAGTGGATGTTATGTCAGGTATGAGAACGTTTCTCCCAGTCAAGCATGAATCCCTTTCCAATTGACATAACATAAACTGAAAAAAACCCACGTTTTTCCATATCAGAAAGAGACAGTTGTGGGTTGTTTGAGTCTAGCTAAATCAAAGTAATTTGACAATGCCCATGTGGACAGAGTTTAGCAGTGAAAGACTGGGCACTATAGTTACTAGTTCTCTTGGCAGTTCCTACAGTCTTCTGTCCTAAACCTTTTCTTTCCTCCCTCAGTCTGAATTTAGGCATGGTAAAAAAATGCCCTGGCAGTCTCAAGGTATCCAGACAAATTTTGCAAGCAACACTTTTCAAAATTGACATTACACAGTTTTGGAATAACTTTGAATAGCTTTGGAAAGTCATTCAAGTTTAATCTACTTTGCAGATAAATTATTTTAATAAAATAAAGGATACACTTCCTAGTTTAGACCACAGGAAGAATTTCTTCAGTCTGTTCATTCTGCATCTCATTACACATCAGTAATATGAAAATTTTGGATGGGGAACACCAATAATCAGATAATTCTTCCAGTAATTCTGCTCTGAATTTTTATTCTACTCCAAGGCATACATCAGTGACTGCATCCACATGAAAGAAAAAAAATGGTCTTTGGTTATTTGTTGCTTGTATCGTTGCCATGATACCATGTGAACACTCCTAGTCCATTTCAGTGCAATATTGAAGAGGCTAACTACTAGCTAAACCACTCTGAGCCTGGTTTGAGCTAATCTGTTTGGCTTTGTAAAGGAATGCTTATATATTTAGCTACCAAGTCTTAGCTGGGAATCACAGGTAAGAGTAAATTTTTCCTAAATTGTTAGAAAAATATGGCAGAAATTCAATCAGGTCATAGGAATGCAAGAGTAGACTGTAAAAACATTCATACTGTGTCAGACCTAAGACCGGTCTAGCTCAGTATTCAACATCTGCATTGGCCACTAGCAAAAATGTTAAGGGGAGGATTTAAGGAACAGGGCCAAGTACTAAGTGATGCTGGCAGTTTAGGGGTCTCTCAATCTGAAACCACCTGATGGACCCACCCTATGCTGATTTGACTGATCTCTTTTAATTAATCTGTATTTTGGCCTTCTTGCTATCCTATGGCACTGGTTTTGCCACAATACACTTGGGCATCACATGGAAAAAATATCCTCCTTCTCTTAAGTCTGCCATCGGTTATTTAATGGCGTGGCTCAAGCCCTGATGTAAGAAATCAATTAGAAGACAAGAAAAGCTTTTACTAAATGTAAAACCAGTTGACTGGGTCATATTTAATGTATTAGCCATTATTGCTTACTTATAAATCAATTTAATTGTGCAAGTGCTTACTGAATTTTCCATTTGTTTTTAATGCATGTAGACCTGGCAGTTTATGCCATTTCGGTTACAGTACAGAGATCAACGCTTTTCTGATTCCTATGGGGACATCTGTTCATTAGCACGCAGGGTGGCCAATATCACTTTAGGTAAAGATCAGCTAGTTCCGCTGTTCTACACACTTGGGAAGAATAGCGTTGCTTATAAAATGTAACAAATGTTTCCTGGACTATAGCCAATATATTTTTGATCCTTTCTTGATCTTCATTTTCACTAATCCTTTTCTTTTTGTATTCTTGCCTTTTGTTGACATGCCAAAATTCTGTCAGTCTTGTTTCCTCTTTCAAAAAACGTATTTTTGTTAAGTTGAATTAAGCATTCTGCCCTGTTGCCAAGAGCAAATTAAGTTCCCCACACACTGAAATCAAATTTCGTAAAGTGTCCGGGCAATTAGCTCTAATATGTGGTTGCTGTAACTCTTAATTTTCCCCTTTCAAGGGTTTTCTTTTTTCTCTGTCTTTGTTTCTGAACAGAAGACGTGAGATTCCTTCTCTTCCCTCTGGTGTGGCCTTTTAGTTCCCCAGCATCCAGCAACCATCCACTGATATCTAGCCAAACCTCACTTTTAATCTATAACCCAAAGCTGTTTGAAGTAACAAATTGTTCATTCTTCAACCAGAAAGCTGAGCTGGTGGACCATCCTGCTGAAACTGGAACAAAACTTGAAGAACAAACTTCTGAAGAGCTCTCCAAAGCACCACATTTTAGCACATCATATGCACACTGAGAGATTTCCTATGACGACTGAAAACTGGCACAGCTCACCCACATAACTCAACAGCAGAAGTCTTTTACATCAGAAGTTATCTTCTATGTAGTCAGAAGCTTGATGCCAACATGTTCAAGGAGGATAAAACATGAGCACATAATTATTGCAAGTAGACAGCAAGGAAGGGCCCCATTTCAAAAAATCATGAAAAATTCCTGCCTGGTATTGTATGGTGGAAGAGCCCAGCTCTAGCTTAGCCTTCTAGCAACACTTTAGCATTCTCAAACCTACATCAGCCTGTGGTAGGCTTTCCTCTCCAGCCTGTCTTCAGCAAAGAGGTTTTCCTTATCCCCATCTCCAAACCCTTTGTATTGATGCACAAGGCAGGATGTGTAAGACAAGGAATAAGACTTCTCCCTGCTAGCCATACCAAGCGCCCTGTGATGAGGAAGGATGTAATCAGAGCCAAGGAAGAAGTTGTTTCAGTTCCAATAAAAAGTCATCTTCTATAAAAAAAGAAATCCTGGATGGTTTCCCAATGTCAACTAGATTATGATCAGCTAATTTGTTCATAAGGAATTTGACAGTTTGAACATTACTCAGTCAGTCACTGTCCCTCTCTTTCCTCTACATTCCCATTTATTTTGGCATACTCAAATAGTGCACATGATAAAGCTGTGTTATAGTAACAGACATGGTGATATTTTAAATGTAACACTAGAAGCTGGAGAAAAGCTGCTTGGACTCAAAAGGATATATATATATATGTATGTGTGTGTGTGTGTATGTATAGAGATATATACACACACAGATTGACCAACCACACTGCAAATGCTCCAATAGTGATTTTAATACAGAAAACCTGCAATTACATGAAATAATCTTCTGTTTAAAAATAAATACTTTTATCTGCAGATGCATGCAGAAGTGTTTTCCTGCCTCACATACCTCCCATTGCTGATTGCCAATCCTTGACAATGTACTACTCATTTAAGCCCAAGATGTGGGTATGTTTTGCTGTTCCTGTCCTCCCCCTTTTTATTCCTATTCACCTCTGCAATAGCCCTTAGTCTACCTCTTCCCTAATTTAATTTTATGTCAACCCTGTAAGTGAATCAGAAGAGAGGCACAGCTGAGAGTCAGGTGTATAGCCCTCACTGACGCTCACTGGGGATTAGGCATTAACTGCCCTTCAGTGTATTGGAAATTGCCCTATGCAAGTAACATGCTAATAACTTAGTCTGTATTTCAAGTTAATGGGGTCACAACAGCATCCAGAAATTCATAGCTAGTCTTCGACCTGGCTTGGATGATACGCATCTATTGCAGCCAATTCTCGTGCTCCTTCAGGCCACTTAAATTAATTTGCACGTGGCCAAGGTCAAGAAGCTCAGTATGTATCTCCAGAGAACAGGCAGAGGGATCCTGGGGGAGGATGTGGCGAACATCTTGCCTTAAGCTGTCACACCACTGCCCCGTGGAATGGGTGGGACAGAGCCTGGAGCTAGGTCATGAGGCAGCCTGTGTCTGAACCTCCTCTCTTCTTACTCTAGGCATCCTGGAGTACTTAGCAATTCAAACCCCAGCACAGACTTATATTGAGAGATCTCACCATAGCAGCTGCATGTGACCTGCTCCCAGTAACGACCTTAGCTACCTTTCTCTATCGTAATCAATACCAGAAGTGCAGTGCCTATACTCAGTGCCTCTAAGAAAAGGCTGGGATGCTTGAAGACAAGTCTGATAGCTGGTGAATTCCCACAAAGCCTGAAGTTTCACAGTAACACTCTGCTCCCCAATCTCATCTTCCTCCTCTATTTCATGAGCCACCCCCTACTCCTCTCTTTTCATCTTTCAATTTTCCATCTGGCAGACCTGATTCATGCTCTATTCTATTCCACATGCTTTAGCTTCTTAATCCTCCTTGATCCTCACCCCTGATAAGACTGACTTCTTTATTATTAATGTTATCAAAAGGATGAATTAAAATTAATGCAAGACTTGTAATTCAGCTGCATTGTTGAAG
This sequence comes from Falco naumanni, assembly GCF_017639655.2. NCBI lineage: Eukaryota > Metazoa > Chordata > Aves > Falconiformes > Falconidae > Falco > Falco naumanni. The sequence continues at coordinate 53,431,029 of NC_054059.1, read as the reverse complement.
TGAGAAGTCAAGCCAGTCAAAACAGCAAATGAAACATGCTCAAAGGCATATCATGGCAGCTTTTAAAAGAAAACACAGTCTCTTTAGAAAAGTGTAGGCTTCTAAACAGAAGAGAGAAAAGTGTATGATCATACAAGGGACAATAAGTATTCACAGAAGCTATTTGTGAAGTACATATGATACTTTTCAAGCATTTTACATCAGTTACATGATCAGCACAACCAATCTCGTGAAACAGCTATGGTATTCCTATGTCAAACTATCTTCTATCTTCCATAGAATTTTTTTTTTTTTATGTTGTGATATTAACACAATTTTCCTAATAACATCAGTCACTATTTTTTCTATCATCTCCTTATATTAAAAGACAGAGACTAAAACCAGAAGTATTTTATCCAATATCTTTGTGTTAGTTCATAATGGCATATAACATACGGCTACTGGTTTTCAGCTTTCAGTGAGATGAAGAAATAACTTCCTTTTTGAACAATGATTGCAGTCTGTTTCCCATTCGATTTAATCCTCCTTGCTTCTGAAACTTTATTTTGCAAGTTAAGTAGTACTGAAACTTGTATTTCCTGGCCTTTAGGTTAGGATTTCCACTGCTATGTCAAAGGATATTATTTTATAAGCATTATTTCCAAGCATGATCAAGTGGGGAAAAATCAGAAAACCTCAGATGGAAATCAGATTTGAGTTATCATGAGGCATAAAAGGCAAGAAAAGAAGTAGCTATGAATGTATTAGAAGAGGAAAACGATGTATAGATCCATTGCATATTGTAGAAAGCAAGCAAGCATGAATACACACACAGGCAAACATGAAAGACCGCTGGGAAGAAAATATATTTTAACAGGAACAGAAGATACCAGACAGAACACAGAAGTAAAGAACATATTTAGATAAGTGAGTTATGTTCTAGCTGGCAGAGCTAGGTGAAAATTACTTGACAAAACTAGCAAAACCTGGAAGTTGCCAAACTAGATTTTGGAACTAACCAAGATACTTTCCCAAAACTTAGTGATTGACTGTGGGAACCTGGGGAGGACAAAGGAGGCTCCAGGAAACGAGAAAGGGCAGAAGCCTTTTAAAAAGTGAGAAAGGAAGATGTGAAGATGCCAAGTGTCATAAACTAATCAGTCTATAAAAATCCTGGAATGAATTACTGAACAATCCATGTCAAGTGCCTTAAAGATAACAAAGTGATAAAAACAGGCAGCGAGGGTGTGTCAAGAACAGCTCACTTTAAACCAAACTGGTTTATTTCTTTGATAGGTAATAGATGTAACATAGAAGAAAGAAGCAGAAGGTCAGCTATACTTGCAGTAAAGTTTTTCATTGTCTACACAGAGTTCTCTGAGGGGAGCAGAATCTTGGTATAGTCACCATCAGGTAGATAAGGTTGGCTGAAAAATCAGTTTTAAATCTACTTATCAGTGATTCTCACCAAACAAAGAAAGTATCCCAAGGGGGTGGGATTCTACCATGGGTCTTCTGAATCCAGTTATATTTAACGTTTCCATAATGACTTGCACAGTACAATAGAAATCATACATTAAAAACTTGTGGGCAGCCACAAATACTTTGGTGAAAAGGACCAGAGTTCACACTAATCTTTTTAAATGGAAAGAATGGTCAAAATTTAGTGCACTGAAAATCAGAGAAGAAACCTGCACAATGCTGCACAGGAGCAGAACACCACAAACACAAAAGGAGGAATGATCTGGGCAGCGCAGCAGACCTACAGCTGGAGTGCCTCACAAACTGGGTGACAGACAAAAATATCACATGGCTAGGGAAAAAGGCAAATACTGGTTTATTCTGTGCTGGAGAGATTTCTGATGGTGCCCTCCCCATCTGTGCTGATAGTATAGGCCCCTAAAAGTATCCTAGTCACATTCATATTGCATACTAGGTGTATTTTGCTTCTCAAGCCCCTTGCAAACCCTGGGAGCCATCCTGGTTCTCCTGTTAAGTAAGAGGTTGAAGGATGTTGTTTCTGCTGGGGAGGTTTGAGGAGGCATATTGTATTGTTGATGAATGGATCTATGGATCTGACTCAATGACCACTTCAGTTAAAACAAGTGATAACAATATGCAGATGGATGGTAAAGTCTTTTGGACAGATTCTGGAAGACTTTACTCACTTCCCTAGCAGAGTGACTGAAGTATTTCATGAACAGGTTGGACAATAATCTGGCAATTATACTTTTTTTTTACTTTGGTTGAAATAGTCTTTTGGGGATGGCTCTGCAATTCCATCATTAATTTGTACTCATGATTTAAAAACAGTAGTCCAGATGCTCAGAGAAAATTTGCTGTAGGTCTGCTTGGAAAAAATAAGTTTTCCTGATTTATAAGAGGTCATGGATCTGGCCCCAACTGTTGAAATATTAGTATGTCAGTCTGTATTATGTGAATGAATTGTTGCTATTTTATTTGGGAGTATTTCTGAGTTTTATAGACGTTGCTTAAAAAAAAGTATATACATTTCTGGTTTATATGACGTCTTTTATTGAAAAAAAAAAATCTATTAATCAACAGAGTTGGGTTTGCTTTTGTTTTTACCAAAAATTGGTACATATCACATACTTAGGCCTTTATATCATAGGCCAACAACTACTGAAGTCAAGCTTTGGGGCAGAATTTCCTTTAGTCACTGAATCATACCTATTCTTTTTGTTAACTTCAGAATCAAATCACTTGTAGTTCTCCATCTCTTACTATCACAGAGTGCACAAAGGAAAAACTAGGGTTATTCACAGACACCAAGGCACAAGAAGGCTTGATCAAACATAGTGAACTAAAATGGCAAGCACAGTTTCTGTATCAAAGACTCAAAGGCCTGCTCAGGCAAAACACCACCCCTCCATCTCAGCTGAGCACAGGAGTTTCCCAGACAGCAAGATACTGGCTTTAAGTGCAAGGGCAGATCAGCTGAATCTTAAAAACTAGTCTCATGCTATTTGGCTCAAAGCCTGGACAACTAAACAAAATAAGGGAACCTATATTAATTTCCAGGTTAGCTTGCTGAGTGTTGTGGGACCCTGTCTCTGTGGATATCGCTTCAGAAAATGTCATTTATTTTTCATAGCAACCACAGCCTGTAGGTGCAAGAACAGGGTAAAAGGGAGGAAAAAGCAAGCAGTATTTACAGTTGATCTTTTTTTCACCTAGCACTCACACACAGAAGTGATTCATTTTTACCAATAGGAAAAGTAAGGGCATCCCTTTAATGAGTCAGATTCTTTTTTTCTTGTGTATTTCTCTGTTTTCAGTGTTTTGTTTCTTGATTTTGCCTTTAATTCCTTGTGACAGAGATAAGCTGAGCATTAAAAAGGTGACCGCCAAATGTGCTTTCTCCTCAGCCTACATTCCTTAGTATTTTTTAACTAAGTCGCAAGTCAGGACTTCTTGTTGCTAGTAACAATCTGGTGCACAGTTCAGGTCAGTCTTAAACTTAAGTGCTTAAAGTTATGGAAGCTAACATACACATCTTTTTCATCATTGGTCAAAAGATACAAAACCTCATCAAAGCAGGCTGTGTTTCATAGACAGATAGATGAGTAGATTGAGGACTGACTTTTAGTCCTTACAGTTTAAACAACTTGATCAACTTTTCTGGAAAAAAAAAAAAAAGTACCCAAAAACCTCAGAAAATCCACCTCAACAAATTTTATACGTACAAACTTAAATTTCACAATGTAGCCCTGATGTAACTCATTTGGGCCTCCCAAATTACACCAGAAATTAATCAGCCATACAGAGGTGAGGCTGAAAGGGCTCAAAAGTATTCACTGACTTTGCATGCCTCTGTTTACGGTTGTCTGGCTTTAAAACTCTTACCAGCAGGTGTCTAAATTAGGCTATCTAAAAAAAGAAGAACCCAAAATGTGGGGGACTTTTTAGAAAAGATTTCCCCAAGTGACTTGTTCAAGGATTCTGAGTGAGCCAGTGCTCAATTTGGAAAAGGCAACCAAGGGCCTGATCCAAAACTGAGTGAAGGACAGAGTCAGCTTTTATGACTCTCACATCTATGGAAGTGGCAACCACCATGTACACCAAGATTGTATAGTATAACGCTTATACTGTTACAGGGTTCTGAGGCAGAGAGGTGGTCATTTTCATATTGAAACTATGTATTGCTTTTCTATGCACCTGATTAGATACTTGGCATACAGACCTTGTCTTCTGTAAAAGGGAAAAAGAAAAAAGAAGTGAGGGCTGGTTTTCATCCAGTTTCTTCATGGTCTATGCTACAACCCTGAAACCAAGGAAATAACAGCCTTTAATCTTTCTCAGCTAGTCAAGGAGTGCCCAAGGAACCTACCATAATGATTTTGACTGGCATTTGGAAAGCATATCTAGCTTTTTTTGAGTTTTCTTGGACTTTCTGGAGCTAAAAGCAGATCTGGAAAATCACTGTCACTTGGATACCCACCACTGAAGTATTCTGATGCCAGACTTCTACCTCAGTTTTCATCTCCCTCAAAGACTTATTGCATAAGATTAAAAAACTCAAACCATCTTAACCTTTTTTCATATTTATAGCTCTATTAAAATATTTAGCTCCCCCTCACTGGCTAACAGGGTTTAAAAACACCATTTGTCTTGTCTTCCTCAAGATTTTGTCAAAGATTAAGTCACATGGCTTAAAATGCATCCCTTTTCTTAATAGAAGAAAGGCTGTATTTATTTTTTTAAAAGTTACCACCAGGAGAGTCACGATATGAAAATAAAAGATCTTAACAATACAGACAGAAAGACAGTTTTGGAGAAGTTAGACTAACCACCTGGCAGTGGCAGGGTGCAAACAGAGGTGAGAAAGGAGGTCAAATGTACATCAGTTAAATACACTTGTGGGAAAGTAGGTGTGAAGAAGAGTTCACTTAAGAAAAGCAGGAAAAAGTAAAAGTGCATAAGACACTGAAAACGAGATTGTTGATCTCCCATTCTTCCCCAGCCACCTCGTTGGGAAAAACAGGACAGTATTTGCCTGCCTTTAGTAAAGCAAATCAAGGCAGATTGACAGGTTTTCTCACTCTTTTAACAAAGGTTTCAGTAGAGGAAGAAAATTCCAGGATCTCCGTTATTGCATTTATTTAACTAAGCACAGAATTTGGCCTAACATTTATCTTTGTAAGAGATTTTCTTTTTTCTTTTCATGAGACCTTCACTGAAGCAAGATAATACACAACTCACAACCACATGGTGAAATCCAGTAACTACACATAGGACAGGTAGAAGAGCACTGACATCCCCATTCCTGGGTGGGGACCTGAGCGACAGAGCAATTGAAGATTCGGAACAGAAGGGACACAGCTGAGCATCTCTGCACTCAATTCCCACTCCGTGTCTGCATTACCAAGTAGAGCAGCTCAACAGGCACAGATTCGCTGCATGACATGGTTGATCTTGAGGACCCCATGTCCACCCACTGAGCACTTCAGGAGGTTTTAATTGGGAGTAGCTGTAGTCTGGCACCAGGTACTGAAAGCAAATTAGCACAGGAGCACACTGTGCTCCTACCATGCTTTCTCAGCTTTCTTCCACCTGAGAGAACATCCATCCCCAGCCAGTCTTCAATGCAGACTGCTGCAGAGCAAACGGGCCAGGACAGTGAGGGAGTCATTTCAAAGGTGCAACCGTAATCTACAGTGAAGACACTGACTGTCCCCGTGCCTGGGACCCAGCCGGGTGGGCTGGCAGACCGTGAGCCTGCCAGCCAGGCCCCATCCCCGGTGGGAGGTAAGTGGAGAAGCGCCAAGGCTTTTTGGCTAGGCAAGCTCAGGCACGAGCCAGGCACTGAGCTGTTCAGTCATGTCCACACTGAAGCATTTCTCACGCAGGCAGATAGGAACCAAAGCTTAGGGGCCTGATGAATTTCAGACCATGACCAGCAGTGGTTTCAGGACTGTGTTTATTAATTATTTTGCTGCCTAAATAACATTTTAGGGACCTGTACAGCACTTTAATCAATTTGCTTGAAGCCACCACAGCCATTTGTGGCAGAACAGGGAAATACACCTTCATCCCCAGAGGCTCTGGCTAACACCATAACCGCACCAGCATCCTTCCTCTTTTCTCCTTCCTTCTGGCTGGTCAGAATCAGCTTAAATTCACCTAACAGGAACATATTCAATTTGATTACAGAGAGATAAGGCCTTGAGAGGCATTGCAATAAGACAGCTCTTCCCAAAAGGGAGACTCTTTGATCACAAAAGAAAAATCTACATGGCATTTAACAAGCTGCGCAGAGCACATGGTGGTCAGGTATGAAATGGTCACAGTGGTATGAAATGAGAGGTGGCTTGGAGATGTGAAAGGAAAGGAGGTGAAGAGGTAAAAGGAAAAGCTAAGAAAGATACGGATTTATTCAGAAGGAAATAAAGTTCCTAGCTATCACACTATTTCACTCAATGGCAAAATTTCCACCAAGTTCAACAAGATAACTGGCTGACAAACCATGTGCATGACTAAAGTGGGGCCACTGATGCACAACTTGGAACCGTCACTCCCTGTGAGACTCTGAGATGGCAACATCTTGCTTCGTCCCAAATCAACAGGAAAATGTAAATATTAGATTTATTATATTTTTTTCCAAATTAAAATATGCTGTGGGTATTTGTTTTGATTATGCCACAACATTTATTTTAGGCCTTGAGGTGTCGGCTAAAGCTACGATAGAAAAAGCTACAATAGGAAGTATACAATGCTCTGCGTATTTAGTACATCGATATGTAGAATGTGAAAACTGAAATGATAGACCATTTTTGGCAATTTCTTGCAAAAGTGTTACAAAAATCAGTACATTCACATGATTATTATTCTTTTTTAATTGAACAAGCACTTCAAGATTTCCACCCAGCTTTCTGTTCTTCACTTTTTACAGACTGTACTTGCATGAACAGGAGTTTTAATCTCAAAATGTAAAGCTTCAGTTTTCAAAACTCAAGCAAGTTACCATGTTCAAAATCTTGCTCCTCCTCATGGAAGAGCCTTGCCGATTAGTTTTAATGAAACTGTGATAGAACCTGTTATCTTTCACAAGTTTTGGATCAGGCCTTTAGTGAAAAACCTTTAATTATATCTTTCATCACAGTAAATATCTAAAGAGATGGAAATTAATATCAAATAATTAATAGATTTTTTTCCTCAAGGCTTGTTCTAATTCATTTTAGTCAAATGTTTCATTTGTAATACCTTATTTATTGGGTGTAAAACCCAACAATAATTACAAATAAATTTAAATTAATGGAACATTTCTCTCTGTAGTTATAATAAGCTCTTCAACAATTCACATTTTCTAATTACAGTGCCAGAGGAGTATGCTGTATGTTTTCATTGCACATACAGAAGTAGCAATGTATATGTGAATTGCTACCAAATATTCTGATGTATACATTTTCTGGTGGTATGTTTGCAAAATTAATACAAGGTCTCATTAAATTATTCATCTCCCATTCTGTCATTTATACTAATAAATCATGGAAAAAGACAGTATCTCACAAAAATTATAGGCAATAAGATGTGGCCCTATTTGTTTCCAGCTGCCTAGGTTTTTTAATCAGGCTCCCAGAGTCTGAACTCCTACAGGAGGGGGAAAAGGTCTCAGCTATAGTCCCAGGTAGCTGGGTGAGTGCACAGGGAAGAGGACTAGTGTTCGTTTTATGGCTGTACCATTAGGATGGGAATGTGTAGGGTAAGAGCAATGAAAAAAAGACAAGAAGAATGTCTGATCTCATACGCACCCCGTGAAACCTGAGAAGAAAATGGTACTGATTATCAGCTTAATGCCAGGTAAGAAGAAATTGCATTTCCAAATTTTGGGGCAAAGAATCAAAATATTAAGATTTGCTTTATAAAACAAATTCCAAAATGTTTCCAGGTAAATATCAAAGCAACTGTATCAGAACACTAAATATTGGAGTGGTTCTGCTACATGTCAGTTTAAGCAATACAATGTGTTGTTATCCTTTCTAATGTTAAACAGAATACAGATATCACATAATGTGAAGCTTTTTAAAAAATAAAAATATGAATCAAATAAAAATTAAATAGCACAAGAAAACTGAAATCACATATAGAAACTGATATTGCCAGTAAGACTCAAACTATTTAAAAATTAAATAAAATCATGTCAAATATTTGTATTTTGACAGCAGGATAGAATTTTCTGATTGTTTTCCAATATTTTGAAGGAATCTGATAATGAAGATTGTAAAGAAATTAAAGATTTGGGTCGAGTCATGCTCGTCCTTTTTTTTTTTTTTTGTCATTTTGGTTTTTGGACAATAAAATGTGCAACTGGAGATATTTGTATCTAGGGTTTTTTGTATAATGGAGACAGGATATGATAGGATACGGTTTTAAAGGTCTTTTTCTCTGTGAATCATCTTTGTTCTAGAAATAATATCAAACAAATGCCCATCTGACTGATGACACATTTTAATTGCAACACCATGTAACATGGTTCTCACTTTAAGAGTAAAGCAAGCTTTCTTGAGAAGTGTGGGAGAAAGTTTGTGGAGGAAGACCAAGCCACAGCAAACAGCTTAAGTTGGCCCCTGCTCTGCTAAACGTCTCCTCAAGCAGGGCTGCTGATGCCCCTCCAGAACCCCGCTGCCAGTGATGCCCTGCAAGCTGATATAGTTTCATCCATGTGTCGTAACCTGCACGGTCTTAATTCCTGTCGCCTTGCTGTAGCTTGAAAGGCAGAGGAAAAGGACACCAGGTAGGAAGTTGCTTACAATCATCCTGCTACGTTTTATGAGATTAAATGAGGGGATTTCCCATCAAGGTGAAGGAGAAAGCACACCTGTAAAGGCTGAACATCAGCAGTAATTTGGCATAGCCTCCTTCCTGCTCTGAAACCTGATGGAACGTTTTCACTTTTTTCAAACTCTCTTTTGTGTTACAGCTGAAAAACAATACACAGTTTTAAAGTTGTGAAGCTGTACTTTCCCACCTGCTCACGTCTTAACATGACTGGACTATTTTTGGTTTAGAAAAACTGAAGAAGTGCTTTTATACCTCTTTATGTGCTTACCTTCCAGTCTTACCCTATGATTTATTTTCCCTCACTCTGTCCACATTCTCTCTCATGTGTCATTGTGTTGAGGCTCTTTAGAAAACCGCCACACCCTCTGTACTTCACCATTGGGACAGCCTGGGCTTTTCTCGTGTTTGGATTGCTCACTTGGATGTCACCCTGCTGATAGAAGCCTGGAGTGCGGAAGGGAGATAAAACCCTTTTCTCCTATATGAAATAACGGTTGGACAAGAGTTAACCAAAATACGGCCTGAAAGGGCCTGATCTAATATCCCCTGCGATCAATGGAAGGCCTTTAACTGACTTCAGCAGGTCTCAGATAAGGACCCACATTAATATTATTACCATTATCGTTCATAACGGAGGCTCTGAGCATCACTGTACGGTATGTTTTGTAAGAACAAGAAACAAATGTGGGATGTGATGTTTTGCTGTTTCAAAAGAACATTAATTTCATGCACATTTTTACTTGCTTTGTTTTCTTTGCTGCTTCTATATATCAGATGTTCCCTTGTTGGAGGTCCTCCATGTGTTTTGAAATCTCTCAAGCCTCAACAGAAAGATAAGAATATTGAAAATCAACAAGGATGTTTTTTCTCAGAAATAGTTTGGGCATTTGAGGTGATTAAGTTTCAAAAGGAAAAAGACTTTGGAATAATTCACGTGAAAGATGAAGTCCCACCGTATTTAATCAGGTCTCACTTGTATGGGTGATACTGTTACCATTAGCCTTCATGTTGCATTATGTTCCAGGAAGACAGACCTAAGTGTCTGATACAAAAACGCAAGCTGAACTTTCTCAGGCCGGAAACATTGAAGGCTTAAAAAAAGTCATAAAAACTGCTCCCCTTGTAGAAAATTGCCTAAATACTCCATAATAAAAATCTGTAGAGACCAGAAAAATTAATAGGGCTGTCTCTGCCCCTGTTGACCTCCACTGTGTGGAAAGAAGGAAGAGAAGCAGGAGAAACTGTTCTAAAAGAAAGTGCTCTCTCAGAGTTTTTTGCTTCGGTAACTTTCCATCTGATTTATATCACAATTGTTTCAGTGACTGTCCTGAATTTTAATGGATTAACTTTTGCAGTGTCCTCTAAGGAACAGAAATGTTGCTACCCCTTATAACAGTCCTTAAGCTGGACCTGCTGAAGTTAGATGATATGCTTTGGGTCGTGCGACAGATCAATGGCAGCACGCAGTCCTCAGCTCTCAGTCTGACAAGTGAGCTCAGCAACTCCAAGACAACACTTGAGCACTCGTGGAAGCTGTACCTGTGTGATTTGCTGCTGGCCATTGCTCTTGAAGTCATCACATCTAGGACTGAGTTTCATGTGTTATGATTTGAGCTTTGTCCTGCTCTCATTTAGGCGATTAGAAAAATCCTTTTTGATTCCACTATAAACAGCAGCAGGTATAGGACATCATGCAAGGAACCTGTTCAAGAACTAACAACTAAATTCGGGGTTGCGTCTGAGTCTGAATTCTGACTAAACTGACATATGTACTTACATATACGTGTATGTACATGTCTTTTTTCTATGGGTATCTAACAACCTGTTTCTTATACCACTTCACTCTTTTACCTCGTCTCCCTGTTTTGTTACATACTCTCACCTACCGTCTCTGCCACTCTAAAGTCTAAGACAGCTTTTAAAATTGTAATTTGTGTGCCCAGATCTCAATACAGGAATGAGGCAACTAATCAATAAACACTTAAGTCAGACACTTCTGATATCTAGGAAGTATCTAGTAACTTCTGAAGTACTTTGGCTTGTAGGTTTTACTAACTCAGTACATTGAGAAGTGTATGTAGCTAGGGAGTTTAATTGAACGTAAATGGTATTATTTATATATTACCAGGGAAGTTAGAATTAAAAGGTATATAGGTTTAAAATTACATTTTCAGTTAAACCGGTGCAGTAAAATTAATTCAAATGGGTGATTCATATAAATTTTATCCCAAATGGAGAGTTAAAGCTAAATTAATACAAGTCAGGCTGAACAAAAAGAGTATCATGTAATACCATGTTTTGTACTGTTTTTACTAACTTGCTTTCCAGTGTGATTTCAAGCTAAACAACTTTAACTTTGGTAAAGATGAAAACCTAAGTCTGGCCTTAGTACTCTGAAGCACTAAAGTGCTGATGAAGTTACAGAATACCCAGAATAGGAGGAATTCTCACAGGTGGCTACCAAGTTTTAATGGTAGTTAAAGGTAGAGGAGAGACTCCTCAGTTTGCAATAGGGTAGGAAGGGGAGAATGTTGGTTTGCCAATCACAGCTTTCCTAATCAAGGAGGGGAAAGAAAAAAAAAAGCAAAAAAAAAAAAAAAAAAAAGCCTTGAAAGCCTGAGAAAACTTAACTATAACTTGATGTCCAAATAAAGCTTTATGAGATGGTAATACAGTGGAAGGGAGACTGTGAAGTATTTGCCAAGATGTGACTCTGTGAGAATAATTAAATTTGAGACAACCTGGTAATTGTTATTTCTGAGAAGGATTGATGGATGGTTTTCTAGTCATATACCATGGACACTCTAAAGACCGCCATTGAGATGACCCTAAAGAAACAAAAGTCAGCCATTTAACAAAGTATTTGAGACAGATTTTGTGAATGTGTTTCCAACTAATGAAAGGGTACAGAAAAGCATAGCAAGCATATGTGATCAAAGCAGTAGGCAGTACTTAAGGACTGATCTTGATCACATCCATGCTAGAAATGCAAAATGTAAGAAATGCCAGAGGGAGGATCAATTTTCAGTCATGTGCTGAACAAAAGGCACCCAAGAGGAACATGCAGAGCCACTCTTCTTAGGCCCTATTACCTGGGTCAGTAAGTCTGATGTACCCTGGAAAGTGGAATTCCTGCTTCATGGTAAGCATATGAGCTTTAGAACAGTCCTGGTGTTTATGTTGTCAGAGCTAGTGTACAATGATCTTCATTACCAAGCTAAACTAAAATAAACCAGTGTCACTCTCGGTAGCTTAGTGGGAGAGCTGAACTTGAAAAGCAGAAGAGACAACACACAGTGGCTGGCTGTTGAGACCCAGTGTATAGGAAGGGTACAGCTTAGCAGCCTGTTGAGCTGTAGTGTCATACCAGTGCAGCTGATACAGAAGTTCAGAGAGTGTGTCTGAAGAATGTGGGTCCCTTGAAATGTGAGCCAAGTAGGGTGAAATGCTGGAGAGGCAATTCCCTTGTAGCAGTGATGCAAAGCATCAAATGTCACTTCTCAACAAGGTCTGGAAGATCTAGCCAAGAGATCCAAGTACCACAGTAACAGATCCTGCAGGGTGAAACACAGCATATGTCTAGACCAAAACCAAACTGACAAAATCCTGCTAGACAGCAATGTGTTCATTGTTCTCCCAAAAGAGAATGTCCTCCCAAAGCCATCAGGCAGGCAGATATGTTTCCCCAAGATATGGCATTTCACGTGGACTTGGGCAGAGCTTCCTTCTTGTAAACAGTGGGTTGTTGCAGATTTCTCCATTTGGCCATATCTTTTAATTTTGAAATTAATCTTTTGGTACTGGCAATATTTCCTCACTATCAACACAAGAGGGTAATTGAGGAAGGCCTGAGCCTTTCGTACTTCTGTGCTCAGTACATGTGCTTAATCAAAAGGAGGTCAAGAAGGTTTGAGTGTTTCCTTAAGGTTCATAAGTGCACAAGTATTTCCCTGAATCAGGGTCTACATCACCGTTACTAATTCAGAGAGCACAGAGGATAACTGCAAGTGGAGAACATCTTCCTCACGCAAAGGGAAGTAGCTGGTGTGTTTTGTGCCATTCTCATGTGAAATGACACCAGTGGAAGACACTTATTCTACAGATGAATCTTTTGTGAGTTTCACTGTTGTTGACAGTAACCCAAGGTCATTCTCTGCAGTCAGCTCATCTGTATCAGAAAGGAAAGGAATACAGAATTATGGGGCCTTTCCAACACCCATAAAAAAAAATATTATGTAGTATACCAAATTGCCTGAAAGAGTTCCTTGTAAAACAAACAATATTCTTGGTATTGCTGCTTTCCACGTAAAACAGTTCTATTTTTTCTCTGATATGAAGCCATGTAAAGCTTTCATGCATTTTTCCCTACACAAGATTTCTGCTGATAGAGTATTGAGGTAAATTACTCTACAGCCAGGCATGACCCTGTCCTATGGAAAATTCTGATAACAATGGATACCCCAACCTGTCATCCAGTTACAGAAAGAAAAATCTCAATATATATATCCTGTGGAAAAAAGCACAGACACCACAGAGTCAGGGAGATCTACAGGCCACTGCTATTAGGGAAAGCGAAAACCAACAAAACCACATTTGCCTGACCAGAACGTTACGGAGCAGAGGAAATAGTCACAAAATACCCTCTACCTTTTCAAACAGTAGTGGATCCCTAGCTACAAGCAAAAAAAAGCATATTCTTTTGTAGGTTTAGGGTAATCCCTAAAACCTGGAGAGGAAACTGAAAATAGAAGACAGGATGGCCCTGAGGCTTTTAGAAACTGTTGAAAAAGCCCACTATTTCTAGAGTAGCCTACAGCATGTAAAAAAGCCAGAGAATCTCTGAATTCTGACACTTCAGTAAGGCAGTAAAAAAAAGGGGGTGATTTTCTAATAATACCATCTTTGTCTGAGGAAGACTAGAAAAGTGGGTATCAATCTTTGTGCACTAGAGGGAGAGAAATAGCCAGCTGGGCTAGAATATTAGCCAAAACACTTATGAACTGTGTGGCTGCCAAGTACAACTAAAATGTCACTGGGAAGGTTAAGAGTATGTTTTCTTAAAGGGGAATTCCAGAAGAACTATTATGAAGAAGAAGAAAAAAAAAAAAAAAAAGGACCACGGTTTATAAGGCAAGGTTTCAAAGCTTTTTTGGCAACGATGTAATTTCTACTGCATTATCACCAGCCCTCAATATCCTCAAGCAAAGGCAGAGACTGGAAGAAATGTGCAGACAAGATGATCCTTCCTTGGCACAGTTATGTACAGATCAGCTCTTGTTATGTCAGCTAAATAAAACAGACTTCACAGAGAAGCACTTGCCATCTCGGTGACTGACACTAGAAGAAGTTCTGTCTATCTATGTACCTATCTACCTATTTACAGAAGATAGGGGTTGTACAGACTATATTATGACAACCTCCAGCTGTCTCTGAAACATTAAGATTTAGATGGGCATTTAGGTGAGCAGCAAAGGTGAACACTGTCTGCAAAATCACAGGAAAATTTGTCTCAGCAAAATTGTGTGAGTACTTTTCTACAAAAGATGCTGAAGTATTATCAGGGATACATCTAAACAGAAACAGCAAGATTGCCTCTATTGCTTGTGAAGCTGAGAGGTATCTGAGGTTAAAAAGTCACATGATTTGCCACAGAAGAAACCTCTGGTAGTGTGAAAATAGGTTTAATGCATATCTGCTTCAGTTGAATGCTTTTATCCCCTACAGTTGCATACTTAAAGGAACTTGTGCAGTATGAACTGGTACAGGATTTATGCCCATGTCTAAAGCAGCCTGAAGAAGCAGCTCCTGTAACCAGCTCATTGCATTCATTTGGTTAAGTGTGAAAACTAGAGATGGACCATTTAGATGTTGTCATTGACTACTTCATTATTTATAATGGAAACATTAAAAATGTTTCTCAGTTCTGTCCAGACTCCTCCAGAAATACCTTTCTTCTACTCCAGAGTAAATGCTTTCAGCTTCATTCTTGACCTCTAGAAGGCACTGGCACCTCAGAGGAGAGAATGTGTGTGTGTTTGTGTGTCTCTGTGTGTGTGTGTGTCCCTTAGTTTACTACATTGAGATTTAGGGCATCTGAAGTTAATTTTAATGCCCCTTCCACTGGAATCAGATAGCTCCTATATGTCTGTCAAGAAGTCATTTGTCACAGCTCCATAATGGCACTTCGCTGGTGTGTTGCCACTGTTGACTTCTAGTACCTCACCCTAAGAGCCGAGTCCTGCTCTCCAGTTACATTTGGGCAGAAAGTGGGGGTATAAGCAGATACTGGCCTCCTCATCAAATTAAAACAACATCTGACAAGTGATAGATCAGCAAGGATGGATGCTTTACTTATTCATATGCACCCCACAGCAATTTAGCTGGTTCCCTAATTGTCTTGTTTAAGAAAAGAGAGTTGCCTCTACTTGTTTTATATTTCTACCCACAAAGCACTAAGGATCCACCTCGCTTTATCATTCTCAGAGCTACAAAAGGTACTTTTACCTACTTTCTTTTTCCTTTCCTTTTGCACAGCAATCACACCCCGTGCAAGACTACTGCTCTGCTAGTGACCAATTTAAAGAGTCAGACACTCAAGAAGATGGAATTGTTCTGCAGTTTTGCTTATGTAAAGTAGGTGTGTTTAAAAAAATCACTCCCCAGAGGAACTATGATCATACCTGTATTTCTAATTGAGACAAGGGAATATCCCTGAAAATTGCAATTAAACTAAAATGGGAATAAAAATTTTTAATGAAAGTTCCATGTGAAAACATATGGAGAGGCAAGGCAATAAGAAACATTATGTGATTGCAAGT